>NC_134857.1:27965242-30655242 GCF_049852395.1 Peromyscus maniculatus bairdii | reverse complement strand
ATTAAAATTTATTACCCAGTTATTCATGAATTCCTTTGCAAGCTGGCATGAATAGTGTGTTCACACACTGTCAAGGTAAACCAGAAAAGACCATGTTACTCAGGGTTTACTGAATTATGTTAATGTACTTAATACATTCCTTTTGCATCACTCCTTAATCAAATATGAAACTTCTCTGTTTCTCCTTCCATAACTCTATAGAGAAAAGTGATGACTGTTACTCTCAGAAATATAAAATAACAAAATAATGTAGACTTGTAAAAAAAGTTTTCCTTTTCTGAAGATTTGAGATCTTTATGCACCAGCTTTCTTTAATGGAAAAGTGTAGTTACCACACCTTCTTTTTTAATATATTTATTTATTTATTTATTTATTTATTTATTTATTTATTTATTTTACATCTTGGCAGCAGTTTCTCCTCCATCCTCTCCTCCTAGTCCCTCTGCCTATCCCCCCTCTATTCCCATCCCCCCAATTCACTATTCTTCCATTTCTGTTTAGGAAGGGGCAGGGCTCCTATGAGTGTCAACACTACATGGCATATCAAGTTGCAGTAAAGCTAAGCAACTGCTCAAGTATTAAAGCAGGGCAAGGTGACCCAGTATGAAGAGTAGAGTCCCAAAGTCCTATAAAAGAGTCAGAGACAGACTCTTCTCCCACTCTTAGGAGTCCCACAAGAGGACTAAGCTACCTAACTGTAACATACATGTAGGGTGCTTAGGTCAGTCCCAGACAGGCTGCCTGGTTGTTGGTTCAGTCTCTGTGAGCCCATATGAACCCAGGTTAGTTGATTCTGTAAGTTTTCTTGTGGTGTCTTGACCCCTCTGGCCATTACAGTTCTTTTTTCTCATTTGCAAACTCCAACTAATGTTTGGCTGTGGGTCTGCATCTGTTTCCATCAGTCAGTGGATGAAGTCTCTCTGAAGACAATTGGGCTACGCACCAATCTGGTCACAGGAGATGGTCAGATCAGGATAAGTATCTGCTATTGCTAGGAGTTGAAGCTGGGGTCTTCCTTGTAGATTTCTGGGAGATTCCCCTGGGTCACATTTTTGCGTGACCAGAAATGCACCCCTTTTCTAGTAGTCTCTTTCACTGCTCTCCCTTTCTGCTCCCCACCTCCAACATGACCACTCATGTTCCCATCCCAACCCTCCAGCGTTGTACTCACTCCTTCTCTTCTCCTTCTCCTTCTCAGGTAGATCTTGGTGTTCCCACATGGACCATTCTTGCTAACTAGCTTCTATGGGGTTGTAGATGGTAGTATGGTTATCCTTTATTTCACAGCTAAATTCCCTTACTTAGCATTATTTTTTACTAGTTCCACCAATTTCCCGGTGTCCTTTTTTTTGAACAGCTGAGTAATACTTCATTGTGCAAATGTACCATTTTTTCATACATTCCTTGGTGGCGGGTCATCTAGGTGGTTTCCAGGTTCTGGCTATTACAAATAAAGCAGCTAAGAACATATTTGAGCAAGTATCCTTGTGATATGATTCAAGATCATTTGTGCATATGCTCAAGAGCAATATACCTGGGTTGTGTAGAAGGATGACTCCAAGTTTTCTGAGAAACTGACACACTGACTTCCAAAGTAGCTGTACAAGTTTGCACTCTCACCAGCATTGGGGAGTGATCACCTTGCTCCACAGCTTCTCCAACATGAGGTGTCCCTTGTGTTTTTGATCTTAAGAATTCTGACAGGTGTAAGATGGAAACTTGGAGTCATTTTTTATTTCCATTTTCCTGATGGTTTAGGGATTTGAACATTTCCTTAAGTGTTTCTTGACCGTTTGAGATTCTTCTGTTGAGAATTCTCTGTTTAGATCTATACCGCCATTTAACTGGATTATATAGTTTGTTGATATTTGGTTTCTTGAGTTCTCTAAATATTTTGGAAATCAGCCCTCTGTCAGATGTGGAATAAATGAAGACTTTTTCCAGTTTGTAGGCTGCTGTTTTGACCTATTGATGGTGTTGTTTCTCTTACAAAATTTTTCAGTCTAATGAGGTATCATTTATTATTTGTTGATCTTTGTGTCTGTGCTATCAGTGTTCTGTGCCAGAAGTTGTCTCCTGTGCCAATTTGCTAGATTGTTTCCCATTTTATCTTTTATCAGACTTAGTGTATTTGGATTTATAGTGATGTCTTTGATCCATTTGGACTTGAGATTTGTGCAGCTTGATAGATATGGATTAATTTGCATTGTTCTAGCCCTCCTATATACAAACAATAAATGGGCTGAAGAAGAAATCAGAGAATCAACATCCTTTATAGTAGGCTCAAGTAATATATCTTGGTATAATTCTAACCAAGTACATAAAAGATCTGTATGGCAAAAACTTCAAGAAGGTCAGAAACATCAATGACAATATCATGTTGATGTGGAAGGGAAAAAATTCACCTGGTTCTACCTCTAAGACAAAAAACTACAGGCAACTAATGGCTTTTGGGAAGAGAATTAGCATTTACCAGGGATGAAGCCCACTTTTGAACATCCATTCTTATGTTTATACCTCAAAACCACATAGATAAAAACAACTAAACCAGACTCAACAGATTTGTGTGTGTGTGTGTGTGTGCGTGTGTGCGTGCATGCATGCATGCATTTGTGAATACATGTCTTTGTGTTATACATATACATAAGTGTATGTTTATGTAGCGACAATAATCAAATAAAACTCTATGAACTTGAGAGTGGAGGTGTCACACTTGAGGGGATCAAGAAAGGGTGGGTGGGAAGAGCTGTGTGGATGGAAAGGGAGAAATAATGTGATTACATTGCAATTTAAAACATTATTTTCGGCTGGAGAGATGGCTCAGAGGTTAAGAGCACTGGCTGCTCTTCCAGAGGTCCTGAGTTCAGTTCCCAGCAACCACATGGTGGCTCACAACCATCTGTAATGAGATCTGGTGTGCCCTCTACTGGCCTGCAGTCATACATGCTGTATACATAATAAAAAAATAATAAATAAATAAATCTTTAAAAAAAACATTATTTTTTTTTCAGACACAGTCTCCAACTTTATTTGTTAGCCCAGCCATACAGCAAATGTATGTTCTCTATTGACTCTGGCATCAGCTTCCTGAGTATCTGTAACTGGAGGAACACACTACTGTCTGGCTGGTGCTTCTTCTTCTTCTTCTTCTTCTTCTTCTTCTTCTTCTTCTTCTTCTTCTTCTTCTTCTTCTTCTTCTTCTTCTTCTTCTTCTTCACTGAAATTTAGCAATGCCCACCAAAGCTAAGACAATGTTCTTGAAGCATCCACTTTCTCCCTGTCAGTTTGCCAATCTTAGAGAACATTGGTCCAGCTTTTATACTGCTTCCTATCACCTGGCCAGCAATGAACAAGAAAATGGGGCATATTTTTTGTAGACTGTGTACACAACTATAAACATGAATATGGTACATTTTTACCTGTACAATTTGGAGATTCTCTAAATTCCTCTACTAAGGGCTTGAGAGATAGCTCAGCATTTAACAGTACTAGTACTTACTGCTCACAGAGGATCAATATATGGTTCCCAGCACCCATGTCCAATGGCTCACAATGACAAGTAAATTCAGGTCCAGGAAAATCTAACACTGGCCTCCTGGGACATCATCACTCACATAAACATACTCACATGAAATATATATAATTTTTAAAAATAAATATTACGGACTTAGAAAATCATTTGTTGAGAATTAATTAGAAATTATTTTCCTTCCTATAGAACTAAAATAAGCTAAGTCATTGCATTGTTGAAGTTTCTTGCAAAAGCCTTTAAAAATAAATGACTGTCCAGGTAGTCAAATGTCTCTGTTGTTAGATAATATTACATCTTTCTGGGTCTTTGATGGAGTTGAAGACTAAATGGTTATAGTTGCAGCTTTCCTTAGTTATAATAGAAAGCAAATTAGGTGTAAAATTTTGGAGTCACTAAGATAGGATAGAAAATGCATTATTTTCTCTGAATATGCTAACTACAAATGAACAGAATTTTGTGAATGTAATCCTTACTTGGTAATTGTTATTATATACAGTCTTACTATGTTTAAATTAAAACCCCCCCTTTTTTATTATTATTATTTTACAACACCATTCAGTTCAACATAATAGCCACAGATTCCCCTGTTCTCCCCCTCTCGCCCACCCCTCCCCCCAGCCCACCCCCCATTCCCACCTCCTCCAGATCAAGGTCTCCCCCGAGGACCGGGGTTGACCTGGTAGACTCAGTCCAGGCAGGTCCATTCCCCCTCCCAGACCGAGCCAAGTGTCCCTGCATAAGTCCCAGGATTCAAACAGCCAACTCATGCAACGAGCCCAGGACCTGGCACTAATGCACAGCTGCCTCCCAAACAGATCAAGCCAAATGACTGTCTCACCTATTCAGGGGGCCTGATCCAGTTGGGGGCCCCTCAGCCTTTGGTTCATAGATCCTGTGCTTCCAGTCATTTGGTTATTTGTCCCGGTGCTTTATCCAACCTTGTTTTCAACAATTCTCGCTCATATAAACCCTCTTCTTTCTCACTAATTAGACTCCCAGTGCTCCACCAGAAGCCCAGCCATGGATGTCTGCCTTCAGATTCCTCAGTCCTTGGATGGGGTTTATGGCACCACTATCTGGGTGTCTGGCCATCCCATCACCAGAGTAGGTCAGTTCCTGCCGTCTCGCGACCATTGCCAGCAGTCTTTTGAGGGGGTATCTTTGTGGAACTCCGTGGGCCTCCCTAGCTCTCTGCTTCCTCCCCTTCTCACCTTCTCATGTGGTCTTCATTTACCATGGTCTCCTATTCCTTGTTCTCCCTCTCTTTTCTTGATCCAGTTAGGATCTCCCACTCTCTTTCCCTCGACTGTCGCCCTTCATTGTTCCCACTCATGACCAGGCTGTTCATGTAGATCTCGTCCATTTCTCCGTGTCTTTTTTTGGGGTCCCGTTTTCCAGGTAGCCTCACTGGTGATGTGAGTAGCAGTCCAGTCATCCTTGTTCCACATCTAGCATCTTCCTATGAGTGAGGACATACCATATTTGTCTTTCTGAGTCTGGGTTACCTCACTCAGGATGATTTTTTCTAGATCCATCCATTTGCCTGCAAACCGTGTGATGTCATTGTTTTTCTCTGCTGAGTAGTATTCCATTGTGTATATGTGCCACAATTTATTTATCCATTCTTCAGTTGAAGGGCATCTAGGTTGTTTCCAGGTTTTGGCTATTACAAACAATGCTGATATGAACATAGCTGAGCAAGTGCTCTTGTGGTATGATTGAGCATTTCTTGTGTATATGCCCAGGAGTGGTATAGCTGGATCTTGGGGGAGATTGATTCCCAATTTTCTAAGAAAGCGCCATATTGATTTCCAAAGTGGTTGTACAAGCTTGCATTCCCACCAGCAGTGGAGGAGAGTTCCCCTAGTTCCACATCCTCTCCAGCATAAAGTGTCTTCAGTGTTTTTGATCTTAGCCACTCTGACAGGCGTAAGGTGGTATCTCAGAGTTGTCTTGATTTGCATTTCCCTGATGATTAGGGAAGTTGAGCAATTCCTTAAATGTCTTTCAGCCATTTGGGATTCCTCTGTTGAGAATTCTCTGTTTAGTTCTAAAGCCCATTTCTCAATTGGACAATAAAACCCCCTTTTTTAATTGACAATAAGTGGGGAATTTGTAGAATATTATTTTAAGGTGTGTTGAATTCATTTAACTCTGTGAAGCTGTGTTATTGTGCCTGTATAAAACACTTGATGTTCTAATAAAGAACTAAACAGCCAATAGAAAGGCAGGAGAAAGAATATGTGGGGCTGGCAGGCAGAGAGAATATATAAAAGGGGAAAACTGAATGCGAGAGCTAGGAGCCAGAGGAGGAGGACATCAGGGGCCAGACACCCAGCTACACAGCAAGCCATAGAGTAAGAGTAAGATTAACAGAAATAAGAAATAGGGAAAAGCCTAGAGAAGTTAAAGAAAGCTGGCAAGAAAGAAGACAAGCTAAGACCAAGCATTCTTAAGTAAGAATAAGTCTCCATGTGTGATTTATTTGGGAACTGGGTGGCAGGCCCCTAAGAAAAGCCAAAATAACAACAATATAGCACAAGGAAAAGGAGGCCAAAGGTTCAGTTTCTGCCAGGTATAGTGCCTCAAGCCTATAATCCCAGCACTCTGGAGACAGATGCAGAAGGAATGCCACAAGTTCAAGGCTAGCCTGGTCCACTTAGGGAGTTCAAGGCTAGGGCTACATGATGAAAATGCATCATAACACAAAAACATGGGGGTGGGGGTGATGTTGTACATACACCTTTAATCCCAGCCGTCAAGATGCAGAAGCAGGAAGATCTCTAAGAGTTTGAGGCCAGCCTTGTACATGTAACCAACCGTCTTATTTAATAAGAAACAGAGAACCAATGTAAAAGAGAAAGCCAAGAGGTCAGAGCTCAGAGCTAAAACCTTACCCTTACTCCTGCGGTGCTCTTACCTCACCGAAAGAGAGGTAGTTTAATGTGTTTTGGGTGTGGGATAATTTTCATTGTTTACGGGGGTTGGTTACAAGTTGTTGTCAAGGGTTAGGAAAAAGGCTAAGCAAAGGAGATTAGATTTAAGGTTTTTGTTTAAAAAGAAAGTAAGAGAGAGAGAGAGAGAGAGAGAGAGAGAGAGAGAGAGAGAGGGAAAGAAAGAAAGAAAGAAAGAAAGAAAGAAAGAAAGAAAGAAAGAAAGAAAGGAAGAAGAAAAAAAAAGGAGAGAAAAGAAAAAAAGAAAAGAAAAAGACAATTACTAGTTTTAAATACTTTACATTGGATTGGATTGTTTTATATTGTATACAAATTTGAAGTTGATATTGTTAGAACATGCTATATTTATATTTCTAATTGTATTTATACCATTCATTTAACAATGTAATGCAATTTTCTGATCTTTGAACGTTATTATTACCAACTATTAGGATATAAAGCAATGAAAGTTAGTAGTTAGACATTATAATAGAACTTGTAGTCATATTATATATGTTTTAAAAATTGAGCAGATATATTTTAGACAGGTCATCTTCAAACCCTTCAGAGATCTACAGAATATGGCATTTAAAATGTTTTAATAACTTAGAAATTTTTCTTTTTTGAGATATGTCGGCTCCTGGCAGTACCAATCTACTTCAGAGAAAATATGGGCATTGAAGAAACTGCATATGGAGTTAACTTTCATTGTGGCCAAAGTTAGCCACTGGACAACAAAGTATCCTTGAATCAACAGGATAAAATGGACAGACAGGACACGAAATAAAGGACTACTGATTTTTGCCAAAACAAGTGTGGCTATGGCTTTATCAAAAGGCATCTTCTGAGGCCAGGACAATATGGCCCCATCCCTGAAGTGGCCTTCGCAATCTGGAAATGGTACAGTGCCCTTTTCTTCTAAGGCAGGTGAACAGGCAGTGGGCCGATGGCTTCGTTGTGCAATGGAACAGGAGCTGAAAGCTCACACCTCTCAATAGTAGACTGGCATTTAATAGAGGGATGTGGAGAAGAAGGGGATGCTGAGATGAAGCCATATACACACAGCCAAGAAGAACAGCTGAATTAAAAAAAAAAAACGTCAAAAAACATCAACAGAGACTTAGGTAGAACATGGAGAATGGAGGACGAGGAAATGAAAAGAGAATGGAAGAACTAGATGGGTAAGAACTGGAGAGGAACAAACTGAGATGGGGAAGAACTAGATTGAAGGGCTAGAAGAGAGGACTAGAGGAACGAGATGGAAGATGAGGAAGGGTCAGATGTGACTCTGGAGAAGAGTACTAGCTGGGTAAGAACAAGGTGAAAAGGACCTAGATGAGGCAGAATTAAGAGGGAGCAGTAGATAAACAGAGAGAAATCAGGCAAGAAAGGAGCTAGGCATGAGAGCAGAACTGAAGCTGTGTATATAGGATGTTATGCTAGAGGAATTAAAGCAAGTGGACTATAAAAAAAAAAAAGTCAACAATTTACAGAATTTAAAATCCTGAATCATGATAGGACTCTAATGGAATTCAGGTGTTTCTGGTACATGGACTGCTCTCACTCAATGTGAGGTTGAACTGTTGACCTTATGTACATCCTACTTCACAAATGAGTCTGTCAGATTCTCTAAGCCTAGAGCCTGAAGATGATGCCCCAACACTGTGGAGAAACCTCAGGTGACTGTCCAGGCAGCTGGCTGTTTCTGTCAACTCACAATTTTTTTGGAAGTTGCTTGCATGCACTTCCTGTTTTTATTTTTGTTAGCTAATATTATTTCCTTTTTGGGTCTCTGAGGGATTTGAAGATTAGTTAGTTATAGTTGAAGGTTAGTTAGTTATAGTTGAAGATTAATTAGGATAGAAAGTGAATTAGATATATTTTGGACTTACCAAAATAGGATAGATAATTGAATTATTTTCTCTGATTTGTCAAATACAAATGGACTAGACATTGTTTAGGTATTTATTACTTGTATATATTATATATAGTTATTGTACTTTTTTTTTTTTTTTTTTTTTTTTTTTTTTTTTTTTTTGGTTTTTCGAGACAGGGTTTCTCTGTGTAGCTTTGCGCCTTTCCTGGAACTCACTTGGTAGCCCAGGCTGGCCTCGAACTCACAAAGATCCGCCTGCCTCTGCCTCCCGAGTGCTGGGATTAAAGGCGTGCGCCACCACCGCCCGGCTTTTTTTTTTTTTTTTTTTTCTTTTTTTTTTTTTTTTTTTTTTTAAGATTTATTTATTTATTATATATACAGCATGTATGACTGCAGGCCAGAAGAGGGCATCAGATCTTGTTACAGATGGTTGTGAGCCACCATGTGGTTGCTGGGAATTGAACTCAGGACCTCTGGAAGAGCAGTCAGTGCTCTTAACCTCTGAGCCATCTCAGTTATTGTACTTTTGTATATAGTTTTTCTTATGTTAGTTATAACCTTTTGCTTTTTTTCTTTTTATTAAAATAGAAAAGGGGAAATATGGTGGTATTTTATTTGTACTGAAATGTGATTTTCATTGTATGTTAATAAATAAAGTTGCCCCGGGGTCAGAGCTATTAGAGTCATAGAAAGAGTGTGTCGGTCGTGGCTCACGCCTTTAATACCATAGATCTCTGTGTGTTCACGGATACAGCCAGCATTGGAGACATACGCCTTTAAGACCTGGAGGGCTGTACTTACAGGTAGTGATGAGGCAGTCATGTGTTTGGCTTTACAACCAATGAGAAGGCAGAATAGAAAGACTATATTAAAGATAAACACACAGGAAGTAGGTCTCTTTTGGAGAGGTAGGAGCACCCCAGGAGTAAGGGGAAGGTTTTAGCTCTGAGCTCTGACCTCTTGGCTTTCTCTTTTACATTGGTTCTGTGTTTCTTATTTAATAAGACGGTTGGTTACATCTACACAGCCTGGTTTACATAGTTCCAGGTACAAGGAGACCTTGTCCTCAAAAAGAAAAGAAAGAAATGCTGGGGACTGATAAGATGGTTTAGCGGGTAAAGATGTTTCTTGGCAAGCCTGTAGATCTGAATTCAATTCCTGGGGTGCATATGGCAGAAGAAGAAAACTGACTTTCCAAAGTTGTCTTATCCTCTGATCTCTACATATGTGCTATGGCAAACAGATGTCCCCCTATATACACATGAACAAAATAACGTAAGTGTAATAAAATGTTTATACTGAAAAAAAAATGTGATTTTAGGAAATTCACAGGAAATATATAGCTAAAAATCATATCCTAGGTATTTACAAGTTATAAAAATAACATAAAAATGGACTTTTTATTTAACAAATCAGAGAACACACAAATCATATTTGTGAAACAGGGTAAGCCTTGACCTCAGGCAAGAATGACAATGCATCTTCAAAAGAGAATGCATGTACCATGTGAAGTGTGAGAAAGTTAATTCAAAGAGAATATATATATATATATATATATATATATATATATATATACTTAATTACTTTGGTGACATGATATTTTAAGAAACTTGTTTTATTTTCCTCTTTTAGAGGCAAGGAAAATTTCTTTCTTTCTCTCCTAGTGTTCTAGTGTGCTTAATAAGTTAAACAGGATAAAAGGATACTAATGATCATCATTCAAAGACACATGAGAAGCAGAGGTGAATGGTTAGTCATAAACTAATGATATCAGACAAATAAAACCTCTGTTTTACAGATGGCAGGGGAAAGAAGAGTGCAAGCCACTCACAAAGATAACAGATCATTGTTAGAGAACATTCACAGACCCAAACCAAGACAAGCATTTGGTTTAAATTTCCCCTGGCATATGAGAGTGTAAGGATAGATTGTTCTGAGAGCCAAGATACATTTGCAGTGAAGTCCCCCTGCTATTCAAAGTTTCACAAGTAGTAGATGTGAAAAGTCTGTCTAGGAATAGTGACACTTTTCAGCTGATTCTTGTCTCAGTGAGTAGCTTCCCTGGGTTATTTGAAGAAACACCCAGGGAAGGGTCTGGCAACAGCAGAATTGCCCTTTTAAGATTTTCCTTCACTCAAATAGCAGACTATGAAAAAAAATATATAACCACACCCTGTACCACATTTGTAGAGAAAAAAAAAGGATAAAAAAACATGGGAAGTGAGTATGATACAGGTATACTTTATACTTGATAGAATGTGATAAGCAAGTCATTTCATTTATGTCATGAACTCTAACAACAACAACAAAGATAATCGATTTTGACATAGGCCAGAGAGGTCAGAGACACTTCGACACGACTTTCAACTATATTTTATTTATTCGTGAACCCCACACTCAAAATTATAACAGGTATTCTGACATTCTCATAATCTTCTAATGTCTTCATGCTTCATTTTACCTTACTGTCAAACATATATCTGCTTATTATTCATTCAGTTTGATCTCATAGTAATTAATTTCAAAGTGTATATATTGTTGTTTCTCAGTGTTTTGAGGTCACAGATATTCTATTGATGTTGATAAATTTTGAAGTGTTTCTAACAATTTTAATGAAATTCATAGAAAAATATTTCATGTTGTTTCTGCTCTTATGCAAGTTAAACCCAGAGCCAAATATGTGTGTATGTATTTCACATCAGGAGTGAAACATAATAAGCAATCCTACGCTCGATCATACAAAATACATTCTTTTATTATTTTAATTAATAGATCTCTATCAAATATAAATTTATTATTAAATGCAATATCTTCATTCCATCAAAATAATGTACAAAAAGGAATATAAAGATCCTATAAACCGGTATTTGTTGCAACCTATATTGAAACATCACACATTGTTAAATGCTATGGAAAATATTTATTCTTTTTTTTAAGTACAAAGTAGTTTACAGAAATTTGGAAAAAGTAACTTTAAATTGTTTAGGTAAATAAGAGTGATATACCCAGGTGGATGTTGCTTAAAATGTTTAGACACATGAATATTGTGAAAGAAGTATTATGCATAGTTTCCATCTCATAAAACAAAATTTGTATGATACTTATTACAGAAACACAAACAGTAAAAACAAACTGTGCTAAAAATGTCTTTCCATGACTGTAGAGCCATAGCAATTACTATTGCAGAGTAACCTGACTCGTTTAAAAGATAAAAGGTGCCGGGCGGTGGTGGCGCACGCCTTTAATCCCAGCACTCGGGAGGCAGAGGCAGGCGGATCTTTGTGAGTTCGAGGCCAGCCTGGGCTACCAAGTGAGTTCCAGGAAAGGCGCAAAGCTACACGGAGAAACCCTGTCTCGAAAAACCAAAAAAAAACAACAACAACAAAAAAATAAAAGATAAAAGGTGCATTTAGTACACTGACATGAGAGCAGTGGGCACGGAGGTATCTAAAAATTCACCTGTCCCAAAAGTTGATTTATTTTACAACTTTCTTTGTCAATCTGAGAATTGAATCCAGGGTCTTGCAAGTGTTCTGTCAGAATCCTAAAACTGAGATATAACACCTGGTCAAGTTACGACATTTTAAGTACTTTCCTCTCTTCTTCTTATAAGTCTATACATGACTGTGTTAGTACCAAATTAGAGTATGTAGAACTTTAAATTCCGTTTCTGGCCTAATTCTAGGATTACTTAATTTGACTCAAACTCCTTCGTATATACATGTTCTGTGCAATCTTAGATGTCATGAAAGGAAGACAGGACACAATATTGATTCTGAACTGACTGCTACCTAAACCATTAATAGATGGGTAAAAATTTTATTAAAAAATGCATATAATTATTTGTGATTTAATTTTTAAAGCAATATTTATTTTATCAGTATAGCTAATTCTCAGGAATAATTACTTTAAGATAGTGTGTCTTAATCTTTTTTTTGACATTACATATTTTTTATTTTATAATTTAATTTAATTTTACATATCAGCAACAGATTCCCTTGTCCTCCCTCCTCTCGCCTCCCCTCCCCCCCAGCCCACTCCTAATTCCCAGCTCCTCCAGGGTAAAGACTCCCCTGGGGATTCAGTTCAGCCTGGTAGATTCAGTCAGTAGAGGCAGGTCCAGTCCTCTCCTCCCTTCACCCAGGCTGAGCAAAGTGTCCCTGCATAGGCCCCAGGCTCCAAACAGCCCAGGTTTCAAACAGCCAACTCATGCAATAAGGACAGTTCCAGGTCCCACTTCCTGGGGGCCTCCCAAACAGTTCAAGCTAAACTGTCTCACTTATCCAGAGGGCCTGATCCAGTTGGGGGCTCCTCAGCTATTGGTTCATAGTTCATGTGTTTCCACTAGTTTGGCTATTAGTCCCTGTGCTTTTTCCAGTCCTGGTCTCAACAATTCTCGCTCATACAATCCCTCCTCTTTCTCGCTGATTGGACTCCAGAAGCTCCACCTGGGGCCTGGCCATGGATCTCTGCATCTGCTTCCATCAGTCATTGGATGAGAGTTCTAGCAGGACAGTTAGGGTGTTTGGCCATCCAATCACCAGAGTAGGTCAATTTGGGCTTTCTCTCAATATGTGTCTTAATCTTAATATCTGTGTTGTAAACTGAGAATAAACATATGAGAAGAACATCTACATCAGTGCTCTCCACTCTGAGAATTTCTAAAATAGGAGAATAAAACCTGCAGTAAAATTTATATGCATCAAGTACTTGGTGAAATCTACTAAAAATCAAGATAAAATTAATTTCTATAAAAGGAGGGTCATGATACCAGGACATATTTGTCATTTAAAGTTACAAACAGTGAACTGGGCAAATAGTCAAAGGGAAGAATTTATTCCATTGTCTCTTTACAGAATTTGCTGCTAGCTAACAGATATGTTTATTTGCAGTAATAAACATGATATGTGCAAATATAACATGAGGGATTTTTCAATAAGTCTTTTTTTAATATTTATGTATTTATTATGTATACAGTGTTCTGTCTACATGAATGCTTACAGGCCACAAGAGGGCACCAGATCAAATTATGGATGGTTGTGAGCCACCATGTGGATGCTAGGAACTGAACTCAGGACCTCTGGAAGAGCAGCCAGTGCTCTTAACCTCTGAGCCATCTCTCCAGCCCTCAGTAAGTCGTGATGGTTAACATATATCTGGAATTTTTACATCAACTATGTTATAAGATATGAACTCAAATTTCCCAAATATCATTACAAATACACAGTGACAACTTAAATTTAAAGCTAAACAAAGTTAAAACAAGAATTTATTTCTCTTTCATTTACAGCATTGGAGAAAGGTAATTTAATAGGCAATGTTGGTTTTTACAGTTGATAAGTTATATTTTCATATTTGGAATTGACATTGACTTAGATTTAGATAATATGTTCATTGACATTCTTGGATTGTCTAACGTACTCAAATCCAATAATGATTTCAAAATATTTATATCCAAGTAGCTCTTTTTCATTGGTCAAGTTTTATCAAACAATTTGTGGAAGAAGTTATTGAAATGAATTTGACACACCTTTAAAAGATTGGCATTGTTTTGATTATATGTGTGATAAGTGTGAAAAATTTAA
The DNA here is from genome assembly GCF_049852395.1 of Peromyscus maniculatus bairdii. Taxonomy (NCBI): domain Eukaryota; kingdom Metazoa; phylum Chordata; class Mammalia; order Rodentia; family Cricetidae; genus Peromyscus; species Peromyscus maniculatus. The sequence goes on along the minus strand of NC_134857.1, from coordinate 30,641,316 downwards.
AATAAGTAGTCTGGAAATGATCACTATTACTAACAAATTGCTAGTAGCAGAATTTTACTTTAGATAATTTTGTCTTCACAACTATGAGCTACTTCTACAATTTTATTGTGATAAAATATTATTTCCAACCAGGTGTTTAAATAGAATACTCCAAACAAGAAATGAATAGACTAGTAATTCTGAAAGATAAGTAATTTGAGGAAACTCCAGTAATAATTTGTGCATATTTTATTTAAAGCCTTCTAAATATAATAAAATGAAACATTTACGATAACAACATTTAGAAATAATATCTTTACATACATATGTTAGAATAAAAAAGGATTTTGTAGAGCTTGGAGTTGAATAAAGGGCTTCATACAAACACCAGAAATACTCCATCACAGGACCCAAAACTTAGCCACTTAAAATTTTGTGAGCAAAGGCAAACATTTCTCTTTTTTATGTGATGATAATTGTATTCATAGTGAATATTATTTTAACAAATTTTACTAAAGCCATAGAGAAGAGGGGGCAGGAATGTGGGAGTGTACAAGAGTTTGTACATATGACGTATTTGGTAATGTGTGATGCCTTGAATTTGTACAAAGCAATGTAGAGTATATCAGTCATTAAATAAGAGTGCTGGCAGAATGTAGTTGGGCAATAGATGACATATCAGGGCTTCTGCATTAGAAGATATGAGCCTTTGTTTTTAAACTTTCTGCCACAGACTGGGAGAAACTTTGTCTGAAAAATGCTCTTACCTAACCATGGAATAAAAGATTATTAAATCAGGGTTATTTTCCAAAGAACAAACTAACATATAAAAATATTTAAGATACTGCTGAGTAATACTCCATTGTGTAAATGTGCCACATTTTCTTTATCCATTTTTCAGTTGAGGGGCATCTAGGTTGTTTCTAGGTTCTGGCTATTATGAGCAGTGCTACCATGAGAATAGTTGATCAAGTGTCCTTTTGGTATGACTGTGCATCCTTGGGTATATGCCCAAGTGTAGTATGATTGGGTCTTGAGGTAGATTGATTCCCAATTATCTGAGAAACCGCCATACTGATTTCCAAAATGGCTATACAAGTTTGCACTCCAACCAGCAGTAGAGAAATGTTCCCTTTACTCCACATAAACTGTCATTGGTGTTTTTGATCTTAGCCATTCTGACAGGTATAAAATCATATCTCAGTGTCATTTTGATTTGTGTTTCCCTGATAGCTTAAGATGTTCAAAAATTCCTTAAATATCTTTTTTCCCATTTGCAATTCTTATCTTGAAAATTCTGTTTTGATCTGTACTCCATTTTTTCCTTTTTGTCTTTCATTTTTCTTTATTAATAAATTTTCTACTCACTCCACATACTATCCACAGATCTCCCCTCCTCCTTCTTCCCCGCCCAGCCCTCTTTCCCAAGCCACCCCGCATCCCCACATCCCCCAAATCAAGTCATGGGGGATGTCAGCATGACATGGGGATTCAGCAGAGCCCAGTACACTGAGCCTATGCAGGTCCAAGCCCCTTCCCACTGCACCAAGGTTGTGCCAGCTGTCATACCTCAGGTACCAGGTGCCTGGACTGGTCTACTCTAGTGACCAGCCTAGCAAAAAACCTAGCTGTCATCAAAGAATCTTTGTCCAGTCACTGATGGAGGCAGATGCAGAGATCCATGGCCAGGCACAAGGCTGAGCTCCGGGAATCCAATTGATGAGAGAGATGAGGGATTCTGCAGAAGAGGGACGTTGAGGTCATGATGGGAGGACATGCAGAGATATATTCCATTTTTTAATTGGATTGTTTGGTATTTTGATGTCTAGTTTCTTGAGCTCCTTGTATATTTTGGAGAGCAGGCCTCTGTCTGATGTGGTGTTGGTGAAGACCTTTTTGCATTCTGTAGGCTACTGTTTTGAACTAGGCCCTCTGAATACGGGTGACAGTTGTGTGGCTTGGGCAGTGTGTGGGGCCCCTGGCAGTGGGACCAGGATTTATCCTGAGTGCATGAACTGGTTTTGTGGAGCTCGTTCAATATGGAGTGATATTTTGCTCAGCCTGGATACAGGGGTAGAGACTTGTTCCTGCGTCAACTTGACATGCCAGACTTTGTTGACTCCCCATGGGAGGCCTTATCCTCTCTGAAGAGTGGATGGGGGCTGAGGTTGGGCAGAGGTGGGAGGCTGGAGGAGGGGAGGGAGGAAGAACTGGGGTTGGTATATAAAATGAAAAAAAAAACTTTTAAATAAAAAAATTCAGATAAGTATGAATATCCTAGAAGTATCAATGAAATGTCTCTAAACTGTCCAAGTTTATCATTAAGTATATTTCTTAAATATCACATAGTAGTCTGATCTCCAATTTTGGATCATGAAAAGAGCCAATAAGATGCCTATGAACAAGTATGAAGTCACAGTGATTGCTTCATGAAATCAAATATGCTTTTATACATAACACTTATTGTGTTAAATTATAAGAAAATTTACTCAAAGGAAGAAGTCAAGACAAATGTATTTTCTAAAATGTTTGCTGAAAATGCAGAATGATGCATTACTATTATTTATACACCCAATTTAGTTAATGAAATTTATCCACTGATTCTGGAAGCCGTTTTCCAAGGCTTGAGCCAAGGTCTGAACCAGAAATCATGGGTTTTCATTTATTTGTTTCTGAGTCACATTCTTGAAAAGATCTGCAAAGAACTCAAAAATTACAATCAGAGTTTATCCTCCATTCCTCCATTACCCATTCCTAGAAAAGAACAGACACTACAGCTGTGTGCACCACACTACTTTTTCATATTCTTCCTACCTATATGAAGCCCCCAAACAAAATATCATACCTGGTAATGTCAAAAACAAATAGAGAAAAGTGCAGGAGTTATTAACTTATTATTATAAATGAACTGTACAATATTTTCTCAAGCAGCACTACAGAAATATTCCTTGTGGAAAGTATTACAAAAAAATGAAGTAATTCATGGTTGTATTCCACACATAATATTATATCCCATGTTTCTTGTGTTGTGTGCACTTTATTATCCAAAGAGACAACTGATGTCAGAAAATAACAGACAATACTGGGCAAAGACTAAAAATATCTCTCATCATTAAGCTTACCTGGTGATATATGTGAGAAGCTCTTTCTCTCTCCTTTGAAATATTTATTTGCTCCACCCCACAGAACATGCAGAGAGCTGGTATCCCAGAGTAGCTAAGAGTTCTCGCCTCCATTCTTGCAATTACTGAATTCTCAAAACATATACAAGTCCACTTTGAATAGTTATAAATTTAGAGTTATAAAGTACTGAGATGTAGCAAATAATAAAATAAAAATAACAGAATTTGAATATGAAGATGACAAAGTCTATGTGTAAATAAACATTTCTATTGATATGAATTTATTTTTTTTGAAAAAGCATTTTATGATATGTTGCTGAGTTGAAACTATCAACAAATTTATCAATGAATTGCTATATGTATCTTATAATGTATTAATTTTTGAAAAGTCATATTGTACAGAGTTTGAATTGATTTATGAATATCTCTTTATCACTGTACTAAAGATGAAAGTGAATATTAACAGTAAGTGTGTTAACCTGGAGACAAGTTTTCTTGTTTGACAGTGGCATAAATCTTTCAGTTCCAATGATGTCATGGCTTCAGGTATTTCAAAGGAAGAGTGCATGTCTGTATATGAAAAATTATTGAACATGAATGATACATGTCATAAATAGCTTACTTCAACATTATTATAATTTTTATAAGCAAATTTCAAAGTTAATATTTTATAAAACTTGCAAAACATAATGTGACCTATAGGGCACAGGCTCATTTTCAGTTCTGAATTACTTCATCTAGATCTAGCTTGCTTCAGATTATTTGTAATTAATTTTACTGGATTGTAAAAGCACCTATATATGATACATTTGATTGTAAATATAGATTTTCTTTGTAGAAAAAAATGTTGTTTTTGTATTACTTACTATTTTCCCAAGAACAGGCATTGTCATTTATATGATTTATATGAAATAATATCAGCCAAAGTCACAAACCTTAAGTTATTGTAAACATTTTACTCCCCTAAAGACAACTTATTTTTGATTCAGTGTTTTCATTAAGTTTTCTTCCAGCAATGGTGTTTAACTTTAATACCATTTATTTTTTACTTTGTCTCCTCTGAAGGGATTCAGTTCTATTTGGTGTCTGGCATGTAGTCCTCTGACAGCCTTTCTTTGTTTGGTTTCAACTCTGTAGAACATGGTTTTTTTCCCTTCAGTTCTACTCTGACAAAAAGTTTCCATAAAGGTATTTTATTACTCACTGGACAGAAAATACTGAAATAAAAATAACTGTGATGTATAGAAAATTTCATGCAAAAATTGATTCTATATGAAATTATTAGAACAAACTTTTCAATTTATGAGCAGGATTTTTCTCAACTTTATAAGAAAAAGAGCAAAATAGAAAAACTTTTTCAATAGTTCCATTGAATAATAGGATGACACTATTTTGCTTGTGGTGTTTTGCTTCTATGTATATTTAAACAAGTGGATTTCTTTTAGAATGGAAGAAAGGAGTCACAGAAAAATGAGGCATTAGGACAAAATTAGATAATATATATGACAAGGATGTACTTTGAAAAATACGCTATTTTGTAAATATCATCTACAGAGACATCCTATTATGATATGTTATATTTTATAAATCTCTACATACTGTAAAAGATATACTACTTATCAGAGTTAAATCAAAATAAGATAATTTAAGCATATCTATAATCCCTAGTGAAATAGAATTTTTTATTTTACATTCACCCAACCCCCAAAAAGCTTAGGGGCAAGAGGGATCAATGCAGAATTTTATCAAATTTTTAAAAGAACATTTAGCATAATATTCCCCAAATATTTCTGAAAAATGGAAACAAAAAGAACATTGTCTAATTCTTTTTTTTTTTGAGGCCAAAGTTACCCTGATACCTAAAACCCATAAAATCTAACCAAGACTGAGAATTACAGACCAATTTCCCTTATGAATACAGATGCAACCATTCTCAGTAAAATACATGCTAACTGAATTCAACAAAGTTCTTCTACCATGATCAAGCATGATTCACCCAAATGATGCATGGGTGCTTTAAAATATGTCCTCAATAAATATGACCCATCATATAAAAAGATGGAAAGTCAAAACAACATGATCATTTCATCAGATGTATAAAAACTCTTTGACAAACTCCAGTGCCTTTTGATGATAAAAGTCCTGGAAAGACTAGGGATAGATGAGTCATACCTCAACATAATAAAGGTGATTTAAAGCAAGCTGACATCAAACTACATGGGAAAAAACTTAAAGCATTTCTACTAAAATCAGGAACAAGACAAGGTTCTCCAGCCTTTAAATACCTATTCATCATAATACTTGAAATCTTAGCAAGAGCAATAAGATAACTGAATGAGTTTGAGGGCATACAAGAAGGAAAGGAAGAAGTCAAACTATTTTTGTTTTCAGATGATAAGTTTTTATATATAAATGACTCTAAAACTCCACCAGGAAAAACGCAAAGGTTATAACACATTCATCAATGAGCAATGTATCAGGATAGAAAATTAATGCACAAAAATCAGTTGCCTCCCTACATACAAAGGGAAATGGACTGAGAAAGGAATCAGGGAAACAGCATGATTCACAATAGTGTCAAATAATCGACATCTTAGGAAAATTCTAAGCAAGTAAGTAAAAGACTTGTACAATAAGTACTTCAAGAGATTATAGAAATTGAAGGTAATATCAGAGGATTAAATATCTTCTACTGTCATAGATTGGTAAGATTAAAATAGTGAAAATGGCCATCCTACCAAAAGAAAACTACAGATTCAATGCATTCCCCATCTAGTTCCAACACAATTTTTCACAGAACTTGAAAGAATAATTTTTAGTTTCACATGGAACCAAAAAAACAAAACAAAACAAAAACAAAAAACAAAAAACAAAATCCCAGGATAGCTAAATAATCCTGAATAATAAAAGAACTGCTGGAGGTGTCACCATCTCTGATTTTAAGTTTTATTATAGAACAATGGTAATAAAACTAGAATGTTATTTGCATAAAAAGACATGTTAAGCAACGGAATTCAATTGAAGAGCCAAACAGAAATCTATACCTAAGGGTACATGATTTCTGATGAAGAAGCCAGAAATCACATGGGAAAATGACATGATTTTTAACCAGTAGTGGTGGTCAAACTGGATGGCTGCACGTACACGAATGCAAATCAATCCATACTTTTCACTCTATATGAAACTCACCTCCAGTGGTATCAAAGCCCTCAAGATATGGTCAGATAAACTGAGTCTGATAGAAGAGAAAGTAAAAAATAGTCATGAACTCATTGACACAGGAAAAGATTTCTAAATAGGTCACACATAGCACAGACACCAAGATCAGCAATTAATAAATGGGTCCCCATGAAACTGAAATGCTTCTGTAAGGCAAAGAACATCATCATTTGGATTAAGTTGCAAGCTACTGAATGGGTAAATCTTTTTCATCAACTACACATATAAAAAAGGCTAATATCTAAAATATATAAAGAATCCAAAATACTTGATACCAAGAAAACAAATAACTCAATTAAAAATGGGTACAGAATTAACAGAGAGTTATCAAGAGGTAACAGAAATGACTGAGAAATACTTAAGAAAATGTTTAACATCCTCAGTCGTTGGGGAAATAGACATCAAAAGTACTTTGAGATTACATCTTTCATCAGACAGAATGGCCAAGATCAAGTAACAGCTCATGCTAGAGAGTATACAGAGCAAGAGAGCAAACATCCATTGCTGGTGGGAGTGCAATCTTATTCAGCCCCTATGGAAATCAGGATCATGGTTCCTCAGGGAAAAGAAAAAATCTACCTTAAGATTCAAGTACACCATTTTGGGCATACATGCTAAGAACTCTATTTGCTACTATAGAGATATTTACTCAAATGCATTCATTGATTACTCAAATGCATTCACAATAGGCAGAAATTGGAAACAGCCTAGATGTCTATCAATAAATGAACTGATAAAGAAAACGTGGTAAATTTGCACAATGGTATATTGCTTAACTCTTAAAATAAATCATAATCATGAAATTCACTGGTAAATGAAAGAGTTAGAAAAAACAATATGTATTCACTTACATGTGAATGTTAGGTGGTAAGTTTTTGATAAGCAGACTACAATCTTTATAACCACAGAGGTTAAGCATTAGGGGATGGAAGTATCTGCCTAGGAATGGGAAACGGGACATATAGTTATGAATGAGAACACTTAGTCCTAAATGGAATGTCTCCATCAAATCTATCCCCAAATTGCTCAGGGAACTTTGTGGAAGAGGATGAAGAAATATTTTAAAAGGATATGGGGTAGAAGACAAGAAAACAAGGCTTTCTGGACACAGCAACTCGTGTTTATAAACTCACAGAGACTGGCTGTATGCATAGGACCTGTGCAGAGGTCAGCCACATGGGGAACCAGTCCTCATTAGGGAAGTAGACACAAAGGCACATTCCCAAAATAAAAGCTATCTCCAATGGATAACCACTCCCAAAGAGGAAAATTAGTTTACTCCAATGGAGTCTCACTGTGTATGCAAATAACACTTAAGGGCAGGCCTGATTGATTGCCAAGTAATAGATGGTCAACACAAGATGAACTCAATAGTATTTTTGGAAAATTTGGCCTCAAAATGCTTTTTCTGAGAGTTTTGTTTGTTTATTTTTACTGTGTTTTGGTTTGGTTTCTACCTTATAAGTCTTTTGGTCATGTGTTAAATGTTCTGATTTTTCGATTTTTTGTTGTTGTTGTTGTTGTTGTTATTGGGATTTCTGTGTGTGCAAATATATGTTTCTCTTCATCCATATGTGTTTCATGTTCTATTTTGTGGGTCTTTTCCTGTAGGTTTTTTTTTTTTTTTTTTTTACCATTCTAGTGTTTTGTGTTTTTTTTTTTTTTTTTTTTTTTTTTTTTTTTTTTACCATTCTAGTGTTTTGTGTTTTTTTTTTTTTTAATTTATCTTATTTTTATTTTTGGGTGCCTACTTTATGATGAAGGAAAGAAATAATGTGGATATGGGTAGGTAGAGACATAAGAGTGATATGAGGAGAGCAAGGGGACATATTGTATGAAAGCTATTGGTTCAATAAAAAGTGCTTGTTGGAGTTAATTTGCTTTTCTAGCATTAACTAGAATGCTAAGAACTCTATTTAAGGATGAGCTTCCCACCTAAGTGTAAAAGAAATGATATAATAGATAATAAATGTTTTAAATCTGTGCAAATTCTTACTTGTGGACTTTTGAAATGCAAATAATTTCCAAGAACTTTTTAGCATGTTATTGGTCTAACTATGCTCCTATTGTTTTGGATCTTGAAACTACCTTCATAGTACAATATATATGCTGGCTATATTTAGGTCAGCTTGATGTGGGCTAGAGGAGGCAATCTCTATGGAGAAAATGCCTTCATAAGATCAGTATGTAAGGCATTTTTTTAAATTAGTGGTTGATGGGGGAGGACCCAGCGCACTATGGGTGATGTTGTTCCTGGGCTGTTGTTCTTGCATTCTATAAGAAAGCAGGTCAAGCAAGCCATGATGTATAAGGCAGTAAGCAGCAGCCCTGCATGGCCTCTGCATCAGCTCCTACCTCCAGGTTCCATCCCTACCTCCAGGTTCCTTTCCTACCTGAGTTTCTTTCCTAACTTTCTTCAATGATGGACTATGATGGAAGTATAAGCCAAATAAGTCATTTTCTCCCCACCCTGCCAAAATGAAGTCAAGTTGGTACCAGGATAATGGGATATTGCTGTGACAGACCTGACAATGTTGTTTGGGGAAAGACTGTAGAAGGACTTTGTAACATTGGACTAGAATAGCCATTGAGTGTTGATTGCTCAGTAAGCTATTAGGTAGGACCTTGGCAAATAAGAATGTTGAAACCAGGTTATGGCACATGGCTTGTAAATTTTCAGAGGGAAGCATAGACTCTACCAGGGATGTTGTGTGAAGAATATATGGTGTATGTTAAGCTAGAACTGAAGAATCAGCTGTGATTAACAAACTGCTAGAACCACTAAACCAAAACCTTTGCTTTGCTAGGACAATGGATGCTGGCTAACTGGGGCTGAAGAATCAGCTATGATTAAGGAAAGACCAGCATCACAGAGGTGAAATCTGGGAAGTGTGTCCTGAGAGTGAGCCCACAGAAGCTGTGATCTAGAGGCAGCCAAGTTTTTACCTCATGTTGGCAATCAAACTTAGTTGTGTAAGAGTCACCCAGGTGTTACTGGTTTTGAAGGCATGAAGGGATCATGAAAGGCAGCAGAGACTTGGCACGTTGAGAGGCAAGGAGAGGCCGTTGGTGAAAGCAGCAGCCTCAGTAGTATTTGAAGGCCCAGGAATGAAGGGGTCATGCACAGAAGCTAAGGCTTGGAACCATAAAGTCATCCTAGGAAAGACTTGGTGAAAGTAAAACACAGTTGCAGCTTGAAGACCCCAGAATGTGGAAGATACCATTACCATGAGATGACTGCCAAGGACATCAGCAGGTGTGAAGCAGAGGCAGCCTAGACCTAGGAGACAATCTTGTCTGGGTGCAGCCAGAGGGCAGATCCAGAGAATGGACCCAAGCACTATGGAGGAGCCCAGAAGATTGTTAGTGGATTTAGATACTAGACACTGTTTTCATCATTACAGTTGGAGTTTGGTTTTGCTTTGTTAAGACTGTGGCTGACCTGTTCTTTATCTCTCGAAGTAAGAAAGTTTGCTTTTTTGTTTATTTATTTATTTATTTATTTATTTATTTATTTATTTATTTATTTATTTAATGGGATCCCACAGTTGAGAAATAATGGAATATTAATAGTGGGTTTTTTTTAAAGAGACTGTATTTTTAATGTTTGAATATTAAAACCTATGGGACATTTTAAGTTTGTAATATATTTTATAATTTAATGTCAATGTTAATGTGTAGTCTTGGAGATGGACAAGAAATAAGAGGTAGGGTGTGTCTTAACAGTAAGATATTTGTGTGTCAAGTTGACAAATGTTCAATTTTGCTAATTGATTTTTTGTCAACTTGAAACAGGTTACAGTTATCTGAAAGGAGGGAACCTCAAATGAGAGAAGTCTCCATAAAATCTAAATGTAAAGCATTTGCTTAATTAATGATGGATGGGGGAGGGCCCACTCCATTGTAGATGGTGCCATCCTTAGGCTGGTGGTCCTGTGTTCTAGAGGAACACAGGCTGAGCAAGCCATGAGGAGCAAGCCAGTAAGAAAAAGTCCTCCTTGCCCTCTGCATCAGCTCCTGCCTCTAGGTTCTAGACCTGTTTGAGTTTCTGTTTTAAATTGCTTCAGTGATGGACTAGGATGTAGAAATGTAAGCCAAATGTATTCTTTCCTTTGTTGTCTTGCTTTAAGTAATAGTGTTTCAGCACAATAATAGTGACCCTAAGTAAGAAAATATCAATATTTCTATTGTAGAGTAGATTATAATTATTCTACCATGAATAAAAGTAATATTGTACTCTAGATAAAACACATAATCCACATTTGATGACCAAATAAATGCATCTTTCTACTTGCTAACATGAATTTAAGGTGTGATGTGATCAAATACAGGAAAGAACTCGGGATTTAACCATTCTGAAAGGACTCATGCTTTTAATCACTGTGTTGTCTTCAGTCCTTCTCCTAGATCCAGGCCATTTCACCTTCCAAGGTTTTTGCTGGAGACGTCTGAAATGATTTTACACTCTTAATGAAAGAAATGGAGGTTCTCAACACTCTTGTTTCATTTTTCACTACCTTGGAAGAGTTGCTATAGTTACAAAGCCATGGAGCAACTTGCAAAAATAAAATATGTGTCACAGACATCATAGGCTTTGGACTGAACTGTCAGTGCTAATGGAATAGGTCAGAGTTTTTGATGAAGTCATCTCATATTTAATTAAAAAGCAGGACAACCTTCTTCATTATTGCCATGAAATTTGGGGGCATTTGCAGTGTGGTAGCTAGATAAACAATCCTTGTTAGAGTTTAATAGAGTCTAGTAAGTTGATGTAACACCCACAACCTGAAGTATTTCAGAAAGTGATATATAGTGGAGAGTTAGGATAGCATCATTAAAGAGATGATCTATATTTAAAATGAAGTCTATAGCTTGTGCTCTGATATAAAATAAGTGGTGCCCACCGAGATAGGAGAAGATTTCAGTACACAGGTGTGTCTAGACAGAAGTGGGACTGAAGACTTGAATTAGTTACTACAAGCTGAGAAACTCCCAGAAGCTGAGCAACCCTGAGAGCAGGTCCTTTTCTGTCCCTTCCAGTAGGACCATAAATGACTGATGCCTTCTTCAGATCCCCACCTCCTGTCAGGACAATGCATTCACTTTGTTCGGAGCCCCACCATCTGTGCTACTTTATTGCAGCAGCAAAGTGCTTTTGATAGCCATGTTTAAGATTTTAAATGTAATTAATCACTTAGTTGGTAGCATAGGTAGTTTTGCAAAGAAACATAATAAAATTCATATAGTTCGGCAAACCATTGCATGTATGAGGAGGGCAATAAATGCACCAGATTTCCTTAAATGCAGTTCACATAAATTCTCAGCTCTGATAGAAAATCACCATGTGCTCATTAGATTCCCATAGACTCAGGTAAAAAAGAAATATGTTCAAAATTTATCCCATTCACAGTATATTCTTCAGTTTAGTTTACTTTCATGTCTTTATAATGCAATCATCTAATCTATTTAGAATCCAGGCTTTCTCCTTCATTCAGCATAACAATGACAAATGATTTATCCTTTGGAATAGGGTGATTCGTTCCTCAAACTATATATGATTCACAAATTGCTTTATTCAGGAGAGGGAAATGTGAGCTCATTTCCTGTCAAACAAAGTAAGTACACAAAAAAAAGGAAAGAAGGAAAAGGAGAGACTTTAGATGTTGCCAACTCTCTTTATAGGAAATTTATGGCTTCAAATTTGGTGTTGTTATGAAGGTGGAAAGGCAAGGACTACTGTTCATCTGTTTTTTAGGACAGGCTAACTGGTAAACATTGAAATAAGAGTGACAATGTGTTCTATACTATTCTGGCTAGAATAAATATGGAAGGATTTAACAACAAATTATACTATTCTACATGAATCAAAATTATATAGAGTGGTTATTTTGTTAAGCAAATTTTCTTGAGAGTTAAATCTCTACTATATCATACTTGGGTATGCAGCATACTAAATGATAACATTCAGTTTGGAGATGCATTATTATTATTTGACATCAAAGAAAGGGTAGATAGCCAAACACTCTCCAAAATTAAGATTACAAAAAAAGAGTGACTATAATCAAGACACTTAAGAGTTTTATTAATGAATCAAATTATATTTCTGTTTGGAAAGAGTAAAAGATTTTGAAGACTTTTCTTTTTTTATACATCTGTTTCTAATATAAAAGTTTCTGAAATAGATTTGACATAATATAACAAAAGCTTTGTGGGTTAAGACAGAAAGGTTAAGTGAAACTTGCCTATTCATATGACAAAAAACAAATTAACAAACAAAAAACAGAGTAATAAAGTGTGATCCTAATTAGTCTTCTTTAAAAAAACCTGGAGTCAGATATTAGGGTGAAAGCCAAAAGATCACAGAAACAGAGAAGCAACCACAGTCACTTCTCACCTCTTCAAATCCTCAGACCCAATAGGGGGGATTCTGTCTCTATGAATCTTCAGATTGAATGGGGGCACAATACTGTCTCTACCCACCTTATCTTTCTGTCCCCAACTCCCTACTGCTGGGATTAAAGGTGTGTGTCACCATTGCCTGGCCTCTATGGACTAGTGTCTATCTCCACCCTCTGTTTTATGGACAAGCTTTCTTTGTCAAAACACAAACAAAATATCACACATTTCCCTCTTTTAGCCTAAAATTGAAAAGTGAAGGTTTTAACTAACTTTAAAAAAAATCATACATACAATAAGTAAAATAACTATGTACAAATATATACAGGTAAGAATTATATTAACAATGTTGAGTCCATTAGCAATTGACAAATGCAGAGAAAATTCTCCATTATCTATGCTATCTGGATGAGTCCAAAGTGTTGTACCTAATTCACTTTCTATCCTAACTTGCATCACCAACCCAAAATTATCTTTTTTAGATTTCTCAACCTTATACACACTACACCTCTTTTATGAGTATCTTTTCTGAATTTGTTATAAAGGAAAATTATAACTATAAATTCTTCAAATACATCAGTGATCTCAGAAGGATATAATATTACCAGAGTAAACCAAAAGAGCAGAGCAAACAACTTCCAAAAATATGAAATGACAGAAACAGTTGGCTGCTAGACAGTTACTCAAGGTTCCTCTGCAATGTTGGGACATCCATCTTCAGTCTTTACGTCTAGCATATCTTACAAACTCATCTAAGAAGTTGAATATTTGAAGGACTGTCCCACCTTGTCTTAGCAATGTTGTGCAGTCACATTCTTTCCTGTCCTGCTTGTTAAATTGGGGCAGCACACTGTTAGCAGTTCTGGCAAGGGCAATTTTGTGCCCAGTGAGTAAGTATTTGCCACAAAAATTAAATTCCATATGGAGTTTTTTCAATGCCTTTCATCTTCTCTGAAGTAGATTGGTGCTGCTGGGAGCAAACATGTTTTATTATCATAAAAATAGAAGAACCTTATGTTATTAAAACATCTTAAATGCTGTTTTCTGTAGGTCTCTGAAGTGTTTTAAGACCACTTGCCTATCTAAAATATATGTTTTGCCTTGAAAACATACCTAACCTGAATATAAGTTTGATTGTAATAGGTGAATAATTACTAACCTACATTTCTTTATTATCCTATTATATAGTTGGTAATAATAAATTTCAAGGACTAGAAATTTACATTACATTGTTAGATGAGCCATATAGGTACAACACCTTGAATGGGAGTAGAAATGTATGTGATTTTTTGTTCTAACAAAAATAACCTTAAATTTGTATCACTATAACAAAAACCATATCAAGAAAATATTTAAAACTAATATTTATTTGCTTTTTTGGTTTAAAAAGTAGCTTCAGTAATCTACCTTTTTATCAGTCATTTAAATAACATATAAACAGTATAATAAAAAACAATTTCAAATTTGTATCAGTATACAAAAATCCAAGCCAATGTAAAATATTTAAAACTAGTAACTTATTTTTAAAAGAAGATTCAATGATCTACAGTTTTATTGTATTTCTATATCTCCCCCTTTTCTTTTTAGAATGAAATCCTTGAATCTAATCTCTTTTGTTTAGCTTTTTTCCTGACCATTAACAATAACAACTTGTAACCAACCACCCTAAATGATGACAAGTATTCATAATCCTCTAAATGAGAAAAAAAAAACACCCACCCTACCTCTTGAGAATGTGGGTGTTGTATTCCTAAAATTACTTACTGCTGTCTGGGAGGGGTGGTGTCTTTAGAGGACCCTTAAAAAATGGGATAGTTGTCAAGTCCTGGGAGTGCTAGCTATATCATTTGTGGTCCAGTCTTTTGTTAATTCACAATAGAAAAGAGTATTTAGATCTTTCTATATTGCTTGTTCTGTAGAATTTTGTGGTATACTCGTAATGTGTTTTATATTGTGATATACAAACAAATTATTTCATTTTACTAAAGACATATGCTGGAGCATTGTCAGTCTTAATTTATACAGGTATTCCTATGATGGCCATTACTTCTAATAGAACAGCCTTTTCAGAACTCAAAGCAGTTGCCCATTGAAATCCTGAATATGTATCTATGGTGTGGAGTACATATTTTAATTATCCAAACACTGCGAAATGAAACATATCAATTGCCAAATTTCATTGCTTTGAGTACCTTTTGAATTATTAACTGCAAATAGTACAGTTTGGTTATACAAGAGACAAGTCAGACATTTTCTTATTATTTCCTTGGCTTATTGCCAAGAGATGGAAAAATCCTTTTTCAAACCTTTGGTATTGACATTATGATTTTAATGAAATTCTTAGGCCTCCATCATATTTCCTATTAATAACTGATCATCACTTTCATCATTTCATTGTGCTAGAGGACCTGGCAGACACATATGGGTTCTGATATGTGTTATATGTATGGAATGATTTCTATTCCTGACTAGTTTCTGTTATTGTATAAATAACAAAGTTAATTCTGACTCCTCAGGAATAAATTTAGTGGTTTCAATGTGAAAAATAATTTTTCTGCATATTGAGTTAGTACTTATATTAAGATGTTCTATAATATCCATTAATAAAGGAATAATAGCATATAATTCTGACTTTTGGCCAGAATCATAAGGGCTTTCAGCCTTTTCACTTAAGTTTCATGATTTATTTTCTAGTTCCATCCATTTGCCTGCAAATTTCATGATATCATTGGTTTTTTTTACTGCTGAGTAGTACTCCATTGTGTACACGTGTCATATTTTCTTCATCCATTCTTCAGTTGAGAGGCATCTAGGTTGTTTCTAGGTTCTTGCTATTATGAATAATGCTGATATGAACATAGTTGAGCATGTGTCCTTGTGGTAAGATTGAGCATTCCTTGGGTATATGCCCAAGAGTGGTATAACTGAATCTTGAGGAAGGCTTATTCCCAATTTTCTGAGAAACCACCATACTGATTTCCAGAGTGGTTGTACAAGTTTGCATTCCGACCAATAGTGGAAGAGTGTTCCCCTTGCTCCACATCCTTTCCAACATAAACTGTCTTCAGTGTTTTTGATCTTAGCCATTCTGACAGGTGTAAGTAAGATGGTATATCAGAGTTGTTTTGATTTGCATTTCCCTGGTGACTAAGGATTTTGAACAATTCCTTAAATGCCTTTCAGCCATTTGAGATTCTTCTGTTGATATTTCCCTGTTAAGCTCTGTGGCCCATTTTTTAATTGGATTGATCAGTATTTTGATATCTAGTTTTCTGAGTTCTTTATATATTTTTTTAGATCAGCCCTCTTTCAGATGTGGGTTTGGTGATGATCTTTTCCCATTCTGTAGGCTGTCGTTTGGTCTTATTGACTGTGTCCTTTGCTCTACAAAACCTTCTCAGTTTCAGGTGGTCACATTTATTAATTGTTGCTCTCAGTGTCTGTGCTATTGGTGTTATATTTAGGAAGTTGTCTCCAGTGCCAATTCGTTCCTGCTTACTTCCTATTGTTTTTCTTCTGTCAAGGTCAGTGTAACTGGATTTATGTTGAGGTCTTTGATCGACTTGGACTTGAGTTTTGTGCATGGCGACAGATATGGATCTATTTGCAATCTTCTGCATGTTGACATCCAGTAATGGTGAAGTGTGAGGCTGACTGCTGCTCTGTAGAATAGTAGAAGCCAGAGTGGGTGTCAAGGCAGCTACTCAGTGTGGTAGCAGCCCAAGCAGTGGGTCCAGGGAAAGCCCACAACCCAACAGGAGAGAAGAAGCCAAAAAGCCAGCTGTCTGCTGGGAGAATGTGCAAAAGGGGTAACTCTGGTGGTGTTTGCAGACCAAGTCCCTGTGAAGTTTGCGCAGAGAGGTTGCCACAGAAAAATCCCAAACTCTCCTAGAGGTTTGAGGTAAAAAGAAAGGAGAACCTAGCCAGGCAGGCAGTGACTCCAGCAGGAGGCCCCACATGCACCTACAGTTTGTGCCAATGTCTGCAAAGCCACAGGCAAGAGGCTTTTTTTGTGAATTTGTGTCCCAAAAGTTGGATGACAGATGAAGTGTGATTTTAATTAGTTTTATTAAATAGAAATCTAGAGTCAGATATTAGGGTGAAAGCTGAAAGATCAAAGAAGCAGAGCAGCAGCCACAGTCACTTCTTACCTCTTTTAATCCTCAGACCAAAATGGGAGGGATCCTGTCTCTACAAATCCTCAGACTAAATGGGGGCACTATCCTGTCTCCATCCACCTTATAATCCTGTCTCCAAATCCATAGTTCTGGGATTAAACTCTTATACCGCCATTGCCTGTATCTGCTTCTCTTGTACACTGGTTCAATCTCGTGTAGCTCAGGGTGGCCTTGACATTCTGATCTTCCTGCTTCCTCCTCCCAAGTGCTGGGATTAAATGTGTATGTCATCACTGTCTGGCCTCTATGGTGAACTAATGGCTAGCTCCACTCTTTGATCTACAGGCAAGCTTTATTTGCCGTAACACAAACAAAATATCACACAACAGGGTAACATGTTAAAAGCATGGAAATATTATTTGTCATGAAAAACTTTTGTAGTTTTGCTTAAATCTTATGTTTCTAAACCCACCCCACTTAGAATAAATCTCATGAGTTAACAGTGACTCTAGTGCCTCTTTAGCATCTAAAGAAAAGTGTCTAAAATCAAAATTTAAATACATATTCATCTGCATCTTACTGAAAAATAATAGATGACTGCCCTCTTATTTTATAAAATTTATAAAATTCCAGAAAGCAAATGTAAACTTATAGATATCTTTAAATGAAAAATAAAAACAAAAATAATGTGTGTGTGTGTGTGTGTGTGTGTGTGTGTGTGTGTGTGTGTACAAGGATTATTGACACATACTACTCCCTACACTTTCTTAATCACTTCTATTTTACAAACAATTATAAACTAAATAATTCCAGATCTGATCTTAGGGATTCTGTTGACTATTTTATGTTTTCTATAGTTTTAGTGTTCTCATAAAGTCTTGAATTCCTTTCCTGACACCTGCAAAATATCTTAGAATTTGGATTAAGATTTACCTAAAAAATGTATATTTTGAGAAAAGTCATCAACATTGTGGAGTATTTATGAAGAGAAAGTATCTGTATGATTTAGGGAATAGTGTTTACATTTTTACATGCAACTTATTTCATTGTAAAAGTCAAATGCAGCATATTCTACTAATAAATATTTTCTTTTTTTCCTGTTTTCTAATATGAAAACTAAAAGTACTATAAAGATCCCTGTACATAGTTTGGTAAACACAGATATGTATTTGGTTATATTCCAAGAGAAAGTATTCTGGTTTAATATTATGATACAACATAGTCTTTAGTTCAGGCTGCTAAACATTTAGTAAAGTAACGAATGTTCTAATATGTGATTTTTAAATATAAAAGAGTATTTCTGTACTACATTCTCCTCAATGTTTGTGAAGTCTTTGCACTCAGGAATTTTGATGGTTTCACATTAATAAATATGGTTATACTCTGAATTTTTGATGATGAAAATATTCACAATTTTTATTGTTTTTAAGAGATTGTCTGTTTTCTATGTATGATTAATTTATTATCAGCATGCAAAGGAAATAACTCATCAAGGCTTATATTAATATATTATGCTTCAAACTGTCATTAATTTCTTTTTTTCTTTTATTATATTCTAAAATTAGGGAAACATGCAAAGAAATTAGAATCTTAATTGACTTTAAAGCCACATTCAGGCTTGTGAACGTTTTGAATCACAATTTTTGATTTATTGACTTTATGACTAGGTAACAGTCTGAATTGTTGGTTGAGAGTATTAACTATTAAATTTATACAGTAGATTGACATTGTTAACTACTGGAAACTCCACTGTAACTTAGTAAAATATTTTTCAGATACATTAATAATTTCCTTTCACATGTAGTCAAAGGCTGTGTCGATGGACATAAGGAAGAATATAAGTATTTTTTCTGTCACTTTCCTGAAGCAAAGATATATTAATACATATTCCATTTTTAAATTAAATATTGACAACACTCTGCCCATCTATTGACTGGAATATTTAACCTTAAACTTTAGTTGAAATATAGTGTGTTATCTTAAAAAAAACTAAACAAAACAAAAAAACACATGTGAACCCATCTAAGATGATTAAAAACCAACTAAATTTAAAACACATAGACAAAGAAATTATGTCTTAAAGCTCTAAAATCTCAATACTTGCAGTTTCCAAGCTAAGTAATGGGGCTTTGGGATTTACAGATTAAAAATGTGTCTGTATGAAGAAAGCATCTTCTAGTTCTGAGAAATTGCACCAATGATTTCTCATAGTTCCATGGGTTTGCAGAAGAAACATTAGGGGGTGTAAAATTCACAGCCAGTGAGTAGTAGAAAAGGCACAATGGATAGGATATCCTGAGAATACAAGATCATCTGAATAGTTAATCAGTCACATCTACTCTGTAAAAAGTAATTCAATTAAAGTAAGTTATTAAGATCAAGTAATATTTTTTCATTTACTCATGATATAGTACCTTAAAATGCTTAAAACCAATAATTGAATACCATGTAAATTATTTTTGTAGGACAAGCATATAGACATACCACCAAGCACACTGTTTTCTAAAATCGGCTCACTTATTGATTGAAAATAGTGATATAAACAAAATTGGGAATGCATGCATATACATTTTATTAGAGCTAATTTGAAGTTGTATATTACTTAAATTTGATTATGTATTGGAAAATATATACAATCTACTAAGGATTTGGAAGCTACAATTATTTTCCTCAACATTTTCCCATTGATTGTATTTGTAAGTAAAATTACTATTAGTGAAATGTTGGCAGGAATGTTGCCTGAGGTGCCTAGTATAAATGTGCCTTAGACAAATGGACACAGCTAACATTATCTACAGAATACATACAAAGAAGACAAGCCCATGCTGATTCTGAAAGAACTTTCCTTCAACAAAACCATGCAATGCAATGCCCACCAACCGATGATGATAAAATACATTATGAGAATGTAGACATCGAAGATATCATGTTAATTTTCACCTATGATATTTTCTCTAACAGTCTTAGTCCTGTTGAAATATTTTAATATATAAAATATGAAATGTAAATATGAAAGAGAAAATCTATTATCATATGCACACTTGTCATCAACTTCATTAGGGTAGAGTTTAAAAATTAAACTCTAATGCCTTTAAAAAATTATTTACATAAATGATTTTAAAATTTGTATTTCCAAACTAGAAGCAACCATAAATCTATAAATAGTTACATGGTTTAAAAAGAAGTACTGTAGGTTTTACCCAAGAATGTCCTGAAACATATTATCTGTATGACTGAACCTCCAATAATATGCAATAATATGAATGATTGAAGGAATCAATCATTGAAGGAATTAATCAAGTTATGCTGATTGGAATAAAATAAAAATACTGAATATTCCAAATTTTTCTGTATATGTATCTTTGTTTAAAACAAAACAAAACAAAAAATAAACCAACTAAGGAAACAAAATTTGAGAATTGGTAAGTACTTGATTGCCATTTAAACGATGCTCAGCATGTGGTATCAATTGTTATGTCTGGTGAAGAATAATATTAAACAAGCTTATTTTAGTGGAAATGTCCTACTGTTCATTGTTTCACGATTTACAGAACTATTGTCAAAGAGTAAGGCAGCCTCCTTTTTACTATCTGGCTTCCTCTCACACCATATGCTCTCTCCGAAATGCTCCATTCATGAGGTTATTTGCTATGATGTCACATTACCAGATTGCCATAAGCAGAGAACAAACAGTTGAAACTAGACCATTTGTCCTTTAAAAAGAGTGAGCAACAGAAAATAGCCCTGTATTTCTGATTATGGTAGTATACAAGAGTTTGGGGAGTCATATTACTATTGATTTTAATCTATCTACTAGGCACATTACTATATAATTTAATCCATCTCTTTACCTATCTATCTATCATCTATCTATCTATCTATCTATCTATCTATCTATCTATCTATCTATCATCATCATCTATCTATTTATCTATCATGTATCTATAATCTATCATCTATCTGTCTCTCTATCTATCCAATCATCTATCATCTATCTATACATATTTCTATCATTCTATCTATCTATCTATGTATCTATCTATGTATCTATCTATCTATCTGTCTGTCTGTCTGTCTGTCTGTCTGTCTGTCTATCGATCTATTATCTATCTCTCTGTTTATCTATTTGTGTATCTATCTATGGTTGTGAAAATCTATGATCCCTTACAAACACTTGTGGTTCAACAATTGTTCAAAAATAATTTTTCAAAGCCAAAAATGGAAGGGAATGAAATGAATGTGTCATTTTGTTAGTTGAGGCATGAGCCTTAGAATCTTGACATCACGGTGGTCTGTCACCCTCACTACTTCAGAGTCCTCAGAATTCAGTGGTTGGTCTGTCAACTGCTGTGGTCATCTCTGGTGTTCAATGCCATGAAAGGAAAAGATAATTTCACATTCACCAAAAGTTCTCTATTCCAGGCTCTACTGTAAAGATATTTTAATAACTAGTTTTTATTCTTATGATAGACTAATTTTATCACGAAGAATTCTGTATTGATTCCTCCAGATCATGTGAACTAATTCTTAACTCAGTAGCGGCTTTATGAAAAGCTACCCATATTAGCAATATTTGCTACCAATCCCCTGAAAAATACAGGGGGAAATATGTTCTACACTACATAGGAGAACACTGTCTGTAAATCTACAAAATTATCTGTCTAAGTTATGAGAGATGTTCCTTTTCTGCTCCTACTAATTATTTTACCCACTATGGCCACAGAGTTTTGTTGGAAACTGGTCATTCTTTAGTCAAAATCTAAGAAGTCTGTTTTTTTTTTCAGCAAACTGTTGTTGTTTCCAATATACATTTGTTTTTTAGAATCCATTTTCCAATATTTTAACATTGATTTAGATTAGACAGGAATGACTTTCCAAACATGCCATTTACTTTTCAATTTGTTTATCACGAAACTGAATTGGTACTGTATTTTAACATATCTTTGCTTGTGTAAGGACATGTGCTTGACATGTTTGAGGACAACCCTTAGCTGTTATCTCTCTTTGATTCTGATTCACTGGGATTTTAATGCTAAGTATAAGCTATGGTATTGCTGCACATATTCTTTGAAAGATATAACAAATATCTTAGGCTGAGTGATATCCACTTAAAGAAATATTTTGAATAGTCCAACTGTGTGAGCATGGCACAGTAAAGAAACACCTTAAAGAGCTGCTCAATAATTACAGGAAAGAATTTTATTGTGGATAGGAGAAACAGACTTGATGTGACCAAAACAGTCTGTGAAAGAAGGGAGAACAGCAAGAGAATAGTGGAGATGACAGAGACAGGGAGAAAATACCTCGACTTCACAAAGAGAGGAAGGGGAGTTCTAGAACATTTTGGGAGTCTGCATAGTGCAGAAGGAGGTAGGGGTGGTTGTGAAGAGACAGGAAAGTAGATGGGGCTGTGAGATATATAGCAAGTACTTTCAATCAAGACACAGGGAACCTGGAAGGCAGTATGGGTGTTGATAGCAGCCACAGGTCATTGGAGAGCCATATGTCCCTCTTGCCAGAGGCAAGGGAAATGACTCCTTTTGCTGTTCAAGAACAATTTTACAAATTCTGGATGAATGCTAATTTTTGTTGTTCGTTTGTTTTTGTTGTTTTCTAACCACCAAAGATCCTTCTACAATCCATCTTGTGCTGGACAAAGACTGACATGTCTGGATATATGTCCACCCTGAGACCTGACTTGTTTAAATCATTAGAAAATACTTTTTTTTTATTTCTTTCACATCTATTTATGACAACCTACAAAAGAATGTGTTTAATTATGACATTTTAATACATAGATTATTTTCTGATTTGTTTTTTTTTTATCATACTCCATCAGATCAGTCATTTTAAATCAGGATTATGTAGGAGAAAAATCTTTATAAAGAACTTTACAGTTTGGTAGAATTTTGCTTTCTTAATTAGTACTGTATAATTACAAATATCAGTGAAAACACACAGTTTGCAGAAGGTACAATCTATTACTATCTATCACCAAACTTCAATCATTTTAACGACACAAACATTCTAGTTTTACATGATCTTTCTATGATTATTATGTGTCCAAGGCATACTACATATTTAATTATATTTATAGAATATCTCCCAGGTTGTTTAAGTCACAATCCTTTGTGCCTCTGCGCTTTACTTCTAAGCATGTACCTCTTCACCATAATCGTCAAAGCTATCTGACTTATCTGTGCATGAAGCTTTCTGACTGTCTTGATAAGGTTCATTCGTCTTTAATGTTTCCTGTGATTCTTACAGCTGTTAGACTCTAAGGTTCACGGTGTTAATGATGTTTGCATGCTGCCTTTCATACATGGATCTGTGGTAGATTAAAAGAATTAGGAATTGAGGGTCTTTTGTGGTAAACCTGTATTTCACATTTTGCATAAGCATTCCTATTATTGAATATATATTATTGCATATATATTATTACATTTAGGGTTAGAAATGATATCCATGTTGCTACCCCAAAGGCCAATTTTCAGGAGTCACCTACTTTGGCATTCATTTAATATTTGCCATTCATCTCTCCTTTCTTGTGAATCCCTCTAATGTGTGAATATTTCTTCTCTCCATTAGGATGACTTGCAATGTGCTTTCTTTCATTTTTATATCATTAATAGTGTTGGTAAATTCTGATTTTTTAAATTGCATATTCTTTATTATCAAATTTTAAAAATGACTTAAAATGAGATAGAATTACATCACTCACCCTTTCCATGATGTAATTCTATCTCATTTTAGAATAGAAATGAGATCATCACTCACCCTTTCCCTCACTCTAGACCAGTGGTTCTTAACCTGTGGGTAGTGACCCTTTTGGGGGTAGCTGTTGTAAATCCTAATGGAATTATCTGATATACAGATGAGAAGAAGATGCTATCCCTAAACCAATCAGGGAAAACTGAGGGCATCAACCAGGTCCAGCTTGATGATCCTATGGATGCTAGCAAAACTGCTGTGATTGAAGCCTTATACTTGGTGGTATTGTCACTTGTAACCATGGAGGTATTTTCTGGGATCACATCTCCAGCAACCATCATAATAGCCTTTATATTACTCTGAAAGGTATGAAATAGGTACTCATCTTATCAAGTAAACATTTTAAGGCAGTGTTCTCATAAATATGTAAATGGATTGGAGGATAGGCGTCAGTAAAACAGTACATTTGGTTTCGGGGGTAAACTTTCTGCTCATTAGTGAATAATATTGCTGAAGACCTACTTCACAAATGGTGAGCATAATGAAGAGTGCAGGAGAGAGTTCTGCTCTACATTCTAGACACAACAAACTGTGTCCATTTTCCTTTCAACCCTGAACAGTTACTCAAAGTTCCCAGTCTAATTCCTGATGATCAGTTAGTATCTGACTGTAGCAAGAATGAAGTAATTGAATGGCCTGGCTGTCTACCAACCTGTCCAACTTCCTTGTCATTTCTCCTCAGCACTCCTTCATGCCATGGTTGGAAATCCTCATGTTTTCATTTGAGAAGATGGTAATAAACTCACTTGAAATAAATAGAAAGTACCGATCATTAAAACTATTTTGAGCTTGTCATTTATATTATGGAAAGAAGATTATCAAGATTATAAGAGATGATTGTCATTATTTACATTTTCAAGGCAGATTAACCCTTAAAAGAAATATTGGAATTATAAGTTTCCAGTTTTAGCATTTCTTCTGAATATATATATATATATGTATATATATATATATATATATATAGCCAAATTGTATACATATACACATGTATTTGTGTGTGTGCATGATTAGATGTCCTGATGGTGAAATGCAAATGGAAATACAGATTGTTTCATATATTTGAAGCGTATGTGTATATGTGATATATGTGTGTATGTATATCCTGTAGTGAATGTTACATGCTATGCTTGTATTTTGACTACAGCATATTCCATTGGGTGGGCAATCTTTGTGGTATCATGTTAGTCTTCACATCTTTTGAATTTTAGAAAGATTTATATGTAGAATTTTTGAATTAGTCATTATACCGGTGACAGATTGTCATTTGAATCTAATAGAGGGGAGTCATTATCTTCAAAAGGTAGCCACATATCATCTCACAAGTCTCCAATGAAGAGATCCATACCAAGGTACACACAACAAATGCCCCAGATAAAACCCATTCCATCCCCCACCCCTGAAAAAACAAACAAACAAACAAACAAACAAACGTGGATATGGGAAGGAGAGCTTTCAGGAGACAAAAGAGAAAGATGATGTGGTAGAAAATAATCAGAACACATTGTATACATATGTGAAATTATCAAAGAACAAACTCTATATAAGAGAGTGTTTCCCTAGAATACTTTTGATATCATTAGAAGGCTTAATAGAAAGACATATTTTAATCGTTTGACTAGGTTATTGGAAAACAGAATCCTCTTTGTGGTTAGCTGAATGAGATGCATTTTGTGGATTTACAAAAGGAACAGTTATACTGAGCTCCTTCCTGACTTGCTAGCAGAGGAAGAAGGATAATGGAATATGAATTTTTTTAAGTCAGGCAATATTTTTATCTCATTTATTTTGAAAATTTCATTAATGTAATTATTTAAGTAAAATATAAAATATTTAATTTTATTGGTATTGAAGCTATGGAAGCAAACAAGCAGAAAAGTTTAGCACTTAACTAAATAGAGGGGGAAAATGTTAAAGCACATAGTTTTCTAAAAATGCCATGTCTTTAAAATACACAGTATGGTCATTCTAAACACTCACCAATCAGAAAAAAAGACCAGACTATGGCTATTCTTGGCCATTGATAAATGTGAACTCTGAAACTTCCTTCAGCACAGGCTTTGTTGAGGTACATCTATCATGGCATGAGCCCTACCTGGCTGATAGAAATGAATGAGTCCTCCTCTGTTCTGGAGCAAGAATAACTCGGTCTTATCTCAAGTAATTCCAACTACAATGAAATCAAACCAAAAGAGTTACTTGATTCTCTTTCTAGGTGTAAGAGAAACTTTAGGATAAAATATGTGATTCCACTGAATAATCTGTGGATGGATGACAATGTGGACATAGTCTGGATGGACAAAAGCTCTGCTTTCAAGTCTGTTCTCCTGTTCGGGCCCATGGGAAATTTTGTGTCCACCTTGCAGTAAGACCTACCTGAAGTTTGGATCTGTGTTCACAAGAGGCTGGCTGTGGAAATTGTGTACCATCTTAGTGCTGTCTAATTGACAGGGAAAAAACAAATCAATGGACCAGAATGTTTACAAAAAGAAACCATTTGAGTTTGATTATATACATGCTACCAATTTAAGTTTTCCCTGTCACGAAGAACCTAGTTCATCTGTACTTTCTACCACACATATTTTCTCATGTATGTGGATTCCTTAGAGTTTTATCTGAGATGTTCTTCAGGACTCTACAAAATCCTTGGGGTGCAAGTGAGGTGCATTATGTTTTTGAAGGATATGAACAGAAAAAAGTCTTACTCCATTCTCCTCATATGATCTTGCATTCTCTGGGTTTTGAAAGTACACTAATTGATCTCTCTCCAATGATATTGTGTGGTATAATTAAATTTTACATATACCTCCTACACTCCCAAGTCAATTTCCTAAAAATACATAGTATTTAACTGAACAGATAAAATAGCTACTCATTGGAAGAACAAGTTCTTCAATGTTTGTGTAGTGGAATATCATTGGTGTCTGTAGTCAACACATGAGGAACAGTGTCAACAGACCATCAGAGTCTGAGTTAATTTGTGGAGTGCAGATAAATGTCAAATTCACATTCTTATCTTTCCTGAGGGGATGTGATCATGGTATACTGAGAATACCTTGAGTGCAGTTGTTGGAATCACAAGTATGGTGTAGAATACACCGGCTGTGGGCATGCATACAGCAACATTCTTCTTTTTTTTCCACACAAAAAATTCATCACATTTAGCCTCCCACTTTTAACGCTCCTCATTCTTGTGTCCAAATTTCTAGACATATCACAGAGTTTACTCGACTAACAAAAATACCTACAAGTTTTAAAAACTTTCTAGGTTCTGTGCCTTTGCTTTTTACCCAAGAAAAACATTTCCACAGAAATATTTGAGGAAAAAGGTCATCTTTGTGTCTTTGTCTAAACACACTCCTTTCCCTTGTTAATATTCCTGAAGATTATTCATAGATAGTGCTTAGTGTTTCTCTCATACTGAATATGAGAAGTACTATGTTTAGGGATTTATGAAGACTTTCATGACAGCATTTCTATTAAACCTTTCTTTTTATGAAGGAGTGAAATTTGGAAGTCATATTTAGACTAGTTCACATTCAGTTGAATGTGTATCAGTGTCTTCAGCCAGCACATCACTGAGTGTCTTAAAGTTCCTGCTGTGTCACTTTTGTAACTGGTGATATTAGATGATTACGTAGACAACAGTCTATGTACATGTGAAGGTTGGGAATCACAGGCACAATCCACCCTTCTGATGAAACTGGTTGCTGGCAGAATATAAAGTGGATGAGTAGGTAATTGTAGAAGCATGAAATGTGCTGGTCTTTGGGAAAAAATCAGTCCATAGATCTGCAGCAAGTTACAGAGAATTATTATGTGACTATGTAGCTCCAATCATGGATGTAGCACCATGAAAACAGGGAGAAGAAAAGTCTGTGAATGACTGTCCTTCACAGCATGAATCATTATTTTCAGAAAGTGGATACAACTCACATATTAAATTTATGAATGGAAACAATATCTGGCACATTGTTATGGGTAAAGGGTAAGAAAAATAGTAAACTGAGTAAGGGTTGGTCTTTGGATATAAAAAATGTTCTCGAACAAAATGAAGTTGATGATTATAAGACTGTATATATTTCAAATATCACTGAGGTCAAACTCATTCAACATATACTTTATAGTTTGTAAAAAAATTAGTTAGTAGTCCATCTTTAAGCAATATTTGGATTATTAAATTATACAATGTAACGGTGGTGGGCTTACTATTAATTAGCATCAGAGAATTTATTTTATGATTCACACAAATGAAGGACAAGCTTTCTAGGAACTAATAATGTGTCCTATATCAATTCTGTAATTAATATGAGAAAATAACAATTATTTTCTTGTATAAGGTGTTTTCACTGTGTTAAGTGTATTATAACCAAAGGTCACACGTCTTAGGTGTCAATTTTGGCACCTTTCTATGTGAACATTGCCTCAAGCTAAGAGGACATTATAAACCTTGATCACATTTCTATACATATAAAACTAAAGCTTGGAGGAATTGTTGGCCCAGCCATGATCTTGTCACAAAGTGACAGTCAAGGTTTGAAATCCACAACCAGCCTCCACACTATAGTGAACTTCCTATCAAGTAAGGTTTCCAGTGAAATAACAGGTCAATCAGAAGCCCAGTCATGTGGAGAATGCCACCTACTCCTGCATCATCGATGACAACTGCCTTATAATATATTTACAAGGAATAGTCTTTTAAAATCTTAGCATAATTTTTTCAAGAGTCTTTTTTTTTCACTTTTTACATTATAGTTCTATGGAACAGAATGATAAGTGGTGTTTTTTTTTCTCCAAAGATACTTTACTAGTATTCATATTTTAATTCTTTGGTGGTATAAGAACGTATATATATACACACACACACATAATCTGACAGACTGTCTCCAAATGTGCTGTGGATTAGATGTTCCTTCACTACTGCTTTAAATTCTCCTGTTAATATGCATATTTTGTTTAATTTTAACGAGTTCTGCTTGTGATGTTCTTCATCTTCTCCTCTTTAATCTATATATTGGGGTAAATAGTACTCTCCAGGCTTATTTTAAGTTTCTGTCAATGCAGGTTATGCTATCATGAACACTGAAATCATTTGCTACTTCCTACTTCGAAGTCAAGAAGTTTCCTGTCCTTCCCTTGCAGACAAAACATTTTGAAGACTGGGTTGGCTTCCAAATCTCATATACTAGAGCAATGTGCTAGCTGATTATGCCTTTGTTTCTGAAATATTTTGAATATACCTTAATATATCATGCATATTTATGAACTGATACTCTTACATTTAGAACTAACATGATATTGATAAAATATTAAAAATGATTGGCTCAAAGTAAGCTCCTAGCAAATTCATTATTGTGTTTTGTGGTTTTGTTGTTGTTGCATTTGAGCAGATCCCTTAATGAAGCCAAAAAGGGGTACAGGAAGCATTTTGAACTGTAGATATTCACCAAGGAAATCTCAAGCTGTGTCAGTGTATGTGAATATAAAGGCAAAAACTGCATTCCAAGTTTATGGCTAGAAGAGAAACAGGCAATTTGCAGAGTAATGGGAGACAGGGACATAAGAAGAGCATAGAGGGGAGAGAGAGCTTGAGAATTTAGATAGTATTTTGTATAAAAGTTATATGTGTATGCCATGTAAACATATATCTTTCATATGTGATATGAAGGGAGATTGATTCACATTAGCTACATTGCCAACACAAAAGAAACTAAGTCAGGTAGTTCCAACAAAATTTCCAAGCTAAGTATTCCTACTTAAATTAAAGTTTTTTTTTTCCAGGCCTAATTGTTTACATACAGATTTATATGTTGTTTCTACTATTCCTTATTTATTTTAAAATGTTTTGTATAACAATTAATAATTTTGATCATAGATGATTATAATAATCACATTTTAAGCAAAATATTATCAAGAATTATATTCAGTCTCCATATTCACCTATTTGGTTATGTTTTACCCATTATATCTGTCCACATCTCCTTCTCTTTGTCTCTCACTGTGTATTCTCACACTAGCTTTTAAAGAACAGATACATAACTGTGGTTCTTTATTCTCATATCCATGTGAATCTCATAAGCATAAGGATAGCCTTTCATGTAACTTCTGTTCAGAATTCATCTTTAGAAACTTAATGTGTGTATATGTGTGTGTGTGTGTGAGAGAGAGAGAGAGAGAGACAGAGAGACAGAGAGACAGAGAGACAGAGGCAGAGACAGAGACAGAGACAGAGAGAGAGTCATCATGTGCTTAGGATAAATCTCAAGACTTCATACATTCTAGAAAGTTGTTCTGTCATTGGGCTACACCCATATCTATTAAAATAATTGTTCTTCTAATTCTTCTATTATTGTTCCTATTTCACTACTGGATTCACTGAAGATCAGCAAAATGGCTATTATTTAGAATTTTGAGCACTGACAAAACTTTCTTACTGTAAACACAGGATGGAATCTAGCTGAAAGGATTACCCTGTTTCAGTCTTTTATAAATGCTAATGGGTATAAGCCACATTTAGAATCAATATTCTAATGTGTCACTATTGAAATTGAACTAGAGTAACCAAGGTGTGCATGATGAAGATAGTTTACATTTTCAACAATTTGTTCTGCGTACTAGGTCCCCATTATACAAAACAGTACTTAAGGAGAAATTTGTTGTGTAAAAGTAATTTGTAGTCTGTAACATAAATTATGAGAACACTTTAGCTAGTTTTGCTGAACTAGATGTGTCTTCAGGACAGAGAAGAGCAGAGTGTCCAGTAGGGAAATGTTCTCTTACCTGCTTGCTTGATTTCAGGTGTAGCAAAGTTCAGTATTGTACACAAGAAATCTCCCTTATACCTTAGAACACTGTTGTAAATAAGAACTAATTACTTTAAAATAAAAATTTCTACCAATTTCATCAAAGATTCTCTTGCTTTTATATTTTGTCCTACAATAATTTCCAGTAACCTTTTGTGTAGTGCAGATCATTAGCAATGAATATGTTTCAACATTTCTTCATGTGGTAATGTGTTTATTTCCCTTTTATTCTTAAAAAGATATTCTCAGAACATAGAAGTCTTCTAGTTTTTTTAAGTACTTAAATGTCATCCATCATTTTTCTTTCTCCATGTTTTCCAAAAAGTAGTCAGAAATGATGCCTCATACATATTTTTATCCACTTCTTTGATAGTTTTCTTTGATTTTCTATTCATAATTTGGCCTTTTGAGGTTTGACAATTCTTTGAATCATCTGTGTATTTCATTACACTTAAAATAAACCTGTAATTTTTTTCTTTGGATAAATTAGGGAAAATTTTTACCTATTCATACTTTAGGATTTTTTTCTTCATTTTCTCCTTTTTTCTTATTAAACTTCTTAGGATTGAACATATATTTCTCAGACAGTTTATCTTTTTAAACACATAGATGCAGATGATTTCTGAAATTATCAGATAATTTTATGCAAGTATGCAAATTGACTACAAACTCACCTGCACCACTCCTAAAATACCCCCAAATCCCTTCGTACCTTCATGTCCTCTCTGTCTCTGTCTCTCTGTCTCTGTCTCTGTCTCTGTCTCTCTCTCCCTCTCTCCTATTGACATCATTTACATGTGTATAAAATATTGAGTTTCTTTACTTAATCTTGTATAATATTTTCATGATTTCTATTTCTCTCTGAGGCTATAGTTATTTTTTACTTGAAACTTAATTTCTTTATATCACTGAACATGATTATAAAAATGTATTATTCCTCACAATTTCAACATGTGATCTATTATGAGGTTGTTCTTCACTCTTGAAATTATTTACATATCACTAGTTCATTATGTATCAAGTAATATTTTAACATATGCAGCAAAACTCTGCTATATTTTCATTTTTAATTCTCTAATAAACCTTAGTTTTAGAAATGTTTCATTTAAAGGTACTCTGTCTTGTTAACATATATTTTTTTATAAATAAAATAACCATCAGGAGGAAATATATACAACATGGGCAAACATTATTTAGTTCTTAATATGCTCTAAATGCTTTGAAAATAAAATATCTTACAATGATGTGAATTAAAACACTATTAATCTATCACACATATTTTTTCTGTAAAAAACAGTTCGTTGTTTTAAAATTACAGAGAATAGTTTTTACACATTCAACAAAATATCAGAAGCTTTTCTATCTCTCTGTACATACATATTCATATACATCATATACACATACACATACACATACATATACATATATAGTGTGCGTGCGTGTGTGTGTGTGTGTGTGTGTGTGTGTGTGTGGTGTGAGTGCTGTTCTAGTGTGTGCATGTGTGTTAACGTATCGATAATGAGGTAAGAAGAAAATTTGCAGGAGTTTGTGGGAGTCCACAAAGTTATTCTAGAGAGATATGAGTTTGCTTTACTCAGCAGGGCTACGTTAGATGATGACCATGTGCAAGGTCACTAGGTGTTTCGGATGGTCTGCATTTGCTGTGCTGGGCGGTGTCTTTTATTCCACCTCCTGGTATTTCTTTAAAGCCTGTTAGTAGAGACAGGAGGGGCTGATGGGTTTTGAACCAGGCCCTCCTGAGCTATCCTGTGTTTCTAATTATCTCTCTCATCTATATTTCTATCTATATGTTTCTCATTTCTCCCACCTCAAGAGTACCCTGGGTGAAAAAGAGAGAGCGGGTTTCCCTCAAATGGTGGCAGCAACAATGATCAGGGACTTTGCAAAAGGTTGATAGAGGGCTCCATAAGAAGTTAGGATGTGTCCAGTTATGGAAATGAAGGTGGTGGTAATCTATTTTTGGGAGTAAAGGGGGCTGAAAGATGCCCTAAGTGAGGCTGCAGCATATGTTTCTCTCTATCAAGGTTTATTTCTTTCTCTCTCTCTCTCTTAAAATTATATCTATGAAAATTAAGGGGAAAATGTAGGGTAAGATAGTAATATAACATAGAAAAAACTTTAAAAAAATAGAATACAATAATATAACATAAAAATTTAGGATTAAGATAAACAACAAAATGGAAGAACTATGTCCTTAATTTTCTAACTATGAGACTAGGAATGCAAACTAGGAAAACAGGGGAAAAAATCAGAAAAAGAATAATGTACCGAAGAAGAGCTTAATGAGAAGAACAAGATTCCTATGAGAAACTTTAAGTTCCAAGCAGAAGAAGAAAGAATTTTCCCTGAGTCAAATGTGGGTGAAATAAAACTTTCACTCTGCTGACACTGCCACTATATGGAAACACCATACCAAAAAATTAGTTTGCTCTTGGCCATCGAGGCCAAAGTTTAGAGAACAGAAGTCTTGGGAAAACTTGGTGATCTTTCTCTCTCAAAAAACTGAAAGCTTTCTTGAGAAAAAACTTAATCTCTCTCTAAAAACCTAACAACCTTTCAGAACTTTCTTTCTCAGCTTCTCTTTCTGTAAGGACAAACATTTAAGACACTGGGAGACAACTTCTACCAGAATGGGAGAATCACTATAATGGCTCTAGAAACGTCAAGCCTCTCTGCTGGAAGCTAATATCAGGAAAAAACAAAAACAAAAACAGACAATATTCCCTGAGGCTAGATAGAGCTTAACCATAGACACTCGGGAAAGTGCAGGCAGAAAGTCAGAGCAGGGACAGCTTCCTTCAAGATGAAGCCACAACAGAGGCAGTACAGCACTCAGGGAGCAATGACAGTTTTAAAAATCCTCCTTGAAATAAAGGAGGCAGGACTTGACAGAGGACTGATCTCCAAAGTATATATAGAACTCAAGAAACTAGATATCAAAATACTGAACAATCCAATTAAAAATGGGCTTAAGAGCTAAACATAAAATTCTCAAAAGAAGAATCACAAATGGCTGAAAGACATTTCAGGAATTGTTCAACTTCCTTAATCAGAGAAATGCAAATCAAAACAACTCTGAGATACCACCTTACACCTGTCAGAATGGCTATGATCAAAAATACTAATGACAGTCTATGTTGGAGAGGATGCAGAGCAAACAGAACACTCCACTGTTGGTGGGAATGCAAACTTGTATAACCACTGTGGAAATCAGTATGGCGGTTTCTCAGAAAATTGGGAATCAATCTACCTCAAAAACCAGCCATACAACTCTTGCTCAACTACGTTCATAGCAGGAATATTTGTAATAGCCAGAACGTGGAAATCACCTAGATGCCTGTCAACTGAAGAATGGGTTAAGAAAATGTGGTACATGTATACTACTCAGCAGAGAAAAACAATGACAGCATGAAATTTGCAGGCAAATGGGTGGAACTAGAAAATATCATCCTGAGTGAGGTAACCCAAACCCAGAAGGACAAACATGGTATGTACTCACTCATAAGTGGATTCTAGATATAAAGCAAAGAACAATAAGTCTGCAACCCACAGAACCAGGGAGGCTATATCCCTGGGGCACCCTGGGGGACCCTAGGGGACCCTGGGGGATCCTGGGATGACTGGGCCTTATGATAAGTTTTGGATTTACTCAATTACTGAGCAAGCCTCAATGAAACATTTCACTATTAGGATAAAAATTTATACTGTATCAAGCTGATAATAGAAAAATAAATTTAAAAAAAGAAAATAAGCTTTGTTTCAAATGCTTTTGTCTTCTTTCATTGACCTGGTGAGGAGAGGGAATAAAGCCCTGAAGGATTTTTGCTTCTGCCAATAAATACCATCTGAATGTGTGTGCTTGGGAAAATAATCAGGTGAAGGAAATAGACCTATCAATGCAATCTCTGAGAAGAAAAGTATCTTCCATGATAAAAAAAAGTCCTTGAATTTAACCTTATGGCCAGAAGTGGGAAATATGGTGTATCCCAAAGGTAAGCTAGGAAATGTAGTTTGAGGGGCTGTCTGGGAAACATGGAACTTGGTTGAACAACATGACAATATAGAGAGAAGCACTATGGAAAGTGTAGTTCATCAGATTGAAATGGAAATACTGCCCAGAAATGGTTTTGCAGCTCAGAATGCAGTTTCTTTCCAAAGCAATGTTAGAAAGATTACTCTTAACTCCTGAAAACTAAAAACAAACAGCCTACACTGGGTGATTTCTTTGCAGGTCTAATAAGGGAATGGGGGAGGTATGTGTTCAGAAAGGAGTGACTGCATTGTAGATGGGGATCAAACTCTAGAAAATCTAGCTTTCTTACTAAAGGTTGAAAAGCTACAACTACAGTTAAATAACTCATGGTCAGAGTATATCACAGCTGCTAATAAAAATACCATCAGGGGTTGAGAAGCTAATAAATGAAATGAAAATATGAAATCATAAAATATGTTCTTCCTCAAAGTAAGCTAATGAAGGATGTATTTCACAAAACAATATCTATGTTCTAGACTCCTTTGAACAGCAGCAGTTTTGGTGAACAAATAACCTTTCCAGAAATATTGGGCTAATAAAAATCCATCAGAAACATCAGAATTGTTAAAAGAGGTCATGGCAAATACAGCTTTAAAAAATTAAGAGTGGAGAAAATTGTCTGAGAGTTTGGTGATAAATATGGAACAAAAGAATATCAACTCTAATGGAAAGGTAAAAAGAAATGGAGCTAGGAGCCACACTGCTTTTGTCTGACTAGCAGCAGATTGATCAGTGCAGGCTTGAGATAGTGCCTAATAGCTTCACAAGGAGTTTTTACTAAGAGCTTTAAGGCAGCTCAGTACAATAGTTTCACCCTTATCCTGAGTCAAGGCTTTTTGGCAGAGCAAATAGAAAGTTCTTCTGTAACAGAAAAGTTTGTCTGAATTGTGGCACAAGGTGAGCTGCAATGAGGACAGCCCCTAGTTAGAAACTGTCTACTGCTGAATACATCTCTGCCAGTTCCAGAATGGCTGAGAGAGCTCAATGGAAAAGGTGACTTTGGCGAAGTGGTATTTTTCCAACAATGTTACAGCCCCCTAGTAACAAGTGCTACAACTCCATAGCCACAGCACTCACTAAATTCTAGGGTTGAGGGTGTCATTGACAAATCAGGCTCTTTTTTCCCACTGTCAGGAGAACTTTCAGAATGATATCAAAGCTAACTATAAGCTCTGAACTTTAGACATGATTTGCATACTTCTTGTCTTGTTAGTAGTTTAGCTAAAAAATATATTCTAGATGTTAAGAAATCTTTTCTAAATATTAAGATATCTCTTTCAGTTGCTTGCCAATGTAAGTTAGTTCTAGTTGTTCATATAGTTATATAGAGTTTCCTTTAGAATACAAGCTTGGCAAATAGTTCTTCTAAGAGAAATGTGCTAATAGAGTTTTTTTATGAATATAAGCCTATGAAATAATTATATAGAGTATTCTTTTAAATATAGGTTTGTAAGAAATGTAAATACATAAGCTTATTAAGCTTATGAAGTTATATATATATATATATATATATGTAAGGTTATAAGAAATTTAAATGTGTATAGTACATAGCCATGCTAGTTATAAATATGTATAGGAAATAGTCACAATAGTTGTAAGTATATAACATTTATACTAAAATTATGTTGATGTTAATGAACCAGAGTTTGATAGAAGCTAAGGGAATCGTTAAGTTGTAATTTATCTGATGTGGATTGCATCAAAAGTTTATTGATTTTAAAAGGGGCTTGACACAGCTAAGGAGGTTATAGATACCTTAAGACCCATTCTAAAAGAATGCCATCTTTATCATCCTTTACTCCTATAATAGGAGTTGTTGCAGCTATAGAGACAGTTATTGATGGCTGTAAGTTCTGTAAGAACCTGGGCCAGAGCTAAGTTAAGCTCAGTAGTCCCTCCTGCTAGAGGCTGAGAGTCAAGGACAAGCAACTTTCTCTTTATAGCTTTCAGCCTAAGCCAGAGTATGCAGGATAGAAATCATGTCTCCATGATGGGTGATAGAAAAAATAATCAGGGAGAACAACCTAATACAGACCTCAATCTATCTGATGGAGACTGAGAGGCTCTTTAAAAAATTAAGAAGGACCTGTGGAAGCCCACAGAGGTTTTCAAGAGACACAGAAGGACTACATTAGGAGATGGCTTGGAAACATGCAAAGTCACCAGGTGTTTGGGATGGTCTACACTTGGCTACGCTGGGAGAAGGTCTTTTGTTCCACCCCTTGGTATTCCTTTAAGGGCCCTATAGTAAAGACAGAAGGGGCTGATTGGTTTTGATCCAGGCCTTACCGAGCTATCCTGTGTTTATAATGTCTCTCTCCTCTATACTTCTATCTACATATTTCTCACTTCTCCCTCATCAAGAATACCCTGGGGGGAAAAAGAGGGAGCAGGTCTCCTTCAGGAATTGGTTGTCTAGTTCCTTCCATCATGGATGTTCTATGAGCCCTGTTCTATCTTTCTGGCTATAGATAATTAACTCCACATTCTAAGCAAAAACACATTGGCCCCTTCCTATTATATTAGTACCATAGGATCAAAGCTCTGCTTTTGAGATGCTTTTCCATAATTCTTAATCTGTGGTTAGTAAGATGTTCTTGTTCATAAAATTCAATTAACCTGGCACGTTAAAGTAGGGTCTGGCATCAGTCTTCAGCACTGTACACACACTTAATTTTCAAGGTAGTCAGTTATGGCTAGCAGTTAAAGGATGATAAATAAAAATGCCTTCAAAGAGGTGGTTTATGGAGTGGTTACCTTTTGCCTTGCTTCAATGTTGTTAAAGATATGGAGAGGGCATTTGTGCTATTTTTCTTCTTTAAAGGAAAGACAGTTTCCTAGAGTCTTACAACCCTTATTGCCGATACCTCTGATATTATAGAAACTATGTGCATAAAATTATACCTATCTATTGACTATCATATTTTATGATGATGTATTATAATTACAACATATCAGTAGTATCGAATCAGATTCCTATTAATTGGTTTCATCCTATTTTCTAAACATTGTCTTCCTGAATCTCTGAAGCAGATTCTAAATGTGAGCGTAGGTAAAAAGGTAATACCATAAGCTATTTGTTCTTAAGAGTATTAAGAGATAAAGTTTCATTTCTAAAATATTCATTTTGGATTCCTAGATCTATTACCGCAATAGATTTCTACAGTGAATATCATCTATTAACAAAGCATGATATGGAATAAATGCTCATCCATATTGGCATTTCCAAAAAAGAAAGGAAGGAAGGAAGAAAAAAGAAAGAAAGAAGGCTGCTGTTCTTATCCTGATTTTCCTAGAACTCTACACATGTTGTACATGAAAATAAATCTATAACATGATAGAAGCAAAGCTGGCATGGAAAGTAAAGGCCTCAGCCCTATTTTTAACCTCCCAATAAGGAAAGAAAATTCAGAATGCTGAGCTCCAGCACCCATGACTTCACATTCTCCCTTTATCATAATTGTAGATGAATTTCTAAACAGTCTTATTAAATAAAACACAGGGAGCCAGATATAGGGGTGAAAACCTGAGAAATCAGGAAATAGGGAAAGCCACAGTTAACCTCACCTCACCACCTCCACAGCTTCCAAAGAGCGAGCTACTTCCTGTCTACTCACACCTATATGCCTTTCTCTTCTGTTCTCTTATTTGCTCTCTCAGCCCAGCTACATCACTTACTCTTCCTGCCCAGGTCTATCGCTTCCTGTCTGTCTGTAGAGATCTCCAGACCTCTAAGATTAGTGCTGGGATTAAAGGCTTATGTCACAATGCTTGGCTCTATTCCCCAATGTGGCCTTGAACTCACAGAGATCCAGACATATAGATCCCTACCTCACAAGTGATAGGATTAAAGGCATGTGCTGCCATTGCCTGATTTCTGTACAGTGGCTGGGCTTTTCCTCTGATCCTCATGTAAATCTTATTGGGAGACACAATACATCACCACACATAAAAAACAGTTACTGGTTATGTTTGAGTAACCAGTACCCAAGTACTTAAATATAAGATAAATAGGTTAGACTGACAGTCTTCTAGGGAATATAAAGGGAAGAAAACAAGGTATTTATTCTACATTAGAGTTGTCTTTACAGATGTAGATTGTAGGTAATGATTAGAAAATAACTAATTGTGTAATCATGTGCTTTCAACCCATTTTATAGCATTTTTTCTCTGTACTTTTTATAACCTTTGTATGTAATAACAACAGGCTTAGAGACAGTGAATGATGTTATCAAGAAGTTACTGCCTATTATAGGAATGCCTGCAAGTTACTTTCAAGTTACTTTGAGTTAAAACTGAGTTTTGGTTTTGAGATCCACATATGTGCAAATGTGCAAATAAATATATACCAAAGAGACTTGATCATGACGAATTTATAAAACATATTTTACAATCACTTTTTGGAAACAAAGGCATTTAAGATATAATGAAAGTCTTTAGATGGACATTTTTCTTGAATATTTGTCTAAGATCATGTGAAATGAAACTCATAGCCAAATGATATTTACTTATACTTTTACTCTCATTAGAAAATAAACATGTCCTATTATAAAGAAAGATTGAGATTATTTGGTCATATGTACACAACAGGTTTAAAGACTGCCAATCTGAGAGGGCATAATGGTTTTTATCTTTTTTCTTTTCTTGTTTTTTTTATTATATTTTACTTTCTATTTGGTATATAATTGATTCTCCTTTCCTATTCCTTCTTTTTTTTCATTTCCGGTTATATGGAAGTGTAAATGTATGTGTTTGTGTGTGTTCTTTTTTATTTTTATGCATATGTGTCTGGGTATTTCTGTCTCTGTTCCTTCTATTTACAGACATATCTGTGTATAATGTTGTATATATATGCATATATATATATATATAATATACATATATATGTATATATACACACACATATATATATGTGTGTGTGTGTGTGTGTGTATTTTTCTGTTTTCTTTTTTTCCTTTTATTTTACTTTATTTTACAATACCATTCAGTTCTACATAACAGCCACAGATTCCCTTGTTCTCCCCCTTCCTGGCCCCTCCCCTTCCCCCAGCCCACCCCCCCATCCCCACCTCCTCCAGGGCAAAGCCTCCCTTGAGGACTGAGATCAACCTGGTAGACTCAGTCTAGGCAGGTCCAGTCCCCTCCTCACAGATTGATCAAAGCGTCCCTGCATAAGTCCCAGGTTTCAAACAGCTAACTCATGCAATGAGTACAGGACCTGGTACCACTGCCTAGATGCCTCCCAAACAGATCAAGCCAATCAACTGTCTCATCTATTCAGAGGGCCTGATCCAGTTGGGGGCCCCTCAGCCTTTGGTTCATAGTTCATGTGTTTCCATTCGTTTGGCTATTTGTCCCTGTGCTTTATCCAACCTTGGTTTCAACAATTCTCGCTCATATAAACCCTCCTCTTTCTCACTAATTAGACTCCCGGCGCTCCACTCGGGGCCTATCCGTGGATCTCTGCATCCAGATTCCTCAGTCCTTGGATGGGTTTCTCAAGAAATGAGACATCAAAACGACCAACTGTCCAATTAAGAAATGGGCTTTAGAACTAAACAGAGAATTCTCAACAGAGGAAACTCAAATGGCTGAAAGACACTTAAGGAATTGCTCAACATCCCTAATCATCAGGGAAATGCAAATCAAAACAACTCTGAGATACCACCTTATGCCTGTCAGAATGGCTAAGATGAAAAACACTGAAGACACTTTATGCTGGAGAGGATGTGGAACTAGGGGAAATCTCCTCCACTGCTGGTGGGAATGCAAGCTTGTACAACCACTTTGGAAATCAATATGGTGCTTCCTTAGAAAATTGGGAATCAATCTCCCCCAAGATCCAGCTATACCACTCTTGGGCATATACGCAATAAATGCTCAATCATACCACAAGAGCACTTGCTCATCTATCTTCATATCAGCATTGTTTGTAATAACCAAAACCTGGAAACAACCTGTTTTCTTTTATTAAAAACTTTTTTATTCATTTTACATACCAATCAAAGATTCTGCTCTTCCATCATCCCTCCCCTCCAGCCTCCTTCTGCCAAGCCAACACCATTCCCTCCTACACAAAGGGAAGGCCTCCCATGGGGAGGTACATTTAGTAGAGGCAGGTCCGAGCTTCTCCCCTGGCCTCAAGGCTATTCAAGGTGTCCCATCATAGGTAGTGGGCTCCAAAGAGCCTGCTCATGTGCCATGAATAGATTCTGATACTACTGCCAGGGGGCCCCTTAAGCAGATCAAGCTACACAACTGTCTCATTATACATAGGCCATAGTCTAGTCTCACCCAGGCTCCACAGCTATTGATCTAAATTTTATGATTTTTCACTAGTTTGGTTTGGTTGTCACTGTAGGTTTCCCCATCATGATCTTGATGTCCCTTACTCATAGAAACCCTCTTCTGTCAGACTAGATTCCTCAAGCTTGGGCTGGTGTTTGCTGCAGATCTCTGCATCTGCTTCCATCAGTTACTGGAGAAAGGCTCTATGATGACAGTTAGAGTATTCACCAATCTGATTCCCTGAGTAAGCCAGTTCAGTCTCCCTCTCCACTATTGCTAGTGGTCTAAGCTGGGGTCATTTTTGGGAATTCCTGGAAACTTACCTAGCACCAAGTTTCTCCCTATCCCCATGATGTCTCCCTCTATTATGGTATCTTTTTCATTGCTTTTACACTATATCCCTGTTACAGTTTGACCATCCTCTTCCATTATATTCTCATCACATATCCCCTGCCCTCCATTGCCCACCCCTCATTGCCTGTTTACTTATGGAGATCACATCTATTTCCCCTTCCCAAGGTGAACCATGAATCTCTCCTTGGGTTCTCCTTGTTAGCTAGCTTCTCTGTTGGCTGTAGTCTGGTTATCCTTTGCTTTATATTTAGTATTCACTTTTGATTGAGTACATACCATATTTGTCCTTCTGAGTCTGGGTTACCTCATTCAGGATGATATTTTCTAGTTCCATCTATTTGCCTGCAAATTTCATGATGTCACCATTTTTTACTGCTGAGTAATATTCATTTGTGTATATGTACCGCATTTTCTTAATTTATTCTTCAGTTGGGGGGCATCTAGTTTGTTTCCAGGTTCTGGCCATTATGAATAATATTGCTATGAACATAGTTGAACATGTGTCCTTGTGGTATGATTGAGCATTCCTTGAATAATTGCCCAAGAGTGGGATAGCTGGGTCTTGAGGAAGGTTGATGCCCAATTTTCTGAGAAACTGCCATACTGATTTCCAAAGTGACTACATAAATTTGCCCTCCCATCAACAGTGGAATGTTCCCCTTGTTTCACATCCTCACCAACATAAGCTTTTATCAGTGTTTTTGATCTTAGACATTCAGACAGGAGTAAGATGGTATCTCAGAGTTTTTTGGTTTGTATTTCCCTGATGACTAAGGATGTTGAGTAATTCCTTATATTTCTTTTGGCCATTTGAAATTCTTCTGTTGAGAATTCTCTGTTTAGTTCTGTAGCTCATTTTTAAAATCAGATTGTTCTGTATTTTGCTATCTAGTTTCTTGAATTCTTTATATATTTTGGAGATCAACCCTTTGTCAG
Organism: Peromyscus maniculatus bairdii; assembly: GCF_049852395.1. Classification (NCBI taxonomy): domain Eukaryota; kingdom Metazoa; phylum Chordata; class Mammalia; order Rodentia; family Cricetidae; genus Peromyscus; species Peromyscus maniculatus. The sequence goes on along the minus strand of NC_134857.1, from coordinate 30,599,279 downwards.
ATATGGGGTTGGTGAAGATCTTTTCCTGCTCTGTAGGCTGTAGGCTGTATTTTTTTTTTATTTACTGTGTTTTTTGCCTTACAGAAGCTTCTCAGTTTCAGGAGGTTCCATCTATTGTTGCTCTCAGTGTCTGTGCTACTGGTATTATATTTAGGAAGTAGTCTCCCATGCCAATGCATTCAAGATTATTTCTTACTTTCTCTTCAGCCAGGTTCAATGTAACTGGTTTTATTTATTTATTTATTTTTTTGAAATGGAAAAGTAAGATGATTTTTATTGTTTTTCGTTGTTTTGCTTTTGAGACAGAAGCTCACCATGTAGCCCAAGTTGGCCCTGAACTCCCGTTCCTCCTATTCACCCTGAGTTCAATTTTATTACATTGCTTTGCTTATATAATGCATCTAGAAGGCACACATGTCATAATATATATGGTGGTAGGAGGACATTCTTTGGGAGTCTGTCATCTCCTTTTTTTTTTATGCTGGGACACTTTGCTCAGCATAGTTGAAGGGAGGAGGTGACTGTATCTGCCTCAACTGAATCTACCAGGCTGAGCTGAATCCCCAGGGGAGTCCTTGCCTTGGAGGAGGTGGGAATGGTGGATGGATTAGTGGAAAGGCAGGGGAAGGACAGGAGGAGGGAGGACAGGGGAATCCTTGGCTGATATGTAAAATAAATAAATAAATAAATAAATAAATAAATAAATAAATAAATAAATAAATAAATAAATAAATAATGAAAAAAGTAACTGGTTTTATATTAAGGTCTTTGATCCACTTGGACTTGAGTTTTGGGCATGGCAACAGATATGGATCTATTTGCAAACTTCTACATGTTGACATCCAGATATGCCAGCACCATTTGTTGAAGATGCTCCCATTTTTCCATTGTACAGATTTGACTTCCTTGTCAAAAATCAGGTGTTCATAGGTGTGTGGCTTAACATTAGGGCCTTCAATTTGATTTCATTGGTCCACATGTCAGCTTTATGCCAACACCAAGCTGTTTTTATTACTCTAGCTCTACAGTAGAGTCTGAGGTCAGGGATGGTCATGCCTTCAGAGGTACCTTTATTGTACAGGATTGTTTTAGCTATCCTGGGTTTTTTGTTTTTCCATATGAAGTTGAGTATTGGTTTTTCCAGGTCTGTTAAGAATTTTGTTGGGATTTTGGTGGGGATTGTATTGAATCTGTAGGTTGCTTTTGATAAGATTGCCATTTTTACTATGTTAATGCTACCTATCCATGAGCATGGGTGATTTTTCCATTTTCTGATATCTTCTTCAAGTTTTTCCTTCAAAGACTTAAAGTTCTGGTCATACAGGTTGTTCCCTTGCTTTGTTAGAGTTACTCCTAGGTATTTTCTATTATTTGTGGCTATGGTAAAGGGTAATATTTCCCTGATTTCTTTCCCAGCCCGTTTATCATTTGTATATAGGAGGGTTAATAATTTTTTGAGTTATTCTTGTATATTGCCACATTACTGAAGGTGTTTATCAGCTATAGGATTTCCCAGGTAGAATTTTTGAGGTCACTTATTTAGACTATCATATCATCTACACCTAGTGAAAGTTTGACTTATTCCTTTCCAGTTTGTATCTACTTGATCTCCTGTTGTTGTCTTATTGCTCTAGATAGAATTTCAATCACTATATTGAATAAATATGAGGAGAGTGGACAGCTTTGTCTTGTTTCTGACTTTAGAGTAATCACTTAGTTTTTCTCTCCATTTAATTTGATGTTGATTGTCAGGTTGCTGTAAATTGCCTTTGTTATGTTTAGGTATGTTCCTTGTATCCCTGATCTCTCCAAGACCTTTATCATAAAGGAGTCTTGTATTTTGCCAGAGGCTTTTTCAGCATCTAATGAGATGATGATTTTTTTTCTTTCAGTTTGTTTATATGGTATATTACATTTACAGATTTTCATATGTTGATCCATCCTTGCATCTCTGGGATAGTTTTTTTATATGTTCTTGGATTTGGTTTGCCAATATTTTATTGAATATTTTTGCGTTAATGTTCATGATGGAGATTGGTCTGTAATTCTCTTTCTGTTTTGCATCTTTGTGTGGTGTGGGAATCAGAATAACTATAGCCTCTTAAAAGGAGTTTGGTAATGTTCCTTCTGTTTCTATTGTGTAGAACAATTTGAAGAATATTGGTATTACCCCTTCTTTGAAAATCTTATAGAATTCTTCTCTGAAGCCATCTGGTCCTGACATTTTGTTTTGGTTGGGAGACTTTTAATAACTGTTTCTAATTACTTAGGGGTTATTTATCTATTTAAATTGATTATCTGGCCTTGATTTAACTTTGGTATGTGGTACCTGTTCAGAAAATTGTCTTCTTTTAGATTTTCCAATTTTGTGGAGTACAGATTTTTGAAGTATGACCTGATGATTCTCCAGATTCCTTTGTTGTCTGTTGTTATGTCTCCCTTTTCATTTCTGATTTTGTTTATTTGGATGATCTCTGTGCCTTTTGGCTACTTTGGATAGCTTGTCTATCTTGTTAATTTTCTCAAGAAACCTACCTTTGTTTCATTGATTCTTTGTATTGTTCTCTTTGTTTCTATTTTATTGATTTCAGCTCTCAATTTGATTATTTCCTGGCATCTATTCCTCCTGGGTGAGTTTGTTTCTATTTGTTCCAGAGCTTTTAGGAGTGCTGTTAACTTGATATTGTGGGATTTCTCCAACTTGTTTATGTGGGCATTTAGTGCTATGAATTTTCCTCTTGGAACTGCTTTCATAGTGTCCCATAATTTTGGGTATGTAGCACATTCATTTTCATTGAATTCCAGGGAGTCTATAATTTCTGTATTTTCTTCCTTAACTCCTTGGTGGTTCAGTTGAGCACGGTTCAGTTTCCATGAGATTGTAGGTTTCTGTAATTTTCGTTGTTTTTGAAATCTAACTTTAAACCATGGTGTTTTGATAAAACAAAGGAGGTTATTCCATTTTTTTTTTTTTTGTATCTGTTGAGATTTGCTTTGTGACTGAGCATGGGGTCAATTTTAGTAAAGGTTCCTTATGGTGCTTAGAAGAAAATATATATATATATTTTTTTGTTAGGATGGAATGTTCTGTAGATATCTATTAAGTCCATTTGAGTCATAACATCTGTTAGGTCCCTTTTTTATCTGTCTGTCTGGCAGATCTGTCCATTGGTGTGAGTGGGTGTTGAAGTATCCCACTATTAATGTGTGGTTTTTGATGTGTGATTTATGCTTTGGTAATGTTTCTTTTACATATGTGGGTACCCTTTTATTTGGGGTATAAATGTTATGAGTTGAGACTTCATTATCTTGGTGGACCTTTCCTGTCATAAGTAAGTAATGCCCTTCCCAATCTCTTTTGATTGATTTTTAATTAGAAGTCTATTTTGTTAGATATTAGGATAGCTACACCAGCTTGCTCCTTTTTTTAAAAAGATTAATTAATTAATTAATTTATTTATTTATTTATTTATTTATTATGTATACAATATTCTGCCTGCATGTGTCCCTGCAGGCCAGAAGATGGCACTAGATCTCATTACAAGTGGTTGTGAGCCACCATGTGGTTGCTGGGAATTGAACTCAGGACCTCTGGAAGAGCCATCAGTGCTCTTAGCCACTGAACCATCTCTCCAGCCCCACCAACTTGCTTCTTAAAGCCATTTGATTAGAAAATCTTTCCCCAGTCTTTTACTCTAGATAGTGTCTGTCTTTGACATTAAAGTGTGTCTCTTGTATGCAGCAGAACGATGGATTCTGATTTCATATCTATTCTGTTAGCCTGTGTCTTTTTATAGGCAAATTGAATCTATTGATATTAAAGGATATTAGTGACAAGTGAATATTAATTCATGTTATCTTTTGGTGGTAGTGTGTGTGTATTTACATTCTTTCATATTTACTATTGTGAGGTCATCTATTAACTTCCTTAGTTTGGAGTTTTCCTTCTAGTGCTTTCTGTAGGGCTAGATTTGTGGATAGGTGTTGTTTAAATCTAGTTTTGTCTAGGAATGTCTTGTTCACTCCATCTATGGTGATTGAAAGTTTTGCTGGGTATATTAGTCTAGGGTAGCATCAGTGGTCTCTTAGAGTCTGAATTACATCTGTCCAGATCCTTCTGGATTTCAGAGTCTCCATTGAGAAGTTGGGTGTTATCCTGATGGGTCTGCCTTTATAAGCCACTTGGCTTTTTTCCTTTGCTGCTCTTAATATTCTTTCTTTATTCTGTATATTTAGTGGTTTCATTATCATATGGCAAGGAGACTTTTTGGGGTTTTCTATTCTATTTGGTGTTCTCTAAGCTTCTTGTATCTTCATAGCTATTTCCTTCATTAATTTGGGAAAAGTTTTCTTCCGTGATTTTGTTGAATATATTTTCTGTGCCTTTGAGTTGTTATTCTTCTCCTTCTTCTACCTTTATTATTCCTAGGTTTGGCCTTTACATAGTGTCCCAGATTTCCTGGACATTTTGTGTTATGGCACTTTTTGCTTTAATGTTTTCTTTGACTGATGAATCTATTTCCTCTATTGTATCCTCTATGCCAGAGATTCTCTCTTCCATCTCTTTTATTCTGTTGGTTATGCTTAAATCTGTAGTTTCTATTCATTTACTCAGACTTTCTATTTCCAACAACCCTTGTTTTGTGTCTTCTTCATTGTTTCTATTTAAAATTTCAGGTCTTGAACTGCTTCCTTCACATGTTTAATTGCTTTTTCATGGTTTTCTTTAAGGTATTTATTGATTTCTTCTAATTTTCTTGTCTTTTCCTCAATTTCTTTAAGGGAACTTTTCATTTCCTATTTAAAGGCCTCTATAATCTTCATAAAGCTATTTTTAAGAGTGCTTTCTTCTGCTTCCTCTACATTGTGATGTTCAGCTCCTGCTGTTGTAGAAATGCTAGGTTCTGATGATGCCTTATTGCTCTCTGTTGTATGTATTTTTGCACTGGCATCTTCTCATCTCTTCTTCCAATAGGTGAAAGTGGTGCCAGTACCTGAGTGAGTTGCTCTTGGTCCAATCTGTTCTTGGTGTGTCTTGTCTCAGGGAGCCACTCTGAGTCCAGTCTTAGCTCTTGGTCTAATTAGAGCTGTTAGATTCTGTGTCTCAGGAATCCTCTTTTGGTCCAGTGAGATCTCTTTGTCCAATGAGAATGAGCAGATTCTGGTTCTGAGGGAGCCACTGTGTGGGTCTTGTAGATTACAGAGTTTGACGGGGTGTTTTAGTTGGGGAACATGTCAGCAGGAGTCTTCCCTGCTGGCATGCAACTGGTACAGAGATGGGTGGTGGCTCCCAGGGACTGGTTATGCCCCAGGGCCTAGAGGCAGGACTCTGTGGGTGGGAGAAGAATCACTCACATCTTGGTCCAATGAGAGCTGGTGGATTCTGTGTTTCTGGAAGCCACTTAGTATGTTTGGTTTAGGTCATTAGTCTTGTAAATTGCAGGGTCCTATGGGGGGTTTTGGTGGGGGAGCTTGGCCACAGGGGTTTTCTTTGACGGCCAGCAGGACTCTGGTTGGGAGAAGAATCACCCACCTCTTGGTCCAATGACAGCTGGTGGATTGTGTGTCTCAGGAAGCCACTGGGATTGCAGTGGGTGAGTGGATTTTGGAGTAGGGTATGAACCTTGTAGATTGCAGAGTTCGGTGGTAGGTTTCTGTGTTGCTGGAGGGCTTCTCTCCAGCTTCCACCAAGCCCCTTTGTTGCTGGAGGGCTTCTCTCCAGGTTCCACCAAGCCCCGAAGTCCCACAATCCACGTATAAAATAATCCCTCAGACGCTTATATCACTTATAAACTGTATGGCCATGGCAGGCTTCTTGCTAACTGTTCTTATATCTTAAATTAACCCATTTCTATAAATCTATACCTTGCCACGTGGCTGGTGGCTTACCGGCGTCTTTACATGCTGCTTGTCCTGGCGGTGGCTGCAGTGTCTCTCCCTCCTTCTTCCTGTTTCCCCAATTCTCCTCTCTCTTTGTCCTGCCTATACTTCCTGTCTTAGAATTCTGGATCACCGAAAACATTGTTACCTTGCCAGATTGAGATAATTCCCCAAGTACATGTGTAGTGGGTAGCTATTCCAGCTTGGATCTGAAAGTTCCAACCCCCATTGAGACTCTGGCAACTGTCACACCTACGAGGCAGGGCCAGGGGAGGCGCCTGGAGACCCGAGAGCTGGATGGGCCAGTGCTAGCTCTGTGCGCTCTCTCTGTGCCGGGATGCTGAATGGTAAAGGTGGACTGTGCAGAGTGCTGGAGAGCACCACTGGATTGCGATACACCTTCCCCAGACCCTGCGACTTACCTTTCACTTAATTTGTGAGTTACACCATTAAATATATATCCTTTTAACTACGAGGAGTGGCCAAAATAATTTCTCCAATATTTCTGTGGGGGAACCTGCCCACGGGAGTCTTCCTTGTTGGCTGGCAACTGGGGAAGCAGTGGGTAGGGGTTCCCGGGAACTGGCTTTGTCCTAGAGCCTAGGTCCTGGAAGCAGAGTCACTAACCTCTTGGTCCAATGAGAGCTGGCACATTCTATGTCTCAGGAAGGCACTGGGATCACAGGGGAATGGGTGTGTTTGGGATAGGACATCGGTCCTGTAGATTGCAGGGTCCAATGGGAATTTTGGTGGGGGAACATGCCCATAGGAGTCTTCCCTGCTGACTAGAATTTGGGGCAATGATGGGTGGCAGTTCCTAGGGACTGGCTGTGTCTCAGTGCCTAGGTCCTAGAGCATCTCTGTGTATTTATATCTCTCTTGTGTTTATGTTTCTCTGTATGTGTACATATCCCTTTCTATCACCTTCTGTGAGTTTGTGTGGTTTCTTCCTCAGTCTGTCTCTCTCTCTGTGTCTCCCACTCTTGCTCTCTCCCTCTGTGTGTAGGAAGGGTGATAGTGTTTTAGTTGTCTGCGTAAGTGTGTATGTATGCTCATTTTATTAATTAAGACTTTTACATGGCACGGCCATTGTTTTTAATCAGGAATCAGCAATAAAGTACAATTGATAATAATTCCAGTTAGAGCATAGTTTCACTTTGCCCACTCCTATTGGATGCTAAACATTTCAATAGAATATTCTATTTATATGGTTGTTTCAAATGGACTCATATCACAGTGTGAATAAATGGTTTGTAGAGCTTATATTGAGCATGTGGCCTGCTGTGAATGATTGATCAATAAATAAAATGCTGATTGGCATTAAAAATAAAAGTTCCAGCAAGCAACGAGCCACATGGAAAGATATAGATTAATAGAAATGGGTTAATTTAAGTTAGAAGAACTAGATAACAATAAGCCTGCCATGGCCATACAGTTTATGAGTAATATAAGCATCTGAGTGATTATTTTATAAATGGGCTGCAAGACTACAGGGGCTTAGTGGGACCTGGAGAGAAACTCTCCAGCTACAATGGGTTGCCCAATGGATTGGCAAGAATTTCCACCTAAAACCTGAGAATTAAGATTCCAAAACAGAGCTAAAAACAGCTTCCTAGTTGTCACTCTGAAGTTAGTTGAAGCCTGCAGGCCTGAGCTACTATATGGCTGGTTCCTGGCATGCGCACTTGACCTGTAGTATGGCAGGAATGAGGCCTGTGCAAGTAGCACATTATGCTGCATGGTGGATTTAGCCTTTGCTAGTACAGGAGAAAAAAAAAAAAAAGGTTTCTGGGCTACACACTGCTTTGATAGAGGCATAGACCCACTGCTTCCTGCGGTGAGCATGGTTCCTCCAAAGCTGTGGGTAAACTTTCCACCTACATGTTGAGAAGTTGAGGTGGGTGGAACATGCTGCATTTTACAGCAATAGATTCACAATAAGACAGATTCAGATGGAACAAGACTTTAAATACTTTACAATGTGTGTAAAAATGAATGTAGGCTTAGCAAAGAGAGAAAAAGGAATATATGCAGTTATATAAAGAGATATTTTTTTAAAAATAAAGTCTTTAAAGAGACAGTAAAGGTACTATAAAAAATAAGCCATGTAAAGATGGATATTACACAAAGAAACTGGATTGTGTTGTCTTTGGGAATTTTAACTTCAGAAAAGACATTGATTATAAAAGCTGTTGAGTTAAACAAATATATAATCCTGAAATTTTCTTTGTGTCCCTATAAGATACAGTGCCCTGATCCAGCAGGAAGTAGTATGAGAAGCTACACCCAAATTCCCAAATATACCAAGCAGGCTTTAGAGATGAAATTGGCTAACTCCTTCTCTAAACCCTAGTGTATTGAAAAAAAAATGAGAAATTTTTCTGTCCCATATCAGAAGAGCCCTCTGGTGTGGGACAGGGCAAAACCAATATTTTTATTTAAAGTAAGTTGGTTATAAATGTGTAGTTTAATGAACCTACTTTTAAAGAGCAACAACTTGTTTAAAATGCTTTACATTGGTATAGATTTTAGTTTATTGATACAAATTTAAAGTCAATTTTGTCATACTGTATGTGTATTTTTACTCTTGTTTAAGGTATTATGTTTATACAACTCATTTAAATTGTAATGGAATAATTAGTCTTCTATGATAGTCAAACTTATAGTCATGTTAAGTTTTCTAGATAAACATAGATACATTTCAGATAGATAGGTAATCTTCAAATAATTCAAAGACCTACAGAATATGGCATTTAAAATGTTTTAAAAATTTAGACTTACTGGTCAGTGAGACAAATCCGCTCCTGGCAGCACCGATATACTTCAAAGAGGAGGATGGGAATCAAAGACACTCTGTATGGAGTTCATCTTCTTCTTGGCAAAAATAGCCATTTGGGCAAAAAACTGTTGCCTGGACTGCTTGATCGACTAGACATGCAGGACCCATAGGAAGGTGACCACTAAACTTTGCTTGGCAAAATGGTCCTTCAGGTTCCTGCTTCACAAGAAACTGTCAGACATTCTACAGGACACAGAGAGAAGTGACTGAGAGACTCTAGGCCTGTGGGCTAAAGACAGGTGCCCCAACTTTACAGAAAAACTTTGGATGACAGCCCAGGCTGCCAGCTTTCTCTATCTACTCTTGCAAGACTCGTGAATGTTGCTTGCATCCTTCTCCCATTGCTCAGGTAATATTATATCCTTCTGAGGTCTTTGATGCAGTCACAGACTAGATAGTTGTAATTTCCTTAGGTATTATAAGAGATAAGTTAGATATAAAACCTTAGACTCACAAGTATAAGATAGATAAGCTATCTTCTTTAATTTTGCCAAAAATAGACTAGATATTATAGATACTGTAACTGTAGTTCTTGCCTGATAATTGTTTTGTTATATGTAATTTTATTATGTGAAAGTTAAAACCTTCCTTTTTGAAAAAAAAAGAAAAAGGGGAAGTACTGTGGATGATTGATTGATAAATAAAATGCTGATTGGCCAGTAGCCAGGCAGGAAGTAGAGGTGAGACAAAGAGAGAGAAGTCTGGGAAGTGGAAGCCTGAGTTAGAAAGTTTCTGCGAGCTGCTGCAATGAGGAGCAGGATGTAAAGTATCAGTAAACCATGAGCCATGTGGCAAGATATAGATTAATAGAAAGGGTTAATTTAAGATAGAAGAACTAGATAACAGGAAGCCTGCCATGGCCGTACAGTTCATAAGTAATGTAAGTGTCTGAGTGATTATTTTTAAGTGGGCTGTGGGACTGCGGGGCTTGCTGGGACCCAGAGAGAAACTCTACAGCTACAGTGGCCTATTTTCTAGGATAGACACATGTCCTACCTCTATAAAGATTAGACGTTGCAACCAGAGGCTTTTCTCTGTCCTGTCCCATCTTCAATCCACTTTTAAATAACCACCCAGAGGCTTATATTAATTAAAAATGCTTGTCTGATGGCTCGGTCTTTTTACTAGCTAGCTCTTACAACTTAAATTTACCCATTTATATTAATCCATATATTGCCACATAGCAGTGACATTACCAATCTACTGGTATTTTGCTCCTTGGGTGGTTGGATGGTATCTCCCCTTACTCTACCCTTCTTCTCCCTGTCTCTCTGGTTGGATTTCTCCCTGGCTCTTATCTTGCCTTGCCATAGGCCAAAGCAGTTTTATTTGTTAAACAATGGGAACAATACATTTTCACAGCATACAGAAGGAAACCCCACATCAAGACATCTCTGAATGAAAGCCTAATGTTGTTTTTACTCCTAGGCATCCTTAAAGCCTCTATTTTTGTCTATTTTGCCCCATATTGATGGAGTTACCTCATCTTTCAAATGTTACTTTGCTCAAGCCATCATAGGCACTCTGGGTGTATGGCTCTCTTGGTACTAGGTTGTGTGAGCATTTCAAGGAATATTTCAATATTCCACATATAGTGTGGACAAACAGATGCAACGAAACTTGGAATAACATTTTTCTTAGTAAGTGTTGATGGGTCATTATCACATGGTCATTCAGATCTTATTTTAGAATAATAGATCTAGACTCCATTAGAAAGGCAAGGCAAGTATTCAAGGGTTTTCTCCTGAAATCATCTCAGATGACTTAAACCTGTATTCAGAAGGCACCATCATTGCTACTGATCCTATTAATCTTCCTTCTGTGGAGCTAGGCATGGCAAGGATAGGTATTCTTCAAGAGTCCACTGTAAAAGACTATCTGTGACGATTTGTTCTTTTTGTCTCCCTGAGTGCTCAAGATTACCAATTGTGGTTTGTCATGGCCACCATGAAGCCCCAAGACTACTCCAAAGTAAGTAACAGGGGAAATCTAAAGAGGGCTGACCAAGGTAATGTTTTTACCCTGAATTATCAATGTTTTCATCATTCAGTCTTAAAGTTAAATGCACATTAAAATAAAATAGCTTGAACATTATTTTATTCATTTAATTCATAATTACCAACTACTTAATATAAGGCAGTATAAGACAAACTGCTAAATGGTCATATTAATAAAAAAAACAGAAGCCAGATATTGAGGTGAAAATTGAGTAATCAGAGGAACAGAACAGGCCACAGCCAACCTTAACTTACCAACTCCCCAACCTTCAGTGAGAGCTACTTTCTCTATACTCATGCCTAAATACCTTTCTGTGCCCTGCCATCTTATTTCATCTCTCTACCCAGCTTCATTACTTCCTCTTTCTGCCCAGCTCTACCACTTCCTGTCTGTCTGTTCAGACCTTTAGACCTCTATGGTTAACTAGTGCTGGGATTAAAGGCATGTGCCACCATGCCTGGCTCTGTTCCCAGTGTGGCCTTTTACTCACAGAGATCCAGATGAATCTCTGCCTCCCAAAAGATAGGATTAAGGGAGAGTGTGACCATTGCCTGACCTCTATGTTTAATATGCTAGCTGGCTTTTCCCTCCGATTTCAGATTAGCTTTACTGGGGTACACAAATAAAATCACACCACAAGGCAGTCAAATGATACCAGACTCTTTTTTGATACTGTGAAGAGTCTATTCTATGGTCTGGTGAAAAATAACCTGGACTTTTCCTGTTCATTTCCACCTGAAAAACAGAATTCTCCTATAAAGATAAACAAAACAAGAGTTTGGGTGTCTTGTTTCTGAAGAACAAAATTAAAATTTTTTATTTGTTGATGATGAAAAACAATCCTAGAGGCTAAACAGATGTCTTAGTGATTAAAAGCACTTATTCTTTGACTTATTCCTCTTGCATAGAGCACCCACAGCCTTCTATATCTCCAGAATTTAATTCCCTCTTCTGACCTGCTCAGGTACCAGGCACATCATTGTACATACACAGATATGATGCAAATAAAACAGTTACATACATAAATAAGTCTAAAAATAAATTTTAAAAGATTATTTTATTCTTTTTGCTCCAAACTATATAGCTTCTGTTTTGGAATGAAAATGGGAACTCTAACCATTTTTCTGAATCTGTGTAAATATAGTCAGTTCACATCTCTCTATGACAAGTATTCCCCCGCCCCCCATTAAATGAGAGATATTCATGTAGAGGCTTCTGATGCCTACCTGACTGAATCACCTGCTATTCCTTATGTTGCATTTTTCTGGAATTTTTCACAAGATTGTTGACACATAACTGTAGCTAGAGTTTTCCTGCCTTACCCACAGTCAGGACAAATCTTTGTCACCCGCCAGTCCCACAGCTGCTCAGGCCCAACCAAGTAAACACAGAGACTTATATTGCTTACAAACTGTATGGCCGTGGCAGGCTTCTTGCTAACTCTTCTTTTATCTTAAATTAACCATTTCCATAAATCTATACCTTGCCACATGGCTGGTGGCTTACCGGCGTCTTCACATGCTGCTGGTCATGGCGGCGGCTGGCGGTGTCTCTCCGCCTCAGCCTTCCGCTTCCCAGAATTCTCCTCTCTCCTTGTCCCACCTACTTCCTGCCTGGCCACTGGCCAACCAGTGTTTTATTTATTGACCAATCAGAGCAATTTGACATACAGACCGTCCCACAGCACATAACTAATAGTAAAAGAAGATTTAATAGAAGCATTTGGATAAGAATTAAAAATCTGATATTAATAAGTGTGCTCATGAGGCTGACCTTCAAAAGCTACTGCTGTTCCAAGGCATGTAGTGACCCTCAGACAATTAACAAAGAGAATGTATGTTGGAGATGAGAGAACATCGCCTAGTTCAAACCTTTCTCACATATCCTGAGAATAATCTGTGGGGGTCTTTTTGGCTATTCAATGTAAACTGAAATCAGAATACTATTTTTCTACAATATTTATTTTCATGATTTTAATACATTGGGCAATATCAGGTGCATGGTCCACTCACACATTTGACTGTTTTTTTTTCTTTATGGAACAGGGTATTTATATTGAGCTCAGGCAGATAAGGGACTCCTGATACTCACTGTCACTATCATATGAGTGCTGGGAATACAGGCATGTGCCAAAAAGGTTTGGTCTTTTTGCTTTTTATAAGGTAGACACAATTGCAATGCTTAGTCAGTGATAAGACAAATGTGGAGTGGGTCACATCCTATAATTAGTGAAATATGTCAACTTGATATTTTAATTTCATAGTTTAGAAGACCTTTGTACATCATGGATGCTTCAGAAATCCCAAGAACTTAGCAGTCTTTTTGATTTCTCAGCATTCATTTAGAATGTGTATTTCAACTCACAGGCCATACTTAAGTAAGTATACTCATGCCTAGATTGTTCAATACTGATCCCTTGGAAGTTTCTGGAGTCTACTAATTTAAATGTTACTGTAACTCTTGAACTGATAGTAGCACTTACATTATATCTCTGTCAAAAGGAAAGGCAAAACAAGAGCTTAATAACATTGGTGATTAATCAGAAATGGACAAGGGTAAAGTTGCATAGTTTCCAGAAAACCATATCCACATCACAGCAAAACCCCTTTAATATTCCTTTAGGAAAGTAAAAAAAAGAAAAAAAGAAAAATGTAAAACATGGGAGAGGAAATAAAACATTTGGGCATTACTTCCAATTTTGTAATGTAGTTCTAGCCCACAGTCACTGTCAGAAAATAGTTTAAGAATTGAGTCCTGTGAGGGGAATTTTGAATGTTTGTGAGAAAACTCTAAGAAAAGAAGACAAAGGTCTTATGACCACAGTTTCATCAAAAACACAGAAATGTTCTTAGAATGTGTTTTTGTGTTCTTCCCAGGTGTAGCAGATAGGAGTGAATTTACCTGAGTTGCTGTTATTCACCTCCCTCTATGGAAAAACATATTTTTGTCATGTGCAGCTTGTCCTTGTAATTGTACATTTTACTCAAGTGACCCTTCCTATCCCTCAGAATATAAATTGTCTGATGTTCTTAATAAAATTGGCTACTGGATGAGACTTTAGTCCACCTCATTTTAAGGCCCCATATGCCAGGTTCATGGCTCCCTACATTGATAAACAACTGCTATGTGTCTAGGAGGCTTCTGTGTTTTCAACACCTTACAGCATCAACCTAACCTTCGTCAGGGAGAACAGCAATGGGAGGAAGCAGAAGCCAATCCACTCCACTGCTCCTGAGAACCCTGTCCTCATACTGTGAGTGGAAAGGGATTCTTTATAAATGTGGCAGACATGATGAGAGGGAAAATAGTGAACACAGCAGTATTTGACATAATTAACAGAATTACTTAAAGAGTATCAGTCCCCAGTATAAACATCTTTCTTTTTTATTGTAAATATTGATTATGGAATGGGAAATATTTAAATTGATTAATATTAATATAAACAATTTAAGTAAGATTCTAATGATGGGAAAAAATCTTGTTACTTTCAAGGCAGAAACCAGAAGGTCTTAAAGACTATCACAGAGGAACATAATATAAATCCCCCTACACAGTGCACTGACGGGCCTATGTTCTTCAAACAAAGTGATATGTTGAAAGTTTTCTTCTCTATTTTTAGAGTTCTCAGCTTACACATCCTTCCTCATCAAAGTATCCCAGGGTGGCTCCTGATGCCCTGGGGTGTACAGTTTACGTTACATAAAAGGAAAAGGAGAAATACATTATTATAACAATGCATGCTAAAGTACATTGGCTCACATTCATTACTATTAGTTTCAACTCATATTCATATTTTCTTCTCATAGAATATAAACATCCCTATGGCATTATAAGGAGCAACATTCAAAATTCCTTCAGTTGATGGGAATCAAGAAATTGCACAGCTTTTCTTCCCTGCCTGGACTATATGTGGAACAACCAGATATATAGGGCTGATTCATCCTAAAGCCCAGAGACACAGCAAGAAGCCAGAGGCAGAGCAGTTAGGCCCTGACTTTCCGTCAAGTGGCCTTTTTTGATGCCAATTTCTATTCTGCATAAAGTATCAATGCATAGTTTCATTTCTTATTTGGAAAGGGGGCACTATAGAAAATAGAAACTAAACAATATGTCCCAGGTCTGGATTAAGAGGATTCTAAGTGCTGCAAGACTCAGCTTGTCTACAGGGTAAACATTTCATTCTTCCAGGAAGATAGTCACCATAAACTGGTATGTCAAGGCACTGCATATGTATAATCATGTGTGAACACATGATTTGGTGCCATTAGAATATGATTTTTAAGACCTGGATCCTCATATGTTCCCCATCATATGGTTTTATGACTAGAGCAGAAAATTACCTAATAACTGCACTTAGACAAATATGTAATGAAGGCTATACAGAAAAGTTATATGTAAGGAATAGAAGATAACCTGTTCTGGGCTTGAGTAGAAATGGCCTTAGGTTTCTATCCTAGTCTCTAATCTCATTTTAGTTCACAAATCAACTGTGTTTTGTGTGTGTTTTAGACCTGAGTCTGGACTATAGATGGACCTGATATTTATGTACTGAGTCCTTTAAATTTATTTCATTTTTTCCAATTATACTATACTTTCACTATTTTCCCTTCTCCTCTCCTTTGTACCAAACTTTCCATGATCCCCTTTGATTGCTTTCAAAACATTGTCTTTTAAAAAAATTGTTACATATATCCTTGTATAAACACATGTGCACATGAACACACTCACTCACTCACTCACTCACTCACTCACTCACTCACTCACACATCTTACTCAGTCTGAATAATATTACTTGTGTTTTTGAGGCCTGGCTATTTGGTATTGGAAAGCCAACCAGTATATTGTATGCTGAGAAAGACTGTTTATTTTGTACTTTGTTCTGTGACTCATTTGTTTACTGTTAATGCATTTGTAGTAATTTATTTAAGATTTCATTATGGTCCAATATTTTAAAAGCAATCTTAGGAGATAAAAAGAAACATTGATCTCTTCTTTAAACTACAAAGTGGGAGCATGGGCCCAGAGTCTGCCTGACAAATGTACTCATGTACACTTTCTCATGAGGGCATCTGCTGCTGATGAAAGAAATCTGACAGTGTTTCTTCAAAAAGCTCAGCAAGAAAGCTAAGAATGGAAAAGACACACTCTGATATTTGAGGACAATAGAATACTGCTTGATCTGAATACTAGTGAAGGTGGCTATGAAAAATGATATGACCACTGAGGGCTCTGACAGTATGTAACTCAGGAAGCTTGTTCAACTGGATATCAAGTACCTCATAATGTAATGTGGGGGCTAGACAGCATTGTTTCTGAGAATTTCCACTGGAGAACAATTAGACCAGGTCTCTATGATGAACAGTGTAGAGTACCTATCGGGATGGTTAGCCAATTTGGGAACATGGGGAATTTTGTATTATAAACGATTCCCTCTGTTTGCATGCATTACAACATATGCAATTGGAAATCTGTGATAAAAGTTGCATAAATTAAAATACTCCATGTAATGATCTCATCTCCTCTTTAGATACAGAGGAGCCAACAGTTAAGAGAAGATGGCCTTTCATTTCTTGGTTGTTCCACAAGGGCTCTGTGCCCTGTCAGGACCAAGTGTGCACATCCCTGCCCACTGCAAAGACAGGAAACGTCTTTGGAAATGATCTGACTGCCATTTGTGAAGATGGCAATCTGCCCACAGCAATTCTGGTAGGTCTCACACGGTTATCCTCTGGCTGCCCTAAGGACAAAATCCTGGTTCTCCTAAATACCTCCCTGCTTCGAATCTACCACCAAGTGGAGAAACAAGTTTGCATCAAATCATTGGCTTAAGAATAGGAGGTAAGAGATGGCTATTCATCAGAAACTGTGTATTGGAAAAGCTGGATTAAATCACTTTACTGTAGTGGAAAACACTGCCTGAAGTTTCAGGGTTAACATTAGGGTGGTATGGGTACAACAGAAGATAGAAACACCAAAACCAGTTCAGGTCCTCTTCATCCATGCCAGCTCTTGCATTGCACCTGTGCACACCATTAGCCTGGTTCTCAAGAAGAAGGAAATCCTGCTCTGTGCTGCCAATGGAGTGACAGGTGTTTCTCTTTCTTCTCTCAGGATATACTATCCTTTATTAGTGTAAGGGGGCCAATCACTGAAGGTATCTTCAGAACATCTGGTGATATAAGAGCATTCCAAGCCTGATAAGAAAGGCTATATTCTTGTACAGAAGTGAACTTGAGCAATGAAAGTGTCCCTGCTAATCTGTCTTAACGTTAAGGAGAGTCTTTCCATCCTCTACATTCAGGATTCCTCAGATTCTGTGTGATCAGATTGGTGAGATGTTTATTTTTTACTTTTAAGTTTTCTGTTTTCTGAATATAAATTTGGGAAACACTTAATCCTGGTGCCCTTGGAAGCAGGATGACATTGGATCCTATGATACTAGAGTTACAGATGGTTGTGATACAAAATATGGGTGCTGGGAACAAAGGGGTCCTCTGAGACAGGCGCCAATGGTCCCAACTTCTGAGCCAGCGCTCCACACACAGTTCATGTTAACTTGTGTTATTGATGATTCAAATGTATTATTGATATGCTTTCTTTATTTAGAGACTATCAGAGAAATAGTCTATGTGGTGGGGGAAAATTCCTGAGGGAACAAACATACTCATCAGGTAAGGGAAAAGCAGAATGAGAGACAGCCAGAGAGAAAGATGGGGTCTTATATTCCCCTCTGTCACATCTACATGATCTGTTTGCCTCACAGTTTGGCTTATCTATTAAAACTTAATTCACAGTTGAAGATCCTGAAAGATTAAGTCATTAATAGATAAATCTCCTGAGGAAATCAGTAACTAACAAATTTGACATGATTGGTTTAAACAAAAGAAGAGTACAAAGTTCAGTAGGAATAGTTACAAGAGAAGAGTTCTGAGAGTTGAACATGATCAAAATATTTTGGACTAAATTCAGAAAACTGATAAAGTTAAAATCAAATAGTAAAACTTTAATGTACAAATGCAGACTTATGACACTTTTTCTTGTTTTGTGTAAAAATGACAGACAAAAACCTTTTTTAAGGAAGCAAGGGTATATTTTAGCTAGTAGATTCCAGTGATAAGGCCCATAGGAAGGAAGTCAAGGTCATGTGACTCACAATGGGGCAGTATAGCATGAGGAATCGCTTACTCACTCACCTAGGACCATAGTTGACTTGGGCTATGCCCATCCCCCACCCCTTTTTAAACTACTCAACTACCAATCTACTGGCAATATAAAAATCTAAGACTCTATTAAGCTGCATGTTAAGTCCAAATGGAGTAATAAAATACATTTCTTTCACTCATAACAACTATTAATGTAACCCACATTATGGACAATTCTGTTCAAATATGTTCTTTTATATGTTCAGGTATGAAAACAAAGAGCAAAACCATTCTGAACTATTTGCATATGAAATACAGCAATCATCTGAGTGCGATCTTCTTGATCATCATTCCTTTCCTATCTTGTGCAAGACTGGTCAAACATAAAATTAGGTGCATCCTGGGAAGGAATGTAAGTGATTAGTAAAGTTGACTTAACTCCACATCTCAATCAAAAGACAGCTAATTTTCAGTATTGTTAAGCTTAGCAAGTGCCTTACTTTTTGACCTTTGCTGTGATAAAAAACACTGACAAAAAGAAGCTTATGGAGGAAAGGATTCCCTTCATGATACACTTCCAGTTAGCAGTCAATTAGTGAGAAATGGCAAGGCTCCCACTGAAGCAGAGCAGGACCCTTGAGGGCTAGAGCTGGAGCAGAAGGCATGCAGAAGTTCTGTTTACTGCTTTGCACCTATTTCGCTTTCTCAGAAAGCTTTCTTACAAAACTCAGGGTCAATAGCTCAAGGATAGCATCATCCTGGCAATCTGGGCCCTACAAATTCACTCGTTAGTCATGACAATATCCCACAGACTTCCCAACACAGTAGTCTAATCTATGGAGGTATTTTCTCAATTAAGATTCTCTCATCTCAGATATATGTCTACATGGTTTTCTACCTCTGGAACCATCTCCTTCTCTTAGTTACTTTTCTATTGCTTTGGTATAAAACCATAGCCAAGTCAACTTCTAGAAGCATGTGTTTATTTGGGGCTTCAAGATTAGAATCCTCACAATCACAGCAGAGGAGCATGGCCACAGACAGACAAGCAACTCAAACAGGAAGCTGAGAGCTGAAGGCTCTTGTCTTGGACAGCAAACATGAAGTAGAGAGAGTGCACTGGAAATGGCTCAGGGCTTTTGAAACCCTAAATTCCAACTAATGACATACTTCCTCCAGGAAGGCCAATCACCTAAACACCAAAATGTCACAAAGAGGATATCAAGTTTTGAGACACCTGAAATTAAGGAAGCATCCCATTCAAACCACTGCAACCAAACTTCCCCCTTTTCATCTCAAAACAAACAAACAAATAAAACCAAAGGATAATCAAAATACTTGTAAAGTCACTAATTCAATTCACTTTCAGTTCCTCTTGGTAGCATATCAGTTCCTAAATGTCTCTTTGTGTTTAAGTAGTGATTTTAAGTTCACCCTCTGATATCCCATGACTCTGTGTCAAAAAATGTTCCCTTCCCAAAAAGAACCAGATTGGTACTATTTTTTTTCTTACCAATGTCTATCCATTTTTGGGGGGTCAGGTAAAACAAATAATTCAAATGAGGAAAAGACTGTGCCAAATAGGTCAGCCTATCCCTCAGCTGCCCACGGGATGCCTACTGATCCATTAAGTCAGCTCTGCTCTTACTCCTGTCATGAATTCTAAGGACCCCTTTGGAGGGTGTTCATTGCCACCCTGAGCAGGAAATCCTGACTTCTCCCACAAAGCTGTACTGGGTGTGAGCTGACCTCAGAGAGGTGTAGTCCCTCTGCTTTGTCACACCCACTTATTACCAACAGAATCATCAGGGACTTGCACAACTGCTCAGAAGGATTTTAGAGGCTCTAGGATAATACCCTTGAGAGGTAGAATGTTCTCTCCCTGCACAGCTCTTCATTTCTGTCCATGGAAGAAATCAAGCCCTTGTAGCTATGATAACCTTCTCCCAGCCTGTGGAGCTCCCCCCACACCAAAGGCTCCCCCTGGTGTTTACAAGAAGAAAAAAAAACTATCAAAAACATGGAGAGTGGGGAAGAAGAAAGCATTGTAGATCAATGGCCCAGAGAACCATCTTGAGACTTGCCCTCTCCCTGCTTCTCACCTCTCTGGATTAGGGTGAGCCTAAACAAAACCAGTGAGCCTGTCTTCTCCTTTTCGTTCCTCAATTCTGGATGGACTGAGAGAGGGCTCTAGGTGTCCAGCTCATTCCTTTTGGACTTTCTTCCAGCATGCCCCAAACCTAGATAGATTACAGAGGGGGTGTCCTAGGAGAGAGAAGGGTTAAACAGTGTGGGTTTATGAGGTCTGTTGTTTCAGCTTGAGAAATCCCAGTTTCCCACCTCCCCTCACTCCCCAATCTCAGGTCAATTAGTCAAGAGTCAGTATGTTTTAAAAAGTAATAGAAAATTTTATGATAGAAATCAACATATGCAGGAAAAAAAGTCTTATGAAATTCTACTAATAGTCATGATAAGAATATTTAGAAAACTGACAGAGACACATTGTATTATTTTTGCTATTGAATATATAAATATATCTGTATCCTCTTCCCCATAGATTTCTGAGTGTTGAAGGAGAGATGTGATGCTTGATATTTCTTTCAGGGCTGAGGAAAATGGAAATTAAATCTATTTTGAGATTCTATTTTAATGAATTCAAAATGTCCAAGATTAATAAAACAACTGATAGAAAGGATAATGAGGAAGGGGGAACACTTATTTGTTGCTGATGGGATGCAAACTGGAAGAGTCACTGTGGAATTCAATGTGGAAGTTCATCAAATAGATGAAAATAGATTTGCCGCAAGATCCAGATCTACCACTCTTGGGCATTTACTCAATGGACTCTACATCTGATATAGATGTTTACTCATCCTTGTTCATTTCTGTTCTAGGCTGGGGATGTCTTTATGTATGCTGTGAATGTAATGCTCTGATTGATTGAGAAATAAAATGCTGATTGGCCAGTAGCCAGGCAGGAAGTATAGTACAGGTGGGATAAGCAGAGAGGAGAATGCTGGGAACAGAAAGGCTGAGTCAGGAGTCGCCAGCCAAACACAGAGGAAGCAAGATGTAAAAGTACCGGTAAGCCACAAGCCATGTGGCAACATATAGATTAATAGAAATAGGTTAATTTAAGATATAAGAACTAGATAGCAAGAAGCCTGAGCTATAGCCATACAGTTTATAAGTAATAAAAGTCTCTCTCTGTGTGTACTTGGATCAGACCAGCTGCGGGCTTGAGCAGGACTGGAGAAAACTCCAGCTACTATTCTATTTATAATAGACAAACCTGGAAATAGCCTAGATGTACACCATCCGATGAATAGGCAATAAAAATGTGGGACATTTACACAATCAAATAGTATTCATCTATTTAAGAAAAGTGAAATTATGACATTTGCAGGTAATGAGTGGGACTAGAAGCAATCACCCTAAATAAGGTTCCTAAAATGTTGGTGTGAAAGTTGACCAAGGTAACTTGCATGGCTGTGTTTTTGACAGGATGGATACAGTTTAAGTTTAAATCTACAGAATATGTGCATAGATGAAAAATCCATGCTGGATCTGAGAGAAATTTCCTCCTATACAATCACATAACACAATGCCACTGATTAATGGAATTGGTACTACCCACAGTGCCAAGCCTCAACTGCTCCACAGGGCCCTTTCAGTGTTAAAAGCCAGCAATACCTAGGTGATTCTTGCATATTATCAAATTCAGCTGCCAGCACAAGGTGCACAGACTGGATCTCCTCTTGACCAGAGCTTATTGTGTGCTGGCACTGAGAAAACACTTCTCAAAAGATTTCACCTCAAAAATGCTGATTCCTTCCTAATCATCAATACCTCAGGTTCAGCCAAGCAGCATCAGTTGTCCCAGCAAGCAGTGGTTTGCTCCAGTGGTGCTAGTTTCTTCTTAATGACAACCATCTTTTCAGTCTCAGCTGACCAGAACCATAGATGCTTAGTACAACACAGAACGCAGATGGCTTTGACAGAACTTTACTTCACTGTAAAACTTCACAAGCCAGGCCTCCATCATCTGCATTATTATTTCATGATTTTCAAAGTTCCCAGAACAGCTCAATAAGCTCTGAGTACTCAATAGTTTTTCCAGCCCGAGTTCCAAATTCATTCTTCCATCATTTCCCAATTAGTATAGTCAGTGTCTTAGGATTTCTATTGCTATGATAATGCACCATGACTAAACACAATTGGGGAGGAAAGGGTTTATGTTAGCTCACAGTTCCTTCTCACAGAAATCCTGGGCAACAACTCAAGAACCTATATTCTGTAACTAAACAGAGGTCATGGAGGAACACTGATTTCTGGATTGGTCATCATAGTGTTCTCAGCCTGATTTTTTATTGCATCTAGTACCAACAGCCTAGGACTGGTAGTTTTTTTGGTGAGCTAAGTCCTCCACCTTCAATGATCAATCAAGAAATGCCCCACAAGCTTGCCCAGAGGCAATTGTTGTTTCCTCTTTGATATCATTCACTGTGTCAAGATGACAAAAAAAAAAAAAAACAATTGGCAGAAAATCAACTCCTTATCATTTTGAGAGAAGCACAGCACTGTTCAATTACAAAACTTTATTTCTTGTTTAGCACAAAGATCATATATTATCTTTGTTAATATCTCAATATAAATGCATTCTACATTTTTAATTGTTTTTACATTTTATTTTTGAGATTATAAATATTATTACCTTTTCCTGCTTTCAGAGACTCCCACAGACCCTGACCCAATCACCTTGAATACTTTATTCATCACTTGTTATTGAGTATATATATATATATATATATATATATATATATATATATATATATATATATATATAATTGTATATAGTACATACATATATACCAATATAATGTAATCAGTTGTGAATAATGTTACCTGCATGTATGTCTTTATGGCTGACCATATAGCATTGGGACTTTTCCTCAAGTCTTTACAAATTTAGGGGAGAAAGGATTGGGGGAGCCAGAAGGGCAATAGAAACAAGAAAACCCACAGAATCAGCTAACCTGAGGTCATAGGAGCTCGTGGATATTGAACTGCCAACCAGAGAACTTGCATGGGACTGACCTAGGCCCTTTGCACATGTTAGAGTTGGGTAGCTTGGTTTTCTTGAGGGACTCCTAACAGAGGAAGCAGGGCTGTCTCTGATTCTGTTACCTGATTTTGGGACCCTTCCCTCCCACTGGGTTTCCTTGTGCAGTCTTAATAAGAGCTGAGTTGCCTAGTTTTATTGCAACTTTATATGCCATGGCTGGTTGATGTACATGTGAGGCCTGCACTTTTCTGAAAAGAAAGGATAAGGGAATGATGGGAGGGAATATCAGGGAGGATTTGGAGGAGAGAAGGCATGGAGGGGAAAATGTGATAGGGTTAAGAAAAAATTAATTAATAAAAACATTTTCTTTTTAAAAATATACAAAGTCACTTACAAAGTTTACCTTCTGTAAAATATTTAGTCCTTTCAAAATTCCAAAATATCTTTTTTAAGCTCAAATCTTTCAATTATCACATCCTTATTAGTTAAACACTTCTTAGCTCTGTAAAGGCAGTGCCAAAGTTTATTTATAATCAGATCAAAACAAAAGTCCTAAAGTGTAAAGATTCAACATCAGATGTTGGACACTCACAATCTTCTGTATTATAAAATACATCAGCTCCCCAGTTCTGCCATTGGCAGCACACACAACAGGTCTTGCTGGCTCAGTCTAGCTTTACTCCATGCCTACTGCAGATCTCATGGTACTGGTATCTCCCAAATGCTAGGATTCCTGTTGTAACCAAGCTGCACCTTTATCAATAGCCTCTTCTCAGCTCGATGGTAATTCTGGACCTCTCATGTGGTGTCAATCACTGACTTCTCTCCATAGTCCCTTCGACCCTTAGGCTTTCACTGAAACTGAGGCTGTACCTTCACCACTGTCCTCTAGTACCAGACATTATTTCCATTTTTTGAAAGGGCCTTAAGTGCAATCAAGCAGCTGATAGTTACCACAAAGTTATGAGTGCTATTATGGCTCTCTTAGAGACAACTTGTCATGCTAGTTATTGTTGTATTTCATCGATAAAGCTATGTAAAACTATTGGTTGCTTCATTCCCTTACTAGCCCAGATGAAACATTCCAATACATTGAAATCTAGTCATAGTGAAGGAGGCTTTCAGGTCAAGTCAACTTGAATTCTCCCAGACCTATGTCTGAAATGCATGGTGTCTTCAGCTATAGGTAAATGCCTTCAACCTCGAGAATACAACCAAGGGCAACAGCAACAACCTAAATTGTTCTAGGAGTCTCTTGACTTCTTTATCAAAAATGGAAAACAAGATTTTCCCCAATGACTAGTACTAGTAGTTTTGTTAGACAGTCTATGGCCTTTATGACAAGCACTGTCCTCCCAAATGTCATAACATCATCCCCACTTATATGTATTTTATGTAATTTCTATAAATTAAAGAGCAATGTGATTCTTAATGGTCTTTTCAAGCTACAGTAGTGTTATTTTTCTCCCCTCCAGTATTGACCTCCTGCCCTTCTCTTCAGTTATCTCCCATCCTATATCTTCCCATTCCTCCCTTCTTATCACTTGCATATTGCTATTTCACTATATAGAGTTTCTACCCCAGCCCCCTGTAGATGGAACAGTCTTATTAAATAAGAAATACAGAGCCAAATGCAAAGTAAAAAGTCCAAGAGGTCAGAGCAGTAGCTAAGAGCTGATACTAAAATCACTTTTTTACCTTTGGCTGCCGCTGCTGTTCTTCCCCTCAGAAAGAGGCCTACTTCCTGTGTGTCTTTTTATTGACTATCTGTTCTGCCTTCTTATTGGTTATAAACCCAACCACATGACCTCCTCATCACTGCCTATCTATACAGACCTCTAGGTCTCTATGGTTGGTATTGAGATTAAAGGCATGTGTCTCCATGCTGGCTGTATCCTTGAACACATAGAGATCTTCCTGTCATGTGATTGGGATTAAGGGCATGTGCTACCACTGCCAGACTTCTGCTATGGCTTGCTATTAGCTCTGATCCCCAGATAACTTTATTTATTAATATACAAATAAAATCACATTTCAGTACAAATAAAAGATCACCACAGCCCCCAATAGTCTCTGTTTATTTTCTTCATTTCTCTAGTTTCTCCTGGTTTCATTCTTGCATCTGAAGATTTGTAGCTAGGAATCATGAGAGGGAACATTCAGTGTTTATCTTTGTGTGTTTGGGTTACCTCATTCGATATCATATTTTATAGAGCTATCTATTTACTTTGAAACTTTATAATTTCATTTTTTTAAAGCTGAATAGATTCCCATTGTATATATGCATCATATTTTCATTATTTTTTCACCAGTTCAAGGACATTTATACTGTTTCTATATCCTAGATATTGTGATAAATTGCAATGAGCAATCTTGAGTGATTATTAAGGTTAGTACTAGTAATTTTTCTAGTGAATGATTCAAAATGAAACACTGTCAGAGAGGTAAGGGGATAGGGTTTTTTTTTTTTAATGTACTACAATCTAAAAATTTTGTCTGTTTAGGCAAATTTTATCCATTTATTCATGTTCAAAAAGAGGTTTTAGTGCAAGAACATAGGAAGTGTGAGAACCACAGAGCACTATAAAACTCAAATTAGACTGCTCTGTTCATTTACCACTACAATCAACAATAGCCAACTTTATTCAGAGCTTCAAGAAATTTATATGCTGAGGGTTAAGTAGAGTCACAGAGTAACTTGTTCAATCACAATGACAAGCCACACACACTGTAAATATGCTTTTCCATAGAGGCACATGAATAACAACAACTGAAATAAGCTCATTTTCATCTCCTTCATCTGGGATAAAAATGAAAACACATTCCAAGAATAATTCTGTGTTTTCAAGAAGCTGAGGTCACAAAATTCATGTCTTGTTTTCTCACAAGCACTCAGAATTCTCACATGATTCCATTCTTGAATTGTGTTCTGACAAATGTGCTTAACTGTTTCTATTTTGCAAGATTGTTTGGCTTACCATAGAGTTGATATAATCAGATTAATGCTCATTGATCAAAGGGAACCAACAGATTCTGTCAGCATTGCACTGTGAATTCCATTTAAACTTATAATTACAGATAGAGAAATAATATCAGAAAATGAAGTACTTTTCTTTATCATTTGGTTTCATAGTTGGACTAAGGAAGTAAGTAGGGTGATATTTAAGTATAAAAGCAGACAAAGAAATCTGTATAATCACAGCTGATAAACTCCTTCAGTAAAGTGGCAGGATACAAGATCAACTCAAAAAAATCAGTAGCCCTCCTATACACAAATGATAAAAGGGCTGAGAAAAAAGTCAGAGAAACATCACCCTTTACAATAGCCACAAATAATATAAAATACCTTGGGATAACACTAACTAAACAAGTGAAGGAACTTTTTATAAGAACTTTAAGTCTCTAAAGAAAGAAATTGAAGAAGATATCAGAAAATGGAAGGATCTCCAATGCTCATGGATAGGTAGGATTAACATAGTAAAAATGGCAATCTTACCAAAAGCAATCTACAGATTCAATGCAATCCCCATCAAGTCCAAGTGGATCAAGGACCTAAACATTAATCCAGTTACACTAAACTTAATAGAAAAGAAAATAGGAAGCACTCTTGAAAGCATTGGCACGGGAGACCATTTCTTAAATAAAACACCAACAGCACAGACCCTGAGCACAACAATTAATAAATGGGACCTCTCGAAACTGAGAAGCTTTTGCAGGGCAAAAGGCACAGTCAATAAGACAAAAAAAAACAGCCAACAGAATGGGAAAAGATCTTCACCAACCCCACATCTGACAGAGGATTGATCTCCACAATACATAAAGAACTCAAGAAACTAGACATCAAAGTACTGAACAATCCAATTAAAAAATGGGCTAAAGAGCTATACAAAGAATTCACAAAACAAGAACTACAAATGGCTGAAAGACATTTAAAGAAATGCTCAACATCCTTAATCATCAGAGAAATGCAAATCAAAACGATTCTGAGATACCACCTTACACCTGTTAGAATGGCTACAATCAAAAACACCAATGACAACCAATCTTGGAGAGGATGTGGAGCAAAGGGAACACTCCTCCACTGTTGGTGGGAATGTAAACTTGTACAACCACTGTGGAAATCAGTATGGCGGTTTCTCAGAAAATTAGGAATCGAACTACCTCAAGACCCAGCCATCCCACTCTTGGGCATATACCCAAGGAATGCTGATTCATACCATAAAGATACATGCTCAGCTATGCTCATAGCAGCACTATTTGTAATAGCCAGAACCTGGAAACAACCTAGATGCCCATCAACGGAAGAATGGATGAAAAAAATGTGGTACATATACACAATGGAGTACTACTCAGCAGAGAAAAACAATGAAAGCATGAAATTTGCAGGCAAATGGATGGAACTAGAAAAAATCATCCTGAGTGTGGTAACCCAAACCCAGAAAGACAGTCATGGTATGTACTCACTCATAGGTGGATTCTAGATATAAAATAAAGAACAATTAGACCACAACCCATAGAACCATAGAGGATATATATATATATATATATATATATATATATATATATATATATATATATATATAGAGAGAGAGAGAGAGAGAGAGAGAGAGAGAGAGAGAGAGAGAGAGCATGGAGGTCCCTAGGACGACTGTGGCTTATAAAAAATTTCGGTTTTACTCAATTATTGAAAAAAAATAGCCAAATGAATGGAAACACATGAACTATGAACCAACGGCTGAGGGGCCCCCAGCTGGATCAGGCCCTCTGAATAGGTAAGACAGTTGATTGGCTTGATCAGTTTGGGAGGCAACTAGGCAGTGGGACCAAGTCCTGTGCTCATTGCATGAGTTGAGTTGGCTGTTTGAAACCTGGATCTTATGCAGGGACACTTGGCTCAGTCTGGGAGGAAGGGACTGGACCTGACTGGACTGAGTCTACCAGGTTGATCGCAGTCCTCGGGGGAGGACTTGTCCTGGAGGAGGCGGGAATGGTGGGTAGGCTGGGGGTAAGGGAAGGGGGTGGGAGGGGGGAGAATAGCAGAACCCATGGCTGATAATGTAGAACTGAATGGTATTGTAAAATAAAATATATATTTATTAAAAAAAAAAAACAAGCCAAAAAAAAAAGAGTAATTCTGGGCATGGAAGACCTCTCTCAGTTACACACTCCAAAGAAACAGCAGCTGGACTGGGAAGGCACACAGAATCTAATGGGTAGCAAAAGATGCACATTCAAATGACAGTAGGAAACCAAAGAATTCACCAGTGATGCTAAATTTGATAACAGTACAGGCTAAGAGCAGAGAAAAAGTCATGCCTACACTGAAGTTGTGCATGGTACTGTGGTGCATTGGTACATGGTATAGGGAGAATCTATGCTGATCCCTGATCAACCTATGCTCAAGGCAGGGACCTTGGAGCTATGCCTTTCACTTTTGGTCTGTAGGTTGAAAATCAGGAATTCTCCTTGACAACTCTTCTACAGTGAATGTGAAGGTAATTTAATTTCCAGGCTGCTCTGGACAAATCAATGAACGTAGTATCCCAGCCTACTGTCTCCACCTGTGCAAACTGACCACCTGCAACTCATGGGAACATGGAGGATGATGGGTCAATTGCAGACCATGGCTGTTGGTTTTTCTGTAGATGAGACCAATCCTGGTCTAAGACATAGGCTACAATGAACTTCTATGTGATTGCCAACCCATATAAAATCTAAGCAAAGGAGTGCTTTGAAGAAGTATGAGATGGGCCTGTCCTTTTGTTGTGTCTTTGAGCTAGAACATCAGGCTTTCTCCATGGGCTAACCCAGGCTTTGGTCCTTGCCTGAAACACCTAAACAAACACTGAGTTCTTTCCAGAGCTCTAAACTGGATCATGAACCTGTTAGAGCTATGCCAGCATTCTTTGGCCTGATTTCTAGACAGCATGCAAGTGCAAGAAGAAGCTCCCTCAGGCAATGGAGAGTGTAAGCAAGGTGTAGTGTAACCAGTGACCCAGACCACTCCATAGGCAGAAAGAGATGTTCCTTTTGGAAAACAAACTATGGGTGCAGAGAATAGCAGCTGGCATCAAAAGCCTTGTCAATTTCATGGGGACAGGTAGCCATGGGAGGAGGAGTCCAGGCCAGCATAGCCTAGGAATTAACATACACAATTTGAACCTTCGTAGGCTAGTTGGGTTAATCAGGAACTAGAGGACCAATCGGGATGGAGAAGGGAAGGAGTAGACTTTCCCGATAAATAGAAATCCGCATTATAAGTTTTCTGAGGCATGTTGATGTTAGATTTTTGTATAACAGATAACAATTTCTGTTCACCCAATCAAGAGTCTTTCCTAGGATGTCCTTTGTGCTGTTGTCTGCAGCACTGCCATTTATGGAGCCTGCTTTGGCCCTGACAGGGAGAGACTGTAGGATGATGAAGGAAGAAAAAGGTACAAAGATGATAGCATTTAAAATTTTAAGAATTTCTTTAGCCACTTGAGTAAAGTTCACCATCTCTATCAAATTGTAAAGAGGGTTTAAGACGTGGTGAGGCATATCTTACAAAGCAAGTGCCATTTTTAAGAAGTGTCTTAGAGGTCTGGGGAAGTGCTTCATAAGCTGATCGTGTTTAAGGACAAGACATAGCACTGGAACGTTTATTTGTTTTCCTGGTTCAAGTCCAGTTTACAATGTAAAATAAAAACTGCTCTCAAACACCTACTGCCATTTATCAGTGCAAGTGCAAGAATGGTTTGTGTTAACTGATGAAAGTGCAATGCATAATATTGGAGAAACAGTTGACAAGTGTGTGACGTTGGAAGTTTCACACTTGTTAACTATAGTGTACTATGGAAATCTTCATATCCACAGTGTCTTTTGGAATAGTGATTATGTTATTTACCTTCCTGATTTTTAAAATTTGTTCATTTCAACACATACTTTGTAGACCTTCAAAATTATGAGGGAGATGAAGGAAGCCAGTTTGAAATCACCTTTGTGGATTTCTCTCTATTCACATAGGGAAGCCTTATCTAAACACAACCTGATTTGTTTAAAAACTCAAAAAGAACTTTGAGAATTTAGAGTCTTGCATTTCACTTCTCCACACCATGACCATGTAAGGAAGTCCCAAATTATCAGATGGAGAATGACCAGACAGTTCATTGGAGACACACAGATGGAAATTAGTATTTTTAGAATGACTTACTAAGAGACTCAGCTGTTTCTAAGCAGCATAGCATGTATCATTCTGTGACAAGATGATGGTAAATACAAAAGAATGACAAAGCACCATATTTAGAGATGGTAAATTTCCCCTGAGACATTCCTCTGACATTACCTCTTGACTCAATGCCCATGCAACTGGGTGTGTTTCAGAAATGAGTTTTAAAACATGGAGGAGGGGTATGAGCAGTCAGGATAAAGCATGGAATCAGGACCAAACACTTGTTTTTACTTCTGGGGAAGCTTTCCTTCTTTGTTTTTGGTCCAATTATAAATTTTTAGAAATAACTTTGTTTTATCATAATTATGTTATATTTATTCCAATGAGTGATTGATTTGGGTGGGGGAATGACATGTATGCCAATATTCACATGTGTTAGTCAGAGGACAACTAGAAGGAGTCATTCCTATCCTTCTACCTATGGTACCTAGGGATATAACCTACAATCCCTATGGATTGTAGGCTTGGCAGCAGGTGCCTTTATTTGTTGAGCTATTGGTGCAGGAGAATTGATTTTACAGCCATTCCATTGTGGTAATAATGGCACTTTGAATCAAAGGAATTAGTTAAGGCATGAAAACCAGGAACTAGAATCTGGTTAAGCTTTTAGGCTTTTTGGGCAACAGTTCAGCTGAAACCCATTCAGATGAGGACACAGAGGCTTCCAGTTTGAGGAAACAAGATCAGCTGAGGAATTGGCAAGGTGAGGTAGCTGTGACTTGTTCTGCTTCTCTGATCTTTCAGCATTTACCCCCACCCCCAAAGTATGAGGTAGCTATGGTTTGTTCTGCATCTCTTGTCTTTCAGCGTTCACCCCAATACCTGGCTCCAGGTTTGATTTTTAATAAAACCTCCTAAGATTTGTAGCAGAAGTAATTTGTAGAAATTTTAAGAAAAGTAAAAATGTCAGATGTTTTAATTCTGGTAAACAAGGTTATTTGAGAAGAGGTTATATTCAAGTTGTTCCTAGGAATAATGTTTTTTCTAGAGATAATCCAAACAGAAGGACTCAATCTTCTGGAGTAAGAAGATTGTGTGGCAAAGGCATTGGACCAAAGAGTGAAGATCAACAAGGGACAGGAAAGGTAACCATTTACTTTTGGAAAATGACCTGAGGGGCCTCACACAGGCCCCCATATCAAATTTGGCTCAGTCATTCCCTGTAAGCATCAGGGAAAATCATCTTCAGAGACATTAAGAGACTTAATACCTGTTGTGAAAACCACACTGTTCTGGATATGATAAAAGGCAGAAGAACTTATATAGATACAACAAAGGTTCCGGAGAGATCAGAAAACAAGTAATTTGGCGAACTGCTATAAATGATCAGAGACCAAACCTAAAATTAAATGCAAATGGCATCAAAATTGAGGATCTGGTAGACACAGGTGAAGATGTAACAATAAGTTTATCAAAATATTCGCATCCAGATTGGCATCTTCAGTGGATAAATCTTCAACTTCTTGAGATTGGAATTTTATCTCTCATAAAACAAAGTGCAAGATAGGTTGAATGCATAGTGAAAGAAGGACAGATAGAAAAATTCAAAACAAATGTGACCAACATAGCAATGAATTAATGTGGATGTAATTTGTTGCAACAATCGAAGAAACAGATTGACATTCCTCCAACCTAAGAAACAAACCATAAAATAAAGAATGCTCTGAGACAAATATTAAAAGGTATTATCAAGAGTGGTCACAGACTGTTCAGGTTGTAGATAAGCAAGGCACAACAGCTTTTGATCTTTCAAAGATACCAAGAGAACTACCTTTAAAATGGTTAACTTATAAACCTGTATAGGTGGAACAGTGGCCTTTGACATCAGAAAAAAATCTCAGGCATTAGAAAAGCTGGTACAGGAGCAGTTAATGCTCAACATATTGAAGAACTGCCTAGTCATTGGATTTCTTCTATATTTGTCATTAAAAAGAAATCTGGAAAAAGGGGAAAGTTAACAGATTTAAAAGCCATAAATAAGGTGATTCAGCCAATGGGCTCTTTGCAGCCTGGAATTCCCTTGCCTACTCTATTATGTAAAGGATAATCTGTAATAGTGATTGATTTAAAAGATTTTTTGTGTGTAAATTATACCCTTACAAAACAGGATAGAGAAAAATTTGCCTTCACAGTGCCTACTTATAATTATTCCCAGCCTGTTAAAATGTATCAGTGGAAAATTATTCCATAAGGGATGTTAAACAGCTCCACCTTGTTTCAATAATTTGTACAATAGCCTTTGGAAATAATTCATAAACAGTTTCCTCAATCTATAATTTACCATTATAGGGATGATATCTTACTAGCTGGTTCAAACACAGATACTTTAGGAAAAAAATATTTGAAGAGGAAAAGAAAATATTGCCTTGTTGGGGATTATAAATTCCTCCTGAAAAATACAGAGAGGAGATTCTATTAATTACCTAGGATATAAGATAAGTTTACAAATATTAAACCACAGAGAGTACAAATCAGTTATGAACTCATGAACTCTTAATAATTTTCAAAATTTGCTGAGAAATATTAACTGGCTATGGCCCATAACTGGATTGACAACTCAGGAACTAAGTAATTTATTTCAAAACTTACAAAGTGATAAGAACTTAAATAGTCCACAAAAATATCAGCTGAGGCCGAGACAGAATTGGCTTTGGTAGAAAAGAAATTACAAGACGTATGCTGCACATGTGGATTGTCTAGGTCCAGAGCTTGATTGTGTTCTGGTTACTTTACCTTCTCTGCATTCTATACATGATTTCTTATGCGGAGTGAAGATAATATCTTAAAATGAATATCTTTGCCACCTTGAGTGAAAAATTGAATACCTATGTAGAAAACGTTTCTGAATTGATTCTGAAAGGAAAATTGAGACTTCATCAGTTAACAGGAATTGACCCTTCAGAAATTGAAGTACATTTTCCTATAGCTGAAATTTCCTCATTATGGGGTGAAAATGAACACCGGCAAAGATCTTGCAGTAATTTCTTGGGAAAGATTAGTAAACAATAACCCAAAAGCAAGAGACTTCAGTTTATAGAAAGAACTAAGTGGAGTCTTCCTCACATTCTGTGAGGAACACCAATTTCTGGAGACTTTACATTCCTCTCTACTGACACAAACAAGTCAAAAAGGCAGATTATATATCAGGAAATTTAAGTAAAGTGGT
This sequence comes from Peromyscus maniculatus bairdii, assembly GCF_049852395.1. Classification (NCBI taxonomy): domain Eukaryota; kingdom Metazoa; phylum Chordata; class Mammalia; order Rodentia; family Cricetidae; genus Peromyscus; species Peromyscus maniculatus. The sequence goes on along the minus strand of NC_134857.1, from coordinate 30,565,979 downwards.
TCAAAGCCCTTACAATTTCATTTGAAATTCAGAATTGTATGCTATTCTCCTAGTATTACTAGATTTTGCAGAACTCTTAATATAAATAGCAACTCTCAATATGCAGAAAGAGTTGTTTTATGTATTCAAACCACTGACTTATTCCAGATAATTGAGGATTAACTCTGCTATTTCTTCAATTACAAGAAAGAATCAGAAATAGAAATCATGCCATGTATCTAACACATATCAGATCCCATGTGAGTCTACCAGGCCCTCTAGCACAAAGTAATGATGAAATTGATCAGCTATTGGTAGAAATGTGCTAGAACCTCAGAGTTTCATAAGAAACACTATAGTAACACCAAAGGTTTGAAGAAAGGATTTTTTCTCACTTGGCAACAAGTCAAAGAAATATAAGGAAATGTTCTACTTGTATGTATAACCAAACTGCACCACTTACAGGAGGTAACCTGATGGGTACTCAAAAAGGATGAAATTTGCCAAATTAATGTGATTCCTTTTTGTGTAGTTGGAAAATTAATGTATATGCATCATACCATAGATTCTTGTTCAGGGTTTCAATGGGCAACTATGGTGGTATTTTATTTGTACTGAAATGTGATTTTAATTGTATGTTAATAAATAAAGTTGCCCGGGGGTCAGAGCTATTAGAGCCATAGAAAGAGCATGGTGGTGGTGGCACACACCTTTAATCCCATAGATCTCTGTGTGTTCAGGGATACAGCCAGCATTGGAGACATGTGCCTTTAAGAACTGGAGGGCTGTACTTACAGGCAGTGACGAGGCAGTCATGTGTTTGGGTTTACAACCAATGAGAAGGCAGAATAGAAAGACTATTTAAAGACATACACACAGGAAGTAGGTCTCTTTCGGGAAGCTAGGAGCACCGCAGGAGGAAGGGTAAGATTTTAGCTCTGAGCTCTGACCTCTCAGCTTTCTCTTTTACATTGATTCTGTGTTTCTTATTTAATAAGATGATTGGTTACATCTACAGGCAACTGCTTTAAGTTCTGAAAAAACTGATCCTGTAATTACACATTCATTAGAATTATGGTCATCATGGGGATACCTATACAACATAAGACTGACAATGATCCAGCATATGTATTTTGTAAAATGAAATAATTTGTTTGTATATCACAATATAAAACATATTACAGTTACACCACAAAATTCTACAGAACAAGCAATTATAGAAAGATCTAATTACACTTTAACAGATATGCTTAATAAACAGAAGGGGGTAATAAAGACTCCCAGAGGTCAATTATACAATGATTTATTAACTTTATTTTTTAAAGGCTAACGAGAAGGAAATAACAGCTAGAAAAACAGAGGGTAATGAAGAAAAAGAAAACAGATTAATTGAAACAACCTGTATACTTTAAAGATGTATTGACCTCATAATAGAAACCAGGATATGTGTTGCATTTGGAGAGAGGTTGTGCTTTTGTTTCCACAGGAAATGAAAAACTGTAGATTCCTTCAATGTTAATGTAGCCTGACAGTCATGGCTACAATCATAAAACAAAACAAACAAAAAACAGCCAAAACTACAAGTGATATGTAAACTTATCCTTGACATGGAACCAGCTCCGAAACTGAATGAGACATGATAAATCGTGTTGGCTAAAGAGTCCTCATGACTTAATATTATCTGCCATCCTTTACCATGGCATGGCAAGAGATTTATATTAAAGATTGGTTATACAGCCCAAAAAAGTTATAAAGTTAAGAGATGCCTTTTACCTGCTCGAATATAAACCAAAAATTCATCTTTAATTGACTTGTACACACTGCACATCCCATACTTGTGTTAATGTAGACATATATGTTACATTTAAAAGTTTGTGTGTTTTCAGAAAATGAGGACCAGATACCAATAAAAACAGGTAGTCATGGTCTCTTTTTTTTATTAATTGTTGTTACATATGTGTGTGTGTGTATGTGTATGTGTATAAACATACATATATACATATATTCATAAATATAACCTGCATGGTCTCTATGTTTATTGCATGCATGTTTTCAGGAAGTTTACTTTATGTGTAGAAAATGTTTGACTCCAGTTATTTTCCTGGGCATTCTGGTCCATTTAATGTCTGTTTATCTCATCATCTATTAACATGTTCTATCCAAATGACTACTTTATAATGAGACATAGTCCTTCGAAATAGACTTTAGTTTGCTTCTCTGGTATCACTGTGGCTATGTTCAGTTTGTCACATTTGTATATGCATATATGCATTTGCATACGTTCATATGCTGATATTTTTATATTTCCTTTCACTTAAAACATTTCAATAAAGATCCCAGGGACAAGTATAAATAAATGTTTTTATAAAATACTATTTTTTATGCATCATCACTTAACAGTTCCTGCACAGTGTTAGAAATACAAAAGCTAAGTGTGTTTAGCAATATGTTTCTATTTATAAGGTGGGGCTTGTAAAGCACTTTCCAATCCCATTTCATTCTGATGTTATAAGCTGCCAAGCATACATTCATATGCACTTTTATATACAAAACACTGGGATGCCTACTATATTATTGACAGTTTCCCTTTATAGCTTGTGGAATCCCATACAGTTGGATCTTAACACAGTTTGCTCTTTTTCTGAAGTACAATCTCGAATGTCATGCTCTCTTATAGAAGTGGCTAGCATCCATGCCACTTTGTAATGTTTGAATTTCCAAACTAAGGTTTAGAAACAGACACTAAAGATTTGTTAAAAAAAAAAAACTCCAAGTTTCAACTTTAAAGAAAGATTTGTCATCAGTAAAATGTTATTGCTTCTTTTTCTGTACATGCATGTGTGTGTGTGAGTGTGTGTTGTTTGTTTGTATGTGTGTGTGTGTGTGTGTGTGTGTGTGTGTGTGTGTGTGTTGTGTGTGAAAGTGTTTATGCAGTCCCCATATCTGTGCACATACATGCTGATGCTGGAGGTTTACATTTGGTGTCTTCTGTCACCTTCCACTTTATTTACTTCTTTAGTAAATATTACTTTTGTTGTTGCTGTTGCTTTGTAATTACAATTACAACATTGTTCCCTTTCCTTTCCTCCCTCCAATCCTCAAATTCATGGCTCTTTTTACCTTAATTGATATGTATTCATATATACATCTACATATATAATTCTAAATATAACCTGTTCAGTCCGTATGTTGCTTGTATGCATATTTTCAAGGCTGATTGGTCTTTCTCACTGGAAAACCAATTGGTGTGCTCTTTTTTGAGGAAGATCACCTCTCCTCCAAATATCTCTCAGTTGCCTATACTTCTTTGTGTAGGGTTAAGGCCTCCCCCTCCATCCAAAACTTTATAATATTCATTGGTGTGCTCCTGGTTTGTGAGCAACATTTGGGTGGTCCTGTTTGTGAGATTTTTAAGGGTGAAGCTTCTGATGTTATTTGAAAACCCAACCTTGTAGATGTAACCAATCGTATTATTAAAATAAGAAACACAGAGCCAAGGTAAAAGAGAAAAGCCGAGAGGTCAGAGCTCAGAGATAAAATCTTACCTCCTGCAGTGCTCCTAGCTTCCCCGAGAGAGGGAGGTACTTCCTGTGTCCCTGTTTAAATAATCTTTCTGTTCTGCCTTCTCATTGGTTGTAAACCCAACCACATGACTGCCTCATCACTGCCTGTAAGTACCGCCCTCCAGGTCTTAAAGGCGTATGTCTCCAATACTGGCTGTATCCCTGAACACACAGAAATCTACCTAGCTCTTCTAACCACCACGCTCTCACTATGGCTCTAATAGCTCTGACCCCAGGGCAACTTTATTTATTAACATAAAATTAAAATAACATTTCAGTACAAATAAAATATCACCACACAACCTCACAGAAAACTCACTGATCCTCTGGCCCTTGGAGTCTTTCCACCCACTTTTCACAATGCTTGATGAGTTTCACAAAGGGTGAACTTGAATCAGCAGCTCACTTAGTGTCTAGACTGGCTGCCTAATAAGCTACAGTTAATCACCTGTGTCCATGCCCTTACATTGCTGGGGATACAGACAATTGGCTTTTCCTCAGGTACTTGGATCTGAACTCATGATGCCCTGAGTCTTCTCTGAGGACTGTGTCCACTGAGTCATCTCCATTACTTATAGAGTTGTAGGATTCCAATACCTGACCATAATGTCAGCACATCCCAAATCAAACTGTTTCCTTTTTTTTTTTTTTTTGATTCATTAAAATGATGCCTACTCATCCAACATTCAAAGGGACAAATGTCAAGAGCCTGTACCAGAATAAGCTGCTCTTTGAGAGCTGATACCTCACTGAGGGCTGCAAAGGAAACAATAACTTTTTGTTTTCATATGCATAAAACCAAATAGAAATAGAAATGAAACAGATAAGGATGGGTGTGAACACAAATCGATATTCTCAATGCACCATCAGATTTCTGTAGTTCAGTTGACACAGAAGGATAGAAAGTGTGGGCTTTTGAGCAACGGTAGAGATTGATTAGTATTTAAAATGGTAATGTGTGTGTTTGTGTGGGGGTGGATTAAAGATACAAATGAAATTTAGAAGGTGGTAAAATGTTTTACTCATTCTTTTTCACCATTTATTTTTTTCTAATCATGGTCTACTTAAAAATACTCAACAAGAAAAACTTTTAAGCCATCTTTGTGCAATTTTTAATCTTAAAAATTATTTATCATATACCACAAATTAAGAACATCACAAAATGAGTTAATCTTTTTCAAAATCATTTTGATAATTTTCTTGTTTTGAATCATAATAACATTCTATTTTTAAATTTTCCCTTTTCCAAAGCAATTTTCTCTTTATAAAGGCTTATGTGTGTACTGGCATGTTCATTTAAGCCAAAAGGGAATTAAATCAATTTGTGCTAAGCTTAGGTAATTATTTCATTTACTTTATAATTATTATTCTGAATATGAAATATTCATCATCCAAGAAAAAGTTAAAGCCCATGAAATTCAATTATCATTTGAATTCAGACATGAGACTTGAAAGTGTTCTCTATCTGAGGTGTGTGTATGTTTAACTTTGGATTTCATAGAGAGCAAAAGCTAGCTAGTGCACATGGCTAATTCTCTTTGTTTCACATTCCTAATGATAGGCAATTAATTCCCTCAAAGAATGCTTATTGAAAATACCAAACTTTTAAAACAGAAAGAAAAACACAGTAAGTATTGGTATACAAAATAAAACCATAACAGTTTTTTTATTATTATTTTATGTGTATTTTAACAAATTGCAATTTACACAAAGAAAAGTCCCAGAAAGTATTGTCCTTGTTCTTGGTTATACAACAGATAGAGAGACACTTTGGGGGAAGACATCACACACTGTGAATACAGTTTCAGACAAACCAAGCTGGCACCACATGAGGCTTACACCCCACTAACACTTCGTCATTGTGCCAGAAGCCACTGTGCAGCGTGCCGAGGAGGACAGAGCATCCTGGGTCTTAGCAGCATTTTCCCTAGGTACTCTGGTACTGACCTGCCAGGCAGATGTTCCCACTTGGATAATAGTGAAATTATTGTTTGGGGGTTGACCAACCAGTTTGTGATTGGGTTTGAGATCTTCTACAGGAGATAAAATGCATACCTTGAGAACTTAAGAACTTGCTACGGATGCTAGGCTAACTGGAAATGTAGAAACATTAATTTTGTATTTTATTCATTCAATAAAACGAATATTAATATAATCCCACATTTGAGATACAGAAATATGAACACCTATGAGATATAACACTAGTAAATCATTTGAAATCATACTCTATCAATAGCGTTGTTGTTGTGAGCCTTGCTACAAATGGGTTAGATTACCGGGATGGATGTGTGAGGTCAGAGCAACAAAGACACTGTGACCACCTGTTGTTCAAACACGTGCATTGTTTCAATGGCTTGCATGAACGGTTTTATAATTGTAATTTCATAATTTAAATTTCTAAAAATGATTATAATAATTACCAGTTTGTTCCTTGCTTCTTTTCTCTTCCATTTTCCAACTTTCACACCATTAGCCATTACCTTTTTTATCTATATCTTTACTACTGGAAGTGTAAGCAGACTTGCAAGCTACAAAGGAAGTTTTCTAACTAGGCACACACCTGTGTGTAGAACACTGTGCCGTGGCAGCAGCATATGCGGTTACAGCATCATCCAGGGTGACAGACAGTTTTGTCTTTGGCGGTTAATATTTGCATCTGGTAGGGTCTGTGTTCTGACCATCAACTCACAAGCCAAAGCCAGATCAATCCATTCTACATTCTGTACTACTCCATCTGTTCTGGGAACATAACAGTTTGTTTGGTTTTTTCCCTTTAATCCTACAGGCAACAATACATGGAAACTTTCTCTTAATAGTTGGCGCTGTTGAACTCTTGTTCTCATGTCTTTCTCTCTTAACTTCATAGGGTATTGGCATAGTAATTAGAAATGAACAAACTATGGGTTTCTATGATTCTGCTTCATTGCCTCTTCTAAGACTGTTCCCATCAACTCCTGATGTCATCGATTTATTAGCATTTTTCCAAGATTCTTGTGGTTAAAATCATTCTTCCCAGAACAGTTATACAAATATGTAATATTAAACATCCTGGTCTACTGTGATTCATTCAGGCCAGCAGTATGGCTAGAACCATGAAAGTAAGGAGAGCATGTAATACAGATGTTCCAGGGGTCATGCTTGGAGTTATGCAGAGAACTGTCCACAGGTCTTTGCCTAATGATGAGTCAGAGTCTCTAGGGTCTTGCCACAAGGAAAACCATTTGTGCTTCTCAGGTCTTGTTCCCCAAAGAAGTCAAATGCCACTGTGGTCATGTTAAAAAGCTTATTTAGAATGTCTTTATCAATGAACTCATATTTTACTATTAGCAAAAAATATTGAAATATGAAAATTAAAAATTAGATTTCCAAACTTTCAAAAAGAAAGTTTATAGAAAATAGCAAATCTTATAAATATAAAAATAAAGTACATTATTGTTACACAAAACTAAATTAAATGGCATTTTTGAAAAATTTGGTTATGGAGGCAGATACAGAGATCCACAGCCAGGCACCAGGTTGAGTTCTGGGAATCCAGTTGATGAGAGAGAGGAAAGATTGAGCAGGCAAGGAACATCGAGATCATGATGGGAGGACGTGCAGAGATGACCGGCCACACTAATGGAAGCCCATGAACTGTGGACTGGTGGCTGTGGAGCCCGCATGGGATTGGACTAGGCCCTCTGGACGTGGAAGACGGTTGTTTGGCTCAAACTGTTTGGGGGCACTCAGGCAGGGGGATCGGGATCAGTCCCTGGTGCATGGGCAGGCTTCTTGGAATCCGGTGCCTGTGGTGTGATACCTTGCACAGCCTTGGTGCAGTGGGAAGGGGATTGGACCTGCCTAGGCTCAGGGTGCTGGGCTCTGCTGACTCCCCATGGGAGACCTCAATTTGGGAGATGTGGGGATATGAGGTGGCTTGGGAAAGAGGGCTACAGGGTGGGAGGAGGGAGGAGGGGGGGGTCTGTGGATAGTATGTGGAGTGAGTAGAAAATATCTTAATAAAGAAAAAAATAAAAAAAAGAAAAATCTTGTTATAATAATTCAGTGTATCTATTTATGTAACAAAAAGCCTTTGATATGGGAGAAGTAATTTAAAACAAGAAACAGAAAACAAATTCAGTAGGAAAACCATCAAACAAGGAATCAATTTGGTCTTTTTATACAACATACCAGGGGTCTCAGGTGTGTAAATAATTTTCCTTGTCCACGACTGCACAGCTTTCATTCATCTTGTTATATTTCATAGTTTATTTGGTTAAGACCACACTCTCAAATATGCCCAGTACAATTAACAGACAAATACTGCACATTTTGAATGGAAAAGTCATATAAAGTAAGAATTTCAGCTTTGCTTTTGGGTCAGATTTAAGAAGCTTTCAGTATAGGCAATTTTTTCCAGACACAATATAGTCAGACACAAAAAAAGGTAAGAGACTTTCAGGGAGAGAGGCCTAGCTAGCAAGCTAAATTTCCTGTGATGCATTCCCCAGCATCATTGTTTTATGAGATTTGTTTTTTTTTTTTTTTTTTTTTTTTTTTACTTATTTCCTTAAATTGGGAGGAAAATATTTAACTTGCTATGTGTTTTCAAGTTAGAGAAATGTTCTGGAAAACAAAATACGTAAATAAAGATAATAACAATGCTACTGACTTATTATAGGACTAGAAATGAAATTTAAGGTCATTCTGATGTATGCTGCTTCTTATATCCCATAACACTAATGTACAACTTTTCTAGTGTGTTCATGTGTGTGCATGTTTGTGAGTATGTGTGTGTGTGTGTGTGTGTAGTGATACATATTCGAAAATAATAAACATGAATTAGATAATAATAACTGTGGCTGAGTACATAGCTCTGATGGTAGTCTTTGGTTAGTCAGGAAAAAGTTATGGGTTTGATTCCTAGTCCAACAGAAACTTATTAAAATGGTCAACAGCTGGAATCTTTGCACTCAAGGTTTGCCCCTTTGCCAATAGGGCTCCCGTTTCAAATATCTTTTTTGGAGAAAGAATTTTTTTCTGCCCTCATTATACCTGGCAAGGCCATGAGATGTGCATTTATTCTGTAGCAATTGTCTATCATGGATGGAGATTCAGTAAAACTCAAAATTAAACAACTCACATGTCTCAGAAAATTTCTGATTGGAAATCAGACAACTAGCTAAAATAGTGGAAACACATGAACTGTGGACCAATAGCTAAGGAGCCCCCATGGTATTGAACTAGTCCCTCTGGATAAACAAGACAGTTGTTTAGCTTGAACTGTTTAGGGGGCCCCCAGGCAGTTGGGAGTGGGACCAGCCTTTTGGAGCCTAGTGCCTATGGTGAGACACTTTGCACAGCCTTGGTGTAGGGAGGAGGGACTTCGACCTACCTCAACTGAATGTACCAGGCTCTGCTGACTTTTCATTGGAGACCTTGCCTTGGAGGAGGTGGGAATGGGGTTGGGTTGGGGGGGAAGGCTTGGGGGCAGGAGGAGGGAGGACAGGGGAATCGGTGGTTGGTTTTTAAAATGAATAGAAAAATCTCTTAATAAAAAAATATATTTATGGAAAAATTTTTTGAAACTTAAAAAAGATCAGAAGATCCATTTGCAAAGAATAATGGGCAGAGCAGACTGTGTAACCAGCTGAATTAACAGCAAGTCCTATAAATGCTTGAAGACAGAAGGTTGTTGAGTCATTACTGACACTAGCATAGCATTAACAACCCCTGGGAGAAGGACAGAGAATTGTATTTAATGATCTGACCCTAGTAAGTCAGCTACACACAGGACCAGGCTTTATTCCTAAGATTAGTTGGATTCAATGGAGAAAGAAAACACAAAGAAGAAATCTCAATGCGGGGTTGGAATGGATGGGTAAGGGTAGAAAGTGGTCATGAGGGGAGTTGGAGAAGGGAGATATGTTCAAAATACATTGTATAATATTTTCAAAGAATAAATAAAAATTGTTAAAATACAAATTAGGAAGAGTTTTTTTTAATTTTACAAGGTATCAAATATTAAAATAATAAATTGTTACACTATCCAAGGTGCTGTCTATACATCAATCTCGTTTTTTATATGTCACTTAATATTCTTCATATTTGTACAGCACATGGCTGGCTGCTTATGAAATCTGAGTTAATGTTTTATGTACTACTCACATACCTATAGAAGAAGGTATAAGAAGGATTAAGGTCCTGAAATTTCCTGGATAGTAAAATGCAGTCCTTTGTGGAAAAAAAATGGAGTATGTTCTTGTTTGTATGGAGATGTTCTAAAAGAGCTATATTGATGGGACAGGCAGAAAATGATGTACAGCAATCACCACCAGGTCAGATGTTCCAGGCTGGAGAAGACTGCATCATCCATTTAGAATAGGCTGCAGGGGATAACCTTCTCTGTGTACGCCCAAAGATGTGTCAACACCTTAGGTATATGAATTTTCTGTGTGAAACTCCACAGAAAACACTCAACACAGAAGGCATATAGAAGGGAAAGTCAGAAAGAGAAGTAAAGATGAAAGAAATAACAAGGTAAATAAAAGGAAGTGAATGTGGAAAGTGGGAGGAAGGAGAGTTGAAAGCAGAATCAGAGATGGCCAAAGAAAGAAAGTATTCAGATAACATACGTCTGAACTTCAAAGCTGGATATGGTAGGGAGAGGAGGGACTGGTAGGCAGAAGGGAAGAATCAACAATGGGTATATGTATTTGAAATTCAAATTTTCTAAATGAGTACATGTAAGTTAGATTATTTTTCATATTTAATGAATGACAAATATTTTGTATTACTCAAGTAAACAAGCATCTGAAATATTTATAGCCCAGATTTACTTTCAGGATAAATGCTTCCCTTCGGGAATTTACTGTTCTGGAAGCTGCACAATTACCTTCTGGTTTATTCCCATACTTTAAAAAAAAGCAACAAAAAAAAAACCCAAACAAATAAAGACTCCATTTTTTCATTTGATTGTAAATCCACATGACAATATCATTTAATATAAATTTATCTAGACCCCCCTATAATGTTTGCTAACATATAATCTTTAATGTGCACCAGACGTGAGACATTCCATTAACATCTCATAAAATAAGCAAGAAAGTCAAGTTACACACTGGAATTGCTTAGTGAAAGATAAAGAAAGAAGGCATGTTAAAGTGGGTGTATTATCACTTCCCTTGCTCAATGAAACACAATTCTTTACATTGTATCCACTAGATAATTGAGCTTGCTGAGTCTTTGTTATCGTCAAATGACTCTACATGCTTCTTAAAATGTCATGAAATATGTAAAACACCATAAAATTTTACAAATATTATGTAAAATTTGAAGTACTTGATAAGATTATTACTTAATATTTAATTGTTATTTTATTAGATATATATTTTTTTTCCTGGAACTCACTCTGTAGCCCAGGCTGGCCTTTTACTCACAAAGATCCCCCAGGCTCTGCCTCCCAAGTGCTGGGATTAAAGGCATGTGCTACCTCCACTTGGCTATTACATATATTCTTAATATAACAAAATTTAATCATTATACATGCAAACAAGTGTGCTAATTCATCCAGCTCATGATATGGCTTTACATAAATTGATAAATGCAAATGTTAATGAAAAATGCCAATACCTTTTAGTTGCAAATGGGTGGAATAAAACCCTGGAGAAGGGATTTTCCTGTCTCTCCTAAGAGGCAAATGCTATTAATATTTCTACATGTACAGATGCAGTTGGCACAGAATAATTTGCAAATAAGTGGCAGGCTTCTTTTGCATCTGTACTGAAATGTTCCATCAAAAAGTTTTCACTATCCTAAGTCTATACACGATTGAAAATATTTATCATTTGTAGCGATATTGTGCCCCCCAAATATTGTGCACACTAATAAGCTTATCTGGGGTCAGAGAACAAAACAGCCACTAGACAGACATAGAGACCAGAAAATGATGACACACACACCTTTAATCCTATCACTTGGGAAGCAGAGATCCATTGGGATCTCTGAGTTCAAAGCCACACTGAAAAACGCCAGACATGGTAACACATGCCTTTAATCCCAGGAAGTGATGGCAGGAAGCAGAAAGGTATATAAGGCATGAGGACCAAGAACTCGGGCCTTTTAAAGCTTTTACCCTTTAGCAGCAGTTCAGCTGAGATCCATTTGGATGAGGACTCAGAGGCTTCCAGTCTGAAGAAACAGGATCAGCTGAGGAATTGGCAAGGTGAGGTGGCTGTGGCTTGTTCTTCTTCTCTGATCTTTCAGCATTCACCCCAATAACCGGCTCCAGGTTTGTTTTTATTAATAAGACCTTTTAAGATCCGTGTTACAATCATTAAAATTAGTAATGATAAAGATTAAAATTGAAACCTGTGTATAGCATTAATTATAACAATTTTTTAAGTTTCCAGATAATACTAAACATTTTATCAACTTGATAACAATAAAGTTATGAAATACTCTACTTCAAAAACAGGAAATTAAGAACAATTCACACACTTGGCAATTATTTACAAGTCACAATTTGGTAAAGAACATTTTAAAATAAATTGAGTGTACAAAATTGTGACAGACAGAAGCTGTCTCTCATGTGACTGGACATTTGAATAGGGAAAAACATACTAGTTGTTCCTTAAAGCCTATATTCTCTGTATTCTATAGGTTTTATGAACTTTCTCTGCCCGAAGACAGAGCACAACAACGACAAGTGTTCAGATGTTTTCTTTCAATTCCGAATCCCAAAGGAGTCATTTACCTCTTGAGGTGTTGTGGGGTCTAATATTTGCCTAGCAGTGTGATGTGAAATGTATATGGAAAGAACTATAATTGAAAATAGACAAATAATTGTGCATAACTTCCTAACATTAAAAACTGTTTATAAACTGTTTCATTTGATACTTAAGTAGCATTGATATTCAAATGACTCTTACACTATGTGGCAACATGTGTCATTTTAAAACAATCATATTTTAAAAGCACTTCCTGCTCTTGCAAAGAACCACTTCAATTCCCAGAATCCACCTTGCATGGTTCACAACCACCTGAACTCCAGCACCAAAGGATCTGACACCCTCTGCTAGCCTCCACAAACAAAGGTACCCACTTGCATATGTATACACACACACACACACACACACACACACACACACACACACACACACACACACAAACAGGAAGAGAGAGAAGTAAATAAATACTATATATAATATTTAATTAATAATTCCACAATTACAGGATGTTAGTATAAATAATTCAACTATGTTATACTTGCGTTTATTAGAATATGATGATTTCAGTATGTCTTTCTTCTTTTCAATTGAAGGAGATCTGCTTCTAGGCATCTCTCCCCCTTAACAGTGATGTGGTTATATATTCTTAAAGCAGTGAACTAGAGGTCTTTTCAAAATTTCACACCCACAGTGACAGGCCCAGGAAAAGAGTCAAAACTAATCTAGCAAGTTAGATATTTTCCAGGTTCCAACTGAAAAAGGCTTTGTTCCTTTATTTCATGGTGCTAGGAGAATTCTCTTCTCAAACAGCACAACAGGGTTCCCATTATATGGACTTAGGCCTTTTACAGCAATGCCCTAGGCACTGGGTAATTGCTCATAAGATAAAGAGCTACATTATGAATGCTACATAAATCCTTTGTGTCCTGTTTTACAAATTATATTTTTGCACTGCGTTACCTCTGAGCACCCTACAGCTGTTTTTCCAAACATTTACCTCCCCTTGTATTCTCAGGGACCAAATGCCATACAGGCTTCCCTGTTGGATCTCCACTGCACAATTCTCATTTCAAAATACTTTCCAATCTTTGTTTTGATTTATTTTGAGTCACCTGTGTATCAAATGACAAGCCAGCTGGTTGCTGACCTTTAAAAATTCCCAGAACTTTAAGAGAAAACCATGGGGAACCTGTTCAACACACTGTTCATTTCATAATAAGACTCTAACGCCTTTACTCCCACAAATTTAAGTCAAATTGTGAGAATTTTTAATAATACTGTGTAAATATTACATATACTGTTTTGTTAAGATATGCCCTTTATGATTACATCAACCCTTTTTTATGTGAGTTCTCTACTATTTTATACATATGTACTTAGAATAAAGAAAATCATCTTTAAAATTCTCAAGAAATAAATTATGCTGGATTTTGAGGTTTTTTTTTTTTCTTCTTCAAATTGTATATGAGTATGTCTGTCTGTGGCTACATGCACATGGAGACCAGAAGATGGTTCCCTTAGAGCTGGGATTTCCAGCAGTCGTGAGCCACCTAACACAGCTTCTGGGAACCAGATTTGGGTCCTCTGCAAAGACAAAGAAATCTATTAAGTACTGATCCCTCTCTCTAGTCCTAGCAGTATTTGTTTAGTTTATTATTTTATTTTTCATATAAAAGATCAAATATAGGACTCTGTACTTGCCATTCTCTGAGGTAAAACCCTCAATTTTGATGCTTGGGACATTTACAAAAGAAACATTACTTCGCCGTGCTGGAGTATGAACTTTAACAGATCATCCTTACATATACCAAATGGGAGAATATTGTCAAAACAACTAACAGTAAATACACTAGAAATCTTGAAAGTAAATCCTTGAGCACATGATAGTTGCAATTACCACTCCAACAGAAAAACATCCTTAAAAGAAAGTGGAATCTAGGGTTATTTTGTTTGTGATCATTCCCTTTTTTCCTGGTAAGAATGAAGCCTAGAATAATAAAAGGGAAAAAGGACCTACTTGTAACACAAATCCTAAAATGGTCTTTTAATAAAAAAACAGAGTCTGATATTGAAGTAAATGCTGAAAGATCAGAGAGACAAAGGAAAAAGCCACAGTCACCACCTCTTACCTCACCAACTCCTCAGCCTGAAAAACTCTACAGCTGAAAGGGAAGCTTCTTCCAAAAAAACTTTGGTTTCTGTCTCCTCACGCCTTCTATACCTTTCTCCACCCAGCCATCCCTTCTTGGAATTAAAGGTGTGTATGCTTCCCAGTACTGTGTGCCACCACTGCCTAGCTCTTTTTTCTCTCCTAAACATAATCAATCTCATGTAGTCCAGGGTGGCTTTGAACTCAAAGAGATCCAGATGGACCTCTGTCTCCAAAATGTGGGGATTAGAGTTATGTGCCACCACTACCTGACCTCTATGTTTAATCTAGTTTCTTGTTCTGTTCTCTTATCTTCCGGCAAATTTTATTAGAGTAAACAATATATTACCACATGTTCCCTTTTTTTGGTCTAAAATAATAAAAGAAGATTATAACTAATATAAGAACAAATATATACAATAAGTACAATAAGTATATACAATTTACACAGTCAAGAATTATGTTAACAATGTACAGTCCATAAACATTTGACAAATTCAGTGAAAATATTCCATTGTCTATCCTATTTTGGTGAGTTCAAAATGTTGTAACTATTATTCACTTTCTATCCTAACTTGTATTACCAACCAAATACTATCTTTTGATGTCTTTCAAACTTACACACTTTACACTTTCTTAGTGAATTTCTTTTCTGAATTTGTTAACAAAGAAAGCTACAACTAGAACTATCTTGTCTTCAACCCCCTCAGAGATGCAAGAAGGAAATAATATTACCTAAGCAAGCAGAAAGTGCAAGCAAGTGACTTGCAAAGAATGTGAGAAATGACAGAAACAGTTGGCTGTCTCCATAGTTGCCCAAGGTTCCTCTGCAACATTGGGCATCCATCTTTGGCCTACAGGTCTAGCATATCTGACAGATTTATCTGTGAAGCACGATTTCCTGAAGGGCTGTCCTACTTTATCTTGGCAAAGTTTGGCAGTTCTTTCTTTTTTGTTCTGCTTATCCATTTGGACAGCATACTGACAGTGGTTGAGACAAAAGTACTTTCTTTCCCAGTGGCTAACTTTTGTCACGTAGAAAGAAAACTCCACATGGAGTTTCTTTGATGCCCATCGTCTTCTCTGAAATAGATTGGTGCTTCCAGGAGCAGACATGTCTCATTGTAATTATAAAAAAAAAAAAACTATGTTATTAAAACATCATAAATGCCATATTCTGTAGACCTCTGAAGTGTTTGAAGACTACTATCTAAAATATATCTGTCTGAACTTGAAAATATACCTAATATGATGACAAATTTGATTGTAATAACTAACAACTAACTTTAATTTCTTTATATCCTAATTAGTTGGTAATAATAACTTTCAAGGACAATACTTTAAATAAGATTAGAAGTATATGTGCAGTTTTTTCTAAAAATAATCTCAAATTTGTATTACTATACAAAATTTATATACAATATACAAAACTCCAATCCAATATAAAATATTTAAAATTAGTAGTTGCTTTTTAAATGTAGATTCAATAATCTATGTTTTTATCTTATCATATCTATATTCTGTTTTTTTCTTTTCAGAGTATATTCAATAATTTACTTTTTTATCCTATCATATCTGTATCTTTTTTTCAGAGTAGATTCAATAATGTACCCTTTTATCTTATCATATTCATATTTTCCTTTTTTCTTTTCAGAGTAGATTCAATGATCTACTCTTTATCTTATTATTTTTATATAATACATTTCTATGTCATATTCTCATTTCATCTCTTAGGAAGAGATTGGCTATGACCAATAACAATCTTTAACCAACCAATAAACAAAGACAAACATCCATAATCCATTTTTAGGGGGAATGTGGGCATAGTTTTCTAGGCTACTTCCTGCTGATTAGTGGCACTGGTAATCTTATGGGGTCACAAAAAAATTTAGTATTATGGCCAAGTCCTTACTGGAGTATTATGTGAGGTTGTATCATCTCTATTTCTTTAATTCTATCCCAAGCATTAAAGGCTGACATTTGGTATAAAGCTAAGCTGTGGTCATCATATAAAGATTGGCTTTGTATATCAGCATAATCACTTTCTCCAAGAAGTTGATCTTGGGAAATTTCCATACCTCTAGCTCTATATCATTGTTCAATGGTCTTAGCTTCATCCTTCCTCCATGTCATCCATCCATTGTAATTGGGGACCAGCCTCTAAGACTGCTGTAACCAAATCTCTCCAGTCTTGAGGGATAATTCTAATACAAGTTGACCATGAGTTTAACATCTGCTTGATGAAAGATAAGTGGATGCCAAATGAGACTATTGCTTTTTTTGAATCTCCTCAGATCTAACATTTGCACAGGAGTCCAATCAGCTCTTATAGAGCCTTGAGGATATCTATCACTGGGTAGTTCCTGTAATGTTACTGGATAAATTAAAATTGGCTGTTTGAAAGCCTTAGGCTGTTTCTCTATAACCTTATAATGCAATGTTGAGATTGGTTCTCCTTTAAATTCTTCTGTCTTGGTCTAAATGTCTCTATGATCTATTTTAACAAGTTTTCTTAAAACTTTTATCTTGGCACTTATATTAACCAACATTTTTAATGATAAAACAAAAATGATGAAAAAGATAATATTTATAATTGACATTGTATCTATCCCATCAACATTAATTATCCTGTCATTTAATTGTTCCATTTTCAGACTAAACTCCCTCCATTGTAAAAATGTTTCCCAATTTTTAATGTGGAAAAAAAACATTCTTTGAACTAATTCCTCCCTTTAGGAAATCCCTATTCACTCAACAAATCTGCTGACAACGATGATTTAGATGATGGTGTGGCAGCAGCCCAAGGAGGGGGTCCACAGAATGCCAAAATCCACCAGGGGAGAAAAAAAGTGAAAGATCCAGCTGTCTTCATGGGGGAAGTGTGCAAAAGTGCCTAACTCCTGTGATTTTTGGAGCCTAAAAACCTATGGAGTTTCCTACAGAGAAGCTGCAACAAAAATTTAGCCAGTGGGTTAGGGAGTCTGGCCCAGGTAGGATGGAGATACTGGCTGCATGTAGCTCAGGCTTGAGTCAGGGACTGCAAAGCCACAGGCAAATGGCTTTTTCATAAATTCATGCCCTACAAGTTGGATGCTAGATGTAGCTCAAATGTTAAATGGTCTTTTAATAGAAAACCCAGAACTAGATATTGGTGTAAATGATGAAAGATTAAAGAGACAAAGAATCAAACCACAGCCACCACTTCTTACCTCATCAGCTCCTCAGTCTGAAAAAGCTCTCTAGCTTCATCTTTATTCCGGTTTCTCTGTCAATTTTTAGTTGAATGACATTGATAAAGATGAAGGTTAGTTAATGCAATATATTTCTATCAAGACTGTTTGGTTCACTTGTATGTGGGAGCCCTAATATTCAGAGTACATGAATTAAAAATGCAATATAATCTTGAAGTATTTTGCATATTAATGTGGCATTGTCATATAAAAAGCAAAACAGAAAAAGAAAATGCCCAATAATAAAAATTGTGCATAAAGAAAATTATATATAAATAAAGTGGAAACCTACTTTAAAATATGTTAAAGTAACATAGTATTATTGGTATAGTAAAAATGGTCAGAGGGCACAAGAAAGAGAAGGAGTAGAGAAGGAAAAGAGAGAAGAGGAAAAGTTGAACTTTGCTAAAAATTTGTTCCTGTGTCCTTAAAATCCTACCATAAATTCTTTACATATGCTAATGCCCAACTGGACATGTAGACTCTTGCATTGCCTTTGGTTTATGTAGGTAGTGAACTTGTACTGGATAAATATCTGATGTGCACTGGAGCTATCTTCACTTTTGTGGCTTCCTTAATTTGAATGCCAAGGATCTCTGATGGTCACACAGCTATGCAGCCCATTCTCAGTAAATGTTCTTTCACACTCTCAAGATTATCAAGATGATAATCTCCAGGGTGTCTCATATTCTTCTTCTGTTCTCTTCCCACATACATATCATGAGTGTTGAAATAACCACAGCTCTGAAACCTACACATGAAGAAGGCTTGAGATTGCCTACTGTCTGCCACCAAGGGAAAGGCTTTCTCATGAACTTCATTGAGCTGAGCCTGCTAACATCCCTAACCTCTAGCTTGTCAGCACTTAATCTTCCCAATTTCCATGATGAACTCCTACTTTCTGGGTACTGCAAATTAAATTCAGCCTTTTTGACTTGTGGCCTTCCCACCCTATCCATCAGTCCATAGGCTAGTCCAGTACTAAACAATAGATTACTTTTGAATAAAGCATGTATTCCATATACTCCAGACATATAGAGTATCAGTATTGGATACTTCTCTACTTCTCAACTGTCTGCCTACAGAAAAATGATTTCAGTAAAATCTGTCACTGTATAAACTGTATATGTGGATTGTGAGGGCCATATACTTGTTTGAAGGTTAGACACCAGCCATTTTTCAGCAGAGCTTATATTGGTGAATGAATGGTGTTATGCAATACTGACCCCACCCTCCATTTCTGTAGTAGCCCACTAGGTTTCCTAGTGGCTGTACCCAGCAGGGATGCATAAGAGGTTGATTGCACCACAGGCCTGAGTATCAGGTGTTTGTAAGGATCTACACTTGACTATAGCTAGCAAGGGTGAGCTACACCCTTTTGCTCCACCCCTTGGCATTGTTATAAACAGACCTTTGGAATAAAGTTCTGGGCCCGTGGATGAGGATCCAGGCCCACTCAAGTCTATCCTGTGTTTTCTTTCCCTTCTATTTCTAACTAAGTCTCTTATTACTCATCCCTCAAGAGTCCCTGGGGTAAAGAAATGTGGGGACTGGTCTCCCACACATTTCAAGAGCTGAACAGATGGAGCTTCTGTGTTGCTCATCTTTCCCTTTGCACTCTTCAGGTATCATTACCACTTGAACTTCTGAAGTTTTTCCCATTGGAATAAAGTCTGTTTGCTTTTTCATATTTTCACTCTTTTTCTCCCACTGGGTCACAAGGAGGTTATTTCTAATCCACTTTCTCGTATGAGAGGGAGAATATGCAAGTCATATTTTAATCTGGGGCTCATACATTTCACTTTATCTGGAAATCTAACATTTGTCTAAGTATAATTTATCTGTCAGTTATAACTCTGTAATGAAAACCAATATTTCAAATTGAAACAGGCTTAAGTGTTTACATCAGCAATATTACAACATATATAAGCCTATGAAAATGTTCAGAACTTTTAATCATTAGAGTTATGTAAATTAAAGTTATAAAAAGATAAGGTTTTCAGATCCTAGATAGCTAAAATATATACAGTATGCTTTAACCTGAGGTATTTTGTTGAGCTTACAGTTTTTTAAATGTTTATACCTAAAATATTAGTATACAAAAAATAAAATATTTATAACAACACTGTAAACATGTTTTCTAAAAATGAAATCATTCTCAAAAATTTTTCATTCCATGATTAAAGAGAAGTAACTAATCGTAAATACAGAATTAGAGAAATATAAGTACATCTTGAGGTGATTTATGACTTAAAACAGCTATTTGAGCCAGGAGATGATAGTGCATGCCTTTAATCCCAGCACTCGGGAGGCAGAGCCAGGCAAATATCTGTGAGTTTGAGCCTGGTCTACAGAGAGAGACCCAGGACAGGCACCAAAACTACACAGAGAAACCCTGTCTCAAATAACAACAAAAACAAACAAACTAACAAAAAACCAAAACACAGCTGTGTGACTGTGTACTTGACCTGTATATTTAACCTTTGTTTAAGAGAACAGCGTAAGAACCGTCTTACTTGCCTTTGATTTCTCACATAACCAACATTTACAACCTAAGATAATAGCTTTCATCTTAAGGTATACACTCCTCTATGCCCCTTATTTGCAATAATGCATGTGTTTGTATGTTACAATAGTAAATGGTAGAAACAGCAGATAGGTTGAAAGCTACCTTATAAAATAAAACAAGTGTCTACCATAAATACTGGAAGCAGCATTTGGCTATTCCTTGATAACATTTGTCATCTAGATCAATTGGAGTACTTCCAGTAAGTGACAACCCCTTGTAAAACTAATAGATGTTTTGTAAAATATCCCTTATTCCTTTCCCATGTGATGTCTTCTGTGTTGCTAGATAAAGGAGAGAAACAAGCCCTTATTTATGGACACATACACACACACACACACACACACACACACACACATGAAGATCCGCAATATAGATTAAGATTTATATACACATCAGACAGAGGGGGACAACAGAGGACATGGTGAGAGAAGTAGAGAGTTCAAGTCCTCACGTACTATGGGTTAAATTATTGCCACAAGACACCAAGCTTTAAACTCCTTTTCTTTAATGTGAAACCAATACATTTTCAGTAATTCTGAGTTCTTCACTAGTACATTCTAAACAACACAATGGCTATAACCAAAATGCAAAACATGAGAAATATTGGTAGTCATGGAAAGATTGGAAACCCTCAGGCACTACTTGAACCAGAACAAAATGGTGCAGTCATCTTGGAAAATCATTTTGCAGTTCCTCAAAATAGCAACCTCTGTGTTATATTATCAGCCAATAACTTTAATCCCAGATAATTACTCAGGATAAGTAATATTACATGTCTGTCCACTGAATAATGTTACACATGAATGAATACTCACAGTAGTATGCTCTTCCAAAATTCTCATAAATTATGTCTTTTATTTGAAATGGCCAGAAAAGGCAACAGTTAAAGTATGTCAGGAGCCATGCAGTTTAATCTCGGACCAGCATATATAACTACCTGTTCAAGGTGTTTCTTCAGGGCAAAGCGCCAATGGAAAGAGGTTCTCACTTGGCAAGGACCAGTAAGTAGTTTGTGGTACAGTGTAGGAATTTGCAAAATTCATGCAGTTTGGAATCGCTTTTTTTTTTCTCATTATATTGTTGGTTTGCGGGGTAGTTTTTGGTTTTATTTTGTCAGTCATGCATGCAAACAGCTGTAATATTCCCTAAAAATTCTATGTTTCCTATAATATTCCCCCAAAGATTTAGCAGGGAATAATGCTTCTCAAATCTCTTATTTGGAATTACTACCTACAACTCCTAATTCTGGAAACATTTCTGCCTCAGTAGAGACAGTTAGATACATATGAGGAAAGAACACTTGGAAAATTAACCATGCCTCATAGTTCTAGGAAAGAGAGTAAGGCATACATACACAGAATATGGAAAAAGCCTCAGGAATATATATAATGACCACTC
Organism: Peromyscus maniculatus bairdii; assembly: GCF_049852395.1. Lineage (NCBI taxonomy): Eukaryota > Metazoa > Chordata > Mammalia > Rodentia > Cricetidae > Peromyscus > Peromyscus maniculatus. Next base: position 30,544,383 of record NC_134857.1, on the reverse strand, counting down.
CTGAGAATAAGGTCACTAGACACCAAGCATATAAAATCAATGTTGGATCTAGTATGATCCAATGGGGGGAAAAGTGATGTAAAATATGGGATGGATAGAACAGAGGAGCTTATGTTGGTAGAAGAACCATTGGTATAGTAGGACGGGAAAAGAGTGCCTTATCAAAGTCTGACTTTTATAGAGAGATTGAGACATGGGACCCTCTTGTAGAAAAGGAACTGTTTAATGGCATATCTTTCAGACATGAAAGAATTGCTTAGGTTTAAATATTGTAGTCCTTCAAGCATTGTGCCCACATCTATTACTTTTTACTTTGTAACCAGCTGACATAATTGTTGCAAGAGTAGGATATGTCTGAAAGTAGTTAAGCCTGTAAAAGTGCTGAACACTATGTCTAGAGTATGGTTATGCAGGTAATGTGGGGGTGGGTAAGTGTATTTGTGAAAGCATAAAGTGGAACAATAGGGTCTTCCATAATGATTATGATGTGTTTCTTAAAATATGATGAATTTCTTAAAACTTAAAAATAGGAGATAATAATAAAGTTGGTCATGTATGCCTGGTTAAAAAAACACCTTAAAATTAAAAATAAATGTGGCTAGAATTATTCAGGGCCACTTGAGTGAAATCCACCTGGTGTTCAGAAATTTTCCTTTCTCTACTGCCACTTCCCCATTTGAGGATCTGACCAAGTCAAGGCTGGACCCCACCAACAGTGTAATGTAGATTTGGGGCATTATTGCTGGAATTTTGGAATATGAATGATCTACTTACAATTATGAGGTTTCATTTCAATATGGTAAAAAATGTTATAAAATTAAAGTTGTTTGAACATAACATTGAAAAATTATTCTGTATAGGAACCAAAATAATATCTCAGTGGGTAAGGATATTGCATTGGCCAACATGCTAGATGACCTGTGTTCTATCTTTGGGACCCATGAAATCAAAAGAGAGAACAGACACAGACACAGACACAGACACAGACACAGACACACACACACACACACACACACACACACACACACACACACACACACAGAAAAATTGCTAAAGTCTTACTAATTAAAAAAAAACTCGCCAGGCGGTGGTGGTGCATGCCTTTAATCCCAGCACTCGGGAGGCAGAGCCAGGTGGATCTCTATGAGTTTGAGGCCAGCCTGGGCTACCAAGTGAGTTCCAGGAAAGGCGCAAAGCTACACAGAGAAACCCTGTCTTGGAAAAAAAAAAAAAAAAAAAAAACTCAACGCTAGAAATGGGGGTTAAAGCATGAGAGAGATCAGAGGAATACGAAAAGTCACAGCTAACCTCACCTCACCTCACCAACTGTCCAGCTACTTCCTGTATACCCACACCTACCTGCCTTTCTGTTCTGTCATTTGCTCTCTCAGCACAGCTACATCACTTCCTCTTCCTGCACAGCTCTATCACTTCCTGTCTGTCTGTATAGACCTCCAGACTTCTATGGTTAGTGCTGGAATTAAAGCCATGTAACATCATGCCTGGCTTTGTTCCCAGTTTGGCTTTGAACTCACAAAGATCCAGACAGATCCCTACCTGCCAAGTGATAGGATTAAAGGCATGTGCTACCATTGCCTGACTTCTATATAGTGGCTGTCTTTTCCCTCTGATATCGAGGCAAGTTTTATTTTTATTGAGAGACAAAGTATATTGAGGGACACAATACATCAACACATACACACACACACACACACACACACACACACACAAACACATCACACATGCCTCCACAACATACCACACATACTTTACACATACACTCCACATCTACTAAACACATAAAATTTGTTGAAAAGAAAAACAAAACTTTAAAGTACTGCATAGTTCAATTAGGCATGTTATATGAATATTAATTATATGTCTGTATAACAGTTAAAGTAACAGCAATATTAAATAATATGGTAATTCTCAAAAGTTGCCAGAACTGTAAGACTATTTTCACACTTTATCAGAATGGTTCAAATTATATTATCCATCTGTGAGATGCAAAATATTTCATCAACAGTGAGTAGGTCTCATCTCCAAAAATAATTATTTACAATTATTCCAGTGATCTTCAGTTTCAAAATCTTTAAGAATTAAACAACTTATAAAGCAGAGTAATGAAATTAAATGGCTTTCTCTCATGCTACCCAGTATGGCAATTTTCTCTTTTTTAGCATATCTGAACCTTGCATACTTCCTACCATTGTTCACCAGTGGGCAGCTTTGTTATCAAACTGGCTTACTCTGTGGCTCTTGTGTTCAAGTAAACATGGTTTTATTTAATAATTTCCTCTAAACACTTTGTCTCTATGCCTGCACACCAAGCACTGTACCCACTAAGTTATCTCCCTGCCCACTATAGTGTTATAAAATATCATATAATTAATATAATACAATATATAGTAGTAGTTAGTGGTATATACATTATTATGCATCCACTGGGAGTCTTGCAATGAAAAGTAACTTCAACTTTATGCCTTACTTGACATTAACTCTTTTAGGAGGAACATTTTCATGTTGTCTTTTTCTTCCTCGGTGGCTATGATAAGATACAGCATTAATGTAACTTGATTTCATTTCTTCTTGTCTGAAACTTCCAAACTTGCAAACCTAGTTCCTCAATGTCTGTACTTGCTTATTTATCACCCAAGTTTCTTCTGTGAGTGGGGAGGGAGCAGAAGCATGTGAGGAGATTTACATGGCTTGTGGGTCAATGGAAACAGCTCTCCTGGGGGACCATTTAACTCTTTCAGCTCCATTTTGCAGAAAGAGACAGGTATTAAAGGGTTGAGAATGGCTAGGGCATCACCTAATTTGCATTAAATACCATGCTCCTATCGTAAGGCTCCTAGTACAATTCATAGTTATCATATGTGGAAGCATGGTCCTATTTTTAAGCTCCTAGCATAATGTCTGATTACAATATGGGCAGCAGGGGGAGAGCTCTAGCAGGGAACTATGCCAAGAGTGACACTAGAGATCAATCAAGCATCCAGGCTTAGGGAAAGTTTTCAGATGAGGCCAGGCCTCTCAGCATAGAGACCTTCTCCAAACAAGGGCAGGTAGAGAGTAGGAAGTAGGAAAGGAGTCCTTTATGGTGTGGAGCTTGGAGAGAGCTTTCCAGGCCGTAGTAGACTGCACTGTCTGAACAGCAAGGCTGCTGTGGGATGATGCTTTTATACACCATTTTAATAAAATGCTGATTGGCCAGTAGCCAGGCTGGAAGTATGGGGAGCTTGGAGAGAGCTTTCCAGGCCGTAGTAGACTGCACTGTCTGAACAGCAAGGCTGCTGTGGGATAATGCTTTTATACACCATTTTAATAAAATGCTGATTGGCCAGTAGCCAGGCTGGAAGTATGGGGAGGACAAGCAGACAAAGAGAATTCTGGGAAGAGGAAGGCTGAGTAAGGAGACGCCAGCCTACCATCCAGGGAGCAGCACGTGATGGCACACAGGCAAAGCCATGGAACATGTGGTGACATACAGATTAACAGAAATGGGCCGAGTTTAAGTGTAAGAGCTAGCCAGTAGTTAGCCTGAGCTAAAGGCCTAGCAGTTTTAATTAATATAAAACTCTCTGTGTTAAATTGTATGTGGACTGGGTGGGACATAGGAAAACTTTCAGCTGCACAAGGCCTCCCAACAGCCTACAATGTAGATAAATCTTGCAGAAACAATTGATTCATGTACTATTTTTAATTAAAAGGAAACATATTCTAGATTTATATATATTTCTAATAACATGCTTCAAATGAAATTGGAATACATTTTAAAATATACACTTTCCAAAACATCAAACCTATTATAGTTAAAGTAAATGATAACTCTCAGGAAAAGAAATGTAGCACCTTCACAAATATATTTCAACCTCCAAAGAATTACACTAATAGTTAACATTCTTAGAAATTTCGAAAACACATTTTTGCAATTTTAGGAAATATTTTCAGTAAGTGGATTCAAGAGTTCTTTAAGATTGAAGAGGTAAGTTAATTTTCATAACTTTAATGTAGAGCTGGTACTTTAGTGGAATAGAAGAGAAAATATACTTAATTTTACTTAGATATAAAAATTCAAATAGCAAAACAAGTTACAACAGTTGAATATCTTCCTTCATTTTCCTTCCAAACACCAATTCCTTCTAAGGGATGTGGGAAAGGCCACAATTACTAAAGCTCTTTATTCTATTTGCTTTCTGATTTTGAAATATATACCATACACCTGTGCAGCTCTTCCCCTCATTAGTTGATTATGTATGCTTAATGCTTTCTACAACTACATAATTTAAACTCCCTGTGTCTCACATTTCCCAGTGTCCATGTTATTTTATTTTTTATCCATTCTTCTGTGGTCAAAATATTATGGACTTACAACAGTGCAATAATAAAATAAAACTTTATTTTCATTCTTATTTGTTTTAGTGAAAATTCATTTTTATGTGATAAATTCTGATTAAGATTTCCCCTCCCAATCTCTTCCCACTTCCTCCCCATCTCGCCTCCCATCTAAATTTACACCTTTCTGTTTCTTGTTAGAAAACAAAAAAGGCATCTCAGGATAAAAACAAAATAAAGTATGATAAATCAAAAAATTAAAAATCAAACAAACAGGAATAGAAGAAAACAACCAAACAGGAAAATTAGCCAAAGAAAAAGTGCAACAAACACTTACAGATGCAGAGACACACATTTGCACCATAGGAATCCCATGAAACCCACAACCTAAACCCATGGCATTCTATTTCTTTCGTTGCTGGAACTGCACTTAATGAGTGTGTGTGTGTGTGTGTGTGTGTGTGTGTGTGTGTGTGTGTGTGTGTTTTGCTATGGTTTGCCTGATCTTTATCTTTTTATATTTAAAATTTCCAACCTGAGCTGAAAACTTTTTCAAATTATTCAGTCACCAAGTCCTCACTACTTTCCTTTCTAATTGTCAGTTTTCACTTCCTTTGAAATGTCAATTTAGCCAGCAGTGGTGGGGTGGTGGTAGCGCCTTTAATCCCAGCACCCTGGAGGCAGAGCCAGGTGGTTCTCTGTGAGTTGTGGCCAGCCTGGGCTACCAAGTGAGTTCCAAGAAAGGCACAAAGCTACACAGGGGGAACCCTGTCTCGAAAAACCAAAAAAAAAAAGTCAATTTAATAAGCATTTTATCTGCCATTCAAATGGTTACAGGTACTGTCCAAAAGTTATTTTCTTCAATATAAGCATAAAGGAATATATATATTCTCAATTCTATGTTCTTGCTTGGAACCTTATTTAAAAAAAATACTAGCATTTCTCAAGACAACATCATAGAGCTTTGTGGAATGGGAGATTTCTGTGATGTGTGGGCCTCAGCTGGGAAAGGAAAACCTGAAAAAAATATTATTTGATGCAATGTGTGCCAAAGTGTTGCAGCACTGGTGTGTGGGTTCACAGAATCTGTGGAAGGAAGACTCAGAGGTCCCTTAAGAATGAATCTAGCCTTTCTTGGCTGAAGGGGTTCCAGCCTCTAAGGACTGAAGCCTTTCCTTTCGCCCAGGGATTTTTTTTTTTTTTAATATTTACAGTCAGTTGATTTCCATATGCTCAAAACAACCCAAAAGGAGCTCCCAAAAATACAACGTCAAGTGCACATTCCTCGATTTATCAGGGACCATGGTTTTCTGGGTTTCCTGAACCAAGTTTTGCATTGGCCTTTGATCTTTGGGAGACTCTCAGACAAGATTCACATAGGGCTCTAAAAGAAACAACAACAACAAGAACAACAACAACAAAAAAATGGTTAAACAGAGAATCAATTAGGGCTAGATGCTACTGTCTGGAGCCAGGCCTGGAGTGGCTGGCTCAGCAGGAATGTAGCCACAGTAATGCATACTACTAGTGAACGGTGGTAGAAAGCCAGTAGAAAAGTTTCAATACTAGACTTAGGGAAACTGACAAGAACTTTAAGTCCCTGAAAAAAGAAATTGAAGAAGATGTCAGAAAATGGAAAGATCTCCCATGCTCATGGATAGGCAGGACCAACATAGTAAAAATGGCAATCTTACCAAAAGCAATCTACAGATTCAATGCAATCCCCATCAAAATACCAACACAATTCTTCCCAGAACTGGAAAGAATAATACTGAACTTCATATGGAAAAACAAAAAACCCAGGATAGCTATGGTGATATTTTATTTGTACTGAAATGTAATTTTAATTTTATGTTAATAAAGTTGTCCTGGGGTCAGAGCTATTAGAGCCATAGCAAGAGTGTGGTGGTTAGAAGAGCTAGGTCGATTTCTGTGTGTTCAGGGATACAGCCAGTATTGGAGACATACGCCTTTAAGACCTGGAGGGCGGTACTTACAGGCAGTGATGGGGCAGTCATGTGGTTGGGTTTACCGCCAATGAGAAGGCAGAACAGAAAGACTATTTAAACACAGACAAACAGGAAGTAGTTCTCTCTTGGGGAAGTTAGGAGCACTGCAGGAGGTAAGATTTTATCTCTGAGCTCTGACCTCTCGGCTTTCTCTTTTACATTGGCTCTGTGTTTCTTATTTTAATAAGACGATTGGTTACATCTACATCTGGCGCCCAACGTGGGGAGAATCCATTAAAAACTGCTTGGGGCCAGCTCCGCTCCCTAGCCCGAGCAACCAGCTCCCTAGCCGGAGCAGCCGGCTCCCTAGCCCCGGCCCAAGGTCTGCTTTGCCTCAGGCCGGACTGTGAGCTGCTTGCTTAAAGCCAGTGCTACAAACAACTCAGGCCTGCCCTGCTAAACAGGGCCCCTGCCTGTAAAGCCAAGCCTTGACTCGGCTCAAGAGGGAACAAGTGGCTGGATTTAAGCTTTAGCCAGCTACGCTTTCACTTTCACTTTCGCTTTTGCTTTCTCTCTGTCTCTCTGTTTCTGTCTCTCTCTCTCTCTCTCTCTGGATTCACACCTAGGATACTAGGTGTCTCTTTTGAAATTCGCTCGGATTTCTACTGTTCTACACAGATTTGGTAAGTCATAAAGGAAACTATTTAAAAGACAAATTTTTTCCACATTTAAAAAAAATGGGTTTCCTGTGTACATTGGAAGAAAATTGGGTTTTGTTTGAAATTTTAGGCAGTCTGACAATGGAACAACTATATGAAAAGATTAGTATTATGGGAATTATGCAGTTTATCACCATGCTTATTCTCATTTTACTATTTAAAAAGATAGTCGATTTAAGTGCCAGGATAACAGCTTTAGAAAAACCTGTTAAACCTGTAAAAATTCAGACAGAAGAAATTAACAGTGAAGTTGGTTCAAGTTTGGATCATAAGGTTACAGAAAGAAAGCCTGTTTTCACACAGTCACCCTTAATTTATCCTGTAACCGTACAGCAGATGCCTGATCAAATGGCTACACAAAATATTTGGGCTCCAATTGAACTGATGGATTTTAAAAGGTTTAAGGAGGCAATAGTATCTTATGGCATGCATTCCCCATATGTAAAGCAAATGTTAAACTCTTGGTCAACATATAATAGGATTATACCACAGGACTGGCGGGACCTTGCACAAGCTGTTCTGGAACCCAGCCAGAGACTTCAATTTCTAATGTGGTTTAAGGAGGAAGCTAGAAACGTAGAAAAACAATGGAGGGATAAAGGAATACAAGTTTGTCAGGATCAGCTTATTGGAGAAGGCCAATATGCTTCAATACAAACACAATGTCTATATGATGTTCAAACCCTAATTTTATGTCGAATGGCAGCCTTGAATGCATGGGACAGAGTTGAGGAACCAGGAAAAAAACCTGAGTCATTCACAAAGGTTATGCAAGGCCCAAAAGAATCTTTCACAGATTTTTTAGAAAGACTGGCTTCAGCAGTAAACAGAATGGTCTCAGGATCAGAAGCTAGTAAGGCAATAATTGAAGCTTTGGCATTTGAGAATGTGAATGCAGCATGTAAAAGAATAATCAGGCCGTTAAAGGCAAGATCTGCACCTTTGGAAGATTGGATTAGAGAAACAATTAATGTTGAGGCTGATGAGCATGATGATACGTGGGTAGGAGAAGTAATTTCAAAAGGTTTGAGGAGTGTTAGATGTTTTGGGTGTGGAAAGCAAGGACATTTTAAAAGGGACTGTAAACAGGTCATTCCTAGAAGCAATGTTTCTTCAAGGAACAATGGCAAAAGAATGCCCCGTCCTTCTGGAGTATGCAGAAGGTGTGGTAAGGGAAAACACTGGACCAATGAATGTAGATCAACAAAGGACAGACAGGGTAATCCTTTGCCTCAGTTTTCAGGAAACTCCCGGAGGGGCCTCATGCAGGCCCCCATAGCAAAACCAGTTCAAACCTTTCCTGCAGCTGTAGAGGAAATCCCTGCTCTGAGCGATTAAATAACCAAATGACTATTGGAATAAATCATGCTGGTCAGGATAATGAAACAGAGAGAATAGAAAAATCAGGAGAAAACATAAAGAAAATTTTTTGGCAAACTTCTATTAATGAACAAATACCAAAATTAACGATAAAAATAAATGGTGTTTTGTTGTCTGGTCTGGTAGACACAGGTGCGGACGTTACCATAATTGCACCAGAATTTTGGCATCCAGCTTGGCCTCTTCAGGAGGTAAACGTTCAACTGTTAGGAATTGGGACATTATTTCAGGTGAAACAGAGTGCAAGATGGCTGGAATGTATAGGTCCAGAAGGACAGAGAGGAAAATTAAAACCATATGTGGCTAACATAGCTATGAACCTGTGGGGTCCAGACTTGTTGCAACAATGGAATACTCAGATTAAAATCCCTCCAATCTCAGAAACAAATCATAAACTAGCACATGTTTCTGAGAGAAATATTAGAAGGCAATATTTTGAGTGGTCACCAGCCATCCATATTATACAGGAACAGGGCACAACTGATAATCTTCCAAAAATACCAACAGCTCTAACTTTAAAATGGTTAACAGACAAGCCTGTATGGGTTCAGCAATGGCCTATAACAACAGAGAAATTCCAGGCTTTAGAAGAGCTGGTAGAAGAACAGTTAAATGCTCAGCATATTGAACAGTCAACCAGCCCTTGGAATTCTCCTGTATTTGTTATTAAAAAGAAATCTGGTAAATGGAGAATGGTAACAGACCTTAGAGCAATTAACAAAGTAATTCAGCCAATGGGCTCTCTACAATCTGGAATTCCTTTGCCTACTCTGTTACCAAAAGGATGGCCTCTCATAGTTATTGATTTAAAAGACTGTTTCTTTTCAATACCCTTACAAGAAAAAGACAGAGAAAGATTTGCTTTCACAGTGCCTACTTATAATAATTCTCAACCAGTTAAAAGATTTCAATGGAGGGTCCTCCCACAGGGAATGTTAAATAGCCCAACTCTGTGCCAATATTTTGTACAACAGCCATTGGAAGTGATACGTAAAAAATTTCCTAAATCTATAATTTATCATTATATGGATGATATTTTACTAGCTGACTCAAATGCAGATACTTTAGAATGTTTGAAGAAGTAAAGAAAATTTTGCCTTGCTGGGGATTACAAATTGCTCCTGAAAAAATACAAAGAGGGGATTCTATTAATTATTTAGGATATAAAATAGAGCTACAAAAAATTAGACCCCAAAAGGTGCAAATTAGGAGAGATAGACTACAGACTCTTAATGACTTTCAAAGATTATTTGGAGATATTTCTCATCTACGAACTATTGTTGGGGTAAAAAATGATGAACTGACTAATTTGTTCAAAACCTTAGAAGGTGACAAGGACTTAAATAGTCCAAGAGAATTATCACCTGAAGCTGAGAAAGAATTGGCCTTGGTAGAAAAGAAAGTACATGAAGGGCATGTGGATCGTATTGATCCAAAGCTGGATTGCATTTTGGTTATTTTACCTTCTAGGCATTCTCCTACTGGAATATTAATGCAGAGGGAAGATATTATATTGGAATGGATATTTTTACCAAATAAACCAAATAAAAAATTAAAAACTTATGGGGAAAAAAACCTCTGACTTGATTTGGAAAGGAAAATTGAGACTTCGTCAATTAGCAGGAATAGACCCAGCAGAAATTGTCGTACCTTTAACTAAGGAGGACATTGAAAAATTATGGACAGAAAGTGAACCTTGGCAAAGAGCTTGCAGTAATTTTTTGGGAGAAATTAACAGCAAATATCCCAAAAGCAACAGAATTGATTTTATAAAGAGAGCTGATTGGATCTTGCCTCGAATTGTACGGCAAAAACTCATATCTGGAGTTCGTACATTTTATACAGATGCCAACAAACAAGGAAAGGCAGGTTACAAATCAGAAAATTTAAGTAAAGTGGTACAAAGTCCTTATAATTCAGTGCAAAAATCAGAATTGTATGCTATTCTGTTGGTATTAATGGATTTTTCAGAACCTCTCAACATAGTAACTGACTCTCAATATGCTGACAGAGTGGTATTACATATTGAGACTGCAGAATTTATCCCTGATGCTTCAGAATTAACTTCACTATTTATTCAATTACAAGATACAATCAGGAAAAGGAGTCATCCTTTATATATAACTCACATCCGATCTCATACTGGTCTGCCAGGCCCTTTAGCACAAGGCAATGATGAGATTGATAAATTATTGATAGGAAATGTGCTGGAGGCCTCAGAATTTCATAAAAAACATCGTGTCAATAGTAAAGATTTAAAAAAGGATTTTCCCATAACCTGGCAACAAGCCAAAGAAATAGTAAAGAAATGTCCTACTTGTTCCTTCTATAATCAAACGCCATTACCAGCAGGATGTAACCCAAAGGGTACTCAGAGGAATGAAATCTGGCAGATGGATGTGTTTCACTTTGCAGAATTTGGAAAATTGAAATATGTACACCACACCATTGATACTTATTCAGGATTTCAATGGGCAACTGCTTTGAGTTCTGAAAAAGCTGATTCTGTAATCACTCATTTGCTAGAAGTCATGGCCATCATGGGTATACCTGCACAAATCAAAACTGACAATGCTCCATAATATGTCTCTGTTAAAATGAAGCAGTTTTTTGATTATTACAAAATAAAGCATATTACAGGAATACCACATAATCCTACAGGTCAAGCAGTTATAGAAAGATCAAACAGAACTCTAAAGGATATGCTAAGTAAACAGAAAGGAGTAACAAAAACCCCCAGAAATAGACTGCATAATGCTCTATTAACTTTGAATTTTCTGAATGCCAATGAGAAAGGAACAACAGCTGCAGAGAGACATTGGATAATAGAAAAAACTACAGAATTAAATCAGCCTATATACTTTAAGGATGTGCTGACCTCAGAATGGAAACCAGGGTATGTATTACGTTGGGGACGAGGTTTTGCTTTTGTTTCTACAGGAGAAGATAAGCTGTGGATACCATCAAAATTGATAAAGGTTCGATTTGAACAAGAGAAACCTCTTAATTAGAGGAGATGATAGTTCATCAACCAGCATGAACATCCAATTTAAACTAACTTGTACCAGTAACACATGTCTTTTCATTTAATCAGATAATAACTTGCCAAAAAGGAACATCCCCAAAATTAGTCTTGGGGAAAGGTTTTTGTTTTTGTCTTTTAGGAGGATGAAGGTTAAGGAATCTGAAGAACACAAGACAAATGAGACAACTGAAGAAAATGGACAAATCATCTATCCCAGGAAACAGAGTGAAACAGCGTATGGGTATATATAATCTAAAAAATTTTATGTCTTCTTAAATGTTTGTTTCTGCTTTTCTCTAAAGATTTAACACTATTGGTCTTCTAATAGTCCCAGTTCAATTAAAATTTAAAGCTGAATTTGGAGTTGGAGAATGGCTCTCTCCTTCTTTAAACTCAAGCATGTTGTTAAAAGGAAAATACAAACTCCCTGTATCATGCCATAATAAAAGAGCCATTTTCTGCTATGGGACAGGACAAAAGCCAAATTAATTAAGGGACTATTCTATTACTAATCTCAACTCTTTGATTCTATTCTGATTCTTTAAACTTTTCTTAAAGTATAAATTTTATATCAAAATTTACAAGATTAATATATATATATATACATTTTAAACTTTGTTAAGATATGAATGGTCATATAGAGTACTAACTAATTCTAGAAAAAAGGCTTCAATTAGCTGCATATATATGTCTTTGTGTTCGAGTCTCTTATCAGTTTTCTGCAGGAAATCACGGCCAGGCCTAACATCAACTGAAGTCTCCAGGAAGAAGATGGGGCCCCACAACAACAACAATTCCACGTGGACAATAATAATATCACTGAACTGACAAACATCATCTACAGATCAGCTTTGAACTACAAGGTGCTCAGAGCAATTTTGAGATGACTAGCTGAGATGATCCAGTCTCAAAGACTACTTGAATAAGGACTTGAGATAAACCCTGAACTTTGGCTTTATACACAGACGGGATAATAATGAAAGATATAGTTACCTTTCCTAGAATTTGACAATTAACCTAAATTTTTCTTTCAGGATAAAGATAACTTCGCCCATACCCAGCAGGAAGCAATTTTAAGAATATGACACCCACATTGCCAAAGAAGTGGTGTGGGGCAGGTGGTTTTTTGGTTCTTTTAATGGGTTTTGGGTCTGGGATAATTTTCATTGTTTAGAGGGGTTGGTTACAAGTTGTTGTCAAGGGTTAGGAAAAAGGCTAAGCAAAGGAGATTAGATTTAAGGTTCTTGTTTAAAAAAAAAAGAAAAGAAAGAAAGAAAAGAAAAGAAAGAGACAATTACTAGTTTTAAATACTTTACATTATTACCAACTATTAGGATATAAAGAAATGAAAGTTAGTAGTTATAGACATTACAATAGAAATTGTAGTCATATTAGATACGTTTTAAAAATTGAGCAGATATGTTTTAGACAGGTCATCTTCAAACCCTTCAGAGATCTACAGAATATGGCATTTAAAATGTTTTAATAACTTAGAAATTTTTCTTTTTTGAGACATGTCGGCTCCTGGCAGTACCAATCTACTTCAGAGAAAATATGGGCATTGAAGAAACTGCATATGGAGTTAATTTTCATTGTGGCAAAAGTTAGCCATTGGACAACAAAGTATCCTGAAATCAACAGGACAAAATGGACAGACAGAACACGAAACAAAGGACTACCGATTCCTGCCAAAACAAGTATGGTTATGGCTTTATCAGAAGGCATCTTCTGAGGCCAGGACAATATGGCACCATCCCTGAAGTGGCCTTCACAATCTGGAAAAGGTACAGTACCCTTTTCTTAGAAGGCAGCTGAACAGGCAGTGGGCCTATGGCTTCTGTTGTGCAATGAAACAGCAACTGAAAGCTCACGCCTCTCAATAGTAGACTGGCATTTAATAGAGGGATGTGGAGAAGAAGGGGATGCTGAGATGAAGCCATATATACACAGCCAAGAAGAATGGACAGCTGAATTCAAAAACCATCAACAATTTCCAGAATTTAAAATCCTGACATGACATGACACTAGTGGAATTCAGGTGTTTCTGGTACATGGACTGCTCTCACCCAATGTGAGGTTGAACTGTTGACCTTGTGTACAACCTACTTCACAAATGAGTCTGTCAGATACAATAAGCCTATAGGCTGAAGATGATGCCCCAACACTGCGAAGAAACCTCAGGTGACTGTCCAGGCAGCTGGCTGTTTCTGTCAACTCACAAAATTTTTGGAAGTTGCTTTTGTGCACTTCCTGTTTTTATTTTTGTTAGCTAATATTATTTCCTTCTTGGGTCTCTGAGGGAGTTGAAGATTAGTTAGTTTTAGTTGAAGATTAATTAGGATAGAAAGTGAATTAGACACATTTTGGACTTACTAAAATAGGATAGATAAGGGAATTATTTTCTCTGATTTGTCAAATACAAATGGACTAGACATCGTTTAGGTATTTGTTACTTGTATATATTGTATATAGTTATTGTACTTTTGTATATAGTTTTTCTTTTGTTAGTTATAACCTTTTGCCTTTTTTCTTTTTATAAAAATAGAAAAGGGGAAATATGGTGATATTTTATTTGTACTGAAATGTAATTTTAATTTTATGTTAATAAAGTTGCCCTGGGGTCAGAGCTATTAGAGCCATAGCAAGAGCGTGGTGGTTAGAAGAGCTAGGTCGATTTCTGTGTGTTCAGGGATACAGCCAGTATTGGAGACATACGCCTTTAAGACCTGGAGGGCGGTACTTACAGGCAGTGATGAGGCAGTCATGTGGTTGGGTTTACAACCAATGAGAAGGCAGAACAGAAAGACTATTTAAACACAAACAAACAGGAAGTAGCTCTCTCTCGGGGAAGTTAGGAGCACTGCAGGAGGTAAGATTTTATCTCTGAGCTCTGACCTCTCGGCTTTCTCTTTTACATTGGCTCTGTGTTTCTTATTTTAATAAGACGATTGGTTACATCTACAGATAGCCAAAAGAATCCTGTGTAGCTAGAATTTTCCTGCCTTGCCCACAGTCAGGACAAATCTTTGTCACCCGCCAGTCCCACAGCCGCTCAGACCCAACCAAGTAAACACAGAGACTTATATTGCTTACAAACTGTATGGCCGTGGCAGGCTTCTTGCTAACTGTGCTTATAGCTTAAATTAATCCATTTCCATAAATCTGTACCTTGCCACGTGGTTGGTGGCTTACCGGCATCTTCACATGCTGCTGGTCATGGCGGCGGCTGCAGTGTCTCTCTGCCTCAGCCTTCTGCTTCCCAGAATTCTCCTCTCTCCTTGTCCCACCTACTTCCTGCCTGGCCACTGGCCAATCAGTGTTTTATTTATTGACCAATCAGAGCAATTTGACATACAGACCGTCCCACAGCACTTCCCCTTTCTTTTTGTTTAAAAGGAAGGTTTTAACTTTTACACATCTCCAAAGTCAGCTTGGTATATTTGGGAATTTGGGCGTAGCTTCTCTTACTACTTCCTGCTGGAGGGGGGCGCTGTATCTTATGGGGACACAAAGAAAATTTTAGGATCATGGAGTAGTCCGTGAACCGTATTGTCTGAGCCAGTTGCCTTGAAACGATTCTGGATGTTGAATCATCTGGGTCATGGTGTCATCAGAGATCTTTCAGGTGGTCTTGGCTGGTCAAACCTGATGTATCTTAATCTGGAACAAATCCATAGCCTCTGGCTTTCTGTGGAAACAAAACCAGAGCCTCTTTTCCAAAGCAACATATCCTTATATCCAAATTTTGAAGTCAAGGTACCTTTAAAATACACATTTTGGCATAACTCAACAGCTTTTGCAATCAAATGTTTTTCTTCAGTTACGAACATCAAAGAGAACATAATCCAGATTCTCTGTGTGGTAGCCATCTTTACATGGCTTATTTTTTATATTACCTTGAGCCTATTGCTTAAACTGCAGCCTTTTAAGCCTGAATCGGCGCTGCTGCTGCTGGCTCTGCCCACTTCAGCTTCCCAACATGGCGGTGGTACCTTTTCCGCCAGCTCTGGGAGTCATCCTGGGTCTATGCTTTTATCCAAGCAGTGTGTAGCGCAGAAACCTCTTTTTGTTTTGTACTAGCAAAGGCTAAATCCACCATGCAGCTTAATGTGCCACTTGCAGAGGCCTCATTCCCGCCATACTGCAGATCAAGCTTGCACGCTAGGAACCCGTCAGTAGCTCAAACCGGCAGATGCTGCTCATTTGAGAGAGACAATTAGGAAGCTGTCTTTAGCTCCATTTTAGATTCTTTTCTCAGGTTTTAGGTAGAAACTCTTGCCAACACGTTTGGCGCCATTTGTAGCTAGAATTTTCCTGCCTTGCCCACAGTCAGGACAAATCTTTGTCACCCGCCAGTCCCACAGCCGCTCAGACCCAACCAAGTAAACACAGAGACTTATATTGCTTACAAACTGTATGGCCGTGGCAGGCTTCTTGCTAATTGTGCTTATAGCTTAAATTAATCCATTTCCATAAATCTGTACCTTGCCACGTGGTTGGTGGCTTACCGGCATCTTCACATGCTGCTGGTCATGGCGGCGGCTGCAGTGTCTCTCTGCCTCAGCCTTCTGCTTCCCAGAATTCTCCTCTCTCCTTGTCCCACCTACTTCCTGCCTGGCCACTGGCCAATCAGTGTTTTATTTATTGACCAATCAGAGCAATTTGACATACAGACTGTCCCACAGCAATCCTGTACAATAAAACAACCTCTGGAGGCATCACAATCCCTGACTTCAAGCTCTACTATAAAGCTACAGTAATAAAAACAGCTTGTTATTGGCATAAAAACCAACATGTGGACCAATGGAATTGAATTGAAGACCCTGACATTAACCCACACACCTATGAACATATAATTTTTGACAAATAAGCCAAAAGTGTACAATGGAAAAAAGAAAGCATCTTCAACAAATGGTGCTGGCATAACTGGATATCAATGTGTAGAAGGCTGCAAATAGATCCATATCTGTCACCGTGCACAAAACTTAAGTCCAAGTGCATCAAGGACCTCAACATAAATCCAGCTACTCTGAAACAGCTAGAAGAGAAAGTGGGAAGTAGTGTTGAACGCATTGGCATAGGAGATCACTTCCTAAATATAACATCAGTAGCACAGGCACTGAGAGAAACAATCAATCAATGGGACCTCTTGAAACTGAGAAGCTTTTGTAGAGCAAAGCATATGGTCAACAAGGCAAAGCGACAGCGTATAGAATGGGAAAAGATCTTCACCAACCCCACATATGACAGAGGACTGATATCCAGAATATATAAGTAACTTAAGAAATTAGACATCAAAACGACCAACAGTCCAATTAAGAAATGGACTATAGAACTAAACAGAGAATTCTCAAAAGAGGAAACTCAAATGGCTGAAAGACATTTAAGGAATTGCTCAACATCCCTAATCATCAGGGAAATGCAAATCAAAACAACTCTGAGATACCACCTTATGCCTGTCAGAATGGCTAAGATCAAAATCACTGAAGACACTTTATGCTGGAGAGGATGTGGAACTAGGGGAACTCTCCTCCACTGCTGGTGGGAATGCAAGCTTGTACAACCACTTTGGAAATCAATATGGTGCTTTCTTAGAAAATTGGGAATCAATCTCCCCCAAGATCCAGCTATACTACTCTTGGACATATACCCAAGAAATGCTCAATCATACCACAAGAGCACTTGCTCAGCTATGTTCATATCAGCATTGTTTGTAATAGCCAAAACCTGGAAACACCCTAGATGCCCTTCAACTGAAGAATGGATAAATAAATTGTGGCACATGGAATATTACTCAGCAGAGAAAAACAATGAGGTTTGCAAGCAAATGGATGGATCTAGAAAAAATATCCTGAGTGAGGTAACCCAGACTCAGAAACACAAATATGGTATGTCCTCACTCATAGGAGGATACTAGATGTGGAACAAGGATGACTGGACTGCTACTCACATCACCAGTGAGGCTACCTGTAAAACAGGACCCTAAGAAAGACATGGGGATCACTCAATGACGGAGAAATGGATGAGATCTACATGAACAGCCTGGACATGAGTGGGAGCAATGAAGGGCGAGGGTCGAGAGAAAGAGAGCGGGAGATCCCACCTGGATCAAGAACAGAGAGGGAAAACAAGGAATAGGAGACCATGGTAAATGAAGACCACATGAGAAAAGGAAGAAACAAAGTGCTAAAGAGGCCCACAGAAATCCACAAAGATACCCCCACAAAGGACTGCTGGCAATGGCTGAGAGACAGCCAGGACTGAGCTACTCTGGTGATGGGATGGCCCAACACCCTAATAGTTGTGCCATAAACCCCATCCAAGGACTGAGGAATCTGGATGCAGACATCCACAGCTAGGCCCCCGGGTGGAGTGCTGGGAGTCTAATTAGCGAGAAAGAGGAGGGTTTATATGAGCGAGAATTGTTGAAACCAAGGTGGATAAAGCACAGGGACAAATAGCCAAACGAATGGAAACACATGAACTATGAACCAAAGGCTGAGGGGCCCCCAACTGGATCAGGCCCTCTGAATAGTTGAGACAGTTGATTGGCTTGATCTGTTTGGGAGGCAAACAGACTCCAAGAACACATCAGAACAATTATCCACCATGATCAAGTAGGCTTCATCCCAGGGATGCAAGGGTGGTTCAACATACGAAAGTCCGTCAATGTAATACACCATATGAACAAACTCAAAGAAAAAAAACCACATGATCATCTCACTAGATGCAGAAAAGGCATTTTACAAAATCCAACACCCCTTCATGATAAAAGTCTTGGAGCAATCAGGAATACAGGGAACATACCTAAACATAATAAAGGCAATTACAGCAAGCCAACAGTCAACATCAAATTAAATGGAGAGAAACTCAAAGCAATTCCACTAAAATCAGGAACGAGGCAAAGCTGTCCACTCTCCCCATACTTATTCAATATAGTACTTGAAGTTCTAGCCAGAGCAATAAGACAACATAAGGAGATTAAGGGGATACAAATTGGGAAGGAAGAAGCTATTTTTAATTATTATTATTAAATTCCTTTTATTTCTGAGCTTATAATATAATTATATCGATTTACACTCTATTTACTTACCCCAAACACTCCTCTTTCCATATATTCCTCATTTCTCTATTTCAAATTCATGGTCTGTCTTTGCTATAATTGTTGCTATATGTATACATGTGTGTATATATATATATATATATATATATATATATATATATATATATATGTCTATGCGTATGTATGTGTATATGTATATGAT
Source organism: Peromyscus maniculatus bairdii (assembly GCF_049852395.1). Lineage (NCBI taxonomy): Eukaryota > Metazoa > Chordata > Mammalia > Rodentia > Cricetidae > Peromyscus > Peromyscus maniculatus. The sequence goes on along the minus strand of NC_134857.1, from coordinate 30,525,707 downwards.
GTATATATATGTGTGTGTTTGTATGTGAGAGATATATAGGTATATATTGCATAATGAATATGTATATGTACATACACACATATTTCCAAACATATGCTCAGTGTGACCAATGCCACTCATATATACAGCATTAGGGCTAAGAATTTGGTATATGACAAATAATTTCTCTACTCTTCCCTAGAGAAAACTATTTCTCCCACTCCCAGTATTTCTTAGTTGCCTGAAGTGTGCTTTTGTCATACAGTTTGGCATGTCCATTATTATTGTCCTTGTTCAGCTCAAGTGTAGGCTTTCATTTGGTGAGACTTTATGGGTGTAGCATCTTTTATCTTTCAACATCATACATAAAGAAAAAAGTACAATTAACTTCTTCTTATTTAAATACACCAGGCCAGCAATTTAGACTATCTCTTCACATGATTTCTTGCTGTGAATATTTGCACCCACTCCCATCTGCTGCCAGAGAGAGCCTCTCTGATGATGATTGGACACAGAGTCAATCTATGAGTATAACAGACTATCATTAGGAATCATTAGGAATTATTTCATTGATTTTTGTCTTCTATCCATGTTTGGTTTTACGTAGGTTTCTGAGCTATCCAGTCTCTGGTTCCTGGCCAACCAGACAATGTAGGGCATGGGCTCCCTCTCATGACATGACATGGGCTTCAACTTAACAGCAAATATTGATTTGCCACTCCAACATGTTCTACTATACCATTGCACCAGCACATCATGCAGGCAGGACAGATTGTAGATTGAGGGTTTTGTGGCTGGGTTGGTGGCCACATTTCTCTTTCTGTAGCTTGCAGAATACCTTCTAGCTCAAAAAAAAAAAAAAAAAAAGAAAGAAAAAAAGAAAAGAAAAACTAGATTGTAGGGGTGAAGATTCCATGGAGATACCAGCTTGACTCCCCCATCTTTTCAATGAAGTATGTGGAAATTGTCCTCAGTAATGGCGCCCTGCTGTCAGCCTTATGTCCTGGCATCAGTCTCCATTGTCTATGAAGCTCTGTAAGACCCCCTCTGCCAACAACTCAACCAAATGCAACCCAGTTCCACCACTTACCTGGCTAGAAAAGACAACCAGTTAAGACTCTGTATCCCCCATTAATAAAAATCCTCACTAGGGTCACCCTCATAGATTCCAGGATATTAATACAGCACTAGGTTTCCACACTTGCTCCACAATATCCCCCAATTCCAGCTATCTCTCCCCACACTCTCTCCCTTCATCCCTTCCCCCACTTCTCTGTAATCTCATCCCCTTCTCCCTGAGTCCATCTGCAAAATTTATTCTATTTCTTCTTCCCAGGGAGATCCATATGTCTCCCATAGAGCCCTCCTTTTTACCTAACCTCTCTGGGTATGTAGATTGTAGCTTGATTATCATTTACTTAAAAGCTAATATCCACTTATTAGTGAATACACAGGACCCTCCCCTCAGAAAGAGAGGAATGATTTTTGTTGTAGAGGGGGATAGAGGACTCCAGATCATGGCCCACTTAATCAAGTAAGCAGGAATCAGATGGGTACACAGAGACTGAGGCAGCAAGTACTGAGCCTGTATTGGTCTGCACCAGGTGCTCTGCATATATGTTAGGGCTGTTAGCTTACTCTATTGTGGGACTCCTAACAGTAAGAGAGGTGTGTATCTCTGACTCTTTTGCCTGCTCATAGGACTCTTTTTCTACTATTTGGTTGCCTTGTCCAACCTTAATATCAGGACTTTTGCCTTCTCTTATTGTATCTTATTTTTTCCTGTTTGACTGACGTCTCTTGGAGAACTGCTCATTTCTGAAAAGGAAACAGAGGAAGAGTAGACTGAGGAGGTGGGAAGAGCTGGGAAAAGTGGAGGTGGGGGTGGGTACTGGGATGGGGGTGTATTGTATGAAATAAGAATTTATTTGCAGTTAAAAAAAATAAATCTGTGCTGCCTAGCTCCAGGTTTGTCACATGGCAGGCAAATGCTCTAAGCGGAAAGATTGTCTGAAATAACAGGTTAAACACAGCAAAGTCTTATCTATCGTTCCACAAACAACAAGCAAACTTGGATGTCAAAGTCTTGGCTGAGTAAGACATTGAAAAAACACCATCAAAATCCTTCATTAAACATTTGTATATTATTCAGTTTCTAGAAAAACTCTCAAATATTTGCTTGCAGTTTTCAGCCTACACACTGGAAGGAACTGCATAACTGTTCACATAACTTATGTCAACATAATTATAGTCTCTCTTTTGTCTATAGTATATTATGTTAAATGCTAACAAATTGATTGTTACAGCATTGTTGCAGCATTTGGAGACTGTATTTGGAATTATTCAATTTTATTTATGAACTAAATTATAAAACTTTAATTTTGACTAATTGATTAGAATCAGCATTTATTTTATTATGAATTTGATTATCCTAAGAAGAGTGGCCACTATCCATCAATTTGTTAGTAATCTCCATTGTGAATGACCATGTTCTGTAGGACCTTAGTGACATTCTTATGCTAGGATGACTCAAAGTTTTAATTCAGTACTCAGTTATTCCATTTACATACTAAGTTGTCTCTGAAATTTGCTTCTTTTTGTATCTGTCATTATTTGAAAGAATAAAAAATTAAAATATAATATATTAATTTAATGTAGTGTTTCTGTGTGGGTGCATATATTTGTAAAGAATAATAAACTTAGTGTTTGTTGCAATAAATAAACATGCATACACAGTGCAAGAACATTCACTGTCACTTAGTTTACTGGTGTTTTAAACTGGAGCTATTCTATTAGCACCCAATAATGTGTGAATGTTAAAAATGTCCATGCATCATAACCTGTACATCCTAAAATAAGGTTATTACTAAGGATATATTTGGGCTAATTCAGAGCATAGACAAGGAAAGTCAAGTGTAAGAGGAAAATTCACTGAATTTCAAATCTGTTGCCCAGAGGATACAATGATTGAATTGAAATTTTAAATCTTTTAAAAGAAAACAACAGGCAAAAACAGCATTTCTGACAGAGAAGAGTCCAAGAACAATGCAACTATATTGTGTAAGAGAAAGACAGCATTTAATTACTATGGTATCTGGAAGGAGAAGACAGGAAAAGGGGATGCTCAAATTTCTGGGACTCAGGAAAAGCCATTTCCAACAGAGGGTTGGATCAAAGTCATCTCTTCTTAATCTAAAACACTCTAACATTACTGTGGAAATGAATCAGGAATGGAAGCACAGGGAAAGCTGATGACCCAGTTAGTTGGTAATCAAAATAGATCGAGAAATAAACAGTATTAATATGTGAATTAGTTCACTGGTAGTAAATATAGAAAGAAAGGAATGTATAAGAAATATATTTAAAAAGTAAAATTTGGGAAAGTGAAATGACCCAGTGAGTAAGGACACTTGCCACAAAAGATAACAAGAAGCTGTTTTTCATGCATTGATTGGATCTGGATAATAAAAGTGAGAAAGCAATCCTAAATTCTGAAAGAAAACATAACTAGAAGAGAGAAATTTCAAGGTTTAGTTATTGTTACTGTGACTGTAAATATTATATTGGGAAATGTACCCTTGTTTTTAAGCAAGATCATTAGTAGGGTTTTTCTGTAGGAACTTTGAAATATTGGACTCATAACTTCAAGTAAAGAATATGTTTGGGGTGGGATGGAGAGGTGACTTAGTGATTAGGAGCATATTCTTTTCTTGCAGAGGACCCCATTTGGTTCCCAGCATTGGCATCAGGCACCTCATAATCACCTACAACTCCAGATCCAGGGAACCAGCACCTCTGGCCTCAGCAGGCATCTGCACTCCTGTACATATACCCAACCCCTACACACACACACACACACACACACACACACACAAACAAACATAAACTAAAATTTTAAAGAAAACTTATTAAAAATATATTTCATTGTATTCCTCATGAAATTAAAGTGCTTGGAGATTATCAAAATATGAAGTGACCTTCTTTTGATATTCAAACAAAAGAACCAAGAAAAATGCATGAGGTCCATCATAAATGAAATTCAAATGTTAATGAAAGGATATGAATGTGAATATCTGATTTCCTCATTTAGACTTTACTATGCCCTTCTCATTCTGATTCTGGTGCAGAATAATGGCTTTTTTTCTCTATTCCCTTTCATGCATATTCATTTTCATTAAAAATCTGTAATAGATTTGGAAAGAAGTAATTTTGCACTTGATCTCAGCCCAAAGGCTGAGAGCAATGGAAAGAAGTAATTTTGAAGAGTTAAAATAAGAAAAGATTTTATAAACCTCACAAAATACTATGAACTTACAAATTGCAAATTAATTCAGTTTAAATGCATACCTCATATGGAATGTTTGTTTTCTAAAGATAATGGATATAATAAGAAATGACTGCATTAATTTTGGGGTAAAATTTTAATGAGAGAATTGACACATGAATTAGCTGTTTTGGTGACAGTGGAATAAATGGGTATTTTGATATATTTTAATAAATAAAGAAAAAGAAAGTAAATCACATAGTCCAGAAATCAGAGAACTAGTAAAATCATCTGATATATCCATGTTTATCTTGATATTCTTCCAATAGTCCCATTATGGAATCAACTGACATGATGAACAGATGAATAGAATCAGGAAATCTCTCTCTCTCTCTCTCTCTCTCTCTCTCTCTCTCTCTCTCTCTCTCTCTCTCTCTTACACACACACACACACACCACAAAGAAACACATAAACACATTGGAGTACATTTAATCCTAAGGTAAATATAATTATATTTGCATAAAATTATGTGCATATTGAGATTATGTCTGCAAACAAATAAGCCATATTCAGAAAGACATTTTCTGTAGTATTTAATGTGGGTTTGTTTTAAAAGAAGAAATGAGTGTAAAAAGAGAACAATTGTGGAAGATAAGGGGGTGGAAGGAGACAAGGAGAAAATAAAATATGAATGTGGTCAAATGGTATTATATATGCGAATAAAGTCCATTATTTGCATATAACAATACAAGCTAATAACAACCAGCATGTGGTCCTTTGTATGTGAGCCTTTAGGTTTCAGAAGCATTACCTCTGTTCCTGCTATATAAGGCCAAGTCTGGGAGTAGAAATAGGAAACATGAAGCCATGCTAGGTAGTTTATTACAAGGAAGAAACTCGAGGCCACTGCTACAGACTGTATTCAGTCCTTCAGTATCCATCAGTACAGTTGCCTTGTCAGAGCATCACAGAATCAGAGTCCTAAAATAAAAGAGTTCAGAATGTTCAAAAACTACAAATCTCATCTTGGGGCTAATTGTGCCTTCAAAATTTACTAAAATGAGTTAGTCTGAGGTAAGAGAAATTTAATGACAATGTAAATAAAATCTTCAGCTTAACAAATAATAAAAACGCATTAAGATCAAGGTTACACAGAATATAGTAAAAGTCTATCTGCTTCTACAGGCAGATTAACATTGTAGTAGGAACAGAACCACTGTAGACAAGCTCAAAAATCCTGCAGTAGATCTTCTGGTTTGTTCATATATCATGGAATTTGGTTTAATGTGGTTATTATCAAGTAACATGAAATTGAGGATTAAATGATGCATATTTCAATAGAAATATGAAAGATGCTATTTTCCAATTGATATGAAGAAAATCTATATTTTCCATATGGATGCTTAAGATTTTTCTCACTTGCATTTTATGAGAAGTAATGGTGATGTTGGCTTTTGCTTTGCATATTAATTAGAATACAAGAAGTGAAATTTTCAATATTTGATTTCAAATCATTTTTCAATATTGATCATCTTTTCAGTAGTCAGAATAGATTTGGGTTAAAATATGCAATTTTGGTATACTGTTAACTATTAATATTCTTTTCAGAAATTGCCAGTTCTAAAATTCAAAATGCATTATAAATATATTTAAACATTAATAATGTTAATTTGTTAAATTTAAAAATAAATTCAGGTTTAGTGCTTCTATATTTTTAATGTACTTCAAATATAGTATTTGTTTCTCATTTTTAATTACAAAATAGGCATATGACAACAGTTAATTTATTTTTTTTAATTTAAATGTATGCTTTCTACTTTTTTAGTACACTCTAACTCAGCAATCTGAACCTAACTTTTCCTGCTTTCATTTTCTCCCCAAATGATTATAAATGCTGGCATATAGAACTTTGAGAATGGCCACACTGCATTTCCTTTTCTGTCTTTAAATTTGTCTTGTACAAAGTTGCTATTGTTATAGTTGTTATTAGTGCTATTAGTCAATGTACCAAAGAAAACTGCTTGATACAAACACACACATAATGACCAGTGATTTCCCACTCAAAGCAATTGAGCTGATATTTTGGATTCAAAATAACACTGCTGACAATGTTCCCATATGTTTTCACATGAGTACAATTAGAAGCAAAAGTCCTTGTATATAGCTCTAGTTCTTTCCCAAGCACACTGTTCTTCAACAGCAGAAACATGCAATGGTGATGACAATAATAATAGTAATAGTAATAATAATAATAATAATAATAATAATAATAATAATAACAACAACAACAGAAACAAAAAATGACAACAAACATGGAAAATAGATACCAGCAAGGTCAATGGTGGGGTGGCCAGAGCTGATCAGCACAAGGCTGCAGGCAGGCAGTGACACTGCTCTGTTCAGAGCTTGGTCATGAGGTGGGAAGAAAAAGGAGTTTTCTCTTGGCAGGGAATTGATATGAAATAGCACTCAGAAAACTGTAGGTGAGTGATGACGTGGGCACAGTTGGGAAATATACCGATGAGATGGAAGTGAAATGCTTCCTATTATGTACACCCAGAGAACTACATGTGTGCAACATCCTGAAGATTTGCTTGCGAAGAGGAGTTCTTAAGGAACTGATAGCCAATGAAATAAAAATACATCTTTTAAAATGTTAAGAAATACTAGATTGTCTCCCCTTTAACAAAAAATAAAATGACTTGCTACACTCGGCCTTTTACCATATTAAACTGATGTTAGAATGTGTAGACAAAATATTCGTCATTGTGGGGGTGTATGCTTCTGATCCTAGCACTTGTGAAATTGAAACAAGAGAAATAAGAGTTCAAAGTTCATCCCTACCTATACCATGAGTTGGATGTCAGTCTCGAATACTTGAGATTCTATGTTGGCAAACAAAGCAAAAGCAACCAAACAAACACACAAATTTTATATATAAAAAAATCTAACAAAACACAATTGTTTCTAATTTGCCACCATTAATTTTTATGAAACACCCTGTCATTCTCCTTTCTAATCTGGCTCCTAACGATGCAATTTACACCATTCTGTAGGTATAGGTAACACTGTTTTTCTTCTGCTTCTGCTGAGATTTGATGCTGGACTCCCAGTTGCTCATATATGTTGAGTATTGGATGATTGCTGCTGCAGCCACCAGAAATAAGCCACCTGACACTGAGGTCATATTATTTTGAACATGTGCATTCACTTCATGTTTGATGGTATTTGTGTGAATGAACATATTGATGAAAGGAAAAATAATAATAATTATTGATATTAAAATATATAAATGTCACTTTATTAGATAGTTCAGTACAGTTAGGAATCATTGAAAAAAAGTTGACATCATTTTCTTATATCTCTGTGTTTTTACTGACTCATTATTAGGAATAATACATTAGCAACTATAACATTATCTGTCTTTGCCCTCACTATAATTTTCCTTAATTTTATTATTCTTTAAAATTATATATAACATATAGCTTAAATTCTGATTTATATCAAGTAATGTATTTTTGGCAACATCTTTGTTTTTCATCCAGTCCATGTAATATAGCATATTCTCTTATGACTTCTTTTCTATTTTTAAAACTTCCATCAGAATGTTAGAATGATTTCTAAGTGCTCTGTTTCCATATTTACTTTGGAAGGAAATATCTGAGGATGTGTTTGCTGCTCTATATTTTTCCTTAAAGATGTGGTGATAAAATATACTATGCAAATATCTGTTTGGCATAGATTCATAAAATCCAGAAAGTTGAATAACAAAAATGAAAATTAGTGATATCAAATTGTGAACATGCAGATTCTCTTGGGTTGCGATGTTTGTGTCTGCTCTGGAGATCTGTCTCTACACCTGAAAGGAATCTAATAGCTGGATTATAAATATCTGCAGATGTGTTTGATGATGAACCACATGGCCTTCATCCCTACCATGATGCTTTCTCATTGTAAAGTCCAAGAATTGCAAAGGAAAGCACAGCATGGCTGATTGAGTGCAGAAGAGGCTGGGGCCCCTCACAGCTGACTTCCCTTCAAGTGCCCAAGAGAATAGAATCCACAGAAGTTAGCATAAACCCCTATGGCAGTGCTTTCAACTCAGATAATCATATATTCACATTTTCTTCAGAAATTTTGACACTTAAATTTCTTTTCATGAAATTCCAGTACAGGATGAGGTACAGTCAATTACTATGCCATTCATTACAAAAACAAACAAACAAACAAACAAACAAACAAAAAACCTTTGGTTCATCTGCTGTGTTATCAAAAATAGATATTTTAGAAAGGATTCTTTGATAGTTTTCAATTAAGAAAAATTATGTCCAATGGGATGTTTGTTCTAGACTCTGAATATTCATATATCTGCAAATTGTACTTCTAACAATACACTGGAAATTATACTAAAGTACAAATCTTTTAATATGCCTTCTTCACCCATTGAATATGAAACAGTCTCAATTGTATTATTTATGTTAGATGTTATTCTCAAATGTGATGTCGTGTATGTGTGTGTGTGTGTGTGTGTGTGTGTGTGTGTGTTTTATTCATCTTATTTTTCTTATGTGATTCAATTATAGTGGTGGTAACAGTTAATTTAATAATTGCATAGGCAAGCTTCTTTGGCCTTCAATTTATTCCTTTTGAACTCTCCTGTGAATGTTGCTTTAACTATGTAAAGATATATTACATTTGTTTGTGTTGTGGAATATTACTTTAACTATGTAAAGGTGTGTTACATTTGTTTATGCTGAATTTGTTTAACAATGTAAAGATGTGTTGCTTTGCCTGCTTAAAGCACCTGGTTGAACTAATGAAAACCTGAATGGCCAATAGCAAGGCAATAGAGGGATAAGCATGACTCGTGGTAACAATAAATGTGTAAGAGGAGGAATCTAGGCTCTAGAGAAAAGAGAGAACAAGATCAAAGAAATAATGAAGGAGAAAGAGAAGGAGATACCTGGGGCCAGCCAGTCAGCCACCAGACAGACAGATATGGAAGAAGCAGGGATAATAGGACATACAGAATAAAAGAAAGGCAAAAATCCCCGAGGAAAAAAAAATCAATGAAGAGAAATATGTTAAGTTAAGTTATATGAGCTAGTGGGACAAGAATAAGATAAGGCTGAGCATGCACAACTAATAGTAAGTCTCCAGGTCATGATTTGGGGCCTGGAAGTCCACGAAAGCCTGCTACATTTGTCATTCCAATGTGGGAATGAATTTCCACATAGGGCCTCAGAAAGATGAAAAAACAAAAACAGAAAAAGAAAAATTGCTGTGGGATAATGTTTTAGTACACTGACTCAATAAAATCCTGGTTGGCCAGTAGCCAGGCAGGACATGTAGGCAGGGCAAGCAGACTAAAGAAATGCTGGGAAGAGGAAGAACAGAGTCAGGAGTCGCCAGTCAGACACAGAGGAGGCAAGATGACAAGGCAGAACTGAGAAAAGGTACCAAGCCACATGGCTAAATGTAGATAAGAATTATGGGTTAAGTATAAGAGCTAGTCAGTAATAAGCTTGACATAATGGCCAAGAAGTTATAGTTAATATAAGCCTCTGTGTGTTTACTTTACTGTGTGAAGGATGTGAGTGGGAGAGATTTGTCCTGATCATCGGCTGGGAGGCACACAGGAAAACTTTCAACTACATCTAGGAAATGGAAACAAGCTAAATGCCCTTCAACTGGTGAAATTATAAAGAAAACATAGCACATATATACTATGAAATACTAGTCATTTGTAAAGAAAAATGAGAACATTAACTTTGCATGGTAAATGGATAGAACTAGAAAAAAACATATTAAGTAAGATAGTCCAGACTCGGAAAGGAATGTTGCATGTTCTCTCACTTCAGAGGCTCCTAGCTCCAAATCTTCAGATGTGAGTTTTCATAGCCTAAAGTCATTGCAGAAACCAGGGACATAAAAAGGAACAATTGCTAGCTAGGGTAGGAAGCTTGGGAAATGACAAAGAACTGACTATCAGGATACAAATGATTTGTGTGAAAAAGAGATTGGCTCTTTAGGGCAAGGGAGGAAAGTAAATATAGAAGAAAGATGGAGGAATATGAAATAACAGTAAGAATGTCTGAAATAATCATAAGGAATTATACTATTAACCATGTAACTGTGATGGTTTGAAAAAAAATGACCCCCAAAGGAAGTAGCACTATTAGGAGATGTGGCTTTGTTGGAATAGGTATGGAGGAAATGTGCTACTGTGGAGGCAGGCTTTGAGGTCTTATATATGCTCAAGATACCACCCAGTGTCTCAGACTACTTCCTATTGCAAGGTGTAGGACTCTCAGCTACTGTTCGAGCTCCTTGTCTGCTCACCCTGCCTATACTTCCTGCCTGGCTACTGGCCAATCAGCATTTCATTTATCAACCAATCAGATCAACACATATTCATGAAATACAAAACAACATCCCACAGCACTTCTACCTTTGTGTCTAAACCAAAAGGAAGGTTTTAACTTTAACAGAGTAAAATTACATATAATAAAAGTTACCAAGCAAGAATTACAGTTACAATGTCTAGTCTATTTGTATTTGGCAAAGTTAAAGAAAATGTTTTATCATCAATCCTATATATGTAAGTCTCAAGTTTCATATCTAATTTATCTTTTATCATAATCAATGAAAATTATAACTATTTAGTCTTCAACTACATTAAACACCCCAGAAGGATATAATATTACCTAAGTAAACAGGAAATGAATTGTAAGCAACTTACAAAATTCTGAAAATGACAGAGACAGCTGCCTGCCTGGACAGTCATTCAAAGTTTCTCTGCAACGCTGGGGCACCATCTTCTGCCTACAGGCTTAGCATATCTGACAGACTCATTTATTAAGTAGAATGTATGCAAGGCTTACAACTCAACCCAACATTCAGTGCAAGTATTCCATTTACCATATAAACTTGAATTCTACCAGTGTCAATTTATCATGATTCAGGATCTTTAATTCTAGAAATTGCTGGTCTTTTGGAATTCAGCTTCCCATTCTTCTTGGTTTGTGTGTGGCTTCATCTCCTTTCTTAAATGTCAGTCTACCATTGAGAGGCCAGACTCCATCAGCCTAGTTGCTCCTTCAAGAATAACTGTTCCAGCTACTGTGCCACTGCACACCAGGAGCCATCAGTCCACTGTCCGTTCAGCTGCCTTTGAAAGAAGGGGCACTGTACCTTTTCCAAATTGCAAAGCCACTTCAATGATGATGCCATATTGTCCTGGCCTCAGAGGATGCCTGTTGTCAAAGTTGCAACCATACTTGTCTTGGCAACAAGCAGTAGCCCTTTGTTAATGTCCTGTTTGTCCATTTTGGAAAGCATACTGTCAGCAGTTGATGCCAGGACACTTTTTTGCAGAGGCTAACTTTTACCACAATGAAAGTTAACTCCATATGTAGTTTCTTCAATGCCCATATCTTTTCTGAAGTAGATTGGTTCTACCAGGAGCAGACATGCCTCACAGTCTTAAAAAAAAAAAACTATGTTATTAAAACATCTTAAATGTCATATCCTATAGATTTCTGAAGGGTTTCAAGATGACATGACTATCTAAAATATATCTCTGCTTGACCTTGGAAACATACCCGATATAATTACAAGTTCAATTGTAATGTCTATCTACTAACTTTCATTTCCTTATATCCTAATAGTTGGTAAAAATAACATTCAATGATTAGCAAATTGTATTACATTTTCTAATGAACTGTATAGGTACAATATCTGGAACAAGATTAGAAATAGATGTAGAATATATCAATCTCAAATAGGTATCAATATACATAATCTGTATGCAATATAAAAAAATCTAATCCAGTGTAAAATACTTAAAAATAGTAGTTGTCTTTTAAAAGTAGATTTGATAATCTACCTTGTTATCTATATCATATCTATGTACTCTCTTTTCAGAGTAGACTCAATAAGCTACCCTTTATCTATCATTTCTATATCTTTTTTTATGAGTAGATTCAGTAATCTACCTCTTATCTATATCTTCCTTTTTCTTTTTCTTTTCTTTTTTTCTTCAAACAAGAACCTTAAATCTAATCTCCTTTTTTTTTTTTTTAAGCCTCTTTCCTGGCCATTAACAATAACAACTTGTAACTAACCATCCTAAACAATGACAACTATCCCAAACCCAAAACCCACTAAAGGACCATAAACCACCAACCCAATCTCTTGGGAATGTGGGCATGTGATCTTAAAATTGCTTCCTGCTGTTTGTGGGCAAAGGCATCTTTAGGGGATCCTGAAAAGGAAAATTTTGGGTTAATTGTCAAATTTTGGGAGAGGTAGCTATACCTATCACTTGTTGTCTAGTCTCTGCATAATGTGAAAGTGCAGGACTTATCTCAAGTCCTTGTTCGAGTAGTCTGTAAAACTGGATCATCTCAGCTAGCGATCTCAAAATTGTCCCGAGCAGTTTGTAGTCCAAAGCTGATTTTTAGGTGATATTTGTCGGCTTAATGGTATTACTATTGTCCATGTGGAATTGTCGCTGTGGTGCCCCATCATCTTTCTGGAGACTTCAAATTCACTGTTAGGCCTGGTCATTATTCCTTGAAGAAAACTGATAGAGACTCTAACACAAAAACATTTATAGGCAGCTAAATGAAGACTATTTTCTAGAATTAGTTAGTACTCTATATGACCATTAATATCATGACAAAGTGTTATATATATATATATATAATTATAATTTATAATGTTATATATATATATAATTTTGATATAAATTTCCTACCTGAAGAAAAGTTCAAAGAATCAAAATAGAACCAAAGAATTGAGAGATTATTGACAAAGGAATAGTCCCTTAATTTTAGTTTTCTTCTGCCCATATCCAATGGTTCTTCTGACATGATATAGAGATTTTACATTTTCTTTTTAATAAACATGCTTGGGTTTCGAGAAGGAGAGAGCCATCCTCCAACTCCAAAGCCAGCTTTAGTTTTTAATTAAGCTGGGACTATGAAAAGACCATTTGTGTTAAGTGTCTGTAAAGAAGACCAGAAACAAACATTTAGGAAGACTGATGAAATTTTATATGTGATATACCAATAGTCCAATTTACTCTTTTTCTTGGGACATTTTATTTCTGGATGATTTGCCACTTTTCTTCAGATGTCTTATTTGTCCAGTGTTCTTCAGATTCCTTATCCTTCATTCTCCTGAAAGACAAAAACAAAAACCCTTCCCAAAGCCTAAAGTTGGGGAGGTTCCCTTTTGACAGGTTATATCTGACCAAATGAAAAGCATTTGTTAGTGGTATAAGTTAGTTTAAATTGGATGGTCATGCTGGTTGATGAACTATCACCTATTCTAATTAAGAGGTCTCTCTTGTTCAAATAAAACCTTTATAAATTTTGAAGGTATCCATAGCTTTCCTTCTCCTGTAGAAACAAAAGCAAAACCTCTTCCCCAACGTAACACGTATCACGGTTTCCATTCTGAGGTCAGCACATCCTTAAAGTATATAGGCTGATTTAATTCTGTAGGTTTTTTTTCTGTTATCTAATGCCTCTCCACAACTGTTGTTTCTTTCTCATTAGCATTGAGAAAATTCAAAGTTAACAGAGCATTATGTAATCTGTTTCTGGGAGTTTTTGTTACTCCTTTCTGTTTATTTAGCATATCCTTTAGAGTTCAGTTTGATCTTTCTATAACTGCTTGACTGTAGGATTATGTGGTATGCCTGTAATATGCTTTATATTGTAATAAGAAAAAAAAACTGTTTCATTTTACCAGAGACATATGCTGGAGCATTGTCAGTTTTAATTTGTGCAGATATATGCATGATGGCCATAACTTCTAGTAAATGTTTGATTACAGAATCAGCTTTTTCAGAACTCAAAGCAGTTGTCCATTGTAATCTTGAATAAATACCAATAGTGTAGTGTGGTGTACATATTTCAATTTTCTAAATTCTGTAAAGTGAAACACATCCATCTGCCAGATTTCATTCCTCTGAGTACCCTTTGGGTTACATTCTGCTGGTAGAAGAGTCTGATTGTAAAAAGAACAAGTAGGACATTTCCTTACAACTTCCTTGGCTTGTTGCCAGGTTATGGAAGAATACTTTTTTAAACCTTTACTATTGACATGATTTTTTTTTATGAAATTCTGAGGCCTCCAGCAAATTACCTGCCAATAGTTTATTGATCTTGTCATTACCTTGTGTTAGAGGACCTGGCAGACCCACATGGGATTGGATATGAGATTTGTATAAAAGATGCTTCATATTCCTGATTATGAATATGGCTTCTTAATGAGGCTGTACCATACAGCAATCTCTTGAGTAGCCAGCACATTAAATAGAAACAAGCTAAGTGAAAATGCCAGTGCAACAAAGGGGGCCTAGCTACAGCCTAGCAGTTAGTTTAAGGTTTGGCTCACACAGTCAGAAAGGGGTTGAGACATGCAGTCAGGCAGGTCCAAACCCCCATCCTACTACCGCCCCAAAATGCTGCAGTTTGTTTAAAATGTAGGCTTAAGAAAGAAAAGAAAAAGAAAATGGGTATAAACAGTCAAATTTAAAAATAAATAGTTTTAAGAGTAATTGAGTCTTTAAAGAGAGAGTAATCCAATATAAAGGAAAAAGGCACGTAAAGATGGGAAACACATAGGGAGTCTGGATCCTGTGGTATTGTGTTGACTTTTACTTTTTTGAATAATGATGAGTGAATGACAGCTGCTGAGAGACACTGGATTGTTAAAGGGACTGCTAAATTAAGCCAACCTAGATAGTTTAAGGTTGCCTTTACTTTAAAATGGAAGTAAATGTATTGTGTTGGGGGAAAGGTTATGCTTTTATTTCGACAGGAAATGAAAGGCTGTGGATTCCTTCAAGGTTAATAGTAATCATATGTGATAGGGGGTGATCTTACTTACATACAGAAATAAACCAAGAAAAGTATAAGCTGAGTGACATATATGCTGATCCCTCTGTATGGGAATAGTTCTGAGACTGTACAACAAATGTTATATCTCATTTTACCAAGAGTTGACCATTATTTCAGTTGTTTCATAATTCCCTAAAGATTCTATTGCCCCAAGACAAAGGAAACAGTCTAAAGAACACAACAACCCCGTTTCCAAGAGGTGGTGTTGGTGGTTTTTGGTCATTTGGTGGGATATGAATGTTTGCCAACACTTAGTGGAGATGTTGCAATATAGGTCAAAAAGACAATTATTAACCTCAAAGATTTTACATTGATATGGATTTTGGTATATTGATACAAATTCACAGTTATTCTTGGTATATTTTACCCCTGTATTTATTCTTGTTTAAGGTTTTGTGCTTATACAGCTCATTTAAAAATGTAATGTATAATTAAGAAATGCAAGCTAGTACTTAGTCCTCTATAATCAAACATGTTAGGTATGTTTTCAAGGTTAAACAGATATATTTTAGATAGATAGGTGACCTTCAAATGCTTCATAGAACTAAAGGATATGATATTTAAGATGTTTAATAACCTAAGGCTTTTCATGACAGTAAGACACATCTGCTCCTGGCAGCACCAGTCTACTTCAGAAAAAGATGACAGATATTGAAGAGCCTCCATATAGAGTTTATTTTTATTGTGGCAGAGCTAGCCTTTTGGGCAAGAAACTGCACTTGCCTCAACTACTGACAATGTACTGTGCAAACTGGACAAGCAAGACACAAAGGAAAATGACTGCCAAATTTGCAAAATAAGGCAGCAGAGTCCTTCAAAATTCCTGCTGCATAGAAAAATCTGCCAAATATTCTAGACCTGTAGGCTGAAGATGGATTCCCCAACATTGCAGAGGAATTTTGTGTGACTGTCCAGGCAGCCAAATGTCTCTGTTGTTTCTATAGTTATGGAAGTATCTTGCACTGCACTTCCTGTTTAATCAGGTAATATTATATCCTGCTGAGGTCTTTGATAGCATTGAAGATGAGATAATTACAGCTACAGTTTTCCTCAGATTATGATGGAAGGTAAATTAGATATAAAACTTTGGGCTCATTAAGAAATGATAGATAATAGAGTGATTTTTTTCAAATTTGCCAAATACAAATGGACTGGATGCTGTAAATATAATTCTTGATAACTGCTCTTATTGTATATAGTTTTACTATGTTAAAGTTAAAACCCTTTTTTATTTAGACAGAAAGGAGGAAATGTTGTGAAATGTTACTTTAACTATGTAAAGGTGTGTTACAATTGTTTCTGCTGCATTTGTTTAACGACATAAAGATGTATTGTTTTGCCTGCCTAAGGCATCTGACTGGTCTAATAAAAAGCTGAGTGGCCAATAGCTAGGCAGTAGAGTGATGGGCATGGCTGGTTATCAGAGTGAATATAGAGAAGGAGGTATCTAGGCTCAAGAGAAGAGAGAAAACAATAGAGAAGGGAGAATGAGGGAGAAAGAGAAGGAGACACACAGGGCCAGCCAGGCAGTCACCACACAGACAGATATGGAAGAAGCAGGAAAATTAGGACATACAGAATGAAAGAAAGGTAAAACACCCCAAGGCAAAAAGGCAGTGAAGAGAAACAGGTTAAATTAAGTTATAAGAGTTATTGGGACAAGTATAAAATAAGGCTGAGCATTCATAACTAATAATAGGTCTCCATGTCATGATTTGGGCCTGGTGGTCTGAGAAAGCCTGTTACAGTCTCCTTCATCATCTTCTGTCTTGGGTGGTTGTGAGCTGACAGATGTGAGTTCTGAGATCTGAACTTCAGTTCTTTGCAAGAGCAGTATGTACTAAACCACCTCTTTCGCCTTCAAATGCATCTATTCTGATGTTTATTCATGTGAATAACCAAAGGCATTGCTGATGAGGAAATGTGCCTACGTGAGTAGCAGATTTTAGACTTTCCCTTGCTTCCATGGTTACCTTGAGAGAAAAGACAAATAACCAGATGGACTCTACTTATGTCAGTATGACCTCCTGGAACATTCCATAGTTACACTCAGGAAGCTACAGGAGAGGAAAATGGATCTGATTGTCCTGGTTTCTGAAGGAAAAGCCTTAGTCAGAGCTATTTGAAGCAAATTTTACAGATATTTTTTTTCTATCACCAGCCTCTACAAATCTAGATCCACACGACCATTTTCACCTAGGCCAGAATGACAGCACTTGCCTAACTGATCAAGCAGAAAGATGGCTATGACCAGGGCTAAGAATCAATATCGTGGTTGCCCCAAACACAAGGCCCATGGATGTGATTTTATCCTAAAATTTGGCTTGAGTAACAAGGCTGTTATTTGTTCAAATTACCACTTGCTATGATTGTGCTAGGAGTCAGTCTTGTGATTGTTCAGAAAAAAAAATGAGTAGGTTTGTACAAACATCCCTTCTCACATGGCATCAGCAAGCTCACTCAGGACTTTGGCTGGGAAGCACTCTCCTCTGATGCCTACTTTGAATTTATAGTCTTGACTCCAGTAAAGGGCTTCTTTTCATAAGTCTTGTCTTTGCTACTTTCACTAGGGTGACAGAATTGGAAGCAAGGAGAGAGAGGTTGGAAATAGAGGAGGATCATCAGCACAGAAAGAGAAGGAACATCCTTCAGCTGAGGAGCCCATAACTGACAGAAGAAACTTCCAGAGTGGCCAGGTCAGGGAGAATGAAAGTGGTAGATAGAAGAGAGATGGAAATGGAGGCAAGAACTGAGACTACAGAGTGATCAAAGGCTGTAGGAGCCAGGTAAGAGGATAAGGTCCATGTTACCAAAAGGGAACTGACAAAATATTCTTCAAATTAAAACAAATCAGAAAAGATAATGAAGACCTCTTCATACTATTCAAAGGGAATAATAAACTAATAACATATCATAGTTCTAAACATATATGCACCAAACTCTGGTGCACCCAATTTGATAAAATGTAAACTATTGAATTTAAAGACACAGGCTAATTGTAATTCAATAATAGTGACTTTAGTACCTCCACTTTATCCAATAGTCAAGTCATCTGGACAGAAAGACAGAGAAACTTCAGAATCAAATTATATCAAACATCAAATAGGCCTAATGAATACGGAATATTCTACTCAAACACAATGAATATACATTCTAGTTTACAACCAATGGAATAGTCTTTAAAGTAGAGACTATCACAGGGCACAAAGAAATCTAGTCAAATTTAGAAAAATTGAAATCAGTCCATGTATCCATCTGAAAACAATGCAATGAAACTTATAATCAACAGGAAGCAAACCTCTAGTGAGAATGCAAGCTCATGGAGATTAAATGACACATTACAAACAGATTACTAGGTCAAAGAAGAAGTTAAAAATGCAAGCAAAGAATTCCTGGAATTAAATGAAAATGTAATCAACACAATGAAACCTAGGAAGACATTAAGCAAGCCTGGGGTTGAATTTTTTAGTGTTAAACACATAAAAACCAGAAAGAGCACAAATAAATTATATAATGATGGAACTCAATAATTTAGAACAACAAGAATAAACAAAACCCAAGTCCAATAGACTGCAAATAGCAATAAAAATCAGAGCAGAAATTAATGAAAGAAAATAAAGAAAGCAATACAAAGAAACAACAGGTCTGAGAGCTTGTTCTTTGGAAGATAACCAAGATTAACAGACTTTTGACCCAGTTAATCAAAAGAAAGAGATGACCTAAATTAACAGATTCAGAGCTGAACGAGAAAACATGATAACAAACTCCAAAGACATATACTCTTTTAAGTTAGAAATCCTAAAACAAATGGATACATTTATAGGTTCACTCCAAGCACCATCAGGGAATGAGGAAGGGTAATGTTAGCACACAGTTTTTGTGAAGGTGACATGGGAAAGTTTGTCGAAGGAGACTTAAGTAGAGAAGATAGTAGAGTGCAATCCAAAGGGAGAGGGAAGGAAGACGGATAAATAACTCTAAAGATGTACACCAAGTCATAAGAAAATATGCTGTTGATTTAAAATTATATATGTATATTTGTAATTTTATTGCATAATTGAAGTTAACCAACTGGGTGATAATATTCTCCCTTAAATATGTAGACTAACAGAATCTAAATGGTAGTAGTGGAAAATGTCCCTTGGAGTTGTTGGTCAGGAAAGTATAAGAGAGTCTATAAATAGTATAGGCTATACTCTCAGTCCTTAGGCTCTGAGGCTGAGGACACTACATACTTATGGCACAGGACTTTGAATTGAGCTGGGGCTGACTTAAATCCCTTCATTCTGCTCAGAGGTATAGCCTCTGTGATATTTGAAGGAGCCCTTTAAGCTTAAAGTAGAGAAAAACAATCTGGAGTTCAAAGCTGCTGTAAAATTTACAGACCACAACAATTATAAGCAGGTCAAAACATTTTAAAAGTGCGAAAATTGCACTTGCATTTTGAGTATAACTAACGTTAGCCTGATTGGACTTCAGGCCGGCTCATTAGGAGGGAAATCAAATCTCAGGAGTGAATTTAACCAATTACCTGTGTCTGTCTGGTGTGGTCATTGAACCTAGAAAAAAAAAAAAAAAAACTTTACTGCTGCCTATTTCTTTAACCAGTATAATCTCTCACTGAATTCTAAATACCTGCAGATAGCATTGTTTTTACTTCTTATCAAAGGAGTTTCTTACTGCAGCAGATAGACGACATTATAAAAAGTCACAACTGGTCAAAATGTAAATATCAAATCACCATGTGGTGTCCAGCTCCAATGAATACATTACAATATAATGCCTAGACCTAAGGCTCAGAGAACATCCAAGATGTTGTGGAGATAGTGTAAGACAAAAAATGTTTAGGCACCTGTTTCCTGATAGTTTCTTCTAAACAAAAATGAAAAAAAAAAAAAGCAGGGAAAAAAGGACATGAAGTTAGGGGTGATGTGGAAGACAAGATGGTTCTGTTAGGAGGAGTTGGGGGAATGTATGTGGTCTGATTATCATGATACATTATATGACATTCTCAAGAGTTAATAAAAGTATGTTCTTAAAAAAGCACATTATTGAAAATTTCCAAAGAATTAGCAATTTTAAAAATTCAAATTTAATATTTAGTTAAGTTTAAAATCCAAGGTTTTCCTAAATTTCCATGCATCAGTCAATGTGGCTGACTCCATCCCTATTGCAAATATCCAGATAATACCAAAGGGAGAAAAATAAAACATGTGATACACTATTTTCCGTATCTTTTAATAGAATATTAAATTTTGTACAATGTTAATCCCTGGTAACAGTCATGCCGATGTTCAATTAATTTTTCTTTTCTACTTTAAAAGTGGTTTCCTGTTTTTAATACCCGACCATAGGCTAACCCCTCTTTCACAAAATAAAAACCAAAAACTTTCAAAAATGAAAGTTTTGACTCTCTTTCAGATGGCTATATGAAAACTAAACAGAAAAAAATCTAACAGCAGTCACAGCACTTTTCAGCCAGATCAGTTGCACATTTATGAGAGAGGTTGCTCTCAAATATGTGAAAATGCCACAGTGAGATGTAATCTTTGCTCTGCTGACTGAGAAAAAGGAAAAAGCTTTTTGTACGATTTTAGAGCTTGGCTATAATTATGCACATATAGATGTCAGACAGAATAACCCTTGTAAGTAACAATAAATGTCTGTGAATCATTTTATTAACCTTTTTTTATTTGCCATTTATTGGAAAAGTGACCTTTGAAAGCTGGTTAATTCATTTAAGTTATTAAAACTTTGAACAATACTCAGGAAATAGAATCATTTTATTACCATGAGATGCTCCTGTTAATAATCCACACAGTTCTCAGGAGAAGCAGGGTAGGAATCGATGCTTTAACTGCAACTCTTCTGACTTTTAGCTCTATTAAGCTAATGGCAATGATTTCTAAAGGTGAACAGGGATTTTCATACCATACTGTCAGTGGATAATAAAACCATAAATGACCCTAAAGGTAATCTAAACTACATGCTTTTGTTGTTCCCGATTAAAAGATATGGTTTTTAAATACCACAAATCAGTGGGGTGATGCCAGAAGTGTGACCAACTATTTCATAAAGATATCATAAATAGAACATGGGGCACCTAATTTGCTACTCACTTTTATCTTTATTTTGTACTCCCCCATTGTAAAAATAAAGGTGGGAAATTTTTGCAAATTCTAATAAAACAACAATATAGAACACAAAACAAGCATCTAGACCTTGCCATCTGAGAAAATTCGGGAGAATTACACTAAAACCTCACAACTTAATTTATTCATTAGAAAAGGAGACAATCATCATATGTATTGTGCTTTAACTTTAAAAAATACAATTTGTTTTTAAAATTTCTAATAGATCTCCATAGAGTGTCTGCATGCTCTTTACTTCACAGTCCTGTCTGCTATGAAAACATGATCTGTGTTTTCTAGAGAAACAGACTACAAAGCTGAATTTTAAAATTATTATTTATATTTCTTCTTTGCTACATTCCAAAGTCATATAGGATTTTTGTTGTTGTTGTTGTTGGATGTATGTGTGTACACCACATAGGTCAGAATGAGGATTTTAATCTCCTGGGACTGGAGTTACAGTTAAGGCTGTGAGCTGCCATGTAGGTGATAGGGATTGAACTCATGACCTCTGTAAGAGCAATAAATGACTACTGGGCTAACTCCTAAGCCTTGATTTTAATCTTTAAATCAAATAACAAATACAAATAGTAAGTAATCTCAAGTATATCATATGAGCTATAAATAATTCATTTTTGCAACTAATTTATATTTTTAGGCCTTGTATCTGTTTTGTTGCAATCCATTTATGGTATAAGTGATAAAGTTTGAATTTTTTCAGAGTCCCTGTGCTGCAGCTATTTTTGTGTCTTGTTTAATTTAATGTGCTGTTGATGTATGGGCTTTTAGTGTCTCATGTTTGCTAAGTCTTTTTAGTCTCATATTTGTAACTATTTCTTTTAAGCTGGTAACCTAAGTCTAATTGCAATTTGAACCTCATACTCTTAATTTTCAGTGCTACAACATATTGTTTGTGTTATTGATACTGCAAATCATATTTATTTATACCGTGTTTCCATGACCATATTTTATACTTCTTTACTCTTTCATATTTTAATTCCATATGATGAAATGATTTACACACCACTGTGACAATATCGTAACATTTATTTCACTGCATATTTACCCTTACAAGCTGCTTTATGTTTTGCACAGCTTTCTGCTGCATTTTGGAGCCCTGTGGTTTCAGCTTGAAGGGCTTCCTTTGTCATTGTTTTCAAGGTCATGTTAGTGTTGATTAAAAACCCTTAAATTTTTTGTTTTTCTCAGGAACATCAATCACTTTATGTTTAATACAGGTTTTTACACAGGATTACTGCTCAGGTCGTGCAGTTTCCTGTTGTTGTTTTCTTTTCTTTTCTCTCATTATCTGAGCTTATTATTCACTCCCTTCTGATCTACAACCCCCATTCTGAGAAACCCACCGAAACATCCTTATAGAGGTCCCTGTGTTAACAAAGGCAAAAATTGCCCATCTCTTTCTACTTCAATTATCTGACTGTGACGTTCTCAGATTTGATTATAATACCTACCTATGTGAATCTGTTTAAATTATACTACTTTAAGTTATTTTATGTTCTTTAAACAAAATCTCTACTATTTCTCACATAATTGAGAATTTTAAAGTCATTTTTTGTTAAACAATTGGTTTTGTGTCCTTCTGCCTTTTCCTATCCTCAGATGTCCATCAGGACCATCATGAGTGCATCTTCCTGATTCACGTTGTCTTAAAAGGTTCACAGGATTTTCTTACTTTCTCCTTCTTTGTTTCTTTTTGTGGTGCTTCTTGGGTTGTGTAAAATGACCTGTCTCTATCTCTCCAAATTGTTACTTCTACATCCTCAGGTCCTCATTAATCTAGGGAATTTTTCAATAAAGGCATGACATTTTTCAGTTGCCAATTTTTTTATTTGTTCTAATATTTTCTGCTTTATTTTGGAAAACCTTATTTTGTGTATTTATCTATTTCTCACCTTCCTGAACTCACTTAGCATCTTTAAGATGGTTATTTTTGAACTACTATAAAATTAATAATGTGTCTTTAGAAACATAGATGTTTGAAGATTTATTATGTTTCTATGGTTAGACCACTTCTCCTTGTTCTTAAGCTATTTTTTTCATGTGTTTTGTTACATTGTGTGATGTCTGAGAATTAGGAACACATTCACATATACACACAGCGAAACAAGCAGAGACAAAGACAGAAAGACAAAGACAAAGAGAGAGGGGGGTCACCATCTGTTCTAGGTTTTAAAAATCAATTGATACAGAAAAATACTCCTCCTCAAGTACCCTGGCTAGATAGTCATGAATTACTTAAGATTTCTTTTGACTATATCTTATCTGAGTTTGCTTATAGAGATTCATAGATAATGTAAATTCCTGTACTAATTTCATTCTCTCTCTCTCTCTCTCTCTCTCTCTCTCTCTCTCTCTCTCTCTCTCTCTCTCTCTCTCTCTCTCTCTCTCTCTCTCTCTCTCTCTCTCTCTCTCTCTCTCTCTCTCTCTCTCTCTCTCTCTCTCTCTCTCTCTCTCCTACTCTCTCCGTCCCTGCACCCCACCCCCTTATCTAGGGATCACAATCTCATGTTCAGTCTGTTGTCATTATGCTATAATGAGTTTCTCTGTATCAGTGCTCCCTTCTATAGTCTGCCAGGTGTTCCCTTAGCTCTGCCAGGTGTCATAACGTGCTTGAGTTGGAGCAAAGGGAAATGGGTCCCCCAAGAAATAGTATCAAATAACCAGAAAATTGGATGCACTTCCTCTCTCTGCCCAAGAAAGAGACTGCTGAGCTTTAATGGCCTCTGTTTGATGGATTACCAGCCCTCTGGAACAACAGAAACTTTCTAGTAGATACTCAAGTAAGCTACAGGCTAAGCTGTTCTAAATACTATTTTCTTAGAAGGATTTAACATGAAATGGGTTAGAAATCAGGAAGTAATGGAATACTTAAAACAACATTTCTGTGTACATTCAAACTGAACATCATTTAAGTAAGTAAGGCAGGGCACAGCCTCACCTCAACAGTTGATCCACATTTTTATATTATAGCTAATACATGTTTTCAATAGGTCTTATTTTACTGGCTTTGTTTTTTTTTAAATAATAAATATTAGTCAATACACCACCATACTATGGTATGTTCTCACATATTTATGGGTTATGGGAATGGAATAAATTGATGTCATGAAGTTCAATAATTGGATGGACTTATGTTCTACTGATTTATGTCACATCCTCTCATGAACTTTTCCTCATCTTCTTTCTTTCTGTGAAAAATCTCAGACTGATTGAGTGCAATAAGTGCATGATTGAATGTCACTTAAGTTCCCAGAGAGGTGCAACAATTTGGTTCTGTAGGTTTTTAGGCAACGACTCTTCATAGGATGTCCTTAAGTTAGTGGGGCAAATCCTCAAAAGGGAATGCTAACCCATTCTTTCTCTGCTTTCTGCCTATGAAAGGGACAGTTGATCCCACAATTTGCTACTCACCACTCTATCTAGCACCTATAGGAATGGCTCAAACAATAGGCCTGTCTCTTAGATGAGAAAGCTCAGAACTGTGAGCTAAGTAATCTTTTTGTAAACTAAGAACCTTGGTATTACATTACAGTGACAGAACTCTGGCTAGTCACTGGCAAACAATGACGTAATGAAAACGTTTACTCAGAGAGACTAGTTTCTTCCACAATGCTGTAAACTTTTAATTTCACAAACTAAACTCTTAAGTGTTTGCAGGCAACCTAACAGCACATAAAAAATGTATTCTGTCTGTAGTGAGACAACATGGCCATTTGTCCACACCTCTATCTGTATTGTCTTTTTCATCCTATCTATCTATCTGTCTGTCTGTCTGACTATATATTTATAATTTATTTATCTATCATCTATCTATCTCTCTATCTACATATCATCTATCTGTCTGTCTATCTTTATATATATATGTAATTTATTTATCTATCATCTATCTCTCTATCTACATATCATCTATCATTTAGCTATCTATCACTTGATATAGCTATTATCTATTGAGAAAGAGAACTATATATATATATATATATATATATATATATAGTTACATATATATACATATATATAGTTACATATATATACATATATATGGAACATTTATTATATAATATTTGAAATATAAACAAGATTTAAGGTGGTGGAAAAGTAGGTCTTAAGTTGATAAAAAATAAGAGCTGTGCATTTTAAGTTTTATGTATATAAGATTTGTATACCTGAATCTCTACCAAAAAACCTTCCAAAAATCTGTTTTACTGCTTACTTATGCCTACTGAACTTTCTTTCCTTCCTCTACTTCCAGTACTCTTTTCTTAATAATGAATTTGTTTCTTTTCCTAGTTTTATTTAAAACTGATGACCTTTCAGCTACTGTACTACTAATCAGTTATCAAACCAGAATATCTAGAAGTTGCATCTTTCTTATTACCCCCTAAGATTTAATCACGCAATTAATGAAAGTAAAACCATGTAAGATCTGAAATTCATTCTATAGAACAGTGAGATATTGTTTATATATTGATTCATGCATTCAAATGTATATTATTGAATTTATTATGTCTATCCATAGAGAAGCCACTGCAATATTTTTAAAAAGTATCTAACCGTATGAAATAAAAATTTTAAATGCATTTTATATATTTTTATATATGTGAGTGCTTGGCAAGTGTGTATGAGTGTACACCGTGTTCATGCAAATCCCATGGAGCCAGAGAGAGTTACAGATCCCCTGGAACTGGAGTCATATGTGGTTCTGAGATTCTATATATGTGCTGGAAGATACTGGAAATCCTAGGTCCTCTGGAAGATCATACAGTCCTCTTAACCACTGAGCCATCTTTAAATCTCCTGAAATAAACACTTAATTTTTCACAGTTTAGCAACTCCCTCTACAACTAAAGTACTCTACAATTTCCATCATCAATGATAAAACCAAAAATAACCATCATAAAGACTTTTGTAGACCAATGTAAAGAAGAATTAAATTGGAAATAAAATTCTAGATGTTTTCATGGACTTAAAAATGAAAATGTATATACTACAGAAAATAGTTGTCTATATATAAATAACCATAAATTATTTTTAGATTTAATTTGATTCAATAGAAAGTCTATATTCTTATACCCACAAGACTTTCACATTAAGTGCAAATAAGCCTATCAAAATTATGAAGAAATTTCTTGATTTATTTTGAAATTATTAGAAACATTTTATTTCACTTTATTTCTCTCTGAATGATGATTGAGAAAAAGATATTCTATATCTTAATGCTTGGACAATCAGAAGAGACTACTTTAAGTCACTAGGTAAACAGAGTCTATTATATTTTATGAGATCCATGATCATCTTGATGGTGAGGTTTTAGCCTGTCAAACAGTGTATCTGAAACTTTGACTAATTTTAGGAAATTTTTAAAATGAGAATATGTTTCAAGCACATATATCCATGTAAGAAAAAAATAAACATTCTCTCAAGTAAGGCAATGAGTAGTTCCTAAATATATGTAAAATTCTTCTTGTCTAGAAGACTCAGGTTTTTCAAACTAAAACATAAGGAGGCATTCCCTCATCGAAATAAAGTTTTAGGCATTATATAATTATATATAATATATAGGATAGCATTTATTTTGCCTGTGATATTTTCCTCCTGAATCTGTGAGATAAACAGAAAAGGGTTATAATTAAAGCTGCTTTTATTGAATAGCATCATATGCTAATTCCAAATTTATTCCCATTGCATCTTAATTAAAACGCCTCTTTTATCTTCAAAGGAAAAAGAAATCAGAAAAGGCAAAAGAGTAATAAATATTGAAAACATCATTTTGGCATTCGATTGAATTATTTTTGATATTAAGAGGAATAGTTAATGATAATGAATGTTTAAGAAGAAAATATTCAATATTTTGAATTATTTTCCTTTTTCCTACTTTTGTTTCTGCTCTTTGAAAGGAAATGCTAGTTTATATCCTTTAGATTATGAATCAGATGGATCTGATACGATGCTACATAAGCCTCTCCATTGTCAGCTTAGAACTGCCCAGAAAGCCACAGTTGGCTAAATGAAGGAAATTTATAACAAAAATCTGAGATATAGTCACAAATGTATTCTTCACATTCAAGCTTGTGTGTAAGTAGCCATGACCTAGTAGTGACCAGTATTATGTACCCATGATGATAAAATGAAAAAAGTACTTAAACTTATGATAAACTACAGACTGTCTGTTCATAGTTTCAAATCAAATAGGTAATCCCAAAAATGTGTATATTCATGAATCAAAAGTTTGACATCCATGAAACTTTTCAGTATTCTACTTTTACACAAATTCGTTTATTATAATTGCAAGTGATATTTGTCTACGTTCTTGATTCTAATTGTTCTAAATATATTTACAAAAAAATAGAAATCTTAGGCTATTGAGTTAAAAGAAAAAGCAAAGCATATTTTGATGACAGACATGCTAGCTGATATAAATAAATATGCCCTAAATTGTAGCACGAATCTTAGAGGGTCTTATTCATAAGAACAAACCCAGAACCAGGTATTGGGGTGAATGCTGAAAGATCAGAGAAACAGGACAAGCCACAGCCACCTCACCTCAACCAATTGTTCAGGTGATCTTGTTTTCTCAAACTGGAAGCCTCATCCAAATGTATCTCAGCTGAACTGCTGCTAAAAGGCTAAATCTTAACAAAGGCTCTAGTTCCTGGTCCTCATGCCTTATATACCTTTCTGCTTCCTGCCACCACTTCCTGGGAGTAAAGGCATGTGCCACTATGCCTGGCTGTTTCCAGTGTGGCTTCGAACTCACAGAGATCCGCATGGATCTCTGCCTCCAGAATGCTAGTATTAAAGGTGTGTGTGTCACTATTTTCTGGCCTCTGTGTCTATCTAGCGGCTATTCTGTCCTCTGACCCCAGATAAGTTTATTAGGATGCACAATATATTGGGGAACACAATATATCACCACACTAAACTTTTGATATTCACTGAGTTTGTGATTATTTCTTCAGTAACCATGTTTGCCACATGTGAATAATGCCCATGATCTCTTTAAGACTTGGCATAAGTTGATTTCATTTTTTTTTCTTATTCAGCGGATGTTATCCTACCAATCCCACTGTGCATGTCGTTGCATATGTCAGTTTAGAAGTTTTCTCCCTAACCACTTATAATGTAAGGTGACTGGCAGTTTTCCTTCCAGCCCCTGCCATGGATGCAGGCAATACTCTTCAATAGTTACCAAGTGATTTTAATTTCTAATTAGGATGACAAGCATCTCACTGTTTAAATAAAATTACCCTGCAACACGATGGTGCTTTATCAGCTCAGACCTCCTTCTCTATCTCCATTTCCTCAGCTGGGATCTGATGTCATTTCTCCATATAAATCAGCTTTGAATGGAAGGTGATTACATAATGGGTTGCTTTGGTTGCTGTGTTTCCTCCGTTAATTGCTTTCAAATACTGCTAATGTATTCAGCATTTGAAAATGTACTCTATTAACAATATTTGATGATGTGTATTCTCCAGATATTGTGTCTCTTGCCATGGTAAAATAACGAAAAAAAAAAGTATTAAAAGATTCTCAGGTATAAAATTTTCTTAAACAAACAAACAAAAAGGATATATGAAGTTTAAGTTGATCTGTTTAAAATAAGAGGTTTGAAGCAAATAAGCAGAGATGAGAGTTTAGGATTAACGGGAGATGTTACACATATCAGTTACACGCCGGTAAAGACATCACAGAGGCTGCTGTTGAGGAGAAGAGTGGACCCTTTCCTCTGTTGCTGAATTGACTTAGAAACGTTTCAGTGTTCTGGTTATATACAAGTCCTTGTGGCACTCAGCAGTGTTCCTTGCCCGACTCACTAGAATGCATTCCAAAAACAACACCCTGACACTTCTATGATGTAATGAAACTACACTAATGTACAGAAATCACTTGAACTCTTAATAAGATGAATATTGTCAATCCAAAATTTCAAGAGGAAAAGTAATAATTTTACAGATTAGGAACTGGTAGAACAAAGAAATGTTTGGAGAATGAAAGAAAACCTTACTGAAAACATGAACAGTGTTATCTATCACCCAATACCATAAGCTGACTGTATTGAAAGTAAGGAAGTTGGAGGGTTAATAAAATAACTGGTTTCAGTTTTCTTCGTTTTTTTAGGGATAAAGTCATTTTATTTTTAGAAGATATTGGAATTTTAGCTTCTTGTTATTTATAACCAGTGAAAGTACAAATGTCTCCATTTTATCTATTCACAACCTGGCAGACTTTAAAATGCCTCAAGTGTGCACAAACACTAGGTTAGGCAGAAAGGAAATCAATCTTACGACTGTATCAGATGCCTGAATTGTTTTTCTCTAATAGATTTAAAATTTTGCATCAGGAGTATGATGGCATAATTGCTTGTTGGAAAAAATTTTATTTTATATGCCATGTTTTTATTTTATTTTGTCAAGTCAATTCTCCATATTTGATTTTTCATTAAGAATTTTTTCTGAAGCCATGTACCAACAATAGAGTAAATTTTTTAACATTTTTACTTCTTTGTGATTTCTCAATTTTATGAAGTTAGAAAATCATTTCAAATATTTCAGGATAGTTTAACCTTTTGGGTGACTCAATAGTTTCTCTATTTTCAAAATGTTTCATAATGATTTAAGGAGTCTGTGTTCACTGTCTGCAAGAAAGTAAGTAGCATCTTCAAACCAAGTTTCCTTATTTATAAACAGTGTAGGATTTTTCAGTAAGACTGAAATAATGTGTGACGAGCTACAAAAGTAGTAATTCCTAACCCAAAAAAGTGTAAATCAACTTTTGAACGTGCCATTTCACTTAGAACATTTTATGATGTGGTTTGTTGTTGTTGTTGTTGCATTTGTTTAACTCTGTAAAGATGTGTTACTCTACCTGTCTAACACAGCTGATGGTCTAATAAAGAACTGCCCAATACCAAGGCAGTAGAAAGGATAGCTAGAAAAGGCAGGCAGAGAGAATGTATAGAGAGGGAGAAATCTGGGAGGAGAGATCTAAGATCTAGGAGCAGCCAGAGAAGGAGAAAGACTCCAGGGGCGAGCCACCCAGCTACACAGCAAGCCATAAAGTAAGAGTAAGATTTATAGAAGTTAGAGAATGGGAAAAGCCCAGAGGCAAAAGGTAGATGGGTGAATTTAAAGTAAACTGGCTCGAAACAAAGCCAAGCAAGGGCCAGGCATGCATAAGTCAGAATAAGCCTCCTCTGTGTGTAATTTATCTAGAAGCTGGGTGGCAACCCCCCCCCCCCAAAAAAAAGAGTAAAATACTAACAACAACAAATTGACATACCAACTTGGGGCTCGAATATCCATCTAGAGCCTGAGAAAACTGAACAATAACACAAAAAGGACAAGGCTCCTTTAAGAGGCGCTGCTGTTCATCAGGTGGGGCTAAATAAAAACAAAGAGCAATCTAAGCAAAAATCGCCTGTGGCAATACTGGCTTTCACAGCTAGGAATGTTGAATGCAGTTTTCAGTCAGGAACCTCTGACTGGGCTGAGCTTTAGGTTTGGCTTTCAAGACCCGAAAAGTGTGCAGACTCAGCTGAGAGCCTCCTGTGGAGAATCCAGGTATACAATAGCAGTCTAAAGTTTGCTCGTGTGGTCAAAAAAGACTGGAGATGAACTCATACAAAAACAACAAATAAATAAAGCTCTGAAAAATAAGAAACTTTTGGAAACAGCAAAGAGAAAAAAAAAAAAAAAGACTAGAGATATGAAGTAAAAGAGGTCCAGATGGAAGCACCTCTAAACAGGTTATAGTGTGTTTACCAATGCATAGGCTTAAGAAAAGGAAAAGGATATAGTCATAGAAAAAAAATGAGTAGTCTCTTTAAAAGAAAAAAAGCCATGTAGGATGGGAAATGCACAGGTAGTCTGGATTCTGTCTGTTATTGTGTTGATTTTGAATTTTTTGACTATTGAGAAGCAAAAGACAGCTGCTAGGACACAAGGGATTGTGAACTGGACTGCTAAATTGAACCTATTTAGATATTTTAGAAATGCCTTAACTTTAAAAAAGTCAAAAAATATATTTGTCAAATGGAAATCAAAAATGCTTTGGAGTTTTGATCCCACAGGAGATGAGAGGCTGTGGATTCCTTCAAGGTTAATATGGATCAGATTTGATCAAGAGAGACCTCCTGAAACTTGACAGGTAATATCTATCAGGAAAGGTTACAGCTGCTGGTCTTCCCAGGACTTTGTCATTATCTCAAAATTTTCTCTCTGGAGCCCTAGAGATACTTCATCCACAGACAGCAGGATGAAATATGGAGAAATATATACCCACATTCCTAAGAGTTGGGGGGGTGTGGGTGGTTTTTGTTATTTGGTGGGTTATGGAATTTTGCTATCATTTAGGGGAATATAGTATATTGATACAAATTTTAAATTATTATTGTTACACTGTATATGTTTCTACTCTTGTCTAAAGGGTTTTTGTATATCAATGCAAATTTAAAGTTGTTTTTGTTACCACATATTGTATATGTTTCTACTCTTGGTTAAGGTATTGTACCTATGCAGTTTATTTAAAAATGTAAGGTAAAGTTCTAGTTTTTGAAAGCTATTATCATAAACTATATAGGACAATCAAGAAACATAGGTCAGTAATTAATCATTTATAATAGTCAAATTTGTAGACATGTTAGGTATGCTTTCCAGATCATATATAGATATAGTTTGGTAGTCTTCAAATATTTCAAAGACCCATGGAATATAGCATTTAAAATGTTTTGTTAATTTGAAGTTTTTCATGACAATGAAATACATCTGCTCCTGGCAGCACCAATTTACTTCAGAGAAGATGATGGGCATTGAAGAAACTCCTTATGGAGTTTGCCTTCTTTATTGCAAGGTTAGCGACCGGGCAAAGAAACTGTTCTTGCCTTTGACTGATGACAATGTGCTGTGCAGACTGGACATGCAGGAAACAAAAGAAAAAGACTGTTGAACTTTTCCAAAAGAAAGCAGGACAGTCCTTAACAATTCCTGCTTCACAGAAGAGTCTACCAGATATTCTGCAGGACACAGAGGAAAGTGACTGATAAATATTGCCTCAACAAGGCAGGACAGTCCAAAATTCCTGCTTCATAGAAAAGCCTTCCAGATACTCTAGGCCTGTAGGCTGAAGATGGATGCCCCAACATTGCGAGGAACTAACTTTGGGTGTCTGTCCAGGTAGCCAAATGTCTCTGTTGTTAAATAATACATCCTTCTGAGTCTTTGATGAAGTTGAAGACTAAATAGTTATAGTTGCAGTTATCCTTAGTTATCCTGGGCTCTGCTAGATATCTGAAGTGCATTGCTATGGGATGTTCTGTATGTTAAATGAGTTGCTCTGATTTGTTAATAAATAAAACACTGATTGGCCAGTAGCCAGGCAGGAAGTATAGGCAGGACAAGGAGAAAAAAAACCTAAAAAATAAAAAGGCTGAGTCAAAAAAACACTGCCAGCTGCTGTCATAAAAAGCAAGATGTAAGGTACCAATAAGTCACGAGGCACATGACAACTTATAAACTAATAAAAATGAGTTAATTTAAGATATCAAAACTAAATAACAAAAAGCCTACTGCGGCCATATAGTTGTAAACAATATAAGTCTCTATGTGTTTACTCAGTTGGGTCTAAACAGCTACAGGACTGGTGGGTGAGATAGATTTGTCCTGACTGTCAGCCAGGCAGGACTGAAGAAAACAACTACAGTGCATGCCTAGAAATCACAGCCCAAATTATAAGGAAGTGCTTCTACTCCTTCCCAACACTGTGATATATATTGCTACAATACTAAGTACTACAAAAAAATTGTGGTGGTTTGAGGATAAATGGATACCATATTCTTACATATTTCTATTCTTTGTCCCTAATTGGTAGAACTATCTGGGAATGATTAGGAGGTGTGTGTGGCCTTCTTGGAAGAAGTTTGCCACTGGGGACAAGTTTGAGGATTAAAAATCCCACACCATTCTAATTTATCTTCCCCCCACCCTCCAGTTCTATCTATATCTGTGTCTCTATCTCTGACTATTGCGTGTGGATCCAATGGAAGCCTTCAGCTCCTTTACCAACATCATGCCTGCCTGCCCACCGCCCTGACCACGCTCCCAGCCATGATGATTATGGGTTCATTCTCTGAAACTGCAAGGCCCAATAAACTTTATTCTATAAATTTCCAAAATTATGGGAAATATCCTCCACAACAGAAAAGTAACTAAGATAAGCATTATTTCACTTTTAAAGAAAAACCAATTTTATAATAGTGATAAGAGGCTTAATAATTCCAAGTGAAATAAGACAAATAACTTTTACTGTTCATAGCAGACTAAGAAAAAAACAATATATTTGATTGATGAGGTGAAAGTTTGTGAACTTCGCAGAAGCATTTATTGTATATGTCCCCAAAATAACTATTATCTATGTTCAATAGTAATAAATGTACTTAAGATAAGTATGACTCATTTAGAGTCATAAGAGTTTGGTAACCCACTACAGAAGCCATTTTTATTTGAAAAGATTTTATTAATGCAGTGTATTTTCGTGGTATTTCCCCTCCCCTAACTCTTCCCTGATCCACTCCTCCCATAATCTCTCCACCTTCGAAATCACCCAACTTGTGCTCCCTCTCTCTTTTTCTCTCTCTAAATAAACAAAAACAAAAATCAGTTCAAACATAAAACAAATATGAAAAAAATTACCAAAAAAAAAAAATCACACACCATACCATCACACCCAGAAGTGTACAATCTGTTTGGTGTTGTCCAACTACTCCTGAACATGAGGACTGTCCTGTAGTGTAGTGGACACACTCCTGTTTCACTTCCTTGGAGAAAACATACTTTTCCTTTTCCAGAGGGTATCAATTGCAGATAGCTTCTTGGTTATGGGTGGGACCCAGTGTCCTGTTTGGCCTCTCAGTATGGGACTTCATATGTCTTGAGTTGTGTAGTTCTAAAGCTCTGTGGTTCATATGTCCATCTGTCCTTTTGTATCTGGAAGACACTGTTTCCTTGAAATCATCTATCACCTCTGGTTTTTAAAATCTTTCTGATCTGTCATCCATATAGATCACTGAGCCCTGAGGAGTGTGTGTATTAGAGGACTGGGGATTGGTGAAGACAACCCAAAAAGGACTGATTGCTCCAAAGTCTCTTACTCTCAGCATATTGTCCAGTTATGGTCTCTGGGATGTAGCTGAAGTTTTCCTATGTCCAACCGCCTCCTGCAGCCACTCAGACCCAAGTAAACACACAGAGACTGATATTACTTTTAAACTGTATGGTCATGGCAAGCTTCTTGCTATCTAGTTCTTATATCTTAAATTAACAACCTATTTCTAGTAATCTATCAGTTGCCACGTGGCTTGTGGCCTACCAGTACTTTTACATCTTGCTTTCTCTGTGTCTTCCTTGTGATTCCTGACTCAGCCTTCCTCTTCCCAGAATTCTCTTCTCTCTTTGTCCCACCTATACTTCCTGCCTGGCTATTGGCCTAGTAGCACTTTATTTATCAATCAGTCAGAGCAACACATTCATTGCATACAGAAAGACATCCCCAGCACTGGGTTAATCCCCATCTTTCACAAGAAATTCATATTCAGGCATCATCACATGCTAGGGTCAAAATTAGTATCTCTAAAAATGTCTATTTATACTACCTTTTATGTGTAATAATGTCTATTGTTAGTTAACTATAATTCAGTGAAATATGTTGATTAATTTTCCTTTTAATAGTCTCACAATGTGATGAGTATACCTTGAATATATCTCAAGTATAGCAATTACAGAATTGTCTACATAGGAACTACATAGAAAAATGGTAGTAGAATTCACTAAACCATTGTTTACTTTGAAAATAGCCAATTACTGTTGCTTGACTGACAGCCATTTTCATATAATTAGCTGCTCAATTAAGTAAAATGTGTTTTTATGTAAATTGGTTTTCTGTACAAGAACCAGGAGAAACAATACATTTCAATAAGGCTGAAAACAGCCCATAACAGAAAGAAAGAACTGTGAGTTAGGTGAATAATCAGGATTATTATTTATTCTGGTTCAAGTGTCTTGCTTTTTAATATAATCTACTTTCATCACTTTGCACATTAAAGAAATACATAGTGGTTTTTTATCCTCTGAAATATTGAAGCCTCTAGATGCAGTTAGAAGCTAGTTTCATAGGCCAGTTATGCTGAAAATAAATTTCCCCAAATATATGTTGGAGAAAAATCCCTATTTGAATTCATAATTTCACTAGATTTTGTTCTAATTTACCAATGAAAAAGTTTTAAATAGAAGGTTTTTTTAAACTAACATTTAAGTAAGTTCTGATTTGATTAAACACCCAATAGTTTAGAGAGTACACTGGTATTTGTGCCCCAGCATCATCAGATACTGCCTGTCGTCTTGATTACAAGTGTAACTATAAATGGAGTAAATTGAAATAAACATGGAAGATTACCAATTGCTGTTTGCCTCCAACTATGTGCTTAAAGATGTTTTCATTTATTATCAAATTATTACATCCTGCCAACATCCAAAATGAGGTGAAATGATACACAAAATCACAGCATTTATCACTGAGAGCCAAGCGGGCTTCCTCTACTGCCTAGAGTGTGCTTGTATACATTAAAGATCCAATGTGATTGGTGAACTTGAGCTGCTTGAAGAGGGAAATTTTGCCTTCTTATCATTTCCTCCATCTGTGCTTCCTGCACTGTGATTTAAAATCATAAAGTTTTCAAATAACAGTGCAATTGTAAGGGTTTGTATAAGATCTTCCAGGTGGTATATTCTAATTTAGTTTATGCTGCCATTCTTCAAGTTTCACAGCTTTTAACAGTTTTTACATTATGAGTAATATGTAATATTATCTAAATTTTAGTAGATTTTCTATGATCTGCTATTAATCTTCTTCCCATTTATTTGTCTTTTCATAATGCAGAAGATCTTTACATAAACCAACATTCATTTTTTTGTATAATTCAACACTGTTCAGTAATTTTACTCTTATAGACTGATATGTTATAAAAAGAAATCTATTTGAGATTTAAGGTAAAATTTACAAAAAGTCTTATCTGATTAAATACATTCACTATCATCTCATGGATAGTGTAATGTTCTCAGATCTTTCAAATATGCTTTAGATTATATATAAGTTGTTCATCATTTGATTCATAGTCATTCTAACCACTGTTGTGGAATCAACTTCATTACAATACGTATTGTATATGAAATACATAACAGTTCATATGTATGAGGCTTCATAAGTACAAGTACTAATAGGTTTAATAAGCAGCCCACTTTATACTTTGAAAGCTATCTTATCATTTTCTTTTCCAATTGTTGTGTATTTCTCTATTATATGTGAAATCTCTCTTCCATATCTAAACAGGTGTGGCAATGTGCCTTTAATCATAGCATAAGGAAGAAACAGCTTTGGGTTGGAAGCCAGCCTGGCCTACAGAGTGAAAGCCAGGTCTACACAAAGAATCTTGTCTTTAAATGAGGAGGCAGATGAAGAGAAGAAGCAGAAGTAGAAGAAGAGGAGGAGGAGGAGGAGAAGCAACAGACAGGTTTCAGACTGCATCCTTCCATGGTCTTACACTGACCATCACCTGGTGTGTGTTTGAGTTCAGTTACATATCCTTGTACTTAAGTAGGGAAACACATGATACTTATAAACTTTGAGCACAGACATATTCAAATCTGTTTTACTTGAGGATTAAAATCAATGTTTTATATTTATATACTTACCAATTAAGCAAATTAATATATAAAATAGGAGATAACATACTAGCAACTTATCTTTGGAAATAAATCACAATATATAGTTTGGATACGATATGCCACTGGCTAACTTCATACAACATACTGATAAAAATCAATGACCAGTTGTAGCTTCAATGTTGACATTTGAATGCAGCATTCAATAACTTGTAAAAAGTATTTGATGGACAGACATAAAATATCCTTGTCACAAAGAGTACAACTGTCTTTTCTCTCTCTTCCTCTGTGTGTGTGTGTGTGTGTACATTTTCATAGTTGCACAATATTTTGCGTGTGTTCATTATGTATAAATGAACTGACAAAAGCATCTTGTGTAGGAGAAATAATTTATCTTATTAAAAGTAATATAATTTTCTTTACCTTTCCTTCTTTTTTAGATAGTAATAAATGGCTACCTTTTTGTAAGACATTAGTTTAAACAAAGTTATTGTTTAGCAGCATTACCACAAATGCATTAGATGTCAGCTCATTAGTATGCATTAATTAACTAAATATTTTTAAATATTTGTCATTACTAAGAAATTATTGTGTATTTATTTTCAAACACAAAGATACACATCATTTTAATAATCTGAATAGTTAAATAGTTGTTCTACATTTTCATCAATGCATTGGAGAAATGAATTTTACTGCTTTTCAAAGCAGCTTCACTTTGAGAGACCTGACAACTGTTATTTTGAAATATTTGGCAATCATACTTGACACGCAAAGAAGTAACACAGATGTTATTATCATCCTACTATAAAATATAATATTTTCTAAGTATTTTAAGCAATTATGTTTGGGTGTGAAATGCATTTGATCCATTTTCATGACTTTCATTGTCTAACATTTTCTAACTCATGCCAAATGAGTAAATAGAGAATAAAATGCAATTCCATCTGTATAAAAGGAATGAGGATTCTTGATTTCTGTCTTATTCATGTGATGCATGTACTTCTCTATTATATTCTTTTATGCTCTCCACATATTATATTGTTAATTTTATGTAATTAAAATTTAGGTAACAAGACATTAGCATAATCTTCAATGTGGCTTCCAATAATTTCCATCAGAATTACTTCATCTGGTTTAATAGTAATATATTGGCCTCACCTAGCAACACCATGGCTTTTCCTCTCAGGGAGCCCACATTGTCAGCTCCCACTATGAAGGATTTGGGATAATCATCCAAGTTATATGATATTAAGGAAGCAGCTGGATTTTTGGGTCACCTTGCCTTCCCTGAATATCAAGGCCGTGCCTCAGGGATTGTCACGAAGTGTTTAAAGGCAATGTCACTCTAATGAGGATTCCTGATGATAGAGCAACCTAGATCTGGGGAAAAATCCGGGGTGATGTGAGATTTGTGTTCACGAAGGACAAATTCACCAAGGTTAGGGACATTTTGCTGGCCAATAAGGTACAGACTGTCTCCAGTACTGATGCCTTTGTCCCACTCCATGTGTGGTCACTGTGCCATTCCTGAATACTGGTATGAGGCTTGAGAAGTCCTCTTTTCTTCTAGGCTTTAAGCATCATCACTAAAATCTCCAGGGGAACTATTGAAATTCTGAGTGATGTGCCACCGGTAAAAGCTGAAGACGTAGTGGAAGCCAGCACAGCCATACTGCAGACCATGCTGAACATTTCTTTCTTCTCCTTTGTGGTGATCATCCAGAAGGTGCAGCCTTTACACAGCCCTGGAAGTGCTTGACATCACAGAGCTCTCTGTATTCTGTCCGTAATGTTGCCAGTGTTTGCAGATGATTCCCTGACGGTTGCCTCAGTGCCACACTCTTTCATCAATGATACAACCAGGTCCAGGCTTTGTAGAGACAGAGAACACCCTTCATCTTGCTGAAAAGGGCAAGGACTTCTTGGGCCATCCACCTGCATTTGTGGCTGATACTCTTGTGGTCATTGCTGTCACTTCTGCTTCTGCTGGTGCTGTAGCCTCAGCCAAAATAAGTTGAGTAAGAGTCATAGGAGAACATACGGGGTTTGGACTCTTTGACAAATCCCCTTCAAAGCTACCAACTCAGCCAGCTTATTTAGAGAAACATAGAAATAAAAGCTTATTTCCCTTAAAAAAATAATGGACTAGAAAACTAGTACATGGAAAATAGGAAATACATTTAAAAATTCACACACACACACATATAAAATTTCTGTGTAATTTGCTACAAATATTGATAATGAAATCATGTGTCATGTATCAAAGTTTATATCAAGGGCAGACTGTACACACTGAAAAAAGGAATTTGTTATACACAGCTAAGAAAAATCCTGTCTCCATGTGACACCCCAACTGGACAGAAGCTCAAGTACTTTCTGTTCTCCATGGCTATGATGCCGGTGACACTGACTGTCCTGCTCTGCTGATTTTTGTTGATTTTTTTGTTACTGGTGTTTTTAAAACAAAGATCTGTATAGGACAGTACGCGTTGTCAACAATTAGACCATTTCCATCTCATGGTGATCACACCTCTTGATGCCAATGAACAGCTTTAAGTCACTGTAAGTCTACTCTATGGAGGCAGCACACTGATGAAATTGTCTAAAGACACCTAATTTCCTCACTCTAAAGATGTATTTAATTGCTGTTTGTTGCAAAAAAAACTCTATATGTTCTTAAAAGGCATACAGATAATTGAAATTCATATTTTAGTGTCCTGAGAGCAAATTAAGAATTTTATGATATAAAATGTTTAATAATCACATATATTGAGTTATATGGAATTGAAAAGATAATAGAATAATGCACAGTTTCTCAATAGTCCTGTAGTGCTTAGTTATAAAAAAAAGTTAAAAGTAAGATAGAAGAAATAGAGCATTTGTAAAATAATACTCACATTGTCTTTTTGGAAAACAAATAGGGTTTTCATTCATTTTATTTCAAAATGCCTAGTACTTTTCCAAGCAATTATCCCTGCTACCAATAGCTGCAATAAAATCTATTAAATACTCTGTTCTAAAATTATTTGTGCAGTTTCTCATCACTAAACAGAGAGTGTCATTCATTACTGTTTTCATTTGGCCACACACAGAAGATCAATAGGAGCATGCTTTAGCTGTGTTATTTGGTTATATTATATCCCTCTCTGTCTGTCTGTCTGTCTGTCTGTCTGTCTCTCTCTCTCTCTACATCTATATATCTGTGTGTTTTGATCTTTCCCTGTCTTTGTCTCTCTTTCTCTCACACATGTATGCACATGCATGTGTGCACACACAAACACACACACACACACACACACACACACACACAACT
Source organism: Peromyscus maniculatus bairdii (assembly GCF_049852395.1). Lineage (NCBI taxonomy): Eukaryota > Metazoa > Chordata > Mammalia > Rodentia > Cricetidae > Peromyscus > Peromyscus maniculatus. Next base: position 30,485,372 of record NC_134857.1, on the reverse strand, counting down.
ATATCATGACATGATACATTTACGGCAGTTGAGCATTAGTTAAGTTTTAAAAACATTTGAACTTAATTGGACTTGCACTTCATAACTGAGAGAAGTAAGTCCTACTGACATGCAAGATTGGTCACTGATGTGTTGGGAAAAGAAATAGGTTTCATCCTTTGATGGAGGATCTGATAAAAAAACAAAACAAAACAAAACCTGGTGTCTGTGGTGGTCATGTTTATTGGTTGCTTTTAAAACTAGCTTTCCTTGTAATGATATTTCATTTGGGGGTCTTACTTTGTTTATACTTCTGCATTTTGGAACCTCCATAACATAGTCATTTTACTCATAAAATGTCAGTGATAATGGTGAGTTAATAAATGTGTAATCTTATTTCAGTATCTCTAACATTCAGAGGTATTAAATGAACAAAGTCCTTCTGAGTTTCTCTCATGAATAAATTAGGATAATGCGTATTGTGCCTCAAGATCTGAGGTCTTTTCTATTCTGATGATTGTCCATAGCCTTCTGGGACCATAGAAATTATAACCATGAAATACACACAGTTTGAGCTACCACATTTTCTTAATGTGTAAAAGTAAGAGATCTGCTTTTAGATGAAAGGTTATTTTAGAATTTTTTAAAAATGTTTAAATCTTTTTAATCTAATATCACCACCCTAATTTGCTGAATAATATCAAAGAATATTAATATCTATGTATATAATTCATAATTTACTTATACATTTTAAATAAGAATCTAACTAATTGAGCCGGGCGGTGGTGGCGCACGCCTTTAATCCCAGCACTCGGGAGGCAGAGCTAGGCGGATCTCTGTGAGTTCGAGGCCAGCCTGGGCTACCAAGTGAGTTCCAGGAAAGGCGCAAAGCTACACAGAGAAACCCTGTCTCGAAAAACCAAAAAAAAAAAAAAAAAAAAAAAAAGAATCTAACTAATTGTTTACATCTTATCAGTTCAATATTCACTTCAATCTTAAACCTTGTCTATAGATTCTACTCAACTCTACAGCACATCTTTTCTATGAACTCTAACATTGGAAGAATCAAGGTGTTAAAATTTTAATGAGTCCTGATCTATTTCCTTCCTGGCTCTGTGTTAATTATCATCACCGTTGTTAAGTCTGACTAAATTCTCTCAAAGTTTATTGTGGATTTCATTTCCAGAGATGAAGCCTGTAGATTTATTTAGACTTTCAGCAATTATCCCAGTTTATTTTCTCATCTGAAAGGAGTTACTTTTCTAACAAGAATCATGTCATTACCAAACATGCATGCATTATATCAAAATATCAGGATGGGAGGTGCTTCAGTTTGGGGCCAAATTTTCTATCACAAATTTTTCTTCTACACTAAGTGTCTAGAACTGTACCCTGTCTATCTCCTGATTTTCAGAATTTTTCTGCTTAGACAATGGTTATAGAGATATATTCCCTACATTTTCTGATATTATAAGACACGATCTTAAGTCTCTGCTTCCTTCATCCTTTTTTATCTTCATTTGTAAGAATTATTTTAGGCATTTAAACTTCAAACTGTAGTATTTTTCACAGATGAGTATTTTAGTAAACAATTAAGGTAGAAATGGCCTTATTAGCATTCCATTTACCATTTTTAATTGTCTTAGTTTAGAATTATGTTTCAGTTAATGTTCTTTTTTAAAAAAAAAATCATTGAATTGAGAAGTATTCAATTCAAAGCATTTGACTAATCCCAACCTGAATAATGGACTTCTTTTTTAGAATAAAATGTAAGTTTAACCAACTCATTCCAAAGAAAGCCAATTGCTGTATGCTAAACCTGCCTGAGAAATCTGCAAGTATGTGCTACTGTTGAAGAGTACTGGAAAATACATTGTTAAAAATTGCATCTTGGAATTTAAAAGTTAGCTAAAAGCCCAAGTTTTATAGGAAAATGTATTACATTAGCAATGTCATATCCTTGTCTATCAAAAGTAGCAATTGTTAATTGCAGGATTAAATACTGTCATCCATTTCCACTACTGTTATATCCAGGCAATTATGTTGTTTACACAAGTTTGACAGTTCAATCAGATGATACATATAGTGAGACTAGGAATTAGAGGATATAGCATAAACATATTCATAATTATGAGTTCTCATAATAAACAATCAAAATATGTTATTAACTCAAAATATAGAGCAAAATGTTTATAAAATATTACCCTAATCCATAAACTATAAACAAACACACAATAAAACATATTGATGTTAGATTATTTTGTGTAAACCTTAATTTTCTGTAATACCTTTATTATGTCAGAATCCCATCAGCCGTCTTCTGAGGCATCTGATACTCCTTTCAAACCTTATTGTATTTTCTCAGAAGCATGAAGAACTGGTGGAATTCTTTTCATAGTGGGATTCCAAATACATAAAATAAAGTATGAAGGATACCACTGTGGCAGTGTTTATGCTCAATGATGATTTAAACCCAACCAGCTATTTGACCTGAAATTTTGTGTATTACATTGTCTCAATCAGAATTAATGCTATAGAGTGTTCTTATGTGACTGTGAACATTGGCATGTGGATGTGTGTCTTGGATTCGTCTGGGCTGAGAGAGGAAGCTGCTCTTTCTATCCCATGTAGAAACGTAGCCACTGCATGCTCTGTCAGATCCTCTTTGTCTCTCCACCTCCATTACATTTGGATATTTTGTCTATGTGTGTGTGTCTCTTTCTTTCTCTCCATATATATTTGTTTCCCAGTGTGTATTTCTCTAAATAATACAGAAGCCAGAAAGAGAGCTTCTGAGACAAGATTCCAAAGATTTTGCCCTTCCCCAGTACCACATTCTCTCTGTCTTACTCCCCTCTTTTGTCCCAGGATGGTGGTATACACAAGGGCAAGAAGCAGACAGTTGTACTGTAATTTTCAAACAGCAAAGGACAGTGTTATGTGCTGGATTGTGTCCCCAAATCTTCATGTAAAACTTGAACTCCATTATATCAGTATATTCAGAACAGCTGGGCATGGGGCACAAAAAAGAGAAATCAACTTAAATAATGCCATTCGCATGGTCCTAGCCTAATGAGAAGGTCTTTCCCATAAGAATAGGTTGGGAATTTTGATGACATCAGTTATTCCCTGGCATATGGAAAAGTAATGTTTGGACACAAGTAAAAAGATATCAGGAGAATCCAAACCTACAGAAGCCTTATTATCGGGATTCTACCTCCCAGAAAAAAAAAGATATTCATTTATTCTGTTAAAGATGAAATACCTGCCAAACCTAGTAAACACAAACAGATGTATTTTCTTTTTATCACATTATATCAGACTGAAAATTATTAGAACTCCATAATATCAAAATTCATTAACCCTAAAAAGCTCTTTACTAGAATTTTAACATAAGATTATACTGAATTAATTTTTATGGTCTCATGATAATCAACCTTTCATGCAGCAGCGAGGGGCACCTAAGCAGATCCAGCAATGAAGATGGATATCTGTTCAGCAGTGTTCAATATTTATCTATGCTTTTATTAATATTTTTATACATCTCACAAGAATATTGTCATTGTTGTTGCTATAGATATTATACTCAGGATATTGTATTTCTGTAGAAAACTGTGATATGGAATATTGACAAGCACAATAAACTATGAATAGTACTTGAACTGCATTGCAAATGATAAGATAAAAAATGCTTAGCATTTAGTCATAAGCAGTCAATGTAACTAAATGTAACTTTAGAACAAAAAAATTATTTTTATCCATAGAAAACATCAAGAAAAAATTCCAAAGTAAGTATAATCCTATTACATTTTATGTTTGCTATAAAATTCTTTTATAAATATCTGACTGTAATCTGTAGTTTCTAAAAATGATTTTCATGGTTTCCAAATATTTCTGAGAAGTCATTAGAAGGTAAAGAAAATTACATATTGTGCTCATTATTTTATGTGTGTTCCTGTGTAAGTGTTTTGTGTTGTTGTATATGTGTGTCTGTATTACATAGCTGTGCATACACCTATGTTTATGGGCAGGACCAGGTCAGATATAAATATTGAGTGTGTATTCTCTGTGACTCCCCACCTGTGTTTTTGAGATGAAGTATTCACTAAACTTGGAGCTTACAAATTTGGCTAGACTAGATGGTGAGAAATCCCATGAATTTTTGTACCCCAAACTCCTAGCTCTCAAAGATGTAAGAAATTGAATTTACATATTAATGCTTGGACAACAAACACTTGACTGAATCAAGCATCTCTCATTTCTCTATTTGTTTCTTAAAATGAAGAAAAATTACTATACTTTCTTTCATATTTCTCTTTATTTTTATGTAACAAAAGAACTGTGACCATTAATTTTCTGATGCGATTAGCAGTTTTGCTAGTTTTCATTTATATAATATGTGGCATACCCTTTGCTGAAATTGACTCTGCAGCAATAAATGACATTTATCTAGATTACTATACTGAAGGAATAAGGTAGTGTCCCATAAGATGACACATACTTAAGTACTCTGTCCTGAATCCTACACAGATCACTGCTGTGTATCTAAAATGCATGAGTATCTGAAATGGCCCTGCTGGGCTATTAGCCTCTAAGTAAGATGTCCTGTGGATTAGAAACTGGTAGATTTCTTGGCCTATGTCTATTTCTCAATTTGTTTCTTTAACCTCCTTGGTAATAAACAAAATTTTTCAGTCTAACTAAATATTGACAATCTTTCCATTCAAGATGATTTTTTAAATTTACCTAGACAAAGTATTTTGTTAAGTTTTCTGTTTGTGTGGGGTTTTTTTGTATGTTTTTTGTTTAGTTTTGTTATTTACTTACTTTCCCCCATGTTTAAACATTGAGAGGAAGTGATTATTTCAGTTGACGGATAATAAATTCAATCTTCAAAAAAAATGCAGAAAGAAACAATGTTTCTTTTTTCTCAGACACAGATCTTTTCTTAGTTCCTATTGAATGTTCTGAAAAATTTCCTTTGACTTCAATTTTCTCAGATAATATCCAAGCATGACAGAAGTTTGAAGACCATATTCACACCAATATTGGAAACACTGTTGGAGATTCAGATTCTGAAATACACTGCTATAGGTCTATGCAATTAAGAAAGATTTGTTATTGTTTTCTCCTGACACTAAATGAAGATTTCCATCTGAATGCCAGATTAGGCAGAGGTTTGTAAACATAACATAATTAGGACAGCTTTCATTTTAGCCAATTAGGTTAGTGAGAGGAACAGAATTCTCTGTATAGGAAGCAATTAAAATAATTTGCATTACCTACTTGCTTAGGAAAAAGGGGCTGTTCACCTAGGGGAAATATTAGACAGATACTCAGATCTATGATTGGATTTTGTATCAATAAACTCTGTAAATTGAAAAGGCCTTTAATATTGCTCACCTACTGAGTATCACAGTTTAACAAAGCAATACGCAGTGGAATCTGCTGCATAAAAACAATACTATTTATTTAACTTGATATAACAGTGGTTGGCATGGAGCTACAAGAGGCTGCTGTTCTACCCAAGCCTTAACAGAATACTGTATGTGGACATGCACCTGGAGAGAGCTGTAGATTGGAAATTTGGAATATAGTTTCAATTTAGTTTATTTCATACAAAAATGCAAGTGAAAACATAATGTAATGGAGAAGGGATATCTATGTTGTATTCAAATTGATACAAAGAGATATTTGAAATAATTTTTTAAAATACAAAAAAAGCAGTATGCTTGTAATAATTTTCTAAGAAACCACCAACGGAAAATATGAAGAATATATACATTTTAACCAGTAATATTGTTTAATATTTTTTTAAAAATAAGGCTTAAGTACTTTTAAGAGAAATTGGAACAATGCCATTGGCCAAGAGATATTTGATTCATTTATAACAGTGTTACTTATTATTTTAGCTCTACTACACATGAAAATTAATATTTACATAGCAGCTTTGATTTCTTTTAAAATTGCTTGTTATCCTAAAAGTATCATTTGAAGACACCTATTCTATAATCTAACAAGTAGATATATTCAAATTTATATTAATGTTTTAATTAATTTATAAAACATAAATGTAGTTAGATCCTTAATGTTCTTTCTCATGAATAATTTCAGTCACATTCCTATCTCTAATACTATATTTGACTACTTGGTATAGGTTTTAAAAATTGTTACACAGGGAAAATAGCTCATTTTACTGACCAGAATGAAACTAGTTTGGATGCTCAGAACCCGTGTACAAGTCAGATATACAAGATAGCCAATTGCAATCCCAGCACACAAAATGCAGGCCAGGGGATACTCTGTGCAAGCTGCCTCTATTGACTACCTTAAATGGTGAGCTCTGGTTTATCAAGAAATATTGTATATATGAACAAAATAAGGAGTGATCGAGTAAGACACCCAAGGCAGAGGGACTTTCAAATGAATGCAGACAAACATGCACATACAACTACCTATCATGCATATGCACATGAACAAATACATGCCCATGACACACATACACATGCACCTGAACACATACACATGCCAATTTCATATATAAATATGGACACCATATGTGGACACATGTATACAGGTAAATACATTCTATATACTCATATACATCAAAATAATTGTAATTTGTTATACAGAATTAAGAAAATATGAACAGTTTGATTGTGTTTTTCTGCCACAGTATAAATAACAAGAGTTTAAAAGTGAAGGATGGATGGAAGTAGTTGTGATACTGGTACTATTTTTTTATACTAGTAGTTATAGTTATAACTGTAAACTAATTAAATTCACTGAAAACATTCTATTGATTGACCATAGAATAAGAGTCACCCAGTAAAACACGTTGTTTATATTGGTTGTCTGTACCATTGTTCCTCTTGTGATTCTCTTAATTGTTAATCTAATTACCCAGTACTGATGTTGGGATACATGAATGTAGCTTGATTCTGATCTTCTCTGTTTTTTTGTTGTTTAAAAGTAGCATTGGTGGATAGGTAAAATATTAAACATTTAATCATTTATCAACTTCATTACCCTACATTCATTTTGGTTTTCTCATTCATTGTATAGACTCCTAATTACAGCTTACTGTTGAAGGGCAAATATTTCAATCAACTGCCTTCCATCAGAATTTTCTAATTTCAAAAACTGCTTCAAATAACTCATAAATAATTGTGCTACAGTGAGATTCCATCACTTGGTAGGGTAGCCAACTTTGGGAAATAAATGCTGTAGTTCTCGCTTGTTCACACAAGGAGGACTTCCTCCTAGCCACAACCTAGCAGTGAAACAGTCAATGACTGTGGTTCATTATTTGTGTCCACAAGTTAAAAAAAAGAAAGACCTTTATACAGGCCCGGCGGCAGCCAGCAGAGACATACAGGCCCGGCAGCGGCGACAACCAGAGGCAGGTAGGCCCGCTGTAGTGGCTGGCAGAGGTAGACTGGCCCAGCAAAGGTAGGCAGGACCAGTGTGGAGGCAGGCAGGCCCAGCAGGCAGTGGCTGAAACACAGTCGCAATAAAGACCAGAAACAGAGCTATTACCCGCTGAAGAGCTAATGAAAACAAACTCTTAATCAAAAGCTTGGAACAGGGATGTCTCTAACCCCAACAGCCAGGGAAGAAGCTATCTCTGTGTGACGGAAACAGAACGAATCTGAACACTCCGTCTGAGGCCAACCCAGGGGCCAGGTGCTAATCCTGCAAAACCCAACAACTTGGAGGTGTTGGTGAGACTACCCCCCTCAGCTGAAATCCATCCGGGAGAGAATTCAGATCTCTACAGTTTGAACTCTGAAGAAACAAGATCAGCTGAGGAGTTGACGAATGAACAAAATGTGACCTGGGAACACAGAAGAAGGTGCTGCCCAACCAACAAACCAGATCACCAGAATCATAAGTATATACTTCACCAACTGAGATCAGCTGCTCCTGAAGAAACAGCCCAATAGCACCAATTTAACCAAGAACTCCTATTGAACCAAGACTAAAAATTAGAACAAGAGAGGCACTCTCAGACACAGACACCACCTGCACGGAGCAGAGGAAGAGATGAGTAGATGCCAGTGCAAAAATACAGGCAACAACATAAAGACCTATATGACAACATCAGAACCTAGTGATTCTACACCTGCAAGACCTGAACATACCAAGACAGAATAAACAGAAGAAATCAGTCCTAAAAATAACTTTAAGAAGATGATAGAGGCCCTTAAAGAGGAAATGAAAAACTCCATTAAAGAGGAAATAAAAAACTCCCCTAAAGAAATGGAAGAAAAAACGAACAAAAAATGGGAAGAAATCAAAGAAAGCCAAGAAAAAACAATTAAACAGATGAAAGAAACATTCCAAGATCTGAAAAATGAATTTGAGACAATAAAGAAAACACATGCTGAGGGAAGGCTGGAAAAAGAAATCCTGACTAAACGAACAGGAACTACAGAAACAAGCATAACCAACCGATTGCAAGAGATAGAACACAGAATCTCTGACACTGAAGACACAATAGAGAAAATAGATTCGTCAGTCAAAGAAAACACTAAAGACAAAAAAGTCGTAACACAAAACGTCCAAGAAATTTGGGACATGAAAAGACCAAACCTAAGAATAATAGGTATATAAGAAGGAGAAGAATACCAACTCAAAGACACAGAAAACATATTCAACAAAATCATAGAAGAAAACTTTCCTAGCCTAAAGAAAGAAATACCTATGAAGATACAAGAAGCTTACAGAATACCAAATAGGCTGGATCAAAAAAAAAAGTCCCTTCACCACATAATAATCAAAACGCTAAACACACAGAACAAAGAAAAAATATTAAGAGCCGCAAAGGAAAAAGACCAAATAGCATATGAAGGCAAACCCATCAGCATAACACTAGACTTCTCAATAGAGACTATGAAAGCTAGAAGATCATGGACAAATCTTATGCAGACACTAAGAGACCACAGATGCCAGCCCAGACTAGTATAACCAGCAAAACTCTTAATCACCATAGGCGGTGTAAACAAAATATTCCAGGATAAAACCAGATTTAATCAATACCTGTCCACAAACCCAGCCCTACAGAAAGCACTAGAAGGGAAAATCCAACCCAAAGAAGCTAAACGCATCCATGAAAAATCAAGCCATAGATAATCCCACACCAACATACACTAAAGAAGGACAACACAACACAACCACAAAAAATAACAGGAATTAACAATCACTGGTCATTAATATCCATCAGTATCAATGGTCTCAACTCACCTATAAAAAGACACAGGCTAACAGAATGGATAAGAAAACAGAACCCATCCATCTGCTGCATACAAGAAATACACCTTAACCTCAAAGACAGACACTACCTCCGAGTAAAGGGCTGGGAAAAGGCTTTCCAAGCAAATGGACCTAAGAAACAAGCTGGTGTAGCTATCCTAATATCTAATAAAATAGACTTCAAACTAAAATCAGTCAAAAGAGATCAGGATGGACATTACATATTTATCACAGGAAAAATCCACCAAGATGAAGTCTCGATTCTAAACATTTATGCTCCAAATACAAAAGCACCCACATTCATAAAAGAAACACTACTAAAGTTTAAAATGCACATCAAACCCCACACATTAGTAGTGGGAGATTTTAACACACCACTCACCAAAAGACAGATCTACCAGACTGAAACTTAACAAAGAAATAAAGGATCTAACAGATGTTATGACTCAAATGGACTTAATAGATATCTACAGAACATTCCATCCTAACACAAAAGAATATACCTTCTTTTCAATACCCCATGGAACCTTCTCAAAAATTGACCACATGCTTGGCCACAAAACAAATCTTAACATATACAAAAAAATTGGAATAACCTCCTGTATCTTATCAGACCACCATGCCTTAAAGTTAGACCTCAACAACAACAAAAATTATAGAAAACCCACAAACTCATGGAAACTGAATAATGCCCACCTGAAACATCAATGGGTCAAGGAAGAAATAAAAAAAGAAATTAAAGATTTCCTAGAATTCAATGAAAATGAACGTACAACATACCCAAACTTATGGGACACTATGAAAGCAGTGCTAAGAGGAAAATTCATAGCTCTAAATGCACACATAAAGAAGATGGAGCAATCCCATACCAATGAATTAGCAGCACAACTGAAATCTCTAGAACAAAAAGAAACAAACTCACCTAGGAGAAATAGACGCCAGGAAATAATCAAATTGAGGGCTGAAATCAACGAAATAGAAAACCACAGAACAATACAAAAAATCAATGAAACAAAGAGTTGGTTCTTTGAAAAAATCAACAAGGTAGACAAACCCCTAGCCAAATTAACCAAAAGGCAAAGAGAGAGCACCCAAATTCACAAAATCAGAAATGAAAAGGGAGACATAACAACAGACAACGAGGAAATCCAGAGAATCATCAGATCATACTTCAAAATCATGTACTCCACAAAAATGGAAAACCAGGAAGAAATGGACAATTTTCTGGATAAATACCACATACCAAAATTAAATCACGACCAGATAAACCATTTAAATAGACCAATAAGCCCTAAAGAAATAGAAACAGTCATCAAAAGTCTCCCAACCAAAAAAAAAAAAAAGCCCAGGACCAGATGGTTTCAGTGCAGAATTCTACCAGACTTTCAAAGATGAACTAATACCAATACTCTTCAAAGTGTTCCACACAATAGAAACAGAAGGAACACTACCAAACTCTTTCTGAGACTACAATTACCCTGATACCCAAACCACAAAAAGATGCAACAAAGAAAGTGAACTACAGACCGATCTCCCTCATGAACATTAATGCAAAAAATATTCAACAAAATATTGGCAAACCGAATCCAAGAATACATCAAAACAATTATCCATCACGACCAAGTAGGATTCATCCCAGGGATGCAAGGATGGTTCAACATATGAAAATCAGTCAATGTAATACACCATATAAACAAACTGAAAGAAAAAAACCATATGATCATCTCATTAGATGGTGAAAAAGCCTTTGACAAAATCCAACACCCTTTCTTGATAAAGGTCTTAGAAAGATCAGGATTACAAGGAACATTTCTGAACATAATAAAGGCAATTTATAGCAAGACAACAGCAAACATCAAATTAAACAGAGAGAAACTAAAAGTGATACCACTGAATTCAGGAACAAGACAAGGCTGTCCACTCTCCCCATATTTATTCAATATAGTACTAGAAGTTCCAGCTAGAGCAATAAGACAACAAAAGGAGATCAAAGGGATACAAGTTGGAAAGGAAGAAGTCAAACTTTCACTATTTGCAGATGATATGATAGTATATATAATTGACCCCAAAAACTCTACCAGGGAACTCCTACAGCTGATAAACTCCTTCAGTAAAGTGGCAGGATACAAGATCAACTCAAAAAAATCAGTAGCCCTCCTATACACAAATGATAAAAGGGCTGAGAAAGAAGTCAGAGAAACATCACCCTTTACAATAGCCACAAATAATATAAAATACCTTGGGATAACACTAACTAAACAAGTGAAGGACCTTTTTGATAAGAACTTTGTCTCTAAAGAAAGAAATTGAAGAAGATATCAGAAAATGGAAGGATCTCCCATGCTCATGGATAGGTAGAATTAACATAGTAAAAATGGCAATCTTACCAAAAGCAATCTACAGATTCAATGCAATCCCCCTCAAAATCCCAACACAATTCTTCACAGACTTGGAAAGAAAAATACTCAACTTCATATGGAAAAACAAAAGGCCCAGGATAGCTAAAAGAATCCTATACAATAAAGCAACCTTTGGAGGCATCACCATCCCTGACCTCAAGCTCTACTATAGAGCTATAGTAATAAAAACAGCGTGGTACTGGTATAAAAACCAACATATGAACCAATGGAATCGAATTGAAGACCCTGACATTAATCCATGCACACATGAACACCTGGTTTTTGACACAGGAGCCAAAACGATACAATGGAAAAAAGAAAGTATCTTCAACAAATGGTGCTGGCATAACTGGATCTCAATATGTAAAAGATTACAAATAGATCCATATCTGTCACCATGCACAAAACTCAAGTCCAAGTGGATCAAAGACCTGAACATAAATCCAGTTACACTAAACTTAATAGAAAAGAAAGTAGGAAGCACTCTTGAATGCATTGGCACCAGAGACCATTTCCTAAATAAAACACCAACAGCACAGACCCTGAGCACAACAATTAACAAATGGGACGTCTCGATATTGAGAAGCTTTTGCAGGGCAAAAGACACAGTCAATAAGACAAAAAGACAGCCAACAGAATGGAAAAAGATCTTCACCAACCCCACATCTGACAGAGGACTGATCTCCACATTATATAAAGAACTCAAGAAACTAGACATCAAAATACTGAACAGTCCAATTAAAAAATAAAATGGGCTAAAGAGATAAACAGAGAGTTCACAAAACAAGAATCACAAATGGCTGAAAGACATTTAAAGAAATGCTCAACATCCTTAATCATTAGAGAAATGCAAATCAAAATGACTCTGAGATACCACCTTACACCTGTCAGAATGGCTATGATCAAAAACACCAATGACAGTCAATGTTGGAGAGGATGTGAAGCAAAGGGAACACTCCTCCACTGTTGGTGGGAATGTAAACTTGTACAACCACTGTGGAAATCAGTAAGGCGGTTTCTCAGAAAATTAGGAATCAAACTACCTCAAGACCCAGCCATCCCACTCTTGGGCATATACCCAAGGAATGCTGATTCATACCATAAAGATACATGCTCAACTGTGTTCATAGCAGCACTATTTATAATAGCCAGAACCTGGAAACAACCTAGATGCCTAGAAGAATGGATGGAAAAAATGTGGTACATATACACAATGGAGTACTACTCAGCAGAGAAAAACAATGAAAGCATGAAATTTGCAGGCAAATGGATGGAACTAGAAAAAATAATCCTGAGTGAGGTAACCCAAACCCAGAAAGACAGTCATGGTATGTAGTCTCTCATAAGTGGATTCTAGATATAAAATAAAGAACAATCAGACCACAACCCATAGAAACATGGAGGCTATATATATATAGCATGGAGGTCCCTAGGACGACTGTGGCTTATAATAAATTTCAATTTTACTCAATTATTGAAAAAAATAGCCAAACGAATGGAAACACATGAACTATGAACCAAAGGCTGAGGGGCCCCCAACTGGATCAGACCCTCTGAATAGGTGAGACAGTTGATTGGCTTGATCAGTTTGGGAGGCAACTAGGCAGTGGGACTGTGCTCATTGCATGAGTTGGCTGTTTGAAACCTGGGGCTTATGCAGGGACATGGCTCAGTCTGGGGGGAGGGTACTGGACCTGCCTGGACTGAGTCTACCAGGTTGAGCTCAGTCCTTGGGAGAGGCTTTGCCCTGGAGGAGGTGAGAATAGGGTGTGGGCTGGGGGGAAGGGGAAGGGGTGGGAGGGGAGAGAACAGGGGAACCTGTGGCTGATATGTAGAACTGAATGGTATTGTAAAATAAAATAAAAGGGAAAAAAAAGACCTTTATCTTGTGGATCCCAAATTGAAGTTTGATTAATAGTAATAAAAAAACTGCAATAAAACCTTCAGCATTAGTGCAATTTCTTCTTATCTATACAGAATCCTAACTTGTATTATGAATTAAAATGCAAAAACAGTGCTGTTAGTAAGATACAACAGATGACTATATTTACCTACAATCTGCTGTGAATTTTTAGCTATTAAAATAAAATATACTATTCGTATAAGCTTACTAATATAGAGTAGAAAAATTATTTGAATTCCCAAGAAAAGAAAACTAAATCTTAATTCACTCATGTATGTATGTATTATTGTGTTGTAGAGAGTCAATATTCATGACGTTAAACATATATTTCACTATTGTGTCAAAAGCATTGTTTGGATATGACCTCTAATATTGACATTTTAGTCAAGTGAGTTCTGAACCATTCTGCATCTTTCACACTCTTTTGATTCACATCCCAAAATGCATGGCAATAAACAAATAAAACCTGTCCTGCAGTAAGGGTAGACATTGGCTAACTTTTTACAGTTGTCAGTCTTTACCGTTTTTAGTTTGCTCATAATTGTATGTAATCTGCAGAAACTGCTTTTCTTTCCCCGGGACTGTTTCTCTTCTTCCTTTCCCTTTCTCCCCCATCGTCATTTGTGTTCTTTGTCCTTATGTCTCCTGCACATTTACCTTTGACACTATCATATTAGAAATCAATGTGTTTCTTCTATCAGCTATGTTTTTTTTCTTTTCATTCTTCTTGATTAAGAAATTTTCTTCTCACTCTACATACCACCCACAGATCCCCTCTCCTCCCTGCACTTACCTTCCAGGCCTCCCTTCCAAGCCACCCCAATCTTCACATCCCCACATGCCTCAAGGTCTCTCATGGTGATTCAGCAGAGTCCAGCACATTGAGCCTAGTCAGGTACAAGCCCTTCCCCAGTGTACCAAGGCTGTACAAGGCATCACACCACAGGTACCAGGCTCCCCAAAGCTTGCCCATGTACCAGGATGGATTCCCATCCCCCTGTCTGGGTGCCCCCCAAAACATTTTTAGCCAAACAACCATCTTCCATATCTATCAGCTATCTTGTTGATCAGGGAAAAGAGTTTTATTTCTCAATAACCTACAAATTCAAGAAATAAATTTCTGTTCTTCTTGTTACATTGCAGTTTAAATTATGTGCCCATTCTTGACATAAACAGATGGTGAAGATTTTAACGAGCAAAGCAGGAAGCATCTCCACAACATGGTTTTATAGAAAGACAAATGACTCTACACAAAACATCTCAAAGATAGACAAAATGTTGAAAAACAAAGAAGTATATAAATTATAAATATGGTGAACTGTATGGGCTATACCAAGACATTCATGCTCAGTTCTCAATTATATGGTCAAACTTTGAAACATAAATAATTACACTCACACTTTGAATTATTCTCCAATATGTGTGGTTGGCATGTTTTCTCAGAGAAGAAACTATTGTGCATTTGAGCATATTATGTACAATTTACACATGGCTGCCCCAATTTCTATTATGTTCAATAATTGAGTATATAGATCATTTTTCTTTTGAAAACTTGCTAAACATATTCAACATGAAGTAGATGCTGATGCCCCATGTTATTCATATGAAGGGCATAATATAATAGAAGAGTGAAACGAATGATTAATTTACTGTCATCAATCTTTCTTTTTCAGAGTTTTCTAGTTTTTTCTCTCAGTTTATTTTAATTACCCAAATTGCACGCCATACAGATAAACATTCGACAAAGCAAATAGAGACATCCCTATGTACACCACAGTACAACAACTGCTTTGGCACTAATATTACTCTGTGACCATAATGAACCCTCAATCCCTGACTTTTTATGTCTTTCAGCGTAAACCCAAGCCTCTTGTTTTCATCCTAAAGGAAGTCTTAGCACATACCTGGTGGCTTTGCTGTACTTCAAGCTCCTTTTCTTGATTCCTCATTAACTTCCCTGCCTATTTTTCTAGGCATGTGACCATCATAGGACTTTATGATCTCCAGAGTGTGGACTCTGTTCAGGAACAACAGTTGTACATTGTAACACTAAAACTATAAGAAATTTAAATAAAAGTTGTCATCCTTATGATAAAAGTGTATGATTAAATGTAAGTGTCATGGCACACTGATTCTAATCACTATGTTAAAAGCAAATGACCAATTTTTGTTAGTAGTTAATAACTATGTGCTCTAATTTTCTCGTTAAGGGTTACTTAGGGGCTAGAAAGATGGTCAGTGTTTAACACTTCCTATTTCTCTTGTAAACGTCCTGAGAAAGGTCCCCCGTACCATCAGGTGGTTCACAATCAACTGTAACTCAAGATTCAGGGGGTCAAACAACCAGTGGGCCCTCCACAGATATGTTCACTAACACATATGTGTCCACATAGACACACACAATATCCATAATTAAAAATAAAATAAATCCTTTTTCTTTTTATTTTATTTTTAGAAAAATGATTCATTTTACATGCCAACTACAGATCCCCTTCTCATCCCTCCTTCAGTTCCCCCCAACCCCCCCAACCTACCATCTATCCTATCCTCCAAAAGGGTTAAGCCTCCTGTTGGGAGTCAGCAATGCCTGCTACATTCAGTTGAGGCAGGACCAAGCCCCTCCCCGTTGCATCAAGTCTGAACAAGGCATCTGACCATCTTAAAAATGGAAAAATGTTATCAATACTTTCCAAAAGAATCCTATTCTTGTGTTTGAATATCAACAACTACAGCATACTTTTCTGAAGCAAAAAAAATTGTTCTAAAATTAAAAATGAATATTCTGCAATTTTCAAGAAAGTATTTTCTTCTAACAGATTTATAATATAAGCTGTCATGATACAATATTTGAAATTAATATATATATTCTCAATCAAATATATTATTAAAAAACAGGAAGAAAAAGAGTAACGAAACACCTTGCTTAATGAGATGAATGCAGACACATGCCGGGCTTCAATCAAAGCAGGCAGTGGTATTTCCCACTGTCTCTTTTAATGACCCACAGTTTCTATACCTCAGAGCAATGTGACAGGGTAAGATTCCAAAGTGGTGAGGTGTATTAAATTTTCCTCTAAAGTGGATAAGAGGAAATTAAGAAACAGGACTAATTTTAGGAATGAATAACTTCAAGGGGAGTCAGTGTCAGGAAATTGTTTCCTGGCTGAGCGTCCCTTCACCTGCCTTCACGCTTTCTTCAGGGTTACCCGGTGTGAAGATTACTATTAAAATAACCTCAATTAGTTAGGTGAGGAAACAGAGGAAGAATGTAGGAACATATCCCAAGGACACAAAACATTTCAGCACCAGAGCCAACACTTAAATTGAGGTCAATGTGGCTCCCTGTCCTTGAACCAAGTTGGTAAAATACAAGAATACAAGCTTATTTTGCAAAAGTAATAATGCTAATGTAACATTGACTCGTTGCTAAAAGTGTTAAAGGTTTTTTAACACCACAGAAACAATTTGAAAAACAACACTCCATAATTTGTTAATAATAGAGAAAAAAAAAACCAAATGTAAGTATCATTTAATAGAGATAAGAGAGTGTTGGCAGTCAAAGGAGACCGACCACATTACATTTTCCCAGAACCTATTTTCTTTTATCCTCAAACAATAATTATTAACCAAAAAATGTGCACACACAATACATGTGTACACACACACACAAATACAAGTTGTAGTATTTATTCACTGAAACTGTAACACAGAAAGGAAGTGTGCACCTTTGTACACATTTGTATGCATAGATGTATACACTCTAGTTTCAAAGTAGAGAGGAGAATAAGAAATTGTCTAACGTTTCTCTGTAAGCACATTTAATTTAATATTTTATTTTATCATCATAAAATATGGACTGACCAGAGTGGCCATGTTGATTACTTGTCTGGGTGGCCACAGGGTTCTGTAAATCCACTTAATGTACACAAACTGAAAGGTGCACAACCTTGTAGCAATCTGGTCAGTGAGCACTCCCTGGAAGACCATTAATGTGAAGAGTGAGGTAATTAAATCTGTGGTTCCATGTCAAAGGTCAAATTCCCCAAAGCTCTGAGAATTATTAATGAGCAGTTGGAAAAATTTACAGTACAACATTGAGACAAGGAGACACAGGGTGATATATGTGTCTACCGAGTACAGGCCACATGGCAGACAGGACCTGAATGCCTGGGACAACCATGGAAATCAAGCAGACCATTTAACCTGCAAAAGGGATACAGATCGGGAGGGACAATGAAAACCAGCAGCATAATCCACCCAGTCAATCAATATGAAGTTGCTGAAGACTCCTGAGTATAAAAGATCCTGTGGAGAGATCTGCAAAGTCAATCAACACAAAAGCCTTATTTTCGAAAGAGAGCGGATATCACAACCAACAAAACATTCTTCAGATGGGTCAAAAGATTGTACCCTCTTTGTTAGAAGGATGGGATTGCTTTTGATGTCTCTGCATGTTTACTAGCAGAGTCAGTTACACAATCACAAGGTGTCTTTATTATGAGGAATTTTATCTGAGTATTCACCAATGTCAAACAGGGATGCAAAATCTCAACTTTTTTGGTGTGGTTTGAGTAAAAATTAATTTCATTGATTTGACAATGTTGTCTAATAAATTAGCTAATAAAATTGGATTTCATTAGTTTTTTAATAATCTATTGAGTCATGGGATCTGGTGAAAACTTTCTGAAGGCTAACCAAAGTGAAATGGTTCACATCAGTAATCGCATTCTACCTCACAATGTTTTAATGTGTGCAGTATTTGGGGATGTGAACTCTAATTGAACAGGTTTAATTCTGTTTCCTAAATCATATTCGAACTTCATAGGTTTTTTTTTCTTTCTTTTTGCTTGTTTGTTTGTTTTTGAGGAGATGGATGTATGCAGACGGCGAGTTGATTGGATTTACTTCAAATAGGACAGACAGTTCATCTGTCTCTAATACATTTGTCTTTCCCTCTTTTCTCAGTTATAACAAAAGTTAAAAGAAGAAAAGGTAAAATTGTAGTTGATAACTTTAAATATTATTTCTCATGCTCACACTTTTACATAAAAATAAAATAAGCATAGAGAAAACCACACATAGAAAGTCGTGTAACTCTTGGATAGAGATCAAAAGAGGCATACATATTGGAACTGTCAAATGAGCAACTGTTTCTCTCCATATCCCCCTTGAGATGGCAGTAGATGCATTCAAAGGAAAATTTTTACACAGCCAAGAACATAGAAGAGCATGATGTACACGTAAGTTTCAATAGGTCTCAGAAGGAATCTTCATTCCAGACAAGAGTTGGAAATTATACACATACATACATACATACATACATATTAATCATTTCGGGAAACTGGATGTCTAAGAGATGATCAAGATGTGAATGAATGGTTATTAAGAGAAAAAGTTTTAAATAAAATCATTACCAATACTTCAAGAATGATTGAAGAACATATTCCTATAGTAGTATACCAAAAAGCAATGATAGAATATTTCTTTTTTTGAAGTTTAATCTGGATTTTATTTAACACAAAGACATTCATAGTATATATAATTCCATGCCTTTCTTCTCACAGGAGTTGATGGGTAAACATGCCTCTCAATTGCTTCATAGTTTATTTACACTGTTGAGGTGCACTTAGATCACATGACACCACATTTTCCCCACCCCCTTTTTTGATATTTTATGTCTTTTCAATGTTCATTTTATGGAATTAGAGGCTCCAATATTTGGTCCATAAAAGTTTACAATTGTATATTATTTTGATTAATTGCTTGTCTTATTAAAACATAGTGTCCATTTCTATTCTTTTTTTTTCCTTTTATTTTATTTTACAATACCATTCAGTTCTACATAACAGCCATGGATTCCCTTGTTCTCCCCCTTCCTGCCTTCCTCCCCTTCCCCCGCCACCCCCCATTCCCACCTCCTCCAGGGCAAAGCCTCCACTGAGGACTGAGATCAACCTGGTAGACTCAGTCCAGGCAGGTCCAGTCCCCTCCTCCCAGATTGAGCCAAGCGTCCCTGCATAAGCCCCAGGTTTCAAACAGCCAACTCATACACTGAGCACAGGACCTGGTCCCACTGCCTGGATGCCTCCCAAACAGATCAAGCCAATCAACTGTCCCACCTATTCAGAGGGCCTGATCCAGCTGGGGACCCCTCAGCCTTTGGTTCATAGTTCATGTGTTTCCATTCGTTTGGCTATTTGTCCCTGTGCTTTATCCAACCTTGGTTTCAACAATTCTTGCTTATATAAACCCTCCTCTTTCTCGCTAATTGGACTTCCGCAGCTCCACCCGGGGCCTAGCCGTGGACCTCTGCATCCAGATCTCTCAGTGTATACGTGCCTTGTCTGTATGTTTGACTGTGCACAATTTGCATGCCTGATGTCCACAAAGGCCAGAGAGATTCACCTACCAAAACTCCAGAAATGGAGTTATGGATGTCTGATATCCACCATGCGGATACCGAGGAATAACTCAGGTCTTCTGGAAGAGCAGCCATTAAGGTTTTAAAAATAAAAATAATAATCAATGAAAAAATATATCACATTTATTTATGTTTGTTCTTGTATTCATTTTATTCTCCAAACTCTATAGACAGACAACATTTGTAAAGAAATTCATTTTAGTATGTGTCTTGGGTGGAATACGTATTTTTATATACTTGAAAAATGAGGGAAGGT
This sequence comes from Peromyscus maniculatus bairdii, assembly GCF_049852395.1. NCBI lineage: Eukaryota > Metazoa > Chordata > Mammalia > Rodentia > Cricetidae > Peromyscus > Peromyscus maniculatus. Next base: position 30,465,159 of record NC_134857.1, on the reverse strand, counting down.
AAATATAATACACACTAAGTGGTAGGGAAGTTTCATACAGCTGAATTCATGGTGGGCTTGGTAGGTAGTATGTCAAAGGAATACATTGAAGCTACATGGCCATTCTCTCTTTACTGTGTCCTATATTTATTTATCTGTATTCTTTGTTGTAGCACAAGTCTTAGGTCTTATTATTAAGAATGAACCTGGAGCCAGGTATTGGGGTGAATGCTGGAAGATCAGAGAAGCAGAACAAGCCACAGCTACCTCACCTTGCCAATTCCTCAGCTGATCCCATTTCCTCAGACTGGAAAGCCTCTGAGTTCTCCACAAATAGATCTCAGCTGAACTGCTTCTCAAAAGCCTGAAAGCTAAACCAGGCTGTAGTTACTCATCCTCATGCCTTAAATACCTTTCAGCTTACTGCCATCACTTCCTGGGATTAAAGGCTCCTGTTACTGTGCCTGACTATTTCCAGTGTGGCTTTGAACTCAGAGAGATCCAGAGGATTTCTGCCTCTGGAATGCTAGGATTAAAGGTGTGCATGCCACCATTTTCTGGCCTGTGTATCTAGTGACTGCTCTGTTCTCTGACCCCAGATAAGTTTATTAGGATGCACAGTATTTGGGGGAACACAATATCACCACACTTTGTACTGTCATTGATATTAAAATGGTTAATGTTTCTTCCTAAGTTGTTCAACCCTTACCCTACTTTAAAACATTAACCAAATTCAACATTGATCTGAACAACCTATTTTATAGTTAATTGTTCAGGTTAAGTAGTCTAGAGTCTACAATTAGATTAGTAATATGGGTAGAGCTTTGGCCACCAGTCTGTGGCTTACACATTACAAAAAGTTTAATTGGAATGTAGGAGAGGACATCAAGTTCAAGTACAATGAAGAAACTGTGTTCCTGATGTATGTGGGATAAAATAACTAAACAACTACAGTTAATGTGTTAGTGGTAATATCAATACTAGAGTAAAGGAAAGTTGTTGAGCATTTTTCCCTAGTTATTTTATTTCCCTTTCACCTATTTAGAACAATGTTTAAATGTCTAGATTTCTTGGTAGTGGATAAACAATTAGGAATTAATCTTTGGAGAAGTATAAATATCTTTATCTCAGTCATTATTAGTTTCATAAATTTTCAATATCAAATGATTAACATTAAAGGAACTACGCAGGTGGATTTATATAATTATGTGACGTATATATTTAACATTGATAGTTAAAGAAACAGAGAAAAAATTACTAATGTCATTAGGTCATTAGGTAATTATCTGCAGAGTTGTTTTCCTACAGAACTGTCTATGGTCATTTCATTCTAGAGAATTCTCAGAAGGAGGAGGGCATATATCTTTTTTATCTGTATTATCATGACATATTGTCATCTATTATCTTAGGACATTTTTATATCATTGTCCTAATAGCCACATTCAGCTAACTTTTAATTATTAGTTAAATTTAAAATAAATATGGCATGCAGAAGAAAAATTGGTGTCAGTATTTTGCATATAAACTTCTACTAAACAAAAATGATAGTGTCATATTTAAACACAAGAGTCTATAAAAACATATACTCTGGGCTCTAAGTATAAAAAAATTTACACATATGTTTAAGTTAGCTGATTTCTAGAAACAGATATCAGAAAGAAAATAAATGTATCTCCTAGCTAATAGAATTATATAAAGGGTTAAAAACTGTTATCCATCAAAACACAGAAGTTTAAAGGACATGTTTTCAATTTGATGCTTGAGACTCCAAACCATAGAATAATTAAAATGTCCTTGGAAATCAAGAAACTCCAGGGACAGTCATAAAGAAATTGCCTCTTAAGAGATGCAAATACCTAGAACCTCCCCTTATAAACAGTACTACTGCAAAAGTTAAATTTCTCATCTAAAAAGAAGATCAGGAATTCAAAGATCAAAAGGAAAGTTATCAGAAGTAGCAAAGAAGAAAACAGAAAAAACATAAAAAGAACAATAATACATGACAAACGATATGAAAACAGCATGGATATAAAATTTACTTAGTATTCTCATATTAATTTGTATTGTAATTTAATCTTATTTATCATTCAGGAAGAAAAGGCATAATTATCACCCTCAATCAGGTAGAATCCTCTTGAAAATGCATACTTCTTATTCAAGAACGCTAATACAATAACATAATTATGAAAAGTTTGAAAAGATGTTTTTAATTTTCTGTTGAAGCAAGGGAAAAGCAACTTTATATTCCAAACTCTGTTAGTCACAAATAAATTCAAAAGCAACGCATTAGATTTTCTAATTTCACAATACTTGTTTGCTTTTAAACCTACTTTCTGGTAACCTTAATGTTTAATGACTTATAAAATACCTGCACATATTTTGAACTTGTAAACAAAAGGATTGAGAACTGTCATTCAGAAATGTCATATTGGCTGTCATGAGTTCATGAATAATTGACATTGAGATTACCCAGGGAAATTTGCAATTAGCCTCCTCATTAACATAAGAACGAACAGTAGGCTGCTCAGTGAATGTTAGATTTTCACTTAGGTATTTGCTCAGGAGATAAAACGTTTATAATAGGACTTCTAATGAAAAATTCATTAGCTCAGTGTGATATCCCAAGGGTTCCAAAGCTGCTTCATGAATCAGTCATTGAAAAAAGGAACACATCTTCAGTTATCAATTTATGCATTCAAGTAGCTGTGGATGTCCATATAATAAAGAGAACCACCTCAATGTAGCATGATGAAATGATTCCAGTAACAGGGAAGGAAAAAAGACCTATAACATTACTAACCTACTGCTGATTCATTGATTTGAAAATAATTCTCTAAAAATGTGATTAATATTATAAAATAATTTTTAACTAATTTGGAGTCAATTCAACACATATGAAACACTTTAAGATAAACATTATTAAGATCCAACTTATCCAACTTATTTCTTTAAAGTTAGTCCTTATTCCTTAAGGACTCATGTGTACACATAGAAAGAGGATATGACCTTGACTTGGGTACAATAATACAGTATAATAAAACATGTGGTGCTGCAAAGTATTTCTTTCTATTCATTTTTACTTTAATTTATTGGCCAGGTTAATTGTACTTCACTTTGGAGGCATTATAATAAGGATGTATGCAATTCAGATATAAGTAAATAATAAAATAATTTAAAACTTTATTGGTTTTAGTTCAAATTTACATCTTAATTTATGAATAGTGTAAAATGATTTTAGATCTTGGAAAAATTTTATAATACAACTTATACAATTCTAAAAAGAAGATTAACATGAGAAGAGAAAATTGAATAAATAGTATTTCTAGAAACAAGCAGGTGTTCTTGTGAGCATTGTTAATGAAGAGCTCTGTCGGAGCAAACACATGATCTAGTCAGCCAGCCAAGTCAAATTGTAAGCACTGTGGTTCAGGAAGAGACCAATATCTCAAAAAAAGATGGAATGTGATGGTTGGAGACACTGGACATCTGTATCTGGCCCCCATGTGCACACATATGTATGTGGGTACCTCCACACGTATACTGTAGGGAAAGAGAGAGTGGGAGAGAGAGCTAGGCAATGAAATGTCTATGAAGACATTCAACATTCTTTGAAGACAACCCAGGATAATTTGACTCTAGATTTGCAACATCCTATTCCTTACCATACCTCTAATCAGTCAATCACCCATGTAAAATCTTTAACTGTCTTGTTTTTCATTTGTTTGTTTGCTTTTTGTTTTTCTGGAACATTTACTTCACATGGCCTGCCTGGAGTGTCTTGTTTTAAAGTCCCTGTGTAATACTAGACATCAAGAAAGATATACAAGGAATGTCAGATGTAGGAAAAAGTTAAAAATATAAAAACTTCAAAACAGTAAAGTTCTGGACCTAAGACAAATACATTTATTTAAATTTCTATTTTTTCTATTATTGAAAATAGATTTTTTTCATACAATATATTCTGGTTATAGTTCTCCATCCTCTTTCTCTTCCCAGTTCCTCTCCACCTCTTCTCTCATCCAGATCCACATGCTTTCTGTCTCTGGTTAGAAAACAAATTGGCATCTCAGGAATAATAATAAAATAAATTAAGATAAACTCCAAACAAACAAGTCAGAATATGATCAAAGAACCAAGCAGGAAGAGTCAAGGGAAAAAACACAAGAAACACAAATTGATTTAGAGACACACATTCACAAAGTCATGAGTCCAATAAAAACTCAACGTCAGGAAGCCTTAGTATATACATAATGATCATGTAAATTCAAAACTATAAATTTAAATAATTAAAAATGTCATGACATCATTATGAGACAAAGAATCTCCAAATATTCCATTGTGTTCATTCTATTTTGGCCATCTACTGTTAAAGTTGCAGCCTATCCTTAAGAATGAGAGAATTAGTCAGGTGGTGGTGGTGGCTATGGAGGAGCATGCACACAGCACTCAGGAGGCAGAGGCAGGTGGATCTCTGAGTTTGAGGCCAATAAGTCTCAAAAACAAGTTCTAGGATAGCCAGGACTATTGCACAAAGAAACCCTTTCTCAAAAAACAAAAATAAAAACAAAGAAGAAGAATGAGAGAATGAGAGAATTTCTGAATTCAAACCCCCTTTTGTCTAAACAACATAGAACCTCCTAGAGGTCATATATATGTCATATATTTTTCATACATATGTATAAGTACACACACACATATATGTATATGTACGTATAAAACCTTTGATCCTATATTACATCCATTTGGCAATGAAAGGTTGATAAGCTGTAAAAGGAACCATAGTATTTGGTCAAATTATTATCAAATTAATAATTTTATACTAACAATAAAAATAAAATATTTGAGTCTCAGAAGAGCAATGATGAGGCTATTTGCAAGTTGAGGCATGGTTTCTTTCATTGTCTAAGTAGTAGACTCAAGGTTCCCAGGAAAGTCTATGTTTCTAAATAGCATATATGTTTTTATATGCTTCGAAGAAATAACTATGAAATTTAAATTAGTTTTAATCACACTGAAAATAACATGTGTACCCATCCATCTGTCAAAATTGCTAATAGAGATCTTATAAGCTGCTAGCTGGCTATATATGGCACCTCACTCATTTCCCTATTATAAAATTCAGTGTGATAGGGGACTCAAATGTAGTTTCATGGTAATATACTTTAAGCAATTTACTTTAATCTTCTGAGTGAGATGGACTCAATATTTTCCCCTCTACTGGAAAAGCTAAACCCTGAGGGTTTACTTTCAGACCAAGTTGAATCACTTTTCCCCTGTAGGAAATAAACTGAACTTTAAGTAAAGTCTACTATGAAATACTGTTGAATGCCTTCAATTAAAGCCTCTGAATTGAGCACCTCCAACACTCAGTTTGTAATTTGGGACTAATTAAATTATTTGACTGTACTGAATAAAATTTGTCTTTCATAATGTTCTATGCACTCAACGTGACCAGTGCCTTTGGATTTCTCACACTATTTCAGCCAATTACTTTCAGGCAAGTTTCATCTGTCTATTTCTAAATCCAGGGACAAAACTATTCCTTGTCATTGGAGTATAAATGTTACACCTGATGCTGTTAATTATAATCTTAATTCCATATGTTAAATTTTGTTTTTCAAGTATAATCATTAGTATATATGACCACGTTTATTTGATAATCAGTATAAAGTTAACCATTGGAATTATACAAAAGCACATACCATGCATGCATTATGAAGCTGATTACTACTGTTTCCAATATCTTTCATCAATACATGTTATGATTAACTTGAGGAATACTAAGTACAAGTTTCTTATTATTCTTTCAAATATATCTGAAATATGATTTCTCATTTTTATTATAGCCTTTTGTATTCTGTTCGAATTTATTATTTAAATGTTAATAATTAACATTAAAATGTGTTCATATGTGCTTGTGTGTGTGTGTGTGTGTGTGTGTGTACCAAAGAATGGGTGCGACATCATGTGTGTGGAGAAAAGTGGATCCTTGCAGAAGCTGGTTATCTTTTTCCACATTGTGGAGTCCAAAGAATGAATTCATGTTATTAGATGGGACAGCAGGTACCATTTCCTGTCAGCGCCACCTAACTGGTCCTGGATTTTGTTTTTAAACATATGGTAAAATTAACTATAAAAAGTATTTTCAAAAGTTAAAATCATGGATAAGAGCATTAAAACTAAAGATTTCTTCAGTGTCATTTTATTCCTTAAGTGACATTTTGTGAATTAAACTTTTCCCTCAATTGTGATCTAATCATCAGTAGCTCTGAGCTGGGTGATTGGAGTAATGTCTCTCATTTTAAACTATATGTCGCAAAATTATCTCTAGTTTAATCATTTCTCTATAGAGAAAACTTGGTGTTTTTCATAGTAAATAAAATGATCTAATTTTCTCACTTAAAATTCTTCAATTTATTTTCATTGTGTCTGAAATGAAACCTAAATATTTAGCTGGGTTTCTATGACCAAACTTCTGTAAACTGTTCTGGATTTCCCTTAATAAGGCCATTTTCTCAGTGTGCAAGCATCCAGGCTTCACTGAGTGGTGGTTCAGTGGGAACTTGTCTTCTTCACTGAAGAAACCACAGCTCCTTTTACATATTCTTTTTTTTTTTTCATTTTGTTCTGTTAACACATCACCACTTATATCAGCTAGCACAGTCTTATCTCATACACATGCCTTTTATCTCAGGTTATCTTTTGGAACATTTAACTATTTATAAAAATAACATGATTACTTATTCATAATCCAGATAGTCTTTTATTTTTTATATAGAAGACCAGTTCTAAAGAAGTATTGCACAAATTTCTATATATTTCAACTGTGTTAAAGCACCTGAAACACTCTTGGGTCTTTAGTATGATTCAAAATGATTCATTGATGAAACAATATTTAAGAAAGATTAATGATTCTGATGTCAATTTACTTTTAAATATTTAATTCGGTAGAATAATTTTGCGACATATAGTTTAAAAGAACATTTTAAAAAGAACTATTAAATAATGTTATACATTTATTAACATTACACATTTAAAATTTCTCAGCATTTTTAGATTCGTATTTTCTTAGGTCAAGACGAAACCAGATTTTCTTTTCGTTAGCAAATAAAAGTACAACGGTATTCCCTTTTATTTCTGTTCTTCTGGAATATCCTCAGAGTTGTCTCTTCAAGTGTTAACCTACTATGTATCTGCATCACTTGGACAATTGTAGTGAAATTTCTTTTAATTCCCCTCTCTCTACCCTTCATTGGAGCCAACCAATTCGAGATGAGTCAGTTGAAATGATTCTGATGCCACAAAGACATGTGAAAACTTGTGGTTAGAGTGGAACACCTTGAGACTTATTGCTGGACTGGGAAGCAAAAATCCTGTCTCTTCCTGACCCAGGGATTGTGAAGAACAGTCCTGTAGAGGAAGGGGTTGCACATGATTTGTGTGTGCCCACACTTGACTTTATCTGGCCTTGGCTCAAACAGGTACAGAAAAGAGAATAAGGGCTGCCAAAGGGCTCTTTTACGTTTTAATAAATTTATTCATTTAATTTATGCCCTGGCCACAGTTTTCCTTCTCTGTTCTTCTCTCAGCCACTCTCCCCCATGTCCCCTCTGTATCCACCCTCCAATTAACTCAGGCCCATGGGAACCCTCTGAACCTGCTCAGCCCATGAGTTGCCACATTCATGCATAGAGACAAGCTCTGGGTTGAAATCTCCCAGCATGTCTCCAATCCACAGGAGATACACTTTCCTCAGGAGCACTGGAGTGCTGCTGGAGAAGAGCCTGTACAACTTTATCCAACAGTCTCTGGACACTTCCAGAAGTATTGATTTTATCATTAATCAGACTGGATTTAGTTTTTGTTGTTTTTTTTTTTTTTTTTTTTTTTTTTGCTTTGCTTTGCTTTGCTTTGTGTATGTGTGTGGGTATTGAATAATTTTTTTATTGTGCTTACTTACATTATGCTTACATGGAAATTTATTTCATTTTTTTATTGAATGAAGCCAGGCATTTCTTTTCTAACGTACTGTAGTATTTTTATCCACTAATAAAAGAAAAAAAGAATCTCCATCTTTTGATAAATGGAATCTCATGCCAAGGATAATGGTAGATACTACAAGCCTAGCAGTACACTTCAGTCTTTACTTCTCATTTCTTTAAAGACCTGTTTGGCCAAATCAGTACCTAAGCCGAGGGCCATAAAAATCAGAACAACAACAACAAAAAAAACATATATGTGAAATTATAACTGGATCTACAATAATATTTATTGACCTGGGTAGCTGACTGGTTCAAATATTTAAATGTTCTATAATATATATCTCATTTTGTTGTAGTTTCTATTGTGGCAATAAACTTAAAATAATACCATGGGCTTTCTGTCTAATAATCCTCCAAAACAGTCAATTAAAAGAATTCCTTTTTTCTGTCTATAGTCCTATTAGACATTTGTTTCTGAGATAAGTTGAATTACCATGCTGCCCAGAATTCATAAAAAACATTTACAGTTTTCATTCAGCTTTCTTCAACAATAATGTCACCTAAGAGAACAATAGCACAATATAATGCAAAGGCAGCTGAGAATATCTAACAATTTTATTCACAATATAAGGACTTCATATACTCTTTACATGTTCATATGTGTTAATTATATGTAATTTTAGGTGTAGATGAGATATAGTGTGTTTCTATAAAAGAGCTCAATCTGCTGTTCTATTAAAGTGGTAGTCTTATAACTGCTTACTCATCCCTAAGAAATTCTAATTTTGTTGCCATCTTCCTTGAAGGAGGTGGGAATGGGGGATGGGCTGGGGGAAAGGGGAGGGAGGCGGGAAGGGGGAGAACAAGGGAATCCATTGCTGATATGTAGAACTGAATTGTATTGTAAAATAAAATTAAATTAAATTTAAAAAGCAAAGATTATGTAAATCTCAAAAAAAACTTTATCAATTTTATCAACTTGAAAGTTTCATGTCAATAAAGTCATATGTAATATAAAATTGTAGATTGGCTTTTTCTACTTGCCCGTGAAATCTTTCCCAGAGTCCTAAGTTTATTTCTCACTGATAAAAGGTCCTCTGTGGTGTGATTACAGGGTGAACATGTTAATTTATCACTGATAAATGTTCCTCCATAGCCTGAGTAAACGTGGTTGCTGTTTGTTTCTTGGTGCACCTGCTGTAGGGCTTTCATTTTCTTCAATGATTTTTTTTCTTTTTTTAGCTTCTATGACTCTACATCAGAAGGCTGTACTTGAACACTGGTTCTAATTCCTTGAGAATAAATGGCAAGTGTATGCTTAGTTTTATATGAATTCTACAAGTGTTTGTTAAGCATCTTGTCATTGTACAAACTTACCAGGATTGTATGAAACAAAGTATCCCTGACTAGCAATCACACACTTTCAAAAATATACCAAGGTTGTATAAAATACAGCCAAATTTCAGTTTAGCATTTTAAAATAACTTAAGAAATCTTGAGAGACAATTAAATGTCAAGTAGCATTTGGGAGGTGGAAAAAAATCTCTAATAAACCTCAATAATATCTACATGTAGAGTTACATTTTAAAAAACCTAACATTGCTTTCAATATATGGGGTTATATATTGCGATGTAAGCAGCAGATTTATCAGGATTGCCCACTCAAATGTCTTTGGTAGACTTAGTTGACCAGCTCCATGTAACAGAATTTTTCCTTTGGTCCATTTCAGGTTGAAGATGTTCTTAGGGAACCTTATAATGTTCAAGAAGTTTATCCTGGAAACAATGTTACAAGAGAGACACCAGGAACAGAGCAGATGCCTGAGATAAGTATAGTTGGAGTTAGGAGGGTTACTTCTAGAGAGGTCTCCATGGAAAAATTTAAGAACATTGCCTAGACTTTTGCAATTATTTCACTCTTTTTTGAAAGAGGAGATTATGTCTAGAGGCCATTACCAAGTTTGAGGAAAAACACTTTTTCATTTCTTACCAAGTTTGAGGAAAAACACGTTTTCATTTCTTAGTTCCTATGTTCATTCTTTTTTTTTTATGCTTTGGTAATTTTTTTTGATGAACAGTTTATAATATGTGAGACAATTTAGCTTTCATATATATATATATATATATATATATATATATATATATGTATGTATACAGTTATAACAATACATTCAAGTTATGCTTTGGCAGATTAAGAATATAAAATCTGCCGGGCCAGGAAAGGCACAAAGCTACACACAGAATCCCTGTCTTGAAAAACCAACAAAAATAAAGGAATATGAAATCCTTTTTTCTGATTATTATTTTTATTAAGAAAATTTTCTATTCATTTTACATATCAACCTCAGATTCCCCTGTCCTCCCTCCTCCCACTCCCCCAGCCTTCCTCCCCAACCCACCCCCCATTCACACCTACTCCATGGCAAGGTCTCCCCTGGGGAGTCTGCAAAGCCTGGTATATTCAGTTGAGGCAGGTCCAAGCCCCTCCTCCCTACACCAAGGCTGAGCAAAGAGTCTCAGCATAGGCAATAGGTTCCAAAAAGCTGGCTCATGCACTAAGGACAGGTCCCGGTCTCACTGCCTGGGGGCTCCCTAAACAGTTCAAGCTAAACAATTGTCTCACTTATCCAGAGGGCCTAGTCCAGTACCATAAAGACACCATGGGAATAAGAAGAAGCAGAGTGCTAGAGAGGTCCCCAGGAATCCACAATGATGACTCCATTATAGACTAGTGGCAATGGTTGAGAGGGTGTCTGAGCTAACCTACTCTGGTGATCAGATGGCCGAACATCCTGACTGTCATGACAGAACCCTCATTCAGTGACTGATGGAAACAGATGCAAAGATCCATGGCCAAGTCCCAGGTAGAGCTCCAGGAGTTCAATTGACAAGCGAGATGAGGGATTCTATTTGCAAGAGATATCAAGACCATGATTGGAAAAAGTACAGAAACAACCTGCCAAACTAGTGGAAACACATGAACTGTGGACCAATAGCTGAGCAGCTGCCTATGTTTATTCTTGACCAACTGGTATTTCATTCATTAGAGGAGTTAAAGATAGTCTTATAAATATTTACATTGTAACATATGGAAATAGTCTCAGAACTAGGGTTATGTCCTGTCTATAACACAAAGATTATTAGGTACCATTACCATAACTAGAAATCCTAAGATCAGCATATATCATATTGTCAAGTAGAAAAATTTCTATAAGTTGAGTATATTGTAATTATTATAACCACAGTCATAACATATCAGTTATAGAATGCTACATAAGGATTATAGTAGTTTCATGAGATTTAACATGAATAAAATAACTAGCTAACAAAATAACTAACTAACTAAGTAAACAAATAAAGAGATATATTGAGCATAACTAGGATGCTGTATAACACTAACACTGACACTATAGGGGTGTTATGCAAAAAAGGCAAAAACAGAAAATAGAAAAATTGAATTCTCCAGAAAATAGGAAGTATTCCTGGTATATTGAGATAAAGTTTTTGAGTACATGTCTTCTAGAGTTTTTAGATATTTTATTGATCAATACTTATAGTTTTATTTGACATAAATGCCTAAAAAGAAAAACATAGAATTTGTAGTTGCAACTGACTTAAAGATCCAGTTTACATTTCATATCGTTGTTTCAAAATTGTCTTTGGGACTCCCCTCTGTTTCTATACTCTGATTTCTTTCTTACTAGTTTTGTTTTTGGTTTTGATTTTTTATTTGTTTTTCTTAGCCACAGATATGATTAGGAGCTAATATTTTATTTATTTTTTTAATTAAAATATAATCATATTCTTCCCTCCCTTCCTTTTCTACATCTGCTGATCTTAAATGTTTGGATTTGAGCTAAGACTGAGTGAATTAACTAACCTTTAAGAGACCTTGAATAACAATTCTATCTTAATATGGGCAACGTTTCAATAGATTTAAGATCCTTTGATAGGCAGTTCCATGAAATTGCATGTTAACTGTATAATTGCAATTTAAACTTACCTTAATGGAGAGTCTCGAGAAATGGCTCAGTGATTAAGAGGACATGCTGTCTTGCAGAGGAACTGGGCTCAGTTCCAGCACCCATACCAAGCATCTCACGAAGCCTACAATATTAGTTTTAGGGAACTTGATGCCTTCTTATGACCTCTGCAGGTACTAGACACACATATGATATACATACATACATGCAGGCAAACATACAAACATAAAATAAAATAACAACAATGAAAACATCATAATGGTATTTATAAAAAAATAAATAGGGTCTTTGTATGAAATGAAACATTGAAAGAGACACACAAAACTAAAAATGAATTAAATTTTTAGAATGCTCCAAATATGTTATCATCAGCATAATGGGGAAAAAACAAATCAAGCCAACAAAAATAATCCAAAAGAGCGCAACAGAAACAGAAGTACCTAAAAAGCTACTCAGAAATTCTCTAGGTGACTATTTAGCTGTTGAACAGCTGTCATATGTCAACTAACAATGATGGTAGCTGTTCCTCTGATATGGGTACCTGTTGTTCATTCCACCTACCCAAGAGTAGGAGAAAAAAATATTCTAAACACAAATCATACAAGTCTGTATTTGAGTCCATGTTTCACATTTGGTCTATCATCAAATAAGCCCATACTATTAAAACCACAAAATTATACTACCATGGGAGGGATTTGTATGTTTCTGCAACCAAGAAAGTGGTTTCTCAATGCAGAAACACTGACTGATTTCATTTATGACTGAGATGCTTTACAGTTTCCCAGACCACAGAACCCTTCTGTAGTCTGCTCAATCTATGGTCAAGTCTCACCTACAATAATAATCTAGAACATTTTTCAGTCTCTCACAACAATTGGTTACCAAATTGCAGTTAACTAACACTGTTCAGGGGGAAGTGAGTAGCTTTCAAATGAGAAGGCCATAGAATAAAGGGGAAAATTAGCCTTCTTCTTCACTGATTAGAAGCAATATCAGCTTACAGGTCTTGAAAGAAAGCGTTTTACCAGAGGCACTGATTTTGCAATGAATTCAAGAAATTTTTTTAATGATGAGGTAGAGGCTGAGAAGCACAGAAGGAGATGAACTATTGAACAAGTGTTTATTCTGTATGGCCAGTTTGAAGGATGTTGAAGATAATCTAAAAGCAATGCCCCCTCAAACAAAGAAATTGAGAGTTTGTAATGAGGAAACCTACAAATATCTATATATGGAAGTTTTCTCATAATATGCAAAAGAGTCTCCTTTCTGCTCAGTTTGAAATCATATATCACAGGTTCAAAGAAAGAAATGTGTGGGTACAGTTCGTGGGAGGGAATGTAATGTTCAATAGATACATTGCTCTGAATTACCAAAGAGCAGTTCACCACAGAGTAATAAGGAGAGAGAGAGAGAGAGAGAGAGAGAGAGAGAGAGAGAGAGAGAGAGAGAGCATTATGACTAATATTTTTACCCATTCAGTTAATGTTTATACTACCCCATATTAGTATATCTACCTATAAAATATTAAGATTTTTAAACACAGACAAATATATACACACAAGGTATAGCAAATTTGAATGGTTTGCTTGAAGAATCACATTCTATCACTTCTCATGTCCAAAAAAGTGCATTAACTTTTATGATTCCCACATATATTCAAAAGAACATTTGCTAAGGTTTACTAAAATTTCTTTCAGTCTTATAGTGATTCATTTTTGCTAAGCAAACATAAATTATTGTATACCTAGATGATTTTATAGCCTAACCAACCTCATTTTGGTTTTACTTCACTTTTAATGATGCCAACTCCTATATTAATTTTGGGTTAATATTCTTTGACTAGATACATTTTATTTTTGTACTAAGAGGACAAAGAAAGCCCAAAACATTTAAAATTTATCCTTCCTTTCAATTATAGGTTTCTTAGATTCCCCATGTAATTAAGCCATAGATATCAGGATCAATACAGAAAGAATAAAAATCAGTTAACTAAATAGCTTTGTGACTAAGGAAAGGATGGGTGTTGTACTGTCTTTGCACTGTGTTCTGTGTAGATGAGACAGTAGGATTATTAATTTGACTGACTCATCAGTGGGTTACCATTTTACTGTGGTAAGACTTTATTGCATGATTTATCAGCTTCAAATGAGACTTCAACAGTTGCAGATCAGAAGTCCTTTGAAAAATTTTTCTATCCTGAGTCAATGTTTCGGAGACACAACTCCCTCGGTTACTCATAAGTGAATTTGAAAGATACAGCTTTCAATAGTTGTTAATCAACAACTTTTTGACAGTTGTTTACCACCTAACCTGTTTGACTTTTTGTCAAGTTGTCACAAGCCTGGTATATCCAAGAAGATAGAACCTCATCTGAGAAAATATCTGTATCAGATTGCCTGTTGGCAATTCCATAGTATGTTCTCTTGATTAATGATAGATGTGACAGAGCCCAGTTCAGCCTACTGAAAGTGGTGCCATCTAAAGGTGGGTGGTCTTGAGGTGGACAAGAAAACAAACTGAGTAAGTCATGGGGACATGCCAGTAAGCAGCATTCCTTCGTGGCTTCTGCTCCAGTTCCTGTCTTCAGGTTGCTTTCTTTCTTTCTTTCTTTTTTTTTTTTTTAATTTCTGCCCTGTTTTTCCTTAGTGAGGAAGTGTGACCTAAAAATTGTAAGCTGAAAGAAAGCCTTTATTTCCTAACTTTCTTTTGGTATGTATTATCCCAGGAGGGTAGTCCCAACGAAGATACCATTAATGGCACTTAAATGCCTACTATCTGATATATTTCTATGAATGAACTCTTGAGTCTTATAAAAGAATACAAATGACCCCAAAGGCAAGCATAGTCTTTAAGTAAAAAGGCATTCCCCAAGAGACATCTGCACTGCTAAAGAGACAAGAATCAGTTTGTAAAAATGTTCACTAGTGTGTTGTCTTTTTTGTGTGTTAACTTTGGTTGATGGCTGATACTCAGTTACCTTAAAACAATATATAGCTTAATAACTACCATTTTAGAATATCAAAATCAAGCATCCAAGATTAACCTTTACCAAAACACATGGCTTAAGAAAACAATCCTTTAAGAGGGGTACCATGAGATTGTATTATCCAACTCCTGTGACAATATTATAACAAAATTTTGAATATATAATAATAAGAAGACATAGATAAAATATATCAAGTTTTAAGGATGTTATGAAGCACACTTCAAGGTTTCTATTAGACTATTATAGGAAAGCATAGTTATTTTGAATATGACAATAACACTAGTGTTTGAAAGTTCCTTTTTCATAAAAGCACATGTGTATTTTAAGGAAAACACAATAGTGCCTTAAGAAATTGTGTTTCTGTGAAGCTATGGAATTGGTGGATTATTCTTATTGATTACTCGTTTTCTGAATACTTGGGCTAGTCTGTTGTTCAGCTTTTCTGCCACCATTTACTTCTGATTTTCCTTTCTGAAACTTACTTGTCAGGTTTTGTGTTATAGGGGCTAGGAGAGTCATGGTAAAGTCCTTCAAATCTTTCCTGGACTCTATTATCTGTACCAACCATCAAGTATCCATTGTTCACTGTTGAAACTCAAGATCTGCCTTTAGAATTCAATTCTAAAGAAGACTAGGTCCCCACGCTGCAGGCGTACTAGTAGGCTGTTTAAAAACCTAGTCCTTAAGAGGAAGATGGAGACAAGGTGAGCAAAACAGTTAACCTAGCAATCGGAGGGGACACTACTCCTACTTCATGCTTTGTAAAAGGAAAATAACTTCTTAAGAAACTGATTTTTAAGTGGTGTTTTCAGGAGACTAATCAGAATAACATTCTCATACTGACCTCTGTCTACAAGAAGGTGACAAATTGGTCCTTTTCTCCTGTAAAATAAAATTTCTCTCACCATTTGTGGAAAAATAGTAAATAATGTTGACTTAGTGTTATATAAAGGCATACAAAAGGCAAGGGCTGAAGAAACAAGAGCGTTGTAAGTTTAAGGAAAAGGATGCTAGGGGAAATTTACTTTATCTAGCATTAAAATATTCAATTAAGACATAAAAGTAAATATTGGCCATTTATACTCATCCCAAACTGTAACAATCTTTGTGAATGGTCTGATTTAAACAGGCATTGTTTTTGTATTGACATCACTGTGCAAATCAATGATCTACTTCTGTATAGTATGAGTTATTCTGGGAAGTTAAAAAACAGTAGTGAGAGTGTATTTACCTGAATTTATCAATTTAGGGTAATTTTCAAATTAAAATGACGTGCTGAAAGAAATGAATGCATGGCAAGAGTTTGCCAAATGTTCTCTTTCAAAGAAAAACCCTGATTTGCATTTGTCTAGCTAACATAGGGACATTTGAGAAGAAATAAAGTTTCTGTTCAGTGAAGTGAAACTGTGAGGCTATTAGCCACAACGAACTACAGTAGTATGTTCCCTGTGAAACATACATTTTGATATGTTTATCCACTACCTTAGAACCTCCATCAACTTTGGGCCTCAAATTGAGAAAGGAATTAGCTTATTGACCATTTCAACAGCAATTTATGCCTTGATCTTTCAACAGTTTGACTTCAGTAAAGAATAGATATCCTTTCTTTTCTTTTCTTTTTTTTTTTTTATCAAACTTAAAGGATATCTGCTATGTTCAAATAAATAATCATAAAACACTTATTTCGTGATCAAGTTAGTGGTTTTATGATTTTTTTTTTTTTTTTTTGGTTTTTCGAGACAGGGTTTCTCTGTGTAGCTTTGCGCCTTTCCTGGAGCTCACTTGGTAGCCCAGGCTGGCCTTGAACTCACAGAGATCCGCCTGGCTCTGCCTCCCGAGTGCTGGGATTAAAGGTGTGTGCCACCACCGCCCGGCAGGTTTTATGATTTTAAAGATACTTTGATATTTTCTCTCTGCTTTAAATTTATTCATTTTTACATTTTTTGTTCAGTTATCTGTTTATTTTGAAATATGCTCTCTTATAATCCAGACTATTATTATATTTACTATTTAATATAGTGAAAAAATACAAAGTCTCCTGGGATATTTTTAAAGTTGTATAGAATGGCGCACTATAGGTTTTCTACATTTTCCTTAACACTATAGGATATTAATGTATGTCTGTGTTTTCTATTATTAAATAAATATTAAATGGCAATGTTTTAAAACATATATTTACATAATTTTCAAATATTGTTTGAATAAAGGACATGTTTTCAAATTCTTGTCATTTATTAGAATAATCTTGGGAAGGAATAGTATAAAATTAGTCTTGCATTAATGTTTAATATTGAAATATAATATTTATTTGAAACTGGAGAGAGACTGTCTTAGCAATGTAGAAACACCATAATGAGTAAAACAAACAAAAATTTTTAAAGTAGCAGGGCGGTGGTGGCGTACGCCTTTAATCCCAGCACTTGGGAAGGCAGAGCCAGGCCGATCTTTGTGAGTTCAAGGCCAGCCTGGTCTACAGGGCAAGATCCAGGACAGGCGCCAAAGCTACACAGAGAAACCCTGTCTCAAAAAACTAAAATAAATAAATAAATAAATAAATAAAATAGATAAATAAATAGATAACTAAATAAATAAAATTAAAGATTAATAATACCATTTCCTTGAAAGGTGTATCTGAAATTATGGGGCATCTTGAATAAAACTCTATAGGCAATACACATAGTTCAGAAGAACAACCATGATTATATTATGAGATGGTATTAAAGTATGCAAGAAAACCAGTAATTGTGGTTGTTAAAAATTCTTGAGCAAATTATATCACTTTAAGAAAAGTACATGGCTCAAATTTTTAGGGAAGGTTTGTTTTATTAGATGTTGCCTATAGTTTGCAGGAGCTATCCTTGACAGATTTATCAAAAATAACCATTATGTGAACATTTATAAATCAAATGCTTGTTTCAGCATACAAAGCAACATTACTTGGTCCATATGAGTTATTGTCCCAGCCTCCTTGCATCTAGTTTTCATTGTCCACTGGATTTCTCAGGAAAATGCCCTTCTTTCTAATCTCAGCTAAAGAGAAGGATTTTTCTCTCAGAATGAATTACCACTTCTTGACAAAGATGAAACATGCAGGTTTCTCTCCTTGTAAATTTCAGTTTGTGAGCTAAATCACATTATTTTTTTTTTAAAGATTTATTTATTTAATGTATACAGTGTTCTGTCTGCACACACCCCTGCAGGCCAGAAGAGGGCACCAGATCTCACTACAGATGGTTGTGAGCCACCATGTGGTTGCTGGGAATTGAACTCAGGACCTTTGGAAGAACAAGCAGTGCTCTTAACCTCTGAGCCATCTCTCCAGCCCCACATTATTTTTAAGTGGCTGCTCTGGATTACCTATAAATTGATGGCTTAAATCAACAGTAACTTAGTTTTCAAATTCAGAGATCAAGGCGTCAGTCCAAGTAACTGATCTCTCTCCAGAGACAACAAAATCTACCTGCTAAGATAAAAAAGTATATAGAATAGTATTTGAAACAAAATTAATTAAGTGTATGTGTGAATGTGAGAGTGTATCATTCTAATTCAATCACACAAAACCTATAATCAGCATCTTGCAAATTAGCAGTGAAAGCAAGATCCTCTGAGGCACAAATGAAATAGCATGAAGACAAGGATAACATTTTACCTGGAGGAAGCCTGGCAGTGCCCCAATACAGAGAAGGAAGCTTTGAGCCAGCTGTTGGGTCCGCTCTTTAGTAGAACAAGTCAGCAACGAAATGAGCTGATATCTCTAAAGAATTTAGGGTGCACATATGCTTCAGGGGCTCAGTTTTCAATACAAGTGAAAGAAAGAAGTCCTGCTGTTAATTGAATCTTCCCTCAGATCATTCTCATTCTATTTCTGCCTTCATGTTTCCATTACCTACAAGACTGCCTCTGTGGGAAGGTGACCCAGGTATCATACTGTCATTGTTTCAGGTGCTGTCAATCCCTGGTGTTCTAATTGCAAAAACAGGTGCGACAAACTGTGTAATGTTTGCCAACGAAGCTGAAAACCTCCCCGTACCTGGACACTCTGTCAGCTTTACATTTTATGACAGACATGACATATATTTCTAATATGCCTTGCTTGTTTCATTGGTTTTATTTAATTCTTGGACTAAAGGAACAGTAACTGGTTGGAAAAATACAAATAGAGTAAATTAGGGAGAGATACCATAATAAATACATTAAATAGATTTGACACATGGCCATCAATAACCCATTTTCATGTTCCTACTAGTTTTTGAGACTGTTTCACATAAAAATTTCTCCAATGATGTTTACTTATTCAATGAAAGGTAACATGGCTTGCTTTTGACAGTGATGGATTATCCCCAAACATTGGGGTATATTTTTCATCTGAAATTGTCTTTGTTGTATAGTGGGGAAATTAGCAGTGATCAACTAATGCAGTTGAGGGTTAGAACGGAGTAAATACTGAGCCTCAAATCTGTTAATTTTTCCATAGTTGTGACTGATAGAGCTGGATGATTTGGGTAACTGTGAAAAGTATCTGAATGATACAAGGGACAACAACGGGCCTCACCTTTGCTCTGGACAGAAACACAGATGAGTGGCTTATCAGGTGGTCAGGGAGCAGAAACCCCTGATGATTAGAAGAAACTCACAGACATACAGAAGCAGCTAGTCCTCTCTCTGAATAAGGCATGTATCTACTTAATTTTAATAATTAAAAAAGAAAAAAGTTAAAAACTAGTAAGAACGTCCTACAATATTTGGAAAAATAACAATCCATATTATTTCTTCCTGAAGCACACAAAGTTACCTGAACAGGTTCAGATCCAATTACAACACTGTATACTAAAATATTAGTGATTTTAAAGTATCTACCCTGAAATACATATTGCACTAAAGTTTCAATTTTCCTTAGAGAAGAATAAATAGAATCTTTTTTACTAGAATCCAGTTGTTTTGAAAAGTAGTTACTGAATTCAAAAAAGGACAATTCAAAATTAAATATGTACTAAATTATACACATATAAGAATGTACAGTGATCTAATACTTTCAAATAAGGATGGTGTTCGGGTGGACAGTAGCCCTTTACATGTGAATGTCCTCAAATACATATAATAACAACAAAAATAAATAGAATATTTTTAAGAAAGGAAAAACAAATAAAAAGCCTGAATAAAATATAATATCGTTAATAGTATATGTTACTTCATTTTAAAGCAAAGTTTTAAATATAACAGGATATTGTAACTCTTGAGCATGAATTTAGAAGAGAGGCATGCATTCCTATATCTCACATGTATATATATTCTACATGGATTAGAATTCACACTTAATTTACTAGATATGTATATAAAGTGGTGCATTCATGAGGAACATATAAGTAAGATAAAATTAGAATTATTTGTGTAATTTAAATACACATGTAAAGACAAGAGGAAGTGAAAGAAAACATAATTTTAATGACAGGTAACTAAATTAGAGGACAGAAATGCCAAGTCAATAACATGTTAGTCATAAAGCTGATTAATAGCAAAATACAGTACTTCTATTAAGATAATTTTAATCTCATGCACATTCAGATAAACACAGATGAAAACTTCATAAATTAGTTTTCATTCATTTAGCTAGCCAAATAAAAATGAAACATTCAGTGCTATTTAGAATGTCATGAAGTAGGTTAAACTTGTTCAATATTTTAGAGAGAAAAAGAAATCCTGGTCTTATCTATAAAAATTAAGTACATATTGGTTACCTTAGCAATTTCCCTTTAGAGACCATAATTACTAAATTGTATGGATTTCGATCAATGGGGGAATACTTACACAAATTGTTATTATAAAAACTGTAAGCCGGGCGGTGGTGGCGCACGCCTTTAATCCCAGCACTCGGGAGGCAGAGGCAGGCGGATCTCTATGAGTTCGAGGCCAGCCTGGGCTACCAAGTGAGTTCCAGGAAAGGCGCAAAGCTACACAGAGAAACCCTGTCTCGAAAAACCAAAAAAAAAAAAGAAAAAAGAAAAAAAAAACTGTAGGATATTGAACAGATATTAAAACAAATAGATGATAATTTGTGAATGCTTATTTTCCTTAAGCATGGTAAAAAGATTAGACAATACATATCACTCTTAATAGTATTTGCCCTGAAGTTAAAAGAAAAGATCGAGGTTTTGGAACACGAATTAAAAACTCACTAACTTTACATAAGTGTATATTTTTTAATTAGTTATTACTTGAATGCTTTTGATAAAACTTCAGGATTCATTATAAAGAATGTAAAAATGGAAAATATTGAAATTTGTGAATGCTTTCCTGATTTTGATTAAGAAACATTTTGAAGAGAATATTGAAAGGCTATGCATCCAATAAAAATATCAATTTTACCTTTATTCTATTATTAGACCTGTAGGGAATTATGAATGTATTAGTATGGTATCATGTTTTCTAGGAAGTTTGTGATTGATCCAAGATATATAAATAATAAAACCATGGACTTGTACTTTTAGGGATACTGATTTATCAAAGTATAAGCAAAGCTAATATATTAAATTTTGTTAAGGATGAATTTTAAACATTTATGTGAATACTGGAAACTAAGGAAGTGAATGTTTACAAAATATCTGAAAACTAACTGTTATCTTTCAATAATTCTCATAAAAGTGAAGTATGTGCTTTTCCAGGTATGCTGTCAGGAGATTAAAAATACTAAATTCTGATTGGATTTCACTTTTTGATTAGGTGTTTGCTTATAAATACAAACTTTCTATGACAAAAAGACTGGGTCTATCTTCAATTCCAGTAATAAAAATATGTCTGGCACATGCTAAGTAATCAATAATCAATATATACATTTAATATATAAGTGCATTCATCATCTTCAACTCTTTATTTTCTTTCTTTCATTGAGTTATGTATTTGACACACCAGTATAAAGGAAGAAGTATTTAATGAAATTATTCCTTTAAATTATCATTATTGATTATTTGCAGAGCAGCAATGCCCAGTAGCTTAAATGTTCCAGACATGGTACATAAAACCCAACCCAAAATGAAGGCCATGTACAAAGGAGTAGAGAATTATGAAAACGTGCTTTTGTCAACCAATGAATTTCCCTCTTCTATTACAATAATCCCATGGAAAAATATTAGACATACTACAAACATGATCAGGAATTGAATATTCCATTCATGATTCCTACAAATCTATCAGATATTCTAAGAACATTTCACAAGTAAAACTTGTTCACCATTTATTTTCTTTCTGCAAAATTAAAGTTGTCACTTTCTGTAATACAAAGTTTAGTACCATGAATCTGAGTATTTCTTCTTATATCTAGAGAGTATAATTGCATACATAACCCGTGTTAACATGAAGAGCTCCTTTGTGTAGTATTTTCTTAATCTTAAATGCCTATAGCCTAATAAACATTACAGAAATTGACAAGGAGCTCTTCATGTTAACATGGGTTATGTATGCAATTATACTCTCTTGATATTAGAAGGCATACTCAGATTCATGATACTAAACTTTCTTTTAGTTTTTCTACCCTGCTATCAGTCATTCTAAACTTTGTCATGTACATTATTTGTTGTAGACTTACACTTTGATGAACTTGCCTACTCACTTCAGATAGTCAATATATAAACTTTTATATCCATTTCCTTAACTAAAATCATATGTTGGTTTACATAGCCCTGGCACTTCTTTTGTGATATCTCTTCCTGTGTCTATACAATGCTATTCTTAGATTATTTTCCTGCAATATCAGAAAACGAACACTGAATCTGGGGAAGAGATGTAAGTTGACCTAGAATGAGAGGCTGAACTGTTAGTTGGAAAAAGGCTTTTCTTCCAAAACTTTCTCTGGACCATAGGTTGTTCTATTCTTAAACATAGTTTTCACCTTGGTAGATTGGCCTCAAAGAGGGTATCTGTTGAAACCACATACACCTGGCCTTCTTATTAGTGGTGCAGGGCAACTGATATACCTATAAGCCAGATAACTTTTGCTGCAATGTTTTTGAACTTCTTGGAGGTTCTGTAAGCCTTCTGCATTACACATTAGGATGTGTGCAACAGAAGACAATTCAAAGATCTCTTAGAACACAGTTTAAAGTTTAACTGTTCAGAGAGACTATGGAGAGTCCACAGAAAAAGGAGATATGGCAAAAGAGAACTGTACAAATGTCAGCCTGGTGGAACTTTGAAAAGTAAGAATAACTAAAATTTTATAGTATGTTGTTTGTCTCTGGTCGAGTCTCACAGATTAGCAAGCAATGATTTTGATGGCTATCAAAGTGAAAATGTGTGTTAAGACCATTGGATCTCGCCGGGCGGTGGTGGCGCACGCCTTTAATCCCAGCACTTGGGAGGCAGAGGCAGGCGGATCTCTGTGAGTTCGAGGCCAGCCTGGTCTACAAAGCGAGTTCCAGGAAAGGCGCAAAGCTACACAGAGAAACCCTGTCTCGAAAAACCAAAAAAAAAAAAAAAAAAAAAGACCATTGGATCTGGTGTGGTTTAGGCATGATAATTTTCTTTTTTTTTTTTTTTTGGTTTTTTCAAGACAGGGTTTCTTTGTGTAGCTTTGCGCCTTTCCTGACTCACTTGGTAGACCAGGCTGGCCTCGAAGTCACAGAGATCCACCTGCCTCTGCCTCCCGAGTGCTGGGATTAAAGGCATGTGCTACCACCGCCCGGCTTGGCATGATAATTTTCTTAAACTACAGAGAGACCTTCATAGTTGCACCTCACACTCCAGATTTACTTGGGAAACATAGCCCAGCTAGAATATTAACCATCACAGGAAATACCCAGAAACACATCTTAGGAAAGTAAAAAAAAAAAAAAAAACATGTTCAGCTTATATATTTCAAAGCTAAGTGCAGCTTCAAAGTTCCCTGCTTTGCAAAGAATGCAAACAAAGAAGGCAGAGATACCTTTCATGAACATCAGATAAGCAGCAAGAGTCTCTAAGTTCAATGAACTTCCCTCTCCTACAGGTGTACATGATAGCTTTAGGCAACTACTATGAGGAAACAATCTGCTACAACATCTCTTTCTTTCAAAATTGATTTCATTCTACTTTATTTCAATTATTCACACTTCACAGTAAAGGAGAAGGATTTCAAAATCACCTTCCAATTTTTGTTCTTCCCAAATTCCTCATGATGGTCAGGTAGCACTGCTGTCATCAGAGAAATAATCACTTATGTTTACAGACCATGAACTAAGGTAACACATGAAATACAAACATCTATTGTCAGTAAGCAACACATGACATTGTGATCTGTTCTATGTACTAAAGCTAATATACTTGCCTAAATACTTCTATAAAATTAGCTTTTGACAATTTCACACATTTATAGTACCTCATGATTGCTGTTATCCCCCCCACCCACTCTGAACCCTCCCTTCAAAATGCATAATAAATGAAAAAGATATTATATGGCTACAAACCCTTCCTTGTAATGTAGTTACCACTTAAAATACATCAACTTAATTTATGTCCATGAGGGACATAACATAAAAGCAAGCAATTGAGCAAGTAATGTAGGTTAAAACACAACAAAAATATAGATATTTTTTGCAAATTTTAGAAAAATTCAACTATAATAAGAATAATGTAAACATAGATGAATCCATGACCTAAATTAAAAAGAAACTTAAATAACACTAGATAAGAAATATCAGAAATTGTCTAAGGTTGTTGCAGGATATGTAATTATATAAGATATACAGGAAAAAAATAAAATAACAAATGTCATGTTGCACCTTATAACTAAGTTCTATAATATACCAGTAGTCATTTAATTTATTACTGGTAATGATAATGTCCTATTTAAGACAATATATTTTTAGGGTTAAGTAACATGAGACAGGACTACATGTAAACTTTGATTTCTTCACAAGTCTTGAATTACAATAGAAAAGTATGTTTGGCTAATAAAAACCTTTCTCTTGACAATAATAATTTGAATTTCACTTTCTTGCCATCTGTTCACAGCAGACTTGAGTAGCATAGATTTCTGTCACTCACAGAGTAGTAATTGTGCCATGACCTAATTAGATTTTACAAACTATGAAATAATAGACTAGTTACTATTTTTGGGGTAGAATGTGTCTTATATGTGTCTTATGTCCTTGATTATTTAATTTAATAACAATTATTTTTACCAATCATGTTGACTTGTTTTCATGTAATTATTCTATAATGATTATAAAATTTCTGAGAAAGGTTATTTTGCAGTTGGGTTATATATTAAATTGGTTTGCTGCAAAGAGTCGGTAAAAGTAAATTTTTCTCATTATGTTAGAGAAGTTATATTTGCCCTGTGTAGTAACAAATGCTTGAACCTTATCATGCTTTCAAATAGCCCACAGTAGCAAGAATGTACTTTATTTTAACCCACAAATTAATGTCTATTGTCCTTAATGCTGCATTTTCAATATCTTCAAATTATATAAACCAATAAATTGCTGTTTTTCCATGTCTAACACTGGACTTGACCTTGGATTTCTGTTGAAAGGAGGAAAAAGCTTTTCAAGATTATTATTTTTAAGAAGTGACCAAAAAAAGTAAAACTAAAAAAGTATCCCAGCCAAAGTGTTTCACTAATAAAATTATTCATATTGTCTT
This sequence comes from Peromyscus maniculatus bairdii, assembly GCF_049852395.1. Classification (NCBI taxonomy): domain Eukaryota; kingdom Metazoa; phylum Chordata; class Mammalia; order Rodentia; family Cricetidae; genus Peromyscus; species Peromyscus maniculatus. Next base: position 30,439,615 of record NC_134857.1, on the reverse strand, counting down.
TCCTTGCTGAAAAATGTGCACAATATCCTCTTGTAAGCCATTTCATCATGTTGTGGGTTTTATAACATCCCTAAGATTTATTTAGCCATAGATGACTTGATGAATTATAATACATTGATAGAAATCTCATAGGACCCTACATGATATAATGCTTCTCTCAAGAAAGTAGGTGGCCTAATGTCATCTCACAGATGGATGGTAATTACTACAGAGAATTATCACAGTAGGAATTTATCAATTAAACATTGTATACTATATTCCATCATAGATCTATTATCCCACTCTGGGTCTTTCAGCATCGGATTTGGAATTTTATCAACTCATAAAATGCCTATCTGAGTCTCTGTGTCTCCACTGACTTTTTATCTATTTTTGGTTGCTTAGCCATAATCAAGATATCTATAACATACCTTCAAAGGCTAGAGGAACATCAAAGATGTGGAATAGAGTTAGAGAACAGCATGGAAGGAATATTGGACATGGCATGACTATTGAAATGGACAGCTAATGTTGATCTGTATTTGAATGCACAAGCACCTTTTGATGTACATGTGTGTGTGTATCCATGGACACCGCACACTCAGAGAGACAGAGACAGAGACAGAGACTGACAGAGATAGATAGATAGATAGATAGATAGATAGATAGATAGATAGATAGATAGATAGACTAATTTTAAAGAAGGTAACAACCAAGAGTGGATGAGAAGACTAGAGAGATGGTTCAGTGGCTAAGGGCGCTTTGTGCTGGCTGCTCTCTCAGAGGATCAAGGTATGATTTCCAACAGCTACATGGTGTTTTAAAACAATAATGGCAAAAGTTCTAGGGGATTCAATACCCTTTTATGACCTTATAGACACCAACATGCTGTGATACACAGACATACATGTAAGAAAACACCCATACACATAAACTAAAAATAAAGAAATCTTTCTTTTTTTTTTTTTTTTTTTTTTTTTGGTTTTTCGAGACAGGGTTTCTCTGCGTAGCTTTGCGCCTTTCCTGGAACTCACTTGGTAGCCCAGGCTGGCCTCGAACTCACAGAGATCCACCTGCCTCTGCCTCCCGAGTGCTGGGATTAAAGGCGTGCGCCACCACCGCCCGGCGAAATTCTTTTTTTTTTTTTTTTTTTTTTTTTGGTTTTTCGAGACAGGGTTTCTCTGTGTGGCTTTGCGCCTTTCCTGGGTCTTACTTGGTAGCCCAGGCTGGCCTCGAACTGAAATCTTTCTTGATAAGGAGAATATAAGTAATGATGGGGGACTTTTCACAATATATTAAGACATATACCATTAGGCAAAACTGAGAAGGAAATACACACACAAGTTTAATATAATATGATGCATCCTCTGGACTATGAAATGCTAAGTCCATATTTCATTCATTTATTGCATTTAATTGCAATGATGTTTGACTTTTGATAAATACATATTTACCCTTATTAATTTGCTCAGGTACAATGTTATTCTACTTCTCACATATTCATGAATGTTTGAGTTTTCAGCAATGTCTTTAAGTACAAAAATACTGTCTTTATTGGCACATTTAACAGGAGAAAGAAAGGAAACATAGGGGGTGGGTGTCTATTTCCACCTGAGAACATCAGTGTTCTAGGAGTGACTACAACAAGTAAATGATTTTTTTTTAAATCTGGGAAATGATTGAGATGCTCAAATCCTTTTTCCTTTAGCCAGATCTTTCAGTTGTGTTGTTAAGTTATTATTAATATGATATCTCTCCCAACATTTTTGCAGACAGTTAATGCTATGTCCTTGCTTCATAGAACTCACTTCATTGTGTCCCATAATTCTAAATGTTCTTCATTTCTTTAATATTTTATTAAATTTATTTTACATCCTGACCACAGTTTTATCTCCCTCCTCTCCTTCCACCTCTCCTCTCCCCTCCCCCCACAATCCACTTCTCTCTGTTTCTATTCAGAAAGAAACAGGCCTCCTATGGGTGTCAACAAAGCATGACATATCAAGTTGCTGTAGGACTAAGTATCTACCCTTCTAGTAAGTCTAGGCAAGGCAGTCCAGTATGAGGAATAGGTTACCAAAAGCCAGCCAAAGCATTAGGGACATCTCCTGGTCCTACTGTTAGAAGTCCTACAAGTAGACTAAACTACACAACTTTCATATATATGTAGAGGGCCTAGGTTGGTTGCATGCAAGCTCCCTAGTTTTCAGTTCAGACACTGTGAGCTTCTATGAACAACAGGTAAGTTGTTTCAGTGGGTTTTCATGTGATGTCCTTGACCCCTCTGGCTTCTACAATCCTCCCTTCATCTCTTCATCAAGATCATCTGAGCTTGTCATAATGTTTAGCTGAGGGTCTCCGTCTCTGTTTCCATTAGTTGCCAGATGAAGCCTCTTTGATGGCAAAAAGAGTAATCACCAATCTATGAGTAGAGTTTTGTTAGGCATCATTGTGTTGATATTTTCCTTTTCCTTTTCTTTTCTTCCTTTTACTTTTTGCCAGTTGTGTTTGGCTCTGTCCTAGGTCTCTGTGCCATCCAGCCTCTGGGTTCTAGTACTCCAGGAGTGGGCTCATTCTCATGGCATAGGTCTTAGCCTGGACCAGTTATTGGCTGGCCACTCTCACAGTCTACTCTAGCATATCCCATAGGCAGGACAGACTGGGTCAAAGGATGATGTCTCAATTCCTCCACTGAAGGTCTTACCTTGTCACAAGAGATAGCCAGTTTGTGCTAGGTATCCACTATTGGGGGAATCTTAGCTGGGGTTACCCTTGTGGATTCCTGGGAGTTTCCCTTACACCAGTTTTCTACTTGATCAAAAAATGCTCCCTGTTCCAATCATCTCATTCAGTACTCTCCCCCATCCCTCATCCCCAAAACCTGATTGTTTATGTATACATGCCCATCCTCCCTCAGTTTACCCACAAGATCTCTGCTATTTACTCCTTTCTTGACTTGTTATTCATTTTGGAGTAAGTTTTCAGTTTCTATGAGTTTGTGAGCATTCTGTTGTCCCTGGTATCTAGCTGTAATTTATGGTGGTTAGATAGCATGATGGGTGGTATTTCAGTTTTCCCATGCCTGTTAAAACTTTCTTTATAACCTAATATGTGGTCAGTTTTGGAGAAAGGTTGCTGAGAAGATAGCATATTCCTTAGTATTTGGGTAGAATGTACTGCAAGATGTCTATTAAGTCTAATTTCAGATGTTATTTAACTCTAGCACTTCTCTGATTATTTTTTGTCTAGATGACTTGTCTATTGGTGAGAATGGGGTATTGAAGGCCTCTACAATCACTGTGTAAGGTACAATATGTTATTTTAGCTGATGAACTATTTTTTTATGAACGTCAGTGTCCTTGTATTTGGAACATGGTTAAAAATATAATATCTCTTGGTGGATTTTTACCATTAGTTTCCTTTTTTATATCTTTTTATACTTCTGGTTTAAAGAGTATTCTGTAAGATATTCAAATATTTATGCCTGCTTTTTACTTGGTTCCATTTGCTTAGAAAACCTTTCATCCAAGCAGATGCAGAGATCCACAGCCAAGTCTCAGGCAGAGTTCCAGGAGTCCAATCGACGAGATAGAGGAGGGATTATATGAACAAGAGCTATCGAGACCATGATTGGAAAAAGTACAGAGCTAACTAGCCAAACTAGTGGAAACAAATGAAGTGTGAAGCAATAGCTGAGGAGCTCCCATTGTACTGGAGTAGGCTCTGTGGATAAGTGAGACAGTTGTTTAGCTTGAACTGTTTAGGAAGCCCCCAGGCAGTGAGACTTGGACCTGTCCTTAGTGCATGAGCTGGCTTTTTGTAACCTAGTGCCTGTGCTGAGATAGTTTGCTCAGCCTTGGTGCAGGAAGCAGGGGCCTGGACCTGCCTCAATTGCATGTACCAGGCTCTGCTGTCTCCCCTGGGGAGACCTTTCCTTGGAGGAGGTGGGAATGGGGAGTGGGTTGGGGGGAAGGTTGGGGGTGGGAGGAGGGAGGACAGAGGAATCTGTGGTTGATATTTAAAATGAATAGCAAATCTCTTAATTAAAAAAAAAAAGAAAACCTTCCATCCTTTTTACATAAAGGTGATATCTGTTCTTGATTGTGATGTATGTTTCTTGAATGCAGTAGAAAAATGGATCCTGTTTTGTAATATGGTATTTCAGTCTTGTCTTTTTATTAGTGAATTGATATATTTAATATTGAGAGTTAGAGTGAGCACTGAATATTCATTCCTGATATATTTGTTGATATATTTGTAGTTTTCTGACCTCCTTTGATTTACTGTTCTGGAATTATTTACCCCTTGTACCTTTTTGGGTGCTTCCCGTCCAGGGTCTTCTGTAGAGTTGGTTTAGTAGACAGAAACTGTTCAAATTTATTTTTATTGTGAAAAGTTTGTTTTTTCTTTTCTATCAATTGTGATTGATAGGGTTTTTTTTTTTGGGGGGGGGTGGTACAGTAGTCTGTGCTGGCATCTATGATCTTTCAGAGCCTGTAGAACCAGGCCTGTCTAGCTTTCAGTATCTCCATTGAAACATTAGGTGCTTTTCTAATGGTTATACCTTTATATGTGACTTGGTTTTATTTCACTGCAACTTTTACAATCCTTTCTTTGGTCTGCAACATTTACTGTTTTGGTTATTATATACCATGGGGAGTTTCCTTTCTGGTCCTATCCTTTTCGTGTTCTCTCTGCCTCTTGTACATTGAAAGCCATCTTCCGATTAAGATTCGAGAAATTTTCTTCTTTTATTTTGTTAAAAATATTTTCTGTGTTTTGACCTGAACTGCTTCTACTTCCTCTGTACCTATTATTATTAGGTTTGCTCTTTTCATAGTGTCCAAGATTTCCTAGAGGTATTATGCCTGGATCATTTTGGTTTAAATTTTACCTTGTCTGACCTATCAATATCTTCTACCTTATCTTCAAGTCCTGAAATTCTCTCTTTCATGTATGTCAATCTGTGAAGCTTACCTCTGAGCTTCTTTGAATTTCTGAGTTTTCCATTTTGTTTTATTTCCGCTTGGATGATTCTGATTCTTTGCTAAATTCTACGTTCATATTTTGAAACGTTTGCACTGTTTCATTCAACAGTTTGTACTTTTCTTGTCTCCATTAAGGCATTTATGCAGCATGCATTGCTAAATGGTCTTATAATTAAAAAACCCAGAGCCAGATATTGGGGTAAATGCTGAAAGATCAGAGAGACAAAGGAAAGGAACACGCCACTGCTACATCTCACCTCACCAACTCCACTAATTCTCTGACTGAAATCCTCTAAGCCCTTACCCGAAATGGGTCCAGCCAAAAAGTGCTCTTCAGCCTAAAAGCTTTCTCTGCCCAGCCATACTACTTCCTTCCTAGAGCTGGGATTAAAAGGCTTGTGACTTCCGAAATACTGGTAGCAGAGGCATGAGATCTCAAGTGCTCAGATTAAAGGTGTGTGATTCCCAAGTACTAGAATTAAAGGTGTGTGCCACCACTGTCTGGCCATTTTTCTCTCCTAGGCTGAATTAATTTCATAGTTCCAGGTGGCTTTGAACTCAGACATCCAAACAGATATCTACATTCCTAGGCTAGGATTGAAGGTGTGTCCCACCACTGCCTGGTCTCTGTGTTTAATCTAGTGGCCTGTTCAGTTCATAATTTTATGGTCTTTGAATATAATTGGTATTCTGAAGCACTTGTCTTGTGAGTCAGTTAAATTATTCTCCTCAGCTTCTATTCTAATAAGTTTTCTGGCTTCTTGAGGAGGCATATTGTCTTGGTTGTTCATATTTGTGTTTTAGTGCTAGTTTCTAAGTTTCTGGAGTTATGTCCTTGAAGGTGCTTCTTGGTGTAAACATCTGATCTCATCTTTGGTGGTGAGTGTCATGTTCTTTGATTGTTGTTACTTCAGTCTGGGTCCTAGCCAAGTGTAGTGGCCATAGATTCCCTGGTAGAGAATGGTTTTGGGTCCCTAACAAATGTTTATACAGTTCATTGCTGGTAGAGAGTGCTTCTGGATTCGGTGGTGGTGGTGGGGGTTCTGCTTGTCACAAAGGAATGGAGATAGGTTTTAATTAAAGGCTAAAACAGCCGGGCAGTGGTGGCACACACCTTTAATCCCAGCACTTGGGAGGCAGAGGCAGGTGGATCTCTGTGAGTTCAAGGCCAGCCTGGTCTACAGAGTGAGTTCCAGGAAAGGCACAAAGCTACACAGAGAAATGCTGTCTTGAAAAACAAAACAACAACAACCAAAAAAAAAAAAAGGTTGAAACATATATTAGGGAAGACTTAAGGGAACTCTAGGTCCCCACAAAGGGGGTGAAGCCCAATCTCTTGGAGGTTGGCTAGGAGGATGGTTCAGGCTTATATGCAGCAGCAGATCTACTAGTGGACTTAAGATACAAAAGGTGGGAAAGAGATAAAATATAGTCGACAGATTCAGAGCCACACGTGGCAGCTGTAGCTCCTTGATAAAGAATGCTTTCCTGGGTCCTCTAGGAGTCAAAAAGGAATGTAGATTGGCTTAAAGGAAAGGTTGAAATGGGTAGTGGGAAAGAACTAGGGGTACCCTAATTCTGTCCCCAGTGCCTGAGTCCTATGTTGATAGAAGTAGAGTGGGAGGAGGAGCCCAGACTTACAGGATTCAGCAGGTCTAAGAGTGGTCTGCAAAGCCTGGAATTCACAGAGGTATTTTAATAACTAAAGTTTATATTCTGTTAGCTGTTACTATTTCCATGCTAAGTCTGAATACTTTATCCTTCTTTTGGCCACAGTCCAGACTGGATAATCCTGTTCACCTAAATTTTTAATGTAGCTTCAATTGGATCCAGCTTGCCTCTTTACTTTCTATCATGCACACTTGTATAGTGTTGAGCATATTTACTTCTGAAAGTGTCATAGTAATCCCTTTGTTTGCTTTGTCATTTAGAGTATACTTGAGAAATGTTGTCAAGCTTGTTGGAATCTTCAGGACGAGAGGTTATGAGACCATGAATGTCAATGTCAGAAGCTATTATCAAGCAATTTAAGCGGATTATGTTTATTGTTGACAGGTTTAGTTTAGTTTCTATTGAACCATACGAGAATCAGTGTTTGGCTAAACACACGCTTTGCCATCAGTTTGTCAATAAGCAAGCACATTTTTGTTGACATTGCACTATATTGAATTTCTAGTTTTGCTTATTTTAATGGCCAGATTAAAAACTTGTCTCCTTCTATTTCTAATGATTAGGGATAAGTGGGAAGATTGTTGAAGTCAACAAACATGTGCTTAGGTTATTTTACTGCTGAATGTGGTCAATTTAAAGTTCCTTAAGAAGGTAAGAATCAAGGAAGAATTTGAATGTTCCCATCCAGGTTTACCTGACAGAGGATGGGAATGAGGCTTATGAAGCAAGATCAATTTTCCTGGATCTAGTTTTGCTCCCTATACACACACAGACTACTTACTTCTACCATAAGAAAGAAGGGAAAAAATCCCACTGGAATAGAGAAGAATAAATAGATATCCTTGGATGTGATTACTAAGAAGTCAGAGAAATTAAGGTAGTTAAATCCAATTTTCTTAGAAAGTGGGAAATCAAAGACAAAGGTCCTTCTATGTTAAGGTCACACTGAATCATTTATTTGCTCTAAATAGAATGAGTAGTACTTACTACTCACGGGCTATATTACTGTTAAATAGTTTTTTTGTTTGTTTCCTAAATCAATTGTTAGTAGTTTGTTACAAGGTCATAAGACAATAGCAAATAAATCTAAACTCCATTTTGGTTTTCTTTTGTCTAATTTATTTATTTATTTTTACAATGAATTTTATAGTCCAGGTTTGCCTTGTAACATTCATGTGGTCAAGGCTGATGTTGAACTCCTGATGTTCCTGCCTCCACATTCCATGTAGTGAGGTTAAAATAGGTGTGTGGTATCACCTTCCACATTATGTCAAAATGGATATACATGTGAACACTAAGTTCAAAACCTAATTTTACATTTCACTCTTTATTTCTGATAATGGCTTGTGAGTTCACTGGTATTCTATTCTAGAAACTTATGTGATTGAAATACAACAATACATTAATAATGATCTGTACTCTAAATGACGTTTTATGGAGATTGTGGCTGTTATAGACAGACAGAGGAGCAAGGGCAAAGAAAACACAGGATTTTTCATTGTTCCTAGGATAGTGTTGGCATTATGGGAAAAATTAATTTCCTTGAATTTTACCGCAAAGCAGTGATTACATGTGTGTGCACATGCAAATGCATGCATTCATGTTGTTGTGATATAACTATGCATGTGTATGGCTGTGTTGTGGGTAGTATACACATATGTTTTGAGGACATGTATGTATTGTGTGCTTATGTGTTCTTATCTTGTGCTGTTGTGGATGTGAACATGTGCACTTTGAATGATTTTCCTTTGTTTTACATTGTAAGTCATTATATGAACCATGATTTCTTTTTCTCTCCCTGAAAACATCATCTAAGAAAAGATGGAATTATCAAAACTCTGTCAACTTAAGTAAAATTTCACATCCATAATACATGTAAAAATATTCCATTCTCCCTTTGAAAGATATCAGGAAGCCTATGAAATGAAGGTGCAAAGCACAATGCTCAGAAAGAATGTTTTGCTGATTAGAACTGTTGCCAAAACTTCACTACAGTTTAAAAGAAGCTTAAGCCCTATCAAGGGGGTGTATCTATAACTTCAAAGAGTGGCTTGCAACCATGAGCACCAAGTAGAAAGTAGAAACAAAGGAATGATCTTGGAAAGATACAGGAGCAGTGGATTTACCTGTCAAGGTGACTCAAGCCAGGAGTAGAACAAGATTCTCTTCTCCAAGCCCTTAAGATTTTATTCCCAAAGAATTTATGCCACCCAAAAAATTGATTTTGTTATATTTGCTAGAAATTCATGTGTTGAAATAAATCATATATAAACTATAAATAACCATTTTAACAACAAATATGGGCATTATAAATGGTCTGATTTTAAAAACTGGTATGTTCAAAAATGTAGACTAAAACCTACTGCTTATTCCTTACTTGTAGCAGACCGTTTTCTATATGATCTAAAGTCCTTCCCTCATTTAAGTATTAGAAGTCAATTACACAGAAAATATTATCATTATCTTACAAATGAGGATATTAAGTTTCAGTGAAATTAAGTAATTATCGAAAGGTCAAAGAAGTACTCATTGCACCGTCCAGATACAAGTAGATCCTCCCTAACTCAACTGTTAAAATATGATTTTTCATATGGAAAACTTTTGTGGAATGATACATGCTAAGAATCATAAATGACGCCCTCTTTGCACACAGTGCTCTGAAGAAAAAGTGTTGAAAACCACTTAAACTACTTCCTTTTTTAGCATCCTGAGAAATAGTGGTGAGAGCTGGGAAGATGAATCGATGGCTAAGAGTGCTTCAGTGTAAGCCTGAGACCCGGATCTCAGGAAACAACATGCAGAAGATGGGGATACCCATCTGTAATCCTGATCTTCTAAGGAAAGATGGGCGGCAGAAGCAGGACATTACCTCAAAACAAACCTGGAGTATACTGCAAGGCAGAAACAAGAGACCCTGCCTTGACAAGATAAAAGGACAGACCAACACGCAAAAGTTGTTCTCTCACATCCTTGTGCTCACTTACGCATGCAAACACGCACACACACACACACACACACACACACACACACACACACACACACACTTACATGCTGCACATACATTCAATCTGCCATTACACATACAATAAAAATGTTTTTAAATATATGATGGTGAACATCCTCTAATCCTTGTGTTTGTGAAAACATGCAGAATATATTTACCTTTTAAATCAAGTATTGAGGTCTCTCTCTATGTTTATAAAGCTGGTGATTTTTTTTCTTCTTAAACCTTGAAATGCATTATGTTTTTAATGTTTTTTTAATATGACCTGAATGTGTGGTTTGCCTATGTTCTGTTTCCTAACATTTGCATATTCTCACATCTTCTTAACACAGAAAACAGTAATATCCCACTTCATTTAAAGAATATTCATTTGTGCTTCAGGATGGAAAAGGAAATTTCCTGATCCTCTGGGACACCTTGCATGGACATTTTTCCTTACACAGCTCAGAGCTGCTATGGATGCCAGATCTCATTTCTTATTATTACATCCCTACTCTATTATGTGCTTCCAAACACGAGAATGTACCTTAACATGATAGAATGTGAATTAGCTTTAAGATGATGTAAGATATCAACCCTGCAATAACATTGACACTAAAACAAAATTGTTGTAAATCATCAAAAGAAACAATACTCAATGAGAGCCATGAAATACTGAGGCTATAGAGATGTAGTATGTAATAAACTATGGTAAAAATGTGTGTTCAGTTTGCAGTCAGTAAAAACATGTGTCATTATTAATGACTGGAGTGACTGAGGAATTATTTTTATTATTTTTTAATTTAATTTGTTGTACATTCAAATAATCCCTTGGCTGTTAGCTATTAGACAGCAGCACTCATATATTTACACATTACATATCACTCTCAGTTTGAGGATGTTGTGTATTTGTACTCCAATTGGTTCTCAGTTACATTTATGCTCTGATTTCTCCAAGAATCCTTCAACTGTACTCTTATTTTGAAAGAGTCTTTATAGGCATAGCCAAAGTCTTTATAAAAAGTTCAAATCAGACCACTAAAATACAATCCAATATACTGTTTACTACTGTTCTTATAACGTATATTTTTGACATAAAGGCCAACATGAAGAGAAGGCAATATAAAAAACAGAGAATATCATCAATATCATTTAATATCAGCTTCAAGAATCAATGTCTATAACTCATTAAGTCAAAAGAATAAACATTAGAAATAGAAGGAGTAGGAGGAATTACATGGAACTCAGTAGCAATAATTCAGAATCTCATTATTCTTTCATATCTCACACACTGGAGAATTGATTATCCCTCATGTCTTTTCCTATTAATAAATAATTAGTGAAGTTTAGCTGTTGTCTAAATCAAGGAAAGCGCAGTACACTTAGCTCCCATTTTCACCCTCTGCCTCCTGTTTTCCCTAGGTACCACACAATATGAGGAAACATTGCTAATGCCTCACTGGCCCATTGGCATCAAGTACCCTGTTTTTAATTTTATTTTTCTAATGAAAATGTCTATCATTTTGACTTATTTCCTTTGGTTGTACTTTCACTTTCTGAAATTATACTGTTATGTATATTATTATTGCATTTGTTGATTCATAAACCACAAAACTGGACAATATGTATCTATTTTTATTAAAGATATAGTTCTACTTTTTAACCCAAGGAACTTCATGACACAGTAATAAATACTGATAAAGCAAATGGATATTTTCTGTTGTCCATCATTAATTTTGGTCAGTTCTGTCCACTCCCATCATTGTTGTGCTAACTTAAAACATGAGTTCACATAGGAAATGTCCTTCTCAGATTGAATCAAGTGCATTTGACTTAATTTCAAACCCCTGCCTCTGTGGCTAGAGCTAGACACTTCATACTAAAGGTACAAAAAATTCTTCCACTGGAAAGAAAAATGTTCTTACCTCAAGGGGATCACAGAGACTATGAAAATAGGAAGAACAGACTTTGGGACTTTTCAACAAAATAGGCAAACTTAAGCAATGGTTTAATGTAACCAGTAAAATATACATCTTATTGAGTAATATATCTCTAAGTATTCAGAGAAATTTGAGACCAATATTGCTAGAAGAACACTATGGGTATATAAGAACAAAATATATTAAGTCACAGTATAGTCTAAGGTTGAAAATATATTCAAATACACGTAAACACACACACACATTATAATTTCAGCCTTGACAGGTAGGCAGGAATAATCGCAAGTGAGTTGGCTAATGAGACTAATTAAAGGAAAAACTCTGAGTTTAACTGGTAGACCTTGCCTCAAAGAAAGAGGTGGGAGATCAATTGAAGAAAGTTCTTGATATCAACCATTGATCTACACATATTTATGCATGCAAACACTTGAGAACATGCATACACATGTATACAAACAACATATCCCTATACACATGAAGATGGAAGCAAAAAAAATTTATATTCAAAATTAAAGAAAAAGTATAGATAGTTCATCTTTCATGCAACAATTAATAAATCCAATCAAAACATTATTTTTACTATTTCTTCAAACTTATTTTCACTATAGTTAATATACCTTGAAGATGCAGTCTTTGCACAATTTATAAAATATATATCCTGACAAAATATCTTTGCCATCATTTTCTTGTGCTCTTTCTTGAGATTAGTGAATGTCTCTCAGCCTTCACTATGACCTTAGTTCTTCCCATTTTATGCACCCAAATTGACTCTCTGTAACACTTATTCTAATAAGCTCTTAGGGAGCTTCCTGATGTGGAGTTCCGTCTTTCTTCCTCTAAAGCTTTACTCTGCTTTTACATAATTCATATGTCTCTTCATCTGTGCAGCTTTGCAATATATTTAAATGTCATTTCTGTCTTTCAGTTACAAATGAGAGTAGAATAACCAACTTCATACTTTCAATAGTTATAGGTAAAGCAAACTAGAAACATGCCATATTGCTGAGTTGTTTGCTTGAAATAATGAAAAGGATACATGCTTGAAAGTCATGATGTTTCTGTGGTGTTTTAATTGTGGTTTCAATTATTGTAATAAAACACCATGCCAAAAGCAGCTTGAGGAGGAATAGATTTATTTCAGTTGACAATCCTCAGATCATACCCCATAACTAAGGGAAGTCAGGGTAGGAACTCAAGCATGGCTAAAATCCAGAGGCAAGATCTGAAGGAGAAACCATGGTGAAATGTTGCTTACTGGCTTGCTCTCCTTCGTTTGTTAGGCCTACTTCTTTAGTCCACCTGGGACTACTTTCTCAGGTGTAGCAATGTGCCAACTGAACTAGCACATCTGTACAAGCAATAATCAAGAAAAAAATTCCCCACCCACTTGCTTTTGGGCAGGCCAATCTGGTCGGTGTATTTTTTCATTTGAGGTTCCTTCTTTCTAAATGACTTTAACTTATGTCACCTTGACAAAACTTGTGTTTGCCAGCATCATTTAAACATTTCCAACTTAACACAAACATATTGCTATTCCACTATAACCATTCCTTTCTCATTTGTCCCCAAGATGGGGTATTAGTATCACATGAAAAACCCTCCATATTTAACCATCTTACTGACTTTAAAAATTCAAACACATTAAAAAATTCAGTTTCTTTAAAATATCCAAAGTCTCTTTCAAAGAACAAATCACCTGCAAATTTTCAAAGATTCTCAATTATGCAATCACTCTAAAAATTTAAGTTTTATAACTGTGAGTTTCTATAAAATCAAAAATAACATCAGCATTTTCTTACTTTAAGAGGTAAGAATCAGACCACCATCACAATTAGATTAAAGCAAAACCAAAGTCCAATGGATAAAAGCTCACGGTCAGCCTTCTGGGTTATGTCTTATAGCTCAGGCCATCTCCAGCTCCAAAATTATTGCTGTCCTTGGTCATTATCTCATAGTTCTGGCATCTTCAATATGTAAGAAGTTAACTAAGAGGACCCTCTGAACAATAACTTCTTGTAGGATCCCTCCAGGCTCTCTGACCCTTCCACAAGATGGCCATCTTTAACTCTTTTCATAACCTCTTCAGTCCTGGGACTTCTCCTGCAACTGAGGTTGTACCTTTATCAATGGCTTCCCCTGGCCTCTCACAGTTATAGCCTCAGTTGCTCATCATTCACACCTTCAAAACTAGTACCAGCTGGAAGATTCTAACTATTTACCATGTCCAGCTGCCAGAACAAGGTCAATCACTGGTTATTGTGGAATAATATTTTAAGGTATGTTACTTTTGTTTATGTTACATTTGTTTAACTCTGTGAAGCTGTGTTACCATTGTGTCTGTCTAAAATACATCATGGTCTAATAAAGAACTGAATGACCAATAGTAATGCAGGAGAAAGGATAGGCAGGGCTGGCAGGCCAAGAGAATATGTAGAAGGAGAAATCTGGGAAGAGAGAAGAAGGAGCCAGAGAAGGAGGACTTCAGGGGCCAACCATCCAGCTATACAGCAAGTCAAGGAGTAAGAGTAAGATTTATAGATGTAAGAGAATGGGAAAGCCAAAGGGAAAAGGTACATGGGATGAGTTAAGAAAGCTGGCAACCTCAGGAGACAGAGCCAGATGGACCTTTGGGAGTTTGAGGCCAGTCTGGTCTACAGAGAAAGATCCAGGACAGGCACCAAAACTACACAGATAAACCGTCTCAAAAAACAAAAAAAAACAAACAAACAAACAAACAAAAAAAAAAACCCTGGCTAAGATAAGGTCAGGTGGTCAGGCATTCATAATTAAGAATGAGGCTCTGTGTGTGATTTATTTGGGATCTGGGTGGTAGGCTTCCCAAAGGAGAAAAACCAAACAACAAAAACTGATAAATCTGGATCACAGTTTCTGTGTGCTGACCCTGAGAAAACACTTCCAATATTTTACCTCAATGATGATGAACAATGATGTGTTAGTCATAATCACCTCTTCAACCCCAGCAGACAATCAATTCTGAGTTGAAAATATCAAACATCTTTTGAAACTCCACTGTCTGCCCTGCTCTCAACATTATTTCCTTAGTTCTCATATGAGCTCATTAAGCTTGGAACATTCTTTGGCTTTCACAGCCAAACATTCCAAGTTCTTCCACAATCCTCTCCAAATCAACATAGTTGTCTCTGTTCAGTGATACCCCACTTTTGGTAGCAATTTCTCTCTTTGGGTTTATACTACAATGATAAACAAAAACAAAATTTGCAAAAATCTTTTTTTTTTTCTTCAGCATACAGCACTCGGGTCTTGGCTGAGGGAAGTCAGGGCAAGAACTCAACCAGGGTAGAAACCTGGAGGTAGTAGTTGATGCAGAAGCCATGGGGAAATGTAGTTTATAAGCTTTCTTTTCATTGGTTTCGCAGACTGCTTTCTCATACCATCTGGTGTAACATGAATTGCTAAACAGTCCTATTAATAAAAAACCCAGGACCAGATATTCTAGTGAAAGTTGAAAAATCAGAGGGATAGAACAAGCCAGCCACAAGTTTTTGCCACTAGGAAATCTTCAGCCCAAGAGAGAGCTACTTCCTGTATACGCATGCCTTATGTACCTTTCTGTGCCCTGCCATCTCACTTCCTCTCTCTGATCAGCTACATCACTTCCTCTTTCTGCCCAAGCTCTATCATGTCCTGTCTGTCTGTACAGACTGCCAGACCTCTATGGTTAACTAGTGCTGTGATTAAAGGCATGTGCCACCACATCTGGTTCTGTTCCCAGTGTGGCCTTGAACTCACAGGGATCTGGATGAATCTCTGCCTCCCCAATGCTAGGATGAAAGGCATGTGCTACCACTGCCTGACCTCTATGTTTAATATAGTGGCTGGATTTTTCATCTGATCCCCAAGCAAGTTGTATTTGTTAGAGCACAAATAAAATGTCACCACAATGTGGGACTACCTGACCAGAGGTAGCACTTTAACCAGTGATCTTGGCCCACATGCACATTAATTAATCAAGAAAATGCCCCACAGTATTTGCCATAATATAACAAATTGTATAGGGCATTCTCAATTGAGGTTCCCTGTTCCCAAATGACTTTTGCTTTGTCAGCTTCACAAAACATAAGCCAACACACACACACACACACACACACACACACACACACACACACGAAAATAAGTACATTATTTCATAAAATTTATTATTATTGCTCAAAATGGGAAATTATTTCTAAACATACTATAAAAACAAAATCAAATGTCTTAAAAATTAAAATTTTTGGAGTTACTAAGTAATAGTCAAGTAAAAAAAATGGGATTATTTTCAAAGGATAATAAAATGCCACCTAATATTTACCTCAGACAGGCCATTGAGATAGCTCCATGGGTAAGGTTGCTTTCTGCTAAGCCTGATGACTGGAGTTCAAATCATAGAACCCACATCATATCAATACATTACTGATTCTTACCAGTGTGCTCTAAGTTCTACATACTCATCTTTACATATATGTATATAGGTGTAGGTGTGAGCATACACATATAAAAATACACATATATATACACATATGCACAAGATCACTGATAATTAAAAGTAAATATGAGGCCAGGCAGTGGTGGCACATGCCTTTAATCCCAGCACTCTGGAGGCAGAGGCAGGCAGATCTCTGTGAGTTTGAGGCCAGCCTGGTCTACAGAGGGAGATCCAGGACAGGCACCAAAACTACAAAGAGAAACCTTGTCTCTAAAAAACAAAAAACAAATTTAATTTTTTTTAAAAAAAAGTAAATTATAGCAAGAATCTTAACAGGTCTTATTAATAAAAACAAACCTGAAGCCAGGTATTGGGGTGAATGCTGGAAGATCAGAGAAGCAGAACAACCACAGCTTCCTCACCTCACCAATTCCTCAACTGATCCTGTTTCCTCAGACTGGAAGCCTCTGAGTCCTCATCCAAATGGATCTCAGCTGAACTGCTGCTCAAAAGCCTAAAAGCTTAACCAGGCTCTAGTTCCTGGTCCTCTTGCCTTATATACCTTTCTGCTTCCTGCCATCACTTCTTGGGGTTAAAGGCATGTGCCACTATGCGGATTTCTGTGAGTTTGAAGCCACACTGGAAACAGCCAGGTATAGTTTCCAGATCTCTGTCTTTGGAATGCTAGATTAAAGGTGTGTGTGCCACCATTTTCTGGCCTCTATATCTAATCGCTGTTCTGTTCTGTTCTCTGATCCGAGATAAGTTTATTAGTGTTCACAATGTATTGGGGAACACAATAGTAAATATGAAATTAAAACAGTAATTTTCAACCTTCCTATTGTTGCAAATCTTTAGTACAATTCCTCTTATTGTGATCATTTCTAACCAGAAAATTATTTTTTACATCATAACTGTAAATTTGCTATCATTATGAATCATAATGTAATTATCTGATATACAGGATTTCTGATGCAAAACTTTATTGGGGTCACCACCCACAGGTTGAGAACCACTGAATTAAAAGATATTTTAATGCTTTTTTGTTCATTTTCTTAATTATAATTTAATAACAACATTTCTCCCTTCTTTTTCTCTCTGACAACTCTCACATATAGCTCTCCTTATTCTCCCTAAAGTTTGTGGCCTTCTTTTTTCATTAATTGTTATAACATATATACACACATACATATATTCATAAATATAACCTTCTCAGTCTACATAACATTACTTGTATGTTTGCTTTCAGGTCTGACCATTTGTAACTGGACAATCAGTTGGTATTCTCTTCCCTGAAAAAAGGTCAATTCTCTCACTCTGAGCTTTCCTCAGTTGCCTATAGTTCTTAGAAGGACTGAGGCCTGTAGATTTTATTATTACTTTCACTTATAAATTAGTGTTGTCTTTGTTCAGCTGACATTTAGATAGTCATATCAGTGAGACATGGGTGTAACTCTGTTATTACTAGGAGACAAAAATCTCACTGCAAACCCCCTGATCCTCTGGTTCTTTCCATTTTTCTAGCCTCTCATTCACAATGTTTCCTGAGACTTACCCGTTGGGGTATTTTGTAGATTTATCCATTGCAACTCTCCATTTTAATAGGTTGTGGTTTTCTGTAGTGGCCTGCATCTGTCTGTTGCAGAAAGAAGTTTCTTTGATGAGGGGGTGAAGACTACAGTTATCTGTTGGTATAAGGCAGATGTTTATAGATTGTTGTGGGAATTATGCTAGTTTAGTAAATTAGTGGATGTAGATTTTCCTTCAATGGCCAAGATTCACTATCACTAAGATTATTTAGATATCCAGTACCAACCATGTTTTCCTTCTTGTTGAGCAGTCTCTATAACATATTTAGTAAATTAAATTCTAAATTACATTTGAAATTCAAAATTTTTGACAATTAACTTAGGTTCCTTTACTTGGCATGTCTCTGAACATATTTTTCACTTCTTACCAGTAAGTGTACGTTGTTAGTCCCCCAAATATCCTGTGTGGTCTTTGTCTATTGGAAACAGCAAGTATGTAAAGAGAGTATAATACAAAAGAACCAAACATTATGTTGAACTAACACCTGTGCTGGAAACCTTATCTAAGCAAATGTAGCACAGAGCATATAAGTTGGAGGTCAATTTCATAAATAAGAGTCACGTAGAGGCCGGGCAGCCAGTTCCTCTTGAGCTCTGTAACACAAGGATTTAACCTTGCAGTGGCTGCTGTTTGGTTTATGCAATTACATTCTTCAGAGTAGACATATTCACCTCTGTATGTGCACAAGGCCATTCAAATGCAGGCCAAACCCAGGAACTTCAGCCTGTTCCTGCTGCTCTCTTGGTAGTTCATGAGTATAGACGCAGAGCAAGGGGACCTCCGTTTACTGGACAGCAGCAGTCTTAGGTGAAAAACAGTTAGCAGCAGGCTTGTAAAGGCTGACAGAGTGAAAACCAACAAGCAGAAGTATGTTAACTTTAAAATCACCTCACCCAGAAAAACACTACACACTTAAAGTGTGCTTCTACTCCTTTTTAAAGCAGTAGAAAATTAATAGAAAATACAGTACTGAAGAAGATGACTGGGGCATCCAAATGCAGTGTTAAACTAACTGTCTGTGTATAAATCTTTAAATGTTGAATAAATCATATAGAACACTATCAAAAATTTTAAACATAACTTATGGTAAGAATTACCTTTCCTGAAACTTGATAAAAGTAATGTGTTATATATATATATATATATATATATATATATATATATATATATATATATATATATATAACCAAGCATTAGTATCCATAGAACTATTATAACTCCAAATCTGATACCTTGTTTTTGAATGGACAATGTTCTGGTGGAAGCCCCAGCTCTCTGCCCAGAAGCTGTCCCTCAGAAAGTCTCACCAAACAAGGCTCCTCCCCCAGAGATACTCAACACCACTCCCACATGGTATTTAAACTGCACCCCAGAAAACAGACACCTGGTTTTTTGGTCTCTCTTCCTGGACTCCTCTCTGAGGGGAGCTGGAAAATCACCCAGGAACACTTTGCCCATTAAACCGGGGCTTTTTCTAATTCTGTCTGATTTGGATTGCTGCATGGGCAGAGAGGCTTATCCAGTTGCAAAATTTTCAAATAATACAATTTTCTTGTTCAAAATTCAAAAGCAATTGTGGAAATGCGTCCTTTATAATATTGTTTACCATCCTTTTATTTTCTGACTTTACAGATTATTAACCCTTTTCATTATTATTTTCTCAACTATTCACTCCCCCCAAATTAGAAAAAAAAACAAACAAACAAAAACCTTATGTTTTAATGTAACTCAACTAGTTCTCTTTATTCTAAACATACTTGGTATGTATGCCACATTCACATGGTAGACTGAAGGTATCGTTTATGTTAAAGCTTTAGAATTAGAGGCTAATGCTTTACTGACTTGTTTCATGTAATAGCTAAGATAGTTTCTCTTCCTTGCTCTCCACTCTAAATGATGGAAAGTCCCTGGATCAGCTTTCTTTGGATTTTGCTTTCTCTGAGAACACACTTCAGTGTTGATAATTCTCTTATTATGTTACCAAAGCATTCCCATTTGGAACCTTGAAACCACGGGCCTGGACACCTGACACCACCCTGATATTCTGTACTTTTCAGACTGTGCTTATCCAGAAGACTATCTTGGTGTTTCATGTCACTTACATGGTCGTCTCTTGCTCTCCTCTCTCTTTCACTGTCATATCATACCTTGTCCAGCTGCATCAAGCCACCTGCAATGTCTCCGAGCTCGCTGCCTCATATTATCCTCATTTTTCACTTAGACTTTGTCTCTGCTATGGCCACGATGGCTTCAATGCTATTTGTTATGTTCCAAGGGCACCGCCAGTATAAGATTTCATCAAATGAAATGCCATCTTCTTTGAAAACTCTCCATGTTCCTCACCTGAAGCTACCTTGATTTGTTCAGAAGTCCCTTAGGACTTTCTTCCTTTCTTTTTTTCCCTTCATTTCTCCTTATTTAGAAATTTTCTACTCACTCCACATACTATCCACAGATCCCCCTCCTCCCTCCTTCTACCCTCAGCCCTCTTTCCCAAGCAACCCCACATCCTCACATCCCCCAAATCGAGATCTCTCATGGGGAGTCAGCAGAGCCCAACACACTGAGCCTAGGCAGGTCCAAGCCGCTTTCCACTGCACCAAGGCTGTGCAAGGTGTCACACCACAGGCACTGAGTTCCAGAAGCCTGCCCATTGACCAGGGACAGATCCTGATCCCCCTTCCTGGGTGACCCCCAAACAGTTCGAGCCAAACAACTGTCTTCCGTATCCAGAGGGCCAAGGGGATACAAATTAGAAAGGAAGAAGTCAAACTTTCATTATCTACAGACAATATGATATTATACATAAGTGACTCCAAAAATTCTACCAGGACTCTCTTTCTACCCTTTCCACTGCCTGTCCATTATCCTCAACAAGAATGCAGAGAATGTCAATGAGAATATAACTGAATAGAGGTCCGGGGGCTCTTCTTTGAGTTACAAATCCTTGCAATCTCTGCTCCCAGTGCTTCTCTGAGATCATAGACACCACAACCACACATTATGCTATTTACTATGGAACCTTCCTTGCTCCCTCAGGACTTCCGGCCTTTAACAACAGGGCCATTTTGATGTTAGTCACTGTAATCTGCAATTTCTTTTCCTGTTCATTTTTTCACATGCATTAATATACATATATCATTTAATAATACTAAAGAAAATATATAATATATAAAATGATGAAATATTAAAATTCAAAGAAAATAAGAAAGACTATTATGCAAACATACATATAAATGCATGAATGTAAGCATGAATGTATGCATTAAAGTAGTTTTGTATTAGTTGTAATTTATGTCATTTTCTTTCCACAATATATTTCTAGGGTAAAGACTTAGTTGGCAGAAACTCAAAGTTTACAGGTTTCATATTTTTTAAAATTTTGATGGGGAAAATATGTTTTATACATATGTGAACTTATACAATTATTTTATAATCAGTATGCAAAATAAAATATATTTTACTCTCAAACAATGTATCAAATTAATTTATCTAACTTTATTAAACCATTGCTAGAAAATACTGTACTGGAACCTTTCATTCCAAAAATTTAGTTATGAAAATCTGTGCTTCTTATCTGCAAGATGTAAGGACAACACATAAACACTTCAAAGTTTTAAGTTTTTCTAGTGACTGACCCTAAGAGCTTTGAAACCAAGCTGTTGTTATTCTGTAGATTTAATTAGTATTTTATACAATTTGGAAATCATCAGAAAAATTTGAATAAAAATATCATTTATAAAATACAGAAGAAATAATTTTTTTCTTTCCCTTATTCATTTATGAGAATATAGCCCCTAACAATGACCTTTTGTTGTTTATTCTTTATGTCTGTATAGAAATGGTTTAGGAAACACTGACAGAGAAGAATGTTGAAAAGGTCAGAGAGGCACACCAAAATCATTGCTGCAGAATTAGCAGAAATTTCTCTTTGCATCTTGTTGACATGCCATGGCTACTAGTTGGTAATTACAGCATAACAAGATTAGGAAATGACTTTTAAAAATAGCATATTTCCATCAAAGATGCAATACATCATTTTGTTCTGTTAACCTGACTGCATTAATTAGAAGTTGATAATGGTTTGATGCCATATAGCTGTTAACAGCTACAAAAACAGCAGAGAAAATCATGCTTATTAAATAATAAATGGAGGGATACAAGTTTGAAATGATTTCAGCACAGACCTAAATGCTGTGGAGATTTTCATCATGAAGCCAAAGAGTAATCTTTCCTTCTATCTCTACTCATTAAAAAGTTATATATATATATATATATATATATATATATATATATATGTGTGTGTGTGTGTGTGTGTGTGTGTGTGTGTGTGTATGTGTGTGTGTGTGTGTGTGTGTGTGTGTGTGTGTGTGTGTGTGAGTGTGTGTTTAAGAAAATTATAGTCAGGGATGGGGATGTAGCTCAGTTGGTAAATGGCTGGATCATCCTGCAGGGAAACCTGGGTTTGGTTCCCAGAATCATAGAAAACAGTGGGAGGTGGCACAGGACTCTAATCTTAGCAGGAAAATCAGGAGATGAACTCATTCACACCTACAAGGTGTGTCAGAGGCACATTTGGTTGCATAAGAACTCATGTTAGTTAATAAAAAAATAAAATGAAATAATTAAGAAAAACAGATAATAGAAAGAAAGGAAGGAAAAAGAGAAGGAAAAATGTTCTACTACAATCAGATCTCATACTTAAAATCAATATCAACTGTTTATAATAAATGTAATGAAGAACAGATTGTTTAATTAAACATGCAAGAACTTAAGTTTATATATATATTATATACATGTACAAATATATATTCTATAGTTATAAGTATAGTTTTGAGTATATAACTATAAATAAATATATTATAATTTAATGAGGAAAAACACTGACTAA
Organism: Peromyscus maniculatus bairdii; assembly: GCF_049852395.1. Classification (NCBI taxonomy): domain Eukaryota; kingdom Metazoa; phylum Chordata; class Mammalia; order Rodentia; family Cricetidae; genus Peromyscus; species Peromyscus maniculatus. The sequence goes on along the minus strand of NC_134857.1, from coordinate 30,417,126 downwards.
AGTGTTATTAAATCTCAAGTAATATACAGAAAGAAGTAAATCATATAAAATTCTAAGTAAATTTTCTTAAAATGTGGACAAGAGAAGAGTTCTTCAAGAATTTCCTGGGCAAAGAGATGCAATATTGATTGTATACACCTAGAATCAAGAAAATTATCATGCCAAACTTTAAGTTGGAAAGCACACACTATAAAACAACAACAACAATAAAACAAACAAGAACACATAAGCAAAATTTCAACCTTGAAATGCAGTAAGAAAGACAATCATTTCATAAAATAAGTGAAATTGGTTATTTATTACAGCTGTATATTTAAAACTACCATCAAATAGTTTTATTAAAATAGATTATGGACAATTGTTAATATTGAAATAAATGATTTTAATTGGTAAATTTTATCTTCATTTTAAAGTGAACATAAACCTATGGGAAATATAATCATTTTTCTATTTGAAGATTATTCTAGTAAAGGAAAATTTTGGCTTATAGCAATAATTATCAAAAGTTGTAATATGAAATAAGAACATACTAGGTAGTTTATAAACATATCTATTTGGCAGAAAAAATAATATCAGTTTCTCTCCTAGAACCTATCATCTATCCAGACCTGTGTAACTGACCTAGTTAATGGTACCAGCCATAAATCCATCTTTTAAAATAGGCTTTAAGTCAAAGCAAAAAAGGGGTTGGTTACTCCCATAATATTCATACCAATGGTGCTATAGTTGGCATATCTTGCTAGGCCAGTTTTTATTGTAGCTTTCAGGGTTCACAGTTGTAGAAGGCTATTGATTATGTTTATCTCCTACTAGTCTGTACAGCATTGATTAGTACTATGGATTCTAGCCAGTAGTAATGATGCTTCCAGTTTGGTATTCTGAATCAAGTTTAGGGTGTGTATTTTACATTCAAGTTCTAGACTGTGACAAGAAAAGTGAAGAAAGATTATAATGTTTAAGGGAGTATATAGAAAAATCCCTGATGAAAAACCTCAAGAAGAAATGATAAATTAGTCATATACTAAAGAAAGAGCAAGAAATCAGTAAGACTGTCGACATCTTGAGCAAATATATAATTTGATTTGACTCTATTTCCATTTATGGATAATCATATTCAGCAAGGAATTTTTTTTATTCTAAGTAGTTTTTTTATAACAACTGCAGGACTTTTATTTGACATGAAATGTGGAGTAGAGTAAACCCAATGGGAAATGGTTAATGGAGTTTATTGGAAGATGAAATATCTTCCTTAAATTCACTGGAAAGAATATTGGTGTAAAAATTATATCCAGGAATGAATGCAAAGAATTGAAAAGTATTAAAGAACATTTTCTAGGAAATTAAGTTGTGAAGCAAAGTAATTTTCTAAAAGGATGCATTAGTGTACACAAGAAGTAAATCCTCTTCTTGAAAATAACAGGAAAAATAAAGGGTTTATTGCCTTTAAAGGTAAACTAACAAAATACATTCAGCTTTCCTATAATATTACAGTCTGCCTCTTTATCTCATCAAAACACTAATTGAAAGCATTTAGAGTAAGGAGTTGGTAAATAGAAAAGGATCAAAAATAGCTTGGGAGAAAAACCAAGAAGGAACTAGTTTTTAAGTGTATTGTATCCATAATATTGTAATCTACTTTGACAGACATTCTAATTATATTTTCTTGAAGTTTTGCCAATTTAATATACTTATCACAATCCTCATAGCACCATAACAATGTTTTTTTGCTTGATATAAACCATTTTTTATAAACAACTTTGTGTGTCTATGAATTGTCTTCAGTATTCTTTCTACCATTTTCCCATAATAAAAGCCTTAATGATTTCTGGTTATATGAAATCCCAGCTAAAGGATAAATCATTTATAAGCCATGAGTTCGTCTGTGTTCTGAATAATTTCTATGAGTACTTTCTGCTAATAGTACATGGAAAATGAATTGCAAGCAATTTCTTTTGCACACTTAATGTTTTTCTATCACTTCAATAACTCCGATTTATTTAGTTTGAAGTCACTTAAAGCTCTATGAACCTGAGTATGCTATAGTCCAAAAGATAGATTTTAGTTAGAGATCAGTTGTGTTATGGTTACCCCTGCCATTAGCATGAAATACTCCTTCTAGATCATATTATGAAAGAAAGAAAATAAATTAAACCATTTTATACATGCTTTTATTTGTAACTTTTTGTTAGAATTCAAGTAACTGGTTTTAAAATAACCAATCATGAAGTATATTTTACTATGTGATTGCTTTAAAAATAAAACATTAATATTATTAAACAGTTAAGTATAAGAAGTTTTATAAAAAAATAAATATTCCCATAGGATTTTGAGAATCATTTATCCTTTGAGAGAAAACATGAGCTTGTTTTGAAAATTCATTTGAAAGAAGATGGACACATGGATAAACTGTATTCCCTTAATAGTGAACACATGTTCTATGATGCTACTTCAGTTTTCTCAGCTGTGTCCTATATATTTGTGCAATCTTACTATTACTTAGCATACAATATTTTTGATACACAAACTGAATCTGTAAAGTATGATATTTCATTTAATAATAATCGATCTTGCTATGCTCTATTGCATAAGCTTTTAAAAATCCAATGTTACATTAATATCTCCACTTTCAAATCAAACAGAAATGGAATGATTTGCAAATGTAAAAGTCAAACAAGAAAGACACACCACTTAAATAAGCCTTATAGCTCAATACTATCATAATGGTCCAGAGGCACTTGTGCTTTTTACTGATCAAATGGACTCGCTTATGTGGGGCAGCAGATGCTAAACATGATCCCAAGTTGTGTTCAGCATTTAATACAAGGTGTTGCCATTTGGACAGTATACACTTTCTTATCAAATTCAACTTATGCTGGAATACTCCTGTCAGCAGTTTTTAAATAAACATCAATTTCTTTATCACAGACATATTTGAAAGCTATGGTGTTCTTATGAAGGGATTTTCCTTAGATTTTATTTTGCCATGGATGTGTAATTTTTTTTAGCATTTAACTTACTTGAATTGCTTTATATTTTATTTAAATTTTTATTTTAAAATATGAAACAAAAAGAATTTTAGGGAGGGATTCAAAGGTTAACCTTCCGGGTTCCTTGTTCCATCTGTCCCTAGCATGCAGCTATTATTTTTCTATAACAGTTCAGTGTTTTAATAGATATTAAACACTCACCACACCAATTTTAATTTTTGTCTGTCTTGTGAGTATATTTATTTTACTGATGAATAGGTTTTGGAAATATCTTTGTTTATATGGCTTTACATTATGTTTTCAGTTATGAGCTTTTCACATAAGTTTTCATGACAAGTATGTGTTTGTAATTTTTGTGCAAGCTATTAAAATTGATCTAGGCTTGGATTCATCCAAAGCCTATCTCTTACAATAGCAAAATACCTAAGTTTTAATTTTGTGTCCAAAAATTTCTTAATAATTTTGAAACCTACATTTCAGAATGGACATTATGAAGACTCTACCTTCTCTGGTCATAGGTTCAAATCTATTATCTACAGACCCCAAATAATGTGATATATGAAGCAATCAGATGAAACAATTTAATATCTGTAAAACATGAAACCTAAATTGCTCCTTCTCCACTCAATATGTGGCCTTTCTCCTCCTTCCCCTCAATTCTCAGTTACCAGCCCACTGGATTTGAGCTAGTTCCCGAGCTCAGTTGGTAGAGGACATAATAAAGCTTTTTGCAAAACTTGGGCTACTCATTACTAAATGGCTTCTGTAGGTCTGAGGCAAAGTCTTCTTGTCTTGTCTTTTTGTCACTCCAATGGATATTTTTATACACCTTCTTTGGGGCAAAGGTATGTGGAGCAAATTCCTGGAGAGGAGGTGCACTACAACATGTAAGTGTTGACAATCCTCTATAAAATCTGATAGCATCATTTTTTTCCAATTTCTACTGTTGATATACAGACAGTTCAATTTTTTGAGATAAGCTTTTTATAGTATTGTTTGGAGCTAAATAAAATCAATTGAATAATTTAAAAATGACGTTTGTTTGTACTTATAAAGTGTTACTTTCTAGGTCAAAAAACAAATTTTAAGACCTTAATCCTTCTGTCTTAAAATGCCTGCCGAGACTGGTGGTTCATACCTTTAGTCTGGGGACTGAAGATGGAGTTAGGGATGTGCTCTATATAGTTAGCTGTCAGCCAGGGGGAATATGTAAGAAATCTCTTCTAAATTAAAAGTAAAAATAAATTATGGCCAAAATATAAGAATATGCTCTAATTTTTATTTATGCTCTGTTACTTTTTATTTTATTGTATTATTTTGGTCATTTGTGGTTTTCTATAAAAGTATATAATTTTTAATATTTTTCTCCAACATGTAATTATAATCACAAAAACTCATAATATCCTTAGTATTTCCATATGTGTGAAAAGAGGCATATATAGTCCTGTTTTTTAAAAATTATTTAATATTTTCTTATGAACTTTGTGTTTATTGGATTGAATCTTAAAAAAAGTCTTAAAAACTGGGAAATTCTTTTATAAAAATTTATCTGATTGTAGGTTACTCTTCATTATTTGTTAATTGCTACAACCTGAGTTACAAACACAAGGACTGAGATGCTGTACAACTGCCAGAAAGAGACACTTCCCTCAAAGGAAGAGAACAAAAATAGTAATGAAAGACAAAAAGCATTGAAATCAAACGACTGTTTAGGGAAGGCTGTGTATCTCAGACCATTTGGAATTACTTACATAAGCTTGTAAAAAGAGACTTGTAGGTGGGAATGGTGGCACATGCCTTTAATCCCAGTACTCCAGAGCCAGAGGCAGTGAAATCTCTGGGTTCAAAGCCAGCCTGATATAAAGAATGAGTTCCAGGAGAGCCAGGGCTAAACAGAAACCTTGTCTCAGTGCCGATGGGAGGGGGGGAGGAGAAAAAAAGAAAAGGAGAGATTTACTTATTTGTTTGATTATTTATTTACTAAATGTGAATTAGTACGTACCAGCATGTATGTATGTGTACCACATACATGCCTTGTGAACAAGGAAGCTAGAAAATGGTGTGCAGTGCTCTGGAACTGGAGTTATAGATTGTTGTGAAACATGTGGGTACTGGAAACTGAATCTGGGTCCTTTGCAAGAGCAATGAGTGCCTTTGAACACTGCATTATTGCATTTCTCCAGTCACGTGACATACATGTTAAGTTTAATTAGAAGAACTGGGTAGTGGGATAGATGTGTACATAGTTAAGCTACCTTGGAGGGGATGTCTGGTTTGTATTATCTCAGTTCTGAATCTGCTAGGTTGTTCAAAATATTTTTATTGTTTAAGAGGACATCCTGATTCCCAGGGCATGATTATACATGTTTGGTACATATACACATAAGCATGTGAGTGCTTAAGTTCACGAGTATGTGTGTGATTATCTTGGGGCAATCTGAAAACCTCTCTTGCTGCTAGAACCTATGTGAATGTAGTCTTAGAACAATGACTAGAGAGATTCACACCCCTTTCCATAGATCTGGGGAAGACACTATAAAAGAAGACAGGAAGTGGTGTAATTTTTTGTTACTTGTGTGCTCTTAGCCTTGAAGCCTTAAGTATCATCTACATTTAGAAAGTCAGATTGAATGATTGACATGTCTATGTGCACCATTAAGCAGAAATCTGGCTTAGAGAAAAGGAGGTAAATGCAAAGCGAAGCTGATATGTCTGATTTTATCTAGCATTTAGTTAACAGAGGGAATAAGAGAAGAATCAGTGCTTTTCAACAAAGAAGTTCTGAAGCACCTGACATATTTCGTGTGGGAGAGACAAACTCTTATCCTGCAAGAGACAACATTCTCGTTAATGGACTTGTAGAAACCTTGTAGGTCTTGGCTTCTTAACTTTAAAGTCTTTTACTCAAATCCCACCTCATTTTAGTTACAAAAGGGATGACTGAAAAAGGAAGGAAAATGCCCCTCATAGTATTCACTTGTCAAGAGAATCAAATAGATAGCATAAATTGATTTATCAGACAGGAAATCTTTGACAGAATATAAATATCAGGACACTTCATACAATTTTTTTTAACAAAGATTGAACATTCCAATTAAGATAACTCTGTAATTATTACTTTGAGGTCTGAAAATATCCAAAGCATGGTCATAAATATGAATTTTCAAAAAATTTTACCACTGGGAATGTATGAATTTGTCTATGTTTATGCATACATATATGTATGGGTGCTTGCACACACATGTATCCCTTTATATATAAGCACACATTATTACAATTTTTTCCTCTTTTCCTCAAATATTCAATCTGTAGTAGATACCCACTTTCTTTTTGTAACCATTTTTTATTTGAGATTCTTTCATTTTACATACCAACCACAGTTCTCCCTCCCTCCCCTTTTCCTGCCCCTCATAGGGTGTAAGGCCTCCCTTGGGTAGCCAGCATAGGCTAGTGTATCAAATTGGGACAGGACCAAGCCCCTCCTTTCCTGGATCAAGGCTGAGCAAGGCATCCCACCATAGGGAATGGGCTCTAAAGAGACAGTTCATGCACCCCATGACACCCACTTTCTTAAATGCCATTTTCCATTAGTACCACTTTGTCCTTACTGAGAATTGTAAGTTATTTATATTATATTCCATATTACATGAAAGGATTGATACATTTATATTTTATGAAAGTATTATATATTCAATATACTATAAATATAAATATAAAGTATTATAATATTCAAAGTTACGGCATTGTTGCACATACTTTGATCTTAATCATCCCTTCCCTTTGCTATTTTCCATCTTGCTTCCCACTTCCTGTTGGTCACAACTAGGCTTCCTTCAACCTAATCTAATCACCTCCTGCTATTTTCATGCCACATGTAATCCATCATGCTCTCTCATTGTTTTTAGTCGCCATGCCAAGTTTTTCAAGCAAGGAATGGTATTCCATTTCTTTATTTCTTGAAATATATATATTGGTTTTACATCCCAACTAACATTTCCCCTCCCTTTGCTCCTCCCATTTCCTCCTTATCCAAGTTTCCTCCTCTGTTTCTCTTCAGAACAGGGCAGACCTCCCATGGATATCAACCAGCCATGATAAACCAAGTTGCAGGGAGACTACTCCCCTCCTTTTCTCTTAAGGCTGGACTAGGCAATCCAATAGGGGGAAAGGGTCCCCAAAGCAGGCAACAGAGTCAGAGACATGCCCTGTTCCCACTGTTAGGCATCCCACAAGAACACCAAGCTACACAACTGTAACATACATGCAGAGGGCCTAGGTCAATTCCATGCAGGTTCCCTGGTTTTTGGTTCAGTCTCTGTGACATGCTCTCACTTTTGAACTCTTCTTTTCAATAAGATTTCTTCCTTATTGTGGTCTTTCTAATATCCTTTCTTTCTTTCTACCTCTTACAAGCAGAGATAGTTAAAATTTAGGTTTCACATATGGGAATAAACTTGTGATGTTTGTCTTTCTAGCCCTGGCAATTTTCTCTTAATATAATGATTAACAGAGAAAAACATAAACGAAACTATGATTAACTGAAACCATGTTTTATTTGTCTTTGGTCTTATAATGTATCAGTGCTAATGGTTCAATGTACAGAAATATATTATGGTTTTATATAAAATAACCCACACAGTTTTAAGTGCTTTAACCTATTTTTTTTTCTGCTGGTGGTACTGCTTGGGTAGATAGAATACTTAAAAGGTAGTGTCTGGGAAGAGGGCATGTTTTTAGAATTAAGGCCTATTTCCATTTCAGCCCAAAGTCTCTGCTTCCTGGCTGCTGGAGAAATAAGTTATTCTAACACTCCTACATCTACTAACAGCCCAAGGTTCCATGTGTTCCCCACAATGATACAGTATACTCTTTCAAAATTTTACCTTTTAAAGTTGTCTTTTGGGGAAGGAAAAGAGGAAGGAGGGAGAACTGTGGTTGCTATGTAAAATGAAAGAATCTCAAATTTAAAAAAAAATTAAAAAAAAAAAAAAGAAAATGCCTGTCTACTACAGATTGAATATTTGGGATTCTGTCACATTGACAAGAACAGGAAACATGCCTGGTGGCGGAGGCGGCGGCGGCGGCGGCGGCGGCAGCGGCAGCGGCGGCGCACGCCTTTAATCCCAGCATTCGGGAAGCAGAGGCAGGCAGATCTCTGTGCTTTTGAGGCCAGCCTGGTCTACAGAGCGAGATCTAGGAAAGGCCCAAAGCTACACAGAGAAACCCTGTCTCAAAACAAAACAAAAAAGGACAGGATACAGTACAAGATGTCTGAAAACTGGCCACATTGTAAGGCACTGTTTACCATGGAAAAAGAAATGAAAGGTGACTCTGTATATGAAGTCCTATCTAATGGAAACATGGCTAACACGGCCCTGATGGGTTTGCCCTTTACCCTTCTTTCTCTTCCTAATCTCTCCAAAACTGCAGACAACATCGTTACACAGCTGTTTTCCTTGTCTATACACTCTTGCCTCAGCCTCTCTGTTCATCTCTAAATCCAACAAATTAACTTTGAGATTCCCCCCTCAATCTATTCCTACAATGCTCTCTCTCTTTATCAACTTGTGATGTAAAAAGGACTACAATCCCTTCCACCATCTTAGATTCCATCATTTCACACTTCTCTTATCAAAAACTCATCACTCACATTTGTTACCTGTCTCCCCTAAACCCATCCACACTATCCCTTTACCCCAATACTCACTAGACCTTCTTCACTCCTGTCCAGAGACTCTTAAAGACCTCCTCCCCTATCCCTTTCAAACATAAGAGGTTCCTCTAGCTACATCTGCCTACATTTTTATAAAGATGGCAGCTCCTTCCTGTCAGATGACACACAGTAGTCTCCAACAGTGCCATTATTGAGGCAACCTCCTAACTCCCACACACTACCAATCAACAGACAAAATTAAAGCTTTTACCAAAACCTTCCAAATCACTAAAATTATACCATTAACAGTGTATACAAACTTCAAATATACTTTCCATATCTTGCTAACACAGCCATCTGGAAGGAAAGATAATTTCTAAACATCAAAGACAACTCAATTATTGACTCTTCATATATCCGTGACATCCCCCAGGCCTTTCTTTTACCCTCTCCAATTGGCTTGGTTCATCATAAGACATATCAGACTAACCCCTCCATTGTTAATAAAGGCAATAATTGAGCCAACATGATAGCTAATCAAGCTGCGATTTCATTCCGTATGACTTACACTTCACCCACTTTATCTACTTCCCAGATAAAAGCATACATGACCTTCCTATAACATAGGATATTATCCCCTACTTAGATCAAATATTTCACTCTAATACTAAATCTCTTCTGTTGTTTTTCCAAAAATATCTGACCTCACCCCATAGACCAAACCTACAATGTATGTCAACAAACTAACATTACCACCACTATGTAACCCCCTACCTTTCCCACTCATCAAGTTGTATAGGTCTGAATTCATGACAGTCTAAGAAAATGTTTTAAGTATATAAATACAAGTTATGAAGGTCTGAGGATGTGAAAGCTTAGTTGTAAAAGTCTGTAATGTAAGCTGGGCAGTGGTGGTGTCTGCCTTTAATCTCTGCACTTGGGAGACAAAGGCAGGTAGTTCTCTGTGAGTTTGAGGCCAGCCTGGGCTACAAAGTGAGTTCCAGGAAAGTCGCCAAAGTTACACAGAGAAACCCTGTCTTTAAAAAATAAGTTTGTAAATATAAGTTATAAAAATGTTTTAAAATCTGAGGATATGAAAGCCTAAGTAAGTCATAAGGGTCTGATAAAGTGATTTATGGGTCTGAGAAAGTGACTTAATGCATATGAAAAATTGTTTTAGATTTCTTTCCTTCTCTCTATGATACTGTTTGAATCCCCAAACTTTTAGTATGACTCAAAGAAATAAATAGATTATATTTTCTACAATATGAGTTTCAGTACAGATTACAAACAATGCTAATACTAATATATCTAAAACTTAATCTCTTCTATAAACTTAAAAACTTCTTGTAAGCTTCAGGAAATCAACTTGAATCTACTTGTCACAGGTAAATAAACTCCAGATAAGTACACCAGTCATCCCACAGCCTAAGCTTCCCATTTGGTTCTTCCTAAGGGTGGGATCATTCCCCCTCTTCCTGGTCCTCTTCTCCTTTCTCTGGTCTTGGGAGTCCACTTCCCCAATTACCAGGATTATGAGCCTAAAAGTTTCAAATGTATATCCAAGATAAGAATTTTTCCCTAAACTCCTTAATTGTATCTTCTGTTTCTAGTCCATTTGTCCCCGCAGATTTTGAATAATCTACAAAGCTGTTCCCACAATTTTCCAGCCCTAGATGATATCTCTGAGTCTGCATTTGATAGGTCCAAAGAGGCTAGTCCCACAGACTGCTCCAACACTAGGTACACTTCCCTCCAGTGTTGCCTGCACTTTCCTAGTACCCAATGGTCCAAGCTCGGACACCAACTGACAAGCCTGCTCTTCCAGTCCATGGCCAACATTCCAGCTTCCTTAGATCACTAACAATGATGCCCCAATTATCAGCATAGCAAAACAAAACAACAAACAAATAAATGAAAAAAAAAAAAAAAACACCTGCTGCTGGTGCTGCTGCTTCTTGCTGTCTACCCTTGCCAAAGTCAGTGGCAGCACCAAAGCCCTGCTTGCCCCTCTGGGGTAATACATCTCTGAGCTGAGAATTTGGTGTCTGGGTGTGTCCTTTATCAACTTTGAGGGGATAATGTATCTATTACAAAATAATTCTAAATCATTCATTCTCATCAACCAGATCAAATCCAGTTCATATCCAAACATACATACAAATAGCTTCACTTTTTTGTGGTTTAATGCTACATGGCTATGTGGTTTTAACTGTATTTGTTGTATCTTCCCTAAATTAATATGTGGCATTTACCTAGGAGTCTGCTCATTACAGAAAATGAATAATCAGTGTTACAAAGGATGTTTTCTTTTACAGGAAATGTAATAAAATTGTTTTCTTAAAAAAGATATTTTTGCCCACAGAACTTGTCGATAAAGGCCTTTTCCATTTCATATTTTCTCACTGAAACATCATGCATGGAGAGGGGAAGATTGTTTGACAGAGGAGGAAAGATGAGGGATCGCACACACAGAGGTGTTTTCCATATGTTTCAAAATCTAAAAGCAGACAGTTTCACAGAATTTTGTGATGACCCAAGGAAGGCTCCCTTTCAATGCCAGCTGGCAGACAACTTGCGACATGATAGTACAAGACTCTAGTGCTTTCAGAAATGATTCAGATCATAATATAACCAGTGGCCAGGAGGATGTGGTGCTATCACTTCTGTAACCAGAAATATGCTGCCACAAATGAAAGCTCATGTAAAGAAGATGGTCCCTCTTTCTATTGTGTCAAATAATCTACTATCCATCTCTGTTTAAAATTTCTATTCTGTCAGGGGAAATTATTTCCACTGCAGAGTGCTTCAATGACACCATTCATTTGAGAATTGAGACAACTGTCAGGGCATACAAGACTCTCCCTGCCGCTGATTCAATGAAGACAGAATAGTGAACATATTGGGTATCTACTTAGTCAAAATCCCTGTGCAGACAGCTGAAGAGTTGGCTCAGTGGCTAAATACTTGCCTCTTCATCATCAAAACCCAAGTCTGAACTCCAAGAAACCATGTAAAGCTGAGCATGGTAATGAGTGTCTACAGTCTGGGTGCCCCCATGGCAAGGTAGGATGCAGAGAATGGAGGCTCTCTAGAAGTTCCCTAAACATCTAGTCTAGTGTCTACAGCAGAGGAAAAAAAGTAGGAAAGATGAGGGGTTGTCTTCTGTAAGAAGGAAAGTGAGGGCTGACATGGAAATCTTCAAGCTTGTTCTCAATCTTTCTCTTCTTTGTCCTTTTGCTCTCCTAGCCACACATAGAGACAGAAAATAAATTTTGAGTAGAAATTAGTTGCTAATGTTACTTGTCATCAGAAATATGTGAATTCTACATAGCTAAAAATATATAAAGATAATGTTTTTAGGCACCAAATATTATATAATTTGGTCATTTACATAAATAAATAGTCAAGTCCATCCTGTTAAGTTGTGGAATTTAGGTATGCATTAAGATCACATATTATAAGGAATGAGGGGGGGTGAAAGAACAGTAATGATGTCTGAAAAAAATCTTAAGAAATCATACTATTAACACATGTAAGTCTGTGAGTAAATATGGTTACATAGGATAAATGGAATTTCCTCCTCTGGGAATTTAATGCATCCTGTAAGAGTTGAAGATCATGTGACAAACACTAATACCAGGCATGAGAAGTCTACTCTTGAGGTATTGGTCAAGGTGGTCAAAGAGGCTCCCAGCACATTATAAGCTATTGCTATTGCCCTTGGTTTCCCCTCGGAGGTAGAAGGCTAGTCCCTGTTGCTGAAGACACAATTGCACTTCAGACCCAGAGTCTAGACTCCCCTGATCTGTAACTTACTTGAGTGCCTCTTCTCAGAGGACTAGCTTTTATAGTACCATAAGACACCATGCAATCTTCCAAAGAAACAAAGCAACCAACAGTCCTATGCAGCTAAAACATCTATGAACCACAAAAATGAACAGCATGGCAGGGTAATGCCTAAGGTTCTATAGCAGTAAGCATACCTTGGCAGTAACCAATAGCTCTCTAATTGGACTTAGAGACCGGCCCCACACCAGGGGAATCATGCTTGGTACTGATAACCTAGCCAAATATTCGTGGCTAGCGAATTCATGGATCTTAAGGAGAGAATCTACAACCACCACAAATCCCTAACTGTACTCTAAATATTTGTCCTTATAAACATGTATCAGTATAATCCTCATCTTTCATCAAGAAAACTTCTATTTGCAGTGGGCTAAGATAATTATAGAAAAACACAACCAATTAAAGTACAGAATTGTGCAATCCAGTCCTCATAGATACATCTACAAAACAATTTCCACACCTAAGGTTCAGGCAACATTTCAGAATAGGGTGCAGGAAAATAGCAAGAGCCAGAGAATCAAACAGTTTGCCATGTGATTGTGTCTTCTGGGCTTATCATAGAAACTATACTCATAAAGGTTCACCAACATGACTGCATAAATATGAGCTTAACAAAGAGAGCCATAGTATTGTCAAGGTTAATAGGAGAATGACCAGAGGGCCTCAACCCTAACTAAAATCTCAATGAGCTAAGAAAAGTTGAGAGTGGGACAAATAGTCTTCCATAGGGAAGGGCACACAAATTGGCTATCCATTACCAAATAACTAGCCCTGACAAAATATATGCAAGTAACATTATACAGACTGAGCAGATTATATTCAATAATATATATGTGTATACAGATATGCATACAATAGCAATTATTGCAAAAAAGATCATGAATTTGAAAGAGAACAAAGAAGGGTGTATGACAGGATACATAGGGTAGAAAAGTAAAGGGGAATTATGCAATTACAATCTCAAAAACAAAAGGAAAAAGGCCCCAAAATAAAAATAAATTTAAAAATTGCATAATACCAAGAGAAGGGGTGTGTCTCCATCATTTTATAATCAGATAATGTAGTTATATCTCAAATTGCACCTTTTGTTTTCTCTTTTTATTTACTACTTTATAGGACAGATAATAATAACTAAAATATCTTGCTTCAGTTGACATCGTTATGGTACAAACATGTCTGTTTTGAATATACTGAACAATAAACACAGAAATGTGTTTGTCTTTTTTTTTGATAGAGTTACAAAATACACGCTTGAAGAAGAAAACTATTTTATTATAAAATTATTGGACTGAAAAAGCTCCCTCCTATTGGCAATTATATTGGTGGAAGTGTTCTGTAATTGAGAAGGAGATTCACTATTTTCCTCCTCAGGTATCATGAGTTGCAAACAAAGAGCTACAACAATTACAGAGAAGGGGACATTAATTAAAGTTAATTAATGCTCTAACTCCCTTTGTCTTCTGTCATATCTCTGTGTCGTTTGTATCAACCTTACTCAGGTCAAGATATCTTGCTAAGGTCAGCCTTCAGCCCTTTCTCTGTCTTTTTGTCCCTCATCCCTTACCACAACCCATCCTTCAATCCTCCCACCATCTCCTCCTTTTTAGATGAATTTAGTCACATTGTGGAACATATAAAAATGCTAGGGAGAATCCGAGCATTATAACACTTTGGATTGAATTAGCTATGAAGGAAAATAAAGAACACATATTTAGTGCACACACAATCATCTAAGCAAACACTATAAACTTCTCTCATCTCAACATGAACCAGTACAAGTCTTCCTTGCTTTACTGTATCCCACTCCAAGCCCAAGTTCTTTGGTTAACTGTGCACTTAACTTGCCTCTTTATGGAATATCATGAATACAACTATATGTTAAATACTGTAATATGTATCTATGCAATATTTACTTTAGACCAGTCACACAACTTGTCAAAAACATATTTCATTTTTAATGGGCAGCAGATATTTCCTTGGCAAGAGTATGCAGAAAAATTGGGCTATCTGGTTGACTGTCATTATTTTCTTCTTCTGGGAAGTTTTTGTGCTATTTCCTTCTGTGACTTCATCTGAGCCAGCACTAGAGAACTGGGCTTTGCAAGTTTTCCTGTCTTATTGCTACTAACACTCATTTAGCAGATTGAAATTGGAAAATGCTACCAATCAGGGCTAAAAGAATGTGTTAGTAACACAAATTAAAATCAACACTGTGGTTGCTTGTAGCTATTACATTTTAAATATCACAAGACTGGAGATGAGATCTTTCCAGTATTTGAAAACCATAATCTGTTTCAACAAAGAAGTCACATACATTTGATGACAAGTAAAATCTTAACATATGGCTTTGCTATTTCATTTTAATCTTGCTTGTTAATGTAAAGAAAACATCAACCGGCTTTCATGTGAAAACCACACTTGCTCCTCTGCTAGAGCCATAAGTTGTCTTAATGAGTGTGTCAGAACTTGCCACTCTTGCATAATGACTATTTTGAGTTAAAAGGAACTTGAGAAACAGTAGATGCAAAAAAAAAAAAAAACATTCCAGTTTCTCTTTTTTCTAGACAAGCTAGGGATAAAGTTTCCCCATTAGATTCATCTTTCCTTGTATAAAATGATAGTGACAATCTTATGATTAAGGACAGAAACTGAAAGCTCAGAACATTCTGTATAGAAAGCATAACTGCTTTCTTTTTTTTTTTAAGATTTATTTATTTATTATTCATACAATGTTCTGCCTGCATGTCTGCAGGCCAGAAGAGGGCATCAGATCTCATTACAGATGGTTGTGAGCCACCATGTGGTTGCTGGGAATTGAACTCAGGACCTCCAGAAGAGCAGTCAGTGCTCTTAACCTCTGAGCCATCTCTCCAGCCTGCATAACTGCTTTCTTAACCTCACTTTAACAGTCAATTTCTACATCTAAACTGGCCTTTCCTAGACATCTTTTCCTATGTCAGATTTTCTTAATTTGTGAGATATGCACATAGGTTCTAGGAAGTGGATTCTCTTCCATATGTTTTCAGTGTTGGAGAAAGAGCCCAGACTTTTTCTCTTTGAATAATTCTAAGGAGGTGGTCATTATGGCCCATGTGGATGGAGATAACTTATTAAGCTTGGTTAGTATTTCAAGTGAGGAGCAGCAAGGTGAGAAGGATGCCTGTGCCATATGCATCTAAATGTCCCGAAGCCAGAGTGCCTGATGGCATCTGGTCATTAAATGCCATCTTTAGCCTGTCATCTGCACACAGATTTAGTGTTGCATTGATACGATCTGTAGGAAACCAGCAAAGCTTGTCAGGATGAGCAGGGATAACAGAGAAGAGAATCATTTTTAAAAGTTCTATTCCAATTAATTCTCTTAAATGTGCCTCTGAAATCACTTTTATCTCTGCTGTAGCAATTCGATTTCCTCACATATATTAATTCAAAAACAGTCTTTAATATCCACAGGGATTTGTCAAGGATTGCATGCTGCCTGAATTCCTGGAATTCATTTATATTTCCCCTCTCCACTCATGTTTTTCTTTTGAAAGATAAGGTGGAGTGGAGGAGAGTTACTTAGTTTAAAAACACAAAAGAGTCTCATGTACATCTCATCAGGATTTATGTCAGTTCCTAATTTATGAGAAATATTGCATTTAATCTAATTTGTAGAGTTGTCTAATTATTAATTTGCTCTGTTACGCCTAACTACTAAAGATCCATCTGTACCTGTAAATATTATAATCATTCATGTCAATTTGACATTAGTAAGATATATTTGAGCTATAAAAACAGAGAGGAGTGGGGATGAGGAAGCAGTTAAGTTAGTAAAGTGCTTGATGCTCAAGATGAAGACCAGTGTTCTATCCTCAGAACCCTTATAAAAACAATCAAGATGATGCCTCCTGGTAACACTTATGCCTAGGAGATGGAGATAGGAGGCACTCTTTCACTCCTTGGCCAGCCAGGCTAGCCTAATAGGAAATATCCACATCCTACTGAGTGGGTGGCTATTTGAAGAACATCCAAGTTTGACCTACAGCTTTTAAACACTCACATGCAAACATGCAAACATGTACATTCACGGGCATATGCACACACACCAACATTTTTTTTTGAAAAAAAAAAAAGAAATAGTGGACAGAAAGTTTGCTGAATGTTTCAGAGAACTTGATACCCTTGCAGAAGACCTGTGTCAATTCTCAGCATCCACAGGGAAGCTCACAACCCATCTTTAAGTCTAGTTCCACAAGATCTCATGCCTTTTCCTGGCAATTATAAGTGCCAATCATATACCTGGTACACATAACACATGCAAGAAAACTCCCATACATATAAAATAAAACAAATAAACTTTATAAAATGGAAATAAAGAAAATGAAATAAAAGTGCTATTTGTTTAACTATACCTGCTATATTTTCATATTAAATTAAGAACTATTACAGTTGCTTGGCTTGATCTGTTTGGGAGGCATCTAGGCAGTGGTACCAGGTCCTGGGCTCATTGCATGAGTTAGCTGTTTGAAACCTGGGACTTATGCAGGGACAAATGGCTCAATCTGGGAGGAGGGGACTGGACCTACCTGGACTGAGTTCCAGGTCGATCTCAGTCCTGGGGGGGGGGGGGAAGCCTTGCTCTGGAGGAGGTGGGAATCGGGGGTGGGCTGGGGGGAAGGGGAGGAGGTCAGGAAGGGGGAGAACAAGGGAATCTGTGTCTCTTATGTAGAACTGAATGGTACTGTAAAATAAAATAAAAGGAAAAAAACCTTTTAGTGCCATAAAGACTACATTTTTCCTGGTCACCTAATTAATGCCAGCTCAAGATTTTTTTTTTGTAATTCCAAAATAATTAATTTTATTTTTAATATTCTATTAAATATAAGTACATCTTTATGTCCAATGATCAAATATATGAATTTTAATGAGTTTTCAATAGTGTGAGGTGCTACAAATTATTTATTGTTCTATTTTTTACATTTTAAAAATCCATAGGTAGTTTACTTTTTAAAATGTATCCCAGAGTCTTCATCTAGGTCAAGAAAGCAAATCTCTATCTACACTAATAATAAGAACAGGATCATTACATTTATATGAGTATTTCTTCTGTCTTTGGATATACTATGTTTTACAAATAAGTAAATAGTTCTTTTAATACATAAGAAAGCTAATGTATATTTCCAGTCACAAGTCTAGGATGGAGATAGGAAACTCAATCACTGTGTGAATGAATTTGGCAATGTTTTTGTTCAGTTGAGATCATCAAGTTATTATTATATTTAAATATTGGGTCAAGATGTTTTATTAGAAGTCCCTGAACTCATGTAGATGCTTAAAACAATTTATCATCACCCTTTCCATTTGAAGAAGGCTTACTGAGTTAAAATTAATTTAATGTGCTGAATATGATTTGTTGGGGCCTGAACCTTTTGCTTGTGAGTTAGTTAATAATATAGTTTTATTCATGTATCTTTCAGCCTCATATTCATTCTCAACTGCATTAAAATGAATAAATAATTAAGTAAACTACTTGACTGCCCGAATTACACAGGAAAAAGCTCTATAATACCTGTTTATATTCATAATCATTCTGGCAGTCATTTATTGTATATGGGGAAATTCCTGAATAAATAAAGTACATGAATTAATGAGTGTGTTTCAGTCTGAAAAAAGAATCAGGAAATATCCTTTTGATTTTAAAGTGTTATAAATAATGATTAAGAAGCAGAATAAACATTTAAATTTCCTAGTAACAATCTTTATTTATTGTTGTTCCCTTTTCTATGTTTAGCATCATTTGTAAATCTGTTAACAATTGGCAAATCTTGCACACAGCTGACCTAATTTTAAGAAAAATCTCAAAAAAACAACTTTCTTCATCACAGCATCTGAAGAGCACATGATAAAGAAGCCATGTAATATTGCTGAGTACTGCTGTTCCTCTGTAACCACCACCCCCACTTTCCACGTGACAGGTAGTAGTAAAGGTCCAGTATGTACAAGAAGTTACTGGGAAAACCACAGGGTTACAGTTAAGGGGATCTAGGTCCTTGCGATATAATAAGGCCAAATATGCAAAGCTGTCTACAGAGGAAAATCACTTATATTTCTACTAGTTGTGACACCTATGAACCACATCAATAACCAGCAAATGGCCGAGCCATTGTAAATATAATTTCATAGCAACTGAAGCAGTCTTTAGTAAAACATTATATGTGAATCAGATCTTTATACACTAGTAACACAAAAGAGGTGATCACAAGGTGAAACTTAATCAGAACAGAAAATCCTAGAGGGGAGGCTGTGTTTGGAATTTCAAGAGATGTAGATGTTATTGTTTCACGTGAATGGTCTAGTATCTCAGTCCAAAAATAAAAAATAAAACAAAATATCTAAAAAATAACATTGAAAGAAGGAAACAGGGAAAGAAATGTAAGGGGGTGAATAATGAGAAAATGCACCTGTAAGTCCACAAACAGGAAGAGAATCTTAGATACCAGAAAGATCTAGGGAATCTGGATTAGAAAATGCAGATCTGAGCTTCATTTTGTCCCAGTATCTCATGCTAAAATGTATTCCTTCAGATGTGCAAATATAGTATAAAAACTCCCAATTTATTCTGCTCAAATAAAGAAGAAAGAATTATCTATGTTCTGTTCATTTGTTTGGATGCCATCATTTTTACCCACATGAATATATCTGTGTCAATCAATGTGAAATAAAATAAAAAAAAATTACATTTTTCAAGTTTGAATTAGAATCTCACCTATAGAATCAAACAAGTTAGACTTAGAAAAACAAGGTAAATCTGGTTTTCAATAGCAACTCACTGTATTTTCAGGAATTCAATTTCATGTTTAATATTTTCTTTCTTTCTTTCTTTTTTTTTTTGAGACAGGGTTTCTCTGTGTTTTGGTGCCTGTCCTGGATCTCCCTACGTAGACCAGGCTGGCCTTGAACTTATAGAGATCCACCTGCTTCCTGAGTGCGGGGGATTAACGGTGTCTGGCGCCACCACTAAGCAATATTTAATATTTTCCAAAACAATTTCAAGAAATAAATCCCAGGAGTTGCTGAAATTAGGAGCGATCATTTCTCTTGCATGTGTTTGTAAGGTAGATTTAATATTGAATAGTGTGAAGTGTGATTTACATTAGGAATAAGCCAGCCTCTGAGTAGCAATATTCAGAGAATATTCAGATTATAAATATTTCAGTCATATCTATAAATGACTATATATAATGAAAAAAGCAGAATGAAGAGTCATTCCTGGAGCTGTAAGTACCTAGTCTAGTCTACAAGTTGTCAGTTACAACGAAGTGTGCTTTTCATGTCCTCAGAAGTGGACAAGTGTTAAATCATTTGTTTTCATTCCTCATGAAAAGTTTAATAGTTTACATTTACATTTGATAAAAATGGAGCTTTATTAATCAAAAGGCCAACATTTTAGAGATATCTCTACAAGTTCTAGATAAAATTTATATGCCCATCTTTCTCTATCAGTATTAGAAATATACTCAAATTTATATAATAAGTGAATTAAAGTATGTACACTATGTTGGAAAACTAGATTGAAATAAAGAATATCAAATGTTATAAATAGAATGCAGTAATATTAACTACATGACCAAAACTCTTTGATTCTAATGTGGCACATTTTTAAAATTTAATTTATTATTTCATTTTATTTAAAATCTGTGTGTGTGTGTGTGTGTGTGTGTGTGTGTGTGTGAGAGAGAGAGAGAGAGAGAGAGAGAGAAAGAGAGAGAGAGAGAGAGAGAGAGAGAGAGAGAGAGAGAGAGAGAGAGAGAGAGAGAGAGCATGTATGTATACATTTTACCATGGGAAGCATGCAAAGTTCAGAGAGAAAGTTGCAGCTTTCTCTTTCCACCATGTTGGTTTTGGAGACAGAACTCAAGTCCTCAGGCATGGCAGTCTTTTCTTGCTAAGGAATCTTATTATCCCTAAAATGGCACCTTTTCAAAATGGGGCATTAAAAAGGCCATTTATATGCCAATTTGTAAATGCCTTTAATACTTACTGTTTTGTTTCTTCCTTATGGATCTCTAAATGTCCAGCAAAATGTTGGTAAATGTTTTAATTAATTAGAATAAATGCATTAGAAAAATACGACATTATTTATATCTCACGCTATAGATTGTATGAATGTCTGAAATGACAGTTACTGTTTCACAGGCATTACTGGATGCTTTTTCTCTTCTTTTCTATTCAGTTGCCAATAATTTACAGAGTTCTGATTCTTAGCTGTGTAATACCTTCATTTTTTACACTGCCTTTTATCCTTATTTTAGCTGCCAATGCTTTTAATTAGATCACCAGCTCCTGCCAGATCCATTCTTCCTGGGTTATGTGAGAAGTGTCTAATCTCTGCCAAGACTCTCAAACCAAATTCAGATCTTCAACACCATCTAGCCAATACTTCATTTTCATACACTCCTTTCACTTACAATGTCATACTATTCAGTAGGAAAATGAGATAAAAACACCATCTGTGTCCCTACAAATATTCTCAATTCGCTAGACAGAACTTCTATTCATTTTAGTCCGAGTCAGGGAATGATGTAACCTAATAGGTTTGATTTGTCTTGCTATGCCTTTAACATTTCTAGGTAAAATATTTAAGTAGACCAAGGCAGCACTTCCAGATTTGATTCTTGAAGTTTTGGTTAAAAAAAAAAAAAAAAAAAAAAAAAAAAAAAAAAAAAAAAAAAAAAAAACTTTGTTTTTAAAAGAAACAAACAATTCATAGCCTAATTTCTAAGAAACTACCACCAAATTTCCCATTAAAATTTTTGAGATGAGATCATGATTTGCAGTTAGTAATAGATTAATTCTTCTTGGTGTCATTGATGATCCTATTTCTCTTCTTGCTTCTTTTCTTCTACTTCCCTCTACTCTTCTACAGCCCCTTTTCATTACTTCCTGCTTTTTTTTAAGATGTTCACTCATGCTGCCTTCAAACTCTAGAGCCTTTTGTTATTGCTTTCTTTATGTTGTTTGATAATTCTAGGGAAACTTTCCTAATGCTTTATCTGTGGATTCTAAGAAACAATTAAAAAGATGAATTTTGGAAATATCCTTGTATGTGTTGTCCATGAATCTAGGCTTGTTTGCATTAGTAGGGCTACATGTGTGAGGGCCGATGCATATATTCGTGTGTGCATGTATGTGTAGGACTGAGGATGATGTCAACAGTCTTTCTAGATTCCTTCCTACCTTATTAATGTAGTCAGTACCTCTTGGTTGAAAGCAGAATTTACCCAAATGGCTATGTTAGCTAGACAAGTTGATACTTGTACTCTGTCTCTGCCTTCTGAGTGCTGGTATTAAAGGGAGTGGGGGACATGCTTGGAATTTGAACCATTGTTTTCACACTGTAAGTGCATGATCCATTTAGCCTTCTCCTGGGCTCCACGAAAGCGCAATTTTGTTAACCATTAACTTGCCATAGACCTCTGGCTGTGCTGATTATAGCAATTCCTAGTTAAATATGGGAAAGTTTAAACACTATTTAAAATTGATAATATCTAACAATCATGTAGAGATTATTGTCATATTATACTCAAATATAGACATTGATGCCACACTAATGAGTTGTCACTTTCTGTGAGATTCTAAAGTTCCCCTGGATATGAACCCTATAATCTTAAACATATCTCTACTCTTTTAGTTTGAAATACTAATCAACAAAAGGCCTGTAAGCCTCAGTTTGGTTATTGACAAATAAATATACATGTATGAGCATTTATTGATATCAAAATCATTTCTGTGGATGAATTATATGAAGAAATAATAATTTTCTTTACCAATTTTGCATAAAATTAGTTCATTAATGATTAATATTTAAAGTTTTTTCTGCATTTCATTCAATGTCAGAACTAATTTATTTTTTATTTTATTTATTTATTTTGTTTTTTTTCAAGACAGGGTTTCTCTATGTAGTTTTGGTGCCTGTCCTGGATCTCACTCTGCCGATCAGGCTGGCCTCGAACTCACAGAAATCTGGCTGGCTCTGCATCCTGAGTGTTGGGATTAAAGGCGTGTGCCACCACCACCCAGCTCAGAACTATTTTATATATAAATACTTGATAGCTGACTTCAATATTTAAGAGACAATAATCAGTATTTTTACAAGTTATGTGAAGATGTAGAAAACACCACTTTCCAAAAAGTTGTTTCATGTACCTAGGATAAGTTCTGGTCCCAATGCAAGGGGTTCCCCAAACAGATCTAGCCACATAACTGTCTCATACATAAGAGGACCTAGTTCCATCCCATGAGGGTCCCCTAGCTGACAGGCCAGAGTCCATGAGCTCCCACTAGCTTGGGTCAGCTTTCTCTGGTTTTCCCCCATAATAATCATGACCTTACTTGCTCATATGATCCTTTCCCCCTCTCTTCAACTCAAGTCTAGGAGCTCAGCCCATTGCTTGGTTGTGGATCACTGCATCTGCTTCCATCAATTACTAGATGTATGTTTTATGATGACAATTAGGGTAGTCACTAATCTAATGATATTGGAAGGTAAATTTAGGCACCTTCTCCATTTATTGCTAGGAGTCTTAGTTGGTGTCATCATTGTGGGTTCCTGGAGATTTCTCTAGCACCTGGTTTCTCCCTATTCACCTGAAAAAATGACTTTTTGGAACACATTCCTTAGGGTGGAATACCTTGCTCAGCCTTGACACAGCAGGAGAGGGACTTGGTTCTGCCTCAACTTAGTATGCCAGACTTTGTTGACTTCACAAGGGTGGCCTTACCCTCTCTGAGGAATGGACAGGGGGTGGGATTGTGGGAGGTGGGAGGAGCGGGAGAAAAGGAGTGAAGGGGAACCGGGATTGGTATGTAAAATGAAAAAAAAAACTTTTTAAAAAAATAAATATATATATTTTTAAAGCTGAAAATAAAATCTCTTCATCATGGTGTTAGATGGATATCCCAGATCTACCCATAGAATAAATTTGAATCAGGGAAATTGTTGAAAAAAGAGATAAAATGACAGCCATTTGACATTTTCATATTAGGAAAAATTGTTACCCACTATGCTAAAAGCAGAGACACCTTCAAGTATTTTACAGAAGATACTATTGTGAATGAGTTATTCATGGCCATTTTCTTATATTATGAGACAGATCAGGAGCATAAAGGTAGGAAAGCCATGCTCCTCTTGACCTATCTTATTGTCCAGTTAATTTTTTGAATAATTTCCACTTTAACAAGACCCCTCCATTAGTAGCTACAACAATAAGACATTATGATTTAATCAATCCTAATCCCCCAATGTTTATAACTAGTTGTACCTGGGAGTGTTTGATAATTAGCTGAATTTTCATGTGAACATGACTGCAGACTAAAAGAGAGTTTGGTGCTGTTTTCTTTCTAGCTGTGTTATTAAAATGACACTTGAGATGCTCTAGGATGGAACAGATTTAGCTTGTTGGCTCTGCAAGAGAGCCGTCTCCTTCCACATGGTTGTGGTGGGAGATTGTCAAAGGGCTGGCGTTGCAAACTCCTGCTGTGAGCCTTGTTCTGTGGCCTGTACATGATCTTATAAGACATGGAAAGCCTCTGAGTAATGTGCAGCAGAAAGAGAAAAATAAGTAAGAGTTTGGGGAAAATATAAAATGTATGCAAAGCAAAGGCAGAGTGGACAGAAAATCTTGCTTCCATATGACAGAAGTTCTAATTAGACAAAACCGTTTGACTTTTAAACAAATAAAAAAGTACCATTGAACATATGTATTTTTAAAGGAGAAGTACTTACTTAACTAACAAGTGTTTGTTTCTTAAGAAAGTTGATTTTCACATGCAATTTGCCCAAAATATTTACTGACATTTGTTACCTAACCAACGAATCCACAGACCTCACTGATTATGTAATTGGCTGATGATGAATGTGCATCTATTTTAAAACCTCCTGACACTAAAATGAAATTTTATTTAGGACTATTGTTCAAAGTGAATTACTATTGAAAATGCAGTTAAATATTGTTCTGTAAAACATACTATTATTTAAGCGGAAGATCGTTTAACTGTAAGATTTTTCCTTGTAGCTTTGACAGGGAAACTATACCCATGAAATCTCAGCAAGGAGGCTGCCTAACAAGATATGAACAATGAGAACATCAGTTGACATGGAAACATGGGTGGGGGAAATCTTCCCTTAGATGAATAGCTACCAGCAGTTGAAGTCTGGTAAGGAAGGTCGGTCAGTCTTCCGCAGGGCTAAGTCCCCTGATTGGTTATTCAACCTCAACTGTTCAGCTCTAAATGGAATCAGTAGGTTGCATGTACATATGTGTAGGGGTGTGTGTGTGTGTGTGTGTGTGTGTGTGTGTGTGTGTGTTCGTCTTTGTTTATCTGTGTGTTTAAATGAAACAATAACCTTTAAAGAAAAGGAGGCCGTGACTTTGAGAAAGGTTGGTGAAGACAGGACCAGGAAGGGTTGAGGGAGGAGAGGGATGAGGGAAAGGTCTTAATTATATGGTACTTAACCTCCCACCACTTTAAACAACTGGGATTTGTTTTGCCATGGTTACCATAGCTGGAGGTCTAGATTAACAAGGTACACAAGAGTTAGTGCCATGGAAACTTCTCTTCTCAAGGTCCTTCTTACCATGATGCCACACGCGCTTTTTTCTGCTGTATGTATTCCTTACACTAGTTATGGTAAACAATCCTTTAACAGACAGCTGTTTTAATCACATCTTCAGGTATTTTGTCTTCAGTAACTTTACACCCTGAGGTACTGTGCATTAGAGCATTGTCATTTGGTTACTTGATGTAGTTCCTAATGTAAAAAGAAGGGGATTATGCAGTGTGAGAGATTTTCAATTTACATCTGTCAAAAGTCTCAGAAGAAACAATTGTCTAGGATAAAGAATGGTCCAAAGTGGAATCGCAGGTTTGCAGATATCAACAAATCATTTTGGGACTGTAGTACTAGGTGATAGGCTTCATGTCTACCTGGAAAAACAAGCCTTTTTCTCAACTATTGAGGAGACAAATGCCAAGGATGTGCTGGATTCCACTGTATCTGTGGGTGAATGCTCTCTCTCATCTGACTATTCTTCTGGAGGACAGATATTTTCTTTCATTTGGAAAGACCAAAATGACACGTTTTCAAGCCATCTACAATTAATATTTTCTTTTAAAATCCCCATTAGCGGTAAATATTTAGTATTATTAGCAGAATAAATTATTAGTTTTACAACAGGCTGTATCAGATTTTCTTCAAATAGAAAACAAGTCGATTTCAATAATAGCTCAATACTGTTGTGGCAGTCCATAAAGCAATCCTTGGAAGCTCTTTCTTCAGTTATGAAACACTTTTATTATTGTAAGTTCTGCTGAAAACTCAGATAAAAGGTATAACCTTGAAGGAAAAGTGCTTGCCTTTGACAACACAATTAGGTAACATTGGTCAAATTCAACATCAGCATGTATGCCCACTTTTTAATAAATTAAAAATTCTTTGAAACAGTAATATACTGAAGATTAGTTGTAATACCTATTTATGTGTGAAACACCAAGTTTCAACTATTAAAACAAAGGCTACTGTTGTCAAAATACACCTATAATTGCTAAATAGAATTGCTAATCTAGAAAATTTGGGGCAAAGGTAAAGTTTAATATTAAAGTATCTTATTCTATGGTAACTTCACCATTGAACTTTTAAGGTTCAAGCATTTGAATAACAATTTGTTAATGAGCTTATGAACAACCTATGTGGTTACTAAATGTTAATGAGTCCAGAAATTTAGACTTTTTGTTCAAAATTACTTGGAAATTTTGGAACAGCATAGTTAATGGAAACATCCATTTTTTAGCCTTTTAAGTTTCAGAGAATTGCAATCATTGAAAATAAAGCTTGTAAAACAAGACATTAAGGTTTGTTTTTACTGAAGGAAGAAAGAAACCGAATATAAAAAATGACAAAATCTGAAATAAGATGCATGGCTTTCTTTTGAAATTGCATACTTGTTTTAATTAGTTTCTTAACCTTTGGAAAAGTCACTGGATGAAGCATCCGTTTGCACTAGAAACATTTACATTATGTAATAGAATGGAATTAAATTCAGTAAGACTATGATTGTGGAACATTTTAGTTTGGCAAACATTCAAACTATTTCAAGTATAGACAAGAGTTTTAATGAGTTTTGGTGGGGGAATAAAGAGTTATACAAAATATTAAGAACTACAGGAAAAAAGCAATACCCAGAAAAATGTTTAGTTTATTTTAGTTATGTATTATAATAAAAATGAAGAAATAGTCAATAGTATTATCAACTATAGCTAACATAATTTCCTTCCTACTTAACACTTAAGGGTGAGATTATTTCCTCAAACTGTTAGCTATAGACAGAAAAGAGTCAATTAAAGATTTTTAATTGGTAATGAAATGTAACTTTAAATAACATGTCAGGCAAAATAAGTTCAAAAAGGGGATTTTGTACAATAATATTTTCTTTAAAAATATTAGTAGCAAAGAATTATATAAAAATATAGATAAGCAAATACATGAAAATAATTATAAAAGGATAATAATTCTGCTTTACTTATATCTTAACATTGGAAAATGCTATTATCTGGGTTTTGAATTTTACTTTCTTGAAAGCTAAAGAGTACACCTCTATATATACGATACCAAAATATACATGGTGACTCAAATTGTAAAAAGTGTCACAAAAATGCTTGTATCAAACAATATGTGTATAGATATATAAACCAAACAATTATTTCAAATAATATATAATTGAATACATTTTTATATTCCTCTCTCAAAAGTGACTGAATATAAATGATAATTCATTTTATTTTTACCATGTGTAAGATTTGGTCAAGTGTTGTGGTTATTATCATACTTGCATAATTTTAAAAAAGCCTGGGTCAGATTTATTTAAAATTAAAGTGCAGTTAAACATTTGCACTAAATTTATTTGTAGTTAGCTGTAATTGGCTGAGAGTTGTTCTCAGTATTTTAAAATTATCATTAATGAAATAGATGCAGAAAAAGACAATGAAATAGCTATCCTTCCCATAAGGCAAAGCTTACATCAAAATTGACTAAAACAAAGCCACAACAGAAAAGAAAATATATGCAATTTCTAATTAATAAAATATGCAATCATAAATTAGTGATTCAGTGACGAATTCTGGAGACCTGAAGTTTTTGCAGAACATTCATATAATTATGTGGGTTTTGGAGGTACCTGCCTTAGGTGTCTAACATGCATCTCAAGAGCTCTAAGTCATAAATAACAAAGTAAAGAAAGAATAGCAGTGACAGACAAGCTTCAGTCCCCAGAAGGCTATGTCTAACAACGAAATAGACTCCACAGACCAAGGACACAAGCCCATCCACTTGGGAACCACAGGAGGCAGGTGGGAGATCAGATATGTGGTCACAACGTACTTCATCATTCCAGCATTCGAATTCATGCCCTCATTCTATTTTAGGAGTCCACCATCAAGGATATTGGATGTAATGAGTCTGTGTGCATGGTAGGTCATAAAAGATACAAGTCCATCATCTCCCTTTCAAACTTCACTGATTTTCATAAGTTTAAGCTGTGGCAATTCTGCCTTGCTAAAATAAAAACTATATTAATAAAGAGAAAAGATTGGAAATGACAGCAAATCCTTTCTAGGCCTCAGTGAAGTTAGCCCTGGGGCTAGACAGAGTGTGTGGGGAATGACTTCAATTGAAACCTCTGCCAGGATGGGTTGCCCTCAGAGCAATCAGAGAAATGAAAGAATGATATACATTTTTTATCTGTATCTTTTCCACACATTTAATTGCTTCATTACAGCCCAGCAACTGGTCTCTGGAATGATAGTGCAGTTTTATCACAAACATAAAATAGATCCCAGTGCTTTGCTCATGTTCCCATAGTTTCTGCTGAGAGAAAAACAATTCTTTGATAGATAACACATTTTACAATGTTATTATGTTATTAATGGAAGGATAGGAAAATTATGACCATTAAAAGTCAATATATATTAAAACATTAAAATAGTATTGGCATGTTTTCTGACTAGATGGAGAGTTGAACTGGAAATCAATAGTAGAATAAATTGATTATGTTAAACATGTGACAGTTAAACACTGCTTACCTTATTAGTACATTATTTTATAATTGATGATAAAAAATATATCAGACCAAAAAGGTCATGAAAATATGGTGGATGCAAGCTTAAAGAATGTATGTTTTTTTTCTCAATAGGAAATATTGAAGAGTTCACACACATACCAGAAAATAGCATGTATATGAACAACTTGAGTGATTTATGGAGAACTGGAACACTGAAGCAAACCAATATCAGAAAAAATAGACTAGAAGTATGTGTAAAGACACATATGACCGTAGATTAGGAAAAGGAGTATTTCAGAAGCCTTGGAAGCATGAGAAATATGAAAAAAAACTATGAGAATACAAGGCACAGTAGTTTCAGGAAGGAAAAGGAATGAATGTCCTCCTTGTGCAAACAACAAAACATGCTGGAAAACTGCCAAGATTAACATATAATAATAAAATATAAATTTCACCAAAACTGATGGAATTGGAAAATATAATTTTTCCCTAGAGGATTGAAAATATTAATCATATACTTATTATTCCACAAAGAACACACTAGACTGTTTAAGGAACCAAAGTTTCCAAACACTTTAGAAAGAACTACCATTCATTCTGCTCATCCTACTTCTGAGCCTATAATAGCTCATACTTTTGGATTTTTAAATAGAATTTGTATAACCCTTTTTATCAAAATATGCAAAAATCTTGTATTTTTATTTAATGAATGAAACTGGAGGATAATGTTGGCTAAGAAACTAAAGTCACATAATAAAATTGAAGCAGTACATATACAAATATTAAAATATTGCAATCATATAATATTGAAATGATTACATAAAGTCAAAGACTAAATAACAGTTGAATATTTACTTCTTTCAATCCTTTCTGAGGAGAGATGTGCAAGCTAAGTTGGTAGATAGACATACGTCTGTCTAAAGTACAATATGTAGAAAACTATCTAAAGTGTCTTGCCTAGCTTTGCCAAAGACTCTTTGGCAAAAGATATATAATATTGTGACTAATTTGACTTTACATGCATTGGACATGAGCCACAATAAATTACTCCAGTTACCATCCTGATATTTTTCCATAACACCATGAAATCCCGAAACTGTTGGGCGCCAGATGTAGCATGAATCTTAAAAGTTCTTATTAATAAAGTCAAATCTGAGGCTAGTTATTGGGGTGAACACTGGAAGATCAGAGAGCCAGAACCAGCCACAGCTACCTCACCTCACTGGATCCTCAGCTGGTCTTGTTTCCTCAGACTGGAAGCTTCTGAGTCCTCATCCAGAATGGGTCTCAGCTGAATTGCTGCTCAAAAGCCTGGATGCTTAACAAGGCCAAATGCTGCTAGTTTTTGGTTCTCACGCCTTATATGCCTTTCTGCTTTCTACCACCACTCCCTGGGATTAAAGGCTCGCTTTCTCGGATAAAAGGCATGAGTCACTATGCTTGGCTGTATCCTTGAACACATGGATTTCTGCCTCTGGAATGCTAGGATTAAAGGTGTGTGCTACCACTGCCTATCCTCTATGTTTAATATTGTGGCTGTTCTGTCTCTGACCCCAGATAAGTTTATTAGCATGCACAATATTTCGGGGAACACAATACCACCACACATGAAGATTGCAATCATAATCTCACACAAGCTGTGATTGGATGCACTGTATCTACATAAGAATGATACCTCCACAGTCTAACATGGTTGATCAGGAGCTCAGGAAGCCCTACTCCTAATTCATTGAATATTGAGTATTGGAGATGGGTATTGCAGATAATTCCCTTCAGTTGGCCATCTGAAACAGCCCAAAGATGGATTGAGATTTTTATGTTTAGATGTTGCCAGTCACCATGTCAGACTGTTGGCAGCAGCTGGCAATTGAAGTTTAAGGTGTCAGTCCACCAGGAGGAATCTCTGATGGATCAATCTCAGATAGGCAAGGCCCTGAGATCACAGACCCCGGAACGTCTTTTGCTCCTGCCGTGCCTTTACATGTTTGTTGCTTCTGTCTTCCTCTGGTTTGTGGCATGGTGTCAATGGTTGTGGGGGAGATCCCCACAGCCAATAATGCAGTGTGTTTATCTCATGGAAACATCTCTTTCTACTGGGCATTTTTACCTGTGGACTATTATGAATATGATTTCTTCTTAATCTGTAATGTCTAATTAATAATAATAATGTTAGTTTATAGAGAGTTTTGAAATTAAAGGAAGGGAGAACACAGCTAGAACACATGAGTTTTTATTGAGGAGCTGTATAGACTGTGGCTTAGGTTAATGATTAAGAAAAACAATTGAATCCTAGTAATTCTTTTAACCTTAATGTCGGGAGATGTATTCACTGGATTGGGAGTGCATAATATCTGAAACAAGGCTTTCAAAATAACTTCAAGTTAGACCAACATGCTTTTGTCAAATAACTTTGAGATGAAAAACCCAGGAAGATAATGTAGTTTTAGAAAGGCACATTGTTGAATGTGAAACTCCTTAAGGTAAGGAACCAAGAACAAAGCAGCCCAATTACACTTGCTGATGCATTTTTTCTTGCTAGGATTGGTTGATGACCAAAGGTGATGATTAATTCCTTGTGCCCATTTTTGCCTCAATCTCATGACATAAAAACCTATTGATGAGTAGGTACCCTAAAGATTTAAAGTAGAGATGACTGATTCTTTTTCAAATATAAAAGTTTAGATTTGTGATTCCTTTAAGATTCCTATAAGATTACCTTTCAAGATAAATAATTTGGCTCTTTCTTTGTAACCGCAAAATGCAGCATGCCAGTAAAAGATGTGCCTAAGAATATCTTACTTGCCCACGTGGTTAACTATAACAAGTTATTTGGGTATGATTGTATGTGGAGGGATAATTTTTTTTACCTGTAATATGTATGGAAAACATGCTACATTTTACAGTTTGTTTTGTATTCATTGTAAGCATCCACTTGAAAAACAGAATGTAACCACATTGTAATTTTTATATTGCCTTTATATTGCTTTATATTGTTAAGGCAATATAAAACTTATGAGTTGTATAAGCCATAAAGGAAATAACAAAGATAGAGTTAAAGGGAGTTAAAATGGGCTAGATGAAAAATATCAAGAATGAGAGTTAACATCAGGAATGAGAGAAGGAAATTCCCAAGAAAATAAAGAATAAAAAATGCAAAAGAAAAATAAAGTCAATGTCTAAAGTAACCTATCAAGAGTGTTTGTTGTTTACCCTAACCCCCTCATAAAAAAGTTTAGTATGCACCAACTCTGTGGCTTCACTTTGAGCCCAGGGCTGAGGTCCCCCAGACAGCAATAAGATATAATTAAATTAAAGTGTGTGTGAGTGTGTATGTGTGTGTGTGTGTGTGTGTATTTCCAGGTCTAAGGCTTAACCCAGGATGTTATGAACACTAGGTAAATGTCAAATAGTAAATTATATCATCACTCTTAAATTTCATGATAGCTCTCATATTTTGAAGAATCAACCATGTTAGCAAGTTTAGAGTTAATTCATTTACTTTTGATAGGTTCTGTATGTTGTGTTTTATTAAATGATTTATGTACTGATTTATGTACCATTCTAAAATTGAGGATGTTTTCATAGTATTCAGCAATGATTTATTGATAAAATTATATTTGCTTTTAAAATACTGAATTCTTTTTTAACCTCAGGCAACTTTATTTATTAACATACAAATAAAATCACATTTCAGCACAAATAAAATATCACCATATTTCCCCCTTCTATTCTAATAAAAACAAAAAAGGAAAAAAGTTATAACTAATATAAGAAAACCTATATACAATAAGTACATTAACTATATATGATATATACAAGCAATAAATACCTAAACAATGTCTAGTACATTTGCATTTGACAAACTCAGAGAAAATAATTCCATTATCTATCCTTTTTTGATAAGTCCAAAATGTGCCTGATTCACTTTGTATCCTAACTTATATTACTAACAGAACTATTTTATAATGTCTTTCAAATTTATACACTTACACCTCTTTAGTGAGTTTATTTTCTTATATTCTTAACAAGGAAAACTATAACTATCTAATCTTTAACTAAATATAACTATCTAATCTTCAGCTCCCTCAGAGACCCAAGAAGGAAATAATATTACCTAAAAAAAAAATAAAATAAAAACAGAAAGTGTATGCTAGCGGCTTCCAAAAAAGTTGTGAGTTGACAGAAACAGCCAGCTGCCTGGACAGTCACCTGAGGTTTCTCCGCAGTGTTGGGGCATCATCTTCAGCCTATAGTCTTAGCGTATCTGACAGACTCATTTGTGAAGTAGGATGTACACAAGGCCAACAGTTTGACCTCACATTTGGTGAGAGTAGTCCATGTACCAGAAACACCTGAATTCCACTAGTGTCCTGTCATGATTCATAAACAATTTCCAGGATTTAAAACACTGAATTCTTTAGCTATAAGAGATAAAAATAAAGGTGTGACTCTCTAGGCAACACATTTTTAGATTCCTTTTAAAGTTATTTCTTAAATTTTGAGATTATAATATAATTGTACCATATCCCTCCCTCCTTTCCTCCCACTACACAGTCCCACATGCCCATCTTTGCTCTCTCTCAGATTCATGGCCTCCTTTTATTAATTGTTGCTACATACTAATATGTATATTTATATACATAGATATTTCAATATATTATCTGCTCCTTCTGTATAATGCCACTCATATGTATGTATTCAGGGCTGACCATTTGTTTTTGGACAATCAACATTTTATATATAGTTTTTGAGACAAGGTTTCAATATGTAGCTCTGATGCATTTGGAACTTAGAGAGGTCCCTCTGCCTCTGCCACATAAGTGCTAGTACAGCCATGTGACAGCATACTGACTTCACATCTTCATGATTTATAACATTTAAAAAGCATTATCTAAATATTTATTATTTACATAGTTTATGTTGATGCCTCAAAAACTTCTATGGAAACGGTGTTTCTATGTTTAGTTAACAAATTACCACTTTTCATCAATGGCATTTTATGTCCATATACCTGCTTTGCCTAATAGAAAGAATATATTAACTTTTTTTAAGGTTTTCTCTAAGATACCATTTCTGTAATTTAGTTATCAAATGGACACTTACCTTTTGTTTCTTTTTGGTTTTTCACTTCATGTGTTTTATAATTAAACTGTGATTAAGCATTCATAAAGCTTTTTTGTTGCTTTTTTTAAATCTATGATGCAAAACCATTTACAGTGGTGCTATTCAGGAGATAATCTTCCCATTCACTTGAGTTTCAGGGACACCCATGGCTCCCAATTATTTGAAGTGATTCTTTTGCTACCCAAGTCTCAAGGAGGTCAGTTTGCTTCAGTTCTCTGTGCTCAGTCCTTCAGGGCACACACATTTTTGTAGAGATTCATTTTCACCTTCTTCCTCTCAAAGTATTGCTGCAAGCAGCTCAGTGTCCGGGCGCAATTCTAATCCCTAGCTTCACTGTTTGAATTTAATAACTGCTAAATGCTCTGTGTTTGAGTTTCCTTTTCATTTCTTGCTTCTGGAGTTTTCCTTTCTTTTTCTTACTGTGAACTTGTGTATACACTGTAAAATATTTTGAGATATTTTATCCATGATTGTATTGTTTTTGAAATGAGGGATGAAGCTCTGAAACTCAGATCCACGTTAGAAAATTAAATAAGTATTTTGTAGTAAAGGTTATAAAGTATAAGGAGCTGATAGCTAGCTATCCTGAAGCTGGCTTAGAGTTGGCTCTTAATGGTCATCGGACAATGAAGAAAATCCAAAAATATCAGTGGTAAGTATTTTGATATAGGCTCATTTTTAGCATATCATGAAGAAATATTAGTAACATATTTTTAAGAAAAATAAATGTTCAGAGGAATCCACTTCAGAACTATGTTGTTAGAAAATATTTTTGTAACTGGGGAGAGGTAAATGACAATAAATTGGCAACACTAGCAAAAGCAGAAGTCTATAAAGTAAGAGAAAAAGGTAAAATATCAATTATTCCATTTGTGGAAAACATCAAACTAATAGTAACAACACCTTTCCTCTTGTTATCATTTGTAAAAGATGGAAAATGTGACATATATTAATGACATGAGTAAGGCTTCAGCTACCAGTTGGCATATAGACTATGGTAAATGTCTTACGCATTAAAGATTCTTTGTTCTATTTGCAATATATTAATATTAATTTAAAAACAAATCTATCATGCATATTAACTAAGAATTAAATGTTAATGGATTAGTTAGAATTCATTCCTTCATCAATGTATAATACTTAAAATGTTTACTTATATATTTCCTTTTCTCCTATACTGATATTATTCAATAATACAAATATATTACATAAATATATATACATGCATAGAAATGTATGTATAGATAAAGGTTAGCATACATTTAAATAAATATGATTACGATTATGCAAATACATACCATTGTTCATTAAAAATGTATCAATACAGACATATTATTCAACCTCATGTGCATATGAAGCCATAATTGTGATTAGACTGATAAACAACAGGAAACTGTGACAGTAATCCATCTCTTTCTTGTGTGCACCTTGGGTTACCCTCTTTGTCCCTCCATTACAGATGGCAATGATTCCTAACTTCCTCAGTCCTTCTGTCTCAGAGAAACACAAAAAAAGCAAATAAGAAGCATATTTTATTGTGACATCTAGATTATTCTGATTAACTTAATCAAATAGTGATCGTGAAATATTACAAATCTATTAGGGTGTGTGATTCTGCCTTAGTCTAAACTTCTATAAAAGTCATTGAATCCTGTGTACGAGGTGAGACAGAGTATGTCACGTGAAGCCAAATCATTTTTATCAATTCATTAAACAAGTCCCAATCCACAGCATAAAATATCCATTGTTCTGGGCATTTTATTTATACACACAAAGTATTTACTCATTTTTCTCATTAATTATTATTTATATTCTAAGCATAAAGTCCCATATTTCATAACAAATCATCAAGTGATAACAAGAGACAGAATTTAATTGCATTTAAAAGTAGATTTAAATGTATATAGAGTTCATATGGATAAAACTCAAGAGGTAAAAGAACATAGTGCCAAACAAATATATTTCATTAATAAAATAGTTACTTCAAAATGTCTTCCAATTATCTTGCTATTGCTTTATATTTCACTCAGCTATCTTCAATTCTATCAAATTTAAATAAAAATTATTTCTTTTTTATTATATTATATTTATTATATTATTCACTATTAAATTCATTAAACTTTATAAATATAGCCGGGCAGTGGTTGCATGTGCCTTTATCCTGAGCACTCGAGAGGCAGAGCCAGGCAAATCTCTGTGAGTTCAAGGCCATCCTGGTCTACAGAACAAGATCCAGGACAGCAATCAGAACTACACAGAGAAACCCTGTCTCAAAAAACCAAAAAAAAGAAAAATGTTATAAATATGAAATATGTGGAAGTAATTTTACACTTTTATTTTCATTTTTAAAATGTTCTTTTACTTTCAGTGTGTGTGTGAGACCATGTGTGTGTGTCATATCTACCGGAGCTGTCAGAAGTCAGAAAAGGCACAAGATTTCCCTGAAGCTACAGGTAGCCATTTTTGTAGCTTCCTGATGTGTTAGCTGGGAATCTCCTCTCTAGCTATTATATTAACATTTGTAGACTACTTTAAGTTAGTGGTCTCTGATTCGTGCCATTATTTTCAAATATGAGTGATTTTCCATGACAATCTCTTCAAATATCATCTATACTTAATTTTTTTTTTTTTTTTTTTTTTTTGGTTTTTTTCGAGACAGGGTTTCTCTGTGTAGCTTTGCGCCTTTCCTGGAGCTCACTTGGTAGCCCAGGCTGGCCTCGAACTCACAAAGATCCGCCTGCCTCTGCCTCCCGAGTGCTGGGATTAAAGGCGTGCGCCACCACGCCCGGCTATACTTAATTTTTTAAATTTTATTTTACAATACTATTCAGTTCTACATAATAGCCACAGATTCCCTTGTTCTCTCTCTTCCTGCCCCCTCCCCTTCCCTCCAGCACACCCCCCCCCCATTCCCAGCTTTTCCAGATCAAGGTCTCCCCCAAGGCATCTATACTTATTTTTAAGATCAGTAAAAGAATTTGTCTGAAAATCCCAACTTTCAGTTTTATAATATTAAATGTGATCATGCTTTCTTCAAGTTTTGAATAACAAAATTGAAAAAAAAAAAATTCTGATTCCCCTCCCTCTATTTTTCCCAGTTCCTTCTCTTCTCACCACTTCCCCACCATTCCTGATCTGCGCCTTTTTTGTCTCTTTAGGGGAAAAAAAGGCTTCTCTGATAACATAATGTAACATTACAAAAACTAACACTTCAGAATTGGACAAAACAAACAAACAGTCCCTAAAACAGAGATCTGCTGGTTTGCATACTTATGATGGCCATAAAAAACACTAAACAGAAAGCAAATAATACATACCCAGAAGACCAGTAGGGTAAAAGAGTGAAGGAAAAAAAAATTGAACTAACATAATAAGAAAGGCATTTTTTTAAAGGAAGAACTCTGACATGGCATCGTGAGACAACCAACCTCAAAGATGCTATTGAATTCATTTTCTATTGGCCATCTACTGTTGCAAATACAGTCTATGTTTAAGGTTGGATTGCTTCCCCAGTGAGATTCTTTTAGAGGAAACTAAATTTTCATCTGCAAGTCGTTATCAATTGTACATTACTTCTGAGCTACACATGTGTCCATTACTTTTTTGTTTTTTCTTTATTTTTGTTTCCTTTCTTTTTTTATTATTAAGAGATTTTTCTGTTCATTTTATACACCAACCACAGATTTTCCTCTCCTTCCTCCTCTACTCTCCCAGCTTCCCCGCCCCTCCTCCCATCCTATCCTCATTCCTACCTGGCAGAACCTAGTACATTCAGTTGAGGCAGGTCCTAGCCCATCCTCCCTGCATCAAGGCTGGGCAAAGTGTCCTACCATAGGCACTGGGCTCCAAAAAGCTGGCTCATGCACCAGGGACCGGTCCTGATCCCACTACTTGCCTGGGGCCTCCTAAACAGTTTTCAGTTGTAGGAACCTAACTGGTGCAGAGCCAGGCAGGCCCTGTTCCTGGGACCCCAGTCCCTGTAAGTTCATATGTGTGTCAATCCTCTTGATTTGGAAGTCCATCTGGCACCTACACTCGTTCTGTCCCCTCCTAAGGAGTGGTCCCTGAGCCATGAGGAGAGAGACTTGAGGAGGACACTTGTGGTGATATTTTATTTGTACACCCCAATAAAGCTTGTCTGAGGACCAGAGGAAAAAGCCAGCCACTATATTAAACATAGAGGTCAGGCAGTGGTGGCATACACTTTTAATCCTAACATTCGGGAGGCAGAGATTTTACTGGATCTCTGTGAGTTCAAGGCCACACTGGGAACAGAGCCAGGTGTGGTGGCTCACGCCTTTAATTTCCATAGGGGTCTGGAGGTCTGTACAAACAGACAGGAAGTGATAGAGCAGGGCAGAAAGAGGAAGTGATGCAGCTAGGTGGAGAGAGGAAGTGAGATGGCAAGTCTCAGAAAGGATATAGAAGTGAATATGCAGGAAGTAGCTCTCTCTGGAGGCTGAGAAGTTGGTAAGATGAAGCTGGATGTGGCTTGTCCTATTCCTCTGATCTCTCAGTTTTCACCCCAATATCTGGCTCTGGGCCTTTAGGAGTCATTTTACTGCTACCCTTTTTCTTCTTATTTTTTTTATGAATTTTTTTATTTTTATAATTTTTATAAACAGATGCTTCTGGAGCTGTTCATTATTTTCTAAATTTCATACAGTTGTGAACAGTCATTAGCACAGATCTTCAGGTTGTACCATCATATGTATATTTTAGTTTATGTTAAACCTTGAAATATACAAAAATCCATTTTTATTATATGTTCAAGGAGTGGTTTACTTTTTCTACTAACAAAGTAGCAATCTTTATTAGTCAGCACTTGGAAATTTATTCACTTGATTTTTAAATTATGCTGTTCTTTCATGTCATTTTTTTTTTCAGAATGATAAATAGCTTCTCTTACTTTAGTAAACTTTTCTTCTTTGTTAATTGCTGGATCTAGCAATGAAAAGATTGAATGAATCTTGAAGGAGTCAATTCAATTGTATATTTGGAATTATGCCCTTGTTATATAATATGTCATCACTTAATTTAAAAATTGAACATAGATTACACTAACTTTTTAGTGATTCTACAATGTATGTAGATAGATACTCCCATTTTAATGTGAAATTGAAATGCAAAATAACTTGTTTTATGTAGTGAATTATTCCAGCTGGAGAGTTCAGATTAATAGAAGGTATTCATACTCCATACTCCAAGTGTTGTCTCTCAATGTTTTCATAATAGATGGAGTCCTGTCATTAAATTTTGTGTCCTTCACATTATCCTTGACAGTTAACAGAAGTTCGTGTTTTACTGGTTCCACACTTAGTAGACATTTGTCAGGCTTCATTTTAGGAAAGAAGAATATAAAAAGATAAAGGACCTGATAGCAGTATTACCTCCTCCTGATACAGCACTTTCACCCACTGCAGCAGACTGAAAAATGCATTTTTGATTACCTTAGGCTACTGAAGTTCATTATTCAGTAACAGGTAATCTATTTGTAAGCAGATGATCTTAAAATTGTAATTGAGTTTTTGGATTTTTGTCGGTCAAGATGAGTGGAAATGAAATATTGTTTTTTCTCTTACTAAAATAAAGATAATTAATGGAATATTTTCGATTTTTAAAAATGACTAAGAAAGCATTCGCCATGTGTGTTTGCTGACAATGTGATCACAAGAAGCAAAATGAACTATGTTTCAGTGCCAGGCCCAGAGGGATCTTTGACACAGTATTACCATTTATTTTTACTTTGTTCTGTCTTTTTACTTATATATTTAGATAATGAATTATGGATAAGGATAAACAACATGGTGATATAAAGAAACAGCAGGCATAACTTTGATGGTAGCATTTTTGGCAGACACTTTTTAAGCAGATTTCAAAATGACTAGAAAAAAATGAAAAACAAAACAACTAAAGGGAAATCCATATAATTATCTCATTCTACATCTAAATAATGTCAGGGAGAAAAGATGACATACTATTAATTCTCTACCCAAGGGCAGATAAATTCCACCCTGATAGCCTAAATCAGGTGATTTTCTGTGATTATTTCTTTGTTTTATTTTGTTGTTGTGATTTTTTTAACTACATAGAAAGAGATTGGGAAAGCCCTAGGCAGCTCAAAGTGACCTTGAACTCAAAATCTTACGGCCATCTTTTCAAATTCTGAAACTGGAGGCATGTATCACAACAACCAACATCAATCATCTGATACTATACCACAGAGTCATAGCTATTTTTTTACATAACAGTATTCTTATTATGATATAAATGCATACATTATAAATATGAATTAAATATAATCTATAAATATTAATATTATTCTCACAATAAAAATATACACAAAATAATAATTAAATGAATTGACTATAGGTTAAATTGCTTGTAAATAAGAGTAGAATGTATCATTACAGTGGAGGTAGGAGCTATAATTTCTTCCTGATTTGCACATAAGTAATTTTATATATACAGCATCTTGGAGCATGAGTAATCAAAATAAAAAGAATATACTCGCCCGGGCGGTGGTGGTGCACGCCTTTAATCCCAGCACTCGGGAGGCAGAGCCAGGCCGATCTCTGTGAGTTAGAGGCCAGCCTGGGCTACCAAGTGAGTTCCAGGAAAGGCACAAAGCTACACAGAGAAACCCTGTCTCGAAAAACCAAAAAAAAAAAAAAAAATACATTATGTGCATGAAAGAGAAAGAACGTCAAGCTGAATGCAATTAATGAGAAAAAAAATCATTGTGTTGGACCTTCACATTCTTGCAACATATATAAATAAAAAACAACTATCACTATCAATGCATGCATGTTGAATACTTAGGTAACATTGTCCTTTTAATTCTTTTCTCCAATTTGAATTTTAACGTTTATGTACTGTTTGTATCCATAATGACTAAAATCTTATTATTAATGTGGTAGTTGGAAGGATACATATGACTTTCAAGGCCCTTTCTTCTTATAATATATTTTAAAAGGAAGGTGTAGTCTCTACTTCTCAACTAAAAACAAAAAACAAAAAACAAACAAACAAAAAAAAAACCCTTCTTTTTATAACAGAGATGGCTACAGAAAAATACAACCAAGCAATATGCAGAGTTGTGGATACCAGTCCTAATGGTTACATCTACAAAATACATTCTCCATTCTAAGGCTCGGGAATGTTGCAGAACAGAAGATGTAAGAGATTTTAAGAGCCAGAAGATCAGGGAGTTTGCTGAGAGATTGTGTCTCCTACTACTATCAGATGCTGTATGCGTATAGTCTAACCAACATTAACATCTAATCTCATGTTTCAACGAGAAACACACCAGTGAAAATGACAAACACCACAGGGAGAATCCATGAGGCCTCAACCCTACCCAAAAAACTACAGACAACTAAGGAAAGCTTGTAGCAGAAGAGGTCTTCTTTGGGAAAGAGTACATCACTTGATTGTCCAGAACTAAATAGTAAGTCCTGAAAACATTTATACAAAAAACATTATATAGCCTGAACAGGTTATATTTAGGAATATATATGTATATATGTATGCATATGGAATAATAACTAAAAAAAAGAGACAATTATTTTGAAGGACAGTAGGGAGGGGTATACGAGAGGCTTAGAGGGAAGGAGAGACATTGTAATGAAATTATAATCTCAAAATGAACTATAAATGAGTACGTGTAGTATATAAATAAGGACGTAAAAATGAATGTCGACCAGAACAAAACAGTATGTAGTGTGCTGTGGGATGTCCTGTATGTTGTGATTAACAAAACACTGATTGGCCAGTAGGTAGGCAGGAAGTATGGGATAGGCGGGACAAATAGGGAAGAGAGACTGGGAGGTGGAAGTCTGGAGGAGACACCAGCCTGCCATCCAGGGAGCATCATGTAAAGGCAGCAGTTAAAGCCACAGAACACGTGGTGACATATAGATTAACAGAAATGAGCTGAGTAAGAGATAGACAATGGTAGGCCTAAGCTAATGGCCAAGCAGTTTTATTGTGACATTTTATTTGTACTAAAATGTGATTTGTATGTTAATAAATAAAGTTGCCCGGGGGTCAGAGCTATTAGAGCCATAGCAAAAGCTGGGCAGTGGTGGTGCACGCCTTTAATCCCAGCACTTGGTAGGCAGAGCTAGGTAGATCTCTGTATGTTCAGGGATACAGCCAGAATTGGAGACACACGCCTTTAATCTCAATACCAATCATAGAAGACCTGGAGGTCTGTACAGACAGGCAGTGATGAGGCAGTCATATGGTTGGGTTTACAACCAATGAGAAGGCAGAACAGAAAGTCTATATAAAGACAAACACACAGGAAGTAGGTCTCTTGGCTGAAGAGGATAGCTGTAGCAGTGACAGGTAAGGCTCTTAGCTCTGACCTCTTGGGCTTTCATCTCTGCATTGGCTCTGTGTTTCTTATTTAATAAGATGGTTACTTCTACACAGTTTAAATAACATAAGCGTCTGTATGTTTATTTTATAAGTGGGCTATGGGACTGCTGGGGCTTGGTTGGACCAGAGAGAAAAACTCTAGCTACAGTAGTGGATGAGGCAGGGCTGTGTTTGGGGGTGGTGGTGGTGGTGGACCAAAACAGTTTGACCATACAGCTGCCATGGCAGGCTTAGAAGCCCAGACACAGCTTCTGACAGGCAACACCTGGACCCAGGAAAAGGAAATATCTAATTTTCCAAACATTCCCTCTACCCCTAGATAAATGTTAGCCAATCAGGGTCCTGAACCCCAGAACTTCCCTCACCAAAATCTCTGCTATAATAAAATCCCCACCCTGCTTGGGCTCTGGGCTCTCTGTTCTTACTGCTGCATAGGACAGGGAGTCCAAGCTCCAAGATGGAAAATAAAGACTCTTTGATTTTACGTGCAGGATTCAATCTCTGTGGTGGTCTTTTGGGGGTCCCTGCAATCTGGGCATAACAGGCATCATCGTACATCCATTAGCTAAGGCACTGGCTATTTTAATTCAATATCCAGTTCCTTGATACAGAACAACTAATGAGTTGTTTAGCAATTTCTTATAACATTAGCCTTCCTCCGTATAATCTATCTTTTACTAAAAATACATATGCATATATAATTATTTTTCAATTTTATTAATTTTGAAGAAGTAAATTAAAACTTACTTCATTTGTGTGGGTTATAATATCTTTACCAGATTACAGACATTGTGGGAGCCCACAGTGACTCCAGATTGTGGCTTGATTCCATCTTGATTTAAGGTCAGAGAGTTCAAGCTTGTTTTCCTCCTTAAGGCTGAATAACAGGATGATTGAACAATGGCCTGGTTACTAGATGTTTTGAGAATGAAGGAGGTGTTTATACTTGTTTGTTCCTTGAACCATGGTAAGGAAGTCATTTGCCCTCCCTTGCTTTGGGTATAAAAAGGCTATGTGAAATAAATTCAGCTGCTGCAGTTTTCACTGAGAGTCCTCCCGATTCTATTCTGTCTCTGTCTTTTCTTTTATGTCAATATCTTTTCTTTAATGTCTCTGTCTTTTCCTTTATGTAACTGTCTTTTCTTAATCCTCACTCCCCTATTCAGGTACTACTCAACAGGTCAGCAGGTCCCAACAACATAGAAAAGATTAACAGACCAGAATTTACTCCTTGAATCATTTTGAGGTTTTCTGAGATTGTTTAAGCCTTTGAGCTTCATAAGAAAATAGAGGCAGACAAAGACAAGGACTAATTGGCCATAATGCTGTATTATACAGTTCATGATAACCTGTAAGCTGACTATCACCTTTCATAAAATTTAAAATATTGTCCTAAAGTTATAATCAAACTATTCCACTTACATGTTTATAAACAAATATTACATGAGATATCAATTGTTTTGTTGAATTATCACCCAGGCTTCAAAATTATCTCAATCAAAGTGAATATTTCAGTTGCTCCTATACTGTATACTATATTTTTATGTTGATTAACAATCAAGTTTATAGTAAACGTGTTTTTAAAAATTATTTATTATGTTCAGTTATTTACTGAGAAAATTATTGGGAAAAAACATATATGATATTTTCGGTTGGTGGTAATATTAAGAGGAAAACAGGCAGACATATTTGACTCTACAAAGCTAAGACTTTATAGATGACATTTCAACACATGAAAAGATCTTAGTGAGGGGTATCTGAAGGGGAAAACAGAATTGAAAGAGGAGGTCTCACATGCCTGGAATGTTATAACAACAAGAACCAGAAGGTACATTGAAAACAGCTAAGATGGAATCTTAGTGTCTTCGCTGTCATTGCACTGTTAGGGAGAAACAGCAGGATTGACATGAATTCTATCTAATCTCATCTTTTCTTTTAGCCAACTTTTTCTAAACCAATAAAGGGGAATCACGGAAACAGTGGGAGGTGGACAGAACTGTGGACACAAAAGTGAAATGTCAAACATAAACATGGGAGTTTAGAAAAAGAGATGTGTTATGTTTACTTAAAAATCCAACTACAGATAAAAAAAATCCAAGAAAACAAAAAACAAAACAAACAAACAAAAAATTTAAGCACAAAAAAGTACAAAAGCCTTTATAGCATTAAGTAGT
Source organism: Peromyscus maniculatus bairdii (assembly GCF_049852395.1). Lineage (NCBI taxonomy): Eukaryota > Metazoa > Chordata > Mammalia > Rodentia > Cricetidae > Peromyscus > Peromyscus maniculatus. Next base: position 30,372,857 of record NC_134857.1, on the reverse strand, counting down.
TATCTGATTTAACTGTGAAATAATTGTTTAAGTTGTACGCATATTCTGAATAATCCCAGTTAATTATGCTTAAGATCTAACGTATAATTAAAACTACAATTATGTATTCTTCCATGATGTTTGTTTTGTCTTGGGGCTAATAAAAAGTATTTTACTCCTGGGAAAAAGGTATGCATTGGTGAGGAAGACAGTACACACTTTCAAGAGCTATATTATTTACTCTTGGCTTTGTCAGTCTAGGGTTCAACACGGATTCTCACCAACTTTTACAGAATAATTTTCTTATCTAATCTTTCATTATCAAATTAAACTTGATAAAAACTGGGAATATTTTACAAAGCATATGAAAGTGTTCTCTCATAAAGTAATTACATAGTTCTAATTAGTTGATAATATACTGTTTAAATTTTTAAATAATCAATGTATTCAGTCACCATATACTGAAGATGAGTTAATAAAAAGAATATTCTTTGAGAAAGTGTTTTCCATATATATATATATATATTCCTACATACATCTAACATTTTAGGTTTTGGTAACATCATTGAGCAATGGAAGGAGGAAGTGACTGTCTAGATTGTGTAGAACGATTCCTACAATATATCATTTTAGGATGGAAAAAACAGGAGATTAAGTGTTGCAAATTGTCATGAAATTTGGTTTAGTTTTCTAGTTAGATGAATTCACTGTTTTCAACAATTGGCTCATTTGAGGCAGGTGGCAGATATTTACAGAGAATAATGTGGGAACTAAAACAGCTTGTTAACTGGCAAGATCTTAAAGACTGCTGAGCTCCAAAATATTTTCACATAGTACTTACTTAAGTACACTCTAAATATGTATATGGAGTTGATTCTCAGGATCATTCTAAGGCCAGAGGGAAGCTTACTGATAAAGTAAGGATATGTTCCATAGATATAGGCTGTTAATGGCTCTTCTAGGTGAGAAAATAAAGGTGAGGCTCTTCAATAGACCCAGTTCCCTGATTTCAATAGCCATGATGGGATGTCCATATGTGGTGGTAATCTAATTGTACTGAAATGTGATTTTGATTGTATGTTAATAAATAAAGTTGCCCGGGGGTCAGAGCTATTAGAGCCATAGCAAGAGTGTGGCGGTGGTGGCATACGCCTTTAATCCCCTAGATATCTGTGTGTTCAGGGATATAGCCAGCATTGGAGACATATGCCTTTAAGACCTAGGGGGCTGTACATTCAGACAGTGACGAGGCAGTCACGTGTTTGGGTTTACAACCAATGAGAAGGCAGAACAAAATACTTTAAATAGACGAACAGACAGGAAATAGAACCCTCATTCGGGAAGCTGGGACACCGCAGGCGGAAGGGTGAGATTTTAGCTCTGAGCTCTGACCTCTCGGCTTTCTCTTTTGCATTGTTTCTGTGTTTCTTATTTAATAAGACGGTTGGTTACATCTATACCCATACAATGCAAATTAAAAAGAAGACATATCACCAATTAACTGAACTAATTGTAGAAGTAGTTAACTTATGGGCTTGGAGAGAGATAGCACAGTGGCTAAAGGAGTACACTTCTCTTGAAGAGGACTAGAGTTGAGTTACCAGCAGATACAAGGTGGGTTACAACTCCCTGCTACTCCACATCCAGGTCATCTTATAGTCTCTTCTTGACTTTGTGAACATATCCCTACACAGACAAGAACACAAAGGCACACATGCATGCATGTATGCGCACATACACACACACACACACACACAATTTTAAAATACATAAAATTAATAAAAACATATGGGATGTGATATAAACAAATTCATCTGACCAACAGAGAAGTTTGTCAAGTAAATAGATCAGATAATCCATCAAAAACATACCTACCATTAAGATAGTGGTTTATTTATTTAAGTAACAAAATGCTTCTATGCCTAGTGAAGAATGATTCCTAAATTGCATACTTATACAGAGTTCTATTATGCCATCCTTAAATTCACATTTTTGAATTTTTCATAAAAACTGACTTCACTGAATAAAGAGAAATAGGCATGATCTAAGGTTGCTGCAAACCTATATGAAGCATGTAGCATGTGTTTCTTCATGTTCTTTCCAGAGAGAGCCTCTGATTTGATGGAGAAACATACAGGTGAAAAAGAAAATTACATTGACTCCTCCAGGGTAATTCAACCCTAGCTATAAAGTAATTCAGTTCTCTTCAATATAAAATGTCATAATGCTCATTAACTGAACTGTGGGACAATGAGGGTCAGGTGATTGCTTTTCTTCTATTACTGTATCACCAGTATAATTATATATCCAACTCGAGAATGCATGGTTAATATAGAAAGGCTCAGAAACAGACAAATTCTCCATAGCACTTCCCCATGTAGTGAGGCATGTTGGTTGCCAGCTAACAGAGAGACTTTCCAAAAGTAGTGAATAGACACTGAAACAAAGTAGCTGGAGGCTATAGAGAAAATAGAGCTACTGTATATTCCAAATTCTATTAAGGATTAACTTGCAAGTTAAGTTTTACTTTTACCACTTTTATTCTGATAAATGATCACAGCTTCTAGTAGTCATTAAGCAGGAATTGTTCTAGTAACTATAATTTTCTTTCTCTCCATCTCCATAGCCAGAAAAACATCAGAAGCATTATGGTTCCCTAAACCAATGGGACAATAAATCTTTCTTGGTAAGCATAGGACCAGGTTTCTGGGCCCTAACTTATATTCAGAGAATGTAATGAACCACCAGGACATGATTGTGACACATGATCTACTTTAGGTGGTGTGTCCTGAATACAGCCAAAAAGCAGCATACCTGGATCAGAATGAGAGCCATATTCCACACCGACTGGATATCTGATGTCTGGCAACTGTAGGTCTCTAGCTGTGCTATGGTTCTCCTGCCAGAGAGAAGGGAAGTTGCTGTAATGTAATTTTTTTTTTCTGCTGAGAAAGATACAGAATGGTTCCTGAGTCTCTGGATGCTGATAGGAACACCCGATGTACTTAGTTTTATTGTGCTGACACACTTATTAAGTGGCTTGTCAAACTGCCAGCTCTGAGTCAGATGAAGAGGCCAAAAGGCTTTCCAGCTGGCGCAGACTAGAAATACTCAAGGACCACTTCTTGCCTCATCCTTATTAGCTACTGAATGTGATGACGCCTAACTGCCTGTCTAATCAGAATGATTGATGAAGACTATTGAAAGCTTAGTGGGGGACTCAGAGCTCAAGCTGCTTAGGTTTGGGAGAAAAGTTTGATACTTCAAATTGCCAGAAATAACTATTAGCTTGTTCTTGAGGCTTGGTAAAATTGAACACGTGATGCCATGTTGTGAGAGAAGAAACTTATATTCAACCAGATATGGTACCAACAATAGGCTCAAAGAAAGAGTTACACTCAACTGTAGCTTACTAAGTACTTTCTTGCAGCTGGTGGTATATAGAATTCTAAATGAAAGGTTTTTATTTCCCATATACATATTGTTGCTACCTTCCTCTCTGTCTCAGCTACCAATTATATTCTCATTGGGATTCCTTTTTGGTATTCATGTAAGAAGAAAAATCTTTGACTCAGAAGTAGAGTCCCAAATCTACATGGAATTGGAGAGAAATGGAAAATATCTTTACACATAGAAAATAATTAAGACTTACATTCTGTGATTAGAGATTATTAAAGGTGCAAATGGGTAGTAGAGGTAGCCAATGGTTCATTCAAGTGATGGGAGTATGGACACTATAATTTCAAGACCGACTGTAGTTTTAGCAAGGTGAGGAAAAGGATTATAGAAGATCTCAATGAATAGGTTCAGGAGTTAGTCTTTATGAATGATGTGAAAGATTGTCAGGCAGTTTTAATGACAGGATAAACCAGATATTTTGGCTAGCATATCTCAGGTAACTCTTCCAATACCCTTTTGAACATAACAGGTTCAGGCATAGGATGGTCATAGCGGCCAGGTTAGAATAGACTGAATAGTGTTGATTGTATAACTATAAGAATTGTAGAATTACACTAACGGCAAGTTCTCCACCTACAAACAGTCCCCTCATTTTAGATTTCATTGCTTATACTTTGGAATGCAGGACCTGTAATTCTTTCTGACTGCAACAAACAAATTTGAGATATTACTGGTTCATTTTTTTTCTAGTCTGTTGTTGTCAGCACACTTTCTATAGGTTTTCTAAATACTTTAATTGCCATTTTGTTTTCACAGACATTTATTTTTCTTTCAGGACTTTTTTTTGTTTTAAATAATAAAGAAGACTGTTGACAGATACAGACAGAATTCTGGGGTACTGAAAAAAATTAGCTTTGAGGGAGTGGAAGAAGAGACTATCAAGGAATTGATTATCCTGGAGATTCAAGGGAGAAATATGAACCTTTTATATTGTGCAACATTTATTATTATTATTATTATTATTATTATTATTATTATTGTTATTATTATTATTTGTATTGGGGACAATTTGAATCCTTCATTTTCAGTAATACAAATTTCACTAAATACCTCTCTAGCCTACGTTGTTGACCTGATGTAGTGTTCAGAAAGGATGTAAGAGAAGTGATATAAAATGAATGTTCAAAAAATAACAGTCATGAGAATACTGAAGAGGACAAGGATTATTGTATTGACCAAATTTTCTTTCTTTATTTAATTACATCAATGTTGTTGATAGTCAGCTATCATTAATAACTAGCTAGATATACAGGTAGAGATACTTCAACTATATAGTTCTTTTTACTCAGTTCAAGTTCATTATATTGAAACTGAGATAAAAATATATAATTGTGTAGAATGACAGGGTTAAATATAATATCGCCATACATGTATGTTTAAGTCATACTAAATAAGTATATTTTTTCAGATATGTGTATTTCATTTTGAAATAAAATCTCTTTGAACACTTCTCACATGTATAAAATCTATTTGGATTATGTCCGCTCCCCTGTTTCCCACCTTCATCTCCACCTGGACTCCCTTTTACACAACCTCTTCCAACCTCATATCTTTTTGTTAAATAGCTTGATAATATATATGCAGTGACTATGGAGTATTTTTTTTTCCCAATTGGGGGAGAGATGAACCAGATTTTACCCTGAGAGAACACAATCAAACAGCTAAGAAAATATTTTGGGGTGATACTTGCTTCAAAATTTAATTGTGGAAAATAATGTTATGTGTTTTAGATGCTTAAAACTTTAGTCATTGAGACGTGGAATTATTCCATTAACCTGAAACTGACTTTGGGGATGGTTGATGCTTCACATGTATCAAAAGTGATGCTGTGAGCTTTATGATGCTGTATCCCAGAAAGGGGACCGAATACAGATCCAGAGTGGTGGCTCAGTAGGTAAAACAGTTGCTGTGCGAGGGAGAGGACTCACCTTCGGATCTCTAGAAGACATCAACGCTGGCTGGATATGACTGATACCCTGTTCTTCCAGTGCATAGAAAGAGATGGGGAATCACCCATAAATTTCATGTGACAAAAAAATACTAATAAAGTGCTATTTCTACAAAAGTTCTACTCTTTAGAAAGTATAATTTATGAAAGTAGACTATTATGAATAAATATGCCTATTTCCCATACTTCTAATGCAGTTTTAATAACACTGGTAACTATAAGATTAAAATCAAAAGCAGTTGCCTTTTCTATTTAATAAGAATGTCATAACCTCTTTTCATCTTTTATTACTAAGGTTTATCTTTCATAATCATGTTCAATCCTATGGGTACTGAATAAAGGATTTGAAGCAGCTAGCACAGGGAAAGTTCATTACAGGAGGGAAAAGATGGCCAGTATTAGAAAAATAATCTAATAATAGATTACCATCTTGCATTTTAATTTAAATTGACTAAGTAGACAAACAGGTCTAAGGATCAGCAAATACCTTTAATAATCGAGAAGCAAATAATTTGAAGTTAAATTCATGTCATCCTTTTGTTCAAAATTTAATGATAAATTTTTCTCTTTTATAGTACAAGTTTAGCTCTAACTGATGAGCAGATAAATGATACACAGTTTCTTAGGAGGTTTGAATCTGCTTGCAATGTTTGAAAATCTCTTTTGCTTATTCAGAACATTTATAAGAAATGCCACAAAAATTAGCTGTCTTTTTTTTGCTATTTTTATGTACAAAATAACAACAGATTTAGCAACTATGCCTGGCTTACTGAACATGCAAATGAAAAAACATCATTAAAATTCATAAGTGCTGTATATAATGGAGCAAAGATGCAAAAAAATTTGAAAATGATATTGTAGATTACTAAAAAATATTGTAAATTAATCTTCACAAATTTATTATATACACTATTAATCATTTTAAAAACTGCTTTATTTTATTTACATGTCTGAGTGTTTTGCCTCAATGTTCCTGATATCTAAAAAGAGCAGAAGAGGATGGTTTCAGATAGCTGTAAGCTTCCAGGTGAGGTCTGGGAATGGAAGGTGTGTCCTGGGCAAGGATGACAAGAATTCTAAACTGCTGAGCCATCTCTCCACCAATATTATTAATTTTTAAGATTGTATGTAGGGTGTATTCTGAATTATGCTGCAGGAAATTTAAGAAATTTTATCAGAATCAAAATGTATTTCAACCTAATGAAATTTTAAGTAACATTATACTATTATTGTCTATTTATTGTCAGAATCCAAACACTGCAATGAGCATGTAACTATTATCCCTCCAATCAATGAATAGTAAAATAATGTAACTTTACAGAGATGATCAAAAGTAAACATGATATGAAAAAAGATGCACTGAAAATATTTTTGTCTCATAACAATTGAGTTATCTTTCATTGAAATATTGAAACAGCTCTATATAGAATCAGTCACTACACTACCCACTACTAAATATATTGAAACTGAAAAAACAAATCATAAAACATAACAGGAATGAATAATATATTCTTTACTATAAATGAAACCAAAGGCTATTTCTTAATAACAATAATAGTAGCATTAGTGAATGAAGATATTTTTATGTCATTAAGAAAAATATCAACAAATTTTAGAAGGTGATGGCAACATTAATTTGTTTTAAAATAATAAAATCTAAGTTGAAAAGGAATCAAATTAAATACTTTTTTTTTTTTTTTGGTTTTTCGAGACAGGGTTTCCCTGTGTAGCTTTGTGCCTCTCCTGGGACTCACTTGGTAGTCCAGGTTGGCCTCGAATTCACAGAGACCCACCTGCCTCTGCCTCCTGAGTGCTGGGATTAAAGGCATGTGCCACCACCGCCCAGCCTTAAATTAAATACTTTTGCATGTACATGATGTAGCATGAAAAAGCTAAGAAAGCAACATTATGTATGCTTGTGAAAGGGTGGGACGGTGAAAATAAATACACAGATACACAGATAGTTATACTAAATATGAAATAATGGGAGAAAATTGCAGGCATTGTTTGAATCTAATTGCTTTCATCACAAGGAAAATAGAGTCCCAAAATACTCTACTTTTTACAAACAAAAATATAAATGTATTTATAATTTGTTGTTGAATTGGCTGTGACTGAATGTCCTACAAACTAATTCCAGCCTCATTTCCACAGAGAGCAGCCTTTACCACTCAGTGTAGTTTGAGACATCTTCTGAAGACAGAAGCAAGTTGGAGAAAAGATTTTAATGCAAACTTTGACTTAGACAGAAAAAAGCAAGTGAGAAATATATGAGTAAAACTGCATATCTGCTGTGGATATCACTCTATATAAATAAAACACTGATGGCCAGTGACCAGGCAGGAAGTATAGGCTGGACAAAGAGAGAGGAGAATTGGGAGAACAGGAAGAAGGAGGAGAGACACTGGAGCCAGGGCCAGGAGAAGCAGCATGTAAAGATGCCAGTAAGCCACCAGCCATGTGGCAAGGTATAGATTTATAAAAATGGGTGAATTTAAGATATAAGAACAGTTAGCAAGAAGCCTGCCACGGCCATACAGTTTATAAGTATTATAAGCGTCTGAGTGATTATTTTATACGTGGATTGTGGGACTGCGGGGCTTGGTGGAACCTGGAGAGAAGCCCTCTAGCAACACATATCAGTTTTCACCTTTAAAGAGTCGTCTTGTTATATGATGCTGAGATTAAACCAAGGGCCTCAGGCCTTCTAGCCATTATTTTAGTGCATGCAAACTGCTTGCAACATTAAAATGCTGAGGATGAAGGTTGATTTCAAGAAACCACATTTCATTTAATGAATCCTTCAATAAGAAAGTGACAAAAGGTAAGAAATCATTAACAATAGAAAACCTGTCAGCTGCTAGAATAGGAATCTAAAGTAGCATTACATGTGAGGAATAAAAAAGAGCACCCGTTTAGATTAATTAAACTGATGTTAGTTAAAGTACTTACATTTTGTGAAGATTTAGAAATTAACAGAAGACTAAGTTGAAATAGATAAAACTGTCTATTGGAAACTTGTTCATCAGTGTTCTCAAACTTGAGAGAAAACATGGAATATAAATAGCAAATACACGATAAAGAAAATATGCTTAAGATAAAGGTTAATATCAATTCAAAGGTAAAGAATATGCAGTGTTGAGATGAATCATACATTTTGTCTTCATCCAGTGTTTAGTAGATACATTTGATAATAAGTGGTAGATTATTACAACACAATACATTTCAATAGTGGAAGCCTATGCGTATGGATTCTGTTTTTTTTTTTTTTTGTTTGTTTGTTTTGTTTTGTTTTGTTTTTCTCAGTCTGTTTCAGAGTTCTGGTAGCCATGACCTATACTCAAAACAGAAAAGTTTTGAGCATCTTGGCTGTTATATTCTAGGATATACAGCACTCTAGAAGTCCATACAGCTTTGTCAGTTCACTATTGATGAGTTTTGTCATTGGAAAGAAAGAAAGCTCTTGGTACTTATAACTTACTCATTAAACTAAATAACTGAAATTGATAGACCAGGTGTCCAGGATTATTATTCCATGCTCATTATTTTTCTGGTTCATATATCAAAGCCCATGAAGTCTCAACCATATATATGAACAACAGGTAAATAAGTAATACTGAGAGTAGGAGAAATTGTCTTACCAGAGAAGAGCATACCAATTGGCTATTCAATACAAGTTGTGAGCCCTGAAAACATACATACAAATAACATTAAACAGAATGAGAAGGTTATATTTATGAATTTAGGAATATGGAACAAGGGAAGTATACAGCAGGGTTTAGAAGGGGAGAAAAGAGAAGTGATGTGGTATTGTATTCCCCCAAATATTGTGCATGCTAATAAACTTATCTGAGGTCAGAGGCAGAGCAGCCACAATATTAAATATAAAGGATAGGCAGTGGTAGCACATGCCTTTAATCCTAGCATTCCAGAGGCAGAAATCCATGTGTTCAAGGATACAGCCAAGCATGGTGACTCATCACGCCTTTAATCCCAGAAATCAAGCCTTTAATCCCAGGGAGTGGTGATAGAAAGCAGAAAGGTATATAAGGCATGAGGGCCAGAAGCTAGAAGCATTTGCCTGGTTAAGCATTTGGCCTGGTTAAGCATGCAGGCTTTTGAGCAGCAATTCAGCTGAGACCCATTCTGGATGAGGACACAGAGGCCTCCAATCTGAGGAAGCAAGACCAGCTGAGGATCCGGCGAGATGAGGTAGCTGTGGCTTGTTCTGGCTCTCTGATCTTCCAGTGTTCACCCCAATAAAGGCCTCAGGTTTGATTTTATTAATAAGACCTTTTAAGATTCCTGCTATAAAGTGATGTAGTTAAATTATAATCTCAGAAAAATAAAAAAAAATGAGTTTTATGAACTAGGCATTTCAACCTTTATTACAAAAGTTTTATTAAAATTCCAAGTTCATATCACCATTCCTATTTATAAAATTAAAGAAATAATTACATTCCACAAACCAAATACACATTATAAATGTGAAATGAGTAAATAAGAAAAATAGTAAAGACTTTGACAATTGCCTCTCTGTTGATTTTCCCTTCCTACGAATATTTTAACATCAAATTTAATGTCACATTTGTCTTTATCAGAAGTAAGCTAAAGCTTTGGTAAAGAAAGGAAGTGATGTATAGTAACATGGCGACATCTTTGTATTAGCAGTGCAACAGCAGGCAGAAGCAAAACATAAGATGGAATGAAACTGAAAAATATTTAAACAACAGGAAATGTAATTAGCCAATGCAAATAATCTGAAATAACATAAAATCATTATATATGTATGAATCAATAAGCATTAAACATATAAATCAACAAATGACCAAGATTCTCAGGGTTTTCTTGACTATACTATTAGTATGTCTATACTAATCAAGAATAACATAACAGTTTTCTTCTCTCGTCACTCTTCAGTTTAATTGTAGGTAGAGACCTTAGGTCTAGGCAGTCATTCTATCCATAAGTTCTTTATATTATTCTACTAAAAGGAATGCTTAAAAATCCATTTTTTCTGTGACCTTTAGTAATTGTCTATTTCTTGAATTAATTATTTATTGTATTGAAATTCAAGATTCCCTAAGAAATAAAACATTTATTTGTGTACTGAGTGGCATGCAAACATTAACCTTTAACTATATCCATCTATTCTGATCCCTTTGTTGGCACAGTGACAGAATTTATTAAAGAAAGTTCAAGACCTCATGTTTAAATCTTATGAATTAAGAAGTCCTAAGGTTGTAGAAGTACATTCTAGTCTCCATGCTTTCTGGTAATGGCCAAGATATTTATAGAGTCTACTGTCATACATGTTCTTCTGACCTATTAATCAAGAAAAACATGATCATAGTGGTTTTGCTTTCCATTTAAATGACAAAGTAACGGCACTAATAAATGCAATGCTTGCTTTAAGGAATGATTTGAAAAGTATATTTAGAAATGATTTGAGTTTTTTTTATCTCAGGGACTGGCACTACAGGAATATCTGCATGCTCAAGTTAAAGTTGCTATGGTTTCTCCTATAACCATTATGAATTTTTCATAATTGACACCCACCTGAATATAATAGAGTAAGTTTGCCAGAATACTATGTATAAAAATGTTGGAAACAGCAAAATAATGATAACTAGAAACATATCACAGATATGTGATGATATTTGATCTTACAAGGAGCTATAATCCTATGAAAAACTATCATTAGTTGGGATGCATCAAGACTGGTAATGAATGCATTTGTCATATTCATCAAGTCTTGTATACTAGCCAGTAAACTTTAAAAGAGCTCAGGACATTTTCACTATCTTTCACTTGAGCATTATTTTCACTGCCATTATAACTATCTAATAAATTCAATTTAAAAAAAAATATGTAGTCAGAAGTTTTCCTGTGTTAAGGCCGGCTGGCAGTTGGGACAAAACTCTCCTACTCATGTCCTCCAAGTAAACACACAGAGGCTTATATTAATTACAACTGCTTGGCCATAGCTCAGGCTTATTACTGACTAGCTCTTACACTTAAATTAACCCATAATTCTTTTTTATGTTTTCTCAGTTCTGCCTTGTCATCTTGCTTCCTCTATGTCTGGCTGGTGACTCCTGACTCAGTCCTTCCTCTTCCCAGCATTCTTCTCATCTGCTCACCCTGCCTATATTTCCTGTGGGGCTACTGGCCAATCAGCATTTATTGAGATCAGTGTACAAGGACATTGTCCCACAGCAAAAAATATATATTTGGAATTGTGACTTTGTGGGTTTCAATTCACCTTTTTCTGGTCCCAACACATCATGTCTGATGTGAAATAGGACATAAAAACAGTGTTAGCATGTGGTTAAAAGAATTGCTCATTTTAGGATGAGCATATAGTAAAGAAGAACCCATAGAAAATGTCTAGGACAAGATATAGTTCTAGGGGTATTCCCCCAGTAAACTCCTTCCCTCTAAACAAGAAGCATCCCCTAAAGTTTCCAGAATTTCCTAGTAAAGCAGCACTACCTGTGGTCAAATCCATCAGTACATGAGCATAGAGATACTTTCATGAAAATTAAGCTGTATCCTAAAAATGTATTGAATGTATCATTGAGATTGGCCTTTTGTAGACATGGGATGTAACCCCACATAAGATAATTTACAGAAACTAGTGACAATACAGGGCCATGTAAAGAGTTAATTGAGAGAAAAGTAATATAGATCAATTGAAATAAGAAATTTGTAAAGAAAAAGTTAAATACTGAGTAAGAGCAATCTAAAAAGATTAGTGTATTAGATAAAAGGTTCTGAGCTGTATTGCCCATACCAAAACAAGTACAGACATTTCAGATGTTAACAAGCAACAAGGTAACGTTGTGCTGAGGGTCATTGTTTCTCAGTGTGTGCTACCTCACAGAAATCTGATAACATTAATCTCACAAACATCTGCCTGCTACTCATTTAAGGTAACTAATTTTTAATATTCTTTTGAATTTATTAGCTATTCGTGGCCTTTGGTACTTGACAGCTATGACTAAAATTAAATTACAGTCCTACATTTTGAAAAGTTCAATATACATACTGGTTATTAAACTGTTAAGCAATCCTGAGAATGCTGTCTCTGCTTGTCTGATGCTTCCAGTGTCTTAAGGTGAAAAATGAAGGCTTCCAGAAGTAAGTTTATTAACAATGATATTTCTTTTTATCTCTCCTTGGATTACTCACTCTTTTTACACACAACTAATTGCAAGAGCATATTAACAAAATTTAAAAACATGGAAGATATCTGAAAAAGACAAACACATCAGATCAGCAAAATGAATCAAATAATGAATTTATTTAGATTACATACTAATGGTAGACTACCAGCTTATGGGCTGGGTAGAATTGCAAGTCAACATATAGGCTCTGGTCCATGATTTTTTTTTTGTATTTACAAAACCTGAAAAATGTCAAGAATTATGATTTGTAAAGAGACTTTTAAATTTACTAAATGAGATAATTGAAAGTAATCACTATTTTTAAAACATTTGATGATTGTTTAGAAACAGCATATGATGATAGATACCATGAATTAAGAATCATTCAGTATATATATATATATATATGTATATATATTTATATATATGTATATATATATATACATATATATGTGTGTGTGTGTAAAAACTTGCATATAGTAACACTTTTATTAAGAAATTTTTATTCATTTAATTTACCAATCACAGATCCCTCTCTTCCCTCCTCCAGCCCCTCCTGCCTTCCCCCTCAACCCACACCCATTCCCTCCTACAAGAAGGTAACATTTTTAATCATTATTCAAAATAGATGTCTTACTAAGCTCATAGAAAATATAATCACACTCCAATGTGTCTATAATGTCTATATATCCCAACTTGATTTGTCTTTACATCTTAATTTCAAATTCCAATTATTTCATAATGCACATTTCAATGGTGTTTTATTTACAATGCTTCTCTAACTACTCTCTCCTTTGGACATTTCAACACATATGTTCTTAAGTATGCTATGTGTTTACTTATCACATAGTACAATAATATTCAGAATACTAATATATGTATATTTCCCAATTCATCATAAGCTTTGTTAAAGAGTGGCATACGTGATGTAAACCTATTTAAAATTCTGTGCCTGTCAATATGTATCTTTCATACGATAGATTTGCAAATAACTGGAACACAGTTGATAGATAATATTTGCTCCTTATTGACTAAGACATGAGCCCTGATTCAAGATAGCATTCCAAATCTAAGAAGTAAATACTATGTTGAGAAATTAAAGGACATTGGATTTTAGCTAGTTGTTTTTCAATTCATTGAAAAGATTGAATTTCCATTACCCACATGAATAACTGACTATGATAATATGACTGATACTTAACAATGTTTCTTTCATACCAATATCAAGAAGTGAGAGGTGATATTTAGAATGTGGCTCACACCTGGCTGTCCAGAAACCCTTGCCTCCAATGACTTTCAGTTTGGAATGAGAATTTAAACCAGGAAACATCACCATCTATGACTTTATAACACTTATGCATGGACCCTGGTTATCAGTAATCAACCACCATCCTACATGCTATGTTTTATTTGTAGAGCCTATAGAGTTAAGGTTTATCAGATATTAAAATACAACTCACCAGTAGTAAAAAACTTACAATTATAACAATCCAAATGCATATGAATGTGCACATGCAAGTAGAAAAATTAGAAAATAAAATCATCTTTCTGATGTGTGACACATTTTAATCTGTTTTTTTAATTGCATAATTTCATATAGTGTTCAATATTCTTTTCTTTTTAAATCTTATTTTTTTAAATGTGTTCACATTGCTAAAATAGAATTCATAGCTGCCATTTTCTGAACACTTTCTACAAAGGATGAGGGCCCCTATCTGCAATGTCATGGAACATTTTCCTCGAAAGGAAACTTTTAGGTTACTACTTAGTCTGGATCCTAAATCCATATACTGCCTAACTTCCTCAAATGTGGGATAAAATATTTTTAATAATTTCATAGAGCACTCAGACACGACAAAATACATGAGGTTAATTTGAATTTGTTAATAAAAGATTTTTCAGACCATGCTTTTCTCTAAGTTTGGAGGCTTGACCTCAGAATTTTTTTTTCTTTTACTAAAACCTGTGCTATCATTTTTAATGTTTCACGGGTTACTTTTGAGTTGTGTGTTTTATAGAAGCCTATTGAACTGGAATTGAATTTGCCTCCTAAATTTTACTATGTAGAAAATTACCGTCTTCCATCCTAGGGAACACAGATGATCAATTGTCCTTCATACAAAGGGACAATTGGGGATTGAACTTCCCTTCCTCAGTCCTAGAGCTCCTGTGTCCAACCAGGCTGTTACATCAAACAAAAATCTCTCATTATGATGAATGTATAAAGCCTGGCTGTCCCTGACTGGGGAGCTGTCAATGGAGTCTAAATAGCTGAGGCTTTTTTTCAGAGGAAATATAATTTCTCCACAGGAGAGCAACAGGACAGGGGCGCTGCTGGACAGCAGCAGTAGCTCTGGCCCCAATTTGTCCCAGGCTGTGCAGCCTGTCATGGCAGACCCAGGCTAAGACAAAGCTAGCCGAGTCCTCATCCTTTCTATCCCTTTAGCAGGAACTCTCTGCCCCTTCTCTCACACAAAAAAATGAGCATTCAACAGCTGCCTAATTAATCTTACACAGACATTTCTTTGGACTATAAAGAGGGGATAAGCAGAAATCATTTTCAAATATTTTCTAGAAGTTACAACTGTACACATTCTGAATTCCCAATATTATTGATAATATATTTTATTTAAACTTGGTTTTCAGAAATATATCTAGCTGCTTTTTTAACTGACAAAGCAACACACACACATACAAAATTATTGTAAAACTTCAACATTATCCTTTGAAGATATATTATTTTTCATATTAAAACAAAAACAGATTGATTTTAATCTTTAAGGTAGATTGATATAGTGTGAAATATATAATAAATATCGATAAGTGCTGCAAGTAAAGACCGACTTATGCTAACAGGGGCAACATGATGACTTAAAAAGTAGAGACAACTTTATAGGAGCCTGAGCTACTGAATCTAATGTCTATGACCTAGAAGGTGGCAAGAAAGGATAGATTCCAGAATGAACATAGTCCTCTGGTCCCCACAGGCACACCATAGCACCAGGCATGCACATGCAAAAGCACATGTATACACATTCACAACAAACTCAGAGAGAGAGAGAGAGAGAGAGAGAGAGAGAGAGAGAGAGAGAGAGAGAGAGAAAGAGAAATTGTAACTCAGTAATTTAAATTTTATAATAAGCAATCAGATTAATAAATGTGATGTGTTTTATTCTATGATCAGGACCATGAACCTATCCAATTTAATTTTCTTAAACTTATTAAGACTAGAGTGTAAAATTAAAATAATTTTTAAAAATGGTATTTTTTATACATGTAATTAAAACACTAGCACATAAGACTTTGTGGTAACACGAGACCTATAAAAAGTCTGGCAATCACTTGTGAGCATAAACTTTCCCAGGCTCCTACTTGACAAATCCTTAAGATGAAATGTGAATTATCCATATGACAGCACTTAATTCTATACAGATGTGGGGGCTGATAACTTATTTTTACATTAGAGCTTTGTAATTCCCTCTAAATCAGACCTTTCCATTATCACTTAATAACTATTCTTAGCAGTATTTCACAATGATATTTACAAAGCACAGCCTGAGACCTAGCTCCAAATATATATCTTTGTCAGCAGTGAAAGCAAATATAACTCTTTGGATAAAGCAGGTGAGTGGCGCCCTGTTATCTTAGCAGAGTGAAGAGGCAATGACCTACTTTCCTTTTACATTCTGCCTACCAGCGGCATTAAATCAAATGGAGCACATTAAAACCATCATGAAAGGCAGACAATAGTTTCCCTCTGATTGCCTGCCTCGGCCTGGTAGCACTGGGGAAGTTGCAAAAGTCATTTGTATGAACTCATTACCATGTCACCTCATTTTATGCTCCTGCTGGATAAGTGGCAATAAGCCCTGTGTTGGCGTATTCCACATTGTCTCCATTGGAACAAATCCTAATAGCACCCAGCTGTTGAAGATTACACCAGACAGTGACTGAGATTTAGAAGGGGCAACTTACTACTGATTCAGGACACCTTCTGTAGAAAGTTCTATCATTTCTTCTGGAATGGTGAAATCAAGCTAATTTCATAAAGAGGACAGTGCTCATGAATTATTCCCTTCATGTAAGACAGCATACAACTCCCACCAGAGTACACTTCTTGCACTTTGATACAAAGTAAGGACACTATGACTTCTTGAACGGGCACATAAATTGAAGTTTAAAATTGCAGCCATAGCCCATTGCCTGTATGAATTCTTAGAACATTTTCTGAAAAGTTAAAAATTGAAGTGAATTGATGATGACATTATTTCTTCTTTTTAATTATAACACTAAATACAATTAGTCCCCCAAATCATTGGAGCACCAATTTGCTCTCTATATCTATCAATGTTTTAAAAGATGAAAGAAGAAGCAATTGCAGAAGTGTATTTGAGTGGTATCATCAGCCCACATCTAAGGACTCCTGAAGAGTAAAACAATTAGTGTTCTTTGCAATTTACCTATTGTGCAGGCAGTTTATTGCAAATGGACCCACAGGTTTAACTTACATTTTTAAGTCAGAAGATCTATCTTGTTGTATTAATGAGCAACAATCCTACCATTTATCCCATTTTCTACACAGCAGCTTTATATCCATTTAGCAAGATGGAGAGGGAAAAATTAAAGCAAACTGTGTAAGTAATTAGGCTCACTGTCAAGTTTACTTTAGGCTAAGTCACTATGTAATTAATACATAAATAACAAGTGCTTGATTTTTGCAGTATGAGAGGCACTAAAAGTAAAGTGAGTCTCATACAATGTATAATTTTCACTGTGGTTCACTGTTATGAATAAAATGATAATTTTTAATAAGTGAAGATACTAGGTGAGTGTGGTTGTCAGAGAAAACAAAAGAAGAGATAGAAATTTAGTTGATTTCTTTAAATTCTAAAAAGTATCAATAAAGGCAAATCTTTCTTCACAATTTTCGTGATGATTATACAATAAAAATTACTTGATGAAGAAATATTGCTTTAAACATTTATAAGGACATGGTGAAACAATGGAGTATCAGCCTTTAAAAATTGAAATCAAGATTTTCAGAGGTACACAGGGTGGTGGTGGTGCACACCATTAATCCCAGCACTCGGAAGGCAGAGCCAGGTGGATCTCTGTGAGTTCAAGGCCAGTCTGGGCTACCAAATGTGTTCCAGGAAAGGTGCAAAGCTACACAGAGAAACCCTGTCTCGAAAAACCAATATATATATATATATATATATATATATATATATATATATATATATATATAGAGAGAGAGAGAGAGAGAGAGAGAGAGAGAGAGAGAATTTTAGAGGTAAATGGATGGAATTAGATAAAATCATCCAAAGTGAAGTGTCCCATACCCAGAAAGACAAATATGCCATGTATTTCCTATGAGTGGATATTAGCTGTTAAATTAATGGTAACCAAGTACAATCCATATTGCTACAGAGGTTAGATATAGAGTGAGGGAGTAGGGAAGACAAATAAACTTTTTAAGAAAAGGAAATGGAATGGATGCATGGCATGGGCTGGCACAGAAGGATCAAGTGAAGATGGGGAAGGATCAGAAAGAGGGAATATGGCAAGAGACAGCTAAGGTTAAAAACACTTTGGAGAGTAAGTAGTATAGAAACATAATGCAGTAGAAACTTCCTAATACATAATATATATATATATATGAAGGCAATTTAAAGGAAATCACCAAATCAAGGGAGAGACAGACTAATGAAATTTCCACTACTTGGGTTGGGTTATGTATTATTGAGTTGTTGGCAAAAAGTATCCCATGGATTCTCCTAACAATCCTAGTTGTTGTCAAGACTATAGGTTGCTCCCCACTAACTGGCAACAAGGCCTCATTGCTGAATACAATGCCCACACTACTCATTGAATATGGAGAATTCAAGCTGATGCTTACATAGCACATGAACACCTATGGTCTATTATTTTTGTTACAGGAAGGTACTCTGCTCTCTACCAACCCAGCCAAAACCATTTTGACCTATACTGGTGTGTTTTGCCTGCAAGTAATGCTAGGGCAATTGTGGCACAAAGATTGTAGGAGTAACTATTATCTGATTTGACTTAAGGCCTACTCCATGAGATGGAACTCATAAGCAACACTGACAATGACAGAGGTTCAGAACTAAACAATGTGAAGAGAGTGAGAGACCTTAGAACAATCAGACCTAAAAGGGATGTCTCCATCAAATCTTCCCCTCAGAGCTCAGGGAACCCTGCTGGAAGAACAAACAGAAAAACTCTAAGAGCCAGTGGAGATAGAGCACATCAAGAAAACATGATCATGATCAAAGCTCATATGAATTCACAGAGACTGGGGCAGCAAGCCATGGAATTGCATGGCCTGTGCCAGGTCCCTTGAATATCAACTATGGCTTCTGGCTTAGTATTTTTATGGAATTCCTGAGTATGGGAGAGAGAGGATCTGTGATTACTGTGACTTTTCTTATGCTCTTTTTCTTCTGTTTGTTTTGTCCAATTCTGATGTTTTATCTTATTATATTTTACTATGTTGTAATTTATTTCATTATTATCCTTTTGAAGTCGATTTAATTTTCTAATGAGAGAAAGAATGGGAATTGATCTGGATGTCTGGATACAAGAGATGTTGGGAAAACTTGGAGGGGTAGAAGGAAGGCAAACAAATTGTAATCAGGATATATTATATGAGAAAAAAATATTTTCAATAGAATGAAAAAAAAAGAAAACAAACTGCATTCAATGTCTGCTAACATCTGAGGAAAACATTTCCCATTTCAATTTGTACTTATAGATTAGCAAAGCAAATGACAGAATTATTTGCAATGTTCAATTGTGTGAAATATCCTATTTGGCCTTATAGTATTTAATTTTCAGTGAATTTGATGTTTCAATAGCATCAGAATGGTTGATGATTTTAAATGTTTACAGGGATATATGCTTCCTACACAATGTGTAAATAAATTTACAGGTCAAATTTTCAGCAAATACAATACAATATGCAAAGGTTCAATATAGTAATTAGACAAATTATAGACCTGTGATAATTAGAATATCTGTGGAAAGCAAATATGTAGGTGAGAAAGTAATTTCCCATTAATTTGTTAGTTTAGTCTTTTAAAAGAAAGTTAATTGTTATATCCACATATCAAGAGACCAGACATGAGTTCTGGAATTAATGGAGTCCCTCTATCTACCATGATTTTAACAATAATTCTGTCACCTAAAAGTTAAACTGTAAAAACCATAATCAAAATAATTCAGACTTCAAAAAAAATCTCCTCAAAATTGATTCATATCAGCCCATCAGATTTTCTAGAGCAAGCAACAAATGTGCCTTAGGGTTATATTATGTTTTCTTCATATATAATTTACCCAAAGAATTAATTCAGTTTCCAGATAATTTGCTTTTAAAGCTCATTAACATTATACACTACTCTGAAAATGAGTGAACTGGCCTTTACATCTTATCTGTCAACACAGCATATCTCCTCCACAAACAAAGTTAAGCCTGAGTGTGATGATCAGGAAGATTTCTTAGTCTGGAGGTTTTCATAATATTACAACTGAATCTGAATCTCTCATGCTTCCTAATAAAACAAAAAACTATTGAAAATGTGACAGGACACATATTTTTTATGTGTTTGAGTGTGCATACCTTTCCCAATTTTATAAAAAATATATACTGCATATTGTTGAATATTTTATGGAAACTTCACCGCAAATTGGCATTTTGAGCTATATATTATTTTTCAATTAATTTCAATAAATGAATGTAATTTGGTAGCAAGAGTTAACAAATTATCAATTGAGGAAACAGAACATATATTTTTTCACAAATATACATGTATGAATTTGCACAAACAATATATATGTGAATATGTGTGGTTGTGTGTACAAAAAGTAATTATTTTGGGAAGAATTTAAAAAATTTACTCATATCTTTAAAAACACATTTTATATAATAAGTAATGGAAATTTAAAGGTAATAGCCTTCAGAGGTTTTAAAATATTACTACATCTAGTGACAAGTATTTTTTTTCAAGCTTCATGTCTGAAATTCTGAAGTTCAAAATCAGGATTATTTCCAGTGTCAGTTGACTTTCTATAAAAGAATGGGTCTAAAACAGCACTCTAAAGAGAACTGCTAACTCCTTTACATTTCATCAGTACTATAGCAAATGCTAATAAAATTGAAAATTCAGTCTTTGTGATTATTTGGGAGGAAATACGCACTTTTAACTTCAGTTACCCTACTTTTATAGTGACTTTTACTAAGTGTTTGTAACATACTCATTTTGAACAACACACAAGGAAAAAATGCTGAATTTTTTCTCTTTATTTCGTTTTTTAACTAATATAAAAATTGAAATTTGAGTCATCACTGCAAAATACTACACTTCTCACCCCAAAGAGAATAGAGAGAATTAATTCTGGAGCCAAATATGTTTGACCATGGCTCAGGAACACTAATTTAGGTCACTCTAAACCATACTCCAACGTGGAAGCAGCTTTATGAGGTTTTAATAATAGAACAAGGTATGTCCTGAGAGAAAATAGTCTTAAAATACATTGGTGGGAATTTTAGATAAGTGGCACACATATGATGCCATTTTACAGCTTTCTCAGTTTTGGGGTTGATTGGCAAGATGACAGCTATACATTCCAAGTGATTTGGGCGTTGGTGGCGCACGCCTTTAATCCCAGCACTCGGGAGGCAGAGACAGGTGGATCTCTGTGAGTTCGAGGCCAGCCTGGGCTACCAAGTGAGCTCCAGGAAAGGCGCAAAGCTACACAGAGAAACCCTGTCTCGAAAAACCAAAAAAAAAAAAAAAAAAAAAAAAAAGAAGGAAAACCAAGTGATTTACCCTGTAGTCACAGACATGTGAGATTAGGAACAGAAGAGGACAATGCATGACCATTAAGAAGGTTAAATATGCTCCAAGATATTAGGCTCAGGACATGCAACTTTCTATCCAAAATTAGTGAAAAACTAATCAGTCGATCAACCTCACAGAAGGTTCAATGTAATCTGCAGCTGTTTTCCAGAAAGTTTGTTCTTATGGCACATTCACAATCTCTTCTTTTCCACACATGATGAAAAGTGAAATATATATTAAACACAGTCTGATGAGTGTGTCAAGAAGAGGCATGATGGGTTCATATGATTTAAGTGGAGCTTGGCAGCTTTAACACAGATTTACTGGCACTGTATTGTCCCTCAGTCTGCATGCTGTATTTATATCCAAAGGAATAGGTTTTCTTAAAGAATTCAATATATACATGGCATTAACAAAAGGTTTTCTCATGCATGCATTCTGTCATAAATATTACAAACAAGTTTAATGAGAATTCGCATGGCTGCCAAGCTTTAGAAAGGGCAATTTTCAAATTGTATTCTGCAATCCATATCCCTGAGTACTTGCAGAAATAGAAGCCAAATAACTATCTGTCAGCATTTATGATCTGATAGTTTAAAAGTTATCTCTAGACAGATATACACATAGCTGTGAGAAAATAAAGGATACAAGGGGTGGCAAAGGATGGGAAATTTGGTCAGTGAGATGGCTCAGAGGGTAAATGTGCTCATGACTTCAGATCCATCCATGGGGCACACACTGTGGATGAGAACAGGCTCCCACAGACTGTCCTCTGAGCACAATGCTCAGTAGCACCTGTTTTCATATGCACACAAACACATACACTAATTAAATAAAAAAATGTGGTAAAACTTTTTCAAAAAGAAGACAGTGGCATAAATCATGGGTATTGGAAAAGAATGTAAACATTACTTGGGAAGCTGAAGTGTTCAGACTGTGTGCAGGTGGGATTTCAACAGGGCAGTTTCTCTAAAAGGTAAGGATAACTTCCCCCTGAACTCTTGTGTTTAAGAAACTGGTCCCATCGGCTCAGAAAACTGAGACTCCATGCAATTTTTCCATAGATCTCACATGTCAAGGCAGGAAGAAAATTTGAGAAGTGATATTGAAATAAATAACCATCAGTAACCATCCTTAAGTAAAGCCTACATTTTCAAATACTTGCCAAAAACAGGATCCTACTTGTTTTTTCTGAGGAGCCCAGTAGTCCTCATTCCCAATACCAGAACCCTGAAGTTCATCATTGTTCTCTCCTAGTTTAGTTTCTTTGAATTTGGAATGACTAAAGTTATATTAATATATAAAGTGTATTGACACACACATATCAGTAATATATTAAGTATTCATAAAAACAATTATAGATTCATTTATATTACACTAGCTTACAAGTGGAGACTATTTAGGATAGGAAGTTTGTAGGAGTCGTGTTGAGAGGGAATTAGGGGACTCTAAAACGGAAAATGTCAGACAACGACAATTATATTTCATTGTATACATGTATATATTTGTAATTTTCAAAAATAAAAAAAATTGCAAAGAATAATTTACTAAAATGCAAAGCAATAACTTTTATCCACTTTTGATTTGGAATTTGGATAAAATGAAAGAGTTGAATTGTAGTGCACATTACTGAGTAAATGATGATGACATTTGGTGACAGGAAATAGTGGAACACAGCTGAAAGACTTTAAGCGTAAATGGTAAAGAATAACTGGTCAGGTAAGAAAGCAGGTCACAGGTGGTAAGACAGCAAGGGAGAGCTGAGACTACTAAGAGAGGATTTATTCCAAATACCCCAAGATTCAGTCAGAACATGTGAAGATAAGAATATGTGAAACTCCTTATTAATCTGACAGCAGAAAAACAATAGAAGGGAGTCACTCATCCCTTGGAGAATGTGCTCTGGAAGGACAAGGACAGATGCTATTCCCAGTTGGCTGAGGATTGAATTTATGATGATAAATCAAACAGTTTGTTGAGTACTGGTTTTGGAAAGTGGATGTGTATAGATGGAAGGGGATACCAAATTAAGTCTCTTTTAAGGTGCTAATGTTTCTTTTTAAGATTAAAATTTTATACTTGTTTTTCTAATAAATAAAGGCCTAGATTTGTTCACTGTAATTATTCATTACCATATACTGGCCAGTATTTGTGGTGGTTTGCATGTGTCATTTTATCATGAGTCTACACATTGGATGATTTACCTTGTGTGGGAGCCCGTTCTCGGTTTCCTCGTGGCTTTGCCCAGCAGGTCCGAATAGAGGATGATCAGAACCACGGGCCTGAGTGCAGGTGTCTGAGATGGTCTGCACTTGGCTGTGCTGGGGGAGGAGGTCTTTTGCTCCACCCCTTGGCATCTCTATAAAAACCCTGGGCCAGAGACAGTCAGGGCCCGTTGGAATAGGTTCCAGGCCCTCTCGAGGCTATCCTTTATTTTCTATCTGTTTATCTCCACAAGATTCTCCACTATAAATCCTTCTATCTAATATTTCCTGCTGATCGCACTCAAGAAAACTCTGGGAAGCTGTGGGGGTGGTGGGTAAATGCCCCACAACCTTGGAGATGTATGGGTTCTAATATGCTACATCCATGGACCCTTTCACATTTTTTTTTTGTTTTTTGTTTTTTGGTGATGGCTGAGCCACGGTGAGGGGTCTCACCAAGCTTTCCTTCCTATGAGTAGGACATGGGAATTTATTGTACATTCTCTATATTGACAGAGGTCTCAATTTTGGTTTCCAACAGAGGCCTTCAAAAAGAAAAAAAAATGCTTGATGTGTTGGTCTTTGCTTGTCTCAGACTTGAGATTCTAACATGGATCAAAACAAGTAATGGGACAAGCTCCAAGTCTATGAGAGGACACAAGAAAGCTATACTTCCTGAGAATATGTGGAGTCTTTGTTTTATTAAGAGTTCCAAGTTTATTGTCACACAAAGTATTTAAAAGTCATTATAAGTGAACTAATTGAGAGTCTGAATATCCATGTCAATGTCTGCAGATCAAAAAGTGTGGGAAGGTGAGAAATTCAGACAAGAGACAGAACTGCTGCATAATACATGAGAAAGCAAGGAGAAATGGGAAAGTGGATGGGGTATATGTACTTCATATCTCAAACCCTTCAATATACTTTATACAGATGTCTTGAATTTATTCATTTTTTCCAAAACGAGGAATATAATTTTGAGTTATAGAAAAGGGAAAGGGAATGTACCTAGCACTTTATACCTGGGAAAAGATTACTAAAGACTAATAAAGTTAAAGCTGTGGTTGGAGGGAAAATTTATTTAAATTTAAAAGCATATTAAGGAATTATATGAGTCTAGAAAACAATGGGCACTTCTGTTTGACTCAATGTACTTTACTAATGGTAAGCTGAGCACCTTCTCTAGCATCTTTGATCATTAATGGCAAACTGTGGCTTAGGCTAACAAGATGTCCAGGTAAAATACTCATGCTGCTAGCCTGAGCTCAATTCCTAAGGGCCACATAGGCATAAGAGGAAAGATTCAACTTCACAAATCTTACCTCCACACAATGTGCACAAACACACATCATAACCTCCCCACAGTCACACACATACAATGAGAATAGTAAGTAAATTTATTCAACAGCAAGTTATGACAAAATTGGAGCACTATCAATTTTGTAAAGCAATAATATTGCTTCTTACTAGAACACCTGGAATTATACACTCTTAGGAACCATTAATAGCTGCATAGCTGGCAGTAAGCAAAAGCCATTCACTGCTATTTGTGTCATAGCTGTGTCTCAGAAGCTGAATGAAAATCCACTCTGTGGGATTTCTGTGTGCTTTCATGCAGTCTAGATAGTTTGGTAAACAAAAGAGTTGTTCTCAGAAATATCTCTGGTGGTAGCAAGTACTATGTGTGCTTTAAAGCTGTTTTTTTTTTTTAAAAAAAATATATACTTATCATTTATTTGGCGCCAAGAAAAGAAAAATGGATGCTTTTTGTCAATTTCCCTTTCTTATTGGACAAGAATTATCAGGTGTAAGATATGAGGGTTTCATTTCATAAGATAATAGAATGTATCACCTTCTACACACACACACACACACACACACACACACACACACACACACACACACACACACACATACAGTTTTCTTTCATGGCTTGTGTACTCATGATCACTGCATTCTCAAAACAGAGAGACTAACAGAAAAGCAATTTGTAAATTTTAAATTGTTTAATGATCTGAACAGTGTAATGACAACTCAAAAAAAAACTGCCTTGACTTTTGCAACTGGCAACAAAACTGATAATTCACCCTATGTGCATTAACTCTTCTTTACTCACTATAGAGGATCTAATTGCTGCTTGACTGCCCTGAATTGCATATCTTGTGTTTCAGAAATACTTTTTATGTTAATAGGGTATCTACAGGAGTAGAGACTCTGTCAATTATACTGTAGTATATTACAGAAACTCTTCTATATTACGATGCTTCAAATTGTATTCTAGCTCTAATTAGTAAATCAAGATATATCAAAAGTAAACATGAATAAGAAAAATAAGGGCAACATTTGTAGGACCAGAGCTATTTGGGATTCCAAGAAAAAACTGAGGTCTTTGAATTCATTACTTATGGACAAAGCAGTGCCTTCTGTGAACTACTAAGGTCCTGACACAAAAAACAAAGTATATACGAGGTGCATTGTGCTGAGTGTTTCGGCAATGGATTTTAAGACCATGGCTAATCAAACATGTATTTAACATTTGGTGAAAAATGGTGGTGAATAAAATGCTAAAAAATATACAAATATTAATTATTGATATATCTATTTGGAGTGACAAATCATGTTTCCCAGTGTCATTTGTAAAGCACATGAGATCTGTCACTTAGCACGAAGGCTTAAGCAGAGCTATTTTCCAACTAACTAGATGAGATATTTTAGAAGGAACATGTTGAAACTAGTTGTGTTTGTTTGCCTTTCTGTGACTCCCACTATGTCCAGGGATCCAAACTGATTTAATATAACTGAGGCAGACAATCATTGAAAATGTACTTGTAGAAATCTGGAATGCAGTTTTCTATTTGTACAGGCACTAGTGGACAACAAATCCACAGGTTAACATCCCATCATTCTTGAGACTGATGAAGGCCAGAGACAACACCAAAACAGTTAGAGGGGTTAGAGTTCTCTAAGGCATTTCCCAGTGAAATCGCAGGAAAACAGGAATATTTGTAATTTTCAATCTTGTGCTAAGCTCTGAGACCTTTTACTTCTAGGAAGTTATTTATTTATACCATATTGAATGACAATGGCAACTAGCTAGTTAGGAGATATTTTAAATGTCATATATATATATATATATATATATATATATATATATATATATATATTGATATTACATGGTCAAACTACACAGTATTGATTAGATAATTTAAACTGCATTTGCGATGACTATAATAAAAAACTCTATAGCTTAATTTTTAACAATTTTCTTTTGTTGGTGGGTTTTAATTAAAGTGTGTGTGTGTGTGTGTGTGTGTGTGTGTGTAAAATGATGAGGTCACAGGACAGCTTTTAAAAGTTGGTTCCCTCTTTCCACCACAAGGTACCTAGGGATCAAATCCAGGTTTTCAGACTTGGAGAGAAGTGCCTTGACCTACCGACCAATCCCAGTGACATTGTTTTGCTTTTCTTTGCTTGATTTTCTATGTAATAAAAGCTAGCTTTATACACAAAGTGGGAATTAAGTCTGAGAAAAAAAAAACGCTCACACATTAGAACAGATGAATGGTACAAAGAAAGGAAAGGAAAGCATTTCCTCAAGTGGTACAGATAACTGTATCAGGCAAACATTAATTCTAAATGAGCAACATATGCACTTGCATGTGTTATAATTAACTTATACCACTTACATAAGTACATTTTTATGAACTGGCATTTTAAGCCTAGAACTCTAGTGACTGGCCATCATAATTGATTTTAAGGGAAATTATTACTGATAGGTCATAATTTCTATTGGTAAAATTTTGATTTGAGCAGATCTACTCTAGGGAGCTGTGGTTTGTCATCCCATTAAACTATATTCACAAGCAAATCCAAGTTAATATTTAATTATGTATTTTCTACAGTTGTTAAGCAAAGATATAATCATCATACTATAGCAGTAATAAACAAGGAATAAAACCTGCTTCATAGTCTAATTTGCTTCTAAGATGTCCAAAAATGCCAAGAGAAATTATGTTCATGATTTAACCAGTACTATTTCTTAATAAGGAAACACACAGCACTGCATTGAAGGAAGCTCATAGATTCTAGAATATCATACCGAGTTTTCGAATAATTACCAAATGGTCCATTGTTGAATTTTATCAGGGCCTCATGCTTTTAGACACTGGAAATATTTCTAGAAACTTACATTATCCAATCTCTATGGCTTGCCTTTTTTTAAAATTTCAGCTCTCCTATATACCAGCTGTGCAACTTTGGGCAGGTTACCTGATCTCCTCATTTATAAAAATTTCATTCCTTTTAAACAACAACAACAAAAATATTTGGCTTATAGACTATGGGCATTTAATTATATTTTTAAAAATATAATTTTAAATTGAACTTACTCCAAGTGAACTTTGGAGTGAGAAACTGCATCAGATGCTTTAACTTTGCAATTATCATTCCTCATCATGCCATCGCATAGGGGAAGTGTCTCAGCCATTATTTCAAGACTGGAAAGTGAAGCCCAGAAGAACTCATCATGGCTTACCAGATGGAAATGTGGGGGCTGCTTACCATGCCCTCCTCTCTGTGCTATTAGTTCCTGCTGTCTTTCTTTTGCAGCCAGTCATTGCTGCATGTCTTCAAAGTGTCCTTTCTACTTACAAGTTACTTCTCTACCCTTTTCAAATTAAGTGAAAATCTTATTCAGCTGTCAAAATTTTAATGATTTTAAAGAATCTAGATCCTGCAAGTAGACTGAGTCCTTAGTTTTAGACTTTCCTTCTGTGAATGAAATAGTTCCTGAGTTCTTTATATAACATTAAAATGTCAAAATTACCCGAACTCTATATGGCTAGTGTTTATGAATTAAGATTACATAAACTTTTAAATGCACCTTAATCTGGAACCCTAGTCAATCTACTATTCTAGGCTAGAATCAACTCATTGTCTGTGGTAGGAAAGAAATCAATGACACATATTCTCCTCTGTAATATTGTGAACACAGATAAAAATAAAGCATCACTACACTCTTTGCTACTGCGTTGCATTGCTTTTAAATAGATAACTGGGTCAGTATCATTTATAAGCTTTTATTTCTGCATTAGACTTCAAAGATCCACAGTTTTTAATGTCTCTTGTTTCACACACATCTTATCCAATTTCTGCTGTAAGCATTTTCACTGAAGAAATTGGCTCAATTCTTTTGAAAGTCATTTTAGTCACAGACTAGGAGGCAACAATAATTGAGTTACTATCTTAGGAAATGGTTGTATAATGTATTTAATGAGTGTTCCATCACAAACATTAATGAGTAAGGGACATTAAATAGTGTTAAACAGTATAATCTCACAAGAAGTTGAAGATAAACCATGTCAAGACTTTATATATAAAGAATAAGTATGTCTTTCCTCCTCGTATGTCTTCAGAGTCTAAGCACTGCATAACTTTTCATAAGGACAGAGCAAAATGCAGGAGAGCCAGACTTTCTGTTGAGATTGACATAATGGAGAGACTCACAGAAAAGTATCTTATAATACCATACACAATATCAAGAACATTGCTACACCTGACATTCTGTTTTGAGAAATCAAAGTACTTCAAATGAAAATCACAAACACAAAGCTTCCAAAATCCAGGAACATTACAAATATTATTCAAACATTATATATATATATATATATTTGAATATGACTGTGATAGGACAGATAGTATTTATTTATATTAAAATATTATGAAGTATAGCATTCTGTAGAAAGATAAACTCCTTTAAAATAAATGTTGAAAGAGACACTTTGTAACATTTCTATCTAACATTAAAGGAACCTGAGTCTTGTTCCTAAACCTGTAAGTAGTTGAGTAAAGTTTGAAATTGTAACAGCTGCAGAGAGAATCTTGCTTAGCTGTGTTTCTCCTCTTGCTACACAGCAACCTCTGGAGTATCAAATGATCAGCTGTTTATAATCTCTGTTTGTCTTTTACCTCTGAATTTTTAAATGTGATCTATACTTGAAAAAGAATATATATATATATATATATATATATATATATATATATACATATCATAACCTAGCTTCATTTTAACTCTAAATTGAAATAAGTTTACTTATGGTGATGAAAATAGTATACAGAATAAAAAAAGTATTTCTTGACTCCTGAATGAATATGATACAAAAAAGTATTCTTTGGGTTATTTTAATAAAGATTTTTTTCTAAGGAAAATCATTTACCTTTAAAACTTCTTCAACATAGATGAGGCACAATACACTTAGTTGATTCAAACAACACAGTGAAATGTTTTCTCTGTAACAAATGTGAAATACTGAACCAAATCCAATTAACACTCAGTCATATTTCCTTTAACTTGGTGGTAAAGTATAGAGGAAAGGAGAAGAAATTCAGCAAGAATGGTTTTCAATCTCAGCCCAATTTGTGTGGCCTCCATATACCTCATAAGCTCTGCTCCTAGCTGAGCAAATGATCTAATATTAATATCTGTCATACAGAAAGGCAATCTTGTCTTTTAACGATGCCCTTTCTAGCTCCAGAGTTCAATTCTTCCTTCACACATTAAGACAGTGTCAAAAAATTATAATGACTAATGCAAGGTTGAATTTTAGCACTCCTTGTTAAATCTGAGTTTCCAAGCATGTAGTTTCAATCTCATTTTACAGTAACACCCTTTCAGTCACGGAGGGACAAAAAAATGTATCCAAGTTTTAGTAGTTTAAGAATTAAAGTTATCTGATGTTCTCCCAGGGAACACATATTCAATTATATAAAACCTTATTCTTAGTATATTACATCAGGTTCTTATTAAAAATATTCAGGCATGCCATTTAGGTTGAATAATATTTAATAAAATTAACTTTGCTATTTGACAATAAAAATGATTCCTCTCTGACTGGCTGCTTAAGAAAAGAATATGAAGACTTTGTCTTGAGGATGAGATAATTGTCCCTTCTTCATGACAGGGAGCCTCCAGCACAGTCAAGGTATACAAACTTTGATTAAGAAGTTTCTTTGGAGGATAGAATATGTCTTTTATAATGCATAAGCTACTTTGTTATGAGTTCTCTCATGATCTCTTCTTCTTCTGTTAGTGAAATTAATTTTCAGAGTAGTTTTCATTGAATTGGAGAGCTACAAATGGCACTAGTCTTAGAAATTGCCTCTCCTCAAGTCCAACCTTATAATTTTGCAGTTGCAATTAAATTGATTAAATAGGATTTGCAATGAGTTGGAATGAGGTTTGAATTGAGTTGGGATTAAAATTGTACTCAAGGATGGAGGACAGAAGTTTCAATCCCCAGTGGAGCCTTAATGCTGTCTTTTGCATGTAGCATATATTACACCAACACAAACTATGTTCAAGTAATCAAAATTAAGATATGTTCCAGAATTTGGAAGAAAATGGAGGCTACATTTGCAACCTTAATCATAACAGGAAAAGAGGACACACAAGACTCACACATCCTCAAGACAGAGAAGAATCCCAACATGGAGAAGGAGGGTGGGCAAGAAGTCCCACTCCCTTGCTGAGGAGTTATGGGGAACAGATAGCTGTTGGAAGATGAAAAGCCAGAAGGTGTTACAGGTGTGACCTCTGGTAAGTACTCAAAGATCCATAGGATGGCCCTATGCCCAAGAGTATCTGCACTATACACATTGAACATATTAGTCTAAGAAAAAGAAAAAGATATGAGGTCAGGTGGGTAGGACAGTGTTGCTGAACCTAAAGGAGTCTGAAGAAGAAGAACAAATATAATCAATCAAAAGACATTGTCTGAAACTTTTAAATAACTAAAAAAATAATAATATTTAAAGAAAAAAGTGAGAGGCTCACTCAAAGGAACAAATGAACCAACAATGATTCAAAATACATTCGATAATACATTCAAATGAAAGAGACTAGGAAGTACATTACATATACTTCACAGGAAAAAACCACCAAGATGAAGTGTCAATTCTGAACATTTATGCCCCAAATACAAGGACACACATATTTGTAAAAGAAACCTTATGAAAGCTTATACACTAGTAGTGGGAGATTTCAACACCCCACTCTCACCAATGGACAGGTCTGCCAGACGGAAAATTAATAGAGAAACAAGGGAACTAACAGATATTATGATTCAGATGGACTTAATGGATATCTACAGAACATTTCACCATAATACAAAAGAATACACCTTCTTCTCAGAACGCCATGGGATCTTCTCTAAAACTGACCACATGCTTGGTCACAAAGCAAATCTCAACAGATACAAAAAAGTTCAATAACCTCCTGTATTTTATTGGACCACCATGGCTTAAAGTTAGATTTCAACAATAACAAACATTACAGAAATCCTACAATCTCATGGAAACTGAATAAAACCCAACTGAATCACCAATGTATCAAGGAAGAAACAAGCCTTTATTCAAATTAACTAAAATGCAGAGAGAGAGAGAGAGAGAGAGAGAGAGAGAGAGAGAGAGAGAGAGAGAGAGAGAGAGCATTCAAATTAACAAGATCAGAAATGAAATGGGAGAGATAACAACAGACAACAAGGAAATTCAGAGACTTCATCAAGTCATATTTCAAAAACCTGTAATCCACAAAATTGGAAAATGTGAAGGAAATGGACAATTTTCTGGATAGGTTCCACATACTAAAGTTAAATCAAGACCAGAAAAACTATTTAAATAGACCAATAACCCCTAAGGAAATAAAAACAGTCATTAAAAATCTCCCAAGCAAAAAAAGCCCAGGACCAGATGGTTTCAGCACAGAATTCTATCAGATTTTCAAAGAAAGGCTAATTTCAACACTCTTCAAATTGTTCCACACCTAGAAAAAGAAGGAACATTACCAAACTCCTTTTTTGAGGCTAAAGTTACTCTGATTCCTAAACCACACAAAGATGCAACAAAGAAAGACATTTACAGACCAATGTCCCTCATGAACATTGATGCAAAAGTACTCAATAAAGTATTGGCAAACCGAATCCAAGAACACATTAAAAAAATTATCCACCATGACCAAGTAGGCTTCATTCTATGGATGCAAGGATGGTTCAACATACGAAAATCTGTCAATGTAATACACCATGTAAACAAAGTGAAAGAAGAAAACCACATGATCATCTCATTAGATGTTGAAAAAGCCTTTACAAAATCCAACACTCCTTGATGATAAAGGTCCTAGAGAGATCAGGAATACAAAGAACATACGTAAACATAATAAAGGCAATTTAGAGCAAGCAGATAGCCCACATCAAATTAAATGGAGAGAAACTCTAAGCGATTCCATGAAAATCAGGAACAAGATAAGGCTGTCCACTCTCCCCATGTTTATTCAATATGTTACTTGAAGTTTTAGCTAGAGCAATAAGACAACAAAGAAGATCAAATGGATAGAAAATGGAAAGGAAAAAGTCAAACTTTCACTATGTGCAGACTATATGATAGTATACATGTGACCTCAAAAATTCTACTAGGGAACTCCTACAGCTAATAAAGACCTTCAGTAATGTGGCAGGATACAAGATTAACTAAAAAATAAATCAGTAGCCCTCCTGTATACAAATGATAAATGGGCTGAGAAATAAATCAGAGAAACACCACCCATTACAATAGCTACAAATAATATAAAATGCCTTGCGATAACTCTAACTAAGTAAGTGAAGACCTGTATGATAAGAACTTAAAGTCTCCGAAGAAATAAGTTGAAGAATATATTGGAAAATGGAAAGATCTCCCAAGCTCATGGATAGGTAGGATTAACATAGTAGAAATGACAATCTTACCAAAAGCAATCTACAGATCCAATGCAATCCCCATTGAAATCCCAACATAATTTTTTACAGACTTGGAAAAAATAATACTCAACTTCATATGGAAAATAACAACAACAACAACAAAAACAGGATAGCTAAAAGAATCCTGAATAATAAAGTAACCTCTGGAGGCCTCATGATTCCAGACTTCAAGCTGTACTATAGAGCTATAGTAATAAAAACAGCTTGGTACTGGCATAAACACAAACATGTGGACCAATGGAATCAAACTGAAGACCCTGACATTAACCTGCATATCTATGAACACCTGATTTTTCACAAAGAAACCAAAACTGTACAATGGAAAAAAAAAAGTATCTTCAACAAATGGTGCTGGCATAATTGGATGTCAACATGTAGAAGATTGCAAATAGATCCATTATCTATCACTATGCACAAAACTAAAGTCCAAGTGGATCAAAGACCTCAACATAAATCCAGTTACACTGAACTTGATAGAAGAAAAAGTAGGAAGAAGTCTTAAATGCATTGTAACAGGAAACCACTTCCTAAATATAACACCAGTAGCACAAACACTGAGAGCAATAGATTTAAAAAAATGAGACCCCCTAAAACTGAGAAGCTTCTGTAGGGCAAAGGACATGGTCAATAAGACAAAACAACAGCCTACAGCATGGGAAAAGATTTTCACCAAACCCACATCTGACAGAGGGTTGATCTCTGAAATATATAAAAAAAATTCAAGAAACTAGACATCAAAATACTGAACAACCCAATTGATAAAATGGGAAGCAGCGCTAAACAGAGAATTATCAGCAGAAGAATCTCAAATGGCCAAAAGACATTTAAAGAATTGCTCAACATCCTTAGTCATCAGGGAAATGCAAATCAAAATGACTCTGAGATACCATCTTATGCCTGTCAGAATGGCTAAGATTAGAAACACTGAAGGCAGCTTATTATGGAGAGGATGTGGACCAAGGGGAACACTCCTCTACTGTTAGTGGGAGTGCAAACTTTTACAGCCTCTTTGGAAAGCAGTATGGTAGTTTCTCATAAAATTGGGAATCAATATACCTCAAGACCCAGCTATAACACTCTTCGGCATATACCCAAGGAATGCTCAATCATATCACAAGGACACATGCTCAGCTATGTTCATAGCACAATTATTTGTAATAGCCAGAACCTGGAAACAACCTAGATGCACCTCAACTGAGGGATGGATAAAGAAAATATGGCACATATACACAATGGAGTACTGCTCAGCAGTAAGAACAAGTGATATCATGAAATTTTCAGGCAAATGGATGGAACTAAAATATATCATCCTGACTGAGGTAACCCAGACTAAGAAGGACAAACATAAAACTCATAAGTGGATACTAGATGTAAAGCAAAGGATAACCAGATTACAAACTACTGCTCCAGGGAAGCTAGCAAGCAGCATGGTCATTAGGAGGGATGCATAGATCTCCCAGCAAAGGAGAAATACATGAGATCTACATGAGCAAATTGGGGGCAGGCGGTAATGGAGAGCAAGGGATAGGGAATGAGAACATAGCAGAATGGGAGGTTTGATCTGGAACAGGGACAGAGTAGGAAAGCAAGGAAGGAGAAACCATGATAAATGAAAAGACATCAAGAGAATAGAGAGAAACAAGGTGCTAGGGAAATTTCGAGGAATCCACAAGGTTGACCCTACCTTAGACTATTAGCAATAGTTGAGAGGGTGATCTTATCTACTCTGGTAACCAGATTAGTGAATACCCTAACTGTCATCATAGAGCCTTCATCCAGTTACTGATGGAAGCAGGTACAGAGATCCGGTCGGGTTCCTGGCTGAGCACTGGGAATCCAATTGATGAGAGAGAGGAGGGATTCTATGAGCAAAGGACATAGAGATCATGAAGGGGAAACATACAGAGATGGCCAGCCAAACTAGTAGAAACACATGAACTGTGGACCAGTAGCTGTGGAGCCTCCATGGTACTGGACTAGTCCCTCTGGATAGGAGAGACAGTCATTTATCTTGAACTGTTTAGGGGGGCCCCAGGCAATGGGATAGGGATCTGTCCCTGGTGCATGAGCTGACTTTTTGGACCCCAGTGCCTAAGGTGGGAAACTTTACTCAGCCTTGGTGCAGGGAGGAGGGGCTTGTACCTGTTCTATCTTACCAGGCTTTGCTGACTCCACATGGGAAACCTTGCTTTGGAGGAGGTGGGAATGGGGAGTGGGTTGGGGGGGGGGCGAGCATGTGGGGTAGAGGATGGAGGAGAGGGGGATCTGTAGTTGGTATGTAAAATGAGTAGAAAATTTCTTAGTAATAAAAATTTCTTAATAATAATAAAACAAACAAATGACACAAAATACATTTGGTAAAAAGATGGAATTTTCCAATAATAACATGTTTTCATATGAACATTTTTAATTTAATAAGTATTATTTGCAAGTATCTTTTTGACTAACTTCAGTCTATGAAGGAGACAACACTAGTCATCCAGGCATATGAGAGTCTCCAGTGAAAAAACTGTATGATGCACCCACAAAATAATGAGCCAGACATTTCCTTAACAAAAATAGAAAAGTAGATCTACGTCTTAAAATTATTCATTGGAATCCAAAATAATTTTTCAAGCCTGTCCTTGACACCAGGTTTTCTAGTGTCTTGCCACTGCCATAACACTGCTGGAAATTCTCCTAATGAGACCTTTGCAGATGTCCCCTCCCCACTGACTCCCAGGATGACAGCTTGTGGAGTTAAATATATATCAACACTTTCTTGCTACAGGAAAGTCTCCAGGGAGACACCACTATCCTCTCCTCTCTGTGGTGAAGTCTCCATTGAAGAGAGTGTCATATATGTATGCAACATATATACCTTAGAATTCTATGCTAGGAGAAGGGAAATTTGTGTGTGTGTGTGTGTGTGAGAGAGAGAGAGAGAGAGAGAGAGAGAGAGAGAGAGAGAGAGAGAGAGAGAGAGAGAGAGAGAGAGAGAGAGAGAGAGAGAAAAGCAAATGGGTGCCAGCATGGACCAACCCTTGATACACATGCAAAGCTTAAAGCATGAAACATTGGATGCCTTATTCTGTAACTTTATCCCTTATTGAACAGCAAGCTTGCCATTTTGGCTAGGCTGGTTAGCCAGTGAGCTCTTGGGATCCTTTGTCTTTACCCCTCAAGAAAGTACAGTTTTCCAGAAAACCTACTCAATATATCTTTTTTAAGAGCTACCCCTCAGAGCTGTGGATAGACACCTAAAGAATAAAATGATATGTATAGAACTCAAACATGAAACATCATAGTGGTTTATAGCATACAAAAAGGCTATATTTCTTAATTTGTATAAATTTGTACATAAACTTGATATATGAACAATGCATTGACATTTCATTCAAATTCATTCTAATTTAAAAATCAAATAATTTAGAACAGACTAAACTTAAAATTATTTTATATGAAAATTATTAAATGTTCTTTATCTGAAAGCATAGAACACAAAATATTTTTCAAATCCTAGAAGTTCTAGATTTTAAATAGTAACTAATATATAAATATCTTTTAGGATGTTAATTAAGTCAATGTATGAAATTCATTTGTTTTATATACAAATTAGTTAATAGCTTCAGGTTAATCCATTATTATATTTTAGTTTCCATACTCTTTGCATGTGACTCATCAGAATATGTCAGATATGAATGTTTCCAAACTCATGCTTACATGTCCACAGACAAGTTTCCTAAAGCATTATAGATTTTGGATTTGGAAGTAGGGAATTACAAACATCTGCATAATTAATGAGAGCACACAAGAGCTTTTTTTGTTTGTAATTAGTAAACCGATGTCATAAGAAAATCTTACATGTGGAAACTTGATTTGAATGTATACAGAAGAGAAAATAGCTATTCTTTTTTGATGATGTAATATGTCATCATAAGTATACATGACTTCATAACTCTCATTTTAAAAATAAATAGGAATCCCAGATGGAGACCTTTGGTATCAACATTGGGTTAGATATGTCAAATAATACTTCTTAGATTGTAAATTAAGAATGATTCATCCAATTAATGATTTTATTCAATTTTAAAATGTTCATTATATGTATAAATATGCTTGTGTGTGATGCATACTGGACAGCAAATGCCTGAAAGAGCCCAGAAGCATTAGCTCTTTCTAGGGATAAAGTTACAGGTGATTGTGAGTTGCCTTTAGTAGGTAACAAGAACTGAAGATTGGTCCTCTATATAGTAGTACACATTCAAACACTGAGACAACTTGCCAGCCCTATAATTTCAATATGTTTTATCCTGACATTTTGTCCTCAAATATAGGCTGTTATATATGTTATATATAATATAGCTATTACTCATATATGATAAACTGTTAAGCAGACCTATCATAATTCCACCAGTGATTTAAAATAACAAATTTCTATATTCCTAGGTATAGTTTATATGTAATCACAAATGCTTTATTTTGCAAAGAGCACGCCCATCATCTATTACTCTTTCATGGGAATATAAGTATTGGAATGTTAAATTACTATTAACTTTCAAAGTGGAAAAAAACCCAAAAATATCATGACTCATACACATACCCATGACTGACATCCTAAGAATAACAAATAAACCTCAATTTCCTCTTCTTTCTTCTAGCACTTCTAAATAGAATCAGGAGCCTTCATTATTGAAGCTCTGATTCTTGACTAAAGGTATGGCTGCGGCATTTTCTGAGGTCTTCTGTGCCTGTCTACACTACTAAGCTTTATTTCTCAT
This sequence comes from Peromyscus maniculatus bairdii, assembly GCF_049852395.1. Lineage (NCBI taxonomy): Eukaryota > Metazoa > Chordata > Mammalia > Rodentia > Cricetidae > Peromyscus > Peromyscus maniculatus. Next base: position 30,334,689 of record NC_134857.1, on the reverse strand, counting down.
TTTATTAAGAAGATCAGATCTTGGAACAGATGAGAAAAATTATCATTAATCAACAAACTCATGAATATATCAATACTCTGCAAGTTAGCCCGTTGTTATAGCAACATCCATTCAGAGATCTACTACCTTAGAAAAAATGGCAGGTGAGGCTAGCTTAGCTACTGAAATTTTGAAAACAATTACATCCTACTATATTTTCTGATTCTCAGGAGATAATTTTTTTGGAGAAAAAAATACTTAGTTTATAGATTTAGAAATGTGTGAATGCCCTTATTATTATGTACCTGGTAATGTTAAAGTGAGAGTTTTGTTGCACTTTTAACCTTAGTAAAAGTGTTAAAATATTGTATGTGCTTACAGCCTCTCTGGAGAAATTGGAAGAGGTTGTTATTTCTATTTTTAAAAATCAAACATTGATTTCCAAGAGCTTATATTTTAAGTCCAGGATTTAAGAAACAGCCTCTTTATTCTATGTCAATAATTCCAAAATTTACATGAATCCCCAAACTAATTTGATAGTCCTGACTTCTAGGAAACATAGTATTTGCTTTATGTTCAATAAAGCCACCCTTATCTGGAAAGGAATGTAGCATAATCTCTAAATAAACTGCAGATTTCTCCCTCATTCTGAAGAACAGCAGTTGCAAATTTGTATATTGATTTCCTGTTCAACCTGTCTGCTCATACAGTACAGAGTTTTATGCATGGGCTAAAATGAATATTCTGACTTGCATAGAATTTTTATAAATGTATGCATTAATGTGTATTCTTCTCAGTACACAAACACTTAGTACACAATTCAGTGTATCAGTTTACATATATCTAAATGTAATATTAAAAAGTGGAAGTTTATGAAGTGAAATATTTTCATCTGTTTTCTTTATATATGTTTTATATTGAAACATGACTGTTTTAGTTTAAGGATCATGACTGTGATTCAGCTTAACTTACTTTGTGTACATAGATATGTACTGGGTTTTGGGTCCAAATTTGCCTTTAGTATGCCAAACTGAGAATTATACATCCTTAATTGCAGCAATACTAATCGCAAAATAAAGATGATAACCTATAAACCATTTATAATGATCATTTTATGTCAATATTTTGTATCTTCAGAACAATGGTATCTTAACAGTAATAGTAGCTGGTTCTCCTCTTGAACCTATAACCTGTGTAACCACAATCTCTTGGATCTAGTAACTGTGCCAGCTATGAATGCCACCTTGTGGTGTGGATCTTAAATCTATCAGGAAAGTGTTTTCTCCCATTATGTGCATGCCACTAAAGCACCAGTGGGCAGGTTGTGCCGGGCAGATCATTTTTCCAACTCACAGTGTTCACAGTTGAATAAGATTTATCATTACTTTCTCCACCAATATCATACATAGAAACTTCAAACATTGTAATAGATTGTCAGGTCAGAAAGGATGGAGTTTACAGGCAATATCAGGTTGATTTCTCTGTCTTTCGAGTCAGTTACATGATGTTTTCTGTCCTATTGTCAATTTCTGAATGGTAAACAAGAGGAATGATAGTATCCTGTAATATTTTGGCATCTATAGAACTTCATTGACTTAAAATTCCAGAAGAGGATAACCTTGCATTTGTTTGTTTGTTTGTTTGTTAGCATATGGTGTCTAAGTAGGACATTGTTGCCTCTGAACAGGTAACTTAATTTTGATTATATTTATAATTGCATGGTTTTGTATTTTAGAAAGATTCTGCAAATGGCTTTTTCAGAAGGTCTTTAGTGTTGGTTATTCTTCCCATAATTCCTTCCTCTACTGGGCCCATTCACTCCCACCCCATTTAATTCTTCCTGTTTCTTTGTCCTCCTTTTACCCTTCAAATAACTAACTGCATTTTATTTTCCCTCCATTCCCCTTGTCCCTTATTAATTTCTTGACATTTGTGAATATTTTGAATGAGACATTCATACATAAAGATTGGAAGTTAACATCTAAAATGAGTGAAAATATGTAATATTTGTCTTTCTGGATCTGGGTTACTTCAACTGAATGATTATTTCCAGCTCTATCTTTACCTGTGGATTTTCCAATTTCATTTCTCTTATTAGCTGAATAATATCTTCAACCCTAAAATGACAAGTGAGTTCATATAATGCCTCAATTTCCAGAGGTTTTGAAGATAAGCATTAAATCCTAAAATGTTTATTTTTAAAAATTTCCCATGAACCATAAATTTCCACCAATCGTATCACATTTACAAAGCACATCTTCAGAAAGGTCCTCTCAAGAGCTGTTACCATCATCAGAATTATAATGACTGTATTATAAGTGCAAGCATACATTAGGGATAATTAAACTATTCTTTGAGAATTTTACTATATATATGTATATTTTCATGATCATATATGAAATATCATTATATCTGTCTTTCCATTTCTGGCTCCAATTCTTTCTGGATCTTCCCCATTGCTTCCCCTTAAAACTGCTTCCCCTTTCATGGCTTTTACACTGCTAATAAAAATGCATATCTTAGTCAATTGTACTTTCATAATTATTAGTGTTTTAGTTAAATGTAATTAAATAATTTTCTATCTCCATATGCATCCTCCAAACATTTCCATGTCCCCCTCTACCCTATCCAAATCATAACATTTTAAATGTAATTATTTTTGTTAAATATGTGTGTGTGCACATAAAAGTTTGTTAGTATTGCCTTATAATTCTCTAAGAACTGCTATTAGTTCTTTGATAATTATATTTATAGATTTGTATTCAATACCAGAGCAAAATTAATATTTTGTCTGAATTGTTTTGAGGTTGCCATAATAAAACTCCTTAGGCTGGTTATTATAAAGTAAAGAATTTGATTCCTAATTCTAATGGCAGAGTTATGGAATTACGAAAATATTTCACTAACGGCTTAAAAGCCCTTGTTGCAATTGAAAAGGATATGAGTTGGTTTCTGAACCACATGAATGCTCACAGCTGTTAACACCTATAGTCCAAGGGATGCAGTACACACTCTGGTAATCGTGTGTATGTGTGTGTGTGTGTGTGTGTGTGTGTGTGTGTGCACGCGCGTGAGCGTGTGTGCAAACACTGATATGCATAAAGTTAACAAATATAGTGATGATGATCATGATGATAGGAAATGATTAGAAAACTTTAAAACATGGGGGAAAATTTACCCTTGAAATGAGGAGACAATTAATCAAGAAGTAATATTAAGAGGATTTATGAATAAGCAAATTTTTAAGAATTACAGCATAGTTCAGTATATTCTATCATTCTGAGAAAACCTAGTATTCATAATTTATAAACAATATTCTGACCAGGTAATCACATTTTAAAACAGTCATCACATTTTATGTTAGGAAGAAGTCACAAACATTTAACATGTATTAAACAGAGCATGGTAGTACTGTAGTATTGGAAAAGCCATGAAGTGATGTGTCAAATGACCAGTAAAACATCTTTTTACATATAATATCTACATTTATAGGATAAAAACATTATATCCTATAAATATCTATATAGATATAGATGCCATACTACTAAATAATTTCAATTTATTTACATGATTTCCCATTTTGTAAAAAAAAAATAGTGAAAAAAATAGTGTACATATCTCTGACACATAATATTTATGAATTTTTTCAAATCTCTTGGATTTAGGATCCAATAAAATATTTTAAGATAGCAAAAAAGTTAAAGCCTGTGAGGATTTAAGGCTAGTTCACCTTGAATTTGTATGGAAGAAGGTATTCTTCCACTGTTAACTTCAGTGTGTTTATACACATCTAGTAAGCACATTGGGACTATGTGCAACCAGTGTCCTGTAAGAACTAAGGATACAGTGGTACCTAGGAAGAAGTTTCTGTTCACAGATTACTTAAAGTTAACATTTGGGAAACATTTTTTTTGTATATTTATATACTTGGTATATAAATTGTGTGGAGAGAACACAATACCATATGGGCTCTACAGGAAGAAGAGGACAAATAAGTAGGACCTTCTAGGTCAAGTTAAACACTAATGTTTTATGCTTAGAGTGGTAAGTGTACTCTCCGTTTTCTAAATAGGCAGCAATATAATGAGGTTTGAGTTCTGAAAATTATTCTGAATTTATTTGCAGATTTGGAATTTCACTTCTTAATTCCAGCTCTAAATGCCAATATATCAGTGGTGGGCTTTATCAACACAAACAAGGAAACTTCCTGCAACCTGTCCAAACTAATTCAAATGAGATTATGTCACACTGGAGAGAAAAAAATACAAATGAAATATAGGACTTCTCTCCATGATACTATGTATCTAAGGGTGAAATAGGTAAGTTAGCCAGTGGATAGGGTCAAAAGTAAGAAACTAATCAAACGACGTTCAGTGTGAAGGACTGGGAAATGCCAGTGTGTTCTACACTTTTTATAACAGTGTAAAGGATAAAATTAAAAAGTACTGAGCCAAATAAACAAAGCCAGTTTCTTACTGAAAAAGAAAGAGCAGCAGAATATGTCTTTTGAAAAGTCACTGAGTCGAGGAACGTTTTTAGAATGTGACATGTGAGCCAACCCCTGAATGTTAAAGGAAAGAACTGAACAAGAAGGAGGAGTCACAACAAACCAATTCAGAATACTCTAAAGACTGAGAAAAGTTAGCATAGAGTTCTCAAATCAAAATCAAGTTTGGGATTTTCAAATAATACTAAATAGACATTCTTATGTGGTTTTCTATACTAGGAGGGGGAATAGAATGCAGGCAGGCAATAGTGAGAAGATGAGGCTTAGAGAATTAAGAGTGCCAGGTATTTTAGTGTAAAGGACATCCATTGTAATGATCTGTCATTTGTTTTAAAATGTAGATTGAAAACACACACACACACACACACACACACACACACACACACACACACACACACACACATATATATAGAGAGAGAGAGAGACAGAGAGACAGAGAGAGACAGAGACAAAGACAGAGAGACAGAGAGACAGAAAGACAGATGTTGTTCATGTGCATATGTGTATAGGACTGACTGCTTGGGATTAGATAACGTATTAAGGTTCTCATCTCCAGAAAAGAAAGAGTTTTCTTCTCTTAGTCATTAATTGCTTGAAGCTCTTCATTTAGGGATGTTTCTTCATGAGACTGGAGGGGGGGAAATGAGGTTTGTAAAAGATATAAGTACACTATTTATGTAACAAATTCTCAAAAAAGAAGTATGAGTAGGAAATATTATATAAAATTATTTATGAAAAATAATTATTTAAATAAAATACAGACTTGATCACTGTTTATAAAACATAACAGATAGGTCAGGCTTGAAGAAAGGTTGAAGTCATCTCTTAGGATTTGCTGCTTTGGTATAATAAAGATGAGGCAAGTGAATAGAAGAGGTAATGGTTTTTAAATGTTTCATATATAGGGCAAGTCTGTATAACCAAAACACGTGTGGATGAATAGGATACTGTATGTTAACTTGTGTCTTTACAATAATTTCTGCTAACATTTATGGGGTCATGATTCATTGTAGTGAAGAAATTGATAGTAGAAGGATCTTATGACCATGATAAGAAGTTCTGTGCACAAAAATGATAGGAAATTTAGAGAAAACAACATGAAACTTAAATTTAAACATATAGATTACACACAGAGAGCAGGAAAGACAAGATAAAAGAAGTATAATGAGCTAGCCACTGTATAAATTATCATGGGTAAAAAGGATTAAAAAGACTTTTGGAAAGTTTAAAGGTTATCAGGAACTTTGAAAAAACCAAGTTTAATCAAATGCTGGTAAGAACTTCAAAATTTAAGAGGTTAGAACTGATTCAAAGATAGCTCTTCAGAAATACTGAATTATAGTGGGAAATTATGAAATTAGGGAAAATATCTTTGAGGTGGAGAAAAAATGGTATGTATTATTTCATTTAAATGTTAAGTACAATTCTTGTATTTTCCATCAATTGTTAGGAACAGGAAGATCTATTTCTAATTCAGCAAACTGTTTAGCAAAATACATAAAAATAATGTGAAAGTCTTTATGGTATTTGTTGGCTTATTCATTGTGAAAATTTTAAAAGTTTATGGTTATAAAACTCAAATAAAGTGAGTAACATTTATATATGCACTCTATGAATATCTTGGAAATACCCAAGAAATTAAAATATTTGATTTTTTAAATTTTATTGTACATAGGAAAATGTACATGTTCATGCTTATTGTTGTGAATAATTTCACATTATGATCTTTCAAGTTTTTGTACCAAAATGTGATTTTATAAATGCTAAATTGCTAAACATTATTTAATAAAAGAAGAATATTTATTGCAAAATATGTGACCTAGCTTAGTTGTAATATTACAGTATTTCACAATTGCATATGTTTCTATTTTGTCTGAGACTGTATTGAAGGGTTATATTAGCATAAATGTCAAATCAAGCCCTCTTTTATTTTGTCATCTCCTAAATTATTGAACAACACGATGATTACAAGGATTTTATTACTGACAAATGATTAATGATATATACAAAACAATTTCTTCCTCATTTTGCTTAAATTATTACTTAAAACTTTCAAGTAATTATTTCATTTTTTTCTGGTGTTGATTGTGAGTTATCTGTTATATTCTCTCTTGCTACTTTCTATGTACCTTCTATGTATCTTCTCTATAGGCTATGTTTTCACAAATCAGTAAAATGAATATTCTAGATATAGCAAGTACTTAGATAACTTCTACTTCTTGAGTAATTTAAGTGTTTATATTTTAAAGGATTACAATGATCACTGTTAGGTTATAGTGGAGAAGATAATGTATATGAATTTTTCACAGCCTATTTGTCACACTTATGTTCCTCCCAACCACAGCACAGTTCATTAAGATGAAGGCCACTAGTCACATTAAATTCCTGAGAACACTCATGGTATCTTCATAGTTAAAACTATTAGATCAATATACACGTGTTATTAGGTGTTTTTATATTTGTCCACTCAACATCAGAAAATAAAATAAAAATTTGAAACTCAAAGCTAACACAAATAAAATTGGGCTTTTTTTCTGTCGAAAGGAGAGAGTGCAAAAAATGTTCATTTCTCAACAAATATTATTCCTTCTCATTTCCAAATGATAGTGAATAATTACCTTATATCATACCCAAGTGTTGAGTAACCTGGGTAGAATATGAAGAGACTGACATCATGGCTGTGCCCTGGTCTGCTATTTCTCAAGTGTTACATTCACTCTTAGTAGATTTCCTCACTACATACTATGGAAAATGAGGCTGATCTATTTGTAGACATTTAGTTTTCCTTAGGATTCATTTGCCACTAATTTATCATTCCTGAGAAAATCACCTGGTGTCATATTTATGTCAGGAAGAAAGTGAGTGAACGTTTTTTATGGATTCCCCAATCATCATTGGTAAGTAGAGGAGAAATACAGAAGATAAAAAATTTACTTTGGGTTTACACATATAATATGAGGTAATTTTTTGAATCTTTTGCAAATGCATTTATCATATAGTGCTCATGCTCATTTGTGAGGTCCCATCTTGAGTTGAAGACATGTTTGCCTTCTCATGTTTTGGAGCAAAGAAGAATTAATACTTTATTCTCATTTATTTGTGAAAAAGAAAATAATTAAACAGTATTTCCTATGCAAAGTTACAATAATTCTTTATGATATGAAACTCACCTGATTGCAGAGATATTTCTACATTAACTGGCTGTCCTAAGAGTCAAATAAAAACACCCAGTATTTTATCAAAAGCAATTAATCTTTTGTCAAACAGTGTATGACATTTCACTGTGTAATTGCACAGGAAATTAAAACTCTTTTCATAGGTTTAATAATGTATGAGAGATGGGCTTTGGAATAATTGTTTTATTAAGCTTTATCATCCTAGGGCGTGGTGTACAAGCTGTGGCTTGCCACTTTGCCTCTGTCATCTCCAAGATGAATTAGAGAAAAACACTACAGGGACTCCATTCTGCCTCTCCAGGACACAAGCAGGCGATGAAATTCAAACAAGTATCTATCACTTTTATTTTTTTCTTTCTGCAGGCACTGTCAGGCTTTGATTGCACGTGTGACATTTTCACAATAATGCTCTTTCATAGGCTCACATTACCATGTAGAGTAGGGTTGCTTCCTGTGTACATCTTGATGCGTTTTTGACAGCTTAATATATCTTTAGAATTTTATTTTTTCTATACCTTAAAATATGAGTATTCCACTAAATGGTTATACAACCTGTGTGTGTGTGTGTGTGTGTGTGTGTGTGTGTGTGTGTGTGTGTGTGTAAAAGTGAGAGGGGAGGGATCGAGGGAGAGAGAGAGAGAGAGAGAGAGAGAGAGAGAGAGAGAGAGAGAGAGAGAGAGAGAGAGAGAGAGAGAGAGAGAGAAAGTGTCTTTATTTGTGTACCAGTGCAGACACAGGTGTATGTACTTGCACCTAGAATACAGTGGTTGGCTTTGAGGGAATTCCTCAACTGCTGTCAACCATGATTATTGAGACACTACCTTTCATTGGTCTAGTACCTTCTGCTTAATGTAGACTGCCTTGCTAATAAAGACTAAGGGCCTGCCTGTTTCTGTCTGCTCAGTGTTCAGATTACAAACATACAAACATGTTCTACCATGTTTGGCTTTTGAAGGATGTTTAGAGCAAAGATTCACACATTGCATATTATAAAAGTTGTCATATTTAGTAAATATTTAGGGAACTAGAAAGGATAGATGATAAGTAAATGTTATAAGCATGATATTTAAACGACATATAATCTGAAAGATGTAAAATCTGTATTCATTATTTGGTGGTGAATGAATCTTTAGTCCTCATTTTAATGTTATTATCTTATTATATAAATGTATAGGATATAAGAGACAATTATAAGCAAATACTGAAGATAAAAGGATTGCAGTGACATTTTGAGAAATAAAAATAGCAAGATGAGATGACAGAAGATGACAATATTCAATATCAAAGCTGAATACTTAACTTCAACCCACACATTGTACTAATAAAAAATAGATATTTCTTTTAAGTTGAACTTGGTTGAAATATTAAACATAGTTCTTAACAATAAAGAAAATTAACCTCATTTTTCTAACTATGACAGTTCTCTGAAATGTTGCAACTGTTCCACTCATGTTTTGCAACCAAAATTTCAATAATAATCATTTCTCTTGAGAAGTTATTTGGATATTACACATGACTTGGAAAATTCTATGATACATTATTGGAATGAATAAAGCAACTTTCCATAGGGTTCAACTACAAAGAGATTCTTCATTACAGAAGCTGCTGTGTTAAGTAACTCAAGTACATGAAAAGGAGTCAAAATGTTAATATTTCTTTTTTCAAAAAAATTACACACACACACACACACACACACACACACACACACCATCACAGCTGCCTTACAGTCACCCTGTAAGGAATGCCAATATTTCCAAAGGTGATGCTGCTCAGAAATGCACTTTACAGGAAATGATGCGATAACTCATCCCAGAACAGATGTGGATGAAATTCTGATCATAAAAGGAAAAATGAGGATCTGGAAAAGGAAAATGTAACACATAAAGGACAGTAAGAAGAAAAGTGCAAACTAATGGAAAACAGTAAATGAAAGCAAATGGAAAAAAAATAAAAGAGTTTATATGAAAAGAGTCCCGGGAAATAGAATGGGAGCAAGAAGCTGCTAGAACAGCATTTTGTGATGGTGAGTGTTGATGCTAGACTTGGCACAGATTCGATGGGGAAGAAATTCTCAAGGAATTGTCCTGATTAGTTTGGCATGTGAGCCTGACTGTGAAATATTAATTGGGTTAATATAGACGAGAACACCTGCCCAATGTGGGTGGCACCATTCCCCTTGCAGTGAACCTGGCTTATGTAAAACAGAAACTGTGCTGTGCACTATAAGACATGCATTAAATTCATTACTTTCTGATCTTGACAAAGAATACAAAGTGATCATCTGTTTCAGTTTCTGCTGCCTTGATGTCTTGGTAGTCGTGGATTTGTAACCTGGACTGAGAACCAGGCAAACCTTATTCAGTCAAATAGCTTTTATTGGAGGATTTTATTAGGCTAACATGAATAGAAAAACAGAAAGACATAAAGGTTGGTTATACACAAATAATTTGTGAAATGATGCATCATTTTATATTATCTCAGAAGTTAGTAAAAATCATTTAAAGACATGACTTAAAATTTTTTGACAATAAAATCTTTTTATTGAAGAAAAGGTGCTTCAGAATCCTCCCTAGCATTGCTTGGTTAACTGTACTCTCTGAGGAGAGTTGCCTTGATTAGTCATCCTTTGGGCCTTGTATCCTAGGAACTGACATATTTGTTACATAGCTTCTATCAAAATCAAGTGATAATAAACATTTTGTTTGGTCAGGAGTTCATAGGTATTAACATTAGAGGGAAAATAAGTAATCAAGAGAATATCTCTAAGTAGGAGAGCCTTACAATGATGTGGCATATTAGGAAAAAAACACTGTGTTGAAGATAATAGTTTTACAGCTAGTCAGGTTGAAAGTTAAGGAGTTAGATCAAATGTTTCACTAAAACAAGCTATGTCTGTTGACAGGATTGATTCATACTCAAAAGTTATATTCTAATACTCAATTTGAAATTACACAATCACCACAATAACAAAGGTAAGTAATAGTAGATGATTCTTTTACAATTTATTAACAAACAAAATCCGTTCACAAATATGAAAAAACAGAATGAGAACCTGAGCTGAGCCACCACGAACACCCTCCATATCTAGCTTACTCATTCAAAAAGGCTGTGCCCCTTTAGCTCTGCCTCCTCTCTAGGTCATGTCCACCCTCAGTGTAAAACCTGCCTCTTGAACTGGAATGCTCTTTTCAATTTAGATAGGAGACCAGTAGCAGAATCTCCATAACAAGTACTGCTATTATTGATAGTCTCTGCACTATTTTAATATAAAATAAATAATTTTTCCAATCACATATTCTACCTAAATTATAAACCTTAATTCATGAATACTTTTATTAAGTAAATGATGAAGTTATACTGATAAAAAACTTTGTGTTTAAACAAATATCAATCATGTAACCTTAGAGAAATTATTAAAACTTTTTTTCAATTGCGTAGTTTCTAAAATTCAGTGATACCATAAGGGTATTTATAGACATGGAACTACTGTTATGTGGATAGTAAACTCTGATGGATTTGAGAAATGATCCATAAAAGAAAATCTCTGCAAGGTAATGGCTGGATACTTATGTTTAGCTAACTTATCTTAGCATCAAACTCCTTTCTAAATATTTATACAAATAGACAATAGCTATACCAATAAACAGAGGCCACTCTCAGTCTTAGAGAATCATTTATTTTCAGTAAACAGTGGTAAATTTAGATAGTCATGGCTGGACAAATTCTAAGGATAAGAGATGGAGAGTTCTCAGTGATGGATGAGTGATTTTCAGCTCCCCTCAACAGATATGCTCTTAAATCCTCATAAGTCCTTTTGATGTAGACCTTATTGGGTCTAACAGGAACCAACTGATTAAGAAGAAGCAAAAAAGAAATTCTCTGATAATATTACAAAAATTCCTCTACTAGCTATTGGAAGAATTTCTGACTCCATTTTTAGATGTTACCATTTTACATCTACACGGCCAAAAATACTCTTTGAGTTACAACAGCAATATTGATGATTAAGACTTAGTTGGGTAAATTATTCAATGATAATTTCCTTGTGATTTTTTCCATTACCGATATCTAAGTTTAAATTGTAGTTGACACTCAAATAGCTGAACAAGCACAATTTTCCTTTCTTGATTTTTACATATGTAATTTCATAGACTCAGAAGTTCCATTTAAATATTCCGGGTAAATTATAATGTTCTTTTAAAGATCTCACTTTTTAATGAAATTAATGGTATGGCTATACTGGTTCTGTATTGCACTTTAACCACTCTCAAGAATACTCTATTTCCAAGCCTTGGTTATAAACATATGTCACAACATTGTAAATGGCAGGCATGGACCAAACATTCCTATTTTTATGTTAATATGATATTTAGAGGAGGATAGTCTCTTAGTTTATTAGAGAACATGGAAAGCAATTTCTGACTTTTGTTCCTTATCATTATTCCTTCAGCTTTATCTTCCATCTAGATTTTTCTCTTTAGGTTTCTTTCTAGAATGACTCTTTGTCCTCTTAATATCAGTATATTATACTGTAGAAATTAAGGCAAAAAACACACCATTCCTTATGTTATTTACTCAGTAGATCATAAAGTACCTTATAATTTAGGATACTGCATTGTAAACTATGTTTATTAAATATTTCCTCCCAGACCACAGCAACAAAAAAAAATCAATTTTTGCCCACTTAAATTCTGACCTCATTCCATTCATTTTGATTCTTTATATTAAATCAATGAAACATTCAACCTATATAATGATTACTGGGCATGCAAAAGAATCATCCATGGAGTTGTTCCTCTATTCTCCTGTCTCTCATTGTCTCTGTCCTCCTGTTCACTCGTTCTCTGTGTCATTTCTCTTTTGCCTCCTTTCTTCCCCACTTAAGGTGCTGTTTACTCTGATGTTTCTGATACCTCGGTGCTTATATAATTTTGATCATTTTGTGAACTCCATTCATCATATGGAAATTATGACAGCATTCATTTAATATGGAGTTTTACAATTTTACCATGAATGTGAGAACTGCTTATTATGGATTTGTTCTTTGATATAGGCAATATACTTTACTTTCTATATCAATGTATTGGTGTCAAAAACAATTTCATTTTTAAGATATTGACATCTAGAAAGACTTCCTTTTTTTTTTACTTCTAAAAGAGACATTTTTATAGCTTAAAATAATATGGATGAACAGTGTTTTGGGTTCAGTAACATTTTATTTTAATGTTTGTATGGCTCCATGCTCTCATTATCTTTTGTAGTAAAATAACTGAAAGTATCAGTGTTTTAGCCAATGTTAAATTTAGCTTCTTAAGAATTTTAAATAAGCATATATGTGACAGCATTACATATTTAAAATCAACAGAACGAAAACTGTATTAATATCTAAAGCTATAATATATAGTAAATAAAACCCCTCTTGTGTGTTCATAAGAAACAAAATAAATGTGTTGATTATAATAAAATTTAATTTCACTTTCTATATTTTTATTAAATCTTTAGGATCAAATGCTTCCCCATGGGAAAATATCAGCTTAAATAAAATATTATAAATGTTCATAACCGGTATGGAAGCTGAGCCACAATATCTACTGAATGGCTCCCTGTACCCAGAAGTCTCGTATTGTCTAGAAACTTATATCTGTAGTTATTTTGAAATCTATATCTTATGACAGTAATAATTACTACAACATCATTAATTTCCTTTTTACTAACTCTACATTATATTCAACTATAATTATTTTGGTGCTTTTGCATTGGTGTGTAAAATTTTATTTCTTAATGACTTGCTCTAGAAAGAAGAATATTTCCATGTAAGACTGAAATGATTCAAAAGGTTCTTCAGAAAATGAAGTAGAGTATAAACATGGGGATTAAACTATGAGGTCATGCTATATTTTGTTTTATGATATTATCTGATTTAATAGTAAAAATATGCTGTAATTTAATCTTTTGGATTAGAATTATCATTAATTCTTATGTTTTACACTTAAGATATTAATTCTAATTACTTGGACTATTTTTAACAAGTATATAAATTGATAGTCATATGCCCATAAAATATATTCTCTTTTATTTTGTGGCAAGTATAAACAAAAGTTTATATTTCTTGTTTTGAAAGTTATGTTATCAAATGAAACTATAAAGAAAAGATGTAATCAAATGTTTCTGTGTTAACGAAGCATGTTTCTAGTACTGACAAGCAATTTCTCCCTATACATACTTTTAAGAGGTAAAGAAGCTTGCTAGAAACAAGCCAGAATTCAACAAAAGAGGCTGCATTCCACTGCCATGAGTTATAAGATTACATTGCTTACTATAGAAGTTAATCCTCTTGCCTTAAAATTATCAAAATATGAAAATATTATGCTTATTATTTCATTCAGAAATCTAAGCTGTAATCAAATATCCGAATTAGTATGAAGACTCATAGGCAACACATGGATTGAGAGAAGGCTTGGTGATTTTTTTATTTACAATAAAGAAAATGGGTCTCTAGTATGACTAAGCTTACACTAGTTTTATTAGAATTTTCAGGTCAATGAACAAATAGTAATTCCACATCAGAGACCAAAGAGATCAAAGCACCCACCATCCTTTAAGAAGATGTCATCCTGAGAAGCTCATCTTCATGTAGCTGGGTGGCTTTATTTTATTTTTCTTTTGTTTTTCTAATATGTTGAGTTTTCATATACCTAGATGAATATTGAAAGTGGAATTCTATGTATCTGGAAGGATTAGAACATTGCAAATGGCAAAGTCCAATTCTCAGAAGCTGTTTAAGTAAAAGATCTAGCATGAAGAAATGCTGAAGAAAGCTTATTCTTTGGAGACTGATATTCCCTTCATGGTGGCCGTTGGTTTACAGTTCAATAATGGCACTGACAAATCTTTATACCTGACTGAGTGGTCAAAATGCTTGAAGCTAAATTTCCTTCCTTTGTGCTTTCATATATGGTCAGCCTTACCCTCACAAGCTGTCCTGTTTGGTATATTTTGTTTGTTTGTTTCTGTTTTTGTTTGGTATTGCTTGTTTGTGGTGTTTGTTTTTTAACAATTTGCCAAAAGCTCGAGTTATCAACTGAGAAAGTACCTCCATAATATTCACCTATAAACATGCTTTGGGGCACTGTCTTGAATGGTAATTTATTTGGGAGGCCCCAGCCCATTGTGGGTGGTATCACCCCTAAATAGGTTGTCCTGGGGTATAAAAAATGCAAACTGAGCAAGCCAGGAACCAGCAAGCCAGTAAACAGCATTTGTCCATAGTTTTTGCTTCAGTTCTTCCCTTCAGGTTCCTGTCTTGAGTTCCTGCCGTGACTTCCTTAGTGATGGAGTGTGTCCTAAAAGTTGTAAGAATGAAATAAACCCTTTCCTCTCAGTAACCCCCAAATTATCATTACAATAAATAAATTCATCTTATCAAATTTTCATAAACATTAAAATATTTATTCACATATACTTGTTTCTCTTTCCACTGAGGCCTACAGAGCTGTATTGTAACATTTTCAGTTACTGAATTACTGACTTCTTCCATGATAATGGATTATAACTAATTGCCACAAGAGAGTCTTACTCTACCATATTAACAGAATGAAGTTATTGTGATCTTTTATTTTTTTTTTGAGAATGTAACTAAAATGGAAAGAATCACATTATAAGAATGGGAGGTAGATTGTCTCTTATGTTTCACAAAAAAAAAATAGATTCAGAGAAAAGAAAATATGCCCATTTTGCATGAATAGAGTTTCAGAAATTTTAAACCACATGCAAGAATAATATTTTCCACATGGAAGTCAGAAATAAAAAGCAAAGTTTTTTATTCTTCCCTGTTGTGTCTCACAGCCATGTAGTCAAAAGTGCCTGCTTCTCTGCCCTGGAATCATAGGATAATTTGTTTTAAATTTCAACAATATTTTAAAATCAATCACTCTTGTGAATCTACTCAGCAACTATTTCTACTAGGGAAAATCTAATTTTCTTTGCACCTAGAACAGCCAAAACTGGTTCATATGTCTGGAACAAAAAACCTCTCAGAACTCTCAGGGTGTTGAATATGCAGTGAATTATATGAGTCAGTAACTGAGAACTTTACAAAGTATTTTTATTATTTAAGAATTAGGATCAGTTGTTAGAAGTTAAAATATTTTCTTATATTCCAAAATATTTCAAAGTCAGTAAGATCAAGGTTTGCTTTAAATCCTTATAGGATGCTTAGTAAAATCAGAAACTTAAGGAGCCAGAAATTGCTTCATAAGAAGTATATATGTAAAGGTTTGTACATAGACATGATTAATCACACATATATATTCTTTCAAAAGAAGTATATGTGTAAAAGTATGTACATATACACGATTATTCACATTTATACATATCTACACATATATATCACATATTATTATATATGTGCTATATAGCATATTTATGTAAATAGCCAGTGGGTTTGTGAATATGAATATAAGCAAAATGCAGAACATTTGAAGAATAGAAGGTAGAATTCAATTATTGCACATAAAGCCACTATGATTCTAATTTCAAAATGATATCTTTATATATAGTTTTAATTTCAGCATTCAAATTATTCTATGTAAGCACAGGGTCAGTAGAATTTGTAGAAGTCTCAATAGAAATTTATGTATTTAGTTAAATGAGAATATAGGGTAGGTGCACATTTATGTTATTGTATGTATCAAACATATATATATATATTCTTGGTGGCTTCATACATACATACTTGCAGAGACTGGAGAGTTGTGGGATTTCATTGAATTTGTCTTATGAAACGATGCTGATTTAAATTATTAGTTCTCAAAGATGTTCAAAATCTTCTTAAAAGATACTTGCTTTCTGATTCTAAACAGTTACATTTTTTGGCTATTGGCCTCAGTGAGAAAATATCAGATAACACATATATATATTAGTTACAATATAATAATAATAATCAATATTGTTATGTATTATTAATAAATTTATAAATAATATTAATAAACAATTGTGTTTATTTATATTATCATTTCTATTATTCAGGTGAATTTAGTAAACATTTCATTTAGTCCCTCTTTTTCTATGTTCCTTTTCAGTTCGAATTAACATCACCTCTAGAGAAAAGTTGAAAAGCCTGTCCTCAAAGAAAGGTCCATACTTCAGTCAGAAGCCCTCCCTGCGGCCCTCCATGACAGCTCCATGACCTGAGTTAGTGCTCTGCAGAATGAGAAGACTTCAAATAGCCAGGGAAAGGTTGTGGTACAAAAAGGGTTTACAGATGTAAAGGGTAAAACAGCATGAGGAACTGCAGAGGTGAAGTTCATACTGGTTGTCAGCTATGGAAGCAGAAAAGCATTTAATTTGTCCAGGACAGAAAGCAAACCCACGACAGCGCAGAGACACTACCAGCTGGCTAAGAGAGTAGGAGGGAAGCAGTGAACTATCAGCCAGAAAATCAACGGAGAACACTTCCGCACAGCTCATGTTCCCATTCGGAGCGAAGCAAAGACAGAGCGTGGTGTGATTGGCAAGCTTGCCAGTTGTCTTGCATTAAGGAGAGTACAATGAGATCGTGGAGCTAGGACTCCTCTTTTTTTTTTTTTTTATTTTTCCTTGCTTCCCTCTTATTAAATTGAAATTTTGAGATTCACATACTTTAAAGGCAACTATAATGACTGAGGAAGTCAAACTAAAGACAGAGCTGATTAGCAAGCATAATGAACAAAGGAGAATGTCAAAGAAAGTTAAAGAATATTGTTTTCAAAAATAAATCACCTGTCAAAATTTGATTGCAAAGAAGATCAAATACGAGTAGCCTGAAGTGAAAACTCAAAATGAGGGGGAGGGGAATGTACAAAGTAAGCAATCCCAATAAAATGAAAACCTTAGTTAGTTTTAAAAAAATTGTGGATAATTGGTATAGTAATGAAATATGATACTGTATAGGGAAAAGAAAAGTAAAATAAATTATGCGGAGTGTCTTTTAAAGTAAATTCCTACTGCGCTGCCTTGAGAAGATAATAATGAAATTATGATGAGTATTTGGTATTGAATTTTGATAGTGCTGACCAGTTAATTATTTTTGAATGTGTCTTATGGGTTATCCATGGTTATAATCACCAGAGGATAATAACTTTAGGATATGTATAGTGTGCTGCTGAATGGCCTAAGTAGAAGATTTTCAACTAGCAAACAAAATTAAGGTAATAAATTTGGGCTTAATAATTTGTTTTAGCTTATGTTGACAACACTGAGCAAAAATCTTGCCTCAAGAGGGCATTATAATTTTAAAAAACAAAAATGGGCAATGAATGGCGTAAATTATGTCACCATGTGCACATTAAATGCTGGCAGGATAATAGTGCATACTTAACAAGCTGTGTTTGCCCTGATATGGATGTCTGTGGTTTCTGCAAGAGTAGGAATTTAAGGTTACAGATTTGGAGTCTTCACTTCCCCTTAAAAAAACCTGAGCCTATGTAATTTTCCTGAACCATTCACTGTAGTAAACGTTAATTAAAGTTTAACTAAAGTAAAGAATATCTGGAAAGGTGTTTGCTGTTGTTGTGGCTGTTACTTGTTTGTGTATTGTACAATACTGGCCACTTGAGAATAAAGTAAGAATAGCACAATGTAAAATACTAAAAAGGATAAAAAGAACTTCTGGTACTGTTTTGTTATTGCTCATTTGAAACATTTTGAAAACAACTTTTATTTAGAATTGAGGAGTTTTGCCCTTGTGGTCACTACAAATGAGCTTCAAAAGCCTCCTTGTTGAACAACCATTGCTTTGCCAGTGAATTCTAGAGGCATGAATCCTAGACGCTGTTATTTTTCTATATTCTCTGTTCTTTGAAAAACTGTAGAGAAAAACATATCATGAGAGTAAGTCACAAGTCATCCAGTTAGGCCTTATGCAGCAATGTAACTGGCCTGTCAGAAATGGATATATTCTAAAGACATATTTGGTTCTCAGACTAACTAATAAAATCCATCCCAGAAGTTGGAATTTCACCCCTTAAGAATCTCATGATGGGAGAAGAAAATTCCAGAAGAGCCTTAGCAGAACCTTTTCTCCCAAAGAGA
This sequence comes from Peromyscus maniculatus bairdii, assembly GCF_049852395.1. NCBI lineage: Eukaryota > Metazoa > Chordata > Mammalia > Rodentia > Cricetidae > Peromyscus > Peromyscus maniculatus. The sequence continues at coordinate 30,315,957 of NC_134857.1, read as the reverse complement.
GATTTACTTCACAAAGTGAAAAAGATGGGTCAATCTTGGACAAGACAACATCTTGACTGGATCGGCTTAGATGTTGGCATCCATGGCCCTTTTTCTTTTTGCCATATTTTAACCTCACTTTAGGAAGTTTACAATATACTGGAAAAGTTATTGTGTCTCACTTTCCCACTACACAATGTGGTCACAATTAATACATTTCCTTTTCCTGCTTTTTTATTCTTTGTCTGTATTAATTTGCTTACTGACCACATGTGACAGAATCTATTTTGCTAGGTACATAGACTATACCCTCAAGTTCACCATTAGCAGCACTGACAGGATTGTTTCTAACAAGACAAGGCAATCCTCAAGATAATGAAACTTTTCAATAGGAAAAAGGAAGACACTGGAGAGTAACAAATTCCTGATCCAAGAGAAAAATGTCTGACCTGGGTGGACACTTTGCATTCCAGTTGGGACAGATCACTTACTTGGATGTGAAACCACCCCTAGAAGGGCGAGCCCACTTGAGGTTAAGCTAAAGAGAGAAGCAGAATAATTCGCCCTTCAATGAGGTATTGTGCACTCCACCTCCCCAGTACAAGTAGCTTATAGGTCTGCCCATTTTTTGAAAGGGTTCAGAATTATTTAGAAACAAACAAAAAAAATCCCCAAAACAACAATGAAAAATGCCCCGAAAACATAACTTTATTCTTTCTTTTTTTTTTCTCCCTTAGCTTTATATTCTTAACATTTTGAAGTTTTCCTCCCAAAATTTGTCCCTCCTTACTTTTTCTCTAAATCCTCCTTGCCTTCCATAAGGCCTGTCAGCCATCTCCCTGACCTTTATGCCAGCTTAAATAATGTTCTTTTTTTTTCCTTCTCTTTTCCATCATTTTCCCACAAGAAAGCTACTGAGTTTGAAAGCTTGGCTGCCCAGAAGCTTTTATTTTAAACTTTGGTAAAATTGTCCTGGAAAATTGTCTGGAATTCTTAAAATCTTTTCTTAATGAGTCGGAGTCCAAAGTAGGTGCCACATTTATCCCTGTGTGATTATGCTGATTTTGCCATGATAGAAATTATCCAGACAGATGAGTGATTCTAACTATGAAATGACCTTAAGAAGGTCAACAGACTTGGCTTCGCATGTTTTTCACATTTGGTTCTCCTCAGTCCATTTTAACTGTGATGAGGGCACATAAGGTTTGATCTCATCCTTAAGCTCGGTCTCTTCCATTGTAATGACCATATTCAGGAGGTCTGTGATTACTCATAGAAGAGCTAATGAACATAGTTTCATTACAATACAAACAATGAACTTTATCAGCAACCTGGTTATAGATTGTCTCCTCTGCAATAATAAGATACACATGAACTTTTACAAAGGCTGTGATTTCGACACTCTTAGAAATTCCTCACATAATTTATCTTCTTTTCTTATCAAATATTACAAGCTTTTTTCTGTTTTTTATTAAATAATATGATTTGCACACAGATGATCATTATGACAAGCTGCTCATATTTCCTTTTGTATAAAGATACATAAACAGATGTAAAGATTTTTCCCAAGTGTCAGTTTTCTCATTACCATTCAGAACCAGTCAAGAAAAGAGTTAGTTTCATGCAGTGAAAGCCAAATGTGGGCATGAGACAAAATTTTACACTGACCTTTAGTATATATTTCTTCTCCTCATACCATGATAGACTTGGAAGCAGAAAGTGAGCAGGATTAACTGGAATATACCTTTTGAAGCTTGCCCATAGTGACCTGCTTCTGCCAAGTAGTTCCTACATACTAAAGGTTAATCACACTAGATATTACACAACAAACCAGGAAACAATTCTTCAAATCTTGATCTTGTTTTGGACGTATCTGACTTACACTATGCTATTGTATATTGCTCCAATGTGTCTCCTGGTCTTCTCATACCTCGATGTTTAATCCAAGTTTAAAAGTACTTATGGTCAATATTTTTTGTAGTATTCAAAGGCTAAATTTCAAAAACTCTTAGATGTGAAAATAAAGAAAGTTATATACTTTTACACTTTCAATATACAATGACATAGAGTAAACATCCCCATTCCAAAAGAGGAAATGGTGGCATAATAAAGGAAGAACTGGGCAAATTAAGTCCTAGACCAGCAGGCCAAACAGGAAGTACCATAGTTTTATGCCTTGCATCAGAGTCATGTTAGAGCATCACTAAAGTCCAATGGACTTGGGCAACCATGGAGTAGGTAGCCGTTCCAGCTTTGACCTTGAAGTACCACCCCCACTGAGGCTTCGGTAACTGTCATGCCTACAAGGCAGAGCCTAAACAGGACCCCTGAAGACCTGAGATCTGGATGGGCCAGCTCTCTTGGTTCCTCCATCCTGGATGCTGGAGGTAGACCGAGCAAAGTTCTCCAGAGAATACGGCTAGACTGTTTCACCTTTTCTAGATAAATATTAGATTTAGGTTCTTAAGGATAGGACATCTTTTGGAATAACCTTTGTAACATGCCATTTACCTATGCTCCAGACTTCTCTGGATTTTAGTATGTGTCTCTTGTTTGATACTGTTTGCGTTTATTGTAGTTCCATCTTATGTAGGTCATTATCCCTTATTACTCCTGGACAATATTTGATAATAATTCCTTTTTATATAGTCTTGTATTGTTTAGAACCTTCTTATTTAGACAAAAAGGGGAGATGTGGGTAGCTGTTCCAGCTTTGACCTGTAAGTACCACCCCTACTGAGGTAACTGTCATGCCTACAAGTCAGAGCCGAATCAGCACCCCTGAAGACCCAAGATCTGGATGGGCCAGCTCTCTTGGCTCCTGGATCCTGGATGCTGGAGATAGACCAAGCAGGGTTCTCCAGAGAACACCGCTGGACTGTGCTTCACATTTCCCAGACCCTGTTACCTATCCCTTCACTTATAAGTTACCCTACAAAATAAACCTCCCTTTTAACTACGTGGAGTTGCCTTAATAATTTTACCAATAGAACCCTGTCTTGATGGTCTGCTACCACAACACAAATGGGTTTTACTCATGCTAGCTCTATTTAGTACAACTCTATTAAGCATATATATCAGACATTTCATTTCACTAGCATCTTTATCATACTAGGGTCCCCAGTTTTGCTCAAAGCGTCAACCTTGAGGCTTTATGTACAACTTTCTCAGTAGTATAGGCAACATGACCAGGGTACACATTGCCTGGCCACTGGAGCTCTTCTCACAGTTGTAAATGCAACTAAGTCATAGCTGTGTCTCTTCCCTTCTGTGTGCCTGCCTGCAAGCCAGCATCATAGAACTGCTGTTTGTTATGATTTAAAATCATTTTTGAGTAAATTCATGTTCTCAGGTATTTATAAATTATACTCTAAAAGTCAACTTGTTCATAACTTTAAAGTTCAATAACAAATTATTTGAAAATCTATAGCACCAGTCAAAAAAGCAATTATATGAATATTTATGCTCAAATTTTGATATACATAGATGAAAGTGTTATTTCTTTCTGCTATCACAAATCTAAGGTTGTTAGAAATAACATTTTCAACAAGAAAATCTAAGGGCCAATTGTATACTTGAATTTACTTGCAGTTTTATTATTAATTTTACCAGTATGATGATTAAATATAGCCAATTTATTGAAAACACTTGACTTTTTTGATGAATTAGGTGGTGGTTTTTTAAATTTATTTTATTTTAGATTTGAAAATATTTACAACTTTTCTTCTTTTCCAGTCCTTCCTCTAAACCTTCCCATGTGCCCCTGTCTGCTTACTTTCAAATGCATGGATTCTTTTCAGTAAATGTTACTGCATGTGTGCATGTATTTGTATGTATGTTTTCAGGGCTAACTATTTGACACTGAACATTTGGTTCTTGTCTGGGGAGGACTACCTCTCCTGCTCCCACATTTCTTTAGTTACCTTTAGTTCTTTGTGTAGGTGATGTCTTGTATGCTTTTCTCATTCCTATTTTCTTTTGAAAACATCTGCAAATTGCCCAAAATTTCAGTACAGAAGCTAATTGTTTGTTATTTCCTGCTTTTAGAATCTCTTCCACGTGATTTCACAACTTACTTCATTTCAGAGACAGATAGTAATATCTAGCTACATAGTCTGAAATTTGGTCAAATGGTAAGACTTAACCACAACAGAAAACAGGGAAAAAAGCCTTCTGATATTGCCATTGCCGAAATAAAAAGCAATGTTTCCATCATTCAAATACTTATTTGAGAAAATGAACAAAATATTTAGCAGAAAAAAGCTCATTCTTTTTTTCAGGTCTAGAGGTTTCAAGTAGGAGCTAATTTTATTTGATTATTCTATAAAATAGTTCATTTCTTTTAAAAGTATAAAACCCTTCCTGCCCTCATTACTGTTCCTGTATTTGATTCTCTTGTTCTTTACTCCCAGACCATCTTACTAAATGTTGTGACTGCTCATGTGCTCAAAATTAAAAGTTTTTCTCTGTGTCTATGTGTGACAAGGGTCAATATATGTATTCATTTGCAAAAAAACAAAACAAAAAAATAACAAACAAACAAAAAACCTGAAATGAAACCAGGACAATGTTTTGTGTTTTAGTAATAACATTTTGAATAATTCATACATGAATCCCACCAATTGATAGAAGTGTTAATTGAAACTCTACTGGGCAACATTTTTGTATGCCTATAAGCAAGGTTTATTTGGTTTGATTTCAGCTATCAACAGTACAATGATTTGTCAAATAGCCCAAAGACAACTACGTTATCAGGTGACCTACATGGTTAAGTGCCATCCACACTTGCCCTTTTCATGGCAGTTAGTAATGCCCCAGAGTCTGTTTTATTCATTTCAATTTTCACTACACTATTTTCACTTATGTCCAAATAATTTTAAAGAAAGAATATTCTTTGTAAAAAATAGAGGATATATATGTATATATAATGCATTATATATATATATATATATATATACACTAAGAGTCAGTATATATATATATATAATAGTTGTACATGTCTCTGTAATAGAATACTATAAGCTATGAATCCCATAAAAGTGGAAAGGCTGAGAAGCTTACTATCAGTTCTCTAAGCATTCTGATGTGTGGAGGGTCCATATCCCTTGCAATTTAAAATAATACTTTCACACTATCCACTGCTTAGGTGGAAGAGACAACACGAGTACTTCTCTTTTAATGATATTAATATCAATTATGAGGATTCTCAATTGTCTTGGTAGCAGAACTAATTAAATTCTTTTGGTCAGAGCAAACAAGAATAAACCAGAACACAAAACAAACATAAAAATGTAGGAAGAACAATTATTAAAGGAAGCAGGGGTTCAGTTGAATAGGAAGGGGATAGAGCTTAGAAATGATAAAATGTACATTTTAAACATATACTAAATTGTTAAAGAATAAAATAAACCAATGAATATCTAAGATGACTAAGTATAGCATGGGTATACTGCCAACAACACCCCAGACATCTTGTGTAAGGCAGCTTGCTTCACCAGTACCTAGGATTTGATGACAATTTTTGTTATATGGAATCATCAGTTAATATAAATTCTAAAAGGAGTTACCCATATGCTGGATGCCTCTGCATCATCTGCCCTTGCATGTTTTCTAAGCAATGGCACCAGAAGCCTAAACACAGAATATGTCCTTTGATGTGGCCTAGTAAGAGATATGTTAATTCCCTATTCTTAGTTCTAACATGGGCCTTTCTTAAGGAAGAAAGCAACTAGCTTCTTGCAGATTGTTGGGCCTTTAGGAAAGAGTAAAACAGCATCTTGACATTAGTGAAAGATACTGATAAGTTAATACTGATAAGTTTCAAGGGTGAAGGTTCTGATGAGAGTTCATAACAAAAATAATGCAACTGACAAGCAAACAAGTATTTTTTTTTTTTTTGGTTTTTTTTTTTTTTTTTTTTTTTTTTGAGACAGGGTTTCTCTGTGTAGCTTTGCGCCTTTCCTGGAACTCACTTGGTAGCCCAGGCTGGCCTCGAACTCACAGAGATCCGCCTGGCTCTGCCTCCCAAGTGCTGGGATTAAAGGCGTGCGCCACCACCGCCCGGCTCAAACAAGTATTTCTATAGCATGCAAAATAAGATAATAGCAATTACCCCAAATTAGACAAGCTGTCATTAAGGACAATAATTAGCAGACTACATCCAAACAGCTTGTTGAATTCTACAACTTATTTGTAAAAGTCAACATACCATGTTATAGACCAAACTTTTTTGACATGTAAAGAATAATTCTCACACATAATGTGTATTTCTGTGCATATTATACATACTAACTGTGTATATTGCCAAGAATGTGCCAAACTATCAACACAAACTTAGAAAGAATACATTAAGAAAGCCAAGATCCCTGATAACATGATTCAGTAAGAGTAGCTTTGCCTCGATATCTATCTTTTCATGAAAACCTTAAGAAATTCATAGGTACACCTAGTATAAACAAACCCTCTGAGTAAGATGCTCCCTTACATTTTTGAAGTTGATTGAAGTAAATAATGACATTATAGAGTGCATCATCTCAAAATCAAAGAACAGATCACCAAAGCTATAGAATATAAAACTGGCAAATTTCCGAGATGTATATTTAAAACAGAAGCATTAATTTTGGTTGTTTCTTCACTTATATAGTTATGCTCAAGTGAAGGAGCCCTTTTCTAATACAGTCAGGACAATAGACATAGCAATATTATAGTGTCAGATCTAAGCATCAGCCAAGTTTTTTACATACTTGGGATGAGGAGCAAAGAGTAAATTATGTTGTCTATGTATATAGGAGAGAGAGAAAGACAGAGAGTGACAGAAATATAGAGAAAAAAGGAGAGGAAGAGAGAAACAGAGATAGAGATGTAGTTGGAAGTTTCTCCTGGCCTTGTGGTCAGGATGAATCTCTCCTGCCCAGTCCTACAGCAACTCAGACCCAATAAACATACAGATGCTTAATATTAATTACAAACTAATTAATGGCCATTAGCTCAGGCTTTTTATTGACTAGTTCTTACACTTAAATTAATCCATAATTCTTATATATGTTTAGTCACATGGCTTGGTACCTTTTCTCAGTTCTGCCTTGTCATCTTGCTTTCTCTGTGTCTGGCTGGTGACTCCTGACTCAGCCTTCTTCTTCCTAGAATTCTCCTTGTGTACTTATCCCACCTGTACTTCCTGTCAGGATACTGGCCAATCAGCATTTTATTTATCAACCAATCAGGACAACACACATTCACAGCATGCAGAATGACATTCCACAACACTTCCCATTTTCTGTCTAAACAAAAGGAAGACTTTAACTTTAACATAGTAAAATTACATATAATAGAACAGTTATCAAACAAGAACCACAGGTACAATATCTAGTCTATTTGTTTTTGGCAAAATTAAAGAAGATATCCTATTTATCCTATATTTGTGAGTCTGAAGTTTCATATCTAATTTATCTTTTATCATAACCAAGTAAAATTATAACTATCTAGTCTTCAAATACATCAAAGTCCTCAAAAGGATATAATACTACCTAAGTAAATAGGAAGCACATTGTAAGAACCTTCCAAAATTCTGAAAAAGACAGGGTCAGCTATCTACCTGAATAGTCACCCAAAGTTCTGTAAATTTGGGACATCCATTCTTCAGCCTATAGGCCCAGTCTCTCGGGTTTTTTTTTCCCCTGGGTCCTGCAGAATATCTGGCAGTTTCTTCTTGAAGCAGGAACCTGAAGGACCATCTTGCCTTGCAAGGTTCAGTGGTCACCTTCCTATGGGTCCTGCATGTCCATTTTATACAACATACTGTCAAGCAGTCGAAACAAGGGCACTTTTTTGCCCAGTAGCTAACTTTTGCCACAAAGAAAGCAAACTACACAATGAGTTTCTTCAATGCTCATTATCTAATCTGAAGTAGATTGGTGCTGCCAGGAGCAGACACGTCTCAATACCTAGAAAGTCAAAGTTCTTAAAACATTTTAAATGCCATATTCTGTAGGTCTTTGAAGTGTTTAAAGATTACCTACCTAATTGAAATATATCTATGTATATCTAGAAAACAACTAATATGACTACAAGTTTGATTATCATAGATGATTAACTATTAATCTATATTTCTTAATGATACATTACAATTTTAAATGAGCTTTACACACATAATACCTTAAACAAGAGTAGAAATTATACATATACATATACACACAGTATACATATACATATACATATACATATACATATACATATACATATACATATACATATACATATACATATACACACAGTATAACAATATCTGACAGACTCATTTGTGTAGCAGGGTGTATGCAAGGCCTACAGCTCTACCTCACATTCAGTGTGAGTATTCCATGTAAACCAGATAAACTTGAATTCTTCCAGAGTCATGCCATGATTCAGAATTTTAAATTCTGGAAAATGCTGGTGTTTTTGGAATTCGGCTTCCCATTCTTCTTGGCTTGTGGGTGGCTTCATCTCCTTTATTAAATGCCAGTCTACTCTTGAAATATTAGATTCTGTCAGCTTAGTTATTCTTTCAAGAATAACTGTTTCAGTTACTGTCACACTGCATTCCATCGGCCCACTCTTTATTCATCTGCCTTTGAAGGAAGGGGCACTGTACCTTTTCCAGATTGCGAAGCCATTTCAGTGATGGTGCCATATTGTCTTGGCCTCAGAGGGCACCTGTTGCTAAAGCTGCAACCAACTTGTCTTGGTAAGGATCAGCAATAACCCCCACCCACCACCACCCCTTTTTTTTGTCATGCATACTGTCAGCAGTCTATGTGAGGGCACTTTCTTGCCCAGTGGTTAACTTTTGCCACAATGAAAGTTAACTCCATATGCAGTTTCTTTAATGCTTGTATCTTTTCTGAAATAGATTGGTGCTGTAAGAAGCAGACATGTCTCATAGTCATAAAAAAATAGAAAAAAATCTATGTTATTAAAACATCTTACATGCTATATTCTGTAGATCTATGAAGGGTTTGAAGATGACCTGTCTGTCTAAACTATATCTCTGTTTGACCTAGAAAACATACCTAATATGACTATAAGTTCAATTATAATGACTAACAACTTTCATTTCTTAATATCCTAATAGTTGGTAATAATAAATTTCAAGGATGAGCAAAATGCATTACATTGTTAATGAATTTTATACATACAATATCCTGAACAAGGTTAGAAATATACATACAGTATTTTCTAACAAAATCAATCTCAAATTGGCACACACACACACACACACACACACACACACACATATATATATATAATGTACAAAAATTCAATCCAATATAAACAATTTAAAACTAGTAGTTGCTTTCTAAAAGTCAATAATCTACCTTTTTATCATATAATATCTATCTAAATCAATCTCAAATTTGTAGCAATATACACAATTTGTATATTCCACAGCATAGAGAGACTGAGACAAAGAGAGACCCAGAGAGAGAAAGACAGAGAACACGCAGATAATCACAGATGATGGATGGGGAAAGAATTTTACCATTTTGAAGCTACAAACAATGTGCTTTCACTTTGATATTTTTTGAAAGTAAAACATCCTTCTCTGATCTAAATGAAATCTGGATGTCAGTATCTTTTATAAGCCAGTTTGTCTTCAACCTTTCCTCTCATTGTTACATTTCAGGGCAAGGGTGAGTTAGGGAGTTAGTGCTGTGGCTCTCTTGAAGCCTCAGCCTGTGAACAAGGGACCTGCTTCAGGTTCTTACCACTGACCTAAGTGGAAAGATAATATGAGCTTAGTATTCTTTCAGAGCAAAGCAATTATCTGCATAAATGGCCACATGTCTGATCTCTTACAGTATTAAGAACTTAAAATCCTCTCTTTAGAAGTCAAACACGACCCAGCACAGAGTCACGTGAACTTTCCATGTCATAAGTCACTAAGATATCTTCAGGGGCATTGAGAAATAGTGGGAATATTACATCCCCACAGTCATAAAGTAGATAATTTGTAAAATGTTTGCTGCAGTTTTATTTTGTTCATTCGAATGTAACCTGTGGAAACCCGAGTACCCCTTGTACCTTAACAGTATTTTTCACAGTTCTCATGAATAACAACATATGACACAAAGCCTAGTATTTTGTAGTAATTCTAGTAATCATTGCATGCTCTTCTTTCTATTTTGGTCACTCCAAAGATAATCTTGGCTGCTAATGTTAATTGCAATGCTATGTTAAGACACGAACCTCTGTTTCACAGGGAAAATTGAAAGGACGAAAGAATGGTGGGTAATTGACATGTGGCTGCCTGCCTTTTCAGAATTGTAGATGAAGAAAAAAATGCAAATATACATAGTCTTAAAACTACAGGAAGAAGACTACATACAACTTCTTAACATGGCTAAATGAAGTTTTATTTTTTTAAATTAGCATGGACAAAAAGCATAATATGATTAATTTTGCAGAACATACCAGATAAAGTTATATGAGACCATTAAGGATCAAGAGAAAAACAATAGTATTGTATCAACAAGAGTTGACAGAAACTAAAGAGTTACAGGAAAAAAGAAATCTATTATGATACAACCACAGCTCCCATATAATGTGAGTGCTAGGGCTTTACCAGACTTTAATTTGCTCATGAGTTAGTTTGCTCTCCTTTTAGACATTATGTATTAGGATGCTCAGACATATTTTAACTTGAACCTCATTGCATTATCAAGTGTGTTTCACTCCCCACAAAGTGATCTTGTGGTGATATTTTATTTGTGCTTTAATAAATAAAGCTTTCCCGGAGATCAGAGGAAATAGCAAGCCATTTTAAGTAAACTAAGAAATTGGGCAAAGATAGCACTATCACTTGGCAGGCAGGATCTCTGTGTGTTCAAGGCCACACTGGAAATAGAGCCAGGTGTAGTGGCACACACCTTAAATTCCAAAACTAGTTAATCATGGAGAACTGGAGGTCTATACAGACAGACAGGAAGTGACAGAGCTGGGTAGGAAGAGGAAGTGATGTAGCTGAATGGAGAGAGCAGAACAACAAGGCATATAGATGTGGGTAGACAGTAAGTAATTCACATTTGGAAGCTGCCGAGTTGGTGAGGTCAAGTTAGCTGTGGCGTTCCTATATCCCTGATCTCTCTCAGGCTTTCCCTCCTATATCTGGCTCCATGTTCTTTATTTAATAAGACTTTTTAGAAATTCATCTACATGTGCTGTGGGATGGTCTGTAGGTCAAATGGTCTGATTGTTCAATAAATAAAAGTCTGATTGGCCAGTGGCCAGGCAGGAAGTATAGGCGGGACTAAAAGAGAGGAGAACAGAGAGAACAGGAAGGTGGAAAGAGTCACTGCCACCACTATGACAAGCCGCATGTGAGGATGCTGGTAAGCCACGAGCCATGTGGCAAGGTATAGATTTATGGAAATGAATTAATTTAAGCTATAAGAAAAATTAGCAAGAAGCCTGCCACGCCCATACAGTTTGTAAGGAATATAAGTCTCTGTGTTTATTTGGTTGGGTCTGAGCGGCTGTGGGACTGGCGGGTGACAAAGATTTTTCCTGACTGTGGGCAAGGCAGGAAAACTCTAGCTACATACATGATCCAGGAAAACCTAACCTCTTACCTTTCTTTCTTAGACAGAGCCCCAATCCAGTCTCCATAGTACATGCTGCTCTTGCTTGGTGTTCAAGCTTTGCCTCTTTAACTCTGAGAAACTCTTGGTTGTTGTAGCTAGAAAGCACTTGTATTCAGCTGTCTTCATTCAGAATAACTGTTGAATATTAAAGTGCCAAAAAGTTAGAAGATGCCTCTCAAAAGAAATTCCTGATTTATAGTGTTTATTCTCATTTTACTGTGGATAATTTAAGGGTGCAAGGATTATATTGCCTTCTAAAAATCTCGAGAATTCCAAAATATGAATTATAATTGGATGACATAACTGTCTGTATGATACAACCAAATGGGTCATTGCATAATAAGTCTACCCCCACATACCTAAAAATCCATGGAGGCCTATTACTTGCTTTGAAGGTACAAAAGCAATGTAACTCATTGCCTACTCTCTCAGCCTTGTCAGCAAAGACTAATTCCTACAAATAGTCCTGTGAGGAGGTGTTGACAAAATGAAAATTATTTATTGGCTTCAAGTGTATATTGTGAATGCTTTAGAGGGTAGGGTTGTTATACATAATGAAAGATAAGTTTTGTGGACAGAACAAATTTTACTTTTAAGCTTTCAGATCCAAAGAACATAAATCCCCATGTGTAATATGGAAGGCAAATCTTTTAAATCTATTTTGGCATTGATTTTTCACTATACTGCTCATTGCTGTTCTTAAAGGGAAATCATTTTCTCAGAGAGCACATACATAATCACTCTTGAAATGTCACATTTAAAAAAGCAGTTACAATTACTTGAAGCATTTAAAATTTCAGTTGTCAAATGTGCCAGATACTTCCAAGATGAAGGCTGCAATGTAAACATTTCACCACAAAATCCTTTCTTTTTTGTGCACCCATTAGCCTGATAATAAAATATTTTAATGTAAATTGGTTCTAGAATTTTGGCTCATACACCAGTGGAGTGATTAAGTAAAGTCGTCCTCATTTTATGAATTGTGTGTGAAATTAGTACTCTGTGTACATAAAATGGTAGAGTTAAAAAGTTCACACATGCAAGATCTTTAGAAACATACCTGGTATATATCATATGATAGAAATATGAATATTTTTATTATTCTGATATAAACAGGAAGGGTGAGAAGGTATGTGCACATGTAAATTTTATGCAAATAAACTATAAAAGAACTATCAAACATTTAGGGTCAAATTTATATACACAGCATCGAAATCTGTTTTTCTATGTACTTCTCAACATATAAAAAATAATGAAAGAATAATATTCAGAACCTTGTGGGTGTTAGTTATTTGGGAGAAGAAAGTAATATTATTCAATATGCTCTAAAAAAGAAGTCATAATAAGGAAAAAACAGTCATTATAACGTGTTTCAGTAAGGGCATGTTTTGTTTAAGTTGAATAAAAGCTATTTAAAACTTTAAAGTGTGAAATTACCCTTGGCTTTTGAAGTGGTAGTTTAATGTAAATGTAAGAATTAAAAGGTGACTAGCCATGTATTACTTTTTCACATTTGTCAGCTTAATCCAGCCGGATAGTTTAGAAATTCTGTCACAGATGTCTGAAATTGTTAAAATTAGCATGTTTTATCTGCAGAATGCAGAATGTTCATTTACATAAAATTGGTTCATTTCTAACACAATGTAGCTATAAAATATGCTTTTATAAAATACATTCATGGTAGTTGAAACAGTTTATGGGGGAAATTGTTTATGAGAAAACAGAGTATCTTTTCTGATGAATTCCCATGATTTCTCCATGGCCAGAGTATCCACCAGCTTACTTTAACCCTGTTTTGAAGGAAAAATGTCATCATTATTATAATAATTTATTGAAATATGAAAGCTTATTAGCAACTAAGTATTTATATTAAGTTGATTTTACATACTATTAGGATGTAGATTATTCATCTCCAATAGTACAATAGACTCTAAATATTTAATATCGAGTGTCATTTTGAGGATTGTGCATTTAAGTCTTCTAATAAGTCAGCCACTTTAAAAAAATCAAGTCTCCTACTTGTACATTTTTTTTTATAAAAACAACCAATTAAAAACTAGCACTTAAAAGATAGTAAACTTATTGATAGAAGAGGGAAAGAAAATAAGGGAAAGAAAATAGGCATTGATCAAAGAAAGGGAGGTGATCTCAATCTAAAAAAATGGATAACTGGAAATATATTTTTACCAAGGTACAATTGCAGAAATAAAATCTGCAAAAAATATTCATAAATGCCATGTTTTCTTTTTAATATTGAAAATCAGAATCTACAGTCAGACAAATAGGTAAATTTTTCTTTTTATACAAAACTTGAATTAATGAATAAAAATCTAGCCTCTTGGGTAAAGGCTGACAACCGGATTGTCATTTTCACCTGCTGGGAGAGGGAAAAATCAGTTTGCCCCAATAGAGTGACACTGGGTATGTCTACCACTCCAGGGCAGGCCTCATATTCGTGAGTAGTTAACCAGACATGTAATGGACTCCACAGACTTTTATTTTCAATTTTCATGCTTTTGAGATATGGTTTAATTTTACTTTACTGATTTTGGGGATATTGTTGTGGTATTAAGTTTTTATTTTATGAGAAAGAATTAAACTTGTGTGGGTAGAGATGGGGAGAGGATCTGGAATAACTTGAGGAAGAAGAATGTGATCAAGATACATTTAAATTTGAAAGTTGTTTTAGATAATAAAACATAATAAAAAAGAAAATCAACATTTATTCTCATAAAAAAATAATGAGTAATATTTAAAACAAAAACTGTAGTGATATTTCACAGCAGATCCACTGTTATAATGCAGTTTCTTCTGGGGTTATATTTGACATAGCACCTGTTGCTACTCACACCGCTTCTCAGGTGGTGTGCAGAGGAGTAGATTTCACAGTTTTGCCAGAGCAGTGAAATCTGAATCACATCTTAAAATATATGAATGCTTAGATCAGAAAGGATAGGGATATGGATGGGAGGGAAAGTGGGAAGAACTGGGAGGAGAGGAGGATGGGAAATCATAATCAGAATACATTGCCTGAATGAAAACTACTTTCAGTAAAAGATAAAAAAATAAAACAACCCATTAAAAAATGGCCTGGGAAACATTTAAAACAAAAGTATGAATGTCCAGGCAATAGCAGAAGCTCGAGGGCAGTGATGTAGTGATGTGTAAGTAAGTAAGAAACACATTGTCCCGAGTCCAGCTACCTGAGCTTGATAATAGCAGACAGGGTTTGTGGGGTCCCATTTCCCTCTCTGCCTGTTGGTCACCAGGTCGAGAGGGAAAAGAGGCAGAAGGCGTGACAGAAAGCTGTATGTGACCCATGGTTACGAATGAAGACAGCCCTCCAGGAGACAGATTTCAGTGAATCAGCTCAATTTTATTCTAGAGTATAAGGAATGTATAGATAGGATTGGGGAGTTGGAGACAAACCATAATTTGGAATAAGAGGCATGCTTCTATCACAAGACTTAGTATGTGGCAGTAGTGTCCAATAGCAGAGGTCCTAGAGCAAGTTTTCAGTGATTTGTGCCAAGGGTCAAGCTAAAGAGAGAGCTTTTAGACAAGGTCAGTCCTCCAGGCCCAGAGACATTCTCCACTAAGGGCTAGGAGAGGCAGGAAGTTCTGCTGGAGTGAGACAGCTCCTTGTTGCCAAGCTTATTAAGATAAGCTGCTAGGCCATGGGGAGGCTGAAACTTCTGAGCAGCCAGCAATGTGTTCCAACAATGATTCTGTTAAAAAAATAATTGCACAGCGACAATGGTCTTGGTAGCTGTGGCTAAACAGAGACATGAGTTCAGATCTCAGTGTATTCTGAACATTCTCTACAAACTGTACAGTTCATCCTCTGACTTATTTTACACTCTTTTCTGAGAATTTATTTTACAAACACACACACCTGTACCACTATGTGCTCGCAACCAGTTCTGAGTACCTGAGTTCAATGCCTGGGACCCATGTGACCGAAATAGAGACCTCTCAAAAGTTGTCCTCTGACTTCCATTCGCATGCAGTAGCCTATGCTTGTTCATGTGCATCTCCATGTTCACACATATTATAAACACATACTAAATAAATAAGCAAAAAATGTATAAATATATAAACAAATGTACATGTACTTAAAATTAATTTTATAATTATAAAATTAGGCACTCCAAATACTGAATTCCAGTTGCTCTCATGGGTATAGTTTGGAGTAAGCAAAATCTGGGCATACCACTCTCCAGGTCTCTTCTCATTTGCATATAGTGTGTCTATAATCATTTATATGAAACTCTTATGACTGCATTTATGTTGAAAAAATAAGACTGAAGATATGCTTATGAAAGTATTATTTTATCCAAATAATTCAGAGTACTTAAGTAAGTTACCTTTTCTTTGTAATAAAATTATGGTGCTCCTTTGGGAATTTAGTATAAATCAAATCATAAATTTAGAGTAAAAATATGTTGGATATTCATAAAACAGAAAAAGTAGAAAATATATTCAAAATGTTCTGCAGTTATAGTTAATTTGATTAAATTCATAATAAACTTGGAACATGATTATAATTTCCAGACATAGCTAAGACTCTAAGAAACTGTATGCATAGCCATGACACAGGTCACTACACTTGTGTGGCCTAGGCTGAACCAAATTTCAGTAGGGTGACTGTGGGCACATCAGATGCTGTAAGCTGAGAGCATACATTATCTCCAGCAACATGAACTTATGAATTCCATCTCCATTAACTATTGCACATAATCACAGTCTCGTGACTTAATAAACCTCACCTCTATACCAAACATAAAGGTAAACAAGGAGTATAATGTCATCTGAATCCCACAGATAAGATTGTCTTGTCATTCACGATGCCCCACCAAGGCATTTCAGTAAATACATTGATTCAAGACTACTGTTTTCTGTAATTTTAAAGTTTAAAGAATATGGTATGGAGGAAGCTCATTTAGCATAGCTTAAATATGTTTTCCAGGCCATAAGGGATTATATTTCACCCAAATTAACATCCAATCCTGCTTTTTAAGACAGAGTCATTATTTTGTAAAATTATTTTTCTAAACATGGTATTGAATTTCCTTAATTTTCATAACTACTCAATCTGGATGCAAGCATTTCCACACTCATGACATTTCAGTATTAGCTCTAAGCTGTCAAATTCTAACATTCAATCCTGGCTTCATGTATTTGAAATTCCTTAAAGAAATATTTGAGTATATATGTGAGTGGAGATGATAAAAGCAAGTTTCATGTAAAACTTCGGATCTGTAATCTATACCTATTCATCCCCCTGAACCAAATATTTCTAAAACATCCCTCATGCCAAATGACTCAGAAAATGATTCACTTTGTTCTCTTGAAAAGGTCATTCTGGGCAGAAGATTGGGGTTTGGTTACATTGGATTCCATATGTGGGAACCCGGGAAAGAAAGCTGTGAACGTTTTGTGAACTATGAGTGGCCAAGTGTGTAGAATCTTATTCCCACAAGGTAGCATACTAGAAGACATTGAAGAAACTGTGTTAAGTGAATACACTGGAAAGCAATAGCATGAAAATGAACATCCCGGTGTGTCCACACTATCTCTCTGTGGGAAAGACAAAGTCTTGGGAGAAATATTCTTAGTTCTTCTCATGTGACCCAAAATGATAAGGTATTTTCCCCCCTTCCACTTGTATTCACTTAAGCTAACTATAATTTTCACATCATTTTCTGATGGCTTTAAAATAATAAAATTGAAAAGTGCTTTGTTTGCCTTACTCTTGAGCTGAAAAGCCTAGAGAAACTTGATACCCCACTCAGAACTTTATACTATGTCTTTTGATCTGCAAGGCTGAGACAAGCTTGCCATGGGGTCAGACAATACAAATATTTTATTTGTTAAAAAATAAAGCTTAATTTAAAGTAATATTTAATAATTAGACGCAGCACGAATCTTAAAAGGTCTTATTAATGAAAACAAACCTGGAGCTCGGTATTGGGGTGAATGATGGAAGATCAGAGAAGCAGAACAAGCCACAGCCACCTCACCTTGTCAATTCCTCAGCTGATCCTGTTTCATCAGACTAGATGCCTCTCAGCTGAACTGTGCTGCTCCAAAGCCTTAAAGCTTAACTAGGTCTCGTTCCTGGTCCTCACACCTTATATACCTTTCTGCTATCACTTCCTGGGATTAAAGGCATGAGTCACCAAGCCTGGCTGTTTCCAGTGTGGCTTTGAACTCACAGAGATCTAGATGGATCTCTGCCTTTGGAATGTTAAGATTAAAGGCGTGAGCTACCACTGCCTAACTTCTATTTTTAATACGGCTGTTCTGTTCTCTGACCCAGTATAAGTTCATTAGGATGCACAATATTTCGGGGAACAAATATCACCACATTTAGACCTATTTAGTTAATATTTTAGATTTTCTTGAGAAATTAGAAGCTCTAGTGAATTGACTGGATGTTAGTTAATTCCCTTTTAATCCAAGGGAAAATGCCACCACTAGAGTACCCACCCCAACTTCCCCCAAACAAATGAAACATCTTCCTGCCTTAGCATCAGTGCATGGGAATTTAGAAGACCATTGACATGGACAAATCCTGCTGAGTTATATTTTCTTTTTTTCCCCAGCTGGAATGACTTCTCATCTCATCTTTTTATGTTTAAGACCTACAGTTGCCTTTTACAAAATTGTTCATACTTTTTGTTCTGCTCATTTTAATTATTTATATGAACAGGATATCTATTTTCACTTAATATTTATAGAGAACACTAGTAGTTACATAAGGTGCTCTGTGACCTCTCTCCATCATTCACAGATGTGTGAAATTATTAATTCAATTTAAGGGTATCAAATTTATTTATACAAATATTTATAACATCCTACGGGGATCAAGTTTTATCTCTTTGAATTATGGATGACTTTCATAACAGATTTTATTGACTGTTTTCTAATTTTTAGTGAAATTTAAAATTTGAACAGCACTTCTGTGAAAGGATGTCTTATAACCATTTAAAACACTGCCCTAATGGTACACCAGGCTTCTTTGTTCTCATTATTACTAAATCAGGCTCTCATGTCAGGTGAATTTTAATAAGATGCTAATGGAACCATTGTTCCTTCTCTTTCTAAACCTGACTCAAACATTAATATGCAAATATATTGAAGCCATTGAAAGAAAATTACATAATTAAGAAGAAAAACTACAAAAATTTTCCTAACTTGATAAAAGATTAGCATTTTGATTTTTTTAATTAGTAAGTATATGTAGATATATTGGATTCAAATAATCCAAATTTCATTGGAATGATGAAATTATACCTGGGTCAGTATTTTTAGGGTTTTACTAATACATGATGAATTGATGCACTTTTAAATCTAAATCTCTAAAAGTTTTGAAAAGTAATGTACCTACTTTTAGCTTGTCATTATAGCTAAGAAATAAAACTCATAATTCTATTAATGCCAAATACCTTCAGATCCAAGAAAATATAAAATTTATTAGATGATACAGTCATATTTTTATATATATATATATATATATATATATATATATATGTGTGTGTGTGTGTGTGTGTATGTGTGTGTGTGTGTGTGTGTGTGTGTGTGTATAAATGTACATAGTTTAGAAAGGTAACCATTTCTATTTGTCTTCTTCTTTATATCTTTATAGATATTAATTTCTTGGATATCACTAAACCTAAAAATGACAAAGATAGAATTGGTAAAATTATCTAGATTTTCAAATGTCTTTGAAATAGAGGGATACTTCTAAAAGGGTGAAAAGTGATGCTCAGTCTTCCTGAAAGGGTGGCTCTTTGTTCACTTCCTGGAGGCTGCTTTACCTTTTATTATTTGTTCTATTTTTCTCTAATTCTTATAACTAAAGCCTTTTAACTGATGTAGAATTCTTCTGTAACATATCTGTATATAGGTCACAATATATATAATGATATGTGGTGATTATCCTATGTCACTCTTATTTACATCTCCACTTTATGCATTTGTGCATGAGTAAATTATGCTTGCAATCCTTAATTATATCTCTGATAATTTGATAATAAAATATTAATAATTCAAAATGGAAAGATGAGTATATAAGTTATTAGAAGGAAAGACAATTAAAATATAGTAAAATTAGAACTAAATAATGCCTTGGACATAATGTGAAACTGCAGACTAAGAATAAATATTACTTAATTTTAATGGAAATTCTAGCCATGTTACATATTTTATTTTTATTAACAAGCCAAGTAATCAAAAACCATATTTCTAGGAATGCAATCTGAATTTTAATGATTAATAAAAATAGCTAATTGAAGTGTGCTGGCTACTATTCTATATTACAAATTAGGGCAATACTTCACAACATTTTGCTTCAAATGTAAATGGGGGCCTGGTGAGATGGCTTAGGAGTTAAAGATACTAACTGATTTTGTTTATTTATTTTTGTAGAGGACATAGGTTTGGTTCATATTACCCACAAAATGGCTCAATATTGTCTGTAACTCTAGTCCCTAGGATCCATTTACCTCTTCTAGTCTTGCAAGGCACTAGTTACATGTGTGGCATATGTTTGTATATACACATGAAATATTCATACATTTAAATGAAAATAAACATTAAAATAAAATAAAATTCACATAATATACAATCAACTCATTTTAATTTCCAATCATTTAAATTATCATAGCTTTCTTGACTGGTTCTCATCATTCTTAGAGCTCTAGATCATGAGGTAATAGGCATAAAGAAAATCTCTGTCTCTGTCTGTCTGTCTGTCTCTGTGTGTGTGTGTGTGTGTGTGTGTTTGTGTGTGTGTGTGTGTGTGTGTGTGTGTGTGTCTTTGTGTCTTACTGGGTTTTAAACTGAGAACTTCGCAAAAGTTAATCTAGTGCTCTACTACCAAGCTACGAGCCCAGGCCAAATTGTCTTTGTTACATTGAGTTAGTATGTTTCTCTAGAATGAAGGAAATCAAAAAAAAAAAAAAAAAAAAAAAAAAAAAAAAAAAAAAAAGAACACATTCTTAAAGAAAAATGATGTATACAGTAATGTCTTCTGAAATAAATATTAAGTGTAGAAACTGTAGGGTGGGGCAAATAGCAATAGGTCCAGAAGAAGTTTCTGAGAATGTGACATTTAATGACTGCTTAAACACACAGAAGATAAGAATTGGAGAATCAAAGTAGCAAGCCCTTAAAAAGTCTGCTAATTCCCCAATGTGCAAATGAGTCTTGGGTCTAGCGTGTGTATATTTGAGTGTATGCATGTGTGCATGTGCACACATGTTGGTGACCTCTTTGCAAATCACATAAGAGCAGTGAGGAAAGAAAAGGCTTTTAACTTTTAAGCTTATTTCTAATAGTAAGAACTATAATAGGCAAGAAAGGTAAATACATAATAAGTGAAGCTATTATGTGTAACAGCAAGAATAAACACTGATACAGGAAAGAGTCCTTGGACTACAATACTGTGGGTGTTGCTGAGTAAATTCTGAAGACTGTGTAGTGGCAGCCATGGCACTCCAAGGAGGCATCCTAGTTTAAGTGATATCATCTGACAATGTGCTAAGGTGAAAATTTGCCAAGATGACTAAAAGGAAAACCAGACTGTCCCAGGGTCTGAGCCATAAAAGTCAAAGTAATAGAGAAACAAGTCAGAAAGGCAGCAAAGGGCCCACAGTTGGCATCATTATGACTCCCTATTTTTTTTTTATTGTTCTCTCATAAAATATGTCCCAGCTGCAGCCTCCTCTCTCTCCACTCCTACCATCAACTCAAACCCTTCTCCCTAGGATCCACTGGTCCTCCATTTTCCATCAGAAAAGAGCAGGCCTTAATGAGACGTTGCAGGGATCTCCATTCACATGAAATATCCAAAGGGAAATATTTACTGGCAAGCTGAGTAAATGAATTGTTTATTCAGATACACAGGAAATGTACCCTGCCAAACATTAACCCCCTGGAATCCAGGACTGCACCATTGATTATCTCTGCCGACTAATTTTGTTCTTTTGGACACCTGATAAATAACTACTGACATTTAATACTTGTCAGGTGTTCTGTAGGCACCAAGGGCATAGCTTAAATAAAGTCGATTTTTAAACCACCTGTTCATGTGTTTTCATTCTAGTAGAAGAAGAAATAAAATGAAAACAGTGGGCACATCAACTATTTGAAGATGGGTAAATACAGCCTGAAACTTACTCATGTTCTACACTTCTTAAGAATGTGCTTTAAAAATATGGAAAACACATGGTTGTTTGATAAGTATAAAACAGTTTGAATATTTCCCTCCCATCTAGAATAAATTATACCAAAAAGGAAAGAAATTGGTTAACCCAAAAGCAACCTATATCTGACTTAAAAGAAGGCCACAGAACTTAAAAAGTAAACAGATGAAAATGTTATAGAAATATTCTGAAAGAAAATCTGATTCTTTTTGGTCAAAAGCTTCACAGTGCTAAAAATGTGAGTTTACCAGCACCCTTCACCAATGGAGAAATGTTTCATTTCATGGGTTAGGTGTGGATCTAAACTTGCCAGTCCTTCAAATATCAATTTCTCTTTTTATCCTTGTTCTGATGTCTCAAGTTCAGAGTGTTGTGGGATTTTTCTGTGAAGTTAATTGTCTGTGAGCTGTGGGTTCTCTGGAACATCTCAGTGTTTTTAAATAAATACAAACCATATTAGTTTTCTTTTGGCTGTGTTCAAACACTTGACAAGGATCAAGCTAAGGGAAGACATTTAGTTGGGCTTAGATTTTGTAATGCCATGGTCAATCCTTGCTTAGAGGAGATGGTAGCAGTGGTCATAGAAGTGTATGGTGGCAGGTCCTTCACATCTCAGCAGACAGAAAACAACTGTCTACATTCCATTTTGCTATCCATTTCATTTTCCTTTCATTTTTCAGTCCAGAACACCTGCCTACCCAGTGGATGATGTCACAAAAATGTAGAGTAGGCAAGTCCTTATCCCTTAGTTAACACCCTGAGGAGGAAGTCTTCGCAGGCACATGCAAAAATGTGATTTCCTAACTGCCTATATATTTCTTAGTTCAACCAAGGTGAATATAAACTTATAAATAATCCATCAATTAATCTAAACCATACACACATCCAGTATTCATGAGATTACTTTTCACTGCGTTTCATTTTAATACTGACAGCAACTAGAACACCAGCTCACATATATTGTATAACCAAGTCATCACATTACATTATCCAAATCCCATACTGTGATTACCCACCATATCTATTCTAGCCTGTGTTTTTTTAATAGTGTCTACAGTTACAAGGGACAAAGTGAATGGTGGTGAGCATGTTACAAATACATGCATAATCCTCCATTGTCATCAATATCCACTTTGATAAAAAGAAACATTTTTCTCACATAATATTTATGATGGAGTGATTTGAAAATATTTATAATATTCTAATTATCTAATTTTCTGTTAACAGGAGAATAACATAGACATGGTGTAATAAAGATTTTTTAATGTATTATATAGACCAATAAAATTATTTGGAAAAATATTTGCAATATATGCTCTTGTTGCTGTAACAACATACCCAAATTAGGGTGGTGTAACAAAAGAAAGTAGTCGTCTCAGTTCTGAAAGTAAGAAGCATAAGGCTCAGGCAGAGCTAGTTTCTTCTGAGATTTGTGCAGTACGAGTGTAGCATTCAGCTGGTTTAGCTCTGGTGTCTGAATTCTCTAGATGTACTTTAATATCCTTCACTTTATCATCTCTCTATGTCTATCACTGTGATGTGGTTCCCTGACTGGCAAGAATATCAGCCATATTCAATTAGAACTCATTCTAATGAAGCACCTCATTTTGGCTTGGTTTTCTCTGTATGGACTTTATACCCTAATAAAGGCACACGTGAAGCTAGAACTTCAATTCACCTAGAATACTAAATATATGATATGCGGCATGTATATGTATTTGTTTGCATTACAACAAAATATAACTTTATTATTTTAAATGTATGTGTGTGTGTACTCATTTGTGTCTATGTATCAGTGTGTCTGTGTAAGCATATGTGCAGTGTAGGTATATGTGTGTGTGAGCACATGTCCCTATAGTTAACAATTTCATGTGTATGTATGTGCAGCATCTGGAGAAGGATGTCAGGTGTTAAGCTCTGTCACTATCTACCTTATACCTTTGAGAAAGTTTCTCTTATTGAATCTAGAGCTGGTAAGCCCTTTTATCTTCCTGTATCTGTCCTGAATAGTGCTGGGGTTATGGTGTGTGAAGCCATACCAGGGTTCTGCATGAGCTGAGAACACAGGTTCCCATGCCAAGCTCCTATGGTAGGTTCTAAGTTGTATTAGCCAGAGGAGGATGCATCAGTTTGGCAAAGCCTCCTGGACAATTATTCATGCTAATACTTTTCATTGAAACCTTTGTCTTTAAATATTTGTAAACTAAAATCCAGGAATTTTAGCCATTTTTTGTCCTGTTTCACAAGCTTGGAAAACTGACTGAGAAATGATAATTCATATACTTCAAATTTAGATATTGGTTGGAAAGAGCAAATATCTGTACATATAAACAACAATTTAGGGACTCAGCTGGATGTATTTTATATATGTATGCATACATATAATGTGAAATAATAATAAAGAAAAGGAGCTCATGCATATCAGAGGGAGTAGGGGACACAAAGGAACACGGAAGGGGACACTGTGATGGAAATTAAGTAAAACTAGTATTCAAATATGAACTTTAAAATTAATAAATAAGGAAAAGAAAACAAGAATTTTATTCTATTAGTACCATTTTATCTAAATTTTACCCTTAATTATTTATCAGTAACATCTATCTGACCTAAAATTAAATATATAATGTTCTTATAATTAACTAACATGGTCACTTAAAAATAACTATTTTTCTTTAGCAAATACTACTCAGATATCTAAACATCTATGGTCATGTGCCATACATTTTCCCCTATACTACTGTGATATAATAATTTAAGAAGATAATGAAATGAAAGAAATATAAATTTTGTGAGTAAAACAAATGTTCTAAGAACTATTGTCAATAATATGGTAATAATAATAATAAGAAGAAAGTGTTAATGAAAATGTGATGGTTGTATTGATTCAGTGACTTTAGCTTCTTTGGCAATGATAAATGAGATACTTTGACTAGTCTAGATCTACCAAACACTTTCTGATCCTCCCATTAAAAAAATTAAGAATTGGGCAGTGGTGGCATATAACTTTAACCCCAGCACTCAGGGAGAGGGGGGCAGCAGAGGTAGGCAGACCTATGTGAGTTCAAGGCCAGCCTAGTCTACAAAGCAAGTTCCAGACCAGCCAGAACTGTTACACAGAGAAACCCTGTCTTGAAAAAAAAAATGAAACAAAAAGAAAATTAAGTATCACAAACTCTTGTTTTGTATCATTTTCTTTCCCTTCTTCATTATTAGTTGCAAAATAAGATTAGGACAAGTATGAAAAAGGTTGATATATGTTTTATTTTTGACAGATTTTTTTTTTAGAAAATTATTTCATATTTTAGATCCATGCAATTGATCATTAGATGTAGAAATATGGAAATTCTCCCAAACCTTTCTGGAATGCTTTTGATTTGTGTTGGTAAACTTATGTCCAATTATTCCAAGAATTTTAACTCAAATAGCTCATACAGATAGCCAAATTGTATAACATTTTTATATTTTTCATGTTTTATTGAGCTAATATAAATAAAATTACATTAAATATTAAGCATGAATCAATTTACAAGACTCTTTCAATAAATACGTAATAATTACTAGATAGTTTGACATTCTGCAGTTAACATTACGGAAATTTTATAGACAACATCTTTTCTGCACCAGATTCTGTTAGCATGTTGCAGACATTTAGTATGTGGGCATTGATACTTGATTGTACATATTATGGAATTGAATTTGAAAAGTGTATTTGACAAGTCTAAGCTAAAATGCAGCACATTTTTCCTCTGAAAAATTTCTCAAATATTTCCATCTTTTATTTTCTTTTAAAATAACTTAAATAATTGAGTTATATTTGTATTTATTTAGAATCTATTTCAAGATTTTGTAGACATAATTACTTGAAGCGCTTTAATAATACCAGTTTTCAAAAATTGCATTTGGTTTAACATGAAAGTGAGAACAGGATGACTTTCCAGACACAAATAAAGGGTGTTATTTGAAAATTCAGTATTTCTTGTTGTTGCTTTTGTTGTGTGTGTTTTAATTGAAAATGGTTTTTCAATGAAACATAAATGTTTTATCCACCATTTTTAAAAATATATACTTATCAGAATGTTTTATAATATCCATAAATTAAATAAAAGAGACAATGTTTTTCTCTATTTTGATATCAGAACTTTCCAATGCTTACATATAAATCAAATTATGGGGAATTGTTATAATAAAACAAAATCAAGCTATGATAATTTTCTACTTTCATTCTTTTTTTCATTTTTTAAATTTATTTATTAAATTTAATTTTACATATCAGCCACGGATTCCCTTGTTCTCCCCTTTCCCACCCCACCCCATCCCAACCCCTCACCCCCCACCTTCCCCCTAGCCCACCCCCCATTCCCATCTCCTCCAAGGCAAAGACTCCCCCAAGGATTGAGTTCATCCTGGTAGATTCAGTTCAAGCAGGTCCAGTCCCCTCCTCCCAGGCTGAGCCAGGTGTCCCTGTATAAGCCCCAGGTTCAAAACTGCCAGTTCACGCACTGAGGACAGGACCTGGTCCCACTGTCTGGATGCCTCCCAAGCAGATCAAGATAAGCAACTGTCTTATTTATCCGGAGGGCCTGATCCAGTTGGGGGCTCCTCAGCTATTGGTTCATAGTTCATGTGTTTCTTTTCGTTTGTATATTTGTCCCTGTGCTTTTTCCAACCTTGGTCTCAACAATTCTCGCTCATACAAACCCTCCTCTTTCTCAACAATTGGACTCCTGGAGCTCCACCTGGGGCCTGATTGTGGATCTCTGCATCCGGTTCCCTCAGTCATTGGATGGGGTTTCTGGCATGACAATTAGGATGTTTGGCCAGGTGGCCTTCGAATACATCAGAGATCTATTCAGAGGGCCTGATCCAGTTGGGGGCCCATCAGCCTTTGGTTCATAGTTCATGTGTTTCCATTTGTTTGGCTATTTGTCCCTGTGCTTTATCCAGCCTTGGTTTCAACATTTCTCTCTCATATAAACCCTTCTCTTTCTCGCTAATTGGACTCCCGGAGCTCCACCCGGGGCCTAGTCGTGGATCTCTGCATCCAGATTCCTCAGTCATTCTTTTTTATATTAAAAGAATTTAATTATATGTGTCCATGTGTATTATTTGTGAATATATGCATATTAGTGTAGGTGCCCACAGAGAGTGGAAGAGGATGTGAGATTCCTAGAAGTTGGAGGTATGAGGAATTGTGAGCAAGTCTACGTGGATTCTGGGGACCAAAATTATGTTCTCTCTAAGGAAAGTATGCATCCTTAGCCAAAGAGCTATTACTCCCAGTCTTTGTTCCCATCTTTAATAATGTTAAAATTCCTCTGGAATTGTAATATGTCAGTGTTGATTAATCTTACTATTTTAAACAGACAGATTAAATGAGAGAAAAATGCTCCAAATTACTCAATACATCTGTTTCATTTTGTGATGTTATGTTGATATTAGCTATATTTTATATGATTTCTTTTGTGATAGAGATAAAGCCAGTAACTTATTTATAACAATATAATGTAAGTGCTCCAATTCAATTGCAAACCACCTTGCAAACAATAATTTCATACTTTGCTTCAAATATTTCTTCCTATATATACTGAGCATATGGTAGCTACTTAATGTCAGGAAATTGTTTCATACCATGTTTTCAAGTTTAATGCATGATTTCATATTCATTAACTATTTGCTTTCTGTAATCCTGGCAAATATACTTTATAGTCATCTCTAATTTATTACACCAAATTAAAAGAAGGAGGGAATCTCCTGATTTAATCAAGAAGGAATCTCATCACAGATGTACATTTGTATAATTTGATCTTGATTTGAATTCCAGACTCCTGACTGTCAAACCCAACTGAAGATTGACAAGGAGCTAAGGCTATCCATATCAAAGCTGTTTCTGAGCAGTTCCACTAGAGGACATTTTCAAGGCAGCAAGTGGATCAAAGCATTTATTCTTCCCTGGATTCTAACACAAAGCAACATCAAATAACGTAGCTGTGCAGGATTGGCTTCTTTACATGCTTTGAACTAGCGGTATAATAGTCTCACTAAGGCTTTGTGTCCTGGAGTAAAAGTATGAGTGGTTCTTCTGGATTGTGTTGAAGAGACTCATAAATAGTTGATGAAATATAGATGAAAGTACTTTTCTTTCACTGCTAGTGACCTGTTAGTAATCTTGAGGCTTTTAGGTTTTGAGTATATATTCAAAACATTTCAAGTTAACAGGTTTATGTAGGCAATATATTTTAGACTTACTCAAGTGCTGACAATTTTACATTCAATATACTTACATGTGATTTAGTTGTGTAGTACATTGAAATAAATATTTCAACAATAGACAGCATGTTGATTGAAAATATATCCGAAATATTCCAATGTAATGGAGTTTTTGCTTAACTTTGTATATGAGAAGACATATCTTAAGATTTTAACTTTTATACAAAGCATTGGAATGGTGTTTCCTAATTTTCTGTTGAATTGTGAAGGTTACTGATTAACTTAATTTTATGAATGAATGAATCGCATGTATGACTATTTAAGACAACAGCTTATATTACTGTTTATACTATCAACCTGGCCTCCATAAGACCTTGGCTCAAAAAACAAAGGAACAAAGTTAGTTCTCCAATGGAAATAATTATCCTGATGCCAAAAACAGATAATGAAACTGTAAGGACAGGAAAGAAAATAAGACAAACAAACAAACAAATTTTGAAAAAGACAGGGCAATATTCTTATTGATCACTGATGCAAAATCCTCTACAATTTGCCAACTGAATTTCATATTTACAAAATATTAACCATGGTTGACTAGAATTGATAGGACCGGTACTATTTATAAGCAGGTATAATCTTTCACATTAAAAATATGATGATCAAAATCCATCTAAAAATCTCCTCCTGTGAAAGAGTTCAAGTAAAGGTTGCTGTGGGATGGCCTGTATGTCAAATTGCTCTGATTGGTCAATAAATAAAACACTCACTGGCCAGTGGCCAGGCAGGAAGTAGGTGGGACAGGGAGAGAGGAGAATTCTGGGAAGTGGAAGGCTGAGGCAGAGAGACACTGCCAGCTACCGCCATGACCAGCAGCATGTGAAGACACTGGTAAGCCACCAGCCACGTGGCAAGGTATAGATTTATGGAAATGGATTAATTTAAGCTATAAGAACAGTTAGCAAGAAGCCTGCCACGGCCATACAGTTTGTAAGCAATATAAGTCTCTGTGTTTACTTGGTTGGGTCTGAGCAGCTGTGGGACTGGCGGGTGACAGAGATTTGTCATAACTGTGGGCAAGGCAGAAAAACTCTAGCTACAAAAGGTTGCTTCTCTAATGACAATGACCAGAGAATAGATCAAAATAAACTCAGTGATCAATGGATTCAGTATCCATGTGATCTATACCAAATTTTTGGTCAGAGGATAATAATAACTAAATTTTCTTTCTCACTTACTACATTTTTAAGTAGATTTAATTTGTTACATTTATTGCTGGTATGAAATGTATCAGTAGGAAGTTAGTTGAATTCTATACTATGCACATTTCTGATCTCAATTCTCAACTACTTTTACTAAAGGATATTATTATGATGGCCAATATATGTTTAAAAAGAGATTGATATTAAAGCATAAAAATCTTCTTATGATGACCGAATGTATACTGTTTTATTCTACTACATATACTCATCTACCAGCCCTTCATATTCTTCAGATTTACTTATAATCCTCATAAAGAAATACATACATATATATACATATATATTTCATAAGTATATATATATATATGTATATATATTATCATTTACATAATTCTTTGGAGAGAAATTCCTTACCCTAATTCATAATAAACATGATAAATGATCATGTTAGATACAGCATCTCCCCCCAAAAAATCAGTATTCAGATAAGGCTTTAAGCTAATTCTCAATATAAATATTCATACAATTAAATGACCAAGTTCCTATAACTTCCCAACTTTCAGTGAACTTTGTTATAAGATTTTGTTGAATTTCCATGCATTTAACATTTCAGTGTATTTAACAAAACCATCTTTATCCTTTATTATTATTTTTACATACAACCATTGTGTCAGGGAAATTACAAAATATTTTAACTTATTTGGTAAATAAAAATATTTATTTGATTATTATTAGGGACTCATATTCTCTCTTTGGTTTCAAAATATGGATCTTTATAAATTTTACTTTCATTTATTCTTTTATTTTATGAATTAATTCATTTGTTCCAGCCTAATCTCAATTTCCCCTCCCTCTCTCCTCTCCTCCCAGTCCCTCCTCCTAACCCATCTCACCCCTCCCCAATTCACTTCTAATTTGTTTTCAGAATAGGGTAAGTCTCCCATGTATATCAGCCAGCCACAGATGAGGCAACCCAGTAGAAGGAAAGGATCCAGAAAGTGGGTAAGAGAATCAGCGGAAGTCCCTGCTCCCACTGTTAGGAGTCCCCCAAGAAGATCAAGCCACACAACTGTAACATATGTGCAGAGGGCCTAAGTCAGTCCCATATAAGCTCTCTGGTTGGCAATAGAGACTCTCAATATATGAAGAAATTAAAAAATGTTGACAAGGAAAATTTGACTTAATGACTCAGCAAACTTCATAGCTTTTGCCTTGCCTTCAGAAAAGAAATTGTAGTTTGCTGAGTACAGAATGAAGAGAACAGGAAGGATTCACAAGTTTTGCAATAAGGGCAATGGCAGAAGGAGGGCAGCAGTGGTAGTGCATAGATTTTTCCTGAAAAAAACAGTGGCTTATAAATATATTCATGCAGAAGAGGCCATGATGTTTGAGGGGTGGAAGGTACATGGGAGAATATGGAAGAAGGAAAAGGAAGGAAGAATGTGGTGATATTTTATTTGTACTGAAATGTTATTTTAATTTTATGTTAATAAATAAAGTTGCCCTGGGGTCAGAGCTATTAGAGCCATAGTGAGAGCGTGGTGGTTAGAAGAGCTAGGTAGATTTCTGTGTGTTCAGGGATACAGCCAGTATTGGAGACATACGCCTTTAAGACCTGGAGGGCGGTACTTACAGGCAGTGATGAGGCAGTCATGTGGTTGGGTTTACAACCAATGAGAAGGCAGAACAGAAAGATTATTTAAACAGGGACACAGGAAGTACCTCCCTCTCTCGGGGAAGCTAGGAGCACTGCAGGAGGTAAGATTTTATCTCTGAGCTCTGACCTCTCGGCTTTTCTCTTTTACCTTGGCTCTGTGTTTCTTATTTTAATAATACGATTGGTTACATCTACATCTGGCGCCCAACGTGACAAGAATCCATTAAAAACTGCTTGGGGCCGACTCCCTAGCCGGAGCAGCCGGCTCCCTAGCCCCAGCCCAGGTCTGCTTGGGCTCAGGCCGGACTGTGAGCTGCTTGCTTAAAGCCAGTGCTACAAACAGCTCAGGCCTGCCCTGCTAAACAGGGCCCCTGGCTGTAAAGCCAAGCCTTGACTCGGCTCAAGAGGGAACAAGTGGCTGGCTTTAAGCTTTAGCCGGCTACCCCTTCACTTTCACTTTCACTTTCACTTTCACTTTCACTTTCGCTTTTGCTTTCTCTCTTGCTTTCTCTCTGTCTCTCTGTTTCTCTCTCTCTCTCTCTCTCTCTCTCTCTCTCTGGATTTACACCTAGGACTCTAGGTGGCTGTTTTGAAATTCGCTCGGATTTCTACTGTTCTACGCAGATTTGGTAAGTCATAAAGGAAAAAATGGGTTTTCTGTGTACATTGGAAGAAAATTGGGTTTTTGAAATTTTAGGCAGTCTGACAATGGAACAACTATATGAAAAGATTAGTATTATGGGAATTATGCAGTTAATCACCATGCTTATTCTCATTTTACTATTTAAAAAGATAGTCGATTTAAGTGCCAGGATAACAGCTTTAGAAAAACCTGTTAATTTTAACAGTGAAGTTGGTTCAAGTTTGGATCATAAGGTTACAGAAAGAAAGCCTGTTTTCACACAGTCACCCTTAATTTATCCTGTAACCGTACAGCAGATGCCTGATCAAATGGCTACACAAAATATCTGGGCTCCAATTGAACTGATGGATTTTAAAAGGTTTAAGGAGGCAATAGTATCTTATGGCATGCATTCCCCATATGTAAAGCAAATGTTAAACTCTTGGTCAACATATAATAGGATTATACCACAGGACTGGCGGGACCTTGCACAAGCTGTTCTGGAACCCAGCCAGAGAATTCAATTTCTGACTTGGTTTAAGGAGGAAGCTAGAAATGTAGAAACACAATGGAGGGATAAAGGAATACAAGTTTGTCAGGATCAGCTTATTGGAGAAGGCCAATATGCTTCAATACAAACACAATGTTTATATGATGTTCAAATCGTAATTTTATGTCGAATGGCAGCCTTGAATGCATGGGACAGAGTTGATGAACCAGGAAAAAAACATGAGTCATTCACAAAGGTTATGCAAGGCCCTAAAGAATCTTTCACAGATTTTTTAGAAAGACTGGCTTCAGCAGTAAACAGAATGGTCTCAGGATCAGAAGCTAGTAAGGCAATAATTGAAGCTTTGGCATTTGAGAATGCGAATGCAGCATGCAAAAGAATAATCAGGCCGTTAAGGGCAAGATCTGCACCTTTGGAAGATTGGATTAGAGAAACAATTAATGTTGAGGTTGATGAGCATGATACGTGGGTAGGAGAAGTAATTTCAAAAGGTTTGAGGAGTGTTAGATGTTTTGGGTGTGGAAAGCAAGGACATTTTAAAAGGGACTGTAAACAGGTCAATCCTAGAAGCAATGTTTCTTCAAGGAACAATGGCAACAGAATGCCCCTTCCTTCTGGAGTATGCAGAAGGTGTGGTAAGGGAAAACACTGGACCAACGAATGTAGATCAACAAAGGACAGACAGGGTAATCCTTTGCCTCAGTTTTCGGGAAACTCCCGGAGGGGCCTCATGCAGGCCCCCATAGCAAAACCAGTTCAAACCTTTCCTGCAGCTGTAGAGGAAATCCCTGCTCTGAGCGATTAAATAACCAAATGACTATTGGAATAAATCAGGCTGGTCAGGATGATGAAAAAGAGAGAATAGAAAATTCAGGAGAAAACATAAAGAAAATTTTTTGGCAAACTTCTATTAATGAACAGAGACCAAAATTAACGATAAAAATAAATGGTGTTTTGTTGTCTGGTCTGGTAGACACAGGTGCGGACATTACCATAATTGCACCAGAATTTTGGCATCCAGCTTGGCCTCTTCAGGAGGTAAACGTTCAACTGTTAGGAATTGGGACATTATCTGGAGTGAAACAGAGTGCAAGATGGCTGGAATGTATAGGTCCAGAAGGACAGAGAGGAAAATTAAAACCATATGTCGCTAACATAGCTATGAACCTGTGGGGTCGAGACTTGTTGCAACAATGGAATACTCAGATTAAAATCCCTCCAATCTCAGAAACAAATCATAAACTAGCACATGTTTCTGAGAGAAATATTAGAAGGCATTATTTTGAGTGGTCACCAGCCATCCATATTATACAGGAACAGGGCACAACAACTGATAATCTTCCAAAAATACCAACAGCTCTACCTTTAAAATGGTTAACAGACAAGCCTGTATGGGTTCAGCAATGGCCTTTAACAACAGAGAAACTCCAGGCTTTAGAAGAGCTGGTAGAAGAACAGTTAAATGCTCAGCATATTGAACAGTCAACCAGCCCTTGGAATTCTCCTGTATTTGTTATTAAAAAGAAATCTGGTAAATGGAGAATGGTAACAGACCTTAGAGCAATTAACAAAGTAATTCAGCCGATGGGCTCTCTACAATCTGGAATTCCTTTGCCTACTCTGTTACCAAAAGGATGGCCTCTCATAGTTATTGATTTAAAAGACTGTTTCTTTTCAATACCCTTACAAGAAAAGGACAAAGAAAGATTTGCTTTCACAGTGCCTACTTATAATAATTCTCAACCGGTTAAAAGATTTCAATGGAGGGTCCTCCCACAGGGAATGTTAAATAGCCCAACTCTGTGCCAATATTTTGTACAACAGCCATTGGAAGTGATACGTAAAAAATTTCCTAAATCTATAATTTATCATTATATGGATGATATTTTACTAGCTGACTCAAATGCAGATACTTTAGAAAGAATGTTTGAAGAAGTAAAGAAAATTTTGCCTTGCTGGGGATTACAAATTGCTCCTGAAAAAATACAAAGAGGAGATTCTATTAATTATTTAGGATATAAAATAGAGCTACAAAAAATTAGACCCCAAAAGGTGCAAATTCGAAGAGATAGACTACAGACTCTTAATGACTTTCAAAGATTATTTGGAGATATTTCTCATCTACGAACTATTGTTGGGGTAAAAAATGATGAACTGACTAATTTGTTCAAAACCTTAGAAGGTGACAAGGACTTAAATAGTCCAAGAGAATTATCACCTGAAGCTGAGAAAGAATTGGCCTTGGTAGAAAAGAAAGTACATGAAGGGCACGTGGATCGTATTGATCCAAAGCTGGATTGCATTTTGGTTATTTTACCCTCTAGGCATTCCCCTACTGGAATATTAATGCAGAGGGAAGATATTATATTGGAATGGATATTTTTACCAAATAAACCAAATAAAAAATTAAAAACTTATGGGGAAAAAATCTCTGACTTGATTTGGAAAGGAAAATTGAGACTTCGTCAATTAGCAGGAATAGACCCAGCAGAAATTGTCGTACCTTTAACTAAGGAGGACATTGAAAAATTATGGACAGAAAGTGAACCTTGGCAAAGAGCTTGCAGTAATTTTTTGGGAGAAATTAACAGCAAATATCCCAAAAGCAACAGAATTGATTTTATAAAGAGAGCTGATTGGATCTTGCCTCGAATTGTACGGCAAAAACCCATATCTGGAGTTCGTACATTTTATACAGATGCCAACAAACAAGGAAAGGCAGGTTACAAATCAGAAAATTTAAGTAAAGTGGTACAAAGTCCTTATAATTCAGTGCAAAAATCAGAATTGTATGCTATTCTGTTGGTATTAATGGATTTTTCAGAACCTCTCAACATAGTAACTGACTCTCAGTATGCTGAAAGAGTGGTATTACATATTGAGACTGCAGAATTTATCCCTGATGCTTCAGAATTAACTTCACTATTTATTCAATTACAAGATACAATCAGGAAAAGGAGTCATCCTTTATATATAACTCACATCCGATCTCATACTGGTCTGCCAGGCCCTCTAGCACAAGGCAATGATGAGATTGATAAATTATTGATAGGAAATGTGCTGGAGGCCTCAGAATTTCATAAAAAACATCATGTCAATAGTAAAGGTTTAAAAAAGGATTTTCCCATAACCTGGCAACAAGCCAAAGAAATAGTAAAGAAATGTCCTACTTGTTCCTTCTATAATCAAACACCATTACCAGCAGGATGTAACCCAAAGGGTACTCAGAGGAATGAAATCTGGCAGATGGACGTGTTTCACTTTGCAGAATTTGGAAAACTGAAATATGTACACCACACTATCGATACTTATTCAGGATTTCAATGGGCAACTGCTTTGAGTTCTGAAAAAGCTGATTCTGTAATCACTCATTTGCTAGAAGTTATGGCCATTATGGGTATACCTGCACAAATCAAAACTGACAATGCTCCATCATATGTCTCTGTTAAAATGAAACAGTTTTTTGCTTATTACAATATAAAGCATATTACAGGTATACCACATAATCCTACAGGTCAAGCAGTTATAGAAAGATCAAACAGAACTCTAAAGGATATGCTAAATAAACAGAAATGGGTAACAAAAACCCCCAGAAATAGACTGCATAATGCTCTTCTAACTTTGAATTTTCTGAATGCCAATGAGAAAGGAACAACAGCTGCAGAGAGACATTGGGTAATAGAAAAAACTACAGAATTAAATCAGCCTATATACTTTAAGGATGTGCTGACCTCAGAATGGAAACCAGGGTATGTATTACGTTGGGGACGAGGTTTTGCTTTTGTTTCTATAGGAGAAGATAAGCTGTGGGTACCATCAAAATTGATAAAGGTTCGATTTGAACAAGAGAAACCTCTTAATTAGAGGAGGTGATAGTTCATCAACCAGCATGAACATCCAATTTAAACTAACTTGTACCTGTAACACATGTCTTTTCATTTAATCAGATAATAACTTGCCAAAAAGGAACATCCCCAAAATTAGTCTTGGGGGAAGGTTTTTGTTTTTGTCTTTTAGGAGAATGAAGGTTAAGGAATCTGAAGGACACAAGACAAATGAGACAACTGAAGAAAAGGGACAAATCATCTATCCCAGGAAACAGAGTATATTGGAGTATATGGCATATGGGTATATATTATCTAAAAAATTTTATGTCTTCTTAAATGTTTGTTTCTGCTTTTCTCTAAAGATTTAACACTATTGGTTTTCTAATAGTCCCAGTTCAATTAAAATTTAAAGCTGACTTTGGAGTTGGAGAATGGCTCTCTCCTTCTTTAAACTCAAGCATGTTGTTAAAATGAAAATACAAACTCCCTGTATCATGACAGAATAAAAGAGCCATTTTCTGCTATGGGACAGGACAAAAGCCAAATTAATTAAGGGACTATTCTATTACTAATCTCAACTCTTTGATTCTATTCTGATTCTTTAAACTTTTCTTAAAGTATAAATTTTATATCAAAATTTACAAGATTAATATATATATACATTTTAAACTTTGTTAAGATATGAATGGTCATATAGAGTACTAACTAATTCTAGAAAAAAGGCTTCAGTTAGCTGCATATATATGTCTTTGTGTTCGAGTCTCTTATCAGTTTTCTGCAGGAAATCACGGCCAGGCCTAACATCAACTGAAGTCTCCGGAAAGAAGATGGGGCCCCACAACAACAACAACAACAACAATTCCACGTGGACAATAATAATATCACTAAGCTGACAAACATCATCTACAGATCAGCTTTGAACTACAAGGTGCTCAGAACAATTTTGAGATGACTAGCTGAGATGATCCAGTCTCAGAGACTACTTGAATAAGGACTTGAGATAAACCCTGAACTTTGGCTTTATACACAGACTGGATAATAATGAAGGATATAGTTACCTTTCCTAGAATTTGACAATTAACCTAAATTTTTCTTTCAGGATAAAGATAACTTCACCCATACCCAGCAGGAAGCAATTTTAAGAATATGACACCCACATTGCCAAAGAAGTGGTGTGGGGCGGGTGGTTTTTTGGTTCTTTTAATGGGTTTTGGGTCTGGGATAATTTTCAATTGTTTAGGGGGGTTGGTTACAAGTTGTTGTCAAGGGTTAGGAAAAAGGCTAAGCAAAGGAGATTAGATTTAAGGTTCTTGTATAAAAAAAAAAAAAAAAAAAGAAAGAAAGAAAAGAAAAAGACAATTACTAGTTTTAAATACTTTACATTATTACCAACTATTAGGATATAAAGAAATGAAAGTTAGTAGTTAGACATTACAATAGAAATTGTAGTCATATTAGATATGTTTTAAAAATTGAGCAGATACATTTTGGACTTACTAAAATAGGATAGATAAGGGAATTATTTTCTCTGATTTGTCAAATACAAATGGACTAGACATCGTTTAGGTATTTGTTACTTGTATATATTGTATATAGTTATTGTACTTTTGTATATAGTTTTTCTTTTGTTAGTTATAACCTTTTGCCTTTTTTCTTTTTATTAAAATAGAAAAGGGGAAATGTGGTGATATTTTATTTGTACTGAAATGTTATTTTAATTTTATGTTAATAAATAAAGTTGCCCTGGGGTCAGAGCTATTAGAGCCATAGTGAGAGCGTGGTGGTTAGAAGAGCTAGGTAGATTTCTGTGTGTTCAGGGATACAGCCAGTATTGGAGACATACGCCTTTAAGACCTGGAGGGCGGTACTTACAGGCAGTGATGAGGCAGTCATGTGGTTGGGTTTACAACCAATGAGAAGGCAGAACAGAAAGATTATTTAAACAGGGACACAGGAAGTACCTCCCTCTCTCGGGGAAGCTAGGAGCACTGCAGGAGGTAAGATTTTATCTCTGAGCTCTGACCTCTCGGCTTTTCTCTTTTACCTTGGCTCTGTGTTTCTTATTTTAATAATACGATTGGTTACATCTACAGAAGAAACACAGTAATTAAATGATGATCTCAAAATTGTACAATAAATAGGTAAGTTCTGAGCAAAAATAATGCCTTGATCCTTGAGGGCATTAACTGTGGCTCCATTTAAAGGAATTGGTGGATGCAATTTATGGGGTTGCAAAGGGGTGACCGAAGAGTGATGCTAAGCTGTTTGAACTAAACAGCCAATATGTAAATAACTGTTTAATTTTACCATGTCAAGAAGAGAATTTTCAAGTTAATTTTCTCATGTAAGATGTTCACAATTCACTGGGCAAGTGGAATCTGGAATGAGATGGAGCCCCAAATCTGCAGATTATGGTGATATAATTTAAGTTTTCCATGAATGAATGGATGCAATTGAACACATAACTGAATAAGGTCACATAGGATATTAATGCAATGAAAAGGATATCCAAAGACTTATTGTAACATATTTCTGTATCAAAAGTAAGAGACTGGGAAATTGTGAACAACAAAGATTGAGAATAATTAGTGAAAGTGCCATTAGGAGAAACAAAATGAATTTGGGCACCAGAGGTACCACTTACATTAATGCAAAAAAATTTACTTTTTTCAATGATGAATTACCCTTCTTTCTGTTCTTTCTTTGCCTTATTTCTTTATTTCTCTCTTTTTTCTTTTCCTCTCTCCTTTTCTGCTTTGTCATATGTGTAAAAAGTTATCTTCATCAGCCTGCGAGAGAGTACTGAGAACAGAAGTACTGACAGCAAAACCATGTCTGCTGATTTTAATTAGAACACTAATTAGATCTTTAAAAATTACCCTTTCTAAAGGTAGTGTTGTAATCTTCATAAATACCAGACTTTCTTAATTAAATATACAAAGGAATGAGAAATAGGGAAAAAATCAAAATCAAAAAGAAAGCTTGAAAGTTTGAAAATAGAAATAATGTTTCATTAGTTTGTGTTAGTGACATGTGCAGGCCTAACTCATGGCAAGTGGTGTCTTATGAAGACTAGAAATGTGACTTTAAGAAATAGACATGTTGCTGTACTTGGTGCTGCTCACCGTAATCATGTGTTGTAATGAATTTTTATATCTGTACATAACCAAAATAGAAACATATACCTAGATCATCAATTTAAATTTGAAACAAAATATTAATCATGTGATATTTGGAGATATCATTAAAGAATAAAGATATTTCTTTTAAAACAAGAGTACATATTTCAAAGACTAAATTTTTGAAATGTGCCAATTATATAGCCAGAAACTGATGAAAACTCTATTCTATTCAGAAAATATGTGGAGATTTCAGTAAACATCTTAGTGAACTTTTAAAATATCTTCAAAACTAATATATGTTAAGATTTTACATTTTTTACAAACATTTAATTGGTTATTTTGTTGCCTTACACAGATGGAAAAGAATAGAGAACTCTGAAAAAAACTGAAGTGAAACTCTGACTTCCTTTTGATTACAGTGTTTTTCTTTGTTTGTTTGTTTGTTTTGGTTTTTTGAGACAGGGTTTCTCTGTGTAGTTTGGTGCCTGTCCTGGATTTCGCGCTGTAGAACAGGCTGGCCTTGAACTCACAGAGATCCACCTGGCTCTGCCTCCGGAGTGCTAGGATTAAGGATGTGCACTACCACTGCCCGACAACAGTGCTCTTATAAGGAAATAGGAGGGCAAAGCGGGAAGAAATCTGTCACACAGTGCTGTAAGGAGGAAGAGGAGGGTGAAGGAGGACAGTCTGACACAATTTACAGTAATTTTACCATCTAATTGATATTCACTTGACCACCCAAATCTCATTTTCATTTTTGTATATTTACTTGACTGCTAATGACTACCCACCCCATACAAGTTTTTATTTTGTCAACATTTTCAATTTCTCTCCCTTAGATACACTTTTATAAACTCATAGCTACTGTTTATAAATGAGTGAGAGGTCAGAAAATCGTAGCTAAAGCAGTAAGTCTGACTTGCAACATGTTTCGCTTTGCAGATCTTATGATATGTGTATCAATGTTTGCACATTATTTTTAAAAGAAAAGATACAAGTGGGAAGGGTAAATACGAGGTCATTGAAGACAGTGTGTACTTGAACGACACTGTACAGAAACATTTTCTGAAACCGGCTCTGTTCATTCTCAATGATGGGTAACGCTATAGTTAATCAAACTGAACAACAAGTCGATGAATCTAATTAACACATTGGCTATGAAACAATTTACATGTTTATCAAAAATAAAGCATGGAATACATGTGAAATGTGTTTGTTATTTCCCTAGGTTCCTGTTTGATTGAACCAATTACATATGTGTTGCCAATGCTTCGTAATCTGCCAACACAAGGCATCTGTTGCTGCAAACACTCAGCGCACTGTGGCTCCATTTGCACCTATCAGAGTATGAAGACAGCGTCTTTTCCTGTTTCCAGTGCCCTGCCACCAGCTCACATCTCTAAACTGTGAACTCATTTTCCTCGTGCATGAATCCATTGAATTTTTGTTTGTTCCTTGATTTGCATTTTAAAATAAACTTGACAGTACTCATTTGTGAGTTATTTTTATTGATATACCTTTATTTTGGTACCTGTATGGTGACTTTATTATGGTTTTTTTATGTTCTTTATTTTGAAATTGTTCATCCTTTTTTGTGCTGGGATATTAATTAATTATTTTTATTTCATAATTTCCTATATAAAACTATTGATATTTCACATCTAAGGCACCCTCCCAAAAGCAATATTCATCTGGCCCAAGTTTCAGCAACACTGAAGTTAGGAAATCTTGGTCTAGTTCTATAGAACACAAACTTTTTTTCTTTAATATGTTTCATGTATACTAATGAATCTCATAAAAGTATATTTAAATTGAAATTTTAAATTCATATTCCCTGCTAACAGAAACCACTTCCACTTCAAGCATCATGGTAGAATCCTGAAAGTCAAGATGGCTAACATGCTATATTTAAATGCAAAATATAGTGTTGGTATTCAAGACTACTGAACAATCTTTTATGACAGACAGGAAAATAATTCAAGACTGAATAATAGATGCATTTTAACATTAACTTTAAAATTTGCTTAAAGAGCCAAATATTTCAGTGCAAGAGCACCTGCTGCAAGCCATTAGCATCATAATTTGCAGGCATTAATCTGACATGACATTTCTCAACTTCTCCCCTCTTACAAAACTTAGGTCATAATGAAGTTAACCTTTTATACATGCATCTACTGTGCTGCAGATTTGACTCATAAATTGTTCAACTGTTTTGAAGCCCAATCACGAGACTGTTAATCCCTCATTGCTAACTAAAGAAAATACTGTATAAAAAATGTAAAAAAAAAGTATGCGGAAACCAGTTTTTAACATTAGTTTAAGAAACTATGTAGAAACCTGTTACTCTACATGTCATCTTGTAAAAGAATTGTGAATTTTATTAAGTATAGAAAAGTTTCAGAAACTGTCTTTGAAGACTTAAAAATTGACATTTTTTCTCCTTGAGTTGGAATTTGGGGGTATATGTGTTAGAGAGACATAGGGGAATTTGAAGGAGAGAAATGGTGGGTGGACATGGTCACATTACATTGTATATACACTTTTGAAGATTTAAAAAATGTTAAAAATAGTAATCATCCACAGGGAATGCAAAGCACATGTAAAGATATTATATTTTTGTAAAGCATTTTGTGCAATATTTGTCTAATCTTAAGATGCTCTGCCTAAGCAGCACAGAGCTCAGCAGTTCACATGTTGATAAAATGGATACAGACAAAGTGGGCATGAGTCTCACATGCCAGCCTTGATCAAATATGATGACTTGATTCCTGTGATTTGCAAAATATATTCATTATAAAGCAAGGTATAAAACTCCAAGGGCAAGAATACAAGGTAAAACTCTCATTTGAAGGGGCACTGATACTTTTGTTTGTTTTCCTGCAAATTCATTTGATAGTGTATATCTACCATCTATTATCTATCTATCTATCTATCTATCTATCTATCTATCTATATGATAATAATGATATATGTAATTATTATTACTCTTTAAAAATTAATAATGAATAAATATGTCTTATTTGTTTAGACTTGATTAGCACAAAAACTCACAAATAACTTTGTTTCTTAATATAAACTGGTTAAAGTGCATGTTAGGTAAGATGACACAACAAGTTTAAAGTAGGGAATAAAGTCTTCCATGAAGCAAATGGAATGCATATGCTATAAGAACGTAAGCTATAAGGGCAGAAAATGACAATATTATTTAGAGTTGGTACAGAAAGAGACAAGGCAGGAAACAAGTTGTGGGTGATGGTAAATTTTTAATAATCATTCGAGGAGAATGTCTTTGCCTTAGGAAAGGCATTGAAAGCATATAGAGTAAGATTGAGAACTACTTTGGAGAATTTAGAAACATAAATTTGAAAAAAGTAAGCAATATATGTGAGGGATAAGTTATGAAATCATAAATATTTGAAAGTGCAGTAGGGTGCACTGAAAGTCAGTGTGTTCAAGGAAACTCACTTTCATGTTCACATAGGAAAATATTCTTAAGAAACATTTGGGATTAAGATGACTGGTTTATGTATTTTTCCATCATAACCAATTCACACAGACATATCTGGCATGTAAGAATGAGACTACCATCCACTAGGAAACATTAACCTTGTACTGTAAGAGTTTCCAGAGATAAAAGGGCAGTCAACAGCAATCAGTTGCTAATTTGAACTTTAAAATGTTTTTCTTAAGTAGTACACATATACATCCAATTCTCTAAATCTTAGTTTTCCAAACATAAACAATTTTGAAAATTACTTATATTTTCACAGAAGGAGTCAATATACAGTAGTGTTTCATCTGAATTTAGCAATTAATGTTTATCATTGGGCTTTCCCAGACACACAGCCTTTCAATTTTCATATTCTCTGTACATACTGCTAGGCTCAAGCTAAAAATCAGAAACATTTGAACCTCCTTTGCTAACCACTAAGGGTTAAAACATGCCTGACTTGAAAGCCTAGAATCTTTCTCTTGTATATGTCCCAGAGTAGTTGTGGAAAATTTGCTCCTCCAGTAAGGTTGTCAAAGTATGCAGATAAATGACTGATTCTTGCTTGACATTAAGAAGAATTTCTAAGGTATGACCAATTTACTGCAAAGGATGAGTGATGGAAGCAATCAGAAAAAGATAAGACTGATCAGTTAGCAAGATTTAGGAAGAAGGAGTACAAGCATAAGTAACAGTCCTGAATACATGTGAAAAATCTCTGCTAAACTCATAATGAGCACATTATTGTCCTTATGTGTTATCCTCCTGCCCCAAAGGTTTGCATGCCTCCTATAATTCTGTCCCTATTGTCTATAGCTAATAAAGTAAAAAAAAAAATAAGCAATTTAAAGCTATTCATTGAGGTACGTACTCATAATCTCAGTGCTTGGGAAAGTAGAGCCCATGCAAAACTCTGGGTCATGAAGACTAGACTACTGGTTAAACTCCAGGTCACTGAGCGACCTTACAAGAAGAAAGAAAGAAAGAACAAAAGAAAGAGAAAGAAAGAAAAAGAAAGAAAGACCGACAGACAGGAAGAAAGAAAAGAAGGATGGAAAGAAAGACAGAAGGAAAGAGAAAGGAAGGAAGGAAGGAAGGAAGGAAGGAAGGAAGGAAGGAAGGAAGGAA
The DNA here is from genome assembly GCF_049852395.1 of Peromyscus maniculatus bairdii. Classification (NCBI taxonomy): domain Eukaryota; kingdom Metazoa; phylum Chordata; class Mammalia; order Rodentia; family Cricetidae; genus Peromyscus; species Peromyscus maniculatus. Next base: position 30,272,386 of record NC_134857.1, on the reverse strand, counting down.
GGAAGGAAGAATGAAAGGAAGGAAAGAAGGACAGAAGGAAAAGGAAGAGAGAGAGAGAGAGAGAGAGAGAGAGAGAGAGAGAGAGAGAGAGAAGAGAAAAAAATGAAAGAAAGAAGGAAGGAAAAAGGTGATGCCTATGGAATTACATCCAAAATTTGTCCTCTGGGTTAGATATGGCTTTGCATGCACATATGTACACACATTCATACACATAAACACACTTGAATCCACATGAAAATAAGTGAATTCTATGTTCTATTTTATGGCGATAGAAATATAAACAGATTAAAAATATAAATCATAGGGATAAAACTAAAAGCAATACAAAGGAGCATGCATGCTAAAATCAATAATTTTACTAGGCAGATAAGCATAAAGTATTTGGTTGGTCATTACCAAACACACATCCATAACCCCAGAGATCAGGAGGTAATAGGAGAGCAATTCAAGATAGCCTGGACCACACCGAGAGTTAAAGGCCATAGATAATTACTTAACAAGATACTATTTTTTTAAAAAAAAATGAGGTGTGGAGGGATAATGAGGTATCTCAGAGGCAAATCTTTAGATTTATCAATTACCAGTATTTTTATAAATGTGAATAATCTTGATCTCCAGAAATTGTATAACTGTGAATATCTTTTGAAAATAAATGGGAAAGTTTCATGGTGCTGAATCACAGTGTTGGTTATTTTGAATCTCTGGGGTATAGACTAATTTGTTGAATGTACAGTGGAAAAATAAAGAGGACTTGGTTTTATATATTTTTATATAAAATTTATATATTTTAATTCATAACCCTCTCAAAATTCACCCCTTGCAAGTCATCTGCCATAGATTAGTTTGTTTCTCTGTCCTTCAAACATATTAAGATGATTCCTATGTCTGTGCATACATGTATACACACTCATCAAACACATACACACACATACAAATATTGAATGCACACATATACATGTTCAACACACCCATAAATGGACTCAATACATATATACACATACCCACTCAAACATACACACATTGAATATCAACACACACATTAGCATATATGTGTACACATATACACACAAATATACACACACTGACACATACATATACATGCACACACATACCCACACATGAGCATACACACACATGCTTACACACATGATCACACATACATTATAAAATTTGAAACCTCTGAAGTTGCTTAATTTAAACTTCCACATCAGTATTATATTTTAACTGTCTTAATTATTAATTTATTGGTTTGAATCTGGTGCTTCCTGAACCCTAGAGATAGAAAGATGGGAAATAACCTCCTCACCGAGTGGAATTCTATTGATTATTGGAAGTGACAGAAAGATGATCATCACCACCAAGAAGGAACCTTGGTATACTTATGCCAATTTTGAGACATACAAGATAGTAGAATTACAATGAATTGTAGACAAGGAAATCAGAAGACAGGAAATGCACACAATGTAAATGCTTTAATGTGCAAAAGACACATTGTTTTACTAATGAAGCTGGAAGAAACATTGACAGCACCTCAATGGAAAGTTTAAGGATCAAAATGTGTTTTGTGAGAAGTCCATGTAGAATCACAGTTGACTGCTTTTTATCTATATTTTAGATTTTTAGACTAGTAAAGTATTTAATGACTTCTTTAAAAAGTTAATGAAGAAAGTAGTCTTTAAAAATTCAGAGGGTACAGTAAAATGATAGACATTCATGTACACAGAGAAATAAAATCTGCCTCAAAAAATAGTAATATAACACAAATGTTTTCTTTTTGTGTATTTAAAATTATGTATTTACATTTTCATATACGGCCAGATTTCTCTTCCTCAAATATAAGTGTGGTGGTTTGAATGAATATGGCTCACATAGGACCATAGAAAGTGACACTATTAGGAGATATGTCCTTATTGGAGTAGGTGTGGCCATTTTGGAGCAAGAGTGTCCTTAGGGGTGGACTTCAAGGTTTTGGAAGTTCAAGCCAAGACAGTGTCATTCTTTTTGCCCGTTCCCTGTGCATTCAGATGTAGAAATCTCAACTACCTCTCTAGCACTGTGTCTGTGTGTCATTACTCTTCTTGCCATGACGATAATGGACTAAACCCATAAACTCTAAGTTATCCCCAATTAAATGTTTACCTACAGAAGAGTTGCTAGCATCATGCTGTCTCTTCACAGCAAGAGAAATATTAACTAAGACATAAGTTGGAACCAGAGATTGGGTTTTGTGGGTATTGTTATGATAGGCTGGAGCAAGCTTTTGTTTGTAGAAATATGGAACACTTTGGGACTTTGGTCTAGAAAAGCAAAGAGACATTTTAAGTTAGACCTAATTGGGTAATACTAGTATTAGCATAGAAGACAGTGGTGCTGAGGGTTAGTTTAACTGTGTGAATCTAGCTCAAGGAGCTTTGGCAGAGGAGATTTCCAGACATTCTACTGTTGACTGTGTTGTATGGGTATTAGTAGCCAGTCTTATGCAGATCTATCTTGACAAGGAGCAAGCTGGACAAGGAAAAATACAAAATGTACATTTTGAGGGGAAGGGGGCACCAGGGAATATAAAGGAGCTAAATCTGATATTCATGGAGATAAATAAATTAAAGAAAAGCCTGATGTTAGATTGAATAAAGAGAGTGGTGACCTCAGAGCAACACTCCACCAAGATAATCTTCCAACATGTAAAGAGGAATTAAAGAAAAAGTTAGGACCAGATGGTGCTAAACTCCTTTAATATCAGCACTTGGGAGGCAGAGGTAGGCAGATTTTCAAGTTCTAGGCCAGTGTTGTCTACACTGCAAGTTCCAAAATAGCCAGGCTTAGGCAGTGAAGGAAATTACCAAAAACAGAAAGCTGTTGAAAATGTATTTGAACAAGAGAGTAATGCTCTAGTCCCAGAAAGCAGAACTTTGTGGTTTCACCCATGTAGTTCTGGCTTTCCAGTCAAGGATACAAGAAAGAGTTATGTAATCCCCCTCCATGAAAAGGAAAACTACTGAGGCCAGGTATGTAGCAGGAATGTCCCTGCATGGAGACCCAGAGAGATCATTATGGGAAGTTGTGAAGGTGTCATGCTTCAGTAGAGGAAAGCAGCAGCTGTGGGAAGCACAAGAAATAAGACCAGCCCAGTAACTTCATTGTTCTTGGATTTCTTCATATGTCTTCTGCTCTTTATAAGATGGTTTACCTAGAAGGTGATCTTGTCTCCTCACTTAATCCTCTATGGGAAAACAAACAAACAAACAAACAAAAACTGAAAAACAAAACTCCCACACCTACATCCAATCTAGGTATGTGGCTTCCAGGTGAACCCAAATCCAGGAAGCTTGACACTCAGGATGATCGGTAATAAAACTCATCCTCATTTTTTTTTTTTTCTGTAGAGGGCCAGGATGATTTAGGGCTTTTTCTGGGGTTGATGCAGAAGGAACGTAGTTCCTTCTCTGAAACCAGGAATATACTTGGCAGAATCAGTAAAGGCCTGGGGGCAGGGCCTTGGGAAAGCTGCGGCTTCAGATTCCAACAAACCAATTCTTCCCATCCCAAGAGGCTATGGCTATCAGTCCCTCGGCCTCTGTGTACTAGCTCTGTGAAGCATTTGAGATATCCTGCCTTCCCTTTGTGCAACATTTCTCGATTGGCTTCTTGTTGACTTCATCCATTCTATGATTTATTGTTCATTTGTTTCATTTATAATAAAGTATCTCATTTTTATTTCAGGAAAAATTTACAGAAGTTGTACCTCTTAACAATCTTGCTTTATATAAGAAATTTCTTCTGCAAGACCTCTGAACTCCAAGCATTCCTATCTACTTAATCCTTTGACTCCTCAACCCTTCCTCCCAGGAACCTGTCACTGAAGAAGAATTTTATGGTTCAGGTCAATTTGGAAAGAATTGACTGATGAAAATATATCCTCATCCATCCATGCAAAATATATATTCCAATTAGTCTTATTGTCCTTGATGTTATTTATCAGAGTTCTATTTTCTATATTTTCTCTTTCTATATTTCACTAGTTCAAATGTAAAATCATATATAAATATTTCACTTTGATACTATTAAAGTGGTATTGTCAATTGAATAAAATATAGAAATTTATAATGATAATAAACAGAGGATAATATTTATGTTACTGATGGATAGAAAGATATATTACAAAGGACAAGGACAGCACACAAAGAATATTCACAAATTCATTAATTTATGACTAAATAAAAAATCAAAAATGTTATTTTCCTATTCAACATATCAGTAGGTATCTGAACTGTCTTAGATTGCATCTCTTAGTTTCTTATCTTTGGTAAGATGCAGAAATAGAAATGGAAGGAAAAACTTCTATTTTTTCACACCCTGTCCTAGTTAGTATTTCTATTGTTATGATGATATGCCATAACTAAAAAGCAAGCTGAAAAGAAAAGTATTTATTTGTCTTATACTTCCATATGATAGTCAATCAATGAAGAGAGTCAGGATAGAAAATCCAACAGGGCAAGAACCTGGAGGCAGGAGCTGATACAGAGGCCATAGGGGAGTGTTGCCTTCTTAGCTTGCTCAATATGACTTGTTCAGCCTGCTTTCTTATAGAACCCAGGACTGGTATGCCACCACCCACAAGAGGTTGGGACTTTAGCATCAATAACCAATTAAGAAAATGCCCTATATCTGGACATTATAAGGCATTTTCTTAATTGAAGTTCCCTCCTATCTGATTATTTTAGCTTTTGTCAAGTTGACATAACACTATCAAGCACATGTCACACTTTTATTTTTCTATTATAATCATGCTCCCTTACACATCTCAAATATTGACAGAACCCATGATTCTTCCCCATGGTGATGTAGATTGGAAATGGTGATGTAAGTAAACTATGAGAGGGGAAAAGAAACTTTAAGAGAAGAGAAAAAAATAATGATTTATCTTTATTAAAAGTTTAAATGCCACATCCATGAAATACGCCATTAATTCAAAATAAATGACATAAACTGAAAATAATCACAAAACAGATATTTTATAAAGATGATATATATAATATATAGAAGAACATTTAAAGACCTTTCATAAATAAACAACCCACTTATAAAAACAGGAAAAATCTAAAACTTGTCCAAGAAGATATGCTAATAGTAAACTGAGATTTTGAAAAAAATGATTGACATTTTTTGAAATTATCTAGTTTTAAATTAAACTGAATAATTAGTAATATACAGAAGGGAGAAAATTAAACAGGAAGATACAGGAAGATCAAATTATCCAAACTAACTTCAACAAAAACCTGTGATCTATATGTGGTCAAGATTTAAAGGAGAAACATCTCTTGTTAATGAATTGTTGGCAGGCACCTAAAATGCTACAGTGGGATTAAGATTCTAAAAAGTTTATTTATTTATTTTTTCTTTCTGTGTATGAGTGTGTGTCCATGGAGATCAGAAGAGGCATCAGACACCCTGGAACTGGAGTTCCAGGTTATTATAAGCATCCATGTGGGCGTTAGAAACAAAGTCTGGTTCCACCGCAAGAAAAGTAAGAACTCTTAGTCCTTGAGACATCTCTGCAGTCTCCAATTCATCTTCTTGAACTCTTGGCAGTAAATCAGAATGTAGTACGACAAAATGCTGGTAGTAGCAAGAGTTCTCTGAGAATGTGACAAACACAATTTAATTCAAACTCCAGTACACACTGATAGATCCAATGCATTTTTGACATCACCCCCGCTGCTGTACATGCATGTTCACTGTAGACTCACAGCATGAATACATGGAACTGAATATAAACTTGGGCCATACAATGGCAAAAACAGTACCAGAAACACCTCAGTTCATGTTCAAAATTATTATATGCTATGAATTGTATTCTTTTAACTGCACATACTAAATTACCTAGTCTTAGAGGTGCATAATGGTTTAATTACAGAAAACAGATTTCCATATTTTTCTACTCATTAATCTGCATTAATTTAGTATATCTTTCAATTGTATTGTCTTCGAGTGCTCAATTAAAAGTATTCTCATTGTTAAATTTCATTTAAAAATGTTGAATGTATTTTGGTTTGAGGTTCAGAAAAAAAGCTTTCATCAATAATTGAAATGTTCTTTAACACACTTCTGTTATTTATGTCATATATTCACATAAAGCTGAATTCTCCTATTGATAATTTTACATGCAAGTGCTCCGCAGTCTGAGTTCAATACCTGTGACAAATACTGTAGAAGAAGAGAATTGACATCTGAAATGTATTCTCTCCTCTCCAAAACATATCCTTTTGCCTACCTGTGTAGACATATGCACAAAGCGTAAAGGGGTAAAAATGTTATAAAAATAGAAAACTACATTTTAAAGTCAGAATGGAGAAGTATTAAATTGGCTAAGTGTGCTTGGGGCTCTTGCAGGGGATCAGAGTTTACTTCCCAGTATCCAGGTCAGGAAGGTCAAAACTGCATGTAGTATGTATATCCAGTTCTACTGGGTGTGATGCATTTTTCCAGCTCCATGAGCCCCTGACATATGTTGCATACATACACACACAAGGGCACACACTCATACACATACATAAGAGTTTTAAAAATATGCCATCAACTATGAAAAATCTTTATGATGGTCTATAAAAAGCATTATCAAACATTTGGCAGAGATTTACTAATTCATGTAAAAGTAAAGATTTCATCTATTACACTAGTGAACCAGTTTGCTTTTATTTTTAATGATTTGTAAAATCATTCTATGTTTATATGTGTCATAATTGCTTTAAGATGATTTTCTTTTTTATTTGTTATTAGTAACTGTTTAATTTTTCTATACCTACATAGGCAATTTCACATGAAAATTTCTCAGATGTCAAGGGATCTTGAATGACAAAATTTCAGCAACTGGCTTGAGAACACAGTTTGGCAGCATTTTCCTAATTTAAATAAAGTATAGGAATACTACATGGAAATCATTGTCCTTCCTATTATCTGTGTAAGTGATTTGAAATTTATGTCTACAAACTCTCTTCATGTTTCTAATAAAAGCTTTGTTTGTAACTACTCCAAATTGGAAACAATCAAAATGTCCTTTGATAAGTGAGTAAATCAATAAACTCTGCTTTATCCCTGTGATGGACTGTATTCATCCATAAAACTTAATGAGCTCCGAAGAACAAGTGACATGTGTCTTAAATGCAATTGATAACTGAAAGGAGACAATCTCAGCGGGCCAGGTACCATTTGAATCCAAATTATCAATATCCTGTAAAAGGAAACAGAATAGATAACAGTCTTTGTCAGGACATGATGGAAAAGGAAAAGTGAAGAGAGGAAATGTAGACATGATTTAGCCAATCAAAATACTCCTTTACAGTATCATAATAGTCAATGACTAACAATGTATACATATTAAAACTTATAAAACATCACATTCTGAGCCGAATGGTGGTAGCGTACACCTTAATCCCAGCACTAGGGAGGCAGAGGCAGGTGGATCTCTGTGAGTTCGAGGCCAGCCTGGGCTACAGAAAGGCACAAAGCTACACAGAGAAACCATGTCTTGGGGGGAAAAATCACAATCTGAACATTACTGAAAAGTAAAACAAAGTTCTTAAGATACCAGGAGTTATAAATACACAGTGAAAACTTAATTAAGATAACCTTTATTTGCAAATGTGGGTATCATTCACACTTGAGGTGGCAGAACTTTCCTGACTTGAGTCTATTGGAAAGTGAACCTAGACTTTCAGATTAAAAGCAAAAACAAAAAGCAAAATTGTAGCTAGAGTATTCTTTCCTTGCCCACAGTCAGGACAAATCTTTGTCACCCACCAGTCCCACAGCCACTCAGACCCAACCAAGTAAACACAGAGACTTATATTGCTTACAAATTGTATGGCTGTGGCAGCTTCTTGCTAACTGTTTTTACAGCTTAAATTAATCCATTTCCATAAATCTATACCTTGCCACGTGGCTTGTGGCTTACTGGCATCTTCACATGCTGTGCTTGTCATGGCGGCGGCTGGCAGTGACTCCTTCTGCCTTCCTGGTCTTTCTTTTCTCCTCTGTGTTAGTCCCGCCTATACTTCCTGCCTATTCACTCGCCAATCAGTGTTTTATATATTGACCAATCAGAGTAATTTGACATACAGACCATCCCACAGCATAAAATCTTTATCAAAATAACAAAGTGAACTCTAGTCTGCAAAGTGTTTCCTACACAGTATATTGCAGCTCTAATAGCTATTTTCCTCCAGTGCATTCACAAATGTGGATACACACAGGAGCACTGAGCAATGACACAAATGACTGCTGTAGGCACAGAAGGCAAGTTTCCCATTCTTGTAGTAGAGAGTTGTAGATGGAGAAGACAATGACCCTTGTGCAAACTTACTGACTGGGAATTGGAACCATCATCATCAACATGTGCTTTGCTCAATATAGAAACAAATGGTTACATGGAGAAATATTTATTGATGTGCATATGCTGGGAGACATACGCATCAATAAGCTCTTTCTCTGTTTAGAAGATGTAAATAAATAACACTTTATAACCCATGAGTATACTTGGACTTTTGTCATTGTTATCGGGAAATGAGAGCATCTTGGGAAAAGGTTGGTTATAAAACAAGAGAAGGAAATAGACCAGATGAGTGTTTTTTAGCATGAAAATAATAAACAATTTTCTCTGTTCTCTACCATCAAACAAGCAAGCAAAACACACCAACAAAATCAAGGATGAGTTTATGTCCAGGGAACACAGAAACCAATCACAACCTTCCAAGGTGTGAAGTGATGAAACTTGAAAAGAAAATAAAGTCTGTTGCAAATTTGACACCCCTTACCAACTTGCAGCTGCTGTAGTTTATGGTATCACCCTCCCCTGTTGCTGCCAGGTACAGCATATTTACTTCACTATAACTTGTGGAGTGACATGAGGCCCGTTCTAGGTCATAACCACCCCAGATCATTCTCTGTGTTGTTTGCTCACTCCATCTCCTGGTCTCTCTGTCCCTTTCTAATGCTCCCACTCCAAGACAACTTTTGCTTGCCCCACCCCACCCAGCTCCCTCAATAAATCTCTTGCTTTAGATCTGTTGTTAGTGGAGTTCTCTCTCTCTCTCTCTCTCTCTCTCTCTCTCTCTCTCTCTCTCTCTCTCTCTCTCTCTCCTTTCTGGATCTGTTAATTTCATACAATGTTTTCCCATTCCATCCATTAGCCTAAAATTTCACTTCATTTTTCTTTATTGTTGAGTAGAAGTCCACAGTATGTATCTGCCACATTTTCAGTGTCCATCCATTTGTTGTAGGGCATTTAGAGTGTTTCCATTTCCAAGTTACTGTGAATCAGGCTGCAATTCTGTGAACTGGCTGAGCAAGTATCTGTAGATGTCTAGACCTTTAGGCATAGGCCAGGTAGTGAAATGAGCGGGTCATATGGTAGAACTAGTTGTAAGTTTTTTGTTGTTCTTGTTGTAGTTTTTTTTTTTTTTTTTTTTTTTTTTTTTAGAATTATCTACATTGATTTCACGAGTAGCTGCTCCAGTTTGCAATCCTACCAACAGTAAGTGCAGGTTCCCATTTCCACCTATCTTCACCAGCACTTGTTGTCAATTGTTTTCTTGTCCTTAGCAGCACTGGCTGAGGTTAGATGAAATCTCAAAGTGGTGATGACAGCATAGTTGATATGCCTACAGGGACAAGAGAAATTCCACAAGGTCTCATTAGGAAGGTTGAGCACTAGTCTAGAGACAAGCTTCTACTAAGGTTGTTCAATCCCAAGTGGTCTGCTTTGGACACATATAAGTCTGAGCAATGCTAAATGGACTCAGTAGATTGTTTATACATGTATTATATAATGTTTATTAACAAATTATATGTGTTTATCATTGAAGAATGAGATTTTGATATGTATATATATATATATATATATCACATTGTAGAATGGCTACATTAAACTTGGTATCTGTATAATCTCACATACTTTCCCCCTCTCTGTTAAAAAACTTAAAATCTCTTCTCCTGGTTGTGGGTTCATGTGAAGCCTGCCCTTTCCTGAAGAAGAATGGAGGAAGAGGAGTGAACGGGGGCCTGGGAAAGGAGTAGGTGAAGGAGGGACTGGAAGGAAAGGAGAGAGAGGAAACTGGTCAGGATGTAAAAAAAGAAAAAAGCTCACTAACTAATTAAGTCAATAAAACACTCTCTTGAGTTTTAAGTATATAATACATGGTTGTTTACCCAGAGATACCTTTAGAATATTTTACTCCCATCTAACTTGAAATGTTACGTTTATTGACCTCTATCCAGTTCCTCAGGCCCTGCGACTCTGATATCCATCCTACTGCTTTGGTGAGCTTGTGGTTAGGAGAATGCACTTGAAAGCAAGATAGTGGTCTTATGTTTGTGTCAGATTTATTTGTAAATTAAATGGTGCTCTCACTGTTACTGTGATTAGCAGCACACCATGGCCTGCCCACCAAAGGTACCCATTTTCCTCTGTTTATCATTACAAAATATCCGAGGATTATAGATAAAAATATAAAATAAGCACTACAAATCCATCTAGTGCAAACAAATTATCAATAAATACATAAATATGGGTAGGGAGAGAAATCCATGCAGAAAACCACCAAGAACTTTATTTAAATACTTTGCCATTAAGGAGGATAAAGGTTATAAAGTCCTGCATAGTGATTTACTGTCAAAGAGAACAATATGGGAAGAAAAAATATGGCCTTTACAATAGAGATATTTGAGAAATAATATCCCGTTGTGAAGTCAGCATTCATATTAATAGTGGTAGGCTGTGTTGATAGATAATGTTTGATTTCATGTGTTCAGGATGGGATTTTACCTGTGAAATACCATGCTCAAATTCAAAATATTCCACTATAGTGATAAGAAAACAACTAGACAAAAAGTGTTCTGTGGACATTCTATACAATACTTAAGCTCTACTCTTTAAAACATTTAAAGTGGATTATCATAAACAAAGTCAGAAACTGCCATAGCTTGGGGAACCTAGGAAAAAGTAAAATTAAAAATTAGCATATGGTTATGGATGGTATCCAACTACAGCATGACTCTATTACTAAATTATTAAACATATTAATAAGTCATCAACACTGATCTATTGTGAAGTATATCAGCATTCCTCTTATCTCCATAATACATTTTCCCTAATCTAAATTTATAATACTTGAAGATTATTTGATTTTTGTATACAGGGATATACAATAATAGCGAAGTTTTTTTCATATTTTAATTTTGCTTTATATCCTTGATATATCAATATTTTATGGTTAGGAATCAAATTAAATTGTAAACTTATATGAAGGAAGGAAGGTTTAGATAACTTTAAACTATAAATTAAGCAATCCAGGACCATCCTTATTCATAAAATGAAGAACACATGTATGTGGATATATAGAAACATGTAATAAATAGTCTTGAAAATTAATACAGTATTTTAAGTTGCATATGATAAAATGGTTTACATAAATCACCTATACTTGGTTACAGATATAGATACACTGCCTAACTATATGTTTCTACCAAGTATATGAAATACAGATGGCGGCATAGAGGGCAGGGGATGGAAGATGGGAACGTAAGAGTTCAACATGGCCGAGTTGGGAGGGAGACAGGGAGGAAGAGCAAAGAAAGAGATATCTTGACAGAGTGTACCATTAAGGGGATGGGGAGAAATCTCCAGCTAGGGAAAACCCCAGGAACTCACAAGATTGTCCCCAGCTAAGACTCTTAACAATGGTGGAGAGCATGCTGGAACGAGCCTTCCCCTGCACTCAGATTGGTGTCTACCCTAATTGTCGTCCTTGCACATACATCCAGGGGCTCATGGAACCAGATGCAGAAACCCACAGCCAAGCACTTGGCCAAGACCCCGGAGTTCAGTTGAAGAGTGTGAGAAAGGATTATAAGAGCAAGGGGAGTCAGAATCATGATGTAAAAAACAAAGATACTTGTCCCAAGCCAGTGAAAGCTTATGGACTCTGGACTGACAGCGGGGGGAGCCTGCATGGGACCAAACTGGGCCCTCTGAATGTAGGTGAAAGTTGTGTGGCTCCATGTGTTTGTGGGTCCTCTGGCAATGTGACCAGGACTTACCCCAGGTACACGAACTGGCTTTTTAGAGCCCATTCCCTATGATGCCATGCTTTACTCAGCCCATTCTGTAGGCTGTCGCTTTACAACCTGGACATGAGTGGGAGTAATGAAGGGCAAGGGTAGAGGGAAAGAGACCTTGGGGGAGCAGGAGATCCCAGCTGGATCAAGAACAGAGAGGGAGAACAAGGAATAGGAGACCATAGTAAATGAAGACCACATGAGAAAAGGAAGAAACAAAGTGCTAGAGAGGCCCACAGAAATCCACAAAGATACCCCCACAATAGACGGCTGGCAATAGTCGAGAGACAACTGGAACTGACTTACTCTGGTGATGATGGGATGTCCAAACACCCTAATAGTCATGCCAGAAACCTCATCCAATGACTGAGGGAACCGGATGCAGAGATCCATGGTCAGGCCCCAGGTGGAGCTCCAGGAGTCCAATTGTTGAGAAAGAGGAGGGTTTGTATGAGCCAGAATTGTTGAGACCAAGGTTGGAAAAAGCACAGGGACAAATATACAAACGAAAGGAAACACATGAACTATGAACCAATAGCTGAGGAGCCCCCAACTGGATCAGGCCCTCTGGATAAATAAGACAGTTGCTTATCTTGATCTGCTTGGGAGGCATCCAGACAGTGGGACCGGGTCCTGTCCTCAGTGCATGAACTGGCAGTTTGTAAACTGGTGCTTATACAGGGACACTTGGCTCAGCCTGGGAGGAGGGGACTGGACCTGCCTGGACTGAATCTACCAGGTTGAACTCAATCCTCGGGGGAGTCTTTGCCCTGGAGGAGATGGGAATGGGGGGAGAACAAGGGAATCAGTGGCTGATATGTAAAATTAAATTTAATAAATAAATTTAAAAAATAAAGAGTTGTTATATTAGTATTTGTTCAGTATCTTAAATGTTTTGTGACCTTTATAGGTGATACTTTGAGTTTCTTTGTTGTAAAATTGTGTTATTTAAATATTTATTAAATCTTTAAAAACTAAAACTAATAATTCATTCCAAATGGTGTTAGCAAATATGTGAAGAGATTTTGAAGAGTTCTGTTTCAAGGAAAGCTTTCAGTGAGTGTAAAGAGTTAAACTGTATAACTTCCTTTTTGTGTGTGCAGGAACCTGGGCTGTATAACACACACACACTGAAACAGGTACATTCTATCTAAATTTTTGTTTTAGAATGCTTTCCATTAGCAGTTTTGCATATCAAAAATCTACTGATGACTTGGAAACTTAGTGAATGCCAATTTTATGTACAGGTTCAATTTGCTTTTTTTTTTTTTTTTTTTGAATGATTGCCAAGAAAAATCTTGTTCAAGAGCCAATTTAAGAGGAAGTAGTTGAGATTGCTTCCCCAGTATTGGCAAGGGTTGTTATTTATAAATGGTTGCAAAGAGGAAGAGGGGAAAGTGAATCTATCTGCAGCATCCATACTGAAATCTCCTGAAGTATTTGTTGTGATGATTGACAGCATGATTATATGATCACTTAAGTAGCCATGATTACATTGTGCATCCTCATATTTAAATTTTCAAGTGTTTTATATTGCTGATAGCCTTCAAATTAGTGAACACTTACCCCAAAAAAGCCACTAGAATAAATTTGCAAGTTTGAAAGACTCTCCAATATTTTCCAGAATGTGTCTCATCATAGTTAGTAATTTTTGCTATAACTTTAAATATAATAATCCTCCTAGAAATAATATTTCTGTGTTGCTTTTTAGTAACTTCTAATGGAAAAAAGACATAAATTATAATATATTCCAATATTTTTTTAAGTAAATTTATTTTACAACATCATTTAGTTCAACATAATAGCCACAGATTCCCCTGTTCTCCCACTCTCGCCCCCCTCCCCCTCCACCCATCCCACCCCCCATTCCCACCTCCTCCAGATCAAGGTCTCCCCCGTGGACCGGGATCGACCTGGTAGACTCAGTCCAGCCAGGTCCAGTCCCCCCTTCCCAGACCGAGCCAAGGGTCCCTGCATAGGTCCCAGGAATCAAACAGCCAACTCATGCAACTAGCCCAGGACCCGGCAACAACACACAGCTGCCTCCCAAACAGATCAAGCCAAATGACTGTCTCACCCGTTCAGGGGGCCTGATCCAGTTGGGGGCCACTCAGCCTTTGGTTCATAGATCCTGTGCTTCCATTCATTTGGTTATTTGTCCCTGTGCTTTATCCAACCTTGGCTTCAACAATTCTCGCTCATATAAACCCTCTTCTTTCTCACTAATTAGACTCCCAGTGCTCCACCAGGGGCCCAACCGTGGATGTCTGCATCCAGATTCCTCAGACCTTCCTTGGATGGGGTTTATGGCACAACTAACAGGGTGTCTGGCCATCCCATCACCAGAGTAGGTCAGTTCCTGCCGTCTCTTGACCATTGCCAGCAGTCTTTTGTGGGGGTATCTTTGTGGATCTCCGTGGGCCTCCCTAGCTCTCTGCTTCCTCCCCTTCTCATGTGGTCTTCAATTACCATGGTCTCCTATTCCTTGTTCTCCCTCTCTTTTCTTGATCCAGCTAGGATCTCCCACTCTCTTTCCCTCGACCATTGCCCTTCATTATTCCCACTCATGACCAGGCTGTTCATGTAGATCTCATCCATTTCTCCGTGTCTTTTTTGGGGTCTCGTTTTCCAGATAGCCTCACTGGTGATGTGAGTAGCAGTCCAGTCATCCTTGTTACACATCTAGCATCTTCCTATGAGTGAGTACATACCATATTTGTCTTTCTGAGTCTGGGTCACCTCACTCAGGATGATTTTTTCTAGATCGATCCGTTTGTCTGCAAACCGTATGATGTCATTGTTTTTCTCTGCTGAGTAGTATTCCATTGTGTATATGTGCCACAATTTATTTATCCATTCTTCAGTTGAAGGGCATCTAGGTTGTTTCCAGATTTTGGCTATTACAAACAATGCTGATATGAACATAGCTGAGCAAGTGCTCTTGTGGTATGATTGAGCATTTCTTGGGTATATGCCCAAAAGTGGTATAGCTGGATCTTGGGGGAGACTGATTCCCAATTTTTTAAGAAAGCGCCATATTGATTTCCAAAGTGGTTGTACAAGCTTGCATTCCCACCAGCAGTGGAGGAGAGTTCCCCTAGTTCCACATCCTCTCCAGCATAAAGTGTCTTCAGTGTTTTTGATCTTAGCCACTCTGACAGGCATAAGGTGGTATCTCAGAGTTGTTTTGATTTGCATTTCCCTGATGATTAGGGATGTTGAGCAATTCCTTAAATGTCTTTAAGCCATTTGGGTTTCCTCTGTTGAGAATTCTCTGTTTAGTTCTAAAGCCCATTTCTCAATTGGACTGTTGGTCGTTTTGATGTCTAATTTCTTGAGTTCCTTATATATTCTGGATATCAGTCCTCTGTCACCTGTGGGGTTGGTGAAGATCTTTTCCCATTCTGTAGGCTGTCGCTTTGCCTTGTTGACCGTATCCTTTGCTCTACAAAAGCTTCTCAGTTTCAAGAGGTCCCATTGATTGATTGTTTGTCTCAGTGTCTATGCTACTGGTGTTATATTTAGGAAGTGATCTCCTGTGCCAATGCGTTCAAGACTACTTCCTACTTTCTCTTCTAGCAGGTTCAGAGTAGCTGGATTTATGTTGAGGTCTTTGATCCACTTGGACTTAAGTTTTGTGCATGGTGACAGATATGGATCTATTTGCAGCCTTCTACACGTTGATATCCAGTTATGCCAGCACCATTTGTTGAAGATGCTTTCTTTTTTCCATTGTACACTTTTGGCTTCTTTGTCAAAAATTATATGTCCATAGGTGTATGGGTTAATGTCAGGGTCTTCAATTCGATTCCATTGGTCCACATGTCGGTTTTTATGCCAATACCAAGCTGTTTTTATTACTGTAGCTCTATAGTAGAGCTTGAAGTCAGGGATTGTGATGCCTCCAGAAGTTGTTTTATTGTACAGGTTTCTTTTAGCTATCCTGGGTTTTTTGTTTTTCCATATGAAGTTGAGTATTATTCTTTCCAGGTCTGTGAAGAATTGTGTTGGTATTTTGATGGGGATTGCATTGAATCTGTAGATTGCTTTTGGTAAGATTGCCATTTTTACTATGTTAACCCTGCCTATCCATGAGCATGGGAGATCTTTCCATTTTCTGAGATCTTCTTCAATTTCTTTTTTCAGGGACTTAAAGTTCTTGTCATATAGGTCCTTCACTTGCTTGGTTAGTGTTACCTCAAGGTATTTTATGTCATTTGTGACTATTGTAAAGGGTGATGTATCTATAATTGTCTTCTCAGCTTCTTTGTCCATTGTATATAGGAGGGCTACTGACTTTTTTGAGTTGATCTTGTATCCTGCTATGTTGCTGAAGGTGTTTATAAGCTTTATCAATTCCTGGGTGGAATCTTTGGGGTCACTCAAGTATACTATCATGTCATCTGCAAATAGGGAAAGCTTGACTTCTTCCTTTCCAATTTGTATCCCCTTAATCTCCTTATGTTGTCTTATTGCTCTGGCTAGAACTTCAAGTACTATATTGAATAAGTTTGGGGAGAGTGGACAACCTTGCCTCGTTCTTGATTTTAGTGGAATTACTTTGAGTTTCTCTCCATTTAATTTGATGTTGGCTGTTGGTTTGCTATATATTGCCTTTATTATGTTTAGGTATGTTCCCCGTATTCCTGATCCCTCTAAGACTTTTATCATGAAGGGGTGTTGGATTTTTTCAAATGCCTTTTCTGCATCTAGTGAGATGATCATGTGTTTTTTTTCTTTGAGTTTGTTTATATGGTGTATTACGTTGATGGACTTTCGTATGTTGAACCACCCTTGCATCCCTGGGATGAAGCCTACTTGATCATGGTGGATAATTGTTCTGATGTGTTCTTGGAGTCTGTTTGCCAATATTTTATTGAGTATTTTTGCATCAATGTTCATGAGGGAGATCGGTCTGTAGTTCTCTTTCTTTGTTGTATCCTTGTTTGGTTTAGGAATCAGGGTAATTGTAGCCTCATAGAAGGAGTTTGGTAATGTTCCTTCTGTTTCTATTATGTGGAACAATTTAGAGAGTATTGGAATTAACTCTTCTTTGAAGATCAGGTAGAATTCTGCCCTGAAACCATCTGGTCCTGGGCTTTTTTTGGTTGGGAGACTTTTAATGACTGTTTCTATTTCCTTAGGGGTTATTGGGCTATTTAAATAGTTTATCTGGTCTTGATTTAACTTAGGTATGTGGTACTTATCCAGAAAAATGTCCATTTCTTTTAGGTTTTCCAGTTTTGTGGAGTAGAGGTTTTCGAAATATGACCTTATAATTTTCTGGATTTCCTCAATGTCTGTTGTTATGTCCCCCTTTTCATTTCTGATTTTGTTGATTTGGATTCTCTCTGTCTTTTGGTTAGTTTGGATAAGGGCTTGTCTATCTTGTTGATTTTCTCAAAGAACCAACTCTTTGTTTTATTAATTTTTTGTATTATTCTCTTAGTTTCTAATTTATTAATTTCACCTCTCACTTTGATAATTTCCTGGTGTCTATTCTTCCTGGGAGACTTTGCTTCTTCTTGTTCTAGAGATTTCAGGTGTGCTGTTAAGTCACTAGTGTGAGATTTCTCCAACTTCTTTATGTGGGCATTTAGTGCTATGAATTTCCCTCTTAGCACTGCTTTCATAGTGTCCCATAAGTTTGGGTATGTGGTGTCTTCATTTTCATTGATCTCTAGGAAGTCTTTAATTTCTTTCTTTATTTCTTCCTTAACCCATTGGTGATTCAGTTGAGCATTATTCAGTTTCCATGAGATTGTAGGTTTTCTGTAGTTTTTGTTGTTGTTGAAATCTAACTTTAAACCATGGTGGTCTGATAGAACACAGGAGGTTATTCTAATTGTTTTGTATCTGTTGAGATTTGCTTTGTGTCCAAGTATGTGGTCGATTTTAGAGAAAGTTCCATGGGGTGCTGAGAAGAATGTATATTCTTTCTTGTTAGGATGGAATGTTCTGTAGATATCTATTAGGTCCAATTAGGTCATGACATCAGTTAAGTCCTTTATTTCTCTGTTAAGTTTCGATTTGGGAGATCTGTCCAGTGGTGAAAGTGGGGTGTTGAGATCTCCCACTATATTGTGTGGTGTTTTATATGTAGTTTAAGCTTTAGTAATGTTTCTTTTACATATGTGGGTGCCCTTGTGTTTGGGGCATAAATGTTCAGAATTAAAACTTCATCTTGGTGGATCTTTCCTGTGATGAGTATGTAATGTCCTTCTTTATCTCTTTTGATTGATTTTAGTTTGAAATCTATTTTGTTGGATATCAGGATGGCTACCCCTGCTTGTTTCTTAAGACCATTTGATTGGAAAGTCTTTTCCCAGCCTTTTATTCTTAGGTAGTGTCTGTCTTTGAATTTGAGATGTGTTTCTTGTATGAAGCAGAAAGTTGGGTTCTGCTTTCGTATCCCTTCTGTAAGTCTATGTCTTTTTATAGGTGAATTAAGTCCGTTGATATTAAGGGATATTAATGACCAGTGATTCTTCATCCCTGTTATTTTTGGTGGTAGTGTGTGTGTACTTCCCTTCTTTGGGGTTTACTGTTGTGGCTTTATCTATTGCCTGTGTTTTCGAGTGTGTATCTGACTTCCTTCGGTTGGAATTTTCCTTCTAGTGCTTTTTGTAGGGCTGGGTTTGTGGATAGGTATTGTTTAAATCTGGCTTTGACTTCGAATGTCTTGTTCCTTCCGTCTATGATGATTGAAAGTTTTGCTGGGTATATTAGTCTGGGCTGACATCCATGGTCTCTTAGTGTCTGCATTACATCTGACCAGGTCCTTCTGACTTTCAAAGTCTCCATTGAGAAAAGGGTGTTATTCTGATGGGCTTACCTTTATAGGTCACTTGGCCTTTTTCCTTGGCTGCTCTTAATATTCTTTCTTTATTCTGTATATTTAGTTGTTTAATTATTATGTGTCAAGGGGACTTTTTTGGGGGTCTAGTCTGTTTGGTGTTCTATAGGCTTCTTGTATCTTCATAGGCATTTCCTTCTTTAAGTTGGGAAAGTTTTCTTCTATAATTTTGTTGAATATATTTTCTGTGCCTTTGAGTTGGTATTCTTCACCTTCTTCTATCCCTATAATTCGTAGGTTTGGTCTTTTCATGGTGTCCCAGATTTCTTGGACATTTTGGTTCATGACTTTGTTGGCTGTAGTGTTTCCTTCAACTGATGAAACTATTTCTTCTACTGTATCTTCAATGCCAGAGATCCTCTCTTCCACCTCTTGCATTCTGTTGGTTATACTTGCATCTGAAGTTCCTGATCTTTTACTCAGGTTTTCTATTTCCAGCATTCCCTCTGTTTGTGTCTTCTTTATTTTTTCCATTTCCCTTTTCAGTTCTTGGACTGTTTTCTTTGTTTGTTTCATTGCTTTTTCATGATTTTCTTTCAGTGCTTTATTGTTTTCTTCCAGGACTTTATTGTTTTCTTCTAATTTGTTTGCCCTTTCCTCTAGTTGTTTACAGCGTTCTTCCAATTTTCTTGTCTTTTCCTCTACACAAGCCTCTACCTTCTTCATGAAGTTACTCATAAGGCTACTTTCTTCTGCTTCTTCCAATTTTTGGTGTTCAGGTCTAGATGTTGGAGGTGGGCTAGGTTCTGGTGATGCTGTATTGCTCTTCATTTTGTTGTATGTACTTCTGCCTTGACGTCTGCCCATCTCCTTGTGGTTCCTTCTTGGTCTTATCAATGTACTTGTTTCAGAAAGAGCTGACAGATTCAGAAAGACTCTCTCTCTTGTCCAAAAGGGAGTTCTCTTGTCCAACTCTCTGGTCCAGAAGGGAAGTCGGGGGCAGGCTCTGATCCAGAATGGCAGTCGGGGACAGGCTGGGAGCTGGGGGCCGGTCTCTAAGTCTCAGGAAGTGGCTGGGGTCTCGTGTAGATGGGCGTGGGGGCAGGGCGCGGAGATTGCAGGGGCTGCCGGGGGCTTGGAAAGGGCGATCACTCCCGGTGGGGCTAGAAGGGGAGCTGCCCGGTGGCCAGAACCTGGTGCCAAGTAGGGCAGGTCTTCCCAGAGTGGTTGGTGCCCAGGGATGGGGTCCGGGTTGGACCCAGGTACTCACCTCTGGTCCAGAAGGGAAGTCGGGGGCAGGCTGGGACATATTCCAATATTTTAATGTGACTAAATATAGCATAAACTCTTCAGTGGCTAATAAAACACATTTAAAAACCTGAATATAAAGGTCCATGTTTACATCTTACATGAATATCCCAAGTCATTAACAGATACATAAAAATGAGACAAGACTTTAATAGGATATTAAAAATTATGTGGGATGATATAATGCCTACATGATGATAAGAGGTGATGTTGATGACCTTGGAATTATGATTGTATTAACATAGTACTATGACAATGGCCCTTATATCTGAGATATTTATTAAATGCAAGGCCATGGGTGGCATATACTGTATAGATACACTGCCAAATGCTTCCTTTTTTTGGGATAACAGAACAACTTGGAGCATAATTTTTCCCACACTTGCAGAATGGTACACAATTTAAAACATCTGAGTTGTTTACTAATGGAATTTTATTTTTTCCATTTTTATTAATATATATTGCATTGATAATAGATACTATAAGAATTTCATACACATACTTGACATACTTCTATCACATTTCACTTAATATTCTCTGGTCTGTTTGACTTCAGGAAAAAGAATCACAAAACCATAACTACATTCTTATATTTCTTGCAATAAACATTATTGTATTTAAATGTATTATATTATTATTGCAGTCACAATTGTGGCTTAATTTTTCACATTGCATTTCATAAGTTTATTATGATCATAATCCTCAAAACTAGACTCATCTTGCTGTATACTATGTTATATTTAGCATATATTTACACTTGAAAATGTAAGCATTTTACTTTAATGAAGAAACAATGTGTGTTGTGTTCACATATATTTATGTGTGTGTCTGTGTGAAGTGTTTGTGTGTCTAAATCTGTCATTATGAATTTGTGTTTTGTAATTATAAATATTGCCTGTAGACTTTTCCAGAACTATTAATGATTGCTGCAGTAATTCAAGACACAATCCTGTCTTGGAAACAAATGATTTCCTGGACTGAAGATAAACTTCAAGTCATCCTGGCACCACTGAAAGTTCCGAATCAGACAGCAGTGACTCAGCTTCTCCTACAAAAATGAATTATATATAATTGTGGTTATATTATGTGGTTAATCTTGGATTCTTCAATTTTTGTTTCCTCGAATTTTCACAACTGTTCTTTCCTGTCAATCCTATAACCGGTTCTTTCTTTATTTGCTTTATAGTTGTTTCTTTTCTTTCTCTATTACATTTGCTAGGTAGATCACTTTGTATTTTCTGTAGCTAGGATGGTTTAGAATTAAGGCAAAGTGTAACTGCTTATAGCATTTTTATCTAATCAACCAGAATATTTTTATCATTATATAACAGTTTGACCAAACAGGTTTTGGTTGTTTTAGAACAAATACAGTCCACCTCTAAGCTCTGTGTCTGTACTAAATTAACCTTCATCTGAAGGCATTCTTATAGATTTCCTATATGTGTACCAACTTCCTGCATCATCTTTTCAGTATACATTTCATATTTAACCTTCAACATTCATTTTTTAGGATGTATTTCTTAATATATTGACCAAACAAGTTGCACAATATTGTTTTTTGTTTAGCTTTATACTTTTCTCCTCTTAACATTTTCATACTTTATGACTTTTAGCTGATTAATAGTTTCTTCTCCAGAAAAACTGGAAACTTTGTAAGAACAGAAACTATGCATGTCTCCTTCAATATGTATTCTGACTGTTCAGTACAGGAACTCATGCAGAGAAGTGAGATAAATATTTATAAGGAATAAATGAATTACTGATGCTGACTCATGTCAGGTTGGAAGATCTGAATTCTTTCTGCTGGCCAGAAGAATCATTAAAATACAAAAATTGGAAAGTATGTTAATCAAATATATGGATATATGAGCTAATAGATTTCCAACCTAAAGAAAGAATCAATACCCAAACTCATATGAGTCCAGAAGTGACTAGAATGTGAGTTGTTATTGCTCCTCCATAATAATGTGTATAAATACAATCTTCATGTAATAATAAATAATTATGTGAGACATAATGTTAAATCATTTGAGGAAAATCTTATATACACATTCACAATTTAAGTGTTTTTGTACCTAAACTTAAACATAAAGATACATTATATCATCGGATTCTCATTCAAATATATTCCCCTGTCCCCACAGTCCATTTCCTCTAATATGAGATTCATTTACTATATAGGAATCTCTGTCATATGCCTTGCAGTAACTATGAATTGGGATTTAGATGCCAGCTCAATATATAAAGTAACCCCAGAGAAAATCCAATGGTGATCACAGAGTCTCTTGCTCTGCCTCTTGCATTCTTGCTCTCTCCTATATTTTATTGGGGCAACACTTCATATAACCCCTCAAAGATCCTTTATATTATGTACTCAGAAATGTTTCTTTGAGTCGTATGAGGCGTATTTAGCAAATTAATCACACCCACCTGAGGGATATGGGGTCCAGTTCCTAGAGAAGGATAGGAATGGCAATTTGAGGCTTATGCATGGCTTAAGCAGAAAGAGTGTTGAGGGACTGAGTGTTCAGTGTGGACATGATGAGACCTTCATGTAGATGTAACCAACCGTCTTATTAAATAAGAAACACAGAACCAATGTAAAAGAGAAAGCCGAGAGGTCAGAGCTCAGAGGTAAAATCTCACCCTTCCTCCTGTGGTGGTCCTAGCTTCTCCAAAAAAGAGCTATTTCCTGTGTGTCTGTCCTTTCATAGTATTTTGTTCTGCCTTCTCATTGGTTGTAAACCCAAACACGTGACTGCCTCGTCACTGTCTGTATGTGCAGCCCTCTAGGTCTTAAAGGCATATGTGTCCAATACTGGCTGTATCCCTGAACACACAGAAATCTATGGGATTAAAGGCATGTGCTACCACCGCCACACTCTGTCTATGGCTCTAATAGCTTTGACCCCCAGGGAACTTTATTTATTAACATACAATCAAAATCACATTTCAGTACAATTAGAATACCACCAACATTTCCCCTTTTCTATTTTAATAAAAAGAAAAAAAGGCAAAAGGTTATAACTAACATAAGAAAAACTATATACAAAAGTACAATAACTATATACAATATATACAAGTAATAAATACCTAAACAGGTATTTGACAAATCAGAGAAAATAATTCCATTATCTATCCTATTTTGGTAAATCCAAGATGTATCTAATGTACTTTTTATCCTAATTAATTTTCAACTATAACTAACTAATCTTCAACCATAACTAACTAATCTTCAACTCCCTCAGAGACCCAAGAAGGAAATAATATTAGCTAACAAAAATAAAAACAGGAAGTGCATGCAAGCAACTTCCAAAAAATTTGTGAGTTGACAGAAACAGCCATCTGCCTGGACAGTCACCTGAGGTTTCTCCACAGTGTTGGGGCATCATCTTCAGCCTATAGGCTTAGTGTATCTGACAGACTCATTTGTGAAGTAGGATGTACACAAGGTCAACAGTTCAACCTCACATTGGGTGAGAGCAGTCTATGTACCAGAAACACCTGAATTCCACTAGTGTCCTGTCATGATTCAGGATTTTAAATTCTGGAAATTGTTGACAGTTTTTGAATTCAGCTGTCCATTCTTCTTGGCTGTGTATATATGGCTTCATCTCAGCATCCCCTTCTTCTCCACATCCCTCTATTGAATGTTAGTCTACTATTGAGAGGCGTGAGCTTTCAGCTGCTGTTCCATTGCACAACAGAGGCCATCAGTCATCTGCCTGTTAAGCTGCCTTGGAAGAAAAGGGCACTGTATCTTTTCCAGATTGCGAAGGCCACTTCAGGGATGGGGCCTTATGGTCCTGGCCTCAGAAGATGCCTTTTGATAAAGCCATAACCACACTTGTTTTGGCAAGAATCAGTAGTCCTTTTGTTTCGTGTTCTATCTGTCCATTTTGTCCTGTTGATTTGAGGATACTTTGTTGTCTAGTGGCTAACTTTTGCCACAATGAAAGTTGACTCCATATGTAGTTTCTTCAATGCCCATATTTTCTCTGAAGTAGATTGGTACTGCCAGGAGTCGACATGTCTCAAAAGAGAAAAATTTTCTAAGTTATTAAAACATTTTAAATGCCATATTCTGTAGATCTCTGAAGGGTTTGAAGATGACCTGTCTAAAACATCTGTGCTCAATTTTTAAAACATATCTAATATGACTACAAGTTCTATTGTAATGTCTAACTACTAACTTTCATTTCTTTATATCCTAATAGTTTGTAATAATAACATTCAAGGATCAGAAAATTGCATTACATTGTTAAATGAATGGTATAGATACAATTAGAAATATACATATAGCATTTTCTAACAATATCAATTTCAAATTTGTTTACAATATAAAACAATCCAATCCAATGTAAAGTATTTAAAACTGGTAATTGTCTTTCTCTCTTTCTTTCTTTCTTTCTTTCTTTCTTTCTTTCTTTCTTTCTTTCTTTCTTTCTTTCTTCCTTCCTTCCTTCCTTCCTTCCTTCCTTCCTTCCTTCCTTCCTTTCTTTCTTTTTCTTTCTTTCTTTCTTCCTTCCTTTCTTTCTTTTTTTAAACAAGAACCTTAAATCTAATCTCCTTTGCTTAGCCTTTTTCCTAACCCTTGACAACAACTTGTAACCAACCCCCCAAAAAATGAAAACTTTCCCAGACCCAAAACCCATTAAAAAGACACAAAAAACCACCCGCCCCACACCACCTCTTTGGGAATGTGGGCGTCTTATTCTTAAAATTGATTCCTGCTGGGTATGGGCGAAGTTATCTTTATCCTGAAAGAAAAATTTTAGGTTAATTGTCAAATTCTAGGAAAGGTAACTATATCTTTCATTATCCAGTCTATGTATAATGCCAAAGTTCAGGTTTAAACTCAAGTCCTTATTCAAGTAGTCTTTGAGACTGGATCATCTCAGCTAGTCATCTCAAAATTGCTCTGAGCACCTTGTAGTTCAAAGCTGATCTGTGGATGATGTTTGCCAGCTTAATGATATTATTATTGTCCACGTGGAATTGTTGCTGTTGTGGGGCCCCATCTTCTTTCTGGAGACTTCAGTTGATGTTAGGCCTGCCTGTGATTTCCTGCAGAAAACTGATAAGAGACTCGAACACAAAGACATATATATGCAGCTAATTGAAGCCTTTTTTTTTCTAGAATTAGTTAGTACTCTATATGACCATTCATATCTTAACAAAGTTTAAAATGTATATATATATATATATATATATATATATATATATATATATATATATGTTAATCTTGTAAATTTAAATATAAAATTCATACTTTAAGAAAAGTTTAAAGAATCAGAATAGAATCAAAGAGTTGCGATTGGTAATAGAATAGTTCCTTAATTAATTTGGCTTTTGTCCTGTCCCATAGCAGAAGATGGCTCTTTTATTCTGGCATGATACAGGGAGTTTGTATTTTCCTTTTAACAACATGCTTGAGTTTAAAGAAGGAGAAAGCCATTCTCTAACTCCAAAGTCAGCTTTAAATTTTAATTGAACTGGGACTATTAGAAGACCAATAGTGTTAAATCTTCAGAGAAAAGCAGAAACAAACATTTAGGAAGACATAAAATTTTTTAGATAATATATACCCATACGCCATTTCACTCTGTTTCTCGGGATAGATGATTTGTCCCTTTTCTTCAGTTGTCTCATTTGTCCAGTGTTCTTCAGATTCCTTAACCTTCATTCTCCTAAAAGACAAAAACAAAAACTTTTCCCCAAGACTAATTTTGGGGATGTTCCTTTTTGGCAAGTTATTATCTGATTAAATGAAAAGGCATGTGTTATTGATACAAGTTTGTTTAAATTGGATGCTCATGCTGGTTGATGAACTATTACCTCCTCTAATTAAGAGGTTCAAATGGAACCTTTATCAATTTTGATGGTACCCACTGCTTATCTTCTCCTGTAGAAACAAAAGCAAAACCTTGTACACAATGTAATATATACCCTGGTTTCCATTCTGAGGTCAGCACATCCTTAAAGTATATAGGCTGATTTAATTCTGTAGTTTTTTTCTATTATCCAATGTCTCTCTGCAGCTGTTGTTCCTTTCTCATTGGCATTGAGAAAACAAAGTTAATAGAGAATAATGCAGTCTATTTCTGTGGGTTTTTGTTACCCCTTTCTGTTTATTTAGCATATCCTTTAGAGTTCTGTTTGATCTTTCTATAACTGCTTGACCTGTATGATTATGTGGTATGCCTGTAATATGTTTTATATTGTAATAAGCAAAAAACTGTTTCATTTTAACAGAGACATATGATGAGCATTGTCAGTTTTGATTTGTGCAGGTATACCCATGATGGCCACAACTTCTAGCAAATGAGTAATTACAGAATCAGCTTTTTCAGAACTCAAAGCAGTTGCCCATTGAAATCCTGAATAAGTATCAATGGTGTGGTGTACATATTTCAATTTTCCAAATTCTGCAAAGTGAAACACGTCCATCTGCCAGATTTCATTTCTTTGAGTACCTTTTGGGTTACATCCTGCTGGTAACGGCGTTTGATTGTAGAAGGAACAAGTAGGACATTTCTTTACTATTTCTTTGGCTTGTTGCCAGGTTATGGAAAAATCCTTTTTTAAACCTTTACTATTGATGTGATGTTTTTTATGAAATTATGAGGCCTCCAGCACATTTCCTATCAGTAATTTATCAATCTCATCATTGCCTTGTGCTAGAGGGCCTGGCAGACCAGTATGGGACCGAATGTGAGTTATATATAAAGGATGATTCCTTTTCCTGATTGTATCTTGTAATTGAATAAATAGTGAAGTTAATTCTGAAGCATCAGGGATAAATTCTGCAGTCTCAATATGTAACACCACTCTTTCAGCATACTGAAAGTCAGTTACTATGTTGAGAGGTTCTGAAAAATCCATTAATACCAACAGAATAGCATACAATTCTGATTTTTGAACTGAATTATACGGACTTTGAACCACTTTACTTAAATTTTCTGATTTGTAACCTACCTTTCCTTCTTTGTTGGCATCTGTATAAAATGTACGAACTCCAGATATAGGTTTTTGCCGTACAATTCGAGGCAAGATCCAATCAGCTCTCTTTATAAGATCAATTCTATCGCTTTTGGGATATTTGCTGTTAATTTCTCCCAAAAAATTACTGCAAGCTCTTTGCCAAGGTTCACTTTCTGTCCACAATTTTTCAATGTCCTCCTTAGTTAACGGTACGACAATTTCTGCTGGGTCTATTCCTGCTAATTGACGAAGTCTCAATTTTCCTTTGCAAATCAAGTCAGAGATTATTTTCCACATAAGTTTTTAATTTTTTATTTGGTTTATTTGGTAAAAATATCCATTCCAATATAATATCTTCCCTCTGCATTAATATTCCAGTAGGAGAATGCCTAGAAGGTAAAATAACTAAAATGCAATCGAGCTTTGGATCTATACGATCCATGTGCCCTTCATGCACTTTCTTTTCTACCAAGGCCAATTCTTTCTCAGCTTCAGGTGATAATTCTCTTGGACTATTAAATCCTTGTCACCTTCTAAGGTTTTGAACAAATTAGTCAGTTCATCATTCTTACCCCAACAATAGTTCTTAGATGAGAAATATCTCCAAACAATCTTTGAAAGTCATTAAGAGTCTGTAGTCTATCTCTCCTAATTTGCACCTTTTGGGGTATAATTTTTGTAGCTCTATTTTACATCCTAAATAATTAATAGAATCTCCTCTTTGTATCTTTTCAGGAGCAATTTGTAATCCCCAGCAAGGCAAAATTTTCTTTACTTCTTCAAACATTCTTTCTAAAGTATCTGCATTTGAGTCAGCTAGTAAAATATCATCCATATAATGATAAATTATAGATTTAGGAAATTTTTTACGTATCACTTCCAATGGCTGTTGTACAAAATATTGGCACAGAGTTGGGCTATTCAACATTCCCTGTGGGAGGACCCTCCATTGAAATCTTTTTTTTTTCCCCTCTGGATGCTTGGGAAATATTTCATATTTTTTTTTTAAATTTTCTTTATTAAGTAAATTTATGTTACAACATCATTTAGTTCAACATAATAGCCACAGATTCCCCTGTTCTCCCACTCTCGCCCCCCTTCCCCTCCACCCAGCCCACCCCCCATTCCCACCTCCTCCAGATCAAGGTCTCCCCCGAGGACTGGGATCGACCTGGTAGACTCAGTCCAGCCAGGTCCAGTCCCCCCCTCCCAGACCGAGCCAAGGGTCCCTGCATAGGTCCCAGGATTCAAACAGCCAACTCATGCAACTAGCCCAGGACCCGGCAACAACACACAGCTGCCTCCCAAACAGATCAAGCCAAATGACTGTCTCACCCATTCAGGGGGCCTGATCCAGTTGGGGGCCCCTCAGCCTTTGGTTCATAGATCTTGTGCTTCCATTCATTTGGTTATTTGTTCCTGTGCTTTATCCCTCCAAGGAAGGTCTGAGGAATCTGGATGCAGACATCCACGGCTGGGCCCCTGGTGGAGCACTGGGAGTCTAATTAGTGAGAAAGAAGAGGGTTTATATGAGCGAGAATTGTTGAAGCCATTGAAATCTTTTAACCAGTTGAGAATTATTATAAGTAGGCACTGTAAAAGCAAATCTTTCTCTATCTTTTCCTTGTAAGGGTATTGAAAAGAAACAGTCTTTTAAATCAATAACTATGAGAGGCGATCCGTTTGGTAGCAGAGTAGGCAAAGGCATCCCAGATTGTAGAGAGCCCATTGGTGAATTACTTTGTTAATTACTCTAAGGTCTGTTACCATTCTCTATTTACCAGATTTTTTTTTTTTTAATAACAAATACAGGAGAATTCCAAGGGCTGGTTGATTCTTCAATATGCTGAGCATTTAACTGTTCTTCTACCAGGTCTTCTAAAGCTTGGAGTTTCTCTATTGTTAAAGGCCATTGCTGTACCCATACAGGCTTGCCTGTTAACCATTTTAAAATTAGAGCTTTTGGTATCTTTGGAAGATCATCAGTTGTTGTGCCCTGTTCTTGTATAATATGGATGGCTGGTAACCACTCATTAGAACAATATCTTCTAATATTTCTCTCAGTAACATGTGCTAGTTTATGATTTGTTTCTGAGATTGGAGGGATGTTAATCTGAGTATTCCACTGTTGCAACAAGTCTCGACCCCATAGTTATGTTAGCCACATATGGTTTTAATTTTCCTCTCTGTCCTACTGGACCTATACATTCAAGCCATCTTGCACTCGGTTTCACCTGAGATAATGTCCCAATTCCTAATAGTTGAACATTTACCGCCTGAAGAGGCCAAGTTGGATGCCAAAATTCTGGTGCAATTATGGTAACGTCCACACCTGTGTCTACCAGACCAGACAAAAAAACACCATTTATTTTTATCGTTAATTTTGGTCTTTATTCATTAATAGAAGTTTGCCAAAATTTTTTCTTTATGTTTTCTCCTGAATTTTCTATTCTCTCTGTTTCATCATCCTGACCAGAATGATTTATTCCAATAGGCATTTGGTTATTTAATCACTCAGAGCAGGGATTTTCTCTACGGCTGCAGGAAAGGTTTGAACTGGATTTGCTATGGGGGCCTGCATGAGGCCCCTCTGGGAATTTCCTGAAGACTGAGGCATAGGATTACCCTGTCTGTCCTTTGTTGATCTACATTGGTTGGTCCAGGGTTTTCCCTTACCACACCTTCTGCATACTCCAGAAGGAAGGGGCATTCTGTTCCATTGTTCCTTGAAGAAACATTGTTTCTGGGAATGACATGTTTACAGTCCCTTTTCAAATGTCCTTGCTTTCCACATCCAAAACATCTAACATTCCTCAAACCTTTTGAAATTGCTTCTCCTACCCACATATCATCATGCTCATCAGCCTCAACATTAACTGTGTCTATAATCCAATCTTCCAAAGGTGCAGATCTTGCTTTTAACAACCTGACTATTCTTTTGCATGCTGCATTTGCATTCTCAAAGGCCAAAGATTCAATTATTGCCTTACTAGCTTCTGAATCCAAGACCATTCTCTTTACTGCTGAAGCCAGTCTTTGTAAAAAATTTGTAAAAGATTCTTTTGGGCCTTGCATAACCTTTGTAAATGACTCAGATTTTTTTTCCTGGTTCCTCAACTCTGTCCCATGCATTCAAGGCTGCCGTTCAACATAAAATTAGGGTTTGGACATCATATAAACATTGTGTTTGTACTGAAGCATATTGGCCTTCTCCAATAAGCTGATCCTGGTAAACTTGTATTCCTTTATCCCTCCATTGATTTTCTATGTTTTTAGCCTCATCCTTGAACCACGTTAGAAATTGAAGTCTCTGGCTGGGTTGCAGAACAGCTTGTGCAAGGTTCTGCCAGTCCTGTGGTACAATCCTATTATATGTTGACCAAGAGCTTAACATTTGCTTTACATATGGGGAATGCATGCCATAAGATATTATTGCCTCCTTAAGCCTTTTTAAATCCAACATTTCAATTGGAGCCCAAATATTTTGTGCAGCCATTTGATCAGGCATTTGCTGTACGGTTACAGGATAAATTAAGGGTGACTGTGTGAAAAACAGGCTTTCTTTCTATAACCTTATGATCCAAACTTGAAACTTCACTGTTAATTTCTTCTGTCTGAATTTTTGCAGGTTTAACAAGTTTTTATAAAGCTGTTATCCTGGCACTTAAATTGACTATCTTTTTAAATATTAAAATGAGGATTAGCATAGTTATAAACTGCATAATTCCAACAATACTAATCTTCTCATATAGTTGTTCCATTGTCAGACTGCCTAAAATTTCAAACAAAACCCAATTTTCTTCCAATGTACACATAGAACCCATTTTTTTAAATGTGGAAAAAATTCTCTTTTAAATAGTTTCCTTTAAAATATCTGATATGTTATGACTTACCAAATCTGCATAGAACAGTAGAAATACAAGGAAATTTCAAACAGCCACCTAGTGTCTGAGGTATAAATCCAGAGAGAGAGAGAGAGAGAGAAAGAGAGAGAGAGAGAGAGAGAGAAAGCACACGCAAGAAAGCGTAGCTGGCTAAAGTTTAAATGCACCCACGTGTTCCCTCTTGAGCCAAGTCAAGGCTTGGCTCTAGCTTCCTTAAGCTCCGACCAAGTGCATTGGCTTTACAGGCAGGGGCCCTGTTCGGTAGGGCAGTCCTGAGTTGATTGTAGCACCGGCTTTAAGCAAGCAGGTCACAGTTAGTCCAGCTTGAGGTCAAGCAGACCTAGGCCGGGGCTAGGAAGCCAACCTCCCGGCCTGCCGCCCTTGGGGGAAAGTAGACCTGCCACCAAGCCAAGCGGTTTGTAATGGATTCTTGTCACGTTGGGCGCCAGATGTAGATGTAACCAACCATCTTATTAAATAAGAAACACAGAATCCATGTAAAAGAGAAAGCCAAGAGGTCAGAGCTCAGAGCTAAAATCTCACCTTTCCTCCTGTGGTGGTCCTAGCTTCCCCAAAAAAGAGCTATTTCCTGTGTGTCTGTCCTTTCATAGTATTTTGTTCTGCCTTTTCATTGGTTGTAAACCCAAACACATGACTGCCTCGTCACTGTCTGTATGTACAGCCCTCTAGGTCTTAAAGGCGTATGTCTCCAATGCTGGCTGTATCCCTGAACACACAGAGATCTATGGGATTAAAGGCATGTGCCACCACCGCCATGCTCTTTCTATGGCTCTAATAGCTCTGATCCCCGGGCAACTTTATTTATTAACATACAATCAAAATCACATTTCAGTACAATTAGAATACCGCCACACCTTCACTTAGTTGTTGTAAGATGTGCACGAGACTGGGCGATAACTATGTATTATCTGTCACAGCTGATTCTTGGTTAGTAGTCGCAGAGGATGATAGAACTCCACACAGCTGGTTTTCAAAATATCCTGGTCTGCCAACATTGAGTATAAGAGGCTCGGCCTGTATCAGTGTTTGTCCTATAAAATTACATGCAGTTTACTCTTTAGTGCTGTTTCTCATGTTTAAAGTAAGGCAGGCATGGTGCATGTGTGTGTGTGTGCGTGTGCGTGTGCGTGTGCGTGTGCGTGTGCGTGTGCGTGTGCGTGTGCGTGTGTGTGTGTGTGTGTGTGTCCTAATAATACAATATGAAAATGGAAGGCTTTATCAGTAGAGGTGTCTGACATCTATCAGTTTCTAAGTCTCAGTATCATAAATGTAACAATGTATAAAGGTAAAGAAGCATAGACAGAAACAGAAAACAAATGTCAATTGAAATACAAGCAGACAGGTGAGGGAAGTCTTTGATCCTGTATTCATCATATTATGTTTTAAGTTGCACAAATGGAGTAGATTTTTCAAGCCTAGCAAGCAATGTTCACATAGTAAATTCATTTCAGAGTATAAAGACAAGTGTCTGGGATTTAGCTGTGTGACAGACCGTCTTCTTTGGGGCTTTCACTGCTGTGAAGAGACATCATGATCATGGTAAATGTCATAAAGAAAATGTTCAATTGGGGTAGCATGCTTACAGTTTCAGAGGTTTAGTCTATTACCATCATGATGGGGGGGAATAGCAGCATACAGGATGATGTGATATTAGAGCTGAGAGTGCTACATCTTGCAGGCAACGGGAAGTCAACTGAGACACTCTGTGATATCCTGAGAATAGGAAACCTCAAAGTTCCCACAGTGAAACACTTCCTCCAACAAGGCTGTACCCATTCCAACAAAGCCACACTTTCTAACAGTGCTACTCCCTATTTGATTATGGGGCCCAATTACATTGAAACCACCACATTCCACTCCCTGGCCCCCATAGGCTTGTACCAATATCATGATGCAAAATTAATGTAGTCCAACTTCAAAAGTCTCCATAGTCTATCACAGGTAGTGTCAGCAGTGTTTCGAAGTCCAAAGTGTAAATTCTCTTCTGAGATTCATTCCACCTCTTAATTGTAATCCCCTGTAAATTGAAATGAAAAGTCAGATAACATACTTCCAACACATAATGGAACAGGATATACATTACCATTCCAAAATGTAGAGAAGAGAGCATAGTGAGGAAATGTTGGACCAAATCAAGACCACAAAACCAGCTGAAAAACTCCAAACTCTGCATCTCCATTTCTGATGTCAAAACACTCTTAAAGTTTTCCAACTCTGTTCAGCTTTTTTGACTGCAACACACTTCTTTCTCTTGGGCTCTTTTCTCTCCCTGTTAGCAGATCCCCTCAGCATGTATCCCAGGACTCTCGCATCTTTAACATCTTGGGTTCTCCAAGGCAAACCAGACTTCAACTTCACAGCTTCACATAATGGCCTCTCTACTACGACTCCAGTCAGGGACACCCCTGAAACATGCCTGGCTTCAGTGGCTTTTTTAAGGCATAAAGGCAAATTCCATAACCAATTTCTTCTATCCTTAAATAAAAAGCCAGAATCATGTGTCTGAAGCTGCCAAATTCTGCTGCTTACTGGGGCTGAAACATCGCCAGCTTGTTCAATTACATCTTCAACAGCTTTCTGTCTTTTACTGCCTAAGCTTGGCTGTCCTGAAACTTGATCCGTAGACCAGGCTCAAAAATCTGACAGCTTCTGCCTTCCCAGTGTTGGGATTAAAGGTGTGCACCACTACACTCAGCTCTAAACTTTTCTTTAGTTTCTTTCCACAAGTTGGAAACTTAGCTGGGATCTTGCCCTGAGGTTGCCATACCCTTTATTCCATTTTTTAATCTGTTGATCCTTTAGCACAGGATTTAGTTCCATTCCACTTCCTGGTACTCTTTTTCTCCTCAAAATTTACTTTTTGTAATTCACCCTACTCAGCTTGCTCCTTTTCATTATAAATCTTCATTAGAGTTACCACAATATCCACATGACAGAGTCTATACTAGGCTGTTTTGAGATTTCTTCTGCCACGAGAATTGATCCAAAACTCTTCATGTTAGCCTCAGGCAGACTCTTAAGACAAGGGCAAAAGGCTTCACCAAAATATCACAAGAATGTTCTCTAGACAACACAGTAAAATATTTCTCCTCTGAAACCTCTTCAGTGAGCCCTGGGCAGTCCAAATAACTCTTAGCACCTCTTTCTTCTGTGTTTCTAACAGCATGGCCCATTAAGCAGTGCTAAAGCATTCCACTGCTTTTATAACCCAAAGAACCAAAGTACAAATTCCTCTAAACAAACACATGCTCAGGCCTATCACCACAATACCCCAGTTTCTGCTACCAACCTCTGTCTTAGTTAGGGTTTCTATTGCTATGAAAAGACACCATAACCATGTCTACTCTTATAAAGGAAAACATGTAACTGGGATGGCTCACTTACAGTTTCAGAGGTTCAGTTCATTATCATCATGACGGGGAGCATGGTGGCATGTAGGCAGATGTAGGGTTGGAGCTAAGAGTGTTACATCTTTCAGGCAACAGGAAGTCACCTGAGGCACTTAGTGATATCCTGGACATAGAAAACCTAGAAGCTGGCATCCACAGTGACTTCCTCCAACAAGGCCATACCCACTCCACAAAAGCCATACCTCCTAAGAGTACCACTCCCTGTGAGATTATAGGAGTCAAGGGCATTCAAACCATTCAAACTGCCACTCAGGGCATGCATAGAGTACACATGTGAGCCTAAATTCAACCCTCAGAAACACCAAAAGCAAAACTAATAAAAGTAGTAAACTTCAATAATTTCTTGTCATTATTGTGTTTGTGTTATTGAACATAATCAAATCCAGGGTCCACATAACATAGAATTTCTTTATGAAGTTATGAAGTTACTGTTAGGACTTGCATTGCTTAGAAGATGAATAGATGTCTTTCTGTTGCTATTCAGAATAATACATATAATATAGGTACTATGGGCACCTCAAACATACCACCATGATAAAAAAAATAGCTGGCAGAAAAGATGACAGATGGCAAGGTCACACTTGGAGTTTAAGAGTGGAAAACTCTAACACTTGAAGTTTCGTCATTCGATTTGCACGTTATTTAAATTTCTGTGGTCTGGCTGCCACCCTCTCACTTGTCATGTAGACTTGCATAACATCCACATTTTCTTTTCACAGAGCTTCCTGCCTGATATGTCTTTCTTTCTTTCTTTCTTTCTTTCTTTCTTTCTTTCTTTCTTTCTTTCTTTCTTTCTTTCTTTCTTTCTTTCTTTCTTTCTTTCTTCAGATGAAAATACAATTGTGGCCAACTTTATTTTTTTATTTTAATTTTATTTTATTTTACAATATAATTTAGTTCTACATATCAGCCATAGATTCCCTTGTTCTCCCCGCTCCAGCCTCCCTCCCCTTTCCCCCCAGTCCACCCCCCATTCCGGGTCCTGTGCTCAGTGCTGATATGTCTTTCTTATAGCCCTGTTGCTTGCATACATGTCTTCTCTCACAAAAGTAGGATCTCTTCAAAAGTAAAGTCTACTGCTTTTCAATTAGGAAGGCATTGTGAGTTTCATATCTAGTTCCTAGAACTTCATTCCCGTTGTAAAATATATATTTGGTCCTGTGGAATTTATTTTTTCCCTTTGGCCTTCATTGTGTTGTCCACCATAAAATAAAATAAAATAAAATAAAATAAAATAAAATAAAATAAAAATAATGGTGTCTATTTAAAAAGTTGTTTGTAAAAACCAAAGCAAACCAAAGGTGATAAATTCATCTATGATTGGATGATATTGAAGGATGGTATTTTAAAATAGAAACCAAAGATATCCCAAGATTTTACCTGAGATGACACTCGTATTTAGGACTGAGAAATATATAAGAGAACCAAATACAAATAAAGAAGTGAAAAAATGCTATCATGTAGGTAAAGTACTCTAAGTTGGAAATATTTTTTGGAAAAATTAATATTTAGGATAATTTATAAAAGAAATAATCCACGTTGATATCAGTTTGATTTCTCTATGTCCTATCACTCAGCTTTGTGATACCTTCATCAATAGGGTCTTACAGCTAAGTTCTGGAAAGTAATCAAGAAGGACAATTGCCTGCTATGTTTGGGAATTGTCTAAGGAAATTCATTTTATCAACAGCTTGAGAATAAGTTACACACACATGGAACGGGGATTTTTATTTGATAGTGAGTGCTTTCTCGAGAAGGCATTGCCCCTCTGTTAAAGGGCAATTTCATGTAAACCCTCTTTATAGTTTCTTTTCTATAGGAATTCAAGCCCTGAGTGGTTACCATAGCCCCAGTAAGTTTCCCCACAGCAGCTCCAGTAAATTTCCCCAAAGCCATGCACATTCACAGAGCACTAAATGAACACAGTGGTAACTAAATTATGAAAGAGAATGGGGAGAGATCATGAGCAACAGGAAGGGAGGAAGAGAAAGAGAGAACATGAATTTAGTAGGAAACTTTGGGGATACAGAAGAATTGGAGGGAACAATATGAGGTGAGTTGTTATAAACATTATTTGCATGTATACATACTCAGTATAATACCTTTCAAAAATAGATTCAAAGATCCCATGACTACTGTTTACCACAGATTAAATGTAAGTTACAATATGGACATAAAATGATGTTTTAAAATGAAATCTCATGTAGCCCAGGCTGGCCCTGAGCACAACTATGTGTCCCAGGATAACTCTGAATTCCTGGTTCTCCTATCCTCCTTAGTGGTGGATTACAGGTGTATGTACTCACAGCTGATTTAAACAGTTCTAGGAATGGACATCAAGGGTTGGTGTATGCTGCAGAAGCAGTCTACAAACTGAGCCATGTTCATGGCCCAGATATGATCTTTTCATTTTTAGCAGCTTAAAAGATAGACTTCCCTATCTTGAACTTAATGTTTTCCTATTCATTTCTAGCCTCCTTTGTCTGCAGTCAGCAGGCTAATGAGCTGGTTGTAGAATTTATATTTCTCCTTCCTTCAAGCTCTGAGTGTTTTACAAGTTGTTTCCCCTTATTTTATTCACATTACACTTATGCCATATCAGCTCTGAGTCCCTCAGTTATCTGAGCTATCAGACTGAAGGTGACAAGCACATACCTTCTCTCACTGGGAACTATTTTGAAACTTTCTGATATATTTCATCATAGCAATTTGTACATCACATTTTCTTTGGTCAGTTTCAGTCATGTTGGTGTGATGGATCCCCTACTGAATTGATGCAGCTTTGTTCCTTAGATCTAATGCAATTAATCTTCTTCATCTGGGGCACACAATGCTGAAGTGTAGAGGCAACTACCAAGCCCTTGGCAAAAGAGAACCTCAGAGGAATCACTCGTGTGGCAAAACACTTTTATTCAGGAAGACGAACAAACATTAAAAGTACGAGACTGATCTCTCAGTTAAAAGTATAAAGGAATTTCAACCATCATTTTGTGTTGATAGAGCATTTATTGTGGATAACAAACAGTTGTAATTCATTTGTATCTTAAATGTCTACAATGTTCTTGGAAAAAGCCAAACATAGCTTCTTGCCAGATTAAAGAACCCAGAATGGCTGTCATCCAGGCTTCGCCAAAAAAGATTGTGCTCAGTCTTACTGTTCCTATAGTAGAGGAATGTGTATGTACCCATCCCATAACCAACAATAGCTTCTTATCATAGACATTTAAACTATGAACTATTTATAAAAAGACAGAAATGTAGCCAACCTGAATGGTTATTATTAATTGAGATGGGTCTTAAAATATACCTTAATAAACTTTACCTTAAGAATAATTTAAAATGTAGTAAGTAGGAAGATTAAACAAAAATTCACAGGAGTAAAATTGAAAATCAGTAAATGATTTGCAAGATAAGTAAACACCAATATCCATCATTTGTTTTTTACTTTCATTTATTTTAAAATTCTGTTTTCCTGAGGATGAAAGCTAGGTTCTGACATACATTCAGGCCCTTCCCAAGCTTCCTAATAACATTTTTTTGTTTGTTGTTTGTTACAATAACTATTATGGGAAAGTGATTTTTGAGTAACTAACAACAACAAAAGAACATACAGTAAATGAAATCATTACATTAAAATCAGAAAGGTAACATATTTAAGAAAAATGGAGAATGTAGACTAATAAACAGACAAACAAATCCCAGCTTTTCCAATCAATGTAAAAACTATATTTGAGAATCTCAGGTTCAGTGAAGGTTTTCATAACCAATTTCCCACTATTTTATATCCTCAAAAACAAAGACTGAAGTGTTATATTTTATCCCACAATTCAATTAGCTGTCTTAAATTAAGACATAGACCTTAATTTAATGAACACTCCTCTCAAAATTGCATTTCTAACTCTAACATTTCAAAAATGATACTGGCTTGGAAAGCCGAGGCATTTACCTTCAGGCTTATTACACATAACCCTGTAGGCCTAAAGCAAATTATAATTCTGACTCTGAGTTAGTTAGGGACTTTGACTAGCCTGAAGGAGTCAGGAAGAGAGGAAAAAGAAATATTTATTGAATATCAGCTAAGTAACAGAAAGCTTTTTGATACATGCCTTTCATAATCATTTTTAATTCTCATAACTAAAATGGTATTATAACATTTTCCTGTTATTTTTAATAAAGATGACAGCTTCGAAGAAGACATTTTTTTAAATCACAGAGAGAGCAATGTTGAAATGTAAACTTATCATGATTGATGGTAAAAGAAATCTCCTTTTGTGGTTTTACACCTCACCAAGTTTAGGAAAATGTTTATAATTGATTCATCAATTCTATATCTTATTTAACTTGGCAACTTTTTTCTTACAAAACAGTTTTAAGCTGACCATTTATTCATGCATAATATTTGAAAATAGAAAACTCTGGAGCAAGAAAAATGAGATGTGTAAACATATATTTATCAGATTTTGTGCAGTATTTGTTGGTATATTATTGCAAAAAGTGAATACATGTGGTCATGAACTAACAAGACACCAATTATGTGAGAGAAGATAAGAGAGCCATCAAGTAAATAAAGATATTAATTTTCTATAACTTTGCCTAGAATTTAATATTAAAATAGTGCAGAATATAATTAGAAGAGAATTAGGAAAGACAACTCATTTGTGAAATAAAGTTTCCATATTGAGCTGACATTTGATTTAAGATATAGCTGTTTCTGCAGATGCATGAGAAGCAGAGAGTTCAAGGATAAACTGCAAATTAAATACAAAAAATCCTGCAGTTCAAGAGTCTATGAGGTGACTGTATTAGATGGTACCTCATTAAAATCACCAAGAGGTTCAGGTGTAGAAGTGCTGGATTAAAGGGACATGGCTGGATGTACAAGGTAATTCTGCATTCAGTATGGAAGTTTCTTCAGGGACTTCAAACAAATATGTTTCTGGTGTGAATTGCACTGCCCCAATGTGAAGTTCAAAGATGTACTTGTTAACCGCAAGTGTCAGGGACGGCTGGTCCTTTGCCTGGATCATTTGATTGCCTTTATTTTTAGTTAACTGTCTCAGATTCTCATGGTAAAATAAAAGTCAGTACACACTCGAACTGAACTTGCTAGTTTGTGCTAGCCTTACAGGTGGTCTTGTTTCCTACTTTATTTTAAAATTACTGGAATAGTTCTAAAGCATCCCTAAACACATAATGAGTGCTGCAGACTTCTCTATCGATTCTTACGATGTATCCTTCAGTATAGTACTGAGAAGTGCTCAGTGTAAGTTCTCATCATTAGATATGAGCTTTCTTTATATTTGTACACATTTATTAACTAAATGTGTGTGTGTGTGTGTGCGTGTGTGTGTGTGTGTGTGTGTGTGTGTGTGTGTGTGTGTGTGTGCATATCAGAGGACAACTGGCAGGAGTCAGTCCTTTGTGGTGATATTTTGTTTGTGCTCTGACAAATAAAACTTGCCTGGAGATCAGAGTGTGGAGCTAGCCACTAGAGAACCATAGAGGCCAGGCAGTGGTGGCACACACCTTTAATCCCAGCACTTGGGAGAAGAAAGCAGAAAGATCAGAAGTTCAAGGCCACCCTGGGATACACAAGATTGATCCAGTCTAAAAGAGGAACAGAACCAGGTGGTAGAGGCTCATGCCTTTAATCCCAGCACTAGGGAAGTGGGGACAGGAATACAAGGCTGGTGGAAAAGAGATCTCGGGCCCCTTTTGGTCTAAGGATTCCATAGAGGCAAGAAGTCTCTCTAGTGGCTGGCTCCTTTCCTTCTCAGATCTTTCAGCACTAACCCCAACATCTGACTCCAGGTTTCTATTGTTAAAACCAATTACAATTAGTGCTACATTTCTTTCTACCTTATGAGACACAAGGATTGAACTCAGGGTGTTGACATGGCAGCAAGTATCTTTACCAAGTCTTTTTTTTTTTTCTTGC
The DNA here is from genome assembly GCF_049852395.1 of Peromyscus maniculatus bairdii. NCBI lineage: Eukaryota > Metazoa > Chordata > Mammalia > Rodentia > Cricetidae > Peromyscus > Peromyscus maniculatus. The sequence continues at coordinate 30,231,934 of NC_134857.1, read as the reverse complement.
AGACACTAGATGTAGGCTTTCTTGTGCCACTTGTGAATCTTTGCAGTACTTGATTCTGAACACTGTACACTTTGGATGTCTAAAGTTCGATTCCAGAGACATGCAGCAAGTAAAACTGTTATGCTTGATGATTTCTTCCTCAGAGACCAGCATGCTGAGCTAAGGTACTGGTGGGGCTTGGAGCATCCCTGAGAAAGGTTTAATTTTGCAGTGAAATTCTACCTTTCAGGTAAGTACACACTGTAGAATCACTTTATTGCTGGAATGAGAACCTGCAAGCTGCTTGGTACAGGAGGAGAAAATATATTTACTCTGATGACCAGCTCTGCTGGTCTCACTGAAGATGATTGCACAGTATGAGGCAAGCACAGTCGGTGGCTATTTTTATTTCTCTTTACAGCCTTGAAGATTATTTTAAAAAATCACAATATAATTATGTAATCTCTCCCAAGAAAAAGAAGTGAAAATAAGAAGTGTCTATGTTCTCCAGTAAGTGCCATCTGTACAGGGCCGTGTGCAGCATTGGTAGAACATGAATTTATCTGTGTTGTAACAAACAGAATGAGTACCTCTTGGCAAGTGAGTGTGGATCACTTTGGTCACAGATCATGCCAACCAGTAATTTGCTGCTGTTAGTAAACGTTAGACAGGGGAATGCCTGTTATTATCACTGTCCTCGGCATGGTAATGGAATTATGATTGTCTGCTGTCACTTCCATTTACCTTATGCCAGTAGCTGTTTTAAGAGGGGAGGGAACTCACAGTCACCTTCATAGACAAAGGAAAAGACAACAAAATCAGTGCTTGATTGTCAAAATGTGAGGAAATTGCTCTTATGCATTGTTTAAATATGAAATGAAGGGAACATTCAAATGCAGATTATTAGTAATGCAGTAAGGAAATAATGACAGGGTCAGATGTCAGGACTCAGTGGGCCTTCCAGGTTCATCTGTTCGCAAACAAGCAGTTGAGTAGAGACACAAGGTATTTGGAAGAGGCAGAAAGTGTTTATTTGGAGAACATACATTTACAAAGAAGAAAGTTGTCTAGAACAAAGAGAACTGTAGTTTTCTGTGTCATATGAGGTACACTTTTGGCACATTTGTTTTTCCAAACACACTCATTCTTAGGTGTCAATCCATATACAGCTGATTGCATTTGCATACCATTAGTACCTGATACCTCTGCTCCTGCTGAGGGTATTAGTATTACAAAGCCATAGGTCATCTCTCCACACTCTGGACTCCCTCAGCTCCTGTATTCCTGGCCAGTTTTATTTCGTGTTGGCAGGCAGCTTCCAGCTTTCTTCTTGGACAGTTTTCTTTGGTTTTGTTTTTGGTTTTACCATACCCTAATTTAGTGAGGTTCTGTGCAAAACCTCACTAAATTAGGATATGGTTAAACTAGTACATTCTGTACCACATTCTCCTGTCTATTCTTTTACCTCAGTTAATGTATTTTTCTTAAAGAAATGTCATTATAAATTCAGACTGTTAGTAGTGACGGGAATTATTTGGATAAAGGAGAGAGCAGTGAACTCATAATAGAGTGGACATTCTTAGTCCTGTACCTCCCCCCAGAGTAGTGGGCTTCAAAGGTATCACCCAGCAATACTCTCACCCTGTCTTTTATGTAGAATACCTGTTCTTTCCTTCTTTCCTGCAACATAGGGGTTAGGGATGTATAAGCTTACATATTTACACAGCAATATCACTTTCATCACTTCCTTCCCCCCATTTCACCTCATTACCAGTTCCTACCATGCCTCTGGCATGATAGCTTTAAGTGTTGCATGAGTCCTTCAGAGGGAGTAGAGTAAGACAAACTTACTCTGAAGAGTCTCTTGTGCCCATTGGGTTGTAGGTCTTCACACAAGCTGAGAGAATGTTAATTCCCTAGGTGAGTACAATCTTTCCCCAGTTATATATATATATACCAGTTATATATATATATATATATATATATATATATATATATATATATATATATAATCACTTGTTGTCTGCTCATAGCTCCTTTTCATTTCCCTTTATTTTGGTGGATAACCTCTTCCATCCTTTGTACCTTAAAAAATATGGCCTTTGCCTGCCCGCTTCTGAACAGAAACAGGAGTGATGGAGGGGGAGAGGGGAGGAGGGAGAGGTGGAGGAGGGAACAGGAAGAGAGGAGGGAGGGAAAACTGTGGTCAGGATGTAAAACAAATAATATTTAACTAAAAAAAAAGGCAAACATCACAATAGCCCATCTTTAGGATTTAAATTATTATACAAAAGGTGTAGATATCAGTGGTTTATTGAAGCCTATTAAGGGAAAACAACTTCTACTTTGTCAAAAAAAAAAAAAAAATGAAATCTGAGTTTTATCTCTGATCTTGTGGAGCCATGACACTCTCATTTGCCTTAAAGATTAGAACATTGCATACTATTATTTTCACCCTTAAGATTCAATAGATTAGGTCTGCCAATCACTGGCCCAGTAGAGCATTCTTTAAGACAGCTAACTTACTTGAAATCATGCAAAGGAAGCAAGAGAAACAAATACCCTCCTAATGAGATATATACAAACGAAGTTGGCTCTTAAGCGCCTGGCTCGTGTCTGGTCACAGATGCTGTGTTGAAACTTGGGGTAGAACATGAACATATTATCTGCAAATGGAGGTAAAAATCACCAGATAATTTAACAGCCCGCGTGTAGCCTGAATGGTTCAAGTGTGAAAAGTACAGGGTTCTGGCATCCTGGTTGGTTGTGTGGTGCAGGGATTCCCCAGCAGCAGGGTGATGGCTCCAGGCTCCCGGGTGGCTGAAGATTAGAGACTCAACCCAAAGCCCAGGGCTTAGCCAGCCTCAACTCCTGTCGCTCCATCTTTGGAAAATATGGTTTCTGGGTAGATTGCCTCTGCTCGGCAGGAGGTCTTCGCCCTTTTTCAGGCAAAGAAGAGTTGGTTGTTGGAGAGAGATGGGGCTCCTGCATGGCTTGGCATCTTGGCTCAGTTAATGATCACTTTGCTGTTCTTACCTCTGGGGATGAAGGCTGAGAGGGAAGTAATGATCTTTAGGGTAGCTGTGGGGCTGACCCCTCCTTTGGAAGGAAGGGACCCACAGAGCCTGTTAATGCAGCAGAGGGTCCCTCTATGTACAGGGCTCCATAAAAGATGGGAAGGAGGGGGAAAGGGGAAGGGACAACTCTCCGCAGGGCTGGGAAGTACAGCGAATGTGTATTTGGGGGTCCAGTCCCTTCAGAATATTTATTTGACAAGCTGTCAGAGCAACAGTGGCCATGCCTGAAGCAAACATTTGGAAGGCAGAGGAAGGAGGTTCAGTAGCTCAAAGGTTATCCTTGGCTACAGAGAGAGTTCCAGGCCAGCCTGGGGTACATGAGACCCTCAAAATGATAATGATGTCAATTGGCAGTGTATGCCTAGCATGCATGAACACCCTGAGTTTTAGCTACATAAACTAGGCATGATGGTACACACTGTAATCCTAGCAGCCTATAATCAATCCCCGTACTTGATTTCAATTCCTAGAATAGAGGAGGCAGGGAAATCAGAAGTTCAGGACTATCTTTTACTTTCAAGAAAGTTCAGTCTGGGCTACACTAGACCCTATTCCAATCATAACTTCTAGAAGCCCCTTCCTGATACATCCCTAGCAGGACTTCTACCATGTGGTGTTGCTAACCCTGCCCACGTTATCTTTTCAACCTTTGTTTCTGCTTTTTCACCCCCAGTTGCCTGAAACTCTGGGCTTTCTAATTCTTTCCCTGAAGCTCACACCTCCCCTCTTTCCGGCATTAATTTGCTTGCAGACCTCCATTGCTGAAGATGCCAGCGTTCTGGGACTCTAACTCACGAGGTATGCCTTTCTTTCATCCTCCTCTCCATCTCCTTCCTTCCTGAAGCTAGTGTTAATCCTGAGATTCGTCAGAGAAAATCCAGTTCTATAATTTTGAGCCAACCTTGAAGCAATTTTTAATTAAACACTAACCAAGCTGGGCTTTGGTCAGGACCACTCACTCAAATGCCTAGTTGAGTAGCAACAAGACACATGTTATCGGGGATATTTAAAGAAAAACCAATATGGCCACCGTATTTTCCCATGTGGCCTGGCTATTATTTTCCAAGAACTACAACTTCCAGCATCCCAGGAAGTTACCTGGTCTTTGGACAGTTGGAGTTTCCAGAATATCTTTGGGTCTTCCAGTACCAGAATTTATTAGTGGATTGTCCTATTGTTGTTTTCCTTCAAAGTTTAATAAAATGGTATTTGAGCTTCTTTCTAACTAAAAGATAATATTGCTGGGCGGGGCGGTTGGGGCAGTGGCACAGGCCTTTAATCCCAGCACTTGGGAAGCAGAGCCAGACAGATATCTGCGAGTTCAAGGCCAGCCTGGTCTACAGAGCAAGATCTAGGAAAGGCACCAAAACTGCACAGAGAAACCCTGTCTCGAAAAACAAAAATAAATAAATTAATAAGAATGCCTTTGCTTTTATGTTAATAATGGGAGTTTAAGTCATAAATGCATGTAATGAATTTGCTCTCCATCATTTTCAAAATAACTGATAAAATCAAGATAAATTTTATAAATAGTATATCCAGACAAATCTGTCAACTGATTGTCTTTAATTAGAAAGATCTGAAAATGCTCAATGATAAATGCTCCTAGGGAGATTTTCACATGCCTTACAAATGATTTAGAAATGACACCAAGACTTTACCTGTAAAAAATTATTATTCCTACTATGCTTTAAGAAAACAATTTATACAAGAGTGTATGTTTGTATGTAACAGTACTGATTTATTTAAATAAGCTTATTTACTCAAATAAAAGCTTTGGGGATTGAAACTCAATAGCATCTCTTTTAAAACTAAAAGAGCTTTTTAGCTATGAATAAAGTTACATTAACATTGAAGCTTTTAGCATACACTTCATTCTATTTCCCATCTTTACCTTTTAATTTGAAGCCATGTCCTCATGTTGAAGAAATTGAAATTCACTGAAGGAATTAAATTCTTATGTCAAATGACAAGATTTCTTGGTTTAAAACATAGGAGTGCAGAAATCTTGCTGAGGGAAATAAAACTGGTGTCAAATTACCATCATTTATTGTACAAGTATTCATAAAATATTTTTTTACTAAAATGTAGTCAAATTTGGCACTGCTCTGATGGATTTGAGCCTGTGAAAGAAGCAAATGTGTATACACTTGTAATAAGCAACCCTCAGTCATTTAGTGACCATGTGTGTAAGAAAACCACAGTTGAGACAGAGTTGAAGTCTTAGATTCTAAGTCAAAATTGGCATGGGGCAATGGTCTGATTTTTTTTATCCTCACCACAGAAAGGACCAAGTTTTGGCAGTCAAAAATAGTAATTTTTTTTCAAAAATAACAATTTTAAGGCTAAGAGTATGTGAGATCAGTTAGCTTACACAATATTGTTTGCTATAACATTTTCATTATGTTTTATTATTTTAATTGTGTGTGTGTATATGTGTGTGTGTGTGTGTGTGTGTGTGTGTGTGTGTGTGTGTGCAATGTGTGCAATGTGTGCAATGAGCACTGTGAGGGCATTCCATGAAGTGCTAGTGGAGGTCAGAAATAACTTTGTGGGTTCAGTTTTCTCTTTTTCCTTATGTTTGTATGAGTTTCAGGGATCAGACTCAGTCATCAAACTTGCCCAAAAGTGCCTGTACCTCTTGAGTTGTCGTCCCAATCCTAAGATTATACTACTAATTTCAATTAAATAAAACAAATACTAAATTCAAAATTTCAAGTATGTTATCTGTCTGATTCTCCAGCATAATTAATATTTGATATCAATCACATTCTATGTAAAATTTTAGGGATACATATTATATATAAATATAAATTTACTAATTACAAATCAGTAAACAAAAGTAAAGTAGAGTCACTGTTAATATACCAACATTTCAGGTGACTTCATATACTAGTTTACTACATTAACCCTATACCATGCTCATGTGGTGCTAGGTCAAGGAAGACACAACCAGTGAAGTCACATGAAATAACTCCTCTTTGAAGACAAAGGAGACAATTGCAGTAGTTTCTCCTTTCTTCTTAATGCAAAAATTCACCTGTCACTAATTTTGGAATGTTAATTTCCTTGAATGTTTTGCCACACTGTCTGGCATTTCCTGGAAGCCTTAGGTAAGCCAACACCTCTTCAAAACCTTTTCCCAGGCATAGTGCATACAGGCTTTTCTTCTCATAGACCTGTAGAACCAATATGGCTGTTTGCCCTTGTACCCATGAAAGTGAGACACTACCAGGAATGAAAGCAAGCTGCCTAAGGATGAAAGAAACAGCCTTATTGGGATGGGTTCGATTTCTCAAAAGAGTTCAAAACTTGTTCTGTATCTCTGTATTTTTCAATAATCACTGAGATATTTCAAATAAATTGTCTTCTGAATCAAATTGCAGCATGCATATGTTTATGTGTTCTCAAAATTAAATCAGTTGTACTGAAAAATAAACATCTGAAATGACATTAAACATGAATTCCAAACAAAAACAGTAAGTAAAAATAAGACACTGTAAAAAGAAACTATTTAATTGGTTGTATTATTTATAGGATTTCAAATATGCTGTGCTCTAATTTTAAAATGGAAGAACAGATTTATAAAAGGAAAGTTATGATCTGAAGATGTCTATCAAGTTAGCTTTGGTTTCTTAGTAAGTTAATCTTTCATCTCATAGGCAAGCTGTTGTATCTTGTGGAAATTTTCAACACTTTGCTTGCCCAAAAGCTATTTCATTCTTTTATATGAAGGTTGAAAACTGAAGCTTGGCTACAATAAATATACTTACAAGTAACATATTGACTGAAAAAGTCGTGTTTACATTTTAGTCATGTATATATGCATATGTGTTTGTGCGATAAAAATCAAAGAAACAGAGGCTATGCATTTAGGAGAGAAAAGGAGGAGCACTGGAATCATTAGAGGAAGAAGGAAAGGGAATGTTGGAAGTAATATAATTTTATAATCATTAAAAATAAAAGAATAAAAATATCCATGTGAAACTTATCTATGATTTTTCGTTAAAAACAAAAGAGAATTTACCTAAAAAGAAACAGTAGTGTACTTTGATATGATGATTGTAACTGTTGCTTTTCAGAAGGTGTAAGGATGACAACACGAGATGAACTAGCCTTTTTTTTTCTCAAACTGTTGAGTAATATCACAGTATAGAGCAAGATGAATTGCTAAATGATATTATTAATAAAAAAAGAAAAACCTGGAGTCAGATATTAGGTTGAAAACTGAGAGATCAAAGGAATAGAACAAGCCCCAGCCATCCTCACCTTACCAACTCCTCAACCTCTAGAGTGAGACTTCCTATTTACTCATGCCTTATATAAATTTCTGTGCCCTGCCATCTTCCATCCTTCCTAGTGCTGGGATTAAAGGTGCATGTGCTTCCTAAATACTTGGTAGCGAAGGCATGAGATCTCAAGTGCTGGGATTAAAGACACATGCCACTACACCTGGCTCTGTTTCCAGTGTGGCCTTGAACTCACAGAGATCCAGATGGATCTCTGCCTCCCAGAGTGATAGGATTAAAGGCATGTGCTACCACTGCCTGAACTCTATGTTTGATATAATGGCTGGCTTTTCCCTCTGATCCCCAGATAAGCTTTATTGGGTTGCACAAATAAAATATCACAACAGTACATAGCATGTTATTATTTATTGTTTAGCAATATACTTACACACTTTAGATTCTTTCATCTGGTTTTACTGAGTCAAAAAGATTTTCAAATTAAAAAAAAAAACTGTTTTCCTGAGCATGTATGTTAAGAAGGCATCTTAGGATATATTGAGCTATAGACATACGTTTCCTTTAATTTTCAGAAAAAAAAATTTAAATGCATCTTAGAAGAGAGACAACTATAAGAACAAGTAGTCTGAGAATGATTCCCAGGGTTCCCTAAGCATGTGCTTGGCAATGAGTTCATACAATATTTTAGAACTGCTTTGAGACTGATGAGGGAAGCAGAATTTGTCCTTCTCAATTGGGAGTGTGACAAAATATGCTGGTCACCACACATGTGCCTGTTAACACAAAGTACTAAAACTTGTCAGTCATCCACACCTCATTTACTACTGGAACTAGAATATCCACTGTCATCCACAGTATATGCTCAGAATCCAGTCTCCTAGTTTCAAATTAGATCCAAGTTCAGTTGCAAATGCTCTTCCTGTGGTCCTGAATCTCAAGCTCCAGCAGAGTTAATAAAACACCTTACCCTTAACTTTCTGGGGTACATATGTTATGCCCATATCATGGGGACCCCCAAAAGACCACCATGGAGACCGAATCCTGTATGTAAAAGCAAAGAGCCTTTATTTCAAGCTCTGAGCTTGGTCCCTCTGTCTGTCTAGTACAGGGGTGAGAGTGAGAGTCCTGAGCTCAGGTGGGGTGGAGTTTTTATCGTAGCACGGGTTGGACTGAGGGGATTTCCAAGTTTCAGGACCCTGATTGGCTGACATTTGTCTAGGCATATATGTAAAAAAAATAGGTGTGTGCTAGACTCAGGGACATCTGGCCACCTTGTCTAATGGTTGGAATGTTTGGGATGTTAGGCACATCCTGTCACAGAAGCTGTGCTGGGCTCCTAGTCATGGTAGCTGTGTGGTCAAGCTGCTTTGTGGCACATTTACGCATACCTGGACTCTGCACAATTATATATATGAGGAAAACTTCCATTGGCTCTGATTCAAAAATAGTACAGGAGACAGTAGTCAATTATTGACAATAATTCTGTAATCCTTCTATCCCCAAATTGGTTCACAAAATGAGATGTAAATGTTTTCTAAATTTTTCTCTTTCACCGAATTTTACTTAGCCTAGTTTTTTTGGTTTATTTATTTATTCCATTCTCTCTCTCTCTCTCTCTCTCTCTCTCTCTCTCTCTCTCTCTCTCTCTCATTCTCTGTGTGTGTGTGTGTGTGTGCGCGCGCGTGCGCGCGTGTGTGCGTGCGGGTGAATGTGCATTCCTGTGTTCCTAGAATCCAGAAGATAATATTGGATCTCCTAGAGCTTCTGAATTATGAGACTCCCACAGATGCTGGGAAATAAATATCAGGCTTTCTCAAAAGCAGCAAGTTGTTTTAATTGAGGAGCCCTCTCCAGCCCAACACTATTTTTAAAACTACAATTTAAAGATACCTACCTGTGTCAGAACTCCAAAAGCCCATCCCTCAGAAGCTTTGTGTAATCTCATGGTTTCCTGGAATTATCAGATTGTGATAACTGAATTACAAGGCAAGGTACCCACCCACTCTGAGAGACCTGCAAAACCACTTTCACATTTCACATGCATTGTCTCACTCTGTGGTGTTCAGACACATCATTCTGCACTCCAAGTGAGGTAAGCTTCATCACCTTCTACAGAAGGGAATTGTGCCCAAATCATCCAGGTTTGCCAACAAGCAGCTCATCTTGAGTGGACAGTGGTCATTGATGGCACCTGGAAAAAAGACCTTCTGCCACAGCCCATGGTGTTGATTCACAAACCCAAGATGGCAGGTAAAATCCATCTGTGTAAATGCCTGCATTTTAAGGTAGTTAATTGGAAATCCTGAAACAACGAATCAGAGAATTTAGAGCGCCAGTGATTCCATTCACTGCCCTTCTTTGTAAATTTATTTCCAAGACTGTAAGTTAATACATAGTGGGGCTCAACTTTAAAGCTACAGTATAATTTAGAATGATAAATTACACTTAATAAGACCAAATTTGCAAAATTAAGAGATAGCTACTGTAAATTTTTCTGCAGAAAACTTGACTTTAAAAAAATCTATTCTACATTACACAGAAAGGTCAGTTCACTAAATATCTTGTAATAGCAGAAGCATATGTGGTGTGAGTTTAAAGTACAGTAATTATGAGTAAAGAGGAAAAACACAGATATGGAGAACAAATAGATGCTTAAACAACGAATGATAGGTCAGAGTGTGTCCAGTAATATTACTCTAATGAAACTCAAGGTGCTGAATTTCTACAGGAAGAAAACATGTATCAAGAAATAATTAGGATTCAGATGTAATGAACCAGATAATGACAGTGACATTTTAACAATTGGAAAACAAATTTTAAAATTTGAATTATTCTTTCAATAGATCATAAAGATTGAATAAAAATGATGTGAGGGTTTTGTCACAGAAATTGGCGATAATATGCAATTTTATTGTCTGAGTTTAAGAAATGAAAGAATGTGAAACATGGAAGGTTTTGAAGATTTTTCCTTCTAAAATATTCTATATAAATTGCATTTGACTTCATATATTTTATCTTCTTATGTTATCTATTTTATATCCTTAAGTTATCTATTGGTATCTGTTTAATAGTAATTCAAAACACAGTGTTAATGATTTGATGATATTAGCTGTACATTTTAAACATTATGTAGATTCTTTAATAAAACTACTTTCTATTTTTTATTTTGGAAGTTCACATTTATTTAAATATTTTCAAAATGTTACATGTGTGTGTTTCACTTACTTGCTTTTTTTTTCTTGGTACATAGAGTACTGGTTCCTGTGCAGAAGATGAAGAGGAAAAGCCTTGTATGAAAAGGTCGTCATCAGGTCCTGGGAGGAAGCTGTAATTTCTCCACTTCTGATGAGGTATTTACCAAAAATCACTGGCAAATACTCCTTTCACTCCTTTTGTCTTTATTCTGTGTCCTGTTGGTTTGAAGCCCACAACATTCACTGGACATGTCTTTTACATTCATAAATACACAGAATGACGCTCATTCAATGTAATATTCTTTCCATTCCCTATGCCTAGTGCAACAGCAGATTTAGGAAGGGAAGAGAAAACCAGATGAATGCGTAACAAGAAAACAAGTGTGTCTGCAGCTGTATAATATTTAAACTTTATCATTCATGGGAATAGTCCTCGGGTTCCTGCAGGATGTCTAAACACCTGGTGGATGAGAAAGAAATGCAAATCAGCTTAAATATTTTAATTCACTTTGCTCAGAGAGTCAAAATATTCAACTGTATAGTCATAAACTAAATATATGGGCTGAATACGATATTTTCTCCTAACATCTTCTTCAGCAAATGGTCCCAAAGCAGTTTTAAATACCTGACATCCTAATTTGGAGATACTTATGAAGATATATCTAGTGGTTTTAACCAATCCTTGCACAAGAATGGTCTAAAACTTCTTTCCATCTTATGTGAGAATAGGAATCTGAAGACGTGTGCTGTAGAGACTGTAAAGACTCTGTAACTCTGTAAAGACTGAAAAATGCATTACACGAGAAATGATTTTCAGAAGGATTCTGGAGACCATTAAAAACTTACATGGTGTCTAGGTAGAAAGCAGTGGTAAGCATATCATCAGCTACTTCTCTTTCCTTCTCTGCATTGGATATTAAATCAAGAATGTTGGATTAGAAGGATCATCAAATCTCCAAATTTTTTGTCTGCTGATTGGGTTGTTCAAATTTCTTTAATGTATATGATACTTCTAATATGTTTCCACAAAATCTCCCCTTGTATGAAAATCAAAACATAAGAAAAAGAAAAGAAAAATATGTCAAAATATGTCAAAACACCTATATCAAATAAATGAAAAAATTTAATTAATAAATAACTATATTTTGGGAAACGATTTCTCATTTAAGAAACTAAATTTTTGTGAGGGATGGAGGGAGAAATATGATAAAAAATACATTGCATGACCAATGTAAAAATTAAATATTATTAAAAATAAATTAGAATCCATGTTATTACAGGTGGAGAAAGAGATGAGCATCCATACTATAGTTGTTAGAAATTATATTGCTCAAAGATCTACTAATCTAAGAATGAATTAACTTTGTTTCTCTGCTTTAATTCTACAGTGGTTTGCAAAACCAAAGCAAAACAGAAAAAGGCAAGCAACATACTGAATATATTTTTGTCCCATGGATGATACAACCTACATATGATTTTATATTACATGCTTGAATAAAATATGCAGTACATAAAATATGAATCACTATATATATGTGAATATATATACATATATATATATATATATATATATATATATATATATATATATATACCTCATGTTCCTTTGCCATAATCTCTGAGGTCCTGAGAAATTCATAACGAGTTGTCTGGAAACAGTACAGAAGGGGAATGCACAGATTTATTCTTTTCATGGCTGTTGGCAATGACAGTATTTTCTTGTCATTTTACCAAAGATTCCCCTATAGCGTAGACTATTAAAATGACTTTATTTGTACCTTCTTCTGGTAAAATAATTATGCATGATATTTTTCATTCATTTTATCTTTGCATAGTTCATTATATTCTTATTACATGAGTACAATGTATCTGATTATTTCCATCTTATATTGTCTCCCATGTTCCCCAGACTTCTTCCCATCATATCTCCCATTCATGTACTTGTTTATAACTTATTAATATTATTTTTACTTTTTGATCTACTGAGTTGAATTGATTTTTTTAAATGGTAGTGTTGTCAAACTGCCTTCTAAGTATTTATGTGTGTATCCATAAGTTGTTGAGGCTCTCTACCTTGGTCATAGAAGCATCTTTTTGTAGTTCGTAGTAGCTAGTGAGGAGGGGTATTGCTTTTTAAAGTGCTGAGAACACAGGACACATTATTTTCATATGGAAATGCATTTGGAATTTCACACAAGAATTTCATAGTCATTTGGGACAATGTCTTCTAAAATTTTTCACTGGTGTGTTTAAAATAAGCACAAGTATCCTGTTTAATCTATGCCATTACAATTTCAGAAACAACTAATTATATCCTTAAATGGAAATTACCATCATACTTTATTTTTGAATTACTAAACAAAATATTCTCACTGGCCCCACAGTCTCCAAGTCTAACTAATGGATAAGATGGATTCAATTATGACCTTACGGATTGCTGATATATAGAGTTAAATGATATTAATGTGGCATTTGAATGTTTTCTATCCAGTTAAATTGCACAAGATCTTAAGGCACTTTTCTGTGATACTAATATTATACATTTTATTTTGAAATTGCAGAGTGATAATTACATTTCTGAGTATCTAGTGAAAAAAAGCACCTAATTACTCTTGTGGATATAGGACAAGATAGAGAATATAAGTCTAGATGAAATAATGGGAGGGGGAATCACTATTCTCTTGGATGCAATGTAAGTCTATTTTTGACAGGCTTCTCCCACCGCAGGTGGCCTTTGACTGGAGGCTGTGCATCATCTTTGGGTAAGTGACTGTACCACTGAGCTTTACTCCTTGGCACTAAACAGCTCTTACTTAAGAACACAGATTATATTGGAAGCTTAAATGCAGATCTCCAACTCCAAAAATTTCTGAAAAACATTTGATGAAGTATTGTTTCATTTGGAGAAGACACCACCACATGAATATCAAGGAAGTGAAAGAAAAACTCTCAAACATGTAGCAACTTCATTGACTTATCAAAATTAAGTTTAGCCTTTGAATATCCTAGAAACACCCATGTCATAAATGCCATATACTGAGCAAATATTATGTGACAAATGCAACAGCTTACTAGCTAGCATAAGCTCCTTTAGGGGAGCAGAATTTAAGCCACCTTAAAAATGATATAACTGAGCCATAAAATTCTAAGTAATTTTTTAAATGATATGAGCTTAAAATTTATAATTTCAAGTTTATGCCCAGACCTCTAAATGAAAAGCCCTACAAAGTTTTCAATTCTTTATGAGATGCTGGGAAGATGGTCTTGTTATTAATATGCTTGACATGCATGTGTGAGGATGTGGATTTCATCCCCAGCATCATCCAAATAGTAATCTGGTATGGGAATGTGCATAGTAATCTTCACCCTGGGCACACGGAAACAACAGAATCCCTGGAGTTCATTGACCAGCCAGTCTATTAAATAATTCATTTAGTTCCATGTTTAGGCAGAGAGCTTGTCCAAAAATGAAGAGGAAGAAGCAGTTGGTAACCAGTGTTGAATTCTGGCTTCCACAACACTCATGTGTGTGTGAACACACACAACTGGAGGAGTGAGCACATACTCAAGCACATACACACACACACACACACACACACACACACACACACAATCAATATATTAAGATGTCTTTAATGTAAGAATTTGAAACATTTAGAAGAGAAAAAGGAAGAGCTTTGAGTCATCAGTTTGATGATATTCATCATAGTTGGATTAGAGCAAAATATAAAATACAGAGAATGAGAAGGAGGAAGACGAGGAGAGGGAGAAGAAACAAATCACAAATTTAGGGGATGTAGAGGTGGATCTTGGAGGACTTGGAGAAAGGATTGGGAATGACTATGATAAAAAATACATGGTATGAAATTCTTAAAGAATAAAAAAGATATTTGAAAAGAATGCTCAAATTAAGTGAAGTTAAGTAACATTAAATTTATTGGACTTGAACTATAGCCTCTACCAATAATTATTTAAGTAAATTCTAACAATTTGTGTCTGACACATATATCTCTCTTCTTGGATTTTATGAAGTGATCTTTGATTGCAATAAAGAAAGAGCTAATAGATATTAAGAAAATAAAAAGAAAGAAGTCAGTAAGTGGGTCAGAAATGACATCATTGTATTGCAATGTTCTGGGAAATAAGTGTCAGTCACAGAGGCAGCACTGATAATAGTAGCTGCCCCTCTTCTGATTAGGAGGAGTAAAAATTGTAATTAAGGAAAAACACTTCTGACCAGTGTTTGTTGCTGATAGTTTTGTTCTGCACAAACACTATCATCCTTAGCTTTGTTTTATATTTTGAAGGATGATGAGATGTTTTGTTTTTTCCTGTGGATGAAATTATAGTATTGTTTGTGGGCATGAAGTTCATGCTAGAAGCTTTTCACAGAGCAGCATGGAAAACTTTCATTCACAGATATCCCTCTTGTTGGCAGATTTGACAAAGGGACCATTAAAATGGTGAAAGCAATTTCTGAGAGCACAACAGGATCTTTTCACACATAATTTCTGCTCATTTATTTCAATCTGAGAGCAACCAGAGAAGGAATTCATTATTAAATGGTTCTTAGGTTGATTATAATGTGTGCGCCTTTAATCCCAGCACTCTGGAGGCAGAGCCAGGCAGATCTCTGTGAGTTCGAGGCCAGCCTGGTCTAGAGAGGGAGATCCAGGACAGGCTCCAAAGCTACACAGAGAAACCCTGTCTCAAAAACAAAACAAAACAAAACAAAAAAAATAAAAAAATAAAAAACAAAAAAAAAAGATGTATGAATTATCTTGACTTTGGAAAACGTTTAAACCAGGGGTCATCTGCTTCTTTACTGGGCAATTCCCAGGACATTCAGAGAGACAGTGCTACCAGAACTTGACAAAAGAAAACTATCTTCTCAGTCTGTATAATGTCTCCTTCATGAGTGTTTTCAGGGTAAACTCTTGGACACTGGTCAGCCAATTACTGTGCTCTTTCCTGTGGAGGAATACCTCTCCCATTCCCGGCCTTCTTTCCTGCTGAACATTCTTTGTGTAGGGTTGAGGCTTTGTGGACTTTTTCCTGTCCAGTTTGCATGTTATTGGTTCAATTCATCTTCAGCTAACATATGAGAAGTCATGTTGGTAAGAATTTATAGTGTAGCTTATGATATTACTAAGAGATGCAACATATATGTGCCTGCCAAAACAATTAGTTTTTAAAAAGGCCATTATTTTGAAGGAAAGTGGAGAGGATATATTGAAGGGTTTGGAGGGAGTAAAGGAAAGGGAGAATTATTTAAATTAAATTTATAATCTCAAAAATAAAGAAGCCAAAAATATAAATAAATTAAAAACTTAAATTGCCTCTGTAATTAATTATATTCAAAATAACTAATAGACTAAACTTTCTGAAAGTGTCTACATTATAAATTATATAATAGTGGCTGTTCAAATCCTTTGCATTAATTTTATTAAATGGCACAAATATTTCTGCTTCACTCCTTGGGAAACCACAAATGACTGTGTTTATTTCTGACAAAATAATTACTGTGATTGTTCAAAATGTTATAAGGCAAAAACAAACACAATAGGCATTGTGGCAGTAAAAATTTACCTCTCTGATTCACGTTGTTATATGTAAAAATTAAGTATTCTAAACAGCAATAGGAGAGCGTCATGAGCAAATAAATCAGTTATTTAAAAGCTCATCCCTAGACCATTATGAGTTTTGCTCAAAAATATACAGGAAAAATCGACACATCTGTCAACTTACATTTAGGCGTTGAAATCAATTTGTATTATATTTTGTTTAAAATTAAAAATTCAATAGCAATGTATAATATTAGCAATGTCAGCAGTTTTGATTAATTTAGAAGATATATTTGTCTTTTACTAATATTCCAATAAAGTTTTGATTATATAAATCCCCTAACTCTTAACTTCTTCATATTCTATCAGTGGGAGCTGTGTTACCCTGAGTGTGGTCAGTGAGTCTTGCAATGTGTGCAATCTCTTCTGAAGCCACTCAATTCACGTCAGAGATGAAATTTTCACCTACTCAACATGACCTTGAGAGCCAAAGCATTCTGGGCAAGTACATGTGTTAATGTAATAAAGATTTCGACCCACAGTGAATATAACTAGAACACAGCCAGGGCTAAAGATATTTAATACAAGTTGTGGGGGAATTGTCATACTATGGCTCTAGAAAAACAATATTATACTTTCAAGAACATAGTGGGGAAATAACCATGAGAGGATAGTATTAAATTATAATTACTGGTTATGCTGCAATTGAAATTAAATTGTTTAAAAAAATCCCTGCTTAGTTAGACATTATGAAAAATAATCACGTCTCTTTGCCTTTTAAATGTAAATAGTAAAATATGAATTACTTGATGATGGATAAACATGTTTTCCATTTTATTAAACATTGTGTGAAGCATAAATTACACAAAACTTTTGTCCCTGTGCAATATTTATAAAATAATATTAAATTATTGTTCCATTTAAATTCAATTGTTGCAAGTTAATCCCATGAAATTTAAAAGTAATCAGTAAGTAACTCCTAAATATTTAAAATTCTGTATATTTTTGCATGTATATTTGGTGTTTGGAATTGTACAGCAAAAGTATAGAAATAAATGGAATTTTTATGCATAAAGTTCAGAAGTTATTAATATTTGAATTTCAAGAGAGAAAACGTGAGTTTACAATGTTTTTCTTCACTTTTTTAAAGATGAAAAGATTTATTTATTTAGTATACAGTGTTCTGTCTACATGCCAGAAGAGGGCATCAGATCTCATTATAGATGGTTGTGAGCCACCATGTAGTTACTGGGAATTGAACTCAGGACCTCCAGAAGAAGTGCTCTTAACCTCTGAACCATCTCTCCAGGCCCTTTTCTTCAATTTTTAGTTGTGTGATAAACTAAAACCTACTTTATTTATATCATGAACATGTGCACCACAAATATAAACAAAATGTTAAGGCTGAAAACATGATTTCATCTTTCTAGTTTGCAATGGTTACATTGTTATTTACGTGTGTATTCAATTAACTTGAATTGTAAGCATTTTAATTTTTGAACTTTTTTTGATTTTCTAAATTATATTTTTAGAAATACTACATTCATATTTAAATATTGAGCTTAAAGTACAGGAAATATTTAATGCCAAAATAAGATTCAAATAACTCATTCCACTTTGAAATATGAGCCAAGCAAAAAGTAAATAATTTTTCAATATGAAAAAAATATAACACAACTTATTATTAATTTTCTATTTTAAGGTGTATTGACTGTCACTGGTAAAAGGTAAAACACACAGGATTGATTAAAGCAGGATTTGCTTTTCTCGTTACTTGAGTGGAATCAATTTGGTAAGATTTTAGTTACTTCACTTGTTACTGAAGAAAACATTAATCTCTAATAAAGATTATGTTGAGAATAAAATTTATGTGTTTAAAATTTATTAATCAGGGAATTGTAGTGCCCTCATCAGAAATTTTAGGTGCCATCCAGTTTCTAGTTCACATGACTATGAAACAAAAATGAGTCGTCACAGTCCTAAGATCCTGGAGGAAGTGGAAACTAGTCAACTAGTTTAGAGATATCACCTTCTGCCCATTGGTATTTCTTGTATCTTAAATTTAAGCATAGGGAAAGGATAACTCCTTTTCTATTTTAGAAGATGCTTAAGAGAAATTTAGAAAATAGAATGATATCATTCTTAAATTTACTTGTTGTTATTTGAACCTTTTCCACTTAGAATTATACATTTGTAACACACCATTCATACGATTAAACAGATCTGTGTTTCATAACACCAATTTGCATATTTTTATATAGTATCATTATTTTTATATTTAAGAATAATAATGATAAATGTCAACAATAGTGCAGTAATTAAAACCAAATATACAAGCACAGAAGAGACAAAGTCTATAGAAACTGTAGAATTACAAACATAATATTTTGTGGTTTGGATATTTTTTAAATTTTACATAGCATGCAGAAACATCTGTTACTAACATCAATGCTACCCGATATTTTTTATATTTACATCATGCACATCATGTACATGTACATCACCCTATAAAAATAATGCAAAGTGCAATTCATCCAGGAAGCCAAATGGTGGAAAAGAGAATATACATTGAAGTGGTAGAATTTGAGTAAGTTGAGGGGAATACTTTTAACACTGATTGAGAATATAATTTACCCACCTTGTCATTCAGTTTGTTGTGGAATCCTGCAGAATTTATTTCCTCTCAAGATGAGAAGAATTTGGTTAGGTGGTAAACAATTACAGAAACTAGATATAGAGGAACTAACATTTCAATGAAAACCAAACACAATTTTTCAATGACTATAAATAAAGGTTTAAGATGAGAGTAGTTAAACTAGTTTTTAAAAGTTTCAAATTATAAATAATTATATAAAAGAAAATGTTTGATTCACTATAAGTTAGAAATAAACAGAATATCAATATATGTATAAATAATCCTTTTAATCTCACTTTATTATACTAATTAGCAATGTCTCCTTGAATATAAATTTTCTTGATGAACTGCAGCACACATCTATCTATGCATGTAGGTCATTACAAATGTCACAAAATATGTTTTGAACTAGTCAAAATATTAATTGCTTAGTTTTATAAATACAAGTTTGCAACTTCAAAAAAATTAAAATACTTTAGATCTTAATCTCTAGTAACCAAAAATCTCTTTTGGCCTTCAAATGTATTTTCATTTACACATTAAATGTAGCATTTAGATTTTAATTATATTTAGATTTTATTGGAAAAAGATTCACTCTCATCCAAATCAGAATGCAAAAACAAAGAAATATATATAATAAAACACTATCATCAAAACAGCTGTAAACAACAGCAAATTCTGGTAAAGATGCAGTTGAGTAGTTTACAGAAAACTTATATACTTCCTAGGGAATAATGAACTTATTCAGCCACCACAGAAGTAAGTAGGCATCTTTCTAAAAAAAAAAAAACTAAAGATGGAACTACCATGTGATTAACCTACACCATTTGTTCTTCATGAATACTTGTTCACATGACAAATGTGTGTGATCTGAGGTGGTACGATTATAAGAATAACTCTATGATCACCTTCCTTAACAACTATGTGCTCAACAGATCTATACTATCTAAGACCATAGCTAGGGCCAAGCTGAGAAGCTAGCAGAAAAAATTGTCACCATGCAAGGACAATACAGCATCATTTTAAAATGTCCTCTAGGGGAGGAACTGCTCTGGATAAGCAAAGAATATCGGAAGACAAAATTGCCCCAGGTGAAAAAGAACATGTAAAAACAAACGCTTAATTAAATTTTAGATGTGTACTTCTTAGCCATTCATTTTAGTAGGCTGGGGCAACATTGTCCACCTGAGACTTTGGGTCAATCTCATTGTAATCATTCAGCAAAGTAAAAAAATAGTTGTTTATAATGAATATTTTAAAGCCACACATAGCTTGAAAGAAGGCATGACACACAGGTGTTTCACTAGTCAAACTTAAGGACTTTCAAAGAATGAAATTGTTCTTGTGCATTATAAACACAATCAGTTAAGAACTTTTCACAGTACTATAGAGTTTGCGTTGTTCTACCAAGAAAGGAGCAAGTGTTGAAAGGAATATTGACCTGAAAGCCTAGATATGCTCACTAGTGCAATAGTCATATGTAAACAGCGTTTCTCTGTCCTGCCCCATCCCACAACCGCTTCCAAATAATCACTCAGAAGTTTATATTAATTATGAATTCTTGGTCGATGGCTCACGTTTATTATTAACTAGCTCTTACATTTAAATTAACCCATTTCTATTAATCTATCGTCCACCACATGGCCTGTGGCTTACTTGTTCTCTGGCATCTTGCTCCTTAGGTGCCTGGCTCTCATTTGCCCCAACTCTGCTCTTTTTCTTCCCCTCCTTAGTTTGTTTTTTTGCCTATCCTTTTCCTGCCTGGTCAAAACAGCTTCATTATCAACCAATGAGAGAAATTCATATTCACAGCATACAGAAGGATAACTCCATAGCAGTCCTAGGACTATACTATCCACATTGTAACTAGTTTTAAGGCTTGATCCATAATGGGAAAGGATACATATCTGACATTATAAACTTGGTCCAAAGCTATCATCTATCGAAGACCAAAAACATACACATGCATATGTGCATACACAGAGTAAATATAATTCTCTTAAACTACTGCTTGATAAAAATAAAATTAAATGTCTCATTGAACTCTCTTTTTGCTGTTTTACTTATGTTATTAATTTTATCCAATGTAACTTTAAGATATTACACATGCTCCATAAAAGCTACACTTAATAATAATTAGTTTGTCTTTGTGTTGCCACCCTAAGTCCACACCTCACCAAATTGTCTTTGTGATAGTGCTAAATACAATTTGATATTGCAAAAAAGCAAATTATATTTATATTTAAGAGAACTATTTAAATTTGGTTAGCACATGAGCAAGTGTGTGTGCTTGCATGTACACACACACACACACACACACACACACACACACACACATCTATTAGCATTAGTTTGAAGAACTAAATGAAATGATAAAGGAAAAATGAGATACCTGAAAAACTCTCCCTTGGTGGAATTTAAAATAACATAATTCCAAGAAGTTGGTCTTAATATTGTATTTTAACTACAGTAAAGTTTTTAAATTCCTGAAAAATTCTAGTCCAAAGTTTGTTACCTATAGTTACTTCTAGACTTCCACAGAGCAAAGATCAGCTTGACATACAGTTATGGTTGACTAAGCATAACAATGAAATTGAGTAGAAGTAGGCTGCCCTCATGGTTATGAGCAAGAATGGCACACCTTTCCTGACATTTACTGCCTTCTACGGTTTCACGAGCCTTTCTTCTCTGCTGGATTTCTTTGCAGCAGGTACAGAGTAAAATTTCCCAAGTGATTATTTTTTTTTGAACTGGCACTACAAAAGAGCAGTTCTCATTTTTTTAACTGCTATGAGTTTTCAACACACAGTCAATGCCACAAACATAAATGTCTCTGCAGAAGTCATCTTTCCATGGCCTTTATTGATATATATCACAATCCCAGGAAACATAAAAAAAAAAAATAGAAGGGCAGTAAAGACCTAGACATGGTCAAAGTGAAAATGCACCCTGCTCGCAACTTGTTTTCAATGTTATTGAAGAATGAGACTAAGTGGAGAAGTCATGCAGAGATATGACTCTGTTAGAATTTAATATGGAGCAAATGTGAACAGTAAGACAAGATGATAAATTATGATGGACATGCTAGAACTTGCCATTCATTTTTTAAATAAAAACTAATTATTTCTATTGTTAAACTAATGACAAATAACTAAGGAAAATTGTTTCTCCCCCTCACATTTGCAGAATATTCAAGCACGTATAAAGCTAATTATAACTACACTGGATAATTATTTGTAAATTGTATGTGAGATTAAAGTAATATACCTTATAGAAAAACATTATCTTAAATCTTTTCATATTATTTTATTTACCTAAGTTTCATGTAAATGATGACATAATAGAAATAAATCCATTACCATATCCAAAGCTACCTTTACAGACATTATTTTAGCGTCAGTACTGGGAAGTGGTGGGACTTCATGTACATGTCTTTTCCTAATTATGTAATTTTCAGTTTATCTTTAAGTAGAGTACTATTTCATTTTAAACCAACAGACAATGATTATTGACCTTAATTATAATACTATTTGAGTTGTCACTTCTCTTTCTTTATTTTTGTTTGGGCTATTTTTATTGCCACTTTTCTGAAGTTCAATAGCATACAAAAATTTTGCATATTTAATAAACATAATTCAGTGGTTTGAGTTTAGTAAACAAAGATGAGGTCATCACCATAATTAATGCCAAAATTAACCCTTCCACTTCAAGAATTTTCTTCTGTCTTATTTATTCATTATAACTTTGTAGAGAGAAATTTCTGTTCTGCCAACAACTTCTAATTACCCAGCAACTGCTTCCCAAATTCCCACACAGGAGCTCATATTAATTATAAATGGCCAGCCATTAGCTCAGACATTTCTAGCTAGCTATTACACTTAAATTGACCCATGATTCTTATCTATGTTTAGCCACAGGGCTTGATACCTTTTCTCAGTTCAGCATTATCATCTTGCTTCCTCGGCATCTGCCTGACTCAGCCTTCCTCTTCCCAGCATTCTTTGTTTGCTCACTCCACCTATACTTCCTGCCTGGCTACTGGCCAATCAGCATTTTTATTAAACCAATTCGAGTCACAAATCTTTACAGTGTACAAGAGCATTACTCCACAGCATAACTTCTTGAAGGTAAGATCATATAAGAAGAACATTAGTATTTAAAATGAAGTATAAAATGCGTGCTTTGTTCTCATTTAGTAGAATGAAAATGAAAGAATTGTTGCTCTTTATTACACGTTTTTCACCTTTGATATTTCTGACAGTTAATGATAAAAAGAAAGGAAAAAGAAGGTTTATCCATAATAACCTAGTAATAAATGTACATGATTTTAATTAATGGTTACACGGTGTATTTTAATGATATAAAATTTAATCTAATATAAAATTAAATAATATTTATGGAATAGGATTCAACTGTAGCTCAATTAATTTCTTCTGACCACATTGCATTCTCAGAGGATCTAATGAAACACACTCAAATGAGAAATTTCTAATAGCCATTCAAAGTTTATTATTTTTTTCTCGTATCTTTTTTAGTACTCAAAATTATGCTATGGCATCATTTGTTTACATATAAGCCATACCAATTCCCTACAGCCTTTTTTCTCTCTTTTTCCTCCTTTCTATTTCTTTCTCTTTTTCCTTATTTATTTATTTATTCATTTACTGCTCTGGATGCTTCTTTTTCACTCATTCTCTCATTTTATAAATTCTCACCCTGTTTGTCATGTTACCCTTTCCTCTCCTGATAAGTCTTTGCACCCTGAAGTCCTCTCTACCAAGGCAGCAATCCAAATTAAACTGAATGAGACCAAATTGGAAAAGCCCACATTTAGTGAGTAATGTGTTCCCAGTTGATTCTGGGCCCCTCAGAGAGGAGACAGGGATGGGAGCCCGGAAGAATCACATGTCTGTTTTCTGGAATGCAGCTTGTATACCCTGTGGGAGTGGTCTTGAGCCTTTCTGTGGTAATGAGGACTAAGGGGGTCCAGCCTCTCAATAGTCCCCACCCAGGGTCTGGAGAAAATCTACAACCAGCTGATAATTTTGTCTTTGATGAAAAGAAATGAATCTATGTACAAGAAACTCCTTAGTCCATACACTTTATTATTCTCTGTCAGTTCTCGCTACAAAGCTTCTATTCTTCTCTCATGCCTAGCTCCTTTCTTGCCTGATTTTTTCTCTACCTTTATCCGTTGTCCCCTCTAAGTTCTATCTTAATTCCTTCATCTCAGTTCTGCCCCATCTAGGTTCTCATCCTTCTAGTTCCTTCCCATGTTAGCTCTACTCCCATCTCCTTTCTCTTTTCATTCCTTCTTATCTTGTTCTTTCCCATCTGGCTCTTCCTCATCTTTCATCTCATTCCTCTAGTACTTTCTTTTAGCCCTTCAATCTAGTTCTTCCCATACAGCCCATTCCTCTCCAGTTCTTACCCATATAGTTCTTCTGTTCTTCTTTTTCCTCTCTCTCTCCTATTCCTGATCTCCTTATTCTCTCAGTTCTCCCCAAGTCTCTCAGGAATCCAGTTATAAACCCAAGCATTAGCAATCCTCTGGCAGAGCGAGGTCACCAAGCTTGAATTTTTTAAAGAGATTTTCTATTCATTTTACATACCAACCACAGATTCCCCTGCCCTCCCTCTTCCCCCCTCCATATCCATCCCTCATTCTAGCATCCTCCAAGGTAATGTCTTCCATGGGGAGTCAGCAGAGCCTGGCACACTCAGTTGAGGCAGGTCCAAGCCCCTCCTCCCTACACCAAGGCTGTGCAAAGTGTCCCACCATAGGCACAAAGGTCCAAAAAGCTGACTCATGCACTAGGGATGGGCCCATTCCCACTGCCTGGGGGCCCCCTAAACAGTTCAAGCTAAACAACTGACTCATTTATCCAGAGGGCCTAGTCCAGTACCATGGGGGCTCCTCAGCTATTGGTCCACAGTTCATGTGTCTCTACTAGTTTGGCTAGTTGTCTCTGTACAACGACATCATGAGGTTTGCAGGCAAATTGATAGAACTGGAAAATATCATCCTGAGTGAGGTAACCCAGACTCAGAAGGACAAACATGGTATGTACTTGCTCATAAGTGGATACTAGATGTAAAGCAAATTATAACCAGACTGCAACCCACAGCTCCAGGGAGGCTAGCTAGTAAGGAGGACCGTAGGAAAGATGCAAGAATTGCCCAGCAATGGAGAAGTGGATGAGATGTACATGAGCAAACTGGGGGTGAAGGGGGGTAATGGAGGGCAAGGGACAGGGGAATCACAGCCTAGGGGAGCAGGAGGTTCGAGCTGGAGCAGGAACAGAGTGGGAGAACAAGGAAAGAGATACCATGATAAATGAAGGCGCCATGGGTGTAGGGAGAAGCAGAGTGCTAGGGATGTTCCCTGGAATCCACAAAGATGACTCCACCATAGACTATTGGCAATGGTCGAGAGGGTACCTGAGTTGACCTACTCTGGTGATCGGATGGATGAATACCCTAATTATAATCATAGAACCCTCATCCAGTGACTGGTGGAAACAGATGCAGAGATCCATGGCAGGGTCCCAGGCCGAGCTCCAGGTGCCCAATCGACAAGAGAGAGGAGAGATTCTATGAGCAAGAGATATCGAGATCATGATTGGAAAGAGTGCAGAGACAACTAGCCAAACTAGTTGAATTCTTATGGGGTCTTAAAGGGAGGTAAGAATTTTCCTCAGGCAGTGACCATCAGGCTTTCTTTTACAACCCAAAATGGGAGTGGTAAAAGGAGCTCAACTGAATGCTAATGACTGGTTAATATGTCAAAAGGGGATCTATGTGCTCAGTCTACATTCCTAGAAGTGGTTAGATAAGAAGTTAGGGGTCTATTAGTAAAGTTGTATAAGAAAGGAGGGTTCCACCCTAAATTCCACAACAAATAAAACTGTCTGCCTGACCTGGGAGACGGGTGTTGTTTTATTTTCCCTTGGATGTTTGATAGACATTTTAGATACATACACTGTTAGGAGTTCTTGGAAGCACACAAGAAAATCATTTTAGGAATACATATATATATATATATATATATATAGCTAAAATATCACCAAAACTTCTTAAGCCATGGCTTGACCTTTGGAGAAGTCCTTGATTTTCCAGGTAGTAGCTTTTGTGATAGTAGCTGAATTCCATTGTGTTTTCATTGGGGAAGGAGCTGTGCTTGCCTGGCTTTGAAGGGGCAGGTTTAGGGAAAGAGTTAGGGGACTGGAATTGAGGTGGATCTTCCACCAGAACATTCCAGACTCTTTGGGTATAGGGATGCTGGTTCAAATCTGACTGCTTCCTGTGGTCATGGGGCAACGTGGGGAAGAGGAGTCAGGAATTGGTGAGCTCACATTCAGCAGGAGGTGTGAATGGAGGAGCATCCAGTTAATTGTCATCCTGGGGACCTCAGTCAGACATCTGTTTTTTTTTTTTTTTTTTTTTTTTTTTGAGAAAGCAAAGAAGGCAAGTTTTTAGGGAAAAAAATCATTAAAATCTGCCTTAGTTGTACAGTAAAGATGAATGTACAGAGCAGAAGAGCAGGTAGGCCCTTTATTGGGACATCTTGGAAAACCAGAGGGTGGAGGGTCCCCGCTGCTGGACAGACCATGTATCCTGAATAGGTGCCTGCTTGAGCCTGGAGAGATGATACCAAAATGGATATCATGGGAGCTTGGTGAGGAGGTGGTGAGGATCATAGTACGAATGGAGGAGGAACCTCAGAAAGAAAGAGGTAGGGGAGGTACCCAGGCAGCGGGGGAGTTTGGGCTGGGGGTTGGTGACTGAGGAGGAAGGGCCTTTTGCAAAGGAGCTCAGAAGGGCTCAAACCTGTAGGAGAGCATGGGGTGGCCTGGAGGCCGGTAAGGGCAATGGGGAGAAGGAAGGACCAAGATAACCTGAGTTTAATGGAGAGCTTGGTGAGCTCTTGTTTGATGAGTCCATTGGCCTTCTCAGCCTTTCCTGAGGATAAAAGTGTCAACCATAGTTAAGAGGTAATGGGGTTCTTTAGGTGTGGGCATGTGAGTGAAGTTCACCTGCCAATTCTTGCTGATTGGTGTCCTTGAAACTGGTGCAGAAGCTAACATATCTGGATGGCCCCTGTGTATGGACATGTGAAATACTCAGGAGAGTGTGGGGGCCAATGTAAGTGTGGTCCCCAAAAGGCTGAGAAAATAGCGACCAATCAGAGGTGCAGGGCAAGCAGGTATGACCAGAAAGAGTGTGATAAGTGTCGCCCTGCAAAAATGCGGGGAAGTGTCAGGGTCTTAAGAGGGAAGGAAGGGATTCTTTCCAGAAGTTGGTGAGGAACTGTAGGACCTGAGTGAGATGCCAAAACAAAATAGGTAGCTCCCGTGTCCAAAAGAAAGTCAGTGGACTTACCCATTACCTGAAGCGTCACTCTAGGTTCGGAGAGGGCAATGGGAGTCAGCAGGTCTAGGCCTTGTCAGTTCTCCACCAGGCTTAGGAGTTCTCAGTTGCCAAAGTTGGTGAGGCTGAACCTCCATGGCATGACATAGAGGACAAGCCTGCACGGGGGCATTCTGATTTCCAGTTCCCAGGCTGTCAGCAGACAAGGCATGGCCTCCTGGGTGGCTGGGGGTCAGGGCAATACCATGACCAGCCGCCCTGCTTGCTGCATTTGAAGCAAACTTTTGGCAGAATTGACTGGGGCTGAGTTCAGACAGGATAAAGCCTCATGGCCGAATTCTTTGTACCCCTTGTGGGGGCCCTGGTGGCCTCAGAGCAGCTGCCAAGGCTTAGGCTTGGAGCATATTCTGTTGCAGCCTTGTCTGTTGGGTTGACTCCACTGTCATTCTGGATCATTAAATACTTTAAATACCATTTTCACCAATTCTTGTAGGGGAGATTGGGGATACTTCTCAATTTTTGTCATTTTTTTCTAATAGATGGTACTGACTGAGAAATGAAATGAGTGGGAAGGCAGGAGTCTGGCGAGACCGAGTACAAGAAGAAACTAGGGAAGGTTTGCAGGTATTAGGCCAGTGTGGAGGTTGACACATTGGGAGATGGGGGGAGCAATGGGGGGAAGGGAGGGCAGGAAGGAGGATAAGGAGGAGGAATTGGGTCTTAGATTTGTGGCCCCAAGAGGGGTTGGAGTAGGTAGAGTTTGGGGGGAGTGGGGGAGGGGTCAGTATCTTCAGCAGTGAATGGACTGGTGCTGTGAGACCTTGCCTCCTGTAGAGAGGGTGGAATGCAGAACCCAAAAGCAGCTTTCCCTTGCTCTTAATAGCAATCATTTCCATTAGTTTCATAAAAGTTTTAATTGTATTTCTTATCATAAAAATACATATTAATAAAACAAGATATATGTACTCATGTTTTGGTTTTATTATGAGAATGTCTTTTAAGAATGTTTTTATCAATTAATAGCACATATTTGACTTTATTTGTGATAATGTCCCTTGACTTAGGAAATTTGTACCTTATTGATTTGAGTTGTTTGGTATATTTTTCAAAAGAAAAACAAATTTCTGATTGTAGGTGTGTAGCTTCAGAATAGATTACTTAGATGTAGGGATTATAAAAGTTTATATATAGAAAGATTATCTTGTTATATGTCAAATTCATCTGTGCAGGAGCTATGAGATTTCATCTCTCACAGACTCTAGAAGAAAGTTTGCTATCCAACTTTTAGATTTATGGCGATTTTATGAGCAAGGATGGTGTTTCATAACATCAGATTGAATTTTTAGAAGTCCAGATCTTTTCATATTTTCAGAATCAACAAATAAAGCCAGGGATGTAGCTTATTGCAAGTATTTCCTGAGTACCCTTAATGCCTCAGGTTCAATCTCCAGCATGCAAAATTTCATAAAAAAAATAATATTTAACAAAAAAACTAATGAAAAGAAACTAATAGTAATCATATTAACTCATGTGATGGAGAGATCTGTACTTGGTTCTCTCCAAAAGCCTCTGGTACATCACAGTTTTGAATGCAGTGAAGGTGCTCTGATGTACAGATGTTGGAAGGTCTTGCTGGTCAGAGGTTTCAGTCTATCATGTTCTGGCAGCCTTTTTTCCAAATCTCCATAACATGGGAACTTCCTCCCCTCCAGCGAGGTTTCCTGCTCTCTCCCTGCCTTTATCTTGAGAATGTCCCTGGGCCTGGAGGATTGATCTTACCTAAAATCTGTCTCTAAGCCTGGATGCCTTCTTTATCTCTAGGGTGACCCTTGGTACAGTTTCTTGCTAGAAGCCTCCTCTGCTTCATATATGGAAACAAAGACTTATACTAGAGCTCTGCTATAGGACCCTGTTGCCACAAAGGAAGTGTGATGAGAGCTTGCCACTCAATGCAAATTAGGGTTTGTCCTCAGGCTCCCTAATTCTATATATTTCCTATACTGAAGAATAAAGCTGAGCTGATTCACTGATGTCATCTCCTGGAAGGCTGTCTCATCGTACATACAGTTGATCAAACCCTGTTCTCCACTTCTGCTCCCTCTACCCTGGTGCACCAATACACCAACAACAACCCCGAGGAGGAAGCAGGACCACATACAGATGGTGTTGAAATTGAGTGAAGCAAACCCCCTAAGCACAAACTTCATGGGCTTATCAACTGTTTTACAATGATATATAATTGTCTGACAAATATGTGTAAATAACATTGCAGTGTAAATGCATTTATAACTGGTATCAGAGTGCACAAGGTCAGCTTGTGCAAGTTTAGTTTCTTTTTTTAATATTTTTATTTTATAATTAATTTAATTTTACATATCAGTCACAGATTTCCCCTGTCCTCCTTTCTCCCATCTCCCAGCGCTCTCCCCCAATCCATCTCCCATTCCCACCTCTTCCAAGGCAAGGTCTCCCCTGGGGAGTCAGCCCAGCCTGGTAGATTCAGTTGAGGCAGGTCCAGTCACTTCCTCCCTACAGCAAGGCTGAGCAAAGTGTCTCAGCATATGCCCTAGGTTCCAAAAAGCCAACTCATGCACCAAGGACAGGTCCTGGTCCCACTGCCCAGGGGCCTCCTAAACAGTTCAGGCACATCAACTGTCTCACTTAACCAGAGGGCCTTGTCCAGTTCCATGGGGGCTCCTCAGCTATTGGTTCACAGTCCATGTGTTTCTGCTAGTCTGACTATTTGTCCCTGTGTTTTTTCCAATCATGGTCTCAATATCTATTGCTCATATAATCCCTCCTCTCTCTCACTGGTTGGACTCCTGGAGCTCTACCTGGGGTTTAGTTTCTATTGGGTTTTGTGAGGTATAAAGTCTTCAGTGTTCAGTAGTATATTAAAATTTTTTAATGTTAAGAATGATTTTATAAATGAGGGTCAGTGCTGATGTGTGAAACCTCCAGATTCACACAAGTGCAAGTTCCCTGGGAAAAATATAATATAGAGAGAATATGCAAGGTACAGATCCTCTTTAATAAAAGACACAGAGAGCCGGGCGGTGGTGGCACATGCCTTTAATCCCAGCACTCGGGAGGCAGAGCCAGGCAGATCTCTGTGAGTTCGAGGCCAGCCTGGACTACCAAGTGAGTCCCAGGAGAGGCGCAAAGCTACACAGAGAAACCCTGTCTCGAAAAACCAAGAAAAAAATAAAAAAATAAAAAAATAATAATAAAAGACACAGAGAAGAGAACAGTAGCTTTATCCATTCTGAAAGAGAAAAGCATTATGTGTAGCTGTAGGTATGTGATTAGATCTGATGTTTGAAAACTTAAGACAGAAGAGGAATAAGAACTTCTCAAAGGAACTTCAAGTTAGGTGTGTGTGTGTGTGTGTGTGTGTGTGTGTGTGTGTGTGTGTGTGTGTGTGTGTTTATCAGAGAGAGAGTGAGAGAGAGAGAGATACACAACATAAGCTTAGAGTTACAGAGAAAGGATTCAAGTATGAGTTCTTACATGAGAAAAACAGAAGTAAAGAATATTCTGAAGTGTGATGATATTTTAATTGTGCTTTAATAAGTAAAGCTTGCCTGGAGATCAGAGGAAAAAGGCCAGCCATTATAAGTAAGTCAGGCAGCTATAGCACATGCCTTTAATCCTATCACTTAGCAGTCAGGCAGCTATAGCACATGCCTTTAATCCTATCACTTAGCAGTCAGGCAGCTATAGCACATGCCTTTAATCCTATCACTTAGCAGGCAAGATCTCTCTGTGTTCAAGGCCACACTAGGGAACAGAGCCAAGCATGGTGACACACTCCTTTAATAGTACCAACCATAGAGGTCTGGAGGTATGTTCAGACAGACAGAAAGCGACAGAGGTGTGTAGGAGGAAGAAGTGATGTAGCTGGCCTAAGAGAGTCAATGAGAGGACAGAACAGAAAAGGCACAAAAAACGTGAGTATACACAATGAAGGTCTCTTTGGAAGCTGTGGAGTTGGTGAGGTGAGGTTAGTTTGTGGTTTGCTCTATTCCTCTGATCTCTCTAAGGCTTTCACCCCTATATTTGATTATGTGTTTCTTACTTATTAAGACCATTTAGAAATTCACCTACACATTAGAACTAAAAACAAAGTTCCTGTGTTTTTAATGGAATTCTTAATTTTACACTTCTAAATGCAAACTCACATCTATATAATTCATGTTATAACTTTAAAAAATTATAAAATCATTTGATTAGATGGAGTAGGAAAGATATTTTGGTGAAAAACTACTCTGATTTTGAGAGATTTTGTAACTGTATGCAGTATCAATGTATAAATGTAAATATAAAACTTTAAAATTTTGATTTTAAAACCTGACAATGTGGATGTAGAAGTACAATGTATATACAAAAGCACAGGACCATCTTTTTTTTTCTCAAGCATTTACTATAAAGATATGCATGTATCTTATGCACAATTTAGGTTTCCAGGAGTTTTGGTAAGAAAGTTTTAACCACTTTAAAAACTGTCATTTTTGCTTCACACACACAAATTGCTAAAACCGTCAAGTGTCTTCCATTGTGAAGAACACTGTGTGATTCATTTTGGAAAGTTGAGCCTTTGAATATGCAGATCTAATTTGCATTAAAATGCAGTTATCTGCATTGCTATTTTTGCAAGTCTGACTGTCAAAAGTGCATCTTACTGAATGGCTATTCTTTTTTAAATGACAGTTTGAGTGCATCAACTTTTAAAAATGGATTGATAATTATTGTCTCAAAGTCCAATGTTAGAATTCATGGCACTGGTGGATCATTCTATCTGAATACAGTTGTACAAACTGACAAGGATACTATTTGATAATAAATCAATTCATTTACAACTGCTATGAAATATATGTGGAAATTAAGGATCACTGAGTATGAATCTAATTGCGATAGAAGGATGTATACATGGACTAGATCTTAGCTCTCTATAAATGATTTTTCAAGATTTTTGGCAGTTGACTTGGGATCACACACAAAAAAGAACCATTTGTCAGCATACAGAGATGGATACATGATGTCACTAACACATACACACACACACACACACACACTATTAACAAATAGCTTCCATAAAGAAGACATGCTAAGCCTATACACATAAAAACATTTGCTTCATAATGAAGTCATGGATATTGAAGGGACAAAAGGTAAACAGATGAATAAAATGTGATGGAAAGGTAAAAACATATAAACATGAAAGGTATGTGAAGCTCATAATGACTTCTCTTAAAAAAAAAATATATATATATATATATGAAATTTCTGAGCACCTACTGTATTCCTGTCATCATAGACACTAAAAATAGTGAACAAGACACAGATTGCCTTTCATTTTGTGGACTTTTTAATCTAGAGTGACACTCAGATAATGAAGCAACAAATACATCTTCAGATGATGACAGGTGATAGGAGAGTGGTAGCAGCTACAGGCAATTGAGTGACATGGGGACACATCAATCAAGTGCTTAACACCATGCCAACAATCCACACAGCTGGAAACTGCTGGGTGCAGTTCATGGTTTACTTACTTGAGCTGAACTGCCTTACCATATTAACTCTATGGTTGAGCTGTGAAAACCAGGTTCTTCAAAAGAACAAGCGAGAAAAGAAAACAGAAAGCTAGCTCGCTGCAGTCAAAGCAGAATTCAAATGCCACTCAATTTATTATTAAAAATTATCTTCCCATGTCCCCAATTATTTCCAAAGCTTTTTTTGAAAAATCATCCTGTGTCAGTTGTGGGTAAAGTAGAATATATCACATGTATTTAAGGAAAAAATGAAATAAAGCACATTTTTGTAAAGTTACAGAATTTGTTTGAAATTGTCACAAACTTCTTTGAATTTAATGAAATACCAAATTTAACAAACACAAATATATGTATGCATGCATATATGGTAGATAGATGATATAGATGATTATATATACATACATAAATATATATATAATAGATAGGTAATAGAAGATAGATAGGTAGATAGATAGATGGATTAAATAAATAAATTATAGGAAAAGAGACAATGGGGAAAGAGATTGAGAAAGAGAAAGAAAGACAGAATTGGAGAAAGGAAAAGAAAGAGAAAGAATAAATCTCTTTAACATCACAGTAATTTCTGATCCTACTTTCTTCTTGAGAAGTAAGAGGAATAAATAAGGATAAAATGTGTCTATCAGATATTTATAAATCATAAACTTCTTATGGGGCTGTCTATTATTTAGAAAAATTTGCTTATTTCTATAATATCTAATATAGCTCTGAAATACGTACAGAACTTTGAGAAATGGGGTTATTCTGAATTCTTATGTGACTACTCAAAGGCTGAGAATATTGTCAATGGTGATAATGAATACTGGCCTAGCATTCATGCTGATGCTGACCCTGATGGTGGTGGTCTGGAACCAGAAGCTAGTGAAGAAGGCTGTCTCTGGTAATAATAAATGTTGTTGCTTGGAACCTTAGCACGTGGGAAACAGAGAAATGGGTTTGTGGCCTGCTTGGCCTAAAATGAGACCTTGTTTCAAAAAATGGAAATAAATAACCCTCCATCAGGATAAACTAAACACACTAAGAGAAGCATCTTCTATAACAATAAAATGTTGAGAAATTTGAATTCCAACTTACTCACCCTTCCTAAACTAGTCATTAGTTCGATCTTAGTAATATTATATTCACTAGATATGTGTGAATGAAATCAAAGATATGTACTACTTTCAATGTAGTCAGAAGTTTTCCTGTATCCTGCCCAGCCCAAAATGGGACAAATCTCTCCACTTGCATCCAAAAGCTGCTTAGTCCCAAGTAAACACACAGAAGCTTATATTACTTACAAACTGAATGGTCTATGGCTCAAGCCTCTAGCTAGCCAGCTCTTATAACTTAACCCATTTCTATTTATCTATAAGTTGCCACATGGCTTTGTGGCTTACCAGTACTTTCATATCTTGCTTCTGGTGGTGGCTTGCAGCATCTCTTTTTTTTTGTCTTCCTCACTTTCCAGTTGGAACGTAACACCTAAGCTTATTCTGCTTCACCATTGGTCAAACAGCTTTATGTATCAACCAGAGCAACACATATTCACAACATACAGAAAGAAAGATATTCCACAGCATGTCCCCTTTTCTCTCTAGTCAAAAAGTAGTTTTAACTTTAACCAGTAAAATTAGTATAACAAAACAGTTATCAAGCAAGAATTAAAATTACAATATCTAGTCTATATTTGGCAAAATTAAAGAATATATTCTATCTATCCTATATTTGTGAGTCTAAGGTTTTATATCTAATTTACTGTTTATCATAACCAAAGAAAATTATAATTATAACTACCTAGTCTTCAACAACATCAAAGACCTCAGAAGCATATAATATTACCTAAGTAAACAGGAAGAGCATTGTAAGCAACTTAAAAAACTCTGGAAATGACAGAGACAGCTGGATCCCTGGACAGTCACCCAAAGTTCCTCTGCAAAGTTGGGGCATTTATCTTCAGCCTATAGGTCTAGAGTATCTCAGTTGCTTCTCCCTGTGTCCTGCAGAAAGTCTGTCAGTCTTTCTGAAGCAGGAACCTGAAGGACCATCTTGCCTTGTTTTGTCAAAATTTAGTGGTCATTTTTCCATGAGTCCTGCATGTCCAGTCGATACAACATTTTGCCAATCAGTGCAGGCAAGAACAGTTCCTTGCTCAAATATCCATTTCTGCCAAAATGAAGATAAACTCCATATGGAGTGTCTTTGATGTCCATCTTCATCTTCAAAGTAAATCAGTGCTGCCAGGAGCAGACATGTATCATTGTCCAGAAAATCTAAGTTTTTAAACCATTTTAAAGGCCATATTCTGTAGGTCTTTGAAGTGTTTGAAGATTACCTACATAACTGAAAAATATTTATGAATACCTATAAAACTTAACCTGATAATAAATGTGATTATCATAGATGACTAATTATTAATCTATATTTCTTATTTATACATTACAATTTCAAATGAACTGTACAAATATAATATCTTAAATCAGAGTAGAAATATACATACAGTATAACCAAATTAACTTTAAATACATATCAATAAACTAAAATCCATAGCAATGTAAACATTTTAAATAAGATGTTGCTCTTAAAAGTAGATTCAATAATCTACCATTTCATTCTATCAGATCTATATCATATCCCCTTTTCTTCTTTAGAAAGAGATTTCATTTATAATCAACCCCCTTTAAATAAAAATAAAAATTTATAAACAATATTTTGGGAACTCAGGAGTAGCTTCTCATACTATTTCCTGCTGTTTGGGGGCACTGGCAATCTTATGGGAATCCTGTGAAAATTAAGAATTATAGTTAAATCTTGGCTATAGTAATCTGTGAGGATAGATCATCTCAGCCAGTTGCCTTGGTGCTATTTTGGATGTTGGAACATCTAGAGACCTCTCAGGGAGTCTTCCTTGATCAAATCATATTAGCTTGGAAGCAGTTCATAGGTTCTCATCTTCTGTAAAAACAAAAGCAGAGCCTCGTTTCCAAAGCAACATATCCTTAGATATAAATTTTGAAGCCAAGATACCTTTAAATTATATGTGTTGGTTTAACTCGGCAGTCTTTACAATCAAATGTCTTTCTGCAGTTAAAAATCCCCAAGACTAATACAAGAAAACTATTAGTCTTTTTTAATTTTAGACAAAAAAAGGGGGAAATGTATTGGTATTATGTTCCCCAAAACATTGTGCAGGCTAATAAACTTATCTGGAGTCAGAGAAGAGAACAACCACAATTTTAAACATAGAGGATAGGCAGTGGTAAGACATGCCTTTAATCCTAGCATTCCAGGGGCAGAAATCCCTCTGAATCTCTGTGAGTTCAAGCCCACATAGGAAAGAGTCAGGCATGGTGACTCATGCCTTTAATCCCAGAAAATGAGCCTTTAATCCCAGGGAGTAAGGCTGAAAGCAGAATGATATATAAGGTATGAAGACCAGGAACAAGAAGCATTTGGCTGGTTAAGCTTTCAGGCTTTCGAGCAGCAGTTTAGCTGAGATTCATTCTGGATGAGGACTCAGAGGCTTCCAGAGGAAACAGGATTAGCTGAGGAATTGGCAAGGTGAGGTAGCTGTGGCTTGTTCTGCTTCTCTGATCTTCCAGCATTCACCTCAATAAAATAATAAATAAATAAATAAATAAATAAATAAATAAATAAATAAATAAATAATCCCAAAGACAGTGGGGTGTTGAAGTCTCCCACTACTAGTGTGTAGAGTTTGATATATGATTTAAGCTTTAGTAATGTTTCTTTTACAAATATGGTTGCTCTTGTATTGGGGGCATAAATGTTCAGAATTAAAACTTCGTCTTGGTGGTTTTTTCTCTGTGATAACTATTTAACATCTTTCCTGATCTCTTTCAACTGATTTTAGTTTGAAGTCTATTTTATTAGATATTAGGATAGGTACACCAGCTTGCTTCTTAAGTCCTTTTGATTGGAAAGTCTTTTCCCAGCCTTTTACTCTGGGTTAGTGTCTGTCTTTGAAGTTGAGATGTGTTTCTTGTATGCAACAGAAGGATGTTTTTGTATCCATTCTGTTAGCCTGTGTCTTTTTATAGGTGAATTGAGACTATTGTTACTAATGGATACTAATGACCAGTGATTGTCAATTGTCATGGAGAGGGGGAATCTATGGTTGGTATGCAAAATGAATAGAAAATTTCTAATAATAATAAAAAAATTCTTCAGAGATTTAACCTACTTTGGGAAACTTTATATCACATTTTCTTTCATGGAGCATGTTTGAAAAATTCCTATATAAACATTTTAAAGTTTTTTTTAAATCTTTGTTATAAACTGAGTGTTAGCTAGGAACATGATAAATTATGATCAGTTTATGTTTGAGCCTTGACCCACTTAATAACTTTGAAATAAAGGTATAAAGTTCTCCTTAAAAAAACTCCAAAAGACAATAGAATCCAGACTCTTTATGTGATTTGCATCTTTAAGTGGCTTATTTTCTATATTATTTTACTGTCTCTTTAAAGACTTTATGTTTTAAAACTATGTTTTTATATAACTGTCTATCCTCCTTTTCCTCTCCTAAGCCTACTTCCATTTTTACATACATTGTAAACCATTTAGAGTTTTATTCCATCTGAATCTGATTTACTGTAAATCTAAAATCCTTTTATGACCAGGAGAGATGTTAAATTGTTAAACTGTATGGCTAAGATTGAAGCAGCAGCCCTGGCTGCTAACTCCACCCATTTCAGCTTTTCAACATAGCAGAAGTACCCAGGAGAGTCATGCTTACCGTGCCAACTCCGAGGTCCATGCTTCTATCATGTAGCATGCAGCTGGCCTATAAATCCTTTTTGTCTGTATGAGTAAAGGCTAGATCCATCACACAGTGTGCTGCACTCCTTGGGGACACCCCTGTGTACTGCAGGAGGAATCCACCATGCTTTAGATCAAGTCCGAACACCTGGAACACACCATACACTCAAGCCCACACATTGTGGTGTCTCACAGCTTACATGAAGTAAGAAGTTGCTTTTGGCTCCATTTTAGAATCTCTTTTAAAGTGTTCTTAGGTTTTAGGTGGAAACTCGAGCTAACAGGTTGGGCAGCCAAATGTAGCTGAAAGTTTCTGTGGTCCCACTCAGCCTCATGGTCTCTCAGCTCCTTATAAAATAATCACTCAGAAGCTTATATTAATTATAACTACTTGGCCATCAACTCAGGCTTATTACTGACTAGCTCTTATACTTAAATTAACCCATAATTCTTATCTATGTTTAGCAACTTGGCTTGGTACCTTTTCTCAGTTCTACCTTGTCATCTTGTTTCCTCTGTGTCTGGCCTGTGACTCCTCACTCCGCCCTTCCTCTTCTCAGCATTCTCCCAGTCTGCTCACCCCACCTATATTTCCTGCCTGGCTACTGGCCAATCAGCATTTTATTAAACCAGTATACAAGAGCATTATCCCATAGCATGCACTAAAATATAAAAATGCAAGAAAGTTTCAGTGTGACTGTTTAGTGCCTAGTAAATGGTAAAGAACTGACAAAACATTCATTTTACATCATTGAACTAGAGATTCTTTTGTTAGATAGACAAAAACATTTTAAGGAAATAAGGCAAAAAAGGGAAATGTAATCAAGAATGATAAACAAATAGACAAAATTGCTTGTAAACAATTTTGTTAAAACACACATGAAAACAATAAAAATCTGCTATTTTCTCAGCACAGACTGATCTGAACACAGTATGCACAAACATAAAAGCACTAAAGTTAATCATTTTGGTAATCAAGTTTTCATGGCATGAGTAAGTGATTGAGGAAATTGGAAGGACTTTTTTATCTTCTAAATGCAAATGTGGGTTGAAACATCAATACACGAAGAAACTCTCAATCATTAAAGTGAACACACAGTTCCCAACAACTGGTGCAATACCTCAGCTAGCAGAGTGAATAATGTTGCTCTTGAGCTTCCAAGAAACTACACTAAGTAGTGAGTGTGTACTCAAGTATCTACAAGGATTTCTCAAAATCAGATGTAAAATTATTATGTTTTTCATTTTTTAAATTTTTTATGATTTTTGTTCTGACTCTAGTACCTAGTGATTGAGGTATAAGATCACTTTTGAAGTTCTGAGAGAACTCTTGGTCTTGATGACAGTAGATGATCTCAACTTCATTCCTCACAAGAAAGGGACAAAGATTACCTCTGAGGAACAACTTACTAAAATGGTTTGTCTGTATAAAAGGAAAGCAGAAATTTACAGGAAACTATCAGAAATATAAAAGGCACATAAAATCAGATAGGATAACATTTTCTGTAGAACTCACAGATGAATTTTTGCAAAGGAAAATGTTGATAAAATATATCTGAATCCTTGAGAAAAAATATGTCTGTTCACAGAGAGCTGTGCATATATCCAAAATCTCCTAAAAGATGACAGTCAAGCAGGAGGTTTCATCACTTTTCTGGGTGTAGTTTATATGGTTCTCTTGAAAAGTCTATGTAACCACGATATATTTTAAACTATACTGTATTGAATTTCTGAAAAGTTATAGTGTAAGTTCAATATAATATCTGTATCTCAGTGAAGGTTATTGTAAACTGTATTTATTTTGTGTAATTTTTGTTTAGAATAAATTATCTGACAAGCCAGATGTTTTTATTGTTATGCAGATTAAGACCCAGTGTGCCCTTGTAATCCCCTATCTCCCCACCCTCAAATCTTTACCTATCTTGGAACTCAAGGATAAAGTAAAAAATGAACACAGAACCATTCACATAATTTATTGGTATTCTACTCATTGCCTTTCACATCATTAATGCTGAGTGAAATCATTTAAATTGCCAACAAATGGCTCCAAGACACCTTTATTCCTACAATTAATAGTCACGGTTCTCTTGTTTATTTCTTATATTCACAGATAATGGCATCATACCCTTCTTCTTATTCATTGAACATTCACTTCTCATTTCTCACCCATATCGATTGAATTGGTTTTGCAGAACAATTGTATGAAGGAATGGCTACCACAGAATTGACTCATATTCAAATTGTCTTTTACATTTCTGGAGATGGGGGCATCAAAGAAGAAAGTGCTTACAGATCTTGTAAGTAGCAGATTCTTCCAGATGATTCTTTCTCCTTTAACATTATGGAAAGGAAAAAAAAGCAATCCTCTCCTGTATCTCTTGCAACAACCAATCTCTATCATAATTTAGTTATTTAACTGCTTCTCAAAAAACAAAAAACAAAAAACCTCTCTATTCCTGATATCAACCTTTTATGTGTTAACATTTAAGCATGCACACTTTGGGTGACAGAAATGTTTGGACACACTACAATTATAGAGTTAATTATAAACCATGGTCATGATCTATATGTATGAAGATATATATAACTCAATATTTCAACTGCTTTAGAGTGGTACATCATCTTCCTCTCTATCCTGAATCAATCAATCAGCAAATCAATCAATCCATATATATTCTTATCCACATAGTTCTTCATTGGTTTATCTGATTTTCCCTAAATAAGTGTATGTTATTCAAATCAAGTTGAAAGTAGTTATTTTGCTATCCAAAGCTTTATGAAAAAATAAGTATGTGTTTCAATTTCTACTTGCAGCCAGGCATTTTTAAGAAAATTTACAATTCTCTTATAAACAAGGATTGTAATTTGCTAACCTCAGCTTGAAGAGTCAAAAACTCTGATCCAAATCATCAGGGGATGACTGCCTTGGGGAACTACATGGGATATTTGTGCCCTTTTCTAAATTATGCTGCCACATGGAGGTGGATTCCTGTCATCCATTTCTCTTCCTTTTAGTTTCCTGTTTCATGAATACTACCAGAGGAAAGCACTTGCCATTACTTGCATAGACATTTTCAATATTTATACCTGATTCAAACATTTATGATAGCTTGTTATATTCAAACATTTATTATAGAGCAGTAATGTAGTTAATTATTTAGTCATTTGCTTTTTCTCTTGAGGGGAAGATTACTAGAATACAATGTAAGTACCTGCAACTACAACACAGTGCCAGGATGTTTTATCTGGAGCATTGCTATTTTACACTGGGTCAATTACATCTCTCTCAAAATGAATCTGTGAGAGTGTTACCTGTGTTCATAGATACACATTATCTACTAAAAAAAATGTGAGC
The DNA here is from genome assembly GCF_049852395.1 of Peromyscus maniculatus bairdii. NCBI lineage: Eukaryota > Metazoa > Chordata > Mammalia > Rodentia > Cricetidae > Peromyscus > Peromyscus maniculatus. The sequence goes on along the minus strand of NC_134857.1, from coordinate 30,191,182 downwards.
TACGTACCTTTGCTTTGTTTTCTATTTGTATTTTTATTTACTCTCCTCTAATAAAATATATCCCAACTACAGCCTTCCATCTCTCTAGTCCTTCCAGCAAATCCTCCCACCTTCCTTCTCCCCCCAAAATTGCTACTCTTCTGTTTCCCTTCAGAAAAGAGTAGGACTCTTAGGGATATAAACTTTTGACATAGTCGGTTTATGTAAGTAATTTTTCATTTAAAATATACTTGAACATTAAGAAATGGCTTCCAGTGGTTCTAAACCTGTGGATCGTGACCCCTTTTGGTGGGGTTCAAATGACCCTTTCATGAGGGTTACCTAAGACCATCAAAAAACATAAATATTTATATTATGATTCATAACAGGAGCAAAATTACAGCTATGAAGTAGCAATGAAAAAAATTTGATGGTTGGAGGTCACCACAGAATAAGGAACTATATTAAAGGGTCACAGCTTTAGGAAGGTTGAGAAGCACTGGCTCAGTGGGGTGAAATGTGTTTCCCTCAAACCAAAGGGCCAGAGATGGATCCATTCAATCCACAAGGAGGAAAGTGAGAAACAAGTCTGTAAATTGTCTTCTGACCTCCATGTCCACTATGGCATAGCAATGCTCCACAACCATATGATTATACAAATAAAAATAAATGAATAATTATGAATTTGTAAACGATTACTTATATAGATTATTTTCATATATATGTACTGTTAAACATCAAAGTATAAAAGTTTATAATATCATGTTCATGTGTAGCTAGTGTTATTATATGTGGAGTTATGTATAATATAAATATTGATATGTAGGCAAAATAAAATATAGTAATGCAATTATATATTAATGAGATATTTGAGAAAAACTTAATGAAGTCTTTATATGAAATGCAGATAGTGGATATTGTAGTTCTTCTTCTTTTTTTTTTTTTTTTTTTTGTTTTTTTTCGAGACAGGGTTTCCCTGTGTAGCTTTGCACCTTTCCTGGAACTCACTTTGTAGACCAGGCTGGCCTCGAACTCACAGAGATCCGCCTGCCTCTGCCTCCCGAGTGCTAGGATTAAAGGCATGCACCACCATCGCCTGGTGGGATATTGTAGTTCTAACTGAAACATATTTTAAGACACATGTCTTTGACATATAAGAAAGTTTCCCATTAAAGAGCATAATGTGACAGTGATATGTGCTTTCCTTGTATGTCCTGTCTTCTTTCTCCCTTTTGCACATATGGAAAGATTATAGCATTTTTTCTTGTGCAAATGGAAAAGAACAATTCTATGGGCCCTTTCCAGGTGCCATTACATGTAACACGAATTGCTAAACAGTCTTTTAAATGAAATACACTGAGCCAGGTATTGGGATGAATTCTGAAAGATCAGGGAAGCAGAACAAACCACAGATAACCTCAGCTCTACAACTCCTCATCCAATCCTGTTTCCACAAATCTTCAGACTGAAAGTTTCTGAGTCCTCATACGAATGGATCTCAGCTAAACTGCTGCTAAAAGCCTAAAAGCTTAAAAAGCCTCTAGTTTCTGGTCTTCACGTCTTATATACCTTTCTGCTTCCTGCCATCACTTTCTGGGATTAAAGGCTTGTGTCTTTCCCAAGCAAAGACATGAGATCTCAAGTGCTGGGATTAAAGATGTGTGCCACCACAATTACATCACAGAGATTGTTTTTTTAAAAAAGGATGGGCTTCTGGCCAGGGCTGTGGGTGTCTGGATTCCACATGCTGTCTGTGTGAATGAATTGTTGGATTCCAATGTGTCATAGTCTGGAAGTGCACCACTGATTGACAGCAGGGTGTTTGCATATGTCAATCTCCAACTCAGCAACCCAGAATCCTTCCTATAAGGAAGGCATGTTGTGAACGTTTAAGGATTTTATGGTAGCCATGTATTGCATCCTTGCTGAATTCCCTCCAAATTAAAAAAAAAAATGCTGCTCAAGTGAATGAATAGGAGCCACTGAGAAATATTCTTCCACACTTAAACAATTATTCAATCTGGAAAAAAAAATCTACACCCAGCCATGCCTCTTCTTCTAAGGGTACTCACAAAATAGGCTTTTAATCAATTCATGTTATTTACAACTAGAATTTCTTAATACAGAAAAATTTTATTATCAATTGATTTTCTCCAATTAAACATAGAGACAATTTGCCTGTGGATAAGACTTATGTAAACTACAATTATATTCTACTGAAACGAGTGAGGTTATATTCTTGCCCCAATTTTCTAATGACACAATCTTTTAGAAATACTAAAATAAAAGGTTTCCCCCCTCTCAAATAAACATACTAGTTGCCAAAGGAAATTAAAGCAAAACAGAAAAACCCTCTTTAATTCAATCCCATGCTCTGAGTTCATAAAATTCATCCATACTTGCAGGGAGAAACAATCTCAATACTCTAAAAAGTGTTACCAGTCCAGTCTTTTCTTTCTTTTTTTTTTTTCATTTTTCTCTGTTAAGAAATTTTCTACTCACTCCACATGCTATCCACAGACCCCCCCCTTCCTCTCTCCTCCCACCCTCAGCCCTCTTTTCCAAGCTACCCCCCCTCCCCACGTGCCCCAAATTGAGGTCTCCCATGGGCAGTCAACAAAGCCCAGCACACTGAGCCTAGGCAGGTCCAAGCCCCTTCCCACTGCACCAAGGTTGTGCAAGGTGTCACACCACAGGCATCAGATTCCAGAATGAGAGAGAGGAGAGATACTGTAGGCGAGGATCGTTGAGATCATGATGGAAGGACGTGCAGAGATGATGGACCACACTACTGGAAGCCCGAGAACTGTGGACTGATGGCTGTGGAGCCCCCATGGGACTGGACTAGGCCCTCTGGATACAGAAGACGGTTGTTTGGCTTGAACTGTTTGTGGGGCACCCAGGCAGGGGGATCGGGATCTGTTCCTAGTCCAGTCTTTTCAACAAGCCTCACATTCATCACATTTGTTCTGACACGTATGGTAGAGGACAAACATTGTCTCAGTCATAACATCTGCCTCACATCTCACACCTGTCTGTAAAGTTTATAAGTCTGAGACGAGTTTGGAAATTCTTCCATTCAATAATCCTCAATTAATATTCCATTTGAAGGTTTGTAGCTACTGGGAAATCGAGAAAATGAGTGATATGGAGCTCTAAACATATGCCAAATAAAGCTAAAAAAATGTTCAGAAACAGATCTAGTAAAGAAAAAAAATCCCCAAGGAATTATTTTAAATAAAATATCAGAAGTATTTTAATGAAAAATAATAAAGTTGGCACTGATATTTATTGCAAACATTGTGCATAGGAATTTAATACTTAGTTCAGAGCTGAATATTGATTATGTTGGAGTGATTTTTGTGTACATGCTACCAAGTTCTTATTTAGTTGGTTGTGAAAAAATCTGAGTATTCTAAATTTATTGGTTGTGAAAATTTGAAAGGCATTTCCAAATGAACAAACTCTCATCAGTTACAATGGAGCAAGCAAGAGCATTCTCTTTCAAGTTTATGAGGCAAATGATGCATTTAAATTTGGTAATGTGGAATGTGAACCTAGTTTACACATGGAAGTTACTAGTTGCTAAGAGTTTTCATCAAATTATTGGAGACTTGCTACTCTATGATGACAAAAGTATGGCTGACCTGTCCCAACATTATCCCGGAATAGTGAAGATGCTGGATATCTTAAACTTCCTTACATCTGACTTTGTACTTTTCCCTTCCTTTCTTTAGCAAACACACCTGTGCACCTGTATTCCTCAGAAATATAACCTACAGATGTTTTGAGGTAACACGATGTTTATGTTAAATAAAGCCACCTTATGACCCATGCAACAAAGCCTGGAACATCAGGGACCCAACATCTCGTAGAAGACACCTGGATATCAGGATCCTGCCCCATAATTTCTCGCAGGTATCTATTTTCTGGCTCATTTTGACCTGATCTTAGAGCAACTCTTTGCTAGCAATACCAGTTTTATCGTCATTTGATCTGCCTCCCTTTTCTGTGTCCCTCTCCATGTTCACTGGTCATTCTTGGAGACCCTGACTAATTAACCAACATTCAAACCCTAACACACACTGGTGCATATTAAACCGAGGCATTTTTATTCATACAAAGGAATTTCCTTCTTTGCTGAGCTGAATCATCCTGAGAAGTCATCCAATGGGAGGATTTCCACTATGCCTATGCCTTTCAGTTGTACAAAGTCAGAAAGAAGAGCTTACTATGAACTCCAAACTGGCAGCAGGTGAGCATTATCATTCTCAACATATGTATAGAGTCCGTTCTAAAAGTCGTTCACAGGCTACATTGTTTCATTTTAAACCTTCTGGGGAGTAGACATTATAGTGTCATTCAGTGCCCCAAAGAGTAAGTCTGGTGAATAAAAAATTCTGTAAGTGTGCCTCACTCATAGATGTGTGTCACAATTTACCCTAGAGTTTCATTCTAAAACCAAATCTCAAACAGTATATTTGGTTGTTTTGTTGATGCAATTATAAGATTATTTGAATTTTTTTCCCAAACTGAACAACTTAATCCTTGGTGTGATCTTCATATGTTAGATAGACACAAATATCCAGCTCCTGACCATAAGTGAAGAGGCTGATCTAAATGAAGAGCTTGAAAGTTGGGAAAAGTTGGGTATAGGGTATCATAAAACCTTGCTGTTTCCTAGCCAATTTCTTCAGTTGATTATACTCTAAAACCATAAAGAATAGAAGCCAAGAGGGGGATTGCCATATCAGGAGTATGCTCACTCTTAACATGCACTGCAGAGTTCTTTTCTATGCTGCCCCTGCCATTTAAATAGAATTTTAGCATTACTGACCAGACCTGATGTTCATGTAGTACAGTCTGTCTAATCCAGATGTTCAACAACTAGATGCAAGGAGACAAAGGAAATAAAAACTATGACTTGTATTCTTTTTGGAGACTTTCGGTGCTTGTTAGAAATAATACCATAATTTAAAATAAATAAAAATTCCTTGCCAGTCTATTATAGAATCTTTGTTTGGTAGTAAACTATATTGCTTTTAATTTAACATTTGTGCATATTATTTTAACATATGTATCGTTAAAAAGTCTTCTGGTTGTATATTTCAAACTGGAACCAAAGTTTCCTTCACGAGATAAAAACAATTTCATGCCATCGTTTTCACTAATTCTACAAATTCCACATATAGATATACCGGAAGAATCTTATTTCTGTTTCAAAGCTTACAATAAACTGAACAGGGAGAGGAGTTGGAAGGAAAGGTGGTCACACTCAGTGTGGTCTGACTTGCATACTTGTGGCGGCTGGTATATCAATATTTTCTTTGTAAAAATGAATATTGGTTCAAGTAAGGAAGATGCTTTAGAATAAACCACACTACAATTTCACAAGTGAATGAAATACTTAAGACAGTTTCCTATTTTTTAAAATCAAACCAGAATACAAGTTTTATTAATAGCAAGATGAGTAGTTAATTTTCTGCATGAAAATTACAAATGTAAACTCATTCTTATATTTTCAACACTAATTTATAAAAGTTACTATTTATCCTTCAGTTTTCACATCTGTTTTTATGAACTACCACTTACCATTTACCACATTAAAAGAAAAATACATACATTTAATATATACAGGATGTACAGTGGCCTACTATTTTGTTGAATGTTATTATAGAATTTATATATAGAATTTAAAATTTCAACTTTGAATGATGAATACAGATGGCTCTGCACAACATACATCATGTATATGTTATCAAATATAATGACATAATCAAATTATGAGGATGAGAGCTACTATTTTTTCTTTATCTTTGCTAAAAATATCAGAATACAAACAAGGCTTTGTACTTCTTATAACTAACATCATTCTAATGAAATATTGGCTCTATTTAAATAGATTTCTGTTTTTTTTTCTCTTCACTGTTCTCTAAATCATGTCATCATCAATTAGCCATGGTGAGTGTTTGACTAAATCTTATTTTACTAGTTTATAAATAGGTTTTGGTAAACACAGAAGAAAATATCTGCATTCATGGAAATAAACATTGGCAGGCACTAAAATATGAAAGAGAGAAAAAAGGCGTAGGAGAAAATGGTATCTGTAAATTACTTACTTTTTTGTTATGTAAAAAACAGTATATACCACTGGTTTATCATTCACATGGGTACAGTCCATCAGCACAGGAAGTCATGATTGCAGGAGCAAAAGGCATCTGGGTACCTAAGCTCTAGAGTCAAAGTATGGATGCTGGCGATCAACTCAGTTTCTCTTTTCTATATTCAGCTCAGAAAACCATTCCATGGAATGTTGATGCCTACTTTTAGAGGAAGTCTTCCCACCACAGTTAACCTAGTTTGGATACTCCCTCATAGAGATGACCAACTATCGGTTTCTATTGAGATTCTACATCCAATCAAACTGAAAATCAAGATTATCCATACCAGGGTCCATTTTCATTGGAAATTTCATGATACATATTTCTAGATTTGTCTATATCATATTTCAAAATATGAGCAAATTCAGTAGATATGTTCTTCATGCATGAACCATTTCTTACATATCTTAGTAAGGGTGTGTAATCTCTGAAGGAGTCAAGAGTAAAAGTAATAAACTCTGATGCTGGAGGTAAAAGTTTTCCATATGTGTGGTTTGGAGAGGTGTACCATCTAAGCTATTTTGAAGACAAGCATCTTGACAAAACTTTGCTGAACTAACTGATTAATGACAAATAGCCAACGATGTATATGGATTAGTATCCATCCATCTCTCTATTCTGACTCCTGACAGAGGCTACAATTTTCATACTGTCATCACAACAAATGCACAAAAACTTCTAGATCTTGGTTTGTTCTGGAAAATAAATCAAAACTCCTTGGGGAAGGTTTGTTTCAAACTGGTATCAGAATTATATAAAATGAGGCAAGGACATCATGTAGGATTAATACAAACTAGTCAAAAATGCATAAGAGTCTACTTGAAGACCTACCAGTGGATAAAAATGAAAAATAAAAGAAACAAAGAATTGTTGGCATCTAGCCTAAGGTATCAAATGAATCTATAGTGACCCTGTATTTATAAAAATAATTGAATTCATAGGAAGGAATATGAGAGAAGAGATATGTACTTTAAATTGACATAAATTTTATGAATTTAAATAATTTGTATAGACCTCTCCAAAGGAGAGGTTTATGTCTTGCTCCTCTGTGTGGCATGTGTTTTATGACTGTGATTTTTATGGTCAACTTGATAAGGTTTAGAATCACCTAAGAGATTGGTAAGGTATGCCTGTGTGTGTGTGTGTGTGTGTGTGTGTGTGTGTGTGTGTGTGTGTGTGTGTGTGTAGACGGTGTGTATTTCCAAAAAATTATCAAAAGAAGGACTACTCTCCTTGAGTGGGGAGTGAGACTGACTAAGAGTGTAGGGGCCAGATAGATAAAATGCAAAGAAGAGAGAAAGCTGGATAAGTGCTCAGGTTCCTATGTTTTCTGCTGTCTGGTCCTCTATGACATTAACATTTCTAATCCCTGGTGCCATCTCTGTCCTTGCATACTGAACCTTCTGCAAATGTGAACCAAAATAATTCCCTCTAAATGATTTCTGTCAAGTATTTTGGAGAGAAAAAATAACTAGAAGAATATAATTTCCAAAGAGATCAAAGTGGAATAATGGAATGAAGAAGATTATTTACAATTGACGAAGCTACAAACACAAGTGGGTTTCAAGGATAACCCGATCATTTTGACATTATGGAAACTGAGATGCTGCAGCTAACAAATACGGTATTTGACACATGGAAAAGACTCAGAACTTTGATCTTATAAATATACAAAAGTTCAAGTAGACCCCATTATAAAGTCCTATAATAAATCTCATTAGTACAATTCCAAATATGCTTCATTTTCCTTTGCTTTCTTTCTCTTCCTTTTGTCTCCTCTCTTCCCTTCCTTTCCATTTCTTTCTTTTTCTCTCTCTCTTTGCCTTTCTCAAAAGTACACATATGACATGAAAATATAAAAAAGGCTGGGGAAAGGTTACAAAGGTGGGTCAGAGGTCAGCGTAAGTGAGGAAATGAGTGTGGAGGAGAATTTACGATGGCACATGACTTGTCAGTAGCCGATTGCTGTGAGAACCATGGCCAAGGCAACTCTTATATATGAAAGCATTTAATTGGTTTGATTTAACAGTCAGAGGGTTAGGCCATCATTATCAAGGTGGGGAACATGACAGGATACAGGCAGACATGGTTCTGGAGAAGTAGTTGAGAGTTCTACATCCAAATTCTCAGGCAGCAGAAAGAGCGATACACCAGGCCTGAAAGCATTTTTATATAGAAGATACTGGATGATATAATATAGACACAGTTAAGCAGTTGATTTGAAACCATTGTTAGACTATGAGAAAAATCATCATTGAACTATGAGAAAAAAATCAATTGAATTTTGTTATTCTGCTTTTTAAAATATTTGAAATTGTCAAATATTTTGTGATTATCTTGCCTACACTAAGGTATAAATTTTCCATGTGGATTTAAAGAACATGGTCATAATAACTTGGCAGATTTTATTGTTTTTTAAACATCCTTTTAGCCTACTGAATATAACAAAGACTTCTAGTTTGGAGGTTTGCTTATAAGGAAGAAAAGCAATCAAGTTTCTAACTATAACTTTGCATAACTAAGTTTCTTTACTGCAACTACTAACTCATCCATTCCCTAGCACCCTATGTGAGCATATCATTGTAATACATCAGAGTTGAGATATCTGGATCCTATAAAGTTAGGTACCTTATATACAGCACTTGTCTAAATTTCAAAAATTTTAGAAATTTTTTATTATTATTTTCTGTAAGTCCAATTATCTAATGGAGCTAGGTAAAAATACAAGCTGTCTCTTCAATCCCTGAGAATCAATATTTCATTACAAGTTTCTACTCATAGAAATTCACACATTCAACTCCCTTAAAAACAAAAACTAATTACTATGCTGTAACAACTATATCATTACTGATGACTTCTTAGTAATGAATGCTGAGCAAAAAAAAAAAATGGCACAAATTTTGTCAAATTCCACATGGTATTCATGATGCCTTCTCACCTTTAGAAATACAAGGCTAGCTCAAGAACATCTCGAGGCTACTCAGAGTAGCTCAAGGCATAGAACAGCAAATTACTCTTTTATCTGATGAATAGAAGAAAATCCACTTTTCTATATTCATAAATTTGAAAAAATAACTCCTTTATGTCTACTGATACATGTTTTTATATAGAGATGGCAATGTTATATGTGAAATTCAACTAAACAGAGAACTACGTCTCTGTAGATTGCCCTGCCCACCGACAAAACATTGTTGTTGTCCTTGAATGATCTAATCACTCGTATTTCAGTATCTTTTTCTATTAGGGCACAGACTGAATTCCACAAGATAATGGACCACTAGAAGACTAATTTTACCCTTCCTGTCTCCTATTGTAGTGGATCCTTACTTTCAGAAATTGAAGATTCGGTTGCTGGAAGAAACAGTGTAGCATTTGAAATAACAAGGGACAAGGAGAACCTCTTGGAGAGGAGAGGTTTTGGAAAGAGCCCTGCTCCTCTTTCAGTCACTCCACTGGCTTAAAACGAGTATCATTATTATCATTCTTATGTATTTGATGGGCAGTAGAAATTATGGGACTCCAGTGGATTATGCGAGGCATAAACCCACACTACATAAACTCTGAAGGTAAAAATTAGTTCAGTATTTACTCCATGGCTTATAATGAAATTATTTATACCAGCTCTATTTTCCAAATTAGACAATGTAGAACAAAAATGATAATGCATGTAAATATATAAATGTCAGGAGCAAGGAGTAAAAGAGAAGTAAGGGATATGGACTTAAACTACTGTAAATTTGCACAAAAACTATCACATTTTTATGGTAATTTAAAGCTTGAAGTTCAAACCTTGTAAGATTAATTTCAAATGTAATCCAATAATTGTATTTAATTTGACTAAGAAATAAACCATGTACAAAAGTGAAAGTCAATTATGATCTTTTCTTTCTTCCTTTTTTGTTTTCCTTATTTTTTTTTATATTTGGACCTGGGAGTTTTTCTGAGGTTACTTAATCCTAGCCTAGCATGGGTGATGGCTCATGAAACCTGGGAATCCATTACATTAAGCTGACCTGCTGTTTACATTCTTTTCTCTTTTACATCACATTTTTATTATTTAAAACAATTTTAAATTTATATATATTTTGATCAGATTCTTCCTGTCTCCTAAATTCTTCCATATAATCTCCCCCTCTTTATCCAACCAACATTAAGTTCTTTCTCAAAAACTAAACAAAAAACCAAAACAACAGCAAAATCTCCCAAAACCAAGAAAACAAAATACAACACCCCCCCCCCACACACACACACACACCAAACTGTAATCAAATAAAACCTATAAAAAAAACTGAGGAGTCCATTGTATGTTGAACATAAGGCCTGAACTTGAGGCCTTCCCTGAAGTGGATGATATATCAGTGTCACTCCAGTGAAGAAGACTGACTTTCCTCTCCTAGCATGTATAATAATGGTCCATTGTTAACATTTACCCTATTATCTAGGTTTGCATTCATTCACTCATTCTCTCATTTTTAAAATATAATAAAAGAAACTATAATATTATAAAACAAAAAAACTATCATATCAAAATTGGACCAGAAAAACCAACAGAACAAAAAGAGCGCATGAGAAGGCACAAGATTTAGAGACCCACTCCTTCAAGCAGATGCTGAGATCTACAGCCAAGTACCAGGTCAAGCTCAAGAAGTCTAGTTGAAGAGAAGGAAGAGGGATTCTATGAGCAAGTGGCATCAAGATCATGATGGCAAAACCTAGAGAGACAACTGACCAAGTTAGTGGGAACTCATGAACTTTAGACCAATAGCTGTGGAGCCTGCATGGGACTGGACTAGGCCTTCTGCATAAATGAGACAGTTGTGTAGCTTGGTCTACTTAAGGGCTCCTGGCAGTGGGATCAGGATCCACCCCTTGTCCATGAGCTGGCTTTCTGGAGCCCATTACCTATGGTAGGACACCTTACGCAGCCTTGATACAGGGGGAGGGGCTTTGATCTGCCTCAACTGAATGTACCAGGCCTTGCTGACTCCCTATGGGAGACCTTAACTTTTTGGAGGAGGGAATAGGGGTGGGTTGTGGGGGCAATTTTGAGGGGAGTGGGCGGAGGGATGAGAAGGGATCTGTGGTTGGTATGTAAAATGAATAAAAAATTCTTAATAAGTAAAAAAAAGAAAATACCCTATAGGCAGAAGAGAGAGAGAGAGAGAGAGAGAGAGAGAGAGAGAGAGAGAGAGAGAGAGAGAGAGAGAGAGAGACTCCTTCACAAACTTGGGAATTCCATCATCAAAAACACTAAACTGGTGCTCACTCATTTATGCTGTTTCAGTCCCTGTGAGTTTATATGTGCTTTGATGATGTTGATATAGAGGGCCTTATTTTTTGGTGTCTTCCATCATCTCTGGTTCTTGTAATCATTTGGCCTCCTCTTTCATGAGTTCCTTGACCTCTTAGGGGAAGAATTTGATGGAGACATCAAAATTAGTCCTGATTGTTCCAAGGAGTCTTACTTTGTGTAGTGCCTGGCCATGGGTCTGCATATTTGTTCCCATCTACTGCAGGAGGAAGCTGCTCTGATGATGACTGAACAAGCCACTGGCCTATAGGAATAACAGATATCATTAGGAATCATTTTATCACTATGCTTTTTTTTCTTATTTTAAAACCAGTATTATGTATTATTTGGTTTTACCCTAAGTCTGTACGGCATCTAATCTCTGGTTCCTGGTAACCCAAACAGTGTCAGGTATAGTTTCTATCTTCTCTAGTGGGTCTTAAATTAGTTGCTGGATGGATACACACACAAGTTTGTACCATCATACCCTGACATATTTTGCAGGCATGATACCATTCATTGTAGATCAAAGGTTTTGTGGCTAGGTTGATGTTTACATATCCCTTTTGATATCATGCAGAGTAGCTTCCTATATCAAAGACACTAGATCATGGGGGTTAAGGCTGGATGTAAGCACTAGCTCAATATCTCCATGTTCAATGAATTGTGTAGGTGTTGTCTTCAGCAATGGGGCCTTGCTGTCAGCAAGCAACCCATAGTCTTGACAACAGTCTTGGTTGTTTTAGGATATCCAAGGGGCCACTTGGCCAACATCTCAATTTGATGTCATCCATTTCCAATATTGGAAGCTCTGTTTGGTGACAAGTGATGGCCAGTTGGGAATCTGTCTCCTTCATTATTTGGCAATTTTATTTAGATTGTCTTCATAAATCTAAGTTACAATTTCTTAAGAAGTTTCTACTGTATTAAACTTCCATACTCTCAAGAAATGCTTTTTAATTTTTGCTATGTCTCTCCTTATTCCATCTCACAATGCCCTTTTTACCCTCTATACTTGATCACCCAGTTTGAGCTAACCTACCCTTGTCCATTCATAATTGTCTATTCTATTTCCAATTTGTAACATGATCTATCTGTTCCCTCTAGTTCCTTACTCTCTGTTCTCTGTGGTTTTATAGATTGTAGTTTGATTATCATTGAATTAATATCTTCTATCCACAGATAAGCAAATACATACCATATTTGTCTTTCTGGATCTGGAATACCTCACTTGGGATTTTTTTCTAGTTTTTTACATTTGTCTACACATTTCATTGTGATATTTACCTTTAAGGGGTGAGTGATACATATGGATCAAATGTGGCACATTTTCTGTATCCATTAATCTGTTGAGGGGCATCTAGGTTGTTTCCAGTTTCTGCTTACTATGAATTGAGCAGCAATGATAATTGTGGAGTAAATGGCTTTGTGACAGGATGAAGCACATCTTGCCTATATGTCCAAGAGAGGTATAAATGGATTTTGAAGTAGATTGATTCCCATCTTCTTGAGGGATCCCCACTGATTTCCAAAGTGGCTGAGTTTATACTCCCATGGGCAATATATGTGTGTTCCTCTTACTCCACATCTTCCCTAGAATGAGCTGTCATTTTTTGTTGATCATAGCCATTCTGATAGATGTAAGGTGAAATCCAAAGTATTTTTAATTTGCAGTTCCCTGTTGCCTAAGGATGTTCAGCATTTCTTTAATTATTCTCAGACATTTCAGTTTCCTGTACTGAGAATTCTATTTATATCTGTAACCAATTTTTAGTTGGGTTATTTGTTATCTTGATATCTAGTTTTTGAGTTCTTTTTATATCTTGCATATTAGCCCTCTACAGGATATGTAGTTGTGAAAGATATTTTCCCATTCTGTAGGCTATTTGTCAAAATGAGAGTGTTCTCAGCTTTACAGAAGCTTCTCAGTTTAATGAGGTCTCATTTATGACTTACTGATCTTAGGGCTTCTGTCAACAGTGTTTTGTTCAAAAAGATTTACATTGTGCCAATGAATTCAGTGCTATTCTCTACTTTCTCTCCTGTCAGCTCAGTGTTTCTGGTTTATGTCTTTCATCCATTTGTGTTTTGTGCAGAGTAATAAGTATGAATTTATTTGAATTCTTCTGTGATCAGATATCCAGTTTGACCAGCACCATTTGTTGAAGATGCTTTCTTTTTACCAGTGTATATTTCTGGGCTTTATATAAAAAAAAATCAAGTTCCCAAAGTTGTATGGATTTATGTCTAGGTCTTTAAGTCAATTCCACTGATGAAAGTGTCTACTTTGTGTCAATATCATATTGCATTTATGACTAAAGCTATGCAACACAACTTGAAATCGAGGAAGGTGTTTCCTCCAGCTGTTCATTATTATGATTCTTTTAGCTATTCTTGTGTTATGATGTTCCATATGAATCTGAAAAATGTTCTTTCAAGAGCTGCAATGAATTGTGCTGGAATGTTGATGGGAATTACATTGAATATTTTAATTGCTTTTGGTAGGATAAAAATTTTTACTATATTAATCCTACTGACCCATGAGCATGGGAGATCTTTCCAAATTCAAATAAGTTCTTCAATTTCTTCAATTACTTGAAGTCTTAAACATGCAAGTCTTTTACTTCCTTAGATAGAACTAACCCAAGATATTTTATATCATTTGAGGGTATTATGAAAGGTTCTCTTTTCCTGATTTCTTTCTCAGTGTGTTTATCGTGTATATATAAAAGGGATATGAGTTTTTGTGAGTTGATCTTGTATCCAGCTACTTTGCTGAAAGTGTTTTTCAGCTGTAGGAGTTTCCTGGTGGAATTTTTAGAGTCATTTTTATATACAATCGTCATATCATCTACAAATAAAGATACTCACTATATTGAAGAAGTTGTGGACAACCTTGACTTTTTCCTTCTTTTAGTGAAATTGTTTTGATTTTCTCTCCATTTAAATTGATGATGGCTTTGAGCTTGCTATTAACTCCCTCTACTATGTTTGGGTATATTCTTTGCAATCTTAATCTCTCCAGAACTTTTATAATGAAGGAGTATTGAATTTTTTCAAAAGTCTTTTTTTTTTTTACAATTAATGAGATGATTACATAGTTTTTGTCTCTCTGCTTACATGATTAATTGCCTTTATCAATCGACATATGTTTTACCATATCTGAATCTCTGGAATGAAGCCTACTTGGTCATGGTAGATGACCTTTTTTGATGGGTTCTTGGATTTGGTTTGCAAGTGTTTTACTGAATGTTTTTGCAACTTAATTCACGTGGGAAATTGGTCTGTAATTCTGGTTTTTTTTTTATGGGGTTTTTATGTGGCTTAGGTATTATGATAACTATGGGCTTGTAAAATGAATTAGGCAGAGATCATTCTGTTTCTGTTTTGTGGAATAATATGAATACTATTGACATTAACTCTTCTTTGGAAGTCTGGAAGAATTCTATGTTAAAACCTTCTGGTCTGGGACATTTTTGTGATGGTAGACATTTAATAACTGCTTCAATTTAACTATGGTTCTACATCTGTGTGGTTTACTTATGTGATCTTTATTTAACTTTGGTAAATTATATGTTATCAATAAAATTATATATTTATTTTGGATTTTCCAATTGGGTGGAATACAAATATTTAAAATACACCCTTATAATTCTCTGGATATTAATTTAGATATTCTTTTTGTTCCTTTCAAAGAATTTGAGTAAGGGTCTGTCAAACTCAAAGAACAAATTCATAGTTTCAATCACTCTTTGTTATGTTAGCTTTTTCTTTTCTTTCTTTATTTCTGAGTTTCTGCTTATTTGTTTGTTTTTGTTTCTCTTTTATGGATTTCAGCCCTGAGTTTGATAATTTCTTGTGATCTGTCTTTTTGGGTGTGATTTTTTTCCTTTGGTTTTTGAGTTTTCAGTTAAAGTTGCTAGAATGAGATCTCTCTATTTTTTATGTAGGCATTTATTGCTAAAACCTTGACCCTTAAATTGTCTTCATTGTGTTCCTTAAATCTGGGTGTGTTCTGTATTCATTTTTATTCAATTCTAAAGGTCTTTAATTCATTTCTTAATATCTATTTTGACCCATTTTTCATCAAGCAGAAAGTTTTACAGTTTCCATGAGTTTGTAAACTTTCTATTGTTGTTGATATCCAGTTTTAATCCATGGTGGTAACATAGGATGCAAGCTATTATTTTGATTTTTTTTTAAATTTTTTTGTCTTCCGTTTTGTCTGTGTATGTGATCAGTTTTGGAGATAGTGTATATTTCCTGTCTTTTGATCTTTCTGGTCTGGGATTATTTGCTCCCTCCATTTTTTTAGATGTAGTTAGCTTCCTTTGGCTGGAGTTTACCTGCCAGCATGTGCTGTAGGGGTAGATATGTGGATATTGATTGCTTAAGTTTGGTTTCATCATGAAACGTCTTTTTTTCTCCATCTATTGCAAATGAATCTTTTTCTGGACATGGCAGTTTCAGCTGATGTCTGTGTTCTCTTAGAGTTTGAAGCAGATCCATGCAGCCTTTCTGGATTTTAGAGTCTCCATTGAGAAGTCAGGTTTTATTCTCAGTATGTTTTCATTATTCTGTATCAAGGGAACTTCCTTTTCTGTTCTAATCTGTTTGGTGTTCTGTATGCTTCTTGTACCTTGTACCTTTATGGCCTTTTTTTTTTTTTTTTAGGTTAGGTAAAATTTCTTCTATGATATTGTTGAAAATATTTTCTGTGCCTTTGACATGTGTTTATTCCCTTTCTCTAGTCATATCATTCTTTTATTTGGTCTTTTATTAGTGCCCCAAATGTTCTCAAAATTATACCCCAAATATACCAGGAATTGTTAAGATGAACATTATCTTTGACAGATGAATACATTTTTCCTATCCTGTATTCAGTGTCTATGGTTCTGTTTTCCATCTCTTGTATTTTGTTGAAGAAACTTGCCTCTGTGGCTCCTTTTCAATATTCTAACTTTTTATTTCCAGATCCCTCCTCAGTTTTGGTTTTCCCTTTTTTTTTTTTTTTAGATTTCCACTTTCATGTCTTGAATGGTTTCATTTACTTTATTCTACTATTTTTTGAATGTTCACAGATCTTTTTTTGTTATTTACTTGTTTTTCATCTCCATAAAAGGTGTTTTAACATTTTTTTCATGTGCTTTCACTATGTTGGAATGTCCATGGCTTGCTGTGATAAGGTTGCAGTTTTCTAGTGGTGATGTATTGTCCTGTATATTTTGATTGTGTTTTTACACTTGCATCTAGGCAGCTGGGATTTCAAAGATTGTAGTTCTAGATGTTGACATATGGTCTTGTCTTTGTTGGATAGATGTTCTGTTCTTTTGTTTCTGTTTCCTCTTTGGTTATTAAGAAATACTGGTGGCTGTGTATTGACTGGCAGGAAAATCTTTTGGGGTGCTGATATGTGTGTGCACAGAGGTGTTGATACATTTCTGGGTATTAAGACCTGAGATTTAGAAATGGGGATGAGCTTTCGGTAATTTAGTGGCTTGCCAATAGGGAGAAAATCAAGGTGTTCCACAAGAAACTGATTATTTATTCCCCTGATAATGGCTTCAGGGTGTGATGAGAAGCAACAGCAGGAGGTCTGCTACAGATCTGGGGATGAGACTTTGGGATTACATTTGGAGGAGTGGAGGAGGAAATGAAAATCTGTAGCTAGCTCTTGTTTTCCTGGTCACAGGTCCTGTGGGTTCCCATGGAGTGCCTACTGGAGTTGTGTTTTGGTCAATGCAATGACTGAGAGGAAAAAATTATGGAGGGGAAATTCTATGTGATCCACTAGATATAGGTGCAGGAGGATAAAGGAGTCCTCAGCAAGTGACCTTTCAAGGATGAGACTGGGGCATTGTATTTAGAGGAGATGAAAGAGAGGTGAAGGTCTGATGTTAGCCTACCTCTTTCCCTGGCTAGATTTCCATCATCCTTTTTTTTTTTTAAATATTGTAAACTCTTCATTTCCCAACAGGTTATAGAACATCTCCAGCATTTGTGATCCACATGCTTCCAAATGGGCAAAATCCTATGACTGTTCAGTCTTAAAAGCAAAGACCAAACAAATATCTACAACATTATGTGATATTCATTATGGGAAAAATAAACCAATGTTATTATATGTACACAAGAACAAATGAGAACACTAAGACAGAAAAAAGGAAAATATTTTTATTATTTAATTACAATGTGTAGTTACAAGAATGGCAGACAGAAAGAATAGGAACTGAGCAACAGAGCTGACAGAGAGTAAAACTTAGGCAAGTAAACTAATGTAGAATTTTGATTCTCAAAATCATTGGATGTGTCACAGCATTAAAGGTCAGTGAACACAGTGCTAAAGCAACTTAGATTATAAATATCCTAGTTAGGGTTACTATTTCTGTGATGAAACACCATGGGCAACTTCAAGTGACAGGTTTATTTTACCTTACAGTTCCAGGTAACAGTCTATCAATCAGGGAAGTGAGGACAGGTATTCAAATAGGGCAGGACCTGGAGGCAGGAACTGATGAAGAAGCCAGGGAGGAATGCTGATTATTGGCTAGCTCCTCATGAATAGTCATCCTGCTTCCTTATAAAACCTAGGACCACCAGCCCATCCTTGTGACCACTCACAATGGGTTGGGTCCTCTCCTATCAATCACTAATTAAGAGAATGACTTACAAGAGGATCTTATGGAGCCATTTTCTCCATTGATGTTGCCCCCTTCTTACAGATAAATATAGCTTGTGTCAGGTTGCCATAAACCTAACCAGCACAATAGAGGAATGAAAAATAAGTAATAGGAACAAATCCAATTTTCTTATAAAAATCCCCAGTCATTTTTAAAATGGAATACAGACAAAAATCATATATGATAGTTAAGAAGAAGAATTTTGCCAAGAACCATTAAACTAAAGACCAAGGAAAGCATGACCAACATTTCATGGTAGTAAATTAGCATGATTACAAGATATATTTTGTGGAAATAAGAAACTGCCTTACATTTACATTCATCTAAAATATGATTATATTGTAGATAATGAAAGTATAAGATTTCTATCAAATAACTCTGCTACAGTTTGCAAAATAGGGAAATTCAAAACAAAAATATGCATGTATCATTATGTATCTGCTTCCATATAAATATTTTGTGTATTTATGTACACATATATGAACTTATATGTATGCATACATAAACATACCAACATAAATATTTAAGGTATATGCTTTTTGAATTATGAGCATCTGTGTTTATGTATCCACTGACATGACCTACAAGCAAGGCGCATACTTTACATCTAAATATTGATTTCTCAATATCAGTCTTAAGTGCTAAAGTAGGATTCATGTAGGGAAAAAGAAGTGTCCATTCAAAGTTAGACATAAAGTAAATTTGGAAAACTGTCCATTGTCATGAAGAAAGAAAAATCTCCCAATAGGATATATAAAAAATAAGAGCACACAGATGCTAAATTGGAGAGGAATTGCATCCTCAGAGTTGGATCTGTTTAATGAAACAACAACGATAACCCTGAACTATTTTCGGAAAGTAAACATACTTGTTGCCTCCACAGCTATAAAAGGGAAACTCACTGTCAGAGTATGTTTATAGCTCACTTGCATAGTCAAAGTTTCTTGCCTACAAAACCGACTGAAGTCTCCATCCTTGTTACAGGTCAAGGTGCTACATTTTGACCCACATTCCCCACTGTAAGTCACATCACCGCATAATCTTCTTGAGCAATCATCACTCTAAATCACGTTATAGCCTGCTGTAGTAGAGCAGTTCACATTGTAAATCACGTTACGACATTACCTAGTGTGTTCCTACTGTAAATCACATTATTAGACAGTCCATTATATTCTAAGTCTCCTTGATGAACAGGGGCACTTCTATCACCTCGGCATCCCAGAGACTCAGAGATAGTCTTTCAGAAAATGAACACCAACCAGGCCTCTTCTTGGACAAAATTAATAGCTTTGCTGCATATGTGGCATTCAGAAAAGTACTGAGTGTACTATTAATTTAATAATAGCTTTATAGTTCCAAATTTCATCCTATTTTAGTACGTGGGATTGCTTAATGAGGAAAATGTGTGGCTAGTGGACTGATTACTTGTTTCATTGTGGACCAGTACAGGGGCAATGCCTCTTCCTCTTCATGGTGTTATTACCTTAAATGAACCTACTCCATCCAGGTTAAGAATAATTTACCATTCCATTTCTTTAATACCTGGAATCTGAATGTGTGGCATAATGTATGCTCTTTGTTGATTTTATTTTTCTAATTGATAGTTCTGGAAAAATCATGACAAGTTGTATATAGTCATCCCACATTTTAAAATATATTTATTTTACACATTGGCCTCAGTTTTCCCTCCATCTTCTCCTTCAATTCTTTTCCTGCCTCATTCTTCTGCCCCTGCCCCCATCCACTCCTCCTCTGCTTCTGTTGTGAAAAGTGCAGGCCCTATAGATATCAACAAAACATGGCATAATAAATCACAGTAAGACTACATTCTTTCCCTTGGTTGAGGCTGAGCAAGGCAATCCAGTATGAGGCATAGAGTCCAAAAAGCCAGCAAAGGTGTTACAGAGAGCCCCTGCTCCCAACATCAGGAGTCCCACAAGACCAAGCTACACAACTGTCCCATGGGTGGGAAGCGTAGTTCAGTCCCATGAAGGCACCCTAGTTGTTGGTTAAGGCTCTGTGAAATCTTGTGAGCCCAGGTTGGTTGTTTATGTGGGTTTGCTTATTTTTTTTATTTATTCATTCGTTTATTTATTTAATTACTTATTTACTTTTTGTGATGTTCTTGACTCCTCTGGTTCTTACAATTCTTCCTCACATTCTTCAGCAGTATTCCCCTAGCTCAGCCTAATGCTTGGCTGTGCGTCTCTGTATCTGTTTATATCAGTTCCTGGACGAAGCCTGTCTCATGAGAATTGAACTAGGCATCAAACTATGAGTATAGTATATCATTAACCATTATTACATTGATACTTTCTTTTCACCAGCCATGTTTTTTTCTGTCGTAGGTATCTGGGTCATCCAGCCTCTAGGTCCTGGTACCCTAGGAAGTGTCAGGTATTGACACTCACTCTTGTGGCATGGGTGTCAGGCTGGACCAGTCATTGGTTGGCCACTCCCTCAGTCCCTTTTGAACTCTTACGCCAGCAAATACCATAGGCAGAACTGACCATAGGTTAAAGGTTTTGTGCCTGGGTTGGTGTCCCAATCCACTGGAAGTCTTTCCTGGTCAGAGTAGATGGACAGTTCAGGCTACATAACTGCTATTGTTAGGGTTTTAACTGAGGGTATTCTTGTAGCTTCCTGGGAGTCTCCCTTGCACCAGGTTTCAATCTGACCCAGAAATGAGCCCCTTTCTAAGCTTCCCTTTCAGTATTCTCTCCCCCCACTCCACAACATGATCCTTTATATTCCCATCCCCACATGCTCTCAGCTAACCCATGAAATCTCTTCTATTTCCACTTCCCAGGGAGATCCAAGCATCCTGTCACTGCTTGAGCCTCCTTGTTATCTGGCTTCTCTGTGTCTATGGATTATAGCATGATTGTCCATTATTTTACTGTGCATATCCACTTATAAGTAAGTACAAACCGTGTTCGTCTTTCTGGGTTTGGGTTATCTCACTCAGGATAATATTTTCTAGTTCCATCCACTTACCTTAAAATTTCACAATGTTATTGTTTTTAACAGCTGAGTAATGTACATTGTGTAAAAGGACCACATTATCTTTATCCATTATTTAGTTGAGGGACATCTAGGTTGTTCCCAGGTTCTGGTTATTGGGAATAAAGCTGCTATGAATATAGTTGAGCAGTGTCCTCCTTGTGTGATTGAGCATCCTTTGGGTATATGCACATGCATGGTATAGCAGGGTCTTAAGGTATATTGATTCCCAATTTTCTGAGAAACTATCTTTTTATTTTACAAACTGATTGTATAAGTTTGCACTCTGTCTTATACTTAGTTTGGATAGGGTTTATCTATTAGTGAAAGTGAAGTGTTGATATCTCCCATTATTATTGTGTGGGGTTTGGTATGTACAGTAATCAATATAAATGTTCAGTAAAGTTTCTATTGCAAATGTAAGTGCCTTTGCATTTGAAAAATATATTTTCAGAATTGAGACATCATTTTGGTGGATTTTTTCCTTTGATGAGTATAAAATGTCCTTCTCTATCTCTTTTGATTTATTATGGTTTGAAGTCTATTTTGTCAGGTAATAGGATAGCTACACCAGCTTGTTTCTTAGGTCTATTTGATTGGATGACTTTTTGCTGAAGCAATGTCTATCTTTGATGTTGAAGTGTATTTTTTGTATGCAACAGAAGGATGGATCCTGTTTTGTTTTGATTTTGTTAGCCTTTGTATTTTTATTGGTGAACTGAATCCATTGATACTGAGAGATATTAGTGACCAGTGACTGTTAATTCTTATTATTTTGTTGTTGTTGTTATTGTTTTTGTTGTTGTTGTTGTTGTTGTTGTTGGTGGTGGTGGTGGTGGTGGTGGTGTGTGTGTGTGTCTATTTACCTTCTTTGCATTTTGCTGATGTGAGATTATCTATTGCCTATGTATTCCTGGGTGTCGCTAACTTCCTTGGATTGAAGTTTTTGTTCTGTTCCCTTCTATAGGGCTGGATGAATGCATAGATGTTGTTTAAATATGACATTGTCATCAGATATCTTATTTTCTCTATCTATGGTGAATGAAAATTGTGCTGGATATAGTAGTCTAGGCTGGCATCCATGATCTCTTAGAGTATGCAGGGCATCAGTCCAGGCCCCTTGAACAGATCAAGCTACACAACTGCCCACTTATGCAGAGGGCCTACTCCAGTCCCTTGGAGGCTCCACAAGTGTTGATCTAATTTTTGTGAGTTCCCAGTAGCTTGGTTTGGTTGTCTCTGTAGGATTCCCCCATCAAGATCTTGATGCCCCTTGCTCATGGAATCCTTCTTCCCTCTCTTTGACCAGACTCCTGGTGTTTGTCTGTGGATCTCTGCATCTACTTCCATCAGTTCCTGGAGAAAGGCTCCATAATGACAGTTAGAGTATCACCGATATGATTACTGGGATAAGCCAGTTCAGGCACCCTCCCCCCTATTGCTAGAAGTCTAAGCTGGGGTCATCCTTGTGATTCCTGGGAACTTCCCTAGCATCCAGTTTCTCCCTATCCCTACAATGTCTCCCTCTATCATGATATCTTTTACACTGCACTGTTGGTTTTAAGGTCTTTTTCTTGTGCTTCAGCTGTGTTGGAATATTCACTTCTTGCTGTTTTAGGATAGCTGACTCTGGTGGTCCCATATTGCCCTGGGTGTCGTTGATTGTATTCTTATACTGGTAAATAGTCATCTGGGGATGATTAAAGGTCTAGGTGCTGGTTTCTGAGTTTGTATTTGTGGGATAAGTGTTTTGTTAATTCATTTCCTTTTCCTTTTTGGTCTTCTAGTCTTTCATATGTACTTAGTTCTGGTCTTTATAAACATGTAAATTTGAGAGATTAGATAACAAATCAATAGACCAAAGTGACTCTTTTTCTTGTTAAAGTAGTCTGTTACATTTCACAGTTAGAAAATAAACAAGCAAACCTAAGCCTTTACCCAAATTTCAATGCTCAACATGAAGAATGACAGTTTGCTCAGCCAGAGTCTATTGATTTGTTGAAAATAAATGTTATTCACCCAGTGTATCAGCTGGTTAGGAGCACTTCAGGTATGAGTCTGGGTGCCAAGTCCTATAGCCAATGGTTTCCTCTGCATTGCTGTTTACTGTTATAATGTCAACTTTTCTTGCAAATGACTAATTCTGTACTATAATTGTAGGGATAAATAAAAAATGTTGCCCACATTTAGATAAAATATTTCCATAGCTAAAAAAAAATATAGCATGGATCTGTGTAAAACATCCTTCTAAAGAAGGCATGTTATTTGGCAAACCTGAGTAATTTAATCTGAATGAGTAAAAGCCTTAAGTGCTGTTTATAGCACAGAATCAATACATTTAAAACACTTCCGGCAAGTAAAAACCTTCTATACCTGGTGCATGACATTACAAGTAATCAGTATCTTCATTTTATGTAGTCAGGTCTCTATTTTCTCTGTTCAACTAAATCATCCAGGAGATGATTTATATCTAAATGACCGTAAACTGAAGTTCAGTGTGCATCTTCTTGAAAGCATGTTTGTTTCCTCTCTGTTATCAGTCATTTCATAACATTTCCATCCACTCAGTAAAGTGTCCTTGATATTACATAACCTAGCTCTTCCGTTCTTGCTTAGAAACAAGCACACTGGAATGGCAGTGGAATTTGCAACCTCTCCTGCCAGCTTAGGTCTTAAAACTTAAATTAATAGGTAAACCTTAATTCAGCTTTCTGCACTCATACCAATAATTTTATATAACTGCATACACTGTGCATTAACAGTTAAGAGGGTTTTATACTGATGTAGATTTTAACAGAAATCACTGAGAAGAATTAGAAGAAATTCATTTTTCCAATTTCTTATAGAATTAACTTGCTAATTTGTCAGTAAGAGTTTAAATTTTTTAATTGTTAAATATTATACAACAAAGCAATTTTAAAATCAATGTGAACATGGCAATTTAAATATATAGAATTCTAATTATCAAACAGGTTTGCAAAAAGTGTTTCAAAAATAAACTAGTGGTGACCGCCCTGTCTCAGTTCCACGAGTATAATGCTCACCAGTGGATACCATATGTCTAGTAGACAAACGACTTAAATGATTTCAATTTACATTTTGTTCTATTTTCCTGATTTATTTTATTTAGTATAAGTCTAGCCATACTCATAGAATGTGCTTTTCGTGCTACGCTTTTAATAGATGTAATACTGAAAAGTAGTTATTCTCTCTCAAAAAGCAACAATGCTATGCTGCTGCTTTTGAGAAGACTTGTCCAAAGTCCACAATGGTTAAAGTATGAATTACCTTATTTAATATTTTTTCATTATTCCACTGTGCTACCATTAATAATCTGCAAACTTTCTATCTATCAGTTCTCTTAAAAATATGTGCCTGATGTACACACGTATATGTTGATTCGTGAACAAATAAATATTTATTCCCTTCAGCATATCTTGCAATTTCAAAAAAATCATCAAGAAAAATAGAGAATTTAATCATGATGTAGTTTTATTGGAGGCATGTCAGTAACTGAACTATTGAATACAAAAGTCAAATTAGTGCAATTGAATTAACAACTAAATTGAAATAAATTGGACAGCAATCAAGTGTTGAAAGAGAAAATTACTAAAAAGTAAGACCACTGAAAAATAACATACAGGGAAGAAGAGCTATCTCACACAAAACAACAAAGGGCATTTAACTAATGTATTATTCACTAAGTTAAGTGCATTATGCAAAGTTGCTAATGAATCTTAAAAAATAATTGGCATAAAATATACATATTTATGGTTAGAGTGTGATAATTCCATATTTATATGTATATATTGTGTTGCACTAAAAACAGTTTAATTCACATATATGTCAGCTTAGATATTTATAATTTCTTTGTATTAGAAATACACTCTTCTCTATAAGCTCTTTCAAGGTATATAATGAATCACTCCAAGTCATAACTAGTTGATTGTGCAGTACCACATCATAAGTTATTCCTCCTGGCAAGATTATCTCTGTGAATCCTAATCATCCTCCCATCATCCATTATTTCTCACAATATGCCATCGACTAATACATAGTATCCTATTGTCCATTTTTAAATGTCAATCTTTCTTATTTCCTTACATCAAAATATGTAGTATCTGTTTCTCTGAGTTTGACTTACTTCACTCAACAAAATGCTGTTGAGGTTCACTCATGTCCACAAAATGAGAGAATATCAAGCTTAATGACTTAAGAATGTTCCATTTTTGCATCAATATTACATTTTCTTTACAGTGGACTTATTGACACCTTCAGAACTGGAGAAAAAGTCTCCAGAGCTAGGAGACAATATATAGAGTAGAAAGAAATATCTACAAATCACATATCTGGCAAAAGATACAGTCCCAATACATATAAGCCACTCAGTTAAGTCAACTCTTAAAATTCAGATATCCTGTTTAGAAAATGTGTAAGTAAATAGCACAGATACATTGTAAAGAAGACAAACTTGTAGATATATGATATAGATATATGAAAGTTCCCAGCATTACCAATATCTACCAGTATCCACAGTGGCTATCTCCTTCCCCAACTTGGAAAACTGTCACCCATAAAGCAGACACAAAAAGTGCAGGTTAAAATGCAGAATGTGGGAAAATCTCAATAAAGGTAAACTAGGACAGGCAATATGGAGAATTGAAATTTTTCTCAAAATATTGGAATAGAGCCTCCATCTGATCAGAAATGCCACAATTGCCTGTATGCCCAAAAGCAAATAAAATCAGGAAACCTAAAAGGTAACGGTGTAACATACATGTGAAATATCAAAGTCAGGATAGTATTTGTTTCCAGGGGAGACAGCTATAGGAGAAATGGAAATGGAGGCAGTTAGAGAGGATGAGGGTCCAAAAAGCTGATGGGCATATTGCAAATTTCTGAAAGGCTACAGTTGTCTGCTTTCTTTATCTGTTGTTTTTGTATCAGTTTGGTGTCAGTGTCATTATTTCCTAGACAAAGTCTCACTTTAGATCACAGGCTGCCTTGGAACTCACTGTTTTGTGCCAAGTGGACACAAAACTGATTTCCCACAGCTACAGCTGTCAGAGTGTTGTGAGTACACTCATGTGCCATCATATCCCATTTTTAATAAACTTACCATTTCAAAAGATGGTAGGAGAAAGTGGAGATTCAGGACAAGGTCCTGTCCGGACTCAGTAAATGTAGTTCAAAGGAACAACTTTTGTTCTAGTGCTTGAAGCTTTCATGAAAACTGAGCAGTGTAGCTAGAGTTTTCCTGCTTTGCCCACAGTCAGGACAAATCTTTGTCACTTGCCAGTCCCACAGCCGCTCAGACCCAACCAAGTAAACACAGAGACTTATACTGCTTACAAACTGTATGGCCATGGCAGGCTTCTTGCTAACTGTTCTTATATCTTAAATTAATCCATTTCTATAAATCTATACCTTGCCACGTGGCTGGTGGCTTACCAGCGTCTTCACATGCTGCTGGTCATAGTGGCGGCTGGCAGTGTCTCTCCGCCTCAGCCTTCCGCTTCTCAGAATTCTCCTTTCTCCTTGTCCTACCTACTTCCTGGCTGGCCACTGGCCAATCAGTGTTTTATTTATTGACCAATCAGAGCAATTTGACATACAGACCATCCCACAGCACTTCCCCTTTTCTTTTTCTTAAAAAGGAAGGTTTTAACTTTTACACATCTCTAAAGTCAGCTTGGTATATTTGGGAATTTGGGAGTAGCTTCTCTTACTACTTCCTGCTAGATGGGGGCACTGTATCTTATGGGGACACAAAGAAAATTTTAGGATCATGGAGTAGTACGTGAGACTGTATTGTCTGAGACAGCTGCCTTGAAACAATTTTGGATGTTGGATCATCTGAGCCATGGTGTCATCGGAGACCTTTCAGGTGGTCTTGGCTGGTCAAACCTGATGTATCTTAATCTGGAACAAATCCATAGCCTCTGGCTTTCTGTAGAAACAAAAGCAGAGCCTCTTTTCCAAAGCAACATACCCTTATATCCAAATTTTGAAGTCAAGTTACCTTTAAAATATACATTTTGGTATAACTCAACAGCTTTTGCAATCAAATGTTTTTCTTCAGTTATGAATATCAAAGAGAACATAATCCAGATTCTCTGTGTGATAGCTATCTTTATGTGGCTTATTTTTTTTATATTATATTGAGCCTATTGCTTTAAACTGCAGCCTTTTAAGCCTGAAACAGTGCTGTGGCTGCTGGCTCCGCCCACTTCAGCTTCCCAAAATGGCGGTGGTATGTTTTCTACCAGCTCTGGGAGCCATCCTGGGTCTATGCTTTTATCAAAGCAGCATGTTGCTCAGAAACCTCTTTTTTTTTTTTTTTTTTTTTTTTTTTTTTTTTTTTGCTTTTGTACTAGCAAAGGCTAAATCCACCATGCAGCTTAATGTGCCATTTGCAGAGGCCTCATTCCCGCCATACTGCAGGTCGAGCACACACGCCAGGAACCCGCCATAGTAGCTCAAACATGCAGGCTGCCACTAGCTTGAGAGAAACAACTAGGAACTGTTTTTAGATCCAATTTTGAATCTTTTTTCTCAGGTTTAAGGGGGAAACTCTTGCCAACACGTTGGGCGCCATTTGTATTTGACAAATCAGAGAAAATAATTCCCTTATCTATCCTATTTTGGTAAGTCCAAAATGTATCTAATTCACTTTCTATCCTAATTAATCTTCAACTATAACTAATCTTCAACTCCCTCGGAGATCCAAGAAGGAAATAATATTAGCTAACAAAAATAAAAACAGGAAGTGCATGAAAGCAACTTCCAAAAAATTTGTGAGTTGACAGAAACAGTCAACTGTCTGGACAGTCACCTGAGGTTTCTCCGCAGTGTTGGGGCATCATCTTCAGCCTACAGGCTTAGCGTATCTGACAGACTCATTTGTGAAGTAGGATGTACACAAGGTCAACAGTTCAACCTCACATTGGGTGAGAGCAGTCCACGTACCAGAAACACCTGAATTCCACTAGTGTCTTGTCATGATTCAGGATTTTAAATTCTGGAAATTGTTGATGGTTTTTGAATTCAGCTGTCCATTCTTCTTGGCTGTGTATATATGGCTTCATCTCAGCATCCCCTTCTTCTCCACATCCCTCTATTAAATGCCAGTCTACTATA
This sequence comes from Peromyscus maniculatus bairdii, assembly GCF_049852395.1. NCBI lineage: Eukaryota > Metazoa > Chordata > Mammalia > Rodentia > Cricetidae > Peromyscus > Peromyscus maniculatus. The sequence continues at coordinate 30,162,929 of NC_134857.1, read as the reverse complement.
GAGAGGGGTGAGCTTTCAGCTGCTGTTCCATTGCACAACAGAAGCCATCGGCCCTCTGCCTGTTAAGCTGCCTTCAAAGAAAAGGGCACTGTACCTTTTCCAGATTGCGAAGGCCACTTCAGGGATGGGGCCATATTATCCTGGCCTCAGAAGACGCCTTTTGATAAAGCCCCACACCACCTCTTTGGGGATGTGGGTGTCATATTCTTAAAATGGCTTCCTGCTGGGTATGGGTGAAGTTTTCTTTATTCTGAAAGAAAAATTTTAGGTTAATTGTCAAATTCTAGGAAAGGTAACTATATCCTTCATTATCCAGTCTGTGTATAATGCCAAAGTTTAGGGTTTATCTCAAGTCCTTATTCAAGTAGTCTTTGAGACTGGATCATCTCAGCTAGTCATCTCAAAATTGCTCTGAGCAGCTTGTAGTTCAAAGCTGATCTGTGGATGATGTTTGTCAGCTTAATGATATTATTATTGTCTACGTGGAATTATTGTCCTGTTTAGGTATTTATTACTTGTATATTTTGTATATAGTTATTATACTTTTATATATAGTTTTTCTTATGTTAGTTATAACCTTTTGCTTTTTTTCTTTTTATTAAAATAGAAAAGGGGAAATGTGGTGGTATTCTAATTGTACTGAAATGTGATTTTAATTGTATGTTAATACATAAAGTTGCCCGGGGGTCAGAGCTATTAGAGCCATAGACAGAGTGTGGTGGTGTTGGTGGCACACGCCTTTAATCCCATAGATCTCTGTGTGTTCAGGGATAGAGCCAGCATTGGAGACATATGCCTTTAAGATCTAGAGGGCTATACATACAGACAGTGATGAGGCAGTCACGTGTTTGTGTTTACAACCAATAAGAAGGCAGAACAAAAGACTATGAAATGATAGACACACAGGAAATAGCTCACTTTCGGGAAGCTAGGACCACCGCAGGAGGAAGGGTAAGATTTTTAGCTCTGAGCTCTGATCTCTTGGCTTTCTCTTTTACATTGGTTCTGTGTTTCTTATTTAATAAGACGGTTGGTTACATCTACAGAGCAGCTCAAAAAGAAAATAGTGAAAGCACTTTCTTTTCTAACACATAATTTTATCCTATTCCTCACTTCTGTATTTGGGAAATATTCACTCATCAAACACCAGCTGCTTTTTAATCAATCAGACGAAAAGCACACAATGGCATAGAGTATACCAAACATAATTGGAATTATAATATGTTTCTCATCAAACCATTATTATTTATTTTTATAGGAAGTTGCTACACAAGACACAGAACCTCTTTGATAATTCTCTTTTAAACTTGGGAGGCCAAAGACTGTGCTGTACATAGTCTTTTAGAAGTCATGGAACATTAATTAAAATAGAGTGGGACTTAATGTAAGTTATATTCCAAAATATTTGAATGACATAATAATGTCTAACTTGTGTGTGGATGCACACTTAAGGTTTTGACATTGTCTTGAAGATGGGGTTGGGAAGAAAATGTTGTAAACGGTGGAGTCACACTAAAAGTGTGAAGTTTCCTGACTTGTGCTGTGTATTGGTTCACTGCAGTACAATGTCTGGAGAAGTCGGTGTTGAGAGATCTGCTCTGATGTGTGCTAAAAAGGTTTGCAGTCAAGCAACATCCTAGGGATATGATTCATAAGGACACCCATTCAATACATTAATCAAAAATACAGACTTGGTCAAATCCATACAATATGGAGACTATAACCTTGTATTTACCTATCCTAGCTGCTGCTATTCCAGTGTGTTAACTAGATAGTTGGGTGGACATATTAATCATTAATGAAAATTGCCATCAATTTACTTTAGTATTTTCAGTTTAAAGTTTTTAACTTGAAACTCTAAGTTGTTAGAAGTATTTGAAATCAGATTCAGTTTATGAGTTCATTGAAAATCTTGTACACTGATATTCTAATGACAAATAAGAACTTTTACTCTATACTGAATATATGATTAATATGAGTGCAAGTAAGATAAGGCATCTTTATCCTGAATACCTTTAACTTTGCCAATGCTTTTGTTCTGCTTATCCTCACATTTATTTACTGATCTTGGAGCTTTGTTGCTCAACATACATATGTATATTTTTTTATTGCATAGATATCTAAAAGTCACTGAAAATATATATGGGATACATAATAGATTATTACTTGACTTTTTTTGAAATTATATTTTTCAAGTGTAATCTTACTGGTTTGTTGGATATTTTATATTTCACTTACACCAACAAATAGTGAAAATAAGAATAAACATTTTGAAAAATATTAGGTTATGCAGGGTCCAAACTTCAAAAATATTTTCTTCTGTAGAAATAATCATTGAATTTAGAATCCCATTATTCTGATACTAGAGGATATTTTCAACTTCCTGTAAATATATTATTCTATTTACTGCTTATCTGACTCCCCAATTATGGGAACTTATTAATCATAAGTCAAATGCGGGCATTCATTTCATTTTCTTCTGTATGTTTCTTTTTCCAGTTGCCAAGTGTGGAGACAGACAGGGAGCAGCCTGTGACTCTTGCCAGGTTCACTGACTGTAACCCTATCTGGTCTGGCTATAGTGCTCATCAGGGACCATGTGTTCCTACAAACTTTTTGAAATATTAATTCACAAAATTGTCCTGAGGTTTCTGATAGCAGAAGCCCGACTCCTCTGTGGTTTTCTGATTAGGGTTCTATTGGTGTTTCCGAGAAGTCACTGGCGCCTAAATGGGTTAAGTCTAATGAGCTTTGGAAAGCTGATAGGGTAATTTAAGATGACTTTCAGTCTCTGAACTACAGACCTAGCCAAGCCCAGAAAATTACAGCATTGTTAATGCTGTGCTGGAGACATCTTTGAATCAACCCAAACCAGATATATTAAGTGGAAAAATTGAATTGTGGTTCTTTAAGAGAAGTTGCTACTTCATTCTGACAGATCTGCCTTCTTAAAGGCAACTGATACTTGCAAGTTTTGTTGGGAATTCAGTCTTAAATGTACATGCAAGCAGCAAGCATGAGCACATACACAGAGAGAGACAGAGACAGAGGAGACAGGGAGGTACAGAGGGAAACAGAGAGACAAAGAGAGAGAGAGAGAGAGAGAGAGAGAGAGAGAGACAGAGAGAGACAGAGAGAGAGAGAGAGACAGAGACAGAGGAGACAGGGAGGTACAGAGGGAAACAGAGAGACAAAGACAGACAGACAGAGAGAGAGAGAGAGACAGAGAGACAGAGAGAGAGAGAGAGACAGAGAGAGAGAATGCAGAGAGGGACAGCTATCCTACAAGAATAGCAATCCACAAATTTTATTTTCTTAATCTTCCTGGTACAGTTTATTTCCCATAGGACATCAGAATGAGAAGGCTTTGATTTGAAAAGACAATATTATGAAAATGAATGTTTCCGGAAACCAATGTAAACTTAGGGAACTCATGAGAGGACATTTCAGCTGTTAACACTGTAATGATGCTGACTAAAATTATATACCTTGTAAAGGAAGAAATTACATGCAATTATCATTAAAATCATGATACTTTAGTTACTGCTTAAGGCATTTATTATTTTAATTCTTAGCAGATTTCCAAAATATAAGAAATAGACAAAAGTAAAATTTTGGAAGTTTGGTTAGTTCACCATTTCTGCATAAATGGTGACAGGTTTTCTTGAAGTATAAAAATGAAAAATGAGTTTTTAGATTTTTGGTTGATTTTTAAAGTGAAGTCCATTTTGAAGGGTAGAAAAATTTTCTCATGGGAATCTTCTAACTCTGCTCACATGAATGAACTTGAAACAATTATGATTAGATCTTTTTGTATCAAACTAAATTTTATAAATATTATGAATTAAACATTTAAGGTAAATGCTGTTTCCTCATTCCAAAGCTTGTAAATTAATGAATACTAGAAAATGAATAAAATTATGTATCATTGTAGGTTGTAAGATGATTAGTGATCTTAACTTTGTACATCTTATCAATTAAAGCATCTTTATGAAATTTATGTCACTGAAGATTAATATTTTGTTTAAAATAGGTAATGGAAAATGAGAGATAATATGGCCAATAATTTAGAATTAGAGATAATTTTAACAACTCTCATTATTTTAAAGACAAATGAATATTTTATTTACAAACTTGATTCAATTGAAAGCTATTTGCTTATATTTCTACATTGAGGATACGATGATTTCAGACAACTCTCCCAACCTTATAATACAGAAAACATAAATAAAAGGAAAGGAAAATATCCTTTAGTTATGGTAAGATCCATTATACCTAAAGTGTTCATGTTTAAAGAAGTGTGTAACAGATTTGATTTTCTTAAGTTTATCTCCCTTATCACTACAGATAGTGACAGTTGGAATTCTATCATCATGTCAATACCTCCAACACATATATTCCTGTTAGAATTTTCTCTGGTTGTAATTATAATGTGCAAAACCAGATACTTACAAATATTGTCCTTGATTTTATTTAGAAATTTTTAACAAGTTAGATTGTTCACTCACATTCATATATTTTCTCTAAATACAAAATCTTTTGACCTATTCCAAAGGAACAAAAGCCCAAAAGCTGAAATTGAGAATTTTATTTTGAGGGTTTGTATATTTAAGAACAAATATGGTTACTTAATTTGTATCTCATTTCTGCTAATGTTTGCAGTCTCAAATAGCCACCTAATAAATGTTTATGTAAATATTTTATACTTAATAAAATGAATCTAGGATTTTTATTATTATAAAATATTACCAGGTATTAATTTTTCCAAGTAATTTAATATCAATGAAGCATTTATATCCTTGCTAATTAAAATAGAGAAATGAGACTGTTTATATATGACTCATGATTGTGCAGAGGAAATATATGAAAAAATTATTAGTATTAGTTCATATCCACTTAACTTTTTGTTTCCCAACTTTTTCTTGCTCTGTTGGTGTGCGGTTACTTTTGTTGCTATTCATGTAATTACCTGTGGATTTTCTGTACCACTATTTTATATTTATTTTCTCAAAAAATTCCTGGAAATATTGTTCCTTAAAAGGAAAGAAGAGTTGAATTGAGGATGTTTGTCGGGAGGATTGGTCCAGAGGGCGGGAAACACTTTAGATCTGTAATAGTGCTTAGATCATTAACCATCATCTCAACAGAACACTTTTCTGGAAGGAGGGGAGATGGATGCAGTTGACTTTCCTCTCCATTTATTTTTTATGGTTATTTATTCAGAGATGATGTGGGCAGACTGTGTGCAGAGAGAAAGCTTGGGTAATTTACAGGCAAATGTGACTCTCTATTGGCTAGGCTCTTCAAAGAGCTCTAAGGAGTTAAAAGGAAAGTAGGTCATCTGAATTATAAACTTGTTAAACATTTATCTTATAAATGAAGCTAATATGTACTTATTCTAAAATGTAGGGAAAATGGCTCCGAATAGGATGAAGAAGAGAGTTAAACAAAACAGAATTATTAAAGCACCCAGTTTCTGTACCTCTATCAGCTTCAGTAGGTGGTCTGCTACTGACAGAGTACAAACCAGCGGGAAGTTTGCTAATGAAAGAAAAGATACATGTGTTGACATAACATTAAATGACTGGCTTGTCACTCCCCGTGGATCTGAATTGTGGATTCCATGCAGTAGTAGGACAAAGAAAATGCTTTTATCTTCTTGCTTTCTTAACTTTAGCATCTCACACAAATGAACAGCTTTCAGTTTGTCATTTGCATGTTTATTATTTCATGCCATGCTCAGTTAAAATTAAAATTGGTCCACTAGTTACACACTTCAAAATTTAGTCCTTCTTCAAAGGCCTATAGTTTGGCTTAATAAGTGTGGAGTGAAAAATCTCTTCTTTAAATCAAATTAAATAAAAGGTATCCATGTTCAATACTGCAGTAGCATATTGTGTGTGCCATAAATTGAGAATACTCAATATAAAGAGATAGTTTTATGTCTTCTTTGCCCAAAAATATGCAATTTCTTTGGAGAGATATGGATTTTTACTCCTAGTTTATAGCCACAGGGGATATTTAAGTTATAACACTACAAATCTGTGGCTTTGTGTCCCCAACACATATAGCAATAGGACTGAGAATCAAAACTCAACTTTCCTTTTGAAAGGAGTTTGTTGTAAGAAAACAATTTTCTCCTTGTTATCACCATGGGACACATCCATGGGCTTGAGAGGTCATGTTCTCATTCGGATACTTGAAAGTCAGTATTCAGAGTCAGAGAATTATCAAAAGTGAAGCACCCACTGGAGAGTCACTCAATATAGTGACCTGGAGTGGCATTACCAAGAGGAACACAGTTCCAGGGAAATAGTTCTAAACCCTATGAACTACATGAGAGGAAATGAAAGGTCTTGATGTTTAAAAATTATCAACATCAGAAGAAGGCTTACACATGGTCCACTGTCTAATGTCTCTATTTCAGAGATGTATGCAAGAATAACTTTCGGGATGAGAGTGACCTGTCTGTTTTTACTATTTGCATTTGTGATATGGATCCTGACTAGAATAAATTTCTTAAGCTTCATTTGTAAATTATTGGCAAACTCCTATAAAATCATCTTGTATATTTAACTGAATTTTTTTCAGTTTTTAAAAGAATCTAAACCTTAGAACAAATATTGAAATTGAATATTATTTGAAAATATAAACAAGTCTAAAGATCACATATCAAGTTTCAAGATCTTATAAATATTTCAATGCTCAATATATTATTTTTGGATATGTCAAAGTTGATAATTGCCTATATTAAGTTTTTGAAAATAGCACAATTAACCTTAATTAAAATAACCAAAGTGAAGTAAACACACAGATGAACATTTCAATTAGAATCACAGTAGAAAGAATAGAGTATCCAGTGCCTAGTTAAACAGGCTGAAGCCTGATAGGCCTAAGAATATTGAATTTATAATGTTGACTATAATAATATCAAACTATAGTTATGATATAAATATGTGTAGTATATGTGTTTATACTAAAAATATCAAACATGGACCATGTCATTTTGTATTATTAATGCAGTTATAATATAATCCCCTAAGGCTTAGATTTTTTAGCACAATTTGACTACACTTTCATATATGGTTTCTTTATTACCCAATTCATTTGAAATTATACCTATAATTATTTCAATGTGCATTTGATCAAAGTCTTTAGGATAAGATGGAGAGTGACCAAACATGCAATTTAAACAAGAGTATTTAATCATTCAATTTTTAAGGAAATTGGTTATTCTTTTTCTTCTCTTCATTTTTTATAAGCCTCTACATGTTTAGGTAGTGGAAGAGCAAAAACTGCTGAATGCTAATTTTGAGTTGCAAAAAATTTTAAAGTTTTCATGTCTACCCAGAATAAATAGACATGAAACAGAAGCTTTTCCCTCAAATATTCTTCTTATAGGTCCAGAAATTCTAATGACAGCATTGGAATTTTTCTTTAGCAGGAATCATAAAATCTAATTTAATAATTTCCCAAATATATTTTCTAGATCACTGGATATTTCTCAAAATATGTCATCTTTGGCCAAATATTTGTGTGACATGGTATATATCATATGTGTGGTTTGAACTTTTAGTATTCAAATTAGAACATCAAGGATCTCCAAAGCCTTGTCAAAAGAAAAATCTTTCATATTTCATTAGACACAGTTTCCTCACAGATAAATAGCACCTACCTGACTCACTAGACACTTGGCCTTTTTTTTTTTTGGATGAGTGAGTTTTGTTTCAGAGAAGGTATATGATTTAAATAATTATCACCATTTCTTTTTCTTTACTAGTAGCATTTAATACCTGAATTCTTAAAGAGATACAAGAGAGAGGAGATTCTCTGGGCATTCTAGATATCTAGACAGGCTGAAAATTGTGAACTCTTGAATTAATGAAAAACCCTAAAAAAATAAAGCAGAGTGTGACTGTGATAGACAAATGTCAGCTTTAGGTTTTTATTTTTATTTTTTTAATTCACAAGAAAACATAATTTAAAATCTTATAGACTATGGCCTCAAAGTTTACAAAGCATAAACTGAAAATCAAAAATTCCATTTACAGTAATTTCACCTCAATAATTAATAGACTGAAGGTTAAAAAAATATCATAAGGCTCTTAAGATTTAAACAACATATGGTATCTTGATGACATCTAGAGAGTGTGTTCTTCCTAAGAACAGACTTACAAAATTGATGCATGGATTAGACCAGACCAGCAGTTCTCAACCTGAGTCACAACCCCTTTGGGATAGAATGACCCTTTCACAAGGGTCACCTAAGACCATCAGATAACACAGATATTTGCATTACAATTCATAACAGTAGCAAAATTACAGTTATGAAGTATCAACGAAAAAAAGTGATGGTTGGAAGTCACCACTACATGAGGGACTGTATTAAAAGGTCACAGTATTAGGAAGGTTGAGAATATTGTGTTAGACTAACCTGCATACAAGGTCAAATGTTTGGAAATGGGACACTGTGGTACTTAGTAATTCATATAGCGCAGAAGAAATCTGGATGGAAGTTTGAATACATGTAAAACTCAGTAATTAAAATACTCATTCCAAAAAATTGCTGGAAGCCAGGCAGTGGTGGCACATGCCTTTAATCCTAGCACTTGGGAGGCAGAGGCAAGAGGATCTTTGTGAGTTTGAGGCCAGCCTGGGATACAGAGTGAGTACAAGGACAGGCACCATAGGTACACAGAGAAACCCTGCCTCGACGAAAAAAAAAAAATTGTGGGATACATTCAAAACAACACTTTGAGAGTATCTATGACCTTACATGCTTCCTTTGGGAAAAAAGCTTGATTTAATGAGCTAATATTCATCTTGAAAAGTAAAAATGACAAATTCAAGGAAGAGAAAAGATCATTTTAAAAGTAGAAATAAGGTAAAACCTAGTGTCCTGGTTAGCCGTAATTGTCAACCTGACACAGCCTAGAGTCATCTGAGAGAAGAAGCATTGGTTGAGGAATTGCTGACATCAAAGTAGTCTATAGACATGTCTGAGAAAGAAGGTCTTGATTTTTAATGATATAGGAGAGCCCAGCCCACTGTGTGTAACAACATTCTTCAGGGAGTTGGTACTGAACTGTATTTAACGAAAGGGGCGGGGGGCAAGAGAGATGGCTCAGGGTTTGATAGCACTCACTGCTATTTCAGAGGACCCAGGTTCAATTCCCAGCACACACATGGGACTCAGAACAATCTGTAATTCCAGTTCCAGGGCATCTGGTACACTCCGCTGGCCTCCTTGAGCACCAGGCACTCATGTGGTACATCGATATTCAAGAAGGCAAAATGCTCATACACAGATTATAAAAATAAAAAAAAAAATCTTTGAAAAAAAGTAAGCATGAGCACACAAGCTAGCCAGAGAATGAGCCTATAAGCAGCATTTCTCCATGGTTTCTGTTTTCAATTCCTGGCTAAGTTCGCACCCTGATGGAGTTTGAACTAGAAATGTAAGCCAAATAAACCCTTTTATCCCAAGCTGCTTTTGTTCAGCGTTGGATTACAGCAACAGAAATTGAGGCACCCAGGAACAGCCATGGGTGACAAAGGCCTGTAATTCCAGCTACTCAGAAATCTGAAGCAGGATGAGCTAGAGTTTGAGGCCAGCTAGGAGGCTTCAAAAGAAAAAAAAATCTGACCCAAATCTGACTCTAGCTAGATTGACATGGGAAAAAAAGACTCCCAGGTAAACTTAGACATAGAAAATGGCATAAGTTGTGCGGTGGTGGTGCACGCCTTTAATCCCAGCACTCGGGAGGCAGAGGCAGGCAGATCTCTGTGAGTTCGAGGCCAGCCTGGACTACAGAGTGAGTTCCAGGAAAGGCACAAAGCTACACAGAGAAACCCTGTCTCGAAAAACGAGGGAAAAAAAAAAGAAAATGGCATAAGTATAGCAAAATTTAAAAACTCTTATTGGAAAGAACTAAATTATTAAAGCAAACCCACAATTAACTGTTCAAAGCCTAGGGCTTCCCAGCCAGCCATCCTAACCCACTGTGCAAACTCCAAGTCCCAGTGAGAAATGTTATCTCAAAAAAACAGTTGTCTGGGGAGATGACTCAGTCACTAAAGTGCTTGCTGTACAAGGGTGAGAACCTGAGTGTAATTGCCATCACCCACAAAAGCTGCTGCAGCACTACACACCAGTAATCCCAGCACTGGAGAGGAAAATACAGGAGGACCTTGGGGTTTGCTAACCAGCCAGTCTAACTAAATTAGCAAGATTTAGGGGCAAAACCTGCCTCAAAAATAATGTGGAGAGTGATTAGAAAAATATCCAGAGCCAACTTCTGGCAAGGACATGCACAAATGCATTTATTTTTTTACCTACCTTTTATTGTGCATTCTAAACGTCACTATATATACATATATATATATATATATATATGTATATGTATATGTATATGTATATATATATGTATATGTATATGTATAAATGCACTATTGATGCCACTAGCCTATAGTGTACACATGTACATTTACTTATATACATGTGTACACTATAGGCTAGTGGCATCAATAGAGATTTCTCAAAAGAAAGCATATAAATGTATATCAACCAAAATTAAAGCAGGGAGATACAAATAACTTTCACAAACCCACTATAAGCAATAAAATTGGAAGCTATATTAAAAAAATATCCTCTCTTAGCCGGGCGGTGGTGGCGCACGCCTTTAATCCCAGCACTCGGGAGGCAGAGCCAGGCGGATCTCTGTGAGTTCGAGGCCAGCCTGGGCTACCAAGTGAGCTCCAGGAAAGGCGCAAAGCTACACAGAGAAACCCTGTCTCAAAAAACCAAAAAAAAAAAAAAAAAAAAATATCCTCTCAAAGAAAAGCCCAGCTTTAGGGTTTTAAATGCACATTCGCGCCGGGCGGTGGTGGCGCACGCCTTTAATCCCAGCACTCGGGAGGCAGAGCCAGGCGGATCTCTGTGAGTTCGAGGCCAGCCTGGGCTACCAAGTGAGTTCCAGGAAAGGCGCAAAGCTACACAGAGAAACCCTGTCTCGAAAAACCAAAAAAAAAAATAAATAAATAAAAAAAATAAATGCACATTCGCACACACACCCGCACATGCAACTACATACATGCAAACACACTTAATGATACAAGTGTACAAGCCAGGCATATGGAAATAAATTAATATATAAATTAACACATTTCTATATTCAGTTCTCTGCCTGAATATATGGATACATGTACTTACTGACCACATTACTCTTTATTTGCTTTGCTCATCATTTTTACAAAAATATATTATGTTTTTTTATTCTGTTGATTCTAACTTTTCTTGTATTGTTTTACTCCCAGTGTGGGAAGTTCTTTTGTTGACATGTCCCATAGATAAATAGGCAGATAGACATTTGAAGGTAATTAATAAACCATTTTTGTTGTTCATCATATTTTTATTTTAGAAAGGCCTTGCTATATAACCTATGTTAGCCTAGAATTCTGAATGGTGGGGTTCTATTTGAGAGCCACCATACTTAGCTACAATAAGCAAGTAGAAAGGAGAAACAGTCCCCATGTTGACAACTGTTCAGGAAACTTCCTCAAATTTCTCATAATGTGTACCTTCCTAATAGCCCTTGGGGACATCCAGTGCTTATCTTTAGTTTTTTTTTTCTTTCTGTTTTTAAGTAACTTTCTAGGAAAAAGGACATCGTGATCTGATATTCTAATCTTGCAAAATTGCACATTAAAATATCAGTTAATAAAATATGCAGATTAAGCTCTTAGGAAATCAGTGGTACTAATGTCCCCATTATATCTAAAAGAGAACCCACAAAAATTATCTTCTGCATCTATACTATGAAGAAACAATAAAATCATTGCCTTCTAGGGACCAAGGAGCAGATTGTAAAGCATCACTAGATGCTCTGGCATTTTGGTCTTTGACAATCTCCAGAAAGTTGAGAAGTGAACTCTTGTTGATATAATTTGGTCACTATTCCATTACTATACAAAATAACAACAAAACAAAACAAAACTTAAAAATGAAACAAACAAAACTGTGCTTAGTTTCTCTCCGTGAGTCCAGATTTCTAAGAGTTAGAATTTCTAGAATACACTGTTTTTTACTTCTAGGCTTCATTACTTTGATATACAGGAGCTCACCCCAGTCACTGTTTGTTTTTTAATGTTTGTTTATTTTTATAGCTTTAAACCTATTTTCTTAGCAATAATTTAGAGTTAATAGGACTTTAACTCATCTGAGTCATTGAGAATTTATTGCATTATGAAATTTAAAGAAGATTTATTATTTCCTGCACCTCTAGATTCAAGCCGCCAGTCTTGTCCCCAGCACTGCAACAATACCACTTATAGCCTTCTTCCCCCATGCTCATATCTCCCAAGGGTCACCAGTCCACCCTTCCCATCCTCCCTTTCCCTACTTGGTCTCTGTATCCTAGCCCAAACCACTGCACGTACCCCCAGCTACCCCATGGCCACTCCTCCCAGGTCAGTAAGTAGGCAGACAAACATGTACTGCTCTTGAGAGCCAATCCACCCAGTCTCATCCCCAGCTCTGTAGCAAAATGCCTGATGCAAACTCTCTCTCCTATCTGGCCCCATCCCCAAAGGAACAAAAAGACTCATCCCAGTATCTCAGTCTCTAACACTAGCACACATTCCATGTGAACAAACCAGCTGGGTAGACCAGGGAACAGGCAACACAGAAACATTACACAAATCCAGAGACAAAACAGAAAGCAGGAAGAAAAAAAATCAACAAATAAAAACCAAGGAATCAGTGCCTGGATTTTTAATTATTCCAAACCCAGATACCTAGTCTCCGGCGTAAAATCACATTCAGTAATTGTCAGGGAAATATGTCTCTACTAGAGCCTAGCTATGCTACCACAGCAGTGCCTGGATATTCCAACACAGCAGAAACACAAGAAAAGTCCTTATAACCTACTATATGAAGATGGTAAAAGTCCCTAAGAAGAAAATAAATAAATCCTTTAAAGAAAGCCAAGAAAATATAAACAATTGAAGAAAATGAATAAAACTGTTCAATGTCTGGAGAATTAAATACAATCAATACAGAAAACACAAACTGAGGAAATTCTGGAAATGAAAAAAGAAGGAATTTGAACAGAAACTACAGAGACAAGCTTCACCAACAGAATATTAGAGATAGAAGAAAGACTCTTGGGTATTGAAATAACCATATAAGAAATGGATACATTTATCTAAGAAAATGTTAAATCTAAAAACTTACCAACTCAAAACATCTAGGAAATCCGGGACACTATAAAAAGAAAAAAACCTAAGGATAATAGAAATATAGAAAAAAATCTCTACTTGAAAGCCTAGAAATATTTTCAACAAAATCATAGAAGAAAAATTTCCTAACCTAAAGAGAGAATGTTTATAAAGTTGCAAGAAGCATATAGAACAACAAATAGTTTGGAACAGAAAAAAAAGTCCCCTGGCCACATAATAGTCAAAACACTAAACACACAGAACTAAAGAAAGAATATTAAATGCTATAGTGGAAGAGATCAAGCAACATATGAAGTCAGACCTGTTAGAATTATACCTGACATCTCCATGGAGACTAAAATTCAGAAGTTCCTGCACAAATGTTCTGCAGACTCTAATAGATCACAATGAAAGCCAAGACTATCATAAATAGCTAAATGTTCAGTTACCTAGATGGAGACAGTAAGATATGCTATGATAAAAACAAACTTAAGCAATATATTTCTTCAAATCTAGCCATACCAGAAGGAAAACTCCGACCCAAGGAGGTTAACTAAATCCATTACCAAAACTAAATCAAGAAAAGATCAAAAAATTCTATTCTAGTGAATAGAAGCAGTTATTAAAATCTCCTCCCCCCCAAAAAAAAAACCAGAGCCAGATGGTTTTAGTGCAGAATTCTACCAGACTTTTAAAGATGACTTAATGCCAATACTTTCCAAGTTATTTCACAAAATATAAACAGAAGAGATATTGTCTAATCCTTCAGTGAGGTGACAGTTACCCTGATACCTAAGTCACATAAAGGCTCAAAACAGGAAGAGAATTTCAGACAAATTTCCCAGGCCATATTTCCAAAGATTCTCAATGAAATACTTGCAAATCAAATTTGAGAACACATAAAAGAGATCATCCACAATAATCAAGTAGGTGTCATCCTGGAGATTCAGGGAGCATGCAATACATGAAAATCAATACATTTAATACATATAAACAAACTGAAAGAAAAATTCTACATGATCATCTCATTAGATGCAGAAAAGGCCTTTGACAAAATTCAACACACTTTCATTACTAAAGTTCTGGAGAAATTTGGAATAAAAGGAACATACTTAAATATAATAATAGCAGTTACAGCAAGAGTATAGACAATATTCAATTAAGTGGAAAGAAACTCAAAGCAATACCACTAAAATAAGGAACAAGACAAGGTTGTTCAATCTCTCTTTATTTACCCAATATAGTACTTTAAGTTTTAACTACAGCAATAAAACAATTGAAGGAGATGAAGCGGATGCAAATTAGAAAGACAGGAAGTCAAAGTATATTTATTTGTAGGTTTTATGATAGTATACATAAGTAACCCCAAAATAACTACCAGGGAACTCCTACAGCAACTAAAATCTTTCAGCAAAGTAGCTGCATACAAAATTAACCCAAAACAGTTAGGATCCCTTCTATATATAAATTACAAATGGACTGAGAAAGAAATCTGGGAAACAACACCCTTCCCAATAGCCTCAAACAATATAAAATAATATATTGGGGTAACTCAAGGAAAGTAAATGAAAAACTTTTATGATAAAACTTCTAGTCTTTGATGAAAGAAATTGAAGAAGATACCATGATTCATTACAGACCTTGAAAGGACAATTCTCAACATCACATGAAAATAAAACTAGTAAATATATAAACAAACAAACAAAAAAAAGAGAAGAAAATCAGGATAGCTAATACAGGCCTAAACAATGAAAGAACTGCTAAGAACTCACCATTCCTGATTTCAAGTTTTACTACAGAGCTAAAGAAAGAAAAATGTCATGATATTGGCATAAAAACAGATACATCGATCAATGGAATCAAATTGAAGAACCACACATAAATCCAGACACTTGAATTTTTATAAGGAAGCCAGAGATACACAATGGATAAAAGACAGTATGTTCAACAAATGGCTTTAGTAAGCTGGATGACTCTATGCAGTAGAATGCAAATAGATCCTTTCTTACCACCCTACACAAAACAACTTTGAATTCATCAAAGACCTCAGCATAAAGCCCGATATGCTGAGCCAGGAAGAAAAGAAAATGAAGAGTAGCCTAGAACACATTGGCATAGGAGACAACTTTCTGATCAGAACAACAATAGTGCAGGCACTAAGATTAAAAAAAAATTGTAAAGTAGACCTCATGAAACTGAGAAGCTTCTGTAAGGCAAAGGATGCTCTCATTTGGACAAAGCAACAGCCTACAGATTGGGAAAAAATTTCACCAACTCTACATCTGATAGAAGACTAATATCCAAAATATAAAAAGAACAAAAGAAAAAGAAATCATATATATATATATATATATATATATATATATATATATGTGTGTGTGTGTGTGTGTGTGTGTGTGTGTGTGTGTGTGTGTGTGTGTGGTGTTTGCATATAATATATATGCAAACATTCCTTTTTAATAAATGGGGTACAGATTTAAACAGAGAATTCTCAATAGTGGAATCTCAAATAGCTGAAAAACATTTAAAGAAATGTTCAAAGCCCTCAACCATCAGGGAAATGTAGATAAAAACTACTTTATGATTCCATCCTACAACTGACAAAATTGTTAAGACCAATAAAACAAATGACAACTCATGCTGACAATGTTATGGAACAAGGGGAACACTTCCCCATTTGTGTTTGGAGTGCATATTTGTACAGCCACTCTGGAAATCTATATGGTGGTTCCTCAGAACATTTGAAATTGATCTACCTCAAGATCCAGCTATACCACTCCTGAGTATATACCCAAAGGATTCTGCATCCTACCATGAAGTCACTTGATCAACAACGTTCATTATGGCTTGTGGTGATATTTTATCTGTGTTCACCAATAAAGTCTATCTGAGGTTTAGAGGAAAAAGCCAGCCAGTATATTAGACATAGAAGTCAGGCAATGGTAGCACATGCCTTTAATCCTATCACTTGGGAGACAGTGATCTGTCTGGATCTCTGTGAGTTCAAGGCCACACTGTGGACAGAGCAGGTATGGTAGCACATACCTTAAATTCCAACACTAGTTAACCATAAAGGTCTGGAGGTCTATACAGACAGAGAGGAAGTGACAGAGCTGGGCAGAAAGAGAAAGGTGGAGTCTGGAGAGAGATGCCAGCCTGCCACCCAAGGTACAACATGCCAGCAGACAAGTAAGGCACAGAACACATGGAAAAACATAGATTAATAGAAATAGGTTAATTTAACATATAAGAGCTAGCTAGCAAGAGGCCTGCCATAGGTCATACAGTTTGTAAATAATATTACACCTCTGAGTGATTATTTTATAAGTGGCTGCAGGGCTGCAGGACCTGGCTGGACCAGAGAAAATTTATGACTATAGTGGCCTTTCTTCATAATAGCCATAAAAATGGAAATAACATATTTACCCTTCAACAGAAGCATGGATAAAGAAAGTGTGGTACATTGACACAATGGACTACTATTCAGGTATTAAAAAACTGACATCATCAAATTTGAAGGCAAATGGGTGGAACTAAATATAAATTGTCCTAAGTGAAGTCACCCAGAGTTAGAAAGTTACATCTGGTATGTGTTCATTTATAAGTGAATTATTAGCTGTTAAGCCAACAAGGAAGCTACAATCTCTAGACTCAGAAAGTTTATGTAAAGAGGAGTCTGGAGGCAGGGGATACGGAGCTATCTCTAGGAAGGGTAAATGAAATAAATTTTTCAAGTAGATTTGGGTAGGTATGGGCAGGAAGGGGGGATCAGATTGGTGTGAAATGAGGCTGAGGGAGAGAGTGTGTGGAGAGATAATTGGAATTTGAGTTGTGTCATTTATGGGGTGGTGTAGAAACCTACTGTAGTGGAAACTTAGTGGGATATATACATGTTTTCCTGATGAGGACTTCTACTAAAGAGGGATAGGGTATCTAAACTGGCTGTATCTTGTCTCCAGGCAAGGCTTCTAGTGGCAGGATTGGGTTGCATTCAACTGAATTGTTGGCCAAGGAGGGTTCCATGGAAATTCCCAAACAACCCATATTGTTGCTAAGTCAAAGATGTACTCACCACTAACTGATAGCAGACCCTGTTACTGAGGAAACCACCTGTACAACTCATTGAACATGGAAGAGGTGAGCTGGTGCCTACATGGAATCTTTACCCCTATGTTTTAGCCTCTTTGGTGTGAGTAGGTACTCTGTAGGCTATCAAACGAGAAATACAGACACCTACTCATCCACAGAACCTTTGACCTACAATCTGCCATGCTTGCAAAATATGCTAGGGCACAGAACTTGTGAGAGCAGCCAAACGATGTCTGGTTTGACGTTAGGCCCACTCCACAAGAGGGAACCCATGGCAGACACTGCTTGGGTAACCAACCACCAGACACTAGATAGCCCAGAGAACTAGGGTAAAACCAAGGACTACTCTTCCAAAAAATGACTTCAAATGATTTTCTTCCTTACTCATAGATCAGTGCCTTACCTAGTCGTTATCAGAGAGACATTTTCCAGCAGCATTTGGGAAGAGATGCAGAGACACAGAGACAGACATTTTTTCTGAGAAAGAGTCTAAATGGGAATCTTCCTGGAATCCCTCCACTCAGGGAACTATGTGGAAGTAGAGACAGAAAGATTGTAAGAGACAGAGGGATGTGGAGGACACTAGGAAATTGAGGCCCTCTGAATCAACTAAGCAAGGTACATAGGAGCTCAAGCAACTGACACAGCAAGCACAGGGCCTACATGGGTGTCAACCATCTCCTCTGCATATATATCACAGCTTTTTGCTTAGAATTTTTATGGGACTCCTGACTATGAGGATGAGTGCTTCTCTGACTGTTGTGCCTGCACTTGAGACCATTTTCTTCCTATGGGTTGCCATATCCAACTTCAATATGATAGCTTTACTTCATCTCATTACTTTTTTATTCTGTCGTGTTTGGTTTGTAATCTACTAGAAGCCTGCTCTTTTCTATTGAGAGTCTGAAAGTGAGTGGATACAAAGGGGAGGAGAGGTGGGTAGAAACTGGGAGAAGTAGAGGTAGGGGAAACTATAATCAGGATATATTGTATTAGAAAACAAACTATTTTCAACACAAAGGAATAATGAAAATAAGTAGAAAAAAATTTCTATGTAGCTTATGTATGCATGAATTTTTTTCTGCATGTATACCAGTGTACCTCATGCATGCCTGGTACATTTAAGGGTTAGAAGAGGATATTGGATCTCCTATAAATGGAGTTACTGATGATTGTGAGATGTCATGTAAGTGCTGAGAACTGAACCCAGATCCTATGAAAAATAAATTGTACTTTAATCACTGACCCTCACTGAATCTCCAAGAATTATGAGACTTGACAATTGTGTAACTATTATTCATACTTTATTTTGAACCAATAAGCTTACTCTATCATGTTATAGACTTTTCTAAATATAGGGCACCCATTCTGTAACAGAAAACAACCTGTGTCCATTGGTGCAACAATGGCATGAGAATTATGGGGATAGGTAACCAATTTCTGATTGGATATGAAACCTGGTCTGTAGAAAGGATTTCATGTCTGATACTGGTAAAAGGGCCATAACTCGAAAGATCATAGCCCACCAGGGGAATCTACTGTTTTTGTTATACTCAATAGTCATATTGGCAAACTATAGTCTATACATTTATGCTTAGAACCATAGATTTGTACTAGCCTTCTTTGTTCAGAGAAGTTTTTGTTTGCTTGTTTTAATCCTTTCTCTTTTGTGCGGTGGATAGTGGTTAATTCAGAGACTCATAACAGGGCAACATGTCTCTTATAAGTCTGAGTTATCAGCTCTGGTTGTATAATCTCTATCAACCTCTTATCATTCAAGGCTCAAAGAACTCCATAGAAAAGGTGGTATAGAGAATTTTAGAGCAAGCAGATAGGGAGGAAAGGTGAAATACTGAAGTCTGGACAGAATATTCCTGTTTAATACATCAACTTGTAGAGCTCTGTTTACTATCTGAGGACTCACACAAAATTAAGTCAGTCAAAATTTTAGTGTGAATGGAGGAAAGCTCCCCAATACCTCATTCCTATCATAGAAAATATTTTCAAGTGATTATTGTTGAGGGATGAAAACTCACTCATCTTTGGGGACATGACCCTTGGTGTTTTTTTTTGTTTGTTTTGTTTTTATGCTTCCATCAATAACCAAACACAAGTGCATATAGGTAGCACCAACTGGACTTGGCGATTTGATAATAAAATATAAAAGTTTAAGAAAGTGACATAAACTAGGAAGGGAGATATGGTGGGGCAATATAGCAATCTGGAGGAAGGTAGTGGTGGATGCTTATGATTGCTATACACCACATACATTTATGAAATTTTTAAAAATAACATTATTTTTAAAAAGGGAACATAATACAGAGATGTACTAATGAGTAGAAACAGATTAATTTTACTTGTAGAAACTAAAATAGAATAATATGAATAATATTAACTAACAAAATGAATGAAGATAGAAAGAACAAATGTCATTCAAACAAGTGTAAATAAAGAACCATCATGTGCTATGAGAAAGATGAACACTGAGTCTGAGGACAAATAGAGCTTCTGTTACCTGACTAGAGTTATAGAAAAAGAGATCACCAAAGCATGGAGTATATTATATTTGGATCCAATAATGAGAATGTGTATGAGTTATTCTTGCAGCGACCAGAGAGTAGAAATTTGTAGGCTTATCATCCTAGTGTGAAAGTATGGGGGGGGCAATTTGAGTGAGTCAGAAGGGTCTAATAAAAGTACACCTCTGCTATACTGTGGGTTCTTTTCCAGTTCATTTCATCAAGGTAAATTTATTAATAAAGTGAGTCACATAAATGACTAGGATAACATAGTTCACAGAAAGCTATCTTACCCAGTACTATATCCTGTTTAATATATGTTATCTTTGGGGATTGGAGTGCAGGTCTTTCAAACTGTTGTTTCCCTGACACTTTAACTTTCTCCCATTAGCTATAACTGCTCTTAATCACATCTAAAATGATTCTTTCTAAAATGTTCTTATCAAGTTTTTTTCAGTTATTTAAGTGGAAGCATTGTGTACTTACCTTGGATCTTTATAAAACACGTTTTCTGGATGAATTTAAAATCTAAAATGAATATAATATCCATGGGATAAAAGAGTGAATGTATGTTAGGAAGCATAATATCAACATCTCTGTCACATTTGTACTTTGTACTGTGTGTTACTATGGCAGTTGCTTTTATTAAACCTTATGACTTCCTTCAGTTTCAAAGTTTCCTTTTGCATATTATTTATTCTCTCACTTTCACATTGAGTGGAGAGTATACAAAGAAATTTATCAATATAGTTTGTTTTCTTTAAAGAGTGATATGTTGACACTTCAAAACTATCAGAATAGTGACATTAGATGTATCTGAATATAGGACATCATAATAGATGTTGAAATACTGAAAACTACTTGAAATATTTCCATAAATGTTCAACATTACATATAAATTCAGTAAGTGCAGGCTATGGGGAACATGATGCCCACAGATACACTAACCCAATATTAAAGGTGCTCATAAACATTTAATTTGCTTAAAAATTGAATTGCTTGTTTTTGAAATTTCAGGCTATAAGTAATTTATTAGTTTAAGATAACTGTATGTTTATGTTTTTAAAAATGAAATCTGAACACAATATTTTAATTTGTGTCCTTGTATAATAGTGGTTTAGTTTTAAGTTAAATGGCTACATGTATGGATTTGAGTGGAAAAAAGGAATCATATGACCACATTGAGTCTACTTTGTTCTTTAATGTGAATACACTTTACTATTTAAATTAATATGACATGAAATTTATAAAATCATCGAAAGAACGTCTTGCCAGAAATTGTTGTTACAGAATTAGAAAAAGACACATCAATTATAATGCCTATAACCTTTTGGAATATTTTTTAAGGTGAATACAGACTGGTCCCTTCTGAATAAAACAGAGACATGCTGGCTTTGGGAACTACTAGTTTGAATTATATTCCAAATAATATATTGTAGATGACAAAAATGACAGCTAAATCGAAGATACAAATTAGATAATTGTCTTTACACAAGGGAAATCACAGCCCTCATATATACAAGGGACACTAATGTGAATGGTAGAACATATCTCAGAATTGCACTAACGGTGGAAACTTGGTTGCAAAGAGAACAGATTAATGAGAGAAAGCAAACTAGCGGTATTGTGTGTCAATAAAATCACTGGAGGACAGATCAATGAAGGAGAAGGAATCACGATTTACCTATATCAAAGAATAGTAACTGGTGTTTTGAAGAAGTAACAGAGAATGGAGTAGATTTCAGGGAGGAGGGAATATATGTTTGGGTGGCTACTTTGCTGGTTAACTTATTGTAGTGAAGACTCCATATTTGTGTATAAAATCAAAACCCATCATGTGCCATTCTTAATTATGTACAATATCATGCAGGTTAATTATACCACAGTAAAAGAAACAAAATGTGAAAAAAACAAGATAGAGGCATATAAGAAGTTTCAAAATTCAAGTAAAAGAAAGAAAAATTAAAAATATATTTAGTTACATAACATGAATGGCAACTCACTGAAAAAAAGGTAACAGTGATTACATGGGGAGTGTTTATATGAGTGGAATTGAGGTTTCAATTTAATAATTGAAAATACTCAAATATTAAATTTTGTAAACAGTGCAAGTGTTTGTATCACAGAGCTGCGGCTTGGAAACTCTCCAAGTCAAAAAGAAGGAGGATAGTATACTTGAAGCCATTGTGCTCCAATCTCAATATGATTGTCCCTCTGTGTTGCCTGATATGGTCAGTTTCTCTGCATACATTTGTCCATGTGTGGCTCTGGTTTTCTTTCCACAAGTTTGGTGGTGAAACTGATTCATGATATCCCAATATATCTGAAAATAAAAATTCATTGTCTGCAGGATATCTAATGGATAAAAATGATGTGTAAAAATAACGAAACTCAACAATGGCTTCAGAGTTTAGTTTACATAGTGGGTGTTTGAAGTAGTTATTATTTGAGCTATGAAAGGCTCCATAAACCTGTTCCTCTGAGGTAATAATTTTCTTTATCTTGAATTTCCCAAATTGGGTTACAAATAAAATGCACCTGGTGAATCTTTCTGCACAATTTGTAACCTCCTGTAGAGAACAGTCATTTAAAATATAGTGTTGGCTCTCTTTTTTAAAGAAATATTTTCCTAATAAATTGCAGCCATGGGTGAAAAACAGAACTATGTCATATTATCTCTCTCACTTTAATACAATTATAAGTCACTGGGTGATCTCACAACATTCAAATTCTGATTCATTTTGTCATAATGATAAACACAGCATTCTAGCAATACTCTAAAGACAATCTAACACTGTTGACCACAGTTTGTATAGTAAGGTATGAGACTTCAATTCAGTGGTTCTAACCGAGTAAGGACTCATGCAGTATACCATGTAAATATTTATATTAGTTATCTCTATTAAATATGCATATAAGTTCTCATGGATAATAACATTTGGCTAACACCTAGTTAACAAGATTAAAGAAATGTCTTTATTGCAGGATTTTTTATCAAAAAGACTTTCCTGAAGTCACTTGTTACCAAATCTCATATTCATGGAGCGTATTATAGGATTAGGTATTACAAACTTAGATCCTACACTAATTCCAAGGTTGAGCAATCTGCAAATAATCTTTGTGACTTAAAAGCTTAAACTTTTACTGAAACATCTATTTAATTGTTCTGTTTCCAGTTTCTTATTATGATTCATGATATGATAATCCAAATTTATTTGCAATACTAATTGGCTTAACAAAAGACAAATTAATAATGCTCTGATTGTCAAGTAATTAATTTTCACAAATATTTGAATTTGTTTATGCTTTAAGAATGCTGGAAAATGTTTATTATTTTATTTTATTTATTTCTATAGAATCTTCATGGACTTTTAAATTTTTTTGGCATATTATTTCATGCTTTACCCCCTTTTACAACTATCTAATAAAATATGCAAATTCTGAGATAAAGGTTATATAAATGATATTTGGAAATCTTTAATACATATCCATCATATACATTTTCTTTAGCATTAATATCAAATTATCACACAAATGGAGGCATCAAAATGATTCAGTCAGTAAAGGGATTGTTACCAGGTATGACACTTTGAGCTCAATACTTCAATGTAGCAGGAGAGAACTGACTTCCACAAGGTGTCCTTATGATACATGAACACCAGTGAATGTCAGTGCTCATACACATTCACACACATGCTAAATATAGATATTCAGTGAAATTTAACATTTATAAAATGAAAAGGGTAATCATATAAATGAAACTTTGAATTGACTGCAAGAAAATTCATTTCTTAATAAAACAATGATGAAACCTAAATACACAGAGAGTACCAGCCCACCCTGAAGAACTGTTCCCTGTACATGGAGACTGCAGTCATGATGAGTCTTAGTTTCTCTCACCCTATGAGGGACCTGAGAGACTTTCTGACATTCTTTACATTTGATTATTAAGAACTTTTAAGTATCCCCAGTACTTATGACACCTAAAGAGGATCCAATTTCTTCCTTCTAATTCTTTCTTGTGTCTTACCTATCTATCTTAAGTATCTACTATTTTACCAAATGCAAATTTCTAATTAAGAGATACTAGTCAGGGCTAGCGAAAGAGCTTAGTCAGCCAAAGTTCCTGCCACTGTGTCTGAGGCCCTAAGTATAATCACTGGCACAGATATAGCAGAAGGAATGGAGAACCAATTCCCCATACATTGTTTTGAGGTATATGTGTTCTCATTTATGTCTGTCAGTGAGTCACCTCCATCCCCACCTAATGTGTGTGGTATTTCTATAATGTCAGTTAAGAAATGTATGCAGCCAAGTGGCAGTAGCATATGCCTTTAATCCCAGCACTCGGGAGGCAGAGCCAGGTGAGTTCGAGGCCAGCCTGGTCCTCAGAGCAAGATCCAGGAGAGCCATCAAAACTACACAGAGAAACTCTGTCTCGAAAACTCAAAAAAAGAAAGAAAAGAAAATGTATCCTTACATAAATACTTAGATTGAAAGTTCTCCTCTTTAAATTGTTTGGGAACTAATAATGGCTTAACACTAATAAATAAAAATAATGCTTAATGATGTAAAACTGTATTCATGTCCTAGGGTGACAGCACAATAAAACACTATAACATAGAGAACTCAAAGCAATAGAAATTTATTTTCTCATCCTTTTTCTTCATTAAAGTGGTCATACCAAACAGAAATATTATACCTATAACAAGAATCTTAAAAGGTCTTATTAATGAAAACTATGGGAGCCAGACATTGGGGTAAATGCTGAAAGATCAGAGAAATAGAACAAGCCGGAGGTAGCCTCACCTCACCAACTTCTCAGCCAATTTTGTTTCCTCAAAATAGAAGCCTCTGTGTCATCATCCAAATGAATCCTAGCTGAACTGCTGCTAATAGCGTAAATGCTTAAAAGTCTAATTTCTGGTCCTCATGCTTTATATACCTTTCTGCTCCCTGTCATCACTTCCTGGGATTAAAGGCATGTGTCACCATGCCTGGCTGTTTACACTGTGGCTTTGAACTCCCAAAGATCTGCATGGATCTCTGCCTCCTTAAGCTAGGATTAAAGGTGTGTGTGCCAACATTTTCTGGCCTCTATGACTGTCTAGTGGCAGTTCTGTTCTCTGACTCCAGATAAATTTATTAGGGTGCACAATATGTTGGGGGACACAATATCACTACACTTCTCCTTTTTTGTCTAAAATAAAAAAGCGTATAACTAATACAAGAAAAACTATATCCAATAATATGTATCATATATATATATATATATATATATATATGATATATACAGTCAAGAATTACATTAACAATGTCTAGCCGGGCGGTGGTGGCGCACGCCTTTAATCCCAGCACTCGGGAGGCAGAGCCAGGTGGATCTCTGTGAGTTCGAGGCCAGCCTGGGCTACCAAGTGAGTTCCAGGAAAGGCACAAAGCTACACAGAGAAACCCTGTCTCGAAAAACCAAAAAAAAAAAAAAAAAAAAACAATGTCTAGTCCATTAACATTTGACAGATTCAGACAAAAAACTCCATTATATACATTAACAATGTACAGTTCATTAACATTTGACAAATTCAGACAAAAAAATCATTACTTATCCTATTTGAAATAAGTAGTTCCTTTTTAATCTTCCTTTTATCTTATTATATACCCTGCTGTTGGAGAGCTTCTCTCCGGGTCCTGCCGAGCCCCAGCAATCTGACAATACAATTATATAATAAACACACAGGCGCTTATACTATTTACAAACTGTATGGCCATGGCAGGCTTCTTACTAACTGTTTTTATATCTTAAATTAACCCATTTCTATAAATCTATACCTTGCCACATGGCTTGTGGCTTCCTCACATGCTGCTTGTCATGGCAGCGGCTGGCAGTGTCTCCCTCACTCAGCCTTCCACTTCCCAGAATTCTCCTCTCTTTGTCCTGCCTACTTCCTGCCTGGCCACTGGCCAATCAGTGTTTTATTTATACAGAACGATATCCACAGCAATACCCCATCTTATTTTTTTTTTATATTTTGACTTTAAAACACAAATAAAAACTCTAGGTTGTCACAGAAAAAAAAAAGAAAAGTATCCAATGAATTTCTATTAATAAGACTTTTAGATAAAGTTTAAATAATGTGTATCTCAAACTGTGTACCTTGTATTAAATGCTGATGTATTAGTCAGTGCTCTCTGTAGTCACAGAATATATATATATATATATATATATATATATATATATATATATATATATATATATATATATTTCAGAATTTATTGGAATTATTTACAGGCTGAGTCCAACAATGGCTAGCTGTGAATGGGAAGTCCAAGAGTCCAATAGTTGCTCAGTCCCACAAGGCTGGATTCCTCAGCTGGTTTTCCATGTATGCTAGAATTCCAAAAAAGTAGTCTTCAATGCCAGTGAAGAATAGGATGTGATGACAAGGCGAGGGCAAGCAGGCAAAGGATGAATGCACCTGCTTCCTTCTCCCATTGTCCTTCCAGCAGAAAATATGGTCAAGATTAAAGGTGTGCCTTCCAGCCTCAAGATCTGAATTAAAGGTGTGTATCACCCAGACTCAATATCAAAGTCTAGATCACGAGTGTGTCCTCTATTTCTGAATTACACTTCATTCCAGATATAGTCATAGTCAAGTTGACAACCAAGAATAGCCATTACAGATAGTATGTAGTAATATATAATGAAATGTTACATGAGGAAAATAAAAGTTTCCGACACACACAGAAACACACACACACACACACACACACACACACACACACACACACACACACACAAATCACTGAGAGAAAATAACAATAAACAGAAATATAAAACCAAACAACAAAAATGAATGATAAAAATGAAACACCAGCTGTCAGGATAGGACATGCTGGATGTGAATGTGGTCTTTTAAAGATTTTTTTTTTTATGTTGTTCTGGAAATTTAAACTTTCCAAATAATTTAATTCCAGCAACTTGCTGGAATACTTTACTTGGTAAGAAATATCAAAACCTAGTTTACAGTTCAGAGGCATTTGAATGCTTGCCTCTTGATTTTTAAATTATTCTTAACCAGCTGCAACATGGTTATTAATCTACCTTAACTAGGCCCCTTCATTGAATGGTTCCCTGTAAATCCAACCTCAGAATCCTAATAAATGCCTAAGCATTGTCATTTACCTTCAGAAATGTGACTATGACTCTCTGTAGGTATATTATCTTACTGGAATTACTGTATTTTTATTTTAAAATAGGTTTTAATTTTAAAACCCTTACCTCATCCCCCTTTTCCTCTTTCTAATCCCTCCCAGTTACCCTCTCATGAACCGCTCTCATGACCTCCAACTTGGAAGTTGATAATCTCTGTTGAGTATTATTGCTGTCTATATCATATATATGTATACATTTATTTGTGTGTGTGTTCACAAATATATCTGTATACATGTTCACAAATATGTATTGTGTGTGTGTGTGTGTGTGTGTGTGTGTGTGTGTGTGTGTGTACAGATTAATGGGTACATTTGTGTTACTGGTATGTATATGGCTTCAGTTCTGACTACTGGGGATTGGACAACCAACAAGGAAGTTCATCACAGGCAGAGGCTAATTCTTCCTTCTCTCAGCAGTCATTAGTTGCCTGTTGATTTTGTACAGGGGTGAGATCCTATGAAATTTCCCCTCTTTGATGTCAACATGTCCATTGAAATTGTTCTTATTCCAAATGTTTTTATGAAACTATTTTTAGGAGAGACTGTTTCACAGCAGAATTCCTGTTACTTTTGCTCTTTCAATCTTTCAGCCCTCTTCTCAGCAGTTTTTTTTTTTTTTCTGCATGACAGACACAGAGGGGCTCTGCATATCTGTGGATCTCTAGGTGTGCTATTTTATATTTATTTAATGCTTTCAATAATACATGGAAGTGAATGTGAGTGTTTTTACGATTTATATACATATAAAAATTGACAGGATCTCTAGTGATGATGACTTCTTTCTCCTAAAATGAAGATGAGTTAGTTAATTTCAGAGATTTGGGAGATCTTAGGATTTTTATATTGTTGTATGGTAAAGGTGGAACATGGGCAATCATGCTGAAATAATATATCCATAGATAGCTATTTTCCTCTGACCCATGCTACTCTTATTTGTTATAAATATATATATATATATATATATATATATATATATATATATATATATCCTTTTCTTATTATAAAATAAACTCATTGGTATTTTAATAATAGTTTTTTTTTCTTGAGATTTTGTGAAATAGTGAGTGGTGGGGTAAACTTGGTAATAGTTTCTTGAATTAAACAATTCATGTTGTCAACTGTTCTGTCCATGAAGGCTCACAGAAGCTTTTATTCATGTATATGAGTGCTCTATTTGCATGTACACCTTTACACCAGAAGAGGGCATCAGATCCCACTATAGATGGTTGTGAGCCTCATGTGGTTCCTGTGAATTGAACTCAGGACCTCTGGGAGAACAACCAGTGCTCTTAACTGCTAAGCCATCTCTCCAGCCCTCACAGCAGATTTTTGATGGTAGTAAAGTCCAGAAAATGCCAATCCTTACATATCACACTATTATTTTATGCAATGAAAACAAAATAATAAAAAAATGTAAAAGGTTGAAAAAACTGCATAGAAAAGCAAAATACATATCAACTCTTGAAGATAAGTTTATTAAAAGGATTGACTGCTGGCTCTGTTTTCTAAATGTTAGCTGGAGCTCAGTGAAGACACTTGACTCCAAATTCCAGTTTGATCATTTTAACTGAATTAAAGAAACAACAATTTTTCTTCATTTTTGACAAAGTATCATATTGGTATCCAGATTTTGGGAATGCTACAAAATTTTGGGAATACACCTGATTCAACCTTTTGGATATTATTCTGACATGGGTCCCAGAACTGGCTGTTTGAAAATAAATGAATAAAACCTTCTATGGTACAATAAGTTATTACTTAACAAAGTAGAGAAGCCACATGAACACAGCCTGAGATTATTTCTCAAAGGGGAATGACTGACAAGCAAGAATTGAACATTTTCATATTTCCTCTTCTTCCCTTCTACTTCCTACCTCTTTCTCTTTCGTTTATGTCTGGCATCTATTTTCATGCCCACACTGATTCTTATTCTCTTTTTACCTGATCCACCCAAGTGCTAAGAATCCTGTTTTATAAATTTTGATGTTACTTCTGCTGTTGTCTTAAACCCACCAATGTAGAGAAAAATTTCTCTGGTCCCCCCTGGCCACGTGGTCCCATGGTCATGTATAAAATGATCACTCAGAGGATTATATTAATTACAAACTGTATGGCCTATGGCTTCAGGTTCTTGTTAGCTAGCTCTTATAGCTTAACCCATTTCTATTAACCTGTATGTTGCCACATGGCCATGGCATTATCGGTCTGCTGGCATCTTGTTGGTCCTTGGGTGGTGGGTTGGTGTCTCTCTCACTTTCCTTTCTTCTCCCTTTTCTTCAGTTTGAATGTCCCACCTAGCCGTATTCTGCCTTGCCATTGGTCAAACAGACTTATTTATCAACCAATCAGAGAAACACACATTCACAACATACAGAAAGGCATCCACAGCATTTACTCTTTCCTGTCTAATCAAAAAGGAAGGTTTTAACTTTAACGTAGTAAAGTTACATAAAACAGAATAGTTATCAAGCAAAAACTTTAATTACAATATCTAGTCTTCTTGTATTTGACAAAATTAAAGAAAATATTCTATTACCTACCCTTTATTTGTGAGTCTAAAGTTTCATATCTAATTTATCTTTTATCAAAACCAAGGAAAAGTATAATTATAGCTATCTAGTCTTCAACCACATCAAAGACCTCAGAAGGATATAATATTACCAAAGTACACAGGAAGTGCATTGCAAGTAACTTCCATAACTCTAGAAATGACAGAGACATATGGCTGCCCGGACAGTCACCCAAAGTTCCTCTGTAACATTGGGGTATCTATCTTCAGCCTACAGGCCTAGGGTCTCTGGTATAGCTTTCAATAAAGCATGGAATTTTTAAGGATTGTTTTTGCCCATTCTGGCAAAGTTCTTCAGTCACTTCTCTCCATGTCTTGTAGAATGTCTGGAAGTTTCTTCTGTGAATCAAGAACCTAAAGGACTGTCTTGCCTTGCAAAGTTCAGTGGTCACCTTCCTAAGGGTCCTACCTGTCCAGTTGTACAGTAACCTGACAAGCAGTTGATGCAAGGGAACTTTTTTTTTGTCTAGTGGCTAACTTTTGCCACAAAAAAAGCAAACTTCATAATGAATGTTTTCAGTGCAAATCATCCTCTTTGTAGTAATTGGTGCTTCCAGGAGCAGATGTGTCTCACTGTCCAGAAAAGTCTAAGTTCTTACAACATTTTAAATGCAATATTGTGTGGGTCTTTGAAGTATTTGAAGATTACCTACCTAATTGAAATATAACTTTGTATAACTGAAAAACTTAACTAACATGACTATAGATTTGACTATTAATTTGTATTTCTTAATTATACATTATATTTTAAATGAGTTCCATAAACAGAGTACCTTAAACAAGAGTAAAAATATACATATAGCATAACAAAATTAACTTCAAATTTGTATCAATAAACCAAAATCCAGAGCAATATTAAACATTTTAAATTAGTTGTTGCTTTTTAAAAGTAGATTCCCTAATTTTCCCTTTTATCCTATTATATCCATATCCCCTTTTCTTCTTTAGAAACACATTGTATTTGTAATCAACCTCCTTTAAATAAAAATAAACATTTGTAAACAATATTTGGGAATTTGGACATAGGTTCTCATACTACTTCCTGCTGGTTGAGGGCACTGGCAATCTTATCCTGAGAAAATTAAGACTTATAGTTAAATCTTGGCTGTAGTAGTCTGTGAGGCTGTGTCAACCTTTTATGGGATCTTGGTTAATCAAGTCATATTAGCCTGGAAGCAATCCACAGGTTCTCATCTCCTGTGGAAACAAAGGCAGAACCTCTTTTCCAAATCAATGTATCCATAGACACCAATTTTGAAGTCAAGATACCTTTAAAATATACATATTGGTTTCACTCAGCAGCCTTTATAATCAGATGTTTCCAGTTAAATACCCAAGACAATATAATAATCTGTAGTATCCAGATTCTTTGTTTAATTATCATCTTTATGTGGTGTAGTGGGTAGCCATTCCAGCTTGGTTCTGGAAGTTCCAACCCCCATTGAGACTCTGGCAACTGTCACGCCTACGAGGCGGGGCAAGGGGAGGGGGGGGACCCGAAAGCTGGATGGGTCAGCGCTCTCTCGGTGCCGGAACGCTGACCGGTGCAAATTGACTGTGCAGAGCTCCGGAGAACACCGCTGGACTGCATTACACCTTCCCCAGACCCTGCGACCTACCCATTACTTAATTTGTGAGTTACGCCATTAAATAAATATCCTTTTAACTACGTGGAGTGGCCAAAATAATTTCTCCAATAATGTGGCTTAAATTTTATATTACATTTACTGTCTCTTTAAAGACTATATTTTTTAAAACTATCTATTTCTTGGCCGGGCGGTGGTGGCGCATGCCTTTAATCCCAGCACTCGGGAGGCAGAGGCAGGCGGATCTTTGTGAGTTCGAGGCCAGCCTGGGCTACCAAGTGAGTCCCAGGAAAGGCGCAAAGCTACACAGAGAAACCCTGTCTCGAAAAACCAAAAAAAAAAAAAAAAAAAACTATCTATTTCTTTATATAACTGTATATGATCCTTTTCCTCTCTCTTCCAAGTGTATGTATATTTTTATACTCACTGTAAACTGTTGAGTTTTATTCCATTTGATTCTGTCTTGTGAATCTATAGTCTTTCTCTGACCAGGATAGATTTTAAACTGTTAAGCTGTGTTGAGATTTTAGCTGTTGATTCCACCTCCCTCAGCTTCCAACATGATGGAGGTACATTTACCACCAGCTCTGGGATCCATGATCACCACTGAGTCTTGGAATCAGTGCCTCCATATAGCAGTGTGTAGCCTAGAGGTCCCCCCCCCTGCCTTTTTTTTTTGTCTGTAGTAGAAAAAGCTAATTCCACCATGCACTGCATGGCTTAAAGACACCTCTGTGTACCACAGCAGGAATCCACCATCCATGCTGTAGGTCAAGCTCACAAGCTGCTCTTGGCTCCATTTTAGAACATTTTTTAAAAGCTTTCTCAGGTTTTGGGTGGAAATTCTTGCTACCACATTGGGCAGCAAATGTAGCTGTAAGTTTCTCTGGTCCCACCTGG
Source organism: Peromyscus maniculatus bairdii (assembly GCF_049852395.1). NCBI lineage: Eukaryota > Metazoa > Chordata > Mammalia > Rodentia > Cricetidae > Peromyscus > Peromyscus maniculatus. The sequence goes on along the minus strand of NC_134857.1, from coordinate 30,130,839 downwards.
CCTCATGGGCCTGCAGCCACTTATAAAATAATCACTCAGAGACTTATATTAATCATAAACTGTATGGCCCGGAGCTTCACATTTTTGTTAAAACTTAACCCATTTCCATTAATTTATATATTGCTATGTGGCCACGGCATTACTGGCCTGTTGGCATCTTGTTGCTCCTTGGGCAGCTGGCTGGTGTATCTCTCACTCTCCTTTCTTTTTCTGTCTCTTCATTTCAAATGTCCACCTCTGCCTCACCATTGGCCAAACAGCTTTATTTATCAACAAATCAGAGGGACACATATTCATAGCATACCGAAAGATATCCCATAGCACATCAACCACCTAACTCACTCACAGTCTAAATGGTCATAAAAAGTAAAGGGCTACCAATACAGGGCTGTTGATTTTGAGTATTGAGCACAGCTTATAGCAGAGAGGATTGAGTTAGGTAGTGATCACCGCCCCCCCCCCCCCCCCCCGTTTAGCCCTCACATGTCAGGTGCATGATTTTGCAACCACTGTGAAGTCATCCCTGCAAGCCCACTGCTGTGCCTAGAAGGTGCTGTTTTTCTCCTACCACCTTGGGCTTTTGAACTCTTTGTGTTACTTCTGTCATGAGCTCTACGGAGGGTGAATAATATAGATGTCCCATTTAGGGTTGAGTTTTCCAAAGTCTTTTATTCTTTACATTTTGGAGGGGGAGATTGTGGTCAAAATACACCATATGAAATTCCCAAAGAATTAATCAATCAGAACAAAGAAGAAAGAAAAAAGTATGTCTTACCAATTTTGTGAAATTTAATTCTTCTAATTATTTTTTTATTATTCAGTATATTTAATATATATGCAGCACAATTAGGCTAGAAACCTTTTTTAAATATCAAGTATAGTGACATCATAAAATGTTAGACATAATAGATGTCTGATATTTCACTTATTTTATGATAATTTATTTGTACATATATAAAGATGGTGGTTAAAGTAGAGCATTTACATTGTAGAACTATATTGGTTTTGAAAATTTAAGTCAAAATTGAACACAATGATTCTTTTGCCCTGGTAAGAAGGGGCAGGTGCTGAGATTATATTGAATGGAAAATATATTTCATAGTACTCAAAAGCAAATTTTCTTATTTCAGCTTTTTCTTGCTCCTATAATTTGTAAAAGGAAAAATGAAGGCATGTTGGAAACAAAATAATCTATGGGGATTATAAGAACAAGTCTAAACATTAAAACATATTAAGTTGAAAATTTGGAAAAGAATAAATGCTTAGAGAAAAGTGATAAATCATTTCTGATATTTTAGAAACTCTAGCTTGTTTGCACTAGAAAATGATAGTATATAACTTCTTTTTAATATGACTGTTAAGTATTTTCTTGGTTTTTTATTCAATTAATAAATTTGGACACTGATCAAAGCACAACAACTCCATTTACTGCAGATAATTAGGTCCTGTGGAATTGGAGCTGATATTCACTGTTTCACTGAGTTTAAATTCTACCAAATATTATTTTGTGAGGATTTAGTGAAGGTGGTATAGCTGAGAGTTAAGTCAACTCAATCAGGTGTTTCCTGTACCATCAGGGATAATAAAAATGCAACCCCAGTGTTCTGGAAGAAGATGTTTGACTCTCATGGGCATTCATAGTTAATTTTAGCATCAGAAGTTGTTGGTTGCACACTTACCTTAAATTCTTTTTACTAAAAGTGTATGATTAGAAAACGATCTAGTCTATACTTAGGAAGAAAATAACACGTTAATATGAAAAGAAAACAAACATCCACAAATTATGAATATATAGAAAATCCTTAATTATGCTAGGTTTTTTACCTGTATCTTTAAATAGTTAAAGAATTAATCAAGTCTTTGAAATTTGTGCATGGTGATATGCTTCTATTCATATTCAAATAAAAAGAGTGAGACATACAAGAAGAGGTCCAACATAAGAAACCAGTGTGAGGGTGAGCCAGAGCCTTCGGGAAGAGAGTGAATTTGAGGGAAAAGCATGTAGATGGTCTTCAATGATGACTGCTGATTGATAGCCATAAATGAGCTTGTAACATATTCCTTCAAATCTACATAAATAAGTTTGGGAGAGGATTTTTCTTCAAAAGATTTTTTAAATTCCTATGTTGATTCACACTTATGTTTTTGGCCTTATAGAATCAAAGACAGATAATTGAATATTGTGTGGCTTGAAGAACTGAGATGCAATTGAGAAGAAAAACATCTTGTAGCAATGGCTCTTGTAGGTGCTCAGGATGAGAAGAGGAGTATGACTCACTTTTGTAGGGGCAAGACTGAATAGGAGAGTCTCAAAATGAGTCATTCATGGAATGAAACAATCCTACTAACATTCTCAAGCATCACAGGCTTGTAGGCCAATTTTGAATGCAACTTTGGGTCTGCAGGGTAGCTATACTCTGGAAAGGATCGATCGTGTCCTGTCAACTCTCAGAGCCAAGGTTGCCACAACCGATGGAATCCTAGATGTGAAATATTGTCAAAACTCATATTTTTGTAGGAGTAAAACTTTCCTATGTGTGTTACTGAAAAAAGTACCTATAGAAGGTGTTTGAAATCTTATAAACATTACAAAGCAGACTAGCAGTGAACCGGCATCTAAGCCATTTGGGATACATTAGGGGACTCTGTGATCACAGCATAGTGGGGAAAGAAGAAATTATCTTCAAAAGTCATAAGACCATGACTCTGTTACTTGGGTACAATGATGTGGACAAATCATGTGTACTTCAGGCACTTATAGCATTGAAGACAGGCAAATCTAGGATCCTTTGCCTAATTCCTCTGGTTGTATTACATTGACAGGGTGTGGAATTCAATGTATCCCTACGTTTGCATAGGCCCACTATTAAAAGAGACCTGAATGGAATACAGAATTTCATACTATATTCTTGAGTGCTTAGTATAGTCTGCTTTACATCACTGATGTATGTCTAGGCATTCACTAGTGTTGGGATAGGAAGCAAATGTCCTGTTTTTATCACTGCACATTCATCTTGATAATGAACTCCTCTATGGGCTGGGTATAAGTAATAATAGGTGTTCTGTAGTACCTACTATTGCCTCTCCCCACAGAATGTCTGAGCCTGAAACAATATTTAGCATAAGGCAAATGCTTTAGGGTTTTCCACTGATGTCTGGGTTGCTATAAACCAAATAGGATTTTGAACATCATAACTCAGTACAACCAAGCTTGTGGAAATACTCATTGTCTGTTTTGTGCTATCAATCATGGTACAGTGGTAATGGCACAGTGAGTATTCTACCTCATGTCATAGCTGTACATTGCCTCAGTTATAAGAATTTCCACAGCTCTCCCCCCAAAAAAAAGATTGACTCTGCCACAAAGTATATTGTTCCCAATTAATTAATTATATCTCCAGAAGACCTAGGAAAACTATTATTTCTTAACACAAACCAACAGTGCACAGCACATCTAAGGGATGTCTTGTGGAGAAAGAAGCATTCTATATAGACTATACTGAAAATTTATGAGATATAAGAGGTATTGGGTGCAAGGATTTCTACTTAATATGACAACAATGCAAATTAATACAGATATCATGATGCATCCAGGGAATATGGGCAGATTGCTTGATGTAAAAATTAAGATAAAGGTTATAAATAAGCCCAAGAGCAGGTACAATGACTTATTCATAATCCCACCACTTTGAAGACAGAAAAAGGAAATTAAGAAAATCTAGGTTGTCCTCAGACACAAAACAGGCTCAATTCTGGCTTGAGTTACACAAGATTCAGTTTCAGATGTGTAAGCAAACTAAGCAAAATATAATAAAACTTAAATTTAGGGTAGGGAATCTAGATGCAAACGAAACATAATTGAGTTATACACTGAAAAAAAAAACATAGAGTCTATGCAAAGGAACCAGACAGAAATATACATTGTTGAAAACCTCAAAATACAGACTAGATAAACAGAAATGAACTACCAGAACTTCAAACCAGATAGTTTAAAATATCCTAATTAGATATTTTAAAAAGGAGGACAAATTACAAATAGAATTGACCTTTTGAGATCCATGATACTCCACCAAACATTTTCTGAACAACTGCATGAGGAGACGAAGGAAAAGTTACAGAAAGAATATCACAGGAAATGTTAGGTGAAAGTAGCCATAAAGTCGGGGAAAATATAAAGACCTAGAAACAGAAGACTCATAAAATCCAACATAGACAGGAATAAAAACATAGACTCTGAACCAAACAGAAGCATGCAGAAGTATCATTTCATTTTGGGTGAAGCAATAGGAAAAAGGGATCATGTAGAGAAGGGATTATATGGGAAGAATTGGGAAAAGGATTATGATCAAAATATATCATTTGCAAAATACCTAAATAAATTGAAAAAGAAAGAAAGAAAAAGGTAGAAAATTCTCACTGTCATAATCAAATTGTCCAAAGTATAGAATATAAATTGGCTTGATTGCTTAACCAGTACTGGACACTGTCTGCTATTACACATAAAGGACCCAAACACCAGGAAACTGGGTAAATTCTACAAGGAGTGGCCAAAGAAAATTACTGGAACTCAAAAGTAGAAAAAGTGGCAATTTATAAATTTCATAGATCTAGATCTAAGCAAAGCAACGTATTAAAATATAGTAGCCCAACACCTGTCAACTAATCCTTACCACTGAGAAGGGAGTTTCAGCTCACCAGGGATGAAGATGAAACACACAGTTCCGAAATACTTTACCTGAGCATAAAATTGCTCTGCTAGCTATTGGACAATTTTTGTCACTTGAAGGTTTCCACTGTAAATATTTAGAGTCTGAAATATGCATTGCATATTTGGCATTCAAAGCAGCATTCACTCCCTTGTCCAGTTAGCCCTCCCAGAGTACTCTAGCCAAGAGCTATCTTGAAAAAGAAATGACTATCTGAACTGAGAATGTTCTAGACCTCAGAAATGTCTGACTATTTCGATGCAATAATTTACTTAGAGGATACTTCCTGGTCTCCTAGATTTGTCTGTGTGCTGTGACTCCGACACAAACTAATTAATAGTTTTACTCTTTTAAGTTGCACTGCAACATGGAGGGAAAAGAGAGAACATGGTCAAGAAACAGAGACCAGGAACTCTGCTTCTGAGATCACTAATTGCTTTTTCTTTGTTGTGGATGTCAGGACTGAGGGTGGCTGCTCCCACGACCCTTACCAAGGGTTTATCAGCAGTGCTCATGTGTGCCCAACACTGAAAAGATGAAGGAACTCATAAGTGCTTTTATTCTCTGACCCACAAAGGCATCCAAAAGGCATAACAAGAAATACCATTACCTCAAATGTTACAGTTTAGCAGTTAAAGTGAAGGAGAAATTATTTTAAAAGTGCAAGAGTGAATTAAGGACTAAGTCACACTTAAAGACAATCATGTTAGACTAAGAAGAGATTTCTCAGAAGAAAATTACAGGCCAAGAAGCTTGAATGACATTATCATGACTCGGTGGAAAAATAACTGCAAGTCAAGAGTCCTTTCTCCACCCAGGTGGCCCTCATAAATGAAAACTAAGGCTTTCAAGATAAACAGAAGTTAAAGGAATTCATAAACGTAAGAGCCTCATCAAGACGTTAGAAGAAAACTTACAACCATTGCGGCATCGCTTGAAAGTATAAATCCTATGAGGAGGCTATATACACAAATAATAACTACAAAAGAATACAAAGTACCCTCATGTTCTCATCCCCCATCCCCTACACTCTATTGCCACCCCTCATCCCTAGTTTTTTCATGTGATCCCTTCTGTTTCCCCATCCCAAGGTGATCCATACATCCCTCTCAGGGTCCTCCTTGTTTCCTAGCTTCTCCGGAGCTGTGGATTGTAGTCTGATTACCCTTTGCTTTGCATCTAGTATCCACTTATGAGTGAATACATATTATGTTTGTCTTTCTGAGTCTGGGTTACCTCACTCAGGATGTTATTTTCTAGTTACATCAATTTGCTTGCAAATTTTATGATGTCATTTTTTTTACAGCTGAGTAATACTCCTTTGTGTATATATACCACATTTTTGTTATCTATTCTTTGGTTGAGGAATATCTAGGTTGCTTCCAGGTTCTGGCTATTATGAATTATGCTGATATGAACAGAGATGAGCAAGTGTCCTTGTGGTATGCTTGAACATCCCTTGGGTATATACCCAAGAGTGGTATCATTGGGTCTTGAGGTGGATTGATTAACAATTTTCTATGAAACCACAACACTGATTTCCAAAGTGGCTGTACAAGTTTGCACTCCCACCAACATTGGAGAAGTGTTCCCCTTGTTCCAGATCCTTGCCAACATAAGCTGTCATTAGTGTTTTTGATCTTAGGCATTCTGACAGATATAGGATGGTATCTCAGAGTCCTTTTGATTTGCCTTTCCCTGATGACTAAGGGTGATGAGCAATTTCTTAAATGTCTTTCTGCCATTTGGGATTATTCCATTGAGAATTCTCTGTTTAGATCTGTAGCCCATTTTTTTAATTGGATTATTTGGTATTTTGCTGTCTAGTTTCTTGAATTCTTTATGTATTTTGGAGATCAGCCCTCTGTCAGATGTGGTGTTGGTGAAGATGTTTTTCCATTCTGTAGTCTGCTGTATTGTCTTATTTACTGTGTCCTTTGCCTTACAGAAGTGTCTCATTTTCAGGAGGTCCCATTTATTAATTGTTGCTCTCAGTGTCTGTGCTACTAGGAGATCATGAGAGAATGAGATGGTCAACCTGGGGGAGGGACAGAGTGGGAGAGCAATGAAAGAGATATCTTGATAGAGGGAGACATTATGGGGTAAGGGAGAAATAAGTGCTAGGGAAATTACCACAAATCCATAAGGACAACTCCATATTAGACTAGTGGCAACAGTGGTAAGGGTGTGTGACCTGCCTTCCTACGCTGGTAATCAGATTGGTGAATACCCTGTCATCATAGAGTCTTCATCCAGTGACTGATGGAAAAAAATGCAAAGATCCACTGGCAAGCACCAGGCTGAGCTATGAGAGTCCAGTCGAAGAGAAGGACAAGGGATTACATGAGCAAGGAGCAGGGTCAAGATCATGATGGGGAAATCTACAGAGACAACTGAACCAAGCTCAGGGGAACTCACAAACTCTAGACTGACAGCTGTGAAACTTGCATGTGTCTGGTCTAGACCCTCTGCATATGGGAGACAGTTGTGTAGCTGGGTCTGTTTGAGGGGCCCCTGGCAGTGTAATCAGGTGCATGAGCCAGATTTCTGGATCTCATTACCTATGGTCGGACAATTTGCTCACCTCTGACAAAGCAGCAAGGGGCTTGGACCTGCATCAAGTGAATGTAGCAGTTTTAGCTGCCCCCCTCCACACACACACACACAGGAGAACTTATGCTGCAGGGAAGGGAGGAGGAGTGGAGGGAGGAAGGAGGGGAGAGGAGCAGGATCTGTGGTTGGTATGTAAAATGAATAAAAAATAAAAAAGAATACAAAGTAAACAATACAATGAACCACCAAATGACAAATATTAATAAATGAATAAGTGATCAAGGAATATTTAATATTTTGGATAAAATGAATAGTATAGACACTGGCCAACACATTTAAATAACAATATCCTCAAGCCTATAGTGATGATAGAGGACTAGACTTTCAAGTCATCCTGGGCTCACATATGACAACCCTGATCCACATACCAAGAATGTGACTGATAAACAAATAAACCATCAATTAATACAATCAAAATGACTGAGTAAAATAAAAAGCAGGATTTTCAGTATTCTTCCTATAGGAGTCTTTAGTCTGAGTTTACAAGACTGGAAATGAAAAGATGGGTAATAACACATAGCATGAAGAATCTCAAAGTAGGTTTGAATAGTAACAGTTAAATTGAACCAAATATACAGTAAGAAAAAAAACACATTAGAAAGACAATGAATGTTACTGTATAATGCACATATGGTACAGTGGTTATCAATCTATACTCCTAAAGATGGACCACTCAATTATATAAAATTGATACTAGTGGGGCAAAGGGAAGAATTAATCAATGATCTAAGAGCAGGGGATACTATACTTTCACACTCTACTCTTATAATTAATAGACCAACCAAAAATTCAAATCAATAAACCTCAGAGTTCTTCTACTCTACAGGTTAAATGGAGTGAACTGCTATTTGCAGTCTATTCCATTCAATAGCTGCAGAATACAAAATCATTTCATGTCCTTACAGAATTTTATCTAGAGCTGACTGTACATTAGTCCACAGAAGTCAATGTCTTCCTCCTGTGTCACTACACACAACTTTACCCTTCACAAATAACAATTAATAGAAGCAAGGGGATCTTGTTATGCTTTGTGAAAAATGAGCAAGAGTTGTTTTAATATCCACTTAGCCACAGAGTCACAATTATTAATAAGTTAGATAACCAAGAATTCTATAACCATTACAAAATGTAACATCAAGGCAGTGATGGTGGTGCACCACTGTTCTTTCAGCACTCAGAGGCAGAGGCAGGAGATGAACTGTAATTGACAGGTCAGGCTGCTCCACATAGTACATTACAGACAGTGTCTCAGAAAATGGAAGTATGTAAACAAAACACCAAAAGCAACAAATAGGTTTAAGAAAAGAGAAAAAGAACATTATATAGTTTTTATTTTCTTTTGTTTTAATTTTTTTAAATACATGTACCTGGTATCATAAACATTAATTATTTTGTTAATAATGAAGGGCTGTAGTTAAGCTCTTTGGCAATAGTCAGAATAAGAGCTCTCAATTCTTGCAGTGCAGCATATATACATGTGCCCATTTTCTGAACTATTTCTCGGTGTTCCTGATATGGGCCCTTAGCTATCAAAAAGCATTAACATTAATCAATGACATGTAGAAGTCTGTGAAAATGAATGCTTCAAGTACTTTTCTTATTTTATATTTTATATACATTTTATAGTACATTCCTATTTTACAATATCTATTTTACATTTCTGAATTTTGTTCATATGCTTTGTTTGATACTCACATAAATTTCCCTCTTATTTTTGGAGAAATCCCACACCAAGGAGAAAAATACATTAATTGTACAGGCAAAACGTTAATTTGCTATGTACAAATATTTTGTCTATTCTACATCAAAATATATTTAAAAGCTAGCAACAGTGAAATTGTGAGACAACTGGAAAATATTTTATTAGCGAATGCCTTAGCAGTCACACAATACTACTGACAGTCGTTTGTTTGCTGTGTGCCGATATGCGTGTATGTTCACAGGTAGGCCAGTGGGCAAATGCACTGTCTTCCTCGAGGGCTTCTCCTGCCATTTTTGGAAACAATGCCTTTAACTGAACCTAAATCTCATTAACTGGCCATGTAGTTTGGATAGCAATCCGTGCAGATCCCTTCGTCTGGACCCTTCCTCAGTTCTAGGCCTACAGATACTAGTTGTCATACTGAACTTAAATGTTGGTAGTTGGTATACAAACTCCTGTCCTCCTGGCAAAGAAAAACTATCAACAGCCGCGTTCCTGTCTCCAAAGTTAGAGCTACTATATTTGCTGCATGTATGTAATTGTTATTAACTTGCTCTAGATCGCCGGGCGGTGGTGGCGCACGCCTTTAATCCCAGCATTTGGGAAGCAGAGCCAGGCAGATCTCTGTGAGTTCGAGGCCAGCCTGGGCTACCAAGTGAGTTCCAGGAAAGGCGCAAAGCTACACAGAGAAATCCTGTCTCGAAAAAAAAAAAAAAACTTGCTCTAGATCATCTATCTGTCTGTCTGTCTGTCTGTCTGTCTCTATCATCTATCATCTATCTGTTTGCTATCTTCTTCCATACATATGGAAGAATAGTGAATATGATACATATGTGTAATCACTTAATATTATGCTTTATAGTTGCACTCAACAGGATTTTAAAAATTGATTTGCATTTTTAAAAATTAGTTTTCTGTTTGAGTGGATGATAACAGTTTGATTGCTGATATATACTCATTTTTCCAGTAGATGGTAGTACAGATGTTCTTAACAGAATACTTGGTAAACTAGGTTTCAAAACAGATAGACATCTTCAAATATGAAAAAGGCTATACTCAATAACAGTAAGCACATGAGTTATGAGGATCAGGAGAAATGTAGGAAATGATATATGTTTAAACAGTTGAAGATTCAAAAATATCATATTCTGGTATACATATTGCCTCATAGTAAAATATATTTTAAAACAAAATCAAAATACCAGTATACAGAATAATTCATATATTTATATGTGGTCACCACTGTAAATTTAATTCTAAACTTTTAAACAATCCTTTATTCAGAATGTCCACTCAGTTCTGCAACTCAAAGTAAATGTAATCTTAAATTACACTTTGCCATTTTTCAGTCATTTGAAATATAATAATATTGTCAAATAAAAAAGACTATTCAATGAGGCTAAATATAAAATAGTATATATAGTACAGAAATAATATATATAATACAGAAAGGAAATAAAACTCAAACAAACAAACATGAAAATCTCCTCTTACCCATTCATTGTGAAATAGAAAGCAAAGATGTTTTTGTTAGTTTTTTCCTTTGTTAGGGTTGCAATGCACTGCAATGCAATGCAATGCAATGCAGACACTCCTTGTTACAAAAATTCACGGTGGCACACACTTTAAATCTAAGCACTCTGGGTGCAAAGGCAAGCACAGTTCTGCTAGATAAAGGCCAAACTGTTTCACCTGGTGAATCACAGGCCAGCCAGAACTACACAGTGAGGCACTGTCAAAAAAAAAAAAGTAAATAATAATGCAAGTTACATCATTCACACGAAACGTTAACTCTGACATGATATAATTTTGTCATCACTTTAAATGAAATGATTCTATTCTAGGGAGCCCAGCAGTTTATTTAATTGAAACCCCAAGAATGCCAAATGATCAGCTTGAAAACACACACACACACACACACACACACACACACACACACACACACACACACACACACATCATATGTAATATACAAACTGAGCATGTTATATTTAGGAACATACATTATATACATTTATGCATGCAACAACAATTAACAAAGGAGAGACCATGGACTTTTATTTGTTTTTTCATTTTGCCTTTTTTTTTTTTCAAGACACGGTCTCCCTGTGACATTCTGGCTATCCTGGAACTTGCTATACAGATGAGGCTGACCTCAAACTCACAGATATCTACTTGCCTTTGTCTCCTGAGTGCTGGGATTACCACATCTGCTGTGGCCATGAATGTTAAAGAGAGTAGGGGCATACAGGAGGGTTTGGACAGTGAAAACAGAAGAGGAAATAATTACATTACAATCTCAAAAAAAATTATCAAAAATGTTCACAACTTTCAAATGCATAAAACAATGGTATTTTATATTATCATGATGTTCCAAAGTAAATACTTTCTCTCTTCTTTAGCTACTGTTTGTAGTTTGTCCTATTAGATTAATATTTATTTAAAAGACAGAATACTCTGAAATTGTCTTGTTTTTTTGTGAGAATTAAAAATAATTATATATATATATATATATATATATATATATATATATACATATATGTATAATATAATTTTAGTGCTGAAGAACTGTTTTATTGGGGACATTACAAAAAAGAAAAGAGAATTCCTTACTATTTTGAGTGATATGATAAACTTTCAGATAACTAGTCATGTGGTTTATATAAATTTCTACCATGTTCTTTCTTTCTTTCTTTCTTTCTTTCTTTCTTTCTTTCTTTCTTTCTTTCTTTCTTTCTTTCCTTTTCCTTATTTCCTTAGTTGGTTGGGTTTTTTTTTAGTATCTATACTAACCGCATAAGTTTAGAAAAATTTTAGTATGGTATATCCTTTGTACAGTAATTGATCTTTAATTAGGACCCAGCAGGGGTGTGTGTTAGAATTATTTTACAAAAATTACAGTGATTCATCTCTGCACTGTGACACAAACCTGCTTGCCCTGGATTAATTATGAGCAAGTGGCCTGTTTGAAACAAGGTGCACACAGAGTAGTTTGTCCAGGTAACCTGCTGTGGGTACAATACAGCAGCTCCTGTGGGACAAACTATCATGAACGTCACAAGGGCAGCATCTTCCTCTGGCCATACTCTGATGATGTGGCATTGGTAAGGGCCACTGAATGCTCATTAGCCTTGCTCCAAGCTTATGCATGCCACTTCAACCCTTTGGGTCAGGAGGCTTGAGTCTGGTAATGTATTTATCAATATAATAATTTCTAATTACTGTATTACTCACTTCATGTTTCCTTCCATTTTAAGATGTCTGTCTAATAAAGGCCATAGTAAACTAGTGTTAGCATGTCATTACCTCATTGTGTGAGTAATTTAGTATTTTAAGGTTTTTAAAACTTACTTGAATGAAACTGTAGTAAAAGATTTAATTTGTCAAGGATTTCATTAAATTATTTCTCTTTGGTCCAATCATCTGTTGACTTTAATTTTCAAAACTTATTCTTAAGAAACTTCAGTATGCCAATGTTAGTCAATAACATTTTAAAATACTCTTCTTGTTTGCGTAATGAAATGCCTTCTACTTCTTGTGGGGAATTTCCTACAAGGCAGGTGGTTTATAGAAATTATTTGTTGTTTACAAATTTCTGTCCATATGTGTGTTATTTTCTCACTGTTTGTTTATATGTTATAGTTGTGTGTGTATATGTATACTAATATATATTTTCAGTTAAGTATATACATATGTTCCATTTTTACTAAACTCGAAACTATATAACCTGGTCCAACATCTTAGATTTACATTCATACTTTCTGAAATTTATTCCAAAGATCATCAACGTTACACATTTTATTCTTCTTGGTATTCCCCAGCCAGTTCTAACATATTTACAGGTTTGTTTTAGCTATACATATCCTATATATTCTGCCTAGAAGTCACAATCACCTCTGAGTAATATATTTTCCACCCTTATTTTCATAATCAAAAGTTTTCCTTAAATATAATTCTTCACTGAACCGCAACCATATGCAAATATTTATTACCATCAATATCATCAAATTGCACAAAATATGTATGCATTTCATATATTGTTGTAGTTTTAACTCTTATACTTACTTTTTCGTAATAGTTTATGGTTGTGAATAACTTATGCATATATTCTGCATTTCTCCACCAAAAACATTAATAAGAACATTTTTGTTTACTAAATTCATAAGAGTATATTCACCATTATATCATTATAAATCAGAAAAGTCATTTTGGTTGGATGAAAATATAGTACATATCATTCTATATAAAAGTAAGAAAAAACTGTAAAAGTGTTGATTGCAAATGAAAATGTAATATAAATATATTTACCTTTATATAAAATAAAAAAAATCACATTCCAGTACATGTGTACATTCTTCTTTCTTATCCTTTATGTATATCATAATGAAATATCATGATAAAAGTCTTATTTAATTTTTCTATCATATAATTATGTTAAGGCCACCACTTTTTATTATTTCTTTAACAAGGGGAGAACAAACACAGACTTTCATTAATGTTGGAATATAGAATAGAAAGTGAGTGGTAATAAACAAGATGGAATTGATATATCAAATTCTCTTCCACTGAAACCCTTGTAATTAAATATTTACTTTCTCTTTTGTTGCATTTTTATTATTCATATTTTTTTCTGAAGGGTTTGTATGTGTTTCCTTGATCTTTTGGGCATGAATTTGTGATTTAAAAGTCACATTTATGACTCTCTGAATTAATTGCTAGAAACATGTTCTAGTTCCACTATATGACAGAAGCACAGTAGGGGATATTAATCAAATTCATGATTATATATATAAAAGAGGAAGTTCATCTCCATGAATAATTTCCTGTATTAATGCTGGCTTACTTCAAAATATGAGTTATGTTTCCTGATGGAATAACTGTCTAATTCAAATTATTTATAAAGTATACTATTGTGCAGTGACTGTGGCATTTTTATTGCATTTTGTCTAGGATTACAATGTTGGCTCTGTCAGTATGTGGGCTAACAAGTAATTATTTTTCTGGATGGTCACTAGTTAAGCCACAGTTATTTTTGAAACACATCTTGTGTCAAAACAATCGGAATTTAGGAGACCAATAAAAATATTATTATGATTTACTTTTAAACCATAAAACCTGAAGATAAAACAAGCATGAGCAATTGGGGCTAACTAGAATTCTTAACAGTTAAGAGAGGTTGATGGATTTTTAGAACTTTCAGTAACCTCAATTCCAAGGGATCTTTTGTCCTCAACATATAGCAGATACCCAGATGGTGCACATGTATACCTGCAGGCATACACTCATATACACAGGTTAAAATGAAGAAATCTTGCATAAATTTATAATCTTGGGAAACCAAAATAGCATTTAGAGGACAAATGATAGTTTAGGAATATGCTGATCAGTCAAAACTGCTTGCTTTAACTGACTTTACTTGGGGGGCGGGGCTATAGCACAAAAGGACAAACAGACTCCATCACATTGTCCTCTGACCTTTACATGCATACTATGGAATGCTTGTACATGTGTTCTCATACATATAAATATCATGTACACAAGAAATAAATGTATTTGTTTTATAAAGAGCCTGTTGTACTTTGCTTTTCTGTTGCTATAATATGAGTAAATTCAACATGGGAGAAAAGTTTTTTTTTTTTACATTCTCCACCACTTTATTTATTTATTTTATTATTTATTTATTTATTAAGGGATTTTGGATGTCAACGTGTAGAAGACTGCAAACCGACCCATGTCTATCATCATGCACAAAACTCAAGTCCAAGTGGATCAAAGACCTCAACACAAATCCAGTTACATGGGACCTGACAGAAGAGAAAGTAGGAAGTAGTCTTGAACTCATTGGAAAAGAGTTGGATTACACTTTCAGGTAAGAGTTCATCACTAGGTGCAAATCCGGGGAGAAGCTCAAGTAGGAACGGAAGCAGAAACAATGTAGAAATTTTGCTTACAGCCTTGTTCTCTCCGGTGTGCTTTAGCTTTGTGTATTGTGCAGTCCAGGCCCACCTACCTAGGTGTGGTTCTCCCCACAGTGGAATGGATCCTACCACACCAAACACCAACCATGTCAATTCCACATGTACCTGCCAGAGATTACTCTCCTGAGATTTCCTCTTTGCAGATGACTCCAATTTGGGTCAAGTGGACAATAAAAACTAAGACTGAGCATGATACATGGGAAACTTGACATATTAAACCCTAAACCAAAGGGATAAACAGACAGAGACATTTTTGCTTATAAAACTTGAAGAAAATTACTTTTACCATATACTGCTTTCTCCTGATGTTGCTGAATATAGTAGAGAATGGTGGCCTACATATAAATGTCACAGTGAAGCCAATTTTTATGTGTAATTAGTATTCACTGGTCATGGTAAGATAAAGAACAAAAGTGAGTGAAAAGAAATAGTGCCTTGACTGTGATGAGTCATGGGCTTACAGAGGACACTTCTTATATAGGACTCTGTGTTTCAGAATGTTATCATAATCTTAGTAGACCTCCGATAGACAACCCTGCTTATCAGTGCCTAGCCTATTCACATAAAGTGAAAACGAGCCACTGTTATTTTATTCTACTAACTCCATGAGAATTTGTTACACAACATAAATCATGAATTTTCCCCTTCCTATTGAAAGCATTCCATTGACAGTTTACTTAGGTAAGTATCCCTGCTTTGTGCTCTAATTGCCAAGAATATGAATGAAACACAATCTAGGCAAGGTATCTTTAAGTTCTACTCTGAGAGTTCACCTGCTTGCCAGGGTCCCTGTGTGACCAGGACACACTATGACTATCCCCAGCCACCAGCTTTTGTGCTGTTGATGCAAATCATTCTACCAGTCCCAAACAGGACACAAAGACATAGAGAGAGAAGGATGCACACACACACACACACACACACACACACACACACACACACACACACACACACACACGTTGGGAGACGAGGTTGATGTAAAGCCCCTCTCTTATATCAAGTTTATCAAAATAATCAATATCTACTGAAACTCATACATATCTAAATAGGGGTATCCTTGATTTAGGATATTACTGAATTCTGTGGGTAACATGAGCTGCATCTATACTATAATATAGATTATAAAATTCCCATTATGTTATGGCTTCCTGTGAAGATCATTCACAGAGACAACTTTCTGGTTCTATATTCTATTCAACCTTTCCTGTGTTTCTGGGGAGCATCTCAAGGTCTAGCACATGGTAAGAAAAGTATCTTCCAGCTATGCCCTCACCCTGAGGTTCAGTATTGCTCTATGTAGCAAGAGCCATAACATTACAAATCATGCTGTGATATGTGCTTTCTCATGGCACTTCCATCAAATTAGCATCTTGCTGCGTTTTATGGCATTCAGGTGTCCTTAAAGTCAATTCCCTTTCATCTTTAAGGACTGCATATTCTACACTGAACACTCCACATGAAAAATAACATAACTACTTCTGAATGCCAGACACATTTTCAGTGTTGATATAAGTTGGAAATAAGAACAGGTGAGGGTTCCTATTTATATTCGTGGGTTTGAAATGATCTGAATGAGTCCAGCTTTGACTCCCTTCTCTATTGATCCATGTCTCTTTCCCTACCCACAGGCATGTGGCCTCACAGTGCCTTCTGTGGTGCCATGTGCACAGGAAATAGCCCTGCAAAGACTGTTTCATGGACTCTCAAATTTGCAGTCTGTTTGATCTTCTCAAGAATTTCTATACTGCAAAATCCTAACTCCCACACCCATTCTCTATTAATTCCTGACAGCATTGGACACCTAATTTGAAATTTGCACAAGGTACTGTGGACCAATATGAACTGTATTCAAGTGTTATGTTGTACCTTAGAGACTACATCTGGTACATGGAATCATGTGAGGAATATTTGTTGTAGTCTAGCAGCATTTGAAACAGATTGTGTATATATATATATATATATATATATATATATATATATATATATATATATACATATATATATATATAAAATGATGTATATACAACATTTTTACCTTCTCCTTTTCTCTCTCTAGATACTATCATATACCTGTCCCCGCTCTACCTTCAATTTCATGGATTCCATCTTTATTATATATTATTTCTGCCCTGAGGATAATTCTTTAGAATATGTAGATCCTACTACTGTCTTTCCATAGCTGTATATTTGATCTACCAGTTGTCACTTCTTACGTCCCCCCAAGTATCATAACTTCCATGCCAAGACATTTTTCGAGTCTGGGTCAAGGATAAGCTGAGAGTTCCATGCAACTACTAAAATACTACATGGCTCACAACTCAGACCAGTCAGCTGCCACTGGCTTCTTGAGGTGCATCAGTGTACATGTTTTTCTTTTCCAAATTTTCTCCACACTGTTCCAAGCTTCCCACATGAAGGGAGCAAAGACAAAATCAGCAGCCAGAATGCATGGTCTGCTGGTTCCTTATTCTTCCACTACAAAACAGAGGCTCCAAAAAGACAAGACGTAGAGGAAAATCTTTCTCTCCCTAGGTTGCAGAAATTAAATTTCTATGCACAAGTTTTACACAGTTAAGCATGAAATAGAGTCTTATAAACTTATCTGTGAGCGTAAGGTGAAGATAAATGATAGATTTTCAATAGTTGAAGTCCGGGAAAGGTAAATACACATTCAGTTATTGAAGGTCATTGCATTAATTTAGTGGCTAGTACAGAGAGCCCAATGCAAATGTGCTCACTTTCAAACTAGACATTGTTCAACCACCTACCTATTGTTAAGTCAAGCTCCCAAGGTAATTAGACATTGCTGTAACAAAACACACATCCATATCATTCATAGTTACAAAAACATCAAAGATATGTAGATATGATATGGGATTTGAATTCTGCCAAATTTTAAGTAACTACTCTTCATTCTGTGTCAGGTTGACCTATTTAGCAGGAAGCTAAAGTCACCTCTCAGAGATCTTTCTTTGTATAAGCAACTTTGACAAAGATTTAGGGAGGGGTACATGTCCATTAGATGAGGCAGTGAAAAGCTCATTTAAGAAGATCAATCAGGAAATAATTAGCCTGAGGATATTTGAAAGTGAAATAGCCTGTTTGAGATTAGAGCTGAGAAGTGGTAGAGAGGGTCAAGGTCCCCTATAACATGCTCATCTCTAACAATTTTGAACTAGCTTGCAATGAATATGGCCTATTTATCACACTAAAATTTAAAAGTCTTCATCATATGCAAAATTTTACTTTCTTTTTGTCAGAAAAGCAAAATTGAGCTCTTTTTATGTTCTGAATTATGTCAATAAGTAGCATGACATATTATATTATGAAGACAATCACTTTACATGAGAAAAGAAACTAAGAAATAAAAATAGCAGCTTAAATTTTATATGACATTTGTAAATGAGAAGTGAACTTGTTTTAGATATAATTTAAATCCAACGTTATATTACCTAAACAAACACTATGGCTAAAGTTTTATATATCCAGAGCTTTTATATACAGAGCTTTTCAGCATCTGAACAAAAATGACTTCAATATAAGCACAGTTAGCATCATTACAAGTAATGATCTAGCAGTAGGACTGAAGCCATATTTTTCATGTCTTTAAAATTTCATGTTTTATTCTTTATATATTCTGTCTTTTTTTTACTTTCTTCTAACATTTTTCTTTAGTTCTTTATTCTCTTGATCTATTATATCATCATTCCATTTTTTTTAAACAGGTGCAGATTTAAGTACAATTTAATCCACTGTAGAACTCTGTAGACACTCACGGGTAATATCTTTAACCAATTCAGGCGCTTGATTCTCTTTTGTGTTATGTGATTTTGAACTTTCAAATGATAGTTGTGATGGAAGAGGCAATGAAAGGAAGAATACTGACAGTATATTTTAGTGGTAGATTTTGTTTCTAAACTTCTTAGGCATCTGAACAAGTGTGAGCATCCTCTCTAACTCATTTTCAAACTCTTTTAGTCTCTACTGATTGTAAGGTTTATCATCTTCTAGAATGAACAAAATTTTTAAATTTGACCTAGCTTGCCCTTTTTTGCTTTCATTCTGAAATTAACTGGTGGCAGATTTAATGGTTAAACACATTGATGACATTTACCTTTATTGCTTGTATACAACTTTCAGACTAAAAGTAAAAGAAACATATATTTTAAATATTCTACATTACAGAAGCAAGAAATCACCATAGTCAAGTGCTAATATTGAAAGAAAAGCATAGAACTTGTGTCCATTATATCACCATGTGGTACTATCTAGAGTAGTATAATCAATTAGAATTCTTGTTTTTACTAACAGAAGCATGGAGGACACAAAGGCACAAATAGTGGAATCTGAAAATAGTTAATGGAGTATGTGTTGAAGTTATCCATATGAAGAGGGATACATTAAAACTGCATAAAGAAAGTGTCTTGGTTAGGGTTTCTTTTGCTGTGAAGAGATGCCATGACCACGGCAACTCTTAGAAAGGAAAAAATGTTTAATTGGGGTGGCTTATATTTTCAGAGTTTTAGTCCATTATCATCATGGTGGGACATGGTGGCATGCAGGCAGACATGGTACTATACAAGTAGCCGAGTGTTCTACATCTTATCTTACAGGCGACATGAAGTGGTCTGCCTCACAGGGCATTGCTTGAGCATATATGAGACCTCAAAGCCTGCCTCCACAGTAACACATTTCCTCCAACAAGGTCGCACCTATTCTAACATAGCCACACCTGCTAACAGTGCCACTCCCTTTGAGGGCTAATTTTCTTTGAAACCACCATAGAAAGAAAAGTCTGAAAATACTCCAGTGATTGTGAGAGCAGAAATGATGACAAGGGAAAACTAACAGAAAGAAAAACACGAGGAACGTCTCGAAAAAAATAAAAATCAATTACCTACCAGAGACAAGCCTTAAAAAAACAACATTGTGTTCTTATTTTGATGGAAATACAATATAAAAATGCAATAAAAGACAATGTTATATAAAATTAGGCTGTGAAACTATTGTCTCTAAGGAACAATTCCATCCCCTGTGCTCTGCTGTGTGATGTGCTGGGCTCAGATTGTGCAAACTACTTTTCTACTTTCTGAGCTGCAAGCTTGTTCTAAAACAGTTTGGAGTGATTCAAATCTCTGAGGAAAGGACAATTTTTAGTTTCCTTTTGCTTTCTGTAACTCCCCAAAGATCTCAGCACTCTGTTTCAGCGTCAGCAGCATCTCCTTCCTCTTCTTTCTCCTTCTCCTCCATCTCTTGCCCCTCCAGTTTTCTTTTGCTTTACTGTATCTAGCCTCACATATCCCTCACATCTCCCTCAGATGATTTGCTCTGGTTTGAATCCCAGTGCTGCAGGAGGTTTCCCCCATTCAGATTATGTTTTCCCTGGTGCTGAACTGGATAATCTCTTCCATATTCATTGTGTCTCTCAGCTTCATTGTTTGTAGCTACAAACTGTGAGCACATCTCCTGGATTCTACCTCACTTACTACTTCTATACCCCCCTAAAAGCATCAGAACTTAAACTCAACTGAAATTTACTTTGTAGAAATGTCTGATGTGAATGCTAACAGCCAAATTAAAAATTAAATAAAGTGTGTAATACTACTTTAATAAAAATTTGGAACCAGAATTTCTGTTTTGTTTTCCTGTTGCTTGCTTGTTTTTGATACTGTTAGTTCTTATAATTATTTCTTTTATTTTGGGACAGAATTTATTCTTAGGTTATTTAACTGGATCAGAACTTTTGAACTGCTTAATATTCTTTGTTTTGTATATTGTTTACTTTGGTTTCATAATCTCTAAAATTTCAAAATTTCTCTTGAAAATTATTTCTGAAAAAACAAATGTCCCTGAACACTATATCAAAAAATATTTGCAGTGGAACTGATAGATTATTGAAACCAGAATCTAGAAACAAAAAAATTACAATAAGATTTTCAAAAATGAGTTTATTGTGACAAGTTGCAATAATTTGTCAAATTAATTTTATTAGACTTGTTAATACAATATTATATAAAGTAAAGTTATGAATTGTTTTTTAAATAGCTTACTATAAGTTTTGATTGGTACCTTTTTCATACACAATTTTCTCTCAGAGTTTCAAATACAATACAAAATATAGAAGTTGAGCTTTTATGGATTAAGGTTATGTATCTGCTTGATAATGAATAAAGCACAGTATTCTCATTAAGTTAATTAGTAAACTTTTATTTGATAAGTAATCTGGTATTCTTTGTTACAAATTAAATGGCATTAGAATCAATTGATCAATTATATTATTAAGATAATTATATGAAATTATTTATATTTATATTGTATTATTACACTAGGTTTTTTTAGCAAATTGTAATAACCTTTATAATACACTTCTATTATCATTTTGAAAAAATTTAAAATGACTACTTTATTGTGGAATTATTTAGAATAATGAAACTAGGCTAATTTACTAGGATAAATTATAACCGTTTAAGCAGTGTGTGAGTAGGAGTGAACACACATACTCACAGGGATATCAAATGCATTTATGCATTTGCAGATATGTTAAAGCGAGTGTTGTCTCTTTTATAGCTGTGTCACGATAGTATGATGATAGGGCATGATGACATTTAGCATTGGGAAAAAAACAGAAAAAAACCTAACAGAATAAAAACGCTTTCTTATGATTAATGGGTGACACATTCCTGAAACAAATTCTGTGCTGACTTTACACCTGGACTGTCTCCTGAAAACCCATTTCCTCTCATTATACTGTTTCCCATTAGTACTGTGCTCCCAACTTTCCCACCTTTCATAATTTCATGTAAAATGTAACAAAACACACTGGCAATGTTTTATTGAGTTATTGTTCTCATTCCAACTGGCTTCTCAAACTCTTGCTTGAAGTAACTCTTGGATGTATACAACAAGGGAAAGAGTAGAAACTATTTGTGGCAATAGAGTTTATAGTGACAAAAAACCCCAGTAACAAATGAAAGGTTATGTAAATGCCCACTATATGTTTGTACAAAGGACAGGAGTAGAGCATTGCTAAATTACATAATTGAATATTACTACCATATGCAATTGATTACAAGTTATGGATGTATGTTATAAATATAATATTAGAAAAGTCCCCTTTGTTCTTGGTTTGGAGTGTAAACCACCATGGAGGAACTGTTTGTGGGTAGTGTGCCTTTTGCTTGTGACAGTAAGCAAGAGACTACTTGGCCACATCTGGATTTATACATAGAAGGAGATACAAACCTAGAGCAGGGCAAGATCCAAACCTTAAGACTTTCCTTCTAGTGACCTGCTTTATCAAATTAAATAGCACCTCTTTTGAAAAATACAGCATTTTATTATTTGAGAATTTCACATATGCAGTATACAATGTGCAAAATATATTTTCTTTATTAAGAAATTTTCTACTCACTCCACATACTATCCACAACCTCCCTCATCCCTCCTCCCATCCCCCAGCCCTCTTTCCCAAGCCACCCAGCAACCCCACATCCCCCAAATCGAGTTATCCCATGGGGAGTCAGCAGAGCCCAGCACACTGAGCCTAGGCAGGTCCAAGCCTCTTCCCACTGCACCAAGGCTGTGCAAGGTGTCATACCACAGGCACCGGATTCCAGAAGCCTACCCATAGACCAGGGACAGATCCCGATCCCCCTGCCTTGATGGCTCCCAAACAGTTTGAGTCAAACAACTGTCTTCTCTATTCAGAGGGCCTAGTCCAGTCCAATGGGGGCTCCACAGCCACCAGTCCACAGTTCATGGGCTTCCACTAGTGTGGCCAGTCATCTTTTCATGTCCTCCCATCATGATCTTGACATCCCTCACCTGCAGTATCTCTCCTCTCTCTCATCAATTGGATTCTCAGAGCTCAGTCTGGTGCCTGGCCATGGATCTCTGTATCTGCCTTCATCTGTCACTGGACAAAGGCTCTATGATGACAGCTAGGTTATTTGCTAGGCTGATCACCAGAATAGACTGGTCCAAGCACCCTCTGGACCACTGCCAGCACTCCAAGGTGGGGTCAACCTTGTGGATTCCTGAGAGCCTCCCCAACACCCTGCCTCTTCCTATTCCCATGATGTCCTCATCTATCATGGTATCTTCCTCCCTGTCCTCCCACTCTGTCCCTGTTCCAGCTTGACCCTCCCATTTCTCTATGTTCTCTTCCCCCAATCCTCACCCTCTGCCACCCCAGTTCACTCATGAAGATCTCATCCACTTCTCATTCACAGGATCATCCATATGTCCCTCCTAGGGTCTTTTCCTGTTAGCTAGTCTCTCTGGAGTTGTGGCTTGCAGTCTGGCCATCCCTTCCCTCCCATAACCTAGATGCCCCTCAACTGAAGAATGGATAAAGAAAATATGGCACATATACACAATGGAGTACTACTCAGCAGTAAAAAAAAAAAAAAAACCAATGATATCATGAAATTTGCAGGCAAATGGATAGATCTAGAAAATATCATCCTGAGTGAGGTAACCTAGACTCAGAAGGGCAAAATGTATTTTGATCAATGTATGCAATATATTTTGATCATTTTCACCCCTGCTTTCTTCCTACCTCCTCTCAGTTGCATCCACAATCCCACACTTCTTCCCAAATTCTTGCTTTGTTTTTCATTTAAGCCTATCTATTCCAGACACTCATTAGTGTGGCACCATCCACTGGAGTGTGGCCAACCTGCCAGAAACTAAACATTTAAAGAACACTAACAGTCAATAGATCTCAACTGAGGGATAGTAACTCATGATCCCTCTCACTCAAACTAAAATGTTGATTGATTTGATCTTGTTCAGGGCTAATAAAGAATGTTGTCATGTCCAGAAGACTTGTTCAGAAAACAGAGGTTTACTCTTCCTCCATTGCCCCTTATTCTTGGATGAATGTTGTTTTAGAGATGTCTTGTTGCTGACTAATCAATGAAAAAACCTTAAATTCTCTGTAGTTTCACCAGTTGTTAATTTCTGAGTTTATCAGCATTTACTTCTCAAAGAAACTTCTCTGAGGCGATCTGAGAACTAAATCTCTTAATGGTTTAGCAACCTCGTGAAATGCTGAAAATTGGTGATCATATTTTTGAACAAGTGAGCCTATAAAAACACTTGACATACAAACTGCAAATGAGAGGTGTTATAGAAATTCATAGAAATCAGCACTGAACAAACAAAAGACTACTAAAAACTTTTATCCAGTCACTGAGATCTGAAATCAACTATTATTTCAGCTGTAGAAATTTATGTTAAGCATTTTATCTTTTCAAAATTGTGATTTCAAGGGTTGAAGCCTATTTCTTATTAAGGTTTTCAATTTATGTTCACTGAAATATATGATAGTTGTTTTTTAATTTTCATATTCATGGAATAATCACAAAAACATTTAAATGTACAGAATCTCACTTATAATTACATATTTTATATAGGATAGAGTACCAATCTATGTTTGATTATTAAGACAACACTGAAAATAATTTCTATTACATTATCAGTCTATCTAGATTTATTTTTCATGACATTGGAAAGAATATCATAATTTAAAATTGCTATCCTAAAGTCATGTCAATGTAAAATCTAAAATTAATGCCAAATTGTAAATATATACAAGTAATTGAAATACCCTGTTATTATTTTCATAGTATAGTGCTGGTAAAGTTTTACAGTAAATAAATTAGTACACAGATTGTAAACCCTTTCTCAGTCTGACAGATTTATATATTTAAGGTGGGGAAGAACAACAAATGTCTCAATCAGTTCCTAAAATTTTATTAGCATCTCTTAGAACATAAAACTTTTGTTAGTCTACAGATAGCAAATATGATTGGTATTAATCAGTGGAAGTAAATTAAAATATTATGAAGATAACTAAAAATAAAAGCAATTGCTTTTATGTGAAAAAGTGGGTTAACTATAGTTCTTCAACACACTGTTGTGCCTTCTACCCCATCATAGACATAAAACCGTGTCAAATATCTAATGTTGGACTTATGTCTCAAAGAATATTGGTAGAGACAGTTTTATATGTAGATATATGTTTGTATAACATTATATTAATATACCAATTATATCAATAATACATTAATTATACTATGTTAATATATACATTAATATCTAAAAGTTAACTGACCTTGGGAAAGAACAAATAAATTCTGGCCATTTCTATGAACTTAATGAAGATAGCTAAGTCACATTTTCTTTCAGAGAATTTGAAACCAATTCAAGGAGTTTTTCCTCCACACCAACATATTTGCTATTTGTTTCTATGTGATAGCCATTCTGATGAGGTGAGATGTTAATTTCAATGTAGATTTGATTTGCATTCCCATAAAGACTAATGATATTAAATATTTTTCATGTATTTATGGGCCCTTTGCACCTCATCTTTTGAGAACTCTCTGCCTGTTTCATTTGCTTATCTGCTGGTGGGAATACAAATTAGCACAGCCATTGTAGAAATCAGTAGTCATATTTCTTAAGAAAGCTAAAAAAAAGAAGAAAGGCCAGGTGGTGGTGGCACACGCCTTTAATCCCAGCACTCAGGAGGCAGAGCCAGGTGGATCTTTGTGAGTTCCAGGCTAGCCTGGTCTACAGCATGAGATCCAGGAAAGGCGCAAAGCTACAGAGAGAAATCCTGTCTCAAAAAACCAAAAAAAAAAAAGGAAAATAAAAGAAAAATAAAAGAATTTCACTACAGCCTAGTATATGTCTCTTGGTAATAAGCCCAAAGGAATTGAAGTCGGCATATCAGCTAGAGATGTGTTCGCCCATGTGGTACTATTTACAGTAGCCATATATAGAATCAGCTCAGGTGCCTCTCAAGAGATGAAGGGGTAAAAAGCAGAATACATATACACATACACTCAATTTTTATTCAGCTATAAAGATGAAAAACATGGTGACAATGGAAATAAATTGGATGGAACAGGAGAGCATGATAGTTAGCAAAATGAACAGACTGAGAAGACAGATACTCATGTTTCCTGTCATATGTAGAACCTAGGAAAATATGTCTATGTCTAATCAATACAAAGCAGAAAGAACCTAGGAAAATATGTCTATGACTAATCAATCCAAAAGCAGAAAGATTAGTTATGTCTATGCCTTATAAATGTCTATACCGAATCAAATATGTCTATTCCCAATCAACACAAAAGCAGAAAGCATAGTTAGTGAGTTGAGGGGCAATTATCAATGTGTCAATACTACTTTTTAATGAATCAGCTCAATGTTTTAGAATGTTTGAAGTTTTCGTTTGACATTTTTTTGGTAAAATGTAGATGTTATTTTTATTTGGGATGAATTATAAATTACAAGGGCACATTTTTATCTCTCTACAAGGACCTTTATTGCTACAATGAACCCTGAGACCATTTTAATTAGAAGGACCTTATAAGCTCTGGTTTTAACAAAGCATGAGCTTTCAGGGAATAATCCTATTGAGAAACTAGAATTAGAGAATTGGTTAAATAATGTTTCCCTAGTTGAAAGAAATGTATTCCAGTACATTAGTTTATCTCCTAGTGCCTTCTTCTAATGCTGGACAAGGACCCTCATGTCTTAAGAAGACAAAACTCACATGCACAATAAAACACTTCAGATAGCTCCCTATCAGATTGCTTCTTAGCCCGATTTTCCTACGTATAAGAGAAATATGAAGAGAAATAATGTATATAAATTAATACATGACCTAATTCCTGAAAACCCTAGTGAAGGTTAACATTATGATCATAAATATTTTCATTGTGCTTTCCATATATATCATAATAGTAAAATGCTCTAACATCACACCTGTTAACCTTATTGTACAGTTTCTATGATATCCTTATATTATAAATGAAAATGTTGTGCTTTCTAAAGACTGGAGAGATGGCTCAATGGTCAAGAGCACTTGCTACTTTTCCATAGAACACAGTTTAGATTTCCAGAAACCACATTGCAGTTTACAACAATACGTAATGGTGGTATTCACAGGATCTGATGTTGACTTCTGGCTTCTGTGGCTATTAGGCACACATATGGTACACTGATCTAAATACAAGCAAAAAACTCAAACACACACACACACATAACAAAATAACAAAAAACAATTTAAAAAGCAAAAAAAAATGTTTTTTTTTATTTCCAAGTGTAAAATATTGAGCCTCTGATCCCCTCAACACATATTTTACACTGCATTATCTATTGCCTCAAACA
This sequence comes from Peromyscus maniculatus bairdii, assembly GCF_049852395.1. Lineage (NCBI taxonomy): Eukaryota > Metazoa > Chordata > Mammalia > Rodentia > Cricetidae > Peromyscus > Peromyscus maniculatus. The sequence goes on along the minus strand of NC_134857.1, from coordinate 30,103,654 downwards.
CCAAGTGAGTATTTCTATTTTGAGCTATTTTTAAATTTTCATTATAATGAACATTCTCTTTGTACTGTTAACTAAAATTCACAGAGTAAATGTAAAATTGGAAGATAAATTTTGTTAAATTTGAAGTCTGAATTTTATTTAAAATGATATGCTAATGAACAATAGAAAATGAAGCAGAGGTAGGCACAGGTAAATCCAACATATTGTAGCCTAGGAAAGGGCAGCTGCCAGTGAAAGTGAGACTAAAGAACACTAGATTTATTGAATGAGTTCTAGTGTCATTCTTAAGAAAAACCATTTAAATATAAGTGCTTTGAACAGTTTTTTCCCTCCTAGTGAACTTCCTGCAGCTAACCCTCTTACCCATTGGAACACTTCCATATTTTTTTATTATGACTAATAAAATCACAGAACACTCTACACTAGCACTTTGGAATTAATCTTGATTTCTTTCTTTTGAGGTTTGCAATTTTCTACCTCAAGTTTCTGAGGCCATTAAAAATGAATAAAATCAATGACAAAAATCCTAGAATATAAGACTCCCTTGTTACCCCTCAAAAGAGAACAAATTCAAAGTCCCAATAAAGTCAAATAAAGATCCAATTTAAGCTATTAATAAAGATGAAAACTATTAAATATATTTTGTCTCTATGTAAATTTGTGAGGGCAGCTAGATTTCAAATATAATTTTACAATGAATAGCAAGGCAAATTTTTAAACAATTCTAGTGGTTTTTGTCTATTTAAAAAAATTAACTGTTCAAGTTTAGTAGCACATTCCCTATGGTGGGATACCTTGCTCAGACTTACTGAGGGGAGAGAAGCTAGGCCCTTCCTCAACATGATATGCCAGATTTTGTTGACTATCCAATGGAGGCTTTATGCCCTCTGAGGAATCCATGGGGGTGGGATTTGGGGGAGGTGGGGCATGGGAGAAGGAGAGGAAGGAGAAACTGGGGATGATATGAAAAGTGAAAAAAATTTAAATAAAACAACTTTTCACAAATTGATTTATTTTTAACTCCCCAATAACCACATATTATATGAATATAATATTCATATAAAGAATATATGAATTTCTATAGGTAAAGTATTTGTATTTAAATCTAAATCCAAATATACCATTATTTTTTACTAAGGCACTTTGTCAAGACCTTTGACTTAAACAATGAACTATAGAAAACTGATATTTTTTGGTCCTGTTGTATATCACACACACACACACACACACCACCACCACCACCACCACCACCACCACCACCACCACCACATTAAGCCATTACAAACTGATTATTTAAAGATAGTTATGGGACATATCAAAAACTGTAAGAGGATAGTGATTAGAGTTACACTCACAAAATAAGTTCTTTCACAAATAGATGCTTATACAAAAGACCATTGGCATTTGTATTTTCAATCACAAGATGCTAAGAAGAGTGAAGTGAGGTTAAAATGGACAGGGTGACTATACAGCTGTTTTCTGTAGAGAAATACAGGGCGGGTGATGTTTCACACGAACCCATTTGTTATATACTTCCAGTGACTACACAGAGGAGCTCAAAACATCAAAAAACAAAAATAAATACTTTCTATGATATGACTATTATGCATGTTTAATAATCTCATAAATTTAATTTTCTCATAATATTACATACAACATATATGCATTATAAAATAATCTAAGAGATTAAACATGCCCTCGTCCCTTTCTGTATTGGGCAATATGAGATAGCAGAAAAGGAGGATGAAAGGGATGTCTTTGTGTTGGTAGCATGTCTATATCTTCATTGTAATATGCCAACATGTGCTTTTTACCTGCATTTTAAATGTGGCATTGCAAAAAGAATGTATATTTAATGATTCACAATGTCATTTTCTTCCAACTATTCCATGTACATTCAAGCTCTCAGCCTTAACTCTCCTGCCCTGCCTTTCCTCCCTGCTTTCTTTTCAAATAGCCCTCCCCTTATGTTCATAATATCTAGATTCTATGTATAGGAGAAAACACCAGATGTTTGTCATACTGTGTCAGGGTTACTTTTCTTACTGTAATTGGAAATAGAGTTTTAACAACATGGTCATATTTCCAATGTCTGTAGTGGAGATATTTGATGCCTTAGTCTACCAAGCCCTGAAATCATAACAGATGTTTTCATAAGATAGTGAACTGAAGCTAATACAAGTAGAAGTATCTAAGAGGCCCATGTTCAATGAAAGACAGTATTTGCCCAGTTTTTTTTTTAAAGATTATAAGCATAACATGCCTCCCTTCTCTTTCCCCTTTTTCTTTTTTCCCTCCAAAGCCTCACATATCCTAGATCTCCTTGAAATTCCTTATCTCTAGGTTTTATGTATAAAAAGTTAACCTCAAAATTATAAGCACAGACCTCTCAATTTTATCCATGTGGCACCATTTAAAGTGTCATTTCCTTAGCATGAGTTTACAGAGACCTCTCAGACCATGTGCATGACTATATTGTGTTGCATTACATGGTCATTCTTTTCAGCGACCATGACCCTCTTTGGGAATTCTGTTGCTGTTTGTCTTTAGTCCTCATCTGTGTGGTTTACTATCATAGGTGTTCTTCCTCACTTAGCGCTGTGCTGAGGGAGATCTTATAACATTTGCTTGTTATCCTTGCTACTTATTCAGAACAGGATTATTGAGACCTAATATATGGTTATAATTAATAACAGAACGTTATTCTTATCTTATATCATGTACAAATGAGACTACCAAACTATAAGGTATATGGGAAACCCTTAGTAGTAAATAAAGGCTATAAAAAATTCATCCCTATAGATGAATGACTGTCACAATGAGTATGTAAAGTTGGTCATTAATTAGTATATTGTACTTAGGTGAATATTAAAGAAGTTAGAAAAAGTATAAAAAAATGAATGTATACTTGTAACTCATTAGTATAAACAAAATTCATATATAATTATGTGATGTCTATTAAAACAGATGACCTATTTCTTGAAAAATAACTTCATAGATATATTATGAAAATTTTATTAATGATATTTTCTTGTATTCATGATTTTATTTTAAGAAATGCACTTGTATTTGTTTATAGAAATTTATAAAGCCTTATTTGTTTTTCAGAGGGTTTTCATGTATAATACGCATGTCTTATTAATAGATTTTCCCCTAACAGATTTTTATTAATTATATGGAAATTTCATACAATGCACTTCAATTACACTGGCTTATCATTCCTCCCTGGCCCATCCTCCTGTGCTTGCACTACCCCCAAGAACAAAGAAAAGAAAAAAAAATAATAAAACCACCAAGTCCAATTCATGTTGCCCACAAACTCATTGGAGTATGGTCAAATACCCAGTGACCAGGCCTTTAAAGAAAACGCAGTCCTTCCCCATCCTCTTCCAGAAGCCATCAGCTGGGAAGAGCTGTACTTTAGCATCTTTAAGGACCCTTTTCAACGGCTGGGCTTTTTTTTTTTTTTTTTTTTTTTTTTTTTTTTTTTGTGGGAGGCATGGAGTTGTCACAGAAACCTTCAGTGTCTCTCATTCTCAGTTATGAGTCTGTAGTCAACACAAGCTTCCTTGCCCAGCAGCAGCAGCACAGATCATAGACTGCCTTTGGTGTCCAGTGGTCACATGAACCATGGACATCACCATGGCTTCCAGACTGTAGCACAGGTTAAGGTAAGCAGCATGGCTCCTCTGCTGGCAGGAGGGACAATGAACATCAACATAGTCTCCAGAGGCGGCACAGACCATGGGAATCTTTCCAGGACACTTAACCCATAAAGTGAACCATTTTTCATCTTGGACATCCTGCTGCTGAGTAGACTCAGGATGATCATGCACTTGACCAGTGTCTGGGGGCAGGACTACATGAGCTCTATCTAGGCTGTTATATAGCACCCAGCCCTAGATACCAGCATCCCTGCTGGTCCTGGGAATACAAGTTGTGTTTACAGCTGGAGGGCAGAGCTGTTCTTGTGCTTTCCTCCAAGCAGGGCGAGGAATAAGAGCGACAGAATCAGCCCAAAGTGCAGAAAACCACTTTAAAAGCATCTTCCCATAAGACCTGCCACTTGTCACTGTTCTAGAGATACTGTGCAGTCTCCAGTCTCATCCTCAGTCTCCTGGCAAAGCCTCCATGGGTCTCTCAGTCTCCTCAGACAGGCTCTGCTGCCCCTTGGGTTCTGGTGGTCACCATCATCTTGAATCAAAAATAACTTTATAATTTTAAAGTATTTCATTTTTTTTGAAATTCACATAGGTGGTTTGATACATTTGACTATTAGTTCTAGTTTATCACATGAAATTTAATGTCCATTCAAATAATCACAATCATCTATCTGAAATGTTTTTTAAATTTGAATATACTCCCTTTAAGTTAATCATGCTACTCTATCAGCACAATCTATCACACTGTAATTTAAAATAGGCAAAATATGATTTCCTTTAAGTAAAACATAAGCATAAATTTCTACGTGCCATCTCTGTCTCATGGCATGAGAAATGTCCCACGCACCACTGCAGTGAAACACTAACTAATGAATGTTGCCTGGAGCTCTGTGTTGACCAGGTCAGCAAGAAGAGGAAAAAAAAAATCTTCTTTTAAAACACGACTTGTAATTACAAAGATTTGCTCTGAAGGGTGAAAGAATTATTCACAGAACGATAATTGAACCTTGTTGGAATAGGGAAATAAGTAAATAAAATAAACTTTTGGTGATTAAACCATCTTTATGGTTATCTCCGAGGAGGCATTTAGATTAATACAAATTAAATGAGGAATTTTGTGCTTGGCAGTTATGCCTTAAAGCACTGAAGTTGTTTAGTATGATGCAAGACCATGTGAGCAGGAGTGTGTAATGGCAGAGAGGTCTTCCTTTCATCTGACCACCTGGGCACTGAGACCTTCGAGAATGTGGCTGACTGTCAGCTTTCAACTCCAAGGTGTTTCTGTTCTGCTCCTTTGCTGTCAAACATTCAGCAGTGATTTGTCATACACACCAGTCATTTTCAGAGGTGCCCCAGGCCATACAGGACTTAACACACTGGGCCAGGGGTTCTGGTGTTAGTTACAGTCTGAAGAGAGGCTTAACATCAAGGCTCAGGTGCGTGATCGAGGCTCTCCTATCAAAAAAAAAAAAGTAAGATTGACCATCCTGGAGATCCTGGAGCCAATACATGGTTTTTTCTTACAAATATGACAAAAGAATAAGGAGGGGAATGGGCAGAGCCTATCATCTAGCAATATCTGAGCCATCTTCTAGAGAGGTTCTCACGGTTTGCAAAAATTAATGAGGATGTAATTTTATATCATTGAAGAATCATGTTTTTTTTCTATTTTCTAAGAAAATATTTGTATATTTTTTTACCAAATGAAGTTTATCAAGATGCATTATATATATATATAGATAGATAGATAGATAGATAGATATAGATGAATTTATAATAAAATTAAAAGTATGCACGTTTCTTTATATTAAAAAAGGATATACTGAAAATGTGTTATGTTTTAAGAGCTGTTTTATGTAAGTACAATGGTATATTGTTAAACACCAAGTTCAGCCCAGTATTAATTAGTCTAACATACTTCCAATTTAACTATTCATAAACTAATCACTTTAAACCATTTTATGTGCTGAAATAACATGGTTCTTATTATGTAATTACTGGGTATAGCAGGGTGAAGATATTCCAGCACTTTCAATGCTCTCATGTGTGCAATAGAATGTAGTTCTACAGAGAATCACCAAGGAGAAAGCAAAACATTTTTAATATTTTTTCTGTAAAATCTCTGCAGTCTTTCTCTGTGAAATCCTTAAAGATTATAAGAGTGTTTAGATGACAACATGAATCATTTCCATAATAATACTTATTCATCTATGCCTATAATCACTATAATCTGGAATGGAAAAGTGAATTAAAGTATCCACTTATAAACCAGAGAGCTGTTTTATACAATAAAAGGGCTGAGATTATTGTAATAGTCATATAAAATATAAATGTACTTAAAACTGAATGAATGAATATTTGTTATATACAAGACAAACTGGGATTTTTAACCCCCTGTCATGATTAATTTTAATAGCACAGTTGTGATTGATGCTTATACTACAATAACAATTATCGAACATATGCTTTATAATAAACACAAACCATTCAAATTTAGAGATGTATCTCTCTTCACTTCTAATTTTTACAAAATTATAGCTAACATATATAGAGAGTGGAAGGTTAAACCAATGGTATTCTCTAATGATACATGCAAATGACAGATAAACTAATATTTCGCAGCATCGTTAGCTGAGGATGAGGGGAACCCCTCCAAAATTCAAAGCAATCTTTTCTGGCTATAACACAAATATCCTAGCAAAAGTGTTCAGTGCTGCGGGATAATGCTTTTGTACACTGGTTTAATAAAATGCTGATTGGCCAGTAGCCAGGCAAGAAGAACAGGCAAGATAAGCAGATAAAGAGAATTCTGAGAAGAGAAAGGCTGAGTCAGGAGAGGCCAGTCCCCTGTCCAAGAAGCAGCCTGTAATGGCACACAGATAAAGCCACAGAACACATGGTGCTAATATATATATATATATATATATATATATATATATATATATATATATATATATATATATATACAGAAATGGGCTGAGTTTAAGTGTTACAGCCAGTCAGTAGTTAGCCTGAGCTAATGGCCAAGCAGTTATAAATAATATTAAGCCTCTGTGTGATTATTTTATAAGCAGGCCATGGGACTGAAGGCTGCATGCAGAACTGGAGAAACTTTCAGCTACAAATGGCACCCAGAGTGGGAGAGATTTATCCTGACCGTGGGCAGGCCAGGACACAGGAAATCTTCCAATTACATTTCAGCCACAGAAATCGCTGTTTCAGTCAAGTGTCTGCCATCACCAAGTCAGGCATATATCTATGAAACTGGAAGATCAAATGGTTAGTAACTACCTGGAAACCTAAAGACTAGGGGAAGTAAAGCTGAAAAAATACTTTAAAGACTATAATTTACATCCATGTTTTTTATGAAGATCATTTTAAAAGCTGATTATTTTGAAATGGCTAGCATATTTGTACTTATTCACAATTTGTGATAAGTTGAAATAATAATTAAAATAATTAGCATAAGGAAAATGTCATGTATAACTACAAGTTTGGTTTATGATAAAACAGTAAGCTATATTTGTATTTAGAAATTTTATTTTAAATATTATTTATACTTAATTGTAGTTTCTATGTGTGATTAAAGGTGTTTAAAATTATCTAACCATTTCTTTGTACCACTAGAAATCAAATGAACAGACATATCTTTATTAGCAAATTAAGGGACATGAAAACATTGAGTAAAATAGGGAAAAACCAATAAACAATGAGGTCAGCACAGGATGGATGTGTGTGCAGAAGACAGCAGTGGGGAGGGAAGAGAAACATGAGAGAGAAGACCAAGGGCCAACCCTTAATGTCTGGTAACAGGCAAACATCCATGGTTAACAGACAATAAACTTTTAAGAGGGGTTCTCCCATTCTAATGATATTGATTTTCATACTTTTCATATTTTTATTACCTGACAGAAGTCATCAAAATTATATTGCTAGCACTTACGCCACTTAAAGATCCATATTTCCCTTGGAGGAAATAAGAAATTAATGGTAGGCTTAATTCCACCTGGTGCTTAAGTCATTCTTCACACAAAAAATTAAGTGATTGAGAATGTCTTTAGACTGTCAGACCATATTCTTTCTGAGAAGTGACCTTGATGAATTCATACATCCTGTATGCTGTTTCCTTTATTTCATGAATACTACTAAATATCTGTACAACCTCAAAAATACTTTCTGGAGTTTTGATTTTTGTTTGTTTGGTTTTTTTTTTTTTTTGATTATTGAGTTTGAATTTCAATACTTTCATGAGTTTTACTGTTAGAGTTGTCAGAGCCACTAACAATAACTAACAGAGACAAAAATGATGCAAACTTTACTGGATGACTTTATTAGATATCTCCATTGGTCGAGCTGGAACAGGGACAGAGTGGGAGGGCAGAGATGGAGATACCATGATAGATGAGGACATCATGGGAATCGGAAGAGGCAGGGTGCCAGGGAGGCTCTCAGGAATCCACAATGATGACCCCACCTTAGAGTGCTGGCGGTGGTTTAGAGGGTACCTGGACTGGGCTACTCTGGTGACCAGTTTAGTGAATACCCTAACCGTCATCACAGAGCCTTTGTCCAGTGTGACTGATGGAGGTAGATGCAGAGATCCACAGCCAGGCTGAGCTCCGGGAATCCAACTGATGAGAGAGAGGAGAGATTCTGCAGGCAGGGGACGTCAAGATCATGTTAGGAAGACGTGCAGAGATGACAGGTCACACTAGTGGAAGCCCATGAACTGTAGACTAGTGGCTCTGGAGTGCACATGGGACTGGACTAGGCCCTCTGGATATGGAAGACAGTTGTTTGGCTCAAATTGTTTCTGCGGCACCCAGGCAGGGGGATTGGGATCAGTCCCTGGTGCATGGGCAGGCTTTTTGGGAACCCGGTGCCTGTGGTGTAATGCCTTGCACAGCCTTGGTGCAGTGGGAAGGGGCTTGGACCTGCCTAGGTTCAGTGTGCAGGGCTCTGCTGACTTCCCATGGGAAACCTTGATTTGGGGGTTGTGGGGATGTGGGATGGGTTGGGAGGGAGGGCTGGAAGGTGGAAGGAGAGAGGAGGGGGGATCTGTGGTTGGTATCTAGAGTGAGTAGAAAATTTCTTAATAAAGAAAAATGAAAAAAAAGAGTATAAAATAAAACAAAAATACAGAATTCAAGGCTACTAAGGAGTTCCAAATTATTTTCATAATATTCTTTTACTCTATTTTTATTGAACATAATTTTAAACAATATATTTAGATCTCCATATTCTTAATGTTCCATATAAAAATGCCTGTGCCCATCAAAATAATTTTAATCTTCTCATATATTGGAATTATATTAAATAACTGCTATGAACTAAAAATTACCATTCAGTTTATATTGAGGGCCTCTACTATATCTATAAGTAATTTGTCTAGACTGAAATTCTTAGAGTTTTCTGAAAACCTCTTTTTGATGAGTTTATTGGCAATCTCAGGACATTTCAAATTAAGTCACTATAAGATGAAAACTTTTACTTTCTCCTCTGTACCTGTCAGAACACATTTAGAATACATTATATTCTGTGCAATACCCATCCACAGAAACCTCTCACCTTGGAGGAAGACAATAGTCTCAGAAAAGAGTATTGCATTCCCCATCCATTTGACCCAACAGCCTCCTCTATAAAGTGAGTACAAAAATATCTGAATTGCCTTTCTCACAGGGTACTTATGAAGAGCAAACAAGATGTCTACTCCCTGTAGCCAATGTATATTTAGAAAGTAAAGCTCCCTTGCAGTGAAGACTAACTTTCTAGAGATATGAATCATTTGTGATATTACATAAGACAAAACCTTTCCTCCTACATAAGAGTTTATCTGCAACTTATTAATTAGAAACATGATTATCCTAGAATACATTGCTTCTTTTTATTAGAAAATGTTGACATAGTAGCTGTTGTGGAATACAGTCATCAGAAAATTTTCACAATTATTTATAATAAAATGATGGTATATATATTAAAGTTTATGTGAGAATATTTATATAGTGCATTTAAATAATGTAGGTATTTCCTACTGAATTATTTCTCATAAAGGAAACAAATGAGGTTACCTCATATGCCTACTAACTTTCACATCTTACTAGTCAGGTTACAAAAGTTTTATATTTCTAAAGTAAGAAAGCCACATTAAACAAGTGACTATTGAGTTTCTGTCATGAAAACCACTCATACAGTTGTATCCTTACTGGTTTAATTTGAAATTGCAAATGACTGTCCTTTGTAACGCTCAGATTATCTCAAACCACACTTTTACTTGGTGAGTATTCATTTCATTGCCACTGTGACAATGCACAAATGTCAGGAGTTTTGGAAATGTGTAGCTGAATAAACTCACACTGACCTTCCAGTGAACTGTGAATTGCAGGCATTTCCAAACTATCCTGAAAATGTTTTGCTCACCAATATATTTGAAATGCTTATAATCTTACTAACTCAATGAATTTTCCTATTTCTGTGACATTATTTTTCTGTACTGATATGCTAGAAGAATCACAGTCTTTAATAAGTTAAAAGTAATATTCCTCATTGACACATTTACATCTAAACTTCAGGTCCTATTTTGTACTGTTCAAAAAGACTTTTAGCAGATTTAGCTATGTTGAGAGGATAGAAAGTAACCACATAAATAAGGAAATTCTTTTACTTTAAACTTGCAGAATGTGGTGTTCTTTGAGTGACTGTCAGCTACTTAATGCATTAAAAGATTATCCCTCATGGGTAGTTCTTTAAATATGTTTTCTTTTAATTTGCTTTCAGTCCCAAGAAAGATTATTTCCACATGAGATGTACAAATTTCATCCTCACCCTGCATGAAATTAGAGTTACCACTAGGGATGGGTAAGCTTTACTCTAAAGAAAATTAGCTTCATTAAAACTAAGCTTTCTTCCAAAAAAGCAATAAAATCTTAAACATTTTCTGAATGAATAGGCAAATAAGTTCAGATAGAACTGTTCATTTTTGTAATATATTTTCCAGGTTGGGCCAGTGGCAAGGATTAGATCCATCTGTCAAGTGAACAAAGACACTCTCTGTAACACAACTCTATGAAGGCAGTATCACATAGTCAAATTGCTTGATGTGAAGAAGACCATTGCATTAACTTACTAACACAGTGAAATGAAACATGAAGAATCTGTAATATGAATAAAAATCCTTGCAAGGGTGGAAGATGAGTTTTCAAGAAACAGAGTATGAAGTAAAAAGTCACCATAAGACTATTTCTTCCACTTTCAGCATTATTTGAGTCTATAGGTTTTTGTCTAGGCTTGAAGCTTCTTGAAATTTCCTTCTTCCATACTAGCATGTCTATTGGTGCCATCATTTTTGAGGTCATCCTTAGGTAGGCATGTTGCTGAGAATTCATGAATGAAGTTTCTTTGTTACACCTAGGAAGCACAATCTCACAGCAAAATTCCTGATCCTGTACCTTTTCCAATCTCTTCATCCCCTCTTTTTCAATGTTCCTTGACCTTAGCTGTGAGAGTTATGTTGTAGATACATCAGTTATGTGTGGGTTCCACAACTCTGTGCTTTAGGCAGATTTTTTTAATTGTGTCCCATGTTTTCTTGATGAAGCATGAGAATGACAGTTCTCTGTGAGTGTAAGGATAAATATTTACAATGTGTTTTGTATTATGTTGATTTATCAAAATGGTGATTGTAAGTTCGTCTTTAGTATTCATGGCTTTACTATCCCTGGGAAGATGGCTATGTTTCCAGTACAAGTCAAGGTTTTCCTCTTGTTTAGCAGGTCTTAAGTCCAATTAAAAAGGTGTTGGTTATTGCCAAGGTATGATGTCACTACTGTGCACTTATGATTACCATGCCATGTTGGTATTGCTTCATAGACATCATAACTGGGTAGGAATATTGATTTCTTCTATCCTTTGGAAGCTTAAATGGAGACTTCTGGTACTATGTAAACTAGTCCTGAATGACACTGCTTTCAGGTCAGATCCAACTTAGGTCCTCTGGATCCTATGTCAGGAGTGGATAGTGTCTTCAGCAATAGTCATCTCTAGGGAAGAGCATAACAATTGGTTACCTGATACAAATTATCAGACATGAAAATTTATACACATAAGTTGTGTTATAGGGACTGAGGCAGATGTGTGTGTATGTGTCTGTGCATGCATGCTTGTGTGCACATGCACACACACACACACACACACACACACACACACAATTAGGTATTAAAGTACAAGAGGCCATAGATTTGAGAGAAAGCAAGGGGACGTATATAAAAGGTGATGGAGGAAACAACAAAGGAGGAGAGCGTGTAATTATAGTTTAATTTCAAATATATATAAAATAATAAAAAGCCACTTAAGCAATATAGGACAAGTGCTTAATAATGAATGCTCTTCATTGTTTTACCATATGGGGTTCCTTAAATCTTTTGGGATTCAATCAGGATGAAAACATGCAGGACAGGTTACCTGTAAGAAAAGCAGGAAAGATGGAGACAAGGACACAGAGACAGGGAGGTGAGTAAGATGGCAGGTGGGATGGAAAAAAAGGAAGGAGGTAGGAAGGAATGGTTATGTGTATGGGAGAAAGCATACTAGGCCTCAGCATTTCACAAAGAACTAGAGGTATCCAAGGAATGCTGAGATTAGAAGAAATTGTCTTCTCTAGAGAAGAACAGATCAACTAACAGATTATAAAATAAAAAAAATGGTCAACTCTGAAAACACTCATACTAATAACATTATACAGACTCAATAAGTTGTATATATATATATGTATATAATAACAATTAATGAAAACAAGAAACCGTGAATTTGAAAATTAGCAAAGAGCGGGTATATAAAAGGGTATGGAGGGGGGGAAAGGGAGTTCTATGTAGTTACACTCTCAAAAATATAACAAATATTTTTATTGATGGATTGGAAAAGTTTATTGTTGAAACTTCTTGTACCCCTTAGGCAAATTAGAACATAATACTTTATCAATTTTATTGAACACAATTTGTGGAGAAGAGAATTTTTCTCATTTTGATAAAACATTGCTAGACAAGGCATCAGGAATCTGCAACTACATTTTCTATAGATTATGCTATCTGTTGAAGCATAGACTGTTACATCAGATTCTCAACTGAGCAAACAGGGATAGTGACAGATTCCATGCATGGTGCATTGTATGTGTAACATAGAGCAGGAGGTGTGGGAGATGAGAATTCATCAAAGCAATATGGAGCCAAACTATTCCTTGGGTAGTACTAGCACATTATGAAAATGGGAAACTGTCCAAATGTCAAGTATGAATGGCCAATATATAGGGAAAAAAGCTGATCAAGTTAGGTTAATAATTAATGAGATCATATTTGTGTTGATTTTTCCTCCAGCCTCATCAAATATGTGAATACTTTATACATTTTCAGTCCAAACCTTATGAAATTGAAACATATACAACCCTCCAGAATGACTATCTATGTGTTATATGGCAATTTCATTGTCTCTAAGAAGAAGCAGTTTTAAAGAATGCAAAATTTAATTTTGACTAACATTGGTAAAGGCAGATATATGAAGGATAATTAAATCCATGCATGAACACAGTTGCTTCAAAGCAGTGTGCTGTCACATGTGAAAACCAACTGGTTTTCACAGTTGCTCTTTCTTACTCACAGGAAGGTCTGTGAAGATGTTCATGTCTGGAATATATCTGTCTTTTGGATAACATGGAGACCAGCCATCTGCAGATCTTCTAGGTGCTCTGCATTTAGGAAGTGGGAGACAAAAATACATAAGAGAATAAGTATTCTTGACTCACAAGTCCCCTCTCTTGGGACATTTGTAATTATTCCCCACAAATATATGGTGAGATCACAAAACCACAGAGGGAAAAAATGACTGAGACTTTGGTAAATTCCTAGCAAGAGCAAAGATTCCATAAAGAGTAAGTGAGAAATGAATCTTGCTGAAGGTAGAAATGTATGATATATATATATATATATATATATATATATATATATATATATTATTTCAACTAATCACTAAAGTAAACACAGAAACAAATTTAGTGAGTTAAATATTTCACATTGCTTGAGAAAACTGGTAGTGGATTTAATTTCTTATTTTATGTCACAGTCCAATGTTTTTTTTCTGAAGCAAATGTCTAGAGGAGACCTCAGTAAACACCTAATGGAGTACCTTGATTATTTTCTTCATGAAATACCTATGTTTGGCATGAAATCTTTCTGTTATGTTCAAAAATCTAAATTGCAGGCATGTAATAACTGCAGTGCCGTATCACTATTTTTAGTGTGTTTCAAAGCTAATGATTTTAAGTTAATTATCATTTATCCAAAGACACAAAAATGGATATAATATTACCTTTATTAAAAGTACTTTTAGCTAGTAGTTGTAATAGGGAGAGCAGTGGTCAGTAGTCTGGATTACAATATCAGAATACAACACAATTTAACAAATTTCTACCAATAATAACTGCATTGTAAAAGCTTGGAATGACTATATGAAATATGTAAATTGGCTACTGATCCATTTTTAAAAATGTTCAGTGTAGGTCCTGCAGTCTTATGAATTTTTAAAAGCATGTGATGTGGAATAAGAAAATGAGGATATGGGATTCTAGCATGAAAATTGTTGTACATTTTCTACTTGTGTCAAGAGCTAGAAGCTAATGAAAGATAGATTCTCAGCCTAAAATGCCAATGAAAGTGCTTACCTTCGACAGTGTCGTTCCTTCTCCTCTAGCTGTCTACCGAAGCTATTCTTCTGTTATTATAAACATTTCACAATGACATTCTCAGTGATTCTTAATCTGTCATCTATTATTAGTCTCTGCAAGACTCAGAATCCCAGCAGATCAGTGTCTCATCTATCATGTTTCCAAGTACAAGAAGCCTTTCTCACACAGGAGAGTTCTGATCCTTGAATTCAGCAAGAATACAGAATAAAGCATTGAAAGAGGTAACATGATATCCTCTACTCTATGAGTTTAAATAGGCATTCAGACTTTAGGATACCTATCTGCTAAGTGATCCTGTCAGGGACTAACATTCAACAAACCACAGAAATAATGCTCAATGTTTCCAGGGCAGTATCCTGGCTCAATATATACTCACAACACAAAAGAGATATAGGCTCTTCCCTCCAGGATGTTATAGTGGAAAGAATAGTTTGTAGGCAATGGGTATTAAATGTGTAGTATGTGTATGTGTGATATTTGTTCATGTATGTGCTGTATATAAACCTACTTTAGGCAATTCTCCATGGAAAGAATATTTATTCTAGTAAACACCCAGTATGAAGGTAAGGGAATCCTCTAGGGAAAAAAGGGGGCCTAGATAATTAAAGTTATCACACTACTTTTCATTATCACACTATTTTTCAAGGCAAACCTTAAAATGTTCTGCCTTCTGTGATTAAGATTGCCCCAAATAGCTGGGTAGTGGTGGCACATGACTTTAATCCCAGCACTCAGGAAGTAGAGGCAGGTGGATCTCTGTGAGTTCGATGCCAGCCTGGTCTTCAGGACAGGCACCAAAGCTACACAGAGAAACCCTGTCTCAGAAAAAAATAAAGTTTGCCCCCAAACCATGTGAAACATAGGTCCTCAACCAGTTAAAAGGAAATTTAGGATCTCTCAAACTTAAAACATGCATTTCATAGGGCCAACCAGGATTCTCAGTGGGTAGAGACACTGGTTACCAAGCCACCCCCCCACATCTCCTCTTATTTTTAATAATAAATATTCTCATAATAAGCTTTCTAAATTAGCCAGACTTGAGACTTGTTGCAACCATCCTGAAAAGTGTAAGGTGATAAAAATCTAAGGGGTGCTTACAGCACATGCAGAATCAGTCATTCCTTCTGTTGGGGCACATAGTCATAACTATGTCCAAGACACAATTCTCCAAGATTAAATACACACATATACAAACATGTGTTTTTACACATACAAATAAACACACACATATATGCATATATTTCCAGATAATATTACATCTATTTCTCTGTATTTAGAATCCTGAATTTTATTTTTTATTTTTAGAATTTATTCTACATTCATTTATAATGTGTATGTTTTTGGGTCAGAGAGAACTTAAGTGAGTTAGTTCTATCCTTTCACATTGTGGGTTTCAGTGCTTGAAAACAGGTCACCAGGCTTGGAATCAAGTGTCTCTACCACTAAGCCTTCTGGTAAAATTTAGCACATTTATTATGTCTGAGAGTCAGAAATTTTCAAGGTATCACTTGAACAGGAATAATTTGACCAGTTTGGGTTATTGCTAATCATAGGTGGCTTATTCTATGAGGATAAGAAAATTCATAATCTGGTCTCATCCAAGCATATACTAGTGGCATATTTTAGTTTTTGGGTCTGCTATAAGAAATGACTTTTGGTAGCAAACAATTCCCTCCAAATTACTTATTTTTTGAATTTTTAGTTTTATTTAAAGGTTTTTTTTTATTTTACACACCATCCACATTTCCCCTCCCTCCCATATCCTACTCACTTCCTACCTTCCCCTGTCACATCCTTGGTCCACTCCTCAGAGAGGGTAAGGCCTCCCATGGGGAGTCAGCAAAGTCTGGCATATCAAGTTGAAGCAGGACCAAGCCCCTCTCCACTGTATCAAGGCTGAGCCAGGTATCCCTCCATAGGGAATTAGTTCCAAAAAGCCAGTTCATGCACTAGGCATAAATCCTGGTCCCACTGCCAGTGGCCCCACAAACTGCTCAAGTCACACAACTGCCACCCACATTCAGAGGGCCTAGTTCAGTCCCATGCAGGTTCCTCAGCTGTCAGTTCAGAGCCAGTGAGCTCCAACTAGCTTTGGTCAGCTGTCTCTGGGTTTTCCTATCATGATCTTGAGCCCTTTGCTCATATAATCCCTCCTCCCTCTCATTGAGTGGACTCTGGAACTCCACACAGTTCTTAGCAGTGGATCTCTGCATCTGCTTCCATCAGTTTTTGGGTGAAGGTTCTATGATGACAATTAGGATAGTCGTCAATCTGATTACAGGGAAAGGTCAGTTCAGGCACCCTCTCCACTAATGCTTGAAGTCTTAGCTGGTGTCATCCTTGTGAATTCCTTCGAATTCCCCTGGCACCAGGTTTCTCCCTAACCCCATAATGACTCCCGCTATCAAGATATCTCTTTGCTTGCTCTCCTTCTCTGTTCCCTCCCCTAAGTAGAACATCCCCATGTTTCCTCATGTTCTCCTGCCATCTCCCCTTACCTTCTTCCCCCATCCCCATGCTCCATATTTACTCAGGAGAACTTATGTATTTCCCCTTCCTAGGGGGATCCATGCATGTTTCTTTTAGGGTCCTCCTTGTTACCTAGTTTCTCAGTACAACCAAATTACTTCTTAACAGTTCCAGAGTTAAGGAGTTCCAAATGGCTTACAGTGGTTGAGATGTTAGCAGTGTTGTGAAGCTTTTGTGAGGATCTGAAAAAACAAATCTAGTTTTTGTTGTTATCCTTCTGCTGTTGTCAGATTTACAACCTTGACCCCATATCCTGGTTCTTGTCCTTTCCTGTCTTCAAAGTCAACAGTGGTCTGTATTAATATCTTCCTCCCATCCTCTC
Source organism: Peromyscus maniculatus bairdii (assembly GCF_049852395.1). Taxonomy (NCBI): domain Eukaryota; kingdom Metazoa; phylum Chordata; class Mammalia; order Rodentia; family Cricetidae; genus Peromyscus; species Peromyscus maniculatus. Next base: position 30,086,412 of record NC_134857.1, on the reverse strand, counting down.
TTATTCTGTCTCTGATTCTGCAAAATTTCTATCCCACATTAAAGAGCTCTGGGTTTACCTTGCTCCTACATGGATTACATCTTTAAAAGTCAACTGGTTAACAAGTTTAATACAGATTGAAGCTGTAATTTCTTTTCCCATGTATGCTAACACAGTCACATTCTAGGGAATAGAATGTAGACATCTGTGTAAGAGACAGTGTTTTGCATACCACAGCAATGTGTTCCAAAATGGTAGAATTATTCTTGTTGTGGGCCTTCGATATTTGGCTCAGGCTGGAAGTCTTCCAAAGAAGATGCAAGACTGTTATTATTTCTCAATTTCTATAAGGAATTGTGCCAGAATTTTGAAGGGTATTGAATTGAATCAGTAGATTTCATTTAGTAGGATGACCATTTTTACAATTTTAAACCTACTCTTCTGCCTTAGTCTCTGTTCTATTGCTATGACGAGACACCATGGCCTCAATAACTTGTATAAAGAAAAGCATTTAATTGAGGTTTGCTTACAGTTTCAGAGGTTCAGTTCATTATCACATGGCATGAAGCATTGCTGGAAGCATGATAGGAAGTATGGCTATGCTCGGGCAGACATGGTGCTGGAAAGGAGCTAAGAGTTGTACATGTAGATCCTCAGGCAGCAGGAAGAAAAAAGTCACTGGGCCTGGTTTGGCCTTCTTCAAATCCCAAAGCCCACACCAAGATACACACTTCCTCTAATTGGGACACACCCACTACAAAAAGGCCACACCCACTTCAACAAAGCAACACCCACTCCAACAAGGCCTTACCCCCTAACTTATTCCAAGTTGGGCCACCTCCTAATGAGTAAGCATTCAGATATTTGAGCCTAATTGGGTTCATTCCTATTCAAACCATCATGCATTCCACAAGAATGGGAGGTATTTTCATCTTCTAAGGTCTTCTTTGATTTCTTTCTTTAATGTCTTAAAGTTTTTTTTTTTTTTTGTTAGAGTTATCCCAATAGTTACTTTGAGGTTATTTATAAAGCACCTTTCCTCAATTTCTTTCTCAGTATGTTTGTCATTTATATATAAGTAGGTTATTGAATTTTGTGTGTTAATTTTGCATCCTGCTACATTGTTGAAAGTTTTTTTTATCAGATGTAGAAGTTTATTGGCGGAGTTTTTAGGGACCTTTTATTTATAAAATCATAATTGCAAATAAAGATACTTTGACTTCTCCCTTTCCTATTTGTACCCTCTTGATCCTCTTCAGTTGTCTTATTGCTGTAGCTGAGATGTTAAGTACTCCATTGAAGAGTTGTGGAGAGTGGGAATATCCTTGTCTTGCACCTAATTTTAGTGGAAATGCTTGAGTTTTCTCTCTGGTTAAGATGATATTGATGCTGGGTTTGCTGTTAATTGCCACTATTGTGTTAAGGTATTTCCCTTGTATCCCTAGTCTCATAAGACTATTTGCTTACCTCTGCTGTATCCAAAGACACAGTCAAAAGAACCACAAAATGCTGGGTGGTGGTGCACACCTTTAATCCCAGCACTTAGGAGGCAGAGGCAAGTGGATCTCTGTGAGTTCGAGGCCAGCCTGGTCTGGGAAGTGAGTTCCAGGAAAGGCTCAAAGCTACACAGAGAAACCCTGTCTTGAAAAACAACAACAAAACAAAACAAAAACAAAAACAAAAAAAACTACAAAACACAAAATGCCCAACAAAGCTCAAGCCTAACATTGTCTTTGTGATAATGTCACAATACTGAGACCTCACTTTAGCACTGTCATCTTGCCCACATGTTTTATGCTAAAATCCCAATTAAAGCAATGATATGAAGGTATGGGATCTGGAAAAATACTCTTTTTGATTAATTTCAGTAATATGAATTCACTTTAGTTTTCTGAAAATCAGAAGTGGATGTAGGGTGAACTCTGCAACTGATTCACTGTGAATCAAAAAAAGAGGATTGAAGAGTTGTTTCAGTTGTCAAAGCACACACTATTCTTCTGAGGACCAGATTTTCTTTCTAGGACCCACAGCTCCCTGAACCTCCAGTTCCAGGGGATCCCTCCTCTGATCTCCAATCACTGCAGGAATCTGGTACATAGACATACATGTAAACAAAACATCCAAATACATAAAATAAAGAAATTTAAAAGCAAAATTGAAGAAAATTAAAGCATGGAACCTGCAGGAAAACATGTAGAATTGGAAATTATTTTGCTATTCAAATTAAGCTGTGAGCTGTGAGCTGTGAGCTGTGTGTGTGTGTGTGTGTGTGTGTGTGTGTGTGTGTGTGTGTGTGTGTGTGTTATGTGTATTGTATATGGGTCTGTGCAGATAAATGGAGTATGTTTATATGAACATGCATGTGGAAATCAGAGGTCAAAGTTGGTTGTATCACTTATTACTTTCCACCTTGGTTTTTGGAGAAGGATCTTTCTTTCAGTCTGGTAGTCGTAGTCTTTCAAGAAAAGCAGGACAAGCAAGCTCGAGGGATATAGCTGTCTTCTCACCATACTTCTGGTAACATTCAATTCCTGCCAAGCGCAGCTTTTTAAGTGGGCACTTAGTATCCAAACTTAGATATAGATATTTGTGCTGTAGGTACATTACCCATTGTGCAGTTTCCTTAGTCCTTCACCATGGTCTTTGAGGAGATGTCAACACAAAGTCACCAAGCATTAGATAATCCATTGTCTCTTAGAAATGACTATGCCACAGAATTCCTCCTTTGCTCACTCAGTGGCTTCTATATGCTATAATAACTATGATCTTTCTGCTTACTCCTGTGGTATTCTGTGCTAAGTAACCAGGGCCTTTATTAAGTCATGTTCATACAGTCATCTATACTGTACATCACAAAACTCTCAACATTTATTATACATGCTACCTGTGTGTATGTTGCACTAAGAAATATAAATAGAACCTGATGAATAAGTGTTGGGAGGCATAAGAGGGCTCAGAGTGGGGGTATTGATGATGAGCTGGAGGGAGGAACAAGTGAACAAAAGTGTTTTAATTCTATTGAAAATGTGATTTTATTTGGTTTCTGCCCTTCCATTATTTGTGCCCTAGCCTCCTTTCTTCGGACACCAGGATGTGATCAGTTCTGCCAAGAGTGGGCATCTTTTCAAGAATCAGGCCATATTCAGCTCCAATGTCAAGAAGATGAACCCATTGGCAAGAAGCCAAAAGAGTTTGAGTCCAGCATATCTCAGGAGCTGCTCCAGCTGGAGATAAATTTACATCTAAAGGCATAGCTACTAGATCTCAGCATTTATTCAGCCAAAGAAATTATACTTATTGATGGTCCTAAAACTATCACAGCTTTTCTACCAGTTCCTCAGTTGAAATTTTTCCCAAGTCTGGTTTATTCATGAATTACAAAAAAAAAAAAAAATAGGGTAATGTACATAGTCTTTATTGCTCAGAGAAGAATTCTAAGTCAACTCAAGAAAGCCATTCAAAAGAGTCCCAGAAGCCACCCCCATGACAGCAGTGGTCAGTGTCAGCCATCCTTGAAGACTGGTCTTCCCAAGTGAAACTGTGAGTGAGAGGATCCCTGGGCAGTTTTACAAAGGTTCATTTAGACAAAGCACAGCAGAACAATGTGGAGCACAAGCTTGAAAACTTTCCTGGTGTGTGTAAGAAGCTCATTGGCAAGGATGTTGATTTTTAATTCCCCAAATTTCTGATGTAAACAAAAATCACTAGATAAAGTGCCATTCATAGAAAAAACACACACACACACACACACACACACACACACACACACACACGATCTAACTGAATTTCATTAAAAATAAAACAATAATAACAAAAATAAAGTATATAGCATTTATATCAATATTTCTTATGTTGAAAGTACTTTTTGTTCTTGATTATACTTATATGCTCCTCAGTCTTAAGTCATTCTGGATCATTCTTTCACCCTCTGGAATGTCAGTGAATGGAACACTTCATTTTATGTCAACAGAAAGAATGACAGTGAAGATATTCATGACTTGGAAGAATTTGCCAACATTTGCTGAAATTATCTGAACTTTTTCACCTTCTAATCATGCTGGATTAGGCTGCATTCTGTAATGCAGATGTAATGTGATGATCAGCTGACCAGTCAAGAGAATTTTTATGAACAACAACAAAAAGCCTCAAATTCATCAGTGTTCACCCCATTAAGATTAAGCATCCAATTGATATATTTAAGTGTATTTTATATATGTTTTCTTTCCTGTATTTTTTAAAATTTCTGCTTATTTTAGTTATACATCTAAAATATATTTAATAAAGTTTTAGTCTCACTAGAATATTTTAATAGTATTATGCATGTTGTTACATCTAATCTTTTAGTCCATTAAAACTATAATTGACTAAAATCCCAGCAACCAGGCATTTCCATTATTAACTCTTAATCAGATTATCTAGAATAGAAAACACAGCCTAAGTCAGGTCCCTTTCCTTCTGGAGGCAACTGGTACAAACAGACGTGGAAGAAGGAAAAATCTCTTTCCTTGGTCTCACTGTTGTTGCTGGGGCCAGTATTCAATTCAGCTTCCCCAAAAGAGCAACACAGACAGAAAAACAACAACATCCCTCCAGGAATCCTCCTGGACTTCAGTCCCTGACAGAGGCTGCAGAGACATCCACTCTAGAGGACTGGACAACTACTGCATTCTTGGTCTTCCTGTAATGACACAGCCATGCTCCACTGGCCATGTGTAGCCTAACATACACATTCAATCTATCAGTTCTGTTCTGACTGATATACATATTGAAACCATTTATGAATTGCCACAGAGTCCAAATTCACACACTGTGTGACTAAAATTATATGAAATACTCATGTGTTTTCAAATTTGCTTCCTTCTAACCACTGTTTCACATCACTTCTGGTGGAGAATCCAAGATCTCATGGAAGAATCCTCTGGTGGTAGGACATGTTGGCAAAGGTACTCCTATGCATACACAGGTTACTTGTGCTAAGGTATTTCTACTATAGAAGTGAGACTTTTTGTTTGTTTTTTTATCTCTTTATTCCCAATCCCTTATCTATGTGTAGGATTCCATTATCTTTTTTCAATGTATTAAAATGAATTTTATTTATTTATTTATTTGTTTGTTTGTTTTTATTAAGAAAGTTATAATTCATTTTACATACCAACCACAGGTTCCCCTCTTATCCCTCCTCCTACAGCCTCTTCAGCCTTGCTTCCCAAACCCACCCCCCATTCCCTTCTTCAACAAGGTATAAGGCCTCCCATGGGGAGTAAGTAGAGCCTAAAACATTCAGTTGAGAAAGGTCCAAGCCCCTATCCCCCAGCATCAAGTCTGCCTCCAGCATCAAGGCTATGCAAGGCATCCCACCATACACATACAAAAAGCCAGCTCATACACCAGGGATGGATCCTGATCTTACTGCCAGAGGGCTCCTTAAGAAGACCAAACTACACAACTGTCCCACTAATGCAGAGGGCCTAGTCCAGTCCCATGGATATTCCACTGCTATTGGTGTAAAGATAGCTTGGTTTGGTTGTCTTTTTAGGTTTCCCCATCATGATCTTGACCCCTCCCCCTTGCTCATAGAATGCCTATTCCCTCTCTTTGACTGGACTCCCAGAACTCAGCCTGGTGCTTGGCTGTGAATCTCTGCATTTTGCTTCCATCAGTTACTGGATGAGGACTCTATGATGACAGTTAGGGTATTTATTTTAAATGAAACTTCTTGGTGGTTGATGATGTAGCTCCATTGACAGAGAACAAACCTAACCCACACACATCTCTGCTATTGTTCCACAACATCATATAAACCAGGAGTGGTGGTTCACATAGGGAATCCTAGCCCTTGAGTTCTGGAAGCACTGAGATCAGTATTATTTCAAGGTCATCTTCAAATACAAAGCAAATTTAAGGTCAGCCTTTGCTAAAAAGGAATTTGTCTAAAAAAAAAAACAAAAACAAAAACAAAAACAGTAATTTTAGTTGAATTGGTGAACCAGTGATAAATATAGCAGAGATCATTAAGTGTGAGATTTTACAAATGACATACCTAAGTCAAGTTTTCAATAAAGGAATCACCACAAAGATAATTTAGAGAAGTTTGAGAACAATACTGAAGTCATGGATAAGAATTTTTATTTCTTTTTACTTTTTAATCTTATGTCCAAAAAGATGGCAAATGGGGATAGAGACTTACTGTGAGGCTAGGGTTCCTGTGTTGGACCCCTGGGATCCACATAGTCACATTAAACATTAAAATCCAGATGAGAACACTGGGTTCAGACTAACATGATTTCAAAAGTACATTGGATACTGGAAAATTGAGATGTAATGTCTGTTATGAGTTTCGTTTCATTTTGCTTGTCTGTTTTGTTTTACTTTTTTTCCCCCTGAAATAAAATCTTTCTCTTACCCAGATTCTTTTTTTTCATTTTCGTTCTCTTTTCATTTACTTTACATACCAATCACAGTTTTTCCCCCTCCTCTCTTTCCATTCCCTTCCCCAACCTCCCATCCATCTTTCCCATCCACTCCTCCTCCATTCAGAAAGGATCAGGCCTCCTATGGGAGGCAACCAAGCATGGCATATCATGTTGAGACAGGACCAAGGTCATCCCCCTGCATCAAGGCTGGCCTAGGCAGCTCTGCATGGGCAATGGGTCTCAAAAAGGCAGCTCATGCAGCAGGGACAAGTCCTAATCCCACTGCTAGGGACCCCACAAACAGATCAAATGACATAAGTAACAACTGTCACCCACATTCAGAGTGCCTAAGTCTGTCCCTTGCAGGCTCCCTACCCATTGGTCCAGAGTCTGTGAGCTCCAATTAGCTCAGATCTGCTGTTCCTGTGGGTTTACCCTTCATGATATTGACTCCACTTGCTGGCACAATCCCTCCTCCCTCTAGTCAACCTGAACTTGTTCCAGCACTTGGCTGTGTATCTCTGCATCTGCTCCTATCAGTTACTGGATGAAGACTCTCTGCTGACAATTAAGGTAGTCACCAATTTGATTACAGGATAAATCCAGTTTATGCACACTCTCTACTACTGCTAGGAATCTTAGCTAGGGTCATCTTTGTTGATTCCTGGGAGTTTCCTTGGCATCAGGTTTCTCTGTAACCCCAAAATATCTCCCTTTACCTAGATATCTTTTTTAGTACTCTCTCCCTCTGTCCCACCCACAACTCAAGCAACCCAATCCCTCATGTTCCCATGCTGTCATCCCCTACCCTCCAGAACCTCCTCTAACCCAGTCTACCCAGGAGATCTCATTTGTTTCCCCTCCCTGGAATATCTATGCATCCCTTTTAGGGTTCTTTTAGTTACCTGGCTTCTCTGGAGCTGTGGATTGTATCCTGATTAGCCTTTGCTTTACATATAAAATCCACTTATGAGTGAGTACATACCATGTTTGTCTATCTAGTTCTGGGGTATCTCAGGATGATTTTTCTATTTCCATCTATTTGCCTGCAAATTTCATGGTGTCATTGTTTTTTTGTTTTGTTTTGTTTTTTTTTTTACCAACGAATAGTACTTCATTGTGTAAATGTACCACCTTTTCTTTATCCATATGAAAAATACTGTGATGAACATAGTTGAGTAAGCATCCTTGTGGTTTGATTGAGCATCCTTTGGGTATATGCCCAAGACTGGTATAGCTGGATCTTGAGGTAGATTGATTCCACATTTTCTTAGAAACTGCCATACTGATTTCCATACTTTATATGAAAAAAAAAAACAAGGATCACTAAAACAATCCATCCATATAATGATGAAAATTCCAGAGGTATCAACATCCCTGACTTCAAGCTCTACTATAGAGCTATAGTAATAAAAGCAGCATAGTATAGGCATAAAACCAGACAGGCGTATGAGTAGAATTAAATGGAAGACCCTGATGTGAATCCACATACTTAAGAACACCTGATTTTTGACAAAGAAGACACATTTATACAATGGAAACAAGAAAACGTCTTCAACAAATTGTGCTGGCATAACTGGATGTTCACATGTACAAGATTGCAAATAGATCTGTTTCTGTCATCATGCACAAAGCTCAAGTTCAAGTGGATCAAAGACCTCAACATAAATCTAGTTACACTGAGCCTGACAGAAGAGAAAGTGGGAAGACACCTTGAATGTATTGGCACAGGAGACTACTCCTGGGTATAACACTAGTAGCTCAGACACTGAGAGCAACAATTAATAAATGAGACTTCCTTATTCAGATTCTTTGAGAATATAATAGAGATAAGAAGCTTCTAGAGTCATTGATCAGGATTATTGAGGTAAATGTAGTCATATTGTTCTAAGCTGGGCAGGTCCCAAACTTTCCAAGACCTTGCTGATAAGAATTGAGAATTTTAACTTGGATCAAAACTGTAGTGTTTGGCATAGGGATGAAATAAGTCAACAACCTTTTCCTTTTCCCCTATTTCTGCTCTTCTCACCTTAGCCTCATCTGAGCTTAGTTATAGAAATATCAAAGTATCAGGAGTCATTCTTTTTCTTCATGTTTTCTGAGCTATGACTTAAGGGAAAATTCATTAAAAGTATTACAAGCCTCTGTCACTGGGTATAATTTAGAATTTGGACGCAATCATTCTTGTCAATACTATTGCATTTGTTTCTGAGAATAACTTAAATAATATACAACTCCCACTTTTCTACTAGAAAATATATTAGTAATTAAATAAATTTGCATATGGTAAATATTAGAACAATTCTATCATGTTGATTTTCTTGTTCATGTGTCTATAATTCATCTTGATGCAATAGAATATAAATGAAAGTGGCAAAGTTTCATGTGTATATGTGTGTACATATGTGTGTGGATGTTTATATGTATATATGTGCATGTGTGGGTATAAGTGTATTTATGTATGTGTGTTTGTGTGTAAGTACATGGATTTGTGCATCTATGTATGTGTGTGTGTATGTGTGTGTGTGTGTGTGTGTGTGTGTGAGAGAGAGAGAGAGAGAGAGAGAGAGAGAGAGAGAGAGAGAGAGAGATGTCCACCACAGAGAGTGCTGCTGTGTATATAATATTTCTTCAGTAATGGTTTTTATAATAGGAAATGATGAATAATTGATGAGTGATTATAAGTTACCTGGTGATTACTGCCTTAGTATTAATTTTTAAAATTTTACTCTTACCAATAAACAGTAAAATAATGATATTTAACTTCTTCCACTAAGCACACATATTTATCTGTATTACACATGGGTCTCACAAAGATTCTACTATTATACCTATGTGCGTTTTCAACAAGTATTTGAAAAATTTACATTTTATTTAATAAACATTAGAGGAAACACAGTTCATATAGATTTTTATCCTTTAACTAGATACATATTGTTTCCAGTATAGTGTTAGCCAATCACAATTTTGATACATTAAATATATTTTATACATAATTTTAAAAGATTCATATAATGAAAGCTACCTTATTCTTTGTACAAATTACTTTTTATACCTTTAGTTACTTGGCAAATGTAACTAAAGGAAGAATTTGAGTTTGCTCATGGTTTAAGCTGATCTAGATAGTCATAGCAAAGCAGTTGTGGCAGCAGGAAAATGAAACACATGGTTGTCTGAATCTACAATCCAAAAGCAAAGAGAGATGAATGCTGAGGCCCAGCTGGTGTCTTCCATTTTATTTTTTATTTAAGTCTGAGCCATAACACAGCATCTTTCATGCTCAGCATACATACTCCTTCTTGAGTCAAAATTCTATATCAAACTGCAAAAAGACATCCACAGAAGCATGTCTCCTGTTACATCCATATCCATATCCAGTCCTTTGTACAAGGGAGAGTAACCATCAAACATTTACCCTCTGTCAATCAACTTGAAACCAGAAGATATAACTTTTAAACTCTCCTTGCTGTTAGTTCTCAAAGGTGAATGACCCTTTCATATCACAAAATGTGTTTAGTTCAATTATAAAGGTCCCTGAAGTCTTAACAGTTCTAACAATGTTTAAAAGCTTAAATTTCAAACTCTCTTCTAAGTCTTAAATCATTCTTTAAATGTGAAGTTTTGTGTTTGGGGGGAGGGGTGCGCGCGCGCATGCGCGCGCGCATGTGTTTAAAGTTGAATTCATTGCCTTCATCTGAAACATACCAACTAAGCAGAACAGGGAAAGAGGCAAGCTAAATGAGGCCCTCACAACTCCTTCCTTTCCTTCAAATCCAATCCCTCACTTTCATCCCTTGCACTGCAATAGAACACCAGGTGCAGCCTTCCTTTACCTTTGCCCACATAAACTGTGGGTCCCACAGCCATGCCCTCCTGACCTATTTCCCCACACTAGTCACTTTATGCCAGTTTACAAATCCAGTAAGTGCCTCCTGCTAAGACACATTCCAAGCCTGTCAGAAAATGAGAGGCTGCTTGCAAACCTTCTCTTCTCTGTCTGCTGTCTAAATCCAATCCCCACAGCCTCATCCCTAGTGCTACAGAAGAACACTTGTGGCAGCTTTTCCTGCCCCCATGCCCATCTGCTATGGTTCCCACAAACCTTCTCCTTCTAAATTTTATCCCAAAATTTATTGCTTTGTCCCTATCCCAACCCCAGTGTGCCTCCTGTTAAAACAAAGACAGCTTCCATCAGGCCAACATGTAAGCATAAGTTGGACCTACATTTCTCTTACTGTTATTGAGATCTAATCCTCCCAGTCTCATCCTCAGCTCTCTCTGCAGAAGGAAACCCATTGTGGCCTCCTTTTCCTCTCTGACCCTAACTCCAAGGGAATACAAAGACCTTGGCCTCCAATTTTCTTCCTCGAGGCTCATCTGAGTATCTAAGCCTACAATATCACCAGACATTCCCTGTGAACACAACAGTTTAGCATGCCAGGAAAACAGGCAACACACAGCATCACACTCTCTAAAAATCCAGAGACAAAACAGAAACCAACTAACAAATCACCCACCAATAAAACAAACAACACCTCTCAACCCTCCAGGAATTGGCAGCTAGAACAACTATCATCCCAAACTCAGAAGGAGAAATTCATCAATAGGACATTTCAATTCTTAACATCTATTCCCCAAACACAAGGGCACCCATGTTTGTAAAAGAAACATTACACAGCTTAAAACACATATTGACCCTCACACACTGATAATGAGAGACTTCAGCCCCTACTGCAATAATGTAAACGTCAACTAGACAAAAACTAAACAAAGAAATATTCGAGTTAATAGATATTATAAACAAAATGCACCTAACAGATGTTTATAGAATGCTTTATCCAAACACAAAAGAATATACAATCCCTGCACCTCAATGAACTTTCTCCAAAATTGACTAAATGCTTGGACACAAGAAGTCTCAACAAATACAAAAAATTGAAATAATTTGTGAATCTTAGCAGATGACTACAAAGAAAGCTAAATAGTAACATCAATAGAAAACTTAACAATTTATGGAAACTGAACAACTCAACTAAATGACAAATGGTCTAGGACAGAAATAAAGAAATTAAATACTTCCTAGAAATCAATAAAAATGAATACAAAGCATACAAACTTATGGGACACAATAAAAATGGTACTAAGAGGAAAATTCAGTCTCATATATGCTTACATAAAAATAAATGGAATAATCTCATATTACCAACTTAACAGTACACTTAAAAGCTCTAAAATAAAGAGAATAAACCACACTCAATAGAAGTAAATGGCACCGGGCAGTGGTGGCGCCGGGCGGTGGTGGCACATGCCTTTAATCCCAGCACTCGGGAGGCAGAGGCAGGCAGATCTCTGTGAGTTCGAGGCCAGCCTGGGCTACCAAGTGAGTCCCAGGAAAGGCGCAAAGCTACACAGAGAAACCCTGTCTCGAAAGACCAAAAAAAAAAAAAAAGTAAATGGCAGGACATAATCACAACTAGAAAATATAAATAAATAAAATAGAATGATTCAAAGATTCAATGAAACAAGGAGTTGCTTTTTTGAGAAAATTAACAAACTAGACAAACTTTTATCCATACTATCTGAAAGGTAGGTAGGGGGAGAGAGAATACTCAAATTAACAAAATGAGAAAGGAAAAGAGTGATATAGCAACAGAAACCAATTAAATCCAGAGAATCATGAGGGCATATTTTATAAGTTTATACTCTATAAAATTCTATGGACTAAAAGAAAAGGTAATTTCCTTAATATATATGACTTACTAAAGTTAAATCAAGATAAGATAAAAAATTTTGATAGTACTATAACCCCTACTAAAATAGTAGCCGTCAATAAAAGCTTCTTAACCAAAAAATAAAACAAAACAGGGCCAGGTGGTTTTAGTGCAGAATTCTATAAGACTTTCAAAGAAGAGTTAACAACAATGCTCTCTAAGTAATCCCACAATAAAGACACTGAAGCAATATTTCCCAGGTTGTTTTATGAGGCCACAGTTACCCTGATACCAAAACTACATAGAGTTTCAGAAAGAAAATGAATTACAGATCAATTTCCCTTAAGAACATAGATATGAAAATTTTCAATACAATATTTGCAAACAGAATCTAGGAACATATCAATTTTATCCACCATGATCAAATGATTCCTCCCAGAGATATAGGAATGGTTCAAAATATGAAAATCAATAAATTTAATCGACTATATAAACAAAGTGAAAGAAAAAATGATCATTTCACGATGAAGAAAAGGCTTTTGACAATATCCAAGAATACTTCATGATAAAATTCCTGGAGAGATTAAGGATACTAGTAATACACCTAAATATAATAAAGGCCACTTACAACAAACCTATCACCAACATCAAATGAATGGAAATAAACCCAAGAAATTCCATGAAACTTAGGAACAAGTGGAGCCCAACGTGGGGCAAGAGTTTCCACCTAAAACTTGAGAAAAAAGATTCTAAAATGGAACTAAAAACAGCTTCTTAATTGTCTCTCTCAAATGAGCGGCAGCTGCCGGTTTGAGTTACTGGTGGGTTCCTGGTGTGTGTGCTTAACCTGCAGTAAGGCGGAAATGAGGCCTCTGCAAGTGGCACATTAAGCTGCGTGGCAGATTTAGCCTTTGCTAGTACAAAACAATAAAAGAGGTTTCTGGGCTACAGGCTGCTTGGATAAAAGTGTAGACCCACTATTTCTGAGACTTGATGGCTCCCAGAGCTGGTGGAAAACGTACCACGGCCAAGTTGGAAAATTGAAGGGGGCGGAGCCAGCAGCCACAGAGCCGTTTCAGGCTTAGAAGGCTACAGTTTAAAGCAGTAAGTTCGCAATAAGACAGATTCAGATGGAACAAGACTTTAAATGCTTTACAATGTGTGTAAAAATGTACATAGACTTGGAAGAGAGAGGAAAAGGAACATAGACAGTTATATAAAGAAATAGAAAGTTTAAAAAAAATAAAGTCTTTAAAGAGAAAGTAAAAGTAATATAAAAAATAAGCCACATAAAGATGGCTATCACACAGAGAATCTGGATTATGTTCTCTTTGATATTTGTAGCTGAAGAAAAACATTTGATTGCAAAAGCTGTTGAGTTATGCCAAAATGTATATTTTAAAGGTACCTTGACTTCAAAATTTAGATGTAAGGATATGTTGCTTTGGAAAAGAGGCTCTGTTTTTGTCTCTACAGAAAGCCAGAGGCTATGGATTTGTTCCAGATTAAGATACATCAGGTTTGACCAACCAAGACCCCCTGAAAGGTCTCCGATGACACCATGGCCCAGATGATCCAACATCCAGAATCGTTTCAAGGCAACTGGCTCAGACGATACGGTCTCATGGACTACTCCATGATCCTAAAATTTTCTTTGCATCCCCATAAGATACAGCACCCCCCTCCAGCAGGAAGTAGTTAAGAGAAGCTCCGCCCAAATTCCCAAATATACCAAGCTGGCTTTAAAGATGTGTAAACGTTAAAACCTTCCTTTTTAAAAAAAAGAAAAGGGGAAGTGCTGTGGGATATTCTGTATGTCCTGTGGGAGCCCTTCTTGGGTTCTTTGTGGCGTTACCCAGCAGGTCCGTATAGAGGATGATTAGGACCATGGGCCTGAGTGCAGGTGTTTGAGATGGTCTGCACTTGGCTGTGCTGGGGGATGGTCTGTATGTCAAGTTGCTCTGATTGGTTAATTTAAATAAAACCTGATCGGCCGTGGCTAGGCAGGAAAGAGAGGCGGGACTAACAGAGAGGATAAATAAAAGGACAGAAAGGCAGAAGGAGACGCTGCAGCCGCCGCCATGACCAGAGAGGCTGCAGCCGCAGCCATGACCAGCAGCATGTGAAGACGCCGATAAGCCACCAGCCATGTGGCGAGGTATAGATTTGTAGAAATAGATTACTTTAAGATATAAATTTATTGAAATGAATTAATTTAAGATATAAGTACAGTTAACAAGAAGCCTGCCACGGCCATACAGTTTGTAAGCAATATAAGTCTCTGTGTTTACTTGGTTGGGTCAGAGCGGCTGTGGGACTGGTGGGTGACAAAGATTTGTCCTGACTGTGGGCAAGGCGGAAAACTCTAGCAACAAACAAGATTAAGTTTTCCTATCTTTATTTCTACCCAATACTGTATCTTAGCTAGAGCAATATGAATACTGAAGAACATCAAGGGGATGCAAATTGAAAAGAAAAAAGTCAAAGCATCATTATTTACAGATGACATGATAGTGTTCATTAGAGATGCCATAAATTTCCCTAGGGAATTTCTACATCTGATAAATACATTAAGCAAATTAGCTGCATACAAAATTAACTCACAGAGATCAGTAGCCCTCCTATATAACAATGATAAACAGATTGAGAAAAAAATCCAGGAAACCACGCCTTTCACAATTGGCTCAAAAAATGCAAAGCAACATTGGTTATCTTTAATCAAGCAAATGAAGGACTTATATAATAAAAACTTCAAGTCTTTGAAGAAAGAAATTGAAGAAGATATCAGAAGATACAAAGATCTCCAATGGTAACAGATCAGTTAGATTAACATAGTAAAAATGGCCTTCCTATCAAAAACAAAACATATATTCATCACAATCCCCATCAAAATTATATCATAATTCCTTACAGGCATTCACAAGAAAATTAGCAACTTCATCTGGAAAAACAAAAACCCAGGATAGTTAAAACTTTCTAGAAAAATAAATGAACTGTTGTCGGTATCAACATCCCTGACTTCAAGGTCTACTACAAAGCTAGAGTAACAAAAGCCACATGTTATTGGCACAAAAAAAGAAAAATAATTGAATTGAAGACCCAGACACAAACCCACATCTTTGGAGACCTGATTTTTTGATAAGTCAGAGATACATATTAGAAAAAAAAGACAGCATCTTCAACATATGATGATGGTAAAACTGGATGCCTGCTTGCTTGTAAAAGAATGCAAATATGATGGGTGATATTGCTTTGTATGCTGTGAATGTGTTGCTCTGATTGGTTGATAAATAAAATGCTGATTGACCAGTAGCCATGTAGGAAATATAGGCAGGATTAGCAGACAAGGAGAAATCTGGGAAGAGGAAGGGTAAGTTAGGAGTTTCCAGCCAGATACAGAGGAAACAAGATGTGAAGGCAGAACTGAGAAAAGGTACCAAGCCATGTGGCTAAACATAAATAAGAATTATCAGTTAATTTAAGTGTAAAAGGTAGTCAGTAATAAGCTTGAACTAATGGCCACACAGTTTGTAAACAATATAAGCTTCTGTGTGTTTATTTTGGTCTGAGTGGCTGTGGACCAGGCAGAACACAAGAAAACTTCCAGCTACATAAGGCACCCAACGTGGGGCAGAAGTTTCCACCTAAAACCTGAGAAAGCTTTTAAAAAATAAAGAGCTAAATATAGCTTCTTAGTTGTGTCTCTCAGGCAAGCTGTGAGCTACAGTATGGTGGTTTCACAGTGGTGTGTGGCTTGAGTACAGCATGGTTGATTCCTGCCTCTGTACACAGTGGCATCTGCAAGATGCACATTGTGGTGCATGGTGGATTTAGCTTTTGCTAGTACTAAAAAAAAGTTGGTTTCTGAGCTACATGCAGCTTTGATGGAGGCATAGACCCACTGCTTCACAGAGTCAGCAGTAAACATAGTTCTGCCATGTTGGAAAACTGAGGTGGGCGTAGCCAGCAGCCAAAGCTGCCATTTTAGTACTAGTAATGCTACAGTTTAAAGCCATAGATTTATAATAAGGCAGATTCAGATGGAATAAAACTTTTAATGGTTTACAGTGTGTATAAAAATGTATGTAGGCCTGGAAGAGAGAAGACAATGAATATAGATAGTTACGTAAAGAAATAGTTTAAAAAATAAAGTCTTTAAAGAGACAGTAAAGATAATATAAAAATAACCCATATAAAGATGGAAATCACACAGAGAGTCTGGATTATGTTGTCTTTGGAATTTTTAATTGCAAAGAGACATTTGATTAAAAAGACTACTCAGTTAAACCAATGTGTATGTTTTAAAGGTATCTTGACTTCAAGGTTATGTTGCTTTGTAAAGAAGGCTCTGTTTTTTTTTTTTTGTTTTGTTTTTGTTTTTTGTTTTTTTGGTTTTTCGAGACAGGGTTTCTCTGTGTAGCTTTGCGCCTTTCCTGGAACTCGGTTTGGAGACCAGGCTGGCCTCGAATTCACAGAGATCCACCTGGCTCTGCCTCACGAATGCTGGGATTAAAGGCGTGCGCCACCACCACCCGGCTGTTTCCACAGAAAATGAGAACCTATGGATTGTTTCCAGGCTAATATGGTTTGACCAGCCAAGACTGCCTGAAAGGTTTCTGATGACACCATGGCCCAGGTAATCCAACATCCAGAGTGGCTTCAAGACAATTGGCTCAGACTATGCAGCCTCAGAGACTATTCCAGTAAGGAATTAACTATAATTGTTAATTTTCTCAGGATCCCCATAAGATTGCCAGCACCCTCAACAAGTAGGAAGTAGTATGACAAGCAAAACCCAAATTCACAAAATATTGTTCATAAATGTTTATTTTTTATTTAAATGGGGTTGATGATGAATACATTCTTTTTCTAAAAGAAGAAAGGGGAATATAATATGATAATATAGGATATAGAAATGATAGGATGAAAGAATGGAGTGTTGATCTTGCCTTTAAAGAGAAACTTGTTTAAAATGTTTTACATTGTTATAGATTTTAGTTTTTTGATACAAATTTAAAGTTAATTTTGTTATTCTGCATATTTATTTATACTCATGTTTAAGGTATTATGTTTGTGCAGCTCATTTTAATTGTAATGGATAATTAATAAATACAGATTAAGAATTATTCTTCCATGATAGTCAAACTTATAGTCATATTATGTTTTCTAGATATACATGTAGATATATTTCAAATAGATAGGTAATCTTCAAAAACTTCAAAGACCTATAGAATATGGCATTTAAAATGTTTTAAAAACTTAGACTTTCTGGACAATGAAACATCTGTTCCTGGCAGCACTGATTTACTTCAAAGAGAAAGATGGGCATCGAAGACACTCCATATAGAGTTTAACATCTTCATGGCAAAAATGGCCATTTGGGCAAGAAACTGTTCTTGCCTGGATTGTTGGACAAAATGTTGTATCAACTGGACATGCAGGACCCATAGGAAAGTGACCACTGAACTTTGCAAGGAAAAATGGTCCTTCAGATTCCTACTTCACAGAATAAACTGCCAGACCTTCTACAGGACACAAAGAAAAGTGACTGAGGGACTCTATGCCTATGGGTTGTTATCTCTCAGAAATCTGTTCTTTTCTAATGAGAGAAAAGGGAATTTATCTTGAGTGGAGGGGAGGTAGGAAGAAACTAGGAGAAGTAGATGAATGGGAAACTATAATCACCATATATCATATTAAAAAAAGATTCTAGCACTTGCTCAGCTATGTTCATATCAGCATTGTTTGTAATAGCCAAAACCTGGAAACAACCTAGATGCCCTTCAACTGAAGAATGGATAAATAAATTGTGGCACATATACACAATGGAATACTACTCAGCAGAGAAAAACAACATCACACGGTTTGCAGGCAAATGGATGGATCTAGAAAAAATCATCCTGAGTGAGGTAACCCAGACTCAGAAAGACAAATATGGTATGTACTCACTCATAGGAAGATGCTAGATATGGAACAAGGATGACTAGACTGCTACTCACATCACCAGTGAGGCTACCTGGAAAACGGGACCCCAAAAAAAGACACGGAGAAATGGACGAGATCTACATGAATAGCCTGGTCATGAGTGGGAACAATGAAGGGCGACAGTCGAGGGAAAGAGTGGGAGATCCTAGCTGGATCAAGAAAAGAGAGGGAGAACAAGGAATAGGAGACCATGGTAAATGAAGACCACATGAGAAGGTGAGAAGGGGAGGAAGCAGAGAGCTAGGGAGGCCCACGGAGATCCACAAAGATAACCCCTCAAAAGACTGCTGGCAATGGTCGCGAGACGGCAGGAACTGACCTACTCTGGTGATGGGATGGCCAGACACCCAAATAGTGGTGCCATAAACCCCATCCAAGGACTGAGGAATCTGAAGGCAGACATCCACGGCTGGGCCCCTGGTGGAGCACTGGGAGTCTAATTAGTGAGTAAGAAGAGGGTTTATATGAGCGAGAATTGTTGAAGCCAAGGTTGGATAAAGCACCGGGACAAATAACCAAATGAATGGAAGCACAGGATCTATGAACCAAAGGCTGAGGGGCCCCCAACTGGATCAGGCCCCCTGAACGGGTGAGACAGTCATTTGGCTTGATCTGTTTGGGAGGCAGCTGTGCATTGGTGCCAGGTCCTGGGCTCATTGCATGAGTTGGCTGTTTGAATCCTGGGACTTATGCAGGGACACTTGGCTCGGTCTGGGAGGGGGGAATGGACCTGCCTGGAATGAGTCTACCAGGTCAACCCCGGTCCTCGGGGGAGACCTTGATCTGGACGAGGTGGGAATGGGGGGTGGGCTGGGGGGAGGGGTGGACGAGAGGGGGAGAACAGGGGATTCTGTGGCTATTATGTTGAACTGAATGGTGTTGTAAAATAATAATAATAATAATAATAATAATAATAATAATAATAATAATAATAAAACCAAAAAAAAGCCGGGCGTTGGTGGCGCACGCCTTTAATCCCAGCACTCGGGAGGCAGAGGCAGGCGGATCTCTGTGAGTTCGAGGCCAGCCTGGGCTACCAAGTGAGCTCCAGGAAAGGCGCAAAGCTACACAGAGAAACCCTGTCTTGAAAAACCAAAAAAAAAAAAAAAAAAAACCAAAAAAAAAAAAATAAAAAAAAAAGATTCTATTTCCAATAAAATGAAATGAATATATAATGATATAGTATGACAAGTCCACACTATGGTGATATTTTATTTGTACTGAAATGTGATTTTAATTTTATATTAATAAATAAAGTTGCCCTGGGGTCAGAGCTATTAGAGCCATAGCAAGAGCGTGGTGGTTAGAAGAGCTAGGTAGATTTCTGTGTGTTCAGGGATACAGCCAGTATTGGAGACATATGCCTTTAAGACCTGGAGGGCGGTACTTACAGGCAGTGATGAGGCAGTCATGTGATTGGGTTTACAACCAATGAGAAGGCAGAACAGAAAGAATATTTAAACACTGACAAACAGGAAGTAGCTCTCTCTCGGGGAAGCTAGGAGCACTGCAGGAGGTAAGATTTTATCTCTGAGCTCTGACCTCTCGGCTTTCTCTTTTACATTGGCTCTGTGTTTCTTATTTTAATAATATGATTGGTTACATCTACATCTGGCGCCCAACGTGACAAGAATCCATTAAAAACTGCTTGGGGCCGGCTCCCTAGCCAGAGCAGCCGGCTCCCTAGCCCCGGCCCAGGTCTGCTTGGGCTCAGGCTGGACTGTGAGCTGCTTGCTTAAAGCCAGTGCTACAAACAGCTCAGGCCTGCCCTGCTAAACAGGGCCCCTGCCTGTAAAGCCAAGCCTTGACTCGGCTCAAGAGGGAACAAGTGGCTGGCTTTAAGCTTTAGCCGGCTACCCTTTCACTTTCACTTTCACTTTCACTTTCGCTTTTGCTTTCTCTCTTGCTTTCTCTCTGTTTCTGTCTCTCTCTCTCTCTCTCTGTCTCTCTCTCTCTCTCTCTCTGGATTTACACCTAGGACTCTAGGTGGCTGTTTTGAAATTCGCTCGGATTTCTACTGTTCTACGCAGATTTGGTAAGTCATAAAGGAAACTATTTAAAAGACAAATTTTTTCCACATTTAAAAAAAATGGGTTTCCTGTGTACATTGGAAGAAAATTGGGTTTTGTTTGAAATTTTAGGCAGTCTGACAATGGAACAACTATATGAAAAGATTAGTATTATGGGAATTATGCAGTTTATCACCATGCTTATTCTCATTTTACTATTTAAAAAGATAGTCGATTTAAGTGCCAGGACAACAGCTTTAGAAAAACCTCTTAATTTTAACAGTGAAGTTGGTTCAAGTTTGGATCATAAGGTTACAGAAAGAAAGCCTGTTTTCACACAGTCACCCTTAATTTATCCTGTAACCGTACAGCAGATGCCTGATCAAATGGCTACACAAAATATCTGGGCTCCAATTGAACTGATGGATTTTAAAAGGTTTAAGGAGGCAATAGTATCTTATGGCATGCATTCCCCATATGTAAAGCAAATGTTAAACTCTTGGTCAACATATAATAGGATTATACCACAGGACTGGCGGGACCTTGCACAAGCTGTTCTGGAACCCAGCCAGAGAATTCAATTTCTAACGTGGTTTAAGGATGAAGCTAGAAACGTAGAAAAACAATGGACGGATAAAGGAATACAAGTTTGTCAGGATCAGCTTATTGGAGAAGGCCAATATGCTTCAATACAAACACAATGTTTATATGATGTTCAAACCGTAATTTTTTGTCGAATGGCAGCCTTGAATGCATG
Organism: Peromyscus maniculatus bairdii; assembly: GCF_049852395.1. Classification (NCBI taxonomy): domain Eukaryota; kingdom Metazoa; phylum Chordata; class Mammalia; order Rodentia; family Cricetidae; genus Peromyscus; species Peromyscus maniculatus. The sequence continues at coordinate 30,065,558 of NC_134857.1, read as the reverse complement.
GGACAAAGTTGAGGAACCAGGAAAAAAACCTGAGTCATTCACAAAGGTTATGCAAGGCCCAAAAGAATCTTTCACAGATTTTTTAGAAAGACTGGCTTCAGCAGTAAACAGAATGGTCTCAGGATCAGAAGCTAGTAAGGCAATAATTGAAGCTTTGGCATTTGAGAATGCGAATGCAGCATGCAAAAGAATAATCAGGCCGTTAAGGGCAAGATCTGCACCTTTGGAAGATTGGATTAGAGAAACAATTAATGTTGAGGCTGATGAGCATGATGATACGTGGGTAGGAGAAGTAATTTCAAAAGGTTTGAGGAGTGTTAGATGTTTTGGGTGTGGAAAGCAAGGACATTTTAAAAGGGACTGTAAACAGGTCATTCCTAGAAGCAATGTTTCTTCAAGGAACAATGGCAACAGAAGGCCCCTTCCTTCTGGAGTATGCAGAAGGTGTGGTAAGGGAAAACACTGGACCAACGAATGTAGGTCAACAAAGGACAGACAGGGTAATCCTTTGCCTCAGTTTTCGGGAAACTCCCGGAGGGGCCTCATGCAGGCCCCCATAGCAAAACCAGTTCAAACCTTTCCTGCAGCTGTAGAGGAAATCCCTGCTCTGAGCGATTAAATAACCAAATGACTATTGGATTAAATCATGCTGGTCAGGATGATGAAAAAGAGAGAATAGAAAATTCAGGAGAAAACATAAAGAAAATCTTTTGGCAAACTTCTATTAATGAACAGAGACCAAAATTAACGATAAAAATAAATGGTGTTTTGTTGTCTGGTCTGGTAGACACAGGTGCGGACATTACCATAATTGCACCAGAATTTTGGCATCCAGCTTGGCCTCTTCAGGAGGTAAACGTTCAACTGTTAGGAATTGGGACATTATCTGGAGTGAAACAGAGTGCAAGATGGCTGGAATGTATAGGTCCAGAAGGACAGAGAGGAAAATTAAAACCATATGTGGCTAACATAGCTATGAACCTGTGGGGTCGAGACTTGTTGCAACAATGGAATACTCAGATTAAAATCCCTCCAATCTCAGAAACAAATCATAAACTAGCACATGTTTCTGAGAGAAATATTAGAAGGCATTATTTTGAGTGGTCACCAGCCATCCATATTATACAGGAACAGGGCACAACAACTGATAATCCTCCAAAAATACCAACAGCTCTACCTTTAAAATGGTTAACAGACAAGCCTGTATGGGTTCAGCAATGGCCTTTAACAACAGAGAAACTCTAGGCTTTAGAAGAGCTGGTAGAAGAACAGCTAAATGCTCAGCATATTGAACAGTCAACCAGCCCTTGGAATTCTCCTGTATTTGTTATTAAAAAGAAATATGGTAAATGGAGAATGGTAACAGACCTTAGAGCAATTAACAAAGTAATTCAGCCAATGGGCTCTCTACAATCTGGAATTCCTTTGCCTACTCTGTTACCAAAAGGATGGCCTCTCATAGTTATTGATTTAAAAGACTGTTTCTTTTCAATACCCTTACAAGAAAAAGACAAAGAAAGATTTGCTTTCACAGTGCCTACTTATAATAATTCTCAACCGGTTAAAAGATTTCAATGGAGGGTCCTCCCACAGGGAATGTTAAATAGCCCAACTCTGTGCCAATATTTTGTACAACAGCCATTGGAAGTGATACGTAAAAAATTTCCTAAATCTATAATTTATCATTATATGGATGATATTTTACTAGCTGACTCAAATGCAGATACTTTAGAAAGAATGTTTGAAGAAGTAAAGAAAATTTTGCCTTGCTGGGGATTACAAATTGCTCCTGAAAAAATACAAAGAGGAGATTCTATTAATTATTTAGGATATAAAATAGAGCTACAAAAAATTAGACCCCAAAAGGTGCAAATTAGGAGAGATAGACTACAGTCTCTTAATGACTTTCAAAGATTATTTGGAGATATTTCTCATCTACGAACTATTGTTGGGGTAAAAAATGATGAACTGACTAATTTGTTCAAAACCTTAGAAGGTGACAAGGACTTAAATAGTCCAAGAGAATTATCACCTGAAGCTGAGAAAGAATTGGCCTTGGTAGGAAAGAAAGTACATGAAGGGCACGTGGATCGTATTGATCCAAAGCTGGATTGCATTTTGGTTATTTTACCTTCTAGGCATTCCCCTACTGGAATATTAATGCAGAGGGAAGATATTATATTGGAATGGATATTTTTACCAAATAAACCAAATAAAAAATTAAAAACTTATGGGGAAAAAATCTCTGACTTGATTTGGAAAGGAAAATTGAGACTTCGTCAGTTAGCAGGAATAGACCCAGCAGAAATTGTTGTACCTTTAACTAAGGAGGACTTTGAAAAATTATGGACAGAAAGTGAACCTTGGCAAAGAGCTTGCAGTAATTTTTTTGGGAGAAATTAACAGCAAATATCCCAAAAGCAACAGAATTGATTTTATAAAGAGAGCTGATTGGATCTTGCCTCGAATTGTACGGCAAAAACCCATATCTGGAGTTCGTACATTTTATACAGATGCCAACAAACAAGGAAAGGCAGGTTACAAATCAGAAAATTTAAGTAAAGTGGTACAAAGTCCTTATAATTCAGTGCAAAAATCAGAATTGTATGCTATTCTGTTGGTATTAATGGATTTTTCAGAACCTCTCAACATAGTAACTGACTCTCAGTATGGTGAAAGAGTGGTATTACATATTGAGACTGCAGAATTTATCCCTGATGCTTCAGAATTAACTTCACTATTTATTCAATTACAAGATACAATCAGGAAAAGGAGTCATCCTTTATATATAACTCACATCTGATCTCATACTGGTTTGCCAGGCCCTTTAGCACAAGGCAATGATGAGATTGATAAATTATTGGTAGGAAATGTGCTGGAGGCCTCAGAATTTCATAAAAAACATCATGTCAATAGTAAAGGTTTAAAAAAAGATTTTTCCATAACCTGGCAACAAGCCAAAGAAATAGTAAAGAAATGTCCTACTTGTTCCTTCTATAATCAAACGCCATTACCAGCAGGATGTAACCCAAAGAGTACTCAGAGGAATGAAATCTGGCAGATGGATGTGTTTCACTTTGCAGAATTTGGAAAATTGAAATATGTACACCACACCATTGATACTTATTCAGGATTTCAATGGGCAACTGCTTTGAGTTCTGAAAAAGCTGATTCTGTAATCACTCATTTGCTAGAAGTTATGGCCATCATGGGTATACCTGCACAAATGAAAACTGACAATGCTCCATCATATGTCTCTGTTAAAATGAAACAGTTTTTTGATTATTACAAAATAAAGCATATTACAGGTATACCACATAATCCTACAGGTCAAGCAGTTATAGAAATATCAAACAGAACTCTAAAGGATATGCTAAATAAACAGAAAGGAGTAACAAAAAACCCCAGAAATAGACTGCATAATGCTCTATTAACTTTGAATTTTCTGAATGCCAATGAGAAAGGAACAACAGCTGCAGAGAGACATTGGGTAATAGAAAAAACTACAGAATTAAATCAGCCTATATACTTTAAGGATGTGCTGACCTCAGAATGGAAGCCAGGGTATGTATTACGTTGGGGACGAGGTTTTGCTTTTGTTTCTACAGGAGAAGATAAGCTGTGGGTACCATCAAAATTGATAAAGGTTCGATTTGAACAAGAGAAACCTCTTAATTAGAGGAGGTGATAGTTCATCAATCAGCATGAACATCCAATTTAAACTAACTTGTACCTGTAACACATGTCTTTTCATTTAATCAGATAATAACTTGCCAAAAAGGAACATCCCCAAAATTAGTCTTGGGGGAAGGTTTTTATTTTTGTCTTTTAGGAGAACGAAGGTTAAGGAATCTGAAGGACACAAGACAAATGAGACAACTGAAGAAAAGGGACAAATCATCTATCCCAGGAAACAGAGTATATGGGAGTATATGGCATATGGGTATATATTATCTGAAAATTTTTATGTCTTCTTAAATGTTTGTTTCTGCTTTTCTCTAAAGATTTAACACTATTGGTTTTCTAATAGTCCCAGTTCAATTAAAATTTAAAGCTGACTTTGGAGTTGGAGAATGGCTCTCTCCTTCTTTAAACTCAAGCATGTTGTTAAAAGGAAAATGCAAACTCCCTGTATCATGCCAGAAAGAGCCATTTTCTGCTATGGGACAGGACAAAAGCAAAATTAATTAAAGGACTATTCTATTACTAATCTCAACTCTTTGATTCTATTCTGATTCTTTAAACTTTTCTTAAAGTATAAATTTTATATCAAAATTTACAAGATTAATATATATACATTTTAATCTTTGTTAAGATATGAATGGTCATATAGAGTACTAACTAATTCTAGAAAAAAAAGGCTTCAATTAGCTGCATATATATGTCTTTGTGTTCGAGTCTCTTATCAGTTTTCTGCAGGAAATCACGACCAGGCCTAACATCAACTGAAATCTCCAGGAAGAAGATGGGGCCCCACAACAACAAACACAACAACAACAATTCCACGTGGACAATAATAATATCACTGAACTGACAAACATCATCTATAGATCAGCTTTGAACTACAAGTTGCTCAGAGCAATTTTGAGATGACTAGCTGAGATGATCCAGTCTCAAAGACTACTTGAATAAGGACTTGAGATAAACCCTGAACTTTGGCTTTATACACAGACTGGATAATAATGAAGGATATAGTTACCTTTCCTAGAATTTGACAATTAACCTAAATTTTTCTTTCAGGATAAAGATAACTTCGCCCATACCCAGCAGGAAGCAATTTTAAGAATATGACACCCACATTGCCAAAGAAGTGGTGTGGGGCGGGTGGTTTTTTGGTTCTTTTAATGGGTTTTGGGTCTGGGATAATTTTCATTGTTTAGGGGGGTTGGTTACAAGTTGTTGTCAAGGGTTAGGAAAAAGGCTAAGCAAAGGAGATTAGATTTAAGGTTCTTGTTTAAAAAAAAAGAAAGAAAGAAAAGAAAAGAAAAAGATAGTTACTAGTTTTAAATACTTTACATTATTACCAACTATTAGGATATAAAGAAATGAAAGTTAGTAATTAGACATTACAATAGAAATTGTAGTCATATTAGATATGTTTTAAAAATTGAGCAGATATATTTTAGACAGGTCATCTTCAAACCCTTCAGAAATCTACCGAATATGGCATTTAAAATGTTTTAATAACTTAGAAATTTTTCTTTTTTGAGACATGTCGGCTCCTGGCAGTACCAATCTACTTCAGAGAAAATATGGGCATTGAAGAAACTGCATATGGAGTTAACTTTCATTGTGGCAAAAGTTAGCCACTGGACAACAAAGTATCCTCGTATCAACAGGACAAAATGGACAGACAGAACACGAAACAAAGGACTACCGATTCCCGCCAAAACAAGTGTGGTTATGGCTTTATCAGAAGGCATCTTCTGAGGCCAGGACAATATGGCACCATCCCTGAAGTGGCCTTCACAATCTGGAAAAGGTACAGTACCCTTTTCTTCGAAGGCAGCTGAACAGGCAGTGGGCCGATGGCTTCTGTTGTGCAATGGAACAGCAACTGAAAGCTCACGCCTCTCAATAGTAGACTGGCATTTAATAGAGGGATGTGGAGAACGGGATGCTTAGATGAAGCCATATATACACAGCCAAGAAGAATGGACAGCTGAATTCAAAAACCATCAACAATTTCCAGAATTTAAAATCCTGAATCATGACATGACACTAGTGGAATTCAGGTGTTTCTGGTACATGGACTGCTCTCACCCAATGTGAGGTTGAACTGTTGACCTTGTGTACAACCTACTGCACAAATGAGTCTGTCAGATATGATAAGCCTATAGGCTGAAGATGATGCCCCAACACTGTGGAGAAACCTCAGGTGACTGTCCAGGCAGCTAGCTGTTTCTGTCAACTCACAAAATTTTTGGAAGTTGCTTTTGTGCACTTCCTGTTTTTATTTTTGTTAGCTAATATTATTTCCTTCTTGGGTCTCTGAGGGAGTTGAAGATTAGTTAGTTATAGTCAAAGATTAATTAGGATAGAAAGTGAATTAGATACATTTTGAACTTACTAAAATAGGATAGATAAGGGAATTATTTTCTCTGATTTGTCAAATACAAATGGACTAGACATCGTTTAGGTATTTGTTACTTGTATATATTGTATATAGTTATTGTACTTTTGTATATAGTTTTTCTTTTGTTAGTTATAACCTTTTGCCTTTTTTCTTTTTATTAAAATAGAAAAGGGGAAATATGGTGATATTTTATTTGTACTGAAATATGATTTTAATTTTATATTAATAAATAAAGTTGCCCTGGGGTCAGAACTATTAGAGCCATAGCAAGAGCGTGGTGGTTAGAAGAGCTAGGTAGATTTCTGTGTGTTCAGGGATACAGCCAGTATTGGAGACATATGCCTTTAAGACCTGGAGGGCGGTACTTACAGGCAGTGATGAGGCAGTCATGTGGTTGGGTTTGCAACCAATGAGAAGGCAGAACAGAAAGAATATTTAAACACGGACAAACAGGAAGTAGCTCTCTCTCGGGGAAGCTAGGAGCACTGCAGGAGGTAAGATTTTATCTCTGAGCTCTGACCTCTCGGCTTTCTCTTTTACATTGGCTCTGTGTTTCTTATTTTAATAATACGATTGGTTACATCTACACCACACTCCATTTCAAAGAAAGATTAGATGAAAACAAGAATAAATCCATCTGAACAAACACCAAACTTTGCTGATTCATCCATCATCTACAGCTTGTGGTATCATCACCCAAGCTTCATTCATCTTGTTGGGGAGCTCTGCACATTCACCTCAGGTGTCTACAGCATATTTTACATTTGTAGCTTGGTCTCAACTGTCATAAAGATTTGTGTGCCTATCATGGCTTTTCCCTGGGATTTCCTGAAATAGGCTTCACTTTTATAACTTCATGTATTAGTTTCTCAAGAAGTAAAGGAGAAAGGGCAATGCCACACATTGTCTGGTCCATTGCTTTCTGGAATCTGAGTGCCAGCCTTCATGACCACATATTTTATAGTGTTTTTATGTTTGTAAAAATATTACCATGTAGAAACTTTGCAGTATTTTTTTTGCCACCACTTTATGTAATATGATTCACTTTGACTGTAACTTTATTGGCCTGTGTACCGTGGTGTCTAAACTTTGAAAACTAACCTCCCTAAGAGTTACTTTGAACAGGTGTCTTAGTTTACTCTCTATTCATTGGAACAAATTTCATTTTAAAAGCATGAGTCTTTGATGTCTTGGATATAGCACTCAAAGCATTTTTTTGGTGCAAAGTGAAAAGACTATTCTCAGGTAATGCCCTCAATAATTTTAGATATTTTATTTGAAATCCAAGTCCATGGCATATTTCATGATAATTTAAGATGCACTCATAGTCCATTCTCAGTAAATTGCACACGTGTTAGTTAACTTTGTTTTCTGTCTTAATGTAAACCTGGAAGAGACTAGTAAGTGTGAATCAGAAATAAATATAAATGAATGTTATAGGGTTTTGAGATTATTTCTGTCAAACAAAACTAATTCATTATTTTTAAATCCAACCTCACTTAAGTTTGTAAACAAAGAGAGAATGTTGTTTGACTGTTTTCTGTACTGTTTAACTGATTTTCCATAGTTCACTTTGTTTATTTTTTCCTTTCTATAGAACCAAGGGTGACTTTGAGTGTCTGATCCTCCTGTCACTGCTTCCTTTGCTTTGACTACATTTTTTGCTACTCTATCAGGTTTATTATTTTCATGACTGGACCAAAGCATATACATTCTAAGTTGGCACTTAACCAACTGAGTTATATCCTACTCCCCAGACCAGCTTCCTCTATAGTCTTTTCTTTCCTAGCAGTCGTCAGGCAGAATGCCACTGTGCACACTGTTCATATTCTGTTCGTCTACATAGCTATCAGAATGCTCAATTCCATTAAGCTTTGCCTACAACACTTCAAGTTTTCTAGCCTACAACTGTCCCAAATTTCTCCCACCACCACCAATTCACATAGGCATTTAATCATAGGAACAGCACCACTTTTCAGGGTCAATTTTCTGTATTTTTTTTCATTTGCTATGATAATATATTGAACAAAATCTTCTTAGAAAAGAAAGTTTCATTTGTGTTTCAGTATGAGGAGATATAGTTCACAACATGAGGTGGTATGAGCATCAAGTATTTGGTAATCTTGTGTCCACTGATCAGAATGCAGAGACAGATGAGCACTGGTGTTCAGCTAGCTCTGTTCCTTTTCTCCTTTCTTTCCTTCTGAGACTCCAGGCCCTGAGATGCATGCATCTTTTCTGCTGAGTTAAAGGTGTGTAGATGCTATTATAAAAATACACACAGAGGTTTGTCTACAAGGAAAATACAAATCCAGACAAGTTAACAATAAACATTGCTCATCACACATGTGTAACATTGTCTAAAAAGCGGCAAAAGAGTTTCTGTAAGCATTGTTTCAAGGCTCCTCTCAGTTGTATAACTCTTCCCATGCATAATTTTACTACTATGCATTTATTTTAGATTCAATAAATGTTACATATTATCTAGGTATAAAAAATACAAATATAATTATTTCATAAGCAATGATTAATACTTTATTAACTACTTACCTATTGCTCTGAAAGACATAATAACCAAGGAAACTTATAAAAAGAAGGATTTGTTTTGGATTATCCTTTAGAGCAGTGGTTCTCAACCTGTGAGTCACAAACCCTTTATAGGTGTGATGACCCTTTCACACAGGTCACCTAAGACCATTAGAAAACACAGATATTCATAAACATTACAATTAATAACAGTAGCAAAATTACAATTATTAAGTAGTAATGAAAATATTTGTAGGGTTGGGGGTCACTACAACATAAGGAACTGTATTAAAGGGTCACAGCATGAGGAAGGTTAAGAACCAATGATATAGAACGTTAGATTCCATAATGGCAAAGAGGAGGCAGCAGGTAGCAGAAGGCCAGGACAACAGCTCAGGGCTCACATCTAAAGTACCAAACAGAAAACAGAATGAAACAGGCATGGAACTCTTTGAAATAGCAAAGCCCATCCCTAGTCACATACTACCTTAATAAGCCAACACCATCTAATCTTGCCCAAATAAACACCCATGGGGACCAAGTATTCAAATGTCTGAGACTTATAAAGGACATCTCATTCAAACTACCACAAATATGTAGGCTGATAGATCTTTATAAATTATATGTGCCTGTAGTGATATTTTATTTGTATGTTAATAAATAAAGCTTGCCTGGAGATTGGGAGGAAAGGCCAGCCATTTTAAGTAAACAAGAAGTCAGGCAGCACATGCCCTTAATCCCTTAGCAGGCAGGATCTCTGTGTGTTCAAGGTCACACTAGGGAACAGAGCCAAGTGTGGGTACACACTCCTTTAATCCCAGTACCAACCACAGAGACCTGGAAGTCTATACAGACAGACAGAAAGTGACAGAGCTGTGTAGGAAGAGGAAGTGAGGTAGCTGGGCTAAGAGAGCCAATGAGAGGGCAGAATAGCAAGGCATTAAAGGTGTGGGTAGATAAGGAAGTAACTCGCCTTTGGAAGCTGCAGAGTTGGTGAGGTAAGGTTGGCTGGTGGCTTTCCTTATTTCCCTGATCTCTCTAAGGCTTTCACCCCTATATTTGGCTCTGTGTTTTTTTATTTTATAAGACCATTTAGAAATTCATCTACATGTGCCCTCTAACATTGCACATTGTTTTCACCGTCATCCTGAGATGAGGTTTCAAATTATCTAGAATTCACTGATTATATTGGATTTAAAATTCCAAAAGTCATTGACAGAGAAAATTTACATTTATGCCTATTCTATCACCAGAAATAAAGGAATATTTGAGAAAACATGATACAGATTGTAATTTGATAAAGAAATTTATATTTTACTCCTAATTTATTTTTTTATATTTGTGAGCAAGGAAAGGGCATTGTGATTTTTAGTTTGATCCTGATCACATCTGCGTTTAATTGCAGAAGTCAAAGGGAATAAAAGTATGCCTCATTGAAGAAGTGGCATTTTTGCTGACACCAAACGTAAGGGAGCTATGTATGCAGGCACTGGGGAAAGTGAATAACAATTTTTCATAGGTTACTATCAAATTTTAATAAAATTTGCATCTAAAAGGTTGCATCTAGACATGAATATGACTCACAACAACCAGAAAGTGCAAGAGAGATATCAAGTAGGAATTATTTTAGACTCTCTAGTCATTTCTAATGTCTGGGCTCCAAAATTTGGTAAACTCCAATAATATTAAAAGCTTGGAATGGTCTTCTCCAGGGAAGAACACACCAATTGAATTATCCAATGCTAAACTATTATCATTTTAAATAGACATACAAGTAATATTATATAGACTATGGTGGGTATATTTATGTACTTTGAAAAATATATATATGCACACATAAATTTTTATATGTACACATATATGCGTATTTATATATGTGTATTTACATATACGTATGTCCAGTGGTGTCTCTACAATCTGGAAACAAATCAAATGGAGCCAGGAACTATCAGTAAGAATAATGTGATTGTGGCAGGGCTGCCATACCTGGACTGAGTGAGGATATTTTGGTAAGCAGGCATCAGTGCAAGGATAATGTCATTTTGATCTGTGAGAAATTGAAGAGGAAAGGTGTGAGAGGGTGTTAAACATTTAGCGTACCCTTGGTATAGACTACTCTAACTTGTGTCATGATTTGTGTGTTTGCTGTTTTTCCCTTATTTTCTGTAAATCTAATATAAATGGTTGAGCTGTATCTATCCATCTAAAATGTATCAATCAATCATCTATCTATCTGTCTGTCCATCAGTCTGTCTGTCTGTCTGTCTATATCTACCTATATATCATATACCTATCTGTAAATCACCTGAGTATCTATCTATCTATCTATCTATCTATCTATCTATCTATCTATCTATCTATCTATCTTATCTATCATCATACACTTCATCATCATCTGGATAGCTATCTCTATCACTATCTCTGTCTTCATCTGCACACTCACATGTGTGTTTGTCCTTTTTGAAACAATTTCAGTTTGGCAGAGATTTACCTTGAACTTGAACTGCAATCCATTCATCACGTCCTCACCTATTACCAAGTGCTGGGCTCATTGTGTGTCCCCACATCTAACCTTAATTACATTCTTGTACAGTGTTAAATTCATATTTTTATTGTGGCATGAATAACAGGGCTATGAATTTCAGATTTGATCAGATTTATTTGAGATTTGGTAATTAAATGACACTGGTGCCTGAATAAATATTTATCTTTTAAAATTAATATAAATTATGGGACTCAATATCTTATGGAATAAAAGGGTTCCAGTAATATGTAATGTTTAGATTTTTTTTCTTTTTTTCATTATTAGGAAATTTCTGCTGAGCGGTGGTGGTGCATGCCTTTAATCTCAACACTCAGGAGGCAGAACTAGGCAGATCTTTATGAGTTCAAGGCAAGCCTGGTCTACAGAGCAAGATCCAGGACAGGCACCAAAACTACACAGAGAAACCCTGTCTCGAAATTTTTTTTCTATTCACTTAACATACCAACCACAGATCCCCCTCCCCTTCCTCCTTCTGCCCCTCAGCTTTACCCCCAACTTACTCCCATTCTCATGTCCTTCAAGGCAAGGCCTACCTTGAAGAGTCAGCAGAACCTGGTACATTCAGTTGAGGCAGGTCCAAGTCTGTCCCCCTGCAACAAGGTGTTTCACTATAGGCACTGGGCTCCAAAAAACCAGCTCATGTACCAGGGACAGATCCAGATCCTACTGCCTGCCCCCAACACCACCTCAAATTGTTCAACCTAAACAGCTGTCTTGCCTATGCAGTGGGCCCAGTCCAGTCCCAAGGGTGCTTCCCAGCTATTGATCTGTCCACAGTTCACAGGTTCCCACTAGTTTGGCCTGGTCACCTCTGTAGGTTTCCTCATCATGATCTTGATGTCCTTTCTCATAGAATTCCTCCTCTCTCTCATCAACTGGACCCTTGGAGCTCAGCCTGGCACCCAGTCATGGTTCTCTGCCACTCCTTCCATTATTTTAAGAGAAATATCAATTAAATTTCATACTTTTGTTTTTATAGTTTATATTCTAGCTATGACTAGGTATCTCTATGTCAGAGAATTGAATATGCACTTTGTGTGTATCTGGGTGTTTATACATGTTTCTGTTATGACGTTTAAAAGAGAACAGTGAGTTCTTAATTTTTCCCAAAGAAAAATAAATTTGAATAGTACAAGACTCCCACATGCTAGACATTGCTGTTTAATTTTACTAAACATAAGTAATATTATTTTCATTCTGACTTTACTTCATTTCAACTCTTACAAACCATCCCACTGGTGAGCTTTAATTAGATTGCTACTGTAGACAACCCTTATTGAGAGAGATAGACTATCTGTGGGTCATTTGGCAGGATTTGTAGAGAATATTTACTCATTAGAAGTATTTTCTTAGTTATTCAAAGCATTTTGAAACTTACCAAATCTTATGTAAAAAAAAGCTACTACAAATTCTTCAGTGCAAGCCTTATGAAAATATCTGTGCATAAATATGTAATAGTGGGAAAATAAATATATTGAACAAAAGAGTATGTTTATGTACCAATTGTTCAAATTGTAAGTGAACACCTCATTGGGAAAAAGAGCATTTTAAATGTTCACATTTTGACTCTTTCCATTTGTACCATCAAAGAGACACTGCAAGGGAACATGGTAATGAACACCAAGATATACTTTTATAACTGCTTTATGGAAGAATAATATACACTAGGTCAAGTTTAAACAATGGAACCACACTTATATTTATCTTCATGTTTCTTGGCCTCACTCATCCATTTCTCCCTCGGTGCCTACTAAACCAAGCAGTTTTAGAATATAGCGGATCATTCACAAATTGTGGCAGGTATTCAACCTGCAAATTTCAGAGCTGTCAAGGCTGAGTGTTTCAATCATTTTTGACATCTCCTGGTATTTCCTTTCATATTCCAGCTTCTATAAATAATATCCTTTCTTAGGTACAATTTTAGGTTCTCAGGCTTGTTTCTCCCCCACAATATAAAGAAAAGTTGTATTTTATCTCTTAGCATGTCCTTCCTTTTTTACCTTCAGTTTGAAAAAAATATGATTGTGAACTGCACTGATGAATAGAAATATGTTAATAGTACATCAAAATGGCATAGTATTTAGCCCTTGTAAAAGGTATTTCCTTTGGTGATTCTAGAATGTTTTAATAATTTTATAATATTATCTATTGCAAAATATGATGTACATTTTGAAACAAATGCCTTAGGAAGATTAACCATAACTGCTACATTTATATAAATATTCAAATATGGCAGCTGAAATGACTACAATATTAAAAATATAAACATAAGCATTTTTACAAAAATTTCTTATATTTGAGATTGAACAGTGTCATGAATTAACTTTTATACTCTAAGGAAGATGTTCTGATACTTTTTTCATTATCAAAATATGATATAAGAAGGATTCGAAGGGGAAATTTAAGAGCTTTTTTTTATTGTTTTACACTATGTAACTATTTTGTACTCTATTTTATTTTCCATGTTGTTGTAAATAAATTTTAAATAAGAAATTTGAAATAACATCAAGTAATGCAACATAATATTGTTTGACATAGAAAAATTTGATGTTACTTATTGAGAATTCTTAGGCTGAAATGCTGACCTTGGAAAGCTGAGATTTTTTTTTAAAGAATCTCAAAAGGTTAAGTGGCAGAACTAGAAGAAAGAAGTGGGTTACTCACGGTGTAGTATAGATTTTGAAAGGCCCAGTTTTATGCTACAGCCCTGAAACTCCAACCAGTGTTAAAGCATTGTATCTTTCATGGTCAAAGATGCAATGGAGGAGTTCTATTCCTGAGTTATGGGACTTTTTATAATGTGCAAGACATTATTTTATGTGACTAAGTGCTTTACTGCTAATGGTTTGTTACACTGTTTTTCTTTCTGCTTTTTCCTGCCATTTAACAGAAAAATCATGAACTTTCCAATTCCCCACATATTTTATTACAAGGATACTTATTCTCTTTGTTGTTTTCATGCAGAACTCTTCCCATATTTTCTTATAGAATTGTAGCTTATGACTCTGTTGTAACTCATAGTTACTTATGAATTAAACTTAGGAATGTGGTGTGTGTGTGTGTGTGTGTGTGTGTGTGTGTGCGCGCGCGCGCGCGTGTGCTCATGTGTGTATTTGGTGAACACTGAAATCTTACCACATGAAACTTTCTGTTGCACATTGAGTATCTAGGTTTTTTTAATTGTTTTGTTTTTCACCATATATTGAAGAAACTCTCCTTCCATGGTAGTATTTGTTGCTTTCTTCATTGAAAATCAATCTGTTGGGAACATGTAAATTCTGGACTCTGTGTTCTGTTTTTCCCAGCATTTGTTATGATATTATCAGGTTATTTTGGGCAGCTGAGCTTTATAGTATGTCTTGAAATTACTTACTGTGATACTTCCAACTCCAATCTTTCTTGATGAAAATCCTGAGTCTCTCTGGGATCCTTTATGTTCAGATGAAATACCTGTTTCAAATTTGTTTAAAGAATGGTGCATGAGCAGGATTTTTCGAGTCCACTTCTTTTTTTTTCCCCTTTTATTTTATTTTACAATACCATTCAGTTCTATTTAACAGCCACAGATTCTCTTGTTCTCCCCCTTCCTGTCCCCTCCCCTTCCCCCCAGCACCCCCCCCCCATTCCCACCTTCTCCAGGGCAAAGCCTCCCCCGAGGACTGAGCTCGACCTAGTAGACTCAGTCCAGGCAGGTCCAGTCTCCTCCTCCCACTAGCTGAGCCAAGCGTCCCTGCATAAGCTCCAGGTTTCAAACAGCTAACTCATGCACTGAGCACAGGACCTGGTACCACTGCCTGGATGCCTCCCAAACAGATGAGGCCAATCAACTGTCTCACCTATTCAGAGGGCCTGATCCAGTTGGGGGCCCCTCAGCCTTTGGTTCATAGTTTATGTGTTTTCATTAGTTTGGCTGTTTGTCCCTGTGCTTTATCCAACCTTGGTTTCAACAATTCTCGCTCATATAAACCCTCCTCTTTCCCGCTAATTAGACTCCCGGAGCTCCACCCAGAGATCCAGCCGTGGATCTCTGCATCCAGATTCCTCAGTCCTTGGATGGGGTTTCAGGCACAACTATTAGGGTGTTCGGCCATCCCATCACCATCGAATCCACTTCTTATGGTGAAACACCTTGCACAGCCTTGAGGCAGGGGGAGGGGAATGGACTTGCCTCTACTGAGTGTACCAGGCTGTTCTGACTCCTGATGGGAGGCCTTACCTTCTTGTAGGAGGGAATGGGAGGCAGGCTGTGGGGGGAGGCAGGAGGGATGGGAGGTGGGAAGAGCGGGATCTGTGATTGGTTTGCAAAATAAATAAAAAATTCTTAATAAAAACAGCCATTATAATCCAAAAATAATAATATTATATAAATATTTATGTTTTTAACTTGTTTATAAAGATCACACAAATAAATATTCTGTGGATCAAAATTAATCAGATCCAAGTCCTGTAGAATTTGGTAAACTTCTTTAATGTTGGAATACACAATATGAGCAGAAGTCATGGAGCTCCACATTAAATTTTACACTTTCAGTACAGAATATATTTTAGACATTTATTCACCACCAACCTCCCCCAAAATATTCATGAAAAAGTTATAACTCGAAAAACAATCAGCTTTATATTTTCTTTTGAAACTCATGTCCATTTTGTGAGTTCAGTCCTTCCTTATCTCCTTATACTCTGGTTCTTTAATCATTATTATTCTGGCTTGATTTGTTTCATAGAATTCCAAGCTAGTAGTTGTGGGCACCTCAATTCATCCATTTTGTTTATTTTTTTAATGTAACTGCTCAAAATGTCTTCATAATTGTTTCTATTTCGTAGTATCAGTTTTAATAACTGCTTTTGAATTGCAGTTTGTTTCCTCATTTTTCACGTTTTATTCGGGATACCTTCAAAGGTAGACAGCACCTCTACTTCTGCACAATGCCACATGTTTTTAACATGATAATGAAGGAACCTTTGAAAAACTCTCTATAGAGATCTTCATACTCACTCATAAGAGCGTTTGTTTATGTGTATAGAAAGATTCTGTAAGAAGCACCTCAGTGAGGTTTCTAGCACTAGAATATACCCGTAGGAATCATACAGAGACATTGTCGGGAGCTGATGAGACTGTATTTAAGGCTCATGAATTCCATGAAACTTTCTAGGGTTGGGGGATTCAGAAAGCTATGATTCACAGGTATTCCCCACAAGGCTACAAATGCAGACAGTGACTGCTGAGGAGAGAAAGTGTCGCCAGCGGAGGCGATTGTCAACTTGGCTTGAAGCTCTAGGAACGCTGCTTTCACAAGTCACTTCTCAGCCACAGTGGGGTTTTCGTTGATGCAACTGGCTTGGGGTCCCCCATACTCTGTGTGCCACACCTCGCCCAAGATCCTGCAAGTGACCCATAAACCCAGTGGCCCCCACACTGTGTCTATGTGGGATTCTCTGATCTGTTGTGGTTTACTAGCGGAGATGAAGAGACATTTGTTCTTATCTTCTCAGGAAATACCATGCAATAGAAAGAAATTACATAAAACAAAGTAGGACACATTTAAAAAAAATTTTGAGATTATAATATAATAATAAAGAATGCTTTTTAAGTAATTGCTGTTAAGATGATAACGTAGGGTCTCCAGCATCTGCCAGTAGGGGGCGACCATGCACAGGGCAAAATCATTACTGCTTATTTCATTGCCTTAATATAAAAAGAGAAGACAATTGGAAAGACATTTCTGTGGATCCATAGACAGCTGAAGAAAAAGACCTATGACTAAAAATATGCCAACATCTATCCTAAATTTACTCTCCAATTTTTCTATATAAGAATGAATCATTTTCAAAGAAGGGCAACATAAGTGCTAACTATTCTTAATTTAATTTAGATAAATATGGCACAATCAAAGCCAGCTATGGACAAAAGTATGTATTATAATTTGTGAAGACTTTGAATTACTATATGACACCACAATCAATAGAATTAGTTGTGAAGCCAACTGGATGTCACAGTGAGTTTTCTGTTCTTTATTACCATAGAGTAATTAATTAATACACTCATTTTTGCTGTAGGAGTTTTCTAAATATGGGTGGACACTCACAGAATATTAGTCTTACTGTCAAAAATTTATTTGTGTTTTTCTGTCTTTCCAGTATTATTTTATTTACTCGCTAATTCTTGCATGCCCTTATTATTCATATTATAGATGGAATTTTTTTATTGTTAAACTTATATGGAGATTACATGGCAAAGGTTGGAGGGAGGAGAGAGGAAATGATGTAATTATGATATAATTTACAAACTTACATCTAAAAATATTTAAAAATAAAACTTTTCTATATTTAAAGAGTCTCTCTATAAGGCCTTTATTGAACTATTGGATAACGGTGTGAAAAAATAATCCAAGATGAAATCTGTACAGAGAGAGAGAGAGAGAGAGAGAGAGAGAGAGAGAGAGAGAGAGAGAGAGAGAGAGAGAGAGAGAGAGAGAGAGAAACACACAGGGGTGGGGGAGAGACAGAGAGACAGAGAGAGAGGCAGACAGAGAAAGGGACAGGGAGGTGACGGAGGAATAACATGAGGAGAAATTTACATCTATGGAATAAAAATAACCTTAAAACCTTACCTTGTCTGGAAATGTCCCTGACACCACAATCTTCATACACTGCATGAATGAGGACATCTAAACCACACCAAGGGCTCAAACCCAACTGAGCCCTAGGGATGGAGTGAATCAATTGGTTTACTTTTCTTCTCTTCTTCCCACTCATTTAACCTTGTACCCTAATTCTCATAAACAGGAAGTGCCTTTGTTCCTTGAAAGCAGCTCTCTGAGTTGTTCCCAGGTTTTAGTAATCTGATACTGATTTCTTCCTAAATTTCAGTTAAGCCATCTGTCCCCTTGGCAGTCACCATTTAGGATAAAATCGTCGCCTTTAAACACATGATTTCTTACCAAATAAATCAATTTCCTGTTAGTGACAGACATACGTGTTAATATAGGTAACTTATTACATCATATTTTCAATGTGTTAATATCCCTGAATATCCTTGGTAAACTATAGCTAAAACTTGTAATGTTGCAGATATACTTCTCCTCTCTTCCTTTTGATTGTTTGTGCTGAAATTTTCTACACCAAAGAAGATAGCCTTGAAATGGTTTCACCCAAGCACTGAACTAACTTCGCATACAATGGAGTCCCAAAGGGAGGTAGTCATATTGATTGACATGCTTTCTAGTAGATACTTTAATTTTAAAATAAAAACATTATAGTAGGAATCCAGCATTTTTTGATTGGGCTTACTATCCTGCAACGAATGAATATTGAGAAATACCATCTGTAGTCTTTGAATTCAATTGTAAACAGACAAAATAAAAAGGTATATTTTTAGTTCTTGCAGTTATTTTCAAAGAAGTGTATCCGCTCCTTCAAAATCATCAGGACATGGGATAAGCAGAAAAAAATGTGTAGGAGCTCAATTGAGTTCATCTCTATTATGTGTCAAGGCACTGGGCAGTTGGTTATTAATGAGTTGCTAATTATTTGAATGCCCCACGTACATCCTAATCAACTGTGTGTGTATGTATGTGTGTGTGTGTGTGTGTGTGTGTGTGTGTGTTTCATTTGTTCTTCTTCTCACAACTGTGGCTAACAACACATTTGCTTCACTGATGGAATTCGCTCAGAGTGCTCTGACCTTTTAGTCAATTTGAAATGCTTTTTGCTGCTTTGCCACAGTCGGGAGCGATTGATCAGGGGCTGTGCAGGGCTCCTCCACGAGAAAGCTGCTTCATGCATCTGGGTCAAGACAGTTCATAAACAGCAGAACACAGATTTTATTGGTTTAATATTGCAGGTGGTTGTATCACTTTCATAAAAGGGCTTTTACTTTCTTTAATTTCTATGTAGAATCTGGCAAGGGGACTGATAATCAATCATATTTGTTCTTGCGCTTTTTAGAAGTTTAAATGTGCTGTGGAAAGCTGCTGTGTGGAAGAACAGTGGGGTTTCCTGAGGGTTTTATTAGTAGACCCTACACTGGCTTAAAAAATGATTTAATTTTCAATGTGCACATAGCACAGATATTACCATTGCTGAAGAACCTAAGAACCTGCGCAGTACAAAATATCAATTTACTTTTTTTTTTGCAAGATCCAATCTCTTTAAATAGGTGTTGTGTCTGTGGGCCTATTCACAGGGGAGACAGGAAATGGGATGATACAAGCAGGTGCAGTAAGTGGATTCATCTTTCCTGAATATTTGAAATCATGAAATTCAAGTAGCATTTACTGTTCCCTTTTATTCCTACAGCTGTGAGCTGTAATGGAAAGTACACGTCCCTGGGACTCAAGAGTCTTGAATTCTATACATTCTCCTATGCTGAAAGAGAACCAAAATTAAGCTCTTAGACACTACACAAGTATACATAAGTTGGTGTTAAACAAAATGACTCAACTAGTCAGACATATGACAGAAACTTTTGGGCACACTCAAGATAGCCTGTAGTCCATTGCAACTATACTGATTAACTCTTAAAATAATTTCTCTTGGAATAGTCTCTAAGTTTGGGGCAGTTCTTAGCAACGTTCACAATACATATCAAGCATATGATAAATGTAGATCTACTTTAGGAATCTCCACTAATTCTGCTTTTTGTTTTATAGGGTGAGCTCTTAATCCTAATTTCGACCCAAGATGAAATTTGTATGTATCTGTTTCCCTTTTCATTTCTCTGCACAGTGGAAGCTGAGGTGCTTGATATATAGAAGTGTGCCTCCGATGTGCTTTATCAAGCTCAATATTGTGATACTTAGGAACAATTAAGATTAATGATATTTATTTATGGAATGTTTTCTTTTAACTTTGAGCTGAAAATTTGTCTGAGTTATTGACTGTGAATTGTAAAAAGAAAGAATTGAGCTCAGTTGGGACTTCATGATTTTATAAAGTTCATGACAGCCATTGGTAGAACATGGATTCCAATGTGTCTTTGTCAATCTGATGAACTTGAGTTTAATTAAGCACTTCAGTAATCCCTGCAGAGTAGTGTAGCGTTTCCTACCATGGTTAGCATGTTGAGCTCTTAGTTGTCATTGTAACAACACTGAAAAGTGGTAAGAACTTGACAAGTGGGGTCTACCTCAAAGAAACTAGGCTGAGATCCCACCCAGGGAGGAGAAAGTGCCGTTGTCAAACACAGAATATCATACTTAGAATAATGCAGTATCACCTTTTCAGATAACCCTCTTTTACTTATGGATAGATAGGCATTTCAGTTCTCCTTTATCTACTTTGGGCTTGAAATATTTCTTTCCACAACTGAATAAAATCCCATTGCTTGGATGTACCACTGTGTGCGTTCACTTACTGAATGACATTTTGTCTCCTTGCAAGACTTGACAGTCATGCATAAGGCTGTTATAAATGCCCGTATACAAGTTGTTAAGTGTATCCCTGTGTTAAGTTGTTTACTTAGGCAGAGTTTTCTAAAGATCAGTGATCCGCTGCATCTGGGGAAGCTAAGAACACAGTATTTACTCAGTCCATGGAGCTGACTTCATCCACAGCAGTCATCTACCTACTCCGTGGGCCTGGAAGACTGTTGGAGGGGTTCTGGTCTTGTCTACCTTCAAAAGCCCATGACAATGCAATGTCCTGCCGTGAGAGATGACAGTGTGAAGAGCAGTGGCACAGCAGCTGCAGTAGAAGAACAGATGAAATGACCAGTAAGCAACAAAGACTCAGGCAAGCAACAGTGAATTTTCATCAGACCTTTTAATATCTATGCTGCCTGTAGCCTGATTCTACCAATGCTTGGGAGGGCATTTTCTCCTCAATAAATCTAGCCCATAAATTCTCTCATAGAGGCTTGCCTATCTGCTGATTTCAAATGTTTCAAGTCAATGATCAATATTAACTGTCACAGATTCCTACTTAATTGAATAAGCATCAAGGGGCATAATTGTTGGACTGTGTGATAAAATTTGAAGAGCCCATCAATCGGTTATTCAATACCACATAGTCCTGAAAACATAAATACAAGTATCATTATACAAACTGAGCAGATTTTACATATATAAGTAGGTGTGTGTGTGTGTGTGTGTGTGTGTGTGTGTGTGTGTGTGTGTGTTTTATAGTTAGTGTTCTATTGCTGTGAAGAGACACCATGACCATGACAACTCTTATAAAGGAAAGCATTTAATTGGGGCTTGCTGACAGTTTGGGAGGTTCAGTCCATTGTCATCTTGGGAAGCATGGTGGCTCTCAGGCAGACATAGTGCTGGAGACGTGGTAGATAGTTCTATCCAGATCTACAGACAATAGGAAAAGGGAGCCACTGGGCCTGGTTTAGGCTTCTCAAACTTCAAAGCCCACCTCCAATAGCATACTTCCTCAAACAATGTCACACCTATCTCAAAAAGGCCACACCTCCTAATCCTTCTAAGTAGTACCTCTTCCTGATGACTAAGCATTCGAATATATGAGCCTATGGGAGATATTATTATTCAATCACTATGTGTGTTTACATATGTAGCACATATGCATATAGAAAAAATAAATGAAAAAGGAGATCATGAACTTGAAAGAGAACAAGAATCGGATTATGGGAGGGTGTGGCTGGCAGAAAGGGAAGGAGGAAATGATGTAACTATATCGTAATTTTAAAAATAAAAGAAATAATGTGTATAATTCTGGAATAAACTGTAAACATGTCACTCATCAATTGACTAAACCCTTTTAATGTGGGCCTGTGGTTTTTGTTGCTCCACACAACTTTGTGGAAGTTTAGTATTGACAGCATATTAGATTTTCAACATTCTGATAAGTGCATAAGAGCATCATGTTGTTTCAACTGCTACTTCCCAGTGATATAGGATGTGGGACAGGTCTCATATGATATTTGTAATTTTTATATCTTTTCTTGAGCTACGTACTCTTCAGGACTTTTAGCCATTTCCAATTAAATGATCTTATTTCCTTTGAGTTTTACTCCAGATGACAGTCTTTCATTGGATGTGGTTATTTCAAGTATTTTCTTGCAGGCTGTGGCTTGATCTTGATAGTGCCTTTCAACAGCAGAGATTTTTGGTGAAATACAACTGATCAATTACATGTCCCCTCAGTTCCAGTATTTGTGATGTTACAACAGGTTTGTCCCATATCTTGGGCCATGTGTTTTGTGATGTGCTATCTTCTATTTGACTCATTATGTATATTGAGCTCTTCATTAGTGTGATGAATACAGACATGATTTTTACAGTACTACATTAATACTTAAAGAAATAACATTTAGAATATTTTTGAGAAAAACTAAAAGAAGCCATCGTTTCACTTACATTCACTGAACAAGCATTTAATAAAATATAAAATCTCATATTCACCCCATCTCAATTTAGTTTCTAAGAAGAAATAAAATTAAAATTAAAATTAAACTGACAGGTCTTGAAAATGGTAAGAAAATGATCTAAAGTCAACAGTGAAACACAATAAACTCCATCAACATGTTCAATGTTGTGTGTGCATGTTTGTGTAAACAGAATGATAGATAGATATAGAGTATTTATTATTATTATTATTTATTCACTAGGATTCTTTGAGTCAGATTCTCCTTCTTTCTCCCACTGGGAAAGACGTATTGTTTGTTTCTTTTCTCTTGTCTGCCTGGAAGGTAATTTAGGACTGAGGACTCCCTGTGGGAAATAATATTTCATCATAGTACTTCTGCATCACCTCCAAAAGAAATCCTGCCTTAGCAACTATGGAGGTTGGCTTTGCCATAAAAGAAATGTTTAATTAATAACTTTGCTTCATCATTGTTGGAAATGGAACTTGAAATATGATTTTAAAAGGATTTATTATTGAACTCATCCTCTATCTTACCATGAATTCATTGGATCTTTAGAATCACAGGATATGAACACAGGGAGAGTGGGTTTGAGAGACCTAGTGTAGATGTAACCAACCGTCTTATTAAATAAGAAACACAGAACCAATGTAAAAGAGAAAGCCGAGAGGTCAGAGCTCAGAGCTAAAATCTCACCTTTCCTCCTGCGGTGATGCTAGCTCTCCGAAAGAGAGCTACTTCCTGTGTGTATGTCTTTTCATAGTCTTTTTGTTCTGCCTTCTCATTGGTTGTAAACCCAAACACGTGACTGCCTCGTCACTGCCTGTAAGTACAGCCTTCTAGGTCTTAAAGGCATATGTCTCCAATGTTGGCTGTATCCCTGAACACATAGAGATCTATGGGATTAAAGGCATGCACCACCACTGCCACACTCTTTCTTTGGCTCTAATAGCTCTGACCCCCGGGCAACTTTATTTATTAACATACAATTAAAACCACATTTCAGCACAAATAGAATACCACCATAACCTAGCCTAGTTATTTTGTCTGTAGCTGAAATACTGAGTAGTGAAATTTTTTCCTGCAGAAGAGAGAACAAAAATGACAGTTCCTGATAGGAAAGATCCTAGTGGAAGTTTATAAAATAAACCAAATTATAATTATTTTTTTCTTACTGTTCTTTATTCACGTTTGACACCTCTTAGTCCAGGGTTGTATTTGTTATTCTAAGAAGTTCTAATTGTACTTTTAAAGTGTATCATGACCTCGACTATTTCCAATTAACAAAGTTCTCTTGGTTTTGAATTCACAGTAGAGGTTGAACATCTGGTAATGTGGTTCATATGTCCTCCAACTTTATACCCCTGAGACTTAGAAAGATTGTCTGCTCTTTGTATTTTGATACTAATTGTCATCTGTTTCTTTTATTCTGCTCCAGTGTGTGCTGGGGGATTAGGCATGCTTGAATCTGCTGCATCCTTCAAGGTAGATAGTTCTTCCAACTCTCTAACTATTAGCAGTAAATTAAGCAATTATTTAAAAACACAAATATCAGGTGCATAACCAGGAAAATAACTTTGGTAATAAAACTTTTTTTTATAAATTGCAGACAAATGGAGTCCAATAAAAATAATGGTAAAAATAAGAACATTAATTTACTAAACAGAGTAAATGGCAGCAGAGAAAGCATAATTTGGAGAAAATAGTCATCTAAAGTAAATATGTATATTTTGTTAATTTTATTTATTTTAAAGTTCTACTTTTAAGTCTTCATTAATTTCTGGACTGAGCATGCATGGGCAATTGCTGTAGCCAGTGTGACATCCCAGATATGCCACTTATAATAACTGTCCTACATAGTTTAGATGGAAATTTTTATCACACAATACTTGCACTGGATGCTAATATGAGCTTTTTGTAAACACATTAGAATTTTGTGAGTCAATTGAGAACAAGACTGTAGTTTGAATTTCACTATGGTTGATTAGGAATGTTTGCAGTTTAGAATTTGTTAAACATAATAAATCAAGCTTGGTTTAGTTTTATTTTTCAATACACTTGTTGAAAAACTTTTAGCCACTTGCAAATATTTAGTTTGGCACCTCAATTTTTAAAACAGAAATATAATTCTACATACCTCTGACATAACTTGTTATTGTCTAAATTGACACTTTTAAAAATATGTAATAAGGTGACTGATATACCTATACATATATATTTATGCATGCATGTATATATATATGTATATATATATATATTAAATTTTGTATTATTTATCTTATCTAATAAATTTACAAAATGCAATTTAACATTGATTAAAACATGTTTCCATGCATGGGATACAAATTCCTTGAGTGTTTTCTAGTGCAGGATGTGATTATAGACCATCGGTTTGTGCTAGTGACCTATGCAAATTGTCATCCCCTTCCTCCTAGATGGCATGGTAAGCTAGCAAAAGTAGACACAAAGCCAGAGACACAACCAACTACTACTTCAGTTACCTGATTGCATATATTGATAAAATTCTAAGAGAGCAGAATGAGAAAACAGTGAAAGAAATTCTGAAACGTCCTGTCCTAGAAGGTAAATGTCATGTGAGGATTCAGGACATCAGTTGTGAAATCAAATTGAAATAATCTTACAAATTCTCAACTAGATAGTTCCTAAAATTATAGGGGAATCTATTGCATGAATGTAGCTCGATTTCTGTCTCTTTGGTTCTTACAAAGCCAAGGAGAATTAATAAGATTTGTAATCTTAAGCTTAGAGTGCAGTTTTTGTTGCCCAACCCTGAATCCTTTTGAATCTGTATTCAACATTAATCTGAATTGGAAAGCATTAATTATGAGTAGATCATACCACCTTAACAATTCTTGTGTCCTACCAATAGGAGGCACTCACTGCAAAGGGACTGAATTCCTAGTAGCTGACTCAGTCCCCTAGAGTCACTGAGAAGACCCTGTGAGAATACTGCCACCTCTCTTCGAATTAACCATTCCCATTTAGAAGTGAGCTGCTATGTAACAAACTAAACTTATAGCAGTAAGGACTATGACATTAGCTGAAAATGCTGAAGAAAAGCCCTTCCTTTCTTTCCAAGCCAAGGAAAGACATGACTTGTCATATATCTATCTCTAAAGCAAGTAGTAATGAATTGACATTCTAATGCAGTGAAGAACTAAGGGAACAGAAGTTGCAAAGAGCAATGGGATTGCAAAGAGGAGAAACTTTGCAAAACATGCAAGAAGGTGAAGGAGAACTAAACTCCAGAAAACTATTACATGATTTTCATTGTTTCTGTATGAAGACAATGGGGATTTATTTTCTAATAAGTTTCCTATATTATGTCATTGACAGTGATTCTTTTTACATGATGAAGAAACATATAAGGATTTCCACTTTAAGTGTGAAAATATGCTTTAAAATGTGTGTGTGCGCGCGTGTGTGCACGCATGCCTTTAGTCCCAGCACTTGGGAGGCAGAGGCAGGCAGATCTCTGTGAGTTTAAGGCCAGTCTGGTCTCCAAAGCAAGTTCTGGGAAAGGCGCAAAGCTACACAGAGAAACCCCATCTCAAAAAAAGAAACAACAACAACAAAAAACAACGTGTGTGTGTGTGTGTGTGTGTGTGTGTGTGTGTGTGTGTGTGTTTTAAATGTTCACTTTGGTAATACACAACCACCATCTTTTATTTTTGATGTTACTTCTATCAAAAGAATGGAATTTATAAATTATAAGTTCAAATAAATATTTATTCCTTATTTATTTAGTACACCTATTTGGGTAATATTCTTTAAACTATATATGTGCTACTAAACATAACACAATATGGTTTAAATCAAAGTAGTAGTATTTCTTTTTGAAAATTTTTTTCAACAATATCTGTCTTTGCCCAGGCAGGCATGGAACAAATGACTAGCTTCCTGCCTCTGTCTCCAGAATACCCACATTCATGAATATGCTTCTACAACCTACAGCAAATTAAAGGATGTCTATGAACAATAGAATCAAGTAGAAAGAGCAGCTAGTTTCTCTAGGGTCTGGGGAGGAGGATGAAGTTTGAACATTCAAACCACAGGAGCAGATGCCCAGGCTCTGCTATGAATTACAGACCATGAAGAGATCCTTAATGGAACTATCCCAGACCCAGGCTGTGATAAGATCTTTAAAGTGACAGCATATTCAGTTTAAGATAAAGCATTCCCTGAAGTAAATCATGAACAACAAAAGGCCAACCATGGGAGTGAAATGTGAAACTTAAAATAGTGGAACTGATTCTAGTAAGTGTAAAGAATGGAAATGACTTCCACATAACATAAGCTTTGGGGACATTGAGATGAAGAACGATTTAATCATTACACATGTTATAGTCTCCTGTGGAAATACAGCATTCACATTCTGACTACTTAAAAGATAATAGTAACTAATTCAAATTGATTTAAGAATTATGACCTACTTCCATTATACATAAAATACACATTTTATTCTATGTATTACTTAAATGTGAATGTTTATAATATTATAGTCATATATTAAGGCATTTTACATAAGTGCATATTAGCTTCTTTAGGTAATAATGAGAACAAACAGAAGCAGAGGGAGTAGAAGTAAAAGGAGAAGTAGTAATTTTTCTAGAGTTGTCTGAAGACCATCATATGTTGGGTGGCAGGAACAGAGTCACTGTTTTGCTGCTCTGCACTCAACACTATGTCCACAGTATGGTAAAGGGGACTTCCCCTGGGATTTGGGATGATAATAGGTCCCATGCCTCCCCAAGCATCTGATACGCCAGGCATTTGGGGGCTTGCAAATGTCATTTCCTTGCTGTTTTATCATCATTTCCCCTAAGTATGTGTTGGTCTCTGTGTAGAAAATTCATCTTCTTATAAGGACAGGGTCAAAGTAAATTACAGTTAATTTAATGACCCCATGTAAACTTGTTCATCTTCAATAGTTTTATACTGAGGAGAAATGATCAAAATTTTGGAAATAAAATGTCACTAGTTTAAAGAGAAGTATTCAGTCTGTGCAATATTTGATATTCATTAACACTCATGGAAGTGTAAAATTAAAATTAAAACATTCATGGTACTAGGTTAGGAAAAAAAAACAAGAATTTTTGCAATTATTTTTTCCTATAGTTGGAATGTCAACTACTTTGAAGAAATAGTATAAATTTTATTTATTATGTATACTATTTCTATTATATATGTATACATTTTATTATTTATTTATTTGTTTAAAATCATGATCTTTGTATCTTATCAAAGGTGATTCAGCAATCTCTGTTTCTACTTCTTTTTGGTGTGTGTGTGTGTGTGTGTGTGTGTGTGTGTGTGTAAATGAGTGTACTTATATACATAGTTACCTGGTTACACATCTGTTCACTGGCATGTGAGGGTCCAAGGTTGACAACAGGAGTTTCCTTTGACTATTTTCCATTGTGCACATTCATGTGGTATGTCTCAAATGAACCCAAATTTCACCAATACTATTCTGGCTAGCCGACTTGCCAGGGAAACCCATTTCCAACTTCAGACCGCTGGCATCACAGACATGGCACCACAGGCTCTGCTGTGTCTACTGAAGTGGATTCTGAGTATCTGAACTCGGGAAGTTAGTCTTGTGCAACATGGTGTTTGAACATGAAGCAGTCTACAAAATGCCACACCTTCCCACTCCTACTTCTTCTTCCATTAATTATTAATTAATTACTTAGTTAGTTAATAGTGTGACAGGGTTTCTCTGTGTAGCTTTGTACCCTCTCCTGGAACCCACTCTGTAGATCAGGCTGGCCAGGAACTCAGAGAGATCCACCTGCCTCTGCCTCCCGACTGCTGAGATTAAAGGCAGGTGCCATCACATCTGGGCCCATTTCTACTTCTTGGACAGCACTTTCCATTTCTACTTCGTATATAGCACTCTGTATTTCTACTTATTATATAACAAGATAATATTAAAACTCACCTGGCAGGAGAGTCACTTTGATGCTTTTATCAGATTTTTTTTTAAACTGATGGTGTGGAGGATCACCTTTGAACTTTGGGTGTGTAGTCTCTACCAACTATTCCTCAATATGGTAAACTTGAATGCATAATTTGTGGTATTGAGAGACTGTATTTGTATTCATTTAAAAATGATAATATTTGGTCAGGTGCCAGGCAGAGAAACAAATATTGAATTGTATTTTTTCATTACATAATTGCTTGCCCCTGAAATATTTTTCTTCAAGAAGCCTGTTCAGATATTTGGACAATTCATAATGGCTATTTCAGGTACCACAAGAAAGCACAACTTCAGTTGCACAGCATAAACAGTGCACATTAAAACACAGATCTGTGAATTTTTCAGATGCATAATAATGTAATGAAAGATATTACACTAGTTTATTTCTAATGGGTGGCATCCTCAAGACTACTGGTACCCATTGGTCAAGATGAACTATAGAACTTACATGTTTATATATGAGTTTTCTCAACTGTATAAGACATGCTGTGCAATTGACATAAGTTTGTGAAGAGCATCATTAAAAGTCACAGTGTTTTCATGGACTGCACACAAACTATAAAACTATTTAGGATAAATGGAAAATGCATATACATGCTTTGAACTATGTGCTAATCCTAAATACACCTGTGTACCTATATTTTTCTCATTCTTTTTCTTGAATAGCTTATGTTAGCTAATCTAAAATAAAGAGTGGAAAATGAATCCCTTGAACACATCTCTTCAGGCACACAGCATGCGGGAATTCCTCTGAGGTTTTCTGAGCACA
Organism: Peromyscus maniculatus bairdii; assembly: GCF_049852395.1. Lineage (NCBI taxonomy): Eukaryota > Metazoa > Chordata > Mammalia > Rodentia > Cricetidae > Peromyscus > Peromyscus maniculatus. The sequence goes on along the minus strand of NC_134857.1, from coordinate 30,036,306 downwards.
GTAAACAGATTTCCCCACATTCACTTGCCTCACAAACAGCTATTTTTAATCATTGCTGGAGTCCTAAGGCACTGAGGGAATAATTTAATTCTAATTGTTTTGTTTTCAGCTCTGATGGGTGCAGATTTAAAACCAGAGCTTTTTTTTTTTTTTTTTTTATACCCGTGTCCATGAATCCGTTTTGAAAGGATCAGAAAATGCAAGGCTCAATGAAATGTAAGGAAAAATAATTCTGGATTCTTAACATGTGGATGTGCTGAGCAAATTTAAAAGCCTGCTTCAATAAATCATAAAATAGGGAAATCAGACCTGAGTTCTCAGCGCTGACCTTAATATATGGGAGATATGGGATGCACACACACACACACACACACACACACACACACACACACACACACACACACACAGAGCCTCTCACTCAAACACATACACGAACGTGTGCTCACAGACTTCATTGGCCACTGAAACTCCTCTAGGAAGGAAAAAGCATTATAGCTTTATGGAACATTTATCATTCTTACTGCATGCAAGGTTAAGGCCCCGGTTTTCTTATGATGGTTCTAGTTGAGTGGCATAGGAATAAATGTATCTCCCTGCTCCTTCAACCTCAGAGTTATGCATTACACTGCAAGAGGTTTCCTGCAAAAGACACTCTTCACACAGGCAGAAATGAAATATATGGAGTATAGTAATGTGGCCTCTTCTACGGTAGGTTTCCTTAATCTATGCGCAGTGTGCAGGGTGATACTTTATATAATATCTAAACCATAATTCCTTATGTTTTCACAGGTCCCTCTGGTAACATTAATATTTGTAGAAACTCTCAAGCTGACTTTAGCAAATGCATCAAACTAAAGTCTAGGAACATTCAGTATGATGGCTGGACTTGGGAATTATTATATGCTATTAACAATGATCCAGGGACATTAAATCCCATTGTAGGAACAAAAAGCAGAAGAAACAAGAATCATTTTTCTCCAGAATGGCTGCAGGAAAGCAGGGCCAATTGTTTCCATCTTTGTTAAGCTGCCTGTTTTGTTTCTGGTCTTCCCCGGTGAGGAGTGTTTTTCACAAATCCCTAGGGGTCATGGGAAATCCTTACACACAGTGCTTGCCTAAGGTTGCCAAGGGAAATTTCCACCCTTCTAATCCCCTAAGAAGGGAGTCCCCACTCTATGGTTTCTTGGGGAGTTCTCTATACTATGTCCATGGTTTTTAATATGTAATCTCTTGAGGTGTGTGTACTTTCCATTTGATTAATAAGAAATAGATGTGTAAATGCCATAGCTATTGTTATCACAGGCATTTGAAGCTAATTCTACTTTAATTATTTGAAATCTTTGGCTTATGTAAAGGTATTAATAAGGCCAATGGTATTGTATGAACTGGAAAATGATCTTCCAACAAGACAGTTTTTAGCAGATATCAAAGAATTTTATTCAACTGCTTGAAGAAACCAGTAGAGTGAAATTTAGGCATTTTGGAAGAATTGTGAACTTGTTATTCAAACACATTTCAGGAAACCATAGATATCAGATTAAAGGTACTGATCTATCTACCATAACAAGACCAAAATTAATTTATTTGCCAAAGTATAATTATACACACACACACACACACACACACACACACACACACACACACACACATCTTTGTAATTATTTATTGTTGATGAATGCCTACCTTATGAAGAAGGCTGGCAGTACTTCTTGGCATTATTAATGTATAGTACACTCATGAGTTCCTCTGAAAGTATTTTAAATTAAGCCATTTTAGTTGTCTTAAAATATTTTAACTTCTATATATTTTGCACAACAATGATGTGATGGATTAGATCATGGAATATAATTTGAATAAAATAAAGTCACCATAATATTAGTGTGCTCAGCATACCACAGCCCACTTACTACATTTATAATATTAATTATCTAACATAATTTTATTAAGCTATTAAAACTCAGAAGTATGTAACAAATCTATCTTTAGTAACCTAGATCAATTCATTCATTCATTCATTTATCTATCTATAATCTATCTATTTATTTTCTTTGTTTTTTTGGTGGATATTAAGTGCAATGCACTGAATCTACTATCTTTTACAAAAATATTAACCTGAAAAGGTCATCACCTCACAAGAAATCAATTTCAGAGTCATTTTGAAGAAATATTTGTGGGATTAATTGACAAAAATATACTCACTTAGCAGACTTTGATTTTTTTATGCCAATCCATTATCCAGTTTTCTCCTTGATATTTGATGAATGCAACATTTGACATAAAATTTAACAATAAATAATCATCTACTTTGTTGAAATATAAATTACAGTAATATTAAAAATCTTAAAATGTATATTCATATTTTGTGTACTTTTGGATATTTGCATTTTATTTCATAATAGTAATGTTTAAATCTTTTATAAAATACAATGGGAAAATTTTTCCTTTCAAACTTGTCTGGGTCAATTTTTTATCATTCTGTCATACTTCTTACCTGCTACATGAGGAACATCGATTCTGTGCTCACTCTTCTTTCTCCCCTGAGTTAACTCGATATTTACTATTTAATATCAGTTTATTTTAATATTTACATGGCTTGTCCTAATTATTTTGCATTCTGTTATCTCTGTGACATTTCTATACTCTTAAAATGGATTTTAAATTCCTTATAGATAGTATGCTTAAATACTTTGATGTGTTTTGGAGAACATGTAAATGAAGATATCATTTTACACATTCCTCCATAGACTTTTAAAATATCTATGGAAGATATACACTTGAATTGAATTGTTGAATGATAGTATAACTTTCTCTGCACCTTGATTTTATGTGTATCTAGCTGTATTAATGATCTACCTTATAATTATCTATCATCTATCTGTCTATCTATCATCTGTCTGTCTGACTATCTCTCATCTATCTATCTATCTATCTATCTATCTATCTATCTATCTATCTATCTCTCATCTATCTATCTATCTATCTATCTATCTATCTCTCATCTATCTATCTATCTATCTATCTATCTATCTATCTATCTATCTATCTATCTACCTATCTATCTATCCTACCATTTCTTTTAAACAGCTAAGACTTTACCCAATACATTGGCTGTTAGGCTGCTCAGTTCATTTTCTGGAGATGTTCCATCAGTTTCCAAGACTGCCTTTCATCATTCTATTTCTAGCCTGGATTTCTACAATTTCAAAAGCAAATTGTATTGGTAACATTAAATACATAGTGAATGCCTCACTCCAACTTACAGCAAAAGGAGTTAAGCCAAGACTCACTGAAATAAAGAATAAGGAAGTTTTAATTTCTGGTGTTCAATTGAAAAGAACACAAAGAGGGCAACAAGAACGTTGAACAGTGTGCTTAGCCATCTGGGTATGCTGCATGATGCTCACCATGGCAGTCTCTCCCCCTTCCCTAGTAACTGGGAGAGGAAGCCACTCTAGCCAGCAGGGTGCTTCCATGGTCTATGAGTTAAAAAACAGAGAAGGAAAGGCTGTAAACAAGCAAACATAGGTCTTTGAAAGAAACTAGTGCATCTGACACAATAGCACATTTTTTTTTCATGGAACTGAATTAGAAATCCAAAGATTCTATCCTGCATTGTGTTAGGCGTTTTCAAGAATTCTGTCTACCTAAGTAGCACTTATGCCAGTGCTGAACAAATGATATCCATTTGTAATGAAAACTGTCTGATTTCTCATCTCCTTGGAATATTACAAGGCTAAATGGGGGTGCTGAAGACCTTTGCTGGTATACTAGCAATTTAGGGGGAAGGAAGAGTATATATTACTATATATTACTGAGATATATCAACCCAAAGGGCTAACTTTTGTAAGTGGAAAGAACTTTATTACTGTGCATATGTTTGGAGTGAGGTGAAAATATAACCTAACACTGCAGGAGCTTGCTAGTCAAGAGCAATATAATAATTTGTATGATTTTACTATTCTGCCAATTAAATAATTTATTCCAAACTTACAGTAAAATGACATAATTAAAGACAGAGATGAGACAATTGAAGTATGGAAGAGTTAATTCTGGTAGTCATGATGCCAACACTTCTTCATGAGTCATCCCCAGTTTTCATAAACTTTAGTTCTGATATCAAATATACTCTATCCTCAAGTCCCTCCATGTACAGTATGTGTTTTTTAGATAAGTGTAACCTAGTGTCATGATAGAGAATTAGAAGCTCCTCATGTTCCCATCCAATAACCATTCCTAACAATGTCTCTTGCCTCTCTCCACCACATGAATTCAGTACCCAGACTACTTTGCAGACCATCTTAGCTACCATCACATTCAGAGGCATCAATGCTTTGCAAGAAGTTCATCTTCCCTGATAAGTATTTTGTACTCAATGATGTCTACATCATTATTGGACACAGAAAACAATGGGAATAACATTTTAAAAGAAAGAAAACACAGCCATATTCATCCTGCTGAAATAGCTTCCAGTCAGCCTGCCAGCTGACCAAGAACTTCAGAGTTTAGGCAGCAGCAGCAGCTTGGTAGGGGCAATACAGAAATTTTGGAGTAATTCTTTTTGATATAGCTGTAAAATCTGGAGTAATTTTTTTTCTGAAACTGTAGACAGATAGATTCTTTCTAATCAGTAAAAATTTGAAACAACATTTTTGTTTGTTTATTCAAATCCCCTTCCAAAGAAGGATTTTCTTGTTCGGTATTCTGAAATTTTCTTTCTAAAAAAAAAATAGCAATCATTACAAGTAAGATGATAGGTAACACAAAATAGCTTGTACTTTGAGTCCCTTGTGTTCCTTGATTTTCTCTGTTTTGCCAGTATCAGTGTGGAGAAAGATTGGCAGCAGGAGTGTAACACAACTCACATTTTCTTCTTTTCATTTCCTATAACTCATTCCTTTGAGAAACCAAACTTTAATTTATTTATCTCAACAGCAATGAGATTTTCTCATCAGATGTTAGAAGAATGTGCTCTAGGACAAAAGTCTAGTCAAGAAATCACTTTGTGGACTCTGGAGGGCTTCTAAAGCAAACAATTTGATCAACATTTAGCACAAACCTTTCACATGGTTTTAAACTACAATAAAGGCAATGTTACTTCATGCTCTCACTCTAACTTGAAACAGAGTAAATTGATAATGGTTGTGATCAGAGCTAGTCCCATCTAGTTAATATCTAGTTGCCTTGTGAGGTGGGAAGTATTAGAAAAAGCCATAGAAATAATCCCCAATTATTTCAAATCATTCATCCTTAAATTTGAGGGTCTCTATGACATGTCTTCTGAATACAATCAATACCATTAGTTATCTTTTCTAGAATCATTCCTTACTTTGAAAATATTGTCATAATTGATAATTCCCCTGAATTCTTATAAATACATCTTGCATTTATACCAGTGTCGATTTTTACATTATGCATAATATGCTTACTCTTTTACAATGGTTGGGTGTTTTAGTGTAAGAATATATCTATACTTGGCCTTCTATGTTCTCAGAACAAACACTTATTACTGAACCACACCCCCTTGCACTGACAGTGAGTCTTAAATTTATGGATCACAAAACATGTGGTAATAAGTGTGACCATTAAATATACTGAAAATGTTTTCAGAAAGATGTACACTTGTTACCTTGAATGGAATAAATTAATTTAAAGTGCATTTAAGTAACAGTTACTTAAAGATCCTTTATATCAACGATGCAAGTGTTGTCTTATGTCTCAAATCCATGTTGCACTATAAGTAACAGGACAATGTTAGGAAAGTTGGATGACAGAGCCAGCTTGACTACTACTAATAGGGTATGCAACACTAACAGATTGCTTAACAAAACTATTTTACATCTGTGTAATATTTTCCTATAATTCGAACAAATAATCACACATTCCTGGTGATCAGATTGCTTGAAAGGTTTCTAGAAATGTCTTAATAATAAACTGAGAACATTGCCTCTCAAAGCTTCTTTGTAGAACGGAAGTTAATGTAACCATTCTCCTCAAATGCAGTGCAGTTCAGGCCGCCTAAGCTACACTGGGAGATGCCTGGCAGGGAACCATTTCTTCTACATTAAAAGAGCACCTGGCAGTGCATATCATCATGGCAGAAGAAGCGATTGAGCCCTAAAAGAGTTCATGGTCTTTGCAGATGTAGGCAGAGGAATTATAATTACAACCATATCTCAGGGCATTGTGGCTTTCTCTTCCTTTTCAAGCTGCAATGAATAAAGGGAGGAAGGAATGACCATGCCATTATCTCCTAGTCAATATGTCACGAGCATCTGCCCTATTGTTTCATTTGGAGATGTTCCCTATGTATAAGGAAGAATAAATTGAGATGCAACTGAAGCCTGGAAGATTTTGAGGAAAGATAATGACCTTTTCTGGTTTTGCTTCCATCTTATCATAGCTTTCTCCCTACGTAAATCAGGTGTGACAGATCAAGCACACATTTAGTGTGATTTGGGTTAAATTGGCAATACCCGCACCATCATTGGAACTATCTGCTTGAGGGGAAAGATGAGGGCAGGGATAATTTTCACTGTATAAGATGGAACATGGTCAAGAATCTGTGAGTAGTTGGAGAGACAGGTATTATTATTTCAAGCAATTGGATGCAGGTGCCTGTGCTGACAATTGGACTATTGTAGTTCTTGGCAAGCCTTGTCACTGGCTAATAACACATTAGCACCTCAGCATAACCCTGAGCAGTAATATGTGCCATGATGTGTTTTCTAATTTCACAGAGACTGGGGATTTTATTCTTGAGTTATACAACAACCTGAGTGGGACCTGGCCAGCATCTGGGACTCCACTCATTTTGTTGAGACACATGGTAGAAAGCAGTGATCTATATAGAAATAAAAGGAATGCATTAAACCCTAGGATCATGTTGCAGGTCTAACAACACTGAAAGCATCAATATACCTCACTGTTCATAGGCAGCTTTACAGTAGATGCTTTGGTTTTTCTTCTTTACACATAACAATATCATCTTAATGAAAACGAAAGTAATAATGTAACCTTTCTTGAGTGCAAAAGAAACAGACACGAAACAGACAGTGTTGGCATTAGGTAATATATATTTATGAAGCCCAATTATCAGATGTTGGTATTATCTTATTGTATATTTAACATTCTTTGTAACTAGAAGTGCAAGTGTGGAGCAACATTTTACTGGGTCCATGTTATTGCTTTCATTTTTTTCCTTCCTTTCCTTTCCTTCCTTTCCTTTCCTTTCCTTTCCTTCCTTCCTTCCTTCCTTCCTTCCTTCCTTCCTTCCTTCCTTCCTTCCTTCCTTCCTTCCTTCCTTCCTCCCTCCTCCTCCTCCTCTTCTTTTGCTCTTCCTCTACCTCCTTTTAGTTTTTCTTTCTCCTCCTCTATCTTCATTGTGCTAATGATCAAATAGCCTTGTATGTGCTGAGCAGGTTCCGTGCAAGCTGAGTGACTCCTGCAACCTGAGAGAATTTTCAATGGAGCCTGCATGGATCTGAGCTAGGTCCCCCGAATATATGTTATGGTTGTTAGCTAGGTGTTTGAGATCCCTATCGGTGGGATTGGGGGTGTCTCTGACTCTTTTGCCTGCTTTTAGGACCCTTTTTCCTCCTATTAGGTTGCCTTGTCCAGCCTGGATATAAAGGTTTGTGCCTAGTTTTATTGCATATTGTTATGTGGTGCTTGGTTCATATCCCTGAGATGCCAGCTTTTTTTTTTTTCTCAAGGTAAAAGGAGAAGGAGTGGATTTGGGAAGAGGAGAGGTAGTGGCTGAACTTGGAGGAGTGGAGGGAAGTAAAAATGTGGTAGAGATGTATTATGAGAGAAAAATAAATAAAAAAAGAAAGAAAAAATACAATTACCATATTTTAACATTTCCATGTCACTCCCCTATATTCAATAGAGGTGAAACAATATTGTCAATTTCTATCTTTCTGTATCATGCCATGCATAGATTTTCAAGTTTGAACGATTTCTGACTTGACTTTGAATGTTTAAAAAATTTAGATAATCTAGCCAAAGAGAAAAATGCCTATATATCTATATATACATATATAGATATATATAATGATTTATAGAAAATTATTTAAATATGTACATTACTACAGATTAAGGATGATCATGAAAAGGGGGGTTCAATGTGTTTGTGTGGTATACTTAGTAATATTTTGTAACACAAACTATTTAAAATCATGACTTATTCTTAAAATACCATAAAGGACAGGGGAGAACAGTGGAACAGTGTCATCTGCAATATAAAACGCTCTTAAAAGTAATAGACCCTATGAGTACCATGCAGGACACTGCACTGCAGTGGGAAGCTCAAGCAGGACCCGAGCAGCAAGGACACAGCTCTTAGGGAGTCAGTGCTCACGCAGAGAGAGAGAGAGAGCTGCTTCCATACAGTTCTGAGCACAGGCTTTGTTTAGTTGTTCCATTTACTTTAGATATATGTGTATCCTTCCATCTTTTACTGCCTTGAAATAAATGACTTTTAAATGTCTGAGATCATTATCCTCCTTGACCTCACCACCCAACACCTCCAGGCCTCAAGATTCCTTAAAGGGCTGACTCAGTCAGGTGAGGGCAGCAAAGAGTCAGGAACAAGTCTGTTTTCCTTCCTTCCCCACCCCCTGCCCTGTGTGAGTAACTCAGGAGGCAATAGCCTCAGGAGCTGGGCAAGGGGCTTTACTCCCATGAGAAGTCTGTATTTAAGATAAAGATTTGGTAGAATAAAGGGAGTGAGGGTATCCAGTCAGAGGGATTCAGGAAAATTTTCATACACAGAAATTCCAAGCTTTAAAAAAAAAAAAAAAAAAAAAAAAAAAAAAGCCATGTAAAGAAGATACTTTAAACAAGAAAGTCAGACACTGAACACGCCTTGGAGTGCCAGCTGATTTAATCAATGGTCCTTCAAAGACAGTCAATAAGAGTAGAGAGTTGTGGCTAGCGATTGCGAAGCTCAACGAAAAAAAAAAAAAAGAAAAAAAAAAAGAAACAACAGCGAGAAGTTCCCTGTCATCCTGCAACGCATTGAGATCCCACATGCCAACACTAATTTGCCTTTGAGTCCTAGACAAGTAGCTCAAGACAGGAGAGATCGCTAGTCATGGTCTTTTTGTTTTGTTTTGTTTTATGATTTTTAAACTCTCTTTTTCTAATTTTATTTAAATAACATTTTTTTTTAATTTACTTTACATACCGACCTCAGTTTCCATTCCTTCATCTCCTTCTGCGGCCCCTCCCCCTTGCTCCTGCTGGTCTCCATTCAGAAAGGGGCAGGCCTCCCTTGGGCATGAACAAAGCATGGTGCATCAAGTTGATGTAAAATCTAGCTCCTCCCCATGCATAAAGGCTGGGCAAGGTAATCCAGCATAGAGAAGAGGTTCTCTAAAGCCAACTAAGCACCCAGGACAGGTTCTGTTCTGACTGCCAGGAGACTTACAAACAGACCAAGCTACACAACTGTCACGCACATGCAGAGGGCTCCCTAACTGTTTGTCCAGAGTCCATGAGCTTCCATGAGCTCAAGTCAGCTGTCTTATGGGTTCACTCATCATGATGCCTCCTCCTTCACAGAATCCTTCCTCCCTTTCTTTAGTGAAACTCCTGGAGCTAGGCCCAGTGCCTGGTGTTTGGATGGAAGCTCCAACTCAACCCTTGGCACCCTGGCATCCCTATACCCAAAGAGTCTGAAATGTTCTGGTGGAAGAGCCACCTCAACTTCCCTCCCCCATCTCTTTCCCTAAACCTACCCATTCAAAGCCTGCCAAACACAGCTCCTCCCCCAGAGAGGCTCAAGATTACTCCCACAGGGTATAAAAGCTGCAACCCAGAAAACAGACACTTGTTCCTCTCTGCAGGCTGGGGAATCACCTGAGAATGCTTTACCCATTAAATAGGGCCTTTGCCTAATTTGGTCTGATTTGGACTGCTGCATTGACAGTGAGTCCTATCAGGGTACAAAAAACTTATCACTTGGCTACGGATCTCTGCATCTGCTTCCATCAATTACTAGATAGAGTATCGGTGGTGGCCAGTTCAGACACCCTCTCTACTACGGCTAGGAATCTTAGCTGAGGTCTTCTTTGTGGATTCTTGGGAGTTTCCCTGGAGCCAGGTTTCTCCCTAAACCCAAAATGCCCCATCAAGACTTTTCTTTCTTATTCTCTCACTCCTTCCTGACCCTAACCTGCCTTCTACACCCAGCCCACCCAACCTGCTCCCTCAAGTTCCTACATCCCATCCCTGATATTCATGGTTTTAACATATACGTTATTCATTTTCTCTCTGTTAGAAAAGGCAGAACACAAAATAAGAATAACAGTATCTTCAGGCAATAATCAAAATATGAAGCTTCCTTGGAGCATATTGCTGAAATACTGACCTGAATTTAGTTAAGTTGCCTAGGCTGTTAATCAGATAATTGCTTTGTGTTCTTAGATAGCAAGTCCTGGGGTGGAGGAAAGGAAACTCTGAGAGAAATAGATGCTTTTTTTTTCCAGCACACATTAAAAATCTTACTTCAGAGTAAATTACTAATGAGAGTTATTTAAACCCCAAGACTATATTGAGAGATAATGTGTGTTCATTTAAGAGAACTTGGTTACACTCTGATTTTTTTAATGTTTCAAGGTTTACAGATGTAAGAGTACCAGTAGCAGTTGAGATTAAAGAAAAACATGTCAAACTTTTGCCTTGTTTTCCTGTGTTCTGTTTCTTAACTCTGGTTTGGCCAGCTTTGAAGGTCCATCTTCTTTCTTTCTCTCTTGTGTCTTTCTTTCTTTGTTTTTTTTTTTTTTTTTTTTTTTTTTTTTTTTTCCCGAGACAGGGTTTCTCTGTGTAGTTTTGATTTCTGTCCTGGATCTCGCTCTGTAGACCAGGCTGGCCTCAAAGTCAGAACTCACAGAGATCTGCCTGGCTTTGCCTCCTGAGTGCTGGGATTAAAGGTGTGCATCACCACTGTCTGGCTTCTTTCCCTCTTGTTTATTCCTGCACATGTCAGTAACAAAGTGACTGTTTCCTCATTTGGCAGAGGCAGGGACTTCAAGTCATGCACACTAAGCATGCCCCTGCCTCAAATCCAAATCACCATAAAACTGTAGATATCTCTAGTTCCAAATAAAATCCAGGGTGGGGCTAGTTGATTTCTGGGTTAGGACGGTTAATTTAGTGTATCCATGAAATTGGATTATGGCTGCTCAGTGAGAAGTTATATATTATTTCTCAGCAAGAACTGTATTAGAGCATTTGGATGAGTTGGATGGGAAAAGAAACTCACCCTCACCAGTGTTTCTAGGTCCAGATGAAACATACCATTGCAAGCAGGAAAAAATCATTTTGTCTTCTTTGAGTCTGAACAGTAAAATCTTTGTTCTGACTTAGGGTAATAATGCTTCTGCTTCTAGAAATTTCTGATAAAGACCAAGATTTGCACTCCAGGCCCTGGTCCTCAGATTTTGGGCTTCGTAGGAGCCCACAGTGACTCCAGTTTGTGACTTGATTACATTTTGACTCAAGGTTAAAGGGTTCTAGCTTGTCTTTGCTCTCTAAGGGTGGATAACAGGATGTTTGGCCTAAGGCATGGTTAGCAGATGTCTTACACTTCAAGGTTGGATTACAATATGTTTTGCCAAAGGCATGGTTACTATATATCTTGAGAACTAAGGAGGTGTTTACACTTATTTGTACCTTGAACCATGGTATCCTTGAGAGGGGGAAGTCTTTTGCTCCCCTTGCTTTGGATATAAAAAGGCTGTGAGAAATAAACTCAGGGCTGCTGCAATATTGACTCTGAGACCTTCCAAAGCTATCCTGTGTCCTGTCTTTTTCTTTTATGTCCATGTTTCTATTTTTCCTGTCTATTATTTCTCATTCCTTATTCTCCTATTCAGGACTGTTCTGCTGGCCAGGCTGGACCCAGCAGGACTTAAGACTATTATTTCCCTAGCTTTTTTTCCTTTTCCATATTGCAAAATGCAGTATACATGGGACATCCTGGCCTTAACAAACTTGAGTTAATTTTCTATAATTATCAATTTATCTACCTATCATATATACATACATATATTTATATATATAATATTATCTATAAATCTATCATCACTATTTCATTCACATACTTACCACTTATCTATAATTTATTTGTACATCTGTCTCTCACACACTCACTTCCTCTTTTATATATCTATTTATTAGTTCTATGTATTCTGCTTTTCTGAGCAACAGTTGAACATATTATGGGAATGTGAGAGAAATTATTTTTGGTGGATATATTTTATTTTGAGTCTTTATATTTTAAAAATTATTTTGAAACTATGTTTCATACATAGCTATATAAAGTGATGATTTTTAAAAGACAGAATTTTCAAGTAAGTATGTACAGTAGCATATATATGCTGTTTATAGATTGGATGTGTGTTTAGACATTGTCAATATTTAATTAGTGAAAACTGTTTATATATCTGAGGTGTCTCCTTTAGTAACATATTTCAGGTTTATTTTACTTGCCGTTTTTTAATATCACTTTCTCTGATACTTTTTTTTCACCTCTTGTTTTTCTCCATTCTTCTCTTGATTTTCTAACCATATTCCAATCACTTGAAACTGGACCTCCTCTCTCTTATGCTTTATGAGATCTTTATGTGTTTTTGTCCTGTTAGCATTGAGATTCATTTCCTCTTAGCCAGCCAGCATTTGCTCTTTCTTGTTTAGTTCATGAGATCATGAGCTTTGAAATCTTAAGATATTGTCTGTTCCTTTATCATAGACTCTTGTATTGTTAGAGCTTCTAAAGTGAATATTTCTTTTTTAATTTTCTCCAATCAGGGACTTTAATATTTTTTTTATATTATGGAAATCAAATTAGATTGGCTAATATAAGATTGTGTAAAATAGTAAAAAGAAAACAAGTTTAGTTTAATGTTTGGTAGTAAAACAGTGTACTTGATTTTAGTCTATCTTTTCTCTATCATATGGCTGCATACTTGATTTTGACATGGACATTTTTGAAGACAATAGCATGAGAAGACAGAGAACCAGGAAGATTTCTAAAATGTTGTCAATGATGATAGTTGTTTTTCTAATTTATATGAAACTCAGATATTTTAAAGTAATATGTAATCACTAGGTGAACTAAACTTAAGAGATTTTGTTATACCCAAAGAAAAATGAAGAGATTATAGGGTCAAACTATAACCACGGTCTAATAAGTAAATTTAAATTTTGTAGTTCCTTTATAAAACAATAGCAAATTTAGCTGCATGTGGTGGCACAGTTCCAGAAGTAGGGCAGATGTCGGGAATATCGCTTCAAGTGTGAGGCCAACCTGGTCAGCCCCAAAGCCCAAGGTCATGAATGTCTACAAGGTATCCTGTTTCACAATCAATACAGAATGGAAACTAACCATAGAAAAATCCTTATGAAAATAAGCCTTTATACAATCAAAACAATATATATCAAAATAGGTATGGTAATAAAAGAAGTTTAGATGAGTATTAAGTAATTTGGAGAGCTTTGAAAACATTAGAAGTGGTTAAGGACATTATTGTATGCTGACCTTTTTTTCAGGAGAAGAATATCATGCATACAAATGTTCTTGGAAAATAATAAAATTGAACTCTTCACTTTTAGTTTTTAAGTAGTCATTTTCATTAAAATGAGTACACATCAATTCCAAATATGTCACTACAGTCATAAGTAAGAATAAAACAGAATGGATTATATTAATACATTTATCATATTTTATTAAAATTATTTAAAATCCATATGATACATGCTTTTTAATACATGCTTTTTAAAATCAGATATATAACACTGTAACTATAATCTGTTGTTTAAAAGAGTTTGTCTTAATAGTTGACGTCCTTAGGTGGTATAACATGGTCAATGCAAGAAACAAATGAAATGAAATAAAGCTTCATATTCTGTAAAAGCATATACTCCAAGAAAATGTATGATTTCACTACTATTCATAGCTATGGGGTATCCATATACGAACTTTTGAATTGTAACTTGATCTGGTTTTTTAGAGCACTTTACTAACTTGCTGAGAGTAGTGCATAGATTTATGGGTGAGGACAGTCAGAGGAGCATATCATGTTCTTCTAAGTATTCTCTATCCTCTAAAAAATAAGTTACTGCTTTGTGAGCCGCTGAAATTTATATAAGTGAGTGGTTCATGAGTCTGTGATTAGTATAATCCAAACACTTTCATTTAAAAGAATTTAGTCATAAATTCATATTGCTTGCTTGAATGTTTCTGAATGATACTGGTGATTATGTAATATTTCTGTGGGTTTTGTGTTCAGTAACACACATCCTATTTTTCTTTTCCATTAGGAGCCCTTTCGACATACATTTTTACATCCTACTTCTTGAGAAATTGCTCTTCTGCTAGGAGCCTCTTTCATTCTCCTTGAAAACCCAGGTGTAAGAAAAGGCTAAAATAAAAACCACATGCATGAAGTCCTTTCCCTCCTCTTTGCCACAAATGAAGATTTGTGATGCCTATCCCTGCTCCATTTGTACTTTTTCAAAAATAACAGAATATGAGTAATAATTTACATACACAATACACACATACATGTGTCCATACATATATAGTATACATCTATGTATATAAACACATATAATGAATATTGAGAAAAAAATAACTCATTTCTATGTCTGTATATCTATAGTATAAAAAACTAAGGTCAATTTCACAGAAATTTGTGCATTTAATTTCTATCATTGCAATAATCCTAAAGGCTAGATAAGCTTCTTGAACTTCCTTATGCAAATATTCCTTTCAGGTGGCTTTTTGTGACATGTGTTTGGGGAAAGCGGTTTCAAGGTCTTCCTGGGTTACAGAGGCAGTTCACAGCCAGCCAGGGCAAATTAGTGACTGTGTCTCAAATTAAAAGACAAGAGGTGGATTTGGATCAGTGTGGAGTGTTTAACCTGCAGATGTGCCTTGGTATCAAAATTATAATTGCCACAGATATATTTTCATTAAGATAATATAGAGAACAGGCTTACTATCTGGAAATAGATTAAGTTTGGAAAATATCCAATAGTGATCTAAAAGTCTAGAATTTACAAAACATGTTATTAAAGTCAAAACTAAAAAACATAGTCAATTTTTGGTTTATTAGAAATATTTTAATGAATGACTTCATTTAACAAAAAGTTATATCACTTAAAATATGTGCAGTATATTTTTATATAATATGTATTATTGAAACCAATGGCAAATATGGCATAATTTAATTAAAATATCTGATCTAAGAGTAAGTTAAAAATTAGGAAATTTTAGTATTGTGCCCTGTTGGCAGCAGTAAGTTTGCTGCCTTAATTTTAAATGCCCTTTTTTGTCCTGTCCCAGTTAAGTTGTTTGTGTAAAAAATGTGCAGTTGGGTTCCGGAGGGTGCTGGGGATCAGTTCCCCTGTGGTTTTCCTGTTTGGAAAAGAGTGTCCGGCTTGCCTATGGAAACAGAGTAACCATTCCTTGACTCCTGCTGTTAGAGGGGTATGTAAACCCATGTTGGTATGAATAAAGAGCGCTGCTTCCCTGACAAACTGAAACTGGTTGTCTAGAGTGCAGTTTAACTTCGGTGTCCCTCGCCAGATTTTGTGCTCCAGCTGCACGGGTCGGGGCAGTACCCTACAGAGAAAAGATCTGTATTACTTCTTTCAAGTGCATTTAACTTTTTGTAATAATGCAAATGTGGTTTAATAATTGCAAACTGTATATCTGCATGTAAAATAATGTAAATAGATCCATATTTACCACCACCACCTTATGTAAAAAAAAAAAAAAACAGTTCATGTTTAACAGCTTTATTCATCAGTGAATTGCAAATCAAAACTACTTTGAAATTTCACTTTACACCTGTCAGAATAGCTAATGTCAAAAACACAAGTGGTAATTCATGCTGGTGAGGATGTGGAGCAAGGAGAACTCTTCTCCATTGCTGGTGGGAGTGCAAATTTTTGCAACCACTATAGAAATAAATATTGAAGTTTCCTCAGAAAACTGGATATTGATCTTCCTTATGACCCAGCTGTTTCATTCTTAGGCATATCTTGAAAATTTGCTCCATGCTAACACAAAGATACTTGCTCAATTGTGTTCATAGAGACTTTATGTATAATAGCCAGAAACTGGAAACAAGCTAGATGTTCCTCAACCAAAACATTGATGAAGAAAATGTTGTACATTTGTACAATGTAGTGTTACTCAGCTCTTAAAAAAATAAAAACAAAAACTAAAAAGAGGCATCAACATCCAGATAGGCTGACGACCACCAAATTCTGCCATTCTCTTACTATCTCAGCATCCCCAACAATATACTCGATCCCATGCCCCAGTAGTCACCATATTCCTGCCACCAACAAGGGCAGAAACTCCCTGCTCTACCAGAGGCCAAGATGACCATTAGAAGTCCAGCCCCGAACTAGGGCAGAGTCTCCCTTATATACCAGAGAGTAACATGACCATCAGAATAAGTCCAGCCCCCAACTGGGATGGCGACTCTCTAATCTACTAAAGACCACACAGATTGATGGAAGTCCAGGTAGGCTGCCCATTCCCCAACCACCCCCCAAACTCTCTCATTCTCTCAGCATCCCCCCACCATGTCCCTGGTCCAGTATCCTCCTAGCTGTCTTGCCATTGCCTTCAATGTGGGCAGAAATTCCATGTTCTACTCCAGAAGAAGCAGATTGTAAGAAATCCACATAGGCTGTCCATATGACAAATTCACCCACTCTTTCACTCTCTTTTACTTGTTTTTGTTGTTGTTGTTAAGAAATTGTTTTATTCATTTTACATGTCAACTACATTCCTCCTCTCTTCCCTCCTCCCACCCCCCTCAAGCCTTCCCTCCTCTGACAAGGCAAGGCCTCCCATGGTGAGTCCAGAACCTGGTATACCCAGTTGAGGCAGGTCTGGGCACTTCCTCCCACATCAAGGCTGTGCAAAATGTCCCACGATAGGTAGTGGGCTCTAGAAAGTCAGCTCATACACTAGGAATGGATCCTAATCCTACTGCCAGGGGAACCTTTAAGCAGATCTTGCTTATCTGTCTTGCTTATCCAGAGTGCCTAGTCCAGCCCTAGGGAGGCTCTATAGCTGTTGGTCTAAAGTTCATGAGTTCCCACTAGCTTGGTTCAGTTGTCTCTGCAGGTTTCCCTATCATGGTCTTGATTCCCCTTGCTCCTAGAATCCCTCTACTCTCTCTTCGACTGGACTCTTGGAGCTCAGCCTGGTGCTTGGCTGAGGATCTCTTCTATCTAGCATCTGCTTCCATCAGTTACTAGATAAAAGCTCCGTGGTGAAAGTTAGGGTATTAATTGATCTGATTACTGGGGTAAGCTAGTTCAGTCACCCTCTCCACTATTGCTCATAGTCTAAGCTGGGTTCATCAAGGATGGAGTGGGAGAGCAATGAAAGAGATACCATGATAGAGGAGACATCACGGGGATAGGGAGAAACCAGGTGCTAGGGAAGTTCTCAGGGATCCACAAGAATGACTCCAGGTCTCTCACTCCCTTGGTGTCTAACCACCATATCTCTAGTGTAGAGCCCTCCTCATATCCATATTCCATCACCCAGCTAAGGCAGAGCCTCTCAGCTCTACCAGGGGCCATGCCAGTTGCCAGAAGTCTAGCCCCCAAGTGGAAACCCCATGTTCAACCATAGGACACAGCACCCTGAAGACCAGAGAGAAAACAGAAACCAAGGGGGAAAAATCTGTCAAACAGAGACAAACTCAAAAATCTGAACCTAGCCCTATGATCACTGCAAATCCATATGCCTAGAGGTCACCATAAGAATGTAATATTCAACAGCCAAGGCAATGTGTCACCACTAGAATCCAGCTATCCTAGTAAAGCAAGCCTGGAATATTCCAAAAGAGCAAACACACAGGAAAAAGATCTTAAAACCAGCTTTTTGAAGGTAATTGATATCTTTAAAGAGGAAATGAATAAATCCCTTAAAAATTTCAGGAAAGAACAAAGAACAATTGAAAGAAATGGTTAAATCCAGGGAACAAAGCCAAGGTGGGAAAAAAAAGAATTGAAGGAAACAAATAAAACCATGAAAAATCTGAAAATGGAAAAAGAAGCAATAAGGAAAATAAAAACTGAGAAAATTTTTGGAAATTAACTGAAATGAAAAATTCAAGTAAGCAAACAGGAACCACAGATGCAACCATCACACACAGAATACAAGAGATGGAAGAGAGAATCTCAGGCATTGATTGCACAATAGAGGAAATAGATATGTCAAAGAAAATGTTAATTCTAGAAAGTTCCTGACACAAGACATTCAGGATAACTGGGACACTATGGAAAGACCAAACCTAAAAATAATAAGAACACAGGAAGGAGAAGAATCCCAAACCAGAGCCCCAGGGATTATTTTTTACTAAATCATAGAAAAAAAATTTCCTAACTTGAAGAAGACATGCTTATAAATGTACAAGAAGCTTACAGAATATGAAACGAATTAGACAAGAAAGCCCCCTTGCCATATTATAATCAGAACACTCAATGTTCAGAACAAAGAATGAATATTAAAAGCTACAAGGGAGAAAGAACAAGTAACATATAAAGACAGCTCTATTAACATTACTTTCAACTTCTCAATGGAGACTCTAAAATGAGAAGGGCCTGGAAAGATGCCTTGCAGCCTTTAAGAGAGATAGATTCCAACCCAGACTACCAGATAAACCTAACAAAACTATCAATCACTGTAGAAGGAGAAAACAAAATATTCCATGATAAAGTAAGCTTTAAACAATTTCTTTCCACCAATTTAGCCCTAGGGAAGGTACTAAAAGGAAACTTACCACCCAAGGATGTTAACTGCACCTGTGAAAGCACAGGAAATAATTTCATACCTGCAAAAACAAAAGAAGGAAAACACACACACACACACA
Organism: Peromyscus maniculatus bairdii; assembly: GCF_049852395.1. Taxonomy (NCBI): domain Eukaryota; kingdom Metazoa; phylum Chordata; class Mammalia; order Rodentia; family Cricetidae; genus Peromyscus; species Peromyscus maniculatus. Next base: position 30,017,392 of record NC_134857.1, on the reverse strand, counting down.
CACACACACACACACACACACACACACACGTACTACCAATACCAACACCAACACCACCACCAACAACAGCAAAACAAACAAAACAAAACAAGTAATAACAGTCATTAATCATTGATATCACTCAAAATCAATGGAATCATTTCTGCAATAAAAGATACAGACTAACAGAATGGAAATAAAAATGGGATCCATACTTCTGCTTTATATATGAGAGACAATTCAACATAGGAGATAAATGTTACTGAAGTATAAAGTTTGAAAAATGACTTTTCAAGCAAATGGACCTAAGAAACAAGCTGGTACACCCATTAAAATATCTAACAAAAGTAGACTTCAAACCAAAATTAATCAAGAAGGATGAGGAAGGACAATTCATACTCATCAAATTAAAAGATTCATTGAGATAATGTTTCAGATCTTAACATCTATTCCCCAAATGCAAGGGCACCCATGCTTGTAAAAGAAACATTATTAAAGCTTAAATTGCATAGTGACCCTTAAACACTGATATTTGGGACTTCAATACCCAACATTCACCAACAGACAAAAAAATGAACAGCAATACTGGAGCTACTGAATGTAATGAACCAATTTGACCTAACATACATCTACAGAACATTTCAACCAAACACAAAATAGCATGCATTCTTCCTAGAACCATACAGAACTTTCTCCAACATACTCAGGCATAAGGCAAGTCTCAATAGATACAAAAAACAAAAAAAAGGCTGAAATAACCCCCTGCATTCTATCAATCAACCATGGATTAAAGCTCACTTCAACAGCAATAGAACCAACAAAACATCTACAGTCTCATGGAAACTGAACAATTCTGTTGAATAATGACTGGGTCAAGAGAGAAATAAAGAATGAAATAAAAAACTTCCTAGAATTCAAGAAAAATGGATGCACAATATACCCAAACTTATGGGACATAATAAAAATGGTGATAAAGGAAAGGCGATAGCACTATATACCTACATAAAGAAATTGGAGAGATCTCCTACTAGCATCTTAATAGTCTTTCTGGTAGATCTAGAACAAAAAGACACAAACAAACCCAAGAGGATGAGATTGCAGGAAATAATCAACCTGAGGCCTGAAATCAATAAAATAGAAACAAAGAGAACAATACAAAAAAAATCAATGAAACCAAGAGTTGGTTCTTTGAGAAAATCCACAAAATAAGCAAATACTTATGCAAGTACAGTAAAAGAAACAAAGAGACTGTCCAAATTAACAAAATCAGAAATGAAGGGGATGCATAGCAAGAGACTCCAAGGAAATCCAAAATACCATTAGGTCATACTTTAAAAATCTGTATTTTACAAAATTAGAATATATAAAACTTAAAAAATTTAGAATATATAAAAATAATAGACAATTTTCTTGATATATACTACTTACCAAAGTTAAATCATGACCATATAAACAATTTAAATAGACTTATAATCCCTAAGAGAATAGAAGTAGTTATTAAGTCTTTCAACTGAAAAAAAAAAAACAGTGGCCAAGCAGTTTTATTGCAGAAATCTATCAGACTTTCAAAGAAGATCTAACTCCAATACTCACCAAATTAGTCCACAAAATAGCAACAGAAGGAACATTATAAAATTAATTTCATGAGGCCACAGTCTTCCTGATACCTAAACCAAACAAAGATTCAACAAAGAAAGAGAATTACAGCCCAATTTCTCTTATAAACATAGATGTAAAAATACTAACAAATAGAATCCAAGAACACATTAAAAAGATCATCCACCATGACCAAGTAGGATTTAGCTCAGAGACACAGGGATGGCTCAACATACAAAAATCAATCAGTGTAATTCACTCTACAAACATACTGAAAAAGAAAGAAAAGAAAGATCATAACATAACATCATCATCTCCTTGGATATTGACAGTGCTTCATGATAAAACTCGTGGAAAGAGTAGAGATGCAAAGAACATACTTCAACATATTGACGTCAACTTACAGCAAGCCTATAGCCAACATAAAATTAAATGGAGAGAAACACAACACAATCCTACTAAAATTATGAACAAGACAAGTTTGTCCATTCTCTCTCTATTTAATATAGCACTTGAAGTTCTAGCTAGAGCAATAGGTAAGGAAGGAGATTTAGGGGATACAAATTGGGAAGGAAGAAGTCAAAGTATTACTATTCACAGATAATATGATAATATAGATTAGTGACCCCAATTATTCTAGCAGGGAACTCCAATAGCTGATATAAACCTCCATCAAATTGGCTGAATGAAAGATCAGTAGCCCTATTATATATGAAAAACAAAGTGAGAAAGAAACCAAGGAAACAACACCATACACAGTAGCCACAAACAATATAAAATACCTTGGGGTAACTCTAATTGAACAAGTGAAAGATTTATATGATAAAATCTTCAAGTCTTGGAAGAAATAAATCAAAAAAGACATCAGAAGTTTGACACATTTCCCAGGCTCCTGCATCAGTAGGATCAACACAATACAAATGGTCATCCTACCAAAACAACTCTATATATTCAACACAAGCCACATTAAAACTCTAACACAATTCCTTATATACCTTGAATGGACAATAGCAAACTTCATATGGAAAAACAAACAAAGAAAAAATAACATATCTAAAACAATCCTGAAAAATAAAAAAACTTACAGAAGTATGACCATTCCTGGTTTCATTCTATAATAAACACATATAGTGATAATATTGTAACAGGAGACAACTTTCTGAACAGGACATTTATAGCATAAACATTAAAGTCGACTATTAATAAATGGGACCTCATGAAACTTAAAAGCTTCAGTAAGGCAAAGGACACAATCAATACGACAAAACAACAGCCTATACAATGGGAAAAGATATTCACCAATTCCACATCAGATAGAGGGCTAATATCCAAAATATATAAGGAACTCAAGAAACTGGATGCAAAGAAAACAAACAATCCAATTTAAATGGTGCACAGATCTAAACAGATTTTTCTCAGTAGAAGGAATCAAAATGGCTGAGAAATAATTAGGAAAAGTTTGACATCCTTAGCCAAGACAGTAATGCAAATCAAAACAATTCTGAGATTCTATCTTATGTCTGTCAGAATGGCTAAAATCAATAACACAAATGGAAGTTGGTGCTGGCAAAGATGTAGTAAAGGGAACACTCCTCCATTGCTGGTGGGAGTGCAAACTTGTGCAGACACTATGGAAATCAATATGGCAGTTCTTGGGAAAATAGAGAATCAATCTACCTCAAAATTCAGCTATACCACTCTTGAGCATATACCCAAAGGATACTTCATCCTACCACAAGGACACTTGTTCAACTATGCTCATAGCAGCTTCATAAATAAAGCTGAAAACTGGAAACAATCTAGATGTCCATCAACTGAAGAATGGAGAAATAGATTGGTACATTTACACAATATTACTCAGCTGTTTAAAAAAATTATGTCATGAAATTTGCAAGCAAATGTATAGAATGACAGAAAACCATCCCAAGTGAGATAATCTAGACCCCAAAGACAAACATGGTATGTACTTACTTAAATGGACATTAGGTATTAAGTAAAGGATAATCATGCTACAATCCACAGACCCAGAGAGGCTAAGTAACAAGGAGGTCTCAAGGGGTGATGCATGGTTCTCCTTGGGAAGGGGAAATAGAATAGACTTTCCAGATAGACAAGTGGCAGCTGGGGATGGAAACAGGAGGGATCAGGTGCTGGGAACATGGTAGGAATGGAGGGAGATAGTACTAGGAGAGACAATTGGAATTTGAGAGCATTTGGTGTGTGTGGGGGGGGTGATGTGGAAATCTAATCCAGTACAAACTCTCAGGATAATATGAGAATGACCCTATCAAGGACCCCTAGCAACGGAAGTTTTCAAGCTTGAAATGGTCATCCTCTATAACCAGGCAATGCTTCCAGAGGTGGGACTGGAACACCAACCAAACCACAAAACCTTCCCTATAATCTGTATCTCCTGCAAGATGTACTGAAGCAATGGAGGCTCAGAAATTGTAGGAGTGGCCAACCAATGACTGACCTACCTGGAGGCCCACACCAAGAGGAGCTCATTCCTAACACTGTCTGGATGACTAGGAATCAGAGGGTGGTTAGCTCAAAGATGTGTGATGGAAAAAAAACCAATAAAATGATTGCCCAGTAGTTTCCTTATATACTCATAGATAGGTGTGTGGTGGTATTGTGTCACCAAAATATTGTGTACCTTAATAAACTTACGTGGGGTCAGAGAACAGACAAGCCACTAGTTAGTCAGTGATAGCACACGCCTTTAATCCTAGCATTCCAGAGACAGAAATCCCTCTGGATCTCTGTGAGTTCAAGGCCACATTGGAAATAGCCAAGCATGGTGACACACACCTTTAATCCCAGAAAGCCAGCCTTTAATCCCAGGGAGTGGTGGTAGAAAGCAAAAAGATATATGGAAATCTAATCCAGTACAAACTCTCAGGATAATATGAGAATGACCCTATCAAGGACCCCTAGAACTACTGTATATAAGGCGTGAGGACCAGAAACTAGAAGCTTTTGGCTGGTTAAGCATTTGGCCTGGTTAAGCATGCAGGCTTTTGAGCAGTAATTCAGCTGAGACCCATTCCGGATGAGGACTCAGAGGCCTCCAGTCTGAGGAGACAAGACCAGCTGAGGAACTGGCGAGATTCCAGCTACATAGGTGCCTAGCCTTATCATCATCAAAGAGACTCCCACTGGCAGTTAATGGAAACAGATGTAGAGACACACAGCCAAACATGAGGTGGAGAGAGAGACCAAACTGAAGATCTCCATAGTTTCTCTCCCCTTAGAGGTCAGGGAACCCTGTGGAAAATGGGGACACAGAATATAGGAGCCAGAGGGGTCAAGATTACCAGAAGAATACCCACATAAACTTCAACTAAGTCAGACTCATGGAGGCCCACAGAATCTGAAGCCTCAATCATGGAGCTCACTTGGATCTGTGCTAGGTATTTTTCCTAAATGTTATGTTTGATATTTTTGTGGAACTCCTAACAATGGAGTCCCATTCGTCTATTTTTGAGAACCTTTTCCTCTTACTGGGTTGCCTCATCCAACCTTGATATGAGGGTTTTCACCTAGCCTTGTCCAGTCTTGCTATGCAATGTATTTTTTATATCCCTGGGAGGACAGCTCCTTTCTGAAGAAAAAGGGAAGAAGAATGGATCTGGAAGAGAGATGAGGTGGGGTGGGAAGAATGGAGGGAAGGGGAACTGCAGTCAGTCAAGATGTATTGAAAAATTATTTTGAGGATTTCATATCTTTTTAGTCATTAAGAGATAGCTACTCACAAAACTTAAATTTGATTTTCCAATTAGAATGGAGCATTGGCCCATGAGAACATTGTCATGTGTTTATTTAATATAGAAGAACATTATGCCACTTTTAACTGACTAGTCCAAAGTATTGATGAAAAACTTGGAATTATCTCTCTCTAAAAGAATTTTCCCATCTCAGTTTATGTTTTGAACATGTAATCCTGACTATTTTGTTAATAGCTGTTTCCAAAAAAATACTGTATATAAAAAAACTGACATCATGAAGTTTTCAGGCAAATAGATGGAACTGGAAAAAACTCATCCTGAGTGAGTTAGCAAAGAACCAGGAAGACCAACATGGTATACACTCACTTAGGAGTGCATATAAGCTGAAATCAATAATAATCATGCTACAAACCACAAACCCAGAAAGGATAATTATCAAGGAGGGTTCTAAGGGGAACAAATGGATCTCCTTTGGAAGGGTTAATGGAATAGATTTTCTGAGTGAACTGGGGGCTGTGTGAATGGAAAAAGGAGGGATCAGGTATAGGGGGAGAATGGAGGGAGAGTATGCTGAGAGATGACTGGAATTGGAGGGCATTTGGGGGAGTGATGTGGAAACTCCAGTGAGGACACACAGTAATGGAGGGTACGGAGCCTGAACAGGCCATCTTCTGTAATCAGGAAATTAGTGGGTCTGGGACAACAACCCAGCCACAAAATTTTGGACCTCCTATCTATCTTGTCTGCAAGATGTGCTGTGATAATGGAGGCACAAAACTTGTGAGAGTAGCCTACCAGGGACTCCTCCAATTTGAGACCCATGACAAGAGTGAGAGCCCATGCCCAACACTGCCTGGATGACAAGGAACTGCCAGCTGTATAGTCTGGAGACCTAGGACAGAAAAAAAAATCAATAAGATGATTCCTAATGGTATTCTCCTATACTCAAGGATTGGTGTCTATGCCAATCATCACAAATAGGCTTCCTCTGACAGTGGATGTGAGCAGATGTGGAGCCCCACAGTCAAACATTAGGCAAAGGAGGGACCAAATTGGAGATCTCCATTGAGTCCCACCCCTTGGAGCTCAGGGAATTACCTGGAAGAGAGGGATGAAGAATTGTAGGAGCCACAGTGAGAACAGGGCCAGAGTGTAAACTCACAGGGGCTCACAGGTGCTCACAGACACTGAAGAGGCAATCACAGAGCCTGCATCCTTCTGTACTAGGCCCTATGCCTATATGTTATTTTTGTTAGCTTGGTGTTTTTGTGGGTTTCCTAACACCGGGAGTGGGGTGTCCTTGACTCTTTTGCCTGCTCTTGGGACTTTTTCTCTTACTGGGTTGCCTTGTCCAACCCTGAGAGATTATGTCTGGTACTATTGTAACTTGCTATGCTGTATTCAGTTGTTATATCCCTAGGAGGCATGCACTTTATTGAAGAGAAATGGAGGAGGAGTGGAGGAAACTCAGAGGGTGGAGGAAGTAAAGGATGTTTTGGGGACATATGGTATGAATGAAGAATAAAAAAAATTTAAAAGAGATAAAATTTAAAATAAATAGCTGATTTGGGTAGGATGAAAACTGAAAGTAATTTTAATTTGCAATTCCCTGATGATTAAAGCTCTCAAAATTTTTAAAAATGGTTCTTAGCCACTTGTATTTCATCCTTTGAGAACTTTTTGTGCCATATCTCATTTTTAATTGGGGTATTGATGTTCTTGGTGTTCATTTTTTGTCTTTCTATATTGTAGATACTAAACACCTGTCAGTTGATAACTGGTAAGGAATTACCAGTTGATAACTGGTAAACTGGCTGCCTCTTTGTTGAAATGATGGTCTTGTTTGCTGTACAAAAGTTTTTTAGTGTCATGAAGTCCCGTATTAATTGTTGGTCTTGAAATAAATAGAAGAAGGGAATAATAAGGACAAAGAAAAATAAGGCAATCTCAGCTACTGGAAAAACAGGGAGGCTTGGTAAACAAATGCAGCCAGACAGCATCAACACTGGTAACACTCAGGAGAAAGAGGCAGGACAGCCACAGACCAAGGAGAACCATACTTTTTTTTGGAAACTCTAACTTGTAAAACTACCCAAAATGGGCCGACAAAAGAGCTGAGAGGATAAAAGTAGCTGTGGCTTATGCTTGGAGATGTGAGTTTGAGCCAAGAAATCCACAGTGGAAGGAGAGAAACAATTCCCAAAAGAAGTTGTCATTTTTGCGCCACTAGCAGACAACAACATGGGCATACCTTTAATGTTATCTATACACAGGCACACAGCACACAATAGTAGTAGTAATAATACTAATACTAATAATAAGCAATTAAAAATAACAAATTTCAACAAGACAGAGAAATGAGGGAAGACTGAAACTGGCCTGCAGTGATTTTGAAATCAAGTATTAGAGAGCAAAAGGGAAGGACAAATTGATGTCATTTTATTTTAATTAAAAATAAAATATAAAATGTATTGTCATTATTAAATAAATAAATAAATGTAATAGAAACAGACTCTGTGTCTATGTAGACACTTGGCAGGGTCTGTAGTCTCCTTTCTGCGATCAGTCACTCAGGCATAGGCACAGTTTGTTTGCATGTACAGTCCTCTTTAGATCCCCAACTGTATGAGTGTCTCTGCAATATGTTTTCATGATTTCTTATCATTCTTTCTTTGGCTAACTGGCTTGTTCTCTTCAGTGAGAGTAGAAAACTTGTGTTTGTATGTCTTCTGAATTCATCTTTGTGTTATGGCTCCAAACTAGAAGATACGGTCTTTGAGCCTGGCAGTGATTTTATGCCTCTACATAATGGATACAGCTATAGGACAGCCTTCTCATAGTGTGGCTTAAATTTAATACTTTCAAGCACTTGTTACTACTCCATCCATAAATTATATATGTCTCAATTTGGAATAATTTAGACCAAATTACCACCATAAAAAACACTATTTAGTGTATTCATGGATTTAAATGCAAGATATAGTTGTTTTAATTAGCCCCAAACTAACTATTTGAAAGTCCTATAATATAGTTTATTTCTGCCTTGTGCAGTAACATCAATATTCATGTACAAAATTTGGAAACCAGTTATTTTTTATTTTTGAACAGACTTTTATTATTAAATTTGTTATTATTTAAAACAATTTTTAAATTTAAGCATATTTTGTTCATATTATTCCCTTCACACAAGTCCTTTCAGATACTCTTCCCATCCCTACTCACCCAACTTTAAATTCTTTCTCAAAAATGAGCAAAACCCAATACAACAACAAAACCAAGAAACCAAAAATAAAAGTAACTCAAAATAAACAAATAAATAAAACAAGAAAACACCATACTGTAATTAAAAAAGACAATAAAATAAAACACTATGGAGCCCATTATATGTGTTCAAGTACTCCTGAAGAGAAACCAATTATTAACTAAACTGTAATGCTCCTGTGTGCATTTATTTCCCCAGAAGATATAGTTTAATATAGTTCTTTAAGCATCTCACTAAATGATCTTGATCCACTAATGTCACCTCAATGGGCAGCAATTCATTATTGGATCATTAATATCCTTGAATAAGTGTTCAAAGCTACTTTGACAACATTTAGAGATGATCAATGAACTTCATTGAACTCTTGTAATAAGCTGGGCTCTAGAAGAGTGGAGAATAATAGATTCTGTCACTGTCAGTTACTGTCCAATATTATCACAGTGGAATAAGGAAAAACCTGCACCTTAGGGGTTCTTGGATAACCTAGGCTTTGTTTCAAAGCTAACAACTGTATTTCAGAATGTAGCAAAAACCTTCAGGTATGCATCATGCAGTGTCATAGGCACATGGGTTAGAAAATGTCTCCCAGGAGCCCACATGATTCAGAAAACTTGCAGCACAATGTTATAAGAATTGAGAAAATTTATTAATCAACTGCAACAACATAAACACTAAATGAAGTGTGATGTTGAGCTTATCTGTCTAATTTTGCTCTTTCAGAGCATTTTTTTTGTCCAAAAGCTTTTGGCAGAGCTTGGAAGCATGAGAATAGAATTATCTTTATTTATAATGAATACAATCACATAGGGAAAACAAATTGGTTTCATGCATTTATTCTTTTAACAGGGCTAGACTGTCAGTCTTACATCACTATTGCAGGGAGATAAGAAAGCTATTGCGAAATTGAAAGTAGAATCTTAACCATTTGGAACAATGACTAATTACTCAAGTTTATTTTAACTATACACAAATTCTTTTTTATTATGGTGGTCTAGCTACACTTTGACTATGATTCTGATAGCACTGAAGCAGAGGGTAACTTTATATACAGCAAAGAAGCAAATTCATCACAAAACTTATTATTTTATATAGGTTCTTTTGTCCTTATTACTCAAAATCCTTTATTTACCTGGTATTATACAGAGTACATAGCATTATTCATAATAACTGCTTATCATTATATCCACATTTATCACATTATAATTACTAAATTTATTTGCTTTAAGTAATAGGTGAAATTAGTATATTTCTAGACCTTCTTCCATAGGAAATAAGTCAAATGCCAAATTCCATCGTTGCTCTCAAATTTGGCCTAAGGACTTTGTCATTCAGTCAATCTTCCCTGGAAGAAAAGAGAAGTTGGGAATCATGGGAAGCTGTGACCTCTGGAAGCTGCCTTCAGCTCATGACACATTAGTCAATGAGAAAAGATCACCCAACCCCCAGATTGTGATCAGTCAGGCTTGTCTTTTAAATTCTTTCCTGGAATTCTCCAGCAGAACTGAACTCTGGTGATCCACAATGGTGTTTTACTTAACACTTATTGCATTTCTTGTGTTACTGATTCAATCTCCTATTGTCCTAGCAATGTTCATATAATGTATTTATGATGTATTTGCTACACATTATTTATCTCAGATTCTACTTCTGTGGAAGTGAAAACAAAGAGGTGAGCCCATTAAATTCACAAATGATTCATTGAGCTGTATCTATGAGCAGACAGTTTAAACAATCTGTGTCTTTTTTTTTTCTAATTTAAGAAACTGCTCTTCCAGGGTCTTCACAATCAGCTCTACTTGTTCCTCTTCAAATGTAGTTCAGGTCAAGAATGAAGTCCTCAATGACAGCTTCAGATTGGATTTAGATAATAGTGTTTCAGGTACTCTAAAAGTAAGTTCACCAAATAAATGTGTTGGTAGAAGTGATATTAAGAGAAATTTGGAATTTCTTGGTATATGTATATGTATATATACATATATATTTGCTATGCATATATATTTGTGCATGCGCTTCTATTTTGGGTTAACCAGCTTTCACTAGCATAGAAAAACTATATTTTGTATTTAAATATATACTTAACAAGTTAAAATAAACTGAAATTTTATGAATGATAATCCTGAGTAAGACATGCTACATGGGAAAGAATAAATACCAATGGATTCTATAATATAGTTACATCTCACTTTTTAAGACTAACTATACATTGGACATGGAGATATGGTAATAACTAATGCCATTGCACTATTAAGAGATACTAGCCGGGTAGTGGTGGTGCACGCCTTTAGTCCCAGCACTCGGGAGGCAGAGGCAGGTGGATCTCTGTGAGGCCAGCCTGGTCTGGGAAGTGAGTAACAAGAAAGGCGCAAAGCTACACAGAGAAACCCAGTCTTGAAAAACCAAAGGGGGGGGGGGGGGAGATGCTAGTGTTAAGAACATTTATTTGTGTTTTAATATTCTCAAGCAGATATATTTTCCCTAGTTATCCAGAACATAGGTAGACCACATTCAGGGGTCAGCCACAATTCAGGAGAAGCTTAACATATTTTAAAAGAGCCACACAGTCATAAAATAATGAGCAAACTTTGTCTTTTATCAACAAGAACAAAACTGATGACGGAGGCTCAATAAGCTGACAGATATAGGCACCAATAATCTCTCTTATGAAGTCTCCAGAAGCCTTGAAAGTTATTTACTGTTAGTTTAAGCCAAGTAATTCAAATTCTGTATGAGCATGAGTCATGTCAATGGGATAAATTGACAGAGAAGACCATGATTCCAGAAAAGCAGCTATCTTTATAAAGGTAACTGATACAAGGTGACTGACACAGATCAGACATACAGTAGAAAGACACAAAGTGGTCACAACGAAATGCATGAATCTACTGCCACAGATACATGAAGCCAGCATTTTGAAGAACTTATATGAATTTAGAACAGCATGGAAATAAAGACTGAATATATAACACAATTTTATAGAAAAATCACTTAAATATAAACATATAATTTATGACAATATTTTATTCATAAAACCAACTTTTAAAAATCTCTCATTTTCCAAAGAAAACCAACAGATCATTGGGTTTATTGAGTGAGACAGATGTAAAAATATATTGTTACACCATTCTGGTAGTACATCCCAAAAGGCCAATGTAATGATGTCATGGGAGAAGTTTTAAAACTCATGAGAAACATATACTGTCTGCATTTTAAATCTCGGTTCGTGAACTCACAGTGAAAGTGACTTAAGGACACTAGCATCTTACCCTAATCTGGTGCATTTAAATAAAAGAGTATAAATAAAATTATGAATGCAGAGCCTAGTATCAATATTCACCAGCTAGAAATCACAGGGATCACAATAGTCAGAAAAATAGTTATTACTTTGTTGTATTATGACAGAAACTATTCCAAAGGAATGCAGGAGATAAATCTATGCAGAAGATTTAGAACAAACTTATGGCGGAGTTTTATCTTAGGAAGTACTGACAAAGCTAGGGTGGAAAGATGGCTCAATAGGGAAACTGCTGTGCAGGCTAGTTGCAGTGGCGTTAGTAGATAATGTGAATACTCTTATGAGAAGAAATAAGAGAAGTGGGAATACAGATATTAGCTTGATCTGGGAAGCTAAGGAAGCAAGAAACAGTGTTGTTCCATTGTTCCTACCTGGTTTATTTCCAAAACTGGGTTGTGGCCTGGAAGTGTAGAATGAAATAAACTCTTTCCTCACCCGAGTTTCTTAAATCAGTAATTTATCATAGCAACAGAAAGCAAACTAGAATGTACACACACACACACACACACACACACACACACACACACACACACACACACACACATACACACACACAGTGGAGGAGTGGAGGATAGATATTTATTCTACTATAAGCCACAAGATGTTTCTGACTTCTTGATCACAGGTTATAGGAGAAGGAATAAAGAGATTGATTCTACCATTTAATCACATTGGTGGCACTTATTAGTTACAGGAAAGCCACACAATTCTCCTGCCCTTGGATAATTACTGTAACATGGGCTTGATAGTAACTTCCTTCAAATACACTTTGTCAAAAGTAATAGATACCACTTCCATGACTGATTTTGAGGACACTAACTTTATTCTTAACAGAATATTTTCTCTGAACACTGCTTGCTCTTTCCCTTGACGGTTTGGACTATTGTGTTGAAAGAAGAAAGACATATTCTCAAGCTGGTCCCTAGCCAGTAAGCGGCTAGGAGCTAGACCTCGCAGTCAAAGAGCTTACAAGCACATAGATTTTTTACCATGTCCCGTAAGTAAGATTGAACTGCACCTTCCTTGGAACTCTGATGTTACAATGTCTCTGGCCATCACAGTTCCTGTCAGGCACAACTTAGTGAGAGTTACTCTGAAGCTGTTTTCCTGATTCACAGCACCAATGTGGAAATGCATGGGGCTGTTTCGTGCCTGTGACTTTTGAAATTTTTAGTTATTGGCAGTAAAAGGTCAACGCAGCAGGTCCAGGTTGCTCAAATCTGGCAGATTCCCAAGGTAGGCTCGTTTTCGGAACTCTCCCTTGGAGTGTTGGGTTTATGAGTCTGTTTCTGCATGACTGAAATATTGAACTGGTCAGTGTGGGTTTGGTCATATAGGTCAAGTTTCCAATGTGGTTGATGTTGAACATGAAGTTTGCATATTGCTCTCAGAGGCTATATCTGACTGCTTCAAGAATATTCATGAGACGCTCATCTGACTTCAGTAGAAACTTAGGACCTGGAAACATTAGCAATATATTTGGAATGCATGTCAGGGAGTATGTGTGTGGTTATACATGTGTATATTTGTCTGTGTGGATGTGTTGCACTTTGTTGCCAGAGGAATGGAATACATCCACTTGTGAAGGACATTGAAAAGCATGAGCTTGCTTTGTCCACGAAGTTTAAATTTGTTGGTGTTACTTCGATTTTTCCACCACAACTGTGAGTGCAGCAGTAGCCCTGCATTTTGTGGGTACTTATATTTGTTTGCCTTTTTTTTTATTCTCACTGCAACCATATACTTGACAAATGCCACTTAAGGACGGAAGAATTTATTGAGAGTCACAATTTGAGAAAATATTTCACCAGGGGAGGAAAGATATAGCATCAAAGATGTTCTACTGGGGGCATCAGGAGTATGAGAGAGGTGGTCGCTTGTAAGCAGTCAGAAAGCTAAAAGAAAAATGAGTGCTAATATTGGTTTAGTTTCTCCTTTTGATTTATATTAAAATCCAAGACTATAAGATTGGAGCCACCCGAATTTAGTGTTGCATTTTTCTACTCAGTTAAACCTCACAGACATATCCAGAAGTATGGGTGGTTCTAAATCTCTTCAAGTCTATAATGAAGACTTAATAATGAAACAAATCATTGGACTGAGAGGTAGACTTAAGGGGGAAGAATTGTTGCAGAGCAAATATAGGTGTTCTGTGGACAGGATTTTTGGCCTTTAAACATGATTTCCTAGAGAATATAATAAGCACAGAGTAAACGCTAGTACTACAATTCCTACAGGAGCAGTTAAGTTCTCCCGCCCTCCCACATGCCACACACACAATCCTTCATGACGATTTGGAGAACTTTGCAGAAGGAAATTCTCACATCACATTTTATTCATCATTTGTTTGTATGTTTAGTTAGTTAGTTTTTTCAGTCTGTTTGTGCTTGAATGGCACAGTTGAAGGTCATAGGACAAATTTTGAAATTTGTTTTTTTCCTTCTACCACATGGTTCTTTCGGATCTTACTCAGGTCCTCAAGTTTGTCAGGGAGTACCTTTACCTTGTCAGCCATCCCCCAGACCCAGGGATCAGTTTTAAACAGCTGTCGGGCAAACAGATTAAAGAAAAGCCCCTTTTTTGCAATTAGTGAAAACCCATATCAAACAAACTTGAAAAATAAAAGAACAGATCCTGATAGAATTGCAATTATTTTCATATAGAGACCTTGAATAGGTATGGCTATTTTAAGGTCAATATATTATTCATCTTTTGGTAGAATCCATAACTGACTTACATAATTTCCCTTTGGTTACCTTTTTCAATACTATTTCATAGGTCTTTGAAATTGAATTCTATTAAGATCTTGCACTTCCCACTCCCATCAAGCTTGCCTCCACAAGATCAACTGACTCCTGCCCCCCACACCATTTGTCAACAAAATACTAAATTTCTTTATAGCACATTTAATATATTTTTAGATACTATTGAATTATAATAATTATAAAATATTCCAACATCTTTTCTGTCTTTTACTCCTCCCATAAAAACATTCTGACTGCAAAATAGATTATCACTGCTCTTCATATATTAATTGAGCTGTTATAAAAGGGTTACCCTATTAAATATTATTAATACTGTATGTTTATTAGAATTTCTGTGTTCTATTGATTATAACATTATACTCTAATAATTTGTTAAAAGTAACTACCATTAATTGATCCAATACTTAGAAAATAAAATATCAAATAATTAACTTTGAGTTATTTTTGAAATTAGGTTTAATTACAGTTGTCCACATTTTTTGAATCATAAGTAAGACATCTTAAAAGTATGTTCAAATATATTTACCTTACTTTTTTCTATTATGACTGTGTTGTTTGGAGATTTTCTTGGCTTACCACTTTTCTGGTATATGACTTTTAAGACTTTAAAGTTCTTTTCTTAGTTAACTGTTGCAACTGTTTCTTGCAGTGGGGTTTAATGTTTTAAACTATTCAAGTTGCCCTCTAATACTTCCCTTGAAATAACATTTGATTTTCATTTGATAACAAACAGAGAAGAACTCAGCATTCTCAAGACAAATGAGAGACAGTGATTTGCTATTAAAATATATCTCAGTGAAATTATTGGCCAAGCTTAACTTACTATAATTTAGATGTAGAAATGGATGTAGTGAAACACATGTCTGTGAAATAATTTTTGAAATGTGTCTTATTCCAAGAAAAAACAATGAACAGATTCTGATGTGTATTTTAATGTGTAATTTCTCTTTTGTTTAAATTACTTAATATTTCTTAAAGTGTTTTTGAAAATTAAATGTAACTTTACATTATCTCCCTAGCTATATTTTACTTATTTTTCAATGCTTATTTATGTATACATGCATGCTTGTATCTGTGTGTTTATATCACATGAGTGC
Organism: Peromyscus maniculatus bairdii; assembly: GCF_049852395.1. Lineage (NCBI taxonomy): Eukaryota > Metazoa > Chordata > Mammalia > Rodentia > Cricetidae > Peromyscus > Peromyscus maniculatus. Next base: position 30,001,670 of record NC_134857.1, on the reverse strand, counting down.
AGGTGTTTGCCAAGGTCAAAAGAGGGTATTTGATCCCCTGGAACAGGAACTGTTAAGATTTGTAAGAAAGTTGATGTGGGTGCTGGGAACTGAGCACCCGTCATCTGCAAGAGCAATAAACACACTTAACCTCTGAACCATCTCTTCAGGGCCATTGCACTGGTTGGTTTTGTGTCAACTTGGCACAAGCTAGAGTCAGGGAGGAAGGGGCCTCACTTGAGGAAATGCCTCCATGAGATCCAGTTGTAAGACATTTTCTAGATTAGTAATCAACACGGGAGGGTGGTGCCATCTCTTGGCTGGTAAGCTGGGTTCTATAAGTCTACTGGTAATATAATTGGTTTTGAAATTTTACTCTTTAACTTTAAAATGCTTGTTCTGGAATGCCAAGAGAAGAATTATGCTGCCTGTTAGAAAATAACTGTAAAAGCATTTCCCTTATATTTGAAAAATTAAGAGACTTACAGATCTTATGGTATAACTCCCCTGCTAACTGTCAAAAGCCAGAGTTCCACTTATATTAATCAAAACAAGATTAAAGGCAAAAATAAGAAAGAAAGAAAGAAAGAAAGAAAGAAAGAAAGAAAGAAAGAAAGAAAGGAAGGAAGGAAGGAAGGAAGGAAGGAAGGAAGGAAGGAAGGAAGGAAGGAAGGAAGGAAGGAAGGAAGGAAGGAAGGAAGGAAGGAAGAATAAGAAAACAGGCTGAATAAGCCAGGAAGAGCAAACCAGTACTTAGGGCCCCTCATGGCTTCTCATCAGCACTTGACTCCAGGTTCCTGTCCTGCTTGAGTTCCTGTCCTGACTTTCTTTTGGTGAAGAAAAACAATGTAGAAGAGTAAGCTAAATAAAGGCTTTCTTCCCGTCTTGCTTTTTGTTCATTTTGTTTTGTTGTAGCAATAGAAATTCTAACTAAGATAGCTATCTTTTTCATCTTTAAACACCTGTGTAAAATTTATAAAATCAAGTGTCAGGTCTACAAATTTCATGTTTGTTCTTTTATCATTATTTACTGATATAGAATGTTATTACATATGATATTTATTATGTTTAAAATAACAAGTAATTGTCAGCAATTAATCAGATCAGACACACACAGAGAAAAAACTGACACAATATAACTAAACAAGGAATCTAACACTCTAGCTTTGAAATTTATAGTTTAATAAGATATTTCTGTCTTAGGTAAAGTATCAAAATTAATCACATACTTTATCTGCATAGTACTGAATGGCAAAAAGTACAAGCATATACAGAATGAATCCACCTAGTAAACAAAGTGAACCACATTTGAGGTGAAAATGCATCCATATCCCCCATATATGTTCATTGTATACGTATTCATAAATATGCATGCAGCAAACATTCATACAAACTCTTTCTTGTCCTGATGTTGGAATAAAGTGCCCTGACAAATGCATTTGGAGGGAATTCTATATATGGTAGCTCATAGGTCCAGGTACAGTCTATTGTGGAGGGGTAGTCAGTGCAGTATGGGCTGAAGCAGCAGGTTACATTACCTGTGTACTCAGAAGAAGAATAACAAATAGCTGCTTTCAGCTCACTCTCTTCCCATTCATAGACATCAGTATTGTGTCCAGGGAATGGTTCTGGAAACAATCTATGAAAATAAATGAGAAGATTCCATAGATTTACCCAGAGGCCCATGTCCCAGGTGATTCTACCTCTTGTAAACTGGACAATTACCAATAAACATCAAAAAATATTTTGTAACATTAGAATGTCAGAATTCATTCTGATGATGGGCACCATGGCAACTTGATACCACTGCAGCTTTGAGATCCTGTGAAAGAAAGTCTAACTTAGTTAACTTTGCAATATCTCCCTAGTTCCTCCTACAGAATCCTGTTCTAAGAACACAAAACTTGTTTTTCTTTGATATTTTGTGGGTCTGGCAGTCTCTATGAGGCATCTTGTTTCTCTCATTACAGGTTACGTCATTACTAAAGACAGAAATCAATTTATTTCACCACTTTCAAAATCATAATTATACACTTGCTGAAACAAGATTACCAGAAACAAATGTGACAGCAAGATTCACTTTACATGGATTATTTATGAACCTTCTTTGGGATTATGTGGCCATGAGTAGAAACTTGTATTTCTGTAAAAGTGTAGTTACCATAGTGACTAAGGTACTCAGCTGTGGGCTATGAGATAGGATAACACAGATAAGTAATTTGTAGCAAAAATAATTACATGTCTCTCTTCACCAGTCCTATGATTGGAGCTTGGAATTACCAATAAGTTACATTGATTTTTTTCTTCTAAATATGTTTTCTAAGTAGGTAAATAAAATGTATATAAAGTATATTTATTAATAAAGCACATAAAGGAAAAATAATCCTTAAGTGTTTTCTAGTTTTGAGAAATATGTTCTCTAATATATCCAAGAGGAAGTTAAACTTTAAATAATTTATTTTACCATATATTTAGTCTCACACTGCCATAGCCTCTATGTTGAATCTTTCCAGATAATGAACTAGAGATATCATACAGTTTTATATTTCATCTTCAGGGGACCTCAAATTGACACAGTCTTTAAAATGCCAAATTCTTATATGTGAAATTAAATAATTGTTCATTAATAACTTCTTGAGAAAAACCATATTATTAAAAATCAAGTATGTATAAGAGTAGATCCTTTTCTAACCAATTTTGTACAGCTATAAATGATGAAGTTGTTAAACAAATGTTCCCAATCCAAGGACCATTTAATGTCTGATCTATAAAAAAGTGATAAATCATTAGATTCCTAGAGTCAACCTTGATGTGAAGGAGTGAAGGGAAGAGAGTTGTAGCATGTATACTCTACTCTAAGACTGATTTCAAAGTACCAATTTGAAAATATATCTTGGGGCATATTTCTTTCCTGATAATAATTTAATATATTATTCATAAACATATGCAACTCCCTCAAAACAATATGTTTTTCCCAAATGATGTTTACTCATTATAATTAATAGTATGCAATGCTTCATAAGAATATAGGGAAGTGTTGATTTTTTGGACAATAATTCCCAAACTGCACAATTCACTAATAATACCCTTCGTTTATAATCCTTAAATTATCACTGCACAGTATGTAAGAGCAACATGCACATGTAGCTTTATGTGCATTCTTGTGGGTCTGTGGGATCCACAGAATCAGAGTCCTAAGAACCTGAAACAAATATCTATAGCAGTGTGAGAAATACAAGATTCATTCAAATTTACAGACTGAAGTACTAGGCTTACTAACTTAGCCAGATACACAGTGGTGGCATAGTTAAGGGAGGGCCTGTAAATGTTGATCATAAAGTTTGGAGGGAGCCAGCTGTACAAGAGACTTACTCTCCCAATTTCATCCCTTTATCACAAACAATCACCACATTAAGAGTCTTTTAAAAGTAATGTATCATTAGCTTGATTTGCTTTGTATTTTTTCATATTTTTAAATTTTTCATGTGTATGATTTTTTTTTTTGCAGGCATGCATGTGTACTAGGGGCACACCTTTTGGCCAAGGAGGCTAGAATAGGGAGCCCTGTCTTCTCAACTCAAATTTAAGGATGATTGTTAAGTGCCACATAGGGTGTTTGGAACCCATGTGGGATTGATGGTATAAAAGTGGATAGATGCTCTGAAATTTTCACCCCCTTCTTGGTATTTTTATAATCAAAGATCTGAAAGATAGATGAGGTATATGCATGCAGGAGACAGGATTTCCTAAAAATAAGGTTGTTCATTGGCTCATGTAGTTGTGAGTAGTTAGCCTTATTAAAACTTCTCAGTTGCCGGGCTGTGGTGCACGCCTTTAATTCCAGCACTCGGGAGGCAGAGGCAGGCGGATCTCTGTGAGTTCAAGGCCAGCCTGGGCTACCAAGTGAGTCCCAGGAAAGGCGCAAAGCTACACAGAGAAACCCTGTCTCGAAAAACAAAAACAAAAAACAAACAAACAACAAAAAAAACCTTCTCAGTCTTGGCCTGTGCAGGGCTAGCAGAGGCCAGAACACAGTGTAAGATCTCCTGGGACTGAAATTAGAGACATTTGTGAAACACAACATGGATATTAGGAATCAAGCTTAGGTCCTCTCAAAGAGCCAGTGAAGTTACCCACTGAAATATCTCCCCAATCCTTATCTTGACTTCAACAATTATATACAATGCACACTAGGTGTTTACTCAAATTATATCATATGCACAACACAATAGATTCTTTTGCATCAATATCTTTAATTAGACTTTTTTTTTAAACTAATGCTTGGTTATGTTCAAGTACATAGTGCAGAAGACATGGACACTACCAAGTGTGCTGGAATATTTTTGATTTCCATAATCCATAAGATTGGTGGAGGCAGATGATTATCAAAGATTGTCATCTGAACCCCACCCATATATATAAACTTGGTTGAAATGTCCTTCAATATTCTCCATGTGTGAAATTAATCAAATTAATCACTCTCCTTTTTGGAAGCATCCTATTGAGGAATGAGCTGCTTTTATTTCACAATATACTCTATTACTGGAACATTCAAAATTCTATACTTTTATTATTTGGACAATTTTATTGTTTTTTCTAAAAAAATCAAGCAAATCTTTTAATTTCTGCATAGAGATGGTACATATTTTGACATAACTTGTTTTCATCTTTGGTGATTTATTTCAGATATTGAGATCCTATACCATAAATAATAATCTCTTAGCAAAATTGGGATACCTGGAGTAATAGGATATGTTACAAACTCATTTGCAATCATCTTTTCTACATGTGTAACCAAACAACAACGCAACATGGATATTGTATATCTTGAAAATAATGAACAAATTGCCCTAAAATTGTATAAATATTTTATGAGTTATCATGAGGTTAACTGATTTATTTTAAAAATCTAATTCCTTTCTAGGTGTTTATAATCCTTAGCTTTTCTTTTTTTATATATTTCATTATTTTTGAGATTGAATTGTAATTACAACATTCTTTTTATTTTTCCCTTTTATTTTATTTTACAATACCATTCAGTTCTACATATCAGCCAAGGATTCCCTTGTTCTCCCCGCTCCTACCCCCCTCCCCTTCCCCCCAGGCCACCCCTCATTCCCACCTCTTCCAGAGCAAAGCCCCACCCCCCCAGGACTGAGATCATCCTGGTAGACTCAGTCCAGACAGGTCCAGTCCCCTCCTCCCAGACTGAGCCAAGCGTCCCCGCATAAGCCCCAGGTTTCAAACAGCCAACTCATGCAATGAGCACAAGACCCAGTACCATTGCCTAGAGGCCTCCCAAACAGATCAAGCCAATCAACTGTCTCACCTACTCAGAGGGCCTGATCCAGTTGGGGGCCCCTCAGCCTTTGGTTCATAGTTCATGTGTTCCCATTCGTTTGGCTATTTGTCCCTGTGCTTTATCCAACCATGATTTCATCGATTCTTGCTCGTATACACCCTCCTCTTTCTTGCTAATTAGACTCCTGGAGCTCCACCTGGAGCCTAGCCATTGATCTCTGCATCCAGATCCCTCAGTCGTTGGTTGGGGTTTCTGGCACGACTATTACAGTGCTTGGCCATCCCATCACCAGATTAGGTCAGTCCCGGCTGTCTCTCGACCATTGCCAGCAGTCTATTGTGGGGGTATCTTAGTGGATTTCTGTGGGCCTCTCTAGCACTTTGTTTCTTCCTTTTCTCATGTGGTCTTCATTTACCATGTTCTCCTATTCCTCTCTGTTTTTGTTCTTCCTCTCTGTTTTTGATCCAGCTGGGATCTCCTGCTCTCACAGGCTTTCTTTTCCTCGACCCTCACCCTTCATTACTCCCACTCATGTCCAGACTGTTCATGTAGATCTCAGGCATTTCTCCATCATTGGGCGATCCCCGTGTCTTTCTTGGTGTCCTGTTTTCTAGGTAGCCTCTCTGGTGATGTGAGTAGCAGTCCACTCATACTTGTTCTACATTTAGTATTCTCCTATGAGTTGAAGGGCATCTAGGTTGTTTCCACGTTTTGGCTATTACAAACAATGCTGATATGAACATAGCTGAGCAAGTGCTCTTGTGGTATGATTGAGCATTTCTTGGGTATATGCCCAAGAGTGGTATAGCTGGATCTTGGGGGAGAATGATTCCCAATTTTCTAAGATAGGGCCATATTGATTTCCAAAGTGGTTGTACAAGCTTGCATTCCCACCAGCAGTGGAAGAGAGTTCCCCTAGTTCCACATCCTTTCCAGCATAAAGTGTCTTCCCTAAATTGCATTCCCTTTGCTTAAGTTTCTTTCATTGTTTATTCAAACTTTACAATATATTCTTACTGCCTCTAATTTATTCTCAAATTTGTATTTTTTCATTTTCATTGAATGTTTTAGTTGCAGATTAAATTCTGTTTTTTGTTCTACTCTACTATGAATTGTCACATAAATATATAGATATAATGTAAAGCTTCATTATATATATATACATATATATATACACATACATACATACATACACACACACGTACACACACACATTCACATATATATTTGGGGAGTATATTTTGAAATATTATCACAGTGGTTTTCCAGTCTACTTGGCAGCCAATTGTGATGGAACCAGGTCATGAAGGGCATGTCTTTTTATACTTACTAACAGGCTCTTAGGGGCTGGGCAGTCAGTTGTGATGACACAAGGTCATAAAGAGTGCACAAGCTTAAACATAGAAACACACTATTTGGGGCTGGGGAGTGTAGAGGGTTCTCCTGACAAAGAGCTTGCTACATGAAAGTGAGGACTTGAGCTTATATATCTAGACCCCTTGTGCCTGTAAGCTCTGAGTGTTGGTGGTAGAGAAAGACACATCCCTGTGAGTCGGTGTGAGGAGGTTCACAGGCCAACTAGTCTATCTGAAATAAAGTGTGGTTCTGTAACATATCTTGTTCCCATGGGGAATCAGCATAGCCTGGTACATATAGTTCAGGCAGGAGCCCTTACCCTTTTGGAGGAGGAGGTTGATGGAGTGGGGAAGGCTGGATGGAGCAGGAGGAGGGATGAGAGGGGGTTCTGCGGTTGGTATGTAAAGTGAATAAAATAATTTCTTAAATTAAAAAAAAGAAACCTTGTTCCAAACATAAGGTGAGGAAGTTGTGAGCTCAGTGATTTCACCCATCTGGTCTCTACAGATGCCCTATGCACCTGCACCCGTGTATACACATACTCAAATATTCTTTAAAAGTCTGTACTAAATATTACTAGAGCCAAATTTGTTATGTAGGTATTTCTCATTCATGATGATAACTGAAGTTTGATTTCAACAATAGTATATTAACTATGTCCACACAGTTTGACAATTGTGTCTATGAAGGTTTTTATGTGTCTCATCTTAATAAAAACATTTTGTACTTTATTTTAATTAAAACATTTTAAACCTATGGAAGATGACATTCTGTCATGCTTCCTGATATCAGATAACCTTTCTCACAATATGCATTTAACTTCTAACTGATTTTGAAATTCAATTTGATGAAAAATTTTAATAACGGAGCAAAGTAAGAAACTAAAATATTTAAAATCACTATTGAGTATTTGCTACCGGACTTGCTTCAGAATCATTACTATTTTTGAATATCACCAACATAGTTTTCAGGGATTTTCTTAATTAATGGTGGAAATACTAACATGGGTTTACGTTGTTCAATGGTGCAGGGACATTTTTTTTTTTTACTTTATGTGTGAATAGTGAAAATTTTAAAGATAATTTTCATGTTCTTTAAGGTTCATCTTAATTTTGATTTATTTTCTAAAGATTTAATCAAAAGTAAAGATACAAATAACAATGGTGACAGTAACTTTAATTCCAATCAATTTGATATGTTTTCACACCCTGCTTGTGAGTAGCGTATCTGTTTTGGTGGAGGAAAAGCAAAGTGGGCTTTGGGTCCGAGGGATGTCTTTTTATAGCTGTTGCCGTTTAAGCTGTCGAATTCGTATCTCACTATGATTCGGAACATTATTTGTAGTAGAATTCTAGTAATGATCTTAGTTTCCTCTTTAACTGCCCCTCCAGATCCTATGAAGGCGGGAGTATTATGGTCCCAATTAGAGGCTGTCGGAAGTGCTGGATGTGGTCCCCAGGGCTGTGTTGCTGTACAGCCCCAGGCACGTATGAGTTGCCTGGGCCTTTCCTGTCAATGTCAGTTAGCAGCTATGCACTTTAAATTAATCCCCAGCCAAAAGACAAGGAAAAATTATGGAAGCATCTCACTAAGTGTAAGACAAGGATGTGGTCAATGCAATGCTTTTTTTTTTAATGTCTCACAGGAGTCTCCTCTGGGAAACCAGAAAGAGAAGTGCCCCTGTTGACTCTGCTGCCAGTCGTTCACGGTGAAAACAGGAACTGTTCAAAGTAACTCCTGGACTTTTGAATCCTGCAAAACTCTCATCTGCATTCCCATTTTTCTTTTCATTAAAAATTATAATTATTTACTCTACATCCAGGTTGCAGGTTCCCCTGCCTGCCTCTTCTCCCAGTCATTCCTCCTTGTCCCTCTCCATTCCCACCCCTCCCCTCAATCCACTCCTCATTCATTTTTGTTTAGGCAAGGGCAAGTTTCCCATGAGTAGAAATAAAAAAAAGGCATATCAAGTTGAAGTAAGACTAAGCACCCTCCCATGTGTTAAGGCTAGGCAAGGAGACCCAGGATGAGGAGTGGGTTTCCAAAAGCCAGAAAGAGTCAGAGACAGTCGCTGCTCTCACCAAAAAAGGACCAAGCTATACAACTGTCACATATATGCAGGGGGTAAGGTCAGTCCCATGCAGGCTCCCTGGTTGTTGTCTCTGTGAGCTCCTATGATCCCAGGTTACTTGATTCTGTAAGTTTTCTTGTGGTGTCTTTGACATCCCTGGCTCCTGAAATTCTTCCTCCCACTCTTCTGTAGGATTCCCCAAACTCTCCCTAATATTTGGCTATGGGTCTTCATCTGTTTCCCTCAGTTGCTAGATGACAATTGGGCTAGACACCAATATATGTGTATACTAGAATATAGTTAGGCATCATTACATAGACTTTTTTTTCCTCCAGTCATATTTTAATCTATCCTAGGTCTCTGGGTCATCTATCCTGTAGGTCCTGGTGCTCCTGGCAGTGCCAGGTATGGTTTAGTTCTCTTTGCATGGATTTTAGAATAGATCAGCCATTGGTTGGTGGATCTCTCAATCTCTAGGCTATCCTTACCCCAGCACACCCCATAAGTAGGACAGACTGTAGTTCAAAGGTTTTATGTGGCTGGGTTAGTGTCCCAGTCCCTCTACTGGACATCTTGACTAGTCAGAGGAGATGGTCAGTTCAGGCTTCTTATCTGCTATTTCCATGACTCTTAGCTGAGGTCAACTTTGTATATTCCTGGGAGATTCCCTTGGGCCAGGTTTTTATTGACTCCTCAAAAGCTCCCCATTTCCAGTAGTCTCTTTCAGTACTCTGCAGCTAAACCCCACCAACCTGATCACTCAAGTTCCTATTCTCACCCACCCACAGTCCACTCACAAAATCTCCTCTATTTCCCTTTTCCATGGAGATCAAGGGAGATCCATACATCTCCCCATGAACTCTCCTTTTTAACTAGTCTTTCTGGATCTGGGGATTGTAGCATCATTATCCTTTATTTTACTGCTAATATACACATATGAGTGAGTACATACCATGTTTGTTGTTCTCTGTATGAGTTATCTCCCTCAGGATGATTTTTTTCTAGTTGCATCCATTTAACTTCCAAGTTTCTGGTGTCTGTTTTTAGCACCTGAGTAATACTCCATTGTGTAAATGTACCACATTTTCCTCATCCATTCTTTGGCTGAGGGGCATCTATGTTGTTTCTACATTCTGGCTATTAAAAATAAAGGTGCTATGAACATAGTTGAGGAAGTGGCCTTGTAGTATGATTGAGCATCCTTTGGGTATATGCCTAAGAGTACTATAGCTGGGTCTTGTGGCAGATCGATTTCCAGTTTTCTGAGAAACCACCATCCTGATTTCCAAAGTGGCTGTACAGGTTGGCACTCCCATCAGCAATAGAAGAGTGTTCACCTTGTTCCACATCCTCTCCAACATGAGCTGTCATTTGTGTTGTGGATCTTAGCCATTCTGACAGGAGTAAGACGGAATCTCAAGGTAATTCTGGTTTGCATTTCCCTTTTAGCCAAGAATGTTGACTGTCTCCTTAAGTGTTTCTCGGCCACTTGAGGGGCTTATGTTTGGAAGTCTCTGGTTAGATCTATACCTCAGTTTTAATTTATTATTTGATTTGTTGAAGTCTAATTTCCTAAGTTCTTTATATATTTTGAAAATCAACCCTCTGTCAGATATGAGGTTATGAAGATCTTTTTCCATTGTATAGGGTACCATTTTATCTTATTGATGATGTCCTTTGCCTTAAAAAGTTTTATGGGGTCCCATTTAATAAGTATTGATCTTAGTGTCTATGCTGTTGGTATCCTGTTCAGGAAATTGTCTCCTGTGACAATGTGTTCAAGGCTATATCACACTTTAACTTTTATCACGATCAGTGTATCTGGATTTATGTTAAGGTCATTGATTCACTTGGACTTGAGTCTTGTGCAAGGTGTAATAGATATGGATCTATTTGCACTCTTCTACATGCTGACATTCATTTATACTGGCACTATTTGTTGAAGATGCATTCGTTTTTCCATTGTATAATTTTGGCTTTTTTGTGGAAAATTAAGTGTCCATAGAAGTATGAATTTACATCTGGGTCTTCAATTCAATTCCATTGATCCACTTGTCTGTTTTTATGGCAATACCATGTCTTTTTTTGTGTTGTTGTTAGTTACTACTATATGTCTGCAATAGAGCTTGAAATCAGAAATGGTTATACCTCTGGAAGTTCTTTTATTGTACAATATTCTTTTAGGTATCCTGGCTTTTCTGTCTTTCATATGAAGTTGAGTATTGTTCTTGCAAGGTGTGTAAGAATTATGTTGGGATTTTGATGGTGATTGCATTGAATCTGTACATTGCCTTTGGTAGGATAGCCATTTTATTATGTTAATCCTACAGAGCATGGGAGATATTTTCATCTTCTGATATCTCCTTAAAAGGCTTGAAGTGCTTGTCATAAAGGTCTTTCATTTTCTTGGTTACAGTGACACCAAGCTATTTTATATTATTTGAGGCTATTTGTAAGAATATTGACACCCTCATTTCTTTCTCAGCCTGTTCATCATTTGTATATAGGAGGGATACTGATTTTTTTTGTTTTTAGTTAATTTTGTATTCAGCCACTTGACTTCCCTGGTAGAGTATTTGGGTTCTCTAATGTAAATTATCATATCATCTGAAAATAATGATAATTCAGTCTCTTCTTTTCCAATTTGTATCCCCTTGATCTCCTTTAGTTGTTATAGTGCTCTAGCTAGAACTTCAATTACTTTATTGAATAGGTATGGAGAGAGTTGACAACCTTGTCTTGTTCCTGACTTTAGTGGAATTGCTTTGAGTTTCTCTCTATTTAATTTGATGTTGACTGTCATCTTGCTGTATCATGCTTTTATTGTATTTAAGTGTGTTTCTTGTATCCCTCATCTTTCTAAGACCTTTATCATGAAGGGGTGTTGGATTCTGTCAACGGCTTTTTCAGCATCTAATAAGATAATCATGTTTTTTTTCTTAATGTTTGTTTTTATGGTGGATTAAATTGACAGGTTTTCATATGTTGAACTATCGCTGAATCTCTAGGATGAAGCCTACTTGATCATGATGCATGACATTTTTCATGTGTTCTTGCGTTCCTTTTGCCAGTATGTTTGCATCAATGTTTAAGAGGGAAATTGCTCTGTAATTCTCTTTGTTGAGTCTTTGTGTGGTTTGGGTATCAGGATAACTGCAGCCTCAAAGAAAGAATTTAGCAAGGTTCCTTCTGTTCCTATTTTGTGTAATAGTTCAAAGAGTATTCGTATTAGCTTTTCGTTGAAAGTCTGATAGAATTCTGCATCAAAATCCTCTGGCCCTGGGCTTTTTTTGGTTGGGAGTCTTATAATGACTGCTTATATTTTCTTGCAGGTTGTTGGTTCTATTTAAATTGTTTTTCTGATCTTTATTTAACTTTGATATGAGGCATCTATCAAGAAATTTGTTCATTTCTTTTAGGGTTTCCAATTTTATGGAGTACAGTTTTTCTGAAATATGGCTTAATGATTCTCTAAATTTCTTCAGAGTCTGTTGTTATGCCCTGATTTTTGTTTCTGACTTTGTTGATTTGGGTATTATATCACTCTGTCATTTAGTTACTTTGGATAAAAGTTTGTCTATTTTGTTGATTTTCTAAAAGAACCAATTCTTTGTATTATTCACTTTGTTTCTATTTTATTGATTTCAGCTCTCAGTTTGATTATTTCCTGCCATCATCTACACCTCTTGGGTATGGTTGGTCATTTTTCACTAGGGTTTTCTTTCTTTCTTTCTTTCTTTCTTTCTTTCTTTCTTTCTTTCTTTCTTTCTTTCTTTCTTTCTTTCTTTCTTTCTTTCTTTCTTTCTTTCTTCCTTCCTTCCTTCCTTCCTTCCTTCCTTCCTTCCTTCCTTCTTTCTTTCTTTCTTTCTTTCCCTTCTCTCTTTCTTTCTTTCTTTTTTTTTGTTTTTTTTCAAGACAGGGTTTCACTGTATAGCTTTGAAGCATGTCCTAGAACTTGCTCTGCAGCCCAGGCTGGCCTCGAACTCAGAGATCTGCTTGCCTCTGTCTCCCAAGTGCTGGGATTAAAGGTGTGTGCCACCACCACCCAGCTCTAGGGTTTTCTTTTATGCAAATACGTTATTAAAACTCTCCAAATTCTTCATGAAGTCTCTTAGTGCTCTGAATTTGCCACTTTTCACTGCTTTTCTTGTATGCCATGATTTTGGATATGTTGTTCATTCATTTACATTGAATTCTGTGAAGTTCTTAGGTTCTTTCTTATTTCTTCTTTGACTTAGTGGTAAATCAGTAGAGAGTTGTTTATTTTCCATGAGTTCATAGGCTTTCTGTTGTTATTGAAATCCAGCTTTAATCCAGGGTGTTCTGATAAGATACCAGAGATTATTATATTTTCCTTTTGTATCTTTTGAGACTTGCTTTGTGGCTGAGTGTGTGGTCAGTTTTGGAGAAGGTTCCATGAGCTTCTGAGAAGAATATATATTCTTTTGTGTTTGGGTGCAATGTACTGTAGATATCTATTAGGTCCATTTGAGTCATAACATCTATTACTTCTATTATTTATCTGTTTAGTTTCTGTCAGGAAGACATGTCCATTGTTGAGAGTGGGATTTTACAGTCTTGCACTATCATTCTGTGGGGTTCTATGTGTGATTTAAGATTTAGTGATGTTTCTTTTACAAATGTAGCTGCCCTTATGTTTGATGCACGGGAGTTCAGAATTGAGACATCATTTTGGTGGATTTTTCCTTTGATGAGTATGAAATTCCCTTCCCCATCTTGTTTAATTTTTTTTGGAAGATTATTTTATTAGATATTAAGATAGCTATATCAGCTTGCTTCTTAGGTTCATTTTATTAGAAAATCCTTTTCCAGCCCTATTCTCTGAGGTAATATCTATCTTTGATGTTGAGGTGTGTTTCTTGTATGTAGACAAACGAGGGATCATATATTTGTATCCATTCTACTAACTTGTGTCTTTTTATTGGCAAATTGTGTCCATTTATCTTGAGGGATATTAATGACCAATTATTTTTAATTCCTATTTTGTTGTTGGTGGTGATAGTGTGTATGTGTGTTTCCCTTTGGGTTTTTCTGGTGTGCCATTATCTATTGCCTGTGTTTTTGTGGGTATAGTTAATTTCCTTGGGCTGAAGTTGTCTTTCTAGTACCTTTGTTAAGTCTGGATTAGTGGGTAGATATTGTTACTAGATAATTTTTGTTATGAATTTTTTAGATTTAACATTTTTTGACTGATGAATCTATTTCTTTTATCATGTCTTCAACACATGAGATTCTCTCTTCTATCTCTTATATTCTATTGATGATGATTGCATCTGTAGTTCCTTAAGCAGATTTTCCACTTACAAGATTTCCTGTTTGTTTTTCTTTATTGTTTTTATTTCCACTTTCAATTCTTCAATAATTTCCTTCATTTATTTTTTTCTCAGATTTCTTGGCGGTTTTTTTTTGATATTTATTGATTTCCTACAATTTTTTGTTTATCTTTTCCTCAATTTCTTTAAGGTTTTTTTTTCCTTTCCTCTTTAAAGAACTCTATCTTCATAAAGTTATTTTTAAGGTCATTTTTTTCTGCTGCTGATGTGTTGGATTGTTCATGCCTTGCTGTCAGAGGATAGCTGGACTCTGATGATTCCATGTTTCCTTTCTGTTATTGCCTTCTTACACTGGCATTTATGCAACTGGATTGGAGATGATTATAGGTCTAGGTATTCATTCCTGAATTTGTGTTTATCAGATTGGTGTTTTGTTCTTTGTCTTCTCTTTCCTCTCTGGTTTTCTGGCCTAAATGCCCAAGGTTCTGGTGTCTAGTGAGTCTTCAGGTTCAGCTGGATCCCCTCTGGGATTTTTGTTGAGTGGGTTCCCTAGATCCTGCCTGTCTTCTGGTTAAGTCAAAATCTTCTATAAAGTTTTAGAGAAGGAGATAGAGCCCAGGAGTAGGACTATAGTCCAGGGTTCCTAGATGCAGCTTGGCCTCTGGGAAAACAAAGGTCTTCTTGTGAAGTTGTAGGTCAGGAAATGCACTGTGGGAAGGGGGGTACAGTTTGGTGTTGTTGGATAATCTTAAAGAGATTTAGTAAGTGGTCCATGATATCTTGCACAGGGTCCCTATGTCTTTCCTGGTCTCCAATAGGGGTGCAGGAGAAGTGAGGCCTATTCTGGAGTCTAGAGGATGGGGTACAGTCTGGTGTTTTGGGGAAGATTTTAAGGAGTATTAGTGGGTAGTGAGTGCTGTCTTACCTGGCATCTCTAGATCTTACCTGGTCTCTGGTAAAGTGGAAGTCTTCTTCAGAAATTCTAGGTGAGGATATGGAGCCCAGTGGAGGAGGAGCAGTCTGGGTTTGTTGGGTAAGCTTAAAGGGTTAATTGGGTGGTGGGCATTGCCTTACTTGGATTCCCTAATGCCAGCCTAGCCTCTAGTACAGCTGCTGGGTCTGGGGTTCCTCAATGAGGCCTGTGCTCTGCTAAATATGTAGTCTGCTTCTCTGCATTCCCATTTAAATATATTTTCAAGAAATTGTTTTGAAAGCCTTTTAATGCTAATGAGTGTAGCATTTCAAACTTTATGTAACCTGGAGGACTCAGCATTCAGGTGTTTCTAGCATGTTGTTTTGAAGAACAATAAGATGCCATCCTGCCATAAGGAACATGCCTCTCTTAACAAGAGGAACTGGACACATTTCTCTATAGGTGTCTTACTTCCTGACTTGTAATTTATTATATTACATCATTAGCAGAGATACATGTGCATTTAATTCTTTTTTCTGTGACATTGTGCTGAAAAAATATTTCAAAGAAATCACTTTACTGTTTTTATTTTATTTTTGTTTTCATTTATTGAAATGTTGTGGATTCAACCCAGTGTATTCACCATAGTAATCAAATAATAATTCATTGAGCCTTATTTCCAAGTCATTTTAAAAAAATATTTTCTTTATACATATTAATAAATATGAATTCTGTAGTATCACTGGCTAATCACTGTAGCAAATGGAGGCACACTGTAACAGCCACTACAACAGGATGAAAAAGATGAGAAACTAGACAGTAAATAATACAGTATATAGTATATGATGTTTGAAATGAAAGATCACACATAATATAATATATCAGAAAATATATTAGTATAGAATATTGCATTTTAAATTATTGAAATTACTTAACGTAACTATTACTTTACACAAAAATATTAAATTATTTGATCTGACTAATCATTTATTAAAGTGCATTATTTAATATTCCATGTTGTATGCTTGCTTCTCACAAACACTTAAATATTTGAATTTCTATAAACCAGATTGTCAAATTTTTCTTGGTTATCTTTTTCAGGCTCATTTAAAACTAGATGTGTAATTACAAATAAGTCTGTAAATGACACATTTTAATGTCAACCAGTCTCACATCTGGAAACAGTATTTCTTTAAAAATCAGTTAGAATGAAATGTACTATTTAAAATTCATCTGGAAACAAAGATCAACAAATATTATAATAGGATACTTACACATGTTTTCTAAAATGTGTAGAGGAATAAACAGTGGAGGGTTTGTAAGTTGAGCAGTCATACATTCATAATTAATTTTGCCTGTCAATCCTCTGAATCTCATGAGAAAAGTTATGGTTGAGCAAGACTGGTCCATTTAACATTTCATCAGGAATGAGAGCTGTTCCACAAGGCCTCATACTCCCTTAGGGTCTCTTGCCATGTAGCATTGTTGGATTGAGGGTCTTTTCCCTAATGATATAGGCAGAGATAAGTTGCATTTGCATCAAAAATAACCTGTTACACATTGACCTACTATAGGCAATGTACGTTATTAGGGGCACTCAGTATACAAGAACTGATATCAATTATGAAATAGTATCATTTCAGGTTAGATTGTTTGAATTTTCCACTGGGTTAGAAGGAATTAACTTTTATGTTTCCCTCAGGACAGATGTTTACAATGGATTGTTTAATGACTTATTTCTTCAAATGTATTAGAATAATAGAGATACATGTATCATACATAATAGTACTCTAATGAAATTCATGGTGAAATTTTTCCCTTATTTTTACCCTGAATAAGAACATTAGGACCTAAATTAGATGGGTTACTCTACACTGGATCAAACTTCTCTAGAATATATGTTGTATTGATCATTCAATTCATATGATTTTTTAATAGACAGTGCAGTTTTTCACTTCAATGGAATGTCATTAAACATAGACTAAGGAAATTTTCATGGTAATTTTCTTTTATATATAGAATGAATAGTTGTGTATGTTCTATCATAACATATGTCACTGGCAAACAATTTCAAATTTTCATGCATAACAGAACATGCATGTTCAAATTTCAATCTGTATTTCTAATTCCATTCAATATCAGGTCCCCTAAATTATTGAAATGCAGAAATACAAGGAGACAAAGTAAATATGCAAATAATGTTTTGAATTTTTTAAAGAGTTTGTAGAGAAACATGCCAGTTGCATATGATTTCAAAAAAAAAAATAGACACCAGAAAGGGAAATTCTAGAAGACATAAAGTTGGAAGGAGGCTGTAAATAGGAGTTTCAGGGTCATAGAGAGAGCAGACATGATCAAAATACATTGTGTGTGTGTGTGTGTATATATATGTATGTGTATATATATAGGTATATATATATATACCTATATGTATGTGCATATATATATACATATATATATATATATATGGTACATACATATATATATGGAGTTATCAGAAAATCATTAAAATAGACAAAAGACATTATGGTCTAAAAATACTTGGCTGATGGAGCATAAACCTTTCAACACATGTGCAAATTGATAATTTAATTGCTTACATAGCTCAATTATAGTTGTGGGCTTTATCAAGTGTTGCAAACGAAATCTGTTAAGTCTCCCAATTATTTTTTTTAATAACTTTCTGCAGGCTCTATGCTCTAGCAAGGAATCTGGTGTCTGTTTATGAAGCTTGCTATTTCTAGAAGTTTAAAGGATTCTGAAACCAAATGGAAAATCTAATTTTTCAATAGCAAGGCCTTAGATGATATTTTGTTGGCCTTTAGCAGTAAGATATCAGCCTAATGAGGCAGCAGAAAATGTTGGGCATGTGTGGAGCAATCTGTTTCTAAAACACTGTTAGCTATGTCTGTTTCAATAAATGTTCTGGTGTGAAGTGAAATATTTTACATTCAGGTTGTGTTCCAGGTAGGTGGGGAATGCACTCTCCACAATGACCTTATATTATATAAAGGAAAGTTATTCGTGTCCCAAGCAACAGAATCAAGGTATTATTGATGGCTGAGTAAAACCCTGATAACCCGTAATCTTTATCTTCATGCTTTCTGCATACTGTTCTCTTCCTGTCCTCCAAAGGACTGACTTAGAAAACCACAGTTCAATCACCCACGGTAAATATAACCTGACTCTATGTTGATACCTGCTACACATTGTATGTCTACTTATGGTATATAATAAATTAAGATGTTGCTTAGATAAATGGTATCTATTAGGATTACATTTTCTTGATATAAAAAAATAAAGTTATAACAAACATAGTTTCTTAATCTTTATTAAAAACTTGATGAATTGGAATGTAGTAAATCTTTTGTTTCTACTATAGGTATGAATAATAATGAAGAAAAATTCTATTTCCCGTTGGTTAATGTGTCTATTTCTTGCAGATTCAATTTTCATCTTTAATATTCTAACATTTACTTCTTAATTCTAATTTTTGAGAGTTTATAATAGAAACTGTGAATTTATGGAGATTCTAAATGAACTGTCTCTACAGCTACAAAACAGACATTTTGACTCTCACAAGAGTGTATTTTGGCATGCATCAAATTTATTATAAGGTTTTCAAATGATTACCCTCTGCATATAATAAATTTTAAAAAGCAATTTAGAAATTACTCATGGAAAAGTGAATTTACTAGCAATCCCTCAAGGTAAAATTATGTCCTTGAGAAATCATTTAAAATAAAACAGACTTCATTAATTGGACAAAATAAATCCCTCTATTAAAAGAACACCCAGATTCTAACAATTGCAAATAGCGAATTGCCAGTGGCCTCACATGATATGTTTATAGCCATGGTTAATTTCTTTAATGTTTTGAACACTAGGAAACAGTAGACTAGAGAAAAGAATATATTGTCACTAAGAAACCAAGCTGTTGTGGGGTATTATTTCCCTTATTTTTCTAATAATACTCTCTTGAGTTGGTAGTGATGGAGTTGAAGGACACATCTTGGATTCAGGGATGTCATTTGTAGTATAGTAATTAAATCTCATCATCCCTTTTTCTTGATTATGGAATCTCTAAAGTTTTTCCAAACCATAATACTAGGAGATTAAGTAAGGAGGGGAAGGAAGGGGAAGGAGGCTGATGGAAAAAATAAGGGAAGAAACAGCTAAGATTAGGGTGAAATTGGAGGATAGTACAGAAACTTAATCAGTTAGACACTTACATATATATATATATATATATATATATATATATGACATTAATATAAATGACATTGCCAAATAATGAGGAGACAAAGTCCCAACTGGTCATCTCTTGTCACCAAACAAAGATTTCAGTGCCAGGATTGAAGTACTTCTAATTGAGTTGTTGACCAAAGAAGCCCAATGAGAATCCCTAAATAATCCAGGCTGTTGCCAAGACAACTAGTTTCTACCCACAGCCTAAAAGCAAGACCCCATGACTGAAGATAACACCTTCACAACTCATTGAACATGGGGATGCCATACTACTGCCTACATAAAACCTTTACCCTTATTTTTTATTGTCTTTGGACAAGGAATGTAATCTGCATGCTACCAAAAGAGAAACATAAACAATAAGCCAGCCACAAACCCTTTGGTGTATAATGATGTACTGTCTGCACAATATGATAGGGAAATGGTTGCACAAAGTTTATGTGAATAACCAACCAATAACTGATTTGACTCAATTCTCATATCATGAGATTGAACCAATACCAGACATTATTTGGATAATCTATAACAAGTGACTAGATATCCCAGTGCCCTAGGTAAAACCAAATGCCATGCTTTGTTGATAGACATGGGAGGCATGCGCTTATCTGAATAGAAACAGAGGAGGAATAAATGGGAGGTGGAACAGAGGGGAGGTGTGGAAAGGAATTTGGAGAGGAGGGAGGGGAAAATGTGGTTGGGAAATAAAATAAATTAATTAATGACATAAATAAATTTGAAAAAGAAAAGAATAAAAAATATGAATAAACTAGTGATAAAAATGACTCCTAATGGCATCCTGCTAGACTCATAGATCAATATCTTGCTCAGTAATTATCAGAAAAGCTTTCTTCTGAAGAAGATGGGATCAAACACAGAAACTCCCAGACAGACATTATGCAGAGAGTGAGAGAATAACTCTCAGCTGTAAATGGGATGTCTCCACCAAACCCCTCCCTCAGAGTTCAGGGATCTTCAGAAAAGGAGACCAAAAGACTGTAAGAGCCAGAGGGGATCAAGGTCACCAAGAATACAAGAGCTTCTAAATCAACGTGATTGAAGTACATAAACTCACAGACTGAAACAGCTTTACATGAGTTTGCCTATACCAGGTCACTTGCATATAAATTATGACTTCCAGTTTAGTGTTTTTTATGGGATTCCCGAGTATGCAAATGAGTTGGTTTCTGATTCTTTTGGGCTCTTTTCATTGTGTTTTTTTTTCTTTTAATCCTTTTTTTTTAGTTTGTACAATTGCCATGTGATCATTTTTGTTCTATCTGTTTTATTTTGTTGTATTTTATTATTCTCTCTTAAAAGCCTATTCTTTCCTAATGAATATAGAAAGGGAGTGATTGCAGATTGTAGGAGAGATAGGGACAAATTGGATGGAATACGGGGAGGGGAAACCATAATCAATATATTATGTGAGAAAATCTATTTTCAATAAAAGGAAAAAAATAAATAACAAAATAAAATAAATTACTCTTATACTCTTTGCAATGGCATTGAAATATTAAATTAAAAGAAACAAAATAAGCTAGTGAAATATAAAATAATACATATTTTAATATGTATTTTTTATGTATATGAGTGTTTTGCCTGAATGTATGTATATTACTACATGTGTACAGAACTTGCAGAGGCCAGAAACTAGGTTCTGATCCTTGAAAACTGCACTTACAGAATGTTGTGAGCCACATGTGTGAGCTAGGCACTGAACTTTGGTTCTCTTCAGAAACAACCACTGCTCTTAATAACTGAGCCCTCCTTCCAGTTTCCCTGAAGTTTCTTTTATAAATTGTGTTAATAATTTAATGCAGCATTTTTACTCAGCGAGACACTGTGTATTATTTTAGACAGTTATAAAGTCATGATTCCTTAAGATTTTATCAAAAGCTTTGGTGTTTGTTTCTTGTCTCTCATTCTTCTCTATTGTCCTCCCTCTCTCACATCTAGTTGTAGACCTGTCCCCTTATTTACATTCCCAATTTATAATAGTGGTATCCCACTAAGTCCGCATGAAGTCCTTCCAGAGTCTCTTTATACATCCCTGGTTTCTATGTGTACTCTATGTTGTATAGTACATCTAAATATTTGGAGATAGGAACCACAGATGAGACACAAGTGCAGTATTTCTCTTTCTGGTTCTATGTTATCTCACTCAATATATTCATTTTTATTTAGCTCCATTTATTTATCTGTAAATTTCATTATTCAATATTTATTTTCAGGTGAATGGTATTCAATTGTACATATAAATCACATTTTGTATATCCACTGATGTCTTGTGGGACCTTTAGGTTGTATCCATTTCCTGGCTATTTTGAATAAGGTGGGTATGTTAACTGCTGACCATGTACATTTGGAGGAGGATGTCAAGCCCATGGCTATATGATAATGAATGATACATTTGAGTAATTTGATGGATTAATTTTTGGACTTTATTGGTAATTCTCCATTTTGGTTTCCAGAGAAGTTCCACCAATTTCCATTCTCACTAACAGAGAATGAGGGTTCCTCTTTGTCCACATCCTTGACAACATTTGTTGTCAACTGTCTTATTGATTTTGGCCATCCTGACTAAGGTGAGATAAAATCTAAAAGTAATTTAATTTATATTTCTCTAAGTTCTAAGGAAAATAAACACTTTTAAAGTATTTCTTAATTTTTTATATTTATTCTATTGAGAACTCTCTCTTCAGATCCCCGGTACATTTTAAAAATTATGATATTAGATTTTTTACGGATGTTGGTATATTCTGGATATTGATCCACTGTAAGATAAATAGCTGCAAAATGATTCTCTGCTATTGTGTGGCTTTCTCCTTCACTAGCTTGTATTTTTTTTCTTGTCTGTATTGAAACTTTTTTTAGTTTACAATGTCTCAGTTGTTAATTCCTTGGCAAATGAAATCATTTTCAGGAAGAATTTTGTTGTACATCTATATCTTATACAGTATAACCTATGTTTTCTTCTACCATTTTTAATGTTTCAAATGTAAATTGAGGTCTATGATCCAATTGGATCAATTGTTTTATACAGGATGATAAATATGTATCTAGTTTTATACTTCTGCATGTGGACATTTGGCTTTCATAGTACCATTTGTTGAAGATGGCCTCTTTTCTTCAATATATAGGTTTTGTAATTGCAATCACATTGAAAAAGAAATCATGGATACACCCATATAGAAAGCATCAATAACATGAATAAAGTATCTAGGAATAAATGTAAACAAGGAAGTAAAGCATTTCTACAATAAAACCTTTAAATTTCTGAAGAAAGAGATTGAGAAAGTATATTAGTCAAGGTTCCCTAAAGTCACAGAATTTAAGGAATGGATCTTTCTCTCTCTATATATATATTTTGTTTCAATTTTATAATTAATATTTATGAAACATTTATATACTCATATATAAAACACCCCATATATATATATATATATATGAAAAGTTCAAGACTTTAGTAGTTGCTCAGTCTCATGGGACTGGGTATCTCCACTGGTCTTCTGTATATATTGGAATCCTGAAGAAGTAGTCTCCAATGCCAGTGAAGTAATGGGTGTGCTGACAAGACAAGAGCAAGCAGGTGAAGAACAAACAAACCATCCTTCTTCCATTGTCCTAATAGATGCTTCCAGTAGAAGGTGTAACCCAGACTAAAGGTGTGTCTTTCTACTTCAAAGATGGATCAAAGTCATGTTGTCTTCCTGCCTCAAAGTCCAGATAACAATTGTGCTCTCTATCACATAAGGACACTAGAAAATGGTGACACATACTATGTTCATACACTGGGATAATTAGTATCTTGAAAATGGACATTCTACCAAAAGCATTTTTCAGATTCAATGCAACCCAATTATAATAACCACAGCATTCTTCACAGAAATAGAAAATTATATATCCTAAAATTCTTATTGAACCAGAAGAGATTCCTGATATTTAGGGAAATTTTGACCAAAAAGTCTACTGGGCAGATTGCTATTCAAGACTGCAGATATAATATAGAGCTAATGTAATTCAAAAAAAGACACTGGTACAAAACAGACAAGTAGCCCCTTAGAATAAAATAGAAGTCCCAAACATGAATACTTTAATTATAGCCATTTGATATATATCTAGTATATATTTTCATCTATATTTCATTTAATGGAGATATTTTCATATAAATAAAGTATAAAAATGCTGGAATTTTATAATTACATAGCAAGTTGTTAAAATAATAAACTGTAAGATATATATATGTGTGTATATATATATGTATATAAATATACATATATATCCCATAGTTTTGCGCTTTAGATTATTTCTCAGAATGCTGTAAAAGTTCATTATTATTGGGACCTGTTGTAACAGTGAATGGATTTGTACATGGTTTGAGAAAAATATACTTGTTTTATTTTATATTTTATTCACAACATCCACAGAACTTATCTTTGTTCTTGACTTGAGAGACATTTCACAGGTGAAAATTATATCATCTCATTTTTAAAAACGATTGATAGAATTTCTACTGTGAATAGCTTGCATAATTAAGTTCAGTATTCTTATATGTTTATAATTACCAGGCCTATCTAGCTTATAAAGATGCCTCAAATTTTAGATGATAAATCTAGCTTTATTATGGGTTTGTAATAAAAACATTGTTTCCCGATATTTCCATTGTTTAAAACAAATTTATATTCACCATTTAGCTTAATGAACAATCAGTGTTGTGAAACTTAAATAATCTTTTACAAATGTTGTACAATACTTACTTTGTTGATCTCCAATGTGACATGGAAATAATACATTCTCCATCTTAATTTTTCATCTGTGTTCATAGATTTATAGATTGATTTTATTAAGTTAATATCCATTGAAGATTTTTAAATTGCTCTTTCTCAATATAATTTATTCAAGAACTAAATTTTTATTTTTATTTTTTTGAAGTTTGTTGCATTATTAAATTAATGCTTTCATTTTGTTCAAAATTGTTTTATTTCCAGACCTTAAAATGTTTATACTCTATCATCTTATTTCTCTATAAGATTACATCTATTACTTTTGCATTTAAAATATATTTTTTATTTTTTATTTTATAAGTAATTTAATTTTACATATCAGCCTTGAATTCTGCTGTCCTCCCTCCTCTTGCCCCCCCTTTCTCCCAATCAACCCCCCATTCCCACCTCCTCCAAGGCAAGGACTCCCATGCCGATTCAGCTCAGCCTGGTAGATTCAGTTGAGGCATGTCCAGTACCCTCCTCCCTTCACCTAGGCTGAGCAAAGTGTCCCTGCATAGGCCCCAGGCTCCAAACAGCCAGCTCATGCACTAAGGACAGGTCCTGGTCCCACTGCCTGGGGGCCTCCATAATAGTTCAAGTTAATCAACTGTCTCACTTATCCAGAGGACCTGATCTAGTTCCATGGGGGCTCCTCAGCTATTGATTCACAGTTCATGTGTTTCCACTAGTTTGGCTCTTTGTCCCTGTGCTTTTTCCAATCTTGGTCTCAATATCTCATGTTCATATAATCCTGACTGGGATATTCATGCTCATATAATCTCTCTCTTGCCGATCAGATTCCTGGAGCTCCACCTGGGGCAGGGCCATGGATCTCTGCATCTGCTTCCATCAGTCACTGCATGAGAGTTCTAGCACAACAGGTTTTAGGGTGTTCGGCCATCCAATCACCAGAGTAGGTCAGTTCAGGCTTTTCCTCGACCATTGCCAGCAGTCTATTGTGGAGGTATCTTTGTGGATTTCTGGGGACCTCTCCAGCACTTTGCTTCTTCCTATTCCCATGGGGGTCTTCATTTATCATGGTATCTCTTTGCTTGTTCTCTGTTTCTGTTGTTGATCCAACTGGGATCTCCCGCTCCCCTAAGCTCTCTTTCCCCAGACCCTTGCCCTAAATTACCGCCCCCGTCATGTCCAGTTTGCTCATGTAGATCTCATCCATTTCTCTGACATTGGCTAATCCCTGTGTCTTTCTTGGGGTCCTGTTTTCTAGGTAGCCTCCCTGGAGTTGTGAGTAGCAGTCTAGTCATCCTTTTCTTTATATCTAGTATCCACTTATGAGTGAGTACATACCATGTTTGTCTTTCTGAGTCTGGGTTACCTCACTTAGGATGATTTTTTTCTAGATCCATCCATTTGCCTGCAAACCTCATGCTGTCAATGTTTTTCTCTGCTGAGTAGCACTCCATTGTCTATATGTACCACATTTTATTTATCCATTCTTCAGTTGAAGGGCATCTAGGTTGTTTTCAGATTCTGGCTATTACAAACATTGCTACTATCAACATAGCTGAGCAAGTGCCCTTGAGGTATGATTGAGCATTTCTTGGGTATATGGCCAAGAGTGGTATAGCTGGGTCTTGGGGGAGATTGATTCCCAATTTTCTGAGAGAGCACCATATTGATTTCCAAAGTGGCTGTACAAGCTTGCCTTCCCACCAACAGTGGAGGAGAGTTCCCCTTGCTCCACATCCTCTCCAGCATAAGCTGTCTTCAGTGGTTTTGATCTTAGCCATTCTGACAGGCTTAAGGTGGTATTTTGGAGTCATTTTGATTTGTATTTCCCAGATGATTAGGGATGTTGCGCAATTCCTTAAATGTCTTTCAGTCATTTGAGCTTCCTCTGTTGAAAATTCTCTGTTTAGCTCTATAGGCCATTTCTTAATTGGACTGTTGGGCATTTTGATGTCTAATTTCTTGAGTTTATATATATATATATATATATATATATATATATATATATATATATATATATATATATGATATCAGTCCTCTGTCAGATGTGGGGTTGGTGAAGATCTGTTCCTATTCTGTAGTCTGTTGCTTTGTCTTGTTGACCGTGTTCTTTGCAACATTCCTCAGGAAACTGTGAGACTGACTTCTGAATGTATGAAATGTCTACCTCCCTTGGTGTATACCTGTGATTATATCAAAGTCCAAAGCTAACTTCCAGGTTCCTCAGTCCCCTAGTAACATGTACCTTTGATAAACATCAAACCCTCCAGTAGGTTCCTGGCCCTTCCCACCTCCACAATTCCTTCTCCTTCATCATGGCAACTCCCAGCCCTGTCCAAATTAGTTTTCACTCTCCTAGGCAGAAATTCTGCTCTCTTATAAAGGCAAGGTCTTTATCGTCCATTCCCATCTGACTATTCTCACCTCTTCTTTTCTACTCTCTCTACTATCCTCTTCTATGACTCTTCTACACTATTTTTCTTCTGCTATTTTTTTTGTTCCTTAGAGATATTCCCGGCCATGACCAGCCTGACATTGGCTCTCTCAATTGCCTCAGCCTGTTCCCTCTCTCATATGTTCAAAAACATTTTCTCCCCAACCATGGAGTAGTATTTCAGTGATTTCTTTGTTGCACACTTGCTTCCATGTCATAGCCATACCAATCCCAGAAGAAAGAATTTCATCACATTGTACCCATTATCTAGCTCTTACATTCTTCCAATACACTTTGCCAGATATATAATCTCCTTGTTAAAACTGAGTATTTACATAGCTTTTTCTCAGCCCTTTAAATAGTTCTGGACTTCCAACAATAACTGTGAACAAGTACCATAGGAAGATTCTCTGACCAAATGTGAAAGCAGCACAAATAAACAGATATAAACTAACATGAAGATAGCATTTTGAAAAAATAAACTGTTGTAGAACTGGTCCATTAAGAAAATAGCATTAATGGGTTTGTCCCTAGAGCTTATGGTCTCTCTATCCATGGTGTTTGACCATGTTTACAAGTACCAGACATTAACAACCTCCTCAACAAGCCTCAAATCCCAGAAATAGAGGACTTAGCTACCCATAAACAGTTGTAACTATTCCAACAGTGGGTAGATCTTGCTTGTCATGATGTGGCATGCATGATCCAGTTTTGGTGAAGGCCACTAATGAATGTTTTCTTCTACAACTTTCTTAGTACATTTCAGAACTATGAAAAGTATTGAGCAAGGTGAAAATTTCCTGGACATTTATAGATATATGTATCTCTGTTCTTCAGTTAAAGTGTTTACTGTCTTTAGCAATAGATTTGCGCCACCTAGTTATGCTTGGAAACAAAGAGCAATGACAATAGCCTGTATTGTTGTGGTTACCTATGGGTCCTCTCTAAGGAAGATCTTGGGAGATAAACCATGTTAGAACTGCTATTGTTTATATTAATAACAATACATGTCTTCTGACTTAAGCATCAGTTTCCCTGCAGGGTACCTCTTATCAAATTCATTTTTCTTTAGTAGTTTTTAAATTGGCTTATAAACCAGTTATGTATCATAAGGCTTCTTTAATCCTTAGTTTTAGTTTATCAACTTCCTATACCTCTTTATAACCACTGCCTGCCCCCAGATCTTGATTCTACCTTTATCTTTAGGTATGTACTCCTCTCCTTCTCCCTTCATATCACATGTATTTTAATATCCCTCCTAAATATATTTTTACTTTGGTATAAGATCAAATCTAATAAAATAACATCCAAATATTCATGCACAATAGTTTTCTGGGTAAATCTAACCATAATAGACTTACTTTTACACTGTCAGAGTCTTACATATAAGGAAATACTAGAATATTTATAAAATACTATTACTTAAAATATGTTCATTGTTCTTTGGAGAAAAATGGATAGATTTCTCATATGAATACAAGTGCACAAAATAACATTCTTCTTTGCTATGATTAAAATATAATGTATGTTTAAATGGTTATTAACTCTGTAAACAAAATTTTTGGTTTGGGATTCTTACTTTTGAAAAAGTACATCTTTGTTCAGGGTGTTATGGCTATGTTGAAATATCATGGCTAAAAGCAAGTTGGGGAAGAAAGAGTTTGACTTACACTTTCACATCATAGTCCATGATTGAAGGAAGTCAGGACATGAACTAAAACCTGGAGGCAGAAGTTGATGTCATGGAGGAATGCTTCTTAATGCCTTGCTGTCCATGACTTTCTCAGCTTGCTTTCTTATAGAATCAGGAGCCAACATCTCACGGATGGCACCACCCACATTAGGCTGGGAGCTTCCCATCAGTCACTAATTAAGAAAATGCCCTATAGGCTCACCTATAGCCCAATCTTTTGGAGGCATTTTCTCAATTGAGGTTCCCTCCTCTTAGATGAGTTATAGCTTAGGCAGTGACATAAAGAAAAGTAAATTGAATATGTTTCTTTTTATTTTCCATTATTTATTCATATATTCTTTTCAAACAAATTTTCATTTATCTTTCATAGTTTTAATTTCCCTACCTTCTTCTGATCAATTTGTTTGTCTCATTAACATTTTATTTAGATACCTTTTCATAGTTTCTGTATGTGAGCACTCTTGTAGTTTTTCAATAAACCTGCAATTGTATTAAATCAAGTATCCAATGCCTCAAAATTTCTTTTTAATTACTGATACATTATAAGAGAGTGTCCAGATAATACTTTGTAGAATGTTTTTAATTTGGGTTTCCTTTTTCCTTTAAGGTGAATCATATCAGGAAACACTTGATTTGTTTTAATATAGGAATTAGTGTTTTTTTTTTTTTTTAATATTTCCAAGACCACAGACAAGAGCTATTTATTCCATTTTTTTTTATACCCAAGATGAACCCAGTCACACTCAATGGTTCACTAAAATATATAATCACAATTAATTTTTATTTGGTCATTAGGTCTTTAGCTGTCATCAGTTACAACTTGATAATTTTATTGGTTATTAACGTAATGACTTTTTAACAGACTACTGAATCTCATACCTGTTTTAATATATTTGATTGTCGATATAGCCTTCAGCATTTGTGTTGTAGTAGATGAAGTCCCCTCCTTTGTACACTTCTGTGTTAGAATGGAGTATAGAATACACTTTAAATATTTGTGATTTGAACAATGGAGTAAAAAGTAAACTTAAAAATGTAACTCCTAAGCTTAAAACCATGTCAAATCTTTCTAACCCATAACTATGAATCTAAATCCCAGACCTCATAAACAACATGTAAATTGGCCCTTTCAAAACGTATGAGTCAGAACCTTTTGGTGGAGTATTGCTTTTGGGATTCGATAGACATACTTTTATCACAACACTTAGTTTACTGAACTGCAATGATTCTTTTCTTCTTGTTCCCTTAAAATCAGAACAATTTATTATTTATCTTGGTATCTCTGGGCTATAACTGAGTACATTCTGTTTAAGGTCAATTTCTTTTTTTTTTTTAATGGAGAATGTTGAGCACAATGTAAATAACCTTTCCAAATTCCTTTACTTTCTTTACTATTTTAGATTCTGTGGTACTTCATAACTCAGTATCATAATCTCTTTTCTATCTTTTTCAACAACAAATCATCTTTGCACTTATTTTTCTTAGTCTTTGTCACTAAAATGTTCAATTAGTTTGATTATTATGAATGATATACATTCAATTGACTGTAATGCCACTAACGAATTCTCCATGACCATTCCCTTTACATATGCTATAAAATTATCAAAGAACGTTTTACTATATACTTATGGTTTCAAATATGCAATATCTTTCTTTAATTAAATTTACTGTTTTTATCTAAAATGACTTTTTGTATGATATATGTATGGTATATATTTTTTATTTCATTTTCAAGAAAAATCTACATTTTCACCTTCACTTCTCTTCTATGCATGTCCTTCCCAGTAAAATTTTTTTTGGTCAAAGTATTTATTAGATGTATCTACTTTTAATACTTCTTCAATATTTCTTTAACTGTTATATAGTGATATGGTTTCCAACAAATATCAGGTCAAACACTAGAAATGAAGTCTGGGAAAACCATGTGGCTCTCTTCCTATGAGGTAGAAAGTGTGTATGTGTGTTGTGTGTGTATGTATGTATGTATAGTTGTGTGTACTAAAAGAACTGTAACATGCTTTCATTACTGTTCTTCTTTTAATAGGATAATAATATTGTATTTATTTTGATATTAGTTTCAGGTTGGACGTAGAATTTTGTAAAAGAGAAAATAATGAATTTTAAAGGTAGAAAGAATAATAATTGTGAGATACTATTTATTTGATGAGTAGTTTTACCCATTCTTTTATAATTTGCTTTACAGATTTAAAAACTTATCTATTGTGATACCAACATTGCTAGGTTTATGAATTACTCTAAAGATCCATTCCAATCCTACATATATCCTTGTGCTAAAAATATAAATTATTCACGTATTTATAGTTCCCATTATTTTCCCATAGTCTCAGTAATATACAAATTTAATAATGAAATGAATCATCAATAATTTTTATATATTTAATATGTAGTCTTTTCATGATGATGCATATAAAAGCTTATAATATCTGTTTCAGAGCTACTATTGATGATGATTTGAAATGCTTTAAGACTTTGCTCTTTACACAGTTATTCAAATATCAGAAACTTCCATATCATAAATGAAAACTGATTATATTTTAACATTAAAATTTTTTTAGAAGAAATCTCTATGTAAATATAAGATCAATTTTTACATAAATATAACAGTTGTTAAAGCTGGATGATAAAAATATATAATTTATTTTAGGAGGTACAAACATGTTGTATGGGATTGCATCTGAACCCAGAACTTAGTCATGTCAAAATGAATTTAATTCTTGACTGTTAAATTTAAGTATAATAGTATTAAACATAATTCATAGTATTTCTAAAATTGAATCTTCAGGGTTTGTTTTTTTTTTGTCATTTTCTTCCTGTAACTGAAGTAAGACAATGCTCTTTAGATGATTTAACATTTAGTGAAACTTCAGCCTTATGAGCAAGAAAGTTCTGTAAATGTTTTAATGCATACCCTTACTATCAGGAAATAAGAAATAATATGCTAATTTCTATTACAGTTAATTTCAAATATGAATGAAATATTAATATAGTAATGCATTGTAGTGAAATAATACATGGCAAGAAAAGTCAGGAGACGATCTTATTCATTTCTGTCTAAGACTGTTTATAAGTTGCTACATGATATTATAAGCAACATACATTTATGTTTATTACACAGATTGTATTAAAACATGATTCAAAAATGTTTATTAAAGCAAAATGTATGGAGTAAAATATGTCACAATCAAGAAACAACTAAATAAAATAAAGACACTTTTAACTTTAAAATATCTTGTAGAATCCTGTAAGTTCATAGTTACTGATATGCATTTAATTAAATTGTGGTGATTTGTACTTTCTGCCTGTTATTCCATTGTAATTAGTATTTCATTTGCCCCAAATAATGCCATATATATGCTGCCATTGATATATAAATATATATAAATTATGTGCAAGGGGAAGATCAGGAAAATGATTAGATGTGCGTAATGTAGGAAGTAAATATGATCAAGAAACTTTTTACAAATAAACACAAATCTTATAATAAAATCCAACACTTGGTACAAGTAATATAAGCATGTGAAGATGAGAGATAGAAAGAGAGAGGGAGAAACAGAAACAGAGAAAAGGTGACTCTGTTTGAATCTCTTTCTTATATGACACCCCAGTACTTGAGGGTATAAATTATGACTTCTAAAAGTATAGCACAGGGAAAAATGTTTAAGGTGTGCATAAAAAGTTAAACTCTCTACTCTTAGTTTCTCACAATATTGCCATATGTCAGTTGCTAAGTGAAAAGCAAAATTATTGTGGGGGTATCTTTGTGGATTTCTGGGGACCTCTCTAGCACTTTGCTTCTTCCTATTCCCAAGGGGTCTTCATTTATCATGATCTCTTTTTCCTTGTTCTCCCTCTCTGTTCTTGATCCAGCTGGGATCTCCTGCTCCCCTAAGCTCTCTTTCCCTCGACCCTTGCCCTTCATTACCCCCCAAGCCCCCATGGTTCAGTTACTGGAAATGGTCGAGAGAAAACCTGAACTGACCTACTCTGGTGATAGGATGGCCAAACACCCTAACTGTCGTGCTAGAAATCTCATCCAATGACTGATGGAAGCAGATGCAGAGATCCACGGCCAGGCCCCAGGTAGAGCTCCAGGAATCCAATCAGTGAGAAAGAGGATGGTTTGTATGAGTGAGAATTGTTGACACCAAGATTGGAAAAAGCACAGGGACCATTAGCCAAACTAGTGGAAACACATGAACTATGAACCAATAGGTGAGGAGTCCCCATGAAACTGGATCAGGCCCTCTGGATAAGTGAGACAGTTGATTAGCTTGAACTGTTTGGGAGGCCCCCAGGCAGTGGGACCAGGACCTGTCCTTGGTGCATGAGCTGGCAGGGACACTTTGCTCAGCCTGGGAGGAGGGGACTGGACCTGCCTAGATTGAATCAACCAAGTTGAGCTGAATCTGAAGGGGAGTCCTTGCCCTGGAGGAGATGGGAATGGCGGGTGGGCTGGAGGAGTGGGAGGAGGGAGGACAGGGGAATCCATGGCTGATATGTAAAATTAAATCAAATTATAAAATTAAAAAAATTTAAAAAAAGTAAAACTAATTTATACCTCTGAAATTTCTGAATCTTCTCTAAGTGCTCTTTTATGTAACTCCTGATTTCTTGTCTGAAATATGGACACTTAAATTAAAAAGCAATCAGGACAATTTCAGTAATGGTGTGGCAAATTTCTGTACACATAAGAGCTCAGTCATATGAGAATATTATGAGAGAAGAAAGTAACATCATGGACCTTCTCTGTGTGTTATTTATAAAAAACATTTTAAGATATTCAATGTTATCAGTTAAAAGAAGCTATAATATATATCATTAGTTATATTAAAATTCTGTGTAAACAACTTAATCAAAAATGCAGTAAGTCTTCACCACATTCCTTTTCATTATTTAGCAGTGGTTCTCAGTCTTCCTAATACTTTGACCCTTAAATATAATTCCTCATGTTGTGGTGACCACCCACCATAAAATTATATTCCTTGCTACTTCATAACTGCAATTTGCTATTGTTATGACATGTAATACAAATATCTTTGGTTCACAATTGCCATTGTGTCCCCTGTGAAAAGATACTGATATAGAAAATATCTTGGTTCCTTCATATATGTATATATGCATATATATTCATATATAGTATAGATGACATATTCACATACATGTGCATACACACACATATATGTGTATATAATATCAGAAGAGAGTATAGATGGGCATCAGAAGAGAGTATAGATGGGCCAATGAGGCCTTAATGGTCTTTTCCTGATGTTGTGAGTGGAAAACCCCATTTGGTTCATAAAAACAAACTACATTAATCAGAAAAAAATACCACTTTCTGCTTCCTTTATTGGATTAGTTTCACAAAACAGAGACAGTAACAAGTTTTCTTTTTCCATTTGTCCCATACCACATTTTTTTTTTAAATTTGAACTTTCTTAGGAATTCTTAACCCACAAAATACAAGAAAAAAGAGAAAAACAGCATATTCTAATCTATATATTCATTGGAACAGGGTTGGTGGCAGTCACTATTTTCTGCTCTTGTTTCCCAGTGTATGAATTAAGATTTCAGCAAAGAATGTCACTAAACATTGCCTCTGGTCTAACAGAGATACTACATCTTATAAAACTATTCTAATCCTGCAGGTGTTTCCTCCATAAATCATGATTTACCTCATTGTGCTGTAATATAATAGCACAGACTTCTTATGAACAATAGGACTTATGACAATAATAGGACTTTTATGTATTCAACAATCCATTCTCACAATTGATTATGAAAAGAACCTTGGTTAAGGGCCTAGAAGCAGTAACTGAAATGAAGATTTAAAAAAATAATTTATATGTTAAATTATGCAAGATGGAAAGAACAGTCAAAGAAGGAATACCTACTAAGCAAAGATGTACTGGGGATGCCTCATTTCAGATTGCTCACACAGGAAGGTATTTAAGCAACACAGAGCCAGTTTGATCACTTAAGTCAAAAGAGTGACATATTGTTATTTCATAAAAGTGTATCAGTGGGTGCTGTGCTAAACACACTAGATAATGGTAGAGTTGTGAGTCATCATTTGGAGATCATTAATCTGTACAGTGAAGGTTACTGAAAATGTCAACAATATGGTCTAGAACAGAGGTGTGTGGAGAACTGCAGAGCCCCAAAAAGGAAACCGAAGCCTTGTCATCTTAACACTGGCATTAAAGAAATCACCTTAACTCTTCTCTTCCACTATGAGGACAAAGAAGAAATATCCTTGATGTAAATGCTATGTAATTAGCACTTCCTATACTGTTGGTTGAATTGTTGCTAAAGGATGTGTTTTGATCTCTGAGGCTCACAGCTGTTGCTGTAACACTATCTTTGTCTTTGGAGTACCTTTCCTGGACAGTTTGAACTTGTTTCCAAACTCAGGCAGTACTTTCTCACAGTATAAGTCACCATCTCAATATTCATTAAACCAAGAAACAACATTAAAAATGTAATGTAAGTATAGATTATGATTAGCTCCGAAAAGAAGTAGATGTGCAGAGAAGGAAATCTAACAGATGGTTCAAGAACAACTACACTAAAATACATTTGTATGTGCACATGTATAAGTGCATTGTATTTTTGTGCATTGAAGTGTGTGGGTTTAAATGACTGTTAATTGCAGAGCACTGTGTAACAGGAAGAACTAAATTCATTTGACCATAATAGAAAATTCTGAGCATGGAGAAAAATGAAAAGTTTAGTGAACTCAAGGAGAAAAAGTAGATGCCAAAGGTAAGAAACCTGCGGTAGGTGGATACAGCCAAATGGACTGTTTTTTTTTTTTAATCATTCATAGATTCATTAAAGATGCTGCTGTTTGAGACTTTAATACAAAAAAGAGGCATAAAATATGGTTTTCAAGAGGCAGTGCACTTCACTTCCTCAAGAAATTTTGATTTAAATGATTATTATGAATTGAAAGAAAGTGGCAGGAATATAAAAGTATGTAGAAGACACATTAACAGAAAACTGAAACCAGGAAATTAAATTATGTGGTGTCCACAGAATAGATAGAGAAAAAAACTAGAAGAGTCAAGGAATAAAAGAAGTACAAAGATGATCTCTCTCTCTTGATTTCAACTCTCAAATGATCATTCCTTTAAATAAGCAATGAGGCAAGGATTAAGAATTCTGGTTTTCAAACAATGATTTTTGTACAGTGTATTATTTTTTAATTTATCAAGAAAGAAAATTCAAGAATGATAACAGGTTTCAAAAGCATTGATTTCATTTAAAACACCCAGAGGTATGTAAATATTACGTACTCTACTAATTCCTTTAGATTTACCCATGTATATACACATCTGGTGTATATAGCAATCTAGTCCATGTTAGCTATGTTTTGTCTAAGCCTAACTAAAGCATAAACACAATTTTACTAATTGGAGTTATTGATAACACTAGGAACTAACATTTAACATTTACATTTAATCTGCCATGTGTATCTCCTGCCTTTTCTCTGGTTCTTTCTCCTCTCTTTGTTTGTTTTAGCCTATTGTAGTTTCTTTGCTTCTGTTTTATCATTACTTTTAGAGACACATTTATTTTCAGAAAGGGGCAAATTCCAATGGGATCTAAGGTGGGAGAGCTAATCTAGGGGGAGTTGGGGATGGGGAAATTACAATCAGAATATGTTTAATGAAAAAAAATCTACTTTTAATAAAGAAAAATATCAAAAATAAAAGAAAGAAAAAATTTTATTTAAAAAGCATTGGGAATTATATTTAACAAGAACATGTTGAGCCCCTGCAGTGGTGTGGTAGAGTACACCTTTAATCCCAGCACTCAGGAGGTTGAGGGAGGGATCTCTGATTTGGAGGCCAGCCTGGTCTACAGAATGAGTTCCAAGACAGCCAGCACCACACAGAGAAACCCTGTATTGAATAACTAAGAAAAAATGTTGCATTCACTTTCTAATGCAAGAGAACTACCAGAAGCATTGTAGATTTACTGTCATCACAAAACAGAAGTCATCCAGTCTGTTCTTGGCACCTATGGGTCACTCATGTGGGGCTATGATTGCTGGTGAAATGGGAAACAATGAAAATAAGTAATATTACATTTTGGGACATCACATTACTCATAAATTAAGAAAAAAGTTAATGACCAAATGGATAGTTACTTAATTTTTGAATACATACAGGAAAAAGTTTAGCCTCACTCAAGCAGACCTCACAGCAGAGACTTTGGTTAGATTCTGTAGGTATTGTTTACTATGAAGTAAGATTTTTCTATTTTACTTCAGTAAAGAAATTGATAAGACAATAAGACAATTGATGGAATTTTAATTTTGAATTATTGATAGTGAAGTATATTATCTTTTGAAGAAAAATTTATAAATGACATAGAAGAAAGTGATCTTCCACCTTCCAATGAATTTTTTATTTAGGGCTGTACTATACATACTATAAATAGATTGGTTATAACCAACAGAAATTTATTTCTGTTTATTCCCTTAATTCCTATGTACAGAAGTGTATGCATGGCAGATCTGACTGAAACCCTCAACCAGCCTGGAGATCTCTAACCTCTCACTGAGTCTCCACATGATGGAAAGGAAGTGAAAAAGTCTGAGCGGTATCTTTCTCATGGTTATGATGAGATTAAAAATAAAACTACTAGGCAGTCAAAATGTCTCAATGGATAGAAGCACTTGCCACAGGACTGTTGATGTGTGTTCGACCCCCAGAACCTATATAATTTTTGAATCAGAGAACAACAAACCCCACAGAGTTAACCTCTGCCATTCACATTCATGTCATGATACACAAAATCACACACTACACACAGATACACAAATACATATACCATACATACACTCAGTGATATAAAAACAAAATAATAATAGAACTCTCATCTCAAAGGGAATGGAACAAGTACTGAAACTGTATAGAAATAACAAGGACTCAGGAACACACATTTCAATTTCTCTAAACACATATTTCAATGTGATAGCCATTTTATGAAATTTTCATAATAACAGAATAAAGAAATTCATAAATCAACACTCTTTTAAAATATATTGGTAAGAACTTCACAAGCTTTGTAGACCATCATGGAAATTAAAATTCTAACATGAATGATAGAGAAGCTCCTTATGGTCCTATCATTGACTGGAGAGCTATTTGCAGTTGATACCTTCTGAGGGAGGGAGGGATCTATCATTTGGAGAAAAGACTTCTAATGGTTTGTCTATAACTCCATGGATAGCCTGACATTCATATGCCTATGGGTGTCACTTACTGAACCCAGGGAACTAGAAATAACAAAAATGAAATTTATTAACTTGGGAGAGAGAAAGGGTAGGAAGAATTAGTTGGGGGTAACTGGGAATAGGAATGATTGAAACATATTGAATAAATGTATGACACTTTAAAACAATAAGTCAACAACTATAAAATCAGGAGGTATAGAAAATGCTATATTAAGAACAGATAAATTTAATTTTAAAGTAGATATCATGTGTTTATAACTTATATTACCTAAGAGGCTGGAAAACATGATATTTGAAACTTATATTAGGAATTCCATGACATTTTATTTGCTTTTCCAAATAGTCTAAATTTTATTCCTCCTCAACTACTCATGGATATAAAATTTTCCTTCATAATTCAAATATATTTCTTTGATGAGAACATTTAAACCATAAAGGTCAAATAAAACAAATAATATTTCTACAGGAAATTTAATGTGGAATTAAAACAATGAATTCTAACTTGGGTTTCCATCATCTTGGGCATGTATTTATAACTCTGCAACTAACATAAGCAATAAAACCAGAATTGAAAGCCAGGGCAGTGGTGGCACATGCCTTTAATCCCAGCACTAGGGAGGCAGAGGCAGGAGAATCTCTATGAGTTCGAGGCCAGCCTGGGCTACTAAGTAAGTTCCAGGAAAGGCACAAAGCTACACAGAGAAACCCTGTCTCAAAAAAGACAAAAAACAAAAAAACAAAAAAAAACAAAAAACAAAAAAAAAAAAACCAGATTGAACACAAACACAACAGCCACTCACTGTACTTCCATTGAGATTGCACTTGAAGATTCATTTTTGGTTAATTTTCATGTGACAAAATTATTAGCTACCACTGTAGTATCTATCACAATTTTCTTTCTCATATAATATTTCCACATAATTTCATTTGCCAAGCTTCAGTAATTTGTGTCATTCTCAATAACCCAAAAGTGTGTAGCAGTCCAGTCATCCTTGTTCTATATCTAATATCCTCCTGTAAGTGAGTACATACCATGTTTGTCTTTCTGAGTCTGGGTTACCTCACTCAGGATGATTTTTTTCTAGATCCATCCATTTGCCTGCAAACCTCATGATGTCATTATTTTTCTCTGCTGAGTAGTATTCCATTGTGTATATGTGCCACAATTTATTTATCCATTCTTCAGTTGAAGGGCATCTAGGCTGTTTCCAGGTTTTGGCTGCTATTCACATCACCAGGGAGGCTACCTGGAAAACAGGACCCCAAGAAAAACACGGGGTTTTTCTCACCCAATGGAGGAAAAATGGATGAGATCTACATGAACAGCCTGGACATGAGTGGAGGTAATGAAGGGCGAGGATCGAGGGAAAGGGAGCTTGGGGGAGTGGGAGATCCCAGCTGGATCAAAAACAGAGAGGGAGAACAAGGAATAGGAGACCATGGTAAATGAAGACCACATGAGAAAAGGAAGAAGCAAAGTGCTAGAGAGGCCCACAGAAATCCACAAAGATACCCCCACAACAGACTGCTGGCAATGGTCGAGAGACAGCCGGAACAGACCTACTCTGGTGATGGGATGGCCAAACACCTTAATTGTCATGCTTGAAACCCCATGCAACAACTGAGGGAACTGGATGCAGAGATCCATGGCTAGGCCCTGGGTGGAGTTCCGTGAGTCTAATTAGCGAGAAAGAGGAGGGTTTATATGAGCGAGAATGGTTGAGACCAAGGTTGGATAAAGCACGGGGACAAATAGCCAAACGAATAGAAACACATGAAGTATGAACCAAAGGCTGAGGGGCCCCCAACTGGATCAGGCCCTCTGAATAGGTGAGACAGTTGACTGGCTTGATCTGTTTGGGAGGCATCTAGGCAGGGGTACCAGGTCCTGGGCTCGCTGCATGAGATCACTGTTTGAAACCTGGGACTCATACAGGGATGCTTGACTCAATCTGGGAGGAGGGGACTGGACCTGCCTGGACTGAGTCTACCAGGTTGATCTCAGTCCTTGGGGGAGGCTTTACCCTGAAGGAGGTGGGAATGGGAGGTGGGCTGGGAGGGAGAGGAGGGTGGTGGGAGTGGGGAGAACAAGGGAATCCGTGGCTGATATGTAGAACTGAATTGTATTGTAAAATAATAAATAAATTAATTAATTAATTAATTAATTAATAATAAATAAATAAATAAATAAATAAATAAATAAATAAATAAAATAACCCAAAAGTGACCATTGTGAAACTTTTAAGTGCTGCTGACAGACATCTGTAAGTATTTTCTATATATCTACTTCTTTAATGAAATATATAATCACCAAAATCATATGTGGCTCTCTGTATATAGAAAGAACAGTGAATATTAGTTATAATATACAAAACACACTTCAAAATAGAAATGAGTATACCTTCTAAGTAGACTCATGAAAATACAAATTCTCTTTTTCTTTTCTTCCTATCATATTCATATGTATAAAGGCAGTGTGTGTGTGTGTGTGTGTGTGTGTGTGTGTGTGTGTGTGTGTTTGCATAAGTGTGGATATATGCATGTTCATGTGTGTCATGGAGTTAAGTGCACATGTTCCATCAAGCATGTGGAAGCCTGAGGTTGATTTCATGGGATACCCTGATTGCTCTGCCATCCTCTGCTTTGAAGTAGGATCCCTCATTCAAAACTCAGAAGAGACAAGATAGCTTCTCTTGTCAGCTTTCTAAGAGATCCCTTGAGTCTTCCTTCTGAAACTGGCATCACAGAGCACCCTATATTATGTGTGTTCTTGACTGGTTCTCCCACTTTTGCAGCAATTTCTCTAACTGCTAATCAATTTCTCAGCCTATAAATAAGTTAATTATGTGTAGAGGAGTTGTTATAGGGAGGCTAAAAAAGGGAAATATGATCAATTGTATAGTTGTATCTAAAAATCTAAAAGTCTAAAGTATGTGACATTTCTTGTTTGTTTATTTAAATAAGTATACATTAGCTTGTTTAAAAATCATGCAATGGCTCTTAGTATTCACGGCATTGGATTGGTCCAAAATTCTTTAACAATGTCTAAATCTGCAATTATATAAGTCATTTATATAAAATTGTTCAGCCTTATTATATAATATATATTTTTCTCTTTTGAACTTAAATCTTTTTAGAATAACTACGTTGCCTAATGAAAACATTTGTGCTGGTAAATTTTATGTCTCCTTGATACAAGTTAGAGTTATAAGAGAGCAGGTAGTCTCAATTGAGATAATGCCCCTATAAGATTTGGCTATAGTGCATTGTCTGAATTATTGTTAAATATGGGTGTGTCCAGCCCTCACTCTGAGCTGGTTGTCCGATTTTCTGTAGTAAAACAAGCTGAGCAAGCTATGAGGAGCAAGCAAGTAAAAAGCACCCCTCCATGACCTCTGCATCAGTTCCTGCCTCCAGGTTCCTGTCCTACATAAGATCATGTTCTGACTTTCTCAAATAATTAACAGTGATGTGGAAGTATAATTCAAATATATCCTTCACTCTTCAAGTTGATTTTGGTCATGTTGCTTCATCAGAACAATAGTAACCCTAACTAAGACAGAAATTGGTACCAGGAATGGGGTATTGCTGTGACAGACCTGACTGACCACTTTGTTTTGGGTAGGATCCACAAAGATACCCCCACAATAGACAGCTGGAACTGACCTACTCTGGTGATGGGATGGCCAAACACCCTAATTAGTCATGCCAGAAACCCCATCCAAGGACTGAGGAATCTGGATGCAGAGATCCACGGCTAGGCCCAGGTGGAGCTTGCTAATTTGCAAGAAAGAGGAGGGTTTATATGAGCGAGAATTGTTGATAAAGCAAGCAATAAAGAGGTTGGATAAAGCACAGAGACAAATAGCCAAACGAATGGAAACACATGAACTATGAACCAAAGGCTGAGGGGCCCCCAACTGGATCAGGCCCTCTGAATAGGTGAGACAGTTGATTGACTTGATCTGTTTGGGAGGCATCTAGGCAGTGGTACCAGGTCCTGGGCTCATTGTATGAGTTAGCTTTTTGAAACCTGGGACTTATGCAGGGACGCTTGGCTCAATCTGGGAGGAGGGGACTGGACCTGCCTGGACTGAGTCTATCAGGTCGATCTCAGACCTCAGGGGAGGCCTTGCTCTGGAGGAAGTGGGAATGGGGGGTGGAATGGGGGGAAGGAGAGGGGGACAGGAAGGGGGAGAACAAGGGAATCTGTGGCTGTTATGTAGAACTGAATAGAAATATAAAATAAAATAAAATAAAAAAATCTGTAGCAAGAAAAAAAAGAAGTTTCAAAAATTGTAATACTTGTGGTATTCATGTTATATAATTTCATTTTACTCTAAAATTTTATCTTTTGCTGGACAAAAATGCATGGGTTAAAGAGCAAATGAACATAATCACACCTCTATAATTATAGATAAAATAAACATGTTTGGTTAAACTTAACATGTTCTAAAAAATATTAAATTAGATATTTTTCTGTGTCTTTAATTACAGCTCGCACATTATTGTATGTTCAAGAAAATGAAACATCCTGAATTCAAAATCTACTATATTTCTGTCCTTGCAGCACAACTTCAAATTATAAAATGAATCATGATTGCATTATTATTTTAATTTTTCTTTTCATTCATACTATTATTTATTAGAATTTGTACTCATTTACATGGCAATTAGCATACTTTTCCTCATCTATATTTAACAGCATATATTACTTTCCTTACATGTTGAATTTTACATACATCCTTGATACTGAAAATCCATTTTTATCTGTGAGTGTTTTACATTTCTAACACTTTTTTTGTGTTACATTACACCAAAGAAAATTATCAAGACCATTTTAGTTCCTTTTTGTTTAAAATTCATTTTATTTTAACTGCAAATCATTTGTTTAAAAGTAAATGAGTATTGTAAGTATATTGAGCCTTGCTGTCTTCTAGGCATTCAAAGACAGAGGGAGGAGAAGTTGAAGATCGGGCAAGACTAGGTCACACAAGGAGACTCTCACAAACACAAAGGTATTTGTAGTGACAGTAAACATGGTTGTGTGTATCATGATGTTGTTGAGTGATAAAAGTACCTATATTTACTCAACTGCAAATTTTAGATCTCTTTTACCTTAGGAATTCAGGTCCTGTATCATCTTTTTGTATCAATTTTTGCTAGTTCTTTCAACACGATCAAAATTCATATGCCTACCATAAGAATAAATCTTTTTGAGCAATTTTATCCTTTAATTTTCTGTTTCCTGGGATGTTTGATCAACAAATAGTTTATATTCTGTCTGTAATTATTTTAATTGTATGACTTTTTATCTTACCTGCTCTTGTTTATACTCTGCATTTCAAAAGACAGCCCTATTCATTATGAACTATTCTTTTTCAAACCTCCCCATCAGGATGCATTCATCTATAATTAAATTAAAATACCTTATATTTATTATATGTAAAAGTGCTCTTGAGTGTGTGTATGAGTGTGTGTGTGTGAATGAGTGTGTGTGTGTGTGTGTGTGTGTGTGTGTGTGTGTGTGTGTGTGTGTGTATGTGACAAAGTGAGTGGATTTGCTATGGTAACTGTGTGTATGTGATATCAGCCACGGATTAACCTGTACTCCTTCCTCCCCCACCCCCCACCCCCTCCCTCCAGCCCATCCCCCATTTCCATCTCCTCCAGGGCAAGGACTCCCTTGGGGATTCAGCTTAACCTGGTAGATTCAGTCTAGGCAAGTCCATTCCCCCCCCCCACCCCGCCCCCAGGCTGAGCCAAGTGTCCCTGCATAGGCCTTAGGTTCCAAACAGTCAGCTCATGCACTAAGGACAGGTTCTGGTCCCACTGCCTGGGTACCTCCCAAACAGATCAAGCTAATCAACTGTCTAGCTTATCCAGAGGGCTTGATCCAGTTGGGGGCTCCTCAGCTATTGGTTC
The DNA here is from genome assembly GCF_049852395.1 of Peromyscus maniculatus bairdii. Lineage (NCBI taxonomy): Eukaryota > Metazoa > Chordata > Mammalia > Rodentia > Cricetidae > Peromyscus > Peromyscus maniculatus. The sequence continues at coordinate 29,958,454 of NC_134857.1, read as the reverse complement.
ATAGTTCATGTGTTTCTACTAGTTTGGCTATTTCTCCCTGTGCTTTTTACAAATGTGGCCTCAACAATTCTCGCTCATACAATCCCTCCTCTTTCTTGCTGATTTTATTCCTGGAGCTCCACCTGGGGCCTGGCCTTGGATCTCTGCATCTGCTTCCATTAGTCATTGGATGAGATTTCTAGCATGACAATTAGGGAGTTTGGCCATCCTATCACCAGAGTAGGTCAGTTCGGGCTGTCTCTCGACCATTGCCAGTAGTCTATTGTGGAGGTATTTTTGTGGATTTCTGGGGACTTCTCTAGCACTTTGCTTCTTCCTATTCCCATAGGATCTTCATTTATCATGGTCTCTTTTTTCCTCATTCTCTTTCTCTGTTCTTGATCCTGCTGGGATCTCCTGATCCCCTATGCTCTCTTTCCCCAGACTCTTGCCCTTCATTACCCCCATCACATCCAGTTTGCTCATGTAGATCTCATCCATTTCTCTGTCATTGAGTAATCCCTGTGTCTTTCTTAGGGTCCTGTTTTCTAGGTAGCCTCCCTGGAGTTGTGAGTAGTAGTCTAGTCATCCTTTATTTTACATCTAATATCCAACTAGGAGTGAGTACATACCATGTTTGTCTTTCTGAGTCTGGGTTACCTCACTCAGGATGATTTTTTTTTATAGATCCATCCATTTGCCTGCAAACCTCATGATGTCATTGTTTTTCTCTGCTGAGTAGTACTCTATTGTGTATATGTATCACACTTTATTTATCCATTCTTCAGTTGAAGGACATCTAGATTGTATCCAGGTTCTGGCTATTACAAACAATGCTGCTATGAACATAGCTGAGCATGTGCCCTTGTAGTATGACTGAGCATTCCTTGGGTATATGCCTAAGAGTGGTATAGCTGGGTCTTGGGGGAGATTGATTCCCAGTTTTCTAAGAAAGCGAAATATTGATTTCCAAAGTGGCTGTACAAGCTTGCCTTCCCACCAACAGTGGAGGAGAGTTCCCCTTGCTCCACATCCTCTCCAGCATAAACTGTCTTCAGTGTTTTTGGTCTTAACCATTCTGACGGGTGTAAGGTGGAATCTCAGAGTCATTTTTATTTGCATTTTCCTGATGATTAGGGATGTTGAGCAATTCCTTAAATCAGAAAACACCCTTTTTGGTGTCTCGTGTATTATCAAGAGAATCTTCGTGATTCATATTCAAGTATTTAGTCTTTGTTGCAAATGTCTTAACCTACTATGTCATTTCACAAGCCCTTATATAATTGCACATTATTAGATTTGTTCTACTTCTGGATATGAATTGTTTATTTTCTTTGTGTTTTTCATATTTAAGAAAAAAGAGATTTATTCACATTCATTTTATGTATGTGTGTATATATATACACACACACACGTAGACAAATACTTATACTTTACTTTATATATATACTTTATATATATATATATCATATACTTTATATATATACTTTATATATATATATACTTTATATATATATCATATATATATATATATATCATATATATGTAAAGAAAATGGAGAACAGGAGATAGTGTCATAACCCCTGGAACCAGAGGTTACAGATTTTTATAAGCTACCAGTAAGGGTGCTTGCAGTCAAATCCAGGTCTCCTATAAGAGTTGTAAGAAATCTTTTTATGTCTTTTTTTCCAATCCATTTTGACCACATTTTCCTCTCCCAGTCCTCTTCCCTGTCTCCCTCACACTCTTCTCAGTCCCCCCACTTCCCCTCTCTCCAGATCTACTTTTTCTCCATTACATTCCAAAAGGAATAAGTGTTCCAGGGATATCCACTGAACATAGCACAACAAGATAAAATAAGGCTCAGTACAAACCCTCATATCAAGGCTGGGCAAGATAACCAAGTAGGAGGAACAGGTTCCCAAGAACAGATAAAAGAGAGACAGACAACCCCACTCCTGTACATGTAACCAACCGTCTTACTAAAATAAACAACACAAAACCAATGTAAAAGAGAAAGCTGAGAGGTCAGAGCTCAGAGCTAAAATCTTACCTCCTGCAGTGCTCCTAGCTTCCCAGAAAGAGAGCTACTTCCTGTGTGTCTGTCTTTTAAATAGTCTTTCTGGGCCGGGCGGTGGTGGTACACGCCTTTAATCCCTGCACTCGGGAGGCAGAGGCAGGTGGATCTCTGTGAGTTCGAGGCCAGCCTGGTCTCCAAATCGAGTTCCAGGAAAGGTGCAAAGCTACACAGAGAAACCCTGTCTCGAAAAAACCAAAAAAAAAAAAAAAAAAAAAAAGAAAGAAAAAAAAAGTCTTTCTGTTCTGCCTTCTCATTGGTTGTAAACCCAAACACATGACTGCCTCATCACTGCCTGTATGTACAGCCCTCTAGGTCTTAAAGGCATGTGTCTCCAATGCTGGCTGTATCCCTGAACACACAGAGATCTACCTAGCTCTTCTACCAAGTGCTGGGATTAAAGGCGTGTGATACCACCACCACCACCACGCTCTTGCTATGGCTCTAGTAGCTCTGACCCCCGGGCAACTTTATTTATTAATATACAATGAAAATCACATTTCAGTACAAATAAAATACCACCATACACTCCCACTGTTAGGAGTCTCAAAAGAACACACAGTTAACCATAACTTTTGTACAGAGGACATATTGTAGTCACCTACAGGTTCCTTGATCACTACTTCTGTCTCTGTGAGCCCCTATGAACCCTGTTTGTTTGACTGCTGTGGGCCACCTTCTCCTGGTTTCCCTCATCCTCTCTGGCTCCTACAATTCTTACTCTCACTCTTCCATGCAGTTTTCTGAGCTTCAAGGAGAGGGACCCAATGGAGATTTGGTATTGTATTTCCCCAAATATTGTGCATGCTAATAAACTTATCTGGGGTCAGAGACAGAGCAGCCACAATATTAAACATAAAGGATAGGCAGTGTTAGCACACGCCTTTTATCCTAGCATTCCAGAGGCAGAAATCCATGTGTTCAAGGATACAGACAGGCATAGTGACTCATCACACCTTTAATCCCAGAAAGCAAGCCTTTAATCCCAAGGAGTGGTGGTAGAAAGCAGAAAGGTATATAAGGTGTGAGGATGAGAAACTAGAAGCATTCTGACCTGGTTAAGCATTTGGCTGGTTAAGCTTTCAGGCTTCTAGCAACACAGTTCAGCTGAGATTCGTTCTGGATGAGGACTCAGAGACTTCCAGTCTGAAGAAACATCTCCAGCTGAGAAATTGGCAAGGTAAGATGGCTGTGGCTTGTTCTGTCTCTCTGATCTACCAGCATTGACCCCAATAACTGGCCTTGAGTTTGATTTTATTAATAAGATCTTTTAAGATTCATGCTATGGGAGATCTCCATTTGGGGCTCTCTCTTTGCCTAATTTTTGGCTGTTGGACTCTGCAGCTGCTCACATCAGCTGCCAGAGAAAAACTCTCTTTGGTGTTTGGGATGGACACCAGATTATGAATATATAAGAACATTGTGATGAAATATTTTATTGATTTTTTTTCTATCATAGTTCTCTGGGCTATCCAGCCTCTGGTTTCTGGTCAGTGTCAGGTATGGGCTAGCTCTCTTAGCATGGGCTTCAAATAATACTAGTCTTTAATAGGCACAAATTTTATGCCTGCAATGCCCCAGCACATCTTGTAGGCTGGATAGACTGTAGGTCAAAGATTTCTTTGTGGTTGGGTTGGTATTCCAGTCCCACCACAGGAAGACTTGCCTAGTTACAGAGGATGGCCAGCTCCAGCACCAATTCCTCCATTACTAGGAAACCTTGCTAGGTGTTCCACACTGCTCTCCCAAAAGCCCTCCAATTCTAGTCTTCTCTTTCAATACTCTCCGTTTTCATTCTCCCCTCCAACCTGATCCCACCAGTTACCACTCCAAACTCCCGCTAGTCCCCTCAGAAAACATATTCTATCCCCCTTCCCATTGAGATACAATCATCCCTGTTAGGCCTTCCTTGTTATCTAACCTTTCTGGGCCTATGGATTGTGGTGTAACAGGCTTTCTTTTGGGCCACCAACCAGCTTCCAAATCATGACACAGAGACTTAATATTAGTTATGAATGCTCAGTCTTATACTCATTTGTTGCTTTCTCTTATCAATGGTTATCCTTGGGGCTTTTTATATTTCTTTCCTTCTGTATGTCCTACTCAGTCTATTTAGCAAATAGCAGCACACATGAAAGCTCTAGAACAAGAAGAAACAAACACACTCAAGAAGTGTAGACTATAGGAAATAATTATTCTAAGGGCTGAAACAAATAAAATAGAAACAAAGACAACAATACAAAGAATCAATGAAACATAGAGTTGTTTACTTGAAAAAATTAACCAATTAGACAAATTCTCATCCCAAATTAACTAAAAGTAAAAAAAAAAAGTATATCTATATTAACAAAATAAGAAAATAAAATGGAGACATAGAAAGACACTGAGAAATCTAAAGAAGAACCATTAGTTCACACATTAAAAGTCTGTACTCCACAAAATTGGAAATTATAAAGAAATGGATAATTTCTTGATAGTTACCACTCACCAAAGTTAAATCAACATCAGAGAACCACTTAAAGACTTAAAACCCTTAAGGAAACAGAAGCAGTCATTAAATGTCATGCAACAACAACAACAACAACAACAACAACAACAAAACAAACCTCGAGACCAGATTGATTTAGTGCAGAATTCGACCACATTTTCAAGGAAGTGTTATCACCCATACTCCTCAAATTATTCCACACAAGAGAAATATAAGGAATGTTGCAAATTTCATTTTATGAGCCACAGTCACTCTCATAGTGAAACCACAAAAATATTCAACAAAGAAAGAGAATTTATGTAAGAACTCTTAAACAGTGAGAATCCTCTCCATTCCATCATAATTTGTAACACATGAACATAAATGAGTATTTTACATTTGAATTATTGGTATTTTAAAATACAACATTAGCAGCCGTGCTGCCTTTGGATTTAGTCCAATTAGCCAAGATGCAACAGTTCAAGTGTTCAAGTCATCAGGATAATTTAAACCACTTTATTATTTTAATGGACTGTGTAGACATGACCTGTTAAGAGAAATAAATTGACATATCTCAAGGAAGATGAGAAAGACAATAAACTTGCTCTGATATTTTTTTCTATGACTACCTCGTGGACACATATCAGAAATGCTTGAATTTAAATTGGAGGAAAAAGCATTGTTTAGTAGGTATTAAATTGGATATTTATTATGATCATATGTTTAGTTAATTGTAGTAATCCCAAATTTAACATTATTGAAATCTCAGAAAAGAAATTTTATAGAAATCTGTCTCTTCTTACAAATTTCTTTACTATCTCAAATAAAACAGCTTAAAAAAGTGTGAAAACCTAACAATAATTTAATTTTGCTAATTCATTAAACCAGAAACATTATCCTGTGAAATTAAAATTCTAAGGACTAATATTTGAAAATACATTCTGGATTTGTTCTGAGAATGTATTTTTATTGCATCAAAATGGAAAACTTCTATTTTTCACATGTAATTTATAAACAATTCTAATAAATTAATCCTTATTACTTCATAAAATTAGTTAAGCCATCTGTGTACAATTAAACTATTCACTAGATGTTTAAGGAACCTCTGTTATTAATTTGTGTACTTACATTTTACTGTTTGTGATACATGAGAAACCTGCTATTCTGAACAGCACCCAGTAGTAGCAAATGGCAATGCCAAGCTGAGATTGCAATGGGAAATTCAGATATGGAGTGCTGATTATGTAACTCTCCCAGTTTCTACTTTACACTGCTATTTCAGGCACACTCTATGCTCAGTTAACAAGTTTCCAAGAATGTCTCTGCCTGAGTCATCACTTCCACCTACAGTGTTTGTAGATGGTCTCTCTGTCTCAGTTTTCCTCATTTTGAATAGGCCATGTCAAACATCACTGTGCATGGGAAGCTCTATCATGAAAGCCATTATCTAGCTTCTCAAATGTGTCCTATAATTTCCATCAATCATTCCCATGTAGAAATTCTCCAGGGTTCAAGGCAGCCAACAATACATCACCTCTCCTCTTGTGTCCCCTATCTATCAGGCTCCTGTGTTTCCTCAGTCACTAGCATTAAGAGGATTTGGGGCTAGCTATTAATTGGGTTTGACATCATGCATAGTTACCTCTTCCAGCAAAAAGTGGAAATCATCAAAATGAGGCTCTACAAGTTTTGATGTGATGAAGAGATGTGGTAAACAAGAGATGTATGGTGCACCTGCCAGGAAACATTGTGGTGATAATCTAATTGTACTGAATTATTATTTTGATTGTATGTTAATAAATAAAGTTGTCTGGGAGTCAGAGCTATTAGAGCCATAGCAAGAGTGTGGCGGTGGTGGCACACGCCTTTAATCCCATAGATATCTGTGTGTTCAGGGTCAGAGCTATTAGAGCCATAGCAAGAATGTGGCGGTGGCGGCACACGCCTTTAATCCCATAAGATCTCTGTGTGTTCAGGGATACAGCCAGCATTGGAGACATATGCCTTTAAGACCTAGGGGGCTGTACATTCAGACAGTGACGAGGCAGTCATGTGTTTGGGTTTACAGCCAATGAGAAGGCAGAACAACATACTTTAAAAAAAACGAACCGACAGGAAGTAGGTCTCTTTTCGCGAAGCTGGGACAGCAGCAGGAAGGGTGAGATTTTAGCTCTGAGCTCTGACTTCTCGGCTTTCTCTTTTACATTGTTTCTGTGTTTCTTATTTAATAAGACGGTTGGTTACATCTACATCTGGCGCCCAACGTGACAAGAATCCATTAAAAACTGCTTGGCTTGGCGGCAGGTCCGCTTTCCCGCAAGGGCGGCAGGCGGCCCGCGGCGGCGGCGGCGGCGGCGGCGGCGGCAGCGGCAGCGGCAGCGGCAGCACACGGCGGCCGGCGGCGATCGGCTTCTTAGTCCGAGCTGCTGGCTTCCTAGTCCGGGTAGCAACTTCTAGCCCGGGCCTAGGTCTGTGAGCAGCTTGCCTAAAGCCGGTGCTACAAACAACTCAGACCTGCCCTGCCGAACAGGGCCCTGCCTGTAAAGCCAACGCACGTGGTCGGAGCTTAAGGAAGCCAGACCCAAGCCTTGACTCGGCACAAGAGGGAACACGTGGCTGCATTTAAGCTTTAGCCGGCTACGCTTTCTTGTGCATTCTCTCTTTTCTCTCTCTCTCTCTCTCTCTCTCTCTCTCTCTCTCTCTCTCTCTCTCTCTCTGGATTTACACCTGGGACACTAGGTGGCTGCTTTGAAAATCCCCTCGGATTTCTACTGTTCTACGCAGATTTGGTAAGTCATAATATATCAGATATTTTAAAGGAAACTATCTAAAAGAGAATTTTTTTCCACATTAAAAAACAAATGGGTTTTATGTGTACATTGGAAGAAAATTGTTTTTTGTTCGAAACTTTAGGCAGTCTGGCAATGGAACAACTATATAATATTAGTATTGGTAGAATTATGCACCTTATCACTATAATAATCCACATTTTAATATTTAAAAAGATAGTCAATTTAAGTGCCGGGATAACAGCTTTAGAAGAACTTGTTAAACCTGTAAAAATTCAGACAGAAGAAATTAACAGTGAAGTTGTTTCAAGTCGGGATCATAAGGTTGCAGAAAGAAAGCCTGTTTTCACACAGTCATCCTTAATTTATCCTGTAACAGTACAGCAGATGCCTGATCAAATGGCTACACAAAATACTTGGGCTCCAATTGAAATGTTGGATTTAAAAAGGTTTAAGGAGGCAATAGTATCTTATGGCATGCATTCCCCATATGTAAAGCAAATGTTAAACACTTGGTCAACATATAATAGGATAGTACCACAGGACTGGCGGGACCTCGCACAAGGTGTTCTGGAACCCAGCCAGAGACTTCAATTTCTGACTTGGTTTAAGGAGGAGGCTAAAAACATAGAAAAACAATGGAGGGATAAAGGAGTACAAGTTTGCCAGGATCAGCTTATGGGCAAAGGCCAATATGCTTCAGCACAAGCACAATGTTTATATGATGTCCAAACCCTAATTTTATGTCGAACGGCAGCCTTGAATGCATGGGACAAAGTTGAGGAACCAGGAAAAAAATCTGAGTCATTTACAAAGGTGAAGCAAGGCCCAAAAGAGTCTTTTACAGATTTTTTACAAAGACTGGCTTCAGCAGTAAAGAGAACGGTCTCGGATTCAGAAGCTGGTAAGGCAATAATTGAATCTTTGGCCTTTGAGAATGCGAATGCAGCATGCAAAAGAATAATCAGGCCATTAAGGGCAAGATCTGCACCTATGGAAGATTGGATTAGAGAAACAATTAATGTTGAAGCTGATGAGCATGATGATACATGGGTAGGAGAAGTAATTTCAAAAGGTTTGAGGAGTGTTAGATGTTTTGGATGTGGAAAGCAAGGACATTTGAAAAGGGACTGTAGACAGGTCATTTCCAGAAACAATGTTTCTTCAAGGAACAATGGCAACAGAATGCCCCTTCCTTCTGGAGTATGCAGAAGGTGTGGTAAGGGAAAACACTGGACCAACGAATGTAGATCAACAAAGGACAGACAGGGTAATCCTTTGCCTCAGTCTTCGGGAAACTCCCAGAGGGGCCTCACACAGGCCCCCAGTGCAAATCCAGTTCAAACCTTTCCGGCAGCCATAGAGGAAATGCCTGCTCTGGAGAGCGATTAAATAACCAAATGCCTATTGGAATAAATCATGCTGGTCAGGATGATGAAACAGAGAGAATAGAAAATTCAGGAGAAAACATAAAGAAAATTTTTTGGCAAACTTCTATTAATGAACAAAGACCAAAATTAACAATAAAAATAAATGGTGTTTTGTTGTCTGGTCTGGTAGACACAGGTGCGGACGTTACCATAATTGCACCAGAATTTTGGCATCCAACTTGGCCTCTTCAGGAGGTAAACGTTCAACTGTTAGGAATTGGGACATTATCTCAGGTGAAACAGAGTGCAAGATGGCTCGAATGTATAGGTCCAGAAGGACAGAGAGGAAAATTAAAACCATATGTGGCTAACATAACTATGAACCTGTGGGGTCGAGACTTGTTGCAACAATGGAATACTCAGATTAACATCCCTCCAATCTCAGAAACAAATCATAAACTAGCACATGTTACTGAGAGAAATATTAGAAGATATTGTTCTAATGAGTGGTCACCAGCCATCCATATTATACAAGAACAGGGCACAATAACTGATGATCTTCCAAAGACACCAACAGCTCTACCTTTAAAATGGTTAACAGACAAGCCTGTATGGGTCCAGCAATGGCCTTTAACAACAGAGAAACTCCAGGCTTTAGAAGAGCTGGTAGAAGAACAGTTAAATGCTCAGCATATTGAAGAATCAACCAGCCCTTGGAATTCTCCTGTATTTGTTATTAAAAAGAAATCTGGTAAATGGAGAATGGTAACAGACCTTAGAGCAATTAACAAAGTAATTCAGCCAATGGGCTCTCTACAATCTGGGATGCCTTTGCCTACTCTGTTACCAAAAGGATGGCCTCTCATAGTTATTGATTTAAAAGACTGTTTCTTTTCAATACCCTTACAAGAAAAAGACAAAGAAAGATTTGCTTTTACAGTGCGTACTTATAATAATTCTCAACCGGTTAAAAGATTTCAATGGAGGGTCCTCCCACAGGGAATGTTGAATAGCCCAACTCTGTGCCAATATTTTGTACAACAGCCATTGGAAGTGATACGTAAAAAATTTCCTAAATCTATAATTTATCATTATATGGACGATATTTTACTAGCTGACTCAAATGCAGATACTTTAGAAATAATGTTTGAAGAAGTAAAGAAAATTTTGCCTCGCTGGGGATTACAAATTGCTCCTGAAAAGATACAAAGAGGAGATTCTATTAATTATTTAGGATATAAAATAGAGCTACAAAAAATTAGACCCCAAAAGGTGCAAATTCGGAGAGATAGACTACAGACTCTTAATGACTTTCAAAGATTATTTGGAGATATTTCTCATCTACGAACTATTGTTGGGGTAAAAAATGATGAACTGACTAATTTGTTCAAAACCTTAGAAGGTGACAAGGACTTAAATAGTCCAAGAGAATTATCACCTGAAGCTGAGAAAGAATTAGCCTTGGTAGAAAAGAAAGTGCATGAAGGACACGTGAATCGTATTGATCCAAAGCTGGATTGCATTTTGGTTATCTTACCTTCTAGGCGTTCTCCTACTGGAATATTAATGCAGAGGGAAGATATTATATTGGAATGGATATTTTTACCAAATAAACCAAATAAAAAATTAAAAACTTATGTGGAAAAAATCTCTGACTTGATTTACAAAGGAAAAATGAGACTTCGTCAATTAGCAGGCATAGACCCAGCAGAAATTGTCGTACCATTAACTAAGGAGGACATTGAAAAATTATGGACAGAAAGTGAACCTTGGCAAAGAGCTTGCAGTAATTTTTTGGGAGAAATTAACAGCAAATATCCCAAAAGCAATAGAATTGATCTTATAAAGAGAGCTGATTGGATCTTGCCTCGAATTGTACGGCAAAAACCCATATCTGGAGTTCGTACATTTTATACAGATGCCAACAAAGAAGGAAAGGCAGGTTACAAATCAGAAAATTTAAGTAAAGTGGTTCAAAGTCTGTATAATTCAGTTCAAAAATCAGAATTGTATGCTATTCTGTTGGTATTAATGGATTTTTCAGAACCTCTCAACATAGTAACTGACTCTCAGTATGCTGAAAGAGTGGTGTTACATATTGAGACTGCAGAATTTATCCCTGATGCTTCAGAATTAACTTCACTATTTATTCAATTACAAGATACAATCAGGAAAAGGAATCATCCTTTATATATAACTCACATTCGATCCCATACTGGTCTGCCAGGCCCTCTAGCACAAGGCAACGATGAAATTGATAAATTATTGATAGGAAATGTGCTGGAGGCCTCAGAATTTCATAAAAAACATCACGTTAATAGTAAAGGTTTAAAAAAGTATTTTTCCATAACCTGGCAACAAGCCAAAGAAATAGTAAAGAAATGTCCTACTTGTTCCTTCTACAATCAGACGCCATTACCAGCAGGATGTAACCCAAAGGGTACTCAGAGAAATGAAATCTGGCAGATGGACGTGTTTCACTTTGCAGAATTTGGAAAATTGAAATATGTACACCACACTATCGATACTTATTCAGGATTTCAATGGGCAACTGCTTTGAGTTCAGAAAAAGCTGATTCTGTAATCACTCATTTGCTAGAAGTTATGGCCATCATGGGTATACCTGCACAAATCAAAACTGACAATGCTCCATCATATGTCTCTGTTAAAATGAAACAGTTTTTTGCTTATTACAATATAAAGCATATTACAGGCATACCACATAATCCTACAGGTCAAGCAGTTATAGAAAGATCAAACAGAACTCTAAAGGATATGCTAAATAAACAGAAATGGGTAACAAAAACCCCCAGAAATAGACTGCATAATGCTCTTCTAACTTTGAATTTTCTGAATGCCAATGAGAAAGGAACAACAGCTGCAGAGAGACATTGGATAATAGAAAAAACTACAGAATTAAATCAGCCTATATACTTTAAGGATGTGCTGACCTCAGAATGGAAACCAGGGTATGTATTACATTGGGGACGTGGTTTTGCTTTTGTTTCTACAGGAGAAGATAAGCTGTGGGTACCATCAAAATTGATAAAGGTTCGATTTGAACAAGAGAGACCTCTTAATTAGAGGAGGTGATAGTTCATCAACCAGCATGAACATCCAATTTAAACTAACTTGTATCAATAAAACATGCCTTTTCATTTCATCAGATAATAACTTGCCAAAAAGGAACATCCCCAAAATTAGTCTTGGGGAAAGGTTTTTGTTTTTGTCTTTTAGGAGAATGAAGGTTAAGGAATCTGAAGAACACTGGACAAATGAGACAACTGAAGAAAAGGGACAAATCATCTATCCCAAGAAACAGAGTGAAACGGTGTATGGGTATATATTATCTAAAAAAATTTTATGTCTTCCTAAATGTTTGTTTCTGCTTTTCTCTAAAGATTTAACACTCTTGGTTTTCTAATAGTCCCAGTTCAATTAAAATTTAAAGCTGACTTTGGAGTTGGAGAATGGCTCTCTCCTTCTTTAAAATCAAGCATGTTGTTAAAAGGAAAATGCAAACTCCCTGTATCATGCCAGAATAAGAGCCATCTTCTGCTATGGTACAGGACAAAAGCAAAATCAATTAAGGGACTATTCTATTACTAATCTCAACTCTTTGATTCTATTCTGATTCTTTAAACTTTTCTCAAAGTATAAATTTTATATCAAAATTTACAAGATTAATATATATATATACATTTTAAACTTTGTTAAGATATGAATGGTCACATAGAGTACTAACTAATTCTAGAAAAAAGGCTAGCTGCATATATATGTTTTTGTGTTCGAGTCTCTTATCAGTTTTCTGCAGGAAATCATGGCCAGGCCTAACATCAACTGAAGTCTCCAGAAAGAAGATGGGGCCCCACAACAACAACAATTCCACGTGGACAATAATAATATCATTAAGCTGACAAACATCATCCATAGATCAGCTTTGAACTACAAGGTGCTCAGAGCAAATTTGAGATGACTAGCTGAGATGATCCAGTCTCAAAGACTACTTGAATAAGGACTTGAGATAAACCCTCAACTTTGGCATTATACACAGACTGGATAATGAAGGATATAGTTACCTTTCCTAGAATTTGACAATTAACCTAAAATTTTTCTTTCAGGATAAAGAAAACTTCGCCCATACCCAGCAGGAAGCAATTTTAAGAATACGACGCCCACATTCCCAAAGAGGTGGTGTGGGGCGGGTGGTTTTTTGGTCTTTTTAATGGGTTTTGGGTCCGGGATAATTTTCAGTATTTAGGGGGGTTGGTTACAAGTTATTGTCAAGGGTTAGGAAAAAGGCTAAGCAAAGGAGATTAGATTTAAGGTTCTTGTTTAAAAAAAAAAAGAAAGAAAGAAAGAAAGAAAGAAAGAAAGAAAGAAAGAAAGAAAGAAAGAAAAGAAAGAAAAGAGAAAGACAATTACTAGTTTTAAATACTTTACATTGGATTGAATTGTTTTATATTGTACACAAATTTGAAACTGATATTGTTAGAAAATGCTATATGTATATTTCTAATTGTATTTATTCCATCCATTTAACAATGTAATGCAAATTTCTGATCCTTGAATGTTATTATTATCAACTATTAGGATATAAAGAAATGAAAGCTAGTAGTTAGACATTATCATAGAACTTGTAGTCATATTAGATATGTTTTAAAAATTGAGCAGAGATGTTTTAGACAGGTCATCTTCAAACCCTTCAGAGATCTACAGAATATGGCATTTAAAATGTTTTAATAACTTAGAAAATTTTTCTTTTTTGAGACATGTCGGCTCCTGGCAGTACCAATCTACTTTAGAGAAAATATGGGCATTGAAGAAACTGCATATGGAGTCAACTTTCATTCTGGCAAAAGTTAGCCACTGGACAACAAAGTATCCTTGAATCAACAGGACAAAATGGACAGACAGATCACGAAACAAGGGACTACTGATTCTTGCCAAAACAAGTGTGGTTATGGCTTTATCAAAAGGCATCTTCTGAGGCCAGGACAATATGGCCCCATCCCTGAAGTGGCCTTCGCATCCGGAAAAGGTACGGTGCCCTTTTCTTCGAAGGCAGCTTAACAGGCAGAGGGCCGATGGATTCTGTTGTACAATGGAACAGCAGCTGAAAGCTCATGCCTCTCAAAAGTAGACTGGCAGTTAATAGAGGGATGTGGAGAAGAAGGGGATGCTGAGATGAAGCCATATATACACAGCCAAGAAGAATGGACAGCTGAATTAAAAAACTGTCAACAATTTCCAGAATTTAAAATCCTGAATCATGACAGGACACTAGTGGAATTCAGGTGTTTCTGGTACGTGGACTGCTCTCACCCAATGTGAGGTTGAACTGTTGACCTTGTGTACATCCTACTTCACAAATGAGTCTGTCAGATACACTAAGCCTATAGGCTGAAGATGATGCCCCAACACTGTGGAGAAACCTCAGGTGACTGCCCAGGCAGCTGGCTGTTTCTGTCAACTCACAAAATTTTTTGGAAGTTGCTTGCATGCACTTCCTGTTTTTATTTTTGTAAGCTACTATTATTCCCTTCTTGGGTCTCTGAGGGAGTTGAAGATTAGTTAGTTATGGTTGAAGATTAGTTAGTTATAGTTGAAAATTAATTAGGATAGAAAGTGCATTAGATACATCTTGGATTTACCAAAATAGGATAGATAATGGAATTATTTTCTCTGATTTGTCAAATACCTGTTTAGGTATTTATTACTTGTATATATTGTATATAGTTATTGTACTTTTGTATATAGTTTTTCTTTTGTTAGTTATAACCTTTTGCTTTCTTTTTCTTTTTATTAAAATAGAAAAGGGGAAATGTGGTGATAATCTAATTGTACTGAATTATTATTTTGATTGTATGTTAATAAATAAAGTTGTCTGGGAGTCAGAGCTATTAGAGCCATAGCAAGAGTGTGGCAGTGGTGGCACACGCCTTTAATCCCATAGATATCTGTGTGTTCAGGGTCAGAGCTATTAGAGCCATAGCAAGAGTGTGGCGGTGGCGGCACACGCCTTTAATCCCATAAGATCTCTGTGTGTTCAGGGATACAGTCAGCATTGGAGACATATGCCTTTAAGACCTAGGGGGCTGTACATTCAGACAGTGACGAGGCAGTCATGTGTTTGGGTTTACAACCAATGAGAAGGCAGAACAACATACTTTAAAAAAAAAAGAACCGACAGGAAGTAGGTCTCTTTTCGCGAAGCTGGGACAGCAGGAGGAAGGGTGAGATTTTAGCTCTGAGCTCTGACTTCTCGGCTTTCTCTTTTACATTGTTTCTGTGTTTCTTATTTAATAAGACGGTTGGTTACATCTACAAAACATAATTTGCATCCACTCTTGAAAATGTCATAATGTCTGAAACTACTTTCAGTATCACATGTTGACTTGTGTTATAATAAATAGTTGAAAGTGTAGCCTAAACAAAGGGTTGACTATTTAAAGATAATACTAATTCTTTACTGTTAGCTATACCTATATGAGTATCCTACAGACTCTCAAGAACAAATACTTTAAAATCATGTAAAACCATGTTATTATTAAAAATCATATTAAGATATATATACTGATTTTCCCAAGCATTTTAAATTCAAATTGTAAACCTAAAATCATAATGCTTTTGTAAAAATTTAATTTTGATATCCTCTCTGGCACCAGGCACACACATGGTGCACAGACATGCGTGCATACAGAACATCAATCTAAGTTTGATTTGGAAGAGGTAACTATGCATGATGTCAAACCCAATTAATAGCTAGCCCCAAATCCTCTTAATGCTAGTGACTGAGGAAACACAGGAGCCTGATAGATAGGGGACACAAGAGGAGAGGTGATGTATTGTTGGCTGCCTTGAACCCTGGAGAATTTCTACATGGGAATGATTGATGGAAATTATAGGACACATTTGAGAAGCTAGATAATGGCTTTCATGATAGAGCTTCCCATGCACAGTGATGTTTGACATGGCCTATTCAAAAAACAAACACTTTAGTTTATTTTAGATTCTTTATTAAGTTTATTTCTCTGATAAAACTGAACTGATATTTAGAAGCCCCTGATTTTCTCATTCTGTCTTCAGTTACAACTCTAGCTACTCTTAAAATAGTTGAAATACAAGAGTTGAATGTATAAATGATGTGAGACATCCCATTTTACAAAACTATCTTTGAATGTCACAATTTCAAACAGATAAATATATGATAGATAGATAGATAGATAGATAGATAGATAGATAGATAGATAGATAGATAGACAGGTAATAAATAGATAATATATAGACAGATAAATATAGATAGATGGAGATAGATAGATAGATAGATAGATAGATAGATAGATAGATAGATAGATAGATAGATAGAATGATGGTAGCTGTAGAGTCTATACTAGCTCAACAATGTACTAAGTTGCACTAGATCATCTCCAACAAGTATACAAGATAATTTGTTCATAATGCACTAACTCTTATATATACCAATTCTCTCTGCACCACTGCTGATCTCCTTTCTAAGCTCACATTGCGTTGCTCTTCTTTTTCTTGTTTTATTCCACATGTAAGAGGAAACAATGAAACATTTGTCATTCTGTGTCTGACTTATTTCCTTTTACATTATGAACTTCCATTCTATCTATTTTCTTTAAGTAGTATGGCTTTGTTCTTTTAAGCAGCTGAATAATAGCCATTTTTGCCCACATTTTCTCTCTTTGTATCAGCTGATAGAAGCTAGGATAAATCCATGGCTTGGGAATTGTGAATTGATCTTTGGGTAACATAAAAATAGAATGTGCTTGTCAATATTTGATTCTTTTGTAACCTTTGCCATGAAGTTATTTAGACAAATAGTTTGATATACAGTCACTTCCAGAAAGAAATATAAACTGAGACATCTAAATGCTGAAATCTAAATTTAAATATATATTCTATATTGCTAATAAAGTAGTCTACAGATATAAAATTATAACTATACTGTTTTCATAAATATCAGTCTGACACATCTCACTATGATATTTAATAGTGTAGAAAACAAAATACTTATCTTATACATCACACAAATTAATGGATTCAAGCCCTTTATCAACAGCACATAAATTATTATTCAAGACAGGATTTCACTAGTTAATTAATAAGAATAAAAAAACCCTCAGGGACATGATGCCATTATTTGGAGGAATCAGAAATATCAAAAAATCTTCACTACCTTTGTATAATTAAGTTTTTCAAGTAAATTCATTGGATAAATCTACTTCACAGAAAAGGAAAATATCAACAAAAGAGAAAATGGCAAACATCATGAGCTAAATGATATACAGATTGAGGACATAGCTAAGTGATTCAATGCTTGCCTCACAAAGGCAAGATGGTAGTATTGAAGGAAAAAAAAACAAAATAAAATACAAAACACAAGTAAAAAATAAAATCCTCAAATACAAAATATCAAAATATTTGTAGAAGGTACTTGGTTGTTCATTAAGGACAACATGTGAAATACTTCTTAGTCATTTTCTAGGTAGGAAAGGAAATTCGCACATTTATCTCCATTATTGGTATTTATTTTTGCTGTTGAAAGTCCTTGCTGCCTTTTAATCTTGAAGTTTGTTTATACTGTAACATTAACTCTCTGACAGACATGAAAGAGAAGGCTCTTTAAAAATCCAAGTGGATTGTTTTTGTAGCAGGTTCATGTCTAATAAGGAATGTATGATAAAATTGGTTTCACTTACATCTTTATCCTACATAACTTTATGCCATATCTGAAAATATCATCCTGAGTGAGGTAAACCAGACTCAGAAAGACAAACATGGTATGTACTCACCCATAAGTGGATATTAGATGTAAAGCAAAGGATAAGCAGACTATAACCCAGAGCTCCAGAGAAGCTAAGAAACAAGATGGACCCAAAGAGGGACATACAGATCACCTTGGAACGGCGAAACAGAGGAGAACTCCATGAGTAAACTGGGGATGGGGAGGGGGAATAGAGGGGAGAGGATGGGGAATGAGAACATGAGGGAAAGGGACAGAGTGGGAGAGCAATGAAAGAGATATCTTGATAAAATGAGACATTATGGGGTAAGGGAGAAACCTGGTGCTAGGGAAATTCCCAGGAATCCACAAGAATGATCCCAGATTAGACTACTAGCAATCGTGGTGAGGGTGCCTGAACTGGCCTACCCTGGAAAGCAGATTGGTGAATACCTTAACTGTCATCATAGAGCCTTCATCCAGTATCTGATGGAAGCAGATGCCAAGATCCACAACCAAGCACCAGGCAGAGCTCGGAGCTCCCAGATTCCAGTCAAAGAGAAGGAATAGAGATTATGTGAACAAGGGGGGGGGGGTCAAGATCATGATGGAAAAATCTACAGAGACAACTGAACCAAACTTGTAGGAACTCACAAACTTTAGACCAACAGCTATGGAACCTGAATGGGACCGGACTACATCCTTTGCATACAAGAGAGTAGTGTGTATTGGGTCTGTTTGAGAGGCCTCCTGCACTAAGATCAGGATCTATCCCCCGTGCATTAGCTGGATTTCTGGATCCTATTACCTAAGGTTGGACACTTTGCCCACCTTGACACACTGGGAAGGAGCTTGCTCCTGCCTCAACTGAATATACCAGGCTTAGCTGTCCCTGCATGGAAGAACTTACCCTTTTGGAGGAGGGGATGAGGGGTGGGTTGGGGGAGGCAGGTGGGGTCGGGGGTGGGAGGAGGGATGAGCAGGGGATCTGTGGTTGATATGTAAAAATGAATTAAAAAATTATAAAAAAGAAGCAAGTCTGGGTCTGAAAAATGGTGGGCCACAACCCAATTTCAGAGCCAATTTTTTAATAAAACAGAAGAGTCTAAAACAAAAAAAAATGAGAGTTGAACTTAACAGCATGTTCCATGTACCATATGATATCAAAGGTGAACAGGGACACAAACTAAAGCAGGAATGATAATTTTTTTGCTTTTTTTTTTTTTTTTTTTTTTTTGGTTTTTCGAGACAGGGTTTCTCTGTGTAGCTTTGTGCCTTTTCCTGGAACTCACTTGGTAGCCCAGGCTGGCCTCGAACTCACAGAGATCCGCCTGGCTCTGTCTCCCGAGTGCTGGGATTAAAGGCGTGCGCCACCACAGGAATGATAATTTGAGAAACAGTTTATTGGGGTGTAGGAGCTCACATCAGTAGCTGGTGGCCATGTGACCTTTAAGTGGTTCCAACTACTAAGTTGGTGAGTTTACCTGATACATTGCTGTGATTTCAGCCAGGAAGCAAACGTGAGGTGGCAGCACATAGTCAGCTTTTTTTTTTCTTTTTTTTTTTTTTCTTAATAGTAAAAACAAGAAAGTATAGCCAGTGAATGGGCGAAATCTGGTGCCTGAAGGAATATGACATCATTGAATTGAATGGGCTTTGCTCCGATAAATTCTGGGAAAATTTTGGAAGGATACTGGAAGCTTTGGAAGGATACAAGACTCAGTTAAGATATTATATATAATAGTAGGTACAATATGTAAAAATAAAACAAAACAAAAATTATCTTTCTTATAATTGTAAACGCAAAGCTCAAACATTTTAATGAGAAGTTACAATTAATGCTTACAAGGTCAATGTGTTGGCTTGATTGGACATAAGAGTAATTGCTTTGAGGCTACAAATAGAAGTAATCAGCAATGACACATTCTGGGGACATCCAAAGTTAGAATTATTCAGGACCTTGTCAAAAGTGTCTATAGAATTTACTAGTGTTTATAGTATGTATGTATGTGCAGATTATATTTATATAATGAAATACTAGCAGTTGAGCTATATAGTAAAATAAAATGGAGCAGCTACCACGACAAAACCCTGAATGACCTAGGATGAATCTCATAAGACAAAGCATATCATAAACACTGATAGAAGCCAGTAGTAATAAAATAAGAAACATAAATCAAATTTGGAAAACAAAATGGCATCATATGTTAATATATCATTGTATCTGTTTCACAAATGCTCAAAAATTATTTTAATGCTACTTAACCTATACATTATTTGCATAATAAACACATATTCTTATAATATCATGTATGGATGTACATGCCAACATCTTGTATGGCAATTATGGGAGAATCCAGAAACTTTGGGAGAAGGCCAAACTGTAAAAAAACTAGTCACTAGGCTCTGTTCTCAAGGTCTTTATCTTGTTCTGAGGTGCTTCCCATCTCTCTCTACCAGGGCTTCCATGTGATGAGTAGTTCTGATGATGACACTGTCACTCACTTGGAACCAATTGAGGGAACTCTTTAACCATGGGCCAAAATAATTCCTCCCTATTTTGAATCACTTTTGTTTATTATTTTGCACAGTGATGAGAAATGAAGACAACTAAGAGTGTAGGAATTCTTTCATTTACCTGAGTTTATGAGAGTCTCTCTGGATGAAAGCTTTATTGCTTAATAAGAATTATTTAATAATCTCCTGTTTTTTTTTCCAATCAAGATGATTTCTGTTTTCTTCTGAGAAGACTGCCTGTGTTTTGCTATTTTGTCAGCAGTCTCTGAAAAATAACAATAACAACAAAAGTCCTATGTCCTCCAATAATAATCTGTATTTGCAACCTGTGAGTAACCCCCTACCTCCCATTCTGATACGTGAAGCCAAAAGCTTAGTACTTTTTATCCTACTTTAAATTTTGTTTGCCTCAGGAAAAAAAAGCCAACCACTGATGAACATACTGGTAAGCACCTGTGGTTTTTCAGGTAAACATTATTAACTAGAAAATGCTTCCACAGAACACCAACAGGCAGGGGAAGTCCTTGACCTATTAACTGCAGCTATGGGATTCCTCAGATAATGTATTCCACCGGTTGCAGCTCCAGGTAAATTCAAGAGACTAATTTGGTTCCTCTTCAAATTGCATTCAATCAATGGCTCAGTCCATTTGGAAAATCAATATCCACAACTATCATCTTTGAAGAAGCACATTATTCAGCAAAACCTAATTATCATAAATACTCCCTCTAATATTACAGCTCTCCACTATTGTGTTAAAAACATGAAATAAGATTGTCTTGACATTTTTAGTGAGTGAATCTGTAACAGCAACAGGAAATTAGATTTCTGTACTATAATATGCCATTACATTTTTTTTTGTATTGTGATTCTTTTTCTAGTTTGGGTATTTGACTGTTCAAAATTAATCTGGAGCTGTACTAATCATCACCTCGCTCAACTTTGTGAATTCATAAAAAATAATGGAAGAAGGGCTGAAAATAAGCTTCTGAGTCTCAAAGGCTGCTGAGAAACAGCTACAAATTAAAAACTAATTTAAAGCCAAACTACAAATGTAGCTATTTATAAGATAAATATACCTCAAAGTGCAAGAACTTTGCATCCAAAATCCAAATAAACTAGTTAACAGAATTTGTATGAAATAATCAATTACTATAGTTATTATAAATATCATTCAAATGTGTTTTCCAGCTGTGAATACTTCTATAGAGTTCATTAACTACGATATTGCTGACTCCAGAATTTATGTCCATGGTGGATCAAAGAAGCGCTAGTTTTTATGAAGCACATAGGGGTTATTTTCTGACAATGACTAGACATCAGAATATTCAATGTGATATATAAATGATTTAGAATGGGGAAATTTTCTGCAATTGTATGGAAGACTGCTAATGATGTATCACACCCTGGACATTTAAAGTATATACTACCTGAATGAATAGTAAGGAAAACAAGATGGTTCACTGATAGCTCACTTTGAAGTTGTTTGAAAAATGTAAATCAAAAATGTACATGCTAAAGCACAATCATGAGCTTTACCAGCAAATTCAGCAGTTAGAATAAAGTCAATATACAAGAAGACTGACATGTGTCCAGTTGCAATTCTATCTATTTATAATGATTATTTGGTGGGTTATTTTTTCATGTAGCCAAGTTTGGGTTTCTTCTATGTCCGTATGCCTAATCCTGAAATCACTGTCACATGCCATGGTTCCATGATATATTATTATTTTCAGAACTTCTCCATTTTGTGAGTTGTGTTGTCATGAATGGGCTAACAGTTTTGCCAGAATAATATTTTGGCACTGAATAAATCATTCAAGAAAATGAGTTTAACTTGTTATCACAGAATATAGAGGTGCTAGTTTGATATTATTTCACTGAAATTATAGTTATTTATTTTTATTTTGTCATCATCATTATTGTGCTAGTGTAAGGACGTGGTGTGTTTGTTAGGGCACACATATGCTATGGTGTGTGTGTGTATGTGTGTGTGTGTGTGTGTGTGTGTGTGTGTGTGTGTGTGTGTAATTCAGAGTATGATGTTGTAAGATTGAGTCTCTCCTTTCACCTTTCTATGAGTTCCAAAGAACAAACTCAGGTCTTCAGGCTTGTAAGGAAGCAGTTTTACCCACTGAGCCATCTCACAGACATTCAAGGAATTTAAAAATACATTAAGAACAATGTATTACAATCTAAGATTCAGCATGTATACTGAACTACTTTTTTGTTAAGTAATAATAAAATCAAGTAAATTCA
Organism: Peromyscus maniculatus bairdii; assembly: GCF_049852395.1. Lineage (NCBI taxonomy): Eukaryota > Metazoa > Chordata > Mammalia > Rodentia > Cricetidae > Peromyscus > Peromyscus maniculatus. Next base: position 29,936,244 of record NC_134857.1, on the reverse strand, counting down.
AAATTTTGGCAATCCCAAATTACTGAAAAAATACAATCAATAAGAACTATATGTGCTCAGCTAGAGAGATTGCCCAGTGGTTAGGAGCACACACAGTAGTTGCAAAGGACCGGAGTTTGGTTCTCTGAAGCCATGTTGGGTATCACAGAATGGCTTGTAACTCTAGTTCCAGGGGCATCCAACACAACTGGCCTGTTTGGCACCTACCACGTACATACACAGACATTCATTTATACACATTAAATAAAATGGGAAAACAATGAAAAAATATTTGCAAGCTAGACATTTGTATGCATAATAAATACTATGCACATGTTTGTCAAGACCGAAAGGAGAATGTGAGTGTGTGTGTGTGTGTGTGTGTGTGTGTGTGTGTTCTCTCTGGAGAACTCAAACTTGGATGGTACCTAAACACCAGGGTGTATAGATACAGAATTTTCAAATTCTTTCATTTTGAGCATTCTAGAATTGGATATATAATGACATGTGATTTTGTGGCAATAGATATTGTACTTACAGAACTAAATAGAAAAATACATGGATATGCAATTTTCTGCAAATATATAATTGCAACATACATTTATTGGATGTTTCTGATATACAACTTACATGAAAAGAGTAATTTTATGGGTAGACATATGACATTTTCAGATATTTTTTCCAAAATGAAAGACAATGATCAGTTTAACTCATTAATGGACAAAATAATAAAATATGGGGTGAAATACAGTATTGGAATTCCTGCTATAATTGTCCCGAAAAGAATGTCAAACTCTGCGTTTATGCCTTGAGAGATACATTTGCTTCCTTTGTTGTAGGTTGAGCCTATTCTAAAAGGAATGGAAATCCTCATCTTGCTACTGGCTGGATTACAATTCATATTTAACTCTGTGTAGTGGGACATTTTTTTCTTATTAATGTAAAAGCATTTTATAGTGTAGAGTCCTGTAACATGGAATACAAAACACTGGAGATATTGAGTCCTTAATTTTGGCTGGGGATTCTTTGCCAATATGAGGTGTCTCCTGTTCCAATAGTCTCTGAAGCCCAGTGGTAATAACTTCTCAATCCCACTCTGACAAATTTTGCCTGTAGAGACTACAATGGCCCCCTCTGAAGCAGTAACAGAATGAGACAATTCAAATTATCCTAAGGTTGAACTTTACCAACACACCCTCTCTTCTCCTCAATGATGAAACAGAATGTCAAATACTGGCTGATCTCTATCAGAGGGCATCTTCTATGGAAGTACACATTATAGAGAACTGATTCCTCAACATGTGTAGATAAAAATTTAGGCCATACAAGGAAAAATATATTAATGTGTGAAGTGATACTGGCAGTGTAAATGACCTTCATGACCAATGTGAAGCTGGACTTCACTCCCTGTTGGGGGAGGTATGTTTCTGAAATACTGGTAGCTTATGGGGACTTCAAGAAGTATAATAACCTGTAATCAGGATCAATGGACAACAACCTCATCTAGCCAGAAATATAAATGACACAAGGCCCTCAAATTTGAATTCTTCTTCTTGATAAACACTGAAAAACACCTGATATGGAAATAAGGACAAAAGGGATATAGAATGGAAATCCATAGGATGTCTTAAAGCTTTCAATCATGACCACCTGACTGCTTAAAGTAATAAAGGCTCCAATTGACATTAGAAATTAATACTAGCAAGGTGATAATTTCAGTTATTTTTAACTATGAGGAAAATAGTAATATGGCATGTATACTTACATAAAAGGCATGGAAAAATTAATATTAGAGCCGAGAATAACATATATCAAAAGGAGTTTCCACGAAATATATGAACAGAAGTGCATTTTCCAAAATGAATTCACAAATCCGAGTTACCAATACCTATTTGAGTGGGGTTTCTGGGTACAAGCAAAGGCTCAGTGTAGCAAGAAGATAGACAAAAGAAAAAATTAGTTGTAGTGGACTGACTCTGAGGATTAGAAATGGCATAACAAGTAGAAAACTCACATGTTGGTTCATTCAGTAATCATTTCAGGAAGAAGGGGGATGTTTGGTTGGCAATGGTAAGTCAAGACGAAGGAATATGCAGTATTTAGACTTCAGAGTTCTAAATCATTCACACATTTGTGGATTTAAAGACAATCATACCCCTTGTAACTGGAACTGCAGATGCTTGTGAGTTGTTTCCAGTTGATGAACTACACTCTAGTTCTCTGAAAGCACAGTGAATCCTCTTAACCACTGAATGATATTCAACTTCATCATTTATACTTCTAGTAAGATTAATTAAAAAGGGCTAGAGAAGATAAGGCAATGAGAATACTACAATGGTAGGTGGAAGAATAGATTATACTTTGGACAGATATTTCAGCAATTGAGTTGAGAAACAGTGAATATTTTTAAAATTAATTTAAAATTAATATTTTAAAATATTCTGGAAAACAACAAAGGGGTCAGCTGTACAATGGAAATTAAGAAGATAATGTTATAAAACTTAATGCTAATTCATTAAAAATGATATCAACTGTGTCTCTAGTATTTTGACATTCTTTATATGATAGGAATTATATCCTTCTGAAGAAATACAAAGAAGACATAATCAGATAATTTTGCTTGTCCCTCCTATACTTGCTGCCTGGCTACTGACCAACCATCATTTTATTTATACAGAGCGATATCCACAGCAGTCTATGGGATGTTGTTTTATAAAGATTTGATATATTTCACCAAATGTTTGTATTGGACCATAACTGGAGATTATGTTGCAGAAAGCCATGGGGAACTCTTCTTGCTTTACAGAGATTAAAAAGCACTACAAGATGCTGTACATTCTGTAACATATGCAAGACTCTAGCATGCTAAATTAATTATGAAATATAACACGGAACTAGAGAGATGGTTCCTTGTAAGTGTTTGTTGCTTTTGCAGAGGACCTGGGTTTACTACCAGCCCAACAGAGGGCAGCTCAAAACTGCCTTTTTATAGTTGATTGGCCTCCAAATGAAATACAGAGACACATCCAGCTCTCAAAACAAACACACACACACACACACACACACACACACACACACACACATATCATAAGAAACATTTTTAGGTAAATAAATTTATACTAGTAATATATATTTATTATTGTATTTTATATTACTAGTAATATATTATATATTATTAATAACTTGGGCCTATTTTCTAAGATAAGTGTGAGTTCACTGAACATTTTTTAGTAAAGAGGAAATATTGCTTAACTTCCAGTTGTAAAAATAATTATTTATGCTTTGAAGCTTATTCTGAAAGTAAAATAATTGAGGTAAAGAGATAAGATGGATGGAAATTCTTATTATACAACTAACAGGAAGGCAATCTTGAAAATATTTAAAGATATACACACTCACATACACATCAGAAAATTAGGTAATGTTTAAACTTTTTCAACTGTACAGTGGAAATGACATGATTACTGACATATTAATGACATTATTTAGAAAATATTAATAGTTTAATTTCATATATCAGTGTGTATTGGTTCAAAATGTGAGTCCAAAGATAACAGCTAAGTAAATGTATAGTTTAAAAAGTATCAATATATAATCTATTTCAATGCAAGGGCCTCAGTGTTTCAAGATGTCATTTGCAATTCATCTTTCTGATTGGGTCCTAGAATTCTGCAAAAATGTTGAACTCAAAAAACAAGGACATCAGTTATTGATTCTCATAATGTAACAATAAATAAATCATATATCAGAGAAATATTGTCATCATAGGAGTTACAAGATGTACTGAATAAGAATGGCTGAATAATTATGCAAATGGTGGAGGGGAAATAAATTATGCACTTAGAATCAACTATTTACTTATTAATGTGGAAGTCATTAGTATCTTTGTCAAATGCATGACATTGCAGTAGTAAGAAGCATAAATTATCACAGGCATGCATTCCAGGGAGAATAGAATCAGAGGAAGAGAATGCAAAAAGTAAAATGAGTTCATTTAATTTTATTTTTCAACCAATGAGACTAGAAATGGATAGCAGAAGTAGGAATAGGTAAGGAGGGAAGTCAAGGGAAAATTTTACTTCATCGGTTGTAAACATGGGGTTGACTTGAACATACAAATACATAGATATGAAGGACACAGTACAGAGTCTGTGCTAATGATACACCATGTAAAATAAACGCGTGTAAAATGCCTTGATGCCATGAGTAATACTTTCAAATAGTCACTGAAATATCTAACTGGAACTCAGACAGTATGTGAAAAAATCTGAATTCTTGTCGAGTTCAGGTTTATTGGCAACTGTGACACAGGCAAGGCATGGTACAATATCTGCTATGATTAGTTTTATTTTTTAAATGAAATATGAAGTATATTTATCTGAAAAGGGTGAATGAGGTGAAGGGAAGCTTTGAGATTAAATAAAAGAGTTCAAATAAAATAGTCTTTAAAAATGTGTCAATCACATAAAATCTGTTTATAAAGTTAAATAAAACATATTTTATTGACTTATTTACTTATTTTTTTTACAATTGAAGCATTAGGGACTAAACTAAAGACCTTGGAAATGTTAGGTAAATTCTCTCCCTACAGGCTAACTCCACAGTTAGCAGAACTCAATCCTACATGAATAACTAGAAATTCATAGTGAGATTTCTGAGTACAATATTTTCTTCTCCCCAACCCCAAAATTTAGAAATTAAGTTGGAAGGTAATGGTAGGGACAGTAGAGAAGAAAATAGAATATAGGGGAGATTAACTATCACTAAAGACTTGTTGAAAATCTATATGGACACCTACTACCATAGAAACTTACACACACACACACAAACACACACACAAACACACACACAATCATATGCTAACAAATAAAACCTCAGTACTGGGAATGGGTTAAATCTTGAGCCACTGGACACAAAGTTTTTATAGATACCCATTACAGTTTATTGCCAAAGATATTGTTTACTGTTCACAGTCTGATAGTAAGACCATATTGCTGAAGGTACCACATATTCATGTCATCAGTTATGTAGAAATAGTGATGATATCCAACTGGAAGCTTCAACCATATTGACTACTATTCATTATCCTGGATGGTGCTATACTTGCTATTGGAAAAGAAAAGTAATTTATCCAGCTGTGAACTATAATAGTGTTATGTCTACAAGATATAATGACTAGTATAATAGTGGCATAAATGTTATGGGAGTAATAATTCTTTTTATTTGATTTAATGCCCACTCTATAGTATAGAACCCATAGCTGACACCATTTATGAGACCAAAAAGCTGAATCTAGATAGGTCATGGGCACTAGAAGAAAACCTGCTATTTTTCCACTAAATGAATATTGAAATAAAATAACTTTTGATGATATATTGCTATACTCATAGTTCAGTGCATCACTCAACCCTCATCATAGAAGCCTTTTCTGGAAGTAGATAGTAATTAACAGAGACTTTCAACTGAACAATGTGCAGAGAGTAAGAGACATTGGAATTTCCAGGCCTGCATGAGATGGCTTTCTCACCATGTCCTGCCCAGCCAAGGCTTATGTCTATATAAAGAGGAGACAGGGCAGTTGTAAGATCCAGAGGTGGATCTTGACAATTCCATTCCCTTATGGTCTCATCCCCCATCCCCTATCCTCTATTGCCTACCCCTCATCCCCAGGTTACTCATGGAGACCTCATCTATTTCTCATTCCCAGAGCAAACAATGCATCCCTCTTTGGGTCCTCTTTGTTAGCTAGCTTCTCTAGAGCTGTGGGTTGTAGACTGGTTATCCTTTGCTTTACATCTAGTATCCACTTATGAGTGAGTACATACCATGTCTGCCCTTCTGAGTCTGGGTTACCTCACTCAGGATATTTTCAAGTTCCATTCATTTGCCTGCAAATTTCATGATGCCATTTTTTTTTTACTGCTGAGTAGTACTCCATTGTGTACATGTACCACATTTTCTTAATCCATTCTTTGGTTGAGGGGCATCTAGGTTGTTTCCAGGTACTGACTATTAAATAATGCAGCTATGAACACAGGTGAGCATGTGTCCTTGTGATATGATTGAGCATTCCTTGGGTATATGCCCAAGAGTGATATAGCTGTGTCTTGAGGAAGATTGATTCTCAAATTTCTGAGAAACCACCATACTGATTTCCAAAGTAGCTGTACAAGTTTGCATTCCCAACAGTGGAGGAGTGTTCTCTTACTCCACATCATCTCCTACATAAGCTGTTAACAGTGTTTTTGATCTTAGCCATTCTGACAGGTGTAAGATGGTATCTCAGAGTCATTTTGATTTGCATTTCTTTGATAACTAAAGATGCTGAGTAATTCCTTAAATGTCATTCAGCCAGTTGAAATTTTTCTGTTGAGAATTCTCTGTTTTTTAGTTGGAATGTTTGGTATTTTGATGTCAGCCAATACCAGGCTGAGCTCCTGGAGTCTGGTCAAAGATAGAGAAGAGGGATTCTATGATCAGAGGACATCAAGATCATTATGGGGAAACCTGCAGAGACAACCAAACCAAACTTGTGGGAACTCATGAAATTTAGATCAACACCTGTGGAACCTCCACAGAACTGGACTGGGCCCTCTGCATAAGTTAGACAGTTGTATAGCTTGATCTGCTTAAGGGGCCCTCTGGCTGTAGGATGAGGATCCATCCTTGGTGTATGATCTAGCTTTTTGGAGCACACCTCCTATGGTGGGCACCTTGCATAGCCTTGAGTCATGCGGAGGGGCTTGGACCTGCCTCTACTGAATGTACCAAGCTCTGCTGACTCCCAATGGGAGGCCTTACCTTCTTGTAGGAGAGAATGAGAGGTGGGTTGTGGGGGAGGGGCAGGAGGGATGGGAGGAGGGAAAGGGAGATCTGTGATTGGTATGTAAATGGAATAAAAAATTCTTAATAATAAAAAAAAATCCAGAGGTGGTAGATAATTTCCAGGAACAACAGAGCTGATGCACATGAACTTACAAAGATGATGACCTCAAGCAAATGTTCAAACGAGGCAAAATTCCAGGAGAAGGGGAAGTGGGAATGTTCCACCCTAGCCAAGAAGATTTGTACAACTCATAGCTGCTTGGAGGGCAGTTTTCTTCAATGGAACTCTATTTGGACTTATCAACCACATCTAAGAGAACAACTTATGTTCAGGAGTAATAGGCCAGAACAAATTGAACTCCATAATTTGTTTGTGATTTTTTGGGGTTGGTTGATTTTTTTCTGTGTTTTTGTTTTTTGTTTTCTTCTTTTTTTCTTTCCTTCCCTGTCCTCCCTCCTACCCCAGTCCCTATTCCCATGTCCTCCAAGGCAAGGACTCCCCTAGGGAGTCAGCCCAGCCTGGTAGACTCAGCCCAGGCATGTCCAGTTTCCTCCTCCCTACCCCAAGGCTGAACAAAATGTTCCAGCATAGGCCCCAGGCTCCAAAAAGCCAGCCCATGCACCAAGGACAGGTCCCAGCTCCACTGCCTGGGGGCCTCCCAAACAGTTCAAACTAATCAACTGTCTCACTTATCCAGAGGGTCTTCTCCAGTTCCATGGGGACTCCTCAGCCATTGGTTCACAGTTCATGTGTTTCCACTAGTTTGGCTATTTGTCCCTGTGCTTTTTCCAATCATAGTCTCAACATCTCTCGCTCATACAATCCCTCCTCTCATGATGGAACTCTCATTCAGTGTCTGGTGGAAGCAGATGCAGAGATTCATGGCCAAGCCACAGGTGGAGCTCCAGGAGTCCAATTGATTTGTTTTTTGAAAAGAATGAGAAAGACATGAAGTTTGAATGTTTCAAATTGGGAGATCCTCGGAAGGGTTGGGTGAGGGGAAATAATATGAACAAAATGTATCATATTCTCAAAAAATAGACAAAACATAGAAAAAGAAATATGTCAATTTTAGAGATGTGAATTTTGATATAATTTAACTATGTATGGGGTTTAAGTGTCTGAGACAGTAAAATAAACAGCATGGCAAAAGATGACAGGTGGTGCTGATACCTTTGTCACAGTGATTCTTTAAAGAGACATTAATGCCAGTAAGATAGAAGTCAAGTGTAGTCTTAGAAATCTTTAAAATCTAGATAAATTGGCAAGGTGTACATTGAGTGCTGAGGACTGACTAATACTAAGGAAGAAGCATGGAAGGAAGCAACCAAGGTGAGCAAAAGAAAACATATAAATGAAAATACAAAAATACTTCTAAGAGGAGAATTGTCATATATAATCCACATTATCCGTGCTTTCTGCGAAATCAGTAAGTGATCTGAAACACTAAGCCAAAGCTCTAGCTCTATGTCTTAAAATATGTTGTGACGAATATTCTTTAGCCAATTTCTAAAGCCAAATCTGAATTTTCAGTTTTGTAGGCAAATGAGAGGGTAGTTGCTGTTAGATTAGAAGTTGTTAGGTGAGTTTACCGGAAGGCATAATTCAGAAAGGATGACATCCTGTGAGGTAGAGTTAATAGACCATTTTAATGCAAAGCAGACAATTATGTTTTCCCCAAATGATTATAGAGCCAGCAAGATGGATGACCTGTTTTGGGATAAGTGTGCTATTATTGCTTTCACATAATAGCTTTTATAGAAAGCCAACAGAAAAAAATGGTGATATCAATGATATTTTCCAATTCATTATTAATTTCAAAAGAATTATGGAAAACATTAACATGGTAATCTCTACACTGTAGTATCAGATATTAAAGGCATTGGATTTTCCAGCAAGTTTTTAAAGCACTAAGGAAACACACATATTTGTCAGAAAGAAGAGGGAGAATGTTTCAATTATCCTATAGTTTATACCCATAGTGTGCTTAATCTTCTCAAATAATGAGTAGTTAATATATTATTGTATATATATATATATATATATATATATATATATATATATATCTCTTTTGTGAATGCTTCTATAAATTGTCTCCATTGCCATTTATTCTGGAATATGTTGTTTATATGAAATAGTTACCTAAGTGCAGAGATATCATCTATAGAGACACATGATTATAAAATCTAATGAACTAATAGCAATTTTTTAAAAATCTAACTTAAATATAGATCACTAGACAATGTTTGCTGACAATCACTGACACTAAATAGTACATGTCACTTCACTTTTTCCAAATTATGTTTCTAATCCAACATTAAATTTATTAATTATTTAATTAATCATTAGGTTTTAAATTAATTTTCTTACTTCCTATGACATGCCAAATAAAAAATTAGAAGTCTCTACTCCGAGGAAATTCTTTATTGCATGGCTTATATATTGCATGTGAGATTCTTTTGTTTCTAATGAGTCTCTTTCTCTCTCAAATGACTAAGTCACTGTTCTTAAAACATTCTCTAGAATTTACTGAAACACATACTGAAGTTTTTCTTATTACATTGGTGTCAGTATGTTTTGTCTTTTTCTTTTTTTCTTAAATTTTCCTTTGATTTGCCATTTGTGATTTTTGCTGCAGTTTTTTGAAAATGTGTACTATTATAGGATGTTGAGACAATGAACTACATCAAGTTCATGCCATGTAATTTTAATAACTTGAGGTTTTCTGCCTCCCTAGAAACCCACATAGAGCCATGTACACAGAACTCACACTGGTAATTCCAGCATTCTATAAGGATAGAAGGGAAGTGGGTAGGCAGACATAAAAATAAAAAAAAAAATAAAAAAAAAAACAATTAGTTCACAGGACAGCTAGTCTGGCACCCATATGAGTGAAGAAGAAGATCCTGTTTCAAACATGGTGGAAGACTGGGACCTCTATGCATGTCACGACAATTCAATTTTGACCTAAAGAAAATAAGCAACATGTTTTTCCTTATATCCATAATATTTATTGGAACATGAATTTGACCCTTCCCGTATCTGGAGAAAGTATTTCAAATTAAGTCCAGTGTCTTTTCCTTTTGAACTGCTGCTTATGATTTTGTTTCTTTCCTAGTGTCACTTTCTTGGGTTTCTTGTATTGATGAAGCTTAGACTAATTATTATTTATATTCTGATGTACAAAACAGAATATATTATCATCAAACACTATAACCTGAGGGTGTTGAATCCTTTTAAGCCATTGTTGATTTATATTTATATGCATATCTGGGCAAATGGATCTATATTTGTGTCTGTATATGGAATATATAATTTTTATGTCTTTATATGCATTATTGATAAATTATTATTTTTATAGCAGTCAAATCACATCATGTCTGGAGCCTTCCATTAGGAAAAATAAAAAAAAAAACATAGTTGTTGACAGAGATTCAAATAGAGGAAATAGAAATAACGGAGCATAATATGACTATATTGCCATAATGCAGATTGTTCCCGAGCACATAATAATGCTTTATTTGTACCATGCTGTAATTGGCACTTATGCATTCCTTTCTCTGAAAGCCCATTAGAAATACAATTATGCCAAAACATGATGATATATTTCAGCATCATGGAATTGAACCTTTGCCTTTGGCTGTGGTCCCATGAGGTAAACATAGCTCTGTGAGCAAAATATTTAACAGAAAAAGAATAGAGAGTGAAAGCTCATTTTACTACTGTAGTAGATCACATTTGCCTCTTCCCTTAGGATAGGTTTTAAAAAGAAAAAGGAAAAAAAAAGTCCACCAGTTTTGGTACTTCTCTGCAGAAAGTGCTCAGTCAGTTACTGATAAGATCATATTAGCAACTGGGGCAGCCTGTGATACTAAGCAGCTTGTGATCTTATCTGCTCCAGATAATTATTTTGCAATGGAAAGCAAGCAGTAAGCAATAACATCAGCTGCTGCTGCTGCTGCTAGGTGGATCAGAGCCTGTTTCTCCTGCATCATTAGGCTGAGCCATTTTCCTTATTATATTATTATTATTAGTAGCAGTGTAGGAGATGATTCTGGTTTAGCCATTTTGAAACTCTCCACAACACTAGCTGATTCATTTCCTTCATAAGAGTACCTGCAGATCCAGCCAAAGTGATTATGTACAAGAAAAAACAGACACCTGAAGAGGATTTGGCAATGTTACTTTCAATAAACAAATGCTGACAAAGTCAACTGTTCTAGAGTTGTTTATTTCTGCCTGATAGGAACTTTACCAGGAGAATTTCTGTACTAGAACTTACTATTATACTCATGAAATGTTCCCATTTTCTTATTGTCAGAAAAATACAGACTAATGTAATTTTTAAATGAAAGAAAATTTGCAGATAAGGTAGAACAGAGGATTTATTAAGTTTTGAGATAAGTAACTACATTTGTCTTCCACAGATCCTATTGACAATAAAATCTCAATTGTAAAGACTGTTACAATGATGGAGTCAATGTCATTGTGACAAAAAAGCAGGATTAGTCAAGAAAGACTTCAAAGACTAGTAAACATCTTCCCCATGTGCATTTTATTATATACGCCATTTTATCACATATGTAAACAAATGCACTTTAAAACTTGTTTCTTGGTAATAAACTATAATTAATTATTTTGGTGATAGCAAGATGAAAATAATATTAAATTGATAAATATAAAGGGAACTTTTAATTTACATAAAATGAACTAATATATATGAAAAGAAGATTGCCATTTCAAAACAATATAATTAATTATGATGAAAACTGTACATAATTTAAGTGTAGTTCATGGAGAATTCCATTACAATGTGTATAAATTCATCCTCACGATTACCCCTCTTTTCTTTCTTAAATAGAAACAGGCGATTTGCATTAATTTTAATGGTTCAACTGCTTCATTTCTCTCTGCATGAAATTGCATGCTTCAGTACCTCATACCTGCTGATATAATAATTCATATAATCTCAAGAGGTGTCAAGAAGTGAATTAAAGCAAAAGTTAAAAAAAAATATGAACTAAAATTAATTGACAGTCTCCTCCCATTTCCTGATTATCAAAAGAACAAGGTCACCTATCTAAAACAGAGGTCCTGGCTTTTCTTTCCATTGTCCCTGGTGGCCAAGCCTGTGAAGATGTTATTGCATGGTCTCTTGCCACTGCTTGGCAGCAATTAAAAGAACAAAACTAAGCCTGCCCATTGAAGGTAACAGAGCCCACTATGGACTATGTTATAATTTACTTCCTTGTAGTACTGCTACTGCAGTATATATTAAAACTATGCATGTTGCATTAAAAAATATATTTCTTCGATTCTACCAGAAAAACAATGGCTATAAAAATAGGTGAGAAATACACACTTGCATAGAGAAGTATTTAATCAAGTGTTCTTTAATTGTTTTTTATTTCTTTATGTATATTCCCAAAAATATTATCTAACGATACTCACAGATTTGTAGTGTTTTTTTTTCTCATAATCTCCAGATGTTCATAGTACAAGTTCAACAAGAGCAATCTTGGATGTATTTTGTAAATGCTAGTATCATGATGTGGATGTGTCAGAGGTCCCTAAGTTGTATCTCATGGACCAGTTGTTCTCACTGATAGACTGATAGTGACACATGAAAGGAACCCATCATCTCATAGTTTCAGTTGGTATCCTCTCTTTAAGTACATATACATCTTGCTACTGAATCATAACTGGTCCTCCATCAAATTATCAAAAAACTTATGCTTATTCTCTTGCATTTTATCAATTTTTTATTATGCAATTAGTATAAACCATAAATTTATTATATTTTGTCACTTCATTTTATTGACTTGTTATTTGTTTTTATCATTTGTACTACAAATTTATTGAAATCACTCTGCTTTCTTCTCTGAGAAATGGCTATTTTTCAGTGTGTGTCTACAGAAATCACTCTTTGTACAGTGATTTTAATAATGTTTGTAAGTAAATACTTTCTTTTCTTTTTTGTTTTTTCAAGACAGGGTTTCTCCATGTAGTTTTGGTGCCTGTCCTAGATCTTGCTCTGTATACCAGGCTGGCCTCAAACTCACAGAGATCTGCCTGGCTCTCCCTCCCAAGTGCTGGGATTAAAGGCATGTGCCACCACCACCTGGCTTAGGTAAACACTTTTTATTTTGGTATTTGTACCATATTGTCTGTATTACGTGTTATGTGATTTTGTCTCTGGATGAATGCACTTATGTTTCCAATAAGTTTTTCTTGCCTCTGTATATTCATATCTTGTATCATCAGAAATTTTGGTCAAAATACATTATAAGAAATTTTTAAAGAATTATATTTCTATATCTATATCTATATATCTATATCTTTGTATATATTTGATTTGATCATGTAGAAGGATTTTTATCACCTTCAACATGTGCCCAATGCCATTAAGTATTGGATTTTATTCTTTTGTTTGTTTGTTTCACAGATTTTTTGGTTTTTCAAGACAGGGATTCTCTGTGTATCCACCATGGATATCCTGGAACTCTGTCTGTAGACCAGAGTGGCCTCAAACTCACAGAACTGTGACTCCCAAATGTTGTAATTAAAGGCATGTGCCACCACTTCCCGGCTGTTAATTATTATTTTAACAACATGAATGTGCAATTTTCTCCTCAATTTGTGGAATTCCTACCATTATTGTAGAATATAATTTTTACATATGCTGGTACTAGTCTAGGCATCAGTCATTTCTGCAGTTCTGTGCCTTCCTTCAAACTACAGTAGCAATTTCAATTACTGTAACTTAATAATGTCTCTTAGTAACTAAAACTAGGAGCTCTCTCCTTTATTCTCGACTTGCACTGAAATGTCAACACATTTCTTTACAGATACATTATAAAATGCAGTATTAAAGCAACTCTACTGAGATGGTTTGCTGTGAATTCTTTAAACAGTGTCTAATGAGCATAGGGTAAATGAAGCAGTCAAATACATATACTCAAAGTCCACATGAGCAACCTTTACCCTCACACTGGTATTCCTTCCCTTCAACCATCCTTTCAGTGCCCGAAACAAACATTACTCCACACTGTCATTATGAATTACATTTCTCACCTCTAAAAGTGTACAGTAATGAATCATATTGCTGGTTTTGGACTTTATATTTATAGTTAATTAATTTTTATTTTGCTTTTATTGTTTTTCTTACCTTTGGCAAGGTCTCATATAGTCCGGGCTGTCTTTAGTGTTGGAATATAATAGAGGAGGTCCTTGATATTCTGATCTTTCTGCCTCCTACTTGCGCATTCTATGTTACATGAATGTAGTTCCATCACTGGTTGATGGTCAAGCTCACTCTTCCTAATGCTAGGCAAGCACTCTAACCCTTGTGACACACAGATTTTATTTCATAATACAATACTTTGAACAATATCATTTTGTATAACTAGACCACTAGTTATAGAAATGCTCATATACTAGAAAAATTGCTGTTATTTTATAACTGCATGTCATACTTCATAATGGATATCAAACATTTCTTATAAATGCAGAAGCTTATATTCTCATAACCACAGAATGATAATCCATTTGTACAATATTTTTGATAACAATGGATAGTTTAGTCTATTGGTATCAGCACTCTGCTTTAGTGGCATTGTGCCATTGTTTTGACTTGTATTTTCTCATGTCTAATAATACCTAATTGCATCATATAATCACTATTCATTTTGATACTTTGTAAGTGTGTGTGCAAGTACAGACAGGAGAGAGAGAGAGAGAGAGAGAGAGAGAGAGAGAGAGAGAGAGAGAGAGAGAGAGAGAGAGAAGGAGGGAGGGAGAGACAGAGACAGGGAGAGATTAACATTTGGGCTATCTTCATTTAGCTATAGTTAAAAATCATTATTTACTTCCCATTTCAATAGAAACATTAATAACTCAAATTTAATTTTGGGCACTACTGTGTGGAATTTTATGATCCATAATGAATTAGTCTGCTAGTCTATTTATTTAAGTGACAGTTTACTTCTGTTATATGTTGTTTCAACAACAATGAATATGTATTTTTTATTTATTTGATTATAAGATCATACTATTAGATTTCACATTATTGTCATAGCTATAACAGAGCAATAAGAATAGTGGAACCGACAGGTCCTGTGTAACATTTAAAGAATCAGACAAGTGTTGGTATAGGGTTTCTAGGTTGGAGTCATTGCAGCCTTTCACCGTGCTTTGTTGGGATCAGCTTGTAATTTTCTCACTCCTCTCCTTTCTTATCTCCCCCAGTTTCAGTCTGTATTTTCTTTCCATTTCGTCCTTCCATTCTGTATATAATCTGTGTTTTTAAAAGTCTATGTTTCTTCTCCTAGAATTTAATTTATATAATGCATATTTTATGATTTATGTAAGCGTTGCTGTATTTTGTCCTCGCTTTCTTTAATAAACAGGCTCTCATTTTACAGCCCTGAATGGCCTTAAATTGCAATATATGTAAGGCTGGCTCTAAACCTCAGGTGATCCTTCTGCCTATCATCCTCATGTTTTAATGAAATCTGTGAATATGAATTTTGTTTTATTTTAAACACAATTTAGATTTATAGTTATTTTAGATAGTGAATGTTTCCAAGACCATGTGGTAAAGGATGGCCTTCATTACATTTGTTGGGGAGGTGGTGACCACTTCAGGAGCTGATATCTAAGGAAAAGCTAGTTGTTTACTAAGGGCATGTCCTAAGGGATCTCAGAGACTCCAGTCCATTTCTCTCCTTCACATCTGAAAATTGAAGGGTGTTTATATTACAGACATTTAACTAAAACATAGTAAAAACTCAGTGACAATGATGCTTGCAAATATGGGGTAGAGTACTTATCAAGCTGTCAACTTTGTCTTTTTAAATGCTGGTTGGTGAGAAATGAGATCATCATTGTGACAAAGGATGGTGTAGAAGAGACCACAGAACTGATTTGTAGGGAGAAGTGGAAAAGTCAAAGAGATAGTCCACAGAAGCAGCAGCGTTTCAATCCAAGCTTAGCAAGTAGTGATAGTGAGAGCTTAAAGGGTCAGAACACTTGTAGCAGTGCAGACAGTAAGGATTAAGCTGTGAGGCTTCCAACAGGAATGAAGACTTTATTTGAAATTACATTAAAATCACTTGTCTCCCCCCTTAGTAATTAATTTGATTACATTTTGTTCATAATTTGATACTTTGTTGGAAAATAAGACTTTTATGATCAAAATAAGTTGAAAATGGCAAAATAAGGGATTATTTTTTAATTTAAATCTGCAATAAGATTCAAGCCCCCAAAAGGGAAGAATTGCTTGGAAAAGTTACAGTACAGAACGAAAATAGTGTGGATGTAAGGGTGCAGTCAGGAAAGTACAGACATGAAGAAGACTAGCATTGGAAAGAAAATGGAAATACTCTACACTGAGATGGCAGTAAAATGGTCCTGAGCATATCTCAGCATTCTTTGAGATCGCCCATCACAGGTATAAGAGTGCAAAGGGAAAATTTATTTTTGAAGATTTTAAATCACAGAAGCTTAACAGGAAGATAACTATCTGCGAGCTCAGTGCTAGGGAAAGGGACACAGGTGGTTCTCTCTCTCTCTCTCTCTCTCTCTCTCTCTCTCTCTCTCTCTCTCTCTCTCTCTCTCTTTGTCTCTCTCTCTGTCTCTCTGTCTCTCTTTGTGTGTGTGTGTGTGTGTGTCTAGCTAGCCTAACCTATGTTAATTATTTTGATACAAAGAGATAAAATGACTTAAAAATAATTTTAGATGGACTGCCTTTGAGGAAATAACACTCCAAGGTTATCTGCTAGCCTCTACACAGAATGCACACCTGTACATTAAAAAAAAAAGTGCATGCACTCACACATGCACACACAACCACACATATATCCTTAAATATAACCTAGTCTGTCTGCATAATGTTACTTGTATTATGTTTCCGGGGATGACCATTTGGTATTGGATAACCAATGCATAAGCTCATTCCCTGGGAAGACTCTTTCTCCAACTCTCAGCTTTCCTTACTTTTCTGTAGTTCTTGGTGTGGATGTGAGACTCTGTGGTCTTTCTTCTATTCACTTTGGCATATCGATTGTTGTCCTTGCTCAGCTCATGGTTAGACAGTCATGTTGGTGAGACTTCATGGGTATAGTTTCTATAACCTTCTTAGGAGACCACAGTCTCACAGCACACTCCCTAATCCTCTGGCTTTTACAATCTTTCTGTCCCCTCTTCTGAAATTATCCCTGAGCTTTAGATGAAGGAGTTTTTTTTTTGCATATATGTCCTCGAGGACTAGGCTCCACAACTCTACATTTTAATTGGTTGTGGTTTTCTTTAATGATCTCCATTATCTTTTGAAAAAAGACATTTCTTTGATGAGGAGTTAGGACAACACTTTTTGTGAATATAAAGACCAATATTTAGAGTGTAGTTTGAGATTAAGCTGTTTTAGTAAAGTGATGTTTGGAAGTTCTCCAAGATCCATGACTTCACTTGCCTTGGGTAGTTGGCTAAGTTTCCAATACCAGGCATGACTTCACTCTTGTTGAGTGAATCTTAAGTCCAATTGGAAAGATTTTTGTTACTGCCAAGATGTGTGTACCAGTACTGTACCCTTAGGATTATCCTGCCAAGCTGGTCCATGGACAGACAGTATCTAAGTGGGCCTGGGATCAGATTTGCAGTACTCATGATTGTGGAGCAAAAATTTTTGACAGAATAGCCGAATCTCTAGTCACTTCTCTATTTTTTTTTTAGAAACAACACACTATACCCTTAGCTAAGTGACTGTCTCAATGGAATAAAATTCCAGTTTGTTTTTTACCTTGCTGGCTTTGACATATGTGGACTTTTAAATTGGAGGTGTTATATAAGTTTTTTCTTTTTCTTTTTCAATCATCTCACTTACTTTATCTCAGTTTTATTAAGAAAATGATTTTCAGCATCCCTTTATGGGCTGATCTCTGTTTTTCTCAAAATTTTTCATTTTTATTATTTTTTAAATATGTCTGTATATGTGTGCATGTGTACCTTAGTGTAATGTCGGATAACATGGAGCTGGAATGACAAGAAGTTTTGAGATGTCATTGTTGATATTGGAAACAAATTCAGATCCTCTGCAAAAGGGGAACACTCCTCACTGCTGGTGGAAGTGCACACTTGTACAGGCACTCTGAAAATCAGAATGGAGTCTTCTCAGAAAATTGGGAATCAATTTACCTCAAGACCCAGCAATAGCACTATTGGGCATATACCCTAAAGATGCTCAATAATAGTGCAAGGTCCCTTGTTCAACCATGTTCTTAGCAGCATTATTTGTAATAGCCAGAGCCTGGAAATAACCTAGATACCCCTCACCTGAAGAATGGATAAGGAAAATGTGGTGCAGTCATACAAAACAGTATTACTTAGTGTTAAAAATCTATTACATCATGAAATTTGTAGGCAAATGGATGGAACTAGAAAGAATCATCCTGGGTGAGGTAACCCAGACTCAGAGAAATAAACATGATATGTACTCACTTGTAAATGGATTTTAGACATAAAGCAAAAGATAAGTCTACAATTCACAACTCCAGAGAAACTAGGTAAAAAGAATGAGTCTAAGAGCGACATATGTGGAGGGCCCCAGAAAGGGAAAATAGTTAAGATCTCCTGGGTAAACTGGGTGGGTGGTTAAGAAGGGAATGGATGTGGGATGGGAAGAGGAGAGACTGAGATGGCTGAGTGGAGGGAGGAACAGAGAGGGAGAGCAATGAAAGAGATAAGATGGTAGAGGAAACCATTAGGGGGTTAGGGAGAAGACTGGTGCTTGGGAAACCCCCAGGAATCCACAATGATGACACCAACTAAGACTCCTAGTAATAATGGAGAGGATCCCTGAACTTACCTTCCCCTATAATCAGATTAGTGACTACCCTAATTGTCATCATAGACCTACATCCAGTAACTGATGGAAACAGATGCAGTGATCCCCAACCAAGCACTGGACAGAGCTCCCAGACTTCCACTGAAGAGAAGGAGGAGGGATCCCAGGAACAAGTGAGGAAAAGATCGTGTTAGAGAAAACCATAGAGATAACTGACTCAAGCTGATGGGAGCTCATAGACTTTGGCCTGCAAACTGGGAACATGCATGAGATCTAACTAGGCTGTGAATGTTGGTGACATTTATGAGGCTAGACCTATTTGGGGAGCCCCTGGCAGTGGGACCAGGACTTATCCCGAGTGCATGAAATAGCTTTTTGAAACATATTCCCTAGGATGGGATGCTTTGCTTAGCCTTGACACTGGGGGCAGGAGTTTGGTCTTGCCTCAACTTAATATGCCAGACATTGTTGACTCCCCAAGGGAGGCCTTACCCTCTCTGAAGAGATGGTGGATGGGGCTTGGATTGTGGGAGGTGGACGGGACAGGAGAAGGGGAGAGAGGGAGAACTGGGGTTGTTATATAATATGAAAAAACTTAAAAAAATTAATTAAAAAATTAGGATCATTTATTTTTATTATTTATTCATTTATTTTATAATTTAATTTAATTTTACATATCAGCCATGGATTCCCTTGTTCTCCCCCCTCCCGCTACCCTCCCCTTTTCCCCAGCCCACCCCCCATTCCCATCTCCTCCAGGGCAAAGACTCCCCTGTGGATTGAGTTCAACCTGGTAGAATCAGTCCAGGCAGGCCCAGTCCCCTCCTCCCAGGCTGAGCCAAGCATCCCTGTATAAGCCCCAGGTTTCAAAAGCCAATTTATGCACTGAGTACAGGACTCAGTCCCACTGCCTGGGGGCCTCCCAAACATTTCAAGCTAATCAACTGTCTCACTTATCCAGAGGGCCTGATCCAGTTGGGGGCTGCTCAGCTATTGGTTCATAGTTCATGTGTTTCCATTTGTTTGGCTATTTGTCCCTGTGCTTTATCCAACCTTCATCTCAACAATTCTCGTTCATACAAACCCTCCTCTTTCTCGCCAATTGGACTCCTGGAGCTCCACCTGGGGCCTGGCAGTGGATCTCTGCATCCGGTTCCCTCAGTCATTGGATGGGGTTTCTAGCATGACAATTAGGATCATTTTTATATCAATTCTAAGATATATGTTTCAAGTATGTCAACTAGCATTCTATGTTTCATCCTTTGGAATTTCAATTAAGTCTATTTCAGTCTCCCTTCTCTACCTTCTGTTCTTATTCACTTAGTTCTTATTTCTTGGTCACTTTTGAAATGTGGTTGCCCTGAAGTACATGTACATATGAACAAAAATAAATGAAACCAGCAGCTTGTTTATGAAAAAAAAAAGTATCTGCTCTTGACCACTGAGCCGTCTCTCCAGCTGCAAAGCCTAAAATGTGAAACTGAACATTTTGGTTTTTGTTAATGTCTTTGGGATTTCTTTATATAATATTGATATTTTTATAAGCTAATTAAATATATAAGTTAATTAATACCTCCTAGGTACATAGTGTTCACTAAACATTACAGAAAATACAAGAGAGTTTTCATGTTATACATGGCATCATAGCCATAAGTGTGCTTTTTTTTTAAATTTTACACATCAGCCATGGATTCCCCAGTGCTCCCTCCTCCCACCCTCCAGCCTCCCCCCCCCAATCCTTTTTTAATGTATGTTGCTTACAAATATTTCTCAGTACAGAAAATCTTATATTTTCTTGGCATTGTCTTTTGGTGATCAGACTTCCTTCATGTTATACAAAATATTCAAAGAAGAAGGTATTTAATTTTAAAGTACCTGATTGCTCTGATTCTAAATGGTGAAATGTTCCCATGAATGAAAATTTGAGAATATTTCTTTATTTTGGTGATTATAATTTCACAATATGTTAAATATTATATTTTCCTTTATTGGGAAATTTTCAAAAAAAGGTGCTACAGATCATAATTTTTCAAAATGTAACTTTAAATACTTATGTCAAAGTGTCATAGTGCTTTCATTATAGACAATAAATATGTAACATATTGCAAATGATTCTTGTAGTATGATGAGAAAGATTGAAACAGAGTTCTCAATTTGTTTATAGTTGCTGAATAATCATTATTGCTTCCTAATATATTATATTTTTAATATAGAATATAGGTTATCTAGAAAAACATTATCATATCACATATCATTCTCAACTTTACTCCAGTGTCCTGACCAGAACTGGGTTTGTAATGAACTGGATATTGAAAATGAATTGTTAAGCATAACTGTGGCAAATGTATGTAGGTTCATTGTTTTAGATGTGTGTTTCTCTGATTATTTTCAATTTAAACTGTAAATATTAGAACAATGACGTCTGTATTATATTTTTCTAGATACTATAAATATTTTATTCACTAAGCCAACAAATTTTATAAAGAAAGATGAATTACTTAGAAAGAAACTGAATTCCAAAAATCTGGACAAAAGTTAACAATATTCTGTATTTATCTATGGTGTGAATGTTCACATTTCAAGAGTTTAAATTTGCCTATAGCATCTCATAAACAAATTTCAACTAAATACAACTGTAATCTCATTTTGAGGAGGAATATGAAATGTATTTAATACAAATAATATTAAAGTCTGTATGCTAAAAGCTTTACAAATAAAACATAAATGAAAGATATGGTGATGTTGCATAGGAAGTGAATAAGTTAAATTATGACAAAATTAGGGCAAATTGTGTGTTGGTTAAATATGATTGGCCTGAACATGATCTAGAGGATACCTCTTCAATCAGGAAATTATGACTTAGAGGTTTTATGAATCATGTTTGCTGTTTAAAATTATACAAAGTGGTAAAGTAGAAATTAGGAAAACTCAGAAATCACCAACCATAAAATAACTTTAAAATGATCTCCTTATATATTCCTATTTTAATGTGTTGTACCCATTAAAATATTTTGTTTCAAAATGCTCATTTTGTATCATAAATTGACTAGGAATGCAAAGATGGAAGCAAGTGCAGAGAAAATTAAAAGAAGACAGAACACTTGAACATACTTCCTATGGGCTCAGTTGCTTCAGACTTGATAACATTGGGCCCGTGCAACAATTTCCTAAACAGGTTGACAGACAAAAGGTGTTCTTTCTATGAAGGGATTCTAATCATTTCAGTACCTATGGAGAGAAGAATCATATTCTTCAGTGATAGCATTTAGAGTTTTATTAACCTGAACATTAAAATGTCCTTCATATTTAGAAATTTCATATTTAGAAATTTTAAGATTTTTTGATGTTGCGAGCCTTATCCTTTAGCAGCTGTGCTATGCACCTAGGTTGGTTTCACTGGGAAGTAGGAGAAACAGGGTAGGGAGACTTACCTGTGCAGGTAGTGAAACAGAGAGAGCGGGGAGAAAGATGGGGAAAATAGCACTCATGATGTTTGAAAGAGCCCTAGGAAAGCATGCTCTTTGATGTTTGCTTAACATCACACACATGCAAGTGCCTGCATATACAAGCATTTAGAGTTAAATGAAGTTATGCCACTTGGATGTGATGTTATTGCCTGTAAGAGCCACAGGCTGTGTAGCGAAAATCCTATGACAGGCATGGGAAATTTCCTTTGGAGTTATTTTTCAGGGAAATCCAGGAGACTCCAAAAGCATTATAGGCTCTTGATATTGCCCTTGTTTTTCTCTAAGATGTTGAAGGTGGGAACCTAATGCTGAAGAAGACATCACACAGGCTGAAACTGGCCTGGGATACTTCATCATCAGGTCTACCTTTTATATTAGTATTAGAAGGAGTTATTCAAAGAAAATAAGCAATCAAGAGACCTACAATCCTGCAATGCCAATGAATAGTAAAGAAAATCATATTGGAAAAAGTTCTGATGGATGCAACAGTGGCTCTTATATCCTGAGCTTAACTTAAGGCTCATCTAACACGCTGAAATCTGTATCTGGTACTGGAAGCTTAGCCCACTCAAAAGTTTTCATATTATATATTCACAAAACCCCATTTTCAGGAATGCAACAACAGAAATACATAAGTGGTCAAATGGACAAACAACTGACCATGGGATTCATATATATATATATATATATATATATATATATATATATATATATATATATATATATATGAGAGAGAGGGGGGAATGATTTCTCTATTTCTAGGAGAGAGAAAAAAATCAAATCAAATTAGAAGCTCCTCTGAACTAAATAACTTAGGTACTTGGGGATAGCTGGGATTTTATTTTTACCTCCTTCTTCCTATGACTCCATCGTGTTAACACTGTGAACTAAAAGCATTATAATCTAAAAGTCAATATACTGAGAAGTATCTATTAGAACCTCACCTTGGAGGAAAAATACTATACTTGACTGAGACTTAAGTCTCGGGTTTGTTTATTCAAGGAAAGATTTCCCATACAGCCTTGGCAGCTGTTCAAAGTCTACATCTAAATGCAAATAATTCAATAGGATCAAAGCACTGTCTCTTTTAGGAGTGGTATACATGGAATATAAATTTTGACTTGTTACAGCAGTAAATATGTTTTCATCCTACTGTCTATAATAAGTTTTAATTGGTTATTTATGAAGGATTATGAAGCTCAGCGATACAAAAGGGATCAGGGAAGAATGCACATTTTAAATCTTGTAATAACTGTTTTTCATCTTTACAGGAATGTTTTATGGAAAAGAAACTATAACCAGAAAGATAAAAATGCCACTGCAAATGTGGCTTTCTCCTGCCATTTATTTTTAATGCCCTTTCTACCTGACAATAGAGTAAAAAAGACAGCAGAAGTGGTGATATAGTTATAATTTAAACATCTCTGCTGTGTCATTGTTTCTTGTTAAATTCATCACAGTCAAAAAATAACACTTTATACATTTTCTTTAATTCCCTTTTATTGAAAATAGATTGTTTTTCTCGCTATTTCCTGATTATGGTTTCCTGTCTTCCTCCTCATATTTCCTCCCCACCACTCCTCCTTTCTTGATCTACTTCCTTTCAGTCTTTCATTAGAAAACAAAAAAAAAGGCTTCTAAGGAATAACAATAAACCATGCTATGCTATGCTGTGTTATACTATACTATATTATACTATACTATAATATATTATAGATAAAAATAAAACTAACACATTGGAATTGGACAAAAGAAAAAAAACAAAAAGTAAAGTTCCCAAGAGAAGGCACGAGTAACAGTGATCCACTTGCTTGCACACTCAGAAATCCCGTAAAATACTAAACTAGAAACCATAATATGTATGAGAAGGAATAGTGCATACCCACGCAGGTCCTGTGCATGCTGCTTCACAACATGCATTTTCAACATGGGGAGAGAAAGCCAGAGATTATGCCTACATCTTTGCACTTTCTCATTCTTAAGTTTAGAAAGTTACTTATTCACAGTATGGAAATAAATTGTATACTTTGTGTTCCAAATAGAAGATAATATAAAATATTTGCAGCACAAAGTTCAGAAACTATAAAACATCTACCATTAGTATGATGTGGTTTATGATCATGAGATTATGGAAAAGCCAGGGGAAAGTTTGTCACTAAGGATGTCTGTGAGAGCAAACCCCTGTGGCATCATGTATAAGGTGTCATGATCTGGTACCATCTGGATTCAGATGATCAAGGTAAGAGTATCTGGAAAAAATAAATCAAATCAGCATTTTAATGAAGAATGCCATATAGAAATTAGGAGAGCTTGCTGGGATGAATTGAGAGTGGATGAAATAAAATCAATATGACAGGAGACAAGTCTCTGACGTGTTGAGAGAAGGCCAGTTAGCCTCACTGATGATGTTCCTGTTAATTTCTTAATTTGTTATTCATAGATGTGTCCTTTTCCCACAGAGATGCTTACTTTACCAACATTAATTTAAGGCTAACATATATTCATTTCCTACTATACACAGAGTAACTGTCTTGGTACAAAATTTAAAGCATAAATTAGTAAGTTCAGTTCAGGAAATATATGAGCCAATTATCAACACTCCCATTATATAAAGTCATGCTCTCAGATTTCTCTAAATATTTGGTGTTGTGATAAATATATATCCTATTAGGATTTCCAATATGTAAGAAGAAAGCTACGTGTACACAAAAACAGAAGAGATACATTGAAAGTTTTGAAATACCGTATTTCCACTGATCATAATGCCAGTAAATATGTTTTGATCATATCTTTGTTTACAGAAGGGCCCAGAAAGTTAAGATATACAATGTCTAACTTGTTACATTGATCCATGAAAAATAAAAGGACTAATAATATCCCAAGAGTGATGTGCTAATGTTCCACCATTGAAATCAGGACATTTTCTTGAGAAATTCAATTACTATTTCGTTATAAAATCATTTTTAATTTCAAGTTATTAATAGAAATTCAGAGAATTTTAGGTCATATAGCAGTGGTACAAATAATTCAAATATATATTTTCCTCTGGTAATTTAAATTCAGGAATTGTCAATACCTGGGATACTCTTATGTATGTAGATGAGTTTTCTGTCCTCAGATTAAAACAAATGCTACACAAAACAATGTAATTAATTTAAAATAATAATATTTGTCATTACTGAAAAAATATTTACTGCCAATTATTATTATAGTGCTTTTAAACCAATTTAATCATCATCATTATAGATAAATAAGTTCTATTCATTATAAAATATGGAAGCTTGTCATGAAAGTAAAGTATTGTTCCATTATTTTTATTTTCAGCCAATATTTTCATAAAAGTACAAATTCAATTTTCTATTGAAAGAAAAATTTAATTGGCTGCTTGTCAGTCACTGAACATTTTTGGAATTCCATTCCATTTTACTATGAGAAGAATTTCATTACAGATAAGTTCACAAATACGATCCAATCTAAAGTTTGTAGGGGCTGAGCACAGCTTCTTCTTAGGCAAACAAGCATTCTAAAAGCCTCATAATAAAAACTAAGCTGTCTAAACAGAACCTGATGCCTCTCTGGAACTATGGTCTGTTCTCTGCCTCTCATCGAGAATTGCTTCGATGAGGAGCTAAAACCTTATGCTAGACTTCAGTCCTTTCAGACCTAGATGATATCAATATGTTTCTCAAGTTTTATGCCTACTATAGTATGGCATGTGCAAATTAGCTTCCTACATTTTTGAAGAAACATATTTGTTATATATTTGTTTGTTATGTATAATGCCATGTTTGAAAAATACAGATAAAATACATTGCTATTTTCTCTTAAATCCAAAATAGTTGGCTGTTTCAGTAAGAACTTCTGAGGCCGAATATAATTCATAGAGAACTACAAGTAGAAAAATAAATTAAACAATAAAATTTTTGTTTTTTCATTACATTAACAGTTTGAATGGTGAAGTTGAAGTCTTTACATTCATTTGTCTTTTCTCTTTTCTCCCCCTATACCATACTTCACGGATCTGGATCTCATTTTATGACAATTATTCCGCTTTTACTCAACAACAAAAGAAAGTGATTTTGTTTGTGCAAAGGAGAAACAAATGAAGTAGAGACACACTTATACCATTAGACCACCTGTTTCAACTTTTATCACACAGCCACCACTGAGAAGTATAAACACATATTGACATTTCTCTTTGGGAGAAAACTCCTAGGTCCAGGAGGGGGTGTTCATTTAATTCTGCTGTCATGAAGATTCAAAGACATCGGTTATCCATTACCAAGTGTTCAGCCCTAAGTTCATACACTTATAAAGAGAAAGTTCTTATTATATATTTAGGTGTGTGTGTGTGTGTGTGTGTGTGTGTGTGTGTGTGTGTGTGTGTGAAAGAGAGAGACATATAATAGAAACAGAAACAGTGACAGAATGAGATGCAGAGATATGAAAGAGAGTTTAACATCAGCAATCAATAATCAGGCCATGATTTCTAGTTGGAGCAAGAGGCAGATGATATTGAAGGGATTTCAGGAAGGGAAGAGAAGGAGAATTTCTGGAATTGTATTTTAATTTAATGATAATAATAAATAACACAGAGAATGATGTTATAAATTAATAAGCTGCATTCATTTAAAATTATACAGAACTGTCTCAGGCTCAAGCACTGCCAAATGTCAGTGCAAATTACTGATAAAATATTTGTCTTTGCAAGCTTGAAATTTCAACTTTGAGAATAGACTAATAATATAAAGCAAACTAGATCTAGAATAAACAAAGTATGTAAAGCATACCTACTATGATGTTCTTGTGTACTTAGGCCACTAGAAGACTGAAATAATGAATATATATGTATATAGCAAAAGTTTGAGATTATAATAAATATGTCTGTAATATTGTTATGAAGATGAAATAATCAATGAATAGAATAGACTTGTGAAACATTGAGATTTGCCTTCCTTACTTCAGGAGTGTTTTCTTCAAAACTTTGTATGGCTATTGTTAATCAGTCCATATTTAGAAAAGCTTTTAGAATATATGGATCCTTATATGAATGCCAGGGAGATTACTGAATCAGATGTGTTCACTGAAATACAAAGATATTTTCTGTTGAGAATTCTGTTTAGCTCTGTACCCATTTTTTTTCTTTTTTTTTAATTTTATAGCTTTTATTACTATTGTATAACTAACTTTTTTATATTATTTTACAACACCATTCAGTTCAACATAATAGCCACAGATTCCCCTGTTCTCCCCCTCTCGCCCCCCCCTCCCCCCAGCCCACCCCCCATTCCCACCTCCTCCAGATCAAGGTCTCCCCCGAGGACCGGGGTCGACCTGGTAGACTCAGTCCAGGCAGGTCCATTCCCCCCCTCCCAGACCGAGCCAAGTGTCCCTGCATATGTCCCAGTATTCAAACAGCCAACTCATGCAACGAGCCCAGGACCTGGCACCAATGCACAGCTGCCTCCCAAACAGATCAAGCCAAATGACTGTCTCACGCATTCAGGGGGCCTGATCCAGTTGGGGGCCCCTCAGCCTTTGGTTCATAGATCCTGTGCTTCCATTCATTTGGTTATTTGTCCCGGTGCTTTATCCAACCTTGGCTTCAAAAATTCTCGCTCATATAAACCCTCTTCTTTCTGTGCCCATTTTTTAGTTGGATTGTTTGGTATTTTGATGTCTAGTTTCTCAAGTTCTTTGTATATATTGGAGATCAGCCCTCTGTCAGATGTGGGATTGGTGAAGATTTTTTCCCCATTCAATAGGCTGTCATGTTGTCTTATTTACCATGTCCTTTGCCTTACAGAATTTTCTCAGTTTCAGGAGGTCCCATTTATTAATTGCTGCTCTCAGTGTCTGTGCTATTGGTGTTTCTTAAGGAAGTGTTCTCCTGTGCCAGTGCATTCAAGGGTACTTCTTACTTTCTCTTCTATCAGGTTCAGTGTAACTGAATTTATATTGAAGTCTTCGATCCACTTGGACTTATGTTCTGTGCATGGCAATAGATAATGGATCTCTTTGCAATCTTCTACATGTTGACATCCAGTTATGCAGGTACTATTTGTTGAAGATGCTTTCTTATTCCCATCATACAGTTTTGGCTTCTTTGTCAAAAAAAACAAAACAAAACAAAACAAAAAAAAAAAAACAGTGTTTACAGGCATGTGGATAAATATCAGAGGCCTAAGCAAGAAAGTTGTGTAGCTGGATCTGTTCAAGGGGCCCCATGGCAGTAGGATCAGGATCCATCTCTGGTGCATGAGCTGGCTTTTTGGAGCCCACTGCCTATGGTTGGACTTGCCTCAGTTGAATGTACCAGGCTCTTCTGATTCCCAATTGGAGGACTTACCTTGTTGGAGGACAGAATGTGGGGGTAGGTTGGGGGGGCAGCTTGGGGGACAGGAGGAAGGAAAAGAGGGGGATCTGTGGCTGGGATGTAAAGGAATAAAAATGTTATTAATAAAAAATAAAATAATAAAATGAGAATAATACTTTGAATCTTAGTTTCATCTTAAAGTATATATGAGATATTTTATCAACAAAGAATTTTCCTTTGTAGAAAAGATTTGACTAACTAATGTGAGTCAATTACAATGAATTGGAAATTGCAGGCAGACAGTAGAAAGAGCAAGGTCTCTCTATGACATTTGTGGAGAGTAATGTGTGCACTCTCATCTGAATTATGGTACTTCATAGACCCACACTGGTTTAGTTTAAAAACACTTTATACCTCCCTACCCACACTCCAGCTGTCCTTTCTAATGCTGAATGTTGTATCTGGGTACACTCTAAAGCTGTGAGTAGCTTAGAAGAGGATTCATCATGTAGGACCTTGTTATCCCTTAGGTTCCCTTATAGAATTAAGTACTTCTTTAATCTGAAGTTCACCTCAAAATTAGTCAACTGTTTTATATTTAATATAAGGAACAGTGTAGCATTATTGTCTATGTTTTTTTTCTAAAAGTGGTACCATAAAATAATATATTTTATTTGTTATTAATGCTTGGCATGTCATTTGATCTGCATTTAAACTACATTGCAATTTTTGTTGTTACTCATTTGTTTAGCATTTAAAAAATTCATTTCTCTATTTTCAAATCCTATTATTTCCCCCTTATGTAGTTTGTGAAGCTTTCTGAAGCTGTAAAAATAATTACATAAATATATTCTACCCACTTACCCCCTAGACAGAGTCAGTTCCAACAAAGCATAAATAGTTAAAAGTAGAAGCAAGCATTGAAGATTTGATGGAAGTTTAATTTCTGAATTTTACATTGATGAAGACAAATCAACTAACCAGATAAAATATTTTTTTGAAAAGGCAATAGTACTATATCTGCATTCCTTAAATATCTTATAATGTTTAATTACCAAAATGTACATATATCAAAACTATATTGAGTGTTATAATCAAAAGAAGGTTAAAATTATGAAGGAGGATATGCACAGAATATATGCAAACATTAATAAATTTTATATAAGCTTCTCTTTCACATGCATGTTTGGATGCATGTGAAGGTTCTCAACAAACATTCTGTAATTCAGAGGAAGCTTCTCTGATGACAGCTGAAAATGACATTTGTGTCATTAGTAGTCATTTTAAAGCTACATATTTTGGTTTTCAGAACAATCAGTTATATTTGATTTTATGCTAGCTTCCTGGACTGTATAGTTTCTTGTTCCCCAAACACTGTTGAGTGTGCTTTCCATCTCGTGTAGTATGTCTCTAGGTCAAATCAGATATTGTTTGGTTACTCCCACAAAGTTTGTGCTACCATTGTCCTAATATATCTTGCAGAAAAATACAGCATTGTAATCAAAGGGTTTGTGGCTGTGCTGGTGTTTAACTTTCTCCTGTTGGAATTCATGGAGTAATCTCTTATAAGAAAATAGGTATGAAGGCTGTCTACAGGCAACAGCTCAACTTCTCATGTTCAGTTAGTTGTGTTATCTTCAGCAAGGGGGACTGGCTCTATGTTTGTTTAGAGCAACCAATAGTTTTGGTAAATGCCTAGCTTGTTTGGGGATTCCCATGGGACCCCTTCAGCCAACAACTCAATTGGATGTAACTTAATCCTGTTACTTCATTTGATGACAAGAGATTGCCATTTAGTACTCTGTCTCCCCCACTATTTGATGAATTCATTTTGATCAGCTTTCCATGTGTATGTATTTTAGGAAGCTTCTACTATATTAGGTTTCCATTCTACCACACAAATCCTACAAGTGGTACTTAATTGTGCTGTCTCTCCACATATTCCCTCTGCCACGCCCCTGCCCTCTTCCCTTCCTCAACTTGATCCTCCTATTATAGTTCCCATTCATCCACAACTATCTATTCTATTTCTTTTTCCTAATGAGATTTTTTTAAAGTCACATAGTACAGTTTCAGTATATTTACATATTCTCAAACTACATGTATAGATTAAATTGGAGGCATATATTTTCCCTTTTTTTCTTACGACAAATAAGAAGACACATAGTAACCAGTTAAGATCATTTCTTTAGCTCTTGCTAGGGGTATGACTATTATATACAGGGACAAAAGGAAAGCAAAGGTCAGACATTTGTATTCATCAAAAAAGTCACAAAAATCCATAGACTCCCTAGTCCCCATATTCCTCCAATTTTAGCATCCTTGGCATCCACAGATGCCACAGACATAGTTTTTCTGACTCCTTCCAAAAGAGAACCATGCTCCCTGTGCTTCTTACATCCTTGCCATGGAGTGGGGCCCTCTGTACCATGAAGAGGAATTCCAGTTCTGTCCTCATGAGGGGCTTCTGTTTTGATTACAGAGTATTATGTATATGCTTTTCTACTTCCATACCTTTTAAGGATTCTTCTCATTTACCTTTTGTTCTTTCAGTTAAGTCATGTTCCACAAGGAAAATCAATGTTGATGTTTGGTGACAGCATTCTCAAATGGGAGTTAGAGTTGGTCTAATTCTAGACTCAGCATGGCCCTGAGTGACCCTTGAGTTTCTGAGGGCAGGTGATTTAAATAGAGTTTAAGAAGCTTTTTGTAACTTAAATTACATGAATTGACCACAGATGTATAATTAAAACCCCAGGCACACTTGATTATTTGGTACTTTCATTATTCCAATACACACTTTAAAATTTGGGGCATGTAAACCATTTCTATTCATTGGAATTAAATAGTACTTTGGTCTTCCAAAATTGACTTCAGTTATCTCTGTTTACTCAAATCATTTGGACAATTTCATAAAATTAGTTACTTTGCTTACCTGGATGGCTTTTAACTATTAGGGAAGAATTGACAACAAAAGACCTTTCTGTTTTGTAAATAAGACATCTTTCTAGAATGTATTTGTTCAACAATTATTTGATTTTCGTTATTTTCATGGTGAAAGCCCTTCAAGTTGCTAATATAAATAGATATTGTTAATATTTATTAAAAGAGCAGGTTATTTTTAACTACTTGTCTTTTGACTTTTGCCTTCTGTTTGGGTGTTGAAACTACACATACATCTGACTGGATTGGAAATGACTTCAGAACTGGTTGCATCCCAAGTTACCTACTATGACTGAGATTTCTCTTAGGCAGTTCTTAGGGAACAGACCTGGACATATTGATAGTACTTACTTTACAGAATGTGACTCCCAGAAAAGTGTAGATAGAGAGATAATCTACTGCCATCTTCTTGATATCACAAATCAAGAGCTTGTCATCAAAGAGCAGTAGCTCATTCAGGAAGGAACTGCAGAGCCATCAAAGATATAATATACTTTGCAGTTGCTCTGAAGTTTCACCATATCTGAGACAAGCCATCTATACAATCCTCTTTTGTCTGTGTATTCAATTATTTTGCTTCTGAATGGTGATACTTTTATTATTTTCCCACTTATGAATAATAAAAGTTTTATTCTATACACAATTTGGATCTGAAGATAGATTCATGTGAAATTCCAGTTGTGCTTTCCTTTCTGTCCTTGTATCCAACCTTTATATGAAATATGGAATTTATATAGCTTGTAATAAAGAACAACATATAAAATGAAAAACAGGAAGAAGAAAAGATTGAGAAATATGCAGAGATAATGAGTAAAGCAAGGAGGGGAAATTGAGGGAGGAAAGAAGTGAAGGAAGAAAAGAAAAAGGATGAGTAGAGTAGAGAGAAGGCAGGAGGAAGATAAGGAAAGGCTGGAAATTGAAGGAAGGAAAGAAGAAGGAATGAAGGAATGAAACAAGGAAGGAAGGAGAGAGGGAGGGAAGGAAGAATGGGAGGAGGGAGGAAAGGAAGGAGGGGGGAGGGAAGGAAGTAAGGAGTGGGGAGGGATGGAAAGAAGGAGGGAAGAAAGGAAGGAAGGAGGGAAGGAGGGAAGGGAAAAAGAAGGAGGGAAGGGAGGAAGGAAGGAAGGAAAGAGCAAGGGAAGGAAGGAAGAAAGGAAGGAATGGAAAAAGAGGTGGGATAGAAAGGGAACACATTTTTGCTGCTTCCATTACATTCCAACAAGTTTATTTTTATTCATTTACAATGTACATTCACACTGAAACATTAAATTCCAATAAACACCAGTCAAAGAATACAAACAGTGAAAAGCACAGAACTGTGTGTACATTGTGGTCTACATATTACATATCAAAAAAGCCTAATTAACATTAGTCTCTCTTTATTGACATCAGATATTTCAAAATATTTATCATGAAATTTTAACACCCCTTATATTCACTCCCCTGTAAGCTAATGACTCATCCATATTTTAAGTCTAGATTTAACAGGTAAGGTATACTCATGAAAACTCAAGGACAAGATCATTTAAACAAGGCAGGTATAATAATAATGCTAGTCAACATACCAACAAGGACTAAAGAAATTTCAAAGTCCCACCTTAGATAAAGAGCTGATATATAATGGCTACTGAAAGAGAGAGAATTAGTTTTCCCCAGAGTGGAGTTCCTATATACATTCCCCAAACTCAAATTGTCAAGCCAGGTCATAGGTGCTCACAAGAAATGCTAAATGAAGTCAAATGTTTATATAAAACCATACTTACACACACACACACACACACACACACACACACACACACCTCTAATATTTTAATAAGTTGGAAAGGAGCTAAATCACATGCACTAGGCATGGTGGAATCTGTATCATCTAGTCATATATGACGAGCGTGTGATCTCATACTGACAACATCACTTAAGGATGCATTTTTCATGCATAAGAGCTGAAGGGTTGCCCTAGTCACACCCTGATGGATGGTTCCGGGCTCCATTAGCTACACTTAAGATGTTATCTCAGAGCATAAATCAGAAAAGAAGGGAGTAGACACGGACACTTGATTTGTGGTGAAAATTATCAGGATATAATTTTACAAGAGCCACAGATAAGATCATGTCTGTATTGAGGTTTCAGTGAGCGGTTATTGATTTGGCAATGTACATATGCAGATAAGAATGCATGCCTCTTCATTGTGGCCATCAGACATAAATTGTACAATTTAGACTAAACCTTTAAAGATTAATAACAACACAGACAGAAATCTGAATATTTTTCATAAATACAGGTCCATTTGTCTACATACAAAATCACAATTTTATTTTTTAAAATCTTAGTGGTCTGAAAAGGCCACATAAAGCAGAATTACATTGGAATTACACCAGTCACTGCAAAAATAAAAGCAAAGAAGAGAAATCATTTTGGTGTCTCACAATAGATCAAATTAAACTAGAATTGATTTTTTTAATCTAAATCATGTGCAAGAAGAAATGATGTACACTTTTCCTGAAAAACTGAAAATTTACAGAGATGCATTAATTCTTCTCAATAAACTTTTTTCTTGGGACTCTGACAGATTTAAAGCATATATACTATGAGAGGAAAATGCATGAACACAGGGAAATGTGTCAAGTTAAGATGAAAATAAAATAGAATATACTGTGCATGAAAAGCAATTGATATAGATGAAATATGTACTGAAATGTACTCAATATAAACATTTTTTTTTGTTTTTGAGACAGGGTTTCATTGTATAGCTTTGGAGCTTGTCCTAAAACTAGCTCTGTAGACCAGACTGCCTTGAGCTCACAGAGATCTGCCTTCCTCTGCCTCCCAAGTAGTGGGATTAAAGAGGAGTGTGCCACCACCACCAGCCAATACAAACATTTTTAATAGTGATGGTGACAATACAGACATTTTTAACAGTGGTGGTGACATAGTAGCAGCATCCAATACTGAACGAGGCTTCCCATCTTCTCTTATTTAACCTACTTCCAATGCTTCTAGATTACTTCTCTAAAGTGAATCAAATAATATCTTCCTTGAACTCATGATTCTGGTGGCTGCTGGTGGCACTCAGTTCTTTTCTGATCCAGGTCTTCAGATTTGAAGACACATGCTGTCAACCCTTAAACTTCTGTGACCTCAATTCTATATCCCCCTTTCCTCTCCATTTTCTAGCATAGTATCCAAGCAGGTCCTACTCATATCTTAAAGTCTTAATAACTCACCAGCAAAAATATACTCATAGCAGTTCCTATAAAAATCCTATAGAATCAAACACACAAAAACACAAAAACATCCTGGAAAGTTTTACACCCACTTTCTTTACTAAGATTTATTTTTATTCTGTGACACATCCAATTATAATCCTTGTCACTTGTAATTATTGGACATGATGTTCTACTCTAGTTGACCTAGCTCTTGAGAAGTTAAGACAAAAGTATTGCTGTCCACTTTAGCCCAGCTTGGGCTGAATACTGAGTTCTGGATCAGCTGAAATTGTGTGGTGAAACAATGATACAAAAATAAACAAATAAATAAATAGTATGATAAAAATGACTTACATTAATAGTTAAAATCAGTGCATAATTATTATTTAAGTCTCATGTAAAGAACCATTTGTATTATGTGTTTGTCAAAAATCTAATGTGTGAAATATGAGAAGTCAGATATAAATTATATAACATAGGCTATTCTAAAAATAGAAATAAACATATACTTAGATGCCATAGTATTCTTTTCAAAAAAACTTTTTAAAAACATCATTTATTTTGTATGTGTGTGTGAGTGTAGATTTGTTGCACTATGACTATGCTAATGTCAGAGGACAACTTGGGGAAGACAATAGTTCTCACTTCCCACCATCTGTATTAAGTTGTTAGGATTGGAGGCAAGTATCTTTTTTTCAAATCAACCATTTCACTTGTCCAATGTCTCATTTTTAATGCTATTCTCTACTCTTACGTTTTTCATAAGAAGAAAATTGATTGTTAACTCATTATCTTTACATGACAAAAAAAATGCTTGGAAATGTTTTTGCAAAGATTTTATTTTATTTTTGTTTCAATTAGTTTGTGTTGTCAAGTACAAAAATCTGGCCAAATATCATCCAGGGTATTTTGATGGTGGTGATATGGATGTTGAGATATACATACAGATTAACTTTGCACAAATTACAATCATCTTTATCTGAGGACCTCACTGAATTAGGCATGGCTTGAACTACAATCCTAACTGCAGGATTACTTACAAATTCTTTTATTTTATTATGAAATTTTTATTCATTAACACACCAACCACAGATACCTTTCTTTTCCCTCCTTCTGCTACTGAGCCTACCCTCTCTATCCTAGCCCCCATTCCCTCCTCTGACAAGGTAAGACATCCCATAGGGAGTCAGCAGTGCCAGGTACATTCAGTTTAGACATGTCAAATTCCCTGCCCCTGCATCAAGGCTGTGCAAGGTGTCCCAACAAATTCTTAGCACACTACCTTCCTCTGAAGACTAGAACACTGACTTTATCTGGTTTTCAAGCAGCATTAGCAGTTTACAGGGTTTTCCGTTTTCTCTACCTTGAAGATACCTAAGACTTTCAGTGTCTGATGTTACATGAATCTGGCCATTAAAATTAATCTCCATGTAAGTTTGTATACTCTTGCAATATGTGCTGAACTCTCTCTCTCTCTCTCTCTCTCTCTCTCTCTCTCTCTCTCTCTCTCTCTCTCTCTCTCTCTCTCTCTCTCTCTCGTGTGTGTGTGTGTGTGTGTGTGTATATGTACATGAGTCTCTCATTGGCTTGCATCTTTGGTGAACACTAATACTGTGTCTTTATCCAGTAAAGAGAAGAAGGAATTTGGCAAGACGTGTAGGAAGATGTTCATGGTACAAACAGCAGAGAAGGTTGTCATTGTTTTGTTGCAATTTCTTCTGAAGGTAGATAATCTGTACTCTGGACAGACTAAGATTTAGGAGTTAAACAAAATTTACAGAGCCCAGGAAGTTCCTGAAACTGACAAAGTTCATAGGGCTTCACCTACAGGTTATAGAAATTAAAAGAAAAGTCCTGTATTGCCTGAAAAATGTACAAGGAGATGCAGAATTTATGATTTACCTCCTTTTCTAAGATAGCATTCTCTGATGCAGTTGCTGTTGAGGCATCCATATTCATGCAAGCTAACCTCACTTCTACTCCTGCAAGCCACAGAGGTCCTGTAAGATGGTTCTCTAAGTTAAACTTGGTTGGGATAGCTTCTTTGTATTTTGTTGGTCCCTTACATGTAGTGAATAGATATGTTTCTTCCTAACACCTCTGAAAAATTCACACAAAAATAGTGAATTTTCCTAACTATCATCTAACAAACACCAGATTTCAACTATTCTATGTCACAAGATGTAGAAGCAATGGAAGCTTACAGAAGCTTTTCTCCTTGTACTGTTACCCTTCTTATTCACAAAAGCAGATAAAAAAGAGGAACAGTAGGTAACTGTGTACATGCAAAATCTTTTTCCCAGTACTTCTTATTTTATCAGTTCACAATCTGATGGATATTCAAAATTACATTTTTAGTGAATCTTATTTACAGTATTTACAGACTTTCAAATATGTTTTAATAGTCTATTACCATCTATACTAAAGTCATAGTTTTCCCTAAAAGCCTTCCTATTACTGACAGAATAGCAATATGGATATTGTTTGAGGCAATATTATGCTGTCCTGTGTGTAAATATATAAGCATACAAAAATATTATGGTCTAAATATGTAATAATTAGAAATAGACAATTACTTTGTGGATATCTCTACTATACTTTGTACAATCATGTCTCATCCCTATTAACCCAAAGAACCATTGATTAACATTTCACCTAATTATAAACCAAGTCTTGGATGCACTTGCTTATGTTCATTGTGTTATGCAGATTAATTATTAACTAATATAGTCATTATTTGCTTAAAATATTTTGTACATCAAGTGAAATGTGCTATTAATTTTAAATACTATCTTTCTTGCTGAGTGGAGTTTTTAGTTGGCTATCATGTACCTACTCAAAATCCTTGCAGTAAATAGAGATCTTTTCATAAAAGCTTTCTGTTCTGGAGTCAGACAGTCTGGTTCTTGCTATTCAATTCATGATCCATGGAGACTTTCAACAGCAAGAAATAATATTAAGGGTGACAATTTACCACAAAAATCTATCATGAAAAACAATGACTAAACTAAATGATATCATATTCAAAGGCACAAAATGAGAAGCAGGGTTTTTATCCCTGTATGCCATGCAGCCACTCTAAGTATCTCGAAGATATTCTCCATAAATGTTGACTTATAGAGCTTGGCAACAAGCTTGATATACAACCAACATTACAGGGAACTGATGTTACTTTGGAGTAAAGAATGGAATTTTCAAACTTTCTGATGAGAAAATAATTAAGGAAAGGAAAAAAGAAAGCCAATAAAGACAAACTTGTGATGAAAAATATTCTGGATTGGGAAGAAAAGACCTTTAATGCTACCTCAGTGGTAACCTAAGCCATCCCTGGTTTATAATTCTGCTTGAATGCTATTTTTCCCAATGAGGAGCCAAGTCATTCTTCTTTAATGATCATTACTCTCTAGGAAGAAAAAACAGGATGCCAAATTAAATATTCCAAATGTAGAAGAACACCTGAACACATCAAAATGAAATGTATACTAACTGTACTTTCCTTCCAAAGAAATTGGTGAGACTACTTGTAGCTGATTTAGAGCCCCACCTCATCTCCTGCTGCACAGAACTTTTTAACATAGACATCCTCTTATCATTATTATCTTTTATTTTATTTTGTGATTTTTAAGCTCTTCTAATAAAATACATAGTTTAACTTTATAGGAAGTCTACCAAATGATACTCACTTTATTCATGTCTTTGCACTTGAATATATTTTGAAAATAACATGTATAAAACAATATATAAGGCTCAAATAAAAGTTGTTTGCATTTTCTTTGAAGGAAAAAGTACCATAATAATAAGTATTTCATATGCCTCTTTTACCTATTACTTTGATTTTTTTTCTTCTAATTTGGCCTTGAGATAAACACTATTGAGCTGTATAGAAAACTCTGCCCTTTCCTAGCAGGGTTCTAATGGGGTCATTGGTAATTATGTACATTGGGTCTCTCACAGTATAAATATTTATTATAGTGAATGTCTTTAATACATATCTCTCAGGAATTTTTTGAGTTGTAGTAGGCAGATGGTTACCTAATTCTGAAGAGGTTCCAGTGTTTTTTCTTACCTTATAGTCACTCTGTAAGAGTCTTGACCAGAAATGGAGAGAGTAACAATGACAAGTAACAAGTGGAATAGGGCAGTTTAGAGATTACTATAATCACCACAACAATTCACATGTGCAATAAAAGCAGTTTTTATTACTTATAGATACCAAACAGAAAGATGAACTCTGCCTCACACATCCAGTGGGAACAGAAAATTCACATGTGTAAATCAACCAGTAGTGGGTTTAAAAAACAAAAACAAAAACAAAAACAACAACAACAAAAAAGACAAAAAAAAAAACACTGCTATACTAGTCGGTTTCCATATTGATTTTTCAAACCTGTCTCCCTATATTCCCCTTTCTTCCCAGCCTCCTTATGGTCTACCACACTTAGCTTTTATTCCTTCATCTTTATCTTTCCTCCTTCATATTGCCTGAGTTCTGTCTCCCCACTTGAAAGTTTCTGCCCCAATGCCTCTATTTTATTTGTTTAATAAACTTTATTTCTTCACTTATGAAGGATAATTATGTTGAATCTAAAATTTTAGGAACATGACCTTTAAAAAATTTTTTTTCACTCTATTTTAAGTGATAATTCCTGGAATGCGCTGTGTATATAAAGGCTCATTGCATGATTAAAATTTCAGTGCATCTGTAGAGGTGGAATGCCGCAGTTCCAGCATCTAATTACAATTTATCTTGGATGATTTATACTCTACCAAATAGCTGTTCTTTGCAAAGCTCTGTGTCAGTACTAACACCCTGTCACTAGTAGATAAACCTGAGCCTAACGTGCTGACAAACAGGCACCACTCTATAATATTCTTTCCATATTATTTATTTTCTAAAATATAGTTACTGAGTGCTTTCTACATGCCTAACTTTGTATTAACCATTGCACATGTTGTGAAAATTTATTTATTAATTTAATATAGTATTTGATTGAATAATGTGCTTATACTACTGTTTCATGATCATCTTTTAATTTTTTATGATAACACTGAACATTCTTATTAGTAAGTCTTTTTTGTAGTTTCTTTTTACTTCCTCCAAAGTTAATTTTATCAGAACATATCATAAAATTACAACTGTTGTTAGAAATGAGAGTTAATACCATTATATTAGAAGAAATGTTTATGGCATATCATAAGAATATATATACATATACATTTGTGTGTGTATGTGTGTGTGTGTGTGCCTGCTATAATACATTTGTAAAGATAAGAGGACAACTTGAATCTATTCCACTTGTCGATTTTGGAGATTGGACAACTTATCTGTCGTAGTGTTGATCATTAGTGCCCATTCAAACCTTTGACTGAATCTCTTTTCTTTTCCTCTGTGTCATTATCATTATATTCATTATGACATTGACACTCCTTCATGAAGTACCAAGAAGTGTGAACAACACCTCTCATTCTATTGTTTCATATAATAAAAAAATTAATATGAACACAGAACTAGAAACATTGAAGTAAACTTCATGGCTGTTTTCGTTTGACCTTTAGGTGTTGTTAACGTATTTGGAAGAAAAGACTCACAGCATATTAGGTGTGTTGCTAAAACTAAAATTATACACTTAAAATGTGTATTCACAAACTGCATAGAATGCCTCTTGAAATAAGAAACACTTAAAATGGTTATTTTAACTAAAATTGTGAATCCTCTGAATATTGTCTGTTAGACAGGAAATGTGACATGGAATATGTTTAGCTACTACAGATCATCTGAAGGGAGCTAAGTTACTGAAAGGAAAATAGTCTACTAATTTCATTTGAAATAATGGATTCTTTAGTAAAAAATAGTTGGAGCTAAAAGCACAGCATCATTTTTTTTTGTCCAAAATATATGCAGCATTATAACTGGACTGTTAAAGTAATCTTGGTGGATGATTCTTTATTTTCCCTTATTTACATCTTAAAACGAACCATCAGATCTGTTGGGAAGAAAAATATAGTAAGTTAGAGTCAAAATTCAAGATAATGGTAAAGTATATGCCTGGAGTTTTAGAGGTATTAAACTACATTGGCTAATCATAGTTTTCAGAGCATAATGCAGATGAATAATGTAAAAATTGGATTTCTGTGTGAGATGGGGGAAGGCAGATATATTATGCCCATGTGAAGATGTATATTTATGGCTTTCATGCTCGGCTGTAGCCACAGTGGTAAGCTGTTAGATTTCGGTTTCATTTGAAAGATAACAGCTGGCAGAGCTGGCCGACTTTAAGCTGCCAATCATTTAGAGAGCTGCATTTGTCTCGATTAAATAAGCACCAGTTATTTAGAGAGAGGCCCTGACATCCAGGGAAACCCATGCTTGTGTACATAAGGCTCCTAAGCAATGTGGCAGTGTTCCTGGGGACACTGGGCTGAGTTCAGAAACCATTAGTAGAATTCAGGCCAACACTGACCTCACCTTTCAAAGAAGCTGCTTTCAACCAGAAATATTGCTCATTTAAACATTTCTACATTTGTACATTCTGTCTTAAAAAAAATCTTCTCTCATGTTGCTGCTGATTTTTGACATAGATGTAAAGTATTGCAATCACTTTTCTCATGATCTAGTGTCTCCAATATTTAAGAAATGAGAGTACAAGAGCCACACCCAGTTTGCTAACAGTAGACAGTGAATGCAAAGGCTAACGTATTCTGGCATTCTACTTACATTCTTTGACAATTATGAACCTAAATGCTTGATGAAGCGGAATTAGACCATTGACACACACTTCTCACTCAGTACCTGCATCCTTTTACAAGCCTGCTTCATTATAGAGACATAAGCACTGTTGACATGAAAGGCACTATCAATGTTTAAACAGGGATTTTTGTTACAGTTTTTGTTTATCCATATGTATGCATACAAGTGTTTGCCTGGTGCCTGTGGAAGTGAGAACAGGGAGTTGAACTTCCCACAACAGAATTTGCACATAGTTGTGAGCTGCTTTGTGGGTGATGTGACCAAATCTGGGCCCTCTGCAAGAGAAGCAAATGCTCTTAACCACCTAGCCATCTCTTCAGCCCCCAATAGGAACATTTCAAACAATTTTGCTTAATTGTAAAGTCAACTGTGTGTAAACAAAGGATCTGTATACATATTAAAATTCACACAAAACTTTGGATTAAAATATTCAAGTTGTCTACATTAGAACAATAATTTTTCCACTGTGAACTCAACAATCAGCGTTTTAAAGTTTAACAGAGAAAAACAAACTACAATATGAATTTTTATGTATTAATAAATTGATACATTGTG
Source organism: Peromyscus maniculatus bairdii (assembly GCF_049852395.1). Classification (NCBI taxonomy): domain Eukaryota; kingdom Metazoa; phylum Chordata; class Mammalia; order Rodentia; family Cricetidae; genus Peromyscus; species Peromyscus maniculatus. The sequence continues at coordinate 29,894,364 of NC_134857.1, read as the reverse complement.
TCTGCCAAATCCAACCTTATTATGCTTTTTTAATTCAAACTCTCCTCTGTTTAAATTTATAAGTTAACACAAAGGTGTTGCAAATAATTTTAATAAATTTAACATGTATTTGACATTTTTAAATATTTTAAATCAATATTCAAAGGCCACACCTTTAAAAGCACTAATTAGCATAAAGTATTAAGTTTAGGTTAAGTTATAATTCAATTGTTTTCACATAGTATTGATTCAAATACATTAAATATGTTTATGTAGTGCATATAAATGTTAATATGTTTAAAATTTTCTCTTTTCACATATGTTTATGCCCTTGGGGCTGAATATGTCTTCATAAACTGCAATTCATTAAACAGTAAAGAGGAGTTTCATATGACATGCCTGAACATTTTATTTCCTAAAGTTATATAACCTTAGTATACTTTGTAAGTGAAAGTGGTTATTATGCATGTATATTCACATTCTTTGTATCATGACAAAGCAGAACTTTGGGGATTTTATTGAAAAATAATTGTTGTTTGCAACTAGTAGTTGAGAAATAGCATATACCTTTGAGACTTAAAACAGTTCATATTCAGAATTTGTTGATGAAACTACAATTATCAGTTGAGGCACACTAATATTTACTATTTTTAAAATGTAAGATATATTTAAAAAAACATATCTTGAAAAATTAAGATTGTCCATAAGATATTTGATAATTTTTAAAGATGTGAAAAGGTATTTAAATGTAAAATGGTACTGAGCAGAAAATTCTTCTGTATGTGCTGGTTTATTCATTCAGCTCCTATGATTCATAGCTAGATTTTGGTTGTTGGCAGGCTCTCTGCAATTATCTATAATTTGATGTTGAAACACATTTTGGTATAAATACATTCTGGTGTCAAAAGATATACCTAATACTTGAAATTGAGACACATATTACAATATGATTTGCAAAAAATGACATCAGTTAAGATTCCTAACAATAGATTAAAGTAATAACAAAATATTGCTCATTCAAATCCTAATTTGAAGGGCATTTCACTGTTGTTGTAATTTATAATCTTTTAAAGAATATTTGTATTTATAGTTGATTTTATTTCTTTTGAAAGTTCTTTCCCATCAAGTATATTATTTAAAATTATGAATATTATCATGATTTTTACTCAAAGATAAGTGATGTGCGTACTAATATTGAGATTCCATTCTAAGGCCCTCATTTTTCTGCCATGAATAAAAAACTTTTCTACACACACATAAAGACCAGTAACAAAATAACATTCACAGGTTTTGTTTAAGAAGTATTTAACTGGCAAGAAATTTCTTTTCAATGCAGAAGGTAGTTAATATAATGACACATAATAAATTGGACACATTTCATAAGCCTTTTTAATCATGCCCCCTTTTCACATTTACATGAATTTTATTTTAATCTTTGGAGTATTTCTTACATGAGCAATGTCTTTATATCATCTCTGCCTCTCTTTTCTGCCTTTTCCCATGCCCCCTCCTCTCTCTACCAAGTTCTAGACATATTGTTGTATAATCACAATTGTTACACCAACACACACACACACACACACACACACACACACACACACACACACAGAGAGAGAGAGAAACATTTAATGAATATTGCTCTTATGTAGCTGTGACATGCTTAGTTTTGACCACTTGTAATTGAATAACATACTAGGAAGATTATTCTTGAAGAAAATGGGTTCTTTCTCTTTTAGCAACCATTATTTCCCTAAAGGTCTTCATATAAGGGTGAGGCCATGTCAAATTTTCCAGTTCAAGTTACCACATCAACTGTTTAAGTGATGGGAATTCATGTTTAGGCAACTATATTGTTGAGAATTTATTGACGTACTTTCTCTGTCTTGTCTAGATGCACTGTATAGCAGCAGCTGTCTTGGTCCTCTGGCTCTTCCAGTATGTCTGCTCCCCTTTTCCTTGATGTCCTCTCATCCTCAGGTGTGGGGGTTGTATCATAGATATGAACTGGAGATGGACAACTAACAATCACTGATTATTTGCATTTTCAAAACATTTAGATGTCTGTAGCATCCTCCATTTGCTACAGAAAGAACATTTTTCGATGAAGGGTTGGAGTTGCACGTATCTATGAGTATAAGAAAAAAAATATTTAAACAGAGTTAGAAATTACATTTAAAAAGGGCCGAAGTAGGATCTTGTCTAGATCATGAGTAGGCAGTTAGGTTTAGGGTACCAGGTATGCACCTGCATTCCTCCCTCCCCTCCTTTCTATCTTATTTTTTATTCTCCCAGAAGACACATATTTCTAATCATGTACCAGGTCATAAGTTAGTACAAGTTTGTGTTTTCCTACTAAAGTAACGTATGAGATATTACTACTTCTCTATCCTGCACCATAATTTATGGTGATATTTTATTTTGTACTAAAATGTTATTTGTATGTTAATAAATAAAGTTGCCCAGGGCTCAGAGCTATTAGCAAGCCATAGGAATGCTGGGAGGTGGTGGTGCATGCCTTTAATCCCAGCACTTGGAAGGCAGAGCTAGATAGATCTCTGTGTGTTTAGGGATACAGCCAGCATTGGAGACACACGCCTTTAATCTCAACACCAACCATAGAAGACCTGTAGGTCTGTACAGACAGGCAGTGACGAGGTGGTCATATGGTTGGGTTTACAACCAAGGAGAAGGCAGATCTGAAAGTCTTTATAAAGATTTAACACAGGAAGTAGCTCTCTTTTGGGGAGGTAGGACCACCGCAGGAGGAAGGGTAAGGTTTTAGCTCTTAGCTCTGATCTCTTGGCTTTCTTCTTTGTACTGGTTCTGTGTTTCTTATTTAATAAGATGGTTGGTTACATCTACAATAATTTTTATTTCTTTTTCTTGAGAAGAGTCAGCTGGTGGTTAAACAATAGAGCCACCCAGAGTACATGCTGTGTGTTCTATAGTGAGACCTATTTCTAAAAAAGCTTTTTTTCAACATATTTCAAGCTCCACTTGTAACGTTTTTTAGTCATGTCCCTAGATATTATAAAGATATACAGATCTCTTTCTTAATATCAACCCATAGTTAGTCAGAAAAATTTAATTTCATAATTTGTTTCATCAGAATTAGAGACACAAAAGCATTGAATCCTAATTCAATTTAGTAATTAGGAAAAAAACAAACTTCTCATGTTTTACATGTGGTTGTGTTTTATTGTGAGGCTGGGTGGTAGGAAAATAAATCCTCTAGCTTCATCTCAATATTTAATATCAGCAAAAACTGTCTAAATCAAATATTAAAAGATTAGTTATAGAAACTCACAGTTTCTTTTCCCTTTACTGGTTCATATAGTAAATTAAGTGTACACCAATTGTTAAAGGTATCTATCTCTTATATACTGTACACAAGGTACAGCCTAATTTAGGATGAATGTATGCATATAAATGAGTAGTATTATTTAAAAAAATTAACCACAAAATATGCACACTGTTCAAATAAATTGAAAACAAAGAGCAAAATTATTTCATGCCAAACAGGAAAACAAAGCTATTCCTATTATTTCTAAGTGTCATTTTAGATAGATAGGAAATTTCTAATTATAAATTTAGATGTAGTCACAAATCACCATTGATTGACAGACTGGAATTTGTAGATCTTTGTATCTTAAGCTGTGTGACTGAAATTGAGGTCTGTGCTTTGTGGACTCTGCTTTGAGTCAAATCTGTGGTTCCTAGGACAGTGAGAATTGTAAAATATTCATAATTCAGGGACTGGGCTTACATCACAATAGCTCCAAGTTCGTCTGTTTTTTTTTTTATGCTACTAGACAGGTCTATCAAAGATAAAAAGATATTAAACTATGACATGTAAGTATACTTAAAATACATACTAAAGGGTTATATGGTTTGTAATTATCTCCATACAGGTGTAAAGATGGAGAAAAAGATCAAAAGAAAGAAAACAGTTTATGTAACTTTCATGCACTAATTTTAATGTATTTTGCCTTTCTAATAGAAATAATTATAATGTGTTGGTAAAGAGGTAAAAGAAATTCCTCAAATTCTAGTGACTTTATAATAACTCTGTGTTGGAATTCTTTCAAATATCTGACTAGGTACAAAAATGACATTATTTTAAAAATGTACTTATATTATTAAAAATCATAAATAATGCTAGCTGTTCAGTCTCAAGAAAATGGTTGAAAACTGTGGTATATTTATTCAGATGACTTCAAACAACATATAAAATGAACGATATTGTTATATACTACAGTATGGATGGATCTTAATCTTTTCATGAGTAACATAACCCACAGTTTGTTAACTTCTTCTATTTGAATTTCTCTCTCTTTGTGTCTGGTGTGTGTACAGTTCTAGACAATATTCAAGGCATGTGTACATGTGATATTGTATATGTACATTTATTCATATATAGGCCCAATGCTTATGTTGTGACTCTTTCTCCATGATAGTTTTAACTTATTTTTTTCTCTGAGACAAGGTTCCTTAATAAAATCTAGAGCTTTGATACATGCCTCTTCTAGCTATCCCTCTTTCTACCGAGACCCCTATCTTTGTCTTCCTCGGGTAGAACTACAGTTGACCTACCATGTCCAATGACATTTATATGGGTTCTAAGGATATGACCTATGGTAGTTTTGTATGCATAAAGGATTTCAATCACTGTATCTTTTCCACTGCCTAAGTTATTTTATTCTATGAGTCATTAATAATAGTTTTCCACATTCTATCTCATAATTTTTAGTGGTATATTAAATTCTTTATCATTATATCTTGGTTTGCTAATCATAACTTTCATTTTCTTGCATACAGTCCAGTGTTCTACTGATATAAACTGAGTTTTTTGTGTTTTCACTATATAGACATAATTTTGTATATGAGGTGTGTTGTTTCTCATTCTGGATTATACTAAGTGTTTTCTAATGACTGAGAGAAAATGAGTAAGCACTGAAAATAACTAACTGCTATCATCTGTAAGTCATCTTACAAAATTTGTAATTAGTGTTTATGCATGGAATGACTTTCCAGATGAAGGGTGTCCTATGTTTATTTGAATTTCTTGTATTCCTCTGGATCTATCAATTGCCTCAACTACAGTGCACAACAAGGAAGAATGCCAAACACTAAATTGCAATTTTTGGATCTCCAAAATCTCTATTGGGATAAACACCAAGCCATTGAAAATTGAATGTAAAAATGATGGATTACTCAAACAACAATTGGAAAAATTCCAACCAGGAGATAAGTGTCTGAGGGAATCTACAATATCATTAAGGCCATGTAAAGTCAGATACAGCCCCGTCAGTCTGGACAAAGTAGGCATTTTCCAAAGGCAATTTCTTTACAGAACATGCAAACTTCAAGATGGAAGAGTGACTCGGTGTATAAAAGAGTGTGCATGGCACTGAGTAACTTTGCTTTTCTTTCCTTTTTTCATCAAATATCATTATATGCTTGAGTGTGGCAGGGAACTAAGTGACCTTATTTCTTCCTCTTTCCATCAGATGTCATTAGATGACCTTTTCTATACTACTTTTATGACTTGGCCTGAGTCAACACTGAGTTACAGAAAAATGTCAAAAAGTCATTGCTAATCAGGGCAGTCAACAGTACCCATGTGATTATGTGATTGTAATGTGTAACTAAAGCTATCTTCAAAACACCTTTCATTAGGGCACATTTGTCTACAGCAATTTAATGTTTCCCCACATGAGAGGAAGTTTGATGGGAAATACGTATAGAAGAAAAAGGTTACATTTAAAATGTTTTACTCCTGCTAAAATATGTGTCTATTTCAATGTGTTGCATGGGTACTCCTCTAGGTATGAGAAGAGGCTGATGAAAAACAACAACAATAAAACCACTTAAAACAAAAACTTCATTAACTGTGGCATGAACTATTTAAGGTCTGTGGATCAACAAATATTCTTCTATTTCACAGTCTGTTGCAGCCTGGATTTATCAGTTCCAAACATGCTTGTATTCCTTGGGCACTGACTTTATCAACAGAATGCTTATCAGCATATACCAAAGACTCTAATATCGCGGTAATTACAAAGTTACATACATATGTATCCATGTGCCTGCTGATTTCCTTCATTTTGAATTTACATTATACATGCTTCTTCAGTTAAAGTTTAAAAAGTACATTTGAGTTTGGTAATCTTTATTAAAATTATCTTTCTGAGAATTCATTAACTGCAATGAAAATACTCTATATGAAATTTACACTTGCCTTGAGGTACTGAATGTTTGAAAATTAAATATTAAACATTATGAGTGATCATAAGATCAGAATATAGATGGAATTTATTCCTTAGAAAGTTTCCTTTAGATTATTATCCTACAACATCTAGACCAAGATATTCTGACAAGAAACCTAAAAGGATTCTACTATTAACCAGATTTTTAAGCATGGCAAAATGAGATGCAAAGACTCTTGTAGAGTGAATACCACTAGACCTTCATGCACTACTATGTCAAAGTGCAATGTTAATAGAATGGAAAAGATATCACAAGGAATACACAGGTTGAATGGCAACAAGAGACATTTTGAGATGCTATATGTGTTAGCATCCTGCTTAAACTGTGGAGGTTATAATAGCTCAACTATAAAGAATATTTTAATAGTCTGTTAACTTTTCCCAAAGTTCATTTATCTTCCACAAATCTTTGTCTCTGTCTTCCAGTGTTCCTTTACTCATTCATTTAGTGTGTTACTAGTATATATGTTGAGCACTTCATTGCATGTTGATTGAGGATATGCACTGCCTACCACAGCATGGTCCTTCATTTGATAAATTAATATATATTATTTTATTATTATTATTATTATAATATATAATATATATTAATATTATATATATAATATATATTCATATACATGTAAACATCAGAGTGTATATATATATATATTATACATACATACATACACAGAGAGGTAGATAGTGGTAGATGAATTTGATTTAAATTTTCACATAAGGACTCATTAAACCAGTGTTGCCTAGAAGCTATTTTACAGAATATTATCTGAGTTTCTTCCTCTTTCTTTTGTTATTTCAATCTGAATTGGATAATACTAAATAATTCATGAACTATTACATAATTAAAAGTAACAGATAAGAAATCAAGAATAAAAAAATTTGCTTCAAAGAATTAGGACATACAAAATGTACATGTTGCTAAACTGAGTCACAAGTGGCTTACTTTTGCATCTGAACTGTTAGATTACAGCCTCATGAAGAACATGATTGCTATCAATATATCACTATTTTAATGAAAGCAGGAATAATAGAACAATAAAGTCACTAATAATTGTAAACCAATAATGACAAAACAAATACGATTTGGGGAATAAAGGTTTAAGAAAGCATCATACCACTTGTGCTATTGATTTCAAGATTAAAGGCATTTTATTCATATAAGTATTTTTAAAGCATTCATTTAAATATCCTAATCCTTGTGTAAGTACACGTAGAAAATGTCATTTCTCGTTTCATTGACAATGGCTGTGGAAACCTACCATTAAAAACTGAAATTTTCATCATCCAAGCATGGGATGCTTTCTGAGTTCTGATAAGAACCCACAGAAAATATGAATATATAGGTGGTTGAAATAGAAAAGACTAATATAACCTTTGGCTGATGAATCTCTAAATGAAGTTTACTGACAGCAGAAGACAACCTTTAAAAATGTGCAGTATTTACTTAATAAAACAAACTGTGCTATGGGAGTAGAGATTTTACATTGTGGAAAACAGTTCATGGTAATTCAAGTGATAAAATACTACATATGCAATGTAAAGTGACAATAGTGCCTTATTAATTAATTAGTGTGCATAATAATTGATCATACTTTCTCAGATTGGAGAAAGCTTTTCAGAGGAAAATGAAGCTTTGCATGTATGTAGGACAATTTTTATCATTTACAACCCCTTTCTAGGCAGGAGTTCATATTAAATCAGGATTAACTATGATTTAATTTCACATATGACAAAACTAAGATTTATCACATTATTTACACATGAAAAGGCCCCTCAATACTATATGCATAACACATTTATTTTATTCCATATGAGGCTGTTTTCATCAGATGTGTAGACAGACTAATGCTAGGTGACTTATATGGTACAGTACCTTGTAGTTCTTATATTTTAATCTGTGTTATGCAATTCTTCATTTGAACTCTGGGGTCCAGAAATTTTCAAAGCAAACCACTGACCAGATGTTTAACAATTTTAACACAGAATGCAATTTTCTTTGCTGCTTTTAGCAAGCTGATAAACATATGGCTCCTTTTATAAAGGTCACCAAGTTAAAAATAGAGAAATCCTAATACTTGTATATATATATATATATATACAAATGAATGTCTATATACATATATGTGTGTGTATAATGTTGTGGAATATTAATTTAAGATGTGTTAAATTCTTTTATGCTGTGGGATATTTGATTAGTGATGCAAAGATGTATTGCATTCTTTTATATTGCATTTGTTTAACACTGAAACTGTATTGGTTGGTTATCTAAACACCTGATTGGTCTAATAAAGAGCTGAACTGTCAATAGCTCAGCAGGAGAAAGATAGGCAAGGTGGGCAGGCAGAGAGAATAAATCGAGGAGAAAACTAGGAAGAAATTGAGGAACAAGAAAGAGGAGGAGAGGAAGACTCCAGGGGCCAGCCACCAAGCTACACAGCACTCCAGGGAGAAAGAGGTAAAGAAAGGTATACAGAAATAGAGAAAGATAAAATCATAGATTTAAAAGATAGATGGGATAATTTAAGAAAAACTGGCAAGAAACAAGCCATGCTAAGTTGTGGAATTCATAACAAAGAATAAGAGTCAATGTGATTTATTTGGGAGCTGGATAGCAGGCCCCCTAAAAGAGTAAAAAATCAACTATACTGTCATCTATCTATCTATCTATCTATCTATCTATCTATCTATCTATCTATCTATCTATCTACCTATACAAGGCTGGTCTTGAACTAAGAGATCCATTTGTTTCTGCCTCAAGAGTGCTGGAATTAAAGGTATGTACTACTATGCCCACCAGTTGGCATGATTTAACTGGAACAATTCCAAAAGTACAGTTATAATAAAACATTCTAAAAGAAAATAATACATATTTTAACTAAAGTATTTTAATAGAATGAAATTAAAAGATCTCAAACTGTAACTTTTGTTTTATTTTTATAGGCTAAAATTTAGTATTTTTTAAAATCATAATATACTTTTAAATAGGAATGAAGCATATTTCTACATAAAAATTTGTACCAAGATATTTATCACACAGTGTTATGGCTGTGTCCAGTTTTTACTTTTCCTCTATTAACACTGCTCTTTATGAGCTAGTTTTACACATTCAGAAATAATCAATATGTCCTCAAAATATATAAATGGGAAGTAAGTGGCCCACTTTTATTCCATAGATGTTTATAGATAAATATTATTAGTGTGAACTGTGGGAAAATCAGAATTCCTGATAAAATAGTTTTAACCAATATCTTTAGAAGAAATTGATAAATTCTTTAAAAGTCAATATGTAGGCTCATCAGTTAAGAACATATACTGTTCTTCCAGTGGACAAGCGTTCAATGCCAGGACATACTTCTGGTGTGTCGTAATTACCTGTACTTTTAACTCCTCTTCTGACTTCCACAGGTACTGTACCCTTGTGCATAAACATACACTCACACTTATCCATAGACACATAATTAAAATTTAAAATCTTAAAAATTATAGAAGACATCAAATATTGTAATTACAATGCTGATAAATACCAGAAATCATCACATTATATAAATAGCAAACACAAGATAAATCATTTTATGGTAGACTATATAACAAGTTAAGGTGATGAAAGTTTACATTTAGTGGAAATGTAATTTTAATAGTGTTATATTTATTCATAGAAAATTTCATACAGTATATTATGAACATATTCCTTCCTCCTCCCCAATTAGCCCCAGCTTCTCTTTTACATCCATAGCCATCCCATTTTATCTTTTCTCCATAGCTTCAAGGAACAAAGACCATAAAACAATGACAACAGTAACAAATCACAAAGTCCAGTTTGTGTTGGCCTACTATTCCTGGCCATGGGGCCTATCCCATAGTGTGATCTGTATAACTTCTGTCACTCCACAAAGAAAGCTGACTTTTCCTTAACAAGCAACCACCAAATGCTAATGAATCCTTTGCTGGGGATCTGATTTTGTATCCAGGTCCCCATCTATGTGCTGAGATTTTTTTAGGGGGAGAGGGTTTAGTTTATACAGGTCTTATAAATGCTTCATAGTGTCTGTAAGTTCATATGTGTGTCTTCCATCTTTGGAAAACACTGCCTTCTTGAAGCCACCTATCAACTATGGCTCCTCAAGTCTTCTTGAAGCTCTACTTAGATCTTGGTCTTTTCAGGTGAGGGTTGTGCTATTAATATCCCACTTAGTGCAGAGCATTCCAAAGTCTGTCATTTTATGTACATTGTCCAATTGTGAGTTTCTGTGTTAATTGCTATTTATTGGAAGAAGAAGCCTCTCTGATGAGTATTGAATGGGGAAATGCCATACCTATGGGAATGGCAATTTGTCCTAAGGAGTAATTTTATTTCAGTATTGAAGTAGCAGAATTATAGTCATTGGTTCTCTTCTAGTTCCTATGATCTACATGACCTCTGGTTTTTATACTCATGACAGGTGTCAGGTATTGTGTTCTATCTATTTCAGGGTGGGGCCTCAAATGTAATCAAATAGTTTTGATTATTTCCATAATATCTTTGCAATTATTGCAGCAGTGGACATGTCATCCCAGTCAGGTCGTTGTTTTATTTTGCAGACTTAAGAAATGTAGGTGTTAAATGTTACTTGTAAAGAGATAAAGGTGATTTTGGAACAGGGAGGATTAGATATGGGCTGGCTGATGGGAGGCAGCATAGCAGAGGGAACATTTGGAGGGATAATTTATGCTAAAGGGCATTTTTAAAAGTCACTTGAAAAAGTCATTTAGGTAAATCTGTGGAAGTTTCATAAAATACATACATATATAAAATAAAGTTACCATATAATGTGGGTACAACCCCAACTAGATACCATAGGTCACCAAACAAAACCTCCAGTTCTAGAATGGGTTACATCCCTGTTTTCAAGTGAACATCTAATAAAGAGGAATTATTATTAACACTGTCTAAATTTCTTTTTCCTAATGTGAATGTGGATTGATACAATTGTTGAAAACAAGACTTAAATGAGAAACACCCAACCAGGTGATAGAATCTTGGAAAGTTTCAAGGCTTCTAATATTCTACAACCTTTCCCCAAGTATTCTTGCTTCTTTGTAGTTGATTAACTAGTATATGTCAAATTGATTTTGATTCCTTTTAAGATAGTATTAAGTTACAAAGACATAATTTCCCTTTCTGTATTTGGAAATTCATAAATTCCAATATTAAGACTGCTAGAATATCAGAAGAAATTTGGTTACCAAATATTATACAAATCATAAATATATACATTATGTCTGGAGAATTAATATAACTAAAGTTTTAAAAATATAGTCCAACATCAACTTAATTTTTCGGACAAATTTAACTTGTTATATAGAATATAATCTGTTTATTAATATAAATTTATTACTCCTCTATCAAGCACTGCTAGTTTCTATTGCATTTTATTTTATGAGTTCTAACAGAATTTCTAGCTACCATTTCAACTTTTGTTTCAACGTGTTAACTGTTTTTTTCTTGTTTAGGATGGTATAAAATCAACTTCTTCTTTAAACCTAAAAGGAAAATCTATTCACACCTTAAGATCCAGCTCTGTTGATCATTACTGAACGTGTGCTTAAGAAAAGCAGGTTCAGCATACCCAAAGACCGAGGAAAGAGCTCAATAGGAAATGTCACTGATTCACTTCAACCAAAACTGAAGGACAGATTGATTTACCTTCTCTTAGGCTGTATTTAACACATACACATTCAGTATATACCAGTCAATAATTTTGTATATATTTATAACATTATACAATGTGTGATGAAGATGAAAAATAGCTTAAGTAACTATAAAAATTCCTAAGATATATATTAAACATTTCAATGAAAAACTGGAGTATAAGTATTCTATTCTGAACTTCATGTTGAATATAAAAAATTTGTTTTCTTTGAAGGAGACAACTTCCATAGATATTTGCAATTCATATAGAAGGTAGTATAAGATAAATAAAACACAATATGCAAAATTATTTTTACTATGTGAGAGTCTTATCTATTACCTCATTTTATAGGATATTAGTAAAATTAATGTTTCCAAGTAACAAATAATTTATCATATTAGTATAAATCAAAATCAGGTACAAAAGCATCTATTGCTTCTTGATTATTTTTGGTGAGTTAATGAATAATACTTTCATTTTTAAAATGTAATCTTTGAGTTTCCTTTTAGTCCTAAACTGTTATTACTATTATTAAAAATCTGCAAAAGTAGTAGTAAAAACTGTTCCTATTTTGATTATAAAATGAAACATTGTAATATTTTAATTTTATCTTAGGTGATATGTGACATAAAATTGTTGATACTTTGCATTTCATATAATCTTGATGTAGCACACATGGTAGGTGAATGAGTAAAAGTCTGTGCTACAATTATGGTATAAAGTGTTATATTAAATATTATAAAATATTCTGTGAAATACCTTCTAAATATTCCTAAACTCTACTCAGAGTCCAGTTGGTGATGATGTTGGTCATGATGAGATGATGGTAATTGCAAATACAGATTTCTCATTTATCTTGAAAGCAAGTTGTATTTCTTTCTTACTAAATGAGCACAAATCTGGTAGAATAAGCTTGTGAGATTCACCAAATTTATACCACCAAAGTGACACCAAACGATGAGAATAGATGTGCAGAGATGGAAGATGTTCGCAACCAGTAAAATTCAAGGGGCTGATCTATAAAGCTGCCAATTATCATTTCATGAAACAGACTAGAGACGCAGAAGGTAGCCTTTGATAAAAACATTTTATGACTGAATCTAAGAAGGCATTGGTCAGAGTCAGTATCCTAGGCAGTCTGGGGAATTTTATCCTCATTTCTTAAGGAAAAGGAAACAACAAAACTGTTAACACTGCCAATTTTTTTTTCATTTTTTACATTAAAAATATACTATTCAAATTTTTCTTTGCCTGAGGTTCTCATTTCCAAATTTTATTTTCTTTAAACCCTTTACAGAAAGTGATTTTTAAATGTAGTACAGGTGGCTGGGCAAATCAATATTTAAGTATAGAGAAAAGAACCTTAAAGCAGTCAATTATTACATGAACAGTCTTATCTATTAGTTCTTAAAACTGAGTTTTGTACAACATGTCACCATCCAAACTCTTTCCAGATCAACCCTGCAAAGGCCTACCCATCCAAATGTATATTCATGTTTTATTTTTAAATCCTTGAAGAACAATTCTACAACACAAAATGTGGATATGTGGTCTTCCACTGGATTGTGGTTAACACACCAAGGAATTATACTCTTAGAGAAAACTGACTCATACTTTCTCAGTAGCTAACAATTGCTGGTTGTGTGTCCAACTCCCCTTTCCATAATGGGATTTGCTCTGCCTGGGATTACACAGTTAGAATGCATGCTGTTACAACTACTGTAAGTTCATGTAGGCACCTTCCCTGGTGTGTCTGGAAGGCACTACTTTCTTGAAGTCATTCACCACTTCTGGCTCTCCCATCCTTTAAGTCTAAATGCTATGCCCTTATAATCAAGACCCAAGAAAATTCTATGAAATCTAAGAGTACCATCATTACTGTAATAATTGATAGCTCTCCCCCAAACACCCATGTGTTAAGAACTCCCCTTAAATGGGCACTATTAGGAGCTGGTGCAAGTTTTAAAGTTTAACTTGTTGAATTGAGCAATTAATCTGCTCAACTGAGAAATCGATAGTGTGAATCTGTACTTTTCCTTTCCCCATCTGCTGCATATTGACTATTGGTCCTTGGGCTCACTGTAAGAGTAGCTTTACTTAGCCATTCTCTGTCAATGCCATTTGGCATCCAAACCTGAGTCCTGAGAAATTCATTAAACAATCTTGACCTTGGACATCCATAGCTTTGAGCCATAAACATAGTTTATAAAATAAAAAATCTGAACAATTATAGAAAATTGACTAAGACATAATATGGATATACGCATACATGCTACAGAACACTAGTTTACATTACTTTTCTCTTCCTCCAGGTAAAAATCACATAGACCTAACTGCATTTGCACTAAGATGTCAATCAATCTTTCTAAGAGTAGGGAGCCATACACACTTAAATTCCATTATATAGATTACCTTCAAGAAGATTCTTGTATATTTAATCTCCCAAACAATGATTTGTGAGCACTTTCATTAAGGATATGGGAATAGCTATGCACTCTCAGAAAACAATGCACTATTGTTTTCAACAATCAACCCTGCATTATTCACAGACATATTCGTGTCTGTGAATTTATCAAAGTTATTAAGCACTTCTTACATGCTAAGTGCTATACCTTTATCTAGGAAGATGATACTGTATTAACAAAGTATATAAGGCTGGCACAGGACAGCAGGCAGTCAGGATGGTAGAAGAAGCTATTGTATACTTTACTTAACATGATCAGAAGAATTAATAATGATGTGAAGCAATTCACTTAGAGAACACATAGAATGAACCTTGCTTAATTTTTAACATTTATTTGTGTGTGCCCCTATATGTGCACATTCATGTCTATGCATGTATGTGCATATTATCTATTCATACACCAGTGGAAGTCTGAAGACATCCTGCTAAAATAATTTCTGTCCTTCCATTATGTGTGGATTGGGGATCTAAAACATGTTGGGAAACTCCATAGCAATCACTTTTATGCTCTAAGCAATCACAGTGGTCTTTCATCCTCTTTTACTGAATACATGGGCTACAGAACTCATGTATGACAAATCTATGTGGAAAAAATGTAAAGAAATGGTATACAGTATCAATTCCCTGAGCTAATGTTTACAGGAATTTTGTATTAAATACCAGAGTGAAAACTTCAGTAGAGATAATCAATATATCTGGAACACAATGTAATCAATTCATTTCAAATATTCTGAACCTTACTTTAATTTTTATTACATTTTTATCATTATGGGTGTATGTGTGTTTGTGCATGTGTGTGAAAGAGGACAACATATGGGAGCTGATTTTCTACTTCTTACACATGGGTTTGAACTCAGGTCTTCAGGCTTAGTGGCAAGCTTCTTCAGCCATTGAAGTGTCTAGTCTATACCACTATGTAGTTTTTTAAGATATATGGAGCAAATGAATAATGCAAGAATTCAAAAGAAATACAAAGAATACAAAGATGCATAATGCAACATAGAGCTTTTACCCTCCTAATATTATCCTGAATAGAACAACTAAAGACATCGAATATCAGTGTGCCCAGTCATGTATCTTAGAGTATTTGAATAACTGATAGAGTGCACAAATTTATGCAAATAATGTATAAAAATTAGCTAGTGCATGGAAAGTTCATAACATTATATAGAAGCAGCAATTGTGGAGTTGTAAATTAAGATCACTGAATGCAACTTATGAAGGTCACAGTGCAAGTTTGAGTGACATGGAACAAGGGATTGAATTTTTTTGTTAAGCTATTTCTCTACTGTATCTTGAGGATATGTAAATGTACACACACACATACGTATGTATATCATAAAACATAAGTTTATAGGAATAGATGAGGAATTCGCACCTAAGAAGCATTAGTCTTTTGGAAACTATAACATCTTCTTAAATAGCATCTTCAATGGCATCTTAAAAATGTAGTTAAAGTAGTTGAACACTATCAATAACATCTTGTATTAATATATGAATAAAAAGAAGGTAACTCTCTGAAAAAGGAAAAGTCCTTGTCCCACATATGAAAGGTTAAACAGAAATTGTCCTTAAAATATTTAAAAGCCGAAGCATCATATTATCGAGAAATAATGATATCTTTATCTACAATGTTTTTAATTTTTGCATAAAATTTTGTGGCTTATATAGGCTGACTCATTTACCTATGAGAAACAAACAAAAAAAGTGTTGAAATTGCTGTTTGGTAAAGATCTGAACCTCTGAAAGTTTCAATAATATTAAAAAGTTTAAATAAAGTTTCAAGTTGAGATTTAAAAAAACTCAACTTTTTAATGACTATGAGGCCAAATGTCTCAAGGATTTGATTCAGAAAGTGAATATAGCCAACATTATTATTGAATTTTAAGGATCAAAGAAGTCAAAGATATAAGAATTCATCTATTTTCTCCATTTTATAAGTTTCTCTCTAGTAGACTTTTTACCATCCATTTTCAAACATCCCACCCAGCATTTCTAAAATTTCCCAAGGGAAATAATATGGACTTAAATTAAAGGCATACAACAATTCTCATATCTAGCAACTTTTTGGAGATCACAGCAGTGAGGGAGATATGAGCCTATAAACTGCCTTGGGACACAGCAAGCAGAAAAATAAACTCTGGCTTCCATTTTTAACCATTCACATTCAGAGTAAAACCACAGGATCTGGTGAAAGTTATGATCCCATATCATGAAACTTTCTATTTTTCCTGTGTTTAACTCGGTTGTGGATTGGGTCCACATAAAGCATAGTAACATTTGCTGATGTCACAGGTGAAAAAAACTGACCTTCACAGATTTTCTCTTAGAAATCACTGATGTTCTGTCTCACTGAGAAATTATAATCTACAAAATCACAAACATTTGAGGCAGTATTCAAGGGAGACAAAAAGAACATAACTTCAAAGTGGACATATTTGCCTACTTTTAAATTGTTCATGAGATAACATTGACATAATGTGTAAGTGTTCTAACCCTACCTTTGCAGATCTGAAATTCTCTGACCTGTGAAACTGAAGAGGAAAGATCAATTTTATTTTTTTCTTATTAATTCACAAATACATTCTGAACAGCAATTCCTGAGCTTTACAAAATATCAATACAAAGTTATTCAGTCAAGCTGCACTGTGAAACACTGATCTTCCATTTCTCTTCTCTCTATGCTGACATAATCTACTCATTACTTTTGTAATTTTTTAATCTCTAATTTATCTTGACTGTTTTCATACTCTTATGCTGAGAATGAATAGAGAATTATTGGATATTGAATATATATGCAAAACTTTAAAACCACGTAGGATGATTTGTAACTAAAGCAGCTAAAACTGTATTTAAAAACTAAAGAAATCCTTTTGATATTTAGATTACTTGAATGAATAGTTACAATAAGCTTGTGGCTAAAACTTGCTTGTAATGACAGATAAAAATGGGAGGCCTTACCTTGTTGGAGAAGGGAATGGGGGCGTGGTGAGGGGGGGGAAGTCTGGGGAGTGGGAGGAGGGAAGAGAGGGGTGATCTGTGGTTGGTATATAAAATGAATTTTAAAAGTTCTTTAAAAAATGGAATATGCTGCCACTTTTCCTAACTCCCAACAAAGAAGATTGTGAGGATCACAATAGCAATGTATGTGGAAAGTATGTAATATTGGAATTTTGTACAAAGCCATTCCTACTTAAAAAAATATGATCTATTTCTTTGAGAACCCAGTGAATTAAAAAAAAAATGGTCTTGCTTGCAGTCCTTGATTCTCTCTTTCAGTCAATGGTGATTCAAGCTAAAACTTGGCTTTGCAATGAGGACAATGCTTCCTTTCGTTCATCTATGGCCTTTATTCTGCATTTTCTTGCTAATACCGAAGATATTTGTGTTCTTCTACTTTGAGTAATTCTGAATGTCAATATTTCAGAAGTCGGAAAGTTCAAAGATGTCTTAGATATATATTGAGGTTCCAATGATGATAAAATCTACACAAATTAATAAGGTATAAACACAAATAACATAGCAGGGAATTGGTTTTTGCTGTTTTCTTGAAGAGTGGGAAGTCTGAGGTAATCTTGAAATGAAGGGAAAGGATTTCAAGTGAGAGGTGCTATTAGAGGACAGTGACAGGGACAGGGACAGGGATGGGTAGAGGCAGGGATGGGTTAGAGGCAGGCATCTGCAACTTATTGAAGAAGGTCTAATGCCTGACTTTTTTGAAATAAGTTACTGAAAATGGAAGCAATGGGAGAAAGTTCATTACAAAATTGTTTCTATGATAAGATTCTGGGAAATGCGGTAGAAAGCTTACCTTTTGTACATAAAAAAAGAAATACATGCAAAGCCAGAAACTATGTTGGCGTCCAAAGCTTACCCTGTGAACAGAAGATATAAATATATTCTTAAAGATATGCTCAGATATTGTATATTTTTCCTATATGAAACGTGCAGAACACTGACAGCAGGCTAGGAAATATAGCGTAACGTGCACTTAATTCGCTATAAACTTCTTAAACAAGGTAAGACTCAATCACAGGAATACATACCTCATCATGTGAAAAGAGTTAAGGAATAATTTAAGATAGTATTATTTAGTTAATGTAGTTTAGAGAAGTAAGATTTCATCACTGCTTATGGACAGATAGATTTACAGTACTATAGATATACTACAGTAGTATATGTAATATATATATATATATATATATATATATATATATATATATATATAAATAGGTAGTATAAAGCTACCTATCCATGAGCAGTAACATGTATCTAAGTTTTATTGAAAATCTAGAATGTTTTCAGCAAGCATGAGAAGATTTTGTTTCACACAAACCAAAACAATTATTTCAATAAGCATTATAACAATTCCCCTAACAAATGAAGGAACAGCTGTGAAGAACAGGCTTACACCAAACTAATTCTCTGTAACATTACCAGGAAGAATACTTTGTCTTTCTCAGTTTGCCATCTACTCTTCTGACTTATAATACTGGAATGAATTCTTACAGTTAAAAATGTCAAATAACTTATTCATATGTGATGATAATATAAAATATTAATCTTAAAACTATGCAACTGATTAGATTAACTATATTATGCAAATTTATTAAGGCTATAAATTCATTTAATTGATCATATTAAACATGATATTTTTAGCTAATATTTGTACCTGTCCTTGTTAGAGATTAATGCCATCCATATTTGGGGAGTAAGTAATGTATGCCTTTGTGTTCCACTGAATTCACTTTTATTATTGTTTAACACTTTCAAAACAGTCACTATTCTACTTCAGGAGCAGCAAGCAGATGATTGAACATGGTGATCTTAAATGCTCTTGATTTGGAGAATACTTAGAACAGATGCATTAGAATGCTATGTCAAATTATTGTATTAAAAGCAATCTCTAGACTCTAGGAATATGATTCTAAGAGTTTTATATATAAAGATATTAAATAAAATAACAAAACTTCCTAAAATACATAAAAGTAATATTTCAACTTATCAGAATTCCAGAGACTTAATCAGTTTAGCCAAACTTCATATTTACTTGTTTCATGCTCCACTCTATGGAAAATAATGCTCCTATTAGATACAATGAAATAATCATTAAAAATCCAATGCCTAGAATGTTTTATTTATTTTGGAGTTGTTGGACAATGAGGCTCATAGACCCATAAACATTACATCATGTTACCATTCCTATTGTTAGCCCCCCAGACCTTAAAGTTTGGGAGGCAGCCAGGCAGTGGGACCGGTCCGGTGCTCATTGCATGAGTTGGCTGTTTGAAACCTGGGGCTTATGCAGGGTCGCTTGGCTCAGCCTGGGAGGAGAGGACTGGACCTTCCTGGACTGAGTCTACCAGGTTAATCTCAGTCCTCAGGGGAGGCTTTGTCCTGTAGGAGGTGGAAATGGGGCGCGGGGAAGGGGAGGAAGATGGGAGGGGGGAGAACAAGGGAATCCGTGGCTGATATGTAGAACTGAATTGTATTGTAAAATAAAATAAAATATAAAAAAAGGAAAAAAAAGAGTATATTACTAAAGACTTCTTATAATCAGATTATAGAACATGGTGAGATCAAGCTGTTGCAGCCCTAATATTCAAAATGTTATAGGCCTGGTATTTCCATCTCTACTGGCTTGCTTTTATAGTGCCTGAAGATGGTATGCAAGCTAACAGAGGAGAAGAATAATCATCTGCCATACGCTGCTATGAACTCTCCAAACTAGAAGGCCTGGCCTAGCAAGGCATGAGGACTGTTGCTATAACAGAACTGACATCATTGGAATAGTCAACCACATGCAAATTGGATCTAATTCTAGCTGCACAAGCTGAAACTCATATCTTGCACCAATTTTGGGCCAGGAATCTATGGCTAGACTGATCATTCTACTCAAGGAAGAACCTACTCTTATTGTGTTATTAAATAGAGATAGTACTAAACTGACCCCTGATGATTTATTTTTACATCCATAGGTGAATGCATTTCTCAACTCACATGTGAAAAGCTTTTATTTGTGGTAAATAATGATCGACATATAAACTCACAACTGGCAGAGTTACAAAGAGTATATTTACGTACAAATTGCATATAGGTTAGAACACCAGATGCCAAAACAGTGCAAGCACAAATCAGATCATTACATAATTCAGCTTAGCTAAAAAATTGACATACATAATGAATATCTTTTGCAAGCTGTGAATAGACTGGTGGTCTACACCATTGTGTTCTCCATGTTGGTGGATTTCTGTAATGGGACAGTATTTGGGGAAGTTACTGAAGCAAAACATGTGTGTGTGTGTGTGTGTGTGTGTGTGTGTGTGTGTGTGTGTGTGTGTGTGTGTTTAAAACAAATGATAATCAAAATCAGTAAAATTTTCATGGTCATAAACTTTAAAGAATTATGCTTCAAATATTATTTTGCTTAGAAAATCTTCAAAAATGACCAAAAGTCTGACACAGATTAAATAAATGTATAGCTGGCAATGTAATGTCTCTTTACTTACTAAGAAATGAAAATATAAGTTCTTTATACAAACAATTACAAATATGTATGTAATTTAAAATATGAACAAGAATTAAAATTACATGCCCAGCCACCCCCCAAATAATGAAATTCTCTTATGGATTTATTACAAATATTCAGGATGGTAGATTTCTATTATCACTAAAAGGCACATGTTTATTTCAAATTAGTGTCTAATATTTTGATCAGATGTTAGAGTAAATTCAGAAGACCCACTTCTGAGGAATATAAGATTGTGCATTTTAACTTCAAGAGAACAAGGCATTCTCTGTGAACACACCAGCTGGTCAGGCCAAGGACCATAGGGATCTTGACTGAAGACCTTCACCCCCAGTCTCTTCCAAAGCCAAGTTTCAAGCTTAGCAGCAGAACACCTGCTGTAGCCTTCCTTCACCCAACTCCTGTGGATCTAGGAGACCTTGGCCTCCTAATCTCCCTCCCCCTACTGGTTGCTTTACTAAGCCTTCAACTGCAGCAGGCACACTCTACAATCCCACACACCACTCCTGCCAAGGAACCATGCAGGCTGACTGCAGATGCTCATTTCTCCCTCTGTTCCCCCAGACCCAATGCTCCCAGACTCATCCCCAGCTCTACAACAGAACAGCTACTACAGTCTCTCCTTTTTTCTCTGACCCAAACCCCAACAGATACAAATATCTTCTCAAACCTGCTTTCCCATTATCAACTCATTATTGCAGCATCCCAAACCCACAGGCATTCCCTACAAACACACTGTCTGAGCAGACCAGGGAAACAGAAGAAAAAGAAACCAAAAAACAAAACACCCACCAACAAAGACAAATCCAGAAATCAGCACTTAGACTAATAATCATCTCATTATCATATGCCAAGATGACAAAATAAAAGCAGAATCAATGACAGTTAAAGCAATATATCTCCTCTAGAGTCCAGCAACTCTATCGCAACAGGCCCTGAATAATCAAATATATATACTCAATGAATACATTAACTCTCATCATAGAGCTTTTATCCAGTACCTGATGGAAGCAGATGCAGAGATTCTCAGCTAAGCACCAGTTTGAGCCCCTGGAGAGCAGGATAAGAGAAAGAAGAGGGATTCTATGAGCAAATGCATCAGGATAATGATGGGAAAACCTGCAGAGACGGCCAAACCAAACTAGTAAGAACTCATGAAAGTGGGATCAATGGAGCCTGCATGGGACTGGACTAGATCCTCTGCATGGCACTACAGTTGCAGAGCTTGATCTGCTTCGGGGGTTCAATCTATCCCTGCCTGGGACATGAGTGAGCTTTTTGGAGCCCACTACTTATGACTGGACACCTTGTGCAGCCTTTAGGCAGGGGGAAAGGCTTGGACTTGACTCTATTGGATGTGCCTCCATGGGGGAGGGATTGGGATGGGTTTGGAGGGGGAGGCTGGGGAGGTGGGAGGAAGAAAGAGGGGGGTCTTTGATTGATGTGTAAAATGAACGAAACATTTTCTTAATAAGAAAATTTAAATACCTTAAAACTTGTCTGTATGTCCTTAAAAAGTAAATCAAAAAAATATTGTAAAGAAATCCAGGTACACACAGAGAGAGAGAGAGAGAGAGAGAGAGAGAGAGAGAGAGAGAGAGAGAGAGAGAGAGAGAGAGAGAGAGAGAGAGAGAAACTGTAGTAGGAAATGCAAAAATCTCTTAAAAGAGTACAAGAAAACAACAACACAGTGAAAGACAACAAATAAAACTGTTTAATGCATGAATTAATACATGAAAGAAATAAATAGAAGCAATTAAGAAAACCAAAGCTGAGGGAATTTTTGAACTGAAAAATTTAGAATGAGTGCTACAAAGGCAAGCTTCATCAACCGAATACAAGAGAGAGAAGAGTGAATCTCAGGTGAAGACAAGATAGTAGAAATGGATACCTTGACCAAAGAAAATATTAAATCTATAAGACTCCTGACATAAATCATCCAGGAAATCTGAAACATGTTATAAAAGAACAGATCTAAGAATAATAGGAACAGAGAGGAAACCCAGCTCAAATTCACAGAAAATGTTTTTACAAAATCACAGAAGAAAATGTTCATAATCCAAAGAGAAAGATGCCTATGAAGGTACTAGAAGCAGAAAGAACAACAAATCGTTTGGATAAGAATAGGAAGTCCACTTTGCAAATGATAATAGACGTATTGAAGATACAGAACAAAGAAAGAATTATGAAAGCTGCAAAGAGAAAAGACCACATAACATATAAGAACAGACCTATTAGAAGTAGAATAGATTTTTATAGGTGAACTTGAGGTTTGGGATGGGACAGGAGGATCAGGTGGGAAGATGAAGAGGAGATGAAGTTCAGGGAGGGAATGCACAGAGAGACAGCTTGTACTAAGGTGCATTTGAGGGATAGTATGGAAACTTAGTGTAGTTGAGTCTTCCTAAAATACATGAAATAGAACATAGTGAAGTCTCCAAATAATGAGTGAGACAGAGTCCCATCTGGCCATCTCTTGTGAACAAATGAGGCTTCCAGTATCCAGACTTGGTTACATTCAATTCAGTTGTTGGCTGAGGGGTCCCATGGATATCCCTACAAAAACCAAGACTATTGCCAAGACAATAGTTTGCTCTCCATAAACTGAGAGTAAGGCCCCATTACTGAAGCCAATACCCACACTAGTCATTGAACATGCAGAAGGCCAGCTGATGCCTACATAGAACCCTCACCCCTACATTCTACTGTCTTTGGTACAGGAAGGTATTGTGCAGCACAACCAAAGAGAAAGGAAAACACAAACCAGCCACAAAAGTCTTTCATCCATAACCTGTCTTTCCTGCGGGATATGCTAGGGCAATGGTAGCAAAAAACTTGTGAGAGGAAGCAAACACGGTCTAATTTGACTCAAGGTCCACTCCGCCAGATGAACCCATACCTGTCCTTGCTTGAGTGTCCAAGAATCAGAGATTAGTTAGACCTGAGATCTAGGGTAAAACCAAATACTACTGGTCTAAAACCAAACCAAACCAACAAAGGTAATGATAAATGATTCCTAATGATATGAAGACATACTCAGATCAACACCTTACTCAGTCAGCATCAGAGAAGCTTCCTGTTGCAGTAGATGCGAACAAATACAGAGAACCAGAGCAGAATATTATGCAGAGAGTGAGAATGAAACACAGGAAATAGGAGGCTTCTCAAAAAAATCCCTTCTCTTAGAGCTCAGGGAACCCTGTGGGAAAGGAAATAGAAAGAGTATAAGAAGTCAGAAGGCATGAGGGACAGCCAGAGAACAAGACCCTCTAAATCAACCAAGTAAAGCTCACATGAAATCATAAAGACTGGAGCAGCAAGAATGGGGCTGACTAGGGTCTGAGTCAGGTCCTCTGTGCATGTAATTTGGGCTTGAAGATTGTTATTCTTATGGGATGCCTGAGTTGTGAACAAGTGGGTGTCCAGTTCTTGTGATTTCTCTTGGGCCTCTTTTTCTTCTATTGGTATGCAACTGCTATGTGATGGTTTCTGTTTTTTTATCTTATTATTTTTAATTTGGCTAAAAAGAAAATTGAGTTTATTACAGAATAATAACTTTAAGATGACAAAACATCCTTAGGTAATCATTGTAAATCTACAAAGTTGACCACACGCAGAACAAAGTGTGTAAAACATGCAACAATGTAAGCTCTTGATGTGAACATGTTGGTAGTTTGCATTTCAAGATATATCTTGACTTTCCTGATGAACAAAATTCCTGTTAGTAATGTTTATTCATTATTTTGTGCTATTGATTAATAACAAGTCTTCAATTTTGAAACTTCTTGGAGGAAAAGAATTTAAGAGAGTAAGTGAGGAAAAAAAAAAACTTTTAAAAGCCCTCAGAGCCAACGTTTCCTTCAAGGTTTCCATATCACTTTCCTTCTTACAAAGAAATCCTGATTCATACTTTCTGATTAGGAAGAAGTTCTGTGTGATTTCCCTGCAGAGGAAGATCATTCCTGGAATCAAAGTCCCCAGTTAGTGTGTAGAGCAGCAAGTAGAGGAGGTTCTCTCAGATCAAATCTAAGCAGGTGCAGATTCCTGGTTAGGAAAAGAAAAGTCTTACACTGGTCCACAAGGAAAGCAACCTCCCATAGTCCTAAATACTTACATTTTTTTTCCTTTTAGCTCAGTTGTGAATATTTATTTAAATGGAGAAAATGTGAGATTTTATTTTCATCTTTAAAAGTTTATAAATAAATCCATGTGTCAAATTGGAGACTTCTTTTACCTTCAATAATTAAATTTTAAAAACTCAAATCTTATTAAAGAATTCAAGTTTATTAATTGAAAACATTGTGATTATGCATTTTAAAGTAATATTAACATTTCTGTTTAATTTTTACTGCTTTAATCCATGAACATAATTAATAATTCTGTTACTCATGGGACCTAGTTCCTTGATCTGGATAATGAATCATTTATAAAGGAATGAGCCCCAGGGAAGTAAATTAAATTATTCTTCTACTCTATGCAGAAGATGGCTAAGATATTTTAGATTGGAAAATATTTTTGGTGGGTCACATAAACTCCTGTGGGTATATTAACTTTCAGCTACACTTGAGTAAGTGTAAGCCTTTTTAATTGGAATAAGAAAACAAATTATAATTTTAAAATTTTCAAAATCAAATGGATACCAAGTGCTTCAACAACACCAAGAATATTATGCATATATATATATATATATATATATATATATATATATATATATATGTATGTATATGTATATAAAATCCATTTATATGAAAATATATCGTGTGTGTGTTTGTACAAGCTTACAATAAGATAAGTATCATGCATACAGGAAGCTATTCTCCATGTAATCATGAGGGCTTGAGATGGGATTTTTAGCATCAATGTTAAAAGACAGATGTGGTATGTAACTGAAGTAACAGCACTTGGTGGCCAGAGAAAAGAGGCACTCTGGAACCTTTGGCAAGTTAGTCTAGATGAATTAATAAACTAAAGGTTCGAGGACAGAGTTCATCTAAAAGGGAGTGTAAAAAAAATAAAATAGAGGCAGACACTAGACAGGAAATGCTGGCCAACAAATCATGTTACTCACATACATGAAAATCCCCATGCACACACATTCTGCAAACTCCCATGAACACAAAGATTATACATATGAACACATATAAAGTATTGGTAAGCATCAGTATGGATAAATAAAAAGATACAAAACTAACTCAGACAAAGATATAAATTAGGTTACGGCTATAGTAGTAGAAACAGACTGATATGTAAATACTGAATACAGTTTGAAATCACAGTGGCAACATGCTTCTATTGTTCCCTAGGTCATTATTGGAGGCAAAGTTTTCTTTCCATTTCATTGTCATTGGAAGAATGCTTTGGGTCACATTCTGACATCAATGCAGAAAGCATGACTTTTAGTATGTCTGGAAATACTACCCTGCCAGGCAGGTAGTGGTGAAAAACTCTTGTTTTATGATGAAAGTATGTTTTAAAGGTGTATTTAAGATCACTTTAGATGTATTTAAGTTCACTTTAAGAAATATCAAATTGATTTGCATTAGTATTTCAACACTCAGCAAGGAGGAGCGTAGTAGATTAACTTTAATCTATGATTTTCTCAAGCCTAGTTAGCTTCATCTTCTCCTAATGCAACCCTCTTCCAACTTATATTTTCACATATTGCTTCCAATAAGCTTCACTTAGGCTTTTTAAATTCTTTAAAAAGTCAGTAGGATTTTGTTCCCCCTCTTCAGAATTTTACTATTTAGAAGTGGGAATTATGTTAAAAACATTCTAATGATAGAAAAATGCAAAAGATTTGCAAACAAAAATATCCTCTTTAGGACTTATTTTTCTTTGCAGAAGTAACCACTACTAACAATGTCATGTTTACTACTCTTTTAATTATATTTTAAGTTAATTCCAAACAAAATGTATGGAGCTATGGCTTTATTTTTGTATAAAACAAAGGATGGTATGTCAAAAATTTTGATGGATTTTTAATGCACTTGGAAGCCAAATGAATAGTCAAATGCTAATATATGACACAATCCAAAATAGTAAATACAATGTAGTAAACACAACCTAATAGCACAGTACAATGCCACATACGAAAATGTATTGTTTTGAATTTTGCATAGGGAAAAATTTTAATTTCACCCATTGATAACCATTATTTTCCTAAAGTCTATGATTGCTTTGTTCACATAGAGTATATGAAAGTCCACTTTTTTCCATGATTTTAATTTTCTGTCACTCTCTACAACTCAGTTTCTCCATGGCAACTATTTACATAGACTTTTGGGTGTATTTATTTTATAATTGACTTTTGACATTGAAACAACTAAATTGACCTCTTATCTTTTGACACTGGAAGCTGAAGTGAGTCACAAACATGATGAATTGAAAATTTATGTTGTACTCTTTCAGTGAGTAACTCACATGTCTAGAAAATCCAGTATGGAAAGAAATGTCATTATGCTTGGCATAAAATATTTAAACCTGCACATTCAATTTGTATATTATGATCTGTGTGTTCAACATAGTTATGCATATGTCCATATTCTGTACATTAAAAAGTGAAAAGAAAATTGTTCACTATATTTATGAAGTATTTATATGGTATGAAATATGAGGAAGGAAAAAAAGTGTATGAAGTGAAAGCTAAAACTATATGTTAAATGCCAAGAAAGCATTAAATATACAACAGATTTGTATGCATACCTCAGTATGAAATATTAAAAATTTTAAATAGTTTTTAATTTTATGTCCATTTGTATATTTGACAATGTAAAGAGTAATTCCAGCAGATACACAGTCAGAGTGATGATATACTAGCACTGGATATTTTAATATTCAAAACACATAGGTAGAAAAACTAAAGATTGGCTTTTCAGAGCAAACACTCCATGAACAGGATGCTTATTTGAATTTCTCATACTACAAATGGAATACCATCCATTACTTGAGAATCAATGGCATAATACAGCATTCACTTGGCATGCTAAAATCAAATTGTTTATGCCACAGAAGATTATAAATCAATTCAGTTCTGCTTCCAAAAGCCAAAAGTTCTTTTCTTAAACTCTCAGCTTTCTTTATTCGCATTCCTCTTTTCCATTTCTCATCATATGTTGTAAGATGGTATGTCCAGAATTTTACAAGGCTCATGAAGTTTTCTGAGTATATTTTACACATTAGTTTGATTTAAATTAATCTTGTAATATTAAATAGTATTTTAATGAAACAAATGAATAACACTTATAATATGATGTGAGCCTTCAAATTCAAATCCTGATACAGTATTGATTTTCAATATGTAAATCCCTTGTTACAGAAAATAGATTCTGTACATTTCAATATTCAACCTACTTATGTTTGCATACAGACTGTGTTATCCTTCATTTATAAATATCTCATTGATTATCTTTCCAGAACACATTTAATTTAAACTGTTTTACATGATGAATAGTACTATCATATTTTCCCTAAAACCATATCTGGTGAGTTTTCCACTTTTCACAACTGATGGGAAAAATATTCCTGAATCTTTTTTTGTTGCTTTTTTCCTTTATGCTATTATTATTTTTACCTCTTTTCCTTTAAAGAATAAGCACAAAAGGCCAAAAGCAGAAAAGGAAGAAGTTAGAGCCTTTTAGTGGTCAAATGTCAAATATGGAATCTCAAAGTTTATTTGCAAACTACTGTCAGTTGTATGAACAATGTTAATTGTTAAGAAAAACATGGGATGAGGGGGTGGGTCAGGGGAAGACTGAGGGGGAACAGGAGGAAGGATGAGAGGGGGATCTATGTTTGGTAAGTAAAATGAATAAAAAATTTTAAATAAAAATTAAATTAAAAAGCAGTATTTACATTTTCATTTAAAAGAACTAATACCTTTAAATGGTTGTCTTAAAATTACCCTTTATATTTACCAATATGCACAAGAAATCAAGATAAGTTGAATGATTAAATTTTATTTAAAATAGTATCTTTTTTTATTTAAGCTTTCTTAAAGTTCCTAAATAATGCATAAGTAAAGGCATAGCTCTGTGTAAGCAGGATTTGTACATATTTTTAAGCTCAGTCTTCATAAAATGATGATTGCTGATTAGTAGATTAAAACTGATTTCTTCCTGAGTATCACTGAAGAGGCCTTACCTCTCACATGTATAGTTCCCCCTCATATTTTTTTGTAGACAGATATTTTCTTATAATCTTCTTTAGAAAAAGAGTACCAACAATTTAATGTTATACATAAATTTTCTTTTGGGCTTATTTTTAAATATTATTGTATCTGAGGAGGACTATTTCTGTGTGTATGTGTGTGGGGGACGTGTGTGTGTGTGTGTGTGTGTGTGTGTGTGCATATGAGTGTGCTGTAAGTACATGTAGAGGACATCAGGAAATCTTGTCTTCCTCAATTGTTTTATAGCAAGACTGGGATTCAGTGATTGGCTAAGCTGTCTGGCCATTGAGCTTCAGAGATTCTCCAGTCTCACACCCATCCTTCCACTATGCAGGGACTTTTGAAGTTACAGTAACTATATTTTACAAATGATATGGCCTATAGGTGGCCAGAGAGTGGAATGTAGTGCTTTGAATGAAAATGGCCTATTTTGTGGTAGCACCCATGCTACTACCACTGGTTCACCATGTCCTGGCGAGGGGCTGTGGATTAAAAAACAGAGACAAGAGACAGCGGGTCATTCACCCCAGCAGAACAGTCGAATGCCGTTTATTGGAGGGAGGAGGCCTTAAATACAGTCATTCTCCCCGCCCCTTTATTTTATTTTACCAATACCATTCAGTTCTACATAGCAGCCACAGATTACCTTGTTCTCCCCCTTCCTGCTCCCCTCCTCTTCCCCCTCCCCCAAGCCTACTCCCCATTCCTACCTCCTCCAGGGCAAAGCCTCCCCCAAGGACTGAGATCAACCTGCTAGACTCAGTCCAGGCAGGTCCAGTCCCTTCCTCCCAGATTGAGCCAAGCTTCCCTGCATAAGTCCCAGGTTTCAAACAGCTAACTCATGCAATGAGCAGCACTGCTTAGATGCCTCCCAAACAGATCAAGCCAATCAACTGTCTCACCTATTCAGAGGGCCTGATCCAGTTGGGGGCCAACTCAGCCTTTGGTTCATAGTTCATGTGTTTCCATTCGTTTGGATATTTGTCCCTGTGCTTTATCCAACCTTGGTTTCAACAATTCTCTCTCATATAAACCCTCCTCTTTCTCGCTAATTAGACTCCTGGCACTCTACCCGGGGCCTAGCCATGGATCTCTGCATCCAGATTCCTCAGTCCTTGGATGGGGTTTCTGGCACATCTATAAGGGTATTTGGCCATCTCATCTTATAGCACAATGGGAGAACCCTGGAGGGCAGAAGCTCCCTACTGATGATGTTCTACATTCTTGCATCTAAGCTGTTTACACCAAATGCAGGAAACACAAACAAAGAACCCTTTGTGAGCATTCAGGAAAAAGGAAACTGGCAGAGAATCAGCATAGGGAGGACATCTGGTCAAGGTCAGCAAGCAAGGCAACAGCTTTAGGGGGCCAGGTCCCTAGAGACCTAAATGAGTTCATATATTTAAATAAGTGATCCTCAGTTTGTGAAACTTACTATGAAATGTAGACAGCATGGTCATATCAGAGTAGATTGGGTTCATTATGAAATATAGACAGTATGTATGTCCTTGTGATATAGATAAAAAGATAGATTATTGAATCTACTTTTATAAGTCAATTACTAGTTTTAAATACTTTACATTGGATTGGATTTTTGTATATTGTATACAAATTATATATATTGAGATTGATATTGTTAGAAAATGCTATACGTATATTTCTAATCTTGTTCAAGATATTGTACTTATACAGTTCATTTAACAATATACTGTAATTTGTTAATCCATTAATGTTATTACCAACTATTAGGATATAAAGAAATAAAAGTTAATAGTTAGACATTACAATCGAACTTGTAGTCATATTAGGTATGTTTTCAAGGCCTAGCAGATATATTTTAGATAAACAGGTCATCTTCAAACCCTTCAGAGATCTACTGAATATGGCATTTAAAATGTTTTAATAACTTAGAAATTTTTTTCTTTTTTTATGACTATGAGACTGGCAGCACCAATCTACTTCAGAGAAAATATGGGCATTGTAGACACTGCATATGGAGTTAACTTTCATTGTGGCAAAAGTTAGCCACTGGACAACAAAGTATCCTCAAACTGCTGATAAACAGGACAAAATGGACAGACAGGACACTAAACAAAGGACTACCTATTCTTGCCAAGACAAATGTGGTTGTGGCTTTAACAAAAGGCATCTTCTGAGGACAGGACAATATGGTACTATCCGTGAAGTGGCCTTTGCAATCTGGAAGAGGTACAGTGCCCCTTTCTTCGAAGGTAGCTGAACTAGCAGTGGACCCATGGCTTCTCATATGCAGTGGAACAGCAACACAAACAGTTATTCTTGAAAGAGTAACTAAGCTGAGAGGGTCTAACCTCTCAATAGTAGACTGGCATTTAATAAAAGAGATAAAGCCACCCATAAGCTGAGAAGAATGGGATGCAGAGAAGAATGGGATGCTGAGATGAAGCCACACACACTGGCCAAGAAGAATGGACATCTAAATTAAAAAGAATCAACCCTAAATCATGACAGGACACTGGTGGAATTCAGTTGTTTCTGTTACATGGACTACTCTCACCGAAAATGAGGTTGAACTGTAAGCCTTTATGTACATCTTACTTCACAAATAAATCTGTCAGATACACTAAGCCTATAAGCTGAAGATGATACCCCAATGTTGTGGAGAAACCTCTGGTGACTGTCCAGGCAGCTGGCTGTTTCTATCAACTCACAATTTTTTGGAAGCCGCTTGCATGCACTTCCTGATTCTCTTTGTTTTTTTTTTTTTTTTTTTTTTTTGAGACAGGGTCTCTCTGTGTAGCTTTGTGCCTTTCCTGGAACTCACTTGGTAGCCCAGGCTGGCCTCAAACTCACAGAGATCTGCCTGCATCTGCCTCCCGAGTGCTGGGATTAAAGGCGTGCGCCACCACCACCCGGCTAACGTCCTGATTCTTTTAGGTAATATTTTTTCCTTCGTGGGTCTAATGGAGCTGAAGATTAGGTAGTTATAGTTACAGTTAGTTGAAGATTAGATAGTTATAGATTTCCTTGTTAAGAATTTCAGAAAAGAAACTCACTAAAGAGGTGTAAGTGTATAAATTTGAAAGACATAAGATAGTTCTCTGTTAGTAATATAAGTTAGGATAGAAAGTGAATCAGGTACATTTTGGACTTACCAAAATAGGATAATAGAATATTCTCTATGAGTTTGTGCCCCGGCCAACGGGGTCTCAACGGGGGTTCACTGGGGCCCTGAAGAATGTCATAGAGGGGTAGAAGATCAGCGGTAGGGAGTTTTAAGTATGGTCGAAGCCATTGAATGTCCCTGAGAAGTTTTTGAAAATCATTAAGGGTGGTAAGGTTATCTGTGCGCAGCTGGATGCTCGGGACCAAGACTCTATTGGAATGCAATTCAAGGCCCAGGTAACTAAAGGGCGTGGAGTGCTGGATCTTATCAGGGGCGAGCTGTAAGCCAGCAGCACAAAGCGCCTGTGACACATCTTGGAAGGTTGCTTCTAGGATGGAGGAGCTAGGGGCAGCCAAAAGAAGGTCATCCATGTAATGTAAGATATAAGTAGAGGGCCATTTTTGGTGTATGGGATCGACCGCCTGAGACACAAAGTTTTTGAAAGTTTAATCTTTCATTTCTGAAAGAATAATCTGTACAAGAGTGTGTTTGTGTGCAACAAAGGATGGGCTGTGTCCATGGGCATAAGTAAATGTCAGTGTAACTACTATTTCATACTTTTAAGGTAAACAAGGAAAATATCAGACGTTCACATGAGTGTATTTCCTGGTGATCAGAAATACAAACCTCATGCACATAAACTGTTTGTTGTTGCTGTTGTTGTTAACAGGAAATGTAAAAGACAGCAAGTGATTGTCAGTGGAAATCTAGGAAGCTAGCAAAGGGAAGTTCGAATGGTAGGGTCACTCTAGGTGGTTATTGTGAAAGATAGAGTGAGCCATTTCTACATGACACTCAAACATGACATGAGCGGCTGGCTGTGCTGTCCAAGTACTCACGTCTTTGCATCTTCAGAAGACAATTATCAGGCAGAAATTAGTGGAACTTCCTATATTAAGCATTGTAATTCATAACAGTACATCAGCTGTATTCCTGTGCTCAAGATTTGACTTGATGGTATTTTATTCAATTTCCAAAAATGCAAAATTTACCAACTTAGAGAGCAAGGAAGCACTGATTTCACATTATCACCTACACTCCAGGGAGGTATAGGATGTTTGCTTTAGTCTTCCCCACAGAAAATGTAACATTTGTACGAAGGGAAAAAAAAAAGCAAGAAACAACATAAAAGTTAAAATTGTAAAACATGTAATTTTAAACAGCACTCTTTCCACTCTAAGGGACTCATGATCTATAAAATACTATTCTGTAAAATTGATGAATTCATAAAGAACAGCAATGCAAGAGTTAAAATGAGGATGATGTAAGGAAGCAGCTAAATTAGAAGGAGCTTAAAATAACTTCCTTTTATACCCTTTGTTCTAAGTCACAGAACTAGTGTTATAGCTACAGAAAGTAAATAACATCTGCTTTTTCATACATTAATATTTATTTTCCAAAATTAATTATTTGGAAAAAAGGTCAATATAATTTTGTGAAGAGATTTACCCAGGTATTTGTCCAAATTACTGTGAAAATTTTCTTAGAAGTAAAAATACTGAATAGTGACTCAGTTTTGCCTATCTTCTAGAATTACAGACTAAATATAGGTACTTACTTTGGGGAGGTAATCAATACCTATATTATAATCTATATAGATTATAATTATTATATTGATTTTGTGCTTTTTACACTTTCATAAAAGTGCCATATTCAATAATATATTTCAGGTTTATAAAGCAGTCTAAATTTGTGATTATTTCACTATTACACTGCCCTAGCACACACACAAAAAGAAATTTTACAAGTATCTTTTTTTTATTTCATTGAAAACTCTAAGTATATATTATTTATAAAGTTTTCAAAGTACAACTGATAAATATATGGTCTTGTCATGAGATTAATTGCCAAAATTTTTAAGAATAAGTTTTATATTTAATACTTCTGCAATAAATGTTTCTTTACTTTTCTTTTTATAACTGAAAATAGACTTTTTTCTCACATAGTATATATCTTGATTATGGCTTCCTGTTCTTCTACTCCTCCCAGTTTCTCCTCAACTCCACTCCCATCCAGATTTGCTTCTCGCTGACTCTCATTCAAAAACAGATTTTTAAAAGATAATAATGAAGCATGATATAATACAATATAAAAGACAAGTCAAAAATAAACACATTGGGATTAAAAAACAAGCAAACTAAAAGGAAAGGGCCCATGAAAAGGCACAAGAAAAAGAGACTTTTGCACATTTAAGAATCCCATGAAAACACTAAACTGGGAATAATAATATATACACAAAGGATCTGTAAGGTAAAAAGAAGAAGAAAATATAAATAAAATAATAAGATGAAATTTAAAATGAACCCCAGTACTCAGGAGGCAAGAGGCAGGCAGATCTCTGTGAGTTCGAGGCCAGCCTGGTCTACAGAGCGAGCTCCAGGAAAGGCGCAAAGCTACACAGGGAAACCCTGTCTCGAAAAACCAAAAAAAAAAAAAAAAAGAAAGAAAGAAAGAAAGAAAAAAGAAATTTAAAATGAAAAAGAAAAAGAAAAATCTCTGAAACATGAGACAATGAATTCCCAAAGATACCACTGAATTTGTTTTCTTTTGGCATATAGCCTCCCTTCAAGACTTGTCTGCTTCCCTAGTGAGACTCCTTTGCAGAAAACAAAAGTTTCATTTGCAAGTGGTTATCAGTTGGTGATTGCTCCTGGGTTAGGGATGAGGGCATGTGCCCACTGCTCCTTTCATTTCTAGGACCCTTCTGATGAACACCTGTGCAGTCCATGTGCATGTTGCCTCCGTCTCTGTGTGTTCATGTCTGTGTAGATTATATTAGTTGAGAGGGCTTTGTTTTCCTTGAGGTCCCCCATGCATCCCTTCTGGCTCTTACACCCTTTCTATCTCCTTTTTCACAGGGTTTCCTAAGTCCTGAGAGAGAGATTTTATGGAGATATCACTTTTGGGACTGAGTTTTCCAAGGTCTTTGTTTTCTGGCTGTGGGTCTCTGTGTTTGTTCTCATACTGCTGCAGTAGGAAGCTTCTCTAATGATAGATGAGCAAAGTTCTGATATATGAGTATACCATAATGTCATTAGCAGTCATTTTATTGCTACTTTTATTTTTGAAAGCAATATTTGGTTTTACCCTAGGTCCATGGGCTATCAAGGTCTCAGGTTCTTGGTTACTCAAGCCGTCTCAGGTAATGGGGCCCTCAGTCAAATCACTTATTGGTTGGTTCCTCCCATATGCTTCATATCATCACACTGCACATCTTGCAGGCAGGATACTGCTGTAGATAATAGGTGTCCTAATATCATATATAAGCCAATACATATCATAGTTGTCTTTCTGTGTCTTGCTTAACTTACCCCAGATGACTTATTTTAGTTATACCCATTTACCTATGAATTTTATTATTTTATGTTCTTTTTAAATAGCTAAGCAATACTCCATTGTATAAATTTAGAACATTATCCTTATCCATTATTCTCCTTGGGGACATCTATATGTTTTTTTCTGATTTCTTTTCTATTATAAATAGAGCAGAAATAAACACAGTTGAGAAAATTCTCTGTGGTAGTATATAGAGCCTAGAGGCACTGTTGTTTCTGTTGTTGAAGCCCAACTTTAATTCATGGTGGTCTGATAGGATGCAGAGAACTTTGCTTTGTTTCATTTTTTTTTTCATTTTACTGTACCTGTTGAGACTTGCTTTGAGAATGAATATGTCGTCAATTTTGGAGAATGTTTTGTATGATACTGAGAAGAAGGTATACTTATTTTGTGTTTAGGTGAAATGTTCTGTAGGTATGTTAGGTCCATTTGTTTTATGTTTGTTAACACCAGTATTTTTCTGTTTTAGTTTTTGTTGGATGGTCTGTCCATTAGTGAGAATAAGTGTTGAAGTCTCTCACTGTTAATGTGTGCGTTTGGGTGTATGATTTAAATTTTAGTAATGTTTCCCTTACAAACATGGATAACAATGCATTTGGGGCCTAAATGTTAAGAATTGAAACATCAATTGGTAGATTTTTTTTCTTTGAAAAATGTGAAGCATCCTTCCCCATCTCTCTTGATGAAATTTGGTTTGAAGTATATTTTGTTCAACGTCAGAACAGCTATTCCAGTTTGCTTCTTGGGTACATTTGCTCAGAAAATCTTTTTCCAGTCTTTTACCCTGAGGTAATGTTTATCTCTAATGGTAGGGTATATTTCTTGTATGTACCAGAATGATGGATCCTTGTTTTGTGTCCGTTTTGTTGGCTTGTGTTGTTTTATTGAGCAACTGACTCCATTGATATTAAGTG
Source organism: Peromyscus maniculatus bairdii (assembly GCF_049852395.1). Taxonomy (NCBI): domain Eukaryota; kingdom Metazoa; phylum Chordata; class Mammalia; order Rodentia; family Cricetidae; genus Peromyscus; species Peromyscus maniculatus. Next base: position 29,857,889 of record NC_134857.1, on the reverse strand, counting down.
AAATTAATGACTAGTGATAATTATCTCCTGCTTTTTTGTCTTTTTTTTGGTGTGTGTGTGTGTGTGTGTGTGTGTGTGTGTGTGTGTGTGTGTGTTGTCCCTTCTTTTGGGTTGGATGGTGTGAGATTATTTTCTGTGTTTTTATGGGTATAGTTAATCTCCTTGAGTTGGAGATTTCCTTCAATACCCACTGTGTTTGTGGATAGATATTGTTTAAATTTGCCTTTGTCATGGAATATCTTGTTTTCTACATCTATGGTGATTGAAAGTTTTGCTGGATTTAGTAGCTTTGGCTGGCATCTGTATTCTCTTAGTGTCTGTACTACATTTGTCCAGGCCCTTCTTGCTTTTAGAGATTCCATTGAGAAGTCAGATTCTAAAAGGTCTGATTTTGTATTTTACTTTACCTTTTTTCCTTACAGTTTTTAATGTTCTTTCTTTGTTTTACATGTTTAGTGTTTTGATTATTACATAGTGAGGGACCTTCCCTTTCTTGTCCAATCCATTACGTGTTCTGTAAGCTTCTTGTGCTTTCATAGGCATGTCCTTCTTATGTTAGGAAAAATTTATTCTATGGGTTTTTTTTCTTAAATATTTTTTGGCTTTTGAGCTGAGATTCTTCTCCTTCCTGTATTCCTGTTGTTTTTAGGTTTGTTATTTTCATAGTATACCAAATTTCCTGGATGTTTTGTGTCAGGAGCTTTTTAGATTTACCATTTTCTTTGAAAGATGTATCTATTTCTTCTATCACACAATGAATGCCTGAGATTCTGCCTTCCATCTCTTTTATTATGTTGGTGATGCTTGCAACTCTAGTTCCTGTTCGCTTACCTGGATTTTCAGTTTCCAAAATTCCCTAAGTTTGTGTTTTCTTTGTTCCTTGTATTTCTATTTTCAGTTCTGTTTTTGCATTAATTCTATTAGTCTGTGAGTTGTTATTGGGCAATTGAGATCATTGTTATTTAAAGATATTAAGGAGAAGTATAAGTTTAGTGGCGTGTGTGGTGTTTTGTGTGAGTGTGTGCATCTGCATGCTTAAGTTTGTGCTTTCCCCTCTTTTGATTTGCTGGCCTAGTGTTATTTATTCTGTATTTTCTTGGGTATGGTTAACCTCCTTCTTTTGGAGTTTTCCTTCTTGTCCTTCTCTAAGGCATATATATATATATGGTTTTATCATGAAGTATGTTATGTTCTCCATCTATTGTGAATGAAAGTTTTTCTGGATATAGTAGTCTTATCTGTCATCCCTGGTCTCAGAGTCTGAATCTAATCTATCAAGGTACTTCTGACTTTTAGAGTCCCATTGAGAAGCTGGGTGTAATTCTAATATATCTGTCCTTTTTTTGTTTGTTTGTTTTCTTTTTCCATTGATGTAGGTGAAGTTTTCCTGGTCCTGTCTGGCTCCCGTGGCCCTGCAGCTGCTTGGACCCAAGTAACACTCAGAAGCTTTTATTAATTAAAACTGCTTGGCCAATAGCTCAGGCTAACTATTGACTAGCTCTTACACTTAAATTAACCCATAATTCTTATTTATGTTTAGCTACGTGGCTTGGGACCTGTTCTCAGTTCTGTCTTCACATCTTGCTTCCTCTGTGTCTGGCTGGTGACACCTGACTTAGCCTTTCTCTTCCCAGAATTTTCCTCTCTGCTTGTCCTACCTATACTATACTTCCTGCCTGGCTACTGGCTAATCAGAGTTTTATTTATCAACCAAATCAAAGCAATACACATTCACAGCATACAGAGTGATATCCACAGCACCTTGAAGCTTTTAATATTCTATCTTTGTTCTGTAAGTTTTGTGTTTTATTTATTATGTGAAGATGGTACCTTCTTTTCTTGTCCATTGCATTTTGTGTTCTGTATACTTCTTGTACCTCCTGAGTATATTTTTCTTGACAAATATGGATATTTTATTTTATGATTCTGTGAAAATATTTTCTGTGCCTTTGATCTCAATTTCTTCTTCATCCTTTATTCCCATATATTCTTAGACTTTTTTTTTTACTATGTCCCAGATTTCCTGGACACTTTGAGACAAAATTATTTTAGAGTTAACACTTTATTTGATCAAATTATCCATTTCTTCTGCTTTGTCTTTAATATCTGAGATTATATATTCCACATTTTTTGTTCTATTGTTGAGGCTTACCCATTTGAGTCCCTAAATTTCTCATTTTCAGATTTCCCTCATTTTGTTTTTTAATTTTCATAATTCTATTTTCAGGACTTGAATTGGTGTATTAATTTCCATCTACTGTTGGTTTGTGTTTTTATTTTTTTTTAATTTTTTTATTTCTATTTTTTTTTCAGAGTTAAAAGCCCAAGAGCAGTAGCTAAGAGCTGAGACTAAAACTGCCTTCTTATCACCCGCTGCTGCTGCCAATCTTCCCCTGAGAAAGAGACCTACTTCTTGTGTGTCTGTCTTTTTATTGACTTTCTGTTCTGCCTTCTCATTAGCTGTAAACCCAACCACATGACATCTTCATCACTGCCTGTCTATACAGACCACTGGGTTTCTATGGTTGGCATTGAGATTAAAGGCTTTGTCTTGTTTTTATTTATCTTTGGGGAATTATTTATTTTCTCTTTAAGAAACTATACCATATTCATAAAGGTTATTTTATGATTCTTGTTTTTTGCTTCAGCTATGTTGCACAATTTAGGGCCTACATATTGAGTTGCTGGGCTATAGTGCAGGCATATTGCCCTCATGCTATTGCTTGTGTTTTTACTCTGTCACGTGAGAGTAGAAACATTGTAATTCTAGGTGCTAGTATCTGGTATTGTCTTTGCTGAGTGCATATTTTATTGACTGGATTCTATTACTCTTTCTCATTCTTAGGAGGATATGATGACTGCGTGTTGACTGCTAGGAAGTTCTTCATGTATCCTGATAAATGTAGCTACTGGGGAATTTGGGTGAAATGTGTTTCTAGGTATTTTGAGCTGACACTTAGGAATGGGGATGGGCTAGGAGGAAGGGAGACTGAGAGTGTCCTCATGAAAGAGAATCTGCTTAGTACCCTTGGAATGGTGGTGGAGAGTGACAAGAAGTCACAGTATATAGTCTGCTATACAGCTGCATGGGGCTGGGGAACTGGATATTAAAGAGAGGAGGAAAGTGTAGATCTATAGATTGCCTACATGCTTTCCTAGCCTACTCACTGCTCTGGAAGGCTTGGCTGGAATGTCTCCTGGAGATGGGCTCTGATAAACAAATGATGGGGAAGATAGTTGTAGGAGACTCACTGCAGGTGGTCTGCTACACAGATAGTGGTGAGACTGGGGGATTCATCTTTGGGGATATCAACTGGGAGGTGATGATCTGCAGTTAACCTACCTGTTTCCCTGTCCTGTTCAGTAGATGTGTTCCCAGGGATGCCTGCTGGGTGCTGAATGCTACCGTTATGGCATAATTGGGGAAAAGGTAATTTGTAGGGGGTCTTTTATCCATTGGTGATGGTGGTCAGAAAGGGAAGTGAGGCTGCAGCAGGTGCTCTGTTACAGATGAGGGAGTGAGCCTAGGATTAAATTCAGAAGACAGGATGCAGAGGTGAAGATTTGCTGTTAACTGACATGCTTCCCCGGATGGAGTGAACTGCAGGTTCCCAGAAAATTCCTGTTGGAGTTCGGGACTAGGGTAATGGGATGAGTTGGGGGAAGGCTAGCTGAAGCAGGGAGATCTGTGTAATTCACTGCTAGGGGAAAAAAGAGGGAGATGTGTAGCTTGAGTTTTCCTGCCTTGCCCACAATCAGGACAAATCTCTGTCACCCGCCAGTCCCACAGGCACTCAGACCCAACCAAATAAACACAGAGACTTATATTGCTTACAAACTGTATGGCCGTGGCAGGCTTCTTGCTAACAGTTCTTAGAGCTTAAATTAGTCCATTTCCACAAATCTATACCTTGCCATGTGGCTCATGGCTTACTGGCATCTTCACATGCTGCTTGTCATGGCAGCAGCTGGCAGTGACTCTCTCCGCCTTCCTGTTTTCTCTGTTCTTCTCTCTGTTAGTCCCGCCTATACTTCCTGCCTGGCCACTGGCCAATCAGTGTTTTATTTATTGACCAATCAGAGCAATTTGACATATAGACCATCCCATAGCAGAGGTGAGATGGCAGCAGATGGTCTGTTACAGAGCTGGGGATGAGAACAGAGGATTGGATTCCTAAGTGAGGAGGGATAGGTCTGAAATTAGCCTACCAGCTTTCCTATAAATGCTTCTCTTCATAATCTCCTTTTAAGATTACATCATATAAGTGTTACCAATTAATTTATGTGAGCCAATTTTTGATACTAATATATTTAGTGTCATGGAATTTAGAGTATGTCTTTAACCCCAGTGTTCTGGAGACAGAGGCAGGCAGATCTCTATTACTTCAAGGCTAGCCTGGTCTCTAGATTGAGTTTCAGGCAAGCCAGAGCTCATCAATTAAACATACATTGATTAATTATAAAGGATATGTGTTTTGCAAATAAGTTTATGATTACAAACTCATTTACAATTATCTAGTCAAGTGGGTGAAATTTTAGTTACTATTGTATAAGTGGAAAGAGTAAGACCTAAAATATTAAAAAATTAGAGAGACTGGCTCACAGAAGTAGAGCATTTAAAATCTAAGAGAAAGGGGAAAGAGAATGAGAGAGAATAAAAGCAATGTTTTCCTCAAGTGAGACTCAGAAGTAATGATTTCATCCTCTTTTCTACTTTCAAGAAAAGTAGAGTAATAGTGCACTACTGTTTAAAAGCAACGCAGCCAAGAACATATGAACTCGGGCACTACATCTAGCTAAGAGTTTCTTTAAGTTTGAAAGTCCTAGAGAAACAACATAGAATGTTGAAGAATGCAACAATGAAAGAAGTCCATCATAAAAAATAACAATGAAAGCTTTGAAGGTGGTCATTTTATGTATTTAAAATTTGAGCAAAGAAAATCGGAATGTTCAGGCCACTAGCTAACAAATTATATGCAAATATGCATACTCCATGAAGATGGGAAGGCACAACTAAAATTAGGGGAGATGAGGGAAAATAGAATATGATTATTAACTGTTTGATATATCATAGAATCCAGTCAAAAGATGGTATGATATAGTAACAACTGATAACAAAATATTTACTATAAAAACTACTTTACCAAGCAAACCAATAGGGATTGGAGAGTTGATTCAGAGGTTAAGAGCACTTAATGTTCTTGCAGACTTCTCAGGTTCGTTGATGTGAGTATTTCACATCAAGCATTTCCTGGATATGATTCCAGGATGTTCCTGCCTGTTGCTCCAGTCCCAGGGAGGATGTTGCAGTCCTGGCTGTGCAGTACCTACATGCCCAGGTTGGACTCACTCAGGCATACACATATACATGAAAAATAAAAAATAAATAAATGCTTCTTTTAAAGCAGCACCAGAAATATAATTGCCAACATGAATTTGCAAAACTCTTAAAACCAAAGCCTAGAATAACTAGTGTAGTACAAATATATAAGAAATGAGGAAAATAGCAAATATGGCACAGTAATTACAAAATAAGATGATATGTCATATTTGAAAGTAAACCAAATCACTGTGTCATTAACTGTAATCTGGGCTTAATAAGTCAATACAAAATAAAGAGACAAAAATCACATCTTCAAATGTGTTCATAGAGCAAAACAACATTGTGCTCTAATCATGAGAATAATCTTAAACTGTCATTTAAACAGGGTAAAAATAAAGCAATAAGAATAAGCTTGCAGTACTGTGGGGAACAATGAGACAATAAGAGGTTGTCAACTTTATAGCAAAGGACAATTTGAACTGCAGAGCTTTAACTGAATAAAGAAGTTAATGTTCGTAGCTGCAGCCTGCAATGAAAAGTAACTATTCTTGCTGCAAGTGCAGGGCAGGACATGACAGACACTTATATAAAACATGCTGCTAAAGAGATGTCATGAAAAAGGATCAGTGCACACTCTGGAGAATGTAGAGGGATTGAAATCGTATTCACTGGTCCTATTTCTCAAATGACTAAAATTTAAATTAAAATAAATCAATTAAAGGAAACGTGGGATAATCAGCAACTTAAATCCTTTGGATATTCATCAAAAAAGGGCTCAGGCACAAAATACATTGTATTTTCACTAAAGCATGAAAAGACTTAAACATTGTATACGAGGATATGTGTAAAAATTAATATTCATCATAATACAAAAATGAAGCTAAAATGTCATGGGATTTAGAGTATGTCTTTAATCCCAGTGTTCTGGAGACAGAGGCAGGCAGATCTCTATTACTTCAAGGCTAGCCTGGTCTCTATAGTAAGTTTCAGGCAAGCCAGAGCTAATTAGATGGGCAGATTAAAAAAAAAGCTAGTGAGTAATGATGTTAATAAAATAAACAGAATATCCTCCAAGTAGAATCTAAGGACATAGCTACTAATTGTTATAAAGCAAAGTAGAAAAGAAACATTAAGTTTCAGATGTACAAAATAAAATTATGAAGAAATAACATTAGAAGCCATGACATATATTTAAACAGTAGTAAAATGAGTCATATGAAAATGGAAGAAGACTAATAACTGTTAGTGCATGTATGCGCACATATGTAAGAACCGGTGCTTGTACAGCCCAGAGGTTAATGTTAGGAACCTTTCTAATGGCTTCATCTATCTTAGGAGAGAAAATAACTAACATGGACCACACTGATTCTACTGATCTTACCAGTTAACAAACTCCAGAATTTCACTGTGCCCTCCTCCCCCACTGTTAAGATTATGGACTTTATTGCTAGACAGGGCTGTTTTACTCAGTTTTTTATATTTACGCTTAGGTCCTCGTGCTTGTGGGGCAAGCCCTTATTGACTGGTCCATCTTCTCAGCCTAAGGCTAAAAATTTAGTTGGATAAAATTCCTGCTTTCTTTTCATGATTTTTTCAAAAGTAAACATGTGGGAAAACTGATCCCTAAAAGATATGGGGTGCTTTGTGGCAACATATGAGGAGATGGGCGTTCATGTGGGACCCCATATTACAAATTAAGTATTGTGCTATTACGAATTTTGCTTCCACTCTTGTCTCTATGAAGTCTTGTCAGCTTTTCCATGGATTGATGTACCTTGGTCCTTATCACAGACTGGCTACTGACCCAATGTGCTATGCCTTGCACACTTGGTCCTGGAAATCTACTGGAGTGAAAGAAAATGAAGAAATAGCAGCCATCAAAGAAACACAAATACACACATACAGGAAAGCTGCGACCAGGGAGACTGTGATCGCTCTGATGGAAGGCACCTACTCTGCTACCCAGAAACTCAACGTATTTATTATATACAGCAAAATAAAGGAGGCACTGGCTAGTCTTGGTGGAGATCTCTGTAGGGAGCACTCAGGCCATACAGACCCAGGAGGAGGAGTTTCAGCTTCACTTTCTGTACGTTGATCTTAACTAAATTTTAAGTTTATCAAAACTCATTTTTGGACGATAGGAAGTCTTTGCCATCCCTCTGAGACTCACCCATGGAAGGCCTGGCCATTTCCATGAATCTAAGGCATTAGGATCCTTTATATGGGCATTGCCATGTTAAAAATCCACAACTATTCAGGACTTTATTTGCTCTCCAAATACTGGGGGCATGTGTGTTTGAATTCCTGCCTTTCACTGTAGAGAATGCTTCATTAAGTAAGAAAGGTTTTGTGTGTGTTTTGTATTTGTGTTTAATTAAAATACCTCCTGAAGTTATCCAGTCACCCAAATATGCCTTTTTACTTATACATTCACACATACACACACATGCACGCATGCACACACACACAAACACACACACACACACACACACACACACAGTGTGCACACAAACATACTATACACTAACATTTCTGAATCAGAGTTCCCATTTTGCAGTTTAATAAAAAAAAACATACCACATTCATATTTTGTTTATTTTCCAATTATGCATTACTGGTGAAATCTAGACAATTTTCATATTGCCTTTGCCATGCAGATAATTTACAACAGTCATTAACCAGATTTCTTTCTTTTATATTACTATCTTCTTTGCTATTTATTTTCTAGATGCAAGGGAATCTAGAGTGTGAGCATTTTAACCTTTTAACATCTGAAAACATTTATTTCTTGCTTCTCCTCTGTATCACACCTTGGATTGTCACTGTTCCCTAGTTTGGCACATAGGAAGATTTACCTAGTGCAAAGCCCAGGTAATCAGTGCAACTGTTGATTATCCAAAAGTGACAAAAATCCAGTGTTTTTTCTAAATGTTGACTGGACATGACTTATATTGTTCATGTTGGCAATTATAAATCTGGACTAGAAAAGCTGAGACATTTAAATACTTTATAAGTTTTATTTTGTAATTAACTAATTTTGTGTGTGTGTGTGTGTGTATATGTGTGTGTGTGTGTGTGTGTGTGTGTGTGTGTGTGTGTGTGTGTGTGTGTTTGGGTGATCTGTGGGTGTATATGAATGTGCTACTGGACATGTGTCAATTTAGAGAACAAATGTGGGAGTCAATATTCTTCTTTCACCATGGGGATGAAACTCATGTCATCAGGCTTGGCAGAAAGTGTCTTAACTAGTTGAGTCATCTCACTATCCCTGGTTTATTTTCTTTCTTGTATAAAACACTGAAGATTATAAGGATAAAACTGTATATGGTTCGTTATAGATACAATATTTTCTGCCATGGAAAAGGATCAACTCAGAAGGAGATATGCATTTTTCACACTAGCAATAATTGTTTTGGATGGTCAAATAAATAAAAATTTCTTCTATATTTTATTAAATATTATATCATGAAAGTGTATTCCTTAAGTATATTATTTAAAGACTATAGAGAAATTAATTTCCATTAAAATATGTTATATGATGGCATGTACATATAATGCCAACACTCTGGAGGCTGAGACATTAGAATTATTATAATTTCAAGCATAGGCTCCATTACATAATAAGTTCCAGGCCTACACTAGAGTGTGTCACTGTCTAAACAAATCAACATAAATACATGACTATATCAAAAACTGACATTTCCTAGATTCCCTAGTCATTTGAAGACAGCTAATATGCCTGCAGTCAGCTGACTTTATTTCCTAGATGTTTCTAGCTCTGGTTGCCTTTGCACTGATTTATCTAGCATGGCATGTAATTTGTTGTTGGGGTTGGTGAATGGATCCTGGCTGTGCTTGATTATGATTCAAAACACATTATTTATATTGTTGTTATAAAGGCAGTTTCAGGCCAATGTGCACATCCAATACCATGTTACTTAAGGAAATGATGTGAAGGAGCTGGAACATAGCCTTTCCTAAAATGCTATTATTTCCTTTACTCAGTTCATAAAAATGTCAATTGTATGTAATTAGCAATGAAAATGTTTAGGTTTCTATTAAGTATCCATACCCACAAAGTCTTTTACAAACTTTAAGGTTAGATTAAAAATTCTGTATATATGGAAGTATTCATTGGGAGTTCAGTGATGTTAATTAAAGTATACATCAAGCAATGATGTGTATGTGTGTATTTGTGTGTGTGTGTGTGTGTGTGTGTGTGTGTGTGTGTGTGTGTGTGTTTATCTATGAGCATGCATACATGCATAGGGTATATATTACATGTGTGAGTATGGTTATGAAGACTGAAACTTACCATCAAGTGTCTTCCTCTATCACTTTTCACATAGTTTTTGTGGACATGCTCTGCTACTTAACTAGACTCAATCCACCAAGACTAGCTGTTTACTTAGCATGATAGATTCTCTGCTCTAAATATCTTCAGTGCTGGAATTATAACTGCATGTTGCCACATATAGCTTCACATAGATTCTGGTTGCCCAAGTAGTTCATTCCATCACAACAATCATTTTACTTATTTTGCTATCTCCCCAGCCCAAAAAACATCCATTACAATTCCATCTACTTTTAAATAGATGAAATAAATATATCCAACAAATGATTGGAAGGAACAAAGAAAATGGACAGAGATCTGTCCAAATAAATGCCCTATCCACAGGGATGATACAGGGCTAACATATTCCCTTTCCATTAAGGTTGAAGTTTGGATTCACAATATAACTTGTGTATGACACAGTACCTAAAATTAACTATTAACTATTTTCTACTTCAGTTGTGTAGAAAATTGACTAAGACTTTAAACTGTTATTTTATTTTATTTCTAATCTCTAACAAAATGGCTATGCATTTTTTAAAATAATAGTATCTAAAGGGAGGGCAAAACTGCACATAGAGAAAATTATTGGCTCTAGTTACCCATGAAGCTGGATTTCAACAGAATTACTCATAAACGTTATCAATACATTGATCCGTATTGTCCTTGTTCATGGCTTGGTTAGGCAGCCATGTTCTTGACACTAGACAAGAACTACTGACAACCAAGGAATTCTACAAGGGGAAGAAGAAAATAATTTTCCCCAGGGAATTTGTAGATTCAAATGATGGCCCTGAAATCAAATACATGCAACAAAATAAATGCAATGAATGGATTTATGTACGTAACAGTTCCGGATAAATTTATCTAGAGGCCATTAATTTGAGGAAGAGGAACTAAGGGGCAGGTACTTGGGAGGGGTTGGAGAGAGGATAAGTTTTAAGGAACAGGATAGAATTTACCTTATAATTTTTCTTTCAGAGTTTTAGAGAAGAAAGTCCCATTATAGTTTAAAAGTCATAACAGCATTTATTTGTCAAAGTCTTGCTTTAATTTAAGCTAACACAAGTCCTAACCACTCACCAACTGCTTATGACAACTCTATGTCCTGAGGTCAATTGCTCAAATTCTAAGCAAGCTCAAATGTACATATTGGAAATGTCAAATGAAGACTAACGGAAATTATGGGCTATTCTGGTTGAAGGAAGCTATTAATTGGTCAGCACCAGGGTCATATACTTACATGTAACATAATATAGATTGACAGATAACAACTTTTATTTATATATTTAGAAATATGTATTCAATTATATAAAATTATTATTCATGTGTAATATATTGGATATTAATGAATATGTTAATATATAACTATATATTAATATCAATTGCTATATTATAAAACCAATAATATAAGTAAAAGAAGCCATGGATTTCACACACACACACACACACACACACACACACACACACACACACACAGAAACCGAGAGGTGAGTGGAAGAGTTTAGAGGGAGCAAAAGGAAAACAGGATATGCTATAATTATAACTTCAAAACATTTTAAAAATTAAAACATTAAAAAGACCTCATTGGAACTGTTTATTAGTACTGTCTATAATGAATTATTTAACATTTACATAATATTATTTAAAAATAAGTGCCTTCAGAATGTAGAATAGAATGAGACGAGTTGTGAATGCGTGGTTGGAAAATTTGATGAGAATTTTAGCAGCAGTGCTTTCCTCTCTACATGAAGAGAGTAATTAGGGATTTCAGAAACATACTTCTGGACAAGAAATAAGTCTCTAAAATAATAATCTCATGAAATTATGTTGTGATTCCAAGTGTGTGAAGATGTCGAGCTACTCTGTTACCAGATAGTGTGCTCATCCAAGATCAGTTATAAGTAAATGTTATAGAGGAAGAATCCAGTTTATATGTCAATAATACAAACTCATGTGACATATTCTTCCACTCATAGGAGGGGGTAATTTCAGGTGTGAGTTCTCTTGTCCTGCAAAAGTAGCACACACAGCCTTTATTCTTTATCTGACATGCATGAAAATTCTAGCACTACTATTAAAAGTCTTTGGACTTGATAAGTTAATAGAAACCCCATACAATGCAGGTTTCATAGCCCAGAGGAGACAGTATTCAGGTTCAGTATTAAGTATTAACTTTATATTAAGTATTCAGTATTAACAGTATTAAATATTAACTTTCAGTTCTTCAATCACTCTCCAATTAAGAGGTGGGTCGTAAACTCCATAAACTGAAATCAAGGTCAGTTACCTACAAATTAGGTGTATCCAAAAATAATGGTTGTACAAATTTCTCATCTGTGGTTTAAAAACAAAAAAACTAAACAACAACAACAACAAAACAAAAAACAAAAAAAACCCTGCGACCACATTTATACTTTGGCTTTAATACTCAGAATCAAGATAAGCAACAAATAATCTTGGGCCAGCCATTGCTAAGGGTAGGAATATCACCAGCATTGCAAACTTGGAAACATTTTGATAAATAAAACAAGTAAAAAAATGGGTAAATCTTCAGTCCTAAACATTCTTAAGGAAACAAGCAAACAAACAAACAAACAAACAACAAAAAAAAAACAGAATCCCAGGATTAGCCAAATTATTTTATGACAATTTTCCAAGTTTATTCAAGGCAAACGTCTCCCATGATTTAATTCTATGCAGATGTTCATTCATAAACAGTGGTCTCTCTGAGGTACAGTGTACATGGGTCCTAATTCCTGTACTAAAGGACAAGGTAGATTGTTAGGGAAATGACCATGGAAGAAACGTGGTTATTCAAAGGAAAAGAAAACTTTTATAAAGCATGGATTTGTCTTATCTGCAGTGCAATAAATAAATAAATAAATAAATAAATAAATAAATAAATAAATAAATATATAAATAATAAGCTATCTTAACAATACATATTTGTATCAAAGCAGAATGTGTATTCCTTTTCCTCACAGAAAACAGCATGAAAAGCATCTGCTGTCAGATAGATTGACAATCAGTATTAATTTACATCTGAGACAATAGACTTCATCCCTTTCTCCTACTCAGGAAACTATTCAAAGTCACCGAGGCTCTTTGCAGGATAATAAGGAGTATAGAACTTTCAGGTGCTCCACATGGAGGCTGCAAACTCCGCAGTCATTACACCCCTCAACTCCACCAAACACTTTCCTGAACAGTTGCAGTGGAAGTTAATGGAGAATCACTTTGAGAAAGAAGGTTCTTAAGTGTAGCCTTGAGCCATAAACCTTTAGAAGCAAGATTAGTAGGCAATTTTTGGTCTCATAGTTATAACCTTTATGGGTGATTTCACCTGGAATTTGGCTCCTGCTTAGCTATATCTAGGATCCCTCCAAACACCTGTGCACCGGAGGTTTGCTACAAGGGTATCATTGCCATTTTCAAGAGATGAATTAGGCCAGCTGTTTTGGAATTGGTAAGGGATCTATTTGAGACAGAAAAGCCTAGGAAATGACAGCGAGGAAGGAAGCAGAGAATCTAGTTAAGAAGTCATGCTTTTCATGTCACAGAGATGAGCTTTGCATTCCCCGAGTTGTCGTTTTGAATTCCTCCTTGAAATAGCAGAGATACTGAATTCCGATGGAAAAACACCTGCTCCACCTCCAGGGCAGGCTTTTGGGCAGTAATCCTTTTGGATACCAATTCATTCATGTCTGCTAAATAATTAGTGAGTCAAGTTTCCTCACTGATTTCCACTCCTCTCGGCAATGCTAACTCTCCAATTTGAAGCAGTTAAAAAAAAAATAAAACAAACAAACAAACAAAAAAACAAACAACCCACCATCCATCCTCTATAGAGAAAGAACAGCTTCTGACTAAAGAAGTCCCATATCATCCAAACTTGGAAAAAGCACTTACTATGTTGAACTTTAAGAAATATTCAACTCTAAATTAATAAAATGCCCTCATATGTATTTATCTGCCTTTCATGACTGAGGTATCATTTTAAACACAGAAAATAAATCATAACACCCATCGTATCCAGTGGGAAGCTTGTATGCTAGGTCACTTTATTATTTATTTCACACATCATTTATTATTTTAACACACTTAAAACTTAGAAAAATATGACATATATTTTTAGATTCTCTAAAATTTTTAGTCAGTCTGTAATATATTTACTCCTTTTAGTATGACAACAGACATTATTTAAATATCGTAAACACTACATATTTAAAATTTAGAACCAGACAACATTTTTTAATTTAAAATCATGAAAAATAATCTTCACATATATGGTCTATAGTTGAAGAAAGAAGTGAATGCTCTGTAAACTAAGTGCTTTTAAACACTTGGTATACATTACTGGCATTATTTAATATAACAGTCATATCCAAAATTGAACAGCTATATGCATCAGTTCCTCCCACTGTTTGAATTTCTCCTGTGTCCTTGGCCTATCTAGTATCAAACAGTCCTGGGTATGGGTCCCATCTAATGGAGTGGGCCTTAGCTAAGTCAGATATTGGTTAATTACTTCCACAAGCTTTGTGCCACTGTTGTACCGGCCTATTTTGCAGGCTGTTCACTCTTGTTGGTTGAAGGGTATGTAGCTAGGTTGTTGTTTGCCTTTTTCTTCTGATAGCATGCAGTGTGGCTTCCAATACTGCGAATATCAGTCCATTGGGTGATGGCACCACGTAGATACCAGCTCAGCTTCTCCATGCTCCATGAGATGTGTAGGTGTTATCTTCTGCAGTAGGGCCTCACTTTCTTGAGAGCCTGGATTGTTTGGGGGTTCCCATGGGACCACTTTGGCCAAAAACTCAAATCCATTTCCAGTACTTGGAGGATTCATTGGTTACAAGAGATATCCATCTGGGTCAGTATTCTACTTTATTTGGCTATCACCCCAAATGTATTTATACATAAACAATTGTAAACATTATATGTAATTTTAGGTAAACATAAAATAATATTCCTCTCTGTGGCTTTTTCAAACTTCTTTTTGTTGTTTATCACTCCTCCCCCTCCAACCTCTCCCCGTCTCTGTAGCCTGGCCTCTTCCCTCCCTAGTTAGCCCACCCGACTCTCAAACCCCTTTCCCTTCATAACACCGGTGTCCCCCTCTAGAACACTTCCTTTCGGGGTACAACAACCTTTTTAATTTGCTGATTTATGCTGTTTTTAGGCGACATTCATATCTCTGAAGATAAGATTGGACCTGGGACATTTGTTGCCCTGAATCTGGGTTGTCTCAGGATAATAACAATGCACTGCAAAATAAGTTCATAAAATGATGTCCATATAATGTTTTATTACTATCATACTGATCTTCAAAATATTTTCAAAGAGATACCATTTGATTTTAAACCAAGAAAAACTGCACATATTTTAAATCAACAATTGAACTTGGCTGATTGTGCTGCGTACAGCTAATCAGTTTTCTGTCCCTCAAGATCCCATGTGAAAATATTGTTATCATAAAAACTGAAGTATCATTCTAAGTAAAGCAGTTTACTTTTATGATCGAGATCCAGTTGCTGGCTATTGTTTTGTTTGTTTTTCTGCTAAGCTGTTTAAAAACAACCTGCTGAAGTATCTGGAGAATTATTAACAATATCCTTGATTGTATAAGTCATATGTTATGTGCCTTAACAGCATTTTAATCCCTAGCTGTAGAGGCAGAGTTCATGGATTTACACATTGGCAATTATGCCTGAAAACATGTGGTTACTTGGCATTATTTCAAAATACTCTCATCTCACCTTGATAAAATAAGAAATCATGTTTTCTTTTTATCAACATAAAAAACATCATGAAATTAAAAGATTTTCCCCTAAGATAATTCTGTAATAATCTCAGTGGCCCCCCAAACCAAAAAGCATGTTCATTACTTTTCTTAAACCATAAAACCTAAATATTTGCTATGACATTCAATATAATACAAATATTCAATTAATGAAATGAATCAAAACACTATACATTTTTTGTTACATTATATAATGAAAAATGAAGACAATTAATAATGATAATTCCCACATATTTTTATTTATAAAATTAAATTTTGTACCACAGCCTGACAAAATTGATTCATTTGCCTTTTGATCAAGTGTCTGTCCTCATTTTTTATTCATTTAATTGAATGTATTCTTTAGTGTTTTGTGGCCTACAGCTACTTGGAGTTTATTCTCAAAGCTTCACAATACAGCATTAGATTTCTAACTTCCTTTTGATATCCTATTTTATGGAACTATAGCAGATAGCCTAGGGAAGTTCTCATCTGTGATCAGGGAACATTAATTCCCAAGAACAGATGTGAATCTCTCAAATTTCATGCCATGTGCAATTTGGAAAATACAGATGCTATTCTTTTTCATAATTTCACTTTTGCTCTTTCAGCTGTACTTGGTTATACATGTGGAGATAGTGGACACTTTTGATACAGAAAAGGAGCATCACTGCTTAGTAGATAATTTCACATATTGCTCTTATTTACTATTTGTTTGCTGTTACTTTCAATTATCAAAATACTTCAAGATCAATTTAATATATTACACTGCTAAAGTTCTTAGAAGAATGTCGTCAGTGACATTGTTTCAGGGAAGACACAATGTGTGAGTAAGCCATTGCTGAGACATCTGACACAAACTCCAGGTTTGGGGTGCAGTGTTTAAAAGACTGTAATTGGACTTTTCACTAGGACTCAAATAATCCATTTATAGTGCTCATTGTTTTCAATGTGACTTTAGCTGAAGAGAGGGGAAGAGTTTTTAGGTCAGAATCCAGGAAATGGACTAGATACAGATTTCTGCTTTTTCCAGATGCATAGAATAGTGGGCATGTGTCCATTTATTTATATGTCAGCTGAATATGGAGTGTTACTGACCAAAGAAACTGTTTTGGATTTGTCACACTGAATAAGTACTGATGCACAATCACTTGCCCTTAGGTGGCTTATGTTAAATCTATAGTGTCTGCAGATGTTAACATTTTTATCTCTCCTTCCTCATGAGGGCAGAACTTACACCATCTGGTACAAAGAGCCCATCTTAAAGCAGTCTTTGTTTCTTCTGTAGACAAAATCTCAGGGAAAAAAAAAACTTATGATGCATGCAAGTACTTTCTGAAACATGGACCAAAGACTAGTCTCATCTTAGAATAAGATTCTTTACTGTGCCGGGCGGGGGTGGCGCACGCCTTTAATCCCAGCACTCGGGAGGCAGAGCCAGGCGGATCTCTGTGAGTTCGAGGCCAGCCTGGTCTACCAAGTGAGTTCCAGGAAAGGCGAATAGCTACACAGAGAAACCCTGTCTCAAAAAATCAAAAAAAAAAAAAAAGATTCTTTACTGCATAACATTTAAATTACTTCAAAGTGAAGCACATACATTTAATTCAACAGGTGTGTGAAAGCAGGATTCTGTCACCATTTAGGCCAAATCTGACATTTCTAACAATATATTAGCCTTAACTCAGAGGCTGAGTTGTGGGAGGGATGGAGAGGGAGAACAATGAAAGAGATATCTTGATAGAGGGATCCATTATTGGGTTAGGGAGAAACCTGGTGCTAGGGAAATTCCCAGAAATCCACAAGAACAATCTCAGCTAAAACTCCTAGCAATAGTGGAGAGGATGCCTAAATTGGTCTTCCCCTATAATCAGATAGATGACTACCCTAATTGTCATCATAGAACCTTCATCAAGTAACTGATGTAAGCAGATGCAGTGATCCACAGATATGCACTGGGCTGAGCTCCAGGAGTCCAGTTGAAGAGAGGGAAGAGGGAATCATATGAACAAGGGGGGTCAAATTCATGATGGAGAAAACCACAGAGAAAGCTGATCTGAGCTAGTGGGAGCTCAGGGACTCTGGATTGACAGCTGGGGAACTTACATTGGACTGAACTAGGCCCTCTCAATGTGGGTGACAATTATGTGACATGATATGTTTGTGGGGTCCCTGGCAGTGGGACCAGAACTTACCCTAGGTAAATGAGTTTACTTTTTGGAACCCATTCTCTATGGTGTGATACTTTGCTCAGCCTTGATGTAGGTGGAGTGGGGCTGGTTCTGCCTAAACTTGGTATGCCAGACTTTGTTGACTCCTTAAGGGAGGCCTTACCTGCTCTGAGGAATGGAGGGAGGGTGGTATGGAGGGGACAGGGGGAGTGGGAGGAGTGGAGGGAGGTGGAACTGGAGTTGTTATGCAAAATGGAAAAAAATTATATAAAAACAAGGGATGGAATATTATCAAATATGGATATGGAACAAAAATTAAATCGAGGAAGAAATCTGGAAAGAATAAAAATGATCAATTTACAATGTCAATATTCTCAAATAATTAATAAAATATTTAAAAAATAATCTTCTTTCTACCTAAGCCTTTATCCATTCAGTAATTTGCCACTAATTATTACTTTGGAAACAAAGGCCCAAGCTTAACCGTTGTCATTCATCCTTTAATCTCACATTGGGAATGTCTACTTAGTTCAATTCCTGTTGGAAATATCTCACACTAAGAACAGAAATTATCATCTGTTTTCCTAGTGAGCAGTTTCTCACTACAGCAAGAGCACAGAAAACAAAACTCACAACACTGTTCTATAAAATGGCATGCTGATCTATTTCTATTTTGCATGTGATAGACACTTCTGAGGTCTTCGCAAACAAAGTGAAATGTATACTAATTAGAAATGTGGAGGTTTTATTGTATCTCTTTTTAAACTGTGGCCTTTAACCATTTACAAAATGTCATGTAGTTGAAAAGACAGCCTAAATTTGGGATGTGCTCAGAATGATTGAACACTTGAATCCAGGTAGAGCAAGATAGCTTCATTCCCGCTATCTACTTGTATTATTTTAGAATGAATAGTTTATATCCAAGTAAATTACTCTGAGTATTCATCTCTGTCGATTGCCTCTTTTCTTCCTGTCAGTCTTTATCTACTTCTATCATTCTCTATGCAGGGTGTGCTGAATATTGGGTATTCACTGCAGCTGTTGATTTCCAGGGCCTGATCTGAAAATCAAATCTAAGAGCTGGAATTCAGGGTACATAGAGTCTAAGTAGCTACTCAAACAATCTCTCATACGCTTATGACTTTCCTCTAACTTTAGCAGAACATTTTCATATTAAATCAACTTACAGGTTATAACACCAATATGACATAAAAATGACATTGTGAATTGTTCAACATCTCAATAAAAAAATAAAGTAAGTACAATTTCACTAAGTGCATATGAAAAGGACTAGAATGCAATCAGCTCAGTAGCTGGAAGGCTGTTTCACTAACTGTAATACTAAAAATATTTTTACTGAAAAATAACTCACAAGCACACTGTATGAGGGTCTTCCCAAGGGAAAAGCCCTCTCATTAGTTATCCAATATCAAGTGTACAGCTCTGAGATTGAATACATACAAAGTAACATTATATGAACTGAGCAAGTTGTTCAAACACACAGGCACGTATACACGAGTGTGTGTGTGTGTGTGTGTGTGTGTGTGTGTGTGTGTCTTTGTGTGTGTAATACTAATTAAATAAAAGAGACCATGTATTTGTGCTGTGAATTGATAAATAAAGTACTGATTGGCCAGTAGCCAAGTAGGAAGTATAGGCAGGACAAGGAGAGAAGAAAATTCTAAGAAGTGGAAGGCTGAGGCAGAGAGAAAAGCTGCCAGCCGCCACAAGGAAAAGCATGATGTAAGATACAGGTAAGCCACAAGCCACATGACAACTTATAGATTAATAGAAATGGGTTAATTTAAGATGTAATAACAGATAACAAGAACCCTGCCATGGCCATACAGCTTATAAGTAATATAAGCATCTGTATGTTTATTTGAGTCTGAGTGGCTGCCAGTCAGAGTGGGACTAGAGATAACTCCAGCTACATATTTGGGATGCAAGGGAGGGGATGAAGGGATAGGAGAATTATATCATTATATTTTAATTTCCTTTTCCCTCCCCTTTTATTGAAAACAGATTATCTTCTTGCACAATATATCCTGATTATACTGCCTCTTAGTTGGTGACATTAAAGGACCATGATTTCTAGTTTGCTGTTGCCTCCTAGGCTGTTGGGTTGTCTTGCCACCTATCCTCTGCTCTTGGGCTTTCAGCACCTGAGAAGCAGCCACACAGTCTGCCTGCTGGGATGCTTGCATTTGCTCTCAGGGTGGCTTATGATGACTTCCTTGCATTGCACAACAGGTGTTCTGTTTCACAGTTGTCATCAACAATTATAGTTGGAGTGAGCTATGGGCAAGAATACACCCTTTCATGCTTGGGTCTCCTGGTATTCCTCCCTGTCCACTTCAGTGGTTTTTGTTTTTTTAAACAAAAGTATTCTTGAAAATATTTTTACCAAAATGTTATTGAAAATATTTTATGAACTGAAAATGAGTATTCCTGTCAGAGGGTCTTTGGGATGCTTCTACACAAATATTCATTCTTTGGAGTTCTGAATTGGGAAAATTCAAGATCCACGCTTTGTAACATTCTGTGTGTAGCATGTATAGAGTGTCTGATTCCACATTACAGGATAGGAATCCCCATGAGTGCTATGAAAGACACATGTATTCAGTTTATTACACTGATAGAAATTAGTTCACAACTCAGTTGTGTTTGTATTATTACCTCAGATTTGTCTATTGTTCAAAATGATTATGAACTCTAGTCATATAGTTTCAAAATAGTTTGCCCACCAGACATTCACACTATAATAAATAATCATGGCATAAAATAATTGGATCAGATGACAATATATCAAAGGTTATATTACAATGTGACATTTATCCTGACATTCAATATTTGAAGCTGTCTTAACCAAATCAACACTTCTCATAGATTATATACAATGTGTTTTTCATTAAGAGATTCTGAGGAATGAGAAGCACATTTTGTTTAAATATTGGCAAGCTTACATGAGGTAAAGTTTTGCCAGATATTGTGAATAAAAAGCTATGCACATAAACAAGCTTTCTGAAGAATTTCTAAAAAAAAAAAATTTAACCATAGAATATGTGACTAGGAAAATCCAGAGAATCATCAGGTCATACTTCAAAAACCTGTACTCCACAAAACCAGGAAATCTAAAAGAAATAGATAATTTTCTGGAAAGGTACTACATACCTAAGTTAAATCAAGCCCAGATAAACTATTTAAATAGATCAGTAACCCCTAAGGAAATAGAAACAGTCATTAAACGTCTCCCAACCAAAAAAAAAAAAAAAGCCCAGGACCAGATGGTTTCAATGCAGAATTCTACCAGATCTTCAAAGAAGAAATAATATCAATACTCTTTAAATTGTTCCACACAATAGAAACAGAAGGAATGTTACCAAACTCTTTCTATGACTCTACAATTATCTTGAATCCCAAGCTAAACAAAGATGCAACAAAGAAAGAGAATTACAGACCAATCTCCCTCATGAACATTGATGGAAAAATACTCAATATAATACTGGCAAACAGCATCCAAGAATACATAAAAACAATTTTCTACCATTATCAAGTAGGCTTCATCCCAGAGATGCAAGGATGGGTTAATATATGCAAGTCTGTCAATGTAATACAGCATATAAACAAACTGAAAGAAAATAAAAGCCACATGATCATTTCACTAGATGCAGAAAAGGCTTTTGACAAAATCCAACACCCCTTCATGATAAAGGTCTTGGAGAGATCAGGAATACAAGAAACATACCTAAACATAATAAAGGCAATTTACAGCAAGCCAACAGCCAACATCAAAGTAAATGGAGAGAAACTCAAAGCGATTCCACTAAAATCAGGAACAAGACAAGGTTGTTCGCTCTCCCCATACATATTCAATATAGTACTTGAAGTTCTAGCCAGAGCAATAAGACAACATAAAGAGATTAAGGAGATACAAATTGGAAAGGAAGAAGTCAAGCTTTCACTATTTGCAGATGACATGATAATATTCATAAGTGAACCCAAAAATTTGACCAAGGAACTTATACAGCTTATAAACACCTTCAGTAATGTAGCAGGATACAAAATCAACTCAAAAAAATCAGTAGCCCTTCTATATACAAATGACAAATGGGCTAAGAAAGAAATCAGAGATACATCACCCTTTACAATAGCCACAAATGCCAAAAAATACCTTGGGGTAACACAAACCAAGCAAGTGAAGTACCTATATGATAAGAACTTTAAGTCCCTGAAGAAAGAAATTGAAGAAGATGTCAGAAAATGGAAAGATCTCCCATGCTCATGGATAGGTAGGACTAACATAGTAAAAATGACAATTTTACCAAAAGCAATCTACGGATTCAATGCAATCCCCATCAAAATACCAACATAATTCTTCACAGACCTGGAAAGAATAATACTCAACTTCATATGGAAAAACAAAAAACCCAGGATAGCCAAAAGAATCCTGTACAATAAAACAACATCTGAAGGCATCACGATCCCTGACTTCAGGCTCTACTATAGAGCTACAGTAATAAAAACAGCTTGGTACTGGCATAAAAATTGACATGTGGACGAATAGAACTGAACTGAAGACCCTGACATTAATCAGCACACCTATGAACATATGATTTTTGACAAAGAATGGAAAAAGAAAGCATCTTCAACAAATTGTGCTGGCATAACTGAATGTCAACATGTAGAAGATTGCAAATAAATCCATACGTGTCTCCATGCACAAAACATAAGTCCAAGTCGATTAAATACCTCAACATAAACTCGGTTACTCTTAACCTGATAGAAGAGAAAGTAGGAAGTAGTCTTGAATGCATTGGCACTGGAGATCACTTCCTAAATATAACACCTTTAACACAGACTCTGAGAGAAACAATTAATAAATAGGACCTCTTGAAACTGAGAAGCTTTTGTAGGGCAAAGGACACAATCAATAAGACAAAACAACAGCCTACAGAATGAAAAAAGATCTTCACCAACCCCACATTTGACAGAGGACTGATATCCAGAATATATAAAGAACTCAATAAATTAGACATCAAAATACACAACAGTCCAATTAAAAAATGGGCTATAGAGCTAAACAGACAATTCTCAACAGAAGAAGCTCAAATTGCTGAAAGACATTTAAGGAATTGTTCAAAATCCTTAATCATCAGGGAAATGCAAATCAAAATGACTCTGAGATACCATCTTACACCTGTCAGAATTGCTAAGATCAAAACCACTGAAGACAACTTGTGTTGGAGAGGATGTGAAGCAAGAGGAACATTCCTCTATTGTTGGTGGGAATGCAAACTTGTACAGCCACTTTGGAAATCAATATGACACTTTCTTAAAAATTGGGAATCAACCTCCCTCAAGACCCAGCTATACCACTCTTGGGCATATACCCAAGGAATACTCAATTGTACCACAAGGGTACATGCTCAACTATGTTCATAGCAGCATTATTTGTAATAGCCAGAACCTGGAAACAACCTAGATTCCCTTTAACTGAAGAATGGATAAAGAAAATGTGGTACTTATACACAATGGAGTACTACTCATCAGAGAAAAACAATGATATCATGAGGTTTGCAGCCAAATGGATGGATCTAGAAAAAAATCATCCTGAGAGAGGTAACCCAGACTCAGAAAGACAAACATGGTATGTACTCAATCATAAGTGGATACTAGATATAAAGTAAAGGATAACCAGAATGCAACTCACAACTCCAGCGAGGCTGCCTAGTAAAGAGGACCCTAAGAAAGACACAGGGATCGCCCAGCGACAGAGATATAAATGAGATCTACTTGAGGAAACTGGGGGTGGGTGGGTAATGGAGGGCAAGGGTTGGAAAAAGAGAGCTTAGGGGAGCAGGATGTCCCAGCTGGATCAGCAACAGAGTGGGAGAACAAGGAAAGAGATACCATGATAAATGAAGACCCCATGGGAATAGGAAGAAGCAGAGTGCTAGAGAGGTCCCCAGAAATCCACAAAGATACCTCCACTATAGACTAGTGGCAATGGTCAAGAGATTGCCTGAGCTGACCTACTCTGGTGATTGGATGGCCTTAACACCCTGTCATGATAGAACTCTCATCCAGCAACTGGTGGAAGCAGATGGCAGAGATTCATGGCCAAACCTCAGATGGAGCTCCAGGAGTCCAATTGGGGAGAAAGTGGAGGGATTATGAGAAAGAGATATTAAGACCATGATTGAAAAAACCACAGGAACAAATAGCCCAACTAGCACAAACACATGAACTGTGAACCAATAGCTAAGGAGCCCCCATGGAACTTGACCAGGCCCTTTGGATAAGTGAGACAGTTGATGCACTTGAACTGTTTAGGAGTTCCCAGGCAGTGGGACCTAGACCTGTCCTTAGTGCATGAGCTGGCTTTTTGGAACTTAGGGCCCTATGCTGAGACACTTTGCTCAGCCTTGTTGCAGGAAGGAGGGCACTGGACCTGCCTCAACTGAATCTACCAAGCTTGGCTGACTCCCCAGGGGAGACCTTGCCTTGGAGGAGGTGGGAATGGGGGAGAAGTCTGGGGGGTGGGAGCAGGGAGGACAGGTGAATCCATGGCTGATATGCAAAATTAATTATAAAATAAAAATATTTATAAAAATAGGGTATGTGACTAGGAAAAGGACCCATGGAACTAGGTACATGTATCACAATTAACAATTTCTAATGTTAACATCTACTTCTTTGGTGGATAGATGAAAAAAATATTTCAATCATAAATAGCATTGGTGAAAAGAAAGATGAAGAAATACAATTTTACATGAATTGTTAAAGGGAAATTAGTCTATATACTAAAAGATACTTTGTTGTTATGGAATATTCCTTTATACTGTATAAATATTTGTCACTATGATTGGTTTAATAAAGTAGCTGACTGGCCAATAGCTGGACAGGACAAGGTTAGGAGGAGAGCCAAACAGAGAATGCTGGGAAGAAGAAGAGCAGAGTCAGGCGAGTAGTGAGCATACCCAGAGGTAAGCAGATGGACACTCTATACTGGAAAAAGGTACCAAGGCACATGGCAAAGCATAGATAACAAAAATATGGATTAATTGAAATTGTAACAGCTAGTAACAAGCTTGAGCTATTGGCTGTGCTTTCATAATTAGTACTGTCTCTCTATGTCAGTTTCTTTTCTGGCAACCAGGAAAGAAATGTCTGCCTACAAATAGTGACCAACATGGGGTACCTACATCCACATAAAACCCAAGGGAGCTTGGGAAAGGGTTCCAGACACACAGAAACTGAGCCAGGCAAGGCTTCCTATTCTCATGTGTCTCATGCTGGCAGCAATTCTGAGAAGTGTCTCCCAGGCAATGCCTGAAGACTTGATCCACTAGCATGAGCCCTGCCAGAATGCCATGTGCTAAGGAACTTGACAGGTTCCCACAGTCTCTCAATGGGCTGCAGAAGAGAGATATCTCCTGGCAGCTGCCTGTGGGAAGACAGGGACACCATACACTAAGCTAAGCGACACTAATTGCAGCTAACATAGTATTTTAAGATTAATGTCATGTAATAAAAAAAATACAGATGCTCTGCTCAGTAAAAACAAATACAAACAGAAAAAAGCCTCTGAACAGGTTATAGTATGTTTTAAAACATACATATGCTATATTAAAAAGAAGAAAAGTAAATGCACTCATAGATTAAAAACTATACAGTTTTAGGCCTGGAGAGATGGCTCAGTGTTGAATGCACTGGCTGTTTATCCAAAGGACCCGGCTTCAATTCCCAGCACCCACATGGTAGCTCACAACTGTCTGTAACTTCAGTTCCAGGGGATCTGGACCTTCATACAGACATATATGTAGGCAAAACACCAATGCACATAAAATACAAATAAATAAAGTTTAAAAATATATATAATTTTGAAATAATAAAGTCCTTAATAAGAAAATAAAGCAATGTAAAGAAGGCCATGAAAAGATGTAAATACATAGAAAGTTTGGATACTGTATATTATTGTGTTGTCTTTGAATTTTTTGAGTGCTGAGGAAGGAGTGATAGTTGCTAAGAAACACCAGACTATAAAAAGCTGCTAGAATAAAACAACCTATGCATTTTTAAAATGTCTTGACTTCAAAATGGATGTCAAAAGACACATTGCTTTGAGGAAGACTTTATGTTTTTATTTCCATAGGAAATGAAAGTCTGTAGATTCATTCAAAGATAGGTTAGATTGAAGAAGAAACCCTGAAAATCCTGGCTACAAACATAAAAAAAAGATTCTAGAAGAACTATAAGATTCATGATGTGTATTTTACCTGCTCAAACATAAAACAAAGAACCATCTTTGGCTGATTTTTGTACAATGTAAAGTCTATACTTGTGTTATTGCAGATATGTATGTTAACTTTAAAAGTTTATGTATTTTCAAAACAAGAGGATCAGACACTAATAAAAATGGATGGTCCAGGTGATTCGGCATCTAAAACAGCTTCAAGGTTTCTGGCTGAGATGATCCAGCCTTACAGAATGAATAATCTACCCAAGACCCAAATATTATCCTGTTTTTCTCAATATTCCTCCAATGATACCAACACCCAAAGACAACAAGAGTAGTCTAGAGAATAACACCTAAATCCCGAAAGATAGGTTATGGGTGTTTACTATCATTAAAGCGGGGTTGTTTACAAGTTGTTATTGGTCATAATCAGGAAAAAAGCTAAACAAAGAGGTTAAATTCAAAAATCTCTTTCTAAAGGAAAAATAGGGATGAATTATAGAAATGATGTGATAAAAGGGTAGATTTTTGAATCTACTTTAATCCCAAAACAACTATTAATTTCAAAATATTTTATGTTGGTATGGATTTTGATTTATTGATACAAATTTAATTTTGTTATACTGTATGTATGTTTCTATTGTTGTTTGGGGTATTACGTTTATGAAGCTCATTTAAAAATGTAGCTTACAATTAAGAAATACAGATTAATAGTCTTCTATAATAGTCAGACTTATAGTCATGTTAGATATGTTTTCAAGGTCATAAACATATATTTAGATAGATAGATCATCTCAAAACACTTCAAAGACCTACAGAATATGGCATTTAATATGTATAAAAACCTAAAGCTTTTCACAAGAGCAAGACACATCTGCTTCTAGTAGCACCAATCTAGTTCAAAAAAGATGATGGACATCGAAGAAACTCCATGTAGAGTTTGTTTTCTTTATGGCAAACGCTAGCCATTTGGGCACAGAAACTGCTCAACTGCTGACATTATGCTGTTGAAATTGGACCAGCAGGATACAAAAAAGGCAACTACCAAACTTTGCCCAAACAAGGTAGAACAGCCCTTTAAAATTCCCTGCTTCTCAGAAATGTCTGTCAGATATACCAGGCCTTCAGTCCAAAGTAGAATACCTCAACATTACAGAAGAACATAGAGTAACTGTCCAGAATGCCAGATGTCCCTGTTTTTAGGTAACATTTCATCCTTCTGGGGTCCTTGATGGAGTAGACGACTAGGCAGTCATAGTTAGTTTTCCTTAGTAATGATAAAAGGTTAATTAGGTATAAAACTTTAGAGTCACAAAGATAAAATAAATAATAGAGTATGTTCTCTATTTGCCAAGTACAAATGGACTGGATATTGTAACTGTAATTTTTACTTAATAACTGTCTTGTTATGTATAGTTTGACTATGTAAAAGTTAAAACCTTCATTTTTAATTAGACAAAAACAGGGAAATGTGGAATATCCCTTTATACTATGTGAATATTTGTTGCTGTGATTGGTTTAATAAAGAAGCTGTCCAATAACTGGACAGGATAAGGTTTGGGGGAAAGAAGGATAGAGTCAGAGGAGTAGCAAGCAGATGCTGAGATAAGCACGATGGAAATGCCATACTGAGAAAAGTACCAAACCACATAGCAAAATATAAATAAAAATATGGGTTAATTGAAAATGTAAGCATTATCTAGTAACAAGACTGAGTTATTGGCTAAGATATCATAATTAATATTGAGTCTCTGTGTTGGTTATTTGGGAACTGATAGACAGGGTTGGGGATGTGTGTGTGGGGGGGGGAGTCCATATACAGATAGTTTACAATTATTTAGCATCACCTTTTTGTACTTATATTCCTTTTCTAATTATTATTTTTCTCTCATATATTATATCCCAACCACAGTTTCCCCTCCTTCCTCTTCTCCCAGTCTCCTCCTATCTCTTCTCTCCTCCAGAACCATGATTCCTCCATCTCCTCTTAGAAAACATCAGGCCTACTAGGGACATCAAACAAACACAGCATAATAAGACCAGGTACATGTCATCACATCAGGATAAGGCATCCCAATAGGAGGAAAAGGGACTCTTAAGTGGGCAAAGGAGTCAGAAATCACCCCAATTTCCACTATTGGGAATACCAAAAGAACAACAAGCTTCTCAGGCACATCGTACATGAAGGGGACCTGGCTCAGACCCCAACAGGCTCCCTGATCTCTGTGAGCCTCCATGAGTCCTAGTCAATTGATTCTGTTGGCCATGTTCTCTTGGTGTACCTGATCCTTCTTGTCCCTCTGCTTCTTTCTTCCCCTCCTCCACAGGACTACCTGAGCCAATGTTTGGGTGTGGAACTCTGCATCTGCTGCCATCAGATGCTGAAAGAATTCTCTCTGGTCTCTTTGATGAAAATTCTGCTAGGCTCTGATCCCAGAACACTCTGCAAGCAGCGCAAACTGTAGGTCAAAGGCTTTAGGCTGGGTTCGTGTCCCAATCCCAGCACTTGAGGCCTTTCCTGGATACAGAAGGTAGCTAGTTTACACTCCATATACCCATTACTAGGAGTCTATGCTAGGATCACTTTCATGGATTCCAGTTTCCATTGCACTATGCTTCCAACTTGCCCTTGAAATAAACCCCAGTTCCAGTTGTTTCTCCCAATACTTTCTCCCTCTCCTACCCCAGCTGATCCCTCCTGTTGCCAACCTCACCCACCCACTGTCCACTCACAAAATCTATTTGATTTCCTTTCCCAGGGTGATCCTTGCATCCCCCTTAAGGCTTCATTGTTACTTACCCTCACCGAGTCTGTGGACCTTAGCACAATTATCATTTACTTACAGCTAATATCCACTTATAAGTCAGTATATACCTTCTTTGTCTTTTTTTGTCTGTGTTACCTCACTCAGGATTTATACAACATTCATCAGTTTGCCTGCAAATTTCATGTCATTGCTTTAACAGCTTAGAACTACTCGATTGTTAAAATGTATTATATTTTCTTTAACCATTCTTCAGTTGAGAGACAACTAGGGTGTTTCCAGTTTCTGGCTATTATAAATAAAGCTGCTATGAACATAGTTGAGCAAGTGTCTTTGTGATAGGATGGAACATCCTTTGGGTATATGCCCAGGAGTGCTATAGCAGGATCATATGGTATATCTATTCCCAGTTTTCTGAGAAACCCCCAAATTTATTTACAAAGTGACTGTACAAGTTTGCACTCTCATCAACAACAGAGAATGTTTCCCTTGTTCCACATTCTTACCAGTATGAGCTATAATTGTGTTTTTGATCTTATCTGTTCCGGCAGATGTAAAAAGGAATTTCAAGGTAGTTTTAATTTCCATTTCTCTGATGGCTAAGGATGTTGGACATTTCATAAGTGTTTCTTGGCCATTTCAGATTCTTCTGTAGAGAAAATTCTGTTTAGGGCTTAAGCCATTTTTAACATTTGATTATTTAGTTTGATGATGTATAGTTTCTTGAATTCTTTATATATTTTGGAAATTTGTCCCCTCTATCAGAAGTAGAGTTGGTGAAAATCGTTTCTCATTCTGTAAGCTGCCAATTAGTACTTTTGACTGTGTCCATGTCTTACAGAAGCTTTTATTTCATGAGGTCCTGTTTGTTAATTGTTGATCTTAGTGCTTGTGAGCTTTGGCGTTCTGTTCAGGAAGTTGTCTTCTGTGCCAATGAGTTCAAGTCTACCCCCGCCCCCCTTTATCAGGTTCAGAGTGTCTGGTTTTATCTTGTGTTTTTTTGATTCATTTGGACTTGAATTTTATGCAGGATAATAGATATGAATCTATTTGCATTTTTTCTACATACCTATATCCAGTTAGGCCAGCAAGATTTGTTGAAGATGTTTTCTTTTTTACATTGCATATTTCTGGTTTCTTTATCAAAAACCATGTGTTATACATGTATGGACTTACATCTGGGTCTTCAATTCAATTATATTGACAAAGTCTGTTTTTTATGCCATCACCATGTAATTTTTAATATTCCAGCTCTGGAGTATAGCTTGAAATCAGTGATGGTGATAACTCTGGAAATTCTTTTATTTTTATGACTATTTTAACTCTCCTGGTATTTTTATTTTTCCATATGAAGTTGGTTGTTGTTCTTTAAAACTCTGAAGAATTTTTGGGGAATTTTGATGGAAATTACAATGAATCTATAGATTGTTTATGGTAGGACAGTAATTTTTACTATGTTAATCTTGCCAATCCATGAACATGG
Source organism: Peromyscus maniculatus bairdii (assembly GCF_049852395.1). Classification (NCBI taxonomy): domain Eukaryota; kingdom Metazoa; phylum Chordata; class Mammalia; order Rodentia; family Cricetidae; genus Peromyscus; species Peromyscus maniculatus. Next base: position 29,827,787 of record NC_134857.1, on the reverse strand, counting down.
AAGATCTTTCCATGTTCTGATATGTTCTTCAATTTCTTGATTCAAAGACTTGAAGTTTTCATCATACAGGTCTTTTACTTTCTTGGTTATAGTTCCATAGGTATTTTATATTATTTGTGGCGATTGTGAGGTATGTTGATACCTTGATTCTTTCTCAGCCTGTTGCTTATAATTTATGTATAGGACTACTGATAGGAGTTAATCTTGTATCCAGCCAATTTCATGAAGGAGTTTATCAGCTGTATGAGTTACTTGGTAGAAGTATTGGAGTTACTCATGTGTGCTATAATATCATGCAGAAATAGCAATATTAGCCGGGCGGTGGTGGCGCATGCCTTTAATCCCAGCACTCGGGAAGCAGAGGTGGATCTCTGTGAGTTCGAGGCCAGCCTGGTCTACCAAGTGAGTTCCAGGAAAGGCGCAAAGCTATACAAAGAAACCCTGTCTTGAAAAACCAAAAAAGAAAAAAGAAAAAGAAATAGCAATACTTTGACTATTTCCTTCCCAATTTGTATCCCTTTGATCATTATTAATATATTGAATAGACATAGAAGGAGTAGACAGACTTTTCCTTTTCCAGATTTTAGTGGAACTGTTCTGTTTTTCTCCATTTAATTTGATGTTGGCTACAGGCTTGCAATAAATTACCTTGATTATGTTCAGGTATGTCACTTGTATTCTTGATCTCTCCAAGTCTTTTATCATGAAGGAATGTTGGATTTTGTCGAAGGCTTTTTCAACATCTAATGAGATTATCATGTGATTTTTTTTCTTTCAGTTTGTTTATATGGTGGAATATAGTGATAGCTTTTTGTATGTTTTACCATCCTTGCATCTCTGGGATAAAGCTTAATTGATCATGGTGACTGATATCTTGATATATTCTTGAATTCAGTTTGTATGTTATTGAGCATTTCTTGAACTAATGTTCATGAGAGAAATTGGTCTGTAATTCTCCTTCTTTGCTGAGTCTTAGTGTGGTTTGTATATCAGAGTGACTGTGGCCTCATAGAAAGCATTTGGCAGTGTTCCTTTTGTGTAGCAGGAATGTTAAAAGTTCTTATTAATAAAATCAAACCCGAGGCCAGTTATTGGAGTCCATGCTGGTAGATCAGAGAGACAGAACAAGCCACAGCTATCTCACCTCGCCAGATCCTCAGCTGGTCTTGTCTCCTCAGACTGGAGGCCTCTGAGTCCTCATCCGGAATGGGTCTCAGCTGAACTGCTGCTCGAAAGCCTGAATGCTTAACCAGCCAGAATCTGAACCAGCCAAATGCCTCTAGTTTCTGGTCCTCACGCCTTATATATCTTTCTGTTTTCTACCACCACTCCCTGGGATTAAAGGCTGGCTTTCTGGGATTAAAGGTGTGTCACCATGCTTGGCTGTTTCCAATGTGGCCTTGAACTCACAGAGATCCAGAGGGATTTCTATCTCTGGAATGCCAGGATTAAAGGTGTGTGCCATCACTGCCTACCTAGTGGCTTTTCTGTTCTCTGACCCCAGATAAGTTTATTAAGGTACACAATATTTTGGGGAACACAATACCACCACACTTTTGTCTCTATTTTGTGGAATAATTTGAAGAGTATTTGTATTTACTCTTCTTTGTAAGTCTAGTAATATTCTGCACTAAAGCCATCTGGCCTTGGGCTTCTTGTTTAGGAGACTCTTAATGACTGCTTCTAGTTCCACGGGGGTTATAGGTCTATTTAAATGGTTTATCTAATATTGATTTAAGTGGTATGCATCAAGAAATTTTTCCATTGCTTTTAGGTTTTCCAATTTTGTAGAGTACAGGTTTTTGAAATACGTCTTAAAAGCTCTCTGGATTTTTTTCAGTGGCTATTGTTATATCCTTCCTGTCTTTTCTGATTTTTGTTAATTTAGATATTCTCTCTATAGCTTTTAGTTAGTTTGGATAAGGTTTTATCTATCTTGTTGATTTTTCTCAAAGAACCAACTCTTTGTTTCCCTGATTGTTGTTGTTGTTATCTGTCTGTATTTGACTGATTTCAGCACTCTTTTTTTCCCTGCCATTAGCTCCTCTTATACTAGGGAATTGAGTCCATTAACATTGAGAGACATTAATGACCTTTGATTGTTAGTTCCTGTTATTTTCTTATAATTGGGGTAGGTTTTTTTTTTTTTTGTGTGTGTGTGTGTGTGTATTTGGATGTTATGCTTCACTTCTTCTTGTGTTGCTAGTGTGAGATTATCTATTGACTGTGTTTTCTTGGGTGCAGTTAACTTCCTTGCATTGGAATTTTCATTCTGGAACCTTCTGGAGGGCTGAATTTGTAGATAGATGTTTGAATTTGACTTTATCATGAAATACCTTGTTTTCTCTGGCTATTGCGATTGAAAGATTTGCTAGTGGTGTCTTAGAGTCTGCAAGACATCTTCCAGACACTTCTGTCTTTTAGAGTCTCTGTTGTCAATTCAGGTGTAATTCTAGCAGGTCTACCTTTATGTGTTACTTTGCCTTTCTTCCTTGCAGCTTTTAATATTCTTTTTTTTTATTCTGTATGTTTAGTGTTTATATTATTAAGTGTCATGGGGACTTTCTCTACTCATGCAATCTATTTGGTTTTCTCTAAACGTCTTGTGTCTTGATAGGTATGTTGTTCCTTAGGTTAGGAATTTTTTTCTATGATTATGTTAAATATATTTTCTGGGTTTTTGAGTTGGCATTCTTCTTCTATTACTTTTATTCTTAGATTTGGTCTTTTCTCTCAGATTTCCAGCATATTTGGTGTTAGAAGGTTTTTTTAGATTTAATATTTTCTTTAATTGATGAATCAATTTATTCTATTATGTTTTCAATGCCTGAGGTTCTCTCTTCCATTTCTTGTATTCTGTTGGTGATGCTTGTGTCTGTCATTCCTGTTCACTTACCCAGTTTTCCATTTCCAGAATTCCCTAAGTTTCTGCTTTCTTTATTGCTTCTGTTTCCATTTTCGGGTCTTGAATGGTTTCCTTTTCCAGTTTGTTTGTTTGTTTCTTGACTTTCTTGGCATAATTATGTACTTTATTGATTCCTTCCAATTTTTATTAGTCTTTTTCATCAATTATTTTAAAAGATTTTTTTATTTTCTCTTTAAGGACATCTATCATCTTCATAAAATTGTTTTTATGGTCATTTTTTTATGCTTCAGCTACTCTGAATGTTCAAGTCTTGCTGTGGTACAATAGCTGGGCTTTGATGTGACTTTATTACCCTGGATGTTACTGATTTTATTCTTACAATGGCATTTAGGCATCTGGGTTTGACATGATTACAGGTTTATGTGCTAATTTCTGAGTTTGTCTTTGTTGGGTAGGTGTTTTGTTCCTTGGCTTCAATTTCCTATTTTGTCTTCTGTTGTTTGTGGCCTAGATTTGTTGTAGCTGGTGTGGCCTCTGTTCTAGTAAGGGAGGGTCTTTCCAAGTTGGAGCCTGGCCTTCTGGAGGTTAGTGTGGCCTTTGGTGCAAAAGGATTCTCTGTTTATCTGACTGTTGTGGCCAGTTTTTCTGACTGCTGTGATCTGTACCTAAGCATCAGAAGTCTTCTTGGATTGGGGACAGGGCATAACAGCTGGGAAGGAGATGATGTGGAAGGTCATGGGCAGTGAAGTGGGACTTTGGGAGCAGAATCTAGGGAGTGGGTCAGTTCAGCTGGCAAAAGGGGCTTACGCACCTGTCCTATGATTGAAGTGGCCTGTGCCTGAGCAGGTCAAGTCTTTTGGGGTCGGAGCAGCATCACTTTCTAAATTACAGTGATTTGGAAGGATGTCTGAGATCAGAAGCAGAAGCCAAACCAAAGAAAGAGTGATATGTACAGAAAGGTTTTGCCATGCTTTCTGTGACACTTGAGGTGAATTGTTCAAAACAAATCATAATTGAAGGGAAACTATTCCTAACTCAATCTCAAACCACCTCTACCATGCCAGTATTTAAAGGTACTGGAGTAACAGCACATGAACAGAACTTAGAAAACAACAGCAACTACAAAACCAGCTAATATGATGGTGAAAAAATAAAATTAATGTCTAAGAATGTAATTGCAATGTACATGTGAATCATGTGAAATAATTAGGGAGAGAGTATAGCTAGAGGATGGGAGATGTGAACAAAACTGGAAAGACCAGATCACAGAGAGGACAAAATACTGATAGAAAAATACATTAGATAATTCCAGATTTTTTTTAAAAAAAATAACAAGCTTGAGTAAATAAAACAAAAGTATAATTGTAGGAAAAGATATATATATATATATATATATATATATATATATATATATATATATTCATTTAACACTATTGCCTTTTGAAATACAAGTATAAACTGATTAATGCTACCCTTAATCTAATGTTTTTGTAATTGTCTGTCAAAAATCTACAGAAACATTTTAATTCAGTCTATATATCTTCAATAAACAGTCATTCAATTATTCCATTATTTCTGTCATCTTGTAGACTATCTTGAATATTTCCCATAGTTTATGACATTGCTTAGACTTAAACAAAATTATGAACTTGCTTTCACTTTTTTGTGACAGATGTAGATGATATCTACCTTATTCCAGTGATTAAGATATCTTAGGTAATATTAAATAACATGTACATTGGAATAAATATGCCCCAGCTTGCCCCAGATTTTAATACAGAAAATTTCATAGTTACTATTGCTGGAGGGCTTCCCTCCGGGTTCCACCAAGCTCCACAGTCCCACAATCCACGTATAAAATAATCACTCAGACGCTTATATTACTTATAAACTGTATGGCTGTGGCAGGCTTCTTTCTAACTGTTCTTATATCTTAAATTAACCCATTTCTATAAATCTATACCTTGCCATGTGGCTCGTGGCTTACTGGCATCTTTACATGTTGCTTGTCCTGGTGGTGGCTGCAGTGTCTCCCTCCCATTCTTCCTGTTTCCCCAATTTTCCTCTCTTCTTGTCCCGCCTCTACTTCCTGTCTGGTCAGTGGCCATCAGTGTTTTATTTATATAGAGCAATATCCACAGCACTTCCCCTTTTCTTCTTTTTTTTTTTTTTTAAAAAAAAGGAAGGTTTTAACTTTAACATGGTAAAATTACATATAACAAAACAATTATCGAGCAAGAATTACAGTTACAATATTGAAGCTGTCCTATCTATCTTATATTTGTGAGTTTAAGATTTTATATCTAACTTATCTTTTATCATAACTGAGGAAATTATAACTATCTAGTCTTTAACCACATCAAAGACCTCAGAAGAATATAATATTACCTGAGAAATGGGAGAAGGATGTATGTAACTTTCGGGAGTCTTGCAGGGTAAACAGAGACAGCTGACAGCCTGGACAGTCACCTAATGTTCCTTTGTAAAGTTGGGGCATCTGTCTTTAGCTCATAGGGCTAGAGTCTCTCTGTCATTTTTTCCAGTGTCCTGTAGAATGTCTGGCAGTTTTCTCTGTGAAGCAGGAACCTGAAGGACCATCTTGTCAAGCAAAGTTCAGTGGTCATCCTTCCATGGGTCTTGCATGTCCAGTCGATCAAGCAGTCCAGCCAAGAACAGTTTTTTGCCCAAATGGCTATCTTTGCCAAGGTGAAGATAAACTCCATATGGAGTGTCTTCGATGCCCATCCTCCTCTCTGAAGAAAATCCAGTGCTGTCAGGAGTAGACATGTCTCCCTCTCCAGAATGTCTAAATTTTTAAAACATTTTAAATGCCATATTCTGTAGGTCTTTGAAGTGTTTAAAGACTACCTATCTATCTGTAATATATCTCTGTATACCTAGAAGACTTAACTAACATGGCTATAAATATGATTATCATAGATGACTAATTATTAATCTATTTCTTAATTATCCATTACAATTTTAAATGAGTTACATAAACATACCTCAAAAAAGAATAGAAATATATATATATATATAATAACAAAATTAACTTCATGTTTGTATCAATAAACTAAATTCTATACCAATGTAAAACATTTTAAACAAGTTGTTCTTTAAAAGTAGGTTCATTAGTCTACCCTTTTATCTTATCATCTCTATATCCTATATATCTATATCATATCCCCTTTTCATTTTTAGAAAGAGATCGCATTTATAATCAATCTGTTTTAAATAAAAATATTGGTTTTTCTCTGTCCCAATCCAGAGGGCTCTTCTGATTTGGGACACAAGAATCTCCTAACCATTTTTTTCTTTTATTTTACAATACTATTCAGTTCTACATAACAGCCACAGATTCCCTTGTTCTCCCACGTCTTGCCCCCCTCCCCTTCCCCCCAGCATTTTTTTAAAGCAATATGTCTGGGTTTAGCAGGGGAGTGAGCCAATTCCACCTCTAAAGCCAATTTGGTATATTTGTGAATTTGGGGGTAGCATCTCTTACTACTTCCTGCTGGAGGGGGGTGCTGTATCTTATGGGGGTGCAAAGAAAATTTTAGGCTAATGGGGTAGTCTGTGAGGCTGTATTGTGTGAGCCAGTTGCCTTGAAACCATTCTGGATGTTAGATTATCTGAGCCATGGTGAAATTGGAGACCTTTCATGGGGTCTTGGCTGTTGAAACCTGATATATCTTAATCTGGAACAAATTCATAGCCTCTGGCTTTCTGTGGAAACAAAAGCAGAACTTCTTTTCCAAAGCAACATATCCTTACATGCAAATTTTGAAGTCAAGGTTCCTTTAAAATATACATATTGGTTTAATTCAACATCTTTTTCGATCAAATGTTTTTTTGCAGTTAAAAATCCCAAAGACAACACAATCCAGATTCTCTGTGTAATATTCATCTTTACGTGGCTTTTTAATATTAATTTATCTTTTTTGTCTCTTTCAAGCCTACATATATTTTACACACATTGTAAACTATTTTATCTGAATCAGTCTTATTGTGAGCCTATTGCTTTAAACTGCAGCATTCTAAGCCTGAAAAGTTGCTGTGGCTGCTGCCTCCCCCCACTTCAGCTTCCCAACATGGCCGTAGTATGTTTTCCGCCATCAAGTCTCAGAAATAGTGAGTCTACACATTTATCAAAGCAGTGTGTAGCCCAGAAACCTCTTTTTTTTTAATACTAATAAAGACTAAATCTATCATACAGCATAATGTGCCACTGGCAGACACCTCATTCCCGCCATGCTGCCTATCAAATGCACAAGCCAGGACCCCGCCAGTGTTCAAACCTGCGTTTTGATTCTGTTTAGAATTGGTTATTAAATATTCTCAGGTTTAAGGTGGAAACTCGAGCTGTTGGGCACCATTTGTTGCTGGAGGGCTTCTTTTCAGGTTCTACCAAGCCCCACAGTCCCACAATCCACGTATAAAATAATCACTCAGACGCTTATATTACTTATAAACTGTATGGCTGTGGCAGGCTTCTTGCTAACTGTTCTTATATCTTAAATTAACCCATTTCTATAAATCTATACCTTGCCATGTGGCTTGTGGCTTACTGGCATCTTTACATGTTGCTTGTCCTGGTGGTGGTTGCAGTGTCTCCCTCCCCTTCATCTTGTTTCCCCAATTCTTCTCTCTCCTTGTCCCGCCTCTACTTCCTGTCTGGTCAGCGGCCATCAGTGTTTTATTTATATAGAGTGATATCCACAGCAAGTTACTCAGTTGCAAGATTCAGATCTGGATTTGTCAATGGGCAATTTAAAAGTGGATAAATAGAAACGTAGGCTGCTCGTTTTCCAAGTACCTGTGTCTGAAGACATGCAGTTAGTGAGCACATCAATACTGTTAAAACTCTTGCTGGGTAAACAACTTCTACAGCTTCACTTCAGTGTTCTTTGGAACACATTCATTCTTTAACTTCCCACTGATATTCTTGAACATAAAGTTGTCAATTCACTAAATTTACAAAACCAAACTAAGCAAAATTTGAATCAGAAAAAGTAAAACACAATTGCCAACTTTTTAGATCTTCAGTACACTGGAAAAGGCCACTTTTGAAAAATGACAAATTTAAGTTTTGACTAAATAGAAGAGCAGATCCTGTCAGTGAAGAAAGTTTGCACATATAATCAACATAATGGGGAAAAAAGATGATTGTATAAGTACGTGTTTTCAATACCAAACACATATGTAAACAAAGGACAATATTACATATATACAGCTATTCTATCTCAAATTTATTGGTCATGAAAGTTTTTGCCAATAATCACTTTTATTACTTGGCAAATAAAATATAAAAATTATGTTCTTTAAGAAATGAAAGTTTGCAAAGTTAATTACCTTACTTTCTAAGAAGCATAAATGCCCCCCTTGTGAGGTGATGAATAATTAATTCAGAAAATTTTAAAATATTAACAGTGGCATAAATAGCCAGAATAACACCATAATTGTCAAAGTATCATGTGCCATATTTGTGAAAGGCAAATGTTCTTATTGATTATCTTTACCACATTTCTCAGTATTTTGATAGCCTCATGGAATATTAGCTATCACCTGTTCATTCTTAATTGAAAATTATTTGCACGTGTTACATGTCTGGCTCATATCTTTCCAAATATCTAAAAAAATTCTCTGAACATATGAAGTTTTAAAATGTTTATCCTTTTTTGTTGTGTGTGTGAACTAACATTATAGTATACATCTTTTATTTTTCTGGAGATATGATAAAAAGAACAGATAATGCCTCCAAATCTGTGCATGTAGATGTAAAATCTACAAAAGTGACACCAATAAGGTCTGTGATATGCAGAAAATTGTTCAAAGTACATTTCTACTATACCAATTTGGAGTGCTTAGCTAACTTTTAAAAGTAATAGTACTCAGGAGATCTTATTTCCCCTTCCTAGGGGGATCCAAGCATGTCTCTCTTAGAGTCCTCCTTGTTACTTTGCTTCTCTGGGGTTGTGAATTGTAGCCTAGTTATCTTTTGCTTTACATATAATATCCACTTATAAATGAATACATACCACTTTGTCTTTCTGGGTCTGGGTTACCTCACTCAGGATGTTTTTTTTTTGTTGTTGTTGTTGTTGTTGTTTTTTCCTAGTTCTGTCTATTTGCCCACAAATTTAATGATATAATTTTTTTTTACAGCTAAGCAATACTCTATTGTGTAAGTGTATCACATTTTCTTTATCCAGTCTTTGCTTGAGGGACATCTAGGTTGTTTCCAGGTTCTGGCTATTATGAATAATGCTGCTATGAACGTAGTTGAGCAAATGTCTTTGTAGCATGAATCTTAAAAGTTCTTATTAATAAAATCAAACCCGAGGCCAGTAATTGGGGTCCATGCTGGTAGATCAGAGAGACAGAGCAAGCCACAGCTATCTCACCTCGCCACTTCCTCAGCTGGTCCTGTTTCCTCAGACTGGAAGCTTCTGTGTCCTCATCCAGAATGAATCTCAGCTGTACTGTGTTGCTCCATAGCCTGAAAGCTTAACCAGGCCAAATGCTTAACCAGCCAAATGCTTAACCAGCCAAATGCCTAACCAGCCAAAAGCCTCTAGTTTCTGGTCCTCACGCCTTATATATCTTTCTACTTTCTACCACCACTCCCTGGGATTAAAGGCTGGCTTTCTGGGATTAAAGGTGTGTGTCACCATGCTTGGCTATTTCCAATGTGGCCTTGAACTCACAGAGATCCAGAGGGATTTCTATCTCTGGAATGCTAGGATTAAAGGCGTGTGCTATCACTGACTAACTAGAGGCTTGTCTGTTCTCTGACCCCAGGTAAGTTTATTAAGGTACACAATATTTTGGTGAACACAATACCACCACATGTCTTTGTGGTATGAATGTACATCCTTTGGGTATATGCCCAAGAGTGGTATTGCTGGATCATGAGATAGGTTGGTTCCCAATTTTCTGAGAAATTGTCACACTAATTATCAAAGTGCTTATACAAGTTTTCATTCCTACCAGCAATGGAGGAATGTTCCCCTTGCTCCACATCCTCTCCAGCATAGGATGTCATCTGTGTTATTGATCTTAGCCATTCTGACAGGTATAAGATGGGATCTCAGAGTTGTTTTGAGAAGGAGGGGAGGAGGAGGTAAAGGGAGGTGGCAAGAAAACATGAAGGAATGGGATGGTCGAGTTGGAGAAGGGACAGAAAGGGAGAGCAAGGAAAGAAATATCTTGATAGAGGAACGGCTGTGGGGTTAGGAAGAAACCTGATGCTAGGGAAATTCCCAGGGATCCACAAGGAATACCCTAGCTAAGACTCCAAGCAAGAGTGAAGAGGGTCCCTGAACTGGCCTTCCCATGTAATCAGATTGATGACTACCTTAATTGTCACATAAACTTCAACCAGTAACTGATGGAAGCAGGTGCAGTGATCCGTAGCTAAGCACTGGGTGGAGCTCCTGAAGTCTATTTGAACAAAGGGAGAAGGGATTATGTGAGCAAAGGGGTCAAGATCATGATGGGGAAGCCCACAGAGACATCTGACCTGAGCTAGTTGGACCTCACTGACTCTAGACTGACAGCTGGGGAAATTGCCTGGGACCAAACTAGGCCTTCTGAATGTGGGTGACAGTGGTATCTGGCTTGGGCAGTTTGTGTGGCCACTGGCAGTAGAACCAGGATTTATTCCTAGTGCTTGAACTGACTTTTTGGAGCCCATTCCCTATGAAGGGATACCTTGTTCAGTCTTGATAATGGAGGTAGGGCTTGGTCCTGCCTCAACTTGATATGACAGACTTTGTTGACTCTCCATTGGAGTCCTTACCCTCTCTGAGAATTGGATGGGGAATGGGGTGGGATAAGGTAGGGGATGAGCAGGAAGAGCGGAGAGAAGGAAAACTGCAGTTGGTATGAAAAATGAAACAGAAAACTTTTAAATAAAAAAATAAAAACTATAACTTCATTAACAAAATAAAATAATAGTACATTTCATTTGAAATTGGTATCTTGCTGTAGAATACATAAAAATTTTAATGTTTTCTAATTACACATAGGTTGCTATACTATGTTATTAGTTCCATTAAAATTGTAAGACACTAAATTAATAATTTTGGATTTCAAATCCTAGATGATAAACTTTTTTTGCTCTCTCTACTATACTTTGTAGTTTCATATCATTTCAGTACATCTCAGTCATTTTTTTATTTTTTAGTTTGTTGTAGGTTGCTTGAATTTTGATTGTTATCTTTTTGGATCTAAGTCTTACATGATTTATTTTCCACTTTAAAAAAAAATTGTAAGTGATAGACCCCAGACCCAGGGTACTACCTTATTGGGTGGGTGCCCCAAGAACCCAGACTCTGGTCCATCCAGTTGATGCAAACAGCAAGAGGTTTATTGATGCAGCCGTACAGTCGGGTTCCTCTCCTCCCAAGAACAAGAGTCACACCCTACTGTAGCCACATGGGTACTTTTAAAGGAAAAGGAAAACCCACAAAAGCCATACGATTACAATCCCCATGCAATTTCCTTCTGGTTGGTTCATGTCTAGGGGCTACTTTCACAAGATTATGGCCTAATCTCAGGTAGGTACATGCACAGTTTTCCTCGGAAACTCAGGGGAGTGTCAGGACAGGAATGAAGGTTACACAAAGGTTACAGTGGTCTTTCCTGGAACATTTGCAATTATCCCAGTCACAGGTGAGCAACATATCTTAACAGAAATCTCCATACATTGTGGTAAGGGTGATTGAGTAATGGCTGAGTCAGTTTGCCCTTGGAACTAGCTTTTTAGTTCCTCATTCTCCTGGGGCTTGGAGGATGTAAGCCTGAAGGGTTAGGGTCTTTCAGTAAGCAGCATTTCCTCTCTTCCCTTTTCTCCCCTCAACCTCTCCAATATTCTAATGGCCAATTCTCTTGAAATAATTTATATATTTTTTATTCAGTATATAAATATAATCCACTCAGTCCACCTTATATTACTTGTGGTTATCTACTCATTTTTAATACATAAAAATGGTAGTATTAAAATCTCTGTAATAGATGTCTGTTTCTTTTATTGTTTTTATCGTGTAATTATATGTATTTTCTTATTTTTTTCTACCCTTTGACACATTAGTTACAAAAAATGTATTATTTCCTTTTAAAATAAAATTGTCTAAATTTCATTGATTTTTGAACTTATGAATTTAATAAATTATATCCCATATAAGACACTATAAATGTTTTAATTTAATTTGTGTATGATACTTACTTTATACCCCAGAAAGTTGTTAATTAAGTATTTTGAGTTCTGTTGGAATTAAATTCTGTGACAACATTTTGAATTCATCTATTTCTTCTTTATGGTTGATGAAGTTCACGTTTCATCTTCTGAATAAATGTAACTTTGAAATATTTTTATTTATATTTTTAAATAGCAAATCACTTTTTATCCCATATGATGTGTATTAGTAAAGATTAAGTTAAGAACTTAGAGTTAATTTTTGTTACTGTTTATATTCTAGTAATTTTAATTATATATTTAATTTATTTCATGAAATCTGTCCATACATCAGCCCTCTTTCAATCTGTGACTGAACGATCAAGTTTGTGTAGTTCCTGTGTGTAGGGAACCTCAGTAGCTGTGAATGCATGTGTGTTCTCACTGTGTTGTGGAACCTTGTTTAAAGTTTGAGGAGTTTAGTCCACTAACATCATGGAGAAAAGCCAGGCAGCAGGCAACACCGCATGATGCAGTAGCTAAGAGCTTGCACCGTGATCAAAAATTACAAGGTAAGTAAGAAAAGAGCCTTCATGTGGGCTTATGACTCCACAACTCTGCCCTCAGTGATGCTCCTCCTTCAACAAGACCACACCTCCTAATCCTTCTTAAACAGCCCATCAACTGGGAACAAAACTTCAAATATATGAGCCTATATGGGCCATTCTAATTCATATCACCACAGTTGCTAACATCAAATGTCTATTAATAGGACATCTTCCAGAATATTTCATGTCACATGGTTTTGTGAGTTAGACTAGGTGAACTTGAGATAACTTTTGATTTTCTTTATGAGAATTGAAATAATTACATTTAAGATCAAATAAAGGGTCGTGTTAGCAACTGTCTTGTAGTGGATGAGCAGTTTTTCAAAGGAAGACAGTGGCCATCTGTTCTCTTTTCCACTGAGAATAAAATGAAGGCGAGAGAAACTTCTGTTTGAGAAAGGGAGAGTCGGGTTAAATGTTAGAAAAAAAATGTATTGACACTAAGGGTTGTTGAAACACAAAGATTCCAATATCTAGGGAATGGATGTGATCTTTTCCTCTGAACACCAGTAAGAATAAGGCAAAAAATCGTCTGTGTTTGCAGCTCAGTCTGTAGGTCTGCTGGAAAGCTCAGTACTGGTTTAAACACTCTCTGGAGAAATCTTTCATTTTATAAAGATATGTGCAACCTGCAAATGGAAAAGATTTTTAAAAATGTGCAGAGCAGGCTTTTCTTTAAAAAGAACATCTGAGTAGACTCTAGCATTTAAATTTAAAAAAGAAATACTATGGTCTTTTAAACACACTAAAATATGATATTCTGAGCTGAATGTGTTGGCTTTAAAGACAATCAAGGCTTCTTGGCCTCAGAGTTCAAGGCCATCCTGAGAAAATAATGAGATATTGTTTTGAAATCAATTATTGAATGTATTGTTTCTCAATCATCTTATGGATTCATTTTTTCATAAAGATTTAGACTACATATTTCTTTGTTAATTGATAGTATCATATGTGCTGTCATTTTGTCTTATTTAAATAAACTATAATAAATTATAATTTTATTGTAATAAAAATCTAAAATGTATGTCTATAATACAAATATATGACACTTTATCATTATTCATAAATACAAACTGATGATAATCCAGTCTTGAATATTTTTTTCACAATATTGGTCTCTGTATAATAGATTCATTTGCTGTAGAGTCTGCACGTGAGGAGTCGATGAACTCACTCCAACCTTCCTATCTTTTTTTTTTTTGTCATATCCAGTTTCCTCACTTTATCATTTCAATCCACAATTGAGGGCAATGATACATGAACATTGTAAAATGGAGAATATTTAACACTATGACCCTGCAACTTTTCATTTCTCTTCTCAAGTCTCCTACCAATGCGAAAGGGGCATTGAAAGCTAACTAAGATCAGAACATTCAGACAATGTTGGCATGAGAGTCAGTGAGCCTCTCTCATGTGAACAGGGAGCTGGCACCATATTGTACAATCTGCAGAGGGATGTTTGTCTTCACATACAGACTTGGTCTTTTCCAAGTGGTAGTGTTCCCAATAATTATAAAGTCTAACTAAAGACAGCAAAAGAGAAAGAGATAGACAGACAGAGAATGAGAGGGAGGGAAGCAAGCAAGAAGGGAGGAAGGAAGGAAAGAAGGAAGGAAGGAAGGAAGGAAGGAAGGAAGGAAGGAAGGAAGGAAGGAAGGAAGGAAGGAAGGAAGAGGAAGGAAGTGCTGGGATATCGCTATATATAAATAAACACTGATTCGCTGGCAACCAGGCAGGAAGTATAGGCGGGACTAACACAGAGGAGAATTGAGGGAGCAGGAAGGCAGAGGGGGAGACTGCCTGGAGCCGCTGCCAGGACAAGCAAGATGTATGATATCAATAAGCCACGAGTCACATGGCAAAGTATAGATTAATAAAAATGGGCTAAATATAAGAGTACAAGCTAGACAATGATAGGCCTGAGTTAATGGCCAAACAGTTTAAATAATGTAAGCATCTATATGTTTATTTTAATAGTGGGCTGTGGGACTGGTGGGACTTGGGATCTAGAGAAAAAAGCTCTCCAGCTACAAATGGTACCCAAAGACTCCTTTCCACCTTAAACTTGAGAATATTTAACAACCAATTCTAAACAGAGTCAAAACCAGGTTCCTGCTTCATGTCTCATACAGGCAGCTAGACTCCAAAAAACATGGTTTTGTGCTACTGGTAGGTTCCTAGCATTTGCGCTTGACTTGCAGTATGGGGGGAATGAGGCCTCTGCCAGTGGCACATTATGCTGTGTGGTAGATTTAGTCTTTACTAGTATAAAAAAAGAAAAAGAGGTTTCTGGGCTACACACTGCTTTGATAAAAGTGTAGACCCACTATGTCTGGGAGTTGATGGCTCACAGAGCTGGCAGAAAACCTACCACCACCATGTTGGGAAGCTGAAGTGGGCAGAGCCAGCAGCCACAGCTCTGTTTCAGGCTTCTAAGGCTGCAGTTTAAAGCAATAGGTTCACAATAAGACTGATTCAGATAACATAGTTTAAAATGTATGTAAAAATGTATGTAGACTTAAAAGAAAAAATGAATATATACAGTTATATAAACAAATAGATAGTTTTTAAAAATTAAGTCTTTAAACAAATAATAAAGGTAATAAGCCACATAAAGCTGGCTATCACACAGACAATCTAGATTAAGTTGTCTTTGATATTCGTGACTAATGAAAAACATTTGATTGTAAAAGCTGTTGAGTTATGCCAAAATGTATATTTTAAAGGTATCTTGACTTCAAAATAAGGATATAAGGATGTGTTGATTTGGAAAAGAGGTTCTGCTTTTGTTTCCACAGAAAGCCAGAGGCTATGGACTTGTTCCAGATTAAGATACATCAGGTTTGACCAGGCAAGACCCCCTGAAAGGTCTCTGATGACACCATGGCCCAGATAATATAATATTCAGAATGGTTTCAAGGCAACTGACTCACATAATACAGCCTCACTGACTACCCCATAAGACTAAAATTTTCTTTGTGTCCCCATAAGATACAGCACTCCCCTCCAGCAGAAAGTAGTAAGAGATGCTACCTCCAAATTCACAAATATACCAAACTGGCTTTAGAGGTGGAATTGGCTCACTCCTTCTCTAAACCCAGACATATTGCTTAAAAAAATGGTTAAGAGATTCTTGTGTCCCAAATCAGAAGAGCCCTCTGGTGTGAGACAGAGAAAAACCAATATTTTTATTTAAAACAGGTTGATTATAAATACAACCTCTTTCTAAAGAAAAAAGGGGATAGTTTAGATATGATAGGATGAAAGGGTAGATTAATGAACCTACTTTTAAAGAGTAACAACTTGTTTAAAATGTTTTCCATTTGGGATAGATTTTAGTTTATGTTTAAAATGTTTTACATTGGTATTGATTTTAGTTTATTGATACAAGTTTAAATTTAATTTTGTTATACTGTATATATATTTCTATTCTCATTTGAGGTATTATGTTTATGTAACTCATTTAGATTAGAATGGATAATTAAGTAGATTAATAATTAGTCATCTATGATAATCATACTTATGGCCATGTTAGTTAAGTCTTCTAGGTAAACATAGATATATTTCAGATAGATAACTAATCTTCAAACACTTCAAAGACCTACAGAATATGGCATTTAAAATGTTTTAAAAATTTAGACTTTCTGGCCAGTGAGACATGTCTGTGCCTGGCAGCACCTATTTACTTCAGAGGAGGATGGGCCTCGAAGACACTCCATATGGAGTTTATCTTCACCTTGGCAAAAATAGCCATTTGGGCAAGAAACTGTTCTTGCCTGGACTGCTTGATCGACTGGACATGCAGGACCTATAGGAAGGTGACCAGTGAACTTTGCTTGACAAAATGGTCTTTCAGGTTCCTGCTTTGCAGAGGAAACTGCCAGACATTCTACAGGACACACAAAAAAAGTGACTGAGAGACTCTAGGCCTGTGGGCTGATGACACATGTCCCAACTTTACAAGAAAACTTTGGATGACTGTCCAGGCTGCCAGCTGTCTCTGTCTACCCTGCAAGACTTCCAAAAGTTGCTTGCATCCTTCTCCCATTTCTCAGGTAATATTATAACCTTCTGAGGTCTCTGATGTGGTTGAAGACTAGATAGTTATAATTTCCTCAGTTATGATAAAAGATGGGTTAGATATAAAACCTTAGATATAAGATAGATGGAATATCTTCTTTAATATTGTAACTGTAATTCTTGCTTAATAATTGATTTGTTATATGTAATTTTACTATGTTAAAGTTAAAACCTTCCTTTTCGAAAAAGAAGAAAAGGGGAAGTGCTATGGCTGTCACTCTATATAAATAAACACTGATTGGCCGGAAGCCAGACAGGAAGTGTAGGTGGGATTAACAGAGAGGACAATGGAGGGAACAGGAAGGCAGAGGGGAAGACTGGCTGGAGCTGCTGCCAGGACAAGTAAGATGTAAGGTACCAATAAGCCACGAGTCATGTGGCAAAGTATAGATTAATAAAAATGGGCTAAATATAAGAGTACGAGCTAGACAATGATAGGCCTGAGCTAATGGCCAAACAGTTTAAATAATGTAAGTATCTATATGTTTATTTTATTAGTGCACTACGGGACTGGTGGGACTTGGGACCTGGAGAAAAAAAGCTCTCCAGCTACAAGAAAGAAAGAAATGAAGAAAGGAAGAAAGGTAGGGAGAAAGAAAACCCATTCTCTGAAGTAAGCAATGTGATAAACTCTGGCCTTTGCTTGTCCATGCTTGATTGTTGGTTTGTTTGTGCTCATTAGGGACTGTCCTTATATCACTGTTTGGACTGTATTTGCTCTACATAGACTGTCGTTTTTAATATGGCCATCATTGAACATTGAACCTTAGACATGTATATCATTCTTGTTAGTTTCCCTGTTAACTAATTAATCTCCTTTGTTAATTTCTCTACTAAAAAGTTTCAGTAAACCTGGTAAGTGCACTAGTATTCTACTGCATCTTGGTTGTAAGTAACACAGGAGGCAATAATACAGAGACATATCTCAGATTGTTCTTAATGTTTTTCTTCCACAGAAAACACTTTCTTTATTAATTTTTGTTAGAACGTTTTCTCCACTTATTAATAGATTCTTTTTGCGTACTATATGATCTGACTACGGTTTCCCCTTCTTCTACTCTTCTAAGCTCCTCTCTACATTCTCTTATGTCACCATCCACTCTCTTTCTGTCTCTCATTAAAAAAAAGAATAGGCTTCAAAGAGAAAACAACTAAATGTAGCAAAATAAATAGAAGATAAAATAAATTCCATCATACTAAAGGCATCTTTGGTGACAGAAGATGGCCAACATGGGTTCTGTCTCCCTTACTATTTTGAGACTTCATTAGGATCACCTTCATCTATTATCAAAAATTTCCCCTGCACTAAGTTTACATACTACCCCTCAAATTCCCTTTAGCTGTCTCTCCCTCATTCCCTTACTCAACCCTACTACCCCCTTCCACTCTGATCTTCCCATTTCCCATCCACCTCCTTTAGCCATCTTTCATATTCATTACTTTTAGTATCGCATAAATTTCTGCTTGAAATTAACTTATTTTCTATACTAAAGTAGATATTTGTAGGTAACTAGTGTTGTGTTTTTTTTTGTGTGTGTGTGTGTGTGTGTTTCCATTTAATAGCCGTTGTCAATATCTGTTTTATTATTTTAAACTTTAGGAATGATAACTAATTGTTAGTATAGATGTTTTAACATCTTTTAAAGATAGCCATGGCTTTCTAACTCACTAAATATGTTTTCTTCATATTTTTCTTTCTGTTTTCTCTAGTTTGAGTTGAACGTATTTTATAATTCCATCTTCCAATTTTCTCTTTGCATTTAACTTATTCTTCATATAAGGTCTTCACAGTCTTATATTTTAGATAGAATATAAGTTCTTTGTATTAGAACAGGAATTCTTCTTTGGTCCAGCTACTTTATTTTAAATGTAAGAAAGGACTGTGATTAAAATATTTTTACATTATCTTGTTCTTCATAAGAAAAATACACTTAAATTATAATACCTTATAATAAATTATAGACTAAATAATAATTTCAAAGTAATTAGTAAAGAGGAAATTAAACATCATAATATTTTAACAATTAAGATTATAATTTTTAAAGGAGACAAAACTAAGTTATACCTAAATATTGTAAAATGACTTAAATGTTATATAGAAATGAACTTTAAAAATGAATCTGTGATATATGTCTTCCTTCCACTTTTACAATTAGATTTAGCTTTTAAAGCCATTTGGAAATAATTTAAGTCCACAGAGGATTAAAAATAATGCTTTAACTTAAATATAGACCCATTTTAGCATAAACAAGGTCAGAAGATCAACAAGATTTGAGACAAATGTTAATTTCAAATGAGTAAACTCAACTTTATTGGTCCTTTAAAACTAACTAGCCCAATCATTTCTAATCAAAGGCTTTAATTTAATCATCAGAGAAGATAAGTTCCTCTTCAGTTCTGCTTCTCATGTACCTCAGTAGAATTTATTGTCACACAGTTTGTGGAAAATTCTACAGACAAACCTAAAATAGAAATCTAAAGACACTATGGAGTTCTGATACAAAATTTACCCCTTTGAAGTGAATAGCAAGTAGCTGCTATTAATATTAGGACTTAAGTTTGAACCCAGGTCTTTTTTTTCCCATGAGAGGGAGAAGTTATAAAGAGTGTTGACCTACTCCCTGCAAGTGGAATGTAGTGGCAGGATGAACATTTGAATTGAGCAGTACCCTCCTCAGCTTTCTGTCAGTGTAAGGCAAACAAGATCCTGTCCCTCGGTGGGAGAGAGGATCCTAATAGTCACCTGTCTTCTATAATGTCACCAGCTCTTCTTGCCTGCAGAGTAGCAAAACGATAATTTCACTTCCAGACCATTTACTTAGTTTCACTTCTGGACGGAAAGGCCATGTGTTTTAAGTGCACAACTGTCACATGATTAGTTAAATTAACATTGGTAAACTCTGGAATTGAGGGTATTCTCATCATTTGTTAAGCTGACTGTCACAACTGGAGAGTAAAATTCTGCTCAAAGTTTGCCTTGTTTTCATTATTCAATAAATTATCAAGTGATCCATACGAAACGTTTATGATATAACCTACTAAAAGGAAAAAAAATGTTGAAGAATGAGGTAGTTTTTCAGACAGAGTAACTGAGGCTTTTGAGCTTCAGACTAAACTGCAAATGTGACCAGTGTGGCCTTGTGCCCTCTTGCCGGTGTCATCAATTTCTGGTCTCACTGACATCTCACTAGCTTACCAACAGGTTTCAGAATTAATAACACTTTCACAAACACCTTGGGTCATTAAATATCATCAAGTAGCCCAATGCTTTTAACACAGAAATTCCTTTTTAGAGTTATTCACAAAGAACAAAGATCATCAGTGGAAAAAAAAAAGGAGTTTCATGAAGTGTAATGTGTAATAAATATCTAATGGTTTTCAAAACCGTTAGTATGGCACAGAGATATTATAGTAGACCATTACAGAACATACCTCCAGAAGCATCTTCAATGAGCAGCCACGGCTTCAACTTATTTTCGAAGAATTCACGTTTATAAATCTTGCAGAAAGAAATAACCCTGGTCACATTTGCAATGAGCCCTTTTATTCATAAGTTTTATTTAGTGAACAATGTTTAATAGTTTCATCCGACACTTCTATTTCCTAGATAAATGAAAAACAGTGTAAATGAGCAAACAGATAAAGACAATGCAAATAGCACCCCGGAAAGACATACATTAAAAAATAATCATGAATAAATAACATGAGAACTGCTCATCTCTTCACAGTGTGCTTAATGACCATGATGGTAAATAGTTAACATATAAGCCCTTATTCTTTACATATATATTATGTTTTCTAGTTATGTGCTTTTATAGGATTTCTGTGTGTGGGAACAGGTATGGTTCTGAATCTGTAATGGTTTCTTCTGCTTTTTCTTTGACTCTTTTTCTTCTGTTTGCTTGTTTTGTTCTTTTCTGGTTTGTTTGTTTTATATCCTATCTCATTATTATTATTGTTATTAGTAATTATTATTCACCTGTGTGTATTCTAATGAGAAAGAGAAAGGTATAGATTTTGGTGGATGGGGATGTGGCGAGGATATGGGAGGCCTTGGGGGAAAGGAAACTGTAATTAAAAAATACCATATGAAAAAAAATTATTTTCACTTATCTGTGGATAGTATGTGTAGTGAGTAGAAAATTTCTTAATAAAAAATGGAAAAAAATTCATATCTAAAATTAAAGAGCAACACATTTTCTTCATATATAGTTTACTATTTATTTTTAATACTACTTTTTAAAATAAAACTTTATTTTAAAATTACCAATAAAAATAAAATTTACTTTCTCTTCACATCAATAAGGCATTTTTGTATATTTAATATTTACAAAAGATATAAAAACATCCTACAACACATTAAATAAAAATGAAATGATACAGCAAAAAAAACAATAAATATATGTACTTTTTTGCTATCAATAAAAACATATATGTTTAGAAAAGTAACATTATATATACAACCTTTTTGTAAATGTTTCAAGGTAAATTTTATAGTTTTTTAAACCAAGTATGTGTGTATATTTAAAATTTTATTGTTTATTTTGAATTTCATTTTGAAAATTTTCTGTCCTTCATTAAAAAATTGTGTTATGCACGTTAATATTTTGTCTTCCTTTGTCATCTTTTTCTGAGAAATATTTTGTTAACAGATTATTCTAAATGGAAAATATTAATATTTTTCACAATTTTCAGAAGTGGCATATAACATAATTCTTAAAAGAAGAATAATCTCTGTTATAGAACATTAAAATCTAAATCCAACATTTAAAAATATCTTTGAAGTAAGTTCCAGGTAAGGCTTCCTACATACATGAACAAGCATAAATACTGAGCAGACTAGGACTTGATGGTGAACTCTAAGCCCCAAAATGGCTGTAAATTACTCTGTCCATTTTATATAATCTGATAAATATATTTTCTAATATTATATATAATATTTATCTTCTATGATTTTGTGTTAACAAAATATAAACACGGCATTTTATTCTAGGTTCTGGTTAAGGAACTTCAAAATACTGTAACCAGTTGATCCACACACACAAACTAAGGGCCAGGGAGATAGTTAAATGGCAAAGAACTTGTCTACAACATTGAGGCTTCTAATTCCAGCCCTAGAACTCATGTTAAAACACTGGAGTCTTTGCCCTGGAGGAGATGGGATTGGAGGGTGGGCTGGGGGGAAGGTGGGGGTGGGGGGATGGGGGTGGGAGAGGGGAGAACAAGGGAATCCGTGGCTGATATGTAAAATTAAATTTAATAAATAAATTAAAAAAAAAAAACACTGGACCTGGTATTAGGTCTTGAAATCAATCCCAATGTTCTGAAGGCAGAGGAGTATTTTTGGAATTTGCTGGGCAGCTGTGTAGACTGATGGGTGAGTCTGGATAAATGGTTGGTCCTGTCTCAAAAATTAAGTAAACGCCATTCTTGAGGATGACTTCAAAGTTGTCCTGTGGCCTGCACATGTGCATGCTCACGAACAGACATATTAACTTCAGTAAAGACATACTGTTTTTATTACAGTATATTTGTTTATGAGTTCTGCTTTCAGTATTGTTCAATTTTGGTCAGTGTTTTTCCATCTTATCACAACCATTTTTTCAATGTCCTTCTTTTGAAGCTATTAGAGAAACTTCATATTTCACAAATCACAAAATAACTTCTGACATATATTATAATAAAAACTGCAGAAAAAAGAGCCGAGAAGATTTAATGCTGCTTGGAAAACATCCCCAAAGCTCTCTTAGTATGCTTATATTCTCTCAGAATAAACATTATGTTGCCTCAAATTTGCAATATAAAATGATTAAGAATGAAAAGAGTATCACAAAGAATAAGAACATGAGTTTCAGAATGAATTCCTGATTTACTATTAATTTCCATCAATTCCACATTTATTATTATTGTGTATAATATCCATCATGGTTGTTTGATACAATTAGAATCTTTCAATTCATGAATTTCAAATTATAGCTCAGCTAAAAACCAAAGAATTACAAAAGCACTAGTACACCTCCATAAAAGCACTGTTTTCTTTAATGGTCCTTCCACATATGGCATGGATATTAACTATTCCATGAAGTCCTGTATAGTTCAGATATCCAGGGGATATAATGTAAAATGGACTTTATTAGCCCTTTGCTGATCATCTTATGTTACTGTGATAAATTCAGTCAAAAGAACCAATATATTAATTGTTTTTCACATTCAGACATGTTGAAAGTTTTCTTATGAAATAAGTAGCATAATGTGTTGTCTAAGAATTATGAAAGAGCCAGGGAACCACCACAACCTCATATGTCAGGAATAGGCAAATTCAAAATTAGGAATCTGAATTTGCTTTGAATAATTTGGATATAACACATACCGTAAATAGAGGAAATTAATCCAATTCTTCAGTATACAAAATTATTGTTGGCCTGAAGTATTGGGAGTATTTTATGATCTTATTGCTTCTTTTTACTGCCTATTATCAATGATGCCACAGTGCTCTATGAAAGACAAGAGAACTTTGAAGACAGTTCTGGTACATTTCTTCAACTACCTGGTACCCACTGCCACAGGCTCACAAGGACTTCTGTGAAAATAACTATTTTCTTTTTCTTTTTCAATTTTTTCTTTATTGAGACATTTTTTATTCATTTCACATACCAACCACAGATCCCCCTCTCATCTCTTCTACTGCTTGCCCCCAGCATTTTCCTCTAAACCCCCACCACCATCTTCTTCTCTAAAAAGGTAAAAGCCTCCCATGGGGAGTCAGCAAATCCTGTTACATTCAGTTGAGGAAGGTCTAAGATTCTCCCCACTGCATCAATGCTGTGCAACGTGTCGCATCATAGATAATAGGATCCAAAAAGCCAGCTCATGCACCAGAGAGAGATTCCAAGCTACATAACTCACTTGCTTATGCAGAGGTCCTAACCCCATCCCATGGAGGCTCCACAGTTGTTGGTCTAAAGTTCATGAGTTCCCACTAGCTTGCTTCAATTCAAACTGTAGATTTCACCATCATGATATTGATGCCCCTAGGTCATAGAATCCCTCTTTCCTCTTTTAGACTGGCTTCCTGGAGCTCAGTCTGGTGCTTGGCTGTGGATTTCTGCATCTGCTTCCATCATTTATTGGATGAAGGCTCTATGAGGACAGTTAAGGTATTTACCAATCTGATTACCCGGATAGGCCAGCTCAGGCACTCTCTCCACTATTGCTAATAGTCTAATTTGGAGTCATTGTTGTGGATTCCTAGGAACTTTCCTAGCACCAAGTTTCACTGAAGTCAAATTACATCATGAAGAATATGTTGCATATAAACGAGGCAACTTTAAAAATCAAACATTACAAAGAGATGATTATTAATGATATTAATCTGTAAATTCAGTCTGAATGCTTATGTTTTCAACATCCCAAATACACAAAAAAATTGGTCAACTGCAAATAATTGCTTCTTTTTCCAGTGTATTAAAATATTTCATCATTAACTTCCTTGGCCCACAATTATTTTCCTTTAAGTTTTAAAGATAAATCAAAAACTAAAATCTAATAAGCCAAAGGAAAATTGTTTAAGTAATATGTATTAACCATATAAAGCTAAATAAGTGCATGAATTCAAAAAGGTAATGGAAATTCAAGAAATGACCGTAAATATCTCCATTTAGAACATGCCATTGTCATGCCTGTTGTATAGTTTGGATTCTGTCTAATGGAGTCATCATTCTCTGATTATATGTTACATAATGAACATAACAATGTATGAATGAATAAATGAGGCTAAAGTAACACACATAATTAACATAGCAAACAGAAGCATGATGATTACCAGCAGGTGGTAACTACTCTATTTTTTTCCTTTTATTTTATTTTACAATACCATTCAGTTCTACATAATAGCCATGAATACCCTTGTTCTCCCCCTTCCTGGCCCCCTCCTCTTCCCCCCAGCCCACCCCCCATTCCCACCTCCTCCAGGGCAAAGCCTTCCCTGAGGATTGAGATCGACCTGGTAGACTCAGTCCAGGCAGGTCCAGTCCCCTCCTCCCTGATTGAGCCAAGAGTCCCTGCATAAGTCCCAGGCTTCAAACAGCTAACTCATGCAATGAGCACAGGACCTGGTACCACTGCCTAGATGCCTCCCAAATAGATCAAGCCAATCAACTGTCTCACCTATTCAGAGGGCCTGATCCAGTTGGGGGCCCCTCAGCCTTTGGTTCATAGTTCATGTTTTTCCATTTGTTTGGCTGTTTGTCCCTGTGCTTTATCCAACCTTGGTTTCAACAATTCTCGCTCATATAAACCCTCCTCTTTCTCGCTAATTAGACTCCTGGAGCTCCACCCCAGGCCTAGCCGTGGATCTCTGCATCCAGATTCCCCAGTCCTTGGATGGGGTTTCTGGCACAACTGTTAGGGTGTTTGGCCATCCCATCACCAGAATAGGTCAGTTCCTGCTGTCTCTCGACCATTGCCAGCAGTCTTATGTGGGGGTATGTTTGTGGATTCCTGTGGGCCTCTTTAGCACTTTGTTTCTTCCTTTTCTCATGTGGTCTTCATTTACCATGGTCTCCTATTCCTTGTTCTCCCTCTCTGTTCTTGATCCAGCTGGGATCTCCTGCTCTATTTCTCTCGACCCTCGCCCTTCATTACTCCCACTCATGTCCAGGTTGTTAATTTAGATCTCAGACATTTCTCCGTCATTGGGAGATCCTCGTGTATTTCTTGGGACCTCAACATAAATCCAGCTACTCTGAACCTGCTAGAAGAGAAATAGGAAGTAGTCTTGAACGCATTGGCATAGGAAATCACTTCCTAAATATAACACCAGTAGCACAGACACTGAAACAATCAATCGATGGGACCTCTTGAAACTGAGAAGTTTTTGTAGAGCAAAGGATACAGTCAACAAGGCAAAGCGACAGCCTGCAGAATGGGAAAAGATCTTCACCAACCCCACATCTGACAGAGGACTGATATCCAGAATATATAAGGTAACTACTCTATTTTTTAAAATGTCTCCTTATGCATCTATTCTGTTAACCTCAAGCCAATGAAAATCCATTGCATTTGTAGAGATTTGTCTCTTTATATGCCTATCCCAAACTGTTGTTCTAATAACAAATCTGAGCAATGAGTTCTAGGATGTTAGATCATGACATGTCTTTCAAATGTAATCAAAAAGTACTCCATAAAATTGTTCTTTTCTCTACATTCTTTAGCCTCTGATGTTTCAAAATTTCTCTGATGAGACATTAGTTCTCTTCTTTGTACTGAGATGGGCCTGGGTTTATAGACAACTTTATCTTCTACAATACAAAATGTAATGGAATTGATTGATGCCTGAAAAAAAAATCTTCCTACCATACAGAAGTCACTGATGTATTCCTTCACATAACTTGTTATATATAACCAAACTTCCCTGCTAGTGACAACAGCCTGTGGTTCTCACATAGAATAATTTCATACCTGTTATGTAAGGAAACCATGAACTGATGTAGGATTTTGGTAATAGCTAGGTTTTGCCATTTCTATTTCAAATTAATAATAATAATGATGAAAGAGCAACAACAAAAGACATAATCATAATTCTATATCTTAAATCCTCATTTCAACCAATAGATTACTTTTAAAGATTCATTCAATCATACAGAGTAGCAGTATAAGGTAGCTATTGGTGACTTATGAATATGTATGTGTGTGTGTGTGTGTGTATGTGTGTGTGTGTGTAGTAACAACAAAAAAGGGCCATAGATTTAAAGAAAGTAAGGAGAGGTACATAGGAGAGATTAAAGCTTAAGAAAGGGAAGAGAGAAATATAATTATAGTATATCAAAAATTTTAAAAATATAAAAAGATATTAATTAAGAAATAACCAGTATTAAAATATGAATTTTGAATGGCAAGAGATACCTCTGTGCATATGAATATGCACATACACACACTTTTAATATCAGAACATTTTGGAAACTAGACAGTAATTCCTTAAGGATACCAGTTTCAGTAGATAGATTTCATTGTAAGTTTTAAAGCACAGATTGGGAAAAAATCATCACTCATTGAGCTGTAGCAGTTGCAGATCTGGAGCAATGAGAGAGCATGGGGAGTGTACATAATGAGTAACCAGAAGACATGCTGGATGTGAAGCTACTCACTGCTCCATACACTGACCAAAAGGCATGTGTCTTTCCCTTCATTTTCCCCCTTGACTGTGTGATGGAGCCCTTGAACTCTCAATTGTCATCTGGCCACCTTCCTTAGGGTCTCTACAACATTGGCTTTCCAACCAAAGCCACCACAATATACTTACAAAACTTGCTCTTATAATAGGGATCACATTTTATGGTTTGCAACAGTCTGTGGAAACTTAGGAAAGTTTGGATTCTTCATTGTGAGGATGGAACAGACTCTAGCCTGTTCATAGTCTATGTTTCAGGCATTGCTTCCTTCACACACATTAGCAAAATTCCTGGTCATCAATTCTGGAAAACAATGCATAGAATCACCCACACGAGTGTGTGCACGCGCGCGCGCACACACACACACACACACACACACACACACACACAGCCAAGTGTGCTCATATGTGTGCATAAATAAATGCAAACGTAAAATATATTGGTTTAAAAGTTTCTGCATTGTTTTAAAAACAGGTGCCAAATGTCAGTGTTTTATTTCTAGCTCATGATTTTATTTTCCATCTTTCTCTGTGTCAGGATGTCTATCAGCATGCTTCTTATAATTCACCACATGACTAACTTGTCTTATCTAATACAAGGTCTACATATGGTGATGATATCTGTGGGAAACGAGCTGTAAGAATTTCTGCCTCGCCCTCCCACCCTTATGCTGAAAGCTCTTCAAATAACAGGATAGCCAGAGAGAAGAAACAATGTAACAGATGCTCACCCTCCAAATCCAGCAATAGAAAATATCCAAAAACACTCTCAGCATTGTAATTTCAAAAAAGGTTCAATAGGTTAAGAAGATATCTTAACTGTGTAAGTTCTCACTGTGAACATTAAAGGACTGGAGTTCAGACCCCCAGAACCCATGCAAAGTCAGGAACCGCAGGAAATGCTTGTAGTCCTGGTGTTGGATACAAGTTATCTGTTTTTGTTTTTGTTTTTGTTTTTTTTTAAAAAAAACAAGATGAAGAAAGGAAGGAAAGGAGGGAGGGAGGAAGGGACGGAGGGAGGAAGGGAGGACTGGAGGAAGGAGGAGAGAGGAAGGAAGGGAGGGAGGGAGGAAGGAAGAAAGGAGGAGGAAGCAAAGGAGGGAGGGAGGGAAATAAAGAAAGAAAGGAAGAAAGAAAGAAAGAAAGAAAGAAAGAAAGAAAGAAAGAAAGGAAGGAAGGAAGGAAGGAAGGAAGGAAGAAAGGAAGGAAGGAAGGAAGGAAGGAAGGAAGAAAGAAAGGGAGAAAGAAAAAGGAAAGGGAAAGAGAAGAAAAGAAAAGTGACAAGACAGGGCTGGGGAGATGAGTCAGTGGTTAAGAGCACTGATGGCTCTTCCAGAAAAGCCAGGTTCTAGTCCCAGCACCTACATGGTGGCTCACAATAGGGTCCTCTCCTGGCATCTGCAAGCACTAGGCACACATGTGGTACATATGTATACACAGAGGCACAGAAATCATATACACAAAAAACAGCAAATCGAGCAATAATTTTAAAAAGTTTTGGAATGACAAGACACAATTTGGCCTGAAGACCCTCAGCATTGACACTTGTCTTCTACATACACATGGACACCCACTTACATTTGCATTTCTACAAACATAAGCACAGACATTCAAAACTGTGACAAAAAAATCAGTCAGTCATAGGATAGCAGTATGAACAGAACCAACAGCCGTTCCTCACATTAGAGGGGAGAGTCACTGATGTGCTGTTACAGACTCCAGCCCATCAGAGTGACAGGTTCCACTAAAGTACAAATGCAGGGAGTGTGCTAGCAAAATCCAGTGAACTGTATCTCTGGACCTGGCTAAAACTTAATGTGTATAATAGAAGAAAGGAGAAATGGAAGCACTTGGATTAAAAGCACACATTTAAGCACAAATATGTAAGAGGTTATTAAAAGTAAGCAATACATGTATTGGAATATCACTGCAAGTCTGTCATCAGTTCAGTCACTCAACAAACGTTTGCTGATTATTATATTCTCAGCAGCATGCCAGGTGCCAGCATAGTTTATGCAAAAGAGATTTTTCTTTGCCTCCTTGAATCTCACAGATTAATGTGAAATAGGACCTGAAGAACAACAACGAAAAAAACCTTGGTGCAAAACAGAAATACTGAGTATATTTCCCAAAGATGGGATATAAAGAACGAAGAGGAAGATGAAAATTTATGAAATAATTTTTCAGGAGTAATTAAATTTTCCACATAAATAAGAACAGGGAGTTTAATACAAAGTGTAGTGTTTTCTTACCCTGAATTTATGGCAGGTTTCATACAAGAGAAGAATATAGATAATTTTCCACAGGAACAGGGGCTGTCGATCTACCACACCATTTCATCCTTGATTACTTAAGTTTCCAAATTTTTTGAAAATTTTCAGTGTCTACTTTTTGTCAGCTTTCTGCTATTTGTTCTGTTATTACTGTTCCATACTGGACATGACCAGAAGGCTCTGTGCTGCATATATGGTATTTCAATTGTAAATAGTTCTCATCTGAAAGGATTGTTTGCATAAAGAAGATGAACGATAGAAAAACCAAAAAGTGAGTGATCTATAGAAATTATCCTAAATGAATGACGTTTCCATTTGCAGTTTGCTAACAGGATATGGCTTTCTTATTGTGTTCTGAAAAAGACAAAGGGCAATGGGAATATGCAGAAAGTAGTGCTTACTAGAAGCTGAGGACAATGGCAGATGAACTGAGCAGGTGGTACACATTAGAATTGATTACAAAGGAGCAAGACTCTACTATGTATGCAGCATTGCTGGCATTCTTCTACGTAGTTTTATCACTTAGAGTAGTGGTACAAAAATGTGATTTTATTTGATATGTGCAAAAATAAAAATGTTGAGAACAGAAAAGTAATAGATGCTGTATGTTTCCTCACTAAAAGAAATTTTAAACCTGCAATATATTTAAATTAATCTAATATATATTTTGAGAACACAGTAAAAAGGGAGAGAGAAGGAACAAGGAGATAAACAGGAAAATGGAAAGAAAGGAAGGAACCTGAGGAGAAACAATATAGCGAAGGAGAGAGGAAGGGAAGAGCAGAGGAGCAGAGAGGGCCATTGGAATTTGTTCCAAAGGTATCAAGATATAAAATTCAAAACTTTAAAGTATGGCTTACTCTTGTTTCTGAGCACTTCTATTCAAACATTCCTATGTTCAATAAATCTGTGAAAATCTTTCTCCAATTCATTTTGGAACTTTCTATCTCTGTGAAATTCTTGTTTCTGAAATGATGTAGTTCCCAAATGCCACTCTACCCAGTCTGAACCATCCAGTGATGCCCAGCTGAGCAAGTCTAGCATCCTCATCCAGAGAGGGCTGTTTCTAAATGGTCATCCTAGATTCGAATGCACACTCACGCAGCTCTTCCTTGAGCATGATCTTGCTTTTTTTTTTTTTTTTCTCAGTGTTGATTCATTCCTCTCTCTTCTATTTCTTCTTAGGTTAGTGAATATTAAAGATTCTTGAACAATTGTCCATACATACTAATCTGTGTTTCATCTAATAATCCACTTGTTTACTCTCCTTGCCTGTGACAGTTTCCCGAGGCAAGAAAAATAAAATGAGTTCCCTAAATATAGGTGACAACAAAAGGCATTGGAAGCAGAAATCAAATAACATATGAAAACTTATGGAGAAATCACTTATTGCTGGAAATAAATAATTTTATGAGTACATGAGACAATTAGACTTCTCAATTGAACTCTTGGTTTGTTCTCAAAGCCTTTTTTTGTTATTTTTGTAGAGAAAAATGCTAATGACATTTGGCAATATTTTTTATGAAAAAATATTTAAAGATGTATTTATTTTACTCTCTCTCTCTCTCTCTCTCTCTCTCTCTCTCTCTCTCTCTGTGTGTGTGTGTGTGTGTGTGTGTGTGTGTGTGTGTGTGTGTGTGTACATGAGTTTAATTGTGTATCACAGGAATGCAGGTACCCTCAGAGTCCAGAGAGCAATCCATTGGAACTGGAGAAACATGTGATTGCAAAGTCACCTGGTATGAGTGCCAGGATCCTGTGTAAGAGCAATGAGCACTCTCTATACTAAACTATCTTTCTAGGTCTTGAAAAATATTTTTAGAAATATCAGAATAACAGTGCACCTTTATTAGAAGATTGCAGCTTTATCTATTTTCTAAGATAAGGATAGTCATATAAACATAGTATTATATGTACGTGTGTGTGTGTGTGTGTGTGTGTGTGTGTGTGTGTTCTAATATATGATCATGGACAACTGGTTTAAGCAGCAATTTTAATTTCTACTATCAGTAGATAAAAGTACATAAGTTAAAAGGCATATGAAAAAAGTAATAGTTTCTTCTAGCTAGTTTCAAGTATTACTTCTTCTACATATAAGAAAAATAAAGCTGGGCAGTGGTGGCGCATGCCTTCAATCCCAGCACTCGGAAGGCAGAGGCAGGCAGATCTCTGTGAGTTCGAGGCTAGCCTGGTCTCCAAAGTGAGTTCCAAGAAAGGTGCAAAGCAACACAGAGAAACCCTGTCTCAGAAAAAAAAGAAAGAAAAAGAAAATAAACTTTTTTATTTGTAGATAGCATTGAAGTAGTTGTAATATGAATCTTTACATGAGAAGATATTTTCTGACCTGCAAAGTTACTGTTGAAATATTTAAAATATAAGATTTCTAATAAAATCCTTGATATTCTGAGAATCTGTGATAGTGTTGAAATAACAGGAATATTTATACAATAACTCAGTCTTTGAGAATATGAGTTACAGTGAGATGAGGAAATAAAAAGGATGTAAATTAATTAGTTGGGTAGACAGCCAACCAATTCATAAAAGGAGGGAGTAACACATTATCAGGAGATAGTTGCCAATAAGTCAGTAAAGCATCACATCAAAGAGAAGGAAAACACAAAGTGTTAAATAAAATTGCAGATTACCAACAAATAATATGCTTCATAGCTCTTCTGTGTGGGACAGAGTGACAGTATGTCAAATGAATTAGGGGCTAATCATTCTGGAGCCCAAAGACTGTGGAGGCAGAGGCAGAATTAGATAAATGGAGTCTATAAAATAAGGCAAAGGATAAAACTGCTTATAAAGAGAATACTATATTCCTGCCAAAATCTTTTGATTAAAAAAAAAAGACTGACAATTTCTTTTAGTATGTGATAGGTAGGTCATCTTTTCCATTTTATTCACAGGTAAGAATGAAATTATTTTTAAGTCAACTCATGGAATATCTAGTTCACTTTTTATCCATTAATGGAAAGACTGACTCTTTACTCAGGAAATGATTCCAAAAGTACAAAACTATAGAACATGTTTGTGTATATTTGTATATTTGTTCATATATATATATATATATATATATATATATATATATATATATCCATAAACACATTTCTTAAGGACTTCAGTTTGACAGTGTCCATAAGGAATTGGAGACTATCATCCTAATATTGTATGTGACAGTCAGTATCTTTATGGCTAGCACTCTTGTTAGCCAGGGCAACAAGCCCAAACTATACACAATAAACACAGTTATGTCTTTATGTTTAGGTGGTGGCGCACGCCTTTAATCCCAGCACTTGGGAGGCAGAGCCAGGCGGATCTCTGTGAGTTCAAGGCCAGCCTGGGCTACCAAGTGAGTCCCAGGAAAGGCGCAAATCTACACAGAGAAACCCTGTCTCGAAAAACCAAAAAAAAAAAATAAAAATAAAAAAAAAATAAAAAAAAAAAAAAGATATTATCAATTAGAGCTTTTAGAATCTGGCTGCTCTCATGAGATGTTTAATCAGCTCAATAGCTGAAATTCTTCTTGTGTTCAGATGACTAATTTGAATCTCTGCCTCTGTCTCTCTGTCTCTCTCTGTCTCTCTCTGTCTCTCTCTGTCTCTCTCTGTCTCTCTGTCTGTCTCTCTGTCTGTCTCTGTCTCTGTCTCTCTCTGTCTCTCTGTCTCTCTCTCTCTCTCTCTCTCTCTCTCTCTCTCTCTCTCCCTTTAAATACAAACTGCAATTCCTGAAGCCATTTAAAATAAAAGAACCTCTCAAGTCTCTGTCTGGTTTTACACAAAATATCTTTAATGTAACTCTCGTCATAATACTCTTTCAAAAACTCTTGAAATTTTACCTTCTCGTAAGAGGTATCATCAGGAATCAACATCTCTGATGCTGTAAAAGCCGTTAAAATCACACACAGACACATTCAGAGGCATGAAGTGGAAGTAAGATATGCTCTTAACTTTTGAATCACTACATTTCTGGGAGTTTTATAACCAATGTGATAAAAAAGACCAATGCCAAATTTAAGTTGCATTTTTTCAGCATTGAAACCATAGTTTTTTTTGGGGGGAATATCTAAAATTAAATAACATTTATTTTGTATGTGGTAATCTCTCATTAAATGCATCCCCAATAGACTTCTGTAACTTCTCTCTGCCTTATTCTGTTGAAAATTTTCTTAAAATGTGAAATCGTATTTAACAAATAAGTCAGTACAACAGTAATGACAAAAGAGTAAGGGTCCATTCATATGCAACAGCTACTGGGTTAGGCTCTTCCAGAAAGACAAAGTGGATAGTGTGTTGGACAGATGAGAGATGTAGAGAGAGAATGAGAAGAGATTGTAGAAATGATAGATAGATGGTAGACAGATGATAGATAAATAACAAGTGCTAGATTCATAACAGAGACTTGTAGATGGAATTAATAGATAGATGATAAGTGACAAATTACAGTTAAATGATTATACATAGGTAAACAGGTGATAGATGATGGTGGATGAGAAGAATCATAGATGGACAATAGATAGACAGACATATAGATAGAAAGATATAAGTTTCATCAACATTAGATATATAAAATGATAAAAAAAACATTCATTCTCTTCTCTTTGAAGGTAACTTTGTACTGTAAACTATTTAAAATTATGTTAGGTATGGAAATATATACATACAGTTGAGTTGTTTTCCAGGAACCTGAGAATCATTGCTCATATGCTGGCATCCACTTGGTTGGGGTAGGTGAAAACAAACTTGCAAAAGTTGCCACCTGATCTCCATATCTATACATGCTCAAAATATTATGAATACACAGAACCATACAATAATAATAATTAAACAAAAAATGGCAACAACATACATTGTTTTTACATATAATTATTAAATATGTTATTAAGTTTTAAAAGAATTCTTGGATGTTTGGAAAATTGAATATATTTTTTAATAACAAACAAAATATTTTGTGATTAAATATTCAAAAGAAACAACCAAATATTATTAGATTTACAGTACAAAAGATTTCAAAACAATGAAAAATTTAGCTTATTAAGAATTAAATTTTTGAAAAAGCACTTAGTGGGTCATTGTAGTCATTGCCTTCAAGTTAGATATTTTTAAACAAATGAAAAAATAATGGAAATATATCATATAAATTATTTAGAATAGATAGTGATTAAATGAATTTTAAAATAAAAAACAATAAATAAAATTTATTTACACAACATTTGACATATTTCTTTCAATGGGAAGGTATTTGAAAAACATAAACATTGGAGAAATGATATATCTGTAACTAAATATACCTGTTACTCATAAAAGTGCCATTAAGATGTCCAATATTTTATTAACTTATTTATTTCTATAGAATATGTTGTGCTTCAAACCTTTGATTTACAATATCTGAGTATTTTAGCAAATAACATCACAGAACAGATAACTAATATGGTTAAGCATTTCTGACAATTCTTTTGTTTTGTATTTATTGCCTTGTGCATTTGTTTAATAAAATATTTACACTTATCTATACCCAAGAGAAGCTGATATAAAACTTAGATAGGCTGATATAAACCTATGTGAACTAATGGTATTCTGAAAAAGGCCCCTGTGAATCTAATAACTTTTGAGTCCTATCTCAGCTCTAAATAGCAATTGCATGATGCAGAAAATAGTATCTACCAATATCAATGCTAGTTTCCACATGTAATATGAAAATATTGTAGTCAGTTCAATTAAATATAATAGAAATTTTGAAACTCTAAAAAGCCAAATTAAGGAAACTATGTATTTGCTTTTTAGAGAAGAAATATTAAGGCCCAGAAACCTGTTAAATAGGGACATATTATTACTCTTGTGTAGTAAATAAAATTCTGTAATCAAATGTACCATTTTGCCATGAGTAAGAGCAACTTTACTGGTATCATTGGAATGCAGGTAAACATTGTTTCTATATTCAGTGACAGTGAGCAACTGTGAAAGTCGAAGGGTTTTTAATAACTGTTATCCTTTCTTAAAACTATAAGAAGAATGTTAGAAAAGTGATAGATGTGAATCAAGCTTATACATAAAAAAAAACAAAGTATTATTTCTAAGGCAGAATGCTACCCAAATAAATGGAAATGCATCAGTAAGTGGAGTCATTGGGTTTCATTTGAACTTTGGAGGATTGTTGGGTATATATTCTGCGCTCCAAATGGTCCTTAGATTAATGAATAGAAAGTTGTACAAAGAGATAAACAAAATAATACAATACTAATCAGTATCCCAACAGTAATGGAGGTGATGGATGCAAGCAGAAGGATTGAACCAATTCTAGGGAAAGGGGTAAAATAATTCTAAAAGATATCTTGACAAACTTTTGATTGAAAATGGGAAAGATTATCAACAGCTAAGTGAGTTTGTTTTTAATTTACTGGCAATATATGTGAAACACAGGAAATTGACACACCAGAATGGAAGAAACAGAGGAAGCCATGTTTCTCAGTCTCCTGTGCCACATCCATGTAGAAAGTTCAATGTGCAAAATCAGAAAGTTTCCTGTGACACAAGTCAACATGTGAGAATGTAAAAGATTTGAACGTAAGTATTGTAAATTTTTCTAAAGGCACAATTATAAACTTAGAAACAAAATGTTTAGTTGGCTGGCAAATTGAAACAAATTTTAGTTCTTGTAAATAATATGATTTTAGAGAAAGTGGAAGTGTTGAAATTAGAATATTCTGTGCTATGTACAAAAAGCAAGGAGCAGAATCATAACAGAGTCATTCAATAATTATTATCATAAGTTTGATGTGATATTGTTAGAGAGATTTTGTATGCATTTGTGTGTGTGTGTGTGTGTGTGTGTGTGTGTGTGTGTGTGTGTAAACAGAGAGTGAGATAGAGACCCTGTGTGTTTTTGTTCATGCTTTTATAAGGATTGAGAGAGTATCTCTCTATCAAATTAGCATACCAGGATAGATGGCCCATGAGCATGCATGGATCCTATCTCCACCTCATTCTTTGAAGTCAGAACACTAGTTTTATAGACACACTCTACCAAGCCTACTTTGCTTGAGCTCTGTTCTCTCATGCTCTTTAGCATACTATATTTTCTAAAGATGTTAAGAATATATTATTTACTTTTCTCTGTACAGCTAGAGTAATGAAGAATTATATGTGCACTCTAAGTCAATTTTTCCCATAGGAATAAAGAACAATTAGCAGCATTATTGAAAAGTACTTGTTTTTATTCATTTCTAAAAAGAATTATTTTTAGTTTATATTGCAGATATTTTGTCTGAATATATGTCTGTGTATAACATGCATATAGTGCCTGCTGGAGCTGGAAGATGGAATCTGAACCTCTGGAACTGAGATTACAGATGGCTATAAGCCACTACATGTTTATTGGGCACTGAACCCTGGTTCTTCAAAAGACGAATAGATGTCCTTAAACACAGGGCCATCTATCCATCCCTAAACTAGTTAAATTTAAATATTTCAATACAATGGCCTTGAAAGTGAGTCATAATTGAAAATAATCACCACAAACAATTGTTAAAAGAAAATATGTTATCCTATATTTAATGTGAAGATGGTTCATCTCCACAAATAATCTGAAAATACTATCACTCTTTTTGAAGACAGTAATAAAAATGATATATAAAGGTCTAAAAGGATAATTAATAAGTCAAAGGACCTAAGTTCATAATATTACCACAAACACATAGTTAAAAGTATGTTCTAAATCTATTGTATAACACATGTTTTTGAAAGTGCCAAAATATGTGTGACAGAGAAATTCAAAATATCCTCTGTCCTAAACTGTCATCTCAGGCCTGTTATATCAGAGGCACAAGTTTAGACACTTTTGATGAGTTATCAAAGGACAGCACCCAAGGTCTCATTCTTTTTCGAAATGAAGGAGAGAGTACCTGATGCCCTCAGTCATTGGGTTTGACTAATGAGCAGAAAAACTGGAGGAAACTGGCATCTGCCACTGACTTGAATTTGAGTAGTGTGCCCCAAACTCACACATACTATGGCTCCTGAAATGCCGTGAGGCAGTTTAGGGAGATCTGATGCCACAGACACAATTATAGGTAATTTTATTTGATCTAAGTAATTCTTCTTAGTGATCTTTGCCACCTTTACCTGTGTAAAAATATTCTAGTTTAGGTAGTTTGATCCATAAAAATAATATATGTATGCATATAGAAGTAGACAATTTTCCTGAAGCACTTTCAGCTTTAAGGTTTGAAAAGGTTATGAATCTAAATAAGCCATGATTATGTATAGTAAGAAAAAATGGAACATTTCTTTATAATCTGGTTTTACAATTTAACATTTCAGTCTTTAGAAGTCCTTTACTAACTTATAAATTTGCAAATAAATGCTATCTTAATCAATTCTCTAGATTATTAATTGTGAAAATCAAACTTCTTATTCATATTTTTCTGGGGAACTAGTAACTATTATTGCTATTTAATATTTTTCAATAAAGCAACAATCATATGGTTTCTAATTGTTAGATATTTCAAAATATGTAACATTTTAATGCAACAAAATTTAATTTACTAAATAATTAATTTATAATTATTTTTAATCTTCTCACCATTTGACCTTGGTTTTTTATAAGTTTTATAATTTTTTATATATTTTTATAAAAACACAATGCATTTATTTTATAAAATTGAAAGATTGAAATGATCATTTTATCAGTTTGAATGAAAAATATTTCAAATAGATGCATGTATTTGAACACTTGGAATCCAGTTAATGTCACTATCTGGAGACATTATGAAAACTTTTGGAGGTGGACCTTTCTGCAGAAATTACTTACTCGGCAGAGGCTTTAAGAGTTCATAGCCTCCACCTATTTCCAGTTCTCTTTCTTCTCTCTCTCTCTCTCTCTCTCTCTCTCTCTCTCTCTCTCTCTCTCTCTCATTAGATATGATCCCTCAACCTCCTGATACCATGCGTCACCGAAATGATGGATATCTAGCCTCCTGGAACCATAAGCCATTACAACCTCCTTAATTTGCCTTAGATCATGGTGTTTATCCCAGCTGCAAAATTTAACTTATGTAGACACATTTGTCTTACTAGCTCCCAAATTATTTTCTTATAGAATACAACACCTGTAAATCTTAGATGTGCACATACATTCCTATCTAAATAGCATATATTCTAGCTTTGCATGCAACCATAGTCAACTAAATTATTGATCGTCAAAAGTGAGTAGTAGTACCAACATGAATAAATGAAGAGCTAGCCCATGTGCCTAGTTAAATGGAGATTTACTAAACATGCATTGTTAACTTTTTCTCATTTTCTGTATAGATTTAATTAATCTTAATGGAAAATCTAGCAAGTTACTTGAAGATATCTATGAACTGATCATAAAATTTACTACAGTATTAAAGAAGAAATAAATTAAAAGAAAAGAACTACCTGATTTCAAGAATTACTATGACTCTGTTTATCTTCAAACAATATGGTTTGAGAGAAGACATAAGAAAAAGGGGGAATTAGATATAACAAAGGAGTCAGAGAGAGATCCAAACATACATCATTCTCTAATCTCTGACAAAATTCAGACTAACTCAAATGATAAAGGACTACTTTTACAATTAATATTTCTATTACAAGTAAATAGGTATCACCAAGCAAATGGAAAGTTAAAGCACAGTGCTACACCTTTCATCAAATGTTGAGCTCAAAGTGGATCTCTTTTCCAAAAGTATAATGCTAAGCTGTAAAAGTTCTATTACAAGCTAATTTGGAGACATTGGCTGACTTTTTAATTATCTAGTTACTTTGTGGATACAAAACTGAGATTACAGACCATGAAGTAAGAAATTGGAATGAAAAATCAAGGAATTATCTGAAATTAAAAACTTCTCCAAGTTAGAGGTGCAGTTAAGAAGGGAAAGCTGAGCAGCAGATGGGGATGTCTTTACAGAATTTCTGGCTGGCAAACAGCATAGCATCCAAAAAACACAAAAATCTCTTAGACATAAGCAATACCAGGAAACACACAGTTGAAATTGAGTAAACATCCTGAGCAGGCACTCTAAAAAAGACAATGTACAGATGGTGAATAACCACAGGAAACAACAGCAACTTTTGTCATCAGAAATCACAGATGAAAGCAATTGATTAAAATGATGCTTGGTTAGTGTGCCTACAAATTCAAAATATTGGCATCATCAAACATGTCTATGATATTTAGAAATGATATCTTTTTTTGATAGTAGAAAAGCAAAAGAACATGACAGTTTTTTAACCTTTTATGGAGTACATCAGCTTATTATACACTCACACTCACTGATGAGAGTACTTAAATATTTTTCAAAAAAAAATATATGTCCCCATAGAAACCAACACCCAGATAAAAATATCAATTTCACTCATTTACAAAATTTGGAAGAAAGTTAGGTAATCATCAATAAGTAAATGGGAAAAAAACTCCAATAGTTTACTAAATCTGTTCTTTGGTAAATTAGTCACTGGTATAAAGAAAATAATTATCAATCCTACTCAAAGAGCTACAGACAATTAAAAAGTACTAGGAGTGGAAGAAATAATCATCTCCTGGCAAGAGTACAGAAATTGGTTGTTAATACCAAAAATGTCAGCTCCGAAAATATACACATAAGTAACATTGTACAAACCGAGCAAGCTATATTTAGGAATATATTTGTGGATACTTATCCTTGATAATATTATCAGGAGGCTATTTGGTGTGTGATCCTAAAGTAGCAAGGAATTCTGTGGTGGTATTCTAATTGTACTGAAATGTAATTTTGATTGTATGTTAATAAATAAAGTTGTCTCAGGGTCAGAGCTATTAGAGCCATAGACAGAGTGTGGCGGTGGTGGCACACGCCTTTAATCCCATAGATCTCTGTGTGTTCAGGGATACAGCCAGCATTGGAGACATATGCCTTTAAGACCTAGAAGGCTGTACATTCAGACAGTGATGAGGCAGTCACGTGTTTGGGTTTACAACCAATGAGAAGGCAGAATGACTAGAAAAAACGACTTACACAC
This sequence comes from Peromyscus maniculatus bairdii, assembly GCF_049852395.1. Lineage (NCBI taxonomy): Eukaryota > Metazoa > Chordata > Mammalia > Rodentia > Cricetidae > Peromyscus > Peromyscus maniculatus. The sequence goes on along the minus strand of NC_134857.1, from coordinate 29,787,593 downwards.
AGGAAATAGCTCTCTTTTGGGAAGCTGGCACACCGCAGGAGGAAGGGTGAGATTTTAGCTCTGAGCTCTGACCTCTTGGCTTTCTCTTTTACATTGTTTCTGTGTTTCTTATTTAATAAGACGGTTGGTTACATCTACATCTGGCGCCCAACGTGACAAGAATCCATTAAAAACCGCTTGGCTTGGCAGCAGGTCCGCTTTCCTGCAAGGGTGGCCGGCCAGGTGGCCGGCTTCCTAGTCTGAGCTGCCTGCTTCCTAGTCCGAGCAGTAGGCTTCCTAGTCCGAGCGGCGGCTTCCTAGCCTGGGTCTAGGTCTGCTTGACCTCAGGCTGGACAATCTGTGAGCTGCTTGCTTAAAGCTGGTGCTACAAACAACTCAGACCTGCCCTGAGATGAAGCCAGATATACACAGCCAAGAAGAATGGACAGCTGAATTAAAAAACTGTCAACAATTTCCAGAATTTAAAATCCTGAATCATGACAGGACACTAGTGGAATTCAGGTGATTCTGGTATGTGGACTGCTCTCACCCAATGTGAGGTTGAACTGTTGACCTTGTGTACATCCTACTTCACAAATGAGTCTGTCAGATACACTAAGCCTATAGGCTGAAGATGATGCCCCAACACTGTGGAGAAACCTCAGGTGACTGCCCAGGCAGCTGGCTGTTTCTGTCAACTCACAAATTTTTTGGAAGATGCTTACATGCACTTCCTGTTTTTATTTTTGTTAGCTAATATTATTCCCTTCTTGGGTCTCTGAGGGAGTTGAAGATTAGTTAGTTATAGTTGAAAATTAATTAGGATAGAAAGTGCATTAGATACATCTTGGATTTACCAAAATAGGATAGATAATGGAATTATTTTCTCTGATTTGTCAAATACCTGTTTAGGTATTTATTACTTGTATATATTGTATATAGTTATTGTACTTTTGTATATAGTTTTTCTTTTGTTAGTTATAACCTTTTGCTTTTTTTTTCTTTTTATTAAAATAGAAAAGGGGAAATGTGGTGGTATTCTAATTGTACTGAAATGTGATTTTGATTGTATGTTAATAAATAAAGTTGCCTGGGAGTCAGAGCTATTAGAGCCATAGACAGAGTGTGGCAGTGGTGGCACATGCCTTTAATCCCATAGATCTCTGTGTGTTCAGGGATACAGCCAGCATTGGAGACATATGCCTTTAAGACCTAGAAGGCTGTACATTCAGACAGTGACAAGGCAGTCACGTGTTTGGGTTTACAACCAATGAGAAAGCAGAATGACTAGAGAAACGACTTACACACAGAAAATAGCTCTCTTTCGGGAAGCTGGGACACCCCAGGAGGAAGGGTGAGATTTTAGCTCTGACCTCTTGGCTTTCTCTTTTACATTGTTTTTGTGTTTCTTATTTAATAAGACGGTTGGTTACATCTACAGAATTCAATGCAATTTTTTTATAAAGCTAAAATTATTTTACAAATATTTAATTAAAATATGAAATGAGTTGTGAACTCGAGAGTTTTCAAAATAATTTTAATTTTATACTTTCATTTTTACCTTCACTTTTAAAATAGCAGTACAGTGTTTTCATTTTACTCTATTTGGCAATTTTATTGCGATTTCACTTCCACATTTTTATCCTCAATTATTTATCTACTTCTTCCCCTCAATTTTAATAAAATAATATATTGATTGGAGAAAATTTAGATTTCTAATGTTTTTTAAATATACAGAATCATTTAGTAAATTTACAATAAAATTTTAACTCAAAGTATTTAGAGGTTAAGAAGCAAAGTATTGAAATAACATAATAAAATTATAATGTTAAATTTAATACCTTGATCTTGAACTCAGAGGATTTGTAGGACAGAGTACTTAATGATTTGGAAAAGATTAGAGTTTTTTTGGTTTTGGAAGAGGCATGCATATGTAAGAGCTTCCTCTCAAGTGCCTTTCACCTACTGGCAGTGTCTCTGTCTGTACAATTTCTCTTAGCAGCTTCTGTTTCTATTGGACCATATTCAGTTTTTATATCCTTTCTCCACATCTTCAGAGTCACATTCCTACTGGATTTATTGTGTCCTTGCTGGACTATTTTAAGGATGCTATATACGTTAGGGGCAGATAAACCATCTTCTTTACTGTGAACTATGAAACAATCTCTGCTAACTATGTGTCAGGGTTTTTATTGCTGTGAAGAGACACTATGACCATGACAATTCTTATAAAGAAAACATTTGACTGGGGTAGCTTGTTACATTTTCAGAGGTCCAGTCCCTCATCACCAGGACTGGGAGCATGGCAACATGCTAGTGGACATATTGCTAGAGCTGAAAGTGCTCCATCATACAGGCAACAGGAAGTCGACTGACTGTCATATTGATGGAAGCTTGAGCAAATGAGACCTTAAAGCCCATCCCATAGTAATACACTTCCTCTAATAAGACCACACCTCCTAATAGTGCCACTCTCTTTGGGGGCCATTTTTTTTAATCCACCACAATATGGAATGATTTTCCTGTAGATGTGATAGGAAACAGTTCTGTAGAAGAATCTAGTAATTATGGTAAGCCATATGCACATTGTGCCTGCATAGGAAATTGAAATGAAATTGTACATAGGACAAAAAACATCATTTTTTGGTGTGTGGATTAAAAGTTTTGTCCAGGAAAATTGATGACTAAAGGACACTGCTATTCATTCATTCATTCGTTCGTTCGTTCATTCATTCATTCATTTATAAGTGTGGTGAACTTACTGTCTAAAGAATGTAATAAGGTTCACTGACCTTGTTTTTTTTTCCTTCCTGTTTTGTTTTGGTATGTTTCATTTATTCATTTGTTTTGAGAAAGTCACATTAAAAGGCCAAAATGGCCTTTAATTCCCTAAGTAGCCCAGGATATCATGAAACTTACTGTGTAACTTCAAAATACAGTTGCTAGCTTCTGCCTTCCCACTCTCAGGATTCTAAAAATAGCCCACAATGTCTGAGACTAGTCTCATTTAATGCTTGTTTATGAACTTTACATGGAAGGCAGCATCAAGTTTTTTTTTTGTTTGTTTGTTTTTCTTGTGTGCTCTAAACAACATCTGGTATTATTTAGTACTAAACATTTTATGGATTATTTAACAATACACTTTCATATTTTCAGATATTTTTTACAAAAAGTATCATCCACAGTCTAAATCCTTATTGATACAGATTGTCAATACATAAAAAATTTTGTATGTAATTGATAATGTTAGAGTGTCAATGTTACTAACAGTATATGAAAAATGGTGTGCATATTTTCTTATGAAGAACGAGTTTTATATATGATTCAGTTTTTGTCTAAGGACTCAGAACAAAATTGGAGATCTAAGGTCCACTTTGTGAGTTGGACCAGCAAGGAGAGCTGATCTACCTTTTGTCAGAGTACCGAAGAAACTGCAACCTGAAGAAATTGAAAAGACAGCGAATGAAGACTGAGATTACAGTTTTACTGCTTTGAGAAAAAGGAAAGTACATAAAAACTGATGCTGTATGTCAAAACCCCATGATCAGTGTAATGGACTCCTAGGGTCCTGGAGTCATCCCCCAGAAGAACACCATCAATGTATGCAATAAGCAAGAATGTCTACTATCTCAAGAGTAAAAGTTCCAGCATGCTGGGGCCACAAATCTGACACAAAGGCAAAATGGCAACCCCAAGAGAAGCTTGCAGGCTCCTTTTTATACACAGCTAAAGGAATTATAGAAGCAGTTACGTCATCCTACGTATGATTGGCAAAGCAAGTGTGTGGGGCCCCACAGAAGCTCCCTAGTAAGGCCTTACTCAAAGTCAGAAAGTCTGAGCTTGCTTTCCTCAGCAGGGCTGCATATTAATATGACTTGGCCAAAGGCGTGGTTACCAGATGTTTTGAAGGGTCTATACTTGTTGGTATTTTATACCTCGACATTGGAAGGGAGACGTTTTCTGTCCATCCCCTTGCTGATGTATAAAAAGCTCATCATGAATAAACTCGGAGCAGCTGGGTATTAACCAAGGTATCTCCCAAAGCTATCCTGTGTCTTTGTCTTTCTCTCCATCTAGATCTATATTTTTCCCTGATATCTCTCAATTGCTCATTCTTTCATTCAAGAACCATTTGACACATCACGGCTGGTCCCCCAACAAGAGAAGGGGTTACATTAGTACATCTGATTGGCTAGGGCTAACAAGGGCAGGCTAGTGCTGCAACTGTTCCAACTTTGGGCATATTTGGACATGTTCCAGGATCTATCCCTATTTGGTCATTCATTGCTTTGAGATATTGCAGGGGACTGGCTCAGGCTTAGTATGTGTAGTCCCCCTCATCCCTGGAGTGGGGCATTGCTGATTAATGGCCCTTTGTTCATGGCTTCCTCAGAAACCCTTGTCTAGGTTTAGGAAGCTGAAACTGAAGCTTTGTTTTTAACTGGATTATTACGACCCTGCCATGGCATTTTCTCGGTCCTCTCATGGACATTAGATGGGTAAAGTATGTGTTGTTTGATTTCACTGAGAAGTGTGGTTTTACAACAGGATAGGTCACAAACTTTAAATCCAAGCATGCTTATAACAACAACCCTTTGAAACTCTGCCTTTGATAAGGATGAACCTGTCTCTGTAGTGGGGTAGGGCAAACAGCAAGCATGGAAAGGTATTAAAAACATTGAATCTTTGAAAATAGTCAGAATGTAGAACATTTCCAAGAGACTTTACTACTGTCTCTTCCATGATAATCAGTTACTTCAGTGGGAATAAAAAACCAGGTCCTCATCCATGCAGAGCACAGAGGACCCTCTGCTAGGACTCTCTTTATTGGACAACTCTAGTCGTGTTTACAAGATGCTTTAAGTACCAAATTTGATGATGTTTTGCTGTTTGCTACTTCTCTCTATATATGATGTTCACTATTTTTTCTTTCACATTTATCTGCTGTAAAATTTTCAAAAATCAATAGAAACCAAAAACTTGAATATTATAATTATTCCCTGCACTGTACACAACAATCATTCATAAACAACTCCAATGGAAAAAGTTTTATTTATTGTATTTAGGGATAACACATTGTGCAAAATTCCCTTGTACATACTCTTATGCAACCCATGTTCCAGGTGAATGAGGGTGTTTTCTAGCATACAAAAAAATTCTATGACACAAGAAAATTTTATTCTAAGTAATTTAAATAAAAGTAAGTTTTATTTTTTAATTTCATTTTTATTTATTATTTTTAACTTTCACATCATGCATCTCGATCTCATTCATTTCCTGTCCCTACATTTCTGCCCTTTGACCTTGCATCCTTGCCAAAAGCTATTTCAGAGGAAAAAGAAAAGGGAAAAAGATCTCACTATGAAAGCTGTAATGTAACATAGTGAGCCATTCAGTAAACCCTTTTGTCCATATATCTTTACTTGCAAGTGTTGATTGTGAAATGTCATTAGTCTGGTTTGAGGGTTCTGGTTTCTGCTACACTATAGATGCTGGACCCTCACTGGAATATCTGTTGGTTATCCTGCTGTTGCTCTGTGTTGTGGAAATCCTGCAGGTTTGAGTCTTGCAGTACTCATCCCTTCACATGCTCTAGCAGATCACAGATGGTGTAGACATTGGAACGAGCCAACCTAAAAACCTGATTGTGGGCCTGAGTAGTTGCAGCTGTTCCTTGTCTTCACCACCTTGGTGAGCTTTCCTGCATTGCCCTGGTGAATTCACCCCTTGCAGTCATGAGCAGGGAGTGCGGCCAGCTTTTGAATGACCATTTAATTTAAATGAAAACTATCTAGAAAACTAAATGTACACATTTATTATATTTGTTTCTAAAAGTATATCATGTCTAGAAGTACATTCTTTCACATAAACTGCTTAGGAGGCTGATGCAGGAAAAAAATCACAAACCTGAGGTCTGTCATAAAATGGACTCAAGGCATATTGTGTGACAAGACTTTTCTGGGCACATTCAAGACACACTTCTACTCAACCCAGGTAGGGTTCCCACAATAGAATAAAATACAGATACCTTCAATGTCCAACTTGGAGAACAATTTAATTTTATTAGGCTTACTTACAAGAGTATGGGTGAGAGGTTAATTACAGGAGCAGCAATGACTTGAAGATAGTTGCATCACCAAAGCTATTTTCAGAGTGGTGACAGCTCACAAAAACTGGGAATTTGGAGCATACTGCATAGCCTGCAGGCAGCTCGACAGGTTGGAGAGTGTTCTTTTCAAGTGGCTCACTAGGTCTAAACCTCTTCTAGGCATCTTCAAGCCACCGTTCTGGTCTGAAAGTCTTCATTGAAGCTTGTCTTGTTTGAGAGAATGTGAATGAAAGAGAACACTATTTGTCACTGTGTGAGTACAAAATGGTACAACCACTGTGGGAAATCCATGTAGAGATACCTCAACTTGTCTAAAATTTGTCTACTTCAAGATCCAACTATACCACTCTTGACTATATACCCAAAGGACTCTTCATTTTATTACAGAGATAATATATCATCCATGCTGCTTTTTTTGTAATATACAGAAAATGGAAACATACAATAAACAGATGAATTGATAGAAAAATGTGGGGAATTTGCACAATTTATTGTTATCCAATTGTTAAGAAAAACAGAATCATGAAATTTCCAGGTAAATAGGTGATGCTAGAAATCATTTTGATGAGGTAACTCATCCCTGAAATTGAAGCACTGCATGCTTTCTCTTAAATGTAGATGCTTAATTTTAAGCTTCAGATAAGTGCATTATCAATTAGAATAACCACAGAGATTAGGTGACTACTAAGGGGTTTGTGGGAGGAGCAAGAGAGGCTCTTCCAAAGAAGGAGAAATAGAATCTAGTGCTATCAAGACACAACAGGCAATCTGGTATAAAAGGATTAGATGGGGAGATTGATGGGACAGCAAGGAAAAGGAGGATAATATGTCAAGACACAATTAACAATAAAGACTTTTGGAGACCTCCTAGTGTAGAAGCATACTGAAATATTTACATATATGAAAAGAATTCAAATGGTGTCATCTATTTTATTGATTTGGGATATTCTGGCTAGGATAAGATGAAATTTCAAATAAGTATCAATTTGAATTTCTCTGATATCTAAGGATGTTAAAGTTTAATTGTTTAATCTTTTGAGATCTCTGTTTAATTCTATACACTATTTTAAATTGGCTTGTTTGTTTTCTTGATGTTCAGTTTCTTTTTACATCCTAGAACAATAACTATATCAGATTTATAATTGGAAAATATTTGTTCCCATTCTGTAGGCTACTGCTGATGGTATTCATGGTTGTACACAAATTTTTTAGTATCATCATGTCCCATTTATTGATTATTGTCTTAGTCTCTGTGCTGTTGGTGTTTTATTCAGAAAGAATTTTTCTGGTCCAATGAGTTCAGGAGAATTCCCCACTTTCTTTTTTTCTACCAGATTCAAAATATGTGGTCTTATGTTGAAAACCTTGATCCACTAAAGTTGAACTTTGTGCTGACTGACTGAGAGTGATCAGTTTTCATTCTTCTACATATAGGTACCCAGTTTGACCAACACCATTTCTTGAAGCTGCTTTTATTTTTTTAGTGTCCATTTTATTATTATTATTATTATTATTATTATTATTATTATTTGTCAAAAACAAGGAGTCTTAAGGCTCAAAGAATTACATCTTGGTCTTCACTTGTCTCCCATTTACTAATATGTCTGTTTATATCCCAATATCATGATGATTTTGTTACTATAATTCCATAATGCTAATTAAAATCTAGGATGGTATTATTTCTAGCAGTTCTTTTATTATTCAAAATTGATTGAACTCTTCTGGATATTTTTTCTGTTTCCACACAATGTTTAAGATTGTTTTTAATTTTCAGTTTTGTGAAGAATTATTCAGGGATTTTGATTGGGGATCACACTGAACTTGAAGCTTTCTTTTGGTAGGCTGGCCATTTTCACAATATTAATTTTATAGCTCAATGGGCATGTAAAGCCTTTAAGCTTCTAATGTTTCCTTCAATTTCTTTCTTCAATGTTTTGAGATTATTATTACACAAGTAGTTCAGTTGCTAGTTTAGTTCCCCCAGGATCTTTTATTAGATGTTGGATTTTTGTCATAGGCCTTTTCTGCATGTAATAAGTTGATCACATTTTTTTGTCCCTTTTGTCTGTTAATGCAGTAGATTACATTGAGGCCATTATTAAAGCTACTGCTTGCCAGATTTCTTTCTCATCCCTTTGTCATTTGTATATGGAAAGACCACTGATATTTGCATGTTAACTTTGTATCTTGATATTTTGCTCAAAGTGTTCACCTGATTGATCTTTTAGGGACATTTTTTTCATACAATTATACATTCATACAATGTCATATCCAAATGATACTTTCATTTCTTTTCCTATTCATATCACCTTGATTTCCTTCACTTGCCTTATCACTCTAGCTAAGACTTCATGTACTATATTGAATAGACATGGAGATAATGGACAATCTTGTGTTGTTGCTAGTTTTAGTAGATATGCTTTGAATTTTCTCCACTTAGGATGAAGTTGGCTGTTCATTTTCTGTAATACCTTTATTATGTTGAGGCATGTTGCTTATATCTCTATTCTTCCCATGACTTTTATTATGAAGAGAAGTTGGATTTTTTTCAAAGGCCTTTTCTGCATTAATCAAATGATTACATTTGTTGTTGTGTTGTGGTGGTGGTCTCTTATGTGATGGATTATTGTGAGTATTTAAATATGTCCAGCCATCCTTGCATCTCTGGGATGGAGATAATTTGTCCATAGTAGATAATCTTTTTTTGATATGTTCTTGACATTTTGCAAGTATTTTATTTTGAATTTTTCATCTGTTTTCCTCTGGAACTATAATTTTCTTTAATTCTTTCTTTTTTGGTTTTTTTTTTTGAAATCTTGGTATAAGATTAATAGTGCCTTCTTAAAAATTATACATAGGAATGTTACATAAGTTTTGACTTGGGGAATAAAATTAAGGAGTATCAGTGTTGGTTCTTCATAGAAGATGTTAGAATTGTGTGCTGGCATTTATGTTGTCATTTATGAGAGACTTTTTCATTACTGCTTTGATTTTAGTAGAGGTATGGACTTGTTTAAATTACTGCTTTGATTTTAGTAGATATATGGACTTGTTTAAGATGTATATTTTATCTTGATTTAACTTTGGTATGATAGCCATATCTCTTTCTATCTATCTATATCTATATCTATCTATCTATCTATCTATCTCAAATATTCATCAGTTTCTTTTGGTTTTCCAGATAAAAGAAATAATTGTTTTTGTTTTTTTTATTTGCCCTTGTAATTTTCTGTTGTAATGTACCACATTTTTTGTCTTTAATATCGTTAGTTAAAATCCTCTATCTCTTTCTTTTGGTTAATTTGGCTAAAGCTTTTTAAAAATTATTGATTTTTCTCAAGAAATTATTTCATCTTATTTGTATTGTTTGTTGTTGTTATTTCTATTTCATTGATTTCAGGCCCAAGATTACAATTTACAGTTCATTATTCTGAGGATTTATTTATTTTTGTTTACTAAAGCTTTCAAGTGTATCATTAAGTTATCAGTGTGGGATGTCTCCAAATTTTCATATAGGTATTTAATGTTATGAACTTGCTCTTAGAACTGATTTCATTGTGGGCTATAGGTTTGTATTTTTCATTTTCATTAAATTCTTAAAAGTTTTAAGGTTCTGTCTTCACAAATTTTTATCCAGGAGTGAGCTGTTCAGCTTCCATGAGTCTGTTTCTTTTCAGCCATTTCTATTTTTGTTGGAACCCAGTTTTAATCCACCATGGGAATATGGGATTTAGAGTATTATTTCAAATATCTTATATCTGTTGATACTTACTTTGTGTCCAAGTACATAGTCAATCTTGAAAAAGGTCCTGTGAGCTGCTGAGAAGAAGGTATGTTCTTTTGTGTTTGGCTGGAATATTCTGTAAAGGTCCCTTTGGTTTGCTTGTCTATTCATAACAGTGGGGTATTGAAGTCACACACTATTGTTGTGTGATGATCAATGTGTGATTTTAGCTATAATAGTATTCTTTTATGGACTTGGTTTCTCTTATGTTAGTTTTATATATGTTTAGAATTGCAATATCCTCTTGCTGGAGTTCTCCTTTGATGAATATATAATATATTTCCCTATTCTTCTGATCAACTTTATTGGAAGTCTACTTTGTCACATATTAATTTTAAATTAATTAAAATTTCTTTATGATTTTGCTTCTTGGTTCTCTTTGATTGGATTATCTTTTTCCATTCTTTTACCCTGATTTTATATCAATTCCATACAGTAGTATGTTTCCTGGGTGCAACAGAAAAAGTGGATTCTGTTTTTTAATCCAATATGTTAATCTATATGTTTGGATTGGAAAATATAATAGTAGGAGTTAATTTCACCACTGTTTATTACTTTCTGTTATTTTTGTGCTGGGGATGCTGTGAATGTGTTGCTCTGATTGATTGATAAATCAAATGCTGATTGGCCAGTAGCCAGGCAGGAAGTATAGTATAGGCAGTATAAGCAGAGACTAGAATTCTGAGAACAGGAAGGCTGAGTCAGGAGTCGCCAGCCAGAGACAGAGGAAGCATGATGTGAAAGTACCTGTAAGCCACAAGCCACATGGCAACTTATAGATTAATAGAAATGGGTTGATTTAAGATATAAGAACTGGATAGCAAGGAGCCTGCCACACCCATACAGTTTATAAGTAATAAAAGTCTCTGTGTGTTTACTTGGGTCTGAGCGGCTGTGGCCCAGGTGGGACTGGAGAAAACTCCAGCTAGGTTTTGTGGTGGTGTAAGTTTTTTGTTTTTCTCTCTTTTGATTAACTGTTCTTGGATTATTTATTCCTCTATGTCCTTTTTTATATGGCTAAACTTGTATTCAGAATGAAGCTTTCATTTTATTAACTCCTGTAATGTTGAATTGGTCAATAATAAATTGCCTAAATTTGTTTTTGTAGTGAAATTTTTTCATAGAATAAAATTGCTAGTATTATTACATACAGTAATTTGGTTGGAATTTACTGTCTTTCAGAGTTTATGAAAAACCAATTCAGGCTCCTTCTGCTTTAAGAACTTTCACTGAAAAGTCATATGTCCCTCTAGTGGGTTTTCTCTAATGTCTATCTTGGTATTTCCTTTGCACCTTTTAATATCTTTCATTTTAATTTAGTACTGCATTTATCATGTGTTGTGAGGAGTCTCTTTGCTGGTCCTGTTGAGCTATTTGTATCTTGCTCTTTGATGTGTATCTCTTTCTGTATATTGGAGAATTTTTCTTCTATGATTTTCTTAAAAATATGTTCTTTGCCTTTGATATGAGTTTATTCTCTGTATTATAGATGGATTTTTCATCAGTTTGATACTTTCATAGTATCCCAGATTTATGAGGTGTTTTGCCCTTTGATTTATTTTTCAATGGTTCATAATTTTCTTTGAGTAATCAACTTTTTAAATTTGTTTACAAACCCTAAGACTCTTCCATTTCATTCAAAATGTTGGTGACATTTACCTCTAAACTTTTTGTTTAATGCACCATACTTTCCATTTCAAATTATAGTTCATGTTTGCTTTTCCTTTGTTATTCTCTCTCTCTCTCTCTCTCTCTCTCTCTCTCTCTCTCTGTCTCTCTCTTTAATAAAATTCTACTTTAATATCATTAATTGTTTTAATTTTTCAATTCAACTGTGTTTTTGTCTTTTTTCTTAGTCTTTATTAAGGAATTTATTCATATCCTCTTTAGGTCGTGAATGTGTTCCTAATTGCTATTTTGAAATTATTGTCTTTTGTTACTTCTCTCAAAGCCTATTAAAGAAGTGTTGTTAGTTGGTGGAGGAGGTAGATTGTCTCAGATGCTCATTCCACCCTTTCTTGGTAGGTGTCACATTCTTTGATTATTTTTATCCCAATGTGGGTGCTATCCAAGTGTCTGTGGAGCCCCAGGTAGAGGGAAGTTCTGATATTTGGTAGAGGAGTCACAAAGAATGGAGATGAGTTCAAAGGAAAAGCTAAAATAGGTGGTATGAAAGAGTCTACCTGAAGCTAAGTCCCAAGGTAAAGGGGTGGGCTGGCAAGAGGGGCTCAGGCTAGTGGGGAGTAGAAGACCTAAGAGTAATCTGAGACTGGAAAGTAGAATAAGAAGGAGACTCATGGAACATCCCTGGGTTCAAACAAGATATGGAAACTATGGGTCTTTGGTAGAATAATGTTCTGTGAAGTCAGAAAGGAATATACCTAGGATAGAAGGAATGGGTGAAAGGGACAATAAGCAATATCTAAGGAGAAATTGGGTCCATATAATGAGGTAGAGTCCCAAGTGGATGGAGAGGGACTAAAACAAATTAAACTATATTTAAAGTAACTTTCAACATTGGTTCACACACACACACACACACACACACACATATATTTCTGTGTGTGTATATATTTATATGATTTCTCAGGCAATGACTGAATATTAATATTAATATTTATTTAGATTTCAAATATTTTAACTCTTCTGCCAAAGCTCAGATAAATTACAAAGCTTATTTACAATGAATTTTACTTTTTATAAGTATATGTTGTTTTTATTAAAATGTTAATTTCATGAATATATTAATTGAGAATTCAGGTGATGAATTATTAGTTTTATAGTAATTTCAAAAAATATATGAACAAGTTATGTTTATTTTAAATATTTCAACATAATTACAGATATTCTTTTACAATGTAAGCTTTACTTAATAAGTACTATGCACTTACGACACAGAAAATAACTTATTATTCAGATAATATTGAATTCAGTAATCCCCAAGGTTGTTATTAAGCAATGTGGTATTATCCATCTCATTGCAGTATATAGTGAGAACTGCATAAATGTGTACTTCCAGAAAAACATAATAATGTACAGTAATATCAGGTAATATGATGGGAAAGCACAATAAACTGAAAAAACTTAAACTTAAGTGATAAAGAGTTATATGAGAGAGACCAAATGAAACAAAGAAGAAAGTGTAGGATATGCAGAGGATACAACTGGCCACATACCTGCCCCTGAAGTACATTTAGAAACTAATTTCAATTGAAAAACAGAGGCGGCTGGTGCAATGTACTTATCTTACTAAATTCCTAAGAGAAAACCACTGACATTAATAATAAACATGGGTTTTAGTTTTAAATAAATAATTTGAAGTATAACTAACATTCCATAGTAGCAAAACTACACAAAAATATTTTTCTTCTTTTCCTTTTACATGAAATGGGGGAACACAATCTACTGTATTGTCATTGTTGGTATTATATTCATAGAACTTACTTATTAATATGTCATTCAATAATAGTATCATACTAAACTGATCTATTGACTGTCTTCTCTGTAATCCTGTTTGCTCTTCTTACTGCCAAACTAAACTATCCCAAGTCTAAATATTGTTCTTCTTGTGATTTGTTTTCACGTTTTGAAAAGAGGATGTGACTTACATCAGTACTTAATGTAAGTACATAAGTATTAAACAACTGTAGTTTCTCCTTCTGGAAGCTTGTCTAATATTCGATTCATACCACATGTCTGTGACTAAATCTAGTTCTTACATGGGCCAACCTACCCAATTGTCAATTGTTTTGAATGTGTTATTTGGGGGTAGTACTGCAAGTAGTTTACTGTAAACCAAGATCCCTAGTCTTCAAGTGTCCTCAAGTACATTTTATTTTTCTATGTTTTTTTTTCTTGAAGTTTCAGTATTGAGAGTGTTGTATACACAGTTCTGAGTGGGCTCCAGAGGTTTTGTTTTTATAATTTATAGGACTATTCTATCCAGTATCAAAAGGTTGATCCATAGTGAGGATATTCTAGGAGTGTCAGTCAGGTGGAACACAGAGAATACAATACCCCCCCCCACACACACACACACAAGCACATATACACACAGATACAACCAAAGCAATTTATTGCTCACAGATCCATGGATCCACAGGAAAATAAGGTGCTACCAAGGGGCAAAGTGTAGATAATGGATATAGATAATCACTTAGCAATTCAGGGAAAGAAAGATGAAAGTGCTGAAGATGTTATTGAAGTTTCATGTTTTACTCAGTTTCTCTGAATGATATGTTAATTATTTGGTTTATAACAAGCACACATGAGTTCTGACCAAACAGTGGCTGAATTGGGTCAGTGCAGAATCTCTGCCAATCAAATATGGCATGACATTTTACTGACATCTATTTTCTGAGCCCAGATAACAACAGCTTTTTTGTTTGTTTGCTTGTTTGTTTAAAAGAGAGTTCTGAGAATGAGAGAGAGGGCAAAGTGTAAAAGAATGTAAGTTTTTCACACCCTTTGTAGCTTGAACTTTAAATTCTTTTTTTTTTTTTTTCTTTTTTTGGTTTTTCGAGACAGGGTTACTTTGTGTAGCTTTGCACCTTTTCCTGGAACTCACTTGGTAGTCCAGGCTGGCCTCGAACTCACAGAGATCCACCTGGCTCTGCCTCCCGAGAGCTGGGATTAAAGGCATGTGCCACCTCCGCCCGGCTTTGAACTTTAAATTCTTATGGATTGTTCTTGTCCACTATAACACAGTGGCAAATCCCAAGACAGCCAAACTTGATGAAGAGCCATGTACTATGGATAGTCAGAATGAAGTCAGGTGACATCCTAAGGCTAATCACATGCTTGGCAGTACGTGTACTAATAAATACAACTCTTGTGGGAAGCTCAACTTTGGAAAGGATGATAATAAAAAAGTGTGCCTGAAATTTGATTCCTTCTCATATGAAAAACCTGAAAACATTTGGAATTTTGTGAATGGCTTTGTGTCTTTTAGGAGTCATTATGTCATCAAAACAACCTGAAACATCTTAAGAGTTGGAAATGACTTAGAGAAGTTATTTGAGAATTTATATATGATTAAATTTAGGAGAATATGTATGAAGGAGAAAGAATATAAGTTATATACATATATATATACATATATATATATATATATGTATATATATATATATATTGACTTCTAGAATACTATGTTTTAGAGAACAAATGATGAAAATTTATTTGTTTTTTTATTTTGTTTTTTTTGGTTTTGGTTTTTCGAGACGGGTTTCTCTGTGTAGCTTTGCGCCTTTCCTGGAACTCACTTTGGAGACCAGGCTGGCACATGATACATACAACATATTTAATATAATTTTGACAATGAAATTACTTGAATTAATGTAGTTGTACAAGAAGCAGTGGTCTAGCCTCTTGGGGCTGTAGGGTTTATGGTTATCACTATCCTACAAGATCAGGACAAGCATATTTTTCCTGGAACACAGTGTCAGCCACCATTCATTCTATACATAAAACTCAATGAAACAGACCTTAAATCAATATAAATGTTTGTTTGTTTGTTTGTTTGTTTGTTTTTCAATGGGACACGAAGGACTGGGGCTGTAGTGTGAAACTTACAAATAAGAAGTTGGCCCAGCTTGTTCAATGTACCACCACACACCATACAGTTACATATAACAAAACTAAAATTAAAGTAGAAAGAAATACATTAGATGACATATTTTGGGAAAAATCAGAAGTAAAGTTTGTGAAATGTGAATGTTTTATTAAGAACTTTAAATCTGAAAAACTATAAAAAATACAATCCTTCAACCTGTAAGAGAAAAGTCTAAGTAACATAGAACAGAAATGAAGATGTAATTAGAAAACGTTCTAGCCTTGCGGTGGTGGTGCACTCCTTTAATTCCAGCACTCGGGAGGCAGAGTCAGGCAGATCTCTGTGTGTTCAAGGCCAGCCTGGGCTACCAAGTGAGTTCCAGGAAAGGCTCAAAGCTACACAGAGAAACCCTGTCTCGAAAAACCAAAAAAAAAAAAAAAAAAGAAAAAAAAAGAAAAATAAAAAGAAAACATTGTTCTATAAATTATAAAGATAAAGCCATGTTGATGAAGCTTTATTGGTGTAGCTTCCGCTATTCCTAGGAAACACATATAATCTCAAAATTAAAAGAAATAATTAAACAAAGAAATATGTGAGAAAAATAGTAATGAAAAAATATAAAAACAGTAAATTATACCCAGAAAATTTTCAAATTAAATATGTGTAAAATAATCAAGCACCAAGAGAACTCTAGTCTAATTTGGAGGTAATTAGTGGCAGTTTCTACTAAGATTTATTCTTAGAAAAACCAATGGATAGGAATAATGATAAAATGAAACTGGTTTCCAAAACAAAGTGTAATTCTCATAGTCTAAGAATATTGTTTTTGATTATCTATGTTATACCCTATTTGGCATTAAATTATGTAAAATAATACACATGCAATTTTAATTAACAAAGATATCTATATTAAGTGTTACATCTAAGCTATGCTGACTCATAGTGTTACTTGCATTCATAGCAAATGTATGTACTCAAGAAATATAAATTAAAGATATACCAATTTAAAAGAAAAAATTCAGATCTTTAAAAACAGTAATATAGAAAAGTATATATACAGGTAATTACTTAAGTTAGGAACAAAATATGTAATTTCAGTTCTCTTCCCTGAATAACTTTGGAAATTTGCTTGATGCCTGCCTCCTTTTTAGCCTCATTTTAAAGTTGACGTTATAATAACAACCACACTTGTAAAGCTGGTTATAAGATGGAAGGTGGGAGGTGCCATAAATAGACATTTATAAGTGCCAAGTTAGTTCTTGATTTATGCTGTATTTTTTTAATTTTATAATATATTATTAATTCCTAAGGAAAACATACCACACTAGCATGAGTTCAACACTAACTTAATTTTCCTATATATTTCCCAGCAAAGTCACCAGTCCAGTCTCAGTCCATTGAACCTGAAGCTCCTCTTTCACATATTTCTTGGAGAATGCACCACAGTCCATTAATAAGTATAGAATGAGATGTTAAAGATTCTCTTTCTTTTCTGCCACTCTGTGCTTGAAAGAATTTTTATTAAAAAAATAACTTTCCTCCTACAGCTTTTTACAAGTATCTTTCTATCTTTTTTTCTATTATTTGTCTATTTGTTTATCTGTTTTATGATGCTCAGGTTGTTCCATGGACAGCAAACCTCCTGTCTTAGTCAGCTGAAGCTTTAATTACAGGTAATTTCTATACTTTTCTTTTATTCTCAGATGTGCAGTTTTTTTCTTTTAGATACACCTTGATTTCTTATTTCATTCAAAATGCTTGAAATCCATAAACTTTTCTGGACTTTCCAAGGAATTAGGAGAAGTCATTTTCCTCAGCTTCATGTGCCATGTTGTACCTCTTCCACTAAGTTCTAAGACTCACCAGAGTTCCACAGGGCTTTCATCAAGCATATGTTCCTCTTCAGGGGTGTTACATAGCTTTTTCTTGTTTCTAGAAATATTGCTCCTCTGATACCTGTAGAACTTGTTTGCTTATTTCTGAACCCTACTCTGTTATCATTAAAGATCTGCATTGAGAGCCTATTTGCAATTGCTATCCCAAGGCTACAACTGTACATTCCCTGGATTCCATGCCTACCCCTATTTCTTTAGGATTTCTTAAAACCAATGCATACAATATATTTACCTGGTTGTTTCTTTATTGCCTTTATATCAACATTAGAATTAGAAATGCAAGTTAAGAGAATTCTCCTGTTTTGTTTATTTTCTTTTGGCTTTCCCCTACTGTAAGATGTGTATCACTAGTACCTTAAAAAGAAACTGACACATATCAAGCTCTGCATAAGCACTGAGAACTTTTTAAAGATATGTAATTTAGGAGGTACAACATCTTAATTATGTTGTAAATATTTCACATCTTTCTGAAACTGAATACAGAAATTCTGCACTAGCCAATCAAAACTCAAAGTATCTATTCATGCATGCCAACGTACTAATTTTAAAATTTATATGAAATTTTAATGTGTAGTTCTAGAAATGGAATAAAGAAGCATGGGTGGAAATGATCATACTAAATATCTAGACATATTGAACTATATAGTAATTTAAACAGTGTGATCTACAATAGCAAAAATGAGAGTGGTCAACCTCAAGAAAGAACCTTGTGGACAGGTGGCTGTTTGGATTTGGCAGATGTGGAGATGTTAAAAAAGGGACAGCAAAGAAAGACTTGTTCTAAAATAATACTGGGAAAATAAAATTCTAGTCCCAAAACATTCTGGTAAAATCATTCCAGATGGCTGAAATATGCATACTTAAAGTAAACTTTAAACTTATTACAGAAAGTATTAAAGAGTATCACAAAATAGTCTACTCAGAAAAATGTACTTTTGGAATGTGACCAGAATAGATCAAGAGAAATGTTATTGGATTTTGTTTCTCTGAAATTAAAATTTGGTCAAATATTACTTAAAGTAAAAGAATACATTTTAAAATTTTAAAAGAAAAACATAAGATTAAAAGGAAATATTTACATTTGTTATAGTGCAGTTTGACTATATATATATATATATACATATATATATGTATATATATATATATATACAGCTATTAACATAAACTACAATGACCATGTTCACAATCAGCAACAACAGAAAATACATGTTCAAAGTTTTAGAGAGGAATTCAAACTTGGAAACCCAAAGCTCAACAAAAATATGTTTGATTAATAGATTAAATTCAATCCACATTTGGAAAAATTAGATAAGCATAAAGAAAGATGTTTTATTAATAGCAAATGTTGAGGATATGTCTAGATCTCTTACTGGCTACAGGTAAACACTAATTGAATCATTGACTTTGGACAGCAATTTGACTGTGGTTATCATATACATACATGTGGCAAATCAGCAATGAGATGAATTTTAGTGAGAAAACAAATCAGTAAAGTGGCACAATAAAATAGAGGCAGCATTTAAATATAGAGAACCATCTGCATTATCTTGTAACTATCCGAAATATATTAACAGAAAATATATATGTAATAATCCCTGTTTATATAGATACAAAAGCAAAGACTGTGGGTGTGAAGATAAGCGTTTAAGATTGTCAGTAGGAATTTTATGCTAGTTTAAGAAATAAGTGGTTGTATGTTGTCCTCCAAGATCTCTGACTTCACTAGCACTGAAATAAATGATAAAATTGAATTCATAATTTTCTTAATTAAACTAATACTAACAAGTAAATAAGTTTTGAAGAACATCAAAAGATGTTCAATTATATTGGTTTTTGTTCTAACTTAAATTTAAAGCTGTTAATCTTCTGTATGAAGAATTAGATTGAAAATGTGACTGAATGTAGTGAACTATTAGTCAAGGGAAAGGACATAGGAACTGAAGGGCCAATGTCATATGATCTCCTTGTATATGGAATAGGGACAAAGTTCAGCACCTGAATTCAGAAGTACAGTGATGATCCCCAGATGCCAGCTAGGAGGACACTGGAGAAAAGGAGAGAGATGTTAGTCATGGAAGGACAGGATTCACTTAATCTCCTAGGAAGAATAAACTATAGATATGCACAGAATAGCACAGCAACTGTAGTTGTGGGGTATAAGTCACAGTGTCATGCATAAGGCACACTGCAGAAAAAGTTTATTTCAAAGCTTTTCACTAGGAACAACATAATATGCATTCTGATGGCTTCTCAAAATCTGTAACAAATACTTATAATATCACAATGTGTGCATTAGTATATATACAATATTTTTATTAAACAAAAAAGAACTTTGAAAGGCATATGGAATCCTGCCATAGAAACTTCCTGAAATATATACATATATGAAAGTCAGTTAATGAAGTCATCATATATTGGTGGAGACAATTCCTACACATCGTATGCCATCAAGAAAAACATACAGTGTCAGGAATTATTTACACCTTACTGAGACATTGGCCAAAAGGATCCAATAGTTTATCACCCAAGCATTACAGGACATAGCTGAAGTTTTTATTATTATTATTATTATTATTATTATTATTATTATTATTACACAGAAAACCTAAGAAAAGACTCTTTCTAAAGATACCAATTCATATGTCACTTCATATGGAGAAGTTGCACTGGTACCCAAATAGAAATTCCATATCTGTTGACTAGTGATCATGCAGGTGGAAGGCACTGTGCATGCTAACAGTGGAGAAAGTATTCAGCAATATTACCCAACTACAGACTCTCCAAATTATAACAATGCTGTTTTTCAAGATGAACTCATACTATAGTGGCACTCATGTAATGGAGATAACCAACTACTTTTTGTTGAATTTAAGACTCACTCCATGAGACGGGACTCATACATGATACTATGTAAGCGGCCAAGAATCTTCCACTAGATATACATACAGGTCATGGGACTGGGGGAAAACAGATAACTGTTACTCTGCTGAAGGAACATAGCAATAAAATGACTCCTAATGATATTGCTATACCCACATATCACTACATTGTCAACTCTCATCAGAGAAGTTTCTTCTGGCACTAGGTAATAATTAACACATAAACCTACAACTGAAAAATGTATAGAGAATTAGAAAGTTTGATGCACTCAGCCCTAAATAGGAACTACTTATAAAACACCTCCTATCAAAGCTGTGGAATCTATGTAGAAGAGGAGGCTGATAGATTGTAAGGGCTAAAAATGGTGGGTAACATCATGGAAACAATATTTTCCAGATGTAACAGTTCTTGCACAAATTGACTATGGCAGGACAGGCAGGAATTGCAAAGTTAAAAGAGGACAAAAAGAAGTGGATACTAAGTTTCACCCACAATCATAAAGAAGCTATTTGCAATTGATAAAATTTGGGAAAAGGAAAATCATTTTCTTCAGTAGAGTGTCATTGTATATTGTCACAACAAAACTCCAGGGCTTGCCCCATGCCCATAGTAGTTGGCCAATACAAAATGGAATCCTTGTTTTTGGTGTGCTCTATTTTGTTTTTGTTGATGTGCCCTATTTTGTTTTTGATTGTTTGATTGATTGCTCTGATTTTGTTTTAACTGACTTTCTTTTTTAAAATGAAACAGAAAGGACATGATGTTGGGCTGGGATTTGGGAAGAATTGGGAGAGGGAAAAGAGTATCATCAACATATATTATAGAAAAAAATAACAATAAAACCAGTAGGAAAAATCATAATTTCTCATAGACTTCTGGGATAGAGGAGGAAGATTCCATTGGAAATTGAGGTATAAACATACATAGATACACACACACACACACACACCACACACACACACACACACACACACACAAACACAGAGGGAGGGAGAGAGAGAGAGAGAGAGAGAGAGAGAGAGAGAGAGAGAGAGAGAGAGAGAGAGAGAGAGAGAGAGATGAGCTTTTCAAACATCTAGTATAACCTAAAGCCAACTGAGTCAAATTTGTGATTGGATTTAGGGAGGACAAGTGTTTCTCTTAGTGTTAATAAATGATAAATTTGAGTTACTATAATCTTTCCTACAAAATATATACAAACTTGTATAAAAATTAAAACACAAGGAGAAAAAAGAAAATAAATAGAAAATAAATAGTATCCACTTTCAAATATAGATACTAGAAAAATCAACAAGATTTTTAAAATCAGTGTTTTAAATCTTATTTATTTATTTGTTTGTTTGTTTTTTGAGACAGGGTTTCTCTGTGTAGTTGTGGTTCCTGTCCTGGATCTCACTCTGTAGACCAGGCTGGCTTCGACCTCACAGAGATCAGCCTGACTCTGCCTCCTGAGTACTGGGATTAAAGGTTTGTGCCAACGCTGCCTAACATGTTTTAAATCTTTTAAGGAACTCTGGGGAAAATTCAAAGAAGTAAAAGTTGTTCATAACACTACAACTGACATGAAAAGTATTATAAGGAAATGAAGACTGAATCACAGCAAGGCAAGGCAAGCTAATCACATATATGGCTATGTTCTTTTTATAAACTCTATTAGAGGCATCAGCTCAGTCTGGAACCCGGTTCTTATCGTTTAAATATAGGTAGCATGTGTTATGTTAAGGGACTTAGGAATATTAAATGAATTCATTGTTTTTCCTTTCTTTACATTTTGAAATCAAAGTGAAATTTGAAAACCACTAAAACTTAAAAGTAATATTGAATTCTTATTAACAGTACTATGTAAACAAGAAAATAAAAAAAATTGAAGGATGCTTTTTGTTATTAAAATCAAGGGCTTGAATTCTCTAGGGGGCATGAATGGTGCAGTGATATTTTTTAGCTTCTTTACATGGAGTGACATTAGGATAAAATAACACAGTTTCTGAGTTTCCACTAAAATGTACTGCAGTCCTTGTACTTTATTGTTAGTTTAAAATATGAGACATACATGTAATACAAATCATGAAAAATTAATAGGAAGTATGAATGGCTAGAAGTTAATTTATATTTAATTTAGAATGGATGTATGTATAAGCATGCTAACAAAGCACAGAAGTTAACCTTAGATATTATGAACACTTCTGTATAAATAGATCAAAGAAATTTAGGCTGAAGAAAATAGGGATCAGGATTCTTACAATCAGGCAGCATATCCAATTCTGGCTGAACTTTAAATATAAATCTAATCTTTAGAATCTTAAATCTAAAAGGTGCTGGTAGTGAATTTAAATGGTCTCAATTACAGAAGGCAAATCCAGGTGTAGAGATAAAAACTTAATTGAAGAATCATTCGTTTCTAATGACTTTAATGAAAGAAAAACACAATTTTCTTAGAAGAGTCAATTCCCCATTAAGTTTTATACAGTTATATACAGAAGATATTCAGAATAATTTAATTTAAATTAATTCTCTTAAATGCAATAGATTAATCTTAAGTACCAAAGTCATAGATAAGTATCCATTAGGCAATTGAGCATATATAATTATGTGATCATAAATTTAGAAATAAAAAACAGAAAAGTTTCTTAGATACAGGCAAATAGGATTTTTTGTATTAAGTTAATATACTATTATCACTAGAGAGTCCCATGGAGTCTGAACTGAATATAGAATTTTATAGTAATTCTGCTTAAATTTGTTTTGTCTGTTTAATTTGTATGACACAAAGCAAATACTTTATGATTAACTTCATTAAATTAAAGTGATTGTAGTTAATACTTTTAAAATAAGTTTTAATTTTTCATCAGATTGACTGGAAATGTCTAAGTTAATAATTTATACTATTTAGATGTAACTAAATGATCACATATGTTAGTATTTTACCTAAAAAAGAAAGGTTATAAGTATCTGAAGAATGGGATACAAAGTAACATATGGACATAAGACACAAAACTGCTGCACTGAGTAATTAATTAGAGTTGTTTTTACAGAAGAATAATGTTATTACCTTGCAGGTGATGCATTCTGTATTTTTAATAATCCGTTGCTTGGTTGTGAGTAAATTCCCTCTCACTTGTTTCTTCCCTGACTGCAACACAGTCTTTCCACCATAGATAACGTTCTCTCGGCCTCCCAAAAGTGCTTCAATTTCTCTTTGAATTATACTCCTTCCCAGAGTGTATTTTAGATACTACATCTGGCATGCTGCCCTGGATGCTGACCAGTTTGCCTCTGTGACATTAACCTGGTGCCTGAGAGTCTGAGTGTCAAGAAGGTTGACTCATTTACAGTTTTCCATTATGTAGCTCTAACATTTGATGTTGTTTCCTAAATAATAGATGCAGGACTGCCAGCCCAGACATGTTGAAAATACTGCTTGGCTCCCAGTGGCTGTGTAAGAATGTTCTTCCCTTGGCCTACCCTGAGGAGGGACCTTTTGTTTTCTTTCTTTTCCTCTATTTTTTTTCTTTAACCATATACTTAGAAAAATATTTCAAAGACTGAAAAGTCTCTCTTATTTTCCCAATTCATAAGGGCATAAGAACTGAAAAGTATTCTACATTGACATATTATCAGAAATGACATTTTTCAGAATTAAATCTAGGAAATAAGGCATTGCCATATTAAACACAAAAGTATAAAATATCAGCTATTTTTAAAACAGGGATAATAGTCTTTTCTTTCTATAGATTATCTATAGACAGATGGACTGGATTCAGGAATATAAATTCAACACTAATACAGGGACTTGTTTGAGAAAGTCACATGCTTGTGTAATTGTCTATACCGGAAAATGTTTAATTAATAACAGCCAAACAAAAATCAATAGAAGAGCAAAACAGAATAAAATGGAAAATACATTAGGAGGTAAATAGCTTCAGTTTTAGAGTAGTACAATGAAAATTACCACATAAAGACAGCTGAAGATATTGTCTGTGTGTTCCTCAACTTGAACTTTGTAACCTAAACTGAGTCCTGAAAGTAGGACAGATTTGACCGCACAATATATATTATTGTTACTATGGTGATGTGAAAAATATTTTTTTTTTTGGTTTTTCGAGACAGGGTTTCTCTGTAGCTTTGCGCCTTTCCTGGAGCTCACTTGGTAGCCCAGGCTGGCCTCGAACTCACAGAGATCCGCCTGGCTCTGCCTCCCGAGTGCTGGGATTAAAGGCGTGTGCCACCACCGCCCGGCTGATGTGAAAAATATTATGAACTCAAAAATATAAAAAAATAACTATTGAGATTTTGTTATTCTATCATTTTCTGAGGATACCAAAATCTGTGCTTCTTCACATGCAATCGCACAATAGGGATGCATATATCATTAGCCAATATATTTTAATTCATCTCTACATTATTCACAGAATCTACAGAATTACAAACTAAATACAAATGGTTATAAAGATTGTATTGTGGAGGGCACAATAATAAGTTTAAAAGGGTATTTTCAGCTGAATGTAGTTGAAATCATTGATAAAAAAGAAATAAATATGAAGTAATGAATGTCTCACTTTAAAGGTAAATTTCCCAAAATTCTCAGGTCCACCCAAGCCCTCGCACCAACAGAAGGGTTCTACAGTCCCCTTTCACCTGACAATGAACAACATGCTCCACAGCTCCCTGGTCCACCAGCTACTGATGTGGACAGGCAGGTATTCCCTGGACCACTATTTTAGCACCTTGTGTTTCTCCTGTGCTGATACACAAGCAGTCCTCAGACCACAATCCCCATGCCCAACACTCAGTCAGCTTTCTCCAAATCTGCAAATTTCAGCACAAAAACAGAAATAGCATGAATGTAAAAGAAAACTATTTTCCTTAAATTAGAATCCCACGAAAAAAGACTTCAATGAGTACAAACTCAAAGAACATGCAGACAAATATTTAAAAAAAATATACATTATAATAATGTTCAAGCATCTCACAAAAGACAAAAACAAAGATATTAATGAAATAAGGCAGCCAATACAAGATATGAAAACTAAAATCACTAAAGAGGAAGAATAACTGAAGAAAAGTCTAGGTGAACTGATACTAAAAAAGAAAAGTTCAATAAAAAGGAGAAAAACCTCAATAAAAAGGTTAAAAAATATTTCATATTTTTTTAATATTAAAGGCATTTATGACTGCTAAGTAAGATGTGCAAGGTATAATGAAAGGAATGCTTCAGGCTGAAAAAATGTATGAACACACTCGAGTCAAGAAGAAACATTAACTTCAAGACTATTAGCCAAAAGAAGTGTAAGAAATATATAAAAAAAATCTCAGAAATTAACAAGCATTTCTCACCAATAATTCTGACTACTAATGGACTCAATTGTAGAAAAAAAAAAAAGACTTAAACTGGCAGATTAGATCAGACAGAATCTATCTTACTGCCTCTAAGAAATGCACCACAACATCAACAATATACACTTTCTTAGGGTAAAGAATACAAAACACCTCTAGAAACAAGCTTGTGTAGCTATTTAAGAAAGAGAATTCAGCTGGGCAGTGGTGGTACATGTCTTTAATTCCTGGACTTGGGAGGCAGAGGCAGGCAGATCTCTGTGAGTTCAAGGCCAACCTGGGCTATACAGAGAAAGCCTATCCAGGAAAGGCTCCAAAGCTCCACAGAGAAACCCTGTCTCAATATATATATATATTAAACAAAATGAGTAAAAGGGACAAGGAAGATCATAGCAAGTCAAACCCAATAAAGGAATATTGTAATAAAGTCCTGTATTCTGACAGCAGTGTTATAAAGCTCAGTATCAACAGCAATCACAAATATAGAATTAATACAAATTCATAGAGAATAAACAATGTGTTATTGAATAATGAGTAAATTCACTAAAAAAATCAAGAAAGAAATCAATACATTTTTTTTAGAATTGAATGAAAGGAAAATGAAACATAACCAAATCTATAGGGCATAGTCAATGTTGTATTTATTTATTTTGAATGTTGGCAATAACTAATGGAAAAGAGAGATTAAAAGACTTCAAAGAAGAGTTTGAAGTAGGGCTTGGAGGGAAGAAAGGAAGTGAGATGATGTAATTATAACCTTAAAAGAGAAAATAAATAATTAAAGAATTGCAATACTATAGAAATAACTTGAGGAAAACCTAGAAGATGGAAAGAAATCCAATGTTCTTCAACAGAAAAGTTTGGTAGTGTCGAAATAACCATCATAGCCAGAGTTATCTACAGATTAAATGCAATCCCCATTAAAATTGTGGCTTAACACAATGGAACAGTATGTGAAAAGCTATATGGACACTTACTAACACATAATGCAACTTTTTTATAAAGAGGAAGGATGGGAGATTACATGTGTAAATAAAGAAGAGGAGAACGCATATGTAAAGAAAGAAGAGGAGCAGATCCTAAGAGTCATAGAAATACATCACAAGGGGACCAAAGAAAGGGGGGGGCGGAGAGAAGATAGCAGATAGGTTAGCTGAAACAAAAGATGCATGACAAATCTAGAGAAACTCACTCATTCATAAGATAATTTGGAAGTACATCTTTAAAATTAGTTTGAATGGAAACTTCATACATGAATTTATCATGTCACTCTTAGAAGGCATGTGTTGTTATATTAAAGTTTCAGTGCAAGGCACATGGCACCTCCTTACACATGCTATTGCCATTGCCCTTGGTTGTCCACCATAGCATGTTAAGTACCTATGATGAAGATGATACGCATTTCCACTATAGGATATAGAGAGCTCAATCTCATATTGAATAGCAGATAGTCTTTCTGGAAGCCTAGTCTTCATAGTTCCAGAAAGTGCACAACAAATCAACGGCTGGAGTCAAAAGAGAGAGATGTCAATGTTCTTACACAGCATTGGATCCTGCTTGCTATAGAACTAACCTGGCAGACAAGATGTGCCTACATCTTGTAGGCGCAATTGTTAAAGGTAACTAATAATTTTCTGCTTGTTTTTGAGGTCTGCTCCATGAGGAAATTTTATGTCTGGTATTCTAATCCTCAAAGTCTCATGATAGTAGAGGTTATAGACCTTAGGGCAGAATCTGGTATTGTTATTGGGGTAAATAGTTATGATATCAATTTGCTTTCCAAATATTTACATTTATTCCTATACCCCAACCTGCTCTCAGTCTCAGTCAGAAGAATTTCTCTTTGGGGCAGTTTTGGTCTTGAGTTCAGAGTATGACCTGAATTGAGAACCTAAGTTTTGGTATCTGCACAAAGACTGTGTATGTGTGTGTATATACAATAGACACAAGAATTTCCAAAGTAAATTAGGATCAATAAGCAAATATAATCCTTTGGTAGTATTAGTGATGAGTTTTAAGTTTTTTTCAAATCCTGTGATATAGGTGAACAAAATGTAAATGTGTTCCTTGCTCTGTAATTGGCTACAAGTTGACAAAGCTCAGAGAATGCTTCTTGACCTCATTTGAAAGTGTGCCTGAGTATGAAAAGCTATTTTTCTAAAAAGACATTCGATTATCAACACTTACTCTATTGTAATTCAAATTCTTTTGTCTTTTAAGAAAATTACTATTGAATTATAGTCCCAGACCATCTCCCTAATAGCACAGTTACTAAAACTGATTTTTCATACATATTCATAACAAAAACTATAAAGACCATTGTGGATTTCAAAATGACACATCAATCAATGCCATAAGCTCCTGCTTAGCAACTAAGAAAAGAAAAACTGTAGCTCAATATTTTCATGTAAAATACTTACTGGGAATTTTTATGCAGACCTCATCAACACAACAATTTGTCATAAATATGTACATATATGTATATATTTGACATACATTTCAAAAGTATAAAAGCAAAGTTGAAAAATAAGCAAGATACCAAAGGAAAGAATAATTTCTACAGCTCTGACCTTAAGAGTAAATATTTTTTAGATAAGAAATAGAGTTCTAATGGGAAAGAAGTAATAAATCCCAAGGGTTAGTATATTACTGAACTTTACACTGCCCAGAATATTAGGTAGCAAAGAAATTGGAGGTATTTTATATCTTCTTGTGATCCCCATAACACATTTTTTTATTTATTATCAACACTAGAATTTGAACCTAATATAAAAAATTGTACATTAAAGAGATTTATGTCTAAACACTGTATAACCATACTTTAGACAAAACTGTTTATTTCTCTTTACAGTTACAAGAATATGGACTGAAAATCAAATATAATAGTAACAGTAATAAAATATGTTGCATTAAGAAAAGAAAAAGAGATCCTGCCCCAGACTTCCTGTCTGGACAAGAGGTGAGTGCATGGGCTCAGCCTAGATCCCATCCCTGGGCACCAGCCACACCTGGGAAGACCTGCCCAACTTGGCCCTAGGTTCTAGCCACTGGGCAGGATCCCTTCTACCCCCACAACTACCTGGAAGGCTCCCCTTCTCCAAGACACCTGCCAGACCCTGCAATCTCCACAGCCTGCCCCCACACCCCTCATTGCCTGAGACCCCATCCACTTCCTGAGAATTAGAGACCAGCCCCCAGCTCCCATCCTGCCCCAGACTTCCCATCTGGACAAGAGCTCCCATCCTGCCTCAGACTTCCCGTCTGGACAAGAGCTCCCATCCTGCCCCAGATTTCCCATCTGGACAAGAGAGCTCCCATCTGGACAAGAGAGAGACTTCCTGAATCTGTCAGCTCTGTCTGGACCAAGTATGCTGATAAGACCAAGAACGAACCACAAGGAGATGGGCAGACGTCAAGACAGAAGTACATGAAGAGCAATACAGCATCAGCAGAACCTAGCCCTCCTCTAACATCTAGACCTGAACATCAAAATTTGGAAGAAGTAGAAGAAAATAACCTTATGAATAACATCATGAAGAAGGTAGAGGCTTATATAGCGGAAAAGACAAACAAAAAAATGGGAAGAATGCTATAAAAAACTGGAGGCTTGTATAGAGAAAAAGACAAACAAAAATGGGAAGAATGCTATAAAAAACTAGAGGAAAGGACAAATAAAGTAAAAGAAAACAATAAAGCCCTGAAAGAAAAGAATAAAGCCCATAAAGAAAATCATAAAAAAAAGCAATGAAACACATGAAGGAAACAGTCCAAGACCTGAAAAGGAAAATAGAAAAAGTGAAGAAGACACAAACAGAGGGAATGCTGGAAATAAAAAATCTGATTAAAGAATGGGAACTTCAGATGCAAGTATAACCAACAGAATGCAAGAGATGAAAGAGAGGATCTCTGGCGTTGAAGATATGGTAGAAGAAATAGATTCATTAGTCAAAGAAAACACTAAAGCTAACCAAGTCATGACCCAAAATGTCCAAGAAATTTGGGACACCATGAAAAGACCAAACCTATGAATAGTAGGGATAGAAGAAGGAGAAGAATACCAACTCAATGGCACAGAAATTATATTCAACAAGATCATATAAGAAAACTTTCCTAAATTAAAGAAGGAAATGCCTATGAAGATACAAGAAGCCTATAGAACACCAAGCAGACTAGGGCCCCCAAAATTCCCCTCACCACATAATAATTAAACAACTAAATGTACAGAATAAAGAAAGAATATTAAGAACAGCAAACGAAAAAGGCCAAGCAACTTATAAAGACAAACCCATCAGGATAACACCCGATTTCTCAATGGAGACTTGAAAGCTAGAAGGACCTGGACAGATATAATGCAGACACTAAGAGACCATGGATGCCAGCCTAGACTAATATACCCAGCAAGACTTTCAATCATCATAGACGGAGTCGACAAGACATTCCAAGACACATCCAGATTTAAACAATACTTATCCACAAACCCAGCCCTACAGAAAGCACTAGAAGGAAAATTCCAACCTAAGGAAGTCAGATACACCCTCGAAAACACAGGCAATAGATAAAGCTACAGCAGTAAACCCCAAGGAAGAGAAGTACAAACACACTACCATCAAAAAATAACAGGAATGAGCAATCACTGGTCATTAATATCCCTTAATATCAATGGACTTAATTCACCTATAAAAAGATATAGGCTTACATAATGGATATAAAAGCAGGACCCATCTTTCTGCTGCATACAAGAAACACATCTTAATTTCAAAGATAGACACTACCTAAGAATAAAAGGCTGGGAAAAGACTTTCCAATCAAACGGTCTTAAGAAACAAGAAGGTGTAGCCATCCTGATATCCAGCAAAATAGAGTTCAAACTAAAATCAATCAAAAGAGATCAAGAAGGGCATTACATACTCATCATAGGAAAGATCCACCAAGATGAAGTTTCAATTCTGAACATTTATGCCCCAAACACAAGGGCACCCACATATGTAAAAGAAACATTACTAAAGATTAAACCACATACAAAATCCCACACATTAATAGGGGGAGGCTTCAACACCACACTTTTACCACTGGACAGATTTCCCAAATGAAAACTTAACAGAGAAATAAATGACATAACTGATGTCATGATTCAAATGGACTTCATCGATATCTACAGACCATTTCACCCTAACAAAAAAGATTATACCTTCTTCTCAGCACCCCATGGAACCTTCTTTAAAGTCAACCACATACTTGGCCACAAAGCAAATCTCAACAGATATAAAACAAGTGGAATAACCTCCTGTGTTCTATCAGACCACCATGGTATAAAGTTAGATTTCAACAACAACAAAAACTACAGAAAGCCTACAATCTCATGGAAACTGAATAATGCTCAACAGAATCACCAATGGGTTAAGGAAGAAATAAAGAAAGAAATTAAAGACTTCCAAGAGATCAACGAAAATGAAGCCACCACATACCCAAGCTTATGGGACACTATGAAAGCAGTGTTAAGAGGGAAATTCATAGCACTAAATGTCCACATAAAGAAGTTGGAGAAATCTCACATTAGTGACTTAACAGCACACCTGAAATCTCTAGAACAAGAAGAAGCAAAGTCTCCCAGGAAGAATAGATGCCAGGAAATTACCAAAGTGAGAGGTGAAATCAATAAAATAGAATAAAGAGAACAATACATAAAATTAATGAAACAAAGAGTTGGTTCTTTGAGAAAATCAACAAGATAGACAAGCCCTTATCCAAACTAACCAAAAGACAGAGAGAGAGCTTCCACATTAACAAAATCAGAAATGAAAAGGGGGACATGACAACAGACATTGAGGAAATCCAGAGAATCATCAGGTCATACTTCAAAAACCTCTACTACACAAAACTGGAAAACCTAAAAGAAATGGATAATTTTTTGGATAGGTACCACATACCTAAGTTAAATCAAGACCAGATAAACTATTTAAATAGTCCAATAACCCCTAAGGAAATAGAAACAGTCATTAAAAGTCTCCCAACCAAAAAAACGCCGAGGACCAGATGGTTTCAGTGCAGAAATTTCAGATCTTCAAAGAAGAGTTAATACCAATACTCTCTAAATTGTTCCACCAAATAGAAACAGAAGAAATATTACCAATCTCCTTCTATGAGGGTACAATTACCCTGATTTCTAAACCAAACAAGGATACAACAAAGAAAGAGAACTACAGACGGATCTCCCTCATGAACATTGATGCAAAAATACTCAATAAAATACTGGCAAACAGACTCCAAGAACACATCAAACAATTATCCACCATGGTCAAGTAGGCTTCATCCCAGGGATGCAAGGGTGGTTCATACACCATATAAACAAACTCAAAGAAAAAAAAACACATGTTCATCTCCCTAGATGATGAAAAGGCATTTGACAAAATCCAACACCCCTTCATGATAAAAGTCTTGGAGCGATCAAGAATAAAGGGAACATACCTAAACATAATAAAGGCAATTTATAGCAAGCCAACAACCAACATTAAATTAAATGGAGAGAAACTCAGTAAAAGAACTTTCTAGAAATAAACTCTCTAGTTTGGTTTATAGTCTTTTTGCCCCCACTCCAGCATCATTGACTTACAATGGACTATAAGCTCCCAGGATAAGGTCATTCTCTACCAACATCACCTTCCTACAAACAATAACTCACCTGTTTCCCCTCCATGTGTGATCACCTCAATGCATTCTCCATAGTCTTTTATTTAGATATGCTGTCCAATAGAAAAGTGGCAGTATTCTGCCATCCCTGGTGGCTTTTAAATTTCTCTTTCTCCCATGCTTTTGTTCATGTTTTAAAAATAATTTTTATGAGTGATTTTTAACTAATTATAACATTGCATAGATAAAGTCTTCACTAATCTTTGTATTTCCAACATCTCTTGTATATTCCCAATGTCTTATATAGAGATGAGATGGAAAACTTGGAGAAATTGTATTAGAAAACCAAAGACATAATGTTAATTTCATTTCCTAAAGTCTAAATAGGCTGAAGTAGAATCAGGAATCATTAAGTATGTGACACTCTTAACAACAGAATTTTCTTTCTTCTGTAAGTTAAGAAAACTATCCTACTTGATAGCACAAGGTATTAAATTTCATCTTAATTGATATATGCAATAAGGCATGATTTAGAAAGTTAAATGAATAAGGGCCAATGTGAAGGAGGCAGGTTGCCCTTCTAAAATCTTCATGCGATCATTCCAGCTTGAAAACTGTCATGAGCCCTCTTAATCATGTGTTTTCCCTCAAACTGACTTAGCCAGTGCTTTAAGCCTCTTTTGTTCGATTATGAAAAATAGATTTTTTTGTACAATATAGTCTGATTATCCCATCCCACAACTTCTCGCAATCCTTCCTGTCACCCTTCCCATCTAAATCCATATCCTTCCTATCTCTCCATAAAAAACACTAGGCATTTATAGAATAGAAATAAAGTAAAATTACATTAAACAAAAACATGCAAACAAGAATAGGACAAATCAAACTAACAAACAAGATTTTTTAAAAGCTAAAAAGAAGTATTAGAAGCACATGTAGACAGAACACACACATTTTTGGTC
The DNA here is from genome assembly GCF_049852395.1 of Peromyscus maniculatus bairdii. Taxonomy (NCBI): domain Eukaryota; kingdom Metazoa; phylum Chordata; class Mammalia; order Rodentia; family Cricetidae; genus Peromyscus; species Peromyscus maniculatus. The sequence continues at coordinate 29,754,472 of NC_134857.1, read as the reverse complement.
ACATAGGGATCCTATAACAGCATAAAACCAGGCAAGGACCTATAAGGTTAAAAGACAAAAAGCCCTGATAAAATAATATGAAACAAAGATGTCACTGAGTTCAATTTGTGTTGGTCATCTACTGTTGGGCATGGGGCATATCCTTAAGAGTGGTTTGTATACCCAGTTAGATTTTATTAGAGAAAAATAATTTTCCATCTGTGAGTGATTATAAATTGGAGAGAATTTCTGGGTTATGGACTGGTACTTGTGTCCACTTCTTTTCTCAGCAGTAGTAACCCAATAGCACAGATCCATGTAGATATTGTGCCTTCTATCAGTTTCTCTGAGTTCAAATGTGCATTTGTCCTGCTGTGTTTAGAGGGCCTTCTTTCCTTGACATCTCCCATCCACACCAGCCTTTGCAATCTTTCTACTCCCTCTTCTGCAGAGTGCCCTGGGACCTGAGGGCAAGGATTTGATGGAGATATTGCATTTATCACTGACTGTTCCAAGGTCTTTCACTCTATACTTGGCACAACTGTGGGTCTCTTGATCCACTTGGGCCTGAGTATTGTACAGGATGATAAATATGGATCTACTTGCATTATACATTAAGACATCCAGTTCAATCAGCATCATTTCCTGAGGATGCTGCTTATTTGCCAACGTGCATTTCTGGCTTCTTTATCAAAAATCTTGTGTCCATAGGTTTGTTGACATATATCTGTCTTCAATGTGATTTGATTGATTGACATATCTAATTTTAAGCTCTATTTTACCTAAGATAATGTTCTAATCCCTAAAAGCTGTACATTCACCTCCTCAAGAGTTCGATTTGGATGCCATGATTCTGGTGCAATTATTGTTATATCCACATCTGTGTCTATAAGACCTTCAGTGACAATGTCATTTATTTGTAGTTTTGGCCTTTGCTAAGTTATAGAAGTTTGCCAAAATATTCACTTTATGGTTTCTCTTGAAATTTTTTGTTCTCTCATCTATAGCTGTTCTATCATCCAGAGCAGTATGCTTTTTTACAATAGGCATTAGTTTCATTAATTTTTCTGGTAAGGAGTTTTGTTCATGATGACAGGAAACAACTGAACCAAATTTGACAAGGGGACCTGCAAGGGTCCCCTGCCAAGGTGTTTCCTGATGGCAAATGATTGCTTTGACTGTCTCTTGTTGACATACATTTATTAGTTCAATGCCTGCCTTTGCCTCAACGTCTGCATATTCCAAAAGGGAAAGGTATTCTATTTGGAATTATTCTTAGAACAAAAACAAACAAAAACAATGTTTCTAGGATTGCTCTGTTTATAACCCCTTTTTGGTGACCTTGTTTACTGCAATTGAAACACCTGACATTTTGATTTTTCTTTAAACTTCTGGAAATCACCTCTCCTATCCAAACATCATCATGATTATGAGATGCAGTATTGATTATATCTTGGATCCATTACTCCAAGGGTGCTGATCTTGCTTTTAATGGCCGGCCTAGTTATACTTCTGGATTGTGCATTAGCATTTTCAAAATCAGAGATTCAATTATTATCTATCTAGCTTCTGAATTTGGTATCATTCTGCTTACTGCTGAAGTCAGTCTTTGTAAGAAATCAGTGAAGTTTTCTTTTTGGCCCTGTATAATGATTTATAGAAAATGATTCAGTTTTCTTTCCTACTTCTTCAATTCTGCCCCAAGCATTCAAGCCTGCTCTTTGACAGAAAGCCCAGGTATGGTCATAATATAGAGATTGTTTTTCTACATCAGCATAAGTTCCCTCTCCAAAAAAGTTGGTCTTGGGAGATTTCCATACCTGTAGCCCTACTTTGTTGTTCAATGGTCTTAGCCTCATCTTTCTACCAGGTCCTCCACTGTAATTGAGAACCAGGCTCCAGAACTGCTGTAACCAAGTCTCTCTATTCTTGAAGGATAGTTCTATTACAAGTTGACCACAAGTTTAACATCTGCTTCACAAAAGATGAATGCATACCATATGAGACTATCACTTCCTTGAGTCTCCTCAAGTCCAGCATTTGCACAGGAGTCCATTTAGCTCTTACACAGCCTAGGGGATATCTGTCATTTGGCAGTTCCTGTAAGGTTACTGGACAAATTAAGATTGGCTGTTTGAAAACTTTAGGTTGTTCCCCTCTTACCTTATAATGCAATGCTGAGATTAGTTCTCCTTTAAATTCCTCTATCTGTGTCTGAATATCTCCATGATCTGTATTAATAAGTTATTCTAAAGTTTTTATCTTGGCACTCATATTAATCATCTTTTAAATGATAAGACAAAAATGATCAAAGAGATAATATTTGTAATTGACATTATGTAGGTCCCATCCAAATTAATTATCCTCTCATTTAATTACTTCAGTTTCAAACTATCCAGCATATTATAGGGAGACCTAACTCCCTCCATTGTAATAATGTTTTCCATTTTGTAATGTGAAGAGGGAAAAATCTCTCTTTTAACTAATTTTTTCCTTTAAGAATTCCCAATCTGCCTCACCAAATCTGCCCATGATGATGATTCAGATGACAGTGAAGTGTGGGGCTGACTGATATGTGGAGAACAGTAGAAACCTGGTCGGTTTTCAAGGCAGTTGTCTAGTGTGGCAGCAGCCCTAGGAGGGGATCCAGGGAAAGCCCATGACACACTGGGAGAGAAAAAGTAAAAAAGCCGGACTTCTGCATGGGGAGAATGTGTGAAAGCACCTAACTAATGCAACATTTGGAGCCCAAGCACCTGAGGTGTTTGATGTACAGATGATGCAACAGAAAAATCCCAGGCCTACTCAGAAGCTTGGGGGAAGAAAGGAGAACCTAACAGGCTGGATGGTGACTCCAGCCATGTGCAGCTCTGGCCTGTGCCAGTAGCTGCAAAGCCACAGGCAAGCAGCTTTTTTTCGTGAATCCATGCCCCCAAAATGGATGCCAGATGTAGTGTGAATTCTAATTGGTGTTAATTATAAGAACAAACCTGGAGCCAGATATAGGGGTAAATGCTAAAAGATCAGAGACAAAGTAGCAAGCCACAGCCACTTCTCACCTTGCCCACTTTTCAGTCTGAAAGTGGAGACGTCCTGTCTCCCCACACCTTATATTCCTCTCTTATATCATTCCCAGCCTTCATATCCTTAGTGCTGGGTATAAAGCATGTGCCTTCCAAGTACTAGGCTCAAAGTCATGAGATCCCAAGAGCTGTGATTAAATGTGTTGTCACCACAGCCTGGCTTCTGTGGTTAACTAGTGGCTAGCTTCTACTTCTGATCTCTAGGCAAATTTTATTTCTTAGAGCACAAACAAAATATCACCACAAACAGGAGGATCTTGTGATTGCTGTCATGTCTTTCTATAAAAGTCACTGAACCCCATGTCCAGGAGATCTGATCTCCAAAAATATGGAAATGCAGCTGAACATATGTGTGAATTACACACACACACACACACACACACACACACACACACACACACACACACATACACACACACAATTAAAAAGCAAAATAAAGTAAAATCTTTCTAACTTTTGTGATATATAACTGAATCACATCAACAAATAAGCACTCATACAATTCACATGCAAGTACCACATGCTATCAGAGAGGAAGCATCTAATAATTTTGTGTCCCATGGAAAATTTCAACTTAACCATCTCTGAGAGAAATGTATTACATCTAGTTCATCCTTTGTTAGTGGACAGGTAGTGAGTTAATGGGTCATAAGTACTGAAAGTAAAAGCATTCAAGAAGGATTAAAACCACTCCTGAAGCATTCCCAATAGAGCTGAGTAAATGCTGAGATTGGAAAGGAATGATTCATTGTAAGAAGGAGGTTATCATATCTAAATACAAGGGATACTCATAGTAGCAATTGAACTTCTGGGATTTAATTGATTATCAAAGTTCCACCATGCAACAAATTTAATTGTGAGGATATTTATAGTAGATTTATAAATGAAAAAATTATTATGTTGATTTTGGGTTCATTCTTTCCACATGAGAGTCTAGTTTTAAATTTTACTGACTTAAATATTTGTAATTTATTAAGACTGTTTATTAGATTGAATATATTAGATCACATTGGCGATGCTGTACATTCTAAGTTAATAATAAATGAACATAAAACCTCTTAGAATAGTGACTGCCCTAATTGTGATCATAGAACCTATATCTAGTAACTGATGGAAACAGAAGCAGTGATCCACAGCCAAATACTTGGCTGAGCTATTGAGAGAGCCATTGAAGAGAGGGAGGAGGGATCATATGAGTGGGGTGTGTGTGTGTGTGTGTGTGTGTGTGTGTGTGTGTGTGTGTGTGAAGATTATGATGGGAAAAACCACAGAGACAATTGACCTGAGGTAGCAGAAGCTTACATATCCTGGACTGACAGCTGGGGAACCTGCATGGGATCAAACGAGGCCCACGGAATGTGGGTAACAGTTGTGAGATTTGATCTGTTTGTGGGGCCCCTGGCTGTGGGACCAGGACTTATACTAGGTGCATGAACAGGCATTTTGGAGCCCATCCCTTATGGTGGGATACATTACTCAGCCTTGATGCAGTTAGGCCCTGCCTCAAATTCTTATAACAGACTTTGTTGACTACTCAAGGGAGGACTTACCCTCTCTGAGGAGTGGATATGGGGTGGGCTGGGGGAATGGGGACAGGAGAAAGGAAGGAAGAGGGAACTGGGGATGATATGTAAAATGAAAAATAAATAAATAAAAAAGATATTTCAACTTTTCTCCAATTTAAAATAGTAAACATACTTTGCATAAAGGGAAAAGTAACATACTATTATACTATCATGTAGTAGTATAAGGGCCTGGAATGTAAGAAGTTAACATGTATTCAAAGTTCCATACTCAGTGACAATGCTTAGGGGTTGGTAAGAATTTTTTTCAAGTCAAGTATTACTTAATGTTCCATCTATATATATTCTATTAATGAATGAATCAACAAAAGGTGGTCAAAGTCTTTGTAAACTTAACCATGTTAAAAACAATGATGATACTGAGAAAGCAACCAAGAGCTAAAGTGAATGTAACCTCCCAAATGCCTAAGGATATCCTTCAAAGAAACATGAAAAAGAATTTTGAAAGTGGTGGCACATCAGATTCCAAAGAGCCAAAACAATGCTAAGGAAATGAGCAATTCTTGATTTATGCACTGTCTCATCTCAAATAATATTGTAGGACCATAGTCATCAAGAATAGCTGTGTTACAGCCAAGTGCCAAGCCAAGCTCTAGGAGTTCAGTCGAAGAGGGGAAGAAGGATTCTCTGAACAAAGGGCATCAAGATCGTGATGGGGAAACCTACAGAGACAATCAAACCAAGCTAGTGGGAACTCAGGAACTTTACACCAACAGCTATGGAGCCTCCATGGAACTGGACCAGACCCTCCACATAAGGGAGACAATTGTGTAGCTTGATCTACTTAAGGGTCCCACTGGCAATAGGATCAGCAACAATCCCTAGTGCATAAGCTGACTTTTTGGAGCCCACTATCTATGGTGGGACACCTCACACAGCCTTGAGGCAGAGGAGAGGGGCTTGGACCTGCCTCAACAGAATATGCCAGGTTCTGCTGATTCCCTATGGGTGGCCTTCCCTTGTTGGAGGAAGGAATGGAGAGGTGGGTAGGTGGGGGAAGGTTGGAAGTACAGAGGAGGGAGGAGAGTAGGATCTGTGGTTGGTACGTAGAATGAATAAAAAATTCCTTAATAATAAAAAATGAACAGCTGTGTCAGTCCCAGTATCAAGAACAACAATGATGAAGTAGAAGAAGAAGAGAAGAAAGAAGAAGAAGGGGAGGAGGATGAAGATGAGGATGAGGAAGAAAGTTGCCAATACTTCTAGAACATGTCCATAGTGAATTCAGAAGGTAGTAGTTAGCAAATGATTACCCTGTAGCTTGTTAAATAATTTATACTATGACTATACAAACCAGACATATAATAAAAAACTTACAGTTTCTGTTTAGAAAGGTTAAGAAACAAAGAGAAACAAAGATATCTATTTTTCTGAATTTGTGTTCCTTTGTTCATTAAGCAGATGTGTAGGTCTAGCTCAGGACTTCACACACACAGTCTTCAACCACTGAGCTATAAACCAAGTCCACAGGTAGGCATGCATGTATACGTGTGTGTGTGTGTGTGTGTGTGTGTGTGTGTGTGTGTGTGTGTGTGTGTGTGTTGGTGCACATGACTAGTCAGCCTGTGAACTTGAGAAGTCAGTATTGGATATCTTCCTCTATCATTCTTCATGTTATTATTATTATCATTTTATTGTTGGAAAAAGTCTTTCACTAAGCCTAGAACTCCCTTTTTGCATAGATGGACTATTTAAAAAGTCCTTGGAATCTCCTTGTCTTTAACCTCTCATGGCTATGATTGCTGACTCTTGGTTACACACTTGGATTTTAACTGTCTGATAGGTATCTGGGGACAGATCCTCCTAAGCAGGTACTTTACCCATAAAGCCATCTGCCCAATCCTGCTATTTGTCTTAATAGTTCACAGTCTAAGCTATTAAAAAATAGGCATGTATTTATGTACATGCATGCTGGTATTTCTAAAGCAATACTATTTTTATTTCCTTACTGAAAACTTGACAATTTAATATTACCTTAAGGCAGCAGCATTTTCTTATGTCATTTTCTACCAGGCCACTAAAGCCAAGAAAATTAACTTTATTCAACACTTGTGTCTTTTAAAAGGATAATGATTTCATCTAGTTAAAGCTGTCCTGGCCTACTTGGTTTGTTTCAGGGAAGAAATTGCCTGTTCACTCATGATAAGATAATTTGTCACCTTGGAAATTAAATTACCCATTCCTGTTTACCTTGAGGAGTTTTGGCTATCTAATACTGACTTGTTCTCTCAGCAAATTTATATTGCAATGTACTCAGTTCTATGAAAACATATGTTGTATAGTCAAAGACTGTAGGGGAATTTAAATAGCACCAGGTCTTGGGTCTTAATCAAAACTGAACTTGAGAAATTTATTAAATCATGAAGGAATTGACCAATTGATATTAGAATCCCCAAAAGATTTTCACACTTGTCACCAAGATAATTTATTCCACAACATACTGACTGAATTCCATTTTAAAATAGGTTACAATGCATAAGTATTTGTTATTAGTTTATACAACATTAAATAAAAATATAACCATGAGATCTATTTTATTTAATGACATTATGGGCATTAAATAAACAAAAGCATACTATTTCTGAAGTTGTACAACATTTTTGAAAAATAGAATTACCCTCCACTTGCTTACAATTTCTATATAACACCCTACAAGAAATTTTAAACTAACAATTTTAACTAAAATATTTGAAGGTATTTAAGTAGCATGAATAAATAGTAAATTTAGAAAAAAAGAAAGGTATTAGTAATTTTTTCTATTGTTTTTCCATTAGTTTCTATGTCTCAAGTACTTTGTCTAGAATATGATTACATAGTTACCAGAGGAGGAGAACAGAGGTTATGTTACTGAGTGATCAATAGATAACATTTCTTGAAAAGGTGATGATTTTGGCTGTATTTTGTGTACCACAAATCCATATGTTAACTTCTTATTTCCAAATACCTAATAATGCTATCTTATTTGGCAGCAAGGTCTCTGTGGATGTAATTATTTAAGTTGACATGAAGTAATAATCCTATATGCCCTGTGTCTATTAAAAAAGAAAAATTATAGGCAAACACACACACAATGAGTATGGTAGAAATGTGATAGAGACAGGCTGAGGGGATTAACAAGAATTCAAAATGATGCTAGCATAACCCCAGAAACTTGTTGACAGGCTTGGCTCAGACCTTTCATAGTTTTGTTGTTTGTCCAGGCCTGCCAGCACCCTGGTTTGAAACTCTTAGCTCCAGGATGATGAGATGATGTTATTATTAGAGTTCCTTGTCGGCTTTCCCTTTTGGTAAGATGCAGATGAGTATCCCAGGCACAAGAGTTGCTATGATGTTTCTTGTTTGGTCCTCTTGACATGCAATTGAAGAAGAACTTGTAATGAGGGAGAGAACTGAGGAGCTGAGAGGACAGGAAGTACTCTGGGGGTAACTCCTGAACAGGAATAGGAGACCATGGTAAATGAAGACCACATGAGAAAAGGAAGAAACAAAGTGCTAAAGAGGCCCACAGAAATCCACAAAGATACCCCCACAATCGACTGCTGGCAATGGTTGAGAGACAGCTGGAACTGACCTACTCTGGTGATGGGATGGCCAAACACCCTAATAGTTGTGCCAGAAACCCAATCTAAGGACTGAGGAATCTGGATGCAGAGATCCATGGTTAGGCCCCGGGTAGAGTGCCAGGAGTCTAATTAGTGAGAAAGAGGAGGGTTTATATGAGCGAGAATTGTTGAAACCAAGGTTGGATAAAGCACAGGGACAAATAGCCAAAGGAATGGAAACACATGAACTATGAACCAAAGGCTGAGGGGCCCCCAACTGGAGCAGGCCCTCTGAATAGGAGAGACAGTTGATTGGCTTGATCTGTTTGGGAGGCATCTAGGCAGTGGTACCAGGTCCTGTGCTCATTGCATGAGTTGGCTCTTTGAAATCTGGGGCTTATGCAGGGACACTTGGCTCAGTCTGGGAGGAGGGGACTGGACCTGCCTGGACTGAGGCTACCAGGTCGATCTCAGTCCTTGGTGGAGGCTTTGCCCTGGTGGAGGTGGGAATGGGGGGTGGGCTGGGGGAAAGGGGAGGGGGGAAGGAGGGGGGAGAACAAGGGAATCTGTGGCTGATATGTAGAACTAAATGGTATTGTAAAATAAAATAAAAGGAAAATAAAATAAAATAAAATAAAAATAAAAAAATAAAGACATAGACTCCAGATAAAGGACATTTTCAGAAGAATTAAATTCTGAGATTTGTTTACTGGATATTTAAGAATGAATCCTCACCCTTCCCAAGCTGCCATTTTTGCCTTACAGAGGTGGATTAACCCATTGTATTTTTCAGGAGTTAAATGAAATTTCATACTAGTTGCCATGTAGAAAGTAATAACTCAGAGATTGGGAAGACATCTCAGTAATTAAATCACTTGCATTGAATGCATAAATATATGAATTCAAATCTCTAAAACCTACTTACTTGTCTGGTGCAAAGGGGTGGGCAGGTGCCTGTAATGACAGCATTGGGTAAGTATGGTGATATTTTATTTGTGTTTTAATGTGATTTTATTTGTATGTTAATAAAGTAAAGTTGCCTGGGGATCAGAGCTAAAAGTGAGCAGTTTAGCAGAAGTCAGGCAGTGGTGGTACATGCCCTTAATCCGATCACATGGCAGGCAGAGTCTCTGTGTGGTCAAGGACACAACCAAGTGTGGTTACAAGAGCCTTAATGCCAGTATCAACCATAGAGAACTAGAGGTCTACATACACAGGCAGTTATGAAGAAGTCATGTGGTTAGGTTTAGAGCCAATGAGAAGGCAGAACAGAAAGGCAATAAAAAGATAGTCACACAGGAAAAAGGTCTCTCTCTCTGGGGAAGCTACGGCAGTGAGTGGTAAGCTAAAGGCTATTTGCTAGTGCTCTGACCTCTTGGGCTTTTAACTCTGTATTTGGCTCCGTGTTTCTTACTTAATAAGACTGTTTAGAATTTTGTCTACAGGTAAGTGGAGACAGAGAGTCCAGATGCAAGAAGGCTAACCAGACTATTCATGTCTACAAGCTATGCCTGGGTGAATATAGTGACCAGCAGTTGAGGAAGATCCCTTGTATCAATCCCCAGACTTCACATGTACACACACATGCATATCAGTATTAACAGACATAAAGACATACCACACATGCACACACATGAGAAAATACTGATAATGCAATATGTTTTTATCCCCTACCATTCTGACTTAATGTAAACCCTAACTTGTGTGAATCTTAAACCCATTTTATCCACATATTGTTTTAATATAAGATTCTGGCACATTTGACAGTTCTTATCTTGAGTAGGAAGATTTTTTTTTAAGAGCAATAAAATCCAATGGGAAGCATTTAGATTTTTTATAGAGATAAAATTACTTCTGAATTCTCTTCTCTAAAGAATCCACAAATCTCCCACAGCACACCCTTCATTCCACCATCACTCTTGAGAAAGAGGGCAATCTACTCTCCCAAGAGTGATGTGGATGTGATGGTTTTCATGGTAGTTAAAGGCTTCTTCTATGCCAAACACTTGGCCTTTGGACAGTGAGAGGTGTTGGGACATTTACCAGGTGAGGGCTAGTATGTACAATGTTTATTGCTGGAGAAATGCTCTTGAATGCACTGCTGGGAACCACTGTTCCTCTTGCTGCTTCTTATGCTTCACAAAACAATGATGTGAAAAGATTTTTTCCAATGCAACTTCCTACCATGGTGAATTGAATCACAGCACCACCCATAACACCAAGGATGAGTGACCATTGTCTGTCATCTCCTAAAGCCTGACACCAAATATGTCATTCACCCTTAGTTAACAATTGACCTCAGGTTATTTTTCTACTGCATCATAAAGCTATCAAACAAAAGGCAAATGCTTCCACTGAATCATTTGATGGCTATGGGAAACCAAAATGATTTGAATAGTAGTCATATTTTAGAGATGAGAAATTACTTTGTATATAATTCTTTGGATTTCTCTACGAATGCAGTTGAATAGTATAACATCTAACATCCAAAATAGCAAGAGAATCCACCTCCAAACTCACTTACATGATGGGCCTGTGAGGGGTTGGTTTGTAAACATTGCTTTAGTGAATGACTGTAGTGGGAGAGGTTGAGTATTTAGCATCTACAAACCCTGGCAGATGCCGGGGCATATCCGCAGGTTATACTCACGAATGTCTGAAGGGAAAGAAGTCAGCATAGCTCCTATAAGCTTATATTGAGAAGCTAAGTAAGAGTCATTTTAGGTACTGAGAAAAATGCCTTAGTTCCTGCTCCATTGCAGTGAAGAAACAATGGGAACAAGAACTTTGGAGGCATTTAACTGGGGACTTGCTACAATTTCAGAGTATTAGGTAATGAACATCATGATGGGGAGTGTGGTGACATGCAGGTGAGGTACTACTGCATTAGCTAAGGTCTACAACCTGATCCTCAAGCAGAGAGTGAGAGAGCCTAGGCCTGATAGAGGCTTTTGAAACTCCAAAGTCCAACCCCAGTGACACACCTCCTCCAACACGATCACACCCACTCCAATAAGGCAACACCTCCTAATCCTTCCAAACAGTTCCATGAACTGGGAATCAGACATTTAAATACATGAGCCGATGGGAGTCATTCTCATACAAATCCCCACAGTGCTTGATTTTATGGGAACAAGCAAAAAAAATTGGTTTTAAAATGTATGGTGTATTATTTATGAGGAAGAAAATTCTTAAAAGGCTAATGTTATGAACGATAGCATAAGGGTTAATTTTCATTGTCAACTTGACTGGACTTAGAATCAGTTAGAGAAATCTCTACTCTGTTCGGTATTGGTGTTTCCATAGAGGTTTAACTGAAAGGAAGACCTGCCTGAAAGTGGTTATTGGAATTCCATGGTCTAAAGTTTAGGACTGATTTATAAAAGGATAGAGTAATCTGAATTCAGCGTTCCTCTCTCTTTGATTTCTGACATTGTATACAATGAGACCACTGTGCTCATATTTCTCCAGTTGCCACAGCTAGAGCCTTCCCCTCCCGCAGTGGGCTGTGTCCTCACAAGCATGAGCTCAAATAAACATTTCCTTTCTTAACGTCCCTTTCTTTCTTTCTTTCTTTCTTTTTTTTTTTTTGTTTTGGTTTTTTGAGACAGGGTTTCTCTGTGTAGCTTTGTGCCTTTTCCTGGAACTCACTTGGTAGCCCAGGCTGGCCTCGAACTCACAGAGATCCGCCTGCCTCTGCCTCCCGAGTGCTGGGATTAAAGGCGTGCGCCACCCCCGCCCGGCCTTAACGTCCCTTTCTTAATAATTTTGTCTCAACCATAAGCAAAGCAGTGAGGCTAGAAACCAGGTTGTAGGAAGCTCAGCAATGTGATTATTTTTAGCTGTATTTCAGAAAACATGGTCGTTTGTTATATTATTCAAATTTACAGTGCTATAAAATTGAAGCAAACCCATGTAAAGGCTTATTGCTTATACTTTTGAATTTTTCACATATAATTTGTATGCTTTTTCAGAGTCCTTAGTTTTCAATGCCAGCAATGAATACCACAAAGTTAAAGAAATATCCCTCTGCTCTCTACTTTTCCAGATGCAGTTTTTACTTTAGCATATTCACAATGAAAAAAAAATTCTTGTTACTACCACCTTTCTCCTGCCCGTTCACTTTCCACAGAGTTTCGCTGTAGTTCCATCTTGCTAGCTTCTTAGAACCTGCTTATATTTCTGCAATAGATTTGCAGCACAGAAGCATTGAGATCTATGTGCAAGCATTTAATCATATTAACCAAGAATGCATAGGAGTAGTGTAATTTTGTGTAAGTTACAGAATCTCTGTGAGGAATGAAGGCATTAATTTAACCAGAGCTGATACTTTCTGGCACCTGCTAGGCATTTCTGTGGCAACAGCAATCGATCAGAGTATAATTATATTAAAGGGTGTATTCCCGTGTCTCCCCCTGTAATGATTCACACAATTAATAAAATATACCAAATATATGCTTTCAGACATTGTGACTGCAAACACCTAAGGTTTGTTTCTCTTTTGAATTCCGTTCTGCTGATGAAGATGTTCACTTATCTTTTATCTGAATGATTGATTTTTTTTCCTACAGTAAAGGAAAATTAATTACCAGTTTCTGGTGTTCAATTAATCAGATCTGTATCTTAATTTTTGTGTACTTATGGAAAAGTTTTGAAATTACTTATATCATGGAAAAAGGTAGTGAGCCAAAGACCACTTTAAACTTGCAAATTAATTGACTTTATTCTTCATAGTAAAGCAAGTAAAGCAAAGCTATTTATGCTTTGAAACTCCTGCTGATATGAAAAGTTGTTGAAATTTCATTCCAACTCTATCATTTAGCGTTCTCAGGACTATGTCTGTAGTACTTTATTTTCAGTGTGGTAAATGTATTTTTGTCTTTTTGTGTTTTCTTGTCATTAGAAATTAAACATCTATGAAGAGCATCCTCATGCATCCACCTTCTATTTCTGGAAAATAGGTTATTTCATTTTGTAAGCTCCCAAGATGAGATTTCACTCTGGCATGCCATCTGGCAAGATAATAGGATAACATCTAAAATCAATACTTTAATATGAGCTAGCTAAAACCTAACCTCAATGAGAATTAATGACATATGGCTAAAGCTTAAGAAGGAAAAGGAATTAATGTTACCTTAAAAAAAAAGGACATGCAAGAAAAAGTCTTCAGAGGTGTCATATTACCAAAGAGTAATAGAAAATAAAGAGCTTGCAGTATATTTTTCTGTTAATTTAAAACTGCTGGTTGCATATCTTACAAACATATGTTTTTCTTCCTTTTCATTTTTTCTCCTATTGAAATAACAGCTCACTCAGTAGTACAAGTTGGATTGGAATTTGCTATACAACAGTCTGTGTTAAACTCAGCCTTCTGAGCATCCTATACTACCAAGTCCTATACCCGTATTGGTCTCCTCCAAATATAAAAATATTTAATTGATAGTTTACAATGCTCCAACCTAAGGAAAGAAATAAGTAATAATTTATTAAATACATATTGATTTAAATATAAAATGATACAGACATTCAAAAGATACATATTAGGAACATAGTTAAAAGCATGTTATAAAAGAAAGCAAAAGGAAATATCAAAGGATCTACAATGAGCATAAAGCCTGAGTACATTCCTGCTTCATTTACAGATATATTGTATTTTACAATGAGAGAAAGGAGATGTTTAAATAAATTCAAGATAGATATTTTAATCTCCTAACAGTATGTTGTCATGCAAGAAGGGACAGTATGGGGTTAATTTTATTTAATCACTTGTTTCAGAATAAGCTCTCAGGGGTGGAGAAATAACTCAGAATTTAAGAATATGTACTGTTCATGCAAAGGGTCCAAGTTCAGGTCCCCAGCATCTAAACTGATTTTTTTTTTTATAATTCCCCTACCTCAGCTCCAGAGGATCTGATACCTTCTCTGGACCTCCATGGACATCTGCACTCCTTTACATATATTTGGCACAAATGCACACATAGACATCTGATTTAAAATAAAAGAATAATTTTTAAATAATTTTGAAGAGAGCAAAATCTCTGTGAGTTCTCTTTATGTGCATTTATTGGTTGTGTTTGCTTTCTGGCCCACTATGGTGGGTGTAATCCAGTTGTCCTTGTAAATAATGAAACTGTCTTCTTCAGGTTTACCATGACTTGTGAACATTTATATTATGAAGATGGTTATTTCTGACACTCAGATTGCTTATATTCACAGTGATAGCTCATTTACTTAAATATACATGTGGTGGGTGTAGAGAGACATTTCAATCAATCACAACTGTGGTTCATTCTAACTCTCACTGTAATTTGTTAATTTTTACATTATCACTTACAATCTAAATTATTAATCTGTAAAAGTTCAGGACTGTTTTCATTTACTGTGTTTGATTTTTCCTGAACTTTCATAATTTTGCTGTTTTATAGCTAATTGTTTTTTCACGCTAACCTCTCATATTGTCTCTTGTGAATGCTGTGTGGTGTGGCATTGATTCCTAAGTGATTTTAACTTCAGTATCTGCATCCTCTAGTGTTACATGTACTCTTTCACTTGTTTTGTTCTGATTTCATGCATTGATTTTTTTAAAAAAAAGTTAACTGTTACATTGAATTTATAATTATAGTAATATACATTTTAATTTAACATGTTTTCTTTCCTATTTGATATCCTTGTTATGTTAAGATTATGCACAGTTTTAGCAAGTTGCTAGCCTGGAAATTTTTGCATATATTCTTAGCAACTTGTTTATGTGTTGTATACAAAGATGTCAAATCACTTTAACAAATTAAAATCGTTTATGTTTTTTCTTTACCCTCCATCTTCTTCAAAATAATTTTATGGTCATCATTCAAAGAAATGGGTTTCTTTGAGAGATCAACTGCCAGTTGCCTGGTGCCTTGTGAAACCAGGTATTCATGCACCATTATGGTGGGAAAATGGGAGAGAGAGATAGAGAGAGACAGAGAGAGAGAGACAGAGAGAGACAGAAAGATATATATATATAGAGAGAGAGACAAAGAAAGACAGAGATAGAAAGAGAGATAAAGAGAGACACATTGAGAGATAGAAGAGATAGAGAGAGATAGAGAGACAGAGTGACAGAGAAAGAGAGAGAGAGAGAGAGAGAGAGAGAGAGAGAGAGAGAGAGACAGAGTGACAGAGAAAGAGAGAGAAGTATATGTACTGCTGAGAGATGCATATCTAAAGAGTCCAGGGCAATGAGGAACCAGCTGACATGGGTGACTTGCTTGCTAACTAGGGCCATGGTGATATCTGGGTCTGGTTCTCTGCCAAGTACCATGCTGGATCCATGACCCAGACGTAGTTGAGGTCCATGGCTCCACTTACCACCTAAAGTTCTGAAGAAACCTAGAGCCTGGGCCACCATCTATGACCATGTTGGCATCAGAGGAAGATGTCCTTACAGATTCCATGTTATTCTAAGAGGCCTCTGCCACCACTGGGGCCCATGGTAATGTCTAGGGCCTGACTCCTGCCAAAAGCTATGTCTAGGTCCATGGCCCCACCTCAGCCAAGGTCTGTGCTGATATCCAGAGCTCCTGTTACAATCGACAGCCATGTGGATGCCAAGAATCTGGGCTGCCACCTGAGGCCATGTTGAAGTTTGAGGGCCATGCAGCTGCTGAGTCTATCCCCACCTGAGTGAGCTGCACTGCCAGCCAGTGCAATGGTGACATCCTGACTCAGGGTGCTGATGAGGATTATATCTGGGTCCATGGTCCAACTGTAGCTGGGGTCTGTGTTGGTGTGTATGGCCTGTGTTGCCACCAAAAGCCACACAGACAAATAGGGTCCAGACCTCCATATTCACCTACGCTAGTGTCTGAGGGCCATGGCTCTGCGACGGCCTCCATCTGTGTTGATGACCTTGGCTCCTGTCACCATGGAAGACTGTAAGGATAGAGCTGGACAGAGTTGTCTCCACCACTCACTGGCTGCAGCACTAGGGAGAACTGGCCCTCCCCAACCTACCAACTGGCCTCAGGAAAGTGGGCCCTGTACCTCACCTGGGCAGCACAAAGGTACTGACCCCATTGGTGAGTTCAGGTGATTAGACCTGAAAGAGTAAGAGGGGGAGAGCTGACCTGTTGGGGAATATTTTTTTAAGGTGTGTTACTTTTGTTTATGTTGCATTTGTTTAACTCTGTGAAGCTGTGTTACTGTGCCTGTCTAGAATACCTAATGGGTTCTAGAGCTGAATGGTCAATAGCAAGGCAGGCGAAAGGATGGATGGGGCTTGGAGGCAGAGAGAATACATAGAAGGAGAAATCTGGGAGGGGAGATTCAGAAGCCAGAGAAGAATGACTCCAGGGGCCAGCCATTCAGCTACACAGCAAACCAGGGAGTAAGAGTACGATTTACGGAAGTAAAAGAATGGGAAAAGCCCATAGGCAAAAAGTAGATGAGATAATTAAAGAAAAGCTGACAAAAAACAATTCAAGATAAGGCTGAGCATAAGGCTTTTAAAAAGCATAAGGCTTTTAAAAAGCATAAGGCTTTTAAAAAGTAAGAAATATGGAGAGAGAGAGAGAGAGAGAGAGAGAGAGAGAGAGAGAGAGAGAGAGAGAGAGAGAGAGAGACTTTATCTTCTCCCAAATAGATGCCACTGTCTATTTGCTGCTGTACTCCATGGTGCTCTGAAGGCACCTTGCTCCTTTGAACTCTTTTCACTGGCCATTTTCCCTAATTTTGCTGTTATTATTTTCTTTGATATTCTGTGGTGTGTTGATGTGAATATAGGTGGATTCCTGGATTTTTTTTTTTTGTCCTTCATGGAATTTTGCTGAAGCTTCTGAGCATGCAGAAAATCATCATGAGTTAGAAGATGCATTCAATCAATACAGCTTCACACATTGTTCCAGTCACAGCTCTTTTTTTTATGCATCTGAATCTCAGATTATGCACACCTTGGACTGATTTCCTATCTTCTCTGTGGAAGTTTATGTTCATACTATTCCTCTACTTTCTTGTGCTTCTTTATATTTCTCATGTGTTCTTGATCAGCTAGAAAACAAGGAGGGTTATTCCATGATCTCTGCTTCAGTTCCTCCTTCTAGGTTCTTGCCTTGATCCTACTCTGACTTCTCTTACTGACAAATTATTAACCGGATGTGTAAGATGAAATAAATGAATTTAACAACAAGTTACTTTTGGTCACAGAATCACAGCTACAGAAATCACATTAGAACTTCTAATTTATTCATTTTTTTCTAGATTTTCTGAGTTGATAGTAAATGCTGTTTCTTTACTGTTGTTTTAATTTTCAGAAAATCTACTTAGCTCTTGGTGTTTGGTGTATTATGTTGATGTTAATGTATCTTTCTATTTCCTAAAATTTAATTAATTGCATCTTTTCTGTTTGATCTTTTAAATACTGGGTGACTTTGAGGATTTAAATTTTAAATTTATTTTTCCATTTTGTTATTTTTATGACTTTAAAATTTATTGCCTACCTGATTCCTGTAGAAAAATCCATTTGAATAAGTTTTGTCTTTAGATTTATGTTCATATCAACTCACTGTAACATTTTTTAAAAAATAAACTTCTCTTATAGATGACTGAGTCAACTCTGTTTTTGCTGTCTTGAGATGTATAACGACTGAGTCAACTCTGTTTTTGCTGTCTTGAGATGTATAACACTTACACCTCTTAGCAAAAGCTTCTGTGTCTTCTCCTAAGAGAATCACCATGTGTTCACAGTCTTAGGAAAGAAGGATTTGCATCGTATTTGAGGATATGGTAAGGCTTGTTTTGTTTTGCCCTGGGCATACATGGCTGTACAGCTTGATATTCTACACTATTTGAGAAGCAAGAGGAAAATATTCTTGCTTCAAGTATATCCATATCTCTAAAATGAAAATGCATGTTCATTTTAATAATATATTGAAGCCATTTATAGCAAGGACACTCTTACAGGATGAATGCATTGTAGTCAATGAGAAAAAAATAGTATCTTGCCTCTTTATTACCAAACCATATTTCTCTTCCATGCATTATTGCTTAGTGACAACAGAATTTGTCGTGCTGATTTGGCATGTTAACCTAGAACCCTCAGATTAGTTTTGTGACTATATGTCAAGTAAGAAAAATCCTATCAGCTGAAGTGTGACAATTACTGAAATTATTTTGTGGAAGGAGTAAAGGTTAAATGCCTTTCACTGGACAGTTGTGGGAGGTGACAGGTTTCTACATTGAAGCATGGCAACTGGACTCTAAATAGTTTTTGAGATTGTGCCATAGAATTCTGGATCAGAAAATTTAGGTAAAAAATGTAAATTTTTATCAAAATTAAAAAATTAATAACCACTGAGGCTGCAGGGTTGTCTCAGCAATAAAGAGTGCTTGCTGCTCTTGCAGACTATCACATTGAGTTCACAGAACCTGTATGGTGGCTCAAAACCATGTGTGCCTCTAATTTCACAATAACCAACATTGACTTCTGTCCATGGGTAGTTCACATGCATGGTGCACATGTATACCTTTAGCTATAATACTCATTCTCAAAAACTAAGCACTAATTAAATATTTTTAAAAAATTAGCAGTCACTATAATAGAATCTAGTACTTTTGAGGCAAGGTGGCCTTACTAAACAGCTCTGAAGGAAAGGACTAGCTATACGCATTGTCAGGGCAGTGCACTATCAGAGCACTGTCTGTTGGTAGTGATAAGCAGCCATATAAGACAAGACCATCGTAACTACTGATGCAATTTGATAAACTGTTGTTTCACAAAGTACAACAATAGCTGTGCTTTTAGCTAAATAATGCTGAAAATTACCTCTAGCTGTAATGTGTTGTCATTGATTGTCAGATGGACAGGATCTGGAAGCTCCTGGGAAACAAGCTTCTGAGCATGTCTACAAGAGAGGCTTGAGTCAGAGATAATTGAGATAAGAATAACATCTTACAAACAGGGAAATCATATACTGGGAGGAGGTAACAGGGTATATAAAAGAGAGAAAGAATGCTGAGCACCAGCATCCATCACTCTTTGCTTCCTCACTGTGGATGCAACATGACTGTCTGCCACATGCACTACACCACCAGGATGCAGCACACTTTCAAACTGTGAACCAGAGTAAGCTGCTGTGGTCAAGTACTTTGTCTCAGTAACATGTACATAGCTAATGCACTTATATAGTCACATACAGCACCTCAACAGATAATCTCTTACACTGACTTGAAGTGTATATGTTTTAAAGACCAAAGAACATTGTCAACAATCTGCTGTACATTTCAAAAGTAAGTGAAGAGAAACCACAGTGCTCTCCTCTGATGTGTCTCAGGGGAAACTTTAGATCCATCCCTTAGTTTTCTGTACACAGGTTGCAGAGCTGCACAGGCTTACAGAACAATTGGTATTTGAGGAGATGATGAGTACTACAAAGAGAGAAATTAACCTTTAGAGGTTGAATACATGAAACTGCACAGCTCACAGGAGTGTCCTGTGTAGGAATCCAGTGCTAGCTCCAGTTCAATCTGGGCTTCCACAGGGTCAAAGTCAAATTTTCTGTCTTCCACCTGAACATCTGTGGTAGTCAGCCCTTGTGTGGATCCACTTGCAATTTCCACTCTTAGATAAATCTAGATCCTCTTTGAAAGATGGCAGCTGTGAGTAGAGGAAAGAAAAGTTAAAACACTGTGGGTCAGAGATGGACATACAATCAATGAAGTGAAATCTAAATATTGAAGTCCCCTCTTTCACAGGTCTGTGGTAAAACATCAGGGGACAGCCTAAGCCTGTATCTGTGATATTGGAAAAATAAAAATAAAATAAAATAACAACATAAAAACCCATTGTTTCTATTTTCTTTAGAATTAAATGAAATATCTCTTGCTTATGAATATATGTGTTTCCAATCTAGAAACATGTAGTATTATTACGGAAATAAATTCAGAACTCTCCACACCATTTCTAATGACACTTCCTTAAAATTGTATTTTGGAGATATTGCATCTAGTAGACTCAAGCTCAAATAAAGAATTTGAAGATTTTTATATCAGAAGTCCAGCGACATCTGCAGGTATATACAGAAACCGCCATGGTTTAAGCAGAAGCAAGACAATCTTAGTGATTAGTGAAGGGAATACAATTGTCTTTTCCTGGTGGTCACTAAATTGGAAAGGAAGCCAAATATGAGAAAGTTCTCAGTTGGTAACTGAGTCCTAAGCATCAAAGGGCAATGTTAGAGTTTTGATTCCTGGAATTTTAGGAAAGATGAGATCTAACTCTCTGGAATGATAACTGTCCAGATTAGCTCTGCTTCCAGAAAATTAACATAATCTCTTATTACAATATTGAATGAATAAAGGTCATCTGCTTTGTGGAATCAAATGTATTAGAATGTAACAATTTGAGGCCCAATGTCATCAGACAGAGTTGCTGTTTATTCTATTTGTCAAATGTTTTAAATTTAGACATTTGCTTTTTAGACATATTACTTTCACATCACAATATATATATATATATATTCATATATATATATGAAATATTTATTTCATAGTCACAGTTTTGTATTATATTTCACAGATGCTCAACCCAAACTAAAGTTTCCAGACATGAAATTTAAGATCTATGGGTGCTCAAAGCTTCTTGTGATTGTGAATGGTTCATTGAGACAATTTGTCTTTTTGCAAAGGACTTTGGGTAATGAACTTGGAAATTAAAAGTTACAATTTTTGTGTGAGTGTTTTGGTACTTAGGTATTGATTAAGCTCTGAAACATCTATCAATTTCTGTTTTGAAAGACTGTGTATTTATTGAGCATTATGCAAGTTTAGTTCATCCTGAAAAAATAGTGCAATTGGAAGAGTTTAGACGGAATTTAGAAGTCTGTCTACCTTTAGAAGAGATATTGAGGGGAAAGATTTCTTTAAAAAAGGAAAGAGAAGTTGGTGGAAAAGCAGATTCTTTTCTACAGTACTTAGATTCACCTTTAGAGTACAGGATTCCTTGTTTGAATCAAATATTTCAATGGGTTTCTTCTGTGAGAAGTGAAAATCAAGGTCCTATTCAGGAGTGTTCAATAGGATGTTAACTGCTCTACATCATAATACAAAAAGATTTCTTTATTGTGTGCCAGGCAATGGGTAACATCTTTCAAATGTGATTGCCTTCCATAGCTTTTCCCCTTGATATGGATTTGTACTTTGCTCCTGTGTAAATTGTTATTAGAAGCAATTGTGTTCTCTCTGGTAGAATAGGAGCAGACACATAGGAAATGGGGTTCGTCTTGAAGTCATATTATTTTGGCACAGTGGAGTTGACCAGACTGGCAATGTCAAAGATCTTTGGACTTCTCTACTGTATTTCCTATATGATAGCAATCAAGATTAAATAATGTAGTTCTTATAAAATGTTACCATTTATTCTAGCAAGGATTTCTTTCAAGAAATGACAATTATATAATATCATAAAATAAGAAACTACAAATCAGAGTTATGCTGTTTTTATGGCAGATGCATAGGCCGTGAGGCCATGTGCACAGGCAAAAAGCATTTGAGAAGGAAGGGGTGTCTGGAAACTGCATCAGGGATTCATGAGGATTTTGTACGGGCTACTATTAAACTCAGGATTTAATAAAGAAAAACAGGTTGAGTGATCATCTCATGAGCAATGGTCCTTGTGAAAACAGTAAATAGAATTTCTCCAGCAAAATATGATTATACAATTATCCAAATGGGGAAATCAAGAAAACCAAAGTTCAAAAAGAATTAGAAAAGCCACTACTGAAAAGTAACACCTATCACGGTGATTGGTGCTAATAAAAATCTCTATGTGGCTGTAACTTACTACAAAAATTTAATTCTCTCATAATATTTCTCCTAATTCCTTTTATTTTAGGTATAGTAATAATTATTATGTTACCTTTAACTGATGTAAGGCAAGAAAATAGAAAGATGGAAATCATAATAATTCTGTATGTAATATGTAATAAGCCTTAAATAACAAGTTCAAAATCGTTAGATATGAAAAAATATGAACAGTTAAAACACAAAGGGCTTAAAATTAAATAGGAGGTATACACATTAAGCAGGAGAAACAGTGTATAGGCCATGGGGGAGAATGAAGACAGTTGGTGAGGGACGTGTCTCACCTGAAGTAACTGCATCCTCTGGAGAGAAGCAAAGGAGGGCATTGAGCTTGATATGGCTATAGACTGGAAGAAGGGTAAGAGCTGGTGAAAAAGACCAGCTTAACTAGAATTTGGTGAACTAGAGAGAGGGACTTCTATCCCACCTGGTCAAGGAATGGAACATTTTGACTCATCATTTATAAGGCAAAGAATTGTTGTTTAGAAATTGTTTGGTGGGCCTTCTCTTTAGTTCACAATGACACTGGTTGAGCCTACCTCAGCAATATTGAGGAAATGGTCCCTTGCTATTCATCTATTTTTGGATGAATTTCTATCATTGTTACTATACTGTCTGGCATCATGAGAAACACTTAAAATTTAATGTTATCCCATTTGGAAAACAGTAAGATATAAACCATTTAAACATATTTTGAGAAATGACAGCATCTCCTTTTTTCCTCCTAGGAAAGACCTGAATTCCTATGTGTAGATAGCAGACATCTTACCTGTCTACAGAACTCTGAATAACTGAAGGTTTATGTTAACAGACTGACTTCAGAGAACATAGTGGAAAGCTGCTGACAACATGGGTCATTGCTACATTAGAAGAGAAGAAAAATTGAGATCACAAAGACGAATTTTAATCATTTGGAAGCTTAAGCAAACCTGGATTATAAAATAGAGTGTATAGCCAAGGGAAAGTATCCGTGATGACAAACAAATTGAAAAGGATATTTGACAAGATACCAGAATGTTTGCTAGGCCAGGCTAAAAAACAATAAACCCATCAGCCTCAATATCTTAACATAGCTGAAGATTATTTCCTGCTCATCTTATGTGCACATTGTGGCTCAGCGGAACAGTCTGCTCACATATCCACTCAGGTGCACAGGCTAATGGGGTAGTGGCCATCAGCAAAATTATTGGTTGCTGGTAAACAAAGAAATGTTCCAGCACAGATGTGACCTAACTTACTTCAGTTTATAACTCATGAGTTCTCAAAGGTCCCCAGCTCACATAATATAGCAAAAGGATAACTCTGTAAAGGAAGAAGAATGCTGCAAACATTGAAGGAAAATGTTGAATGCCTACTACCCAGCACCAAATATCCCAATTTAATCTTCCACAGTGAAGAGCTAATGGAATCCACTGAAATTAGAAAAGTCCATTCTATGCAGCTACCACAACATGCTCAAAGTCTAGAATCTACTATGTGGGTACTCTATTCCATGGTTGGTACTCAGAAGACTCTTAATTCCTACTATGCCTTTTATTGAGTTTGTATCAAAAGAATAAATATTTGTCTATATTTATCTGATGTGTGGAGTTAGAAAAGTGAAAAATAATCTGTATATTTTAGAAAAATGTCAGAAGACCGACAATAATATTCTTCATTAATCTCAGGAGGAAGCAAATGTCTTCCTTACAAGAGCTGCATGGCTTTCTGGGTTCTACAGCTTTTCCTCTCTACCCCAATGTAGGTCTTATTTTCGCATTCTCTCTTGTAAGGAGAAGAGAAAGCTCTATGTGAGTGTGTTTTGATATAGACACATACAGTCTGGGACTCCAAGACCTATTGGGACTTGGGAAATTGGTAAAGCTGTAACCCATATGGGCCAGTCTCAATGAAAAATGAAAAAGGTTTTCTTTGAAATTGAGTATGAGTATTTATGGATAATTGTTCAGTATGTACAAATACGACAACTGCATATTCTCTTCATAAATGTCTCATCTTGAGACTGCTTGACTACAGAAATCTCCCATGGAGTTTAACTAACTAAAGGTCCCTGCAATATCTAATATATACATCAGGGTTCCAAGTTGAAGTACTAGCTCTAGAGATCCTTACCTCATCCTAGACTGTGTCTGTCCTTTCTTCATTTCCAACCCTATACTGACCATTAAGTCTGTGTGAGAAACTTTTGACCCTGTCACAACAAAGGCAGGTAAAAATTATGTAAATATTCCAATTTTTAAACATCAATATGTAAAATATAATTTCTCTGTGTGCTTATGTCAGCATGTCATATCTTTGTGTGTGTTTGACTTGTCACATGCTCTCTGAGTTTCTTGAGAGGCTAATATAAATTGGTTTGCATATGCTGCTAGGATTTGTTTAGTCTTGTTTTAGCCTTTTGTACTTTTTTTTTTCCGTGTTCACTTGACACAGGCTAAAGTCATTTTGGAAGAGGGACTTTCACTGAGAAAATACCCCCAGCAAGGCTGTTAATTAGCCTTGTAGAATCATTAATATGGATACAGTTTTTTTTTCCTGTGAAATTCAGTTTTTCTGTGTACTTCAAATTTCAGTGCTTCTAGATATTCTCACATTTCTGCAAGTACCATGTCTTCTAATTTAGCTGTATTGCTCATAATAATTTCTAAATTTCTCAGAAATAGAGTAAAAATAACATTCTGTGATGGTTGACACTGACTTAATTAACTTGACAGGACCTAGAGTCTCCTGAATGGAAGAAGCCTCCATCCATGTATATGAAAGATTATTTAGATTACAATATCCACTGGTCATGCCTATGAGAAAGTGTCTTGATTGGGGAAATTTGCTTTTTTTTTTTCTTTTTCTTATTAAGAGATTTTTCTATTCATTTTACATACCAACCACAAAATACCCTGTCCTCCCTCCTCCCGCCCGTTTCCTGTCTCCTCCAAGGCAAGGTCTCACATGGGGAGTCAGCAGAACCTGGTACATTCAGTTGAGGCAGTCCTAAGCCCTTCCTGTACCAAGGCTGCACAAAGTATCTCACCATAGGCACTAGGTTCCAAAAAGCTGCTCATGCACTAGGGACAGGTCCCAGTCCCAATGCCTAGGGTCCCCCTAATCAGTTCAAGGTTAAGACCTGTCTCACTTATTCAGAGGGTCTAGTCCAGTACCATGGGGGCACCTCAGCTATTGGTCCACAGTTCATGTGTTTCCACGAGTTGGGCTAGTTGTCTCTGTATTTTTTTCGATCATGGTCTCGATATCTCTTGCTCATAGAATCCCTCCTCTCTCATCGATTGGATTCCTGGAGTTCTGCCTGGGACCCTGTCATGGATCTCTGCCTCTGCTTCCATCAGTCACTGGATGGGGTTTCTATGATGACAGTTAGGGTATTCTGCCATCTGATTACCAGACTAGGCCAGCTGAGGCACCCTCTCAACTATTGCCAGTAGTCTATGATGGAGTCCTTCTTGTGGATTCCTAGGAACCTCCCAGCACTCTGTTTCTCCCTATTCCCATGGTGTCTTCATTTATCATGGCATTTCTTTCCTTGCTCTCCCACCATGTTCCCATTCCAGCTCGAACCTCCCACTCCTCTAAGCTCTCACCCCCCGGCCCTTGCCCTCCATTACCCCCATCCCAACCTCAGTGTGCTCATGTAGATCTCATCCATTTCTCCATCTCTGGGCAATCCATGCACCCTTCCTAAGGTCCTCCTTACTAGCTGGCCTCCCTGGAGCTGTGGGTTGCAGTCTGGTTATCCTTTGGTTTATATCTAGTATCCACTTATGAGTGAGTTCATATCATGTTTGTCCTTCTGAGTCTGGGTTACCTCACTCAGGATGATATTTTCTAGTTCCATCCATTTGCCTGCAAACCTAATTATGTCATTGTTTTTCTCTGCTGGGTATTACTCCATCGTGTATATGTACCACATTTTCTTTATCTATTCTTCAGTTGAGGGGCATCCAGGTTGTTTCCAGAGCTACAGTATTAAGAACAGTTTGGTACTGGCATAAAAACCAACATGTGGACGAATGGAATCGAACTGAAGACCCTGACATTAATCCACACAGGTATGAACACCTGATTTTTGACAAAGAAGCCAAAACTGTACAATGGAAAAAAAGTATCTTCACCAAATGGTGCTGGCATAACTGGATATCAATATGTAGAAGACTGCAAATAGATCCATATCTGTCCCCATGCACAAAACTTAAGTCCAAATGGATCAAAGACCTCAACATAAATCCAGTTACCTGAGCCTGATAGAAGAAAAAGTAGGAAGTAGTCTTGAGCACATTGGCACCAGAAATCACTTCCTAAACATCACACCAGTAGCATAGACACTGAGAGCAACAATTAATAAATGGGACCTCTTGAAACTGAGAAGCTTTTGTAGGGCAAAGAACATGGTCAATAAGATTTGGGATAATATAATGAGAAGACACAACCCTAAAATGGTAGCAGCATAAATTGAGATATTGAAATACATAAAAAAGAGACAATGAGCTGAACTTCAGCAATAATCATTCTTTGTCTCCTCACAGAAAATGTAATGTGAGCAGCTACCCCAGCCTGCTGTCACCAGGACTCCCCTGCCTTAACTTCCTATATCTATGTACTAATCTATAGCACCAATAGTACTAGTACATTATCCTAGAGCAAAGATAAACCCTTGGTTTCTTAAGTTGCTTTTTCAGTGTTTTTTCCCACAGCAAGAGGGTAATAATCAAGACACATACCATATGAGAAATAGACATGATTTGAATTTTTGATTGAATTTAACTGATAGTGTATTATGTCCCTGTTGCTACTCTATGGCATGCCTGCTTATATGTTATTATCTTTTTTGTTTGTTTGTTTGTTTGTTTCTGTGCCAATTCAAGGATCCAGAAGGAAACAGCATTCCTCTTCACATTTCTTCTGGCTGGAGGGAAGTATACTTTGGCAGACCTGAATGCCACAATTAAAATCTCTCACTAGCAAAAGGTTATTTCAGTTCCCAGTGCTGTTGTGAGTACAGATAATCTTCACGTTTGAGTCATCCTAACAAGGGTGAGGGCCAGATATACTTGGTGGTTATCGATCATTAAAACAATGGTGAAAAATATGGTAAGGAAACTCAGAAAAACAAAAATATATAGCATACATTTATAACCCCAGTTACTTATTATGGTGAAATGATTAGAAGAAGAGACGTCAGACTCAGGAATAGGTCAAAGTGTGGAAGTGTTTGACATAAGACAAGAGAAGTAAGGGTCTGGGAAGACAACGAAAATGGCACCAAAATCTAATGCTGGACATGATCATCTCACACATGTGGCCTGGCACCTTCTGAGGCTGTGCTGTCCTCTAAACAGGGCCTAAGCTAACCAATCTTAGTTGCATCTAGGGATTAATGAGAAAAGAAGCAAAGAAAAGTATTTTTTGTTTGTTTGTTTTTATTATCATTATAAACTTTCTCAAAAAAAAAGAGTGTCAAAATGCACAGAGTGGGTTGGGATGAGAACTTAAGTTGTATGTTCAGGAAGCAGTCATAGAAGACCACTGTGTTCATTGGATAAAGAGAAGCAGGGATGGAATCAGTTGACGTTTCTGAAAAGTGGTCATGGAGAAAAAATAATCAGTTTCCAAAAATCTTTCATGTTAATCGCCCTGACTTCAGTCCCCCATGCTTTGTAGCAGATCAAACCACACATGTAAAACCATATGTCTCAGGATCAGGCCATTTTTTTTAAACATCAAAATGAAAACTGACCTATCTACTTTGTGTCAATCTACTAAACCACCTAGTCTTTTTGACCCTATGAAGTGGAGATCAATTCCATCAAGTAGATGTCAAAATGCAATTAATATTCTATGATAATTGAGGGTTATTTATGCCAAGAACTTTCTCTGGAATCCTTTAAAAATATGTATCTGTGTACACATATTTTTAGGGTCTGTGCTTGTAAGTGTATGTGATTTCTGAGACAAGAGGCAACTAATCCCAGAGGTGCTGGAGTTATAGGTCAGTGACAGGTCATCATAAGACAACTGGCATAGGTGCTTGGAATTCTACTCTCTGAAAGGTCACTAGGCACTTTTGAGTGCTATTCAATCACTCCAACACCTTCCTTGACATTCTATACCCAAGAATCAACCTGAACTTTCACCCACATTTTCAGAAGCAGCATCATTTGTCTCTAATGCTCCTTGAGCTTCTACTTTCAACTTGAAACTATTTTGAAATAAAACGTAGAGCAATCCATATGACTCCTCAGACCCTGAGATGCCATCCATGTTGATGCCAGTGAAGACTGAGAGATGATTATTGTCTACCGGTCTTCATCTGGTTTCTATTTCCACAACCCCCCCATCTTATCTACTTGGTGCTTATTTCAGTGCCCTGTGCTTGGCCCTGGATTATTTTTCCTGCACCATCTATGCAGATCAATACCCCATGCTTTCCAAGTCTCTCTTGGAGTCACCCCCTCCTAATAAATATTATCTACAATTTGAAATTGTCATATTTACTACATGGTTTTATATCCTTAATTCTATTGTAAACATAAATGTAATCTATTATTATAATTATATCTTTTAATAACTTGACACTGTCAGTTTCCTACTTAGAAAACAAGGTTTAGGGAAGCAAATATTTTCAAAATTTGCACTGTCCTCATTCCTCCTTCTATCTCCTACCCAAATATGAACTGCTGAATGGCTGGGCACTTAATAATTATCTGTGCAATGAATGCTGGTGGTCTTGACATTTCTCTCTCTCTTTTTTGTCTTAGCAACTAGACTCAGTCTGAGAAAATAATTACTCACTATTTATTTTACTATTCAGCTGGTGATAAGTGAAAGGAAAACGGTAGTGTGAAAAATTCCAAGAAGATCTCAAGCGGAATATGAGTGTCAGGTATACTTATCCCTATGCATATTAGGAAAAGAAATTATTACACAGTGTTTGAAACATTCCTCTTATCTTGAGATTTAAATAAAAGGAAAACTTGAGACATGAATTCAAGCCTGAAACTAATTCATGTTTTATTTAGGATACAGGTGTTCAGCAATAAGCAACACAAATGAATGGACAGATTTACCCTGATTGCCTGCCTGTGCAAGCCAGGTTGTAATGGTCCCACACCAATTTGTAATCCTACTTGAAATTATTTGTTTGTGCTATTTTCTGTACCTGCTAGGGAATGTAGAGTGACTTCACTAGATTTGGGTTCAGAAAATCCTAATGCAGATATTTAATCACATACTGTCTGAGAGTGGTCATTGATTCCCATTTTAGTTCTCTCTCCACTGCCCTCCCTTCCTTGAACCTATCATTTCTTCTTCTATTGTTCTCTGCCACCTTCCAATCTTTAGCAATTGATTTTGGACCGGAAACAAACAAACAAACAAACAAACAAACAAACAAACAAACAAGTAATTCAATGGAGAAGAGATAGGGGTTTTCAGCCAAAGATATCTGAGCATGTGGATTTTTCACAGGAAGGAAAGGTGATTCACCAGCTAGGGAAAGGGCAGAAAGGGTAAGAGTACTTTCTGGGCACACCAAAGATAGTTTAAATCCCCAGCAGCCATACACAAAGCCAAGTGTGGCATACCATGTAACCCTTGGAATCTGACCGAAGGATCCCTGGAGTTATCCAATAGACAGGCACTTTCAGGTTCTGTTACAGACCCCGAATAAAAGAAGAAAAGCAGAGAGTAACAGAATAGGATGCTAAGTGTTCTCCTATGGCCTCCACATGCTTGCAAATAGACACAGCACCCATGCACACACATGTGTGAACATATCACACACACACACACACACACACACACACACACACACACTAAAATCTATCTGTACTGCTGTGGCATGTCCTGTATACTGTGAATATATGTTGCTATGATTGTTGATAAATAAAATGCTGATTGCCCAGCAGCCAGGCAGGAAGGATGGTGTAGGTGGGACAAGAGAGAAGAATGCTGGGGATAAGAAGGCTGAGTCAGAAGACACTGCCAGCCACCAAGAGAAGCATGATGTAAGATACCGGTAAATTATGAGCCACGTGGCAAGGTATAGATTTATAGAAATGGGTTAATTTAAGATATAAGAACAGATAGCAAGAAGCCTGCCAGGGCCATTAAGTTTATAAGTAATATAAATCTCTGTGTGTTTACTTGAGGGACGCGAGTGGGAGAGATTTGTCCTGACTGCTGGCAGGCCGGGACACAGGAAAACTTCAGGTACACTATACCTCAAATGTGACAGAAAATTGATTCACATAATAAATGTAGAATATGTGCAACTACACAGCCTTTAGCATAATACTTAAGAAAATATTTAAGATTTTAGGTTAAGAAAATGTTTTTAAATAAAACACATAAAATGTATTATGCATAAATGAAAATCAAGCTATCAACAGCATGAGAACAGATTCCCTAAATACTTTGCTGGAAGAATTAAAATACGAAGATTTAGGCAGTGAAGTATACTAAAGTCGTGAACCTCATCAATAGCATAGATCTAGAAACATATCTTGTAAAAATTCCGAATCTCTGAAAGATTAATAAAATAAAATGACCAGTAAGCAAACCAAATGAAACAATTGCAAGAAGATTTCACCTGACCACTCTCTTTAGGGGAAATTAATATACAGAGCTGCTCAGGCCTCACTGGAGACACTGAAACATGGCTAAAAGGAAACATCACCATACAATCAGTAAATGAGAAGGAACAGCTGACAGTGTGCCATCCTATCTGCGGGAAATGATCTGAAACAACCAGAACTCTTTATTTTGTTTTATTTTATTTTACAATATAATTTAATTCTACATATCAGCCACAGATTCCCTTGTTCTCACCCCTCCCGCCGCCCTCCCCTTTCCCCAGTCCACCCCCCATTCCCATCTCCTCCAGGGCAAAGACTCCCCTGAGGATTGAGATCAACCTGGTAGACTCAGTCCAGGCAGGTCCAGTCTCCTCCTCCCACTGGCTGAGCCAAGTGTCCCTGCATAAGTCCCAGGTTTCAAACAGCCAACTCATGCAATGAGCACAGGACCCGGTCCCACTGCCTGGATATCTCCCAAACAGATCAAACCAATCAACTGTCTCACCTATTCACAGGGCCTGATCCAGTTGGTATAGTGGGTAGCCATTCCAGCTTGGTTCTGGAAGTTCCAACCCCCATTGAGACTCTGGCAACTGTCACGCCTACGAGGCGGGGCGAGGGGAGGCGCAGGGGGACCGGAGAGCTGGATGGGTCAGCGCTCTCTCTGGGCGCTCTCTCGGTGCCGGGACGCTGACCGGTGCAGATTGACTGTGCAGAGCTCCGGAGAACACCGCTGGACTGCATTACACCTTCCCCAGACCCTGCGACCTACCCATTACTTAATTTGTGAGTTACACCATTAAATAAATATCCTTTTAACTACGTGGAGTGGCCAAAATAATTTCTCCAATATCTGGCGCTCACATGGGGCAAACTCCAAAGGCCTGGGCGGCTCCCGCCCTCTCCTCCCTAGCTGGCGGGTACCTAAACCCACCTGCAAAGTTCCATATAACCAGGGAACACCTACACGGTTCCATTCCCAAAAAAGTGAGCAGCTAGTCCGATCTCAATTCCCTAGCTTAGCCCCAGACCAGCGAAATAGGCAGGAGAGTGCTAGCTCCGATTTCCGCCATCTCCGCCATTTCCGCCATCTCCCTCCGACTCCAGCCAAGATCGCCAGCAGGCCCTGTTTTGGAGCTGTACCAACGCCACCTGCTGGCTGAAAAGTGCTACTACATGCCCCCAATCCACGAAAGGTAAGCATATTGTTTCAAGTAAAGGTACTTGATAATTTTACACCTTAAAATTGACTAACAAATTTTGAGTAATTCGTGTAATATGGCCGACAACATTACCTCACAAGAATTTAAAAACCTTTTTGCCTGTATGATGAATGACATCTTCCTGGAAATATACGACATTCCTAAGGCATATCTGAGCTATACCATTTTGGCATTCATCATAATAATTCACACAGTGTTCAAACACTGGTTTAAGAACAAAGATGAGTCATTATTGGGACTGATACAGGCTTTAAAAGATAGCAATGAAGGCTTAGAGAAAAAGATTCTCTCTCTGGAATCTGCTTTCAAAGATAGCAATGAAGGCTTAGAGAAAAAGATTCTCTCTCTGGAATCTGCTTTCAAAGATAGCAATGAAGGCTTAGAGAAAAAGATTCTCTCTCTGGAATCTGCTTTCAAAGATAGCAATGAAGGCTTAGAGAAAAAGATTCTCTCTCTGGAATCTGCTTTCAAAGATAGCAATGAAGGCTTAGAGAAAAAGATTCTCTCTCTGGAATCTGCTTTCAAAGATAGCAATGAAGGCTTAGAGAAAAAGATTCTTTCTCTAGAATCTGCTAATCAGGATTTACAAAACAGGCTTGTACCCAAAATTGATTTTATTGATAATAAATATGAATATTTAATGGATAGAACACTAACTCTCCAGAGTGAAGTTGTGGCTACTCAGACAGTATATAAGGAAGAAAGATTATCGTTAATTGATAGGATAAGGTCCATGGAATCATGTGTTTCTGAGGAACATAAAAACTTCTATGATTCCATGAGAAATATGGAGTCCCTTTCAAGAGAGGAGGTTCACTCCCTAGAACAGACCCTAGGTGCTCGTTTGCAAGCCCTAGAAGAAACTCTCAGTAAACATGACAAGGGAACTAATAAGCAGAAGGTCAAGACCATAGAGGTTGTAACATCTCCAAATGGCTCTCATACAATGGCTTATCCTGTTATTGTCCATGAGAAGCCAGCAGATGACACACACCCCGAGCCATATATGACATATACATTACAACCAATTTCAACAAGGGACTTTAAAAATATAAAGGAAGCAGTAGTTACGTATGGAATACAATCCACATATGTAAAACAGATGTTAAATTCGTGGTCTACCTCACATAGAATCATTCCAGATGACTGGCATCAGTTAATTTCAGCTGCTCTAGAATATAGTCAGCAGTTACAATGGAAAAGCTGGTTGAGAGAAGAGACAAAAAATTTAGAACAACAAGGTAAAATCAGAGGTTTTGTGATCTCCCAAGATCAAATACTTGGTGAGGGATGTTTCGCTGACAGGAATGTACAAGCCACTTATGATGAGCATACAATATCCCTATGCCGTACAGCAGCTCTAAATGCTTGGGAAAAAATTCCAGAACCTGGAAAACCAACTGAGGTATACACAAAGATATTTCAGGGACCGCATGAACCCTTCACTGATTTTTTACAAAGACTGAACAGAGCTATAACAAGAGCTGTGTCAGACTAAGAATTAAGAAAAGTATTAACTGAGTCCTTGGCGTTCGACAATGCTAATGCAGAATACAGAAGAATACTTACACCATTAAAGATCAGATCAGCTCCTTTGGAAGAATGGATTCAATATACTAATGGTGTTCAGTCTCTTAACTACAGTAATGAGGCTTGGATAGGAGAGACAAATCCCAGAGGTGAAAGAAGGCCCTGTGTTACCAAATGTTTTAAGTGTGGTACACCAGGTCATATAAGTAAAAACTGTACATGGGGTACTCCTAGAAGCAATACTCCTTCTAGGAATAGCCTAAACAGGAGACCCCAACCACCTCCTGGATTATGTAGATGTGGCAAAGGCCGACATTGGACCAGTGAGTGCAGATCAAAAATAGATATACAAGGCAACCCTTTACTGGCGGGAAACGCCTCAGGGGGCCTCTTGAAGGCCCCCAAACCAAACGTAGTACGAATATTCCCTGCCACTGTGGAAGAAATTCCTCTCCAGGACAACTGAATAAACCAATGCCTAATGTAAAAACCGATACTGCAATGGATGATAAAACAGCTTTGATAGCTGGATCACAGTTTACAAAGAACACTATAAAACAAATATTTTGGCAGACTTCCATAAATGAACAAAGACCAAAGCTTAGAATTCGAATTAATGGCCTGGTTCTGGAGGGCCTGGTGGACACAGGTGCAGATGTGACTATAATTACACCAAAATCATGGCATCTGAATTGGCCTCTTCAAGAGGTAGATGTCCAACTGTTAGGGATTGGCACCCTATCTCAGATAAAACAGAGTTCGAGATGGGTTGAATGCATAGGGCCAGAAGGACAGAGAGGAAGGCTGAAGCCTTATGTAGCAAATGTAGCAGTAAATCTTTGGGGCTGAGATCTGTTACAACAGTGGAATACCCAGATTAAAATTCCTACACTTTCAGAAAAGGAATACAGACCAATGCATGTTTCTAGGAATAATATCATAACATGCTATAAAAATCAGTCACCAACCATTCAGGCTGTTCACAAACAGAGCACGACTGTTGTTGAACTCTCAGAAGTACCAACTGCCTTACCTTTAAAATGGCTAACTAATAAACCTGTCTGGGTTGGACAATGGCCTTTGACAAAAGAGAAGCTACAAGCTTTAGAATAGCTGGTTCAAGAGCAGTTAAATGCTCAACACATTGAAGAATCTACCAGTCCTTGGAATTCTCCTGTATTTGTTATTAAAAAAAATCTGGTAATTGGAGAATGCTGACAGATCTGAGAGCTATTAATAAAGTAATTCAGCCAATGGGCTCCGTACAGACTGGGATGCCCTTGCCCTCTATGCTACCAAAAGAATGGCCTATAATAGTTATTGACTTAAAAGACTGTTTCTTTACCATACCCTTACAGGAAAATGATAGAGAAAAGTTTGCCTTCACAGTACCTAATTATAATAATTCTCAGCCAGTCAAGAGATATCAATGGAAGGTCCTCCCACAGGGAATGTTAAACAGCCCTACTTTGTGTCAATACTTTGTGCAGAAACCATTAGAGATAATTCGTGTAAAGTTTCCACAATCCATAATTTATCACTATATGGATGATATCCTATTAGCTGATCCAAAGTTAGATACATTGGAAAGCATGTTTGAAGAAGTAAAAAAAGTTTTGCCTCGCTGGGGACTGCAAATTGCTCCTGAAAAAATACAAAGAGGAGATTCTATTAATTACTTAGGATATAAGATAGAGCTACAAAAAATTAGATCCCAAAAGGTACAACTAAGAAGAGATAGATTGAAGACTCTTAATAATTTTCAAAAGTTTTTAGGAAGCATTTCCAACTTACTGGGTATCATGGGAATACCCAAAGATGGACTAAAAAATTTGGCTAATACTCTAGAAGGGGACAAAGAATTAAATAGTCCAAGAGAATTATCAGCCAAAGCTGAGAAGGAATTGGCTCTAGTAGAAAAGACAATTCGAGAAGCACATGTGGATCGTGTGGATCCAGAACTTAAATGCATTCTTGTCATATTCCCCTCCAGACATTCCCCAACAGGTATTTTGATGCAGAGGGAAGATATTATATTGGAATGGATATTCCTACGATGTAAACCAAATAAGAAATTAAAGACTTATATAGAAAAGATCTCTGATTTGATTCAAAAGGGTAAATTAAGACTTCGCCAGTTGACAGGAATGGACCCAGCAGAAATTGTAGTACCATTAACTAATGAGGAAATTTCATCACTATGGAAAGATAATGAATACTGGCAGAGAGCCTGCAGTAACTTTTTGGGAGAGATTAACAACCACTATCCCAAAAGCAAGAGAATAGAATTCATAAAGAAGACTGAATGGGTCCTTCCTCACATTGTACGACAAAAACCAATTTCTGGAGTCCTCACATTCTACACTGATGCAAATAAATCAGGGAAAGCAGGATATAAATCAGGAGACTTAAGTAAAGTGGTGCAAAGTCCATATAGCTCTGTACAAAAGGCAGAACTGTATGCCATTCTTATGGTACTGATGGACTTCACAGAACCCCTCAATATAGTCACTGGCTCTCAATATGCAGAGAGAGTTGTTTTACATATTGAAACTGCTGAATTTATTCCTGATAATACAGAATTAACTTTATTATTCATACAATTGCAGGACATCATCAGAAAAAGGGAACATCCTATATATATAACACATATCAGATCCCATACAGGCCTGCCAGGACCTTTAGCACAAGGTAATGATGAGATTGATCAGTTACTAATAGGTAATGTGCTAGAAGCTTCAGAATATCATAAGAAACACCATATAAATAGCAAAGGTTTGAAGAAG
Organism: Peromyscus maniculatus bairdii; assembly: GCF_049852395.1. NCBI lineage: Eukaryota > Metazoa > Chordata > Mammalia > Rodentia > Cricetidae > Peromyscus > Peromyscus maniculatus. The sequence goes on along the minus strand of NC_134857.1, from coordinate 29,718,328 downwards.
GATTTCTCCATCACTTGGCAACAGGCTAAGGATATTGTGAAAAAATGTCCTACTTGTTCCATCTATAACCAAACTCCATTACCTGCAGGGAGTAATCCAAAAGGTATACAAAGAAATGAAATTTGGCAGATGGATGTGTTTCATTTTGCAGAATTTGGAAGATTAAAGTATGTACATCATACCATTGACACCTATTCAGGATTTCAATGGGCAACTCCTATGAGTTCTGAAAAGGCTGATTCTGTGATTACACACCTATTAGAAGTTATGGCCATCATGGGAATACCTGTACAAATTAAGACAGACAATGCCCCAACATATGTCTCCAATAAAATGAGACAGTTCTTTGCTTATTACAATATAAAGCATGTTACAGGTATTCCACATAATCCCACAGGCCAAGCAGTCATAGAGAGATCCAATAGAACTTTAAAGGATATGCTAAATAAACAGCAACAGGTAACAATGACTCCTAGAAATAGACTGCATAGTGCTTTATTAACCTTGAATTTTCTCAATGCTAATGAGAAAGGAACAACAGTTGCGGAGAGACATTGGACGACAGACAAAACTCCTGAGCTAAACCAACCAGTTTATTTCAAGGATGGGCTGACCTCAGAATGGAAACCTGGATATGTTCTACGTTGGGGAAGGGGTTTTGCCTTTGTTTCTGCAGGAGAAGAAAAGCTATGGATACCAACAAAATTAATAAAAATTCGATTCGAACAGGAAAAACCCCTTGATGAAGAGAAGTAAAAGATCATCCACCAATGTGACATCTCTACAAGTTGTAAGAAAAATTTAACAATCAAAGGGTGGGGTAGGGTTCTGTTTTTGTCTTTCCAGGATAATGGAAAAACCCGTCCTCCAAAACTCACCAGGCCTTGGATATCCGGATGTTTACAGCAGAAAGGAAGAATCTATTGGTACCAATCTACACATGGTAAAATCTCACTGTCTAACATCTTTCTATCAATCTAGAAAAGTTGTGGTTCCAATTCAATTATAGCCAAGCTGGCTTTGGAGATGGAATTGGCTCACTCCTTCTCTAAACCCAAGCATATTGCTAAAAGAAAAGTTTAAGAGATTCTTCAGTCCCATATCAGAAGAGCCCTCTGGTGTGAGACAGAAGGAAACCAATAAAAAGGGACCATTGTCTTCTAAATTCTAATTCTCTCCATGCTTACTCCTGATTTCTCAGAATCCTTTCTTACATGCTATGTCCTCTTTAAATCCAAACCTCCCATTTTTGATAACAAATAAGTTTTTCCAATAGCAATCTCAGAAGTCACCAGAAGGAAGATGGGGCCCCAACAACAACAACTCTACCCAATCCAGAATGATGCCATGGTAATCATCATCATACTACACTTCTTGCCAGAATTTCAGACAATCTTACCCATTACTCTAAAACTTGCTGCAGAACCTACAGTTAGTCTAACTGAGATTTAACTATCTGAGCTTTCTCACAGTACTCAACAGATAACATCACCCCCTAAATGGCAGGAAGCAATTCTAAGAAAACGACGCCCCTTAGGTTTCATAATTCTCAGGGTTATGGATGACGGTTATAGGGTTGGGGGTGGAAGAAAATATTAACTCAGTATTGTAAAAAAAAAAGGGGGGGGAGAAGAAATGGAACAGATAGGTATAAGACATGATGGTAAATCATTGTATATACTAGTAAACAAACTTAGTAAAATAGCAACCTTAGATAATTTGCACTGTAATTTGTACTGTTATAGATTCTTATATGTTGGTACAAATGTAAACTATTTTTATACTCCTGTTTAAGATAATTTGTATATTGATACAAATACAGAACTATATTTGTTATAATGTACATATATTTCTACTCTCATTTGAAACATATTTATATTGATACAAATGTAAATTTATATCTGTCATACTTTATATATGTTCTACTTCTGTTTAGGATATTCGGTATATTGATATATATTTAAGGTTATTGTCATATTGCATATTGCACTATATATTCCTACCTCTGTTATAAATATCTTGTGTATTGTCACAATTTTGAAGTCATCGTTCTTCACCATACATTTGCTTATAGTCGCCTATGCCTGTCATCTCTATAGTTACGTTAGTTAGGGTATCGAGATTTACAGATACATAGGTCAGATGGGCAGGTAATCTTCAAACACTTCATAGACCTAGAGAATATGGCATTTAATAACTTAGAATTCTGTTGACATGAGACACAATTGCTCCTGGCTGCACCAATTGATCCCGAGAGAATGTTGGGCTTCTAAGACATTTCCATTTGGAAGTTTGTCTTTTTGGCACAAAATGGCCTACTGGGCAAAGAACTGCCCTTGCCTTGATGGCTGACAGTACAAATGCAATGCTGTCCTTTCTGGACAAGCGGGACACAAGGAAAGCGACCACTGTACTCTGCCAAGACAGGGTAAGATGGTCTTTCAGAAATCCTGCTTCTGAAAATGGTCTGTCAGATACTCTAGGCCTGTAGCCAATTTGAATGTACCAACAATGCTGAGAAACATTAGGTGACTGTCCAGGCTGCCAGCTGTCTTGGTCTACTCTTGCAAGATTCCCGAAAGTTGCTTGCATCCATCTACCATTTCTCAGGTACCATTATATTCCTTCTCAGGTCTTTGATGGGATTGAAGACTAGCAGTTATAGTTACAACTTAGTATATATAATATCTTAGATAGAACATATTAAGTATTAGATTCAGGTTCTTTAGGATAGGACACCTTTGAATGATCTTTATAACATGCTGTTTACCTATGCTCTATACTTCTCTGGATTTTAGTATGTGTTTCTTGCTTGATATTATTTGCATTGGTTGTAGTTACATCTTATCTAGGTCATTATCTCTCATTATTTCTGGACAATATTTGATAACCATTCCTTTGTATATAGTCTTGTATCAGTTTAGAACCTTCTTATTTAGACAAAAAGGGGGAGATGTAGTGGGTAGCCATTCCAGCTTGGTTCTGGAAGTTCCAACCCCCATTGAGACTCTGGCAACTGTCACGCCTACGAGGCGGGGCGAGGGGAGGCGCCGGGGGACCCGAGAGCTGGATGGGTCAGCGCTCTCTCTGGGCGCTCTCTCGGTGCCAGGACGCTGACCGGTGCAGATTGACTGTGCAGAGCTCTGGAGAACACCGCTGGACTGCATTACACCTTCCCCAGACCCTGCGACCTACCCATTACTTAATTTGTGAGTTACGCCATTAAATAAATATCCTTTTAACTACGTGGAGTGGCCAAAATAATTTCTCCAATAAGTTGGAGCCCCCCCAGCCATTGGATGGGGTTTCTAGCATGACAATTAGGGTGTTTGGCCATCCTATCACCAGAGTAGGTCAGTTCGGGCTGTCTCTCGACCATTGCCAGCAGTCTATTGTGGGGGCACCTTTGTGGATTTCTGTGGGCCTCTCTAGCACTTTGCTTCTTCCTATTCTCATGTGGTCTTCATTTACCATGGTCTCCTATTCCTTGTTCTCCCTCTCTGTTCTTGATCTAGCTGGGATCTCCCGCTCCCCCAAGCTCTCTTTCCCTCAACCCTCGTCCTTCATTACCCCCACTCAGGTCCAGTCTGTTCATGTAGGACTGATATACAGAATATACAAGGAACTCAAGAAATTAGACATCAAAATGGCCAACAGTCCAATTAAAAGATGGGCTATAGAACTAAACAGAGAATTCTCAAAAGAAGAAGCTCAAATGGCTGAAAGACATTCAAGGAATTTCTCAACATACCTAATTATCAGGGAAATGCAAATCAAAACAACTCTGAGATACCACCTTACTTAGGCCTGTCAGAATGGCTAAGATCAAAAACACTGAAGACACCTTATGCTCGAGAGGATGTGGAACTAGGGGAACTCTCCTCCACTGCTGGTGGGAATGCAAGCTTGTACAACCACTTTGGAAATCAATATGGCACTTTCTTAGAAAATTGGGAATCAATCTCCCCCAAGATCCAGCTATACCACTCTTGGACATATACCCAAGGAATGTTTAATCATACCACAAGGGCACTTGCTCAGCTATGTTCATATCAGCATTGTTTGTAATAACCAGAACCTGGAAAACACCTAGATACCCTTCAACTGAAGAATAGATAAATAAAATGTGGTACATATACACAATGGAATACTACTCAGCAGAGAAAAGCAATGACATCATGAGGTTTGCAGGCAAATGGATGGATCTAGAAAAAAAATCATCCTGAGTGAGGTAACCCAGACTCAGAAAGACAAACATGGTATGTACTCACTCATAGGAAGATGCTAGATGTGGAACAAGGATGACTGGACTGCTACTCACAACTCCAGTGAGGCTACCTGGAAAACAGGACCCCAAGAAAGACATAGGGATCGCCCAAATGACAGAGAAACTATTAGAACTCTTACTTAGGATTGGAGGGGGTGGTCCCACTCATTTTTTTCTATGGACATTTCACCTTCAGATTCCTTAGAATCAAGGGTGTTTTGCAAACTGTCTGAAAACCAAGCAGTTTAATTATCACTACTTTGACAACATGGGGAGCAGGAATATACCAGTGGCATTGACCAAATACAGTAAGGATTCAAGTATTGGCCTGAGTAGAAGGATCTCCACCTGAACAGCATGCTTCAATCCTTGGGAAATTCTTTCCATTTTCTTTTCCAAACACTGAGTCAAAGCCAGCTACACAGTACTGTAGTTTTCTTTCTATTTGTTTAAAAGAGAAAGATAAGTTTTTAATACCAAAATAAACTTTGATGTAAGGTTATAGGAGTTGTATCTGGGCTGAGAAGTTCTTATATCATGGGGAAACTTTGAGTGAATGTATAAATCCCCAAACCTTTATATTATATCACATATACACAAAGCACATGTACTGCTAGATGCTGTTGTTGGCTTCTTGTCTACAGCTAAATTTACAGTGACAGCAAGTCTCTGAGTATGGCAAGAAATGCTGTTATGTATGACTACAATACTATTATTATAATAAGAAAATCGGAGAGCCATTATGAAGAAGACTCATCAGTTTCTTATAAATATCAACATGCATTGGTTCTACCTTAAGAGATATATTCTTGGATATTTTTCAAGGAGTACTACATCTAAGTATCAGTAGATTCCTGTCAGTGTGTTTGCATTTGTTGTTTTTTGGGGAGGGTGCTTATATAAAACACTGACAAAACATGGGAGAAAATATTTATTTAATCTTTCATGCTATATAGTCTATCATTTACCAAAGCCAAAGAACAAATTGAAAGCAGGAGCTTGAGGCAGAAACCCAGGAGGAAGATTGTTTACTACCTTGCTTCTTCTGATTTTCTCAGCTGTCTTATAAATATCAGGCCCACTTGAACATGGATAGCACCAGCCACAAGAAGATGGGCCCTCCCATACAAACCTTCAGTCAAGAAAATGTCCCGCAGATATGTTTGTTGTAGGCTGATTTGATGGAGACAATTCCTCAAACAAGGTGCTGGTCTCCAACAATTGAAATTTCCCTGAATAGAGAATGGAACAGTGGTAAGTCCATAATACAATTCTACTTAGTGATTAAAAAAGAAAAACATTGATATCAAGATAGAATCATTATGGTAACATTTTCTGGACATTTCTCTGAAAACACCATGAGAATACATGATTCAATCAGCAAGAACTTTGAAAACCTCAAAAAGTCTCAAGAAACAGAATGCCATTTTTCTATTCTACAGCTTAAAAAAGAGACATTTGTGATAATTTGGAATCTTATGTAAACATAAGTTAGTAATTTGTCAGTAATTTTCAGTTACTGAGTTATCATTTCTTTTTCAAAGAGTCTCTTATTGAGCTGTAAAGGTGGATACCTAAACTTGCCATTAAGTGTCAAATTGCCTCTGAAAACAGTATCAACAAATGTAACAGTGATGGTGTCAGTCTTAAAAATCCTTAATATCTTACTTCCTGCACACAGAGTTTCTTATTTATATAATTATGAATTCATAGGACCCAGGAGAAGACACATGTTTACTGGGCAAAAGGCATGCATTTATATAATATACAAAATGCATATAAGCATACATTTTTACAGCTTGAATAACTTTAAATGTTTTCTAATTTGAAGCCAAGTTGTCTATCCATTGGATGGATTTCAATAAAATGTAAATACTTATGAATAATTATCACTAAAATTATCTTAATTTTAGAGTATTTGCTCTCCTTTTGTTTTCTTTCTTTTTCTTTCATCTTGTTCTACAACATATTGCTAATATCTGTCTCTTTTTAGCAGTAAGAGACTGAGCTGGTTGCCAAGATAAAGAAGGGAGATTACAGGAAGAAGAGAAAGCGTTTCTATTCTCTTATAAACATCATTTATAAGCCCGGGTTTTAACGTTAGAATTGAGTAATTACCTACTGGGAATAGAAAAGGAGTAATAAAATATGTCAAGTGATAACTCTGAGCTACTGTTTCTCCATTTAAGAGTTTATGTAGTCTTATTTAGCTACTTTAAATTTTTATGAAACTATTCAAAATTGAAGGAAAAGTCAGACTGAACACATAGCTTAAAGTCAGATTAGGAGGCAGCATGAAATTTCCAGGGTATCTATTGTGACAATAGAGGAAGATATTTGTGATTTACTTTGCATTCATACAGCTTATTTTCCTAATTAACACAACCAAAAGAACATTACAATAGAAGCATAAATAATCCCTTCTCTACAAAAGTCACAGTTCTTATTATAATAACAAGTTTTATTAAGAAAAATGGACCAGAAACTAAAAATTTATACGAAATACATGATCATGTGCCATTTCTACTGCAGTCTTTTGTATATATACTAGTTTAATTCTATTTACTTATAAAGAAATGAAGGTGGGGTATATTAAACAAGTTACATGCTGGAATTAGAATTTAAACCCAATATCTACCCATACTCCTTCACTCTTCATTCCTTAGTTACACATACCCCTACAAACACCTTTAAAAATATGACTTTTGGTAAAAGGCGAAAGATTTATACAATCTGAAGAGAAATTGGCTTGATCTGTTTGGGAGGCATCTAGGCAGTGGGACCAGGTCCTAGGCTCGCTGCAGTTGATAGCTGTTTGAAACCTGGGACTTATACAGGGACGCTTGGCTCAATCTGGGAGGAGGGGACTGGACCTGCCTGGACTGAGTCTATCAGGTCGATCTCAGTCCTCGGGGGTGGCCTTGATCTGGAGGTGGTGGGAATGGGGGGTGGGCTGGGGGGAAGGGGAGGTGGAAGGAAGGAGGAGAACAAGGGAATCTGTGGCTGTTTTGTAGAACTGAATAGTATTGTAAAATAAAATAAATAAATAAAATAAAAAAAAATATGACTTTTGGGAAGTTTCTTCAAATGTCCATTTTCTCCTTAGTGATACTTTCTAAGGACCCAGATTTGTGATTTCACAGAGAAAGGCTAGTTTGAAGATTTGCAAAAATTCAACAGGTTTGTATTTGAATAAAGGAATCTCTTCCTACCTACCATTTCAATGTCAAGGAAATTCAGTTCTTCAAGAAATGAAATTGGATTCCACATTTAAGAAGCAAAGTATGGAATCATGATTAAAACTCATACTTCTTCTGTTAGCTGAATAATCATTAACTTTATCGATGATTAAAAATGATGTCATGAATACATACTCATTGAATGAGCAAAACATTTTATTCAACAGCAAAATGAACATATGTATCAAGTAAAGCTTGAGAAATGGATGACAGATTACTATCTTAACTTTACAAAAGTGATTCATAGACTATTAACTCAAGAGAGATAGGAAACATTTTGATGGCTTAGTGAAGAGCCTCTCTGAGGCTCCTTGTGACTACACACTGTTGCAATGGAGTGAACCCTCCTCATGAGGCAATTGCAAATCAACCTCCTACATAACCATACACAAAGCCTTGGATTCTCTGCACATCTCAACCAGATGGGAAAACATCCAATTTCCTTTCTGAATAGACACTGTGATCATTAATATGTCATAGCAATTGTACTTCATCTGGTGAATAGTGTGTTCTTTCTAAATGCCCTGAGTCTCACTTCTTGACTTGAATATTTCTCCAGTCAAAAATCTGGATTACCCATCATTCAGCCACAAGGCTATAACTCCTGGGCAGTATCAGTCTCTAGGATTTATTTCCTTGTGTATCCCCTATTCTGAGCTCAGAAGTAGATTCTTACAGGCTGGTTAGGAAGTGTAGTCTTTGCAAATTTACTTTATTATTTCAATGTTGTTTTTATTTTTGTTTTGTAGAAATTTTTACTTTAAAATATTTTTTAAAACTGGTTTGGTGTTGTATTTAACAAATTTAGAATAAGCATAAAATATGAAATATTTTATGAGTTGCCTTGTATTTTTTAAGGTGATCCCTCGAGCCAGTAAATTACAGAAACACAATCATTTTGAGTGATTTATGAGTCAGAGTTTAAGGCAAAAAGATGTCATCTCTTTTGAAAGGCATGATTTTTTGTAACTGTGTTTAAAATATGTATTTTCCTGAGCAATCAGCATGTATAATTCACTGTATTCATTTTTTCCAGAAGTGGAGCTTTGCCGTGGCTCACTATCAACAGTACCAATAAGAACCATTCTGTTTAGAATCCAAGGTATGATGCAGTTCAGACATATAGTTTAACTTGAATCATGAAAAGACGTTACCAAAATTGCCTCATGCATTCTTTCAACAAACACACAACAGAGCAATCAAAGCTATGTGGAAATTCATACACAGAAACCACATTGTCCCTCAGATAAAATAGCGTTAATATATTGGATGATACATTTTTTTACCTAATTTTTTGCTATAAGGTTTTGAACATATGAACATGTTTGTTCCTGTGCATTTTATTATCAGTATGCAGATAACTGCCTTAGGAAGCTAACACTGATATAATAATTAATTCTATTAAATATTTTAATGAATATTCATATGATTTTATTAATCTGTAACATATGTTAGATCAACATTCCATATGATGGCTTCCTTATATCCTCCACATATATAGTGAGTATATATATATATATATATATATATATATATATATATATATAAATATTTGGAATTTAACTTTATTATCTTTTTATATTTTAATTGAAATTCTGTTTAACAACAATAGTAAAAATGATAATGATTTTGAATTGAATATTAATATCTACATTTATATCTGATTTCATGCTTAGTAGTTAAATACCCTTGTCTTTCCTTCCTACATTCCTTGCTTCCTCTTTTCCCCATTTATCTTGCTTATACACATTTAACACTTTTCCAGAATTTAAAACAAGTACAACTCTTGGTATCTATAAATTCCTGCTTGCCCAGCAGCTATTCTGAGATAGTTGAAATAAACTGTACATAAAAGAAATTAGTCATAGTGTCGCCATGCTGTTCTTAACTCCAGTGTGTATAAAAACTTTATTCCATACTTTTCTTTTTGGTCGATATTCTACAGTCTATAGAAGCTGACTCTCTGACGACTGAGTGTATGTGAAAGAGAGTGTACAGCAGGAGGATGTGAGGTGATACAGAAGTGGAAAAAACACAGGACAAAAGGGGTCAGCTCTAATACCACGTTTTCTTGCAAAGGAACACTGTAGTAGCAGGACTGAAAGGAATGTATGATACATGGTTGAAGCCATGATACAGTTTGTTATTGAGATGCCTCTATGGGGATTAGCTGGAGCATAATTGGGAATAAGAAGGGAGCAATAAAATTGGAAAAAAAAGTAAAACCCTGGAAACTTAGGAGAGAATTTTCAAAACAGCATACATGGATATGAGCCAGCTTGAGGGGCATTATAAGGAATTGGAACATTGGTTGTCTTTTCTTCTGGTACATGTGAAAATGTTTTATCTTTCAATTGAGAGCCTGTTACATTTCACAAATGAAATTAGTATGCACAACATTTCTGAGTCTCCAGTTTTATTTCTACAATAACAAATAATAGTGGCATAATAAATTTGCAAATCCAATATTGATTCAATATTTCATTTTAAGTATCTGTTTAACTTTGCCTTTTTCTGACATTATGAATCATTAAAACTGAAATACTAGGTGTCTAGATATACATTGCAGAGAAAGCAATTTTAGCCATTTTCATAAATCATAAAATAAGGCATATTTATAAAAGAAATTTAATGGAATAAATATTGTGTTGTTTGATTTGTTTAAAAACATGAAATTCAAAATAGCTTCGTGTTTAACTTGTGGTCCTTTCCTCTGTCTGAATGTTAGCAGTCAGCTCAGACGATCAATGAATGTGTCCCAGCTTTAAATGATGTAGCAAAATTATCATCAGTACCCTTTATCCTTTGAAAATCATTTTTAACAACATTAAATTGAGCAGCCATTATCCATAATTATGGGAAAAGGAGCAGGGCTTAGACAAGATTTAGAAAAATACAATAAGTAGCAGGTTCTGTGGACTATGGGAAATATGTAATTTCTTTACATTTGTGAAAAACTCATTATGTTTAATTGGAAATCTAAAATACTTTTTACCATATACTGACCTGTAATTCAAACTTTAACAAAAACAACATAAATCTCAAATGAATAAATGTTTTGTTCTTTAACTGGATGACTGTATTTGCACTCAAAGTGGCTAGGGTTTGGGTTTTCCTTGTCATGTTTCCTTTAATTTTCCTTTTACCCAGAGAACTCCATAATACTATCTAGATATTTTTAAATAAAAATTTTATAAACATAGAAATTTTAGTAGTATACTACAGGTTAGCAGTCAGAAATGTTTTTCACTTAAAAATAAAAATTAGGAAAGAGCTTTGAGCAGTTCAAGAGCAGCTGAGAAAACAGTCATGTATGTTAAGTGAGGATCATGTTATATAAAATTAAAAAATAACTTTAACTAGTGTATGTGGTGTGTGTGTGTGTGTGTGTGTGTGTGTGTGTGTGTGTAGTGCTTGTGGGGATTGAACACAGGGCATTCCAAAAGCCAATCCAAGCTCTCTGCCATTCTATTATTTTTTAGCATTTAAACTTGATTATTGAAATAGACTTAAGTATATATATATATATATATATATATATATATATATTTGAATATAGTCAAAAGCAAGATGTGAAAAGCCTTTTACCTAACAGTGCAAGTGGGTATATCTCTGACTCTTTTGCTTATTCTTGAGACTCTTTTCCTCATATTTGATTGCTTTTTCAAGATTCAATATTAGGGCTTTTACCTTGTCTTATTGTATCTTGTTTTGTTGCTTTGTAGTGTTTAGTTATTGTCTTTTGGAGGCCTGCTCCTATCTGAAGGTAAATGGCAGGGGAGTGGATTTGGAGGATAGGAGAAGTGTGAGGGAGCTTGGAGGACTAGAGGGAGGGGAAACTTGGTCAGGATGTATTATATGAGAGAAGACAATTTTCAATTTACAAAGGACTTATAGAATTCTATGTATCTTATTTTCATACATGTGTGCTACATAGGCACTTGAATGTACCTCAAATGCTTTATTAACTGTTTCTATAACAATGTTTCGGCTCTTTTGTGGTCAAATCCTTGGCAGCTGAAAAAAAAGGCATGTAACACAAAACATTCTATAAACATCCAAATATGATTCTGATCCATGTCCATGAACGTTGAATTAGACTTTCTTCAGTGATCTGCACAGGAAGAGTGGATATGCCACTGCACATGGGAGGAAGGAGACCTACTTTTTCAGTATGTTTTAGAAAAAAAATAAAGTTTATATAACATCTTCGTTAAACTAGAGCAAAAGTTGTCTCTTTTATTTTCTTAAAATAAATCCATATATTTCTTTAGAGAAAGGTAATGTTAACAATTGTTACTCTATCATTGTGTGGATAATTTCAATCAAACCGTTAGTTGATTTAGCAATGACCAAACTGTGTCCATTCTAAAATACTAGCTTTGACTATTGGAGAATTTTTTTGTGATTATCAAATTGCGCTGAAGCAGGTTAAAACCTCACCCTTTACTCCAAACCTCCCATTGATGGCACAATGTCTTTGAAAAAAATTTCAAAACATTTTGTTCAATCTACTCTGATTAACTATCCAAACTAAGGTAAGATTAGAATCTTAGAAGCCTAACACAATGACACATATTGTGACATTTTAAATGTTACATGAGCTAGCAGTTTGCAGTGGTTCACTTTTACAGTTTGGACAGTGTGCAGATGTAATACTGTAGAGACAGTGAAGAAGTAAAGAGCAAATCTGATATTTCCTTGGAGAAATACAGACCACACCATCATGCTTATCATGGTTCTAAATGTAACTGCTCACAGCTGATGCCAATGCTAAACATTCCAAGGAAATGCTTTAAAGAAATCTGTCAGTTGCTTTCAGATTATCAATCTGTTTTGTATAACAGTTTATGTTTCAATAGATTATGAATCAATTATGCATAATAGATTATGCTGCCATTAATAACTGAGAAGTAATAACTTTAAACTTTATTTATTCATAATTTGTATAAGCCTGCTGATTGTCGTCACTTTCAAATGTTAAAAACTGCAAAAATTCAAAATTGGAAAATTATTATTTAACAAGATTTTTGTTCATTTTCATAACAATAAGCAATGAACAATGTACTGACATAGCTCAAATATTTTAAATTGTGGAATTTCCCCAGTCTACCAAGTTTTACTTACTAAGTAATCTGGAATTATTATAATTGTCTACTTAAGGCCAATAAACACACATTAAAAATGATACATTATTTCTAATAGAAGTGAATTTCTTAAGTCAGAGAAAATAGGGACCATTTTCAATTTAAAAATAAAATAAAAGATGCATAACGCATGACACAAAACCGAAATGGTAGAACTGTACTTGACAAAAAGGAATTAAAAGGGAAGAGAATAAAGAAGAGGACTGCTGAGAACCGTCTCCTCAGCAGAGAAGTGAATGAGTGTTCCTAAACACTATCAGTTGTCTGCTCCTGTAAATGTTTTATTACTTCCAGTGATCGTATTTGCTCTCTGGTCACCGGTTTTCATTCACACTTTTGTGTGGTCTCACCTATGTTTGTCTTATCTCTCTCTCCTGCCTGTGGAATTTTTAGGACAAAAAATCTTTATATTATTGCACCAAGAAAAAAAGCTGACGTTATAACTAAAGTTCAACAGCCTCTTAGATAATCTCACCTCCTGCTTCTCATTCCTCCTTCAGTGAGCTGATCTATTCACTTGCTCCCAACAAAGCTGGGAGGAGATGTGGCCATCCCCAGTGAAGAGCACACCACCTGTTTGTGCAGTGCCAATGGTCAGCCTGGAAAACATCGGTGCATGTAACATTACACTGAATGAACAGGTTACATTTTGGAATACAAGTGTATACCCACACAGGAATGTAATAACAATTAGTGAGAAAGTGGCCATGAATTTGAAAGAGAGAGTGGAGAGGACTTATTGGAGGGTTTGGAGGGAGGAAACAGAAGGGAAAGTGTAATTATAAGCTCAAAAATAAAATAAAAACACATAGATTAATGAACAGAAAACTAGAGTGTTTAGGGTTAGGTATAAGGAAATAAGGGCACACAAATACCTGTAACTTTATTTTGGAACTTGAGGTAAATCAGTGACCCCAGGAAGGGCCACCTGCCAGGGAAATCTATGGCAAATTCCAATGCTTCCCACCACTATCCAGAGATAGTCTCAGAGGGCAATTGCCACCTGAGTAGCTTTCCTGCTGATCTCTTACCAGAGCTGTGGCATCCCCTCCACGCATAGAGCTAAGAGGAAGGAAAACACTAAATAGACCCAAGCAGAGGGCTTGTTGGAGCCCTCAGAATCATATACAAACAAACAATTTGTGTCTTTCCTTCCATCCTCCTTCCTCCACATTCCATCCACTACTGTCTTGCATTTTAAAATAAGAAATTAAATTACATATTGCCATATATGAAAGACAGAGAAGATGAAAATGTACGAAAGCCTCGATCCTATAGCGATCAGGGCTCTTTTTTGGGGGTATTAATCTGCTTGAAGCCTACTGGTAGGTACAATGAACTGTTTCTTGGTTAAAGAGCCCTTGCGTTACAGTTTTTTCACTTGCAAATCTGAAACAGATTAAATGATGGCCACCCAGCCAAATGGGAGACATGTATGTAATGCCCTAAGCAATAGCCTGGGGCCTCAACCACAGAATCTGTAGTATATTATTTGCGCTACTTCTTTTCAAATGTATGGCAGTGTTGTATGTTTGCTTTTGTGGATGAATATTCTTGTGTTTGGGTATGTGTATGAGTGTGTATATGCACATTGTTCCATTTTTGTATGGCCCAAATGGCTTGATACCCACAAGCTCACTCACATTCAGTCTCTTTCTTGAATCCAGAGCTTCTAGACTCTACCAGTAAATCTAGCTGGCTTGCTCTGGGGATATCCTGTCTCTACTGAGCCCTGGCATTATAGGTTGCCCACCATGTCTCTTGAGGTTTCTGTGTGCTTGATCCAATCCCTGCCATCTGTTGTGTGTAACAAGAGTTTTGAACTGCTAAGTATTAAGTAACTCAACAGTCCCTGTTAATATGGCTTCCAACTTATGCTGGTCTTTAGTGCCCTAACATATGAGAATTGAGAAAGAAAAAAAAATAATAAATTATATTTGTTCTGAGAAATCCTCAAGGACAGTTCGCAACAAACTCACCCAGGCAAAGCAAGATAAATAGGCTTGCTGTGGTGCATCTGGTATCACGATACATAGAATTGGACGGAGAAAAGTGTTAGGCTCCACAGATCACCCCACAAAGATCACCACTCATATATGCAAGCAGCAAGAGCATTTATTTCTCAAGACAAAGTTCCAGCGTGCCTGGCTCAGCCATTCAGAAAAAAATGGGAACCCAAGGGAAAGGTACACAGGCTCCTTTTAAGCCCAGCTGAGGGGAATTCCAGGATAGGTTAGATCACCATAAACATGATTGGCTGAGCAAGTGAAGACTACACTAATTCATTTCTAATTGGCTGAGGCTGACCTCTTTCCATCTTAGGGCTTGTCCTGGCAGGCCTTGAAGGTAGATACAGGTTTTGTCCTTACGTGGTTATTGCTTTGAGACTCGAAGGGGTGACTCAGGCATGGTACATGCTGTCTCTCTTACCCATGTTGTCAGGGGTAGCTGTTAATTAAAGGCTCATTGTTCATGTTTTCCCCCTTCATCAGAAAGCAGGGATTTGGACCTTATGGTAGATTCTCAAAAAGCATCCAGAAAATTAGCTGCATCTTCAAGTTTTAATTTTTAATATTTTACGTTACTTGAGAGATACTGAACCATATTTTTATACCAAGGATAGTGATGTCAGATTTGTGCAACTGCTTAATGATTCTTATTTTTCGATAACATTTTAAGCATTTTGTTTGTTTGTTTGTTGTGTGTATGTATGTTTATGGTGTGAGTGTATAAATGTCATGGCCCTCAGTGGAGGTCAGAGAACAACTGGCGGTTTGTGGGAGTCAGTACCCTTTTTATATCTTACTTAGAGCACAGTTCTAACAATGAACATAAGAAAACAATGCAGAGAGACAGGTTTCCACACCACTGCCAACTGCAAGTCCAGTCTCAAGCTGGCATTGTCCACCTGAACTTGAAATTAAAAAAAAAAAAAAGTTTTGGAAATTAAATTGATGTCTCTTTTCTTTTCTTTTTTATTGTTATTTTAATGACATATTTTTAACAGCCATGCAATTATGTAAACTTCCACAGGTAGGATGGCTCAGAGGATAACAGTCGTCACCTTCAAGCCTGGGGATTTATGATTCCTGGACCCACAAAGTGGAAAGAGAGAATTGATTCTTGCAGGTTGTCTTCTAAGCTACATGTGTAAAATTTAACAAATGTTTCACCTCTTCCCTCTTCCACACCACAAATACACCACACATACACATATAAACAAACAAACAAACAAATAAATGCATAAATGTAATAAAAATTGAAAGACAAAAACATTAAGATCTGAAACTTTTATTTTAAAAAAAATCACATAAACCCAGAGTAGGAAATTTGTACTGTAATGTTGAAATAGATTCACTAAAATGAAAAGTAAAATAAAGCAAGAAATGGAGACAGGGCCGAACATCAGGATCTGGACAACTCCACAAGGGACCATGCTGAGGATGAGTGTAAATTTAAAGCTGTTTGCACTTCAGTCATATACTCACTCAAGTCAGACAACTGATTCGATTGCCTCTTAGACCTAATTAACATGATGTTTGACTAAATCGATTTGACAGCTCTGTAGGCATGGCAGGACCAGATACTGCCCTCTGCAAATACTGACTGAAATCTTAAGTCAATGAACAGCTTTCATGTGTACAAGAGTGTGTATAATGCAATAACTACTCTAAACATCCCTCTCCAACCTCAAATGTGCTAAACCTACTCTTCCATATTCAAAGAGATCACATTGATTCCCAATTTAGAGAAGAAAAGGTAAAGACAAATAATATATTTAAAAAGTATTAACACATGACGCTCATGTCTCTTAACTTCAAGTTACGTCACCTTTGACATATGATCAGCAAATTTCAGATACTTCAATTTGCTTATATTCTGTATAGTTATAACATTTTCTCCCATTTTTGTCACTGCTTTTCTGTGAATGTGGAGTTTGGATTTTAAGAGTCAATAAATTCTTTAAAAAAACCATTTCAAGATACCCATGCTCAGTTTGACATTGTTCCAGAGAGTGTATAGGCAACATGAAGTGGACTTATGTGTTTCTTTTCTTTTCTTTCTTTTTTTTTTGATACTTTTTGTAAGAAGAAGGTCACAAGGGTGGAAAGCAGAACTGGGAGAACCAGAAATGAATGTGATTGGGAACTATGATGTGAAATTCCCAAATAATCAATAAAAATATTATGTTAAAAAGAAAGAGATCTGTGCTTACTCCACTAAAATAGGCTTTACTTCTCTGAATCCCAGTTCTTTCTGGGATGCATTCTTTTGAAAATCAAATAACTTATAACTTTATTTAATTTATTTTTTAACATTGATTTATTGGTAAATATACTTGTGGTATGACCTACATACAGAGAGAGGCCAGGGTCAACTTGAGAGAATATATTCTCTCCTTCATCTATGTAGGTAAAGGATCAAAGTCAGACTCTCATGCTTCCTGTCAAGAGTAGTCTCTCTCTGATGCATTTCCCTGGCCCTTGGGTGATATTTAAACTTATAAAGTACAGATTTTGTGACTGGGGAATATGAATAAATGCTTCTTTATTCAAATCTATTAATTATTATATAGAAAGGTTATAACAGAATGAAATAGAGTATATATATACATATATACATATATATATATAGTGTGTGTATCTGTACCTATCTCTATGTAATATATATATATGTATATATATAATATATGGAGAGAGAGAGAGAGAGAGAGAGAGAGAGAGAGAGAGAGAGAGAGAGAGAACTTGTGATATCCTTATGCTAGACTTCTTAGTATACACTTTCCAAATAAGAAAGAAGGTTAAATATATCATAATCATTTTCAGGTATAAGTTGCCAATAGGAGCCTGATGATTCTTGTTTTAAAGAGTATTAAAGGAAGCTACATTCTCCAGTTGCTTCATACTAATTCCACATTTGTGTGATTTGAGTCTAATTTGGGATCACTTGCAGAAATACTTTTTTTATATTTAGGATGAAGGGCACTCTGCAAGGAAGAATATATGAATATAATATGTTGGATAGTGTAGTGGGAGGGTTATAATCTGTAATCTTAAAATAAAATTGTCTCTGCATTCATAGTTTTATTGTTCAGGGGAATGCCAGCCAGTTCCTGAAAGAAGTGAACAATGCTGTTCATCAAATCATTCTAAGAACACAAAATGACACAGGCTGGGCTGCAGAATTCTCTCTATAGATCTCACCTGGCCAATCAAAGACATATTTGTTTTGCATTTGAAGCATTCGTACTTTGTGAGAGATGGTTCATGACTGGCATGAAAAATAAGTCCTCATGCAAATGTTCACTGCTTACACTTTTAAATAAATCACACTATTCAATTAGTGGGAAAAGTAGATATGTCAGCTTTGATTTAATCTCCTACTTGTGTGTTTCTCAGAAGGAAAAATGGTCAAAAATAGTAGGCTCAGTCACTAACTATCCAATTAAAAGAGCTCTTCACTTATAAGTGAAAACAAATACAAAGCCATCATCAAGAGAGTAAAAACGCCTTTAAACAGTAACTAATACTGTATGGTTTTGCCTCTTAACATGTTAGGGAGGGATATTTATTAATGTGGATAAAGATTTTCTTTTCATTTATGTCTGTCTTCCTCCAACTCTGCTATTCTTCTTCATCCCTGGCCTGGAACAGAAGAGTATTATTAGCATCTTTCACAAAGTGCCATCAACAAGTATGAAGAACCAGTGGTTCAGACAACATTTGGCCCAGTCTTTTCTTTTCAGATAATCAATCTACTTTTAACTTTCACTTTTTCATTTATAAGGAAAGCAATGTGTCCACTGTCTCATTCAATGTACAATAAAACACATATGAAAACATTTTTATTTCACTAAAATACTTCAAGTCCTGTAATACAATTCTAACATTTGTTCTTGTATCTTTGTGGTGTATTGTTTTTGTTTGCTTGTTAATTGAAGTGAAAAAGAAAAAAAAAAGGGGGTACTCTCCAAAACATCTTGAAATTTATTTGAGACAGTCTATTTTGCCTTATATTACATAATGTTATTACAAAAATTATTCATTGTGTGACATTATCCCTGAATAGCCTTGAACAAATGTTTGCTCACCCTAGATAACTGATAAGAGACCAAAACAATGCTAACACCAAAGTCCAAACTGATGAGCTAATTTATTGATATTACTTACAGCATTATGGATGAGGAGCTCCTTACAGGAGCAGTAAGCATTCAAAGACAGATGCCTCACTGAAAACCTACTCTAGCGTCGGTAAGGGGGCACTAGAGAGCAACAAAGGATTCAAGCAACTGGACATATAGAGAACGTCTTCCTTGCAGGTCCTCTGGTCTGATTCTGATGAACAGGCCTATACTGACTTTGTCACCATGAGGAGAAAGGACATTTGTCTCTGGTCAGTTTCAGAGACATCTGGAAATTTAGGAGTTGTTTCTCATTAAATTTTAAGGAACATCTTCTGAGACTGACCAGGTTTCCCTATGGGACAGATGATTTCACTTAGAAGAAAGAACCAAAGTGCAACAGCATCAGAAGCACAACTGGAATATGATCCTTCAGGCATTAATGAGCATTTTTTTGTGCAATGAAAAAGGATTCTAAGTCATATTCTAGCATTTGGCACATGAAGAAGACAATTACAAAATACACCTCTCATTTCAGAAACATCATAGTATGTATGTGCTTACATCTAAATGTTAAAACATTTATTTTTAATTAAGGGTAAAATTGGGGCTGGGGCAGTGGTGGTGCATGCCTTTAATCCCATCACTCGGGAGGCAGAGCCAGGCAAAGCTCTGTGCATTTGAAGCCAGCCTAGTCTACAGAGCAAGATTAAGGACAGGCACCAAAGCTACACAGAGAAACCCTGTCTCGAAAAACCAAATAAATAAATAAATAAATAAATAAATAAATAAATGGAAAATTATTTGTGACAAACAAACTCAAGTTGTAAAAATGTACAACTCTCTGTAGAGTCAAGGAATGGGCAATTTACTTAATTGCAATAATTTCCAGTTATTTAAGGTAAGAAATGTGCATGAAGACCAATAATCAAACATGGTACAAAGCTGGGTGTTGATGGCACATGCCTTTAATCCCAGCACTTGGGAGGCAGAGGCAGGTGGATCTCTGTGAATTCGAGGCTGGCCTGGTCTACAAAGTAAGTTCCAGGAAAGGCACAAAGATACACAGAGAAACCCTGTCTCAAAAAAAAATAAATAAATAAAATAAATAAATAAACCAAAAAAATAAAAAAAAAACCCAAAAAACAAACAAAAAAAATGGTACAAGTGCTGATGGAGACAGAAAAATTTTTAAAATTTATGTTTTTATACTCTTCTTTTTAGTACTTAATAATTATTATCAAGAAAGAAAAACTCAGGAAAATTAATAATTTAAAACAATTTCTTTAAAATGTGATATCAAATCAGGCAATTATTTGATAGATAACTCCAACTTCATATTTTTCAAAACGCATTTCTATTACTATCTACCATGTCACAAGGTATATTTGTTCCAATTGGATAAGATGTTTGTGTCTCCTTGTAACGTATGACATTGGGTTCTCAATATATGTTAATATCATTTATATCAGTTCATGTAGAATACAAGTCAACCAGCTTTCCTGGAAAGGTCAATGTTGTTAATAATTTAACCTTAATACATGAAGTACTTTCTTAGGTGACTGACAATCACGTGGTTGGTTGTATAAAAACTTCTATGGGCTGAAATTTCAGGACCACACAACTGTGCTCTTCTGAAATTTGATTTTTAGTGCTAATTGTGAACAATCGATAGTTTTAACACATAAGTGGACAGCTTTTTTCACAATTCAAAATTATGCATAGTTCATTGCTAATATGTCAGGGGTGAAAAACTGCACCTATTTGATAGGTTATAGTTCACTTAACCTTGAATATACCATTGATAGTTAGAATGGTGAAATTACTTAGGGAGCAAAACATCAGGTTAACTGAGAGCATTAAAAAAGACACCAGAGACTATGCATATATCTGAATGTATTTGTTGAACTATGCCATTGTCTATACATATGAAAGATTAAAAACATTTGCAAAATGTGTATTTTTACTTAAACTAAAAAGCAGATTAATGATTTGTGACTTCTTAAGTAGATATCTGTTTCTAGCATGGCAAAGTTTTAAAAACAAGTGAATACAGAACCGTCTTGACACTCTTTATACATGCATTTTGCTTAAGTCTAATGATGAGCTTGCATCTGATCAGTATGCAGCCACACATCATTACACACTGAAACACTATTAATAATATATACCAGCGCTGTAGTTGTCTTATATTTGTAGATCTTTGGAAACAAGCACAATACAATGTGCCTGCAAGATTCACAGAGAAGAAAACAAATGTCCTGATGATAGTGGTTAGTAAACTGTTTTCAGAAACAAACAACAACAACAACAAAAGAACGATGCATTTTTTCTAATAAAAGGCCAAATACTACACTAACAAGGTATGAAGACACATGGCATAACATGCTAAGAATGACTTACTTACATTGTTATGTTAAATTTATAAATGTAGAAGTTATTTGAAGCTCAGTTGGTTACATATTTTTTTCCTATATAGGTTACATGTTTCTTCTGCCTGATTCCTTTGTTTGTAGAAGAGAAAAAATAGAAAGCTCATACTGAGAGAAAGAGTCCTTATCCAATGTGGACCAAGTGTCAACCTAACCCTCGAAGGAGGGTGACAAGGATTAGGGGATTAGGATTTAGTCCTACCCTTTTTATTCTTCCTTTGTTTAGACCCATTCCATATCTGTGGAGGAAATAAACTAAATCCAGGACTATGTGTAAAAGATAGACTCATCCAAAAACTAGGAATTAGCAAGTTAAACCTGTAGCTGTGGCCCTAACTGGCTAAATTGGACATTGATTATATTAGATTGTGTGCCATTATTAATCTATAGGAAAAATTCTGACTTTGATAGCTTTGATAATGGAATACTCTCATAGCGTTATGAGATGGAAGTGTTGTTGGCTCCTTCCATGTGACCTGAAAATTTGACTTACACAAAATAAAAGAAAGTTAAAACAACACTGCCATTTAAAGTAATTGTTTTATCTGGGTGAATAAATATACCTCTTACTAATTCTTAGCACATTCCCTGTTTTGGAACTTTGTATTTTGTGTCAGTGTTATAGTCTTACATCAGTCTTAAATGTAACTGTTGTAAAACTTAGCAACTTTCATGAGAACTCAGGAAATCTTATACCATATACCCCAATTTTCAACAAGCTATTATTCTGGAAAGAGTGAGATATTCATAGTCAACCTTGAAAATCTAGCCTACTTTTAAGAAAACTCAGTTCAGGCTGTCTCTTGACCATTGCCAGCAGTCTTTTGTGGGGGTATCATTGTGGATTTCTGTGGACCTCTCTAGCACTTTGCTTCTTCCTATTCTCATGTGGTCTTCATTTATCATGGTCTCTTATTCCTTGTTCTCCCTCTCTAATCTTGATCCAGGTGGGATCTCCCACTCCGCTAAGCTCTCTTTCCCTCGACCCTTGCCCTTCATTACCCCCACTCACGTCCAGGTTGTCCATGTAGATCTCATCTATTTCTCTGTCACTGGGTGATCCCTGTGTCTTTCTTGGGGTCCTGTTTTCTAGGTAGCCTCCCTGGAGTTGTGAGTAGCAGTCTAGTCATCTTTGTTTTACATCTAGTATCCTCCTATGAGTGAGTACACCATGTTTTTCTTTTTGAGTCTGGGTTACCTCACTCAGGATGATTTTTTTTCTAGATCCCTCCATTTGCCTGCAAACCTCATGATCTCATTGTTTTTCTCTGCAGAGTAGTATTCCATTTTGTATATGTACCACATTTTATTTATCCATTCTTCAGCTGAAGGGCATCTAGGTTGTTTTTAGGTTCTGCTATTACAAACAATGCTGATATGAACATAGCTGAGCAAGTGCTCTTGTGGTATGACTGAGCATTCCTTGGGTATATGCCCAAGAGTGGTATACCTGGGTCTTGAGGGAGATTGATTCCCAATTTTCTAAGAAAGTGCCATATTGATTTCCAAAGTGGTGTACAAGCTTGCATTCCCACCAGCAGTGGAGGAGAGTTCCCCTAGTTCCACATCCTCTCCAGCATAAGGTGTCTTCAGTGTTTTTGATCTTAGCCATTCTGACAGGCATAAGGTAGTATCTCAGAGTCGTTTTGATTTGCATTTCCCTGATGATTAGGGATGTTGAGCAATTCCTTGAATGTCTTTCAGCCATTTGAGTTTCCTCTGTTGAGAATTCTCAATCCCCAAGGGAATCTTTGCCCTGGAGGAGATGGGAATGGGGGATGGGCCTGGGGTAAGGCAGGGGAGGGGTGGAGGAGGGAGAACAAGGGAATCTGTGGCTGATACGTAAAATTAAATTAAATTATAAAATAAAATATAAATAAAAATAAAAATTAAAAAAAGAATATATATATATATATATATATATATATATAAAAGATAACTCAGAAACTACATTCAAATAGGTATTGCATAGGGTGGTACTTTGGTGGAAAGATACACATGCTTTGAAATACTGACTGAATATCTGTAAAATTAGCATAGCCATTAAATCATAGACATAGGAAAGATTGATGGGAAGAAGTTTTCAGCAAAATGTGGAAGATTAAAAGGGAGATAGGGTAAACATGACCAAAATTCCTTATATGCTAGTAGAAAACTCAAAAAAGTTTTAGTGAGAATCAAAGACTTTGATAAAGAAATCAAAAGTAAAACACAAAATATCTAGAGACAACTGTTTTTATAAACCCTCAATACTGTATAAGCATTTATTTAAATTTCCTCACCTTTTTATTACCTACCTAAGAGATGAACAATGTATCCAACCATTGTAGCTATTGTGTGGGTTTATATATGTGAACACATATAGTAAAACTATGGAAGTTAGGAAACAAAATACTTTCTTTTTATGTATTCTCTTCATAAAATACAGTGGGACAACTTAAAAATATATGATCAGATAAATGTTAACACAAATGTTGTGAGTAATAATAACTCATCAAATATCTCGTAATAGCATAGATGTAGCAACTATAAATTGGTCATCTTATCAAATTGGTTTGTTCCTGGTTGTTGGTATGGATGCAGGCCGAATACTTCATGCGATTCTGGCATAAAAAGGGATCAGCAGAGTATGGTAAGAAAGTAAGGGAATGAGAAATAGACACAAAGTCTAATGAAATGAAATGAGTAACTCATGGGAGACTTCTGTTTTGGGAGTAAGATAAACAAAGACATATAAAACAATAAACTTTTACGTTGAGAGTTCATCCCAGAGAAAATATGGAGCTCAATATTGAGAATTCTGTTAGCTTAATTGCTTTTTGGCTTCAGTAATCCAGAAACTGACTGTGGTAGTTTGAATAAAAAAAAAAAGCCCCTAAAGGGAGTGTCACTATTAGGAGGTGTGGCCTTGAAAATGTAGGTGTAGCCTTGTTGGAGGAAGTGTGTCTCTGTAGGAACAGGCTTTGAGGTCTCTGTTGTTTGGTCTTCCCTCAGGGTGACCTTCAGAACATTTACTGTTGCCTGCAAGATGTAGGACTCACAGCTACTACTTTAGCAGCATGTCTACCTGCACACTGTCATGCTGTCTGTCATGGTAATAATGGAATGAACCTCTGAAACTTTAAGCTAGCCATCTTAGTTATATATTTTTTATAAGAGTTGCTATGATATCATGGTGTCTCTTCACAGCAATAGAAACACCAACTAAGACACTGATCATCACTAGACAGACCAGCAGTTCCGTTTCTATGGATTGAGCTGGGTATACAAAGAAGGAAGAAAATCAGGATTTTTCTAACTACAACAGATACATTTGTTTCTTTGACTTGACTATCTGTTCATGGATTCATATGCAAAATACTTGTCTTGGTCCTATAAATCACTATTGATGCATCTTTCAGTCTTGTCATCCTTATCTTTTTAAGACTCTATGAAATTATCCACATCTTGTCACTGCTTGAATATTTAGTAACTATGTCATTGTGTGAAACTGGCATCAGATATCAGAGAATATCTCCTCTGTTTCTTGAGTTTGAACACACACACACACACACACACACACACACACACACCAAAACAAACAAGGAAACAAAAACCCACCAGGCAAAGAAACATAACTTATCAGCTCAAGGTACCATATACAGTCAAATCAGGGTGGTTGCAGTAATTAGGTTTTTCAGTGGAGAAGGGAGGAGAGATGAATTGCAAACATCAATTAACAGAGATAAATTAATTCAACCCATAAACTTGTCTTTGTCAAGCAAGATTTTGTTATTTTTTCATGAATTTGAAAACAAATTGAGACCTATATTATCAAAGTTACTAATTATTTGCCTTCTTAATTATGCTTTGGTGATTCCAATGAAAAGTAAAGAATTTATTAGCATTTCAAAGGGGATTTCACAAGAAATAAAGCCCGGAGCAGTTAATATATCATTTCAGAATAATTCTGAACTAGAACTGGACATCTAATGTTAAAGGAGTTAACCTGGAAAAAAAAGCTTGGTATTGAAGAACAAAACTCAAAAATGAAATAAAATATTTTATGAGATGAACAATAATGAAACATAGATAGGAAATTTCAAAATCATACTAAAACTAATATGGCATAAAGATAAAAGTTCTAACTTTCAAAGAAAATATTAATTATTTATTGTCATCTATACAATGTTGAAAAATAAAATAATTAAACCTTTATTGAGTAAAATGAAGATACTAATGAAAAGTAGAAATTGACAGTATTATCAGTGGACAAAATTTTAATGATATTTGAAGCTGAATCCTTGAATATATCAGTAATATTGACACTGTCTACATAGTATAATAAAAATGACAATATAAATTACTCAGATTTACAAAATAATGCTTACACTGCCCCTGACCCTTAGTTTTTGTAACTGAAAATATTCCCATGGCATGCAACATAAAAATCTGGGCCCAGTCCTCAATACTGGCTAATCTATCTAATAAGTAAACCAGAAGTTATATAGGTTGTGTAAGCAATTTATTATGGGATTGCATGCAAGATATGAAAAGAAACAAACCAGTGAAGGAATAGATACTTTACATAATCAGGATAAATGATGGCCAATAATCATGGTACATGATCTTCATATCTCATCATTGTGGGATTCCATGAAAAGCAACACCTAAAACTCATAGGATAGTCACATCAAGTGATGCCAATAATGCTGTTATGCTCTGTTCTCATTTTGTCTTCTACAACTATTTGGAAATCATTTTAGTTAACTCCCTCTAGCTTAAAATACATGTCAGCAAATCGACCTCTATGTATTTTTCCAAGCAATGGAAATGTATGTCCACACATAGCCTTCAAAGAAAGTATTTGTTTCGGCTTTAATTATCCCAAAACCTAAATATTATATGAACAGACTGAGATTTCCTTTGGGTGGAATACTGTTAAATATCACAGGGAAAGAATTATTGTTGCAAATAATATGAAATATTCCCTAACTGGTAGGATGAGAAAAAGAAGCCACTAAGTTGAGAATGAACTATTTTATTTAAAATATTACATATTTTAAAAATACATGTATTGACTTCTCAAAAGACTTCTCAAGTCTTTTCAACTTAGGAATTCAAATGAATGTGTTTGCACAAGCTATCAAGTTCAATTTTGTAAATTTTTAAGGATAATATTCGCTCAGGCTAGAGCTTTGCTATCCTTCAGTCTGGTGATCTTTTTTTTTTTTTTTTTTTTTGGTTTTTCGAGACAGGGTTTCTCTGTGTAGCTTTGCGCCTTTCCTGAAACTCACTTTGGAGACCAGGCTGGCCTCGAACTCACAGAGATCCGCCTGCCTCTGCCTCCCGAGTGCTGGGATTAAAGGCGTGCGCCACCATCGCCCGGCTCAGTCTGGTGATCTTTATCCACATGTGATCACCACGTTCTCTACATGTGGCTGTGGAATGTTGAATTTTGTGGAAATGTAAAAATACATATCAGATTTATAAGCCTAAGGGGAAAATGATGAGAAACATCATTCTAATACTTTAATTTTGTTGTATACTTAGTAGATACTTCTGATATATTAGGTAAAATAAAAAAAATATTATTTATAACATATTATGTTTAACATAGTACATATTATTTTGTTTACTTATTTTTAGATTTAACATTCAGATTACAATTAGTATTATATTTTTATCCTGCCAATTAAATATATATTCATATAAAGCTACATACTCTCATTAAGAACATTTCAATTCTACTACAGACACAATCCATATGAGCATTTTCTAAAATATTAATATTGGTAAAATGTATAAAACAAAAATCACTAAAGTATTTGGAGGTGACCAAGGATACAGTATATTTTCTTAAAATGGAAGGACATATCAGTAATTATGAACACTTACTACTCTACAGGAGGACCTGAGTTTGTCTGTCAGCACCCAGGTCAGGAGATGCACAATAGCCTGGATCTTCAGCTGCAGAGTCTGGCTTCCTTTTCTAGTCTCATGGGTACCTGCTATTGTTCTCACATTCTCTCACATGTGCAGGTAACTTAAGAGCATCAGTAGCAGAATTTTTAGTGACAACTACTCTGTAAACACTAGAGTGGAAGTCAGGATTCTCACTGGATCAATGAAAGTGATAGTCTGTCTTGTTTATTAGCAGGACTAGATGGAAGAAAAAACAAGGAAGTCAGAAAAATACACTTCTGTTTGTGTCTATGAGGGTGTTTGGGAGAACAATTTGTATGTGGGTAACTGAACTGGGGAGTGATAACTTTTCTGGCTGGGGATGCCATCCTATAATAGACTGCAGGGTTTTGCTATTACAAAAGACAATAGTTAGGAACAACACCTACAGATGGACACAATCAACTCTCTTTTGGCAAGTGTGTGTTTTCAGTGTCTCCATAATGTCACACAATAGATTCTTCAGATTTCCAACATGATCTCTCACTAGTAAGTTCCCACAGATTTTTCAGACATTTTGCTCTAAATAGGGTATGCTTACATCTCTGGTCCCTCTTGCTCTGAGCTACATGACTTTTTAACCTACGTTGTTATAGTTTCCCTAGATATCCAGAATCCTGATAAGCATTATTAATATCTCCAACATTTACTCATGTAAACAATAATTAACTTCCTCCTACACTTCTATGTAAATTCTTTTGGTTCGGTTCACTGTAGAACTCATTAGTATGATAGACAATGAACAAGTATGTTTTTAAAATACAGGTAAAAGAAGAATATAAGGACAGAAAGTGGATTGGTAGTCTAAATTTTGAAAAAAGTAAATAACATTGAAACTTTTCTTATGTTGATTTTTATTTAAATATTATCATATAATTTATAATTTTTCAAAAGTAGACATAAATTTCACATTACCAAGTTTAATCAATTGCATGTCCCCTCCAATAGCTTCATCTTTGATATTTTACTATTTTAATGAATATATGTGGCTGAACACATGCTAAGCAATTAACTTTAGTAAACAAACAGGATACTTAGACTCTTGGAGTTCTAATATGTTCTTTATCATTAACAGTTTGATTTTATATCTATTTTTGATCTGGAAAGAATGATCTGCCATAAGAGGAAATAGATGTACTCCATTGTTGGTTTAGACTATTTTCTGGTAATGTTAGGTTCAGTATGAATAGCATACATAGTTTAGAATTCTGCGAGTGTATTAGGCAGACACCAAGGAGAAGTACTGAACTCAATTATTCTAAGTCCTCAGATACACAAATTCATTAGAACTATCATTCTGTTCTTATGTTTCAGAATTGTCCTATCCTTTCACTCTTTTTAAAGACTTATTTTATTTTTTTGTTGTTATGTGTCTGTGTCTCTTTGTGGATATGTACAAGTGTGTGCAGCTGCCCACATACATTTAAAAAAAACATTTTATCTCCTAGAATTGAATTTTGAAGTGGTTGTGAGATCCCTATCATGGATGTTGGGGACACATTCCAGCATACTGAAAGAGCAAAAGCTCTTACCTGCTGAGGCAGGTCTCTAGCTCCCCTGTGTTTTCCTCAAATACCCATATTCATGGAATGGAAAGTTAAGAGCTATCTATAAATATCTGTCAGTCGGTCTATCTGTCTATCCACATATCTATCTACTTTATCTATCTATCTATCATCTATCTATCTATCTATCTATCTATCTATCTATCTATCTATCTATCTTTCTTTCTTTCTTTCTATCTATTATCTATCTATCATCTATCTATCTATCTATCTATCTATCTATCTATCTATCTATCTATCTATCTAATCTATCATCTATTGGTCTATATCCTGTCTATGAGACTTCTTTGTCTACATCAAGGAATGGTGGTTTTCTTGCTTTCCCACCTATGCTAAATTTGAAAATAATTTAACTTATATCTTGGAATCTCAGATTTTAGACAAGAAAAGGAAGGAGAGAAGCAGGAATGAGAGTAGTGGAAATGAGATTAGCAGTTTTGATATACATTGTAACAGACTAATTATTAGTTCAGTTTGGAAAAGAGAAACCTACTAAATATGTTAATATTTTAATATTTGGCTCAGTAATTATTGCTGGGATAGAATTACTTTATACTACTTAGAATTTCTACCTAGGTAATGCATCTTTTGATGTGAAAGAATTACAAATTCAGGAATTTATAAGAAGTCAAGTGAATATCTATTTGCTCAGTAGTGGGATACATACACTCAGTATTCATGGGCATTTTCTCAGAGTTAAGGAAGCCAAAGGCAAATCAGTCTCTGCTCCTATGGAGGGTGGGACTTTGAAACAAGCCAATGGCACCAGTGCAGTGCTGGGATAAGAAGAGGTATCATGCTTTATTAGGGCTGAGCCCCATTATAAGGAGTGGGCAGTCAGAGTAGACAGAATGTTGGTGTCCTTAAAGAAAAACACTCTAACCATTTATTGCACAGATACTGCCTAGAAATGAGGTTTCCTGGACAGAAAATTTCACAAGAAGGCACACCATTAATTTAACATTGGCCCCAGGTCATTGTTTTCCCCTAACTCAAGTCCCAAGAACATAACTTATCCAATAACATATTGTTGCTTTTAATGATCCTTTCTGTTTCTTGAGATTGCAGTATCTCTGGTGTTGTCTTATTATCAGGTGTCAGTAGAGTGTTTACACTTGATCTTTTCCTGCTACACCTGGGGATAGACCAATGTTTTTTTCTTAGGTTTACAATGAGTATTTAACTTGACTGGCCTCCGCAGCTAGCTTAGAAACAACTTAAATGGATTACTTAACCTCTCCTAATTCTTGTTGCTAACTCAGAAGCCTCATTGAGTAATTTATTTGTTAAGTTAAAGAATCTGCCATCTTCAACCAACTAAGTTCATATATTTGTTTACTGTCAATATTCCATGAGTATTTGATTGTTTGCTTGATATTTATGTTGGTATGTCCATTTGTTTGAGCAACAAATTCCATACAACTTTTGCAGTTAGCTCTTTGGGTCTGGTATTTCAGTAGATTATATTTTACTCTACACTCCTGGGAGCTGATATTTACAAGGTCTGAGGCAAAGAAAAGTGTTTGTGTATATTTGTATGTGTGTGGAAGAACTCTGAAAGCAAAGGTTTCATTTTGCTAACCGTGTGAGGAATTAAATATATTTATAGATATATCTATTCTTTTATAAGGAAATAGCTGTTCCCAGTGTTTGCCAAACACAAAATATTCAATGTACAACTATTAAAGTTTTATTATTCAAATTTAAATGTGTAACATGACAATTGAAGAATAATATCCATTAATAAATGCATACACACCTATGCATAATATTATGTGATAGTTTAAAAATTGTTAAATAATTTCTAATGATATTTGACATGCTTTCATTAAATAATGAATTAGCTATTTTTCTTTTCTATTTTCTCATGCCATTCACTATCTAAAGACTTCAGCACTTTAAAGAGACATAGTATTATTAAAATATAGAATCTTCATTATAACATTACATATATATGTATGTGTGTGTGTGTATGTGTGTGTGTGTGTGTGTGTGTGTGTGTGTGTGTGTGTAATAAGGGTATGAAAATCCATTTTAGGTTTGATGTTTAACTATTAATATTTGAAAAATTTCCCTTTACTCTAAGTGATGCTTAATTCATACACTTAAGCCAGTTCTGGAGTGTTTCATTATTGAGTGTTGAATTAGTCATAATTAAACATGTGAAGAAAACTCCATGAATAGTCTATTGTATAATGATGGGTTGAGAATCATGCCAAAACTGTCGTTAAAGACATTTACCCTACAATTTTTAATGTATTACAAAAGCAATCCAGAGGAAGCTATTGGTATTTTAAAACAGAAATCCACATTTGGAGCTATTTAATCTGAGCTTAAAAAATAGATTAAAGGAAAAAATGAGGTACTATTGCACTTAATATTTAATTTAATTTCATATTGAGTCCATATGTTCAACTGGAAAGATTATAAGGAGCCAAGAACACAAAAGTACTCCCCACTTTTAGTCTAATTGCTTAGGAATGATTTTCAAAGCAGAAGCTATTTTGCCTACCAACTTTAATCAGTATGTTGGCATCAACTTCTTAGGAAAGGTCCACCCTTTCTAATAACTTTGTTCCAATCAGGACAGTAATTTCAAGCATTTTACAAAAGTCTTCAATATGAAAAATTTGCAAATTCATTAAATATTTTAGATAATTTAAATAAAGACTGGCATAATTGTTTATTAGAGAAAATATTTAAAGTGACCAAGTAACCAAGTCAACATTTTTAATTATCAATGTGCATAAAGTAATATTTATTTAATATTTATCTATTTAGCTAATATAGGTGAGTAATCAGAAACCTATCTCTGCATGATTGTAATTTCAATTAATTATTTGGCTTTATAAAGGGCTGAATACAATCAACACAGTGGACAACATTAGCAGACTTCAAAGAACTTGTGGGGGATTATAAATAAAAAATGTTACAATGTCTGTTGAACTATTTTCTGAGATTGTGAATATCATAGAAATTTCCTTGACCATTATTGATTCATTTTATTCATTAATTTAACATAATAGGTAATCTCCCATCTTATCAATAATGGTACAGGTTTTGGAAAGAACCTGAATTCTTATTATACTAGCATGGAGGTGCTACCCTCTCCTCCTGTCTCTATTAAAGAGAAGTTTCCTTTCTTCTTTCCATCAATCCATTTTCTTTCCCTCCTTTTCATCCTCTCTCCTTCCCTCCCTCTCTTTCCTTCTTTCCTTCCTATCTTTTCTCTCCTCAGTCTTCCAACAGCATAATCCACACTGCATTTTATGCCACAGGTTTGAAATTCACCAATGAATACCAAGTTCACAAATGTATTGGAAATTGTGCTAGGAAACTGCAAATCCAGATAATCTACTTTCAAAGGAAAGGGATGAGGTTAATCACTGGCTGGAAGAATACAGGCTGGAAAGCTATTTTTTAAAAATAAATTTTTATAACTCAGTGTTATTTCATTTATTTAATTTTCTCTCTCTCTCTCTCACTTCTATTCTCCTCTCCTCCACCTCATCACCTATTACTCTCCTCTTTCCTCACTTTTCTTTAATTTAATGTGCCATTTTAGAACTTAAATATTTTTTACAATAGTGTAAAATGTAACATATCTTAATATAAACAAACGATGAAAAGTAATGGTATTTCCCGGAGGCTTTTGGGAAAGGGTGGGAATCACAGTTTACAAGTGAGGTTATTAGTCTTCCAGAGCCTTTGCCAGATTTAGATTCAGTACCATGATCTTCCTTCTGGAAATATGTGGCATTTTAGCACCTGGTGATAAATAGTGAACAACACCTGTCTCTGATTTTTCTTAATTTGTTAATTTGCAAAGTTTAAGATAAAATGTTCTGTTATGAAGATAACTTGAAAGCATTCATTTTGTTCCTTATTTTATATGTTACTGCTGTTAAATGATTTTCAAATTCTTCCTGCAGCTTTTGTTTAGAATGCTTATCTTTTTGTTCCATTTATAACTGTTCAGGAACTGTTCAGATTCCTCCTATTAATCATGAGTAGTACCTTGCTGTTCTGGAAAACAGCGTAGAGATCTTACCTCCTAATTGAATTTTCTGGAGTTGAGAGAAGAGGTTACTGTGAAGGTCTTTTCTCCTCACTCGAGGTTGAGCCTAACCTCTCCAAGGCAACAGTAACACCACTAGAAAGCAGAGTTACTCCACAAAACAAGGTCTCGTTGAATGCAGTCGGGAGCAATGAACTGTGGAAGCCCTTAAAATTTTAATTTATTATATTTATTTTATTTATTATCAAGCATTTCACACATGTACATGATTAAATGCTGGAAGCCATGAAGCATAGTTTTGGACCAGTATGTGAGTTTGTCCAACAGGTCTCCAGATGAGGCAAAATCCCACAGGCAGCATCTCCCTTGGCAAGGACCAGTGGACTTGGGGACATCACAGAATACTGCTGGGATTGCACAGCCTGACTGCCCTCTTCTTTTTTGTAATATTGACAATTCTCTTGGCATTTTTAGTGTTATTTTGTCAATTATGCATGGGACAGATGTGATCATTCCTGAAATCCCTATTTTTTCTCAATTATTTACCCCTAAAATTCTTTGGGAGCTGATGCTTTTTGGGGTTTCCTGTCTGGGGATGCCAGCTGTCACTTCAGACATTGGGAGCTGTCCTAATTCAGTGCTGATAGGATTAGAACAATTCACCCCTATTTGTGTGAATTTACTATGCTAATTTTGCACAATATTATTGTTCTTGAAAATGTGAGCCTATGTCCATCACCTTTCAGTTTTGTGAAGACAGGATGTTCCTGCCTCGATATTTGGTCAAGTTACCAATATGATAAGTGTTGTTTTTGGTATAAAAATGTTTTGAAGTAATAGTTGGGAGAAAGCATATTTGATATACTTCTTTTTTTTTGCCAGAGGCTAATGTTGGAGGATGGGGAAAACATGTTTTTGATGTATAAATAAAGATAGTTGGAGCTGTTCACTTATGTAACCTCATCTGGTGGTCAGACAATTATTTCTTTGCTCCGACTCCCCTTTCTCGTGTTATGACCTGAACCAGGCTGTGGCGTGACAATGGCAATTAAATATGATCATTTCTACACACTTTTATAAATCCTGACATATTCCTTCCATAGGCTGCCTCCCAACTTTGTGTCTTCAGTTTGTTTGTTTTTAATCCACTAAATTTTTAAAATCCTGCAAACAAGTACAGAAAAGCATGGTGGGTGTGGAGCCTTATGGTGGAATGTGAGAGCCTATCAGTAGGAACATCCTCAACAGAGGTTAATTCTCCATATCCCTAGCAATTGACTCACTAATAAGGGCTCTCTAATAGAGGTGGTCCTGGAGAGCAACTGCTTCATCTACAGTATAGTATATACACTATATATATATATATCTCACAGTATAGATTCTATACCATGATTTGATCTGTCTTGATATTGGGCAAATAACCAAAGCTACTATATGAACATGATTAATATAGCTATGCTATGTCCAGAAGACAATATCTGAGCACTTTTCCCAGTCCTGAAGTTCTTATATGTGCCCTGCCTCCTTTACCAGCATTCTCTGAACCTGGACCATATTGGTGCCAAAAAAGTTGTCCTGTGTTAGTCTGTACCCCGAGTTCCATTTTTTTCTGCATTTCTTCATTGACAAACACCAAATGCACAAGCTTCTATGGCCCAAATTGAAAGCACCCAGGTCTATAGGTATAAGCATCAATATTTAGAAAGTAATTTGACAGCATGAGCACTTGGCAAAATAACAATAACAGATTCTCCTGAAAAGGCCCATGACCTGAGCAGCTATGGGGTTTTGAGCCAGATTACATTATCAAGCATGAAATGCCTTTCTGTGGAGCAGGCCTCAAATCCAATTAGAAAATATTCGGTTCCAAATAACAGGCATTCCACTATTGGCAGTAGTATGCACATCTTGCTATGCAAGTAGTATTGTAGCATGCATTACCTAGTGCTAGGTAATAAAACTGATTTTTTTTCCTTTTCCGGTAGCTTACATAGCACCTTCAGGCACTATGGAAGTTAGCCAGAAGAGAAGATGTATCTTGACAGATTTGAGATTGATTTCTCTATGTCGTGTAATCATCCTGTATAGTATCTTCAATAATTGGATCTATCTAGGTAGTTCTTCTGGTGGGTAACAAAGAGCAAAGGCAAAATATCACTACACTTTTGTTTGAAAACAATTACTAATTTTTTATTATCATTTTCAAGGGATGTGACAGTTTGGAATATACTACATAAGTTTGAAACCTGATATACTGAAGGGTATTCACATTTTATATGGGTAGTCATGGCAGGTTTTGTAATTGTTACAAAAGTCTGCCAAAAGCTGCTGGAACAAAAAAGACAGAGCTTGATTCTATGTGTCAGAAATCTAAAGCTCTCTGGTATCATCGCATGATCCTGAGGTAAGGAAGATCTCCAAACATTGTGGAAGGAGAATCCATTTTGTAGTGTATGTGGTGGGCTAAAAGCAGAGAGATAGAAAAAAAATTGCAAGGTAAAGATCCTTCTTCTTCAGACATGTCAACGTATGATTACTTCTTCACAGGAGTCAGCACCTGCTATTATCACCACCTCCCAAAGATTTTTTATTGTTATGAATATATCAAGTGTAATATATGATGAGTTAAGAACATTCAGGACATGCTCACATCTGTAGCAATGAGTTGGTAACCAAGCCTCTGTGGAGGAGTTTACTTTAACCAGGATAATGGCAAAACCTAATGAAATTAGCCTATGGCACAGTTTAAGGCATCAAATTACAAATGGAGATAGGAGACATTTTACAATCTGATTTCTTTTTTACTCTAAGAATTGCCTCTTTGGGTAAAATTTTAATAAAAAAAGAGGAAATAAAAATGAAACATACATATACACCAAATCTTCAAAAGAATGGAAACAACGTACATTTTAAAAGTTCATTTAATTAATTAATTAATTAGATTGATGTGTATATGTGCTCCTGCTTTGTGTTCAGGTGCTCGCTAAGGATAGAAGAGGGCATCATGATCCCTTGTACTGGAGTTACAAGTGGTTGTAAGCCACCTGATGAAAGTACTCTTCCAGAGTTTTGTTCCCAGAACCCAAACTGGGCAACTCACAACTTCCTGTAATTCCATCTCTGAGGAGAGTTAATGCCTCTGTTGTCCACAGGTGCTAGCACACACAGATAGTCCCCACAAACACACATAATTTTAACTAAATATTTCATATAAAAAATAAGTTCTCTAATTCATGAAAATGGATTAATAATTACCCATATCTCACATTCATTGACATTTATATATTCATTTACCATATGCATTCATATTTATATGTATGCCAGCTTGAATATCTATGTCTGTATGTAGATCATGTTGAATATATATGAGAATCATTTCTGGTGACTTTGCTCCAATGCACATTTTGCTCAGTTCTGCATGTCTCAGTGTTGCCCAACAGAGCTCCCTATGGCAGCTCCCTGGCTGCTACTCCTCCTTTTAAAATAGTAGCATCATTTAAATAAGAGGACTTTGCCAATATTTGATGAAAATTGGAATGAATATTTTATAGACTTTGAAAGAACTTTCAAGGTCTAATTGCTAGAAAATGCATCTATTGAATGTGATAGTGCAATTAGTTTACTTTAGTTCCAATTATAGGCTATGTTTGTGTGTCATGATACTTTGCAGTAATGCAAGCAATATGCAAAAGTAATATTAAAATCTAATAGGAAGAAGATTAAATTACAGGCATCCAACTAATTTATATGTGTTTATGATAAGTTTAGAGAAAATATGTCATACTTTTTTAAAATAACAACTGGAATCACCTAAAATAACTCCTGTAAAATAATTTCCTAATAAATTATAGTTGAAAGGCACAGAAAAAATAATAAATGCATTACTTCCTGCATAGTACTAAAAATTTTGAGTGCATATTGCAATAGTCACTTTCAGTGTCTAATTATTTTAAGTTAATTCAATAAAGAATACATATAAAGTATTTGGCAACATTTTGGCATTGGCATTCCATTAAAATTATGACATAAATAATAATATGAGTTTCTACATGGAAAACAGTTTCAGTAAAGAATATATACTCTTCTAGACACACCAGAGAGATTGAGAGAAGTTGTTTATCAGGTTCCAAAATACTGTAGCGAAGAAGTAAACTCCTCTGGGGAGGGACAACTTCAAGGGCATATCCATTTCAAAGCTTACTTGGAAGTCTTTAAATTCTAATTCTAAGAAGAATGGGTAATTTAAGAAATAAATACTCCACAAAAGATGAGAGACTTTCAAAATGCTCATTCATGTGCTTATTTTTTTTTCTCCCCAAGGATAGGCTCTTTTCTTACTTCAAAGTAAGACTTAGTGGTTACACTAACCCAGCTGGAAGCAGATTAATATTTTGTCTGCCCCATGATCCTTAAATTCTTACTTTAAATGTTCTGTTCTCTTTCTATTTATATCAAGTGGAGAGAAGGTACATATGGCTTCTTAGTAGACAATCCCTTTGATGAATGTTGTTATTACCTGTGGTACAGGATTACAGCATGCACATTCCACAAACATGTGGTCCCTATTTAGAAAGAGGCCTGTACTTCATCAATGGAAACCCAGTGCTTTAGCAAGGAAGTAAAATGAGGAAAACCAGCACTCTCCTGAAACAAGTTTGAATTTTTTCATATCTACCCACTGTTTTTCCTTAATATTTAATTAGATGAATGATAAAAATG
Organism: Peromyscus maniculatus bairdii; assembly: GCF_049852395.1. Lineage (NCBI taxonomy): Eukaryota > Metazoa > Chordata > Mammalia > Rodentia > Cricetidae > Peromyscus > Peromyscus maniculatus. The sequence goes on along the minus strand of NC_134857.1, from coordinate 29,680,877 downwards.
ATTGCTATATTAAAATATATTTAAAAAACACAAAAGTATCATGAAAAATTCAACATTTTATTTTCATTTCATATCTCATGCATCCATAAAATGTACATATATAGTCACCTTCCTGGCCTTTACAACCTGTTTAATAGCTTGCAGTTCGTCACACTCTAAGTTGCTGTTGGCTGCATGGTAAATAATTTGTTCGATTCATTCTGTGACTAAGAACATTAATAACATATGGATTTTCAAAGATTTTAAATATTTTTTGTCATTCTTATTTATTTTTATATATATATTTATATATATATATATTCCTTCCTTTCTCTTTCTTTTTATTACATAAGATATTGCAAACAAGCACATCACATGCAAAAATTTATCATTTGTGTAGAGTTAAAGTCTATACAATTTTGTGAACTTCTTTACAGTTACAGTAGCCATTCTTTTTATCTACTTAATTATGGCTCACTTTAATAGGAGCTTATTAAATATAATAATCCAATCTATCTCTTTTAAGTTGTTATATGGCAAGGAAGTAAAATGAGGAAAAACAGAACTCTCCTGAAACAAGTTTGATTTTTTTTCATATCTACCCACTGTTTTTCCTTAATATTTAATTAGATGAATGATAAAAATGATTGCTATATTAAAATATATTTAATAACAACTGGGATATTATTAAATATAATAATCCAATCTATCTCTTTTAAGTTGTTATATGGCAATTGTTAAATATACATTGTAAGAATTGTCAACTTCTGCATGATACATAATTGTAATGAAAATTACTTTCTTCATGCATGTGCCTATTTGTATAAATATAGCTATGCACATAATCTTCTAGGGTGCCATGAGGCTCCTACACTAAAATACTTGTTTCAATCAGCATTGCCTGTACTTTCTAAATTAAATGCCAAAAAATAGTAGAGTTAATGAAAATATTAGCTGCAATTGTTAAAATTTAGTAAGGAATGAGGGAATTAATTTATTGAGTACTCAAATGGGAGGTAAAAAGGGACCATATTTACAAATGAAAATCCAAAGATACTAAAAGAAGATAAATTTGACATCAGTTCCTGTACATGCATATAGTAATGAAAGTCTTGGGAGCTAAATACTTAGGTTAGATATGAGTATAATGGAGAGAATGTATAATTATGTAACAATACATCAATTCAAGGAAAATCAGAGTTTTTCAAAATTGTCAATGAAATTTTGAGATTATTTTTCTCTCCAGGAAATGTAGGTCATAAGATCTAAGTTCAAATTGTAGGAGAGGAAGGTAAGAAGAAAGTCCAAATATTCAGGATTGAAGTAAGAATCATAAAAGAGGAATGTGAAATAACCTTTATCACACCCACACAGTATTCATATCATAGATGACAACAAAAAATTATCAATTAATAACTAGAAGGTATGCATGGTGAGGGAGAGATTTTCTAAAGATGAGAAATGCTCCAGGAACTTTTATATGAGGAAGAATAATCTAGTACAGATTACAGAAGAGTAGAGACAGAATACATTGATGGGACAAATTGCTCAAGCGTTATCCTGAATTAGTGGAGTAAAATGGATAGGACGAAGAATCAACTTGATAAAACAGACTGGAATAATAAGCAAAAAGGGTACACATGAATAAAAAGGCTAGAACAATGGGCTAATAAATTAACACAGTAAAACAATGGCTGTGGGCACATAGGAATAGAGGGTAGAATGATGGGTTGACAGAAACAAGGCAAAGTGGATGGATACATGAAAAAGTAGACAAGAACAAAAGATTCGGCCAAAGCACAATAATCAATTTCTGTTCAGTTTACTGGATGCCTTCATTTCTTCTATCATGGAGCTATAGTAAGAATACAAAAAATGGGGTAGATAGAAATGGAGTGAAGTCCTCAAGTTTAGAATAGTACAATAATAATTTATTAAAGTTTGGTTAAAATGTTACATTAGATTTTTAGAATACAATATCAACACAAAGTATATAACCTAGAAGATTTTGGTTTTTTTTTTGTTTAACTTTTATTTTCTCACACATTGCATCTTGTAGCTAGAGTTTTTCTGGGTCTGCCTGGCCCACAGTCAGGACAAATCTCTCTCTCCAGCCAGTCCCGCAGCTGCTTAGACACAACCGAGTAAACACACAGAGACTTATATTGCTTTCAAACTGTATGGCTGCAGCAGGCTTCTTTTTATCTAGTTCTTCTTTCTTAAATTAACCTATTTCTATAAATCAATAACTTGCCACATGGCTCGTGGCTTACCAGCATCTTCACATGTTGCTTGTCATGGTGGCAGCTGGCAGCGTCTCTCTACCTCTGCCTTCTACCTCCCAGAATTCTTCTCTCTGCTTGTCCCTTCAATATACTTCCTGCCTGGCTACTGGCCAATCAGCATTTTATTTATACAGAGTGATATCCACAACACTCCCCCCCCCCTTTTTTAAAGGAAGATTTTAACTTTAACATAGTAAAATTACATATAACAAAACAATTATCAAGCAAGAATTATAGTTATAATATCTAGTCTCTATATAATAATGTCTATTTATATTTGGCAAAATTAAAGAAGATACCCTATCTACCTTAAATTTGTGAGTGTAAGGTTTCATATCTAACTTATCTTTTATCATAACTAAGAAAAATTATAACTAGTCTTTAACTACATCAAAGACCTCAGAAGGATATAATACTACCTGAGAAATGGGAGAAGGATCCAGGCAACTTTCGGGAGTCTTGCAGGGTAGACAGAGACAGCTGTCAGCCTGGACAGTCATCCAAAGTTCTCTTGTAAAGTTGAGGTATCTGTCTTTAGCCCACAGGGCTAGAGTCTGTCAGTTACTTTTTTCAGTGTCCTGTAGAATGTCTGGCAGTTTCCTCTGTGAGGCAGGAACCTGAAGGACCATTTTGCCAAGCAAAGTTCTGTGATTACATTTCTATGGGTCCTGCATGTCCAGTCAATCAAGCTGTCCAGGCAAGAACAGTTTCTTGCCCAAATGGCTATTTTTGCCAAGAAGAAGATAAACTCCATATGGAGTGTCTTCGATGCCCATCCTCCTCGCTGAAGTAAATCCAGTGCTGTCAGGAGCAAACATGTTTCACTGTCCAGAAAGTCTAAATTTTTAAAACATTTTAAATGCCATATTCTCTAGGTCTTTGAAGTGTTTGAATATCACCTATCTAATTAAATTGTATCTATGTATACCTAGAAAACAACGTGACTATAAGTATGACTATCATAGAAGACTAATTATTAATCTGTATTTTTAAATTATCTATTATAATCTAAATGAGTTACATAAACATAATACCTCAAACAAGAATAGAAATATATATACAGTATAACAAAATTAACTTTAAATTTGTATCAATAAACTAAAATCCATACCAATGTAAAACATTTTAAACAAGTTGCTCTTTAAAAGTAGGTTTAATAATGTACCCTTTCATCCTATCATATCTATATCATATCCTCTTTTTTTCTTTAGAAAGAGATAACATTTATAATCAACCTGATTTAAATAAAAATATTGGCTTTTCTCTGTCCCACACCAGAGGGCTCTTCTGATATGGGATACCAGAATCTTTTAACCTTTTCTTTTTTAGCAATATGCCTGGGTTTGGGGAAGGAGTGAGCCAATTCCATCTCCAAAGCCAGCTTGGTATATTTGGGAATTTGGGTGTAGCCTCTCTTACTACTTTCTGCTGGAGGGGGCACTGTATCTTATGGGGACAAAAAGAAAATTTTAGAATTATTGAGTAGTCTGTGAGGGTGTATCATCTGAGCCAGTTGCCTTAAAATCATTATGAATGTTGGATCATCTGGGCCATGGTATCATCGGAGACCTTTCAGGAGGTCTTGGCTGGTCAAACCTGATGTATCTTAATCTGGAACAAATCCATAGCCTCTAGCTTTCTATGGAAACAAAAGCAGATCCTCCTTTCCAAAGCAACATATCCTTACATCCAAATTTTGAAGTCAAGGTACCTTTAAAATATACATTTTTATTTAACTCAACAGTGCTGTGGGATGTTCTGTATGTCAAATTGCTCTGAATGGTCAATAAATAAAACACTGTTTGGCCAGTGGCCAGGCAGGAAGTAGGTGGAACAAGGAGAGAGGAGAATTCTGGGAAGGAGAAGGTTGAGGCAGAGAGACACTGCCAGCCACCGCCATGAGCAGCAGCATGTGAAGACGCCGGTAAGCCACCAGACACGTGGCAAGGTATAGATTTATGGAAATGGATTAATTTAAGCTATAAGAACAGTTAGCAAGAAGCCTGCCATGGCCATACAGTTTGTAGGCAATATAAATCTCTGTGTTTACTTGGTTGGGTCCCAGCAGCTGTGGGACTGGCAGGTGACAAAGATTTGTCCTGACTGTGGGCAGGGCAGGAAAACTCTAGCTACACAACAGCTTTTACCATCAAATATTTTTCTGCAGTTAAAAAATCCCAAAGACAACACAATCCAGATTCTCTGTGTAATATCCATCTTTACGTGGATTATTTATATTAATTTTACTATCTTTTTAAAGACTTAATTTTTTAAAAACTATGTATTTCTTTATATAACTGTATATATTCCTTTTTCTCTCTCTTCCAAGCCTATGCACATTTTTACACACATTGTAAAGCATTTAAAGTCTTGTTCCATCTGAATCTGTGTTATTGTGTAACTATTGCTTTAAACTGCAGCATTTGTATGACCAAAATGGCCACTGTGGCTGGTGGCTCTGCCCACGTCAGCTTCCCAACATGGTAGTGGTATGTTTATCACCAGCTCTGGGAGCCATCAACTTATAGAAATAATGGGTCTATGCTTTTATCAAAACAGTATGTAGCCCAGAAACTCCCCCACCCCTTTTTTGTACTAGCAAAGGCTAAATCCACCATGTAGCATAATGTGCCCCTTGCAGATGCCTCATTCCCACCATACTGCCTGTCAAATGCACAAGCAAGGAACCTGCCATAGTAGCTCAAATGGGAAGGCTGCCGCTAACTTGAGAGAGACAACTACGAAGCTGTTTTTAGCTCCGTTTTAGAATCTTTTTTTTTTTTTTTTTTTTTTTTTTTTTTTTTGTCAGGTGGAAACTCTTGCCAACCTGTTGGGTACCATTTGTAGCTAGAGTTTTTCTGGTTCTGCCTGACCCACAGTCAGGACAAATCTCTCTCCAGCCAGTCCCACAGATTTATATTGCTTACAAACTGTATGACTGCAGCAGGCTTCTTGTTATCTAGTTCTTCTTTCTTAAATCAACCCATTTCTATCAATCTATACCTTGCCACGTGGCTTGTGGCTTACCAGCACCTTCATAGGTTGCTTGTCATGGAGGTAGCTGGCAGTGTCTCTCTGCCTCTGCCTTCCACCTCCCAGAATGGTGGGACAAGGAGGAGAAGAATTAAGGGAAGTGGAAGGCTGAGTCAGAGACACTGCCAGCTGCCACCATGACAAGCCGCATGTAAAGATGCTGGTAAGCCACAAGCCACGTGGCAAGATATAGATTTATAAAAATGGATTAATTTAAGATATAAGAACAGTTAGCAAGAAGCCTGCCACGGCCATACAGTTTGTAAGCAATATAAGTCTCTGTGTTTACTTGGTTGTGTCTGAGTGGCTGTGGGACTGGTGGGTGAGAGAGATTTGTACCGACTGTGGGCCAGAAAACTCTAGCTACAGATGTTTTTTTTTTTTTTTTTCACTTTCTCCTTTTTTTTTTGTTTGTTATTTCCTTGATTTCCTTAGGGGATTTATTCATTTTCTCTTTAAAGACCTCCATTGTCTTCATAAAGTTGATTTTAAGGTCATTCTTTTGTGTGTCAGCTGTCTTGGAATATTCAGGGCTTTCTTTAGTAGGATAGCTGGACTCTGGTTGTGACTTACTGCCCTGGCTATTATTGATTTTGTTCTTTCATTGGTATTAAGGCATCTCGGTTTGGTATAATTATAGGTGTAAATGTAGATTTCTGAATTTCGTCTTTGTTGGATAGATGTTATTTCCCTTAGTTTCTGTTTCCTCTCTAGTCTTCTGGACTGAGTGGCCTGCAATTCTGGTGGTTAGTGTGTCCTCTTATTGACCAGCATGTGTCATCTAGGGTTCATATGTCTAGTGTGACCTCTGACACTCTGGGTGCTGGTCTGGCCTGCTATAAAGGTGGGGCTGTCTCTTGTTTTATAGTCTGGGATATTTGGTTCTGGGTGCAGTCACTACAAAAATTAAGTGATACATGGGCTGCTGAAGATAGCTACCAAATGAATTAACATTAGGGATGATGAACTTGACCCTGATTTTCAGATGACTGAACAAGAACCCGACACAAAGCCTTTGTAAATATATCATGAAAATTCAAAACCAGAGAGTTGATGCAGTTGATATATATATAATAAGGAAGGTCACTTGAGATGTATTTAATGTAATTTAGCAAGATGGCGGTCATATCAGAACTTTGTAAACCATGTGGGAGTGAATTTTCTTCTGTGACTGGGGTTCTAAAATACAAGGATGAATAAGTAAGGCTATCACATTATTTATTTGCTGGTTATCCAGGTGATAGTTAATAGTCTAGTTGAAAACAAAATGTAGGGTAGATATATGTTCACGCTTTGTGTTGGAGATGTTTGTGTAAATTTACCCATATGAGAAGCCATTATGGGCAATCACAATATTTAATTGTGGATTCTATAAGATCAGTGTGTGACATCAAGATTAGAGTCTAGTGTGCATGTCACAATGTCTGAAGCTTGTGCAACGTGGAAACCTTTCATAAAATAACGATTGTAAAATAAACATTAGGTACAATGCTTCAGGATAAGACCCATGCCAATGTTGTTTCTGAAGTTTAATCTTTATGAGTCTCCTGGTAAATCAACAATTAGAAGTTTTCATGAAAACTGAAAGAACAAAGAGCTTGTCCTAGATTAGAATGGATCAAGTACATTGAGGAGAATAAATGAAAAATAAACTCAGTCCTCTTACAAATAAATGACTTAAATGACCTTCATGCACACCCAAGCACACCTACTGCCCACGCACCCAGCACAATCATCAATAATTCTTTATAAATGTACTTGAGTAAACAGTAAACATATTAGTAGGTGTGTAACAATAGTGTACCATTTACTTGACAAAAATGACAATACTAGTGCAACAGTATTACAGCATTTAAAATACTACATTTGCATTATTTTATTATATTTGAACTAAATTTTTTTATTTTAATTTATTTGAAGTTTTCAAACATTACAATTCTGTGATCATCTAAAAAATATTCAAAATAATTTTCTTTACTAAAAATTCATATATTCATTCATTGATACATCAGTTTTTATTTCAGGAGATATAATAAATATTGTACTTATCTCTTCCATTTTGTGTTTGTGTGTTTATATGTGTGTGAGTGTGTATATATGTATGGTTTTTTGTCTGTATATGTATGAGTGTGTGTTTGTTGTTCGTGTATACATGTATGAGTGCATCTGTATGTTTGTGTGTATGTGAGTATGACTTTGTATTTGTGTGTGTGTGAGTGTGTGTTGCTTGTCTGTGCACATGCATAGGCCTTCTCTTGCACAGACACACATGGAAATCTATGAGATCATGCAAAAGTTAAAAAGATTTACTTGATTGTACCAGGGCAATTGCTCTCTTTTCAGATAGCTTCCTTTTCATGAATACAGAAGTAGCATTAGCTTAGCATTGTACTCTAGGGCTTATTTTATATGCAGCATAAAAGCATCTGGGAAAATGATCTTGTTTTTGTGTTGCTGATGATAGTCTTGCTAATGATATTAGCAGCGATTTTTCAATTTCAAGTGTTACATATCTTTGTGTCATAAAGTGATTTTGTTGAGTCATCTTGATAAATTTAGTATGAAACCAAAGCCCTGAACATTTTGAGGAAATTTTTCTCTTGTAATTCAAGCTGCTCGAACTTTTGCAGTATCCTTCACTGTGAAGGGTTGCAGAGCAGTGCAGGAGAAAGAATGAGAAGAGAGCCGAGCTGCTCCCACCTGTCACTATAGTAACTGTACCTGGCAATTATGAACCAAAGAAGAAAGGTAGGAAAGTAAGGGTGAGAAAGCAGTGGGACCAGACCAGCAGGAAAGGCTCCCAGGGAAGTCAAATCTCTCATTTAGTTTTGATCAAGAAATATTTCATTTTGGTCATATAAAAAACAAACTGAAAAATACTGCTACACTATATTCTGAAGATTGCCATAAATGAAAATTGTCCACATGTAACAATCACTTAGTCATGTTTAACTAATACTAATACTGAATAATAAAATATATTACTAATAAAAGTTAATTTGAATTCTTGGAACATTAGTATTTAAAATTTGTTTGGTGTGTGTGTGTGTGTGTGTGTGTGTGTGTGTGTGTGTGTGTGTTTGCAAGTGTATCTACTTGTCTCTGAATATATATATATATATATATATATATATATATATATATATATATATATATCATGTATGTACAGGTGAATGTGAAGGCCAGAAGTTGTCAGATCCCAAGAAACTGGAGTTCCATTTGGTTTTGAGTCATTTGGTATGGATGTTTATAAGCAAACTCAGACCTCTAGAAGTTCTGCTACCACTATTAAGCTCTGAGCTATCTCTCCAACCCTGTAATATTAATATATCCTTAAAGTATCAAATATCCTGCAGTTAATCTCCATTCATGTGAATAACATTGAATATTGTTTCTTTTCATTTTAAGGGGATTCTAACTTTGTCCTTTGTTTCTGTGATTTAATGTTTACTCCAAACTATATGTGCTGAGCACTTGTTAAGCAACAGTGTTGAATGCATTTAGGCCATGAAGTTTGGCCTCATGAATGCACTAATCCATCCTTGGCTTAGTAGATTTCAAACTTGTGGGTATGGCTTGTTTTCTCTCTATGGTACTTGCTGTGTCTCACTATGTGATGCTGTGTTGATTACATTTCTCACTGCTAAGACATAAAAAGGGGGGCAGGGAAACTAAGAAAGTGTCCCAGTTCCATATCTGCTGCTGTGATAAAATGTTCTGACAAAAAGCAAATGGATGCAGTGGGGGTGATCTTGGTCCTGCCCTAACTTGGCATGCCAGCCTGGGTTGACTACCCAAGGGAGGACTTACCCTCTATGGTGAAGGAATAGGGGAGGTGGGGGAGCTGGAGAAGGGGAGGAAGGGGGAACAGGAGTTGGTATGCAAAATGAAAGACATGTTTAAATAAAAAAAATGGAAGAAAAATGTGGTGATGTTTTATCTGTATGTTAATAAATAAAGTTGTCTGGAGATAAGAGTTCAAATAGCCATTAAGCATAATTCTGACATTGGTAGCACATGCCCTTAATCTGATCACATGGCAGACAGAGTCTCTGTGTGGTCAAGGACACAGCCAAGCATAGTGACACGAACTTTTAATCCCAGGACCAACCATAGAGACCTGGAGGTCTGTGTAGACAGGCAGTGACAAGGAAGGCGTGTTTCTGGGCTTAGAGCCAATGAGGAGGCAGAAGAGAAAGACAATAAAAACAAGTCAGGCAGGAAGAAACTCTCTCTGAGGAAGCTAATGCTGGTGGTAAGCTAAAGCTAGTCTTGGTTATTGCTCTGATCTCTTTGCCTATTTCCTCTGTATTTGGCTCTGTGTTTCTTATTTACTAAGACTGTTTGGAATTTCATCTACAGAAAAAAGCAATAGACTTACTTTTCTCAAAATTCCTGTTTATTGTCTATCACTCTGGGAAATCAGGTAGGAACTTGAATCAGCTAGTCTTCTTCATGCTGAATTGTGCTGGTCCACTCCTCATACTTACGCAATCAAGAATCAAGCCCATATCCTGGTACCCACTACATGTACACTGGGTCTTCTCACTCCCTTTAAGTTAAATTTCTCACAATCATGCTCAGAGTCCAGTTTGTGCTATGCAATAATGCATTGAGAGTCTCTTCCCAGGTGATTCTAACTTGCTTCAAATTGAAAATTAAACTGTCTCAGGAAGCAAAGATGTTGCCTGGCTTATTGTCTAATGAGCTATAATCTGTCATGGGAGATTAGATATGGTGACATGAGTATGCAGCTCTGAATCCTCATCTTTTTCCACCTTGAGCTGACCATCTTCTTCAAACAAGCATAGTCCCAAAACATCCCATAGCCTCCTAACTTCATAGCATCACCATCTTGTAAGTGTTCAAACACAGGAGTCTATCTCGGACATTTTAGAGCCAAAGCTCAGCAAATGATCAGTCATGTATATTGAATAACAAAAGCCATGCCAGATGCCTTCTCCATGCCATCCAATTTCCCAGATGTTGAAACATGAGCTACACAGGCCACTATTCTTTTTTCTTTCTTTTTATTATTAAGAAATTTTCTATTCATTTTTACCTACCAAACACAAATCCTTCTCTCCTTCCTCTCCCAAAAAACCATCCTTGCCCCCTAACTCACCCCCCATTTCTACCTCATCCAAGGCAAGGCCTCCCATGGGGAGTCAGCAGAGCCTGATACATTCAGTTGAGGCAGGTTCAAGTCGCCATGCACTGAGGCAAGATGTCCCACTATAGGCACCAGGCTCCAAAAAGCCCACTCATGCACCAGGAACAGATACTAATCCCACTGCCAGGGGCCCCTTAAGCAGGTCAAGCAAAACAAGTGTCTCGCCTATGCAGAGGACCTAGTCCAGTCCCATGGAGGCTCCAGAGCTATTGGCCCACAGTTCATGAGTTCCCACTAGTTTGGTTTGGTTGTCTCTGTACATTTTTTCATCATCATCTTGATGCCCCTTGGTCATAGAATCCTTCGTCCCACTCTTCAACTGATCTCATGGAGCTCACAGGCCACTATTCTTAAAAAAATTCATCCAACTCAAACATTGTCCAAGGAACAAATACTGAAAATGATACCCCCCTTGTCTCCTTTAAATTTTCCAATCTTGATTGTGTGATACTTTGATCCTGTTCTGACAAATCTTGCTTATAGTCAAAGGGCAGAGTTAGCCATTAGCCAACCAAAATTAACCAGAGAGGTTTTTTCTTTAGTCCATTTTTTTTAATTAACAAAAACCATTTTTATTCATTTTATATACCAAAGATCTCCTTTCGCCTCCTCCCCACAGGCTCCCCCTCCCAACCTATACCTATTCCCTCCTACAAGAAGGTAAGGCCTCCCATGGGGAGGTACATTTAGCAGATGCAGGTCCAAGCCCCACCCCCTGCCTCAAGGAAGAGGTTTTGGAAGACTGAGGATAGATTGGAGAGGAAGTAGTAAGGTGGGCCAAAAAGGGATCTGGCTATCTGTTTGGAGAATGGAATGGATCAGGTAGGAAGGGTTGGTGGCTTCTCTGATCTTTCAGGCTCTTAACCCAATATTTGACTCTTGAGTTTTTATTGATAAGGAATAATTAGAGTAGTTCTTCAAGTCTTAATCCAGATAACAACACCACACTGTTTATTTTGATATAAAGTTATTCACTTAGTAAGTCACACAGTGAAAATTGGCTTTCATCCAATAAAACAGGTGTGTGTGTGTGTGTGTGTGTGTGTGTGTGTGTAAGGAAAAATGGTAGAACTGTAATAAGAGGCAATTCTTAATTCTTACTGGTTTATAGAGTTTTATAGTTCACATACACACACAAACACATACACATATACACATATATTTCACACACACAAACACATACATACACATATACACTCACACATGTACATATAAACACACACAAATATACATACACACATACACACTTATACACACACACACAAATGCTACTACAGAACAGAATATGAAGGAGGTAAAAGAGATCAGTTTAATTCTATATTCTGGTATATAAAGGCTTGTGAATTTTAATTCACATTTAGCATTTATTTACCGACAAATGTCAATCCTGTATGTCCAATTTCAAATTCTTTCCATAACTGACAGTAAATGGTTCTCTGCATAACAATTATAGATTTTATATTCTGTTCAACCTGTAAGACTTTGCATCTACTATCATTGTGCTTATGTTTTCTCTATTGAACTCATCATCATTTTACAATTCATGTATTCAATTATTTACTTCCTTACTCTCTTTATTATAATATAAATTCTGTTCCATGGTGCCTATGGTGGCAATTCACTCATAAAATCAGTTAAGAATATATTGTTTGACTATCAAATGACTGTGATCATGATATAAGTGATTTAACTGTGAGTTTAAGCTAACATTTTGTGAAACAGGTATATCATTAAAAAACATAATTTACTATCACATAAAGATTAATGTAATATTTTAAATGTATTTTTGAGATGTTAATTTAATTACTTCCTATGAGATAGTATATGAAAAGGTTAATGTTGTATTAAAATATGTGGAGTTCAGGTTCATGATCCTGTAAGCTATAAATGATTATGTTTGGCTAATCTTTCTTGAATGTTTTAATTTCAGGTTGATTGGCCTATATAGTTTATTGAGTATAAATATGTCATATTTCTCTTTGTGTTATTAATTTTAGAAAGAACTTTACTGATTTTTTATTTTATGATACCATTTTATACATTGAAACTGTCACTGATTGCTTTAAGTCATAGGCCATATTGTACCAATCATAGACTTTGAATTTTGAAGAGAAAACTGTTGAAGACAAAACATTGCCCACTTTTTTGTAAAACAGCTTAGGTGTACCATGTTAGATTTTTAGAAAATCTTATCATCTATAATGAAGCTGATGCTTTTAAAGTTGGAATCTGCTAATATTTTGTGTATTATTTAATCTTTTAATGAGCATGAATTAAAACACATTTATAATATAATTTGTTTTATTTTAATTATGTGTTTAATTTATTTTAATTTGTGTTTCTCTCTCTTTCTCACCCCCCCGTGTGTGTGTGTGTGTGTGTGTGTGTGTGTGTGTGTGTGTGTGTGTGTGTGTGTGTGTTATAAGGTTTGGGGAAAACTTTTACATTTTGGAAGCCCTCATTTGTCATTTGTATAGATTACATATATTTTCTGTCATTCTGTAATTTGATTACCTACTTTGTTTTTTTCTTCCTTTCTAATGTAGAAGATTTTAGTTGCATCTTTTCCTATTTATCTATTTAATATTAATTTTTTATGCTTTAGGTATTTACATACACATATACACACACACTAGCAAGCTTATTCTTGTAGATTTTTCCTTGTATTCTTCAAAATTATTTTGTAATAGTGTCATATCTTAAATTTAAGCCCATATTCCATTTTGGGTTATTATTTTTTAATGTATTGTGTCTAGTGAATTTCTGCTGCTCAAGTGAAGGCCACAGCAGGCAGAAGAATAGGCAAATGACCTTCTTGCAAGCTGAAATGCCCCACTCCTTAGATCAAGTTCCCAATGACTCATTTCATCATCCCTTCTTGCTACATCACTTCCTGCACTGCTGTCCCTCTGTCCTCATCTCCAGTGGACTTCCCCTGCTCAGATGCAAGCCACACAAATTAGAAGAACAAAGACCTCCTTCTGCATCAAGACCAAGCTAGCCTCCAACAGTACAGACCCCAATTTGAATCAGAGGTCATACTGGCTATGGGAAATCCAGGCCACAAAGATCAAAAGACCAAAAAGGGAACAGAAACCAAAGAATAAATCACATACCCAACAAAGAGAAACTCAGAAATCAGGACCAAGACCTAATTTTCCCAAACCTACATGACTAAATATCAGAATAACAACCAAATCAACAACAGCCCAGGGAATATGGCATGACCAGAGCCCAACACTGACAGCAAGGCCTAAAGATTCCTATTTTTAAATTATTTAAATATCTAAACTAATATTTCCAGATGAAGCACATGAAGAAGACCTTAAAACCAACTTTATAAGGGTGATGAAGATCCTTCAAGAGGAAATGAAAAAATCCCTTTAAACAGTTGAAAAAAAGATAAGCAAAAAGAGGACAGAAATTTTTAAAAAAATCCCTTAAAGAATGCTAAAAAGCCAAGAAAAGAAAATCAGATGAAAAAATCAATAAAATTATTCAATATGTGAAAGGAAATAGAAACAATAAAGAAAACACAAACTGAGGGAATCCTGGAAATGGCAAATATAGGTAATTGAACAGGAAATATAGACACAAAAAGAACCAACAGAATACAAGACATGGATGAGAGAATATCAGCCATAGAACATACAATAGAAGTAATAGATTCATCAAAGAAAATATAAAATCTAAAAAAGTCCCTATCCAGGAAATCTGGGCTACTATGAAATGGCCAAACCTAAGAATAATAAGAATAGAAAAAGGAGAAGAATCCCAGCTCAAATACTTAGAAAATATTTTTTTAACAAAAATTGAAGAAAAATTTTGTAATTTTAAAAAGGACATGCCTATAAAAGTAAAAGAAGCTTAGAAAACAACAAATAGATTCAAAAAGAAAAGAAATTCCCCTTGCCACATAAAAATTAAAACACCAAACATACAGAGCAAAGAAAGAATATTAAAAGCTGAAAGGGGAAAAGGCCAAGTAATTTATAAAAGTAAACCTTTCAATTATGCCCATTTTCTCAGTTGAGATCCTAAAAGTCAGAAGGGGAGAGATCTCTTTGAGACTCTAAGAGATAGCAGAGACCACCTAAAACTACTATACACAGCAACACTTTCAATCATCATAGACTGAGAAAAGAAAACATTTGATGAGAAAATCAAATTTAAGCAATATCAATCCACAAACCAAGCTCTATAGATGGTGTTAGAAGGAAAATTCCAACCTAAGGAGGCTAACTACACCCACAAAAACACAGGCAATAAATACTCTCACATTGGCAAATCCCAAAGAATAGAAATCACACACACACACACACACACACACACACACACACACACACACACACACCAGAACCACCACCACCACCACCAGCAACAGCAATAGCAACAAAATAAAAGATATTAACAATTATTGATCATTAATTATCTCTCAATATCAATGGACTCAGTTCCCTAATAAAGAGACACAGGTCAACAGAATGGATATGAAAAAAAAATCCATACTTCTGCTGCATATAAGAACACACCTCAATATCAAAGATTGATATTACCTCACAGCAAAGGCTTGGAAAAAGATTTTTCAAATAGATGGACCGAAGAAGAAAGCTGGTGTAACTACTGTAATATCTAACAAAATAGACTTCAAAAAATCAATTAAAAGACACAGTGAAGGACATGTCATACTCATCAAAGGAAATATCCAACAAGAGAACATTTCAGTTCTTAACATTTATTCCCCAAATACAATGGCACCCACATTTGTAAAGAAACATTATTAAAGCTTAAACTTAAGCTTAAATCAAACCTCACACATTTAATAGTGGAGGGGGGACTTCAATACCCCTCTTACCAATGTACAGGTCGTATACACTAAATCTAAACAGAGAAATAATGGAGCTAATAGACATTCTGATTCAAATGGACCTAAAAGATATCTGTAGAACATTTAACCTAAACACAGAAGAATATATCTACTTCTCAGCACCTCAAGGAACATTCTCCAAAATCAACCTCATAATCAGTCACAAAGTAAGTCTCAACAGATACACGGAAATTGAAATAACCCCCTGTATCTTACTAGACTAATACATATTAAAGCTGGATTTCAACAACACAAACGATAGGAAGTCTACAAACTCATGGAAAATGAAAACCTCCCTACTCCATGACCATTAGGTAAAGAAAGAAAGAAAGAAAGAAAGAAAGAAAGAAAGAAAGAAAGAAAGATAGGAAAGAAAGAGAAAGAAAGAAATTAGAGTCTATCTAAAATTCAATAAAAATGAATGCACTACATACCAAAACTTATGGGCACAATGAAAGTGGTGCTGAGCAGAAAGTTCCTATCACTAAGTGCCTTCATAAGGAAATTGGAGAGATCCCATAGTAGCAAATTAACTCCACACCTGAAAGCTCTAGAACATAAAGAAGCAAACACATCCAAGAGGAGTAGACTACAGAAAACAAAAATCAACCTGACATCTGAAATCAATAAAATATAATAAAGATAACAATAAAAAGTCAATGAAACAGAGTGGTCTCATTGAGATTATTTAAGACAATCAAAAAGATAGACAAACTCTTATCCAAATTAAATAAAAGAAAGACTGAGAATATCCAAATAAACAAAATCATAAATGAAAAGGGAAACATAACAACACACACTGAGGAAATCTGAAGATTCATTAGGTCATACTTTAAAAACATGTACTCCAGAAAATTGGAAAATCTAAAAGAAATGGACAATTTTCTCAATAAAAACCACTTGCCAAAATTAAATCAAAATCAGATAAACAATTTAAATAGACCTATAGCCCCTAAGGAAGTAGAAGCTGTTATTAAAGGCCTCCCCCCCCAAAAAAAAAGCTCAAAAGTGAGAGAATTTTAGTGCAGAATCCTAACAGACCTTCAAAAAAGAGATAATACTAATATTCCTCAAATTATTCCACAAACTGGAAACAGAAGAAGCAGTACCAAATTAATTTTATGAGGCCACAGTCACCCTGATATCCAAACCACATAAAGATTCCAAAAAGAGGGGCCGGGCAGTGGTGGCACACGCCTTTAATCCCAGCGCACTCAGGAGGGAGAGGTAGGTGGATCTCTGTGAGTTTGAGGCCAGCCTGGTCTCCAAAGCAAGTTCCAGAAAAGGCGCAAAGCAACACAGAGAGACCCTGTCTCGAAAAAAAAAAAAAAAAAAAGGATTCCAAAAAGAAAGCAAATTAAAACCAATCTCCCTCATGAAAATATATGCAAAATTATTCAATAAAATACTTGCAAAATGATTCTAATAATACATCAAGGAGATTATCCACCATGATCAAGTAGGCTTCATGCCACAGATGCAGGGATGGTTCAACATATGGAGATTAGTTGATGTAATCCACCATATATACCAATGGAAAGAAAACAAAACAAACAAGCAAACAGCAACAACAAAGCACATGATCATCCCATTAGATGTTTGAAAAGCCTTTGACAAACACCCTTTTAAGATAAAAGTCTTGGAGATATTAGGGGTACAAGGGACATACCTAAATATAATAAAGGCAATTTACAACAAGCCTATAGCCAACATCAAAGCAATTCCAGTAAAACCAGGAACAAAATAAGGTTGTCCATGATATCCATACCTGTGCAAGATAGTATTTGGAGTTCTAGCTAGAGCAATAAGATACCTAGAATAATCCAAATGGATATAAATTGGAAAGGAGGAAGTTAGAGAATTGTTATTTGCTGATGATATGGTAGTATACATAATGGACCCCAAAATACTCCCAGGGAATTCCTACAGCTGAGAAACACCTTAAGCAAAGTGGCTGGACAGAAGATTAATTAAATGATTAATTAAAAAAATATCAGTACCATTCCTATATACAAAAGAAAAAAGGCTGAAAAAGAAATCAAGGAAGCAACACCTTTCATAATAATTTCTAACAATATAAAATATCTTGAGATGACTCTAGTCAACAAGTGAATGACCTGTATGATAAAAAAAAAAAAAAAAAAAAAAAAAAAAAAAAAAAAAAACTTCAAGTATTTGAAGAAGGAAAGTGAAGAAGATATCAGGAAATACAAAGACCATAGATCATTAGGATTAACATAGTAAAAGTGTTCATTTTACCAAAAGCAATCTCCAAATTCAATACAATCCCCATCAAAATTCCACCTCAATTCTTTATAGACCTTAAGAGAACAATACTCAAATAAATATGGAAAAACAAAAACCTGGGATAGCTAAAAGTATCTGGTACAATATAGGAATTTCTGTCTGTTCCTGGCAACACCGATTTACTTCAGAGAGGAGGATGGGCATTGAAGACACTTCATGTGGAGTTTATCTTCTTCTTGACAAAAATAGCCATTTGGGCAAGAAACTCTTCTTCAACTGGACATGCAGGACCCATAGGAGGGTGACCACTGAACTTTGCTTGACAAAATGGTTCTTCAGGTTCCTGCTTTGGAGAGGAAACTGCCAGACATTCTACAGGACACAGAGAAAAGTAACTGAGAAACTCTAGGCCTGTGGGCTAAAGACAGATGCCCCAACTTTACAACTTTACAAAGAAACATTAGGTGACTGTCTAGGTTGCCAGGTGTCTCTGTCTATTCTTGCAAGATTCCAGAAAGTTGCTTACATCCTTCTCCCATTTTTCAGGTAATATTATACCCTTCTGAGGTCTTTATGTAGTTAAAGACTAGTTAGTTATAATTTTCCTTAGTTATAATAAAAGATAAGTTAGATATAGGATAGATAGGATATCTCCCTTAATTTTTGTCAAATACAAATAGACTAGATATTGTAATTGTAATTCTTGCTTGGTAATTGTTTTGTTATATATATATTTTTTATTATGTGAAAGTTTAAAACCTTCCTTTTGGAAAAAAAAAGGGGGGGGAGTGCTGTGGATGATTGGTTGATAAATAAAACACTGATTGGCCAGTAGCCAGGCAGGAAGTATAGGCAGGACAAAAAGAAAAGAGAATTCTGGGAACAGGAAGGCAGAGAGAGAGAGAGAGAGAGAGAGAGAGAGAGAGAGAGAGAGAGAGAGAGAGAGATGCTGCCAGCCACCATGATGAAAAGCAGATGTTAAGATACTGGTAAGCCACTAGCTCTGTGGCAACTTATGGATTAATAAAAATGGGTTAATTTAAAATATAAGAACAGATAACAAGAAGCCTGCCATGGCCATACAGTTTATAAGTAATATAAGTCTCTGTGTGTTTACTTGGTTGGATCTGAGTAGCTGCGGGACTAGCGGGTGAGAGCAGGACTGGAGAAAACTCCAGCTACAAATTTCTGGAGGTATTGCCTTCCCTGATTTCAAGCTGCACTACTACTGAGCTCTAGTAGTAAAAACCACATGGTATTGTCATAAAAACAGAAAGGTTCATCAATGGAATTGAACAAAGACCCAGAAATAAATTCACACACCAATGGACAATTGGTTTTTGATAAAGAAGCCTAAATATACAATGCAAAAAATAAATGATCTTCAGCAAATGGTGCTGGTCTAACTGGATACTGGTATGCAGAAAATGCAAATAGATCCATATCTATCAGCCTGAACAAAACTCAAGTCCAAATTGATCATAGACCTCAAATAAATCCAGATACAGTGGACCTGATAGAGAAGAAAGGAGAGAATAATCTTGAATGCATTGTTGGCACAGAAGACAATTTCCTAAACAGAGCACCATTAATGCAAGCACTAAGATCAGCAATTAATAAATGGGGCCATATGAAACTGAAAACCTTTGAAGACAAAGGACACTGTTAATAGGATTAAAGGTCAGCCCAAAGAATGGAATAGATTTTCATCAACTCCACATCTGACGGAGGGCTAATATTTAAAATATATAAATAAAATAAGAAAGTATAAATCAACAAATTAAATAATTCAATTTAAAAAAGGGTCACAGATCTAAACAGATATCTCAACAGAAGAATTTCAAATGGCCTAGAAACACTTGAGAATTTCAACATCCTTAGCAATCAGGAAAATGCAAATCAAATGACTCTGATATTCCATCTTACACCTGTTAGAATGGCTAAAATAAAAAACACAAGTGACAGCTCATGCTGGGATGGATGTGGAGTAAGAGGAACACTCCTCCCCTGCTATAGGAATGCAAACTTGTATAAACACTTCAGAAATCAATATGGTGGCTTCTTGGAAAATTGTGAATGGAACTACCTCAAGACCCAGCTATACAATTCCTGGGCATATACCTAAAGGATGTTGCATCTTATCAGAACTCAACTGTATTCATATCAGCTTTATTCATAATAGCCAGAAACTAGAAACAACTTAGATGTCCCTCAACAAAAGAATGGATAAAGAAAATGTGGTACATTTACACAACAGAATATTACTCAGCTGTTAAAAACAATGACATCATGAAACTTGCAGACAAGGGATGGAACCAGAAAAAAATCATCCTGAGTGAGGTAGCCCAGACCCAAAAAGAGAAATATGATGTGTACTCACTTATAAGTGGACATTAACTGTAAAAAAAGACAATCATGGTACAATCCACAGACCCAGAGAGGCTAATTAACAAGAATGGGACATACATGATTCTCTCTGGGAAGGGGACATAGAACAGATTTATGGGCGGACTGGGGATGGGGGTTGATGGGGGTGATCATGAGTGGGGAGGTAGAAAATACCTGGGAAAACTGGAATTGGGGGGCAGTTAGGTGAATGAGGCAAAAACCTAGGGCAGTGGTAATACCATGCAATCTAGGAGAATACCCCTAGCAAAAACTAGTAACAGGGACAGGGAGCCTGAACTGGCCATCTTCCTTTACCAATCAAATCATCAAGTGGAGGGATTAGGACAACAACCAAGGCACAGTAACTTCAAACTACAGTTTGTCCTGCCTACAGAATGTTCTGGGACTGGAGCATAGCAGAATTGTCATCAAAGAGACCATAGAGATTTCATCCAGCAACTAATGGGAACAGATGCAGAGTCTCACAGCCAAACATTAGGTGGAGCTTCATGAGTCCTGTGGAGGAGTGAGAGGAAGTATCAGAAGAACCAGAAGGTCCAGGGACATCAGGAGAACATACCCCACAGAATCAACTAACTAGGACTCATGGGGGGCTTGCAAATACCAGGGAATAATAGGAGTCTGACCTAGAACCTTTGCATCTATGTCATTGCTGGGTAGTTTGGTATTCTTGTGAGATTTCTAAGATTGGAAGCAGGGGCTGTCTCTGTTTACTTGTGTGACCCTTTTCCTCCTGCTGGGAGACTCATACAGTCTTATACACCTGGTCTTATTTTATCTTATTTTATGCTGTGTTTGTTGGATGTCCCAGGCAGGCCTTCTTTTGTCCTAAGGGAGGCAGAGTACAGTGGATTTGGGAACAAGGGGAGGTAGGTAAGAGACATGGGGGTGAGAGGTGGGGAGAGGAAGGAGGGGAAACTGTGGTCCTATGTAATATATTAGAAAAGAATAAAAATAAAGAAAACAAAAAGGTATCTAGATTTGTTCTTCTTCAGCTAGATGATCAGTTTGTTCTCCTGTGTGTGTTATAGAACCTTTTCAAAAACTCAATTGGCCCCAAGCTTCATTCATATTGTATCTATGTATATGTGTGCATATGTGCACATCCATGTGTATGCAGTTGTGTGTGTGTGTGTGTGTATGTGTGTGTGTGTATTTGCGTAAATACATACATCTACCTGGAGTGATGTTTCTTCTATGATGTTTTCAATAATCTGTATGAAATAAATTTCCACTCATATGATCATATTTTCATTTACTCAATGGATATTTATTAAATAACTTAATACATTCCTCAGTTAAAACTTCATATAGAGAATGTAGAGATATTAGGTTATTGAATCATTTGAAACTCTCAGAAGCAATATATGAGAATAACTAAAAGTTAACACACTCATAGCATTCAGAAAAGATCAAATACATTCCTTCAACCAGTAAGAAATTTGCAGTGTAAACTCAGAAAAATAAGGATAAAATAAAATAATATGATAAAATTTTCAGATTATTGAATAATTTTTAGGATGGTGTTGTTTAATGTAAATTTATTTTTAATATCTAAAATACTTTGGCACAATGGGCTGATGGTCATGATTTAAAGTAAGGGCCTATCAAATATGCCCCAGTTTTCATAGTTATATGCTAAAAAAAAGTACAAATAAAATGTTTATAAAGACTATAAAAGCATTTATAAAAGAATAGTGATCTACTACTTATGAGTTGTTTGTAGTCACTGGTCAGCAATAGGAACACTTCAGCAGAGATAAGTTCAAGCCAAATTTGTAAATCAGTGTGATTTTGATTTACAGAGCTGTGTGCTGATACACATTACAGAGAAGTGTACTGCACTGGGCTGTTGGGAATACATTACCATGGTCAGTAGATGTGATGGTATCTTCTACCAAATATGTATGTGCCGTAGTTTGGTCTTCTATTACTCTCCCTCCATCTTTCTCTTTCTACAACCTCCTCTCTGTCCCTTCATTGCTGCTGTCATTTATTCTGTTGAACAGGTGAGTTAACGGAGACTCCCATCAGTTCATAAAGGATGAAATCCACATCTGAAAAACAAGTACACGCCACTTCCACGCAATTTTAATTGTAGAAGTAGAATGTGAGATTAAAGTACATAGTGAGAGCTGAAGGCTTGGAAGTGAAAGCTGAAACTAAACTGTGATCAGTAAGCCAAGCAGCTGTGTGTTCATAATCCTCAGATGTGTTTCTCCACAGGTTGGAATTGCTACAAGAAGCTATGGCAGTTATTTCCATATGTGTTTTGGAAGCATCTTCTCTCTCCAGGGAAGACATCTCCTGGAATTCCATTTGCATCCCTTCTCCATTTTAATAAAGAGAACAATTTTATAGATGAGTAAATAAACATTTATCATTAAGAAATTCTGGTCGTGCATGCTTTCTGTCCTCAAGTTAATTACTTATCCCATCTGCAAAAAATTCTACAAAGAGCAAGAGATAGGCAGTAAAAACTGATGGACCACAACTCAAAACAATGTATATAAACAATGTTAAGTAAGTGCATGCTTTATTTAAAACAACAATTAGGAACTATTTAAAATAAGATGGTGAAGTTTTTCTCTTTCAAAATAATGGTACATAATGGATTATATGTAAACTGTCTAATAGTGCTATTTGTGGTAAGGAATTGTGAACATGTGCTTTATAAATATTGATGACTTACCTCAATCTTAATTAACAATGCATATACTCACTTAATTTCAACACAGATATTCATAAGTTACCATCACCTGTGATTAATATTCCAACATCAGTACATTTTAATTATTAAACTCACTCTCCTGGTAGTGAAGTTGGAACACTGGGCATCATGTTACACTTAATTTCAATGCCTTTATAGTTAAGAACATTGTAAGTTATAACTCAGAGAACACACACTTAGATACACAATGGTTCAAAATAATAAAATCAAGTCAGAGAATTTTTTTGCAGAAAATACTGTTCACTTGAAAGAGAATGAATATTGACAACAGGAAGTATTATGAAATCAAAGCCCCTTGCAATTTCATGTAACAGTTAGCCAAAATTAATTTTTGTATGCAATGAATCCTTGAGATTCTTGTACACATGAAAATGTTCATTAATACTGCAGAAAACATGGCTTGGTAGTGAGTAAAATAAATAGGCCCTGCTAATCCAAGACCAGGATTGAAAAAGACAGGGCAATATTATAGAAAACTGTGGACAACTATGTAGAATGTTTTAGAATAGGATTTTATGAAACATTACAAAACATACAGCATACCATTAACTTAACAAAAGCAATCTTAAAGAAAGAAAACAACCACCAAAGGACATATTTTTAATAATGAGGCAGTGGATAATTTTATTAAACCAAATGAAATTTGACCATTACCACATAGCTATATATGAAAAAAAAATAGTTTAAGGACAATCAAATATTTGAAGGTATGTGAAGATAATTTTAAAATAAATGCAGAGTAAATCTCTATGACTTTGATGCCGTCAAAGCATATTCTCAGACAGGATCCTGACTGCATGAACAAAAAACTGAAAGACAAGCTGGATGACATCAAACTTTGCTCCATCACATCATATATCAAATGGACATATGACTGAAGAATGGCATGGGTGTGAAAAAATGAGAACCCACACTCAATCCTAAAGAAAATGTGAATTGCAAACTTCTTCTTCAGATGGTTCAGTAGGTTACATAACAAAGCAGTTACATGCCTATGTGAATTCTAAGGAGAATGTTTTTTTTTTAAGTAGATAAATGATAAATTAATAATAATTAAACATTGTTAGTGTTTTATTATTTGTTTTTTTGGGGGGGGCGTGGATCTTGTTTTAGAGCCCAGAACTGTCTTGAAATCACATTATAGGCCACCTTGTCAGCTCTCCTAGCTCAGACACACTGTACACAACAAAGCATGCACAAATACTAACTAAAATATTTACTTTTTTTTACGCAGAAACATATGCAATGATATTCCTGAGTTCATTGTTTGTGATAGACAAGCAGTAGATATAATCTATTCATGGACAAATGACAGATACACTATTTTGTGCCCATATGGGATGTGGAATAACATCCTTAAAGTGAAGGACTGAGTTATACTTTTACATAAGTAAACCTTGAAATTCTAGTTAAACAGGCCAATCAAAAAGACATTTGAACAATTCAGTTCACAAAAAGTGCTGGAGTATGGAAATCTGTGGAGGAAGAAAGTAGGAGGTGGGAGAAGAGGGAGGAGGGAGGAGATGGGAATCTGTGATTGGTATATAAAATGAATAAAAAAATCCTCAATAAAAATAAATAAATAATTAAAAAAACAAAAAAGAAAGTTGAAGTAAATTCCAAATTTTAAATTAAAGAAGTCCATTTATGTAGGCTTATGCCTGGCATCCAGGTGCTCTTTCTTACTGTTATTTATTTGATAAATTTGTGGCTTTAAAAAGTAAAGCCTTTTATCCTTGTGTGTGTGGTATGGGGATGTAGGATGTGTGTTTGGTGTGTGTGTGTGTGTGTGTGTGTGTGTATGTGTGTGTGTGTGTGTGTGTGTGTGTGTGTGTATGTGTGTGTGTGTGTGTGTGTGTGTAAAGAGCAGAGACAACCTTAAATGTCAGGCTATCAGCCTCTGACAGACCAAGTTTTATGATAGTTTTCTCATTGGCCTGGGGTCCCCTGAGTAGTTTAGTCTGGTTGGACAATGAGCCCCAGGAACTGGCCTGCCAGTCTTTTCACAACCCTGGGATTATAAACAAATACTACCTAGCATGATTTACTTCATGAGGAGTCTAGGAATCATACTCATGACTTTGACAGCATGTACTTTATGGGAAGAGATATCTCCAAAACCCCGGGAAAGCTTTAATTGCTGTTTGTTTTATTTAACCCTTGAAAAAAAAAGCTATGACCCTGTATGTTTTTACCTATTCTTTTTCATTCCTTGATATTCTTTTGTTAATTTTTCAAACTTCCATACTCTTATTACAAAACTAAAATTATAATACTCTCTTATTAGAATGATGTTAGCTGCTGTACAAAAGTTTCTAATTGAGATAGAATTACATCAATCCCTACCTCCCTTTCCTTTCTCTAACCTAGACTATAGACTATAGGTGATGGGTATGTAAGAATGCACATTTAAAATGTTTTTAAGAATAAAAGACATGGTATATTGAAAGGATACC
The DNA here is from genome assembly GCF_049852395.1 of Peromyscus maniculatus bairdii. NCBI lineage: Eukaryota > Metazoa > Chordata > Mammalia > Rodentia > Cricetidae > Peromyscus > Peromyscus maniculatus. Next base: position 29,655,697 of record NC_134857.1, on the reverse strand, counting down.
AACCCAATTAAATGAATGCAAATATATTCAAACAATATATGTTAAGAGAGTTTTTTAAGTCAGTTTTTCTTTTCACTTCTCTGATAATTTTAACATAAAAATTCACCAAATACATCTTTATTGTTTTATTTAGATCTATTAGTATATAATCCCTGAGAACTATCATTATTCCATGTACTCGGGCTAAGTACCTTGAAGTCATTATATATATATATGAAGTATTTCCACGAAACATAAAGAGCAGTAACCATTTGTGTTATTTCTTGGGCTCTAACATTTTATTCACAATTAACTGTTTCTGCTGTCTTTATTCTCCAATGTGACTGCAGTGAGTCTTCAGATTAATCCTTACAGTTTTTCTCTGTAGCTGCTTTCAGACAACAGTCACTGAATAGTAAAAAAAAAAAAAAATAGATTTTTTTTTCCTCACTATCAGAGCTACCATTTTTGAAACTACTCTAATTGATTTGGGGTTGAAATAATTTAAATTATCTTGATCAGTTCTTCACAGGTCTTCTAAGCATTGTTATCACTAATTTTCTTAAGAGAGTTTCTATTCATTTTACCTATCAGCCACAGATTCCCCTGTCCTCCCTCCTCCCACCCCACACTCTTCCCCCCTCCCCATGCCCAATTTTCCCTTTTACAAGGCAAATTCTCCCATGGGGAGTCAGTAGAGCCTGGTACATTCAGTTGAGGCAGATCCAAGCCCCTTCTCCCTGCACCAAGGCTGCAGAAAGTGTTTCACCATCGGCACCAGGCTCCAAAAAAACCGGCTCATGCACCAGGGACAGGTCCTGGTCCCACTGCCTGGGCACCCCACCAAACAGTTCAAGCCAAACAGCTGTCTCGCTTATCCAGATGGCCTAGTCCAGTATAATAGGGGCTCCTCAGCTATTGGTCCACAGTTCATGTGTGTCCACTAGTTTGGTTAATTGTCTCTACTCTTTCCAATTATGGTCTCTATATCTCTTGCTCATAGAATCCCTCCTCTCTCTCGTCGACTGGACTCCTGGAGCTCTGCCTGGGATCCGGCCATGGATCTCTGCCTCTGCTTCCATCAGTCACTGGGTGAGGGTTCTATGATGACAGTTAGGATATTCAGGCATCCAATCACCAGAGTAGATCAGCTCAGGCAGTCTCTCGACCATTGCCACTAGTCTATAGTGGAGGTATCTTTGTGCTTTTCTGGAGACCTCTCTAGCACTCTGCTTCTTCCTATTCCCATGGTGTCTTCATGTATCACGGTATCTCTTTCCTTGTTCTCCCACTATTGTCATGATCCAGCTCAAATCTCCCACTCCACTAAACTCTCATTCCCCCATCCCTTTCCCTCCATTATCCCCCGCCCAAGCCCTGCTTGCTCATGTAGATCTCATTCATTTCTCCATTCCTGGGTAATCCCTGTGACTTTCCTAGGATCTTCCTTACTATCTAGTCTCCCTGGAGTTGTGGTTTGCATTCTGGTTATCCTTTGCTTTATATCTAGTATCCACTTATGAGTGAGTACATACCATGTTTGTTTTTCTGATTCTGGGTTACCTCACTCAGGATGATTTTTTTCTAGTTCCATCCATTTGCCTGCAAACCTCATGATGTCATTGTTTTTCTCTGCTGAGTAGTACTTCATTGTGTATATGTACCACATTTTCTTTATCCATTCTTCAGTTGAGGGGCATCTAGGTTATTTCCAGGTTCTGATTATTACAATTAATATTGCTATGAACATAGTTGTGCATGTGTCCTTGTGGTATGATTGAGCATTCCTTAGGTATATGCACAAGAGTGATATAGCTGGGTCTTGAGGAAGAATGATTCCCAATTTTCTGAGAAAGTGCCATATTGATTTCCAAAGTAGTTTTACAAGTTTGCATTCCCACCAACAGTGTAGGAGTGTCCCCATTGCTCCACATCCTCTCCAGCATAAGGTGTCTTCAGTGTTTTTGATCTTAGCCATTCTGACAGGTGTAGGATGGTATCTCAGAGTCATTTTGATTTGCATTTCCCTGATGATTAAGGATGTTGAGCAATTCCTTAAATGTCTTTCAGCCATTTGAGCTTCTTCTGTTGAGAATTCTCTGTTTAGCTCTATAGCCTATTTTTTAATTGGGCTGTTGGGCATTTTGATGTCTAATTTCTTAAGTTCTTTATATATTCTGAATACCAGTCCTCTGTCAAATGTGGGGGTGGTGAAGATCTTTTTCTTTTTTCTTTTTTTTTTTTAATACAAGAGGCACTGATCCTTGCTTTATTCACGCAATAATAGCCAACATTGGGAATTAGGGGCAGAGGTACAAAAGAAAGAAAAAAAGAAATGAAAAAAAAATTGCAGTCATAAACAGTTGTGATCAACATGGCAGTGAGTGGTGGCAGGTCAGCCATTATATGACTTGCTCATCTCGACCTACTTGGTTGAGGGAAAGTTCCCTCTACCACTTCACAGTGAAGATCTTTTTCTATTTGTAGGCCGTTGTTTTGTCTTATTGACTGTGTCCTTTGCCCTACAAAAGCTTCTCAGTTTCAAGAGGTTCCATTTATTAATTGTTTCGCTCAGGGTCTATGCTAAAGGTGTTATATTTAGGAAGTGATCTCCAGGGCCAGTGTGTTCAAGACTACTTCCTACTTTCTCTTCTATCGGGTTCAGAGTAACTGAGTTTTATGTTGAGGTCTTTGATCCACTTGTAATTATGTTTTGTGCATGGAGACAAGTATGGATCTATTTGCAGTCTTCTACATGTTGACATCCAGTTATGCCAGCACTATTTGCTGAAGATGCTTTCTTTTCCATTCTTTGTCAAAAATCATATGTTCATAGGTGTGCTGATTAATGTCAGGGTCTTCAGTTCAGTTCCATTGGTTCACATGTTGGTTTTTATGCCAGTACCAAGGTATTTTTATTACTGTAGCTCTATAGTAGAGTTTGAAGTCAGGAATCATGATGCCTCCAGAGGTTGTTTCATTGTACAGGATTGTTTTGGCGATCCTGGGTTTTATTCTTTTTTTTTTTTTTTCATATGAAGTTGAATATTGTTCTTTCCAGTTCTATGAAGAATTGTGTTGGTATTTTGATGGGGATTGCATTGAATCTGTAGAATCTTGCTTTTTGTAAGATTGCCATTTTACTATGTTAATCCTACTTTTCCATGAGCATGGGAGATCCTTCTATTTTCTGATATCTTCTTCAATTTATTTCTTCAGAGGCTTAAAGTTCTAACCAAGCAAGTGAAGGACCTGTATGATAAGAACTTTAAATCAGTGTCACTATTTTGAAAATATAGAATCTATATCCTATATACATATAATATATAATTTATATATTATTTGTATATTATTAAATATACAATATAATAAAAGTTAAATAAGTGCTAAATTCTCTGTGTTACTCAAAATCTTAATCTTTGAACTTCTGTAAGCGACAGTAAGATAATCATATATTTAAAATGTACCACTTACAATTCCAAAGCAGCAAACAGCAAAATAATGGGGAAACTGGATAGGAAATGAATGACTAAATACATAGAAAAAGGAACAGAATCCAGTACTGATTAATGTTATTTCTAAAGGACTTTCAGTTGTATGAAGTTCTTGGCACTTGAAGAAAATAAAAAAAGTACACCCAAGGCAACTTCTTTCAGTAAGTGATGTTTCAGCATCAGCTGATACTGAGTGTGATGCTGTAACATCAAGTCAGATATTCTTCATGAAGGAGCGTAACAACTTGTCAGCTTTATCCTCTTAGGAATATCAGTTGTCAAGATTATATTCCATACCTACAACAGGTTTTCAGCATACACCTTTACCCTCATGTCCAAATTACACGCGTAATAAAAAAAATATATTGAAAATGTGGGAATAGCACATAAAATGAACAGGGCTTTTAGGATAGTGAATTATGTTAGCCACTACTTTTAGAGAATGACTCCAAATCACTTCATATTTAACTGTATTATATTAACAGGAACAAAATGGTAACAGGCCACCCAATTCTGGAAGGTGACTGTTGAACAATCTAAAGGAAAAGAAATTGCTTGTCACCCATGCCAATATACCCTAGGGAAAAGAACCATGGTCACTTCACTGGATAAATTAGTGTACACCTTTTGGGGTTGCCTCTAAACAGATTTACTCATTTAAATGGAAATTAAACACACACACACACACACACACACACACACACACACACACACACACACACAAACAAAACCTATACTCAGTAATAGAATATAAATAACAAGTAACAACCAAAGTCCCAGGGAAAGGAAACAAAGAAAACCTGAACAAAGCTTGAATCATTTCCCCTTAAAACACACAGCAAGGCATTTAAATTTGCTTGACTAAGCCACTTGAGACTTGATTCTTTCTGTCATTCCATTTTTCTAATTTATTCTACCTGCCTCTGGGCTTTGTTTTTCCTATGTGCACTCAAAAAAGTAAAACAGAGGACTAAAATTTGTGGGTTTTTTTTTCCCATATGAAAAACAAATTCTACATATATATGCTTGTTCTTTGTAACTTGTATTTTCTAGTTTTTGGACTTTTTTCCTATGCCTACAAAGCATACACACATGTTATTTGTTAGTTTTTATTTTTAAAACATTGATTTTCTGCTATTCCTACATTCTAATCTCTATGGATAAGCATATCCATCCTCTGATATGCACATGACACCAGGGGCTTTCTGTGTACATGCAGGTTATGGATGAACACCTATGCCCAAACAACTTCCAGCTTCCAGGCCCAATGTCTGGCCTACAATTGCCACCTGAAATTTTTATCTGTAAAATACTCCCCAATCCAGAGACTTTCACAGATGCCTTTGAATATTGCTAGTAGAAACCCTCATCACCCTGGCTTCCCTTTCCCTGTGTAAGAGCCTATTTTGCTTTAGAGTCAATAGTGTTTAAATACCTGTAGGCAAAAATCTCCTAGATGTCTCCAGAATGGAAGAAACCTAACAAACATGAGATTGTTCAGGAGCACTTACTGTACTCTGTAATTTTAAAACTTCTAAAAGCAGAGAAAATCTAACATTCTTTCTGAAATTTTTAGTCTTTTCTCAAGGAACTTACTCAATAAATTCTTGTTGTTTTTGTTCAATGAATACTTTTTGTCTTCCTTTCTTTAAGGACAAAGGTTTAGAAGTTCTGCATAACTATGTTAAATAACTTCAAGGAAAGAAACCCACAAATTCTTGCCACATGTAGGGAATAGCTAATTGTTCACTTACACTGGAAGAATTTCTCTATAAATTCTCTTGTGGTAGTTTCTTCCATGAAAATAGGAAGATAAAAAGGCCAATTATTGGCAAGCAGTAAAAAATGACTCTGGATAACTTGCAAAAAAAATAAATAAATGAAAGAAAGTCTCTCCCATAACACCTCCCTGTAGCTAGAGTTTTCCTGCCTGGCCCACAGTCAGGACAAATCTTTGTCACCTGTCAGTCCCACAGCCACTCAGACACAACCATGTAAACACAGAGACTTATATTGCTTACAAACTGTATGGTCATGGCAGGCTTCTTGCTAACTGTTCTTATAGCTTAAATTAATCCATTTCCATAAATCTATACCTTGCCATGTGGCTCGTGGATTACTGGCATCTTCACATGCTGCTTGTCCTGGTGTTGGCTGGCAGTGACTCCTTCTGCCTTCCTGTTCTTTCTTTTCTCCTCTCTGTTAGTCCCACCTATACTTCCTGCCTAGCCACTGGCCAATCAGTGTTTTATTTATTGACCAATCAGAGCAACACATTTGCCATACAGAACATGTCACAGCACCTCCCCTCTCGTGTGTGTGTGTGTGTGTGTGTGTGTGTGTGTGTGTGTGTGTGTTTGCCTATGTGTATATAATATATATATATATATATATATATATATATATATATATATATATATATATATATATATATATGTAGATATACATGAATATATTCGGAGGCCAGAAGACAGCCTCGGACATCATTCTTTTTAAGGCACAAGACACCATACATAATGTAGTTAAGGCCTTTTCCTAGGACCTGTAGCTCATCAGTTAGACTACACTGCTAGCTTGGGAGGCTGAATGAACTATTTCATGCACTACCTCAGTGCCAGTCTGCACTGATAACTTATATGTGATAACATGTATGCAGCAAAATTCTCAGCTTTTCAAGTGGCTCTGAGAGTCCATCTAGTTTTTTATGTTTTCACAGCAAGTATTTTGCTGAATAAGCACTTGAACAACCCATGAAAAAATGTAAGTGGTAATTTTTATGCTACAAACAGTAAACCATTATTTATGATGTGTGTTTCATATCTATTTTTTCCTTGTTTTAAATTTGATGTGCTTGCTAAGTTGTGCAATCTCTACAATATCCATGAGCTAATACATATAATCTGAAAATTTAATGGTTCACATTGACTTATTTTGTGTGTGTATTTGCATGTGTATGGGCATATATATGGTATGATTCACATGGGAAGGCAAGAGGAGTTGTTTCTTCCCCTTTACCATTTGGGTTTCTGGTGTCTAACACAGATTTCTAGAATTGCAAGCAAGCATCCTTATCTACTGTACTATCTCAAAAAAAAAAACAAAAAACAAATAAAAAACCCTCCATATATGTTACTTTCTATGGAAATGGACTTTGTACCTATAACCACATTAAAGATATCTATATTCTTGGTTTGTGAGTTTTTTTTAATGTGTCCATTTTTATCACAGGATATTACAAACAGATAGCAAACATGTCATGGAAGGAAGCATGAAGACAGAGGAGGTAGTCTTCTCATGATGCTGTACCACTGCTGGTGAATATTGGAGAGAGAACTTATGTTGAAAATACAGTTAACTGTGCAAGCTAATAAAGACAAGGAAATGGGTTCTGTCCTCTTGTATGCACGAAGATTATAACTTGAATTTCCAATGAGTTCGTACATTTATGTTTAAAGTTCTAACTCCATATTAAATTGTTATGGTAAAAATATGAAACTATTTCACAAACATATACATATATATCTATGCATGTGTATTAAAAGAATATGTATATATGTATGAATGCATTTGCATCTTCCCAGAGTTAAGGCATCAAGAGGAAAAACAACAAGGACAAATAATTGTCTTTCCATAGATATACATCCTGTCTTCCTTTCCCTTGCTCTTTAAATGGTAGGGCTGGCTGAGAACATCTCAGTCACATCTGGTTTAATAAAGAAAGGATGGGAACATCATAGTGCACCTAGAATTTCAAAGCATACTGTGTAACAGATGACCAGAGTTAAGCCATGGTTGAATCATTCTGGAATTACATTTAATTACAAATTCTAACAAATGTAATGATAGATAAGAAGAATGTATTCTTGAATAAGGACATCCAAAGAAGGCCTATTAACAACAGTCATAAACTCTTTTCCTTTCAAATTAATGAGAACTGGAGAGATGATGGACTGTTTAAGAGCACTTGCTGTTCTTAAAATGACCTGGCTTCAATTCCCTGCATACACATGTTAATTCACAATCATCTGTAACTCTAGTTCCAGGGGATCTGATGCCCTCTTCTCACTTTTGAGGGGATCAAGATCACGGTATATATGCAGACAAAACACCAGCATATCAAATGAAATAAATCAAATAGTAAAATCATATAAAAATTTAAAAAATAATTTGATATCCTCATTGTTATGTAATTGTGCTGGTTAGATTTGTCAACTTTGCACATGCTGGAATCACCTAGCAATAAGGAATTGCAATTGAAGAATTACTACTTTCAGAGTGTCCTGTAACTCTGTATGTGAGGAACTGTCTTGACCCATGATTGATGCAGAAGGTTCTATGCGGGAGGATATTGACTCAATGTCAAGAGTTGGGAGGCAAACAAATAAGCAGCATTTTCTATGGTTTCTGCTTGAGTTTCTCTTGAGAAATTCCACACTCATCAACTGTTGTCTGAAAGTAGAAGATGAAACAAGCCCTTTCCCCTGAGTTGCCCTTGGTTGTGGTATTCATCATAGCAGAAACAGTAAACTAGAATAGTAACCATAGTCATGTGTTTTTTAAAACTTCCTCTTTTTTCTAAACGGAACTATTTTCTATTTTTCAGTTTTCACATTAGCTTTAGCTTTCCATGAATTTTCATTCCACAGTTATTTGGTATATTTTCAGATATTTTAAAAAGATAGTTTCTGGACTCAATCATGATTGAAAATTGATTTCATGTTATTAAACCCAGACTATGCTCCTGGCTCAGAAGTTTCTAAACAAAGATTTTCTCCCCCAGACTTTCTAAATATTAAGCTATTTTTATTTGAATTTGATAAAGGATACTTTGATATTATTCCAGGACCATTATTGTGATCTAGTTTATAAATTACAAATCTCTTTTGTTTAGTTATATTGTAATTGTCATAGGAATTGTCCTATTTACTTTATTTAATATTGCTGTGATAAGACAGTACCAAGGCAAATATTTAAAAAAAAATGTTGAATTTGCACTTCTGTTTTTAGTGTTAAAGTCCATGATGTCACAGTGAGGGTATAACAACAAAGCACCTGAGATTGTACATCTTGCCCTTCAAGTAGGAGGCACTGAGAGAGACACTGAGAATAGACTGAGTCTTCTGAAGTTCCACCCCCAGTGACATACTTCCTGCAACAAGGCCATACCCTCAACTCTTTTCCAAACAGATCTATACAAAGGAAATCAAGAATTCAAAGAAATGAACTTATGGCGGCTGTTCTCACTACAGAAGTATAGAACTTGATTTACTATGTTCATTGATGTAATATCCAAATCAATGAGTATATGAATTAAAAAATAATATTTTACATCATTAGCAATAGAAATCTGAAGATGTTGGTATTTTTCCAGTATAGAAACTTTCCTCTATTGTTTTTGTGATTCACACTTTGAAATGACAATTTTCATTGATCCTATGTTCATGAGTTCTCAATTTCATCTGAAATACTTTTTATTTGTGAACAATCTATTTGTAAATATTGAATTCTGATAATTTAAATTATATATTTTTTCAACCTTACTTGTATATTTTGTTTTAGTATCATAGATCAAGGCAGTTTATATCAACTGAGGTATTTTTCACTAATTCAAATATCTACTCACCAGTAGATAACTAGTGGGTTATTCCAAATTCAAATCAGTTACTACCTGATTTTTTTTTTTTTTTTGGTTTTTTGAGACAGGGTTTCTCTATGTAGCTTTGCGCCTTTCCTGGAACTCACTTTGTAGCCCAGGCTGGCCTCGAACTCACAGAGATCTGCCTGCCTCTGCCTCCCAAGTGCTGGGATTAAAGGCGTGCGCCACCACCGCCCGGCTCTGATTTTTTTAAACTTGTTATTTATTTATTTGTCATGATATCTACCAATTAGATTGCATAATAATAGGTATTTGCCTGTCTTTGCTGTCCTAAATCTTTAACTGTGCAAATGTCTGCAGGGCAAGTCAACCACAAGCTTGTAAGAAATTCTAATCGTTTTCCACATTCTGTGTATCAGAATTGTCAGACTGTAAAAGAATGTGTTGGAATCCACATGCAGGGTAAACAATTTTATGACCTTCCTAGTCATTTTCTCAAGGATACTTAGTTCTTAAATGTGAGCCTGATTTGTTTCTAACACAGAATGTCCATTGAGTTTATGATAATTTTACAAAAAGTATGATGAATACCTCAAATTTGTTGGCATGTGTTTTCTTATTAGTATGTACATTTTTCTTGTTTGTCTTCAAAGACATAATTATAACTACAATTGACAACTTTATTATATATGTTCATTTCAGAGGTAATTAGAAACGTAAGAGAATCTCATTTATCCAAATGTGAATGCATATAATATGTTACTCTTGCTTAGATTCTGTAAACAAAGCTTAGGAACTTATATAAAATCATGTCCAAACAGCATAGTAGTCAGGTTTTGAAGAGTTACTTCTCTAACACTATTTCAAAGTTGTTTTAATTCAATCCAAACCAAAACAATATTTCTCTTCTTTCAGACTGGACATCAATTGAGCATGCTCTTCACTCTAAAAGTGCAGTTACCTTTTACGGAGGCAGTAAAGTGATTATAATTTGTAAAATGTGTCATCAAGAATACTCTTTGAGACCCACAGCCAGTCATTATGCAAAGAGAGAGTCTAAGTAGGGGGTATCCCTCAGGTCCCTCCCCTCAGAGATCAGGGAACCATGAGGAAGAGGTGAGAAAAGATTTTAGTCAGAAGTGACAGAGGTCACCAAGAGAACGTGACCCACGGTTCACCTAAGCAGGGTTCACGTGGGTTCACAAGACTGGAGCAGCCTGTGTGGGTCTGCAACAGGCCCTCTGCATACATGTTATGGTTGTTAGCTTGGTGTTCTTGTGGGACTCCTAGTGGAAGCCTGTGTATATCTGACTCCTTTTCCTGCCAGAAGACTCTTCCCCTCCTATTGATTGAGTTGGATTGTCCAGCTTGATGTGAGAGCCTGTACCTTGTCTTACTGAATCTTGTTTTGACTTGTTTGGCTGTCATCTCCTGGAGGCTTTCTCTTTTCTGAAGCGGAGACAGAGGTAGGAGGTATTAGGGGGAGAAGGTAGGAAGGGCTGAGAGGTGTGGAGGGAGGGAAAACTGTGTTAGAAATGTGCTTGTATGAGAGAATAATCTATTTAATAAACAATACTATTTAATTTTTGATGAATGTGAATTTTATAATAGGTGATTGGACTACATCTAATATGGATTTGACTACTATAGTAATATGTTGTTTTCTTTTCTATTTTTATTTTAAATTGAAGTTTTTTCAAAGAAATCTTTTTTAATTTCACAACCATTTTGTTCTTTACTTAATTGAAAAAATATGATAAATTTTGATCATGCTTTCCCTTCCTCTAATTTCTCCAGATGCTTCCCACTCTATCTACTCAATTTTATCCTTTTTTCTCTGTGTGAAAACACACAAAAAAGAAAATAAAACAAACAAATAAAAATAAGAAACCACCTACAGCAGCCTCCATCCCCACCCCCGCACTCACAAACCAGAAACCAAAATATTCAAGCAAGAAAAAAATTCACAAATATAACACTGAGTTAATTTTGTGTTGACTAACTAGCCTTGGGCATAGGGCTTGCCCTAGATTGTGGTTGATATACCCAGTGACACTATATGCACACACACAAAAAGATTTTTATTTGTCTGTGGCTGTCAATTGTAGAAAGCTACTTGATTGGGTTGCGAGCCAATGTCTACTCCCTGCCCTTCAGTGCTGTGGTATCCTCTGGCTTAAACCTGTGCTCCTTCTGGGTGTGCTGTCAAGTCTTTTTAAGTTCAGATATGCCTCAGTCTGGTTGTGTCTGGAAGACAGTGTTTCCATGAAGTCATATATAACTTCTGCTCTTAAGTTCTTGCTGCCTCCTCTTCTGCACAGGTGATGTTTCTTAAGAGATACCTGAAAGAATAATGTCTGGGTCATCACCCACACTTATAAAATAATCTTAAAATAAACTAACAGTGAAAATGTTCTGCAACACATCATTTGTGCACTTATACACATTCATATATACATCTACAAATTCTCTCCCTGTCTCTCTCTTCTCTCACACACCTCACAAACACAGATAAACATACATACCCACATATTTGTGTTGATATATACATATATATATGTATATATATATATATATATATATATCCTTTATTTTATTAACATGCAATAAATAGCAGAGAATTTAGTGTAATAATTTCTTCTTGCCCTGGGAGAAAAAAAACATAAAATAATTTTCTCAATACTAGAAAATCTTCTTTTTCCTATGCTGTTAATTTACATAAAAGTAGCAAGTAAAAATGTGAAAGCAGTGTGCAAAGTTCCTTAATTTTCACTTATGATGTGATTTTGTGAGTGGGAAATTTTTCTGTGTAATTACAGGGCAACTTTAAGCAATTGCTTTCATCCAGCTCAAAACCCAAATTCATAATAATATGTGCATGCCTTTGCTGCTCATATTAATGTATTAAATTATGTCCTTCCTCGTCTTAAAGAAACATTAAAATTATCCAGTCAGATTTTACCTTGCTCAAAATATTTTACTTGATTTAGGGTAAAGTGTGTTTATTTCAGTTCAGTCAAATGTTGTGGAATATTAGTTGAAAATGGGCTATATATATATGTAGAATATTTGTTTAATGATGCAAACATGTGTTGCATTCTTTTATGTTGTATTTGTTTTACTCTGTGAAGCTCTGTTATTTTGCCTATCTAAAACATATGCTTAATCTAATAAGATGCTGAATGGCCAATAATTGGCAGGAGAAAGGATAGCCAGGGCTGGCAGGCAGAGAGAATAATCAGGAGGAGAGATCTGGGGAGAGAGATCAAGGAATGAAAGGAAAAGGAAAATGGACACCAGGGGCCAGTCACCCAGCTACACAGCAAGCCATAGAGTAAGAAGTAAGGAAGGTATATAGAATAGAGAAAGACAATATCCTAGAGGCAAATAGTAAATGAGATAACAGAAATAATGTAAATTAAGAAAAGCTGGCAAAAAAGGAGCCAACCTAATGCTGGGCATTTATAAGTAATAAGTCTCCATGTATTCATTTGGGAGCTGGGTGGCAGGTTCCTAAAGAGTAAAGAGCAAAAGAGTGAAAAAATGCCTCTATTTTATTAACACATATCCACCAATGTTGACTTAGAAAGTTATATTATACTCTAGAGAAGGGACTGTGAAGTGGAACTGAGTTCATAGCTTTCTGACACTGTGACAGGATTCCATAAGTTAACAACTTCACCAAGAATAGATATGTTTAACTCACCCTTTCAGAATGTTCAGTCCATAATGAATGGATTCATCTGCCTGGGGCTTAAGATATGGTGGAATGCTTGGGAGGCAAAGCCAGGCGGCTCTCTGTGAGTTTGAGGCCAGCCTGATCTACAGAGTGAGATTCAGGACAGGCACCAAAACTACACAAAGAAACCCTGTCTTGAAAAACAAAACAAAACAAAAAGATATGGCAGAGCATCAAGATCATGAGTACAGACTAGAGATGTATGTTCACTGCACAATGAAGTTAGAGAGAATGTCAAGCCTGTGTCCCCAAATCACTTTGAGGAGCTCGCCAATGACTTAGTGTTTTCCCTTCCCACTGATTAAGATTTCTCCGGCCTTCACCCACTGCAACTGCCTGGTAAACAGCACTTCAACATGCCAATTGAGATGGCTATTTTAGATATCACTATTGAAAAGGAGAGAAGAGTCTCAAGGAAATTTATGACTAGTTGATATGTTTTAGCATGTTTTGTTGGGAGTTAAGGCTGCTAGGTATTTTACATAATTTGTAGAAAGTTACTTAAAATAAGAACTGCCTTCACAATTTATGTTATTTTTCTAATTTCCATATCTTATCTTAATTAATATGAAAGCCTTTTATGTCCAAAATCATCTAAGATTGCAATGTTATATTATGTGCTAAATAATTGAGATTGAGGACTTTTAACTTTAGTGCAATCTTTCAAAGGATCCAGACAAGGTCATTGAGATATCAAACATTAGTGAATAAACAAAAGAATCCAGAGCATAGGCATGAGTCATGGTATTATCACAGAGGTTGAAAAGCACAGTCGTGTTCTTTTAATGTCTCCTAGTCAGAGAAAAAAATATAAATGAAAGGCATAGCTCTTGAATGTGGACAGGTTGGGAGAAATCTTTTATTCTTAAGTACATTTTCCTTAAAGAAGCTAGAGGAGGAAAATGTTCAGTAGTATTCTGTAAATTGAAAGGGTTGGTCTTGCCAGATCTGAAGAATTTCAATTCTAGGATCCAAGGCTTCTCTCACTTTACAGAGCCTTGACCAGTGCAAGTCAAAGAAAAATGAGCAAGGGCGGGCCTCCCCAGTGAGCAAAGGAGATGAGGAAATTTGAAAGGGCATGTGGTTAATATGTTGCCTCTTGGTTTCTGTTAATGCATTTATAGTTTTCGCTATTATCCATTGTTAACTGTTTAGTATTTATTTTCAAGTTCACTAAGAACAATTCTTGTACATGTTAATACTTCTATCATCACAGACCACTTAATATATGTCAAACTATCTAACTCTGTAATATGTTACATTTTTGCTTCGATAGAAGAACCTGGACTGTCTTATTTGTTTTATAATTGAAAAAGAAGAGTTTTGATTGAGAATTTTTCAATTTTAACCTGTGGCAGAGATTGTGTGTATATTCATTGCTATGGGGTACATTCAAGCCCTTGTATTCTGTGGTATTATAGGTGTTTGAGCCTTAAGCTTCACTGCTTGGGATTTTCTTTTCTTTCAACAATCTATTCGTTAGAGAAAGCAAAAGGGAGATTACTTGGTGTAATAGGCAGAACAGCTCCTCAAACTGCCATGCCTTAATCCCTGGAACCTGCAAATAGATAACATTACGGGGAAAATGGGAATCTGTAGATGTAATTTCATTTATAGGCTTGAAAATGGAGAGATGATCCTGGATGATCCAGACAGCTCTAATCTAATCATATTAGCTCCCAGAATCAGAGAAAAATGTCTACACAGAGACAGAAGGGGTGAAGCAGTACAAGTCATAGAATCGTAGCAGGGGAAAGATTTAATGCACCTGGGCTGACTCAAATGCAGGGTCATTTTCTGAGAGTGGGATATATATACGGGTTGTTATTCTCTAAACTCATCAAAATAACACAAGACTTCTGTGCTCCATTTGATGTGTTCAGCCTCTTGAATGACAGGCAACACATCACCCCCTGTCCCCAGAAGGAAAGCCACAGTAACTGATAACAGATTATTATTCTGAGAGAACAAAACATCACAGTCATGTAAGACAAACCATACCTGGCGCTTGATGCTCATAAAATAAAGTTACATTCCCTTAATCTGCTAATTGCAGAAGGGAAAACTTTTATACCAATTAAGAGAGTAATCCTGATATTGTTTTTCTTATTTGGTCTTTTTATTTCAAAGAAATAAGGTAGTAACTATCATCAGATGTTCACACTATTCAAACTCAAGATTTCAGAAAGAATGGAGGCATAGTAGTATGTGATTTTTATCCCATTACTCAGGAGGCAGAGGCAGGTCAAACTCTGAGTTTGAGGCTGCCCTGAACTACATAGAAAGTTTCAGTACAGCCAGAACTATATAATAGAGAAACTCTGTCTCAAAAAAGAATCAGAAAGTAAAAGAATATTTGCTTTGTAATTTTTTTTTTAAATTTTGTTTGGGGACAGAGTCTCTATTTGTAACTCAAGCTAGGCCTCCATTTTCAAGCCTATAAGTGAAATTACATCTACAGATTCCCATTTTCCCTGTAATGTTATCTATTTGTAGGTTTCAGGGATTAACCTATATATTATCGTCATGTAGGTGATATGTGTGATCACCCCACATTTGCATCTACATTGCTGGAATAAGAATCATGAGCCATCCTGCCAGCAACAACAACTATCAACTCATGTACCATGGTTGTGATTGGTTCTTTCAGAGTCATGTGTCTGATGTGAGGCTACATTCCCAGCTCCACCCCACTTCAGCAGAAGCCAGTGTGTCTCCTTTTCACCATCCCAAGTTACTCACTATCAGGATTCCGGATTTATGACCTCTAGAAAAATTTTCTCTTTGTCTTGTATCTAAGACTATTTTGTAATTATTACAGAGCCAGACCTTTGGAAGAACCCTTTAGAGAACAAAAATAAAAAAATATAAACAGAACTACAAAAGGTATGCATAAGTTGTCATAGTTTGGGATATAAGATAATAAAAGTAAGGACAATGAAATATAAATCTAATGCAAAGAAATGTACAAGAGAAGTAATTTAACAAACCAATTAAGTGCTCTCTCTATGGATTGGGTACAGAGAGTGGTGCTGGTGTGCACTTGACCTCTATTCTTTCAGAAGCAGAAAATTATTCAGCAAGCATGAAAATGAATAAGCGAAAATAATACCCTGGAGTGACACAGGGCAAATGCCTTTTGTTATAAACCTATGTTTCACATACAAATGTTCTTAATCACATAGGCATATAATAAATTATATTTTCCACATCTGCTTCTCCACACTGAAATTATGATAGAAAAAAATATAGTTATTTGAAGCTTGGATTATTTTCCTTAAAATTTACATATTCTTGCCATTTAGTCTCTAAAAGAACCGAATATTAAAAAAGAAACATTTCTCAATTTCCCTTATTGTAGGGAAGGGATTAGGAAAGGTATGCTCTGAAGTCAGACTTTATACAAATTAGATTCTTAAATCCTCCTTTCAGGATATTTTTCTAACTTCCCTTGATATTCCTGCACTACAGTATGTGTTAAACTATATCAGCTGGATAGAATGCAATGATTATATCTCTCACTGGTGTGACTATGATAATAATATCTGACATTTGGTATATTCCAAAATGTTATATTTGCATCCTGCTGCCATGTAAATATCCCAAGTGCAATTAATGCCACTCATTGGTATCCTGGTGCCGTTGTGTGAATGTAGCACCAGAAGCTCATTGCTCAGTTTGCCCTTTAATGTCGGGTAAATCAGTATTACTGAGAAAATAGCTTAGATCAAAGAAAGCCTAAACATTCAAGTCAATTAATTCATGAACTTCAATAGTCGGTGGATAGTGACTCTCTAATTTATTTTCAAATGTGACAGTTGAAGCCGAAACTGTGCGGGTTGAGAAAGCTGTACGTGTGAAGCATTCTCTGAAGGAAAACTGATTTTTGATGGCAGCACCAATTGTACAAATTGCACAAACTCATTTGGAAGTACAAGGAAGAGAAATGAACACAGAAAAATAAATGAAAGGAAATACAAATTAAGAAAGGGCTGATAAGGTCAAAAAATTACTCTTTACCAACAAAATAGTTTTATATTTTTATTTTTTGTATATTAGCAGACAAATTATATTATTCATCAAGTGTAGAAAGAACTGAATTAAAATTAATAAGCCATAATGCTCCTTATTTGTTTCCTGTTTTAGAAGTTTAATACAAAAACAATGAAATGGACATTTTCTCTAAATAAAATGGGCATTAGTCTTCCATATTAATGACTACTTTAATGATGGTCATTCTGTGCTGTATTACACAATCTTACAATGAAGGTTATATGACTGTTACTCTTGTGATAATGATATTGGCTTCTCATTTCCAATGTAATTTTCACATGGTTATAGTTAGAAATTGAATCTTTAAAATAATAATAAATAATATTACTTGCATATTTTCAAGCAAATTTACCTCTCTACACATTGGCTGTAACTTAATAAATATCTGGTACAATAAACAATAATAAAAGGTTCTTTTGCCTATAATTCTATGGACTCAATCCTTTGCTACTTGCTTTGGTGTCTTGATGTGGTAACACAGTAAATAAAGGCAAAATTATGTCACAGAGCTAAGCTGTCTTCTTTGTGGTAGGGAAAAAGTATGGAGAGAGCTGCTTTATAGATGCACCCAAAAGCATTTTCAAGAGAACTGAATAGATCTTTCACTATCTGGTTAGCTTTGTTTCTAGGTATTTTTCTTTTTAAGCTGCCATAAATGGGATTATGTTCCTTATTTATTCTTCAGTAAATTCATAATTGATATATAAAAAGACTCTTCACTACAAGGAAAATTTTTGGTTATGATAATTTGCTAAGAAAGTTTGTCGGTTTATGATTGTATACAATCATGTGGTGATTTTTGAAAACTTCCCAGGATAGCACCTGCAAATATGGAAGGTTTATCTACTATTTGTGTTATTTATATGCCCTTTACTCATCTTCCTTTTTCTATTGCTACACACATATTTCCATTCATAAATATAAAAAACATGCATTCTAGCACGCACATGAACACAAATGTATACACATATACACAAATACACATACACTTCTAAATACTTTTAAACAAAATTTAAAACACTTTCTTTGAATAAATCTTCAGTTGATTTTAAGGATAATCTTGCCATTAAACAATTATCCTGTTATTATGTCTAGTTATTACTGGCTTCCACAAGCCACCATCATCAGAGAATGGGTAGAGTGACCTAGGTTCTGGCTTCTCCACATGTTGCTAGGATGGATAACATGACTACTTTGTTATCAAGGAGTGGATGAAAGACAAGAAGAATTCTTCCTTGATAATAAAAACAAAACAAAAGCAAAAAGAAGTAAACACAACAATAGATGTTTCAGGGTTCTCCTTTCTTGTTTTTTCTTTGTTTTGTTTTTGTTTTTGTTTGTTTGTTTGTTTGTTTGTTTTGTTTCCCAGCTTGGCCTTACCACCAGCTTCCTGAATGCTGATGACTGTCAATTGCTGTATTCCTCTTGGCATGTGTTTCCAGGCTGCCTGTCAGCTCACTTTTGTGAAGTTCTTTGAGGAATACCAGTACAATGCAGTTGTTCTTGGTTAGTCATTCTTAGAACTTTTCCTCCACTTCACATCAAATGTTTGTAAATTATTTTATGTATCTAACCCTAACCCCCATTTCAAGATCACAAGCAGCCTTGTTGCAACAAAAGCAAAGAATTCTGGATGCTTCACCGTCAGATCCACTGTGCCTCTTCATTAAACACACTCCTATTACAATATACCCATCACCATTGCAACATCTCATCAAAACACTGAAGAATTTTACGTATTTAGGGGCAAAAAAGAGTAGATAATAGTGATGATTTCTTCGCCGTTTCTCTAGAAATTAAGAAAAGTATTAATGAATCATAAGTAGTATTCTTAAGACAATTTTCACTGATTTCCTTCTCAGGAACAGCTAGCTAATAAATATGTTTTAGTAGGAAAGTTGATGTAGATTATGTGGGTCTGGCAAATGGAATAGGACCATATGGAGCAAAGTATCTTCTCTGCAACTTTGAATTATTTTTACAAAGTAGCTAACCATTCTGCATGTTCTTATGACAGGAATAGTAGGAGGGGTGTCTCAGTCACAGTCCCACACATACCCTCTGCTTAGAGTGAGAGTGGATGGGAAGGTGGAAAAGAAAATGTAAGGAGACCCATAGGGAGGCAATGGCAACAGTCCCAGGAGGTAGGAGGGGGGCTTAAAAAAACTGTCACACACTGAAAAGAGAGAAGATTGCATGGATGCAGTGATAGAATTTACAGTGCATGGTGATTTGATTTTATAAAAGGAAAGGTGGGGAAGATTTTAAATTCTCAAGAGTATTTTTAATGAAAAGGATGGGTCAATGACTAGAATGTAAAGTAATTCAAACTCTGAAGTAATGAGGAATTAACTTTTTACTGGGAGTAGAAATCAAAGAAAGGATATACAGAATTAATTATTGTGAATTTCTACTCAGGAAATGTATCTGAGGAAGACATTTGACACTAGATTGAAGTTACATCATGAATGAGGGTTTGCTTTAGGTTTGGATAAAAAAGCAAATTAGAGAATAGGATGGAAGTAGTTGACATTATAAGCAAAGTAAAGACAAGTGTCTTAGTTTAGGTTTTCATTGCTGGGAATAGACACCATGACTGGTGACATATTGTGTACCTAATAAACTTATCTGGGGATCAGAGGACAGAGCCAGCCACTAGATTAGACATAGAAATCAGGCAGTGGTGGCTCATACCCTTAATCCTATCACTCAGGAGGCAGAGATCTGTCTGGATCTCTGTGAGTCCAAGGCCACACTGGGAACAGAGCCAGGCCTGGTGGCACACACCTTTAATCCTAGGAAGTGACATGGCTGGGTGGAGAATGGAATACAAGAAGACAGGAACTACGCAGCAGTTCAACTAAGACCCTCAGGGGTGAGGACTCAGAGGCTTTCAGTCTGAGAATTCAAAGAAACATGTTAGGCTGAGGAGTTGGTGAGGTGAGGTTGGCTGTGACTTGTTCCACTTCTCTGATCTTTCAGCTTTTACCCCAATATCTGGCTCTGTTTTTTTTATTCTAAGTCCTTTTAAGATTTGTGTTATACCATGACCATGGCAGCTCCTCTTATAAATAAAAACATTTAATTGAGGGAGCTCCTTTACAGTTTCAGAAGTTCAGTTCATTATTATGATGGTGAGGAGCATGGCAGTGTGCAGGCAGACATGGTGCTAGAACGGAAAGTCCTGCATCTTAACTCAGAGACAACAGGATGTAGACTTTCTGTCACACAAAGTGAAACTTGAGAAAAGAGACTTCAAAGTCTGCCCAATAGAGGCACGCTTCCTCTAACAAGACCATACCAACTCTAAAAAGACCATACCTCTGAATAGTGGAACTCCCTTTGGGGGCCATTTTCTTTCAAATCACTAAACAGGAAAAGTCACTCTTGAGAATACGTGAATGGCTGTTCAAGAAGACAATCTTCAATTGAGAATTTTCCATAGCAGAATCACAAATGGATAAGAAATATTTAAAGAAACATTAAACATCCTTAGCCATCAGGAAAATATAAATTAAACTACTTTGACCTTCCATCCTACACATATCAGAATAGCTAACATGCTGGTGATGATGTGGAGCAAGGGGAAAATTCCTCCATTGCTGTTGGGAGTACAAAATTGCACAGTCACTATGGAAATCAGTATGACAGTTCCTCAGTAAATTAGGAATCTATTTATCTCCAGACTCAGCTAAAGCACTCTTGGGTACATACCCAAAGGATGCTCAGTCACATCCTACCACAAATATACTTGCTCAACTATATTCACAGTGGCTTTATTAATAATAGCCAGGAACTGGAAACAACCTAGATGTCCCTCAACTGAAGAAAGGATAAAGAAAATGTGGTACATTTTAACATAACTGAAGTATTGCGCAGCTGTTAAAAAATGATAACAAAATTTGCAGGCAAATTAATCAAACTAGAAAAAATAATCCTGAGTCAGGTAACCCAGACCCAAAAGGACAAATATTGTATGTCCTCACTTGTAACTGGATAGTAGCTACTAAGTCAATGATAAACATCTACTATCCTTGAACTCAGAGAGGTTAGGTAAAGCAGAGGGCTCTAAGGTAGACACATGGACTTCCATAAGAGAAGAAATAGAATGAATTTTGCAGGGGTCTGTGGGAAGGTTGGGATTGGACCTGGAGAAATCAAGTGTGTTGTGTGTGTGTGTGGGGGGGGGTGTAGTCAGACTTTCTTTTGACTGCTAGCTCCCAAATAAGGAAACATTTTATTATTTATTGTGGAAGTTTGGCCTTAGCTTAGGCTGGTTATTAACTAGTACTTATAATTTAAATTAGCCAGTTTATAATCATCTATATTCTGCCCTGTGGCTCATTACTTCTCCTCAGTACCATATGACCAACTTCCTCTGTATCTGACTGGCAAATCCTCCACCTCTCAGACTCCTTTCTAGAGTTCTTATCTCTGCCCAGAAGTCACACCTATCCTCTCCTGTGTAGCTAATGGAAGTTCAGCTATCTGTTAAACCAATCAGGTGTTTTAGGCAGGTGAGTTAAAACAGAGGAATCTTCACACAGTGTATAAAAAGATGGTCCCAACCCCCTTTTAGTCCAATAAAAAGCTCTTTCTCTAACATCTCTAAATTATATACAATAAAACAATTATTAGGTTAGAATTATCTTCACAATGTTCAGCTCATTTGTATTTGGAAACTGGAGAAAGTACTCTATTATCTATCCCTATCCTGGTGAATTTTGTACCTAAATCATTTTCTATCACAACTTGTATTACCAACATAAAAACATCTTTTTAGACCTTAAACAATTTTCTTACATAAACTACTCAAGCTTTTATGTCTCTCAACTTTTATAAACTTTATATCTATTTCATGAGTTTATTTTTTTTTCAATTTTGTAACAAAGAAAACTGTAAAACTATAATTATCCAGTTTTCATCCCCATCAGAGACTTGAGAAGGATAAAAAATATTACCTGAGTAAACAGGAAGAGCAGAGCAAACAAACATCTTCCAAAACTGTAAAAATGACAAAGACAGCTGCCTGCCAGGACAGTCACCCAAGTTTCCTCTGCAATGATGAAGAGTCCATCTTTGGCTTACAGGCCTAGAATATCTAACAGACTTTTCTCTGAATCAAGAATTTTGAAGGACAGTTCTATCTTATCTTAACAAAGTTCAACAGTCAGCAGTCAAATGCCTTTGTGAGCTGCTGGTCACATTTGGACAACATACTATCAGCAGTCCAGGCAAAGGCAGTTTATTGCTACATTTAAAACAAACTTTATATGGAGATTCTTCATATTATGCTGATCAATTTCTCTGAAGTAGATTAGTAGATGTATCACACTGTCCTGAAAGCATTATGTTATTAAAACATTATGAATGCCACATTTTGTAGATTTCTGAAGTGTTTGAAGACCACCTATCTATCTAAACTATATCTCTCTTTAACCATGAAAACACCTAATTACAACTTTGATTGCTGTAGATGAGTAACTACTAAACTGTATTTTTTTTTAAGTTGCACTTTAAAAATATTCTTTTTTTTCTTTTGTCTTCCTTTTATTTTATTTTTTTATTTTATAATTAACTTAATTTCACATATCAGCCATGGATTCCCCCATCCTCCCCTCCCCCCAGCTTTTCCCCAGCCAGCCACCCCCATTCCCACCTTCTCCAAGGCAAGGTCTCCCCTCGGGAGTCAGTCCGACCTGGTAGACTCAGCCGAGGCAGGTCCAGTCCCTTCATCCCTACACCAAGACCGAGCAAAGTGTCTCAGCACAGGATTGGAAAAAGCACAGGGACAAATAGCCAAACTAGTGGAAAGGCATGAACTGTGAACCAATGGCTGAGGAGCTCCCATGAAACTGGACCAGGCCCTCTGGATAAGAGAGACAGTTGATTAACTTGAATTGTTTGGAAGGCCCCCAGACAGTGGAGCCGGGACCTGTCCTTGGTGCATGGGCTGGGTTTTTTTTTTTTTTGTTGTTGTTGTTGTTGTTGTTGTTTTTTTTTTCTTTCTTTCTTTCTTTCTTTTTCTTTCATTTTTCTTTGTTAAGAAATTTTCTACTCACTCCACACACTATCCGCAGATTCCCCCCTCATCCCTCCTCCCACCCCCAGCCCTCTTTCCCAAGCCACCAAACATCACCACATCCTCCAAATGAGGTCTCCCATGGGGTGTCAGCAGAGCCCAGCACTCTGAGCCTAGGCTGTGCAAGGTGTCACACCACAGGCACCGGGTTCCAGAAGCCTGCCCATAGACCAAGGACAGACCCTGATCCCCCTGCCTGGGTGCCCCCCAAACAGTTCAAGCCAAACAACCTTCTTCCATATCCAGAGGAAGAGGCAGTGTACTGGGAAGGCTCTCAGGAATCCACAAGGTTGACCCCACCTTGTTCTGCTGGCAGTGGTCCAGAGGGTGCCTGGACCGGTCTACTCTAGTGATTAGCCTAGCAAATAACCTAACTGCCATGGGCTGGCTTTTTGAATCTGGGGCCTAAACTACATTTCTTAATGATCATAAACTGTTTGTAATAATAGCTTTCAAGAACTAAAAACTTATGTTACATTTTTAAATGAACTACATAGGCACAATACCTTAAACAATAGTAGAAACCTATGTACAGTATATAACTAAATTATCCTTAAATTTGTATCAATATACAAAAATTCATACCAATGTAAAATATTCGAGACTAATAGTTCCTTTTTAGTTAAAAAGTAGATTCACTAATCTACCTTTTTATCATATCGTTCCAATATCACCCTTTTATTCTTCTTTTTCTTTCTTTCCTTTTTTTATGCTAGATAGTAGAGAAAGAAAATAGAGAAAAGAAAAAGAAAGAAATCCCTTAATCTAACCTTCTTTATTTAGTTTCCTCCCTGAGCATGACCAATATCAACTTGCAACTAATCCCCCTAAATGATGACAGCCATTCATAACCTAAAGAATGTCACCAAACCATACATCCTATGTCTTAGAATGTGGGCCTCATGTTCTTATACTTACTTCCTGTGGTCTGGGGGTAATGGCATCTTCAGGATACCCTGAAAAATTTGGGACAATGGTCAAGTCCTGAGACAGCTAGCTGTATCATTTGTTGCCCAGTCTCTTTGTAATAGCAAAGTACAGGGCTTATCTGAAATCATTTCTGGAGTACTCTGTGAGGCTGGAGCATCTTAGAAGTTGTCCTGAGCATTTTTTTAAGGAAGTAGCAACAGAGGCATTCAGAGAGACTGGATCACATGGGCTTCTTGATTGGTCTTCATTGGTGTTAGATCCTTTTGTTCTGAAAATACACAAACATTTAAAGGTAACAAACATGTCTGCATTAACACAAGTATGAATGTACAATGTGCACTAATCAGCTAAAGATAATTCTCTGATTTATGTTTAAGCAGGTAAAAGGCACAGATCAACTTTATATGTCTGTTTGGATTGCATAAACAAACTATAATATGAATCTCCATCCATGTCAAATGAAAGGATGGCATTTAACCATAAGTCATGAGGACTCTGTAGCCAATAAGATTTATCATGTCTTAATCAGTTTCAGAGATGTTCCCATGTAGAGGGATCAGCATATACATCACCTGTCTTGTGATTTTGTTTTTGTTTGTTTCTTTATTCATGTTTGTGGGCAAGATTTTCAGGAAGTCCCCCTTCTCCCCTGATCAAATCTGATCTTTAGTAATTTTGAAGGAATCCATAGCTTTTGATTTCTTCTGGAAACAAAGGCATTTGGGATTTTTGGGGGGCAGCCAACCTGCTCCCAAATAAAGACACAGAGGCTTATCAATAATTATGAATGATTGCCCTTAACTTAGGCTTGTCCCACTCACTCTTTCCACTTAATTTAACCTGTTTCTACTCATCTATACTTTGCCTAAGGACTTTCCATCTTTCTTTTCATTCTGTATGTTCAGTTTTTCTGCTCTCTTTGTGTCTAGATGCCTGGCCAGTGGCATCTCCCTGGCATCTATTTTCTTTTTCCCCCAAGCTTAAATTCCTCCTATTACTTACTCTCTCTGCCCAGAAGTCCCACCTATACCTCCTCTCTCACTATTTTCCATTAAGCTTTTTATTAGACCAATCAGGAGACTTAGGCAGGCAAGGTAAAACAACACATCTTTACATAAACAAATTCAACACATCTTTTCATAGTTAAACAAATATATAATACACCTTTATATAGTTAAACAAGTACACCACACCTTTGCATAGTTAAACAAATATCCTGCAACACAAAACTTCTCCCCCAATAAAACATATTTCCTGACTACCATTCTGAAGTTAAGATATCTTTAAAATATATAGCCCAATTTTATTTTGTAGTTATTTCAACAATCCAATGTCTCTCAGTAGATGTTGATTTGTGCTCACTACATTTAAAAAGAATTAAAGTTAATAAAGCATTATATCGGGTCCAAACACCTTATGGTATGGTAT
Organism: Peromyscus maniculatus bairdii; assembly: GCF_049852395.1. Classification (NCBI taxonomy): domain Eukaryota; kingdom Metazoa; phylum Chordata; class Mammalia; order Rodentia; family Cricetidae; genus Peromyscus; species Peromyscus maniculatus. The sequence continues at coordinate 29,630,396 of NC_134857.1, read as the reverse complement.
TTCCCAGCTTTACATGGCTTATTCTTTTACATAATTTTACTCTCTCTTTAAGAACTTCAGCCAGCTTTCAGGATCCTATTAACTATAGTCAGATACTTTGTTCACCCCTGATAAATTGGGGAGGGCCTTCGCCCTGCTTCAACTGAATGTACCAGGTTTAGCTGTCCCCCAGAGAGAACTCACCCTGTTGGGGGAGGGGATGAGCAGGGGAGTAGAGGTGGGGGAAGTGGGAGGAGAGACAAATGGGGGATCTGTGTTTGGTATGTGAAATGAATAAAAAAAAAAACCTTAACTTTATAATTTTAAAACTACTTTTTTTCTATGACTATCTATGCCCATTTTCTTTTCTTTCTTTGGCACCTAAGCACATTTTCAAGCAGACTGTAGCAGTTAAGAGGTTTTCTCAGTCTGGAATTGCTTATTGTATGGATGACTGAATGCATTAAAGGGTCAGGCCACCTGCCATGACCAACCCTTGGTGAGCACTCAGAAGCCTGCCAGAGACTGGGGTGCTAGGGAGCCATGTCAGACTCTGTATCCATATCCATGCCTGGAAGTTTTATTACCTTCTCAGATCCTTTGCTTGGATATACATGCCTCTTCATTGGACATCAGATGTAGCAGGTCTTTCTTTGACCTGCCATCTCCTGAATAATGACACAGAGATCTTTTATTAATTATGAAAGCTGAGACTTAGCTTAGGCTTTTCCCAACTAGTTCTTAAACTTAAATCAATTTTTTAATATTATTTCTATCTCTGCCACATGGCTTTTTACCTCTCCTCAGTACCATACTTCCAATTTCTTCCAGGTCTGATTGGCGAAAAAATAGAAAAAGGAAAACAAATCAATGAAATGTTTCCACGATTCCTGATGATATTCTGCTATACTCACAGATTGATATCTTACCCAGTCACCCTTAAAAAGGCTTTTTCCAGCAGCAGATGTGAATGGGTACAGAGATTCACAATCAGACATTATGCAAAGAGAGAATCTAAACTGGAGGTCTTCATCTGATCTCTCCATGAGGAGATCAGGGGAATCTTATGGAAGAAGGGAAGGAAAGATTGTGATTGTAGGAGTCAGAGAAGATGGAGGTCACCAGGATGAGATGGCCCACTGAATCAACAAAGCAGGGCTCACATGGGCTCAGAGATGACAAGCTCAAGGCTTGCTTGGGTCTGCACCAGGACTTCTAAATATATGTTATGGCTATTGGCTTGGTGTTTTTGTGGGACTCCTAACAGTGGGAACAGATATCTGACTCTTTTGTTCACTTTTGGGACTCTTTTTCTCCTTTGGGTAGTCCTGTCCAGCCTCGATATGAGGGCTTTTGCCTTGTCCTATTGTATCGTGTTTTGTCTTGCTTGGTTGTCTTCTTTTGGAGGCCTGAACTTTTCTAATAGGGAGACAAGAGGAGAAGTAGATCTAGAGGAAAGAGGAGGCAGGGGAGAGAGCTGGATGGAGTGGGGGCGGGAGTAATGTAGGTCAGAATGTATTGTATGAGAGAAGAAACACTTTTCAATTAAAAACACAACAAAGTCTTCATCTTTTAACTAAAGATCCATAATAGGTGTGGGTGCCATTTGATAACCCTGTAGGCAAGGAAAAGCCAAACAAACAAACAAGCATACACATGTGAGAATGTCAATGTCCCAATTATCTCCTGGCAATAGGAAGACACAGCTGTCTGAATGGCAGTTACTTTTCATCCAGTTGTGAGCATGCACCTGTCTAAGAATATGCATATTTATTGGAAAATGTGTATGAAAAAAAGAATATATTAGGAACAGAATTCAACGAAGACCTGGAACTCTAACAGAATATGATAGACCTGTCATCTCAAGCATCTCACAACTGACAGCTTTAGAAGCCATGCTGAGCAAGCAGTTATGATCTAGCCTTGTCAAAAAGTTGGAAGAAGAAAACATGGTTTGGGATTCTAATTTTATTGATTAAGACATTGGTCATATTGTGGATTTATAAACTTTTCCCCTTCAGGGTATTCTGCTTCTAAAAATTATATTTTAAGTATTTATAACTCAGTTTTATCGACCATTATTAAATTAAAATTCATGAAGACAGTGTTCTGTCTTTAAGTGCTTCGAGGTCTCTGGTTCCCTTGGTCAAACACTGTCAGATCCTATAGTTCCCCCAATATTGGATTGCTAATTGGATATGAATTCTGGACCTCAGACAATCAGTCCTGAATGTCCCAGTCTCTACAATGTCTATGCATATTTACAATACTTTCTTACAATGTGTTTCTTCACATTAATGATCTTCAAACTGGTGAGTCCTACAATAAGCAAACTCCATACTAAAGAAAAACCTCATCTTCTGTTTCAGACCACAGAAGACCTATGGAACCCAATACATTGTGTAATGTCACATATAGTCCTGGCTGTCCTCAAAATCACAATACAGCTAAGAAGAGCCATGGTGTACTGTTCTTCCCATCTCTGGTTTCCTGGTCCTGAGATTATACATGAGTGTTACACTACCTGACTCCAAATATATTTTAAATTATCAATTATATGTAAAGGATGTGCATATATCTACCACTTATTTCCTTACAAAATTAGCAACGAATATGTTTGTTGCTAATTTTATGTAATTATTAATCACAATTATATAAAAGACTACTTCTTTTTTCATGTAATACCTCTGAAAAACATATAAATAATACAGGAACCATCAGGATTATATAACAAGTTCCTATCTCAAATCCCATCCTGACAAAATATCAAATATGAATGGAAGTAAAATACTGTAAAATATCACATAAGTACAATAAAAAGATGAATCTTCAGTATTCTATTTTAATACAAAGAAATATAAGTGTGGTATGCAGTGATTTATCTTAAAATGTGGTTAAGTAAGTTTAATATTTTGTAGAATTAAATTCTTGGCTCTGGAACCCTGAAAAGAAAAGAAGTCTGAGAACTGTCTTAGGCGCTAAATACATTTTAAAACTAAGAATGGGGAAGGAGGTTAGGTCGAGGTGGAAGACAAAGAAAGAAAGAGACAATTTTAAAGTTGACAGGCTTTATATGCCCTGGATATAGGAACTATGTTAGGCTGTCAGAGTTATTAGAAAAATTGGATGGGGCGCCAACTTTGTAAAATTATATATTAGCATGTAAGTGCAGGAGTTTTTCCTCATAATTCTACAAAGAGACACATTTGGAATGAAGCAGGGATTATAGTTTAATTTAGAAAGCATTTGTAGGAGTAATTTTTAGGAGACTTAAAACCAGTTATCTTATTTTCTATACAAAAGTGTTCTTGCTGAGCTAAGGAAGCTTTGGAGGCAGTAATTAGCTTTCCTTCTAAAACTGTGTTGTATTTCCTTAACCTGGTGATTCTGCTACTCACAAATGACTATTGAAGTCTGTCAGGCTTGTTCTTTACAGAAGATGAATATTTTCCTAGAAACATGTAAGTAATTTTTTCAATTTGAAGCAATTTGTGAATGATGAGATGGCAGCCTATCATTCTTTGATGTTGTCAATGACATAAAGGAAAATCCAGCAAAAGACCAAGACTAAGTGATACCACTCTGTATCCCCATAACAAGCGCTTGTCACATTTGGTATATAGACTGTATGAACACTGTCTCTCAATGGTCTTACTCACTGTATTTTTCATTAACAAAACTCTATTTTTCCTTGTTTTTCAAAACTATTAATTAAAACAATAAGCAATTCCATAATCCAGGAAAATCAGAATGAGTTTAATTTGCTCAATTAGTTACCAGTCAAGAAAAAAAAAATGAGTATATCTAGACATCATGTTAACTGTTTTATTTTATGAACCAAGTACATATGATAACACAATATTTATTTCATTAAGTATACCAATAAAATGATATGAGCTTTCTCATCACTAAATGTGGGTTGTTTTTTTTTAACTTTTTTTGAAAAGATTCAATCAATTCTCATAGCAGTCATGTGAAGGATGATTTGTTGATGCTCCCTGGACAAAGGTAAAGGCTTAACTTCATACAGTTTCACAGTGATGTAGAAATGTGGTAAGAGCCACAGCTGTGGAGAAAGTACACTGATCTAAAGGCTTTGTTTCTAAACTTAGAAGCATAAAAGACATTTAAGAAGTGGAAGAGATAACTCTGGAGGTAAAGATCCCACAGAGGGATCTTTGTGTGACGTTGCTCTCACAGAGGACTTGAGTGACATTCTTCTTTGTGTTTATACCTTATTTTACTTGATATGATAAATGATCTGCAGTTGTATCCTGTTCCCAGCAGATAATATAATTTCATTTTAATATATTGCTGACAAAAGACCATGAACTATGTATGTACATATTTACAGATTAGGTATATAGATATGTGATAGATTGATGATAGGTAGATAATAGATAGGTAGATAGATAGATTGATAGGTAGATGATAGATAGATAGATAGATAGATAGATAGATAGATAGATAGATAGATAGATAGATAGATAGATGAAAGATATATCAATATCATGTTTCCTTTCCATACATCTCTACGTGAATGGAGTCTTTGAATGATTCAATAATCTGACTGCCCTGTAGTATGTCATTACCCATTAATGTAAAGCTGTGTCTTTGGTACACACACACACACACTCTCTCTCTCTTTTTCTATAGCTATATTACCAGAAATGGACCCTACATCACTTACAAAATGCTCCTAAAATTGAAAAAAAAATTATCTAACTAGGCTAAAATCTATTCTTGAGTAAAAGTAGTGTTATAATTCTCAAACTCTTTGAGCACTGAATATCAAATATCGATTCCTTGTTTTGAATCCTGACACCACTGTTAGCAAAATCTCTGAGATTTGCCTTCACTCTGTTAGGTGGCTGATATCTGTTGGAGGTTTCATCCCTATTTACCATAAGCCTTATATCTGCAACAAGACCCCAGCACCTCAGCCTAAAGGAAGTGAACTGCAATAAGGAGACATAGGCTTGGGTAGAGGTTGAAACCCTTTTAAAGGAAGTATCTCTTTTCTAGACACTGAACAAGATCATTCTTCTTCAGTTTCATCCATGGCTCTCAGAAACATGGAAGACATTATTACTAACTTGTTTTCTGGACCTACTCACAAATGTTTCTTTACCATTGTGTTCCTTCACATAACAATAGTTTTTTTTTTATCTTCTATGACTTTATTATTATAAAAGAGCAAAATTGCCTACAAATGATTCTTTCTTAAAACAAAGAACAAATATTCCTTCCAGTTTAATGCATCTGGAAGGGGAATTTTTCACTTGAGAGAATTTTTTTTCATATTTTTTTGCATGTAGATTTCACACATCCAGACTTATTCTCTTCTTTACTAACAAATTCAGTATGTATTTAAGGGTTGGAAATGGATACATCTCTTTAGTTTTTGTTCTAAAATTTAAAATTTATAAAAATTTTTTGAAAGTTAAAGCAAAGATCAATTCAACATTGCTTCTTGGCAATCACAGATAAATTCAATTCCAAGCACACTAATATATATACATATTCCTTACAATACCACGATTATCTACATATGGAGAAATTTCTTTTCAGTTCTTTGAGGTTAATCATAATACCCTGTGAGAACACGGCTGCCCATTAATCCAGTTCTGTCTATACAGTCAGGACAAAACACTCTTCTACTCTAACCTGTTCTTTCCTATATTAAGAAAACTACCCACCCACATTTTAGTCCCACCATACTTTCCATACATGAAGGGTATGTGGCTGATTAGGTTACAGACAGCACTTCATGCAAAAGTAACAGTTTGGAAAACAAGAGGGAACATTATATTACATTGTAGCTTCATGGAATGTGATTGCAAAGTGGTAAGAGATGTCCCTTTCAAATCTCAACAGATGATGTTCTTAGTAGTGCTTCCTTATGCTGCGTGTGCTCAAACAGAAATAGGTTGATGTAGAAATTTTTTTAAAATGTGAAAATGGTTTAAATAAAAAACTTTGTTTCCATTTGCTATGTCCAATGTAATGGCCTCACTATCCATTTTCAGTCTTTGGGAACCCCAATCATTGATCAGAGAACATAGTTCCACTCTGAATTGGAACCAAGAACAGTCTCTAGTAAAAAAATGGACTGAAATACTCCAAATTCTGCAAAGTATTCTAACTTCTCAGAGTCTTTTGTGAAATCTTTGCATTTTAGTCTTTTATGACTGTCTAGGAAGAGAGGGAAAGCAGGACAAATAAAATTCTTTATATTAGTAATGTGATACATATGTTATTCTTTTTGTTATTGGTGAGGAAATAAAGACTGTTATTAAAATTATATTTCTCCTTTTGAAAAATGAGTCTTGGCCGGGCGGTGGTGGCGCACGCCTTTAATCCCAGCACTTGGGAGGCAGAGGCAGGTGAATCTCTGTGAGTTCGAGGCCAGCCTGGGCTACCAAGTGAGTTCCAGGAAAGGCGCAAAGCTACGCAGAGAAACCCTGTCTTGAAAAACCAAAAAAAAAAAAAAAAAAAAAAAAAAAAAAAAAGAAAAAGAAAAATGAGTCTTAAAAGAATCTGTATGTATTTCTCTTGATGTTCATACCTAGTGCTTAAATCTATATATTCTAGGTTTTCAGTAAATAATTATAAAATACCCAAAAAGAAACTTCACTAACAACTTAGAAATATGTCATTGGTTCTAAGTGATTTTATTATACACCGGAATTTTACCATTTGTTGTTGTTTTGTACATTTTTATATTTATATTTCATGGCAAAAATATTAATTAAATTTAAAAACTTAAACTTCTAAAAGTATAAGTTGTTCGGGATGCTGTAGAAAGCACTGTCCCCAGTAAATAGCTCTAGGGACTTTGTTCTTTATGTCCAGTATTCCAGGTTTTCCCTTCTGTAGCCTCTTTCTCTTGCAAAATCTAGTTCTATGAAACAAAAGTAAAAATTGGTAAACTTGCCTGAGATGTCCATGATTCCTGAGTATCTCAGCTTTGTCTTGTAGAATGTATTTTCATGGTTGCTGGCCAAGAAACAGAAATATGTGTAATATGTACATGTATATATTAGATGAAAGAATATTCAAGAGTAATACTTGGAGTGAGACAGGGATGAAATTTTAAAATAAGCCATTCAAAGTAAAAAAAAAAAAGTCACCAGAAAGCATAGTACCCTGAAGTATACTTTATTTTGCGATGCTTTGCACACAATCATCTTTACACAAGAAAGTACATGTTCAGTGATTTCTGCCATGATGTGAAAAGATACGTATATCAATGTTATCTTTGCAATCATGTATTAATTCAGAACAGTATGTACATATAGAGCATGAAGGAATCCTAGACTAAGGCTGGATATTCATGTGGAAGTAGAAAGCTTTATCAGTAATTTCTCTATAAATGTAAAAAATGGATTAGGAATTGCAGAAGAAGGAAGAATTTCTGATGAAAAATATGATAATTTCCTATTGAGAAATATAGTCTTTCTAATTTTTCTTAATGAATATTTTATAGCATGTCCAACAAATGTTTCTACAACATAAAATGCCTGTCATAAATCATTACAGATAGAAGAATTTTCTGCTCATTTTTGCCTTTTTATACCTTAATTAATTAAAATGTAAGTATGTATCATATTTATTCACTGCTTCTGGTTCTAGGGATGCAATTCAAGGCTTCGTCTATGCTAAGCAAGTGCTTTCCTGAGTTCTAGCCCCAACCTGTTGGTTCTAGTTATAACAAACTGCAGCAACTCAGTGTTATTCACATTTTTGAACTTACATCAGTGTATTAGCCAGGGTATTACTGTTGAGGTAAATAAAAGAATAAATGAATTTTATACTGTAAAATACTAAATAAACAAAAGAAGAATACATATTTTAAAATCTCCAGATTAGTCTGATGTTATTATACCAAAACTGGCTCACCCTGTTTACTATTTTTTTAGCTTAAAAGTCCTCTTTGTTGTTGTTTTGTTTTGTTTTTTACTCAAAATCTTTACATTCAGAAACAGAGGTCTGGAAAAATCTATATAGCTTATCTATATTACAATGTAAACAAAATAGAGATACATATCTTGTTTATTTTTCTTTGCTAAAACTCAATGCATCTATATCAGAAACCTTGTGTAAATACCAAAGTAGGTGAAGCTTAAGTCACAAAGCAGAAAAATGCACTTCTTGTTGGGGGGATTTTATTTCAGAATTTGTAAAGATAAATATGCCCCCAGGAACTTGCTCCTTTGGCTGGCATTCATAAACTAAAATGCATTAAGGAAACTTCAGATTGTACACACAGGATAACTGCAAGATCTCAGTGCTGCTATTAGGCTTGTGTGTTTTTCCCCTTTGATCATGTGTTATGCACTTTAGTGAATGGGATAAGTTATAGCCTCCCTCACTAGTAACCTTTGAAATCTGTGTAGCACATGTAGAATCAGGGCTTGGGTTTTAATGAACTAGAAACCTCTCTGACAAGCTTTACTGTGAATAAAGTTGTATCTTGTTTTAAAATAGAGAGATCAAAAGGTAGCATTTTATATACGTCCCCTCCCCTGCTTTGATGATCAGTATAGCTTTGCAAGAGCTTTTCTGTGGATGTGGAACAGCAGATGGTCTGCTCCAGAGAAAGGCCAGTAGTGATAAAAATACAGTCAGCTTGGACAGAAAGAGATTTTAGCTTATATTCCTTCCTAGAAAATTGTCTATAGCAGCATATCCAACAAAACTACTCACATGATTCATGCATGTTCTATAGACCTTTATTACATCAATGACCATCGATCTCTAATTTATTTCAGCACATTTGTTCAAATATTTAAAAAGCTGTGTCAACTGTCATATAAGATTCAATGAGTTTATATCGTGATTATAGATTATTTTCCAAAGGAAAATGTTTACTAGAAAATATATATGAGCAATATATTTTTATGAAGAACACAAACTTCCGTGTACACATTGCACATACATTGTGTGTTTGTGTGTGTGTATTTCTATGGTAAGATTTTAAATAAAAAAAAAATAAGGGGCCAGGCATAGTGGCTCACACCTTTAGTCCGGAGCACACTACTTCCTAGTGGCAAGTAGATCTCTGAGTTCAAGGTCAGCCTGGTCTACATACTGAGTTCTAGATAACCAGCACTATGTAGGAAGACCCTGTGTCTCAGAAAAAAATGAAGGGGCAATATTTTCTAATGTACATCTAAGAGTGAAAAACAAGGCAGAGAGGAAGGAAATTGCATGTGGTTATATTTGGGAATAAATACATACGGTGGCTAAATAAGTTAATAATTATCTTTAAACAGAAAACAAATTTCAAAACTTCCCTCAATAAAGCTGTCTAGTATCTCCAGACTTTTGGAGAGTGATCACCACTGAAAGTCCCAATGTTGGATGTGTCAACTCCTAGAGCTGCCGAGAGAAGTTTCTTCCACTGTCATGGTCAAGCCCTTCTAAAGAAGACCATAATGAACTGGTTATCAGGATCATGTTCCAAGTCCTAGCTTTCTGTCTAACACACAGCCGTTGTTGACTGTTTTTGTCTCAGAGTTGTCTTTAGAACTACCTGAGTAACACAGGATGAATCAACTTCCCCTGGATGATTTCCTCATTCAGCTTCTCCTAGGCAATATACTCATTCAACGTATCTTGTGCTGTCCTCCTCCCTGCCTTTCCAAGAATACAGTTCCAGAAGAAACAGTATGAAATGATATGTATCTCTATCAGCTTTACAACAGAACAGATGCATAAGAATGACATATTTTTTATGTTAGAACTGGTTGCTATGTGATTTTAGTAAAAGAAGAATTCTGTTTTTCATTCATATTCACAAAACTTTAAGTTAGAGATATACTGAAATTATTCTACTCCTTTGTATCTGTTCCTCAATTCTGTATGATAGGTCTCTGGATCAAACAATTCATGATGATACTTTGAGGGATCTCATTGCTCTGTTTTTTCTCAATGGCTCCTAATTCAGATTGCTTACCTTAATTAGTTGTCCTTGTCTTTGTTAGCTTTAAAATGTATTAAAGTGACTTTAGGAAAATATTTTATTGTTTCTTTTTAATCTTTACTCTTGATATGTCTTGTTTTAGGTCACATCTTGGCTATATATAAAACTAATAGGTGTAATAAATTTTCTACGTGAAATAATAAAATAACACTAAAAAACCTAGGCAATACAAATCACTTATGTACTATCATGCACATAGGCACATGAGTGTGTGTGTGTGTGTGTATGTGTGTGTGAGAGAGAGAGACACAGAGAGAGAGACATAGAGAGAGTGAGACAGAGACAGACACAGAGACAGAGAAAGACAGAAAGACAGAAAATATATTCCAATTTAGTAATCACCAATAATTCATTTACACTCCATCACATGCATTCAGCTCTCACACTCCTACCCTATTAAAGTGCTTATGACTACGAATTAGTGTTTAGACAACATATTTGTTGGCTCAAGAGAGTTCAGGAGATACATGTGTAAACTTTCCTCCAACACCAAAAATGTCGTGCAAAGACAATAATTATCCATCTCGTCTTACTTAAGCCTGACATTTAATAGCCATCTGCATGCTGTTTTACATTTCTTAGATTTTATGCGTGTTATTTTGGTGATTATTATAGCATTGGTCCAGTAGTCCTGCTCTTATGCATCCTTCAGTTAGAAGGACAAATGTCTGCCATTTCCTAAGGAAGTCTGCTTGTAACCTACAGAGAAGCTCTCAGCCCATCTCTTCCCAGCCTCATAAAGCCTGTTTTATAAATGCCTCACATGGTTACAAAACACAAGTTATATTTAGTTATGTTTTAACTTTTGCCATGCCTCTTTTACTCTGAGTTTCTTCAGTTAAATACCTTTTCTCCATTCTTGCACCCTTACAATCAAGAAGAATCCTCACACACATTGAAACTAGTTCTAATAAAAATGTGATTCTTGCCGGGCGTTGGTGGCGCACGCATTTAATCCCAGCACTCGGGAGGCAGAGGCAGGCGGATCTCTGTGAGTTCGAGGCCAGCCTGGGCTACCAAGTGAGCTCTAGGAAAGGCGCAAAGCTACACAGAGAAACCCTGTCTTGAAAAACCAAAAAAAAAAAAAAAAAAAAAATGTGATTCTTGTTTATTCTTTCTTCCTCCACTGCTTTGATATGTTTTTTTTCCTGTGAGTACCAATGTTTGAAAGTCTTCAAATTTTAGTTCAAATTGATCACCTTTTTTTTTTCTCAACCATAGCTTGTTATTTAATTCAAGGGTGTACTTTTTCATGGCTAGGGTGAAATCTGTCTCCATTGCTTTTATTATAATCTCAGATTATTCCTTCTTTGCTTATCATGTGTAAACTTCAGTTTAAATCTATAAAAAGTAGACATTCTGAAGCCTGATGCTGCAGTTGCTAAGGCCTTAGTGACTACACATTGGAAAAGAGTGTAAAGACACAAAGAGACACCAATCCTTCTAAAATTGGTTTTCCAAAACTTTTTTGAATAAATAGATAGAAAACACCCCATTTTGAAAATGTTCTGAATTTTTCTGAAACTCAGTAAAAAGTCCAATTTTTAAATGATGTCCTGCTACCAGTTATATCTCTTGTACATTTTTGAACACAAAGGTTTGCTTTTCAGAATAATAATGAAGACTTATGTATCAGATTTCTTGAAAGGAATGGAAAAACAGATTTAAGTATTTGAAAGAAAAGGAAGTTGACATTATTAACCTTTTCCTAGGAAATGTGGACACAAAAGTTCTTTTATTACCTTGTAATTCCATAATTCTGAAGTATTGCAACACATTTATTGCACCTTCATAAACATATGATATATCGTTTCATTTTAAAAGCATATGCATTCAATTTAAAATGTCTTACTTCTCTGCAGTACATCATTTCATCAACAGACAAGTTCTAAGTTGGATTTACAAAGGAAAGTTTGTCCAGACATCCGGTTTTACTTGCCCCAAGGAATCTATTGCATGTTTCTTTTTGATGTAGCATACAATGAACTTTTTTTTTTTTTTGAAAGCATGGAATAATGAAATGCTGATCCTTTCAGGAATTTCCCAGCAGATGTCAGTTACAGATCAATTAGGGAGTTTCAGGGTGCAAACACACTGAGTACATTGAAAAGAGAAAGAAAATAGTGATAGAGGGAACACACTGAACTCAGCTGGAAATGGAATCAGAAAAGAGCTCAGGGACCCTGTGCCAACCTGACATCAATTTACTGATACTGCCCTGGGGCCCTTGTCTGCCTTCTTAAACTGCTCTCCACTCAATCTTTCAAGATTCAGTCAATCTTGTGAAATAAGGCAGTCCTAGATTTTATGGGGATTTTCCTTTGGACTTCTGCCATTAAGTAACCCTTAATTACGATTGAGCAATATAAGAGCAATGGTAAAGCATTGGCAACACAAAGTATCAGGAAGCATAAAATCATTTATATAAATATTAATCTCTCCTTCGAAATATATGTAACATTTTGGCTTCATCCCAAGAAGTACAAGTGGATTTATTCCCACTATTCATATTTACTTAAACTTCAACTTCCCAATATAAGTATATTTTGTCCTGTTTAAGATGTCTCTTATAATATCTCTTAATATTAAGAAGTTCTTGTCCTATCAGTACCAAGTTATCTGGCTCCAATAAAATAGTGTTTACAATACTTAGCAAAGACATAGAAGTTTAGCCACCATGTTGTGCTCTTTTAAACAATATTTTTATGACATTTTATACTAACTATTTTCCATCCCTTTGTAAATGTTTCTCTTTCTTTGAGATCCATGAAACCACCAAAGTCAGGAAAACATCTATATCCATAACTGTTCTCATATATGAAGCTCTTCCTTTGTACTGAATGTAAGAGGATTTCTATGCATAGTTGTTTTGAATATGCTTTTCTCTTACCTAAAACAAATAACAATTAAAATGATGCTTCATTTCCTTGGCATAATATCTAGACTAAACATTTACTGGGTTAAAGTAACCAGAAATCAAATGTGCTATAGACATTAAATATGTTGATATGTTTCTGTATTTTGGGGATGAATTTTTTTTTAATTTAATTTTACTTTATTTTACAATATCATTCAGTTCTACATAACAGCCACAGATTCCCTTGTTCTCCCCCTTCCTGCCCCCCTCCCCTTCCCCCCAGACCACCCCTCATTCCCACCTCCTCTCCCAACTGGATCAGGCCCTCTGAATAGGTAAGACAGTTGATTGGCTTGATCTGTTTGTGAGGCATCTAGGCAGTGGTACCAGATCCTGGGCTCATTGCATGAGTTAGCTGTTTGAAACCTGGGACTTATGCAGGGACTCTTGGCTCAATCTGGGAGGAGGGGACTGCACCTGCCTGGACTGGGTCTACCAAGTCAATCTCAGTCCCCGGGGGATGAAATTTTTTTTAATCTTCCCCTCATATGTAAAAATCAAATGTTATTTTTCATTCTTACAACACTATCCTATAATTTAGAAAGACATTACTTGTTCTCACTTTTTATTCTTTCTTGTGTATGTGTGTGAAAGTGCATCTCTCTCTCTCTCTCTCTCTCTCTCTGTCTCTCTCTCTCTCTCTCTCTCCCCCTCCCTCCCTCCCTCTCTCTCTCTCTGTCTCTCTCTCTTCTCTCTCTCTCTCTCTCTCTCTCTCTCTCTCTCTCTCTCTGTGTGTGTGTATGGGTGTGTGTGTGTGTATAGCTAAATATAAGAATAAAATCTGCTTCTTTCTAAGTTCCTCTTGCATCATACTGTAGTTGGGCCCAGAACTGACCCATAGGAAACATTTCTTTGGTTTGCTTTTCCTGGTCTGTGCTCTTCTACATCACTCTGGTGTTGTGATTACATACTGATGAATTGCATCACATAGAAGGAATGCTCATTGTTTCAACCAAATCTTTATAACACTGAAGTATCTATTGTCATTATTATTTTATATCACCTGGAAAATTATTTTTTGAGATTGTCAGTATTATCTTGTGCACTGTCAGGTGTACTATAGATTATTTCAACATATGCTTTTACATGTCATTACTGCAGATAGAAGTTTAAACTTCATTTCAAATGAAGAGAAGATTCAGTTTGATGAGTTCTTGGTACATGACAAGAAAATCTTATGAATCTCCTTCAAGTTATGGTTCATGAACACCAGATTTTCTGTTGGTGCTGAACTGAGGAGTAGTGTTCTGAAGAAAGACAGGCTGAAGGATGGTTGTACTCATGATATACTGTTTGCCAAAGAGTACACTCATCATTTCTCTTAAAGATTGATGGTGTTGTCAACCGCAAAATAAATGAATTATTAACAACAAAAGTATCAAAGAAGAACAAGAGTCAAATAACATAACTCAATGTCTAATGGCTTGTTGACAGGTGAATAATGACCAGAGTTATCTAATATGTTTAAATTTCTTCTTGTTCTGTTACTCTATCAAAATTGAGTAAATTAAATAAATGCAAATATTTCATCAAGATATTTTGTTATATTAATAGTAACAGAATATATAGCTAGAAATACATTGGCAAGAAGAGGAAACTGTTTTCTACCCCCTTTGTAGTTAAGGACATTCTTATTGACTAAGCACGGAACCAGTGTTTAGTGTGTGTCTCCTGATGAGTTGGATGCCCTATGCAGCTCAGCTTCCTTAGACCTGTAGAACCCCTATGTGTTTCAACATCCTCTTAGCCACAGTTGTGTTCTTCATAACTTGTCAGAAATTAAGATTCTAGGGGGTTTTCCTAGGGCCCAGGGAAAGATCATGTCCCACTAGTGATCACTTTTGGTATTGCTCACCAATTCCTGAATGCATTGGTTAGGCCACATGAACTGATTCCAATAATATTGTTTTTCTACTTTTTATTTCTCTTTAATTTTCTTAAAAATAAAATGTGTTCCTAGTCAAAAAAATCCTGGAATATTCCTGGAGCACACTCTTTATTAAAAAAAAAAATTTAGGGACTGTGTGCAAAATGAAAGTAAAATTCTGGGTTTATTGTTGGCTCATCTTTTGTTTTCTGTGTCTTGAAAGTTACCCATTTTGATGTTTTTTTGTTTTTTTTTAAACTTAGCTAAATGAACTTTTTTTCTGAAATAAATATTAAATATTGAATAAAATTGGAAAACATTGCAGCTATATATGAGGATATTTATATAGTATGAGTCTGTTTCATAGAATTCTCAATGTTAAAGTCTGTTATGTATAGGATGCATGTATTTTCCGTTTAAGGTTTAAGAAGTGAGTGGTTAGATTTCTTTGGATTTTGGAAGCCTGGGGCTGTTCTTTTTCTTTTTCTTTCTTTCTTTTTTTCCTCCAATGTGGTATATCAATTGTATGCAGTATTTAATTTTGAATTTTGATCATGTTTCTCCCACTCTATTCTTTCCTTCTTTTTTGCCCTCTTATCTGTAACTTTCTTTCCCTTAGACAGCTTTGTTTCTGTTTTCCTGTCATTTATACATACAAGGCTTATGCTAATAGGTACACCTTGGTTCCATGGGTGACAGAAAACATACATCTCTCATTCATACCCTCCTTTTTTCATTCAGTAGATTATCACTAGTTGTGAATGACATGATTATACCCATTTTTGTGGGCAAGTATACATGTAGGCACATTGCATATGCAGACACTATGAGTCATCTAATCTGAATAATGCTGTGTGAGTACAAATACATGGCATCTATGTTATGTTTTCCTAACTCCATTAGGTACGCATTCAGGAGACACAGCTATGACATGTGGGGGATCTACATTTACTGTTTTGAGAAATACTGTGATGATTTAGATAGAGGCTTGTCAATTTACATTGACTCCATCAGTAAATAAAGAGTCCCTTGTCTTGGCATCATTAACACCTTTTGTTCTTTTTGACTTAATGATTATCATTCTGCCCTGAGTGAGAAGGACTCCTAACATAGTTTAATTTGCATGTCCCTGACTTCTAAAGGAGTTGATTTTTCCCCCAGAAATTTATTGACATTTTATCGTTCAGAATTGTCAGATCATTCATTACTCTCTTTATTGACTGGGTTGAGTTGTTGGTATTTATCTACTTAATGACTGTGTTATGCATTCTAGGTATTAATTTTGTCACATGTGGAGCTAGTGAAGGTCTTCTTCCATCCTGGACTTTCCCTCTTAGCTTCTTTATTTTCCTTGCTGCACAGAAGCATTATGTTCTTTTGTGTGCTTTTCTTTAAATTCAATGCGACATCATTTTAAATTAAAATATTTTAATTGGTGAGATTTGTCATTGAATTTAAATACACTCTTTTTATTTACAGTATTTAAAATTGTGTTGGTATATAACAATATCTTATTAACAGGAGAATTACCGATTATTGTGCTACCCAGAGTGTATTCAAAACTAAGTTCTTCTTCTGCAGTGATTTTACAGACACATTCCCACAGTTCCAAGAATTTCCTGTTTTATTGCAGGAACTTATCCTGACACTCAGCTCTCGTTTGTCACCATAAATTAGGTACCCTGATTTTTTTACTTATATCAGATATGTTGTGGATTAAGGAGTCTGGAAGTTTTGGTCAGTTGTCTCATTGTTAGATCACCACAAACATCCTTATTGGTGGGATAAGTGAGAGTATAATGACAATAAATGTTAAAAGAAAGGATGAATAAGATCAACATAGTCAGGGATATCAACCAAATGCCACGATAAATCATTGTTTTGTATAATTAATATATGAACAAATATATTAAAATATTTAAAGGAATTATCCAGATGTAAATGGTCAAAAGGTATTACATGAGGCTGCACTTTCAAGGAAAGTATAGAAACAATATTCAGTTGGATTTCAAGAGAGATATTCAGATTTCTGCCTTCAGCTTGATTTACGGTGTTGTGAAACCAGTCATTTTAGTGGTAAGAATACTCATTTTCATTTTCCTGCTTCAAGGTAACTGCAGTGTTAATCCTAATTAATAGTTTATGTTTTGTCCTCTCCTAATTAATTGCTTCCAGACTGTCAGTTCAGAATCACTTGTTCTTGTCCATTTCCAAAAATCATGATAAACAAGGGCTTTAGTAGTCAGTTTAGATGTTTGTCACAGTAAAATGGCCATAAAACCCCTCATAATTCCCTTCTCTGTTTTACCCAGGTAAGTTTAAGGAGGTAATTGAAGTTTTCAGCTGATAGGCCTGAAAATACTCTGTAGAAGTTTTCAGAAAACATACTAAAAACAGAATTCTGAAAACCTCAGACACTAATTCTGCTGATAAATTAGAATTTCTAAAACGAACTCTAAGAATAGTTGTGGCACAAACTGTTTAGCTTGAACCACAAAGCTCTAATAAATGTTGAAGGGAATGATCGTCCTCTTTATTTCAAGTTAATCAGAGAGCAATGCAATTCACTTACTCAGCACCGAGGGCTGACATGCCAATGATGGAATATAGCGTTGTATGCAAATCCGCATCTATTACTCAATCATACTTTGCAGAAGGTGGCAGTGAAGATGGATGGGCTTCCTGCCTGCGCCTTTGTAGTTTAATAGCGGGCATGGTGCTGAAGGACAGTTCTGGCTGGATCTGTATGTTCAGTATAGAGATTACTCTCCTCCCCTTTCCTTCCCTGTCTCTGCTCGTCTCCCTCTCCTCTCTTCTATTCACATCTCCTCTCCTGCCTTCCACTCCTTCCTTTGTTACCCTCCTGTTTTATTCCTGCTCCCCTGCTCTCTTTTCCTGTCTTTTCTCTCCTCTTCCATAGTCTCCTGTCCTTTTATTTTTCCCCATCTCAATGTTCAGCTCTCTTTCTTTTCAATTCCTTCACAAGTCCTTTCAAGAAAAAGATAAAAATTGTCCAGTAGTACATTCATGATAATGATTAGTATTTTGAATAAAGAGAAACTATATGTCTTTATCCCACAGATGTTTTATAAGTATGATAACCCATGTGGAGATATCTAATTCCTGCTAGACATTAAGTACATGGCTAGTATTTTACATCCATTCAGTTCCCTGGGGAATATTATGAAAAGTATTAAGAAGTTACTTGCATAAGCTTCTGAGCCAGACATTTGAACTAAGTGTCTCCCAGCCACTAGTATATGCTCTTTTGATTTTCTGAGCACTTGACATTACTTAAGGTTCAAACTTTTATCTAATAAAACTGAGGATACAATATTTTCATGATGCCTGAAACTTTTGTGCTCATAGTTTTTAAACAGTTGGCATTACTTTAAATTGGAATATGTCTTGTAATTATCTATACCATTGTCTGAATTCTCCAGTTAAGGTCATCTACATATTAGCAAAGCAAATTAATGGGCTAGAATTCAGAAAGCAGTGATTTTATAGAACCTGTCCATCTTTCTCTTTGTGATATTCTTCATTTTAGAGAGTGATTACAAAGGAAAAAAAAGGAAAAAAAAACCACATGTTCTTAGGTGAAGATAACAAAATTCTTATTGAATACACACACACACACACACACACACACACACACTCACACACACACACACACACACACACACTTTACATCTTCCCTTTTTCCTCATAAAAGTCTGAGCACTTTAGAGACCATTTGTTATCAGTTAAGTATAAAGCAACAGTTTACATGGAATAGTGAATTACCATTGGTAGGCTTCACCCCTAAGGCTTCCTATCATTAAACACCCTTTTGGAGAGATTTATGTATGTGTATTAGACATTTGCTCCTGGCTAAAAATTGGCCTACAGTTTCTCTGCTCAATTATTATTTGATTTTTCTTTCTAATATCTTTCCCTGAGTGAAAACATTTGTTATAGTGAATATATAGGACATTCTATGGTGTAGTTTTTTTTCTTTGCTTCTTAATTATTACTTCCTTTAGGCAACACTGGATTTTCACAAAGGCTTTTTTTTTTAATTTACTCTTTTTAGTAGTACTTTCAAGGCTACATTATCATAAAATAATAATATAAGTACATGATCATCTAACTGGAACTTGACATTTCTAACAGTGAAAATTGTATTTCTCATTTTATTACCTACATTGTGTTTCCCTTGAGTATATTATTTGTACTACCAAATGGGAAGTAGATATTAAGCAATAAGTTTGTAGAATAAGTCCACAGTGAAAGTGAGCTAGATTTACAATAGTTAGCACAGAAGAATGGTAGAAATATTCACATCGTGAAAACATTACACTAAAAATGAGAGCTTTTCTTTCAGTGTGCCAGAGGTTCAGAGGCCACTGCTATTTTATATAAATAAATCTGCTCATCCTTTGCAATAGAGTACAGAAGGAGCATTTCCTTTTAGGTTTCTTACAAGGATACTGATCCTTCCTTCCTAAGTGAGGAGGATGGCCCCTGACTGCCCTTCAGTTTTGCTGGTTCTTGCTTTCCTGTAAGGTGAGAATAAGAGGCACAGGGTCAGGGAATGAAGGGATATTAGCCTTTGAGAGGCTTGCAAATCACTGCAGGCAAAGTGGGGAGATTCTCAAACAATTCCTGAGCTGAAGGTCTGGTTAAGGAGCAGAAGGACTATTAGGGGAAGAAGGCTGCACTCTTCCTCATCACATTTGCCTTTACATTATATGTTAAGTTCCCCAATTAATTAATAAAAATAAAACAAAATAATAGAAAGTTTTTTTATTAGTGGAACTAAGGATTAGGATAAATTTAAATCTGAGGTTTAAAATAAAAATTGCTGTTTCTGAGTGTATCCCGAGATGTTAAACTGCATTCTGATTATTTAATAACACAAGTAATTTACAAACTTGAAAATGCATTTATTTATAAAGTTATTTATGGGTTAACACTCACATGTTCTCCAAACATTTTTTTTCTGTCAACTTTCAATTTAGATATGGGAAATAACTGAATAATTAATCAAATAATATTGAAAATCTAAGCACTTTTTATTTCCCAATGAAAATAATAAAATGTTATCATTTGTTTATGAGGACCAACAAAATCAAGATTTCTAGATTATAAGAGAAGTATGTTTCTCTATAATGCAAATTCAGTAAGAACACAACTCTGCTTTTTCAAGACTTAGAGATAATTTGTTATTTTTTCATTCTTCTCCTGCCCAACCCCACTTCTCTCTCAACACACAATGCATGTATTTCTCATCTACTGTGCTCAAGGATTACAAAAATGCAAAATGCATCTTCATAATCACATATGTTCATGCTGTACAGACAACCTACTCCGACTCCACCACTCCATAAATGAAGAATGCTAAGACCTCAAGCAGAAAGGGCTAGCTTCCCATCTCTATCACAATTTAGGACTGTTTAAATTTCCCTTCAGCTTTTTCTTTTTTTTTAAATTGAATAATGAGCAATTTTTATCTTGCTTGATTGTCATATCTCAATAATGTTAATCATCTTTGAAATTTCCATTTAAATTTTCTTAATGTTCAGAGTCCCATGGTTGGTGATTACAGTCTTGAAACCTCATGTTAGGAATTATTCATATTAACCCTAAATTACTGTAAACCTTATGGATGGCATAAAATTTGCATTATTTTTAAGAAGAATTTTCATCAGAAATAAAAATCAGAAAATAGTTCAGCAGGTATACATAAAACTAAATAAGAGATAATGATTATTGATACTAAAGAATACTGATTAGGACATTAAAAATGGGAAATAATTTGGTACATGTCAACAGGTTGCTGTTGTCCCTATTTATAGATGAAAATTTCCAAACTAGTTATCAAACTCTCCTGTGGTCAAGAGCCACCTAAATATAACTGATGAAATTAATTGCATTTATAACACTCTATTTGTAAATTATTTTGGCACAGAACCACTGCCAGGGGATCACCCAGTGAAGTTCATGGAAAATGATATAAGATCACCTCAAAGTTTTTTGATCTCAGAACAAATTATTCTTCTTACTTCCCACTATTTGACCATTTATTACATAAAAATTAGATAATTTACTTACTTTAGTGATCTTCTTATCTATGATTTTTGTCTGGTTTTGCTATTCAGTATGTGTGACAAAAATGTCTGAAATTGTCCTTACTTTTCCCCCTTCATCTTTGTAGTAAAAAAATACGTATCTGCCAATGTATTCTTGCTACATGAGAAATGAGTTCATTTAACAGAGGAAGATAAATTAAACATACTCCAAATTTTGCTTTTATTATAAAATTAAAGAAAGGTATTAGTTTTGTGCGGTAGTAAATCACTAGTAAGAACAGAAGAATCTGTCCACTTTGTATAGAAATGCAGATTTTTATAATTCTAATTTAGGTGTTCGTAAACCACGTTGTTTCTTAATTTTTTTAACCTACACAGATGTTTACCAGCATTTGTGTTCCTGGTGTTTTCAGATGTCAAAATAAGGAGTCCGGGGCTCTGAAGCAGGAGTTAAGACTTCTCCTGGACAGCCATGCTGCTACTTGGGAAGAAACCCAGATCCTCTGCAAGAGTAGCAGGGGCTACTAATGTGTGAGTCAACTCTCCATGCACCCCCTAACCTACATTGTTTGCTAATTTTATTCTTCATGTGAAAGGTGGAGTACAAGAACTATGCTAACACATCATTTTCTCTGCATAGCTTGATGTTCAGGGTGCAGATGAATGCCTAGTATCATAAGCAATATCTTCTTTTATGCATGAAACAAATTGTCACACATGTGCTCTTTCCATTCTTATTTTCTTTTTTATTTTTTCTCCCATTGGCATATGTTTACAGCACATAATGTTGGACTTCATCTGAGCAGTCAAAGTTTATCCTCTTCTCTGACCATCTTCAAACAGTTGACTTCTTTCCCTCCCTTTCTCTTCCCTTTATTCAGTCTCCCTTTCCCACCACCTCTCCCAGTGTTTCCCTCTCCAAAACTCCACTTTTGTCCCCCACCTTGGCCTTCTCCCTTTCCTTTCTCTTTTCCTGTCTCTTTCCCTTCTTCCTTTCTCTATTTCACACATATACAATATCGTGCTATATGTGGATATATTACATTGTAAAGTTGTATATAAATCTAGGAACCACAAATTAAACACAATGTTTTACTTTTTTCATTTGACTTTTTTTTTTTTCGAGACAGGGTTTCTCTGTGTAGCTTTGTGCCTTTCCTGGAACTCACTTGGTAGCCCAGGCTGGCCTCGAACTCACAAAGATCCACCTGCCTCTGCCTCCCGAGTGCTGGGATTAAAGGCGTGCGCAACCACCACCCGGCTTGACTTATTTTAATTAATGCGATTGTCTTCATAGCAAAAGAAACAACCTCACATTCCTCTATGGCTATATAAAACAGTGTGTGTGTGTGTGTGTGTGTGTGTGTGTGTGTGTGTGTGTGTCCATTTCTCTGCTGAAAGACACCCAAGCAAACTAGACAACTTGTCTATTGGAAATAATGTAGCAATAAACACAGATTGTAGGAATTGTGGTATGTGGCCTTAGAGTCCTCCAGATATTTAGACATCATAGAGCTGGGCTATGCAGTAATTATACTTTTAGAATTGAAGAACCTCTGTCCTGACCCTCTAATGAATTCAGTAACTTTATCTCCCCCATAACAATTTATACGTGTTCCTTTCTCCCTTATACCTGCCCGTATTTATTGTTGTTTTCTTTATTAATAATGTTCATTCTGTTTTGGATGAATTTTAATGTAGTTTTCAGAATATAATATAATGGATTCTAATCTGATTCTCTGTAGAGGCCTTGTTCCTCTTTGGAACATCATGGCCACTGTCTTTCACCATCCTTAATCCTATATCCACTGTGATCCTTGAGGTCCAGAAGGAAACTTACCATTTACATTCTGCTTATGCTTATGCTTTCTAGTAACTTGTCCATATTTTTTTCCTGCCAACCAGCTCTAAAGACATGTGAGATATTTTCAGATAAAGATAACAATGACCAATAGCTTCTGGTGCAGAATTTCTATCTTGTTCAGACTTTTCTGCCATGGCAAATACCTGACAAGAACAGCTAAGGAGGAATGTTTATTTAACTCCAGAGTTAGTTTTTGGTCCACCGCCACTTTCTTCCATATGCTTGGGTGGAAGGGAAGCATGTAGCAGAAGAGATTCTTCTCCTGGTAATAACAGAGAAGGAGGGAATAAAACAATAAAGACTCATGGAATATACAATCCCCAGATAGGCCTCCAGTGACCTACTTATTCCAGTTAGGCATCATTTCTTAAAATTTTCATCAGCTTCCAAAATAGCACAAAAAGATTTCAATCTATGTGCCTTTCGGGATACATACCTTCAAAGCATCACAAAGAATGGATGCTTGATGGTCAGTGAACTAAAGAGCCACTGCTTCTCCTCAGGTTAACTGCTAATAATATATTTAATAGTAGGCCCTGAAAAGACAAGTTAAAACCCAGGCAAAGAAGCTTTTGAAAGTGTTTAATTTTTCATGCTTGATACATAAGATTGTACACAAGCTGAACTCTGTTCCTCAGAGAGCCGGGCAAGATGCCACTTTACTCTAAGCTCTACATCAGAGAATAGCAAACTTTACTTTTCGGTTGTATGTCTAACTCTTGACTATTATCAAGAATGACCAGCTCAGCAAGCATGAATGGTACTCAGTTATTTTTCTTGATCAAATCATCAGTGACCTAAAATCCAGAAACTGATGGATGTTGCTTTCCCAGTAATGACTCTTTAGGATTACTCTTAGTAGGAATGAATGCCACCCTCAAACAAGCATTTACTAAGGCATCATGCACTTATAAGAAACTGCTCTGCAGGGCAATCCCTAGTATAGTGACACACAACTGTGATCAATCATCTTTGTATAGTTTTATCAAGAGTAACATGCATATAGGCTTTGTTTTTTAAGCATAATTTTTCTTTTGCCTTAAGATATCCATGTTTGGCTGTGGATCTTGACATCTGCTTCTATCAGTTACTGGAGAAAGGCTCTATGATGACAGTTAGGGTATTCACCCATCTGATTACTGGGGTAAACCAGTTCAGGCACACTTTCCACTATTGCTAGTAGTCTAAGTTGGGGTCATCCTTGGTGATTCTAGGGAAATTCCCTAGCACTGGTTTCTCCCTATCCCCATGATGTCTCCCTCCATCGTGGTATCTCTTTCATTGCTCTCCCACTCCATCCTTATTCCAGTTGGACAATCCCTTTCCCTTATGTTCTCATCCCCCATCCCTAACCCTCCATTACCCCCACCCATCCCCAGTTTACTCATGGAGATCTCCTCTGTTTCCCCTTCCCAGGGCGATCCATATGTCCCTCTCCAGGAGTCCAGTCAAAGAGAGCTAAGGGGGATTCTATAAGCAAGGACATCAAGATCATGATGGGGAAACCTACAGAGACAACCAAACCAAATTAATGTGAACTCATGAAACTTAGACAATAGCTGTGGAGCCTACATGTGGCTGGACGAGGCACTCAGCATAGTGAGACAGTTGTGTAGCTTGTTCTGCTTAAGGGCCCCCTGACAGTAGGATCAGAATCCATCCCTGGTGCATGAGCAGGCTTTTTGGAGCCCACTACCTATGATGGAACACCTCACACAGCATGGAGGCCGGGGCTTGAACCTGCCTCTACAAAATGTACCAAGCTCTGCTGACTCCCCATGGGAGGCCTTACCTTCTTGTAGGAGGGAATGGGGGTGTGTTGCAGGCAGGGGGGGCGGAGCTGAAGGACGGGAAGAAAGAAGATGGGGATCTTTGATTGTATGCAAAATGAATAATTTTTTTTCTTAATAAAAAATTTTTAAGAAGATATCTATGTATGTGAATTATAAGCCTTTTGATCAGGAGTATCAGTGATTTGGCTTCTAGCATTCATGGTTCTATCATGAATGCATTTATTCAGCTCCAACTTTTCTATGTGTATTCTTGATTTAAGCAAGGCTGGTATGACTGAAAACTGCATGCCTCGGTGCTTCATAGTGTTATCACAAAACCATATCTGAAAGTGTGAACACAGTTGTCTATTTACTTGCTAGTATTTCAAATATACAACAAAGTTTTTCAAAAGTTACGTTAGGAAACCAAGTAATGCATAGATAAGTAATTTTTGTTGTAATACAATCACAAGACAAGACAGGTAAGATAAATAAAAAAGAATTTGAAGGGGTGACTCAATAGTTACAGGCTTAAGACTTAGGTTCAATTCCCAATACAGGAGGGTTACAAGTTCCTGTAAGTATAGCTTTGGGGAAACTGATACCAGTTTCTGGCCTCTAGAGGCATCTACATATGCATGATACACACATACACAAATAGTACTACTACTACTATAAACCATGAAAAGTGAAATTCAGCAACTGGGAATGTGGATCCATGGCAAAGCACTTGCCTAGCTTGTGTAGCATCTAAGTCCAATTCTCAGCCTTGAAAAAAATTATATATATGTGTGTGTGTGTACATATATATACATATATGAAATTCAAAGAATATTTTTCCCATAATAGGGGAAATATCTTTTCCCTATTAATTATTAATTTGTTTTCTACCTACATATATTTGAATTAGTACTAAGATTATATATATTAATATATTTCTATTCCTTACTTAAAGAAAATTTTTGTGACTGTTACTGAAAAAAGAAATAATAAGCACACATTTTAAAAGTTAAATAAAATATTGGATTTTTAAATGTGTCTAGGCAAAATTTTCTGTGTGTTCTTAGATCTGATACCAACCTTTTGGCTGCACTAACTATTCTTTTTGCCTTCAGATAAAGTTGCTTCCTAAATCAGAGATCTGGTTCTAATTTTAAAAAATAAATTTGGTGTGAATCAGTTAGTATAACCCTGAGAAATATTAAGGAAATTTAAAACACGAAATTTTTAAATGTTCCTGTAACATCTGGCCTATAGAAGAATAACGCTAAATTAATTGTCATTCTTTCTACGAATTTGTTTCTTAGTTCTAGATGTGGACCTTTATGGTTCTGTTTTCTGAGAAGTAATTAAAACCAGCATTTTCTGGTGGATATATTTAAATCAATGTTCGTTAAATACACAGATCTAGCACAATGCAGACAGCAGGTTAGTGGATGTAAGTAATTTTTCACATCTACTTTTGTTCTAGTTCATCACTTACAATATATGAAAAAAAATCACTCCCATCAAGTACATGAGAGCAAAGACAATTTGTCATATAACTCCTGCCAAGGAAATGCTTAAAAAAAAAGAAAGAAAAGAAAAGAAAAAGAAAAACTTCCTGAAAGCAAGGATATGTTCCTTAACGCTGGCAGCTGAATTATACACAAAATATGATATGTATTAAAGTGTCAGCAGTAAAACTGGGAACAACGTCTTCACTATGTCGTTATTCTAGAGTTGGGGGGGGGGACAAGCTTTGAAAGAGTTTGTGTGTGCCAACGCATGTCTGTATATGAAATCTGATATCTGTGTTTTTGATAAATGTTCTACGATTAGAAGAATTACTGAGTGGATGACAAGATACATTCTGCCTGACACAAAGATTTCTCTTGGCAGCTGAGCAGAAGGCAGGGAAGCACCTGCACGCTTCCTTGAAAGGTTTTGCTGCAGTCACTTTCAGTCTGTCTTTTGTTAAATTTGGGAGAGTTATCGAAGCAAGGTACAAATTGTTGCAGCGCTCAGTTTTCATCTTGAAGCGCTAAGCAGAAATACTTCAGGCTTTATTTCCCTGGGTAAGCCATTCAGAACTACTAATTTTAGAATACTCTCTATTCTCAGTGAGGTAGAGATCTTTAAAAAAAATGTTTAAAAATATATTGAAGAAGTCTAAACTAAGGGTTTCAGATTTACCCTGTTAATTTCCACTATATTTTGATTAGGTACAGAGGAAGACATCTACTACTTTAACATGTGCTACAGGAATCATGTGTTGGAATCTACTAACAAATTTTAATAATAAAATCAATCAGTGTCCTCTTATCCTATGAACAAAGCCATCCTCAAGCATAGTGGGCATCTTATTTTGTATTATTTGAACAAATTTTGTTTTAATTGGTATTATTTTATGTTACTTGAATTATTTTATATTATTGAACAAATAGCTATATTAATGCTTAAAACTCTTAGACGAAATTCTCTTTACTTTCATCAAGTGAAAAATGTAACTATATTTATAGAAAAAGATAAAAAATAATTCATGAATGCCTTTCCTCACCAATAATATATGCCCAAGTCTAGCTAAATCATAGGTGGGAAACGATGAACATAAGCAGGTTAAAAGTCAGTTTTGAAAGACAGTAAATAAATCTCCATTTTTGGAATTAGTTACTTTGGTTCAAATAGGCATCAGTTATTGTGAGAGCCCATTTTCAGGTTCCTAGCGACTTTATTCAGCAGGTCTGCATAGAGAGGATGGTTGGACCACAGGCCTGAGTCCAGGTGTCTGAAATGGGCTGTATTTGGCTGTGCTGGGGGAAGGTCTTTTGCTCTATTGCTTGACGTTTCTATAAATACCCTAGGGCAGAGATAGTCAGGGCCTGTTGGCATAGGTTCCAGGCCCTCTCGAGGCTATCCTGTATTTTCTGTTTATCTCCACAATCTAAATCCTTCTATCTAATATTTCTTGCTGTTCTCATTCAAGAGAACTCTGGGGAACTGTGGGGGTTGGTGAGTATCAAAAAGTTATCAGGAAATAAAATAAACTGAGCCAAGATAGAGGGAACTGGACTGTCAGCTGTCAGACAAGTCAACTAAAGCATGACTCCCAAATGTAAAGGGACTCTTTCATTCAGCTACTGGCTGAAAACAAATGAGATACTAAACTAGAATCCTTACTCTTCTCTGTCTTTCATACCATCCAAAGATATAAAGGTTCTGTGCCATCTTGCTAAATATCTCACTAGTGAAGCTTGAAAAACCAGCCTTGTGATATAGGATTTGGGAAAATAGTACCATGGGAAAAGTCCTAAGTAGTGATCATAGCCAAAAACATGTCATATTTCAAGTCTTCCCTGCTCTTGCTGAAGGTTTTCTCAGGAGAGAAGGGTTGAGGAGCACCTTGTCAAAACATTTAATGAGCAGGCAGGCAGACTCAAGTATATAGATAGACATAGAAACATGGTGTGTGTGTGTGTGTGTGTGTGTGAGAGAGAGAGAGAGAGAGAGAGAGAGAGAGAGAGAGAGAGAGAGAGAGAGAGAGAGAGAGAGAGAGAGAGGACGAGAGATACACAGAAAGAGATAAAATCATTTTATTGTTCTACCTTACGAACTGTAAAGTGAATTACTATCATTATTCCTTACTTCTTCCTTAGTGTGTCTTTTCCTAGCAGTATTTGAACATCTACTCATTACATGCCAAAGATGCCATTCCCCGAACTCTCGTGGAAAGAACCGATTTCCAATACTTAGAGGAGAATGGATGAATTGATTACAGGAATGTATATGTAATTCCTCTGTGAAGCAGTGCAGTATAAGCCCTTCCATGAGGGAATGTTAATGGCCACAATCTCATTCATGTCTCCACAGGAGAATTTAGAGGGGTCCAGTTTGCCATCCTGGAGGACAGCATTCCTCAGTCTCCCCTCTCATCAAATCCACGATACTTGCCAATACTATACCCACCACTTTGTCTTTTCCTTTCTCCAGTGCCTGACAATCACCACTCTTCTCTCAACTTTTGTCACATCACTCTGAGTATTGTGGCATGTGAGTTTCTTCAGGCGCTCCACAACTTATGTACTTACTAGAATATTCTATGGTTTGAGGAGATAGGAAATGCTATGAATTAGGACAGTAAATATTGGAATCTGAGTTTATAGAAAATAAGACAGAGTTAGTGTGCATTTATGAATGGGCACTGATTTTACTTGTGGTAAAGAAACATAATATTAATTATAAAGTTACATAAAAAGGAGAACCCAGGCCCTATCATTAAATAATCACTCCAAGCGATGTTAAAATGAACAAATTACATAATGATCTGATGCATTGGAGCAACTGGGGCAGGCAGCTGGAAATGACCAATTAGTAACTATGAGCTGGTTATTAGAAAAGATAAGAATGCATCTGAAATCTTCCCATGGGTAATTTGATAGTACATTTATTTATATTTATTTTGAAAATTATAAATAACATTACAATCCATTAAAGCTCTGTGGAGATTGTGATATAATTTGCAGAAAAATTTGTGGACTACCAAGCATGTTAACATTAATTGATATCACCACCTAATTGGGTGACAGAGATTGAATAAAAGTAGGAAGACCTATCTTGGCAGTTAATTTCCTGCATAGTATGTCTTCCATAAAGTAACAACTTAGAAAATTCTTATAAATGGAGTTTAATAGAATGACTTGCTATAAACTGCATGCAAATGTGAACGTACTGCTGAAGTAGGAAGAACATGACTGGGTTAATGCAACGCTGTACAGAGACATACCGCTTCTCTGAATAAAAAAATTGCTGTGACAAAATAGCATGTGGCAATTAAACTACCCTCAATTCGAATCAGTGTTCAGCGGCGTCACGTCATTGTGGTGTGATTCGTTTAATAAGTGAAAAAGCAAAAGTCCAAGGGCTCACCGCTTTGATCAGATCATGCTCTGCAAAACATTTAGCTTCTCCTCTCCATACCCCAATTTACTTTGAATAATTAAAAAATGTGCAATTCGTATGTTCTGTGGCTTAGGGAGAAATGGTATTATAATTCAGGCTTGTTGAATTTGTGTTTACAAGTGTTGCTATTTATGTCAGATTTCCTTGTTTCCTTAGCACTTCTTCTTTTAAATAAATAAATAAATAACAAGTTTCTTTTATCTGCCTGTTTAAATTTTTATCTCTGTAGTGCCAAAACATAAAAAAAAAAATTAACACATTTGAATCAAAACAGGCATCTTCCAAGTGAAAAATATGCAGATCAAGGGCAGCACAATCTTTTCTTAATTTAGAGAATCTAACTGAGCCCAAGTGGATATACTAGTACTTTGTTCAGATTTGAATAAGCAATCGGACCTTATAACAAGGGGCATCCATCACTATTACACACAGCTATTGCAGCAAGCTCTTGGGGAGAACACACACTGGCAATCTTTCAAACCAGGATATTTTGGTAAAGAGGAATTATCAAAAGTATTTTTTTTCACTTTTAAAACTTGCTCTTGCTTTAAAACACAGATCAGGATCATGCAAATTTGATATATATATATATATATATATATATATATATTTTTTTTTTTTTTTTGCTGTTGACTTATGCCCAGCATTTCTATAGACAGATTCCTGACACATACATCAGAAATCAAACTGCGTGGCCCAAGACACTGGGATATGCTTTTTATAAAACAATTGCTTTAACCTTTAATTGTGGTGAGGAGAACTGAAGTATGGAAAATAAAAATATGGAAAAATTGAAAATATGGAAAAAATCTGTTTCTCCAACAGTTAAATGATGGTGCAAATGAAATTAAAGACCACCAATATAATGGCATCATTTTCTTAAGTGCACAATAAAACAATTAAGTTCCCGAGTTATTAAGGACATTGGCAAGCATGATGATGTAAGACTAGGCACACAATTCTGCTTCAAGGGCTAAGGTTTTATTAATTTATATTGTACATTTTACCTTTATTTGTAATGGCTTTCAGTCTCAACTCCAAAATCTTCCAGTTATTTTGGGCTTATGAAAGTGTATAATACACTCCCAAAATTATTTCAGTCTTGATGATAGACCCGAATTACATGTTTTTATGTAATAAAATCTCCCCATAAATTCAAACTGCAAAAGACTTTAATCAGCTTAGTAGACATAGGTGACGTGTGTGTGTGTGTGTGTGTGTGTGTGTGTGTGTGTGTGTGTGTGTACGCTTTGGAAAAAATGCAAAAGGCCAAGAGGTTTTATGAAATGTCAGTGTTGAAACTTTTCAGTAAAGCAGTACTTACACATAGAAAAATATCACTTTGCTGCACGTTGGAATCAAGGCATTAAAATGTACAGCTTGTATGACTTTACTCTAATGGGCTGTCAACTGTCCAGGCATCTGCAGTACAAAGGTAGGCATGTCTTTAATCTTCAAAGGAAAAAAAAAAAAGTAAAGTGAATAAATTCAGCTATTAGCTTGAAGGCAAAAACAATGAAAGTAGAAGGTGAAAGCAAACAGTACTAGAGTTACTTAGATTTCTTATTTGAAATGTGGAATTGTATTAGTTTATAGTGGATCATACAGACATGCATTTGCACACACACTGCACATTTATGCATGTACACATAAACATTCACACATATATGCATCATTTTAAACACCAACTCATATAATAAAGCAAGTCATCCTAACCAACACAACTTACTTCATAATCGAGAAAAATTAACAATCAATTTTAAGCATGCCTATGCTGTCAGTGCCAATTTCAGAGAAGTCTTTTTTTTTTAACTATTATCATGCTATATTCTTAAAACATACATATATGCTATGTTTACATCAGTTACAGAGAAATGCATTAGTTGAAGTTTTAATGAATAATGAGATAACCTATTTTTATAAATATGTATTTGCCCCCTAATAATCCATTTTTACTAAGTATTAAATAATCTACTGTAAATTTCTTTTTTTTTGGTCTTAAGATCTGATATTTATTTCAACTTCCAAGAAATATATTCCATTTTTAAATATTTTCAAGGTCAAATTTTTTTCTTCCGTAATTGATACCATATGTGATCATATTCTACTTATTTTTCTAAGTACTATTGTAAAAAGGCTGAGTCCAATCTTGAAACTATCCAAATCTAAAATGTGAAAAACAAGAAGTGAATAACTTCAGAGCATGTATATGGCTTTTTTTTTTACATTTAATTAAACAAAGACAGAATATCACAGCAACATTCATCAATGCAAATCTACAAACATTTAAATATTAGTTCTGAATCCTAGTAGATTGATATTAATAATGATTTATGAAATTATTCATTCAAATTGTCACTTTGAAAATATAACTGAAATAAATTTAAACCGGTAAAATTAAGCTTACAAATGGAAGATCCATGTATGTCAACACGAGGAAAACGAGATGATAAGAATTTATATGCAAGTGAGATGAAGTAAGTGATGCAGTGTTTGTCTGAAGGAGCAAAATTAGTGAATCCTGGTATGACTTTGATCTGCTCAGAAGAGGAAAGGCTTGGTGAGCTATTGTTCTCCTTGGGATTCTGGTTTCAGCATCTGAGCAAACGAGAGTGAAAGCAGCTTTGAGGAAGATGGTGAGTCACTACACAGAGATCAGTTGGGATCCTGAGCAGATTAATTTCTCACTTACCTGTATGAATCTTCAGCTTGCCCTTCAAGAAGCAAGAAGACATTGAAGTAGCAAGTGATTATTAATGAGTAGCAGTTGGATATATGGAATGATTCATTACATTAATCATTTTGAAATTGTAGCACTTCTTCACTTTTACTTAGAGAAGCTCCTTGAAAATAATCCATAGAAAATGTTTTTAAAAAAGCATCAAAATGCTTCGTCAACTTGTCTGAAGTCTTAAAAAGAAAATATAAAACATATTTTTAAAATATAGTTTAATTGAAGTAGAATTACATCACCTTCCCCCTTCGCTTTTCTACCTCTACCAGTCCTGGGTACCCTCCATCCAATCCCTGCCATGACCTCTGCTCTTTTCCTTTGATCATTATTATTTTACACATGTGCACACATGCACACACACACACACACACACACACACACACACAATACATACACACATGCAATTTAAATTATTGTTGTGTATTTTTATTTGTTGTATCTCAAAATGTCTCTACCCACATCATAGTTTTCCTATTTTATTTGCTTCAACAA
The DNA here is from genome assembly GCF_049852395.1 of Peromyscus maniculatus bairdii. NCBI lineage: Eukaryota > Metazoa > Chordata > Mammalia > Rodentia > Cricetidae > Peromyscus > Peromyscus maniculatus. The sequence goes on along the minus strand of NC_134857.1, from coordinate 29,597,771 downwards.
GTGTGATGAATCCATGACATTGCCAAGATTTTCATTCTATAATTTGTTGCTTGGAAGGAATAAGGTGTAAGATGTAAGATGGTAGGATTTGTCAGAGCTGAATTTAAAAATGTGTGGGTAACTTCCTGCTTTGTGTCAGTCCCAGGGGTTCAACCTGAGGCATCATTCATGTTAGGAAACACTTGAACACTAACCCACAGTCCTTGCCCTAAATGATTCCATTTCTGTGTTAAATTTTATCTATGACAGCAATGTATGCAAGGCCAGTGCCTATTCACAGACCGTATAACACAGTTGAACAGTAGTATTTTCTCAAAGACCATTCTGAGACTTTCTGAATTTGTAGAACATTTTTTTTGTTCATCCATATAGTCTAATGTCACTTGTTATTTATGGCTGTCATCTCTCAGAAAAAATCATCTTGCATAGAGTGCTCTTTCTGGTTGCTTGAATTAAGCAATAATGCAAAACATATGGAATAAAATACTATCAATTAGATTTCCTCAAAGTAGAGAACATATACCAGGCTTTTTATTTTGTGCCTATTTCCACATAAATAGTTGATCAAATTTCAACAATTTGTTCAAATTTAAACTCCCTTCAACTCAGGATGTCTGTCTAATCTTGAATAAAAGAAGGGAGTAATTTATTCATTTACAACTTTGTTCATTTAGGTTTCTTCAATTGCAGATGAATTACATTGTATTTCATGTGAAGGATAACCATCTACCTTATTTGTATATGGTTTTATTTTAAGTTAAAATAGGAAGTCAAACAATTAATACTTTCTCGTGGTAAAAAGATTTGCCTATAAGAATATGGGTCTTCTTTTGAAAATAAAATGTCATTTTTTTCAATGTTTTTGATTTTTGACCTTCATGGAGAACTACTACTTTTTATCTGCTAGATGGACATAGTATTTTATTGACTTATAATTATACCCATAGACTAATTTATGTCTTAGCCTTCATCTGAGAAGTTTCCATTTGCATTAGATGGCGATAAACACAGAGATCCATGATTTGCCAAGGTGCAGAAAATATGATAATGCAGAATATTCTCCCTAAACCAAACATGCTTTCCATTCTTCCTCCTCCCAAGGCACAGAATCATTGCAAAATAGGGTCCTGAAGGAGTGTAAGAGCCAGGGACGGTGGATAACTTCAAGGGAATGGTTTTCTGCACACAGTGGGGCACTGCACAAATGACCTCAAGTTGATTGTAATGCACAATACCTGTTCAAGGTAAAGCCAGAAAATTCTCAGCATGGAGATGGGTATTGTACACAAATATCCACTCTTATCTAAGGAAGAATTGGAAATTCTCAATGTCTGGGAGAGGTACAGTCAATTTTCTCTGAGAGTGTAGCCTTCAGTAGGTCAACAAGTTTCATTGAAAGGCCACTTATCCAAGAATACTTGTGTAATACAAATTGGTATTGATGGAGAAGTAGCATAGATATTGGTGAGTACAGAATGGGTAATCTACCTGAGAAGACTAGAGAGGCATTGAATATGATCAAAGTACTTTGTATGTGATTTAAAAAAGAACTGCCCCCAAAGTATCTGATTTTGATTCTTGCATGTGTCAGATATGAAGTACCTATGAAAAGAAATAAATCAGAGCTGTCATTGTTAATGTTATTTCACACTGGCTTCCTTTTTAAAATTATTTTTAATTTTCTTCATAAAATACAGTATGATTATACTTTCCCCTCTTCCAGTTTTTCTCTGTTTGCACTTCTGAACATGATCTCAATTACTTGCAATTTTACATTTTATTTTAATATTTAATTGTGTAGAGAGAGACAAGCGAAGGTGAATGCAGATTTCTTAGAAGGCTAGAAATGTCAGATCCCCTAAAGCTGTAGTTACTTGTGGTTGTGAACCGATTTAAAAGCTGGGCCCTGGCAACTGTAGAGGAATTTCTAAACAGTCTTATTAAATAAGAAACACAGAGCCAAATATAGGTGTGAAAACCTTAGATATAAGGGAAATAGTGATAGCTACCAACCTTTCCTCTACAGCTCTGCTTCAACCAAAAGGGGCTACTTTCTGCTTACTCAAGTTTTTATTACCTTGCTGTTCTGCCCTCCCATTGGCTCTTAGCCAAGATAAATCACTTCCTTGTCACTGCCTGTCTGTACAGCCTCCAGGTCTCTAAGGTTGGTACTGGGATTAAAGGCGTGTGTCACCATGCTTGGCTGCTCCCTAGTGTGTCCTTGAACACACAGAGACCCTGACTGCCATGTGATCAGATTAAGGGCGTGTGCTACCATTGCCTGACTTCTATGTTTACTTAAAAATAGCTGGCCATTTTCTCTGATCTCTAAGCATGCTTTATTTATTAACATACAAATAAAATGTCACCACATTTCCCCATTTTTGTCTAATAAAAATAAAAAGAATAAAAAAAGTTATAACTAACATAAGAAAAATTAAATACAATGAGTACAATAAGTATCTACAACATATACAAGCAATAAATGCATCAGCAATGTCTAGTCCATTTGCATTTCACAAATTCAGAGAAAATGTTCCATTAGGAAACAGCTCAGGCTGGTTGCAGAGGGCCATTTCTGGGTCCATGGTCCAGCTGCTGCTGGGGTCTGTGTTGATGTCTGTGGCCTGTACCACCTGTTGGGGGGCATTATTTGGAACCACATGTAATGGAATCTGAAAACCTTGACATGCTGGCCCTGCCCCTGGCAGGCCTCTGCCTCTAGCTCTGTACTGCAGCAGGAGAGCTGGCTCACAATAGAGCTGCCCTCTGCACTTGAGGCCCTACCCCTCATCAGAGGCAGGGAAGAAATGGCCTTGATGGCATGGACATAGGTGAGCTCTCTCAGGCCCCTTGCCTGAAGGGGTTAGCTCCAGTGGGCGCGACTGATCAGCTTGACTTGCCGCCTGGGCAAACTAGGTGAGCCCACTCCAAGATCTACCCCTTCTAGAACCTGCTGGAAGCTCTTGGGGGCACAGGTCCTGTGAAGCAATTCCCATGGAGTCTCCCTTAATATATGGGTGGCCTCAAGATCCAGTGATGTAGGTGTGTTAAAAAAAAAAAAACAGGAGCCTTGAACCAGACCAATGACTTACTGAAATAACATTTGCTAATAAAGACGGTTGGACAGGGTCGTATACTGTGTGACCTACCACTCCCAGTGCCACAAGGATGAGTGAGGTGAGGTGTTGGAGAGGTGGGAAAAATGGAGAAATGAAGGTTTTTTTTTTTTGGGGGGGGGCGGTCTTTTTGTTGTTGCTTTGTTCTATTTTTGTGTTTGTTAGCTTGCTATGTTTGGTTTGGTTTGATTTTTTTTTCTTTTGGGGGTTACTGCAAGGGTAAGGGGAGGTAATGGAGGGACTGGGAGGTGAGCAGAATTTGGGTGCATGATATGAAAGTCCCCAGGAGTCAATAAAGAAATTATGTTTTAGAAACAGGAAAGAAAAGAAGAAGGAGGAAGAAGAGGAGAAGGAGGAGGAGAAAGAGGAGGAGAAGGAGGAAAAGCAGAAGGAGGAGAAGAAGAGGAAGAAGGAGTCCTCTGTAATGGAAATCTGTGTGTTATTTGAATTTTAAAGATACTCATTGTGAGACCTATGAATGAAATTCAAAAACTGAATATGGTGAGAATAATGGGCCACAATAAAAAAAAGTGAGAATGAAGTTTTGATGTTAAAAAAAGAGTAAGTCAATCACTCTTGTTTCAAGTTTCTCTGGTTGTCTAAATGTGACAGAAGATTCAGTCTGGTGGAAGGGAATGGGAAGTATCGGAATCCGGGCAAAAAGCAAGCACACAATCACAGGCCCTCAGCAGCAGCCTCTACTGCTGTGTGTTATTCGCAGCATTTTTCAGTTTCTCTTTGTGTTGCATACCTCCTCTACAGATCTACCCCGCTCCTCTTCCAGGGCCTACAAAATGTATCCTCAGTAGATATTTAAAATTTTGATACATCATATTTATGTCAGAATGTGCAGGAAAGAAATAATCTAAACTCAGGGAGAAAAATAATCTTTAACACTCAACTTTATGACTGAAAATAGAATCTGCTTTATTAAGTATTCGTCTAGTTATTCCTGAAGCATCAAGTACATGCCAGTACCATGCTAGATGCATAAGCTAGACCCACAAATTAAACAGGTGAAACATAAATTCTACCACAATGAAGGAAATATTTGATGCTCTGGTATTATCTGAATACAATGAGGGTAAAATATGCAGATATTATAGAATAAGTTAATAGCGCCCACTACAGTGAGTTAGGCACCTTACTTTTGGCTGGTCACATCTAATATTGTCTTTCTATGTTCAGGCAACACACAAAGTTCATCAGCACAAAGTGACTACTGGCATACTAGGGAAAATATACTTCCTGTTATATATGGACAGTGAGTATCATATATTGATGCAAAATCATGTTCCAGGATCCTATAATAATGTCTGATAATGGTCACTATTTATATTCATTTTGTAATTCTTGCCATAGATACATTCGGGCTTTTTTCCCTCCAGCTGTCATCTCTGTTCACAGTCTAACATAGAATGTTCTGTATGTGAATGAATATTCAGGACAGATTGTGTGAAGCAAGAATGGGAGGAAGAATTATTTGGTTGCATATATTCTTAGGTTTATTCTGAAGTTTGTGGTAAGCAAAATGAAGAAAATCATGAGCTTAGAAATCTTTTCTAAAAAATTCATTATTTACTCTGTCAATAAAATACAGCACTATTCCCTCCCTGTACTTTATGTTTCAGGAAAAGATGTTTAAGAGGACATAAATTTATGTGAACTGCTGGATTTTTCTGACAGTTTTTATCTCTTTTACCTTGCAAGTATAAGCAAGATAAAGAAATATTGTGCTTGAATTACTGTACCTCTGGCAGGGAGAGATCTTAAGAATGCCATTGTAACCGAAGCTCTTGTTGTTGGTCAATATAAGAAAATTGATCAAGTCAAAAATTTTGTGTTATGCAAAAGAAATAAGTACATTTATTTCTAATCTGATCATCTTTCCATTTTACCATGATGATATTAACATATTAAAGCTGTATCATTTATCCAATAATGATAAGGGAAGTGTCTTCCAAAAGAAAGGCTACTGGATCCTTATTATTTAGTAGGCATGTGGTCACTATAAATAGCTTAAAGAAGATAATAGATCTAAGAGAATAGTTATTAAATTATAGACTTCCTTTTACAACAACTGGTATCCATAGAATAAATCTAAAGGACCATTCAGGAGAATTCTTGCTTTTGCTGGATTTTCTTCCCGTGCTCTTTATGAAAGTCAGAAGGGATTGAAAGAACAGGTGGACTTTCAGTGATGGATAGGAATGAAGAAGAGACACAGTAGAAGAGGAATAAGTGCCATTAAGGATGAAAAAGCCATATGGAAACTCATTTTATAAACTTTGTGTGTGTGTGTGTGTGTGTGTGTGTGTGTGTGTGTGTGTTTATTTTTCATCTAGCAGTTTAATTGGATTACCCTACATGGTAATTATGCTCCTGCTAGAAGCCATATGTTATCAAACAGAAAGCTCATGTCAGGCTTGGGATATCTCCACTAGAATTGTTGCTCAGAAGTATATTTGAGGCCCTAAAATATTACAGGCTATAGCTATTGCTCTTGGTTACCCACCAGAGCTTGATGCTAAGACCTCATTGCTAAATAGGGACCATGCACGTGGTATAGTCTACCAGTTTTATGGTGATATGAAGGGTAATACATTAAAAATCTTTCTGGTCAAAGATAAATATTGGGGTACAAAAGAGACCACTAGCTTGTGTCATTAAGAAGATAAGAGTTCTTACTAATATCTGAATTGTTTGGACTATGAAAGGTCATTTGGGCTACATCATTTCCTCTTAAAGACATAAGATGCTCAACTTACAGTGAATTTCATAGGAATTTGATCATCAGAGCAGCAGGATAAATTCGATTTAATTTTCTCATCCAAGATTTTTCCATCATTTTATTTTTTTGTTTTTTTTGAGACAAGGCTTCTCTAAGTAGCTTTGTGCCTTTCCTGGAACTCACTCTGTAGCCCAGGCTGGCCTCTAACTCACAGAGATCTGCATGGCTCTGCCTCTCAAGTGCTAAGATTAAAGGCATGTGCCAACACCACTTAGCTTTGATATTTCCATCATTTAAAGATTATTTTATTTTAAATAAATATGTGGGTGTGTAGCAAGAATCTTAAAACTTCTTATTAATAAAATCAAACCCGAGGCCAGTTATTGGGGTCAATGCTGGTAGATCAGAGAGACAGAATAAGCCACAGCTGTCTCACCTTGCCAATTCCTCAGTTGGTCTTGTTTCTTGAGACTGGAGGCCTCTGAGTCGTCATCCAGAATGGGTCTCAGCTGAACTGCTGCTCCAAAGCCTGAAAGCTTAACCACCTGAATGCTTAACCAGCCAAAATGCTTCTAGTTTCTGGTCCTCACGCCTTATATACCTTTCTGCTTTATATCATCACTCCCTATGATTAAAGGCTTGCTTCCTGGAATTAAAGGCATGAGTCACCATGCCTGGCTGTTTCCAATGTGGCCTTGAACTCACAGAGATCCCAGATGGATTTCTGCCTCTGGAATGCTAGGATTAAAGGCGTGTGCTATCACTGCCTAACTAGTGGCTTTTCTGTTCTCTGACCCCAGATAAGTTTATTAAGGTACACAATATTTTGGGGAACACAATACCACCACATGGGTGGTTTATCTCCATGTATGTTTGTAAACCACATGCATTCCGGGTACCCACGGAGCCAAGAAAAAGCCTATAGGTTCTCTGGCACTAGACTTGCAGATAGTAGACCAGTCAATGCTCTCAACTGCTAAGCCATCTCTCTAGTCCAAGTTTGGCACTTCTTGATCTAACACAATTGAAAGATTTAACAGCTATTCCCAGTGACACCACTTACACTTTTCCTGATTTCTATTATGTTTTTCTTGATCAGTTTAGTGTTCCATAATGTCTAATGTAGCCATTCTGTCTTAAACATTTGTAAATATTTTATATTAATATTATAGTATGATAAATGAATACTGTAAAAAAATACAAATGGAGCTAGAGCGATATTTCATTGTTTAAAAACATTAGCTGTTCTACCACAGGACCAGGATTCAATTCCCTTCTCTCACACTGCAGCTAACAATTGTCTATAACTCTAGTCCTATGGAATCTAATGTCCTCTTCTGGCCTCCATAGGTACCACACTTTCATAGTGCATATACATACAGGCAAAATACTCATAACCAAAAATATAATATAAAAAAGTAAGAAAAATTTAAAACAAAAATGAATTATAACTCATATATATGTATCAATTAATATTTGTATGTACAATATGAACATATATGCAAATACATTAATAAATTTTATTATTTAATAGGATATAGGCCACAGAGATGTGTATACATCTTTACTAAATAAGATAAAGCATTCAATATTTTATTCAAACATTATTTAGGCTCTCACAAATAAAGACAGTCTATTTGCATTAATGAATATGAAAATGTACTTGGATGAACAAATACCAGACATGATTATTAAGTGGGAGTGACAGGAAATAGATTTTTAAAAAGTCCAGAATGTTCTTTGTATGCAGTTTGAAAAGAAAACAGACATATTCAGCTAAACAAAATGCAAATGAATATCTGCTACAACTTTAATTTTAGTAAGTTTATGTCAACATATTTCAACACTAGATGTCAATATTTTAAAATCACAAACTAGTATTTGCTTAAGGATATTTTCATGATATTTTATTAACATTCATATCTACTTCTGGAAAATATAATGACACATGTAGTGTCAATAAAGTCTAATTATAAAAATGCCATTTGTTTTGTTTTTATTTCGAAGTCTTACAGTCAGACTGCTTCAAAGTGGGAATCCTGGGACTAGCTGTGATAAGATAGAGAATTCCAAGAAGGGGTTGATCGCCTCACTCCTCCAACTATTTTCCTCCTATCTTCACCACAAAGGCCAAAACTAGAGCATGGCTACCTGGCTAGCAAGGTCCATCCAACCCTCACTCCTCTTCTAGAGGTCACTTTGGAAAGTGTTCTTTTTTTTTTTTTTTTTTTTTGGTTTTTCAAGACAGGGTTTCTCTGTGTAGCTTTGCACCTTTCCTGGAACTCACTAGGTAGCCCAGGCTGGCCTCAAACTCACAGAGATCCGCCTGCCTCTTCCTCCCGAGTGCTGAGATTAAAGGCATGCGCCACCCCACCCACCCACCCCCACCCCACCCACCCGGCTTAGAAAGTGTTCTTGTCTCTCCCCACTAACTTCTCCTTTTTATTTTTTTATTGATGAAATTTAGTTATTTATTTTATACCCTGACTGCTACTTTCCCTCCCTTCTTTTCTCCCATTAGCTCACCCCACCTTCCCTCTGCCGCTCCTAATTTATTCCTCCTAAATTTCTGTTCAGAAAACAGGCAGGTCTCCCATGGACATCAACAAAACATGTCATATCAAATAGCGGTAGGACTAAGTACTTCCTCTTGTATTAAGTCTGGGCAAGGCAACCCAGTATGAGGAATAGGATCCCAAAGGCCAGCCAAAGCCTTAGAGACAGCCCCTGATCCCATTGTTAGGAGTCCCACAAGTAGACCAATATACACAACTGGCACATGTATGTAGAGGGCCTATGTCGGTCGCATGCAGGCTTCTTGGTTGTCAGTTCAGATGCTGTGAGCTCCTAGAAGCACAAGTTAATTGAATCTGTGACTTTGCTTGTGATGTCCTTGACCCCACTGGCTCCTACAATCCTCCTTCCTCTCTTTGGCAGGACTCCTCAAGTTTGGTCTAATGTTTGGTTGCGGCTCTCTGCATCTATTTTCCTCAGTTACTGGATGAAGCCTTCCTGATGGCAAAAGGGGTAGTCACCAATCTGTGTGTATCACAGAATATTGTTCGGCATCATTCCATTGACGTTTTTTCCCCCTCCAATCATGTTTGGTTCCATCCTAGGTCTCTGGACCATCCAGTCTCTGGCTCCTGGCCCTCCAGGCAGTGTTATGGGTGGGCTCACTCTTGTGGCATGAGTTTCAGGCTGGACTAGTCATTGGTTGGCCATTCCCACACTCTCTGCCATGCTTACCCCAGGTTGTTCCATAAACAGAGATGTGCTGGACATCCCTCTAGGCAGGACAGACTGGAGGTCAAAGGTTATGTGCCTCTGGTGGTGTCTCAGTCTCTCCCCTGCAAATCTTGCCTGGTCACAGAAGATGGCCAGTTCAGGCTATTGCTAGAGCCTCCACTGTTTCTAGGATTCTTAGCTGGAATCTCTGTGAACTTCTGCGTTGTTGGCACAAAAAGGCCATAGCTTTCCCGCAACACTCTGAATTTAGCCTGCTTGGCAATTCCTGACCAATAGACAACACCTGTGTGCAGCATTTCCTTGACTTGCACTTTTCTCCGGTCTCTGCTTTAGAATTTCTGATCAGGTGACCTAACATATATTGAATCGTTGGAAGAAAATTGGAAGTTTATTTATTGTGTTTGTGGTTCTGTGTCTAGCAGATAAATTTCACATTAAAGTGATTTTTAATGAATAAAAAGTATCTCTGGAGACACATTTCAAGCAGACCTTTTTTTCATAGCCTTCAACATAATGAACAGAAATAGAAAGCTAATGAAATTAATTGACAAACTAACAAGTTAAATCCTGACGGGATAAACAAAGCTTTGTCGTAAATAGGAAAATACTCACTTATCAATTTCTCATTAAAATTCTTAACATAAAACATAGTTTCTACTATTTACAAATTTTCACACATAGCAGATTATTTACTTGTGAGCATACAATATATATCTATGTTATTTTGTTTTAAATTGTAAATATCATGAATTTATAGGTATTTGCTCATTGAAAAATGATGTCATTAATGATTAGAGACAGTCATATCTTGATCCTTATTTCCCTCTGTAATATATTTTTAGATCACAAAGGGAAAACATCACTGGGCACCATGAATTCCTCTGCTGCATTTAAAAAAGTTTTTTTTTTAAATGATGTTTAGATCTAAAAAAAAATGCTTATGAATAGACAGTTTGCTGCTTTGAAAAATACATTTGAAGCAAGAGAAATTGCTAGGTGGATAAAGGATACTACTAGCCCTGATGACCTGAGTGCTATACCTAATACACACATGTCAGAAGGAAAGAAAATGCATGTTTTTCTCACCCAGGAAATACATGCATAAATGTTTCTAAAGAAATATTGTGTTTGTATGAATTGTTTCCACAAGTTTATATCAATTACTGATATATAGGAAGGTAAATCAGAGAGAAATAGAAATACTCATGGGAACTCAAGCAACCAAAGTGTTCAAATAGAGTGTCTTCAGTGTAGACAATTTGCTAAAGGATCTTATTAAATAAAAAACTCAGAGCCAGATATAGGGGGTGAAAGCCTGAGAGATCAGGGAAATAGGGAAAGCCACAGCTAACCTCACCTCACCAACTCTGCAGCTTCCAACGGTGAGCTACTTTCTGTCTCCTAATGCCTATATGACTTGCTGTTCTGCCATCTAATTTGCTTTCTCAGTCAGGCTACATCACTTCCTCTTCCTACCCAGCTCTGTCACTTCCTGTCTGTCTGTACAGACCTTCGTACCTCCATGGTTAACTCCTGTTAGAATTTGTGTGTGTGTGTGTGTGTGTGTGTGTGTGTGTAATGTCTTTTTATTTTACTTATTTATTTATTTATTTATTATTTATTTATTTATTTATTTATCTATTTTCTTTTTTGGTCTTCTTTTTTTTTCATTTTTCTTTATTTAGAAATTTTGTACTCACTTCACACACTACCCACAGATCCCCCTCCTCCCTCCTCCCACCCTCCAGGGAAATGCAAATCAAAACAACTCTAAGATAACCTAGTGTTGGAATTTAAGGCATGTGCCACCACTCCTGACTCTGTTTCCAGTGTGGCCTTGAACTCACAGAGATCCAGAGAGATCCCTGCCTTCCAAATGATAGGATTAAAGGTGTGTGTTACCATTGCCTAACTTCTATATAGTGGCTGGCTTTTTCCTCTGATCCCCAGGCAAGTTTGCATTTATTGGGAGACACAGTATATTGCAGGACATAATATATCACCACACTTTACCTGTGATTTTGAAAAACAAAAATTCTTGCTGAAGTTCCAACTCTGAAATTTCACCCTAAGAAAGATTTCAAGTCTTAAAATATTTTACTTCCTTATATTTCCTAAATAATATATATTTAGAAAGATTATACGATGATAATAATAATAGAGGCATTTTTTAAATGCAGTCACATATATAGAATTCATTAATTTATTTTCCATTTATTTTATATATATATGCATATATATGTATAAATACATGCTCATATATGAGTAAAATCAGACTTGTGAGTGTGTACATGCAGGTACATATATGTGGAGGCCACAGATCAATGTCTTTTAAAATAAATCTTTTTAAATAAATTTCTACCTTATTTAAGATGGAGTCTCTCAGTGAAGCTGAATCTTACACAGTTTCATTGACATTCAGTCAGCTCCAAAGATCTGCTGTCCACACTAACACTGCAACCTCAGGCAAAATTTGTTATGCCTTCTTTTGAAACAACTGTTTATTTATCGTTTTCTGTGTACCAGTGTATGTGTGGGTGTCTGTATGCCACAACACTTATGTAGATGGCAGAAGACGTGGGTTCAGGAAATTGAACTCAGACTTTCTGGTTTGTGTGGCATGTGATTTATGTGCTAGTCCATCACTCAGGACCAGTGCTCTGAATTTTATAGATACTAAGAATCAAACTCAGGTTCTTATGTTTATATTGCAATTAATTTACAGCCCCAGCCATCTCTTCAAATGTCAGAAATTCATATTAAATAAATCCAAATGACTCATTCTAGTTCAAGCTGAGGTACAAATAGAGCAAATGGAATAAAACATCTTCTTTATGTCCATAGATGGATTAGCTATAATGAAGTATCTTAGACATCTCTGTTCTCACCATTTCATGATATTGTAAATGAAATAATGGATTGTTGTGGTATATTATTATTACATATTATTGCACTACTCTTGTTCCTAAATTTAACTTTCTCCAGCCAGACATATGAATAGCTTGGGAGAATCATGTTTCTTGCCCCTCCCATATATTTTAAAGTTATAGGGAACAATTTTGGATTATGCACTTGCTTTACCAACCATGCTCTAAAATGCAGTGACATGAGGATGATTAAGAACTGATCATGTTTGTGTATCCTATTTTTTTGTAAGGAAACAATCATAAATCCTTTCAAGAATATAGTAAGTATAACAACACAGGACAGAAAGATAAAAAGCAGAAAGTGATGCAAATTCAGTTGACCACAGGGACATAAGTAAAACCTAAAACAGCACAGAGTGTCCCACAATTGTAAAGATTCCCCCAACAACTTTCTCCAGTTCTATATGTCTGTGCCACTTAAAATGTCTGTTTAGAGACAGATTATTGATATTTTTCTCCCTGAATGTTACTTGATCTTAAGACCTGTTTTGTTTAAAGAAGCAGAAGAAGTCATGCTGTAGATTTTTGAGACTTAGAATTTAAAATCTAGAATATTCATTATTGTCTTTTCTCTTAGAAGGCAATCATTATAAAGAAGTCTAGAAGGGGTTGGGGATTGAGCTCAGTGGTAGAGCACTTGCCTAGCAAGCATAAGAACCTGGGTTCGGTTTTTAGCTCCAGAAAAAAAAAATGTCTAGATACCCTGATAGAGACCTTTAATCAACGATGATCCTTGAAGATTGGATACTTAGAATTGAAGAATGAAAATTCATATAACTCTCAATCATTCCTCTCATTCAACTGAGGTGACAGACCTGTCTGTGAAGCCATCTTTGTTGCCCCATGTCTAGATACGGTGCCTCAGACAATGCTACACACAACAGAAATGTGCAGGTTCGGACTCATTGGCACAAGTTTCAGAGTTATAAACCAACTTAACTAATTAGACAAAATTTGTTGCCTTCTTGTTGAGGTGTAATTGGGTGTACTGATGGACATCAAATGCATCTGCCACAGCACCATGAAGAATATGAAGCCATAATAATAGTAAAGTTACAATGTTTATAAATATTTCAAGTACAATTAACAAAAAACAAACAAACAAAAACTCACAGAAGTGAGAATTTCAATGTGCAATTAAGACACAGCATGGGACAATGTTTTTCCCCTAAATGAATGTCTTCTAGGAGTCTATAAGACAAAGTAGCTATGGCTAAGGTGGTTTGTCTGAAAAGTACATGTCACTAAATATACACTCTTTAGGAATTAAAGACTACATGTTATCTTTCAAATGTTATGGCTTAGACAGTTACTGATAATACAATAATTGATTATACTACCTTTAGATTGTATTGTGTGTGTGTGTGTGTATGTGTGTGCAAATAGTGTAAAGCTTCCTGTTCAGTAAGAAGTATGTCAAATAAATACATATCTCAGGATCTCAAATTGGGTCTATTTTTGACCTGAAACCATAAGTAAATTGCCTAAGTTTATTGTTTTCCACAATGTATTAATGGATATAATGAAGGAATAATAGTAAATTATCTTAAAATTCTGAAAAGAACTTTGAACTCAAAAATTTTAAATGTTTCTCCAAAGGTATTTTTAGATTTTTCAACCCATTTCTTTCTTTCTTTTTTTTTTAAATATATTTCATTAAAACTTTTAATTATAATAATGAAAAATACATTCTGCTACCAACCAGGATAAGTAAACCTGTAACACGAATTGCTAAATGGTCTTATTAATAAAAACAAAACAAAACCCAGAGCCAGATACTGGGGTGAAAGCTAAAACATCAGAGAAACAGAACAAGCCAGCCATGTTCTTACCTCTATGAAATCCCCAGCCTCCAGAGAGTGAGTTCCTGTTTCCTCACATCTTGTATACCTTTTTCTGCCCTGCCATCTTACTTCCTGGGGTTAAAGGCATGTGTGCTTCCCAAGAAAAGGTATGAGATCTCAAGTGTTAGGATTAAAGCTGTGTGTCACCACACCTGGCTCTATTCCCAGTGTGGCCTTGAACTCATAGAGATTCAAATGGATCTCTGTCTTCTGAGTGATAGGATTTAGGGTGTGTGCCTTTACTGTCTGGCCTCTATGCCTAATCTAGTGGCTGGCTCTGTCCTCTGATCCCCAGATAAGTTTTATTGGGGTGCACAATATATCACCACATAAACCACATAATAATGATTAAGCAACATAAAATTAGCTAAATATTACAAGTATTTATGGAACCAGCTGGGTCAAAAATACAGATTTTTATAATCAAATATTGAAATCATTAGAACCAAGAGTGAGGAGAGAAAAACACTGAATTTCTCCTGTTTTTTTTTTTTCAATAATTGAGTAAAACTGAAATTTATTATATGCCACAGTCGTCCTAGGGACCTCCATGCTATATATATAGCCTCTATGGTTCTATGGGTTGTGGTCTGATTGTTCTTTATTTTATATCTAGAATCCACCAATGAGTGAGTACATACCATAACTGTCTTTCTGGGTTTGGGTTACCTCACTCAGGATGATTTTTTCTAGTTCCATCCATTTGCCTGCAAATTTCATGCTTTCATTGTTTCTCTCTGCTGTGTAGTACTCCATTGTGTATATGTACCACATTTTTTTCATCCATTCTTCCATTGATGGGCATCTAGGTTGTTTCCAGGTTCTGGCTATTACAAATAGTGCTGCTATGAACATAGCTGAGCATGTATCTTTATGGTATAAATCAGCATTCCTTGGGTAGATGCCCAAGAGTGGGATGGCTGGGTCTTGAGGTAGTTCGATTCCTAATTTTCAGAGAAACCGCCATACTGATTTCCACAGTGGTTGTACAAGTTTACATTCCCACCAACAGTGGAGGAGTGTTCCCTTTGCTCCACATCCTCTCCAACATTGGTTGTCATTGGTGTTTTTGATCGTAGCCATTCTAACAGGTGTAAGGTGGTATCTCAGAGTCGTTTTGATTTGCATTTCTCTGATGATTAGGGATGTTGAGCATTTCTTTAAATGTCTTTCAGCCATTTGTAGTTCTTGTTTTGTGAATTCTCTGTTTAGCTCTTTAGCCCATTTTTTAATTGGACTGTTCAGTGCTTTGATGTCTAGTTTCTTGAGTTCTTTATATATTGTGGAGATCAATCCTCTGTCAGATGTGGGGTTGGTGAAGATCTTTTCCCAATCTGTTGGTTGTCTTTTTGTCTTATTGACTGTGTCTTTTGCCCTGCAAAAGCTTCTCAGTTTTGAGAGGTCCCATTTATTAATGGTTGTGCTCAGGGTCTATGCTGTCGGTGTTTTATTTAGGAAATGGTCTCCGGTGCTAATGTGTCAAGAGTGCTTCCTATTTTCTTTTCTATTAAGTTTAGTGTAACTGGATTTATGTTTAGGTCTTTGATCCACTTGGACTTGAGTTTTGTGCATGGTGACAGATATGGATCTATTTGTAATCTTTTACATATTGACATCCAGTTATGCCAGCACCATTTGTTGAAGATACTTTCTTTTTTCCAT
This sequence comes from Peromyscus maniculatus bairdii, assembly GCF_049852395.1. Taxonomy (NCBI): domain Eukaryota; kingdom Metazoa; phylum Chordata; class Mammalia; order Rodentia; family Cricetidae; genus Peromyscus; species Peromyscus maniculatus. The sequence continues at coordinate 29,582,239 of NC_134857.1, read as the reverse complement.
TGTATAGTTTTGGCTCCTATGTCAAAAACCAGGTGTTCATATGTGCATGGATTAATGTCAGGGTCTTCAATTCGATTCCATTGGTCTGTATGTCGGTTTTTATACCAGTACCAAGCTGTTTTTATTACTATAGCTCTATAGTAGAGTTTGAGGTCCGGGATGGTGATGCTTCCAAGGGTTGCTTTATCGTATAGGATTCTTTTAGCTATCCTGGGTCTTTTGTTTTTCCATATAAAGTTGAGTATTTTTCTTTCCAAGTCTGTGAAGAATTGTGTTGGGATTTTGATGGGGATTGCATTGAATCTGTAGATTGCTTTTGGTAAGATTGCCATTTTTACTATGTTAATCCTACCTATCCATGAGCATGGGAGATCCTTCCATTTTCTGATATCTTCTTCAATTTCTTTCTTTAGAGATTTAAAGTTCTTATCAAAAAGGTCTTTCACTTGTTTAGTTAGTGTTATCCCAAGGTATTTTATATTATTTGTGGCTATTGTAAAGGGTGATGTTTCTCTGACTTCTTTCTCAGCCCTTTTATCATTTGTGTATAGGAGGGCTACTGATTTTTTTGAGTTGATCTTGTATCCTGCCACTTTACTGAAGGAGTTTATCAGCTGTAGAAGTTCCCTGGTAGAGTTTTTGGGGTCACTTATGTATACTATCATATCATCTGCAAATAGTGAAAGTTTGACTTCTTCCTTGCCAATTTGTATCCCTTTGATCTCCTTTTGTTGTCTTATTGCTCTAGCTAGAACTTCTAGTACTATATTGAATAAATATGGGGAGAGTGGACAGACTTGTCTTGTTCCTGAATTTAGTGGTATCGCTTTGAGTTTCTCTCCATTTAATTTGATGTTTGCTGTTGGCTTGCTATAAATTGCTTTTATTATGTTTAGAAATGTTCCTTGTATTCCTAATCTTTCTAAGACCTTTATCATGAAGGGGTGTTGGATTTTGTCAAAGGCTTTTTCAGCATCCAAGGAGATGATCATGTGGTTTTTTTCTTTCAGTTTGTTTATATGGTGTATTACATTGACTGATTTCCGTATGTTGAACCATCCTTGCATCCCTGGGATGAATCCTACTTGGTCGTGATGGAAGATTGTTTTGATGTATTCTTGGATTCAGTTTGCCAATATTTTGTTGATTATTTTTGCATCTATGTTCATGAGGGAGATTGGTCTGTAGTTCTCTTTCTTTGTTGCATCTTTGTGTGGTTTGGGTATCAGGGTAATTGTAGCCTCATAAAAAGAGTTTGGTAGTGTTCCTTCTGTTTCTATTGTATGGAACACTTTGAAGAGGATTGGTATTAGTTCTTCTTTGAAAGTCTGGTAGAATTCTGCACTGAAACCATCTGGTCCTGGGCTTTTTTTGGTTGGGAGACTTTTGATGACTGTTTCTATTTCTTTAGGGGTTATTGGTCTATTTAAATGGTTTATCTGGTCTTGATTTAATGTTGGTATGTGGTATTTATCCAGAAAATTGTCCATTTCTTCCTGGTTTTCCATTTTTGTGGAGTACAGGTTTTTGAAGTATGATCTGACGATTCTCTGGATTTCCTCATTGTCTGTTGTTATGTCTCCCTTTTCATTTCTGATTTTGTGAATTTGGGTGTTCTCTCTTTGCCTTTTGGTTAATTTGGCTAGTGGTTTGTCTATCTTGTTGATTTTTTCAAAGAACCAACTCTTTGTTTCATTGATTTTTTGTATTGTTCTCTTGTTTTCTATTTCGTTGATTTCAGCCCTCAATTTGATTATTTCCTGGCGTCTATTTCTCCTGGGTGAGTTTGTTTCTTTTTGTTCTAGAGCTTTCAGTTGTGCTGTTAATTCATTGGTATGGGATTGCTCCATCTTCTTTATGTGTGCATTTAGAGCTATGAATTTTCCTCTTAGCACTGCTTTCATAGTGTCCCATAAGTTTGGGTATGTTGTACTTTCATTTTCATTGAATTCTAGGAACTCTTTAATTTCTGTTTTTATTTCTTCCTTGACCCATTGATGTTTCAGGTGGGCATTATTCAGTTTCCATGAGTTTGTGGGTTTTCTATAATTTTTGTTGTTATTGAGTTCTAACTTTAAGGCATGGTGGTCTGATAAGATACAGGAGGTTATTCCAATTTTTTTTGTATCTGTTGAGATTTGTTTTGTGTCCAAGCATGTGGTCAATTTTTGAGAAGGTTCCATGGGGTGCTGAGAAGAAGGTATATTCTTTTGTGTTAGGATGGAATATTCTGTAGATATCTATTAGGTCCATTTGAGTCATATCATCTGTTAGGTCCTTTATTTCTTTGTTAAGTTTCAGTCTGGTAGATCTATCTTTTGGTGAGAGTGGTGTGTTAAAATCTCCCACTACTAATGTGTGGGGTTTGATGTGCATTTTAAACTTTAGTAGTGTTTCTTTTATGAATGTGGGTGCTTTTGTATTTGGAGCATAGATGTTTAGAATCGAGACTTCATCTTGGTGGATTTTTCCCGTGATGAATATGTAATGTCCATCCTGGTCTCTTTTGATTGATTTTAGTTTGAAGTCTATTTTATTAGATATTAGGATAGCTACACCAGCTTGTTTCTTAGGTCCATTTGCTTGGAAAACCTTTTCCCAGCCCTTTACTCGGAGGTAGTGTCTGTCTTTGGAGTTAAGGTGTGTTTCTTATATGCAGCATATGGATGGGTCCTGTTTTCTTATCCATTCTGTTAGCCTGTGTCTTTTTATAGGTGAGTTGAGACCATTGATATTGATGGATATTAATGACCAGTGATTGTTAATTCCTGTTATTTTTTTTTTGGTTGTGTTGTGTTGTCCTTCTGTGGTGTATGTTGGTGTAGGATTATCTATTGCTTGATTTTTCATGGATGTGTTTAACTTCTTTTGGTTGAATTTTCCCTTCTAGTGCTTTCTGTAGGGCTAGGTTTGTGGACAGGTATTGATTAAATCTGGTTTTATCCTGGAATATTTTGTTTACTCCGCCTATGGTGATTGAGAGTTTTGCTGGGTATAATAGTCTGGGTTGGCATCCGTGGTCTCTTAGTGTCTGCATGAGGTTTGTCCATGATCTTCTAGCTTTCATAGTCTCTATTGAGTAGTCTGGTGTTATTCTGATGGGTTTGCCTTTATATGTTACTTGGTCCTTTTCCTTTGCAGCTCTTAATATTTTTTCTTTATTCTGTTTGTTTAGTGTTTTGATTATTATGTGGCGAGGGGACTTTTTTTTTGGATCCAGCCTATTCGGTGTTCTGTAAGCTTCTTGTATCTTCATAGGTATTTCTTTCTTTAGGTTAGGAAAGTTTTCTTCTATGATTTTGTTGAATATATTTTCTGTGCCTTTGAGTTGGTATTCTTCTCCTTCTTCTATCCCTATTATTCTTAGGTTTGGTCTTTTCATGGTGTCCCAAATTTCCTGGACGTTTTGTGTTAGGACTTTTTTGTCTTTAGTGTTTTCTTTGACTGACGAATCTATTTTCTCTATCGTGTCTTCAGCGTCAGAGATTCTCTGTTCCATCTCTTGCAATCGGTTGGTTATGCTTGTTTCTGTAGTTCCTGTTCGTTTAGTTAGGATTTCTATTTCCAGCATTCCCTCAGCATGTGTTTTCTTTATTGTCTCAAATTCATTTTTCAGATCTTGGAATGTTTCTTTCATCTGTTTAATTGCTTTTTCTTGGCTTGATTTGATTTCTTCCCATTTTTTGTTCGTTTTTTCTTCCATTTCTTTAAGGGAGTTTTTTATTTCCTCTTTAATGGAGTTTTTCATTTCCTCTTTAAGGGAAGTTTTTATTTCCTCTTTAAGGGAGTTTTTTATTTCCTCTTTAAGGAAAGTTTTTATTTCCTCTTTAAGGTAGTTTTTCATTTCCTCTTTAAGGAAAGTTTTTATTTCCTCATTGAGGGAATGTTTTATTTCTTCTTTAAGGGCCTCTATCATCTTCTTAAAGTCATTTTTAGGGTTGATTTCTTCTGTTTCTTCTGTCATGGTATGTTTAGGTCTTGCAGGTGTAGAATCACTAGGTTCTGATGTTGCCATATAGGTCTTTATGTTGTTGCCTGTATTTTTGCACTGGCGTCTACTCATCTCTTCCTCTGTGCAGTGCAGGTGGTGTCTGTGTCTGAGAGTGCCTCTCTTGTTCTAATTTTTAGTCTTGGTTTAGTAGTGGTTCTTGGTTAAATTGGTGCTATTGGGCTATTTCTTCAGGGGCAGCTGATTTCGATCGGTGAATTATATACTTATGATTCTGGTGATCTGGTTTGGTGTCTGGGTAGCGCCTTCTTCTGTGTTCCCAGGTCACATTTTGTTCATTTGTCAACTCCTCAGCTGATCTTGTTTCTTCAGACTTTAAACTGTAGGCATCTGAATCCTCTCCCAGATGGGTTTCAGCTGAGCCGGGTAGTCTCACCAACACCTCCAAGTTGTTGGGTTTCACAGGATCAGTAGCTGGGCCCTGGGTTGTCCTCAGAAGGAGTGTTCAGATTTGTTCTGGTTCTGACCCACGAAGATAGCTTCTTCCCCAGATGTTGGGGTTAGGGGCGTTCCTGTTCCAAGCTGCGTCTGCTTGTCTCCGTCCCTGGGCCTGTCTACCTCTGTGGTCCGCCGCCGGGCCTGTATGTCCCTGTCAACTGCCACTGGGTCTGTCTGCCTCTGGGGGCCGCCACCGGGCCTGAATGTCTCTGCCGGCTGCAGCCAGGACTGAATGTCCCTGTCGGCCGCTGCCGCCCGGCCCGTTTACCTCAGCGGGCCGCCGCTGGGCCCGTCTACCTCTGTGGGCACCGCTGGGCCTGAATGTCTCTGCCGGCTGCTGCCGGGTCTGAATAGCCCTGTCGGCTGCCGCCGCTGGGCCCATCTACCTCCGCGGGCCACTGCCACAGGCCTACCTGCGTCTGCTTGTCTCCGCTGCCGGGCCTGTCTACCTCTGTGGGCCGCCGCTGGGCCTGAATGTCTCTACTGGCTGCTGCCGGGCCTGAATAGCCCTGTCAGCTGCCGCCAGGCCTGAATAGCCTTGTCGGCTGCTGCTGCTGGGCACGTCTACCTCAGCGGGCTGCTGCTGGGCCCGTTTACCTCTGCGGGCTGCCGCCGCAGGCCTACCTGCGTCTGCCTGTCTCCACCGCCGGGCCTGTTTACCTCTGTGGGCTGTCGCTGGGCCTGAATGACTCTGCAGGCTGCCACCGGGCCTGAATGTCCCTGTCGGCCGCTGCCGCTGGGCCCGTCTACCTCTGTGGGCACCGCTGGGCCTGAATGTCTCTGCCGGCTGCTGCCGGGTCTGAATAGCCCTGTCGGCTGCCGCCGCTGGGCCCATCTACCTCCGCGGGCCACTGCCACAGGCCTACCTGCGTCTGCTTGTCTCCGCTGCCGGGCCTGTCTACCTCTGTGGGCCGCCGCTGGGCCTGAATGTCTCTACCGGCTGCTGCCGGGCCTGAATAGCCCTGTCGGCTGCCGCCAGGCCTGAATAGCCCTGTCGGCTGCTGCTGCTGGGCCCGTCTACCTCTGCGGGCCGCTGCCACAGGCCTACCTGCGTCTGCTTTGCTCCGCCGCCGGGCCTGTCTCCTTTCTTTTTTTTTAATACAAAAAGAACAAACAGCCTGGGTGATTTCAGAATGAAGAAAAAAACAAATTATAAAAATATGAAGAGCAAGCCTGCTACCTTGCAAGACATCGTGACACCTCAAAAAAAATTTTTAATGCTTAAAATAACAAATAAAAATGAAGCTAGCAATTATTTGTCTTGGAATGAACTTTTGACTTTAATGAATAGATTAATTATTTTTATATAGCACTGTACACAAGTTAAAACCCATCTTGATGCAAGGCTGACCTTGTTTTTCTTTACACTTTCTTACTTGTGTCCTAAAGTAGATGATTTCACTCAGAGACATCTGTCATTAAAATTTCCAGGTGCTCAGATAAGGTAACTTAGAGGAAATGAAGTAACAGCATTTGCATTCTAAAATGTTGTCTTGATAACTAATAAATCTAACCTTTCCAGGCGGATGTATGGAGTTACAAGTACTAATTGATCATGTTGGCACTGAGGTGTTGTTCATTCTAGAAAGGCCACGTTAATTCAAATTGATGTGATTCAAATTAACCTTAATCAGCTTTACACAGACTGTGATTCCATTGCAGGATATTTTGCAATTATGCCTCTCCTGTCTTTATCTGCCCCATGGCCTTGGACGAATCTTTGCAGTTTTATTTTGGCTCTCTTGATATGAAAATTATAATTGTTCATTTATACATAACATATTAATAATGCTAGATCCACTAATGTCCTTTTATATATTTAGTTTGGGGTTCTGTTTAACAATATCAAAATTACTGTGACTGACATTAACCATGTTATCTTTGTTTGTACAATAGTTCCAGTAGGAACAATCATGAAATAATGTATACTAGCCTTTGTTCTTTGTTAATAAAACATGTGTACTTTGTATGGGGAGTGAGTTCATTAAGCAATGCATATACTTGATCATAAACAGTACTGTATGGTAAGTGAAAGCATGAAAATGTAAGTGCGAGTGAGCTAGAGGGATATGGCCTTTAAGAATCATTACTATAGCTATTTTAATTATAGGAATTAAATGAGGGGTAAAGAGGGCCTATTATATTTTATATTATTTCATGGTACACATGAATAAATTCATCAAGAATAAAAGAAGGGACTACAAAAAGAAAAATGGAAAGAAAATCTCTGGAAATATTTTTTTAAGGAGTTGATGATCAGAGAAAAAGGAAAACCTTGTTTATTTAGGGTTGCCTGAATGCTGTAGATGTTATTGCACCTTAAGCAGTGTGGCTTTGAGTAGGATTCTGATGCCATTATTACCCACATCTGCAGATGGCTGTAATAATCTACTTCATAATATGGTTGTAAAAATAAAATTAACAGAAATTATTGCTACTATACTTCACTACAAAGCATGTCTATACATATTATGACCTTTGATTATGAAAAGGCAGAGTAAAAATCTTTAGTGACAAAGCCTTACAGTCGAGAACCACATTCACATGGCAATTATTAGACAGTGAATAATTTCTGTACATGATCAAGAGTTTATTGCAGCATTTCTTTTCCTGTTCTCTTTTTTTAAGGGTTAGCATTAGCAAATGTCAAGGAGTAGCAAAGTCAACACAGATTTTAGGAGGACTTAACAACAGGCACAGATCTGTGGTTCTTCGGATGTGACACTATTGGATGTGATTCTAAAGTCTTTTTATTGAACATTGTCAAATTTGTAAGCTTCATAGGGATGGACATAATATTTATATAATGCCCTTCTTATGTGTTACCATAGATGTGAAACCTTATTGTCTTTGAAAATGTTAAATTGAGAACTCTGTTAACATTTTATGGATTGGCGCATTGTATGACTGCAAGAAACATTTGATTTTCAGCACAGTGCAAAAGTTCTTTAAAATGCATACATCTTTTTTTTCTAATTCCATTTTGTTTTAAAGCACATTTTAAATGTAGTTTTCTCATTTAGTAAAAGTTGTCTAATTGATACAAAAAAAAATAAATAAAATAAAATAAAATTAACAGTAACTTTTGTCTTAGTTCGTGTTCTATTGCTGTGAAGAGACACCACGACTATTGTGACTCTTTTAAAGTAAATAATTTAATTGGGGTGGGTGTGGGAACCCGTTCTCGGGTTCCTCGTGGCTTTATCCAGCAGGTCCACATAGAGGATGATCAGGACCACGGGCCTGAGTGCAGGTGTCTGAGATGGTCTGCACTTGGCTGTGCTGGGGGGAGGAGGTCTTTTGCTCCACCCCTTGGCGTCTCTATAAAAACCCTGGGGCAGAGACAGTCGGGCCTGTTGGAATAGGTTCCAGGCCCTCTCAAGGCTATCCTTTATTTACTATCTGTTAATCTCCACAATATTCTCTGCAATAAATCCTTCTGTCTAATATTTCCTGCTGCTCACACTCAAGAAAACTCTGGGGAACTGTGAGGGTGGTGGGAAAATGCCCCACAGGTGGGCTTACAGTTCAGTAATTTTGTCCATTATCATTATGGTAGGAAGCATGGCAGCATGCAAGCAGACAAGGTACTCTAAAGGTAACAGAGTTCTTTCTACATTTGGGTTAACAGGCATCAGGATGAGAGAGTGAGCATCTGTGCCTGGCTTGGGCTTCTGAAACCTCAAAGCCTACCCTGAGTGACACACTTCCTCCATCAAGACCACACAAACCCCAACAAGGCCATATCTCCTCATTTTTTCAAATAGTCCCACTTCCTGGTGGGCAAGCATTCCAATGTATGAGCTTATGTGGGTCATTCTTATTCAAACTAACACATCATCTATATTTGCATTTCCTGTGTAAACAGAAGTTTGCTATAAATTATAAAGGAATCTTTAACTTGATGGGAATTCAGTAGTGCATTCAAATAATTGTGTTTGACTTACTTAGCTCAGTAACAAAAAAATCAGATTAAGACACCAAGCAAATGTTCACATATAGATTTATTTCTACAAAAACTGTATACTAACAGTTATTTAAGATGTATTTGCTATATAACAAGTCCTTTTAGGAGTGTATAGATTACATTGGGTGGTTTTGAACTTTTGCAGGTGGTTAAGTGAAACAATCAAATAGTGAAATGTAGAGAGTCATATACTCCTAGGAAAAGATGGTTAGGGAGTGGGAACAAGTAGATGTTTGCGTCAATTGCAGCCATCCAGTTGAAAGATACCAAAGATAGCATCAGAGTACATGTAAAGAAGGGAGAAATATCACCATTTGGTTATTGAGTAAATAATCAAAGGCAATTTCTTGGAAGAACAAGTCTCAAAAGTCTCAATAAATATTGGAAAATTCTAATAAGTACATTGTATTAATTTACTAATGTATAGTGTAGAGCCAGTCTTATTATAAAACTTTTTTCTCAATGTGAACTTGAATGATTGATGGGACACAATTAATGAATTTAAAAATTAGATTTATTTATTTTATTTTGTATGTGTGAGCATTTTGCCTGCAAGTATGTATGTTACCATGTGTGGGTAGTGGATATGGAGACCAGAATAGGACAACAAATCCCATAGAGTTATAGCTGGTGGTAAGCCATGATTTTTGTTAAGAATTGAACTCATGACCTCTGGAAGAGCAGTAAAGCTCCTAGCCACTGATCCATCTTTCCAGTTTCTTAATGAATAATGTTTTACTATTTTATGTTTGTGACATATCACATATACTGCTTTTAACTGTTTTAAATTCTCAGAATACTAGCTTCATTTTAATGTGATCATTCTTCATTTGTTCAGAGAATACTGTTGAGAGACAGATGGGCAGATAGAGACAGATTTTGTTTCTTATTTCAAGGGTAGATCAATTTTATTAAGGCCAATAGGAATTTGCTGATGCAGTAGATGAGGACCTTGAGTTGTACAATTATGCTACTGATAAAGAACCCAGCATTATTTTGCCGTGGTGTGCCATGCAGTTGGTGAGAAATGGGTGAGGACCTGGAAGAGAAGGTAGAGGCTCTTCTACTCCCTCAGTGGTGAAGAGAGAGAGATGGCTTGAGAAAGACAGAAGAGCTTGAATCAGATGCTCTGAGTACCTTTCATGCTGACAGATAAAAGGAAACATAGTACACTATGTTCAACATAAACCCAGATATAATATCAACTCTGGTGGTAAAATAACAGAGGATTGAGGGTTGAGGGGTGAAAAATGCTAGCCCAGGTTTTAGTATCATTTTGGCCAAATGAGATAACATATATGCTGTGGGATGTCTTTCTTTATGCCGTGAATATGTGTTGCTCCCATTGGCTAATAAATAAAGCTGTTCTGGCTTATGGCAAGGCAGCTTAAAGCCAGGCACAAAATTCAATCAGAGATATGGAAAAAAAAAGGGTGGAGTCTAGAGAGATGCCAGCCCACCTGCCAAGGAGAAACAAGATGCCAGCAGACCAGTAACCAGTAACACCACAGCTACTTGGCAACATATACTTTAATAGAAATGAGTTGAGTTAAGTTATAAGAGCTAGCTAACAAAAAACCTGACCAATAGGTCATATAGTTTGTAAATAATATGAGCTCTGGTGTGTTTACTTGAGACAAAGTGGCTGTGGGACGGTGCGGGACACAAGAAAACTTCTGAGACCATGGGGCCAGGCGGGACAAGGGAAACCTTCCAGCTACACATATATACATTGCCTGGGAGTATATACCACCCAAATTCATTCATATTCAAACACATAGAATCCAAGAACACAACTGAATTTTAGACTGTTTAAAGAGGTAAATCTGTATTAAATAAGACTGACCAATAATAAATTTTAAAAAAGATTGTTGCCATTATGAGAAGAAACAAGTATATAGGTACAGAGAGAGAAGTCAAATGATGATACATAAAGAATAAGCCCACCAAGAAAACAGCCTTTAGGAAAACAAAATCCTGTTTTGATCAGTACACCTAGTCTTAGAATTTCATGTTTTTGAATATTGTTACACAGCTATAGAAATTAACAACACATCATGTAAGATAGACTTAGGGTTTATTAGATGTTTACATATAAATTGTTTTACAATAGAGACCACTCTGCAAACAGTTGATCAGCTTAGTTAAGGTCTGGGACTACAAAGGAAGACTCTTATTGTAATAAAAACCAACAAAAGAAGAGCAGATCACAGTGACTAGCCAAGGTTCTCTTTTACTCCGGCACAGGCTAGTCTTCCTTGACTAGGACATGTATCTCAGTGGTCGAATGTTTGCTTAACAGGCACTGGGTTCAACACCACAAACTAACCAAGTAAACAAACAAGCGAGGTCTTTGTAAAGGAGATTACTCTGAGAAGTGTATATGCTCTTAATAAAGGTATGCTCCATGTAAATTTCCCATTATTTCATGATTTTATTATATATAAATAATAGCCTTTTATAAAATAATTGCAAAATAAATGATTAAAAGATTGGTACTTGAATGAAAACAGATTTCATACACAAAAGTACAATATTAGAATGTTGCATTTTTCTCATTTATAGCCAAAGTATGCACTTTCTTGAGAACAGTTAATTATAACTGTTTTCTAGAGGATTTGCTTTTACTGCTATGCCAGGCTTGCTCATGAAAATGAGCCAGAGTTTTGATTAAAGGAAAATGACATAGGTCAAATCTTCTACTGCTAATTATATGTGGCAAATGGCTCAAAAATAAACATAATATATTCGTTATATAAACATGAAAATTGATTATGCAAACAACTGTTTGCAAATCTAATTATATGACAGTCTACTTAAATGATAGAATTGCAACTAAAAGATATTTATAAATCAGCAAAAATAAGTCTAAGTAATAATCATATAGATATATCTTAATGTAAATACAAAGATAAATGGTATTTACTAAAGATAAAGAGAGACAACATCTATCAAAAAGTATTATGAGTAATGTAGCCCATATATATATATATATATATATATATATATATATATATATATGGCCTCATTATTCACAAACAAACAAAAAAGGAAAACATTGTTAATTAATATACTCTTCAATGAAAATATTACAAAATATAACTCCAGGACTGTTATATAATTTTGCATCTAGAATGTCTACTCATTTCTTGTGATCATCCTAATTTTATATATGTTTATGAATTGTATTTCACTTTCAACTTTGCGTGGGCATTCAGCAGAGGCAAAACTTAACTTTTTAAAATAACATCTCTAAACACTTAACCTGTGCCATATATGGTGAAAGATAAAATTTTTGACTTTACATTATTTTAGATAATTATGTTTTAATTACATTGAATTCAAGAAAGAAATAGTTTTTGTGAATGGTCGACTACAAAACCGATACAATGTAAATTCTTTTTTACTATATATTTAAGTATATGCAATGTAATATGAAATAAATATGCATGAACTTATAGGAATTTAATGTTACAAAACAACACTTTCAAATGCCATACTATGACAATTGCTTAGTATCAAACTAAAGGCTGAGTATTGGGTCTCACAACAATGTTCAGTACAAAATTTGATGGCTTCTTCAGAGTCATGTTATATGTCTTAAATATCTTCAATTGAAAAATCTGAACATTTTAGAGTTCTGCTATCAAATTCTCTTTAGTTAATTCTATGACTGTTAAACAAGTTGGGTGGGTAGGCCAAATGAGGAAACAAAAATAAGTCTGGTGCAATATAAATATGAATGATCCTTTAATCTGTTGAAACTAATAAAATAAATATATAACACTTACTTTTGAAATAATTTACAGGTGCTCCTTGATCTAAAAAAAAATTGAACATGAATTTTATAAACAGAAGTGAGAATCATCATTGCTTAGCTAAGGGGCCCACCATGGGGTATCAAATGCTTACAACTGTGACATATATCATAGGAAAATAGAGCCACGATATACCTTCAACACACAACCTTTGAGACAGGCTCATAGCTGTCACTATTAGTCATCACTGTCAAAGTCATTGGATTTGGTATCCCCTCCTGTGAAACATACGTCAGAGTGTTTGTCTGAGGGTGTTGTGGAGGGGTTTAACTAGGAAGCTATAGTTACTCTGAGGCAGGCACCATCACATGGGCTATAGTTTCCAAATGAAGAATAAGGGAGAAAGAAGAAAGCCCGCCGAACAGCAGCAATCCCCTCTACTTTCACTCTTGCAGTTGCCTCTCCCTTGGTATGATGGACCATACTAACCCTTCAATCCATGAGCCCAATAGACCCTTCCTTCATTAAAATTTTAGGTATTTTGTCACAAGAATGAGAAAACTAATTAATATAATGTCACAGGTTGTTAGCCCAGAAAATGATTAAATTCCAATTGGATGTACGTTTTCTAATAAGTGTGTATCCCACATACAACATCATAGTGTGAAAAGTTCTTCAGTGTAAGTCAATGTGCATCTCTAATTCTAAAATAAATATAAATACATTTGAGTGGGAATTTTCATGTCAAAACTGAACACCACCTTTTAAGTTTTTAAAAGAATATATCTTTCATTAACACAATGGTGAAATTACTAAAAATTAGGTCTCAGTTTACTTTGTGGTGTTATAAGATAATATCTGAGCATGCTGCTATAGTCCCTGTGAGTTCATACATCACCAGCCTTGATGCATTTAGAAGACTTGCTTCCTTGGTGTCTTCCATCCCTTCTGGCTCTTACATACACATTTTCCACCTGCTCTTTTGCAGACTTTCCTGAGCCCTGAGAGATTTGATGGCACATTTCATTAAGGACTGAGTGTTTCAAGGTCTCTTACTCTCTATACACTATTGACTATGAATTTTTTTGTGTTTATTCCCATATGCTTCAGGAAAAATCTTTTCTCAGGATGATGAGACTACATTACCTACAAAGAACAGACTGGAGACTGGAAGTCCAAGTTTTAGTGACCAAAATGCATTGAGGACCTTCATTTCACACCTTCCTTTGCTGAAAGGCAAAAAGACAAGGAAGCTCCATGGAAATGTAGAGGAAATGAATAAGAGCACAGCTTTGCCCAGGAGCCTATTCCTGAAATAACTGACTCCCATGATGATGAGACTTATCCATTTAGGAGAGCAGAATATTTTGTATTCAAATTAAGTCACACATGTATTTAGGGGAATACAGATTAATATACATTTTAACATAGCAAGATTGAAATTTTTAAGTCAAAAATAGCGTAGGAGAAATTTAAAGCCTTTTTTAGATAAAATACTAATGTATGAAAGTAACCTTCAAACAGACTCAGCTCACAACACAACTGTCTCCCATATGTAGAATGTCTAGTCATCCAGTCCCATGCAGATTCCACTGCTGTTGGTCTAAAGTTTATGTGAGTTCCTAAGTTGTATCTGAAGATTTCCCTATCATGATCTTGACTCCCCTTGCTCATATAATCCCTACTCCCTCTTTTCAACTGGGCTCCTGGTTTCAGCCTGGTGCTTGGCTGAATCTCTGAATCCATTTCCATCAGTTACTGGATGAAGGCTCTATGATGACAGTTTGAGGGGCCCCTGGCAGTGGGTTCAGGATCTATCCCTTGTGCATCAGCTGGCGTTCTGGAGCCCATTACCTGTGGTTGGACATCTTGCTCACCCTTAATGCCGTAGGGAGGGTCTTGGTCCAACTTCAACTGATGTCCCAGGCTTTGCTGTTTCCCCCATGGGATGCTTGACTCTTTTGGCGGAGGGGATGTGTATGAGCTGGAGGGAAAGGCGGGGGTGGGAGGTGTGGGGGAGGGCAGGGGGGAGTGGGAGGAGGGATGAGATGGGGATCTGTGGTTGGTATGTAAAATGAAAAATTTTTTTAAAGAAAATAACCTTACCACTCAGATCATATTAAGAAATTGATTTATAACTTTTGCCTCTACTTATATGATAAGTTTCAGTAATGAGAAAGAAGATCATTTGACAGATGAAAATATTCATTATGTACAACATACATGTAATGTTTATGCAAAGCACTTGCTAGTTTTATCATGTATTTTGATTTAAATTCATCAATAGTAATATATTAAATGAGAAATAAATAATGCACTTCACAATGTTTAGCCTTTGAAGTATGGTCCATTTCATATTTTTGTATAGTCTTCTGAAGCTATATATTCAAATTCAAATTTAAGAATAAGAAAAATGAATATAAAGTGTTAGGGTTTTTTAAGCAAAATGATGATATTTAAGAAGCATAGCACAACAGGGTATGAATTATGATGTAATAATTCACACCGATTGCATTGTTAGATATAAGGCCGTACTGAGCACTATTTAGTGCATGAGGTGTGAATTATTATCCCATAATTCATGGTATAGTGTGGTTTATTGTGCTTATAAACAAGTCCCTATACAAATATTTTTTTATTAAAATGGTAAAATGTTCCAGTGTAAGATTTTTTTTAAGAAGGAAATGTGAGAAAGCAATAAGAATGGAATTCAAATAACATCAAACACTGTCTGGAGTTTTAAGCACTGTACTTTCCTTTAAGCAGAATGAAATGTGTTTTTTACTTTCCTTAGCTGATGATCAGACCCAGCATGTATTCTAGCAGCCAAGTTAGTTTAACTACACCATAGCTGCTACCCCTATAATCCTTCTGCTTTGCAAGTTACCTCCCCTGCTGGCTTCTTTACCATTGATTCAGAGCCATAGAATACTCTGAAGTTGTACTTGTATTGTTTCAAGTCTGCTTGTCCAATTATTGAGCACCTGAAAATCCTAAGCAGCTCCCAGCTTGCTTCTATGTAATGCCAGCTGTCATGAAGCACAAGTATGTTTTTATCTTTGAGCTTGGGATTCCTAAAAATGTTATTGATTGTGGTCAGCTAACTACACTGAAAGACAAGTTTTTCCAACTTATCTTCACTATGAACACTCAGGAATTCGGTTTATCACAATTATTACCAGCTTTGTTTAAATATCAGTTGGTATTGAGACATACACAAGTAAATGTAACACAGTCTTATTTACAAATAGCTGTAGGGCTCTATTTGTAAATATTGGTTAACACTAATTGTAAAACTTGAAGTAAATGCCCATATTATCCTGGAGAACTCCTCTCATCCCTCCACCCTCCTTTGCCTAAGGAGGAGAACCCAAGAGCTGTCATTTCCCCATGTGATGTGAACAGAAAAATTGAAGCCAAGAGCCTCTGGACTTTCATATTCCAGGTCTTATTACTCTGCCTTTTCATAGATACTGCAGAAGTTAAAGATCTCCAAAGGTTTTGGAGCACCAAAACCAGTCAAAGGACAATGGACATGCTAAGCAAATAAAAGCAATGATATGCAAGGAGCTTTCTTAACTTGACATACTTCAGAGACAAACCCAACAATGTTCCTTTTGATTTAATTTGTTTATTGTTTAGAGATATTTTACTGTAAATTATATACAATATGAAAGCTTCCATATAAATTTCTATAAAATTTCAAATATCCTCATATCTAGTCCATTCATAATGCAGAGAAATATCTCTAAGTTACATTTTGAAAACATTTTATTATGGTAAAAAAATGTTATTAGCTTGGTATAGTGACAAGCAATTTATTCTCCTTTAAGCCTTTGGTCAATATTAAATTTGAAAATTTTGTCACTGTTAATCACTCTACATAATATATCAATAAATTGTATATTTAATATAATATATTATACATATATATTATATTTTTATATAAATGATAATCTTTGTTTTATCTTATTATGTGCATGAACATGTGTAAACATGTATGTTGAGGTCAGACATCAACATCAGATACCTTCTTTTTTTTCATTTTATTGAACATAGATTATTTTCTCATACAGTATATTCTGATTATAGTTTCCCCTTCCTATAATCCTTCCAGTTCCTGCCCACATCCCCTCCCCTATGGATCTGCTGCCTTTCTGTCTCTCGTTAGAAAAGAACAGGCTTCTAAGAGATAACAGCCAAACAAGACAAAATAAAATACACTAAGATAAAACAAAGGCTATCACATCAGGGCTGGATATGGCAACCCACAAAATGAAATGAGACGTAAGAACAGGCACAAGAATCAGAGACTCATTCCTTCACACATTCAGGACTCCTATAAAAGTACTAAGCTGACAGTTATAATACATATACAGAGGACCTAATGTATACATGTGTCAGCCCTTTGCTCGCTGCTTCAGTCTCTGTGAGATCATATGAAGTTTGCTTAGATGATTAAGAGGGCTGGTTTTTGTTTGTTTGTTTTTGTTTTTGTTTTTTCCCAGTCATGTCCTCCATCCCCTCTGGCTCTTACCCTCTTTTCACCTCATCTTCTGAGAGGGTCCCTGAGTTCTGGGGGGAATTTGATGGAGGCATGCCATTTAAACTATCTCTGTGTGTAATGTCTGGCTAGAGTTCTCTGCATCTGTTCCCATCTACTGCTGGAGGAAGGTTCTCTGATGAAGACTGACTAAGTCACTGATCTATGAGTAGAACAGAATATCATTAAGAGTCATTTTATTGACACTCTTTTTTTCAGATCAATAGTATTTTTTTGTACCCTAGGTTTCTGAGCTGTCTAGTCTCTGGTTCTTTGTTACTCAAATCAGATATTAGTTGGTTACTCCTATAAGTTCTTTGACACCATTGTCCTAGTGCATCTTGCAAGCAGGACAGATTGTAGGTCAAATATTTTTGTGGCTGTGTTAGTGATTATGTTTCTCTTTTCGTAGCCAGAAGAGTATTTCTCACACAAAAGAGACTATAATGTATGGGTAAAGGCTCCATATAGGAACCAGCTCAACTTCTCCATGTTCAATGAGTTGTGTGGGTGTTGCTCAGCAATAGGCCTGTGGCCTAAATTTGTGGAGAATAACCCACAACACAATAAGCAACAACTTGGGTTGACTGGGGATTTCCATGGGACCCCCTTGGCCAACAAATAAACTGATTGGAACCTAGTCCCATTATTGGAAGCCTTGTTTATGGACAAAAGATGGCCAATTGAGTCTTCATATCCTCCATTACTAGGATATCTGATTAGGACAACCTTAATATATTTTAGCAAGTTTCTACTATACTAGGATTCCATATCATCGCTCAAATGTTCCTCAATTCCAGCTTTCTCTCCCTGCATTCCTTCTATCAACACTATTGCCCCTCCCACTCCACACCTAATTTTCCTATTCTAGTCCCACCTAGTCTACCCATAAAATCTATTCTATTCACGTGTCCCTTTAGATGCTTCTCTCTACCTAAACTCTTTGGGTCTACATATTGTAGTTTGGTTATCATTGACTTAGTGGCTAATATCTACATATAAGTGAATATATACCATGTCTATATTTCTCAATCTGGGTTACCTCAGGATGATTTTTCTAGTTCCATTCATTTGCCTGTAAATGTAATGATGTAATTTTTAATCTATTTTCTTGAAAGTAGATTCTTCTTTCATACAATACATCTTGACCAGTTTCCCTTCCCTCTATTTCTCCAGATCCCACTCCCTGTACCACCCCTCTACCACAGATCCACTATACCTGTGTTTTCCTTCAGAAAAAGAGCAGTCCTCCAAGAGTTCAATCAAATATAACAACAACAAAAAAAGAAACAACTGGACAAACCAAGGCGAGACAATGCAACCCAAGGGAGGAAAAGAATTCCCAAAACAGGCTAAAGAATCAGAGACATAACCAGTCCCACTGTTAGGGATCTCACAAAACACCAAGTTAACAATCATAACATATAGGCTGAGGACCTGGTACATACCCATGCAGGCCCATCATTGTTACTTCAGTCTCTGAGAGTCCACATAAGTTCTGCATAGTTGATTTAGTGGGCCATGTTCCCCTAGCATTCTCCATCCTCTCTGATGCCTACAATCTTTCCTCCCCCTCTTCTGTGGGGTTTCCAGAGCTACAGTCTACTCTCTTTGGCAGGGAAAGGTACTCTGCAAGCTAGAGAAAGAGAAATGCTGGCCACAAACCAACTCACAAAACCCTCAACCTACAATCTGTCCTTTCTGCAAGATGAGAAGGGACAATGGTGGCACAAAACGTGTAGAAGTGGCCAATCAATGTCTGGTTTAACATGGGGCCCATACCATGAGAGGGGAACTCATGCCCTACAGTACCTTGATTTCCAGGAACAGAGACTGGATTGCCCAGAGAGTTAGGGTAGAACCAAACACAACTGGAAAAAAGTCAATGAAATGATTCCTCATGATGTTCTGCTGAACTCATAGATAGGTGCCTTGTCCAATCATCAATAAAGAGTCTTCTTCCAGCAGATGATGTCATTTTGTTTTGTAACAACAGAATAATACTCTATTATTTAAATATACCACATTTTCTTTATCCATTCTTCATGTATGAGAAATCAATATTGTTTCCATTTTGTGGTTATTATGACTGTAGCAGCAATGAATGTAACTGATCAAGTGTCCTTGTAGTAGAAGGAAGCATCCTTTGAGTATATGTCCGAGAGTGTTATAGCTGCAACTTGAGGCAGACCACTTTCCAATTTTCTGAGGAACCCCCATATTGATTTCCAAAGTGGCTATAAAAGTTTATACTCCCACCAGCATTCTGACATGTATAAGATAAAAATCTCAAAGTAATTTTGATTTGCATTTCCCTGATGTCTAAAGAGGTTGAGTATTTGTTTAAGTGTTTCTTAGTCATTTGAGTTTTCTTTATGGAGACCTCTTTATTTATATCTGTACCACATTTTTAATTGGATTATTTAGATTTTTGATATCTAGTTTCTATATATTTTTAATATTAGTCATTTATCAGATGTAGAGTTGGCAAAAAAAATCTTTTCCAATCTCATGGGCATCTGCTTTGTCTGACTGACAGTGTCCTTTGCCTTACACAATCCTTCTGCTTCATAAGGTCACACTTATTAATCACTGATCTTTGTGCCCAGACTATTGGTGTTCTGTCCAGAAAGTCTTCTGTGTTAATGAGTTCAAGCCTATTCTCCAGTTTCTCTTCTATCAGGTTGAGTATATCTGGTTTTATGTTCAGTTCTTTGGTCCTCTTGGATCTGAGTTTTATGCAGAGTAATAAGTATGGATCTCTTCGCATTCTTCTTCATTCATCTATCCAGTCTGAACATCACCATTTGTTGAAAATGCTTTTTCCTACTGTGTGCCTCTGGCTTCTTTATCAAAATCAGGTGGCTCTATGTATGTGGATTCAACCATGATTAAAGATGATTTCATTGATCAATGTGTCTGTTTTAATGCTAATAACCTACTGATTTTATTGCTACTACTCTGTAGTAAAACTTGAAATCCAGTGTGGTAGACCTTTGGAAAATATCTTATTGTTTAAGATTGTTTTAGCCATCCTGAGTTTTTTGTTTTTCCATATGAAGTTGAGAATTGTCATTTTAAGGTCTGTGAAGAATTATATTGTAATTTTGATAGGAATTGTGTAATTGAAAGTTTTTCTGTGTCCCATCCAGTTTGCAGCTGCTCAGACCCAAGAAAACACACAGAGGCTTATATTAATTAAAACTGATCAGCCATTATCTCAGGTCTACCACTGACTACCTCTTACACTTAAACTCAGTCCATTTATGTTAATCTATATGTTGCCACATGTCCCATGGCTTTACCTGTGTGCCACTACATGCTACTCCCTGGATGGTGGCCTGGCATCTTCTGACTCAGCCTTCCTCTTCCCAGAATTCTCGTTGTCTGTTTATCCTGCCTGGGTACTGACCAATCAGCATTTTGTTAAACCAGTGTGAAAAAGCATTATTCCATAGCAAATTGTATTAAATCTATAGATTGTTTTTAGTACAATGACCATTTTTACTCTGTTAATCTTTCATATCCATGAGCATTGAAGACCTTTCCAGCTTCTGCTCTCTTCTTCAATTTCCTTTTTCAAAGTCTTGAAGTTTTCTATCATACAAATCTTTCACTTGCTTGGGTAGCGTTACCCCAGATATTTTAAAATATTTGAGGCTATTGTGAAAGGTATTGTTTTCCTGACTTCTTTTTCAGTCTGTTTGCTATTTGTATATATGAGCGCTACTGATTATTTGTGAGTCAATTTTGTTATTTGTATAAATAAGAGATAATGATATTTGGTAGTCAATTTTTGTATGCAGGTCTTTGTTGGAACTAAGAGTTCTCTGGTGGAATTTTTAGGATCGCTTACATATAGTATCACACCAGCTGCAAATAAAGATACTTTAAATTTTGTTTGATTTTGTTTTGTTTTGTTGCAACATCAGTTGCCTTTTTAAACAAACCACTTCTTCACCATAATTTTTGGGTCAGGATCTCTCTTTGAACCTGGAGATCATAAATTCAGTTAATCTTGCTTGACAGAAATAGACATTTCTCTGACTTACCAATGCTGTAGTTACAGATTTGTATCAGTGTATTCCATTTTCAATGTGGGTGTAGAAGATTAAAACTCATTATTGTACAGCAAGTGATCCTATCCACTGATTTATCTCTCAGATACCACATTCTGGCTTTTATTTGTTTTTAAGACTGTATATTTGAGCAAGGTCATTTTAAAAACACTACTCAGTTATATTAACAACAATGGCTGACTTTTCTTTAATGATGGTTGAATCTAATTCTTACATGTAATTGCTGTTAGAAAACAAAATAGATGAGATATTAATAACTCAGGTAATTTGTTCCTTGATGTTTGAGTAGGAATGTGTTTTCTATTCTTCACATATTATGTCATAACAGAAAGTAGATCAAGAAAATTCTATTGATTTTAATTTTCTGAAAGTTTGTTCTTCAGGATTGTTCAAATGGGGACTTGGGTGAATATTGAGAGAAATATGTTTTGTACAAAGCATAATCATTTTAAAGATTAGCTCCACCTTATTAACTCAAAACTATTTTACTCTAGTCATTTCCTTTGATAGTACCTTCTACATATCAATGAGGACATTTTCAAATGGATATTCTACTAGCCATATCAATTAGAAAAACTATTCATGAGTTTTTTTATTCATAAGTTTTATTTTACATCAGAACCTTTAAATTAGTATAGTTTAAAGCATACATTATAGTCATTTGTTTAATATGATCAAGAATGATCTTGAAATGTGACCTTGAAGTTTTCATATTTTCATATTACTATTTAGTGTGTGTATGTGTGTATGTGTGTTTGAACATGTATGTGTGTATGTTCCATGGAACACGTGCAGAAACCAGAAGACAATATTTATGGAGGCTGGTTTTCTCTTTCCAATATACATGTTACTAGAATTCTACATGATTAATCATATTTTTAATGTAAGTTGTTCAGTTTATTCCTTAAAATATTGACTTTTATCACCATCATTATTATGGGCTCAACCAATTTGCCTGTTTACTGCACACAGTTTTTTATTGATTTCCCTCCTTTTAATTTATTTCCATATTCAACACAGTAAGCTTCAATTCAAAATTGTATTTCTGCATGCACTTTGAGAATATTTCACTTAAATCTGAATATTGGTTGATAAGTTCCAAGGAAGGCTAATCAAATGTGCATTAAGGTTAATCTAATGTGTTTTAGATTATACACATTCATATATACTACTAAAATATTCATGTAGATAATGATTAACTACACAAGTCCATGCCATTCACTAATATCTATGATACCTGTGTTAGTGAGTTTTTGTCACTGTGGAAAAAACATACCTAAGAAAATTAATTGAAAGGGAGAAAAGTATGTTTTCTTTCATGTTTTAAAAGCTTTCAGTTTCTGTGTAGGTGGCTTGATTGCTGTGGGCTAGTGTTGAAATAGAACAACATAGTGAAAAGAGTGTACTGGCTGGGGAAAAAAAAGAAAAAGACAGGAGGAAAACAGGGTAAGACAAATCCACTAACAAAAACCACAATCTGAGATGGTATTGAAACATGTTTTCTGATCAAGTGGTGTTGGGTAATGTTATTTTAAGTTGGGCTCCTTGTGTTTATGTTGCATTTGTTGAACTCTGTGAAGCTGTGTTACTGTGCCTGTCTGAAACACCTTATGGTCTAAAAAAGAACTGAATGGCCAATAGCAAGGTGGGAGAAAGGATAGGTGGGGCTGGCAGGCAGAGAGAATGTATAGAAGGAGAAATATGAAAAGAATTAGCCAGAGAAGGAAGACAACCCATGGGCCAGCCAGCTAGCTACACAGCAAGCCATAGAGTAAGAGTAAGATTTACAGACGTAAGAGAATGGGAAAAGCCCAGAGGCAAAAGTTAGATGGAATAATTTAAGAAAAGCTGGCAAGAAACAAGCCAAGCTAAGGCAAGCCATTCATAATTAAGAGTAAGACTCTGTGTGTGATTTATTTGGGAGCTGAGTGGCAAGACCCCCAAAAGAGCAAAAAACAACCAACAATATTTTGGCATTCCAACATGGGCCCATATTTCCACACTGGGCTCAAGAAAGCTAAGAAGATAAAAGATGATACATTTCCTTTAAGATTTTCTGGCTGTTGGTGAGCCTTTGAGTAGCCAATACATTAACTAGGAAACACAACAACAACAACAAACAAACAAACAAACAAAAAAAACTAAGAAGAAATGCCTGCCACAGCACAAACATCAGCATTTTCGAGCTCTAGAAAGACTGAGTGTAGTTCTTGGTCAAGCACCTCTGACAAAGCCGTGAGTTTTAGGCTTGGCTTTCATGACTGGAGAAGCAGCCAGAGCCTGCCAAGACCCACTCATGGAGAATCCAGGTATAGGTTAATGGGTTGAAAGTTTTGCTCACAAGGTCAAAAAATAAATAAATAAAGGCTAAAAGATGCACTGTAAAAGAGTTCCAGACAGAAAAGCCTTTAAACAGTTTCCAGTGTGTTTTACAATGTGCATAGGCTTAAGAAAGTAAAGAAAATGGGTACAGGCATTTATAGAAAGAGTTTTAAAAAATAAAGTCTCTAAAGAGATAGTAAAGGTAATATAAAAGAAAAAAGACACATAGAGATGGGAAATACACAGGGAGTCTGTATCCTGTATGTTACTGTGTTGATTTTGAATTATTTGAATGTTGATAAGCAAACAATAGCTGCTAAGAGACATGTGATTGTGAACTAGACTGCTAAATTTAACAAATCTAGATATTTTAGGAGTGTCTTAACTTTAAAAAAGAAGTCAAAAATATATTTGTCAAATGGAAATTTAAGAAAAATGCTTTACAGTTTTGTTCCCACAGGAGACAATAGGCTATGGATTCCTTCTGGAATGATATAATGAAGTATGATCAAGTGCAAACTCCTGAATATTGACAGATGATATCTATCAACAAAGATTCCTGCTGAACTTCTCAGGACTTGGTCCTTATCTAAAAATTTTCTCAAGGACCCCTGGAGATGCCTTTTCCCACAGAGAGCAGGAAGCACTGTGGAGAAAACTATGCTCAATTCCCAAGAGTTGGGGGCTATGGGCAGTCTTTGGTTAATTGGTGGTTCATCCAAATATTTGTTATAATTTAGGGGAATATAGGATAAAAAGATAATTATTAATCTCAGATATTTTGCATGGACATAAATTTTTATATCTGGATAAAAATTAAAGTTATTTTTATTACAATGTATATATTTTCCTAATTTTGTTTAAATGATTTTTGTATATTGATAAAAATTTAAAATTATTTTTGTTACAACATAATGTATGTATGTTTCTATTTTTATTTGAGGTATTTTGCCCATGCAGTTCATTTGGAAATGTAGGGTGAAGTTCTAATTTTTAAAAGCTATTTTTATAAACTATATAAGATAACCAGGAACATAGATTAGTGGTTAGTCACTTATAACAATCAAAACTTTAGATATGTTAGGTATGTTTTCAGGATCATATAGAGATATATTTTAGATAGACTGTCTTCAAATAATTCAAAGACCTATAGAATATGGCATTTAAAATGTTTTGTTAACTTAAAATTTTTCATGACAATGAGACATATCTGTACCAGGCAGCACCAATTTACTTCAGAGTTGATGGGCATTGAAGGAACTCCTTATGGAGTTTGCTTTCACTGTGGCAAGGTTAGTCACTGTGCAAAGAAACTGTTCCTGCCTTTGACTCCTGACAATGTGCTATGCAGATTGGACATGAAGAACACACAGGAACTAGAACTGTTGAACTTTGCCAAAACTAGGCAGGACAGTCCTTCAAAGTTCTCTGCTTCACAGAAGAGTCTGTCAGATATTCTGCACTACACAGAGAAAAGTGACTGAACTTAGCCAACACAGAGCAGGGCAGTCCATCAAATTTCCTGCTTCACTGAGGAGTCTGCATGATACTCTAGGCCTGTAGGCTGAAGATAGATGCTCTAACATTACAGATGAATTTTGGGTGACTGTCCAGGTGTCTCTGTCATTTCTACAGTTTTGGAAATTGTTTACAATGCACTTTTTGTTTACTCAAATAATATTTTTGGGGCCTTTGATGAAGTTGAAAACTAGATAGCTATAGTTACAATTTTACTTAGGTATGATAGAAAGCAAATTAAATATAAAATTTTGGACTTACTAAAATATGATAGATTATGAAGAATTTTCTTTAAATTTATCAGACACAAATGAATTGGAATTCAGTACATTGTCAATATAATCTTTATTTGATAATTGTTCTTATTGTATAGAGGCTTACTATGTTACAGTTAAAACCTTTCATTTTTATTCAGAAAAAAATGGGGGAAATGTAGGGGAATATTATTTTAAGGTATGTTACTAATGTTTATGTTACATTTGTTGAACTCCAAGAAACTGTGTTACTTTGCATGTCTAAAACACCTGATGGTCTAATAAAGAACTGAATGGCCAACAGCAAGGCAGGAGGAAAGACAGGCAGGGCTGGCAGGCAGAGAGAATCAATAGAAGGAGAAATCAAGGAGGAAGAAGTTGCCCGAGAAGGAGGAGGACCTATGTGCCAGCCTCCCAGCTATACAGCAAGCCATGGAGTAAGATTAAGAATTACAGAAGTAAGAGAATGGGAAAAGTCCAGAGGCAAAAGATAGAGGGGATAATAAGTTAAGGAATGCTGGCAAGAAACAAGACAAATTAAGCTCAGATATTTATAATTAAGAATAAGCCTCCATTTATTTGGGAACTAGGTGGTGGGCCCCCTAAAAGAGTGAAAAACAACAACAGAATTGGTGTAACAGTGTCCATCCATGATACAATAAGATCATCTACAAATCAATTATTTCCAATTGTTTATGTCAATAAGCTACATCAGTACATCATTTACAAAAACAATAATAAAATACAATGTAAGAAATGAAAATAAAAGTTTAAATGAATAGTTGATTTCTTCATAAGTAGGACAAGCATTAAAATAGCTGATAATTGTTGCCTACAGGATTAAATATGTATTTAAATTAGTAAAATATTATATTTACCAGAAAACTATTAAATATTTTTATTTTAAACATATTAACTCACAAGCCCATTATCACTTAAGAAGTAAAACAAAGGTTCTAAAAAATCAAATTATTGCATCTTGAGGAAGTAAAGAAGTAAATTTCTGAAGAATATGAAAAATATTTTAAGGACAATTAATTTATTAGATTTTTTGATAAATGCAGTTGTTTGTAACTATCTCAATGAAAATGCATAATAATTATTTTCCTTTGAATGATTTTGATGTTATAATCAAATATTTTGAAGGTTATTTGTCTTTGACCTGTGTTTAGCTGTGTTGTGGACAAGGACACTTGTATCTCTTGTTTCTCCCACAGCACCTATCTCCAGGAAAAAAAAATGCTAAAAGAAAAGAAAACATCATTTCTCAATGTCATAATACTATGCTTCAGGAAAAAAAATGAAATTGGCTCCATTAAGAGTTCACAAATAATTGAAATTTTTGAAATAAAAATGTCAGATTTCTTAAAGTTTATATAACAAGTGCTATATAACCACTAACCTATTTACATTAATAACAAATACTTGCAATTTTACAACAAAATGAATTAGAGCTAAGGTTTTTCCTTCTTTCAAGTTGTTCAATTTGTTCAAAATGTAATACTTTGGCAATGTGACTTCACATTTAAAATATATTAATTAATGTATTATGAGAAAATTAAGTAGCATATGTATTCTTAATTAAGACAAGGCATTTGAAGCCTGTTTTTTATCTCTTTCATATTTTTATGTAATAAATAGAAGAAAATGTTCTGAAAGAGATATTATTAGAATATATGTTCTTGCTAAAAGGAGACAGTAATGTCTCCATATTATATATTAAAACAATTTTTTAAAAACTAAAATGCCAGGCTTATTCTCAATTAAATGTAACAAAATCAATATATTGAATAATTCAGGAAAGACTTAACTAACAATTTATTTTCCACAAATATGGTCCATTAGCATTTTAATACAAGTATTAACTGAGCTTAAATTTTACCACTAATTGATTCCTTATTTTATGTTTTATTTTTCCGAATTAACTATTGCTTTGTACACTGTTTTTTGTCTGTTGCATAAGTGTTTTTTATAAAGCATTCATACTGAAAAATATATACATAGTTTAAATATGCTATCTTGCATTTTGTGTGTTCTGATATTTTCTTTGAAAACAAATTAGTTTTATTATATAATGATATATGAAATGTATTAAAATGTAATATTTAGAAACTTTATCAACACTTTAAAATAATCAATCACTGAGTTACTACACAAAGACATGTAAAAGAGAACGAACAGTCAGTTCAATATATATTCACATTTTTCCCTTGCAGATATTAAATCTATTTTTGAAGCCATAAATTAATGTTTCCTCTTTAACAAACAAAATGAGTTGCTGTGAAAAGTATAGTGATATATGTTGAGGGAACACAAAAATTCTTCATTTATTCAAAGATAGAAAAATTCAACTTTTAAATTTGTAGCAAAAAAAACTTTGAAGATTTTTGAAAGTGTTGGTAACAACTAAATAATTTTGATGCTTTTCATATGTAAAATATGCTGTATGGGATTAATTGTATAATATACACCATTCTCTAATTTAATATTATATATGTTTATATTAAAAATAGAAAAGTATGATTTATATTCTTGTTATAATAATTTATCTTAAAAAGTGGGTGGTTATAAGTAAGTAGTTGTTGTGGTTCACAGAAGTTTCCTCGTGAGATCTGAGCTTGCTTCACACAGCAGGGCTGCATTGGGGAATGGCTTGACCACATATGTGGTTAAGAGGTATTTGAAATGTTCTTCACTTGTCTGCGCTAGCGGGGAGGTCTTTTGCTCCACCCCTTAGCATTCCATTAAAAACCCTTTAGGAGAGACAGAAGGGGCTGTTGGGTTTTGATCCGGGACCTCTTGAGGCTACCCTGTGTTTCTATCTGTCTCTCTCCTCTATATTTCTGTCTAAATGTTTCTCACCTCTCTCTCCTCAAGAGTACCCTGGGAGAAAAAGTGGGAGCTGGTCTCCCTCAAGTAGTGAAGGTGGTGATTAAACAAAGTGAAAGATTGACACATGAAGATGAATTATGCTACTTGAGTGAGGGGGATGAGTGCTGACCCTCAGCAACTTTGCTCTAAACAGTCGAATCTTGTGATCCATAAGAGAGAGGAGAGTTGGGGATTACCTCATTTAGGAGGGAAAGCACACCTTTAACTAGGCACTGGATAAGAGAATAAATGTACATCATGCACATAGGTTTCAGAGTCCAAAGAAGACTTTAGAGCTAGAGGAATGCATGTAGGGATCACAAATCCATTGCAAAGGGTACATAAAGTAGCAAAATTGTTTCCTTAAAATTTGGAGGCATGAAAAGTTGAGACACAATTTTATAGACACAATTTCATAAATCTCATAGCTAATAGACTAATATCAACTTCCTTTTTTAAAAAAACTCCTGTGTAGTTTGGATTATTGTTATTAACCTCTCAAATGTTATTATATATATATAAATTCCAGGCCCTGGACCAAAAATCCTAGCTTTTCAATTTTCTTGTTTAGCATTCTTTGGTATAATCTCACCAGTTTCTGCATCTGGAAAATTGGGACATTTATGTTTTAATAGTTTTGTTAAAGATCCCATGAGACTCAGTCAAACAACAGAGTACTCAACACAAGAAAAAAAATGGCAGCACCGTGGTTATTTTAAGAGTTATTTTACTGTATTTACCCTATTGAGCAATGACCTATTAATTTAAGGCAATGTGGCTTTTGAACTGAGCTGAAACTAAAAGTTACATTCTAGTTTTCTTGATTAAGCCTCAAAGCTTTGAAGATGCTTCTGAAACGGTAGACAACACACATGAAAAACATTAGGCAAGTGGAACCCAGCTCCAGCTGTGCTTCAAGTTTCAAAAGCAGAAGATATTGCTGCCTTTGGACAATAGACAGGTCAGCAGAAAAGGGATTGTGAATTGTCTGTCACTCTATATGACTCGGAGGGCAGTGACCATGTGGCATTCTGAGACAAGACCTCCAGTAAAGGTCCCATAAGCTACAGTGGTAGTATTTGATTAAAGAATAATCACAAATCAGAAAGGCTGAATTCAATCAGCCCTATGCCCTGCCCTAAGGTGATAGACAGCCCAGCCTAGGGATAGTTATGGAGAGTGGATATGCCAATGACTGACAAAGTGAGAAGTATAACCAGCAAAAGGCTCTTCCAAGGCCTCAAAATGTGAATTGGAAGGTTGTATCACACTCAATGGCTGAGAGCAGACCTGAAATTTATCAGTTGAGCCTGAGGTCAGTGGATAAATCAACCTCTTCAGCCAAGTACTTGGTGCTCACTGCTAGAGAATGATAGAAAGCTGAAGCTACTAGAAAGGCAATGAAGAAACAAAAGCTTAGTGAAAGGGGTCACCAACACAATAAATTAGGGAGAAATAAGGGTGTAAGATAAATTCAATCCAGGACTGCTGTGGGAAGACTTTCTATATGCTGTGAATATGTGTTTCTCTGATTGGTTGATAAATAAAGCTGCGTTGGTCTATGGCATGGCAGGATGGAGCCAGGTGGGAAGAGAGATAGTAAGAGGAGAAAGGTGAGTGGGAGGAGACTCCAAACTGTTGTACAAGGAGCAACATGTAATGGGACACAGGTAAAGCTGTGGAACATGTGGTGAAACATAGATTAATAGAAATGGGTGAAATTAAGATGAAAGAACTA
Organism: Peromyscus maniculatus bairdii; assembly: GCF_049852395.1. Classification (NCBI taxonomy): domain Eukaryota; kingdom Metazoa; phylum Chordata; class Mammalia; order Rodentia; family Cricetidae; genus Peromyscus; species Peromyscus maniculatus. Next base: position 29,552,742 of record NC_134857.1, on the reverse strand, counting down.
GCTAGCAAGAAGCCTTCCATAGGCCATACAGTTGGGAATTAATATAAGCCTCTGAGTGATTATAAGTGGCTATGGGATGTCAGGGTCATGTGGTATACAGGAAAACTTCCAGCTACATTATGGTACCCAACGTGGTAGCAAGAATTTCCACCCCCAAACCTGAGAAAGCTTTAAAAAAGCATTCTGAAATGGAGCCAAGAAAAGCTTCCTAATTCATGTTGCTCACAGTAGGCTGCAGTACAGAGACATGTCCCCTGGCCCAATGGGCTTCAGTGGCAACATGGTAAACTCCCGAGGTCTAAGACAGGCCAGGCTGAGATTCAAAGAGGCTTCTTTCAGCCATTTCCTGCTGGCTTGGAAGCACAGCTGTGGGCTTAAAAACACAGGCATACTACTTAATACTGCTTCCCAGAATTGGGGAGATAAGCATGACACGTTGGTACCTGTGCCATGTTAAAAAACCTAGTGGGTCAGGGCCAGCAGCCAGTGCTGCTACTGATTTGGTCCTGGTCACACTGCAGTTTAAATCATTGGTCAAAAAATGATTATACATTCACAATAAGACAGATTCAGATGGAATAAAACCCTTAACTGTTTACAGTTTGTGTAAATAGGTAGACAGGCTTAAGAGAGAAAAGAGAAAGGATTTAGATACTCATAAAAATAAAATAAAGTTAGCCGGGCGGTGGTGGCGCACGCCTTTAATCCCAGCACTTGGGAGGCAGAGGCAGGAGGATCTCTGTGAGTTCGAGGCCAGCCTGGGCTACCAAGTGAGTTCCAGGAAAGGCGCAAAGCTACACAGAGAAACCCTGTCTCGAAAAACCAAAAAAATAAAATAAAATAAAATAAAGTCTTAAAAAATAAAATAATATGTAAAAATATAAGCCATGTAAAGATGGAAATTACAGAGAGCATGTGGATTATGTTGTCTTTGAGATGCTTAAATGGAAAGAAACATATGATTGTAAAGGTTGCTGAGTTAAAACTGTGTGTGTGTGCGTGTGTGTGTGTGTGTGTGTGTGTGTGTGTATTATATTGACTTCAAAATTTATGTCTTAGGATATGTTGCTTTGGAAAAGACGTTCTGCTTTACATTCCACAGAAGATGAGAAGCTGTGGATTCCTTACAGATTAATATGGTTCCAACAAGGAAGACCCCCTGAGAAGTCTCCAGGTCATCCAACATTCAGAACAGCTTTGAGGCAACTGGCTCAGAGAATATAGCCTCACAGACTACTCCAGTCACGACTTGACCATAATCCTAAAATTTCCTTTATGTCCCCATAAGACTTCAAAGAAGACAATGAGCATCAAAGCAAGTCCATATGGAGTTTGTTTTCTTTATGGCATTTTGGTAAGGAAACTGCTCTCGTCTGGACTATTGATGAAATTATTAAGGCCACTCCATGTAGTTAAAAGGTAGATTTATTTAGAGGCGTAACTTACAAATGAAGGAATAGGTAGGTTGCGGGTTCTGGGAAAGACACAGCGCAGTCTGGTGGTGTTCTCTGGAGAACTCTCCTCAGTCTACCTCTACTGTCCAGGGTCCAAGCCGGAAGAGAGTGTGGTGCATCCTGATCTTGGGTATTCAGGGCCCTCCCTTGGCCCTGCCTTGTAGGCATGATAGTTACTGAAGCCTCAATGGGGGTTGGAACTTCCAGACCAAAGCTGGAATGGCTACCCACTACATCAGACTACTTGATAATATGTTGTATAAACTGGATGTACAGGCCCCATAGGAATTTTGCTAAAACAGGCAAAATGGTCCTTCAGTTTCCAGCATTGCAGAGAATGCCAGACATTCAACAGGACACAGAGAAAAGTGACTGAAAGATTCTAGACCTATAGGCTGAAGATGGATGCACCAATATTGCAGAGGAACTTTGGGTAACTCTCCAGGCAGACGGCTGTATCTGTCATTTCCAGAATTTTGGAAGTTGCTTACAGTGAATTTCTTGTTTACTTAGGTAATACTATATCTTTCTGGGGTCTTTGATGGAGTTGAAGACTAGATAGTCATAATTTTCCTTAGTTATGATAAAAGAAAAATTAGATATAAAACTTTATACTCACAAATACAGGATAGATAATAGAATATTTTCTTTAAATTTATCAAGTACACATAGAATAAATATTATAACTATAATTCTTGCTTAATAGCTATGCCATTATATGTAATTTTAGTGTGTTAAAGTTAAAACCTTCATTTTGATTATACAGAAAAGGGGAAGTACATTAAGATGTTTTTCTGTATACTATGAATATGTGTTGCTCTGATTGGTTCATAAGTAAAGTTGCACTGGCCTATGGCAGGGCAGTATGGACCAGGTCAGAAAATCCAAGAAAAAAAGATAGTGAGAGGAAAAAGGATAGTTGGGGGAGACACCAAACTGCTGTCCATGTAATGGGATGCAGATAAACCCATAGAACATGTGCTGAAATATAGATTAATAGACAAAATTAAGATGAAAAACCTAGCTAGCAAGAAGCCTGCCATAGGCCATACAATTGGTAATTAATATAAACCTCTGACTGATTATTTTAAAAGCAGCTACAGGACTTCAAGGTCTGGTGAGACACAGGAAAACTTCCAGCTACATAGGACCTGGATAAATATAAATACAAATACAAATCAGATAATGATTGGTAGTATCTAGAACTCCAAAATTATTTCTCTTCTGGTTCCCTTCATGTGGCCTTTAATTATACCTCTTTCCTTTTCATTAACTTACTAACTCCACATTAATATATCAATCTGTTACTTCACAGAACATTCTATATTAATTTTCCAATTTCTGTTCTATGATCCTTGGTGTTGTGTTATTATGTTAGTGAGCTTTAACCAACATCGACATTTGCATCCCCCTCTAGGGTGATTAATACTCAAGAGTTTTGGAAAGAACAAACCAGTATCTATACAGATCTTAGTGTTGTGATTACTTTCCACTCCCCACCACATTTGAGAGTCACCCACCGTTGAGGAGCATGGTCTTCAATAGCAAGTTCAAACACAGGAATGTTGGCAAAACCAGAGAGTCACCCACACTAGAGACAACAAAGCTGAATTGGTGAAGAGAGGCTTCTGTCACACAAAAAGAATACATACAACCGTGAAAACAGCTCTGCAGAACAATGGACACTTGTCCAGTTCAGGATAAAAATAAGAATAAACTGGAGAGAAGGAAAATGGCACAATTCACTTGACTTCAAGCTTTGAATACAACTGCAGTCTCCAATCCCCAAAACAGAAAGAGGCTGCAATTTGTGGTTTCTGAGTGGTACTGGAGTATTAGTCTTCAACTAGTTGGCTCCTCGGTAAGTTGATGAGCAAATTAGAGAAAGAAAGACAAACACACACATTCTCTCTCTCTCTCTCTCTCTCTCTCTCTCTCTCTCTCTCTCTCTCTCTCTCTCTCTCTCTCTCTCTTCCACACACATACACACACACATACACGCACAAATATAGACAGTTATATTCACCAGAAAGATGGCAAATCTCCACCAAAAGCACAAAAGGAGATATCAGAAGTCAAAACTGCCCACTTAGGGCCAGTTAAGGCCCTATGCATCAAGGTGAGAGTTATTTTATAGAACACACAGAGCCCAATATTATCTGAAAATATTTTTTTCTGACAGTTGTAGCTACTTTGACCTGTGAATCTCTGAATATTCATCATTCAAATGACAATGAGGTTTACCTACAATATCTTAAATCAAAAACAGTCTGGATATCCTACATTTAAAAATATAATAGTTGCATATATAGGTTGTTTCTAGGTTCTGGCTATTAAGAATAATGCTGCTATGAACATAGTTGAGCAAGTGTCCTTGTGGTATGATTGAGCATCCTTTGGGTATATGCCCAAGAGTAGTATCCCTGGGTCTTGTGATATGTTGATTCCCAATTTTCTGAGAAACTGCCATACTAATTTCCAAAGTGATTTTATAAGTTTGCAATCCCACCAACAGTGGAGGAGTGTTTCCCTTTCTCCACATCCTTTTCAACATAAGCTTTCAGTAGTGTTTTTTATCTTAGCCATTCTGGTAGGTGTAAGATGGTATCTCAGAGTCGTTTTGATTTGCATTTTCAGGTGACTAAGGATGTTGAGCAATTCTTTAAATGTCTTTCCACCATTTGAGATTCTTCTGTTGTGAATTCTCTGTTTATATCTGTACCCTATTTTTAATCAGATTATTTGGTATTTTGATGTCTAGAGTCTTGAATTCTTTATATATTTTGGAGATTAATCTGTCAGATGTGGGGTGGGTGAAGATCTTTTCCCATTCTATAGTCCCTCAACTGAAAAATGAATAAAAAAATGTGGTATTTTTATACAATGGCATATTACTCAACAGTTAAAAAAATAAATTAATATATAATGAAACTTGCAGGCAAATGGATGGAACTAGAAAAAAATCATCCTGAGTGTGGTAACCCAGACCCAGAAAGACAAACATGGTATATTCTCACACATAAGTGGATAGTAGATTTAAAACAAAGGATAACTAGGCTGCAATCCATAGCTTTAGACAAACTAGATAACAAGGAGGACCCTAAGAGGGACACATGAATCTCCCTGGGAAGAGGAAATAGATGATATCTCTTGGGTAATGTGGGGGATGGGGATGGAAGCAAGGGGATGGGAAATGAGAATATGAGGGATCAGGATGGGAGTTGGGGGAAGGACAGAGAAGGAGAACAATGAAAGAGATATCTTGATAGAGGGGGCCATTATGGGGGTAGGGGAAAACCTGGTGCCAGTGAAACACCCAGGAATCTACAAGGATGACCCCATCTAAGATTCTTAGCAGTAGTGAACAAGATGCCTGAACTGGCCTATAATCAGATTGGTGAATACCCGAATTGTCATCATAGAACCTTCATCCAGTAACTGATGGACGAAATGCAGAGACCCATAGCCAAGCACTGGGCATAACTCTGGGTTTTGAGTTGGAGAGAGGGAGGTGGAATTACATAAACAATTGGGGTCAAGATCACGATGGGAAAACTCACAGAGACAGCTGACTTGAGCTAGTGGGCACTCATTAACACTAGACTCACAGCTAAGGAGCCTGAGTGGGACCAACAAAGACCTTCTGCATGTGGGTGACAGTTGTGTAGCTTGGTCTGTTTGTGGGGTCTCTAGCAGTGGGACCAGGATCTGTTCCTGGCACATGAGCTAGCTTTTTGGGACCTATCCCTATGGTGGAATGTCTTGGTAAGTTTTGATGCAGTGAGGAGGAGCTTGGTCCTGCCTCAACTTGATATGCCATGCTTTATGGACTCCCATGGGAGGCCTTACCCTTTCTGAGGAGTGGATGGCATGGGGATAGAAAGGATGTGAGGGGAGGGAAGGGGAGAAGAGGACTGGGAACGGAAGTTGGTAAGTAAAATAAAAAAAAATTAATAAGAAATAAAAGAAAAATGTTGGAGATGTCAGAACGTGGTCCATAAGTGGAATCATGTGAGGGCAATTCTGGTTCTTATGAGAAAACTTCATGAGAGCAAGACAAGTCTTGTGATTTCAGTTTCTTCAAAAACATGGAATCATTTTGGAATATGCTTTAATGCCCTTCCATGTATAGAGGAAAAGAAGGAGTTTACTTCAGATTATTCATTACAACTGGTTATTGTTAGTTGTTTATTTGCCTCTACCGAAAAATATGTTTTGATGTTATAGTTGTTTGGTATTTTTGGTTGTTTATTTATTTGTTTATTTTTAACATGCAGCCAAATGCAGTTCTCTATGTGCAATTTTACTTGTGATTGTACATTTTACTTCAGGTGACTCCTTCTAAAAATCAGAGTATAAAGTATCTGAAGCTCTAAATAAAGTTGGTATTGAATGGGACTTTAGTATGACACATTAATCTACTCCATTCTCCCATGTCCCATGGCCTCAAGAGTGGTGAAAGGTGAGCACATCATAAGACAGAAAAATAAGTAACATAAGAAATCAAAGTAATATCATTCTTTCAGAAGATCATAACTCCTTGACTCCTGAATTGAAAGATACTTAAGTAGAATAAGTTATATATGATGCTAATTTTTAAAACAATAGTAAATAAGTGATCAATAATTCCAAAATATACATGAATAAGCAGATGAATCAATGCAGCATACAGAGAGAAAAGTATACAATGTAGAAATAGAAGTCAGCCAAATGCTTGAGGAAGTCACAGAAAAGAATGAAAGTGCAACATGAATGAAAAATTGAAGAACAATTGAGAGTTTGGAAACAAAATAACAATAAATCAAAAGATAACAGCGAAAAGTGTTACTAATCTCCCTGTCCATACAGCAGGAAAGGTAGCAGGAATTTAGGAAAAGATCAAGGGAATAAACTGGTGAGATATCAATAAAGAAAAGATTAAATAAGGAGACACAGGCACTGCATTCAAGACCTTTGGCATACAAGAGATCAAACCTCAGAATGCAAGTGGAGGAGGAGCCAAGATGAAAAATGAAGGCACAGGAAATCTACTCAATTAAGCAATAGAGGGCAATTTTACAAATAATTATTGTAATTTAAATTCATTTAAGTGGGATTACATCAATTTGAAGTCTTGCTGTACAGGAACAGAAATATTAAGTGTAAAGAGAAAGCCTGCAAAATAGGGGGAAAAATCTTTATTAGCCATACATCTGACAGTGAAAGACCTCAAAATGTCAAACAGCACAACCCAAAACTGCGTCTCTCCTTGTTCCAGCTGTTTACGTAAGTACTGTATACCATAGTGACGTGTTTCCTCAATTCGCCCTCATATTGGATTCATGGCTGTATGGACAGGGCCACAATATAAAAGTTGTGTGTACAATGATTACTTCCTGTAACATCTTCAGTAATTTACCAGATAGAATTCGTTATCATTGTTTATGTATATAATAATACTATATATGATAAAATCATACACATGGTTCACATTTGATTCCTTCCAAGATATATGAAAAATGAGGTTTGAACTTCCCTATGATAAAATAAGTCCAATAGAATGCTTGAAGTTTAGAATACCTGACTGTATGGTGAGGAAAATGTGCACTCTAGTTTTGGAATAGTTTATACCTAAAAACTACATTTTTATTTGGCAAATGTTATAAAGAAATCCTCAAAAGTAGGCTATACTAATGAATATCAAATGATATAAAATGAACATAAATTTAGACATTAATTTTCTTTTATACATTAATTTGTTTTCTTAAATACATTTAAACTTTTTGATATGCTCATAATTTTCTAAATATTTCTCCTCAACCTTCACATAAGATTTCTCAAAGTTTTTTTTCTAAATCTTTTGCGAACTTTCAGGAATAAGCTTGTATCTGTAAACTTTAAGGAATAATCTTGCATCTGTAACTTTAAGGAATACTTATGTCTGGATTACTGGCTTTTACTAACTGTAAAGCACAATGCTTGACCACTTTCCCTCTTCCTTTCTTTCTCTGTTAAAACTGCATTTCATAATGACTGTGATCAAGTTCCATATACATTTTTTAAATGTGTTTATTGCATTTGTATGGGTGTCCTGAGTTGTATGTATGTGTACCACTTGTGTGCACTGCTGGAGGCAGAGAAAGAGGATGTCAGGTCTACTGAAGCTAGAGCTCAATGTGGCTATGAACTAACACTAGGGATGCTGAAGGTCCTCTGCAAAAGCAGCTAAGCCTTCTCCCCAGCCACACAGTTATATACTTAACTTCCTTTGAATTCACAGTCATGTCAGAAAATACTTTACTTTGACTTGAGTGTTCAGTGACCTGATTTTCAGGAAATGATGCTGGTTTGTTTCTGTGATACAATGCTGACATTGATTCTTTAAGAAAATACTTAATACCAAATTGTTTAAATTAGAGACACTTAAAGTATTGTAAGAACTTTAAAATTTAAAAATATTTCTTAGTTTAATTCATGTTAGTGAATCAGAAATTATAATTACCCTACTTAACATAATTAAAAATACACTTACTTGTAAATTTCCTTCCAAATAAAACTAAGATTTGAATATCTTATTTGTGAAAGGAAGTGTGTACTTAGACATAAATGAATACAGTTTTCCAAGTTGAATTCCCTTCCATAATAATAGGCATTTATACTGATTTCTAATATATATCTAATAAGAAGTTTAAATGTAAAATAATAACTGAATGCAATTGACTTGTTTTTAGTTTTAAACTCATTTTCCCATTTTTCTTCTTGTTGACTAGACAAGGTTTAATGATTCATAACAAGCATATTTTTCAACTTTCCCATGTTAATTATTAAAGAGAGTTTCATCTATTTTCAGTCTGAATTGTTTGTAGCTAATGCAATTTTCTGTTGCATTTCCTGTGTCTCCAATTCACTGAATTGATTCAAATACACTTTACAATTGGAGGTAAAGAAATGTGTGTCTATGTGGCAGTCAATTTTATTTTTTAGCAAAGAACAATTTTTGAGACAAATCTAAGTATTTTTACTAATTACTTGATAATTCAATACATTGTATTCTGATTGTATTTCTCTACCGAAATCCACCCCTCCTTCCAAACTCACTCAACTTTGAATTCAAAAACTTTCAAAAGCCATTGGTAACTAAAGAGGAAGGGTTTATTTCTTTAAAACAATGGCCTCTAGGAGATTGACCATATGCCAATGGAGAGCCAATGGAGAACATACACAAGAGAATATGTATGTTATGAAATATAGTATAGATTTTAAATGTGTCTATTTCAATGTGAAAAATACATTAATGTATAAGTGGGTAAATGTCTTGTATTTTAATAAATTATGTAACTACTATTTTTCAAGCATAAAATTTTACTAAAATGGTAAGAAAATTAAAGATAATGTGTAGTTGTGATATTTTAGCATGCAAACATATTCAGAATAATACAAATTCTATTATGAGCAAGGTGACTATTCTTACTGTTAAATAACTATATCAGATTCATATGTAAATCTATTAGGAGATAGGCTTTGTTCCCATAAACTATAAATAAATTATATTTTAAATTAATTCAGCTGATTAGAATATAATATACTAACATTTCAGTGGAGAGATGCTGAAAAGTGGGATGGTTGCTATGATAACCTAAATCATCTGCTCTTAGTTCTTTGGTATTGGACTATATAGGAAGGATGTTGAAGAGTGTGAAGTTGAGGGAAATATGAGTTTTAGAATGACTTAAATGGAGACTAATGGGTCACTATTTCAGGGGTTTAGAACACCAAGATACAGAGAGAAATATAAACAATGAAAGCCTACGTCATAAAGTTTCAGGAGGAAGCACGAGTTATCAGTATTTGTGCTAGAGACCATTCCTATCTCATTTGAACTTTGTCAGACTTATATTTAAGTGAGGCTAATTTAAAATTAAAGACTCACCCAGCACTCGGGAGGCAGAGCCAGGCCGATATCTGTGAGTTCGAGGCCAGCATGGGCTAGAGAGTAAGTTCCAGGGAAGGAGCAAAGCTACACTGAGAAACCCTGTCTCAAAAGACATTAAAAAAAAAATCAAAATTAAAGACTGTATCTTTTAACAGAGGGCATTTCAAGACAAGATGACATTCATTCCTCTCTGCCCTGACTGCAGTCTGCCTCATCCTGCTGCCATAGCTTCAACTACTGCTGACCCATGCTTTTCCAGTCAGAGAGACTGTGTGCTAAAAGAATAAGCCCTTTCCTCTTTAAGTTGCGTTTCGCTGGTATTTTGTTCCAGCAAGGAGAAATGTAATACAAATGCTTAGAATGGTACTAAAATACTTTATCCAAAACAGGAACTTGCATCTCTCACTTGATTCTTCTTCTCTATAAGTTTTGACTATGGAGTTTTAGCAAAAACTATGGGAATGCTCCACTACTCTCTTTTTGCTTTTGTTGTTGTTGTTGTTGTTTGGTTTGTGTTTTTTTTCATTTCTGAAAAACATAACCAAACTTTCACACATACTAGTGTTTACTTGTTTTACATTGTTTGTTTGTTTTTACTCATCTAAGTATTTTACATCCTGGCCGCAGCCTCCCATCCAAACCTCCCCTCCAAACCTCCCCTCCAATTCCCTCCCCTCCATTTCCCCCTCCCAGCCGCCAAGAAAGGGCAGGTCTCCTATGAGTATCAATAAAACGTGGAATATCAAACTATAGTAAGACTAAGCACCTCAGCAAGTATTAAGGCTGGGCAAGATGACCCAGTTCGAGAAGTAGGGTACCAAAAACTAGCAAAAGAGTGGAGACAACCCCTGCTCCTGGTGTTAAGAGTCCCATGAGAGGATCAAGCTACACAACTATAACATATATGCAGAGTGCCCAGGTCAGTGTCGTGCAGGCTTCCTGGTTGTCAGTTCAGTCTCTGCAAGCCCCTAAGGGCCCTTGACTGTGTGAGCCTTCCCATGGTGTCCTTGACCACTGGATCCTATACTACTTTCTCTTTCTCCTCTGCAGGATTCCCAAACTCTTACTAACATTTAATGTTTTGCCGTGGGTCTATTCATCTACCTCCATCAGTTGCTGGATGACATTTCTCTGATGACAATTGGGCCAGGCACTAATATGGTCACAGGAGTTGGCCAGTTCAGGCTACTTATCTACTATTGCAGAAGTCTAATCTGGGGTCCTCTGAATAGACTCCTGGGAGAGTCACTTGAGCTAGGCTCCCACCTGACACCAAAGTGTCCCCCCTCAGCATTCTCCTCCTCTGTGCACCCTGAATCTGATTGCTCATGTTCCCATCCCCACCTGTCCTCAGTGCACTCAATCATAGCACAAGGACACTTTCTCAACTATGTTCATAGCAGCTCTATTTTTAATAGCCAGAGCCTGGAAACAACCTAGATGCCCCTCTACTGAGGAATGAATAAAGAAAGTGTGGTAGATTTACACAATGGAACATTGCTCAGCTGCAAAAAAAACAAAACCACCAAGAAATTTGAAGGCAAATGGATGGAACTAGAAAAAAATATCCTGAGTGAGGTCACCCAGACTGAGAAAGACAAACATGGCATATACTCACTCATAAGTTGATATTAGCTGTCAAAAAAAAAAAAGAATAATTATACTACAGTCCACAGACCCAGAGAGACTAGGTAACAAGGAGAGTTTATGCCTGGATATCCAGATCTCTCTGGGAAGGGAAAATAGAAGAGATTTCATGAGGTTTCTTTTGTTTGTTTGTTTTTGTTTTGTTTGTTTGTTTGTTTGAGGCAGGTTTTGAACCAGAGGTTGGGGGAAGGGGACACCTATTGCTGCTTCACCCTTCTGTGCTTTGAGATTTCTTCCCAGTAACACTCCACCCAACTCTATTTACTTTTTCAGTAGGCTACACATTCTCCTCATTAACAATTCCTGTGTTGTTTTCTTCTGTAGCCCCACCCCTATTGGAAATTACTTGACTATATTCATGAGGTGGCTTACACAATGGAAACTAAGGAGTCCAATAGTGACTGTCTGGCTTCATGCTAGAGAAACTGAAAACTCATTAACTTCTCAATCCATGAAGCTAGGTGGTTCAGCAGTCTCAGTTTGGTACTGAAAGCCTGTAAGATTCTGCGGGTTTCTGATTTTTTGGTCCATATCAGATGCCTGAAGAGACTGCTGGATTCTGTTGTCAGTAAAGGGTAGCAGCTGCAAAGAAAGCACAATCGGCAACAGTGCCTTTTCCCTGGACTTCCTTAGATATAGACTATCTAATAAATGGTCCTATCCACTCTGCTCCAAGTCTTCTGAGAGCTGCATGGCAAAATTCCAGAGGAGTGGGAGCAGGAAAGAAATAAAAATGCCAGGAAATTCCATGGGCTTTCATGCAGAGCTAACAGGGTGTTCTTCTTTTCCTGTTACTGGAGAAAAGAAGATCTGGAAGGATCTGGAGCAAGGACAGGGCATCAACAAATTGCTGCTTTAGAAGTATTCAGCTAACGATTCAGCCAATACAATTGAAAATTTCTGCTACGCAGACTACTTGATAGGTGTCACAATCACTACAGCTCATAGCTAAAGGACAGACAATAGACATAGAAGACAGAAAGAAACATTAACGGTTAAGAATGGAAAATTGAACAAATAGATGACACTCCTTCATAATTTCTTGGCAATTAAATGCATATTAGCATTATCTGGCAACCTGGGAAATGAATATCATCTTATATTAAGGAGGCAAAAGGTTACATAATGCCAACAGCATATCCCGAGTGAGCTTTCTGAGGCATAGCCTCCATTTTTCAGAGGAAGGAAAGGATTAGATAAAGGAAACTCAAAGTTATGATAACTGACTGAAGGAAGTATTCAAACCTATATTAGAAGTCTCATCTATTTCTAGGGACACACAGGAGAATGAAGGTTAATAGGAGGCATTGCTTCCTGAGATGTTAGCGTCAATATTCCTTTAATATAAATTTCTGTAAGGGAAACTCTGATTATGTTGCACTTTGGCTCATAAAGCATTTTTTTTTAGTAATGCCATATGAAATACAAACTCTTTGGCACTCTAGACTACATCATGGCTTTCAAATTTTATCCCTTTCAAGTTTTTTCCTCATACCATATGCTACAGCACAAATGAAAAACAAGCTATTCCATGAATAGCCATTTAATCCCTTTCCTTTTGATTTAGAATGCGTATTCCATAAATCCACCCGCCAAATCTGCCTAGAACAGGATGTGTTTCCTGTAACCTCCTTAATGTTTTCCAGTTACAGCCATACCTCAGCAGCCTTATGTCAGTGGTTGGTAGGTATGCTTTCACCTATCCTATTTATATGTAATAATATGCATGTTATGATTATATTGCTCATTTATTTTGTTTATTTACTATTAGTTTGAAATTTCTATAAGTGACTTTATGACTTTCTTCTTTTCACTTTCTCCTTCATGTGTTGGTTACAGAAAAAATTCCAATAAATGTTTGAAACAGTAACATAAGTGTAAGATACATGTCCATGTAAAACAATATTTCAATTTATATTCATGAATAAATAATATAAAAGTTAACCTTAAATGCAAGTTTAGATTTAGTATAAAAAACAAAAGGTATATACACATTGTTCTAATACCTATTTTATAAATTAAAAAGTACAAATGAAAGGACATATTTAAAGGTGTTCATTCTTTTAGGAATTTTAACTTGTATTTGCATCCCAAGTATCTAGTCATATAAACCAACATGTGTCAGTGTGTTTTTTATAGGAAAAATTGGATACTATTATAGTAAAATGAACATTAAACCCAAACAAAGACTGCAGAGAAGGGCGAGGCCATGTGTAGAAGCTGGAGATCACCCCATACTTCCAGAGGTGACTACTGCTCTCAGATCAGTATACTGTCTAGATTCTATCTTTTTGTCATTTACTCCTTCCATCTTATCATAGCATTTGTAGTTTTAGAGAATGCCAGAAGAGGATGGGGAATTAGTGTTTGGAAATCAAACATATCATGGAATAAAAAAGTTAGAAAGGGAGAAATTCACATATTTATTTTTGGGAGATGAGCTTTTTAAGGTAATGAAATGTCAGAAATGGCAAGCATTCATCGACTTTAAAATCTTGTTGATATAAAAGGAGTAAAGAACAAAATAAATAATTTAACACCCCAGGTTATTAAAGGAGGGGTTGTATCATATAAGTGAAGTTAACTGTCCATTTGTTTTTTCTCAATTCCCTTAGAGCTTGTGAACAACAGGACACCTATTGCTACATAAAATATAAACAGCATGTTTTAATATTGATTGACATTTACACATTCTTTCTTAGGACTTTTACTTCATTTCACTTTTTTAAAATATTTTGAGAGGTGATCGCATGTACTCTGGCTGAACTTGAATTCTCTATGTAGCCAAGGATGACCTTGAACTTCTAATCTCACTTGATCCACTTTGTAATCACTAGGATTACTGGGGTAAGTCATCAAGCCCTGTTTATGGAGTGCTGGGGAACGAACCCATGAGTTTGTGTATGGCAGGAGAGCACGGAACCAAGGAAGTCACATCCCAGACTTAATTTTTTACACACACTGGTTTCTTGTTTTTAAAAACTGGCAATAGTTACTCGTATGTTTTTTCAGATTGATTTTTTCTTTTGTCTTGTTTGTCATGTGATAAGTAAGAACATTCAGTTTCTATACACTGTGCCCTACATGGAAAATGACATCAGCATAGGGCTTGGGAAAGAGATAACCTTGGAAGGCTGTGATACAGTGAACTGGGTATACACTACAGACACAAGGATAATTGAATAGGAAAGTATCCTAGCATATGTCTACATTTCTACATATATATCTACATAAACATATTTAGTGTTTATGATTGTGGAATTTGAAGCTCTATGGAGATCCACATCAGGACACAGGCACTTGTAAACAATTTGAATAGCTCTTCTAGTTACAGGAACACAAAGTCCATTTCCCTGATCCCCATTTTTTTTTATCTGTGAAGAGATTTTGAGAGGGAATAATTCTAGATCATGGTTCAATGACTCATTTATACCAAATTACTTCTCATCTACTACAGGCCTCAGTAAATTTAGATTCAACCCCATTTTATATCATTCTCACTAAATTCAGATTGGTAGAGACATATTTTGGAAAGGGTGTATGATACAGAGAAAACTCTTACAAGGAAATGATTTATGTCTTACAAATAGAATAGAAAACACAAATGGAAAGCAAGTGTGATTATAGAAGTCCAATTATAACCTGTCTTCTGGACAAGAGAGTTTAGGCTCATCTCCATTTCATGTTCCTACATTTGGTTCAAAAGATCTCACTCCAGGCTTATGCCAAATCTCTCAACATTTTGTCACAGAAAAATCAAATCTCTCTCCTCTGCCAAGAGAAATTCCCCAATTGATCTGTCTGTGACACTTTAATAATTTTGTACCTTAATAAAGTGGTACCATTTCCTATCACACATTATATCATGATCTCAATACTTGATGCATAATCACCATTAGCCATTAGTGCTTGTGAAGGTTCGCTATGAGGACTTTGTGTATTTCCAAACTGAAAGCAAATACAGAGAAGAGAGCAAAAACAGCGCAGAGAAATCATTGAATATCTTCACTTGCACTGTTTGCTATTTGCAGAGATGATAAGGGTGCTGAGTCACAGAACAAGGTCTGAATCATAGACATTTTACTCAGCTATAATGGTTTCTCTTCTAGTGTAGATTTGCTTTTCTGCTGCCATTAGTTCTTCCAAGGCCAACTGAGAAAATCACAATAATGTTGTCTTTATAGAGTCTACTTTCAGAATACTGTAAGCCTAAATTACTCTGCAAGAGAAATTACTGGATTGTTTCTTAATACATTTTTCTAGAAGCATATACTCTAAATTTATAAGGAGAGCAGAGGAGGATGCATTTTGCCCATAGTGAATATGAATTGAACAGGCCAAGAAATTTAATATTCCATTAGTAAAATAAAAGGAAGACAAATGGTTCATTCTAAGGACAGTATGCAATAAAGTAAGAAAGGCTCCATAGTTCTATTGCTACCATTATGTGATAATACTGCCTGTTGCATTCATTTGCCTCTTATTATACATGATCTCCTGAGTGGAGCTATTTATTCATAAACACCTCTTCAAATAATCACAGAAATACAGGAAGGGATTATTATTAATCTCATTTTAAGAGTTAATATATTTATCCAAGGTAGAGATGTGGTAGTTAGAAAAAAAAATGACCTCATTGGCTCATTGGGAGTGATATTACTGAGAGGTGTGGCATTGTTGGAGTAGGTGTGGAGTTGTTGAGGAAAGTTTATCAATGGGGGTGAGATTTAGTGTTTCAGAAGGTCAAGCCAAACAACGTGTGATGTAGGACTGTCAGTTCCTTCTCCAGCACCATGTCTGCCTGCATGCCACCACGTTTCCCACCATGACAATAATAGACTAAACCTCAAAACTGTAAGCCAGTCCCAATTAAGTGTTTATAAATGTTGCTGTGGCCATGGTGTCTCTTCACAGTAGTAAACCCCTAACTGAGACAAATATTAAAGAACAGTCCCCTACTTGTGCTCATGTGGGATATTACAATTTTGGCAGATGACTTTTTGAGCATCAGCACAGTGGCCTACCCTATTCCTGTGGGTATCTTATGATAAATGATGGTGTTCAAAAAAAAGCATCTGAGGAGAATCAATTTGGAATCTGCCTCTGATTCCTTTAAAAGTACTTTATCGAATGTCACTATTTTCCTGACCACAATTAAGGTTGTGTAGATTTTGTTCTTTTATGCTTGTTAAAATTCTAAATTCAGCATGATGAGTTCTAGTATATCTGTCTGCAGTATTTCCCTGATGACTTGGTACACATGTGGGTTATTAATTACATGACTTCGCTCCATTTCTTCTGTCTTATCTTTAGCACCTCAGGGTCTGATAGAATGCTGTGTGGATACACTACCTACAATGTGAATAGGAATTATCACAGGGGTCTTGTCAGTCATCAAGATTGGCAACATTCAGGGTTTAAGTGGTAACATTTTTTTTATACATTCAATGAAATTATGTCAAAGCACTTTACTTCTTATGTTATTACTTGCTCTCTAATGTGAAGAAATATTGATAACAATTAACTGGATCCTTGTGGTGTCTAAAATACATGCAGATAATTTTACAATATTTATTACAAAATGATCACCACAGTATTTCTTTCTTCCACTTCCTTTTTTTGTCTTCTCAAATTTTCTAAAATAACAACCATTTGTTAGTAATCATATATTACAATGTTAAAATCAATACAAATTTTTAATGGGAATAAATTTTAATTAAAATTGTCCCTCTTGTTTTTCCCACATATTCATTTATTCTCTCCCTTCCATGTTTCTCCATGGGACATTTTATTCTGTTTTGGCTTGTGAGTATTTGGGGGACATATAGAGCTCCTGAAATATGTCTGGAAACATGCACACTGCCAAGTTAGAGGATTCTTCATCCTGTACTGGTCCACTGGTGATTACAGAACTGTGTAAGTTTACTACTGATGATGGATAGACAAGAGAGCAGCACATGACGATCTTCCTTATCTGTCACTTCATTTGTGGCTTCCTTCACCCGTTTCTGAGTGCATAAGTAAATCTTTTATTTGTTAAACATCAAAGAAAAGGATCTGCTTATGAGCTGGTATAAAACCAATAAAATTATAAGCACACCAAAGTCATAATTGACCATGTAAGTTAGTAGTTTATTAGTCCTGACAGTGGATAACAAATAGATTTCCTTTGCCAGGCCATATCTATTCTTGTGATAAAGAAAAGACAGAACCAACTAAACAAGATTGATAACTGAAATATAACAGAGACAGAAACGCTTCTGAAGCAGAAGAAAACAAATTAAAAATAAAAGTGGAAACTGAAATGTATTGTGAGATTTAGGATTTATGTGGTTAATTAGTTTTGTACAGTCAGTGCTCTGAGTAATATATTTAAACTGTACTATATATTTTGCCTGTTTGACCATGTTTGACATATTGCAAAGAGGAAACTAAACAGATAATTGTCAGTATTACATTTTAATATCTCTACAAAATAAAATCATTACTGAAATATGGTTTTAGGTGCATTCCCTTGTGTGGCTTTTAAGTCATTTTCCCATGACTCACAGAGTAAGATGAACAAATTAAACAAAACCAAAATTGTTACTTAGAAATTTAGTCATATCTCTAGACAAAACCAGAGGAAAATCAACAGTTAATTTCCAAATTTCTTCCATTTTGGAAAAATTTCTAAATTTAAGGAAATACTTTTAAAGTAGAGGGTTTTAATACGTAATTATCACATCAATTTCCCAATTTGCAAAACTGGCCACTCTCTTTATAATTTACTCATGCTAGAAAGTGGTGCTCCATTTAGTTGCTGCAAGTAGGCAATTCTAAATGTTCTATAGCTCCCCTTTCTTTACCTTATGAACTTCCTATATCAAGTTCCCAGTGTCTAATGTATGAGGTCTTTCTTCTTCATGTGAGGCAGTAATAAGTGGAAAATTGAGTGCATAGAATAGCATCAAATTTTGGCAACAATCTCTCTTCATGCCTCATCCTGTTTTTGTCACCCACTATGACACTAACTCTTCTTTCTTCTCCATGCCAGCCACTTACCACTTACTTTTGACTTTGCACATACTGGAATTTATAATTGGATATTTGTCTCTTGACATGGGTTGGGAAAATTTAATATTAGTGTACAAGCTCTATGCACTGTATCTTCTCAGTGGGGTTGATGGAATTTTACCACCTCACTGCCCTGTCCTCCAAGTCCATCAACTAGCATCTGTGGTCACTATCACAAATATCCACAATAAATAAATCAATATCCACAAATAAATAGATAATGCCTACATATCTGATGCAATCATATATGTTTGAAGTGAGAGTCACTTTGCACCACATTTGCATTGCAATGAGTTACCAGATATTATTTACTCTGTTTCTCCTGAAGTTAACTTCTTATAGTAGAAGAAGACAGAGTTACCAGACAGACAGAGAAGGAATAAGACATGCAAGAGGAGAGATAAATGCCATGAGTCCCAGGGCAACACATATATGAATAGAAATGGGCCAATTTAAGTTATAAGAGCTAGGGGGACAAGTCTAAGTTATCGGTCAAGCTTTCATAATTCATGCGGCATCTTTGTTTTGTGATTTGGGAGCTGGCTGTCAGGACAGATGAAGACTCAGTACAAGAAGCCTCCCTAAGGTAGTATTTTTTTTTTTTTTACCAACACACGCGGAAATGACACTATTTTGAAGAGTCCCACCATTGCTTGAGACAAGGCAATGACATGATAAGGGTAAAAACAGAAACATAATTCATATTTTATTGCATAAATATAGTACTATTTGTTCCTCTATTGTGGTTTCTGTTCACAACACACTATTTTTCTTGATTTCTTAATTATGTGCATTAATTTGTTTATAGAAAAATAATGTTTCTTATACTCCTATTTCAAAAGAAAACATTTTGAAAATGTAATTTGGTATTCAATCCTGGCTTTTTAATCTTTCTTCTCTACTTTTAAAAGTGAAATTATTGGAGCTTACACATTTGAAATATACTGTTAACTAAAACACAGAAAAAATATAATGTAAATATGTATTTTGTTTCATCTGTTCAAATCATCTTTTGATTATTTGGAATTTAAGTCTGTGTATCTATGTATCCATACATCAATTTTACTGATTGTCCAGGACACCTATAACTGAGAGCAGGCACCACACCAATCAAGGAATATTCCCCAACAGCTAGAATATCAGAAAATTTGCATGAATTTTATGAGTTCTATAGACAAATGTCAATTCCAAGTTCTGTCTTACAAAAATCAAACTTCCCTCTGTATCAGTCTCTTCTTACATAAAAAGGCATCAAAATCAATAGGATAATTTTATTTAGTCAAACATTTTATATAAAAATGTCTAAATAGATTTCAGTGTTTATGCCTGAGGATAAATATCAGCAATTTACAAATTGTGATACAAATAATATTTGCTCATATATCTATTGACATATGAAGCTGTTAAATACTATATAAACAATACTTTCTAATGTGATGAGAAGAAATGTTATCTATAAACTTAATGGAGGCAGCTTGCCACATTACTAAGCTTAACTAATTTAAAGCAACATAACAAACTGTGATGACTCTAAACCTGAAATTAAATTTTTAATGTTCCAATTAATAGATTTATATATATATCATTTTATTATTATTTACATATATGAATAATATTATTTATATTTATATTTACACACACACATATATATGTATATATATAAAGAATCTTTTCTTGTTTATTCTATAAGTTACAAAGTTTTAAATGGTGATTAAAATATTCCATTAATGTGCCCAAGTAAGTAATTTAAAATGTAAAGCAGTCTCTCTTATATGTAGATATTCTTTTGAAGACATTTAGCATGCATTTTACATGCTTATATAATGTTTAATGTGTAGTGTATTTTCCTAAGTAAACATACCAATACTCATAGAAAATAGTTAAAAAATAGTGGAATAAAAGTAATGAACTTAATCTTCCTTTAAAATGCATTATTATTCTGTGGGTCTTAGAAAACTTAGGATATTATGAGTGTTATCTAGTCTTTTAGAATTTTAATCTTTTCACTTAAACGAAGCACATTATGACTTCTCTTTGTCAGAGCCAAATCAAAGTCTCAATATCACTGCTTTTACTTTTACACTCAGGAGACATTGTTGAGATAAATGAATGCTATGTCTACACAAACATAGTGCTGCCCTGATAGTCTGATTGTAAATAAGAATGGTGAGTAAATGCCCGAAGTGTGGTGGTCAAATAAGGGATGATGAGCGAAATGAAATGATGGTGTATGTACCTGAAAGACAGATTAGGACTGTGGATTCCATCCTGTGAGGTAGAACACCATTTAATTTCATGAATTATCTTGGTTCATTTCTACAATCTTATAAAAACTATTTTAAGATTATGCATATAACTAAATAACAGATATCTAAGGTGTAGCTAAGACACAAATAAACAAATTGTGAAACAAAATAAATTATATTTAGGATCAGAGTTCTAATTCATATAACTGCATTCATTATTCATTCTTTGATTCTGTAACTTTTAAGTACCTGGGAAAGATATAGATTATCAGATTTAAAATGGTTTCTAAATACCAGCCAATAAAGTGTTCAAAGCCATGTAATAATAATTCTGTATATATATTTTTCTTGCATTATGATGTAATGCCCGGTATGATTATGTGTGCTAATATAGTTTTTGAATGCTGTCTTATGTAGGGATTCTATTGCTCTACAAAACATCATCACCAGAAGCAAATTAGAGAGGAGGAATTAATTTGATTTTCACTTAGGTTAGGGCAGGAACTCAAAACACGAACCTATAGGCAGGAAATGAAAGAAAAACAATAGTAGAGTACAGCTTACATGTTTATTTTCCATGGTTTGCTCTATATGTTTTCTTATACCATCCAGTACTATGTGCCCAAGTGTGGCACTGACCCAGTACACGAGACACCACCACATACATCACCAATGAAGAAAACTTGCAAACACACAAGCATTTTCTAAAATGATATTCCTCCTCATTGATAACACTAGATTGAGCCAAGATTAAAAAAAAAAAAACCCAGCATATATTGGTAACAACTGCATTCCTTATAAGTGTATGGAATGTCATTGGCAGAAATATGTTTTTAAAAATAATTCCTTCTAAATATGTCATTAAAATGCATTTCTTGCATGGCTATGATAGTATTACTCCATTGAAAATAGTCCAAATTTTCTGCTTGGAATTATTTACAACAAAGGAAAGTCAAACTATATTTTGCTACTAGTAAAATGACTTCTTATTGTGAATCTAATTTATTATTTAGAAAATCTACAGAATTTACTAAGTTACTGAACAATGTAACAAGTATTTTTTCTGTCCTGCCAACCAGTTTCCAAGTAATGACATGGAGACTTCTTATTAATTATGGAAGCTCGGCCTATAGCTTAGGCTTGTTTCTAACTAGGTCTTATAACTTAGATAAACCCATTTATGTTAATCTATGTTCTATCATGTGGCATGCACTCTCTTTCATCTTGTACCTCCTGTTTTCTCTCAAAGTCTTCTGTCATCTCCCACATGCCTAGATTCTTCCTTCTCTTCCATTCTCTTCCTGGAAATCATAACTATACCTCATGTCTAGCTATTGGCCATTTAGCTTTTGACTACACCAATCACAGCAATACACCTTCCCACAGTGTACAAATATCCCACAACAGAGCAACATATGTATTTCCTTTAAGAATGTTGGAATGAAGCAAGTTAACAGGAAAAGGAGGGAGAGAAATGGCTCCTCTTCATTCTGAAACCATTAGAAATACACACTCTGCTGTTTCTTTTAGGTAAAGAATAAATTCTCTAATGACAAGAACTCAGACCTAAAATGATGAAGATAGAGATTGATGCATGCAGTGGCAGGTGAGCACCCTTTGTGTCCCATGCAAATATACTCTTACATATGTAAAAGAATAGATATAAATGATGTTACCTCTGAATTAAAATGTCATTATTTTATATAAGCATTAATCCCATTATTTTCCTTGTGTCGTTTTTATCTATAGTTGCTATATTAAAAATGATTTTATTCTGCTTATAATTTATTAATATAAATTGTTGTAACTTTACTCCTATCCTGAATTCAAAATTCCCTATTAACAAAATCTCCTTTAATAGGAAAATAATGTAAAAATTCAAGCTGACTGCTATATGGAGTTACACATGGATAACCATCATTATTTCCAGAGATTCTTGTATTATTTTTACTGTAGAGAGAGAAAATGTACAGTATTTGGTGTTTGAAAATAAAACATGAAGGCTACAAGATCCAATATTCCATTTGATTTTATATATATATAATTTTAGTGCCAATCAATTAAATTCCTTGATCCAGCAAAGATGTGCTGATTCTCAGATAGTCAAATGTGATTTGAAAATATTAGAAAAGAAGATTTTTTTTGCAAGTTCCCAAGAATTCACTCAGAAAAGAAGTCAATAAAACTGTAATAGCTGGAGTTTGTGGCTCTCAGAGAAAACCCGTTTTCAGATGTGAGAACAGTTGTTGTCCACAGGAACTCAAAGCATCAGAACTTCCAGCAACAAAACTTGCATAAGATTAAGCTGAAACATCCCAGCAGATCCAGGCAGGGAGCTCATGAAGTACCACCTTTAACTGAGGAGAAATTGGCAAATGAAGGGTACTGAAGGAGAGTCAGTTTTCATCAGAGAAATGGTAACTTATAGGCTAGCCATAATTTATTAGATGGTCCTACACCCATGAACAAACTGGGAGCATTAAGTGCATTTAGTAGGTTTAAAAATAAGAACACATTACATTGAGAGGATAAAGTGGTGAGAGGAATTGGAAAGAGGAAATGTGTGATGGACTTGATCAAACATATTACATGTCTGTATGTGATTCTCAAATGATAAAAAGAACATAAATAAAAATCAAAAAGTTCTGTAACAAAAATAAGTAATATGACAGAATAAAATTAATATAATATATATATGAGAAAAGCAATCTGAGCCATTCCCATGTCTCATGCCTTTTCCTGAGGATTAAAGAACTCTGGATTCCAATTCTAATTTTTTGAATTTTTTGAATTTTTATGAAATGGGTAGTTGCCCCTTCGCTTTTAAAGAATTAAACAATTAGGGAGTATTGGGTTTTAAAATTCTGAATTAAGACACTTTCACTTACTATTTTCATCATGCTTTACTATACAAGGGCAATAGTCAAGTCACCTTAATAATAGCCAGGAGAAACGCCTCTAATCCCATTGGTCACAGGGCAGCTATCACCAAAACCAATTCCTGTGTAATTAAAGGGTGCTCCCAGGCACTGTAAGAACTTGGAAGTTGCCCATGGATTGGGGGGAAGTAGGAGGACGTTTTTATTTCATAGACAGCAACCATATTGAAGCCATTTCTGAAACACACTGATAAGCTTCCCTTTTGAATTTACATTAAAGAACTCAATAGTTGATACCTGTGTGAACAGCTCACGCTTCTAAACTGACTCGTGTCCCGCAGAGATTAAGGACAGAGGCCTCTAGAAGATTAGCGCGTCACTTGGTTTAAGTGACACTCAATCCATTTTATTGACATGGACTCCATCCTGCAAAACAAGCACTTTTTGACTGAAACAAATGAAAATTTGGTGTGCCTTTCCAGACCAGCCTCAGTAGCTTTTGCACATTAAAGCTAGCTAATACAGGCAGTGTTTGGAAATGAAACTGCAGTCCTCATTACAGAAGGGGAGTGGGCATAGGCCTACGAATACTAATTCAGTGCAGCATACCAAGGTACTTTACATTACTTTTTAATTTTACCCAAGTCTTGCTGTGGTCCAACGTTATTAAGCCATATTCATTGAATTTGGCAGGCTATTACTTTGCATTGTTAAGATTCCTACTGCATCTCGCCATTCAATTGTGAAACCAAATAGGCTTTGATTTGATTTCTAATTGTTTGTTTTCAGTGCTGTGAACCTGGGTGTCTTGCTTCTGCGAGGAGGAGAAAGAACATCAGGGAGCAGGTGAAGAGTTCTCTCATTTACCTTAAACGTCATTTCACAGAGTGTGGTCCAGATTCCACTTCTGCTAAGAATGCTGCATTGCACAGACACAAACCATTACCGAATTTCAACATGGGCAGACACCTTGGAGAGCTGACATTTTATAGTGTTCCCACCAGCTTCTGGGACTCCATTATTATGAGAAAATAAGCCTGTGCTAACACCGTGGCAAATAACACAACCACACGTTCCCTTTTGTTTTCAGTCTGCAACATAGAAACACAACATGTCCGGAGGTTCAAAGGGACTCTAAAGCAAGACTCCCATGACAATGTGAGGTTTTTATCAGAGAAAACATATTACCCAGCATGAAAACCATCATTTCCAGAGAATAGACCCACAGTTCAAACATTTTTATACATCTATTTATACAGAAGTTAAGAAAAATAATGCTGAACTGGACCTTATGTCAGTGTAACTTACCACTTAAACTGCATGCAATAAGTTATTGGAAATAAGTCACAACAATGAAATTTTGATGGAAAGAGCTTTTACAAGTGTTTATTATTTTTGTAGTCCAATAATTACTTTCTTTAGTTATTTCCCACAAGAGGAATGACTTTGCTTGGTTGCTTTTATTCCTTGATTCACTTCATTTATTGCATTAAACATACAAGTTAATTCTTCAAGTTATTCAGTACTTGAACACTTGTAAACAATTGCTACATTGCTGATTTTGTTTCGTTTTAGGTATTAGAACAATAGCTGACCAGAAAGGGCTGGGAAAGAAATTCAGAGAGTTAAAATAAACTAGTTCATTTGAACAAAACAACTTCCATTATATTTTATTATTGATTTTATTGTTTGAGATTAATATAATCAAATCATATTCTCCTTTTCACACTTCCCTTCAAACCCTGTCATATGTCCCTCATTGGTCTCTTTCATATCCATGGACTCTTCCTTTACTAATTACTGTGGCACACACACACACACAGTTTTCAATCAGATTTCAATCTGCACCATATAAAGACACGTTCTGAGGTTCAAAAGGACTCTCAATCAAGATTCATATGACAGTGTGAAGATTACATCAGAGAAATCATATTACCTAGCATGAAAACCATCATTTCCACAGAATAGACCCACCATTCAAACATTTTTATAAATCTATTCATAAAGAAGGTAGAGCATATTTATACATAAGTTGTATGTATGTGCTCCAAATATTCCTAAATAATTATATCCTGCTCTGCCTGCATAGTTACTTGTATGCCTGTTTTCAGCGTAGCTATTAGGTGTTGGATAATCCCAAGATGAACATTATGGACAGCTAGTAGCTCCATCTCTCTATGGTCTTGGGGTCCAGATTTTGCCTGGTCAGAATACTTGTGTATATTCTAATGCGATCACTCCAGAAATACCATAAGCACACAGAGAAAAACGAGTCTTGTCAGTTCATGCTTGAGCTTTTGTACTTGAGCTACCTCACAAACTATCCTGTTTTTCAGCATTCTATAAACACACCCTGGCAGACAGCCTGCCTTGCAACTGAGATAAGGAAGAAATATTTTTTTAATTCCCAAAGGAATTGATGACCTACTGTGTCTCCTCAGCAAACACGTCTTCAGGGATGGTTGTGACATAACCTTGAGGAGGGTGAGTGCACTTGCTCAAGGAAGTGAAGGGCTGTTTAAGAAGTCAGTTCACACTAAAACGGTGTTCTTTATGTGGCACAATGAAATGGTCCTACAAAGATGACAAAGGAAGAGAGAGCTGAATGCTCTCAAGTCCGACGGGGAGGGGACACTAGGAAAAGCCAAGGAAGTGGAGGTGAAAAAAGAAATTGCGCAGAATGTGGGGACAGGAGGAACCTTACAGAATACTGAGCAAGAACAGCCAGACCCAACCCAATAAATGAGTATGTGGACAAAAGGGTGTCACATTCCAGTGAGAATGGTGAGAACCAGAAACCCGCTGAAGACAGTGTCCTGTCCCCAGGACCGCTAGCAGGGGCCATGTGTGAACAGCAGGTTCAGAGCCAAGATCCAGAGAACACATTTTTCCTCAAAAAACCCAGAGCAGATTGAGTCACATGAGGTCACAAACAATCCAGATGGTAAGACCATTTGAACAGTCCAACTGCGTGAAAGGTCTAGACAGTGAAGGGTCAGGGCCCGATGCCTTGGTTATCAAAGTGAAAACTCTGTAGGTAATCAGGATAAAGAAAACCAAGAGGATTTGAAAACAGACTTGGAAAAAGTTAGTTTTGAACCATGTCCACACTATGTTTAAACAAATTTCAAATACTACAGAAATTTCTATTCAAGGAAGTTTCTTCTCATTTCTGATTTTTCATCTTGCATGTAATTACATCCTACAATTACTTTAAAAAGTTGCTCATATATGTCCTCTCCATTCTACAGATAATAGCATGTTAGCGTCTAGAATTTCACTGTAAGAATCAGAAGGTGCCTAAAATGGTGCTCCGGAAACCATTTAATATACTTCATATTAAAGAGTGAAAAATGCTGAGTAATACAGTGTAGACTATCTAATGCCCACGTGCCTGAAGAGGAAGTGAAGCACAGACTCTGCACATCTTATACTCTGGGAGACTAATTCCAACCTCAATAAATTGTTTGCAGCAAACAACCCTTTCATTATCACTCTGTAAGAATTCCCAAACTTGATAAACTTTTTCCCTTTTATTGAAAATTGTTTTCTCATAATATATCCTGATTAGAGTTTCTCCTACCTCTATTTCTCCAAATTCTTCAACACCTCCTCTCTCAGCCTGTTCTACCCCTTTCTGACTTTCATTAGAAATCAACCAGTAGTCCAAGGGATAATAATAAAATCAGAAATAATGAGATAAAACAAAAATTAACACATCAAAATAAAACAAAACAAACTGAACAAAAAGAGCCAAGAAAAAGCACAGGCAACAGATATAGATGCAGAGACTCACTCATTCCTATACTCAAGAATCCCACAAAAACACTAAACTGGAAGCCATAATGTGTAAGCAAAGGATCTGTAGAGTAAACAAGAGAGAAAGAAAGAATAGAAATGAATAAATAAATAAAAATAAACAATTATAATAAATAAATAATTAAAAACAAACAAAACTCTGATATGACATTATGAGACAAGGAACCTCCAAAGAAGCCTTTGTATTGAGTTCGTTTTCTGTTGGCCATTGCAGGGCATGAATTCTACCCTTAAGAGTCTGCTTCTAGCCGGGCAGTGGTGGCGCACGCCTTTAATCCCAGCACTCTGGTGGCAGAGGTAGGCAGATCTCTGTGAGTTCGTAAGAGGTTATCATTTTAAGACTAAATCTGGTTGTGGATGGGACTTTAAGACTTGTCTGCTCTACAACTCCATCAGGTGCAGACTGCACAGGCCCTGTGCATGCTGCCGTGGTCTCAATGTGTTCATTTGTGCATCATTCCTGTTGTGTTTAGGAGGTCTTGTTTCCTTGGGATCTTCCACCCCCTCTGGCTCTTAAACATTTTCTGACTTCTCTTCTGTGGTGTTCCCTGAACCCTGGTGGGAGAAATTTATCTTCATAACTTAAATTCTCATCAGTCAGTTGTGGTTGTATAGTGCTGTTTTATCATTTTAATGTACATTTTTATACTCATATAAAATTTTTCATCATATCCATTTTTTAGGAACCAAAATGTTTTGTTCTTTTAGTCTTTCTTTTTTTTTATTTATTTGTGTGTGTGTGTGTGTGTGTGTGTGTGTGTGTGTGTGTGTGTGTGTGTACTGATACTGGCTTTTATTCTCTATTGAATATTATTTACTATTATTTTTTTAGGTTAGTAGCTAAAACAACACATTTCAAGTTGATTGTAGAGATGACAAGAGGCATTATCTCATTCCTGACAATAAGGACATTATTTTTAGAATATTATTATAATTCAAATATGTGTTGATATTGTATTTTTCCATTGTGTAACTATTTCACCTGTCCTGAAAGGTCCACACAAAAGAACATTGTCTTCTAAGATCTTGCTACTACAATAATAAGATGAATTACACATTCCTGACATTTTAAAATATAATCAAGAGATAATTATCATATTCTTTTGCATGTTTTTCTGTTGATGACAGTTTGTATAGCCTTAAACAGGATATTGACATGATAAAATTGACATCTTTTATCTTTCCTTGGGTTTACAAGTTACAGTATATTTACTCATGTGCATTATATTTTATATAATTTTAAAGCACATACGGGCTTTTCTTATCTACAGAAGAGTCAAAATTTAGAATGGAACCAAATTTATCATGAAAGTTCACATTTTCTAAATCGTTTACCTGTCTATATTTATTTCCTGCCTTGGACCCTTGACATTAATTAAGATGCTTTCCATTTTTTTAATCTGTAGTTCCAAAAGTTGTCAAGTAATCTTTTGCTAAAGTACATTCTGGCTTATTTTTATACAGCATAAGTCCCTCAAGTATTTCACATTGTTGAATTGTATTTCAATAATCTGTTCCTTTCAATTGCCGAGGAAACTTCCATGATACAAATGCATCATACTCTCCAGCTGGACTCCATCACGTCTTTGATATTAGCTGCATGGGACTTTGTAAAACATTAAGGGTGATCATTTATTTTAGTACTGTGGATTAAAGGTTGAAGACAACCAGCCATGAGAAACAATACTCCTATGTTTAATTTATAAGAAATTTCAACTCATGTTCATAATGCTTACTCCATTCCATGACCTCACTAAGTATAAAAGTAAGTCAATTTCTATTCATGAATCATTTGTTCTTGAAATTGTATTTCCAGAGAAAGTCATTAAAAATGATCACCTTGACATGGGCATGCTGTGAAAACCCAAGGCAATGTAGAAGTTTTGAAAGATGTAAAGTCCCTGGGAAAAGATACAGGCAAAGCACACCCAGGGTGACAGACTCTATGGAAACAAGACAAGCTTGAATTGGGTCCCCCACTTCTGAATACCAGGTGAACTCTACAGGGCACTTATGTGAAGACATAGGATATGCTTAGGAATCTCCATTATTCACAATATTCTTAGTATCCATGGGGTAAGTGAGAACTAGAGATAACTTCTCAATAATCTCTGTGATACATTTATATGATGCTTTTCAAAGAGCATTTGACATGCTGAGCTAGACAGTTCCCTATGAAAGTACTTAAAAAATTTAGTAGTTTAAATTACAGAACCAAATATAGTGTTGCTGTTGTTTTATTACAAACACAATACTTTTGCCAATGGTCAAAAGTTTAGTATTTGCTTAAAAGCATGACATTTTATATTTTTAAGGTAAATAGGGCACTTACACCAGTGGCCAATAGTTTATAACATGTTTATAGGTAAAACTACCTCTGTGTTTTCTTTTCTTTTAAGTTGTTTTTATTCATTTAAATATAAAATTCATACCTTCTGGAAAGAAAATTTCAGGTGGGTGCTTCCTATATTTAAACCACTAGTATTTACTTGATGCATCTGAGCTGTAATGTAATGTAATCTTTCACTGACATGATAATTAAAGGGGAAAACCATACTTTCCAAAATAGATATATCAAAGTTGACAGCTTTCCTTGTGAAATTATAATGTTAAATATGTACATTTTGTTCTACTTCTAGAATCATTACCTATAGTTCCTTTAATAATATGTAGTTTTAAATCTCCTTCAATGATCATATTGCTTACATTCGGGCTATTTTATACTGTCTCAAGTGTGGCATTAATGTAAGTTAATCTTTCTTTATGATGGGAATGTTATATTCCTATATTCTAGAGAATTCACCAAGCCATAGAAAAGGCATGGGGCTCAGTGAAGGCAAACCAGCTGTTACATGGCAGATTTGGTGTTTCTCCCAAGAAGTCTTGCATCAACATCTGGATATTTAATGATGGACATTGTATGACTGTTTAACAAGCCAATGATGTTATAAAATAATTTTCATTATCTATTAAAATGTAATGAAAAATCGTGTATATAGCCAATATATTTATACATTATATAAAATTCTCCAATTCATATATATATATATGACATATTTTTAAAGTGCTTTTGCTACTTGTGAAGAGCCAAATAAATTTACAAGTACATCTGGAGACAAGCATTAGATATTCATGCCTGGCAATATCTGAATTACTTAAGAACTCAATTTTAGCAACTGAAGAATTAAATGAGTTTTTATTTGGCCAGTAAATTACTCTTACAAAAGTTCTCAAGGAAGAAAATTCCAAAATAGTTTTTAAGGATGCACTTTCCATTTAAAATAGGTTTTATTTCAGCAAAGAAGCTGAGAGTAGAATCTACACACTCTGTGAAACTTATTAAT
Source organism: Peromyscus maniculatus bairdii (assembly GCF_049852395.1). Classification (NCBI taxonomy): domain Eukaryota; kingdom Metazoa; phylum Chordata; class Mammalia; order Rodentia; family Cricetidae; genus Peromyscus; species Peromyscus maniculatus. Next base: position 29,522,385 of record NC_134857.1, on the reverse strand, counting down.
TGATAGTCCATCTTTATAACACCCTCAACACTAGCATAGTGTCTAGAACATTTTAATTCTGAATTCTTAATCTCTTAATAAATCATTTGCCGTAGCTTGCTAGGAACATTTCATTGGCAAGTAATTTTTGTGTGAAAAAAAATACACTCTAAAATGTTTATAAAATTTCCCTTACCAAAAAAGAAATATTAACTAACTTTACATGTTTGAAAAACAAAACAATAAAGATGGGTGAGTTATGTAGCTAAAGTATTCCTTGCAATAATTATTCCCCAAATAAAAAGAAATATGAGAGAGTAAAATTAGTTTAGACTCTATCATTTGTAAGAAAAACAAAGTTGATATATTCAAATATAATAATGAGTACATTTTAGTAGAGGGAATATTTACAAAGACTAAGGATTAAAGAAAACAGAAGAGAGTTGCAATGGGAAGCTTTCACTCCCTAGGTTTCTGAGAGTGAGATGTGTAAAAGTCTCATCATAATGAGTCTGTAGGTGCCTGAACTCCAGAAAGCCACTCAGCTGGAGCTCCATCCCTTTACAAAATGCAACCTTCCCAATGAGGGTCGATCTGGAAAAGATAAAGAGTTAGGGAAGAAGAAATAATTTGTTGTGACGTGTGGAGAGGGATTCCTACAGACCAATATGAAGTTCAAGGAACAGAGGTGAGGAGGCAATGCACGCAGATTCATGTCTCAGGACACAGAGCAGGTTGGAGAGGGGAAGAATCTTACAATGGAAGTTCTGCAGGACACTACTCAAAAACTATAGCCTTTTTCTAAGTTAACATTTACAGGCCTCGAGTTTTGCCATTTTTTAGCTCTAAAGTTGCTATCTGATATTAATACCATCCACGTATGCTGTAATTGCCTTTCTTTCAATTGGCCATGAGTATTTATGGTGTCTTAAGGGCATGGTTTTCATGTGTTTACGTTTTCATTCATATTTTAACACTTGTTCCTTGGACTGAAGGTAGAGCTAGTATATTTTGCATTAGGTAAGGACAAGAACAATGTAATGATATTGCAACAAATTGTTCACACTTTTGACTTTGAAGCCTGATGACAGCATAACATTTCAGTGATAATCCAGAGAGAGATATAACATTAACCCATACATGGTTAAACATCAGATAACTCCAAATTTAGAGTTACTCTGCTTTAAAAATTGTTGGATTGTTCAAACACAAAGATGAAGAAGCTGAAGAATCAATGATACATTATTACAGGCGAAAAATGTTCTAAATTTATACATTTCAATGACAGTTTTCCTAAGTACAAACCAAGCTGACATTAAGTTCTCACTCAGGGAGCAATACACTATAATGCTCTAAGCCTCACTTCTGCACCATTCATGACTGCCAATATTAACAGCCTCCTTTTTGAAATTAGCATCTTACTTCTCAAATAAAAAGAAGAGAAGGGGACATTTGAATAATTAAATATATTTTCCTTTTTGATATATTATTTTTAAAATTAATGTACATGATTTGTTTTTACATATACCTTTATTTATGTTAATCAGGATTTTTCTCTATAACACTTATAAAAATTAAAGCTAATAGCATTTATAGTATTATAATTATATAAATAGCATTTATTAGTGAAATTTATTAACTTAATTAAATTTTTTACCATCTGCTTTCTTCTGGGAATTTTTCCAAACTTCTAATATCTTATTTTTCTATTTGCTAATTTTTAAAATTTATTAATTTATTTCTTTTTTATATATTTTCTATGACTTTTATTTTGACCTTTAAAAATTGAATAGTTTCATGTAACAAATCTGCAAACTGGAACCACAATTTATATATATATATATACATATATATACATATATACATATATATATATATAATGTTACTTAATTATCCTAAACTTTTAATTTATATAATACAAAAAATTTAAACTGTGAGATTACATATACTTTTCTTAATGTTTTTCCTTCAAAAATCTTTCCTTTAAAATGCATAGAACATTGTTGCAATTGTAATGGTTCAATAGCACCCCAGAACCTTTAGATCCTTCTGAAAACTACTCAAGCATTGTATATGACAGCAATAGACAAACATAAAGCAAAGATCTGAATTCAATGATGAAGGAGTAGGCACAACTGATTATGAACAACTCTTTAGTAACACTTTGGTATGCACTGATTTAAATATTTCTTCTCGATTGTGAGCAACAATAAGAACTATACTGAGCATCAATTTTTCTCTGAAATTTAGCATAATACTCAACAAACCCAAGTAATTTTATATTGAAAATATGTTATTGCAGCCAGGCGGTGGTGGCACATGCCTTTAATCCCAGCACTTGGAAGGCAGAGGCATGTAGATCTTTGTGAGTTTGAGGCCAGCCTGGTCTACAGAGCAAGATCCAGGAAAAGCACAAAGCTACACAGAGAAACACTGTCTCGAAAAATAAAAAAAAAAAAAGAAAAAGAAAATATGTGCTGGGTACAACTTCATTTGTGTATTAAAAGTCACAAAAATAGCATATCTTTAAATAAAGTGTTATTAGTTATTAAGATATACAATTCTGATCCTGCCCCAGACCTCCCATCTGGACAAGAGGTGAGTGCCTGGGCTCAGACCCAGAGAGGTCTCCCCCTAGATCCCATCCCTGGGCACCAGCCATTCTGGGTAAGACCTGCCCAACTTGTCCCCAGGTTCTGGTCATCAGGCAGGATCCCCTCCAACCCCACTGGGAAGGTTCCCCTTTTCCAAGACCCCTGGCAGACCCTGTAATCTCCATGCCCCCTCCATCTGCCCAAGACCCCAGCCACTTCCTGAGACTTAGAGACCAGCCCTCAGCTCCCTTCCTGCCCCAGACCTCCCATCTGGACAAGACGTGAGTGCCTGGGCTCAGACCCAGAGAGGTCTCCCCCTAGATCCCATCCCTGGGCACCAGCCATTCCAGGGAAGACCTGCCCAACAATAACATCATGAGGTTTGCAGGCAAATGGAAGGATCTAGAAAATATCATCCTGAGTGAGGTAACCCAGACTCAGAAAGACAAACATCGTATGTACTCACTCATAGGAGGATACTAGATGTAAAACAAAGATGACTAGACTCCTACTCACAAATCCAGGGAGGCTACCTAGAAAAAAGGACCCCAAGAAAGACACAGGGATTGGCCAATGACAGAGAAATGGATGAAATCTACATGAACACCCTGAACTTGAGTGGGGTAATGAAGGGCAAGGGTCAAGGGAAAGAGAGCTTAGGGGAGCGGGAGATCCCAGCTGGATCAAGAACAGAGAGGAAGAACAAGGAATAAGAGACCATGATAAATGAAGACCACATGAGAATAGGAAGAAGCAAAGTGCTAGAAAGGTCCATAGAAATCCACAAAGATACCTCTACAATAGACTACTGGCAATGGTCAAGAGACAGCTGGACCTGACCTGCTCTGGTGATAGGATGGCCAAACACCCTAATTGTCATGCTAGAAACCTCATCCAATGAAGGAACCAGATGCAGAGATCCATGGCCAGGCCCCAAGTGGAGCTCCAAGAGTCCAATAGGCGAGAAAGAGGGGGGTTTGTATGAGTGAGAATTGTTGAGACCAAGGTTGGATAAAGCACAGGGACAAATAGCCAAACGAATGGAAACATATGAACTATGAACCAATAGCTGAGGAGGCCCCAACTGGATCAGGCCCTCTAGATAAGTGAGACAGTTGATTAGTTTGATCTGTTTGGGAGGCATCCAGGCAGTGGGACTGGGACCTGTCCTCAGTGCATGAGCTGTCTGTTTGGAACCTGGGGCTTATACAGGAACACTTGGCTCAGCCTGGGAGGAGGGGACTGGACCTGCGTGGACTGAATCTACCAAGTTGAACTCAATCCCCAGGGGTGTCTTTGCCATGGAGGAGATGGGAATGGGGGGTGGGCTGGGGGAAGGCAGGGGTGGGGGGTGGGGTGAGGTGGGGGCGGGAGGGGAGAGAACAAGGGAATCTGTGGCTGATATGTAAAATTAAATTAAATTATAAAATAAAAAGATATACAATTCTTTATTCTTACTGTAATTGATAAAAAACTATATTGAGGAACACATGACCATACATAAACATACATGTAATAGAAATATGTGAATGTATTTGCTAAGCCATTGATTCTTCTTAACCCAGTGTCTATATTTGCAAGAAGAACTGTACTAATTACCTTTGATAACTAAGAATATTTAGAGTATACTTTAGTGTTGTTTTTGAGAATTATAGATTGGGCATTCTTCCTGTGATATATAAAAATTAAAAATAGTACAAGCATAATTTTGCTTCAATATTTTAAAAATGATTATCATAGTAAATGTTGTTTGTGCTCTCACTATCTTAAAGAAACCATGCTAATTATATTAATATTAATTACTTTCTTATTGAAAACACTGTAAATACAAAAATACTAAATTAGCAAAAATAATGGATACTGATCAAGTGCTTAACATTTCCTCTGTAGTTATTCAAATGTATCTAGCAAAAGTAAAATATCCCTGCATTTACATTGGTTAAAATTTCATCTACTTTGACAAGTAATTTTGACTGGTGCATATCATGTTCATATATAATTGTAAAATACACCATAAATTCTGAAACCATCTTCAATGTGAGAGAGCCTCTATTCCAGAATCCCTCAAGAAAATCCCTATGTGACATCTAAACTGGGTTTTTGTTTAGCTTTTGTCCAGTGGTAATTCTTGTTACTATAAAATCATCTGTTCTTCAATTTTAATTATCTCTAATTTTCAGTCATTCTCTAAATGGGGCCAAACTGTTCTTTGTATCATAGATACTATATTTAGTCTACAATGGAAAAGAAGATAATGGCTTCCTAAATAATAGTATGATTCTCTGTGAATCTAAGATTTTTCAAGTTAAAATATGTTGCTGTCCCAAATATGTGTAGTATGGTAAGCCCAATTATAGCTGGTTCTCCACACTTAAGAAAAAGTCCTGAAGATTACTTAAGATTTAGAAGGAAAATAGAAAAGTCAGTATTCAATGTTAAAGAAAAGAACAAATGCAAACCACACATACTATGTTGCCATTATTATATGCATGCAATTTTGTAGTATGCTCAATTTCATAACAACCAAGTGAATTGTTTCAAAATGCACAATCCCTGCACATCAAGCTAAGGAGTCATTTTGAGTAAATGGACTGTCAATTTTAAGAGTCAGAGGAACAGAGGGTTTAAGTGAGAGTGTGTTTTTTTAGAAATCTCAGAGAGGTTTACACCCATGAGGTCCCATCAACACGACTGCTTAAACAGCACCTGAAGAACAAGGATATCAGTAGACATGATAACATGGAAGAGAGAAAGAGTTTCAAACCCACACAACAAACTATAGAAAAATCTGTAATGCTGAGAATGGGAGAAGTGGTCTTCCTTGTGGGTAGCATTATATGGGCTGAACAGTTAGTAGCCATGTATTAGGGACTATAATTTTAAGTATATAGTTTAAATATTTGCAAAATATTCAAGCCACACATGAGAGACAGAGGAAAGAAGGCCTTCAGTTTTGCTAAGTGCATAAGCAGGGGGAAGCATGATAAGACTCATCACAAACACATCACAGGGCATAAAGACAGACTCTTACAGGTTACCACAGTGCAACCGCACCATAAGTGATGAGGGCGTTAGAGATCAAATAATGCAGCTCTCTGTGTTGGGTTGGCTGATTCTTTTGCAACCTAAGCAAAAAGAACGAGTTGAATAGCATGCTCTAAAATTCATAAAGAACTAAAACCTCAGTAAGTGCAAAAACTCAAGCTTGCAACTATTAATCAGTAATGGAAGAGGAAATAAATTGTCACTTTCTTGAGAAGAGTAAGACGTTGAAATGTTTCAAAGACAAAATATGTCAGTGAGAGACTTGATGACAAGTTATTGGTAGCATTTCCATATTCACTCTACATAAGCAAAAATCAATAAAAACATGCTTAATACAAAAGAGAGTTGTCATAACTCTGAGTATCTGACAACAGAAATTGTGTATCAGACCATTAGCTACCAAGTCTTGCTACATGAGTGACCTAATTTGAGGTATTTTACACTATTTTTTCTTTTTTTTGTATTAAGAAGTTTTTTTTATTATTATTCATTTTACATACCAATCACAGATTCTCCTCTCCCTCCTCTTCCTGCTCCTACTGCCTTCCCCAGACAAACTCATTCCCCATTCGCTCCTCCAACAAGGCAGATCTCCCATGGGGAGTCCACAGAGCCTGGTATATTCAGCTGTTGATCTAAGGTGCATGAGTTCGAAGGGACAGAAGATGGATTCTATGAGCAAGGAGCATCAAGATCGTGATGGGGAGACCTACAGAGACAACTAAACCAAATCAGTGGGAACTCATGAAATTTAGACCAACACCTGTGGAGCCTCCACAGGACTGGTCTAGGCCCTCTGCATAAGTGAGACAGTCATGTAGCTTGAACTGCTTAAGGGGCTCCCTGGCAGTAGGAGCAGAATCCATCCCTGTTGCATGAGCTGGCTTTTTGAAGCCCACTACCTATGATGGGCCACCTGGCACAGCCTTGAGACCGGGTGAAGGGCTTGGACCTGCCTCTACTGAATGTACCAGGTTCTGGTGACTCCCCATGGGAGGCCTTATCTTATTGTAGGAGGGAATGGGGGTGGGGCGTGGGGAGGCTAGAAGGGAAGGAGGAGGGAAGAGAGAGGGATCTGTGATTGGTATGTAAAATAAATTTAAAAATTCTTAATAAAAAAATAACCAAGCTATACAAGTCCCTTTTATGTATCAATGTAATGCATTTTAAGCGTCTTTTTCCCATCCCTGTCCTTTATTGTGCTTCCTCCCTCATCCTTTCCTCCCCTCACTTGTCCCTCCTGTCCCCTAGACAGACTTTTATGCTCTTTCACATTATCTTTACATATTAATGTTTCTCAAAGTCTAGGACATAGGAATAGGAATACAAATTTGTCTTTTTTCCCCTCTACCATGTGTGTTCTAACTATTGAACTTTGGTCTTCAACATTGTCAAAAACCCTTAGCTGAGCTGTTTCACCAGTGTGACCCTTGATCCCTCCCAATACTTCGTCCTCTTTAATCGACTTGGATCTTTCTTCTTCAGCAGGGAGATCCTTTTTTTTCCTTCTCCTCTTTTAAGAGTTTGCCAGGGAAAGATGTGAACGAATGTCTTTACACTTCAGCTACTCAAAATGTTGCAAAAATACAACATTTGTCTTTCTCATACTGGCTTAATTTGTGCAATACAATTATCTCCAGTGAAATCCATTTTTTTTCCAAAATGATAGATGTTTCTTGTTCTTTACAGCTGAAAAAGTATCTAGCTTATTTTATAAGAGTATGAGGATCTGCTGCGCAGCAGTGGAACACGCCTTTAATCCCAGAACTTGGGTGGCCGAGCCAGGCAGATCTCTGTGAGTTTGAGGCGAGCCTGGTCTACAGAGTGAGATCCGGGATAGGCACCAAACACAGAGAAACCCTGCCTCCAAAAACAAACAAACAAACAAACAAAACAAAACAAAAACAGTATGAGGATCAAGAGGGAAGGTTATGTTTATAACATGAAAATGCAGGAATTAATGGAAACTAGATGGTAGGCTAGAACAGTAGGGAAAAGGGCAGAGTGGGTAGAGAGGGTCATGGTCTCCATAAGGCCTACTGTGTAGGGGTTTCCTCCAAATTGTAGTATTTCCATCCTGGGAGGAGGAGGATGCATGAAAGTCTCAAGAATCTCAGAAACTTACAAGCCCCTCTTCTAGGTTCTCTAAGTTGTAAAGTATATTCAAGGAAAGAAGAGACTATTGGGCAGAGGGGCAAGAAAACAAGGCACTAACCTTCAATACAGCTTTGTTAATCATTGCCCAGACTGTGGGACAATTTTTGTGAAGTATCTGCTGCCTCAGAATCACCAATTTTTCTGTAAATAATCCCTCATACATAATTAAGCTAGCTAGACTTGGGTAGAGTCAGGTCTTTTGAGTAGCTGAGGTGTAAAGATATTCGTTCACATCTTTTCCTGGAAAACTCTTAAAAGAGGAGAAGGGGGAAAGAAAAGGATCTCCCTGCTGAAGAAGAAAGATCCAAGTCGATTAAAGAGGGTGAAGTATTGGGAGGGTTAAAGAGTCACAGGAGACTGGTGAATCAGCTTAGCTAAAGGTTTTTGACAATGTTGAAGACCAAAGTTCAATAGTTAGAACACACATGGTCGAGGGGAAAAATGACACCCCATGTATTGATCTCTGACCTCCACAGTCTTGTATAGTTCACTTGAGATTATGCACACATGCGCATAGTAACAGAATAAATAATTGATAAATGTAAAAAATAAACATAGATCAGTAATGGGGAAATCGATGGTAACCTAAGCGGATATTCAAACCAGCATTATGAGCACTGGATAAAATGTAATGTGGTGTAAGATGTACAGTGGGCACAGCTCCACCCCTTTCCTCAGGATCGTCCTTTCGGATTTCGCAGTCAATAGTATCTAAACTGCGATGCAGACTTCCTTCCTAACATCCCCTGTGAACACATTATTTAAAGACATGAGCATAGAATCAGAGAACGTGGTCTCTTCCCACTTTACTGTGTTCCTGGAGCAAGGCCTTTTGTGTGTCTTCATTCTCTCCCCCTTTTTCTTTCTGGATGATGTGTTCTGAAATCATCCCAAGCAGAGGGCTATTTGTGGGTCATTTAAAATTAGCCTCTCTCTCTCTCATGGGAAAAGGACAGCTGGAGAGTATTTCAGCTGTATCTGTCTGTAAATTCCAAATGGTAGCCAAGAGCCTTAGGGAATTTATTAACTCAAAATACATGTGCATCAATGTGGCCCACCTCCCTAGAACCTTATCCATGGTCAGCTGATGCACTTGTCTCCCATGCCTCTTTGACACACTGTCCACTGGGAACTGACACTAGTGTTGTAGATTTCCTAATTAGCTAGAATAGGGGAGGGAAAATGTGTTGTCAAGATGTAAGAAGAAGATAAATTAGGAAAGTGTGATAAAGGTGCAGACTTTAAAGCAGGACACTTTGAATGGTTACTTTACTGAATCAACAAGTGGAAACACAAAGAGTGAATTAGAAAACTACAAAAATTTCTTGAGGTTTTGGTTATGGCTTTTGTTCTTAAAATACATAACTACAGAAGTCTATAATTTTAAAAATTTGTACAGATGCCATCATATTCACTGTGCATCAAAAAGCATATTTAAAAATGAATGTATTAAAATTAATGATGCTAAATTTATAAACATTTGTATGTCAGCATTCTCTAGAGAAACAACTGATAAAATTGATGTATGTAATAATTTTATTTATATTATTTAGTATATATTGGATATATATATTGAATATTTTATTTATTTATATTACTGAACACACATATATGTATACACACACACACACACACACACACACACACACACACATATATATGATTTATTAGAGTGCTAACAAGTTATGGTCCATCTGTTCTGGTTCTGGAAAGACCAAGAATATATTAGTTGTTTAGTCCAAAAGGCTGCACATCTCAACTGGTCTCTGTAAGAGAGATGGCAAGCTGGCAAAGAACAAGAGTTTCCTTCTTCCATGTGCTTTATACAGCATGCCAATACATGGGTCTTCCCTCTTCAAAGGATCCACATTTAGGGTTTGCCTTCCAGTTTTAAGTAATTCAACTACCAAAAGCAATCAACAGATTCAAAGAAATTCCCATCAAAATTCAACAAAATTCTTTACAGAGCTTGAAATGGCCATTTTCAGCTTCACATGGAAACACACACACACACACACACACACACACACACACACACACACAAAGAAAGAAATGAATTAATAAATACATACAATGGTAAAAAATCAGGAAAACTAAAACAATCCTGAAAAGCCTGAATAATAGAAGAACTCCTTGAGGTATCACCATCCCTGATCCCAAACTGTACTACAGAGCTATGGTGACAAAACAGCATGGCACAAACACAGACGTGATCATCAGTGGAGAGAATTAAAGACATAAACGTAAGTCAACAAACTCGTGGACACCGGTTTTCAGAGAAAGAAGCCAGAAATACTCACTGGAAGAAAGACAGCATCTTCAACAAATGGTGCTGAAGAAATTCGATGGCTGCATATAGAAGATATGAAGAGAACCATATTCATCACCTACTGTATGGTGAAGAACACCATCATTCAGACAAAGTGACAGGTTACTGAATAGGAAAAGATTTTTACCAACTACACATTCAATAGAGAGATAATATTTAAATATACAGCCATCATCAGAGAAACTTCCTTCTGCAACAGATGGGAAAAGATACAAAGATACAGTGACTCACAGCCAGCATTACACACACACACACACACACAGAGAGAGAGAGAGAGAGAGAGAGAGAGAGAGAGAGAGAGAGAGAGAGAGAGAGAGAGAGAGAGAGAGAGAGAGATCTAGGAACACATTGCTATAAATATGGTTCTGACTCTGTAAGTGTTTATTGAGCTTTTCCTTTTTTGTTTACTTGTTCTTTTCGTCATATTCTGACTTGTTTAAATTGGTTTTGTTTTGTTTTCTTATTATTCCTTGGGTATCTGTTTATTTCCATTTTTAAGAAAAAAAATTTATTCATTTTACATACCAAAGATTCCCCTCTTCCCTCCTCTTACCCCTTCAGCCTCCGTCTCCCCCTGCAATACCCTCCTACAAGAAGGTAAGGCTTCCCATGGGGAGGTACATTTAGTAGAGGCAGGTCCATTCTGCCTCAAGACTGTGTCAGATATCCCATCATAAAAGTGGGCTCCAAAAGGCCTACTCATGCACCAGGGATGGATTCTGATCCTACTGCCAGGGGGCCCTTAAGTAGATCATGTTACACAACTGTGTTAATATGCAGAGGGCCTAGTCTAGTCCTATGCAGGCTCCACAGTTGTTGATCTAAACTTCAAGAGTTCCCACTAGTTTGGTTTGGTTGTCTCTGTAGGTTTCCCCATCATGATCTTGATGTCCATTGCTCATAGAATCCTTGTTCTCTCTCTTAGACTGAACTTCTGAAGCTTGGCCTGATGTTTGGCTGTGGATCTCTGTATCTGCTTCCATCAGTTACTGGAGAAAAGCTCTATGATGATAGGGTATTCACAGATCTTATTACTGGGGTAAGCCAGTTCGGACACCCCTCCACTATTGCTAGTAGTCTAAGCTGTGGTCATCCTTGGGTATTCCTGGGAACTTGCTAGCACTCAGGTTCTCCCTATCCCTGTGATGTCTCCCTCTATCATGTTATCTCACTCATTGCCCTCCCACTCACCATGGTCAAGTTGGAACAGAGATGGAGTGGGAGAGCAATGAAAGAGATACCTGTTTATTTTATAATGAGAGACAGAGCAGAGGTGGCTTTGGATGGGGGTGGAGGATCTCAGAGGATCCTGTGGAATAGGAAATCATAATAAGAATACATCGTAGGAAAAATTATTTATAAAATAAAAATGGGGCAAAAGGAATAAAAAAAGAAAATGGGAGCTGGATTTCAATGTCACTACTGACTAACATTTTGGAGCCCTATTTCAGTTGTTTGCTTGTTTGTTGTTTTGCTTCTTGAATTCTTGGGAACAAAACTAACCTTTCTCCTCATTCTCCAGCTTAGGTTATAGGTGTCTGTCAGACTCTGTTTTAACATGTGTTTAATTTGTCTTCTTAATTTCAATAAAAGTTATGGGAATTATATAGGTATTTATATGTGTTTGTATGACTATACATAGTGACATTGAATGATACATAGCAAACTGGTTTTTCTCAGAAGAGCAAGATTTTTGATATGGTAGGCAAGAGTTAATTTTTAGTTCATTTTATATTAGTTGTGACACTACACATTAATTTATTTTGAGTTTTAAAAGAAAGGAAAATGGAAACTCTCTCCTAGGTGTATCCATTTGACTGGTTTTTAGCTAATTCCAAATGTAGTCAAGTTGACAAGAGTAGATATCACAAGGTGGAGATGAGATGACATAGATTAATACCAGCTCATCACTCATTCTCCCCTCCCCTCCTTTCCTTCCTTTGAACTCTTCTTTTCTTCCTCTCTTTCCTCCCCTTCTCATCCCCCTTCTCTCACTTATCTTACCCAGCCTAGCCTCTCTATCATCCTAGTCCCAAGATTGCAAATGTAAAAGAGCAAACTTGGGATTCTATGTTTTTTAATATTCTAACTTTTCCAACACATAGTTAAAGAATTTGTGTATAATATTTAAATGTAAATCAGTGAGAATTAAATCCCTTCTATAAGACTGTTTTTAGAAATTGGCAGTTAAAACTATATAAATTCAATAATATAAAAATTTAGACATTGTTGATTGAATGCATATTCTGTGTTGAATATTTAAAGTGCAGGATTTGGGCAATCAATGATATTCAACAGAATGTTGCTTTTATAAGTAAATGATCTTAGCAGAGTAATTTATTAGAAGTGTGATTTCAGTTTGAACCCCAGTTTCACTTCTTGAATATAGAACAATGCTCAATTTTTCCAGTTCACCACAGCATTGTCTTAACTAATGAAAATGACTGTGGGCAGCCCAGGTTTTCTCTATATTAAAACTTACTTTCTCTCTTTCCTCACTCCAGGTAGGATAAAGTCTTTCAATGAGACTATTATTTCAAAATAATATCATTTATTCTACAACAATTATTGCATGAATAGGTAATCAATTGCCACATGAAAAATATGTTTTCTTTCTGTAGGTATATTGGGTTCCATCAGGGTTTGTAGCTCTTGTTTATAGGTGGTAATGCTGGCCAGGCCAGGATTCCTGACAAACTGGAGAGATATAAAAATCAACATATATTTCAAAGAAGAGTGTTTAGTTTCCTTTTATTTGTTTATTTAACCTCCCAACAAACCTTCCATCTCCCCTCTCCTCACCCCTCCAGATCTACTACCTCTGTCTCTTCTTCAAAGAAGAACAGTCCTTCAAGAGCTGACAGCCAACAGGACAAAGCAAGATACAATCAGACAAGACTAAACCCTCACACTGAGGCTGGACAAGGTAAACCAAAGGATGAAGAGAGTCCCAGGAGCAGGCAAAAGAGTCCGAGATATACCCACTCCCACTGTGAGGAGTCCCATGAAAACACCAAGCCACAACATATGCACAGAGGACTTTGCGCAAACCCATGCAGACCTGGTTCTTGCTGCTTCAAATTCTTTCCAGCTCTAGCTGTCTCTCCCAAAACTCTCTCCCTCCATCCCTACCCTCACCTGATCCTTTCTGTTCCCATTCCCACCCACCCTCAGTCCACCCCCAAAAATCTAATCTCTTTCCACTTTCCTAGGAAACCAATGTTTTTCTACTAGAGCCATCCTCTTTACCTAGCCTCTCCAGGTCTGTGGATCATAGCTTAAATATCATTTACTTAACTGCTAATATCTAGATATAACTGAGGACACATCATGTTTGTCTTTCTGGGTCTGAATTACTTCACTCAGAATGATTTTTTTTTCTAGTTCCTTCCATTAGCCTGCAAATTCCATGATGACAATTTTTAACAGCTAAATAAATATTCCATTATGTAAATATGCCATATTTTCTTTATCTGTTCTTCAGCTGAGGGACACCTAGATTATTTCCAGTTTTTGGCTATTATGAGTAAAATTTCAATGAACATAGATGAGCAACTGTCCTTGTAGAATGGAATGTCCTTTGGGTATATGGCCAAGAGTGGTTTAGCTGGATCTTGAAGTAGATCAATAATTGATTTTCTGAGGAACTGCCATAATGATTTCCATAATGGCTGTACAAATTTGCAATCACATCAGCAATGGGGGAGTGTTCTTTCTCACCAGCATGAATTGTCACTTGTGTTATTGATATTAGCATGAATAATCCCTTGTGTTTTTATATTAGCCACTCTGACAAGTGCAAGATGGAATCTCAAAATAGTTTTGATTTGCACTTCCTTGGTGGCTAAGAATGTTGAACATTTATTTAAGTGATCCTCGGCAATTTGAGATTTCTCGATTGAGAATTCTCTGTTTAGATCTGTACCCCATTTTTTGGTTGATTATTTGATATCATGAATTCTGAATGGTGATTGTAATTGTCTGTAGAGAGGACTGAGTTTCTCTCGACAATGCAGTGAACTTTTAATTTGCTGCAGACTCTGTAGATATAAAGATAGGGGTGCATTGGCAGTCTGCCTCCTCCATGATTGCTGGATTGTAAGTGCAAATTGAGTATAGTGTGTCAATTCAGATATTAGAAGTGTGGGACATATGATTCCTTGTAATTTTCCTCTGGGATATTTGAGAGAATTGTATCTAAAAGAAATGTTGTTGTGTTGATTTTGTTAGGTGTGTGTGTGTGTGTGTGTGTGTGTGTGTGTGTGTGTGTTGTGTAATGCAACTGAGTGGGTAAATGTATGTGCTTTAGATAGACATGAAGAGGTGATTCAGGACATCAGTTGTTTTCCCTTGTCACTCTTGGCCCTGCACATATCCATCAAGAGACCATATGCTATCTGTCTTAACAAGCAAATAGAATAAGCTGCAAACTCTCCTCTATGTCACCAGATGGGGAAAAATAAACCTCAAAAAAAAAATAATGATTTGAAAGGGCATGTGTAGGTAGTGCTTTCCTAGAGAGAGACTGAGAGCCAAGAAGGTCATGGAAACTTGAAGTATTTACTTTTCTATATGTAGGCTGTTTGGTTTATTTGCTGTTTATACAGTCTAACTTTGTAGACCCAGTTAGAATTACTCTCTTGCCTGAGCCTCTTAAATGCTAGAATTACAAGCAATACAACCAAGGCAGCTCTGAAGAAAGTTTCACTGGAGTAGTACTTTTCAAAATTTTACTATCATTCCAAATTGTTTTCAATTTTGTTCTTATGCTAAAGATAACAGCAAAAATGTCTAATGAAATTGAGTGTAGGTGGTAAATAAGAGAACACTGTAAAGAACACACTAGGCATGACTATTTATTACTCAAGGATGGCAAGTCCAGCTGAATTCAGTACATATTCTGTTCATGGAGTAGAAAGAAAGCAGTGATTGGTGAATGAACTTTCAATGGCATGACATGGCTTTTCCATGCTTGAGAGGAATTATAAATAATTAATTTTTTCAATATAAAACATATAAGGACTTCAATATTTTACCTTAATAACAAATTGACATATTGGTACAGTACAATTTCAAGGATAAGGAGGGACTAGACACAAGACTCCAAAATGTGAGACACTTTAGATGGGCTTCACACTCAGAGCAGTAGCAATAGACAATCTACAAGCATTGTATTGTAGCAGTCCCTGAAAATGAAATTCAACAGGCCATCTGAAGGGATCCAAGAACTTATGTATTTATTAGATTACCCTAAGGAAAACAAATTATAGCTTAGGAATGGGTATTTATAATAAAATCTATTAGATATATTTGCCCTTTATTTCTGATTAGACTACAGCTTTTCCCAATGATTTCCTACCATGTAACTACCCTATTCAAGAGAGTCAGGAGAAAGAACAGTCAACTCAGTTGGTTGCAAGTTTTGTAGAAAAATGCATAAGTAGATAAAGCAGCTTTTGAGAATTATAATTTGGTAGTAAACTTCCCTTATTTTTCCACAGGTGTCATTCAAGAAATTCTCATGTTTTACTGAGGAAATAAGTCTACTCAATTTACTCAATATTTATTTTCCTTAATACACTTGTGCAAAGGATATATATTTGTGAAACATATAAACATGTTAATCTTGTTCTAGGCCCACCAAATGATTTAGCCCTGTAAAAAATCCATATCTATTGGAGTCAAAGAAAGAGTTTCTTCACACTTCTAAATAACAAATCAGTTACATGTCTGGGAAGATCACACAAGTGTTGTCTCATTTTACAGAAATCTTAAATGCTTTTGAGAACTTCGTGATGATGGGTATTGCCTTAAATACCTTAAGCCTCATAGACATTCCTAAGACACAAGTTAGAGTAAATCAATATCAAATAAAACAACCCACAAATTCATGCAGTATCTGTGGGTATAATTATGAAATATACCGTTAAAATGTTTTTACACCATGTGGCCCTACAACAGGAGGTATTTTCTACCTATCTGATACATGTTAACTTTCCATGTTCACTTCAAAGTAAATGTTAGTTGAAGGATTGCCTGGTACCAGTCAGTCCAACCCATGATCTTAAATTCTGGCGAAGATCTGGGTCCCATTCATTTGCTACACTGAATAACTGAACACTATGTGGGGGGTGAAATAAATGTGGTGTCCACTGCTGTCTTGTGAGGGAAGTGCAGGAGCTGAGGTTACCTGCTTCTGCTTCCATAGATTGCATAGTGAGTGTAATGGAATAAGATAAAAATCTTAGTCAGAATTTCATTTACCAGAGAATGTGAGTCTGAGCAGCTAATTAAATAAGGACTTTCCAGAGTTGTAGAAAGGGAAATCTGGCCCTTTTAGTGCACAATTCCACAGAGTGTTTTGAAGAGAATTTTGAAGGTCATTGACCTCTCTCTGTTCACAAGGTCTTTCTCAAATCCCATATGTTTCCTGGGTAGATAGACTCCACTTTCCACTGTGAGCACAGAATTATTGTCTACTTTAGAACCTGTAATGTCTCATTTTCCCAAACATCTCCTGCTGCCATCCAGACATTGTATCCATGAGGGGAATTTATGTGAGAGATAAGGACATTTTATGAAACTTACAATGTCCATATGGTTGCTATTATAATCAACATAGATGAGAATTGAAGGATTTGGTAAGCTGTCCACTAAACAAATGACCATTATCAATATGACATAGAAACTTGCCAATCCAACAAGAGTATCCAGCTGGCAGTAATGAATTAAAGTTTAACTCTACTGGACAAAATTTGGACAGGCTATTCCTAGAAGTTATCAATCAGTATATCATGGTGAAGACAGACAAAGGCAAAAAATTCAGTAATGATATTGAGAATACAAAACAGATTCTCAAGAATAAATGTGTGAATGACAAGTATTTATAGTCAGTG
This sequence comes from Peromyscus maniculatus bairdii, assembly GCF_049852395.1. Classification (NCBI taxonomy): domain Eukaryota; kingdom Metazoa; phylum Chordata; class Mammalia; order Rodentia; family Cricetidae; genus Peromyscus; species Peromyscus maniculatus. Next base: position 29,505,385 of record NC_134857.1, on the reverse strand, counting down.
TATGGAGTCTCTGAAACATAAATATGAGCATTATTTTTGATGTAGTCAAATTGGATTCCCACAATCTGGCAACAGCCCATTTAAGACATAGAATTACTCTAAATGTGTAGCCAGGAATAACTGGGGAAGGAATTCTGACAACATGTCAAAACTCAACAATACTGGATATCGTTAGATAGGAAGTAGTAGGAAATGCCATTGGATGACCTGAATGTGCTTTGTGATAAGAGGCATTCCATCCTCAAACTGCAAAGTTTCCTGGTTCAAAGGGTCAATAACTAAAGGAAAATGTCCTAGCTCCCGATCCTACAAAGCAGTTACAGTGGGTAATAAACAAAACAGTAATACAGTAATACTCTCTACTGAAAGTGGATCAGAAACAGTGAAGAAGTACTCAACATCCTTATAGGAGTGACTTCTACAGAGTTACCAGGCGTCAGAACAATATAACATGACATCTTCAGAAACACAAGGCCATGAAATGTAAAAGACATCTATATATCTAGTTGAACTTGGGTGGCAATCTTACCTGGTGAAATGCAGCCATGGGCTTGATTCTTTCAATCTCTTGGGTGAGTTATACTTGTGTTCCTTGAGAACCTCAGATTTTCACCACAGACCAATTTGTCAACAACGGTTAATTTTAGTCTCCTAGTGTGTAATTACTTAACATGAATTAAATTTCTCAAGGACTAGTCAATTCTGTTGTAAAATCAACAAATTAATATATAGAATTGGCTCAAGATCTACCAATAAACCATTGTTTTACTTACCTTATGTTTCTGGACCAGAAAAACTGTGAACTGAGCATCAGCATTTCTTCAACTTTTAAAACTGACTCTCTATGACTGATTCAAATATCTTTAATAGGACTGTAGGATCTTGTTTCCCTTTGAGAAAAAGAAATGTAATTGATAATTTGCTATTATATTAGATAAAAAATTTACCACCAAACTTTCTAAATTCCCCTGGGTTCCTTTCTATACACCTCTCTTGATGATCTTCAATCTATCTTTTCTAGAAAGCTCTGTCTCTGTTAGGAACCTGTCTCCAACATCAATGACATAAAAAGTAAGGAAGGATCTTGGATTTTACTCTACTTGTAAACAAAGCATCACATGCCATGGCTTCATATATATTGATAAAAGAAAACTATGATACTGAGTCCAATTCAAGACTTTTTTATTTAAATGGTAAAATCAGTATCTAATGTATTAGCATTTCCCTGTGAAAATTCCCTAAGCTCACATTGCAACTGAGTAATGTGCACAAACCAGGAAGACACCAGTACCACCATGAATAAAAGAGGAGAGTAACTCAGAGCTTTGAAAGATTGTCCCACGTAGAATGAACAGGAAGTCTACCTGCTCAGTGCTCCAAAGAGAGTCAGTATTGCTATCTTACAAGGCTGTAAATACACTGGCACTTTACTTCAAAGGCAGCTTCTTATCCATACTTCCAAAGATTTTTGTCCATGCTAATATTTTAACCTATATTCAGCAACAAAATTTAGCATCCCTAATTACTAATTTATGAAAAAAATGTGAGATTTGTGCAGAATTGTTTGCCAAATTCCCAAGCTCAAGATCTAAGAAACAAGGTATGCCAACATTTGCTCCAAGCTATGAGAACATAGCACTAGTCAAATATGACAGGATTCTCTCTTCTATTCTTGAACATGTGATAACATTGGTAGAGAGGATATGAATATTAAAAAAAAAGTGGTCAAAATGACAGAACCCTAAATTACTAGTCTTCTGGATGTTTGGAAATAATTGTAACAATCAGAAAATGTGGTACACACCAAAGTAAAATTCCAAGAACTGATGCCTGAAAATTTTGATTTGAACGCAGAAGTTTAAAAACGGCATGAAAATGACTTCATGTCTTAAGAATAATTCCAGGTATTTGGAGAAGGGTAGAACTTCCCAAAAGCTATAACCAAGTAAAAAAAATGGTACATCTTAAATGATGCTTGCCCATTGTATCTGTGCAAGGGAATGGAAGGTAATCATACACTCTAAACCAGTCACAGCCTTTGCTAGTTTAGGGAAATACATGAGAGCTAGAAGGGCATTGTAAGTACAAATCAGTAATAAATGTGGGTTTAACTCCAAACCCCTGCCATCTTGATCCACAACCTCAACTTGCAACTGGTGTGCCCTTCAGTCTGGGTGTATCATGAGAATTGCTGAGTCATGGTAATCAAGGAATGCAATTGTTCTACAGAAATAAACTGTGATGAAAGTGAAAGCACACAATGAAGGATTTCCCTGAGTTTGGGAAAGTGGGTCAAATACAATGTAATCTTTTTTTTGGGGGGGGCGGATCTCACCTGTTTTTACAAACAATTCTCTAAGAAGGAGCAACACATAACAAAACAATGTGAAACAAATGTCAACCAACATTTGTTTATAAGTAATCATAATTCCATAACTACAGTGGAATCAATATTTTTTGCACTTCATGGACTCTTGGTTAGAATAAACCCATGAAAAAGAAATAGATGCACAGGAGAAAAACAAGTGCACATTTATTATTGATTCATTTTCTAGTGGGAGAGACCACTGGTGAGGAGATTTCACAGGAATGGTTTTAAATTCCAGCTTATAGCAGAATGTTTTTGCAGAACTGGAAAGGCAAATGCAGAAGATGTCAGAATCTCTAGGTACAAAAGATATGCAAAGCAAGACACTAGGCTAAATAAGCTCCTTAATGATGAAAAATTTTCTGGTATCATTCCCAGCCTCCTAAGATCCTCAAGTTGTATTCAGTGGTTGACTGCGAGTTCTTTGGTAGACAGGAGACCAGTGATTTTGTCATAGAAAAATCTATGCTCTTCTTTTAAATAAGTAATTTGAGAGCAGACAGTGTTCATCATATTGTTCATTCATAATTGTTCTTCAATAGCCCATCACATATTGGATGGTATATTCTGGTCTCCCACATAATTAATTTTAAATAGGCTAAGAGTAATTTGTATTTTATAGTGAAAATCGGAACACTTTTAAATATATATTAACAATGGCTTTTGAGACAATGTCATTTTCTTTCCCAGGAGAAATGTATATTAGTTTTTCTGGTTTCATAAGAAAACACCCCATTAATTCTGGACTCATTAGATGCAAAATCCTTCTACCCAACATGTAAATCAGACAACAGACTTTTTGTGTCTCATTAGTTAGAAATGTAGAGTCTCCCATCCGTCTCAGTGATTGAGCCAGAATTTGCTTTTAACCATGTTTTTTAGGCAATGTCTATGTTGATTAAAGTTTGCAATGTACTAAATGTGTTGTTGCATTTGCAAACTGATCGACACAGTTCACTTCCTCGGGTAAGTAATTTTGATTTTTTAAGGGCATCGTGATTCAAGTCGTAAGGTTTGCCAGGAATCAGAATACATTTTATTTAATATTAGAAGAAGTGAAGCCACCATTACATGGAATCTGTTACATTCTTGATACTGTGTCACCATTTCCAAATCTATTAATTTATTTAACATCTGCTGCACACTCTTAGTTAAGTGCCACTATCTCAAGACGACTTCAGTAACTCCCTCATCTATTCCACACAGCGGAGGTATTCAATGAATAGTGGACATCCAGTAAACCATTCATTACCGTAAATCTCTAAAAATAAAACGCAGATGGCATACTATCTGGAATGCAGTCTGTTTTAATCAGTTAGGAGAAGGTGAGACAGTGCAACTGTCTGAAAAAAGACACCTAGACTCTCAGAAGAGATGCAGGGAAAAGAAAGTTCTGTTCTCAGAGAGGATTCATAATCTGTTGTCTAAAAAGAAAACATTTTAAAAGTGGGCCTTACAAGAGAGGCACGTGTGTCTCGGAGTTTTGTGTGAATGGGGCATGCAGAGATTCTGCACAACTTTGTTGGACTAGGTGAGCATGTAGGACGTCATCAAAGCCACCGCGGGGTGTCTCCAGGAGTTGCGGGACCCTGATCCTTGTTCAGGAAGGCTGGCTTAGCCTAAACAGACTAGGAGGAGCAGCCTGGTGGTGGGTTGCCCGGCCACACCCCCGACCGCTTTCTCCACCCATGACACCGCCTCCTGCCCTGAGCCCAGAGAAGAAGGGTGGGGAGCGAGCGAGAGGGGCGGGAGAGGAACACAGCCCCCCGAAATGTGTAAGAGCAAACAGTGATAGACAGCTAGTTCCGGGTTCCCGCCGCCTGCACTCCGCAAGCTCTTGAGCCCCAGTCTTCAGCCAGGTTCCTCCCGGGAGCCACCAGGGTGCGGGGTGGGTGGCCAGGGACGGGGCCCAGGCGCGCTCGCGCGCACATTCGTGTCTCCAGCGAGTTGGGTTCCGCAACCTGAGCAGGACGGGGCCTCCAGATCTGGGCCTGAGCTTCACGCCCCCGCGGCCTTGTTCGCTCCAGGCTTGGCTAGAAGTCTAACCCAGAAGAACAAGGCCTGTCTGTACTCGGAAAGCAGACACCAGCTGCTGGGGTGGACGCAGATGGAGGGCCTGTCCTGGCCAGCCACATGTAAGTTGTTTCTGAGTTGGAAGGAAAGGAAAGTTCGCGACTGAGAGTTGAAGGCAGATTGCCAACTACCAGGAAAGGACATTGGTTCTGACTTTATTTGTTGATGAGGTTGTTGCCTGGCTGGGGGGAAATGCAACTTTCCCTGCAGCTGGACCTCTAAGTGGTCATCAGAGGCCACCGGGAATGAACAGGCCCTGAGCTGTGATCCCGTTTACCTACTTGAAGTATACATTCTTGGTAGCTGCTGGGAACAGTCTTGTAGTGTTGGAGGAAAACAAAAGAAAACAAAACAAAAAGAAGCAAACAAAACAAAACAAGAAAACATGAGTGTGGAAGCCAAGTACCGTGCAGCTTCCCTGTATGTGGGTGACCTCCACGAAGATGTCACTGAGGATGTGTTATTCAGGAAGTTCAACACAGTGGGACCAGTGTTGTCCATCCGCATCTGCAGGGACCTGGTTTCCCGGCGTTCACTGGGCTATGCCTATGTAAACTTCCTCCAGCTGGATGATGCGCAGAAGGCCCTAGACACCATGAACTTTGACTTGATCAAAGGCAAATCCATCCGTCTCATGTGGTCTCAACGGGATGCATACCTGAGGAAATCGGGAATTGGGAATGTGTTTATCAAGAATCTGGACAGATCTATTGATAACAAAACCTTGTATGAACACTTCTCTCCGTTTGGAAAGATCCTGTCCTCCAAGGTGATGAGCGACGAAGAAGGCTCCAAGGGCTATGGCTTCGTGCACTACCAGGACCAGAGTGCTGCAGACAGGGCCATTGAGGAGATGAATGGGAAGCAGCTGAGGGACTGCGCAGTGTTTGTGGCCAGATTCAAAAGCCGTCAGGATCGTGAGGCTGAGCTCAGAAGCAAACCCAGCGAATTCACTAATGTGTACATCAAAAACTTTGGGGATGATATGGACGATGAGGGACTCAAGGAAGTCTTCAGCAAATATGGCCAAACTTTGAGCGTCAAGGTGATGAAAGATGCCAATGGGAAGTCCAAAGGCTTCGGGTTTGTCAGTTTTTATAGCCATGAGGCTGCCAGAAATGCAATTGAAGAAATGAATGGACAGGATATAAACGGGCAGACAATTTTTGTAGGCAGAGCTCAGAAGAAGGTAGAACGCCAGGCTGAGTTGAAGGAAATGTTTGAACAGATGAAAAAGGACAGAATCCGTGCACGCCATGCAGCGAAGCTCTACATTAAGAACCTGGATGAAACCATCGATGATGAAACACTGCGCAAGGAATTTTCCTGCTTTGGGTCCATTTGCCGAGTTAAGGTGATGCAGGAAGCGGGGCAGAGCAAAGGGTTTGGCTTGATCTGCTTTTTCTCTCCCGAGGCAGCTGCTAAAGCAATGGCTGAGATGAATGGCCGCGTCCTGGGCTCCAAACCCCTCAACATTGCACTGGGCCAGAAGCACTGAAGAAGAACGATCCTACCTCGCCAATCTCAGTAGCAGCTAGGAGAACAATTCTGCTCTCCCCCTGAAGGGTGCTTTAAGGGTAAGCGTCAAAACTTGATGGCTGCTCACTGAATTTGTATACAAAAACATTTCTTGTGTGTGTATGAAAAAGCAAATGTGTGTTAGAAGCTTGGTTTGTTTTGCAGGGTGCATCCTCAAATTAAAAAAAAATGCATATATTTTTTTCTTATTTTCTAATATTCACAACTGTTTAATTGGTTACATTCTTATTATATTTTGAACCAAATGAAACAAATACATGTATTTATTGCATATTTTATTCTTTTGTTTTAATAATGTTGCGAGCTTTAGTTTCTCCTATGAAAAAATGCCCCAAACAAATTTAATGATAATTTATTTTTTACTAAGAGGAAATTTAACATTTTTCATGGGAGTATTTTTCTTTCCTTCTTTCTTTCTTTTTTTTTTTTTGGCAACTCAAAAATTTAGAAATTGCTAGACAGAAATCGGTGAAATACCAAATTTTACTTTTGAATTAACGTTTTTAGTACCAAGCAATAGTTGTAATATACATACATACATACATACATACATACATGCATACACATGTTCTGGAGTTTTGCTTTTCTAATAGTCTACATCAAGATGGTGGTAGAGGAAATTTCTCATTTTTTGGTTACATTTTCTGTGTCTGTAATCTGAGTGTTTGTTTTCTTACTATTTAATTGTACTTATATAGTAATGATTTACTTTTTATATTTCCTCATGTTATAAACCTGTATCTCTGCAGTTGATGGACACATAATTTCATCTTGAATCGCATTACACGCTGCAGTTCATCGTGATGCATTTTTAGGTTTTCATTAGATGCTTATGCTATGAAAGTCGTATCTATGCAATTCAGAAACTCCAAAGAAAGTCAAACTTTAAAAAAATCCTGTTATATTAATCTATCCCAGAGTTCAGAAAACAAGTGCCTTATTTTATAAACTTCCTCTCTCTTTATTAGACTGTGAGGGCTCTGTTAACTTGTGGGTTTTCCTTGGGCCTTGGTTGGTATTCTGACAAAGTGAAGTTATGTCACTTGATCTGTTTTTAGCATGTGTTTAATTTTGATGCCCATCCCATATGACTTCTCTCTTCTATCCATCAACATTACTTAGCTCATTTTTAGACATTTTTACAAAGGAATTGCAATATTAGCTTTACATTTTTACTACCTCAAAACCATTTGAAATAAAAGGTAAGAGTTATTTATTTGGAATTTACTCAGTACTTAAAAATGTTATCCACTCATACCAAAGGTGTGAAAAGCTCTGTTTTTACTGTTGTCTTTTGTTTTTCAATTTTCTTTCTTGATTTTTTTGTTCTTTTTCTGTTTTGGATTATTTAGTTATTTCTTATTACCATTTATTACAACCTTTTACTTCATATAATAGTACATATTTTCCATTGACAATATTTTATGAATGAGAAAAATCTCATTTTGTTTCTATAAATCATATATATATATATATATTTATATTCTTTGCACATTTTCTAATCTGAATGAGGAAAAATTGAGAATAAAAAGTAATAAAAGAATAAAAGTAATAAAACTATTGCAGAAGCACATTCTGCAAAAATTCACTGTTTATTTTCCCTAACATTTTATGTACATAATAAAAGATAATTTTGAAAAGGTAACATGAACAATTTTGTTTGAATTTACTCTTTTTGATTTGATGTTATGGGATGATAAATTTCAAAAAACTCAAAAAGTTATTTACGTATCATTTTGGTGGTTTTAACTTTAGCCGATGATATTGTCATGATGACTAAATTCTTGATAAGTGTATATGGTGCAGCACTGTTTTTCCTCTTGGTTTTGTCTTCTGCCAAAATATTCTTCCCCACTAGTACTGAAATTCTTCCAATTTGTTTCTAAAACAAATTCTAATTAATGATTTAAAATCAATTTAAATGTTATTTTGATCCATTTTCCAATTTCCTTACACAAATTTCATAACAATTACATTCCATTGTAACTATAGGTAAATGCATGTTTCTATATTATCCAAGAACCTAAGTATTTTGCCAGCCTCTGGCAGGTTCAATATGGTATATCAAAAATACACACTATTCTCTATTTTACTATTTCAATAGCTTCTTTTTTATTGCCAAAGTTCTACCTTGTGTCTTGTATTTATTACCATTAATATTTTCATACTTGTAAATTAATGTTTCAAATACCTGAGATAATTTTCTCCTGAATAATTTGTATTTACATGATTTTGCTTCACATCAAAGATATTTTAAAGTTACCTGTTTAATGTTTTCACTTTGTTTATAGTTTTAAAATCTATTCCAATGTGAAATTTTAAACAATTTTTTCAGCATTTCATTTAGATGGCATTTTTCTTGTGATTTATTTTGAACACCTTAAAATGCTTGCATACTCACATATACATATATACATATATATATACATATAATATATGTATATGAAATTTAAACAGGGAGGCTGGTAGACACAATCTGTGTTGTCTTCTATTAGCACATATGGTTCATATTATCAATAACTTCTTTATAAACAAAACTTGTTTATATTTTGTGTAAAGAGTGGACTTTAGCTATGTCTTGCTTTTAGGTCTTTAAACAGCCTACACTGTTATACTGTGTCAGTGAATATTAGTGCATATGCCCTCTCAGATGCATTGGCTTGCAGAATCACTACATTGAGAAGTATTTTTTATGTCAGAAGCAGAGTTGGTAAGATCCCAGGACTAGACAGGATATAAGTGTGTCAGGTTATGATGAAGCTTCTGAATTACTTTATCTGTGAAAGTATTCAAATATTTGAACAATAATTGATAAACCTAATATGTAGCTTACTTCCTTCTTATGTGCACAAGTACTTGGTAAGCACTTTATCAGGTGTGCAGACGTATTCTTGTCTCAGCTAAATAATGCAATATCTTAATGCCTTAGTAGAAATTGCTCATTTCCAGTATTTACCATAAAATTTGTCAGTGCATTCCCTTCATTATTTAAATTTTAATCATTCTAAATATGTGTGTGTATATGTTTTCCTTCAATAGCATTACATCATCCTACTTAGCAATGGGAGTTCATTTTTTCAGGATAATTAAAAAATGTACCTAAGTGCCTTGAAGAAGAAAGAGATAAATAGAAGCAAACTCAGATAGAGATGCCTTCAGTCAGTCTCTCCAATCTCTTGTATGGATGACTGCTCTTTACAGATGATGTAGCACATATGTACCTTGCTCCAGTTTTTGAAGTTGTTAAATAGAAATTGTTAAAATATATTTTAATGCCCTCAATATTCTTTGAAACCTGAAGAGAAGATGCTAAATAAAATCTAGCATGTCAATGATGTATATGTCTGAAATTATTTTTATTCACTTTAATTTTCTGTTTCTTAGTGTAAGTATTTTTGTTTTGTGTTTCTAAAGGTTCATAAACATGTGACCTGAAATTTGTCTCTGAAGTTATTCACAATTAAAAGATCAGGAATTCAAAAGCAGTTCTAATGTGGAGCAAGTTTTCATGAGAAATAATTGACCATTACATTAGTTGAGAAAATGACATAAACACAGTACTCTGTGTATGAAATTGTCAACGTATAATAATAAAAAATGTCAAAAATACATGTTACTTTATAAATCAGAGTTTGACAGGCCACATTTAGTGATGGCATTCTTACTGACAGAGGTCAAAAGTAGCCTACTATTACAAGAGGAGAGGGAAAATAAATATGTCCCTCCTCTGTTCCCTTCCTTCCTCTCCTTTGAATTCATTAGCCTCCAACCTTCAGCCATGGGGGCTTCACTTGAGGGAGCTTGTCTACTTTTTATCATCACCTACAGACATGGCTTTGGACCAGAAAGGTGAGATCAGAGTTTTGTTCTTAATGCCTTTGGAGAATAATTTTAGCACATAAGTGCTTCAAGGAAACCCTGAAAGCCATATCCCAACTATAACAATTAAAAATATGAAGTCTATGCTACACAACTGTCTATCTGCTTAAGGGGCCCCCTGGTAGTAGGATCAGAATCCATCCTTGGTGCATGAGCTGGCCAACTCATTTTTGGAGCCAACTTCTATAATGGGACACGTCGCACAGCCTTGAGGCAGGGGGAGGGTCTTGGACAAGCCTCTAATAATGTACCACCCCATGGGAGGACTTACCTTCTATCAGGAGGGAATGGGGGTTGGGTTGGGAGGGGGAGGCTGGAGGAATAAGAGGAGGGAAGAGGGGGATCTTTGGTGTATAAAATGAATACAAGTTTTCTTAATAAAAAATAATACAACCAAAAAATAAAAAATAAAAATATGAAGTCCATGCAAAATGTTAGGTGTTTAGGATTAGTTTTTATGTATTTCATTTTGGAATACAGCTCATAATATGATTTAACAAAACATAAAATGATTACATTTTTGACTTTTATGATTATATTTTGGCTCTTACAAACAGAAAAAAACAACTCAAACTGAAAAAACACATTGTTTTCTAAAATTCTCAGAGTTAAGGATCCTCAGCCATCTTGGGTCAGGAATTTTGCATCTCTTTGATGGATTCTTCTGGTTCTTCCCTTTCAGTGCCTTGGATCATCAATAGTCAGGTGTTTGGTGGTTATGGTCAACCCTGTCTACACACAGACCCAGCGGTAATCATGAGGTGAAGCTACTTTCACAAACCTTTCCTCTCAGTTCTCAATATTTGTTCAGAGATTCACAAAGATCTACCAGTGTCATTGTAGAAGATATCAATTTCCACATGTTCTGTGGAATGTTGTTTTGATAGGAAGAAACAGGATCAAAATAGATAAAAAGCAGACCAAACAAAACCTAGGATGCTTTCCATTATCTATATGGAAATTAGAATTTTATCTTCTAAAACTACGTATAGATAGTTCTTTTAGTCAGTTTATAATTGGCTTTTTTGTTGTTTTTACAAATAGTATGCAAAACTAACGCAAATGATTTCCTCATACTTAATTTTGCATAATTATTGTGGGAACTAAATTATGCATATTTGTATCAGTAGTAAGTAAAGTTAAATTGGTTTTTATTTAGTAAAAGCATTCATGTTATCATATGACAGAATGCCTATTAGATCTAAGTTGTGAACATACTGAAAATTACAACTGAGAAGATTCAATTCATTTTAGTCACCTGCATTGCCAACATAAATAATTGTCAAAGGATTAGAAATGGTCAGGACTGACTGCATACAAATCCCTACTGTTGCTTAGTTGAATATTTTGTTCAGAGCAGCCTCAGTCTAGCACATATGCACACTCATTAATATCTCACAATTAAACAACCAGCAGAAAGGAATCTTTAATGTACTCTGTAAATCAATCATTGTTATACACTTCTTAATAAATTTAAAAAGAGCAGTTCCTACTGGCAAACATTAAGAAAATTCTAGAAACTTGCTCCTGTACAAAATAGATAAGGCTCTATGTTCAGTAAGGTCAGAATAACAAATACACTTGGCTTGCGGTTGTTAAGGTCGATTATGTTTCAAGTTTTCTAAGCATTCATTAAAGCTTTCACTCTTCATTAGTTTTTCTTCCTGGTCATATAGCCTAGTGTAGGATTAATAAATTGACTATCCACCAAGAGAAGAAAAATTATCTTTAGTGTCATTCTTTGGTACAGAGAGAGAAACTTAGCTTCTGAAGGATATTGTGAGTTTCAAACAGCTGTTACAACAGACTTCGATAACTCACGTGTGTTTACCTCACTTGGCCATTAAGAAAATTCCCAATCTGAAGTGCAGTCATGTTCTAACAGTACATTTTTGAGTTCCAAATACAATGTCACCAAAATCTTACTCTTTGAAGTTTTTGCCTTCAGGAAAGATTAGTTCGGTCTCACTTGTGTTTGTTTTTCAAATCACTATTGCCACTGGGATTGTCATGTCATGAGCACTCTCAGTTGGCAGCCTGCGGTTCATCATAATTTGCACCGTTTCATCTGGGAATGAATGTCAAAAGCACACTAATGTATGATAATTTCTGAGTTATAACCACACTTAATTCATTTTCAGTAAATAAAGAGTTTATAATAACATTTCCAACTTACCTTATTCAAGGAAATGACTCAAATTTTTGGAAGTCAAGTTTTGAAATTTCATGTACACATCTATAACTTAACAATTTTACTGATTTACTGTGGGAAGAATTATAAATTTCAATCTACTCTACTACAGTTTATTACTATATTCACTATCACTTTATTCATGATACTTACAGAACTGGCATTATATTATGAAGACTTCAGCTGGCAAGCATTCTGTATTGGTGATCTGCAGAAATAACTGTTTTATGTTTCTCTTTGTTTCAATTTTAATTAGGATTATATCAGGATTTACAAACTTAATAATGCTACACTCTTCCCTAAAACTCTCCTGTGACATTGTATTGCTCTTACATAAAGTGTAGTTCTTACTAAGGTAAAAGGTGCTTGGTTCTTTAATTCTCATTTATCTTTTAATCCTGTTTGTTGTTTTAATGCTAGTTGAATTGTTCAACATCCTGAAATCAAACTGGTTCTCTCTCTCTCTCTCTCTCTCTCTCTCTCTCTCTCTCTCTCTCTCTCTCTCTCTCTCTCTCTCTCTCTCTCCCCCTCCCCATCTGTGTTTTAAAGGGAAATATTTCTGGTCTCAGAGCTCAAAGATTTAACTTTTTTTCTTTTTTAAAACATTTTTATTGCTTCTTTGTGCATTCCACATCATGCATCCTGATCTCATTTATCTCCTTGTCCCTTCATAGCTGCCTTTTGCTCTTGCAACCTCTCCCACAAAACAAAATAAACTTTAAAAGAAAAACAAAATCAAAAGGCAAAAACAGAAATAAACAAACAACAACAAAGACAACAAAAAGTCCCATCATGGAAGCTGTAAGGTGACACAGTGAGTCACACAATATACCCTTTAGTTCATACATCTTTTCTTTTAAGTGTTCATGGCAATGATTCATTGGTCTGGTTTGAAGCCTCTGGCTTCTGCTACATCTTTGGTCCGGGGCCCTCAGTGGGACTCCTCTTGGATATCCTATTGTTTTCTTATGCCATGGAGATTCTGCAGCTTTAAATCTGCAAGACAGGCCTCTTCTAAGCTCCAACAGTTCATAGATAAAGTTAATGTCGGCATGGGCCAACTCATATCTGTTTCTGGGCTTGAGTGGTAGCTTAGTTGATCAGCCCCTCACCTTTCCCTCGTGCCAACCACCAGGGCAAGCTCTCCAGCACTGCCCCAGCTAGCTCTTCCACGATAGCAAGGAACAAGGAATATGGCCATTAACCCTGCTCTCATGCTTTAGGACCAGCTCATCTGCACCCATACCACCATAGCCAGCTCTATTAGTGCTGCAGTTGGAGAGGTGAAAGGCCAGCTTTCATGCTCTCATGCCTGTGAGGCCAGCTCTCCCTCCTGCCACAGGTGGCAAGGGTCAGGAATGGGGAAGGCATCTTTCCCTCACCCATGCTATATAGCTCATGAGTTGAGGCTGAGGTTAGCTCTCTTACAGCCATGCCCGCAGAGTCTGCTCACCTGTACCTCTGTGTTGTCCAGGCAAGGTGCAGGGCCCACTTTCCCAAGTGCTGCAGCCAATAATCTTATGTAGTAATCTTATAAACATGTTGATTGATTAACTGACATATTTTCACCAAGTTTATGATTTTTTTAAAAGAATCTGGATAGAAACCCAGGAAGAATATCATTACAGAATTATTTTATAATTTCTTACATAACCCCAAACACACAAAAAATCTGTTAAGCATAGTATTCATATCTATTCATAAAGGAGAACCTGGAAAGCTCAACATATGAAAAATGAAAAAGTTCACACATGTGGTTGACAGGAAAATCCATGATCCCAGAAGGAAAGTTTCCCCATATTTTAAGGAATATGTAAAAGGAGAGATATTTGTGAAAATGTAGGCTCTGAGCTCTGAATAAGAGTAAACCAAAGTCGACAGACAGGAAAGGCTGTCCAGAGCATTCGAGATCAAGATTTCTGAGAGTTCAACTATGGCAAAACTTCATTTTTGAAAGAAACACATATGCAGGAGAAATTTAGGTAAACATAATACAAATTGACAAAACGTAGGAGTATTAGAACAAAGGAAGAAAAATTACAGGTAAATTGAGGGAGAGTGATAAAAAAGGTAAATATCAGAAACCATAAGGTTGCGTTTTTAGTTTTCTTGTATCATTCTAGGACAGAAGATCTTCAACCCTCAAACTATAGTATCCATCCTACTTTGTCCTTCCTTTGAATTAGAACTAGAAAGACATTCACCTGCAAGTAGTATTTACATGACTTTCAGCCTCATGCCTGATAAAACTATGTAGATATAAATATAGTAGTACTGGTATTAGTTCCTTAGGACAAATACAGAATTGATGGTTTTTAGAACCCCAGTTGATTTTTTAATAACCCTATAGCTTAGGAGTTAAAAATGAAAATGTCAATAGATCAAAATGAGGATATATCTTTCAATGGCTAGTGGCTAGCCTCTTTATGTGTCCTCATGTGGTCTTTCCCTACATGCACTCGGCTAGCTTAACCTTTGTTTGTTCATATGTGATCTTTGTATGAGGATCTTGGTCAAATCAAATAAAACTCGCACTGAAGACCTTGTATACCTTTAAAGACTCTGTCTAAATAATAACTTTCTTAGGTATTTTACTTGAGTATGCAAATGGAGGTAAACATAATTCAACACAAAAATAATAATAAAATAGCCAGGCAGTGGTGGCGCATACCTTTAATCCCAGCACTCAGAAGGCAGAGCCAGGCGGATCTCTGTGAGTTCGAGGCCAGCCTGGGCTACCAAGTGAGTCCCAGGAAAGGCGCAAAGCTACACAGAGAAACCCTGTCTCGAAAAATCAATAATAATAATAATAATAATAATAATAATAATAATAATAAAAATAGACACCATCTTTCCCAAGAAAATATAATGAAAATTGTAAGCACACAGGTATAAACACTGTCTTATTTTATTTCAGAAAATGCAGAGTGTGGTGATGCATGCATATAATGCTAGCACAGAGCATGAAAAGTTTACAGTCAGCCTGAGCTACACAAGTTGCAGGAAAACTGCCATATGGATAAAGCCTGACTCTAAATAAATACATAAACTCATTCATTCTTTCATTTATTGGTTCACTCATTTAGTTAAGCATTAGGTTGGGTATTATAGGAATCATGAAGAACTGTGTCAAATATGAGCTAAAAAAATAGTAGAAATGACTTGGGACAAGATGATATCAAAGGAGATTCAATTGTTTTAGAAATGAGTTTATGCTAAAAACAAAACTATGGAAATGATGTTTGAACAGGAAGAAATTAGTTATGCAGACTATTAATAATAATAATAATGCCAGACTATTTAAAACAATCATGCACACAGAGACACATGCACAGGCTTCACAACATCACAATGAAGTTTTCATATTCTATTACCTGCTAAACTCAAATTTCAGTAAATGATAGAGTCTAGAAATATATTAAATAAATGATTGTGCTTTAAATTAAAGATAAAGACTATCTTTGAACAACCAGTTATAAAACTGTAACTTACTTAAAAGGATTAACAGTCATTGGATTGACCTAAGACGTTTTTAACGATAATGATTTGTACCAAAAGGCCATGTAAGAAGGCACTGCAGAGGGTAACTTTCTTCAAAACTTTATGTAAACATTGGATGCATTTTTTTTTAAATCTATGGAAGTAGGACTGAGTGATAGGCAGGATGAGAGAATGCATGTGTGCTGGGGTTGGACTGACATTTTATATACAGCCGCGTGATCTACATGGTTTGAAAAACTGAGAGATCAAAGAAAGCTGAGCCAATTAAAGCACTGCCTAATATGAATTAGCTGGGAGTCACATTTAAAGGGAGAGGAAGGGAAGGAAGGGTTGTGGATTCAATACAATATTGGTTGCAAAGGGAAATAATACAACCCAGGTAGTTGAAAAAAATTGTTAATGTAACAGTATCCATTATTGCTCACTCACAAACTTCTAAATTCTGAAATGTGTTATGAACATATGACAACAAGCAAATGACTCTACATTGATCTGTCTATATAAACTAAATATTAAAGTAATAAGGACTGAAGGATATGGTATTTAGTACATAATGAAAAGTGCTTAAGTTACCAATAGAAAGTGTTTTTTATTGCCTAAAATAAAAACCCAAAATACTGAAGAGCACTGAAATAAGCCTCGGAAGTGAGGAAGAAAAACAAAAATATCTAAATGTGCTACTTAATTTTAATTCAGAAGACAATAGGGTTTTATGTCTTGAGACCTAAAAAGATAGTTTTTACCCAAGGGAGCATATAATGATGCACTTCTTGTATGTCAGTAAAAGAATTCTGTTTGTGAAGCAACTCTGTAATCGTGAGGAATTTTGTAGTAATGCCATATCATTGGCTCTGTTAAGCAATAAACACAGCTTCAAAAGTTATAAAAAAAATTGATAAAATAAAATGTGTGCCAACCTTTCCAATGTAGACTGAATGTAAATAAGTAGTAAAAATCTTAGTATGTAAGATTTATTACACATACATAAAATATAAAGTTTTCTTAAATATACTTATCATTGAACAATGAAATATTTCTTATCCCAGCTAATGCGATATGCCTTAAAGGAAACTTTACAACCTTCTAAAAGAATAAAAGTCATATAAAGAACATTCTTTTAACACTTTTCAATAAAACTTGAACTCTAAAGCATAGTTGAAAAGGGAAATGTTCAGTCACTTTGAAATTACACATCTTGTTAAATAAAAATGGAAATTAACAAGCCGGGCGGTGGTGGCGCACGCCTTTAATCCCAGCACTCGGGAGGCAGAGCCAGGTGGATCTCTGTGAGTTCGAGGCCAGCCTGGGCTACCAAGTGAGCTCCAGGAAAGGCGCAAAGCTACGCAGAGAAACCCTGTCTCGAAAAACCAAAAAAAAAAAATGGAAATTAACAATTAGAACAGGCCTATTAGATGATCAGAGGCTACAAGACATTAATGAATCAAATTTCATAGGGAAATAAATAGAAATAACCACATTCATTGAGAAAATATGATAGTACTAATGTTTTTGAAAAATCTATTTTAGGAAATAGAGAGACAGCTCAGCACATAAGAGAACTTCCTCTTCATTCCGAGAACCTGAGTTCAGTTCTCAACACCCAGGACAAGAAAATTACAGCTGTCTACAACTCCAACTCTAGGAAAGCCAATGCTCTCTTTGGCTCCCTTAGGTTCACACAAACACACCACATCACATACATGCCACATACATTCACAACACATTGCACACACAACAAACACACACATTACACACACAAACACATAACAACTCAACACACCACACTACACACGCCACATACACACACACTACAGTCTACACATGCACCATGCAAGCACATAAAACACATACATACATATACACATCACTCACAAATACACACCGCACACACATACACATATACATACAACGCACACACAACATCAACACACAAATATACACAAACACACATACAGACACAACACACACACACAAGGAGAGAGAGGATATCTTAAAAATTTTAAAACAACAATACATTTAAAAAAAATTTGAAAAAAAATCTAGAAAGTTTGCGGAAATTATTAACTAAATGAAGAATACCCTAGCACTAATTTAGGACACTAAGACTATTGAATAAACTAAATATCTACCCTTGTGGTGATTTTTGATGATTTATATAAAACAGCAGAAACAGAACCTAAATTCTAAGCGAATATTCAACCCACAAAATAGATCTTCCTAAAACCGTTTAATTTCACTTCTGTCCTTAAGTAACAATGCTGGGATAACAATTCACAGTGAAATGTAGCTAAAGTCAGACTATACAAATATAAATATACAATCTTGAAATACTTTTCATTTACAAATGAAGTCAGTATTTAGGGCAACACAATATGTACTCTACTCAATTTTGTGTGTATATATATATGGTCATGTATGTGTATAGATTTATGTTATCTATGAGAATATTTCAGGGATGTAATTTTTCTTTATAGAATCTATTGGAGTATTATCACTTTTTTGAGCATGTACATTTTAAGAAAACCTTGATGGGTATCATGGGTATTAATGTTGTTTGTGCAATATTAATTTTAAGCCAACATATATCCTTGGAGAAGTAATCAAGAAGTTAGAAATGTTTACACTAATGTGGTCAAGTGACAGTAGATGTAAGAAGCAATGAGCATTATTAGCTTAAAAAGAAGATGTTTTTCTGTATGCAATTATTGCTTGAGGAATCATTAGCCGCAGTAATAGCTGTATAGATCAGCTAAGCATATGTCTCCTTCTGTAATTTATACCCCTTCTAACAGTCGGTGATCCCTTGAGTCACGATTACCTTAGAAATATAAAGAGGACCTAAAACTAAATAATTTCAATTATAAAATGAACATGTAAATTGTCAGCTAAATTACTTGTACTTAATTAGTCATTTCGCATAATGACAGACATTTTCTTTGGGTCTTTCGGTGTGTTAGATAATGCCTGCAATGTTATTTAAGTTCTAATTATGTACAGGCCCTGCAGAAATGTACTGTTAATCTAAGTACGCAGGCCTGAGGAACTCTGGCACTCCTGTACTTCTAGAGGCAAACTGCAGTGTTAAATGTCTGCTGCAGGCACCTGTGGCTCATTCAGTCAGTGGTGATGCTAATGTTGGTAGTTTCTTTTTTAAAGGCATTTTACTTTATTTTTTGAGATTATAATATACTTCAGTTATTTGTGTCTTCATTTTCTTCCCTCCAAAGTTTCTCATATAACCCTCTGTGCTTTCTTTTAAATTCAGTGACTTTTTTTTTCATCAGTTATTTTTTTATTGGAGAAAGAAAAGCTTTTCAAATTTTATGAGTGGATAACAGAGTGAAGGATTAATAGTGCTGGTTCATTTGGCTTTTAGTTTTTTTTTTAAATTTTGGAATTTTAAAACTGTGTTCATATCCAGAATATGCATTTTCTGAGAGTTTTTGTTATGTGGTGACTGTTACTGCAACCACATAAGAGGCAAGAATTATTCATCATACTACAGTGTTCTTGTATTGCTCTAAACTTGTTATAACAATTTTCTTTATAAACAATTGCATAGAATTCACTTACAGGACAATGCATTTTATTCAAATAAAAGGAGGAAAATTATAATGACTTGTTTCCTAGATAGTTATTTCATAAGGGAGGGAAGTTTCCTGTTTCGGTATGTTTACTCTAGAGTGATCTGTGTGTACATAAATGAGTGAACATGTGTGTGGCATTCTATGAAGGAGGATGAAGAACAGATCAGGATTAAACTAGCATAACATCTAAATAGCAGACTATGGTAGCATAAGGCAGATAAATACAGTCATGTCACAGTGGCTGAGGCAAAGTGTTCAAGTCTGACCTGGAATTTATGTCCTTTTTACTCATGTATGGAGAATACAACCTGCACTGTTTTCATGCAAATCAGTCTCTAGCACCGGGAAGTTATGTAAAAATTACATTTGCTTTGTGGAGAGGTAAGAGTGCTTCATAGTAGGAAAAGTGATACACCACTTTTGGTGCATAAGGGACTGTCAGCATCTGCCTGCAAGTATGAAACTGATTTCAGCAAACAGTAGACATTTAACAAATACTATGGAGTAGTTTCTTATTTTTCACATTTGTAAAGAGAGTTTAAACTAGCCATTGTGAAAAACAACTTAAAAGTGTGCCATGTTATCAGGGTAAGAGCTCTGTAGTTATATTCAAAAGAAGCATGATAATATAATTTTGACATTTAAAGATATTTGACGACTTTTACAATGATACTTGAATGCTTAAAAACTTTAGGAACAACTGAGTTTATATCTTCATATAAAGCACAAATAATGCAAACTATGTTGAACCAATTAGTAATGGAGAAAATTACCTATAGCAAATGCATTTGAAGTAATTCGTATCATGATGAAAAGTGGTTCAAACATTATCACACAATACTGTTTGCAGATAAATAAATTTATAAATTTGTTATATCACAGTTCAAGCAGAAAGAAAAGAATAACCAAGATCTCTTTTAACAAGCCAGACTGTAGTTCACAGAGTTTGTCTCTTTGGACACCATTAAATTAGGTTCACAAGGAAAAATATCTCTGCTCTGAAAGCAATGCCCATACAACAGATGGAACACTTACCATGGGTTAGTGGGTAACATCAGTTTATGACCAAAGGAAAAAAGAAGCACCAGGTGTTTTACAAATTATTGCATTATTCATCAACAACACTTCCTTGCCAAGGATACTTGAAAAAAAGTCTCAAAAATCAATGAAGTTGCTTGGCTATCAGTGCACAAAATACAAATTTAATTAATGAAAAATGCATTGAAATCTGGAGGGTGGTTTGGAAAAATTTAATTTGAAACATTGACCTGAAACTATTTCTAATTTTTTTTTCATTTTAGGACATATTTTAAGGAGTGAAAAATGAAATTAAATTACATTAATTGGTTCTATAATTTGACTCATATTGCAGTGTTAAGACACATGTTCCTAGGGTAACATGAAAAAGATGTTATAGACCATTATTGTGTAAATTTGTCTCTTGAGATAGAAAACAGAAATGATATCTGTTATTGTAGCAGCATGTTTCAATACAAGTCTACATTATACATTGTTTAATCATAGCATGGGATATTATTATAATGATACATAATCTTCCTCATCAAACATTTCAGTATTGGTTGAAAAACATTATAGATTTAAATAAAAATATTTTGATTTGGAAGTGTATTGCTATTTGATTGTTATTAAAATAATTATTACTTAAAGTCACTGGATTGCAGTAATAAACGGGATGACTAATTCACCCATAATTATGGTGGTATTTTATAGTTACTGAAATGTGATTTTCATTTTATGTTAATAAATAAAGTTGCCAGGGGGTCAGAGCTATTAGAGCTATAGCAAGAGCGTGGTGGTGGTGGTGGTGGTGGTGGTGGTGGTGGTGGTGGCACATGCCTTTAATCCTAGCACTTGGTAGAAGAGCTAGGTAGATCTCTGTGTGTTCAGGGATACAGCCAGAATTGGAGACATGTGCCTTTAAGACCTGGAAGGCGGTACTTACAGGCAGTGACGAGGCAGTCATGTGTTTGTGTTTACAACCAATGAGAAGGCAGAACAGAAAGAATATTTAAAGACAGACACACAGGAAGTAGCTCTCTTTCGGGAAGCTAGGAGCACTGCAGGGGTAAGATTTTATCTCTGAGTTCTGACCTCTCGGCTTTCTCTTTTATATTGGTTCTGTGTTTCTTATTTAATAAGACAGTTGGTTACATCTACACATAATGAATGTGGAAAATGCTAATAATGATCAAGGAGAAAAACACTTTGGTCTGTAGAAGGATTTTGTAGCTATATATCGTGTACCCTAATAAGCTTCTCTGGGGATCAGAGGACAAAGCCAGCCACTAGATTAGACGCAGAGGCCAGACAGTTGTACACACCCTTAATCCTATCACTTGGGAGGCAAAGATCCCTGTGGGTCTCTGTGAGTTCAAGGCCACACTGGGAGCAGAGTCAGGCACTGGTGGCACAAGCCTTTAATCCCAACACTTGAGAATTCATGCCTTTGCTTAGAAAGCACACATGCCTTTAATCCCAGGAAGTGCCATGGCTGTGTGGAGAACCATATATAATATGTTATGAGACAGTAACTATGTAGCAGTCTAGCTGAGACCCTTAGGGGTAAGTACTCAGAGGCTTTCAGTCTGTGGAAACAAGATCAGCTAAAGAGCTGGCAAGGTAAGATTGGATACGGCTTGTTCTGTTTCTCTGATCTTTCAGCTTTCACCCCAATATCTGGATCCAAGTAGGTTTTATTAATAAGACCATTTATCAATTCGTGTTTCAGACTTTGAAATAGAACCAGCTCATAATTTCTACCCTCTGTGTACTTATTTATTTGCTCCACTTCAGATATTTCTAGTTTTTCTTGGCATTGAATAACATTCTGCTTTACTCTCTACCTCTTCTTTCTTCTCCTCCTCACCCTCTTTTCCATCTTTTCTTTCTATTTCCTCTCTCTGTCTCTGACTGCCTTTTTGTCTGTCTGTCTCTCTTTCTTTCGTTTTCTTAAATGCCCTCTTTCCTCTCTGCTGCATGATGGCTATTGGGTGGATATTACATAGTAGACTGTGAAGGAAAAGAAAGACTTTCAGGATGGAATGCACCCTCCAGAATCAAAAAGATGGGAACTTGGGAGAAAGCCATCATGCCTTTGTAGATTATTTAGTTCATTCTTTCTTCACATTCTAATTATGATTTATTTTTTTTTGCAAACACTCAGGAGCGAGAAACATTTCTATGAGAACAGATTAAGTTGAGGGAAAACAAACAGAGGCTCTCTGGGAGGTGCCCTGACCCACACTGAGGCAT
This sequence comes from Peromyscus maniculatus bairdii, assembly GCF_049852395.1. Lineage (NCBI taxonomy): Eukaryota > Metazoa > Chordata > Mammalia > Rodentia > Cricetidae > Peromyscus > Peromyscus maniculatus. Next base: position 29,482,974 of record NC_134857.1, on the reverse strand, counting down.
GTTTGTCTTTCTGTGAAAGTTGTTTGAGAAGCCCACATCCATGCTCTCAGGGTGCCACTCATTCTTTTAATTCCCATGCTTGATTGTACTTTCACCAAATCTACATTCTAGTTAAAAAATTACTGAAAAATAATAAAAATATACTTACTTTAAGTACATACTGAACAATTTACTTTATCTTATCATGGTTATTTTCATATCTTACCTAAGCAATTCTACAATATGAAAATATTGTATACCTCCAAACAAATATACCACATAGTTTCTAATCATAACACATATTCATACATTTACTACAATAATGTATTTGTAGTAACTTCTTAACTGCCTTAATTCATTTTCACTCATTTGGATCTAAAAGTTTGTTTGAGTTTTTAAGATTTTCAGTCAATGAAGACAAAATAGGCACAGAACTATTCAAAACTTGTTTATGCAAAGTTACTTTTATACATAACTGCCTTTTTATCTCCATCCTTTAGTCAGCTATTTAGTCCTTCAACTTCTCATTTATTCTATGAATTTGATGCTGTTCATGTTTCTTTTTTATTTTTACAATATAATTTAGTTCTACATATCAGCCACCGATTCCCTTGTTCCCCACTGCCCACCCCCCATTCCCACCTTCTTCAGGGCAAAGCCTCTCCCAAGGATTGAGATCAACCTGGTAGACTTAGTCCAGGCAGGGGCAGTCCCTTCCTCCCAGGCTGAGCCAAGCATCCCTGCATAAGCCCCAGGTTTCAAACAGCCAACTCATGCACTTGAGCACAGGACCCAGACCCACTGCCTGGATGCCTCCCAAACAGAGCAAGCCAATCAACTGTCTCACCTATTCAGAGGGCCTGCTCCAGTTGGGGGGCCCTCAGCCATTGATTCATGGTTCATGTGTTTCCATTCGTTTGACTATTTGTCCCTGTGCTTTATCCAAACTTTTCATTTTCTATTGCTGTGATGAAACATCATGACTAAAACATCCTGGAGAGGAAAAGGATGATTCAGCTTATGTTTCTCCATCAGTATTCATCATAGAAGGCTGTCAGGACAGTAACTCAAACAGGGCAGGAACAGTTTCTGGCTGGCTGCTAGCTGCCTGGCTGGCTGGTGCCAATGTATCTCTCTCTTCTCTCCCTCCTCCTATTTATTCTCTCTGCCGGGCAGCCCCACCCATCCCTCTACTGCCAAGCTATTGGCTGTTCAGCTGTTTATTAGACCAATCAGGTACCTTAGGCAGGCAAAGCAACACATCTTTATATCATTAAACAAACACAAACTATTTAATACATCTTTACATAGTTTCAGTAATATTCCACAATAGTGGCCCATCAAGTGTGTCTGATTTTACAACATCGAATGACTGAGATTCCCTGCATAAGAAAGCAGGCAAGCCCTCAGGCCTTTTCAAGGACAATTTTTTGTTCACGAGAGTCTCTTTGCTTTCTAGTGTAAGAAAAACTCAAACACAGTAATAGAAAAGCTATTATGTGCCTACTATGGTATGATTTATGCTAATAAAGGTAAAAATAAAATTATGTTTTCATAAAAATTACAGTATTTTTCATGTCAAAGCAGGTTTCATTTGAAAAATGGATTGTTCATTAAATCAAGATTTTTTATAAATCATATTAATATTGCACAAAGCAGTAAATGACTCTTCTCACTGTGTGGTTTCCTTCACATATTTCATTTCAATTTATTTCTTTTGTGAATCTGATTCAGTTTTTCAAGACAATATAAGATTTTCAATCTTCCTTTTTCTTTTCTGGAATTGGTTGACACTTTTTCCTTTGGAACTGGCTTAATCTTTTTCTGCTTGCCCAGTAAAAGTCTCTTGTGAAGCCTATCAAGTGAGCAGAAGTCACAAAGACTCCTTAGAAATAAGTAAACTCATTTTTAAACAACCAGAATATTGGGAATGGGGAAAGTATGTAAAAATACATGGTGTTTGTTATGGTGATCTGTCTTCCTGTTGCATAGGTGACAATGAAGCAATGAAGTTAATTGAACAGTTGTTGAGCTCAAAGGGGGGATTTGTTTTCACATATTGAACTAATTACAGTTTTTTCCCCTGTAACCTTCATGAAAATTGGCAAAGATGATATTAGTGCTCTATGCTAATGAGGAAACTATAGGGTACATTTCAAAAGAATAGTCTAGAAGTTAGTATGTGGTGGCTGGGGATGTAGTTCTGTCAGTAGAGTCCTTTCCTGGTCTGCCTGAGGTCCTAGCACTGCACAAGCCTGCTTTGATGGCACAGTCTGGAATCAAGTCCCCTGTAAATAAGCTGCAGAAGGATTAGCAATTCAAGGTCATGTCTGCTGCACAGTACTTCCAGGCCAGCATGAACAGGACACTCTATCTCCAAAATCAAAACAATAAATATCTGCATCTGAACATTAACTCCTGTCTGTGGAAGTCATAAATTTTATGTTGTTACTGAAGATTTATTTGTAGGTGCTGCTGAAATATAGTATCAAAAACGATAGTCTGGGCTATGGGAATGATTTAGCATATAAATTGTGTGTTGAACAAGCATGAGGACTAGGGTCAGGTACCCAGGACCCACAGAAGTGGTGGTTGGATAGGGCAAGCCACTTGTAATGCCACCACTGAAAAGGGAGAGACAAGATATCCCTGGAGAAAGCTAAGTAGCTAGACTTACCTGAACACTCTGTGTTTTGTTGAGAGACTACAGGTCACAGAGAAAGTGGAGAGTGATGGAGGAAGTGATGTCAGCCTCAGGTCTCTTCACCCACCTGCATTCATATGCATCAACATGCAAATAATCCACACCCATTCAAAAAACACACAATTGCACACATACGCACATGAAAAGATAGGTAAGCCATCATGAAAATGAATTTTTAAAAGCCTTACCATGATATTTTAGTATTTTATAAGTAAGGATAATTGGTGCAGCTACCTACAAATTTTAATTTACAATTTTCTTTTCAATTCTAATTTTTTATTTTCTTCTACTATTCATTCTCATTTTCTTTCCTTCTTCTTTTTCCAGAGCTGAGGACTGAACCCAGGGCCCTGTACTTGCTAGGCAAACGCTCAACCACTGAGCTAAATCCCCAACCCCCATTCTCATTTTCTATACAGTTTATATCATACTTATTTCTTAAAATGCCAAAGAACGTAGACTGCTGTTGTAATTATTTCCAGAAAGCATACCATGCTTTAAATGACATCAAGAAGTAAAACAACATTTGAATTTTATTGCATTTTGATTTGACAAATTAAAATTCTTAATATAGTAAAGATGTTACATTAATCTATTCAGTTAGGTTAGAAATAGTTTTGGTTTTACTATGTAACAACAATTGAAAAAGAACAGGCCAAGAATTTGAAAGGGAGCCAAGGAGCATGTGGACATGTGAAAGGTTGGAGGAATGAAAGAGAAGGGAAGAAATGAAGTAAGTATAATCTGAAAAAAAATATTATAAAAAGAAAGATCTGAGGGAATTTAAATACAAAACACCATAATAGTTTGAATTCCATACTCCTTGTGAAATCTTTGAATGTATTACTTAGATATACTATAACTCTGAAAATAACTACCTCTAATTATATCCTGTTATGTAGCCATAGTGCTTACTTGCTGGTATAGTAAAAGAAAATAAACTATCTTTTATTCATCTTTCACTTTAATTTTTATCCTTTTAATAAGTCCACAAATAATGGGTTTCTTCATGAGAATTTCCACACGTACAACACTGTATTTAGATCACCTCTGACTACTCCCTCACACCTCTCTGCTCCTCTTGATGATTATTTACTATTCCCAAAGATGCCCCTGCAACTTTCATTCCTGCACATCTACATGTTATATGCACATAAATGTCCATGTTCACACATGAGTTGACACACCTGTACAACCTAGTTCTTAGGAAAAAAATAACATATATTTCCCTTTAAGTTGCCTCTTTTAGCCCCCTCCTATTAAACCTTTTCCTTCCTCACTGTCTTTCCCAGGGCTTCTACTGAAACATCAAGACCAAAACAACTTGGGATGAAGAGAGTTTATTTGGGCTACACTTCCGCATAGTAGTTGATTATTGAAGGAAGTCAGGACAGGAACGCAAACAAGTCAAGAACCTAGAGGCAGTTGCTGATACAGAGGCAATGAAGGGGTGCTGCTTAGTGGCTGTCTCCTCATCGTTTGGTTTGCTCAGCCTACTTTCTTATAGAACCCAGGACCACCTGCCCATGGAGGACACCACCCACAATGGGCTGAATCCTCCACCATTAATCACTAATTAAGAAAATGTCTTAAAGGCTTGCCTACAATCTGACCTTAAGGAGAATTTTTGTTGTGGTTTGTGTCAAGTTGGCATAAAACTAGCCTCTACACCCACAGAGCTTCTTTTATATCATCACATAGCACATGCACAGGCCTGTCTGTCAGTGTATATGTGTAGACTATGCAGATGAGAGTGAAACTTGTTGTATTTGTTTTTCTGAGTATGGATTTTTTTCATCTAATATGATATTATGTATATGATCAATTTTCTAATGGCACACACTTTCTTCTTAATTGTTAATTGCTAAATAAAGATGAAAGTCTGTGTGTGTGTGTGTGTGTGTGTGTGTGTGTGTGTGTGTGTGTGTGTGTGTTTACATATACAAGGTATATGTTTTAATCCATTTACCTTTTGATCTACATCTAGGGTGGTTCCTTATTTTGGCTACTGTGAACAGAACAGCAAGAAACATGGATGTGTCTGTTATGTTTTGTTGCGCTAAGTTCTTGTACACTGACTTGGAATCACTTGGGTACATATTCAGGCATGATAGAACTGAATCACATGGGAGTACTACTTCCAAGTTTTTGATAGACCTCAACTTCTGCCATCCAATGATTGCTTACTTTCTATGTGCCCATGCATGCATCTTCTTCTGTGTTTAAGTTCTATTCTAAGCCAGGCTCAATGCAATTAATTACATCTGCAAAGATCTTGGTTCAAAATGAGGTACTCTCTGAGGTTCCAGATAAACATTAGTTTGGAGAGGGCACAACTGAATTTCTTTGCTCAGTGAAAATAACATTATTATTTAATTTTTGAAAATATAACACTATACTTACATCATTTTCCTCTCCCTATTTTTTCCTTCAAACCCACCATATTGCTCCCTTGCTCTCTTCCAACTTCATAGCCTCTTTTTTAATTTCATTAATTGTTGTTATAAAAATGAATTAACAGCTATTTCAGACAAAATTTAAAAAATGTAATTCAATGATAGTAAACTTGAGCTATAGGAAAGACTAACAGAATATATAGACAAAGGAAAAAATTACCTTGAATCCATTAATGGTAAATAATTCCTCTATACATGTTCCATAAGGTTATTTCGTCTGTGTTGTATGTGATGTTTGCTATCTTGAATGCGAACAGCTCCTTCCTTATTAAGGATATTGAAGCATATCTTCCAGGAAGGAAATCAGGCTTCTATGTAGCATGGCTCCCTATAAGTTACCCATGTTCTTGTATGCAACCCAAATTAAAGTTCTCGGTGTACCAGGCTAGTCTTGGTTGGAACTCTTTTATTGAGCTGTCATTTCCCTCTATGTAGGGCAAATTTTAACAGATGCACACAAAAAGGCAAAATAATGACATAATTATGGCTTGTACCGCCTGACGGAGACAGACTTACTTTGTTCTACAGCTTGACTGCAGTTGACATAAACTGCTACCGAAGCAAGGGCACACTCTGGTCTTTCCCAGAACTTTTATTTATATGCCTTTTTATTCTACATTATTTTCTTGTCTGTTTAAAATTTAGGCAAAAATTCTCCCAATACCTGTCAGTTTTATAACCAAAATATGTCTTTCTGTGGACATTAGGAACTGTTCCTCTGATGTGTACAGATAAGCAGGCAGCACCCCTCTCTCCACTACTAAGGTGCTACAGGAACAGTTTAAAGGTAACAATAATGGGCAAACACAATGTAATCATAAAGAAAAGAACTTGTGATATCAAGGATAACTCAGAGCAGAACTGAGTTCAGTTTCGTCCCCTGTTATAGTCACCTTGTGTAAAAACTTTCTTGACAGTTTATCTGGCCAGTATTCACTGATAATATTAGTACCATAAGCAGAGACATTGAACAATGGATTCATAACAATACATAAGTATAACAATCATCACAAGCTTCATGGAATCCTAAAGAAGAAATATCTACAGTATCACTAATGTATTAAAATTCTGTGTCACAGTGCTGTCTTCACCTTTTATTTATTTTTTTTATTCATTGTGCATATCAACCACAGATCTCCCTCTCATTGCTCCTCCTACTTCCCTCCACACCGCCATCCCCTCCTCCAACAGGGTAAGTTCTCCCATGGGGGGACAGCTTAAGCCTGATACATTCAGTTGAGGCAAGACCATGCCGCTCCCTGCTTTGTCAGAGGTGAGCAAGGTGTCCAACCATAGGTAATGAGATCCAGAAATCCAGCTCATGCACCAGGGATAGATCCTGATCCCACTGCCAGGGCCCCTCAAACAGACCCAGCTACACAACTGCCTCCCTGTCTTCACTTTTGCTCACAGTAACACGGCAAAGTAATTTTCGGTGTTTGTAACTTTGATACATTTGAGAGACCTTTTAATCAAAGAGCCTATTAAGGATAGCAGTTAATTTAAGTGATTAACCATATCAGTAATGTCAGGAAAGGGGCGATAGACTACTAGGGCTAACTGCCCCGGGGAAGATCACAGCGGCTCTTACTGTATAATAGACAGAGAGGGAATAGTATTTGGATGTAAAGTGTTCCCCTGTAGTTCTTATTTTTTCTTGAAGCGGTGTTTTCTTTCCTAAAAAAATATTTTAATGAGTATATGTATATGAATTATGTGCCCATGAGTGTGGCTCCCCCAGAGACTAGAAGTGTCTGATAACGCTGGAGCTGGACTTATAGGCACTTATGATTTTCTGGGTTTGAGTTCTGGGAAATAAACTCAAAAGCCTCTGCAAGAGCAGTATACACTTTCAATCAATGAGCCATCTTTCCAGCTCTGATCAGTTTTATATGGAAACCATAAGGTACATACACTATAAAAGAAATTGATAATCAAAGGACAAAAAAAAAAAAATCAGACCAGATTTCCATTTGCTACACTGACAAATTCTCATGACCAGAAGGAAAACATAGAACAAGTTTTGGAAAGGATATAGAGAGCTCCAACCTTGGCAGGATTCCCAACTTCAGCTTCAGGGCTGAAGTTTGTGTACTACTTTATTGGTTTTGTTTTTTAAAACACAAAGGCCAACCTTGAAGAAATAGTAACATAATGGAACTGTGAATTTATTATTAAGTCCTAGGATGACCAAAACTCTGTAAGGTGAAAACAGGAGCATGTGTTCTGAGCCCTGTTCAATTATTTGACACAGTGAAGAATAGTATGGCTAGTGTCCAAGTGTCAATCTCTGCCTGGGATTTTTATTTTTCTGGAAGACCAGAAAATTGTGCTTTCTCTCTCTCTCTCTCTCTCTCTCTCTCTCTCTCTCTCTCTCTCTCTCTCTCTCTCTCTCTCTCTCTCTCTCTCTCTCTCTTTCTCTCTCTCTCTCTCTGATTACAGTTAACCATGTGAAATTCATAACATGCTGGTAACAACCCTCAAGTAATGACTTAGGGAAATGAAGAATAAATATATCAGCTTTTTGCCCTGTTAGATCATTATTAGTGTAATGTTTTATCATTGTAAGAGTATCCAGTGGAATTAAGTTCTATGGGCTCACTGTGATAGACAGCTGCAATGTATCTTTCAGAGTCAGTTTTTCTTGGGTGTCACTCTCTCACCTTGCCATCTCTGACATCAGAACTCTACAAAAAAACAAAACAAAACCCAAAAAACTATTTGCTTTAAACTGTTATTTGAGTATCTACTTCTAGGGCGAAATAAAAATCCAAAGCACATGGGCATGTTGCCCGTTCATGTTTGTGAAGTGATTCACATGTGATTGCACACAAGATCTCTCTCTCTCTGTCACACACACACACACACACACACACACACACACACACACCAAACATACACATTATGGTTTTCTAACTATTGACTATACAACCAAAAGATGATTTCTTTTTCTTTCTTTGTTTTCTTTCTTTTTTGTTGTTTTAATTTGTTTGTTGGTTTTGCTTTTTTTGAGACAAGGTTTCTCTGTGTAGCCCTGACTTTCCTGGAACTCACTCTGTAGACCAGGCTAAACTTGAACAAAGATCTGCCTACTTCTGTCACCAAAGTACTGGGATTAAAGGTGTGCACCACTACCACCTGTCCCAAAATGTGATTTTTAATCCCCACGTTATGTCCAACAGTGGTCAACTCTTTAAGACATAAATGGATCTATATATACAGCTACATATAGATCTCTCTATGGAAATGTATTCTAATAGAGTGTTTTGGGAGCAAGTTGAGTATCCATATATCTGATCTTGTTCTCAAATATGCACAATGAAGGTATAGATTTGTATAAGCTCATATAAATATTATTTCCTATGTATTGAGTCTGATTACATATTTGTCTAGGTAGCAGATTACATATTTTTCAAATTTTGTCCTTCAAACTTAATGTTACTAAGCTGTAAATGACTTTGTAAACTGGACAAGAGGAAAATCATGTGTTGATCAAAAGTTTAAACACTACACAATGTCTATTGGGAAGTGACATTTCACTCTGAATGCAAACAAAAATATGTGCTACTTTAAAAATATTTTGCATGTAAGTGATGAGTCAATTATTTTTTTATTTAAGTCAGAACATGATCAAAGCTATGTGTTGTTTTTTGTTACTTCTTTTATTTTTGAAACTGAAATATAATTACTTCATTTACTCTTCTCTTTCCTCCTTATAAAGTTTATAGTCCAAACCTTTGAAATGACACCAGCTTGAATCTGATACTCAAACGTGAGTGAAGTTAAACAGCACAGTTAGCAAGCATTGATGCATGCAATGATAGTGCATTGTTTTGTAATGATCCTACTAATACCATATTCTCTTTCAAAACGGAAATAGTGCAGACCCCAGGGGTTCAGTTTTTTTCCCAACTTTTGTTTGTGGTTTTACATTTAAAAGAAAACGTGTACAAAGCAAATATATAAATTAGTACATTGATTTAAATACATTTAAATTTGACAATCTATATATTTTAAAAATTCATATTTTAAAATCACTATATTAATCAAAATTTGAATGCATTTAATTTACATTTGTATTTTTGTTTATTCATTTAAGTGATATTATGAACATTAAAGTTGAGAAATTTTAACTTAAATAATTATGCCTTCATAATAATTTCTGTACAACTGATTCATCTTAGTAATTAAGGAAACTAAAAAGAGTGCCTGATGTGCTTTTAATCGCTGGTATATATTCCACAAATACAACTTTTTCATTCATTCTTAAGATTGTAGTTGGAGCATAGATTGTTTGGCTGGGGAGGTGGCTGAGAAGGTCAAGTACCTGTATTCAGGTCCAGTACCACATAGACCATGTATGTGTGATGGTATTACCAAAGTAAAAAATATTTCCTTAGCATAAAAAGAAGTCACACCCATATTGTCGTGCTATTCACATTTAGGTATTAATATACTAAAGAGTGAATCCACAAACCCTATGATAACATATTTAACATATATCAATGTATGTTATTTTATAACCAATTTTAAATAATTTTTCACCTTGTTATTTAAGTTATAAGGATTTTTAAGTACTTAAATAGTGAGGACATTATGGTTATACTGTCTAACCTATTGGGTTTAATGAATATTTGTTACAGGACTATTCTGCCTGTGTTATGCTATCCTGTGTGAATGTGTTGTTCATTCAATGTACACAAAATCCTAGTACTAGAGAGCTGTTTTGCTAAACACTGGCACAGTTTTTACAGGCCTGCCTCAGTGACTCCATCTGCATCCCTTGTCCACTCAGATCATCTGGGAAACTTAATACAGAGAAAGGAGCTCAGTGCCTGCTGGGCAACCAAGCAACACTGTGAATCTGCAGGCTTGCTCCCTGTTTTCTGTATGTCTGTCTTTCTTCTTCTTCCACCAGTAATCAGCTCGATTTCATATGAGCCCATCACTGAACTATAGTCCCTTTTGTGGATATGTTCTGTGAAAATGTGTGTGTTTTCATTTCAGAAACAGCATTCTGGGCTTTATTCTTTTCCTTTATTCACTATTCCCATTGGTCTGCATTTGTTTTCTTTCAGGTTCTTTTTTTTTTTTTTTTTTTGGTTTTTTTGAGACAGGGTTTCTCTGTGTAGCTTTGCGCCTTTCCTGGAGCTCACTTGGTAGCCCAGGCTGGCCTCGAACTCACAGAGATCCACCTGGCTCTGCCTCCCGAGTGCTGGGATTAAAGGCGTGCGCCACCAACGCCCGGCTCTTTCAGGTTCTTTAAATTAGTTTCAAATAAGAATAAAGTCCACAGTTGTATTCATCCTGTTTCATTTATTTTTTAAAGTCTTTGTTCCATTTCAAATTTAGTTATGTGTAGATATTCTATCATCATTAAAATTGATTTCCCAACATATTAACATGACTATTTGTCAGATAGATTTTCCAAGTCACCAGTGTGATAGAGCTTAATACTAATTTTACTCTGGAAAACCCAAGTAATTTCTTTACTTTGGTCGGCACACACTTGAGGGTACACCGAAAGTTAGAGCCTTGATGTTAGCATCATCTCAAACAACTTCAGACAGCTTCCTATCAGACTCTTTGTTTTCTGTTCTTCACAGAAATTTTAATTAGACTGATCAAAGCTGCTTCACACATTGTAAGCAAGAAAAGAAAATGAAAAGAATCAGCATGAATTTTTACACAAGCAAGGACAGAATGATTCATATTAGAAGAAGACAAAAACAATTTAGATTAAAAATAATTTTAATGAAATTTATCTGATATATGCAAGTACATTTTTGAAAGCTTTGTGATGAAAACACATCGAGAAGAGGCTTCTGAGTCACAGCAGGGACTTCAGTGTAGTAGAGCAATCAGCGAGAAAATAACTGTAGCTGTGATTCCATAGTTTACAGTGAAGAACTCTGTTTCATATAAACAAGACTAGATGCCTTTTGAAAGCTACTGGGCAACATCTAAGGAAGGGTTCATGATGCTCTGCCATTTTTCCATATTGCTGTCTTAATTGGAGCACAATTGCATCACAATATGATAAACTATAATGCCAATAAACACATTAAAATGCATGCATCTTTAAAATGTAATTTTTTGCAACTATATATACACGTGAAAGTTACTAAATAAAATATCTATGAAACTCTTAAGTAAAAACCATATTTATCACACTAACAGTAAGAAAAGATAAAGAGCCAGAAAGATGGCTTAATTTATAACCATGTTTGCAATCAAGCTAGGGAACCAGTTTCATCCCTTGATCCCACATGGTAGAATGGGGAGAACTGACTTCAGCACACTGTCCAAGGCTTCCACATATACTCATTCACGATATCATTCCCTAATGAAGGAAAATTTAACCATGTGAGTACAATTTCAAAAAGACAATTAAAACCACCTAATGTAAAAATAATGACACCGATGTAATATTTAACTATTATTTCTCCTCTACTTTAGTGACTAATAGACATTTATAATCTGCTTGTGAATTGATTAGTTGAGAACTGAACTATAATTATTTATTTGTCTTACAGTTGGGGTTTTGGTTTGTTATATCTCACTTGAAAAAAAGAGAGAAGAAAATGCTGCTTGTATATCTATTTGTTTAGAAATGAAACTAATAAGCAGATATAGGTTTGTAGATATTAATACATTAGAAGAAGTAAGAAATGTGGATTTAATCTCTACACTTGTTTCCTGATAGAAATTAAAAAAAAATCTCTGTAATAGGAGTGATACATTTGTGGATTTTTTTTCTAACAATTGGTGTTTGGCACAAGAGTTCCTAAAATACTTATAATTTTCTGAGTAATGGAACTACCAAGAATAGTGTACACTTGACCTTTTGTGTAATACACAGTACTTAGTTAAAAGCATATTTTCTGTGTGTCTGGACAGATCAAAGATAGGAGCTAGATAGTAATTAAAACAAGACTTAATTATAACATTGGAAAAATCAACCCTGTACTAATATCTTGATAATGGTAGGACATCTGGTTGAATTCATAATTCCTAATGCCTGTATTATTATAGTCTCTCTTAACTTCTTATAGTATTGACACAGTTATTAGAAATGAGAGAACTTTAGGTTCTGTGATTTTACTTCAATCTCTGTCTCTAGACAGTTGCCATTGCCTCCTGATATCATCTATTTAACATCTCAAAGACTCTTGTGTTTAAAAATCATTCTTTCTAGAACAGTCATGCAAATATGTAACCTTAAACTTTATGACTTTCTGTGACTCATTCAAGTGGGCAGTGTGGCAAAGGAAAGCAGGTAGCATGTATGTTCCTGGGGTCGTTCCCCTGAATTATCAGTCAAACTGTCTACAGGTCTTTGACAAGTGGGTCAGGGTCTCCAGGGTCTTGTCATAAGGAGAGCCATTCATGCTATTCTCAGGCCTTGTTCATCAAAGAAGTCACATGGCTCTTGCCAGGTAACACTTTTAAGGGACATCCAGAACAAAAACAATATAGAAATGTGCATGTAAAACAATATGTGTGTTGTGTTTTTTTTTATTTTATAGACAAGAGAACAGTTTGCATATTTCAAAATTCAGATGACCTTTTGTATGGCTATTTTCATTGCATGGGAAGTGACCATTACTATAATGAAACATCCTTGTTATGTTGACCTACAGAAGCAATTCTCAAGCAGTGACAGCAATGAAGTAAGTAAAACAATGCAATGGAAAGGTAGGGCACAAATGAACAATGGAATGAAATGAGATGAATTAAAGAAAACAATTCAAGAAATGAAAGAATTGTAATCACTAAAGAAAGACCAAACTGAGGTAAAACTGGAAATGATCAAATTAGGAAGTCAGACAAAAACTTTGGAGGTAAGCATCATTAACAGAATACAAAAGAGTCAGAGAGATAATTATAGACATAACTGGGACAGAAATTCTCCACACATATAATAATCAAAGCACTAAATGTGCAGAACAGAGAAAGAATATTAAAGGTTGAAGGGGCAATGACCAAGTCACATTTAAAGGCACACATTAGAACAACACCTATTGAGAAGAACAGTTGGGTCACCAACCTACAGAGCTTCCCCATTCTCTAGCTTTTCTTGACAGATACTCCCTGCCAAACCACAGGCCATACCTGCCAGAAGATCAAATAAACTGTCAGGCCTGGGACCTTTTCCATACACAAGCTTCCAACAGATCCAATCCTCAGTTGCCCCCCACCTCTGACCACTCTACAGTGTTCCAGCCTCCAACTCCCTCAGACACCAAGTAGGCTGCCTGCCTGCAACATCCTCTATTTTCAGATATTCCCACAACAACTATCCCCAAATCCCTCTCCCCTCCATATCACTTTGTCCAGCCCCCAACTAGAGAGAAGAACCCCTGCTCAACCACAGACCAAAAGACTGGAAAGGAAACAAAAAACAAGGAACAAAAATCTGTCCAAAAATAGACCAAACCAAGAAATTGGCACTCCAAAGCCAGATTCCTAGACACCAGCTTAAGAACACAACAAGGAACAAAAATCTGTCCAAAAATAGACCAAACCAAGAAATTGGCACTCCAAAGCCAGATACCTAGACACCAGCTTAAGAACACAATCCCTAACAACCAGGATAATATGTCACCACCAGAGCTCAGTTATCCTACTGCATCAAGCACTGAATATTCCAAAACAACTGAAGCAGAAGAAAAAGACCTTAAAATCAACTTTATGAAGACAATAGGGGTCCTTAAATAAGAAGTAAATAAATCCCTTAAGGAAAACCAAGGGGAAAAACAGTTGAAGGAAATTAATAAAACTGTTTATGACCTGAAAATGAAATAGAAACAATAAAGAAAACATAAACTTAGGAAATTCAGGAAATGGAAAATCTAAGTAAGAAAAGAAACTATGGATGAAAGCATCACCAACAAAATATAAGAGATGGAAGGGACAACCTCAGGCATAGAAGATATGATAGAGGAACTAGATATGTCAGCCAAAGAAAATATTATTATATATTAAAAAAATCCTGGCACAAAGCATCTAGGAAATCTGAAACACTATGAAAAGACAAAGCATAAGAATAATAGGAATAGAATCAGGAGAAGGATCCAAGCTTAAAGACCAAGAAAATATTTCAATGAAATAATAGAAGAAATTTTTACTAACCTAAAGTAGGAGATGCCTATAAAAGTACAAGAGGCTTTCAGAACACCAAGTAGACTGAGCCAGAAAAGAAAATCCTTTCATCACATAAAGTCAAAATACGAAATATATAGAACAAATAAAGAGTATTAAAGGCTGCTAGGGAAGAAAAGCAAGTAATGTACAAGGGTAGACCAGTCAGAATTGCACCTATTTCTCAATGGGGATCCTAAGAGCCAAAAGTGTCTAGATAGATGTCCTACAGACTCTAAAAGACCACAGATGCAGGCCTAGATTACTATACCCAGCAAAACCTTCCATCACAATAGATGAAATAAGAAAGACATTTTGCAATAAAACTTAAGATGTAGCTAATTATAAATCCATCTCTAGAGAAGGTGCTAGAAAGAGAACTTCAATAAAGGTTAACCACATCCAGGAGAACACAAATTATAAATAATTTTAGAGCAGAAAATCAAAAGATAGAAGAACCATACTCCTAAAACAAAATAACAGAAATCAACAAACACTGCTTATCAATAATTGTCAACATCAATGGTCTCAATTTCCCAATAAGGAGACACAGATAACAGAATAGATATGAAAATAGGAGCAGTGTTTCTGGTACATCCAAAAAACCCTGTCTTAAATCAAGGATAGACATTACCTCAGACTTAAACGATGGGGAGAAAACATTCTAATCAATTGGATTCTGGAAGCACAAAGTGTAGCCATCTTAGTGTCTGACAAAACAGAGCAAATCAAAACTGATCACAAGAAAGCAGAAGACCAATGGAAATCAATTATCCTTTTACAAATAAATATGGGTGGCAGTATATCTGTTTTATTTATTTACTATACAGTATACAATCTTGCTGCATATACTCTTGGGCATGCCACAGAGGGCACCAGATCTCATTATAGATGATTGTGAGCCACCATGTGGTTGCTGGGAATTGAACTCAGGACTTCTGGAAGAGCAACCAGTGCTCTTAACCTCTGAGCCATCTCTCCAGGCAGTACATCTTAATAAATCCTTCATTACTGTTCCCAAAATGTTTCGTCACAAAGTAGATATAATGTTAACTCTGAGTATACTATAGATGTAGAAAGTAAACTTTTGAAAAATAGGAAATGAAAAAAATGAAATCTAAAGGGCAAAAAGTCATAGACAGAAATAGAAACTTAATGAATGAAAACCTTAGTGTCAGATAAACACGTTAACTTCCTAAAATCTGGATGGGTGTTAGGAACCAAACTCTATTCCTCAAGAAAAGCATACAGTGCTCTTAACCACTGAGCCCCTCTTCAGACCCAGTTAGTGTCTTTTACAGAGTCATAGTGTTGTAGTGTCTCTTACACTGACACTGTGTCCTCATGCTCAGCTCTAAATAGAAAAATAAAGTCTAATGACCATGAACCTTATGCTTCTGTGAGCCTGTCTAAACATACATAATAATTTAAGATGATTGCGTTTATATACAAAACCCAAAGATTCTAAATAATTTGAAAATTAATGAACAGATACCTGTAACAAAATAAACAGAACAAAAAATTCCATATTTACATGATGTGCAATCATTTTGAATATTATCTAACTTCCTCTCCAGTGTAGGCAATTTTCAAGCCAAATATATGCAAGTAGCTTCCTAAAGCATGTCCTGGTAATATAATGCCCCCACCTTTCTTTCTGTTCACTTGCTCTATCATATGCTTTCTGTTAAAAATTATGAGTGTTTACACAAAAGCTTAATGGAGATCATTTTGGGAAGGTTTGATGACTTCAACAGTAACTCAATACTTTAAATAAAATAAAACAGTACGATAAATTGAATGATGGAAAACACTCTTACATTCATTTATTTGAAAGTATACAATTTCTCTGAAACTCCAAGCACATATTTGCTAAGCGAAATTAATGCTTCTAAAATTTAACTAAAGTAACAAATGAATATAACTAGCTAAACATTTTCCCCAGGATTTGCAGGGCCCCAGTGTTTGAATACCTATATTTCATGTGCCTGATCCTGGGATCTCATCACACTGTAAAGAAGCAGAATAATGTAAGCTTTAGAGAAAAAAGAAATGCATCATAAAGCTTACAAATAATGTTTAAAACACAATAATTATGAAACTGTATAGGTTCAGCAGAGCTAACATCGCAAATAAATAGAAATCCTAGAAAGTAATATTTTTAATTATAAGAAACAAGAAAAAATGATTACTATCTATGGACTTTTTGAAGTAAAATTTATGGGAGCCAACTAATGATGTACATTTGACTGATCATCTTGTGCACTTCTCTTGACAAATGGAGAATGTCCAGAAACTGTCATTAGTCGGATGAATTGGTATTCTCAGAAGAATTACAGAGGTGCATATTGGCCGCAAAGAGCAGAATATGATGGGAAATATAAGAGATAAGTTAGCATCCATCTGTAGGGAAAGTTTTAAAGAGGAAAACTGAGTCAATGGGATACTCAATAAGATTCCTGAGAAAAACTGTAAGATGGCTTAAGTTAAGCCCTAAATTGTTCATTAAGGTTTCTGATTTAGGTTGCAGTATCTTTGTTAGTACCTCTATCTAACAAAATAGAGATTAAATCTGAAAAGCCCACTGTTTAATGATAGGATAAGCATTTTAACTAAAATTATGTACAACAGTGACTGTTAAATACATTCAGAGATGAAATGTACATGGAGTGGTTAGGCTATAGCATGATTCAGAGGAAACAGGAATTCACATTTCTATCTTTTATCATTGCTCACAAAAATTAGTTTTTTTTCTCTTCAATCCACATGATAGAGTTAAAATCAGAAGTAAATATGAAAGACCATTTAAGAATCTAATCATAAAAATTCTGTGCATCAAAATACATAAACTGGGTAGGGAGATAGAAATGATTGGTAAATTTGGTTATATAAACATTTTAAGTGCTGGCACTTATAAAAACACTCCAAGGAACAAGTTGAAAGCATAGAACATCAAATAAGCTCCTAAAAACCTAAATGTAAAAACTAGTAAGAAAACTTTATATTTTAGTATAAAAGTTAGCCACAGAATGAACAAGTATTCTGCTGAAGCAGTATGAACACACACACACACACACACACACACACACACACACAAACACAAAACTTTAGAGTAACAAAGACAAGTAAGTTTTAAATGAAATAGGGCTGATCAAAAGATGAAAGCTTGGAAAAAGAAGTGCCTATCTCAAAGCAAAATCTGTTAGTAGACATCTGGAAACACTCTTACTCTATTATCTTCATGACTAGACTTTCCTTGTAAGAAAAAATGGTTCTCTTTTGATACATCATCATTCCACCTAATGCTTTACATGCCTGCCTGAGTTATACTCAGGAGCAGAAGAGATTCTCTTTAGAGCAAAGCTGAGCATGTATGTGTACACACTGCACTGTGTTTGTGATTGCTCAATCTCAGCTCTACTCCGTACATCATACAAATGGCTAGCTTGCAATTTGTTATTGTGCAAGATTCTAAAAGATTCATCAGTTTAGAATCTCTGACATCTACATTTTGTCCTTCTAACAAAAGAGGAAAAGTTAAATTTAACCAAGAATCTTGTGTAGTTCATATCCTGCTCTCTCTTCAACCAAATGTCTCTTAAACTATAGCACATTTTTCAAACACAAAGCTGTTTACTCATATGTCTTCATTTTCCTCAAACAAACATTTTCTCAGCTTCTAATTTCAGTGTCTCTAACCCCATGACTTCATTTAAATGATATGTGTTTACTTTTGTGTAACTAAGAGACCTTCCATGTAGGACGGTGAATATGTGATCATAAAGCACTGCCCTACCCTAATTTCACCGGCACTTTACACAAGCTCCAGTTCCTAGTGATTAATTAAGGATTAAAACAGCAATATGATTCACATGCCTCTTAAGAAGGAATTCTTAAAGTCCTCAGAGGTAAAATGAGGAAAAAGACAAAAATTTGAGAATAGGCTTCTGACATTTATAAAGTTGACATTAGTTATGACCCAACCCTTATCCAGATTAGAGTGAAAACTTTACAGAGAATGTTTGCTTGACACAGTGTCTCTTAATGATTGAACTTTGCACCAAGTACAACAGAAGCATTACCACACAAGCATAAAAGAAAGGCCAAACACAGTCTGCGGGGAAAAGCATGTATCAGAAAAGTAATTTAAGTAAGTATCATAAATACGTTACAGGGCACAGTGGAGGAAGTAGACAACATGTAAGAACAGATGGGTTGCATAAGCGGAGAGGAATTTTAAGAGGGATTGAAAGGAAGTGCTAGAAATAAACCCACTGTATTATAAAGGAAGGACACCTTTGGCAGGCCATCTGTGGACTAGGCACACAGAGCAAAAGAATCAATAAGTGTAATTTGTTCGATGTAACATTTTTAACTGAAGAAAAAAATAAAAGCAAGGGTAAGGTGGGGATGAAGATGAGATGGAAGACATCTAAGAAGTGTGGGCCAACTGAGAAATGTGTCACAAATGGCCTGTCAGAATCCTGGAAGAACAAGGGAAGAAAGGAATGAAAAATTCACATTAATAATGACATGGACTTTCCCCAAATCCAAAGCAGATAATAAATTAATTATTCCAGAAGCTCGGAGGAGAGAGAACAGAGTAAATGCCAAGTCAACAACAGAAACCTATGAGTAATCACATTGTCAAATTAGGGGGAAAAGTAAAGTTAAAAAAATAACTTAAAAGAAATAAAAATGGAAACCCTGATTTACAGAGGAACAAGAAGTAACCTGCAACCAAATAAAGAATGGTGTGAAATGCTCACATGCAGGAATAGCATCCACAGTCTGGGACACACAAAGCAGAATTGTTACACAGCAAAAGTGAGGGGAAAAGGCTTTCTAAGACAAACGAAAACTCGGAGATCTCATCACAGAGGACAAACAACAGAAATGCTATAGGTCGGAACCCAAACTAAATAAAAAGTAAATAGCGAATACTGAGAAACAAAAATTAAGTGAGCTCTCACTTTTTAAGTTAAGTTTTTAGTTAAGTTAAGCATTAAGTTAGCTCTCTCATTTTAGATCCTTAATTGTTCTAGTAGATAACACTGCTAGAAGGTTTTAAAAGGTTGCATTGAGTAATATTAAAATGTGATATGAAACTGAACAGGAACAATCACAGGAATGAGAGGTAAGTACTGGGGAAACTCCTTGGTAAAGAACTCGTATGGTATGCAAAGAAGTGGTGTGTTATTTTAAAAAGATTGGTTGGCTGTAAATTTATGGTATCAGACTACACAGAGACTGTAAAAATGATTAAAGGTATAGAATTAACATCCTAAGAAAAGAAGGAAATGGAATTATACTAAATCGTGCATTAAACTGTTTAAGCAGGAAATGAGTACGAGATAATAAAAGGAAGAAGTGCATTGAGTAACCTGTTACAAATATGGCAGATATTAGGCCAACCATGAAAAATATCATTTTAGATTCACAAGTCTGATTATGCCAATAAAAATAGAACATCATTTGGGGAAATAAAGATAAGACCTAATTGTATAATGTTTATATAAACCCATTGTAAACATAAGAACATAATAAAAGTAAGGGGGTAGGCAAAACTGCACTACGTTAATCTTTGAATGGTGGGGTAGCTATATTAATCTCAAAACGTATTTTAAAATACAAGCATCAGGAACCAAAGGGAGAACTAAAATTAATAATGGGATCAGTTTAAAGAATGCATGAGAGTCTTTAATATGTAAGCATCTAATAACATAGTATAAAAATCTATGAGGCAAAGCTAATGGAAGTATGAGGAGGTATAAAGTAATATGCTAAATTCATTAAGTTTCTCAGAAACAGCCACAGTAATCAGGCAGGAATTTACATGCATGCTGATGACTTTATCCCCACCATTAATCAACAAGATTATAGGATCAGTGTGTATTCAGAGGTATTCCCTAATATGAGTGGAGTTGTTGATTATATTCCCATAGCAACAAAAATAATAAAATATACCCCACCATTTTTATGGAAATATGAACTATTCATCAACTGACAAAAGAATAGGTCTTTATCTGAAAGTCATATATAGCATTAACGAATATATTCTGAATAGCTTAATGATCTTAAAATACTTAAGAAAATATGACCAGCCACACTAGTAGAAACCCACGAACTGTGGACCAATAGCTGTGGAGCCCTCATGGGACTGGGCTAGATCATCTGAATATGCGAGACAGTTGTTGAGCTTGAACTGCTTTGGGGGCCCCCAGGCAGGGGGACCGGGATCCACCCCTGGTGCATGAGCAGGCTTTTTGGAGCCCAGTGCCTAAGGTATGACACCTTGCTCAGCCTTGGTGCAGCAGGGAGGAGCTTGGACCCGCCTCAACTGAATGTACCAGGCTCTGCTTATTCCACATGGAAGACTTTGACTTGGAGGAGGTTGGAATAGGGGGTGGTGGTTTGGGGGAGGAGGCTGGGGGGAGGGAAAAAGGAGGAGGAGAGATCTGTGGTTGGTATGTAAAATAAATAGAAAACATTTTAATAATAAAAAAAGAAAATTAAAAAAGCAATTACATATACAAACATGATCCTTGAATATTATGAAAATAAAACAAATATTAGAAAGACAGTTAAAATTTTCAAAAAAAGCATTTAGTGATTAAGCAATACAATGTAAAGTAACATATGGATCAAATGAGAGAACTCAAAAGAAATGTAAAGATATTTTAAACACGTTCCCTGGCAGAGACTTTAATCCATATGTACTGCTCTTCCATTGTAATAGAGACACAGTGACATACTTCTGAAAACCATATATTTTAAAGGGGGGAAAGAGAAGTGTCACTGTGGAGGTAGGTATCAACAGTCATATGATATGTAATAGTATATGACTTAACTTTTGTATGATACAGTGGTGTAGTTTCTCACAAGGGTGGTCACTCTTCTTATCAAACCTGGTTAAATTACATAAAATATCAGAAAAATGAGGTTCAGTGAAGGTCTTTCTACAAAGTAATGAATAGTATGTCTCAAAACTCTAGTTTAGTTCACATAATAAGAGAAGTCTATGAAATCGTTTACAATTATGAGGAGTCTAAGAACAACTGACAATTCAAAAGAAGATGATGTTTTAGACAGAATTAACAAAATAGAATAGATTAAACACCAAGGGCACCTGAAACAACACTGGGCTCACTTAAAACAATGACATAATTTATCTTAATTATGTCACTGTATTGAGGGGGTGAAATGTTGTGCAGTATGAATAATTGGACATCAGTGAGTGATGTCTCAAGGAGAAGTGTTGGCATAGGTTGATTTTTACATGCAGTGATCCTCAAAACTTCTCTACTGCCAAGCTGATTTGTTTCTAGCCCCATTGCCTCACCTAGAATGGGCATTCTATTGTACTCTATTTTAACTGGGTCAATTTTGGAACCATTCTTTACAGTATGATTTTCATCTTTTTTTTTATTTTCACCAGTAGTAATAACATTCAGAAGGGCCTCCAAATGAGAGGGGCATACATTTTAATCAATTAATTATATTGATATTTGTTAAAAAATAATAAAAGGGCAACATACAGCAGGCATTCACAGAGATGGACTGTGTATCTGCTATAAAATTCTAGAATTGCAACACACAGTAATGTAACATGATATGGGATTTAGCTGAATATTTTGAAACCCAAGATACAGGGACTTACAACTAATCCACCAAACATAGAGAATATATCAGCTTCCTGAGCAGACTTGGGCACTGAATCCCAGTCCTGCTGCCTTAAAGGATCAAGATGTTACAATGCAGTGGTGAGTCAACAGCTTCCACTACACACAAAGATATTGAAAAGAAGACAAAGTTTGAAAATTCCTCAGTTGACATGTCAGGCAAAAGTAAAACTGAATATAATTTCTATTACAGCAAACATTTTTAACTGAAAAATGTTTTTTTCATTCAATATATTTTGATTATGGTTGCCCCTCTCCAACGAGTCACAAATCCTCTCCACTTCCCCACCCACCCAATCCCACTTTGTTTTCTGTCATTTGATAACAAACAAGGATCTAAGTGATAATAATAATAATAATATAAAATAAAAACAAACAAGCAGAAAAAAATGAAAGAAAAACACAGGAAAACCCTTTGAGACACTGAAACACACACAACCCAAACACAGAAAACCCATAAAAACAAAATTAGAAGCCATAATATATAAACAAAAGACCGCTAAGTTTGGGGAAAAAAAGAAATCCTGAAAAAGCACTTGAATTTATTTTGTTTTAGAGATCTACTGCTAGGCATGATGCCTGCCCTTCAATGTGGTTTATAGATCTAGTTTGACTACATTGGAGAAAACTAATTTCCTCTGAGAATAGTTGTTAATTGGTTCTCGTTGGGGCTGGGGGCTGGGAATCCAACTGTCTTAGACCTGTGTATGTCCTCTGCATTTTCACACAATATCTTTGAATTTATATGTGCAATAGCCCACTTGTGTCTAGAATGCCTTGTGTCCTTGGTGTTTCCCACTTGCACTGGCTTTTACAATCATTCTATTCCTCAGAATTCCCTAAGCTCTGAGAGGAGGTATTTGATCAAGATATCCTATTTAAAACTCTATTCATTGTCCACTTGTGGCACTCTGTATTTGTTATCATCTACTGAAGGAAGAACTTTTGTTGATGATGACTGAGCAAGGCACTAATTTATGACTACATCAAAATGTGACAGCAAAGTCAATTATGGAAGCTCTTTTTGTTACCTTTATTTGGAAGATAAGAGTTTGTAATAGTTCCATCTAACCACCCCATCATAGAAAAAATATGTATATAAACCAAAACCTGAACTTGCACCTGAAACAAATAAGTAACAACTGTGGATAGTGCATCCTTTATGTCAACACACAACTGCTTAAATAAATATTTAGAAACTTGGAGTAAAGTTCTGAACTTCAGAGCAACAGATTGTTTTAATATCAAGGTCCGTCGGCAGTGTCATTTCCTTTCAGTCTGTCATTACATCTCAATGCTTAATCAATGTGGTTCTCCATGAGATGTGTGCAGAAAACCTGGTACAGGCACTCATTGATTTTCTACTTTTTTATTCCCCCCAACAACATGGAATATGATGGGGTGGATTTGTGTCTCACTATCTGGCTTCCTTTGGGAAGGCAAATTGAATGTTCAGAGCAGCCTCAACACACAGCAGGAAAATGCTCACTACTTCAGGCAATAAGCAAAGTATTCAAGAATGTCTCCAAATCAGTCATGCCTAGATCCTGGAGTGTGCTCAGGTGCATTCCTAGCTATGCCTAATATTCTCTTCTCTGTTCATTATGGGTTTTAGCAAAAGCTCTTCATATTCTAGGACTCTATCAGTAAGTCTCAAAGTTTGGAGGACACAATTTTTGTGACCTATTAATAAGAATCGTCTTGGTTTTCTTACCTATGATGCTGACAACAAACAAAATCAAGATAAAAAGGAACATTAACTATACATTATGTTGTGTATTCAGTGTTTTCATAGTCCTTCCTGAGATTTCAAAAGAAAAGGAATAGTAGTACAATTATGTGCAGACACATAATAAACTGATTATTTTGAAAATATACAAATTTTTGTACTTTAATAATTTATTATAAGTATGGACATCATTATGCATTCTTCTATTACCATTCAAATTTGCATTTATTTAGTAAACAACAGTTGATATAGACTATGACCAGTCCATTCTTTTTATTACTTAGGAAGATTGGCAAGTTGTTATTTCTTAAATATGAAAATAATCAAGTATAAATATGTCTTACTCTAATGAAACTACAGAAGTTGGTCAAAAATTAATTTAAAATAGCTCAATGATCACCTGAACATTTTGATAATTCTGTTGTAACTATTAAGGGATATTTTCAATTCACATACAAGACTCAATATCTAATAAAATAAAATGGAATGATGCATACAAATACACATATGTACAAATGTGTATTTACATAATAGACTTAATACTTATCATTGATATAATCTCAACACGTTAGTAACATATTTAGGAGAAATATAACAGAATAATTATAAACTATAAAATCAAATCTATGTTATACTGAAGTTTTATATAGCTTGTCAATGAAATAGACTCATCATATAATAACACAATAGAATTTGTCACACAGACTCAGAAGTTTTATGGTATGTCTTTTGAGAGGTGAAGTCTTCGTGAATTTCTTTGGTTTATGTGAGAGTTTCTGAGGTTAAATGAATTTCTTGGTCTTTTACTGTAAAAGACTCCCTGAGTCCCACTCAATCTAAAGAGCTTATTAAGCTGTTCCAAAAATGTGTCTCATGTTGGTAAAGACAAGGCCATTGAACAGAACAAAGCACCTCAAAAATTGGGAGACTGGAAGTACAACCACGGAAACCTTGTGCTTGCTTGAGCTCCCATTCATACACATCTTCATCTCCCTTTCTCTGCCTGCAGCAAAAACTCATCACAGAAAGAATTCTTAATGATTCAGTAAGAGATTTTTAATTTTCATCCTACACTAACTGTAATTGTTTCTTATCCTAAAATCCTTAATAGTGTGTGTGTATGTGCATATGTGTGTGTATGTGTGTGTGTGTGTGCGTGTGTACATGCAGGTGTGTGTGTGTGTGTGTGTGTGTGTGTGTGTGTGTGTGTATACGAGTGTGCTCGTGCATGTGCACGCATGCTCAGGGATGTGAGTGGACAATAGAGATTGACTTTGGATATTTTTCTCAACCACTTGACAGAGTCTTCCAGAGAAACTAGCATTCTCTGCTTTGGCTAAACTGGCTGGATACAAAGCCTCAGGAATCCTCCTGTCTAGGACTCTCCAACCCCAGGATTGCAGGTGTGTTTTAGCACATTCTGAGTTTATTTATCTCTTTACTATACCTATAATTCCTAGGCATACAATATTGCTAGTTACAACGCACCTTACACTTCTCACAGGGTCATAATTATTATACAACAATAAATATATAATGTTATTATTTTACTTTCTACAGTTTGTAGACATTGCCACACATAAAATAAGCAAACAATAGATGTTTATGGTTTTCTTGTTTCTTTTTTTTTCAGGGCCTCATGCTTGCTAGGTAAGCTCTCTACCACTGAGCAAAATCCCCAACCCTAGGTGTTTATGTTTATTATTTACCTTAAATACAAATATTAAGTGTATCAGGTAAATCTATTAGCTCTAGAAAGTGCCTAAGTACTTTACATTTATGTAAATTTCTCTCCAAATTTAAATGGATTCTATGAACCTCACACTACATGCTCCCTGTAATAAAATGCACCATGTTTCCCTTTAGGATCCTGTGATGGATGGCAGTCCTTATTTCTTATATTCACCTCCAAGAATGAGTTGCCAAGGAGATCTTTTTGAAAAATCAAGAGAAATAGTTACTATGCTTATCATTTTAAAAAGTAGATTTTTTTTTCCAAAATAAATGACCTGCCATTGCTACTGGACAAAAATTCCTAAGCTTTGAAAACATGGCATTGCCTCAGCCATTCGATATTTCTGAGAGCTTCCTGTGACATGTGACTCTTTCTTAACCACTTATATCATCATATGAGTTCAGGCACCCACTTTTTCTTTTTGCCTAAATGCAAAGTATGCCTTTCAATCCATATTGTGTATCTTTTGCTTTTGTGAAGGTATTGTCAATGTGAAGAAAGACAGATAAGCTAGACAGTTATTTTTAAAGGAAGACGTGACAGCTTTTTGTTCTTGAATGCCATTTGAATTCATGAGACATTTTCTGATGTGTCTATCAGAGCAGTTTCGCAACACCCAACTCTGTATTTCAGAACAAGCCTGCCTTTCCCATCCCTGGTGACCTCTTGACTTGTCAGACTTCAAGGAAAGGCTGCCCACATTGTCACCTCCTCAGGAACTGCCATTTACAAATCCATGGAAGCATAAGAGAAATCAAGTTGAAAACTGGGCATTGGGGCAGTGAATGGGAAAATAAATAGATAAATTATAAAAAAGATAAAGTTATAGAAACATATTTAATTGCTTCCCACCAGGGATTAAGCATTAATTAGGCAGCTTGTAAAAATTTACTAACATGGAAACATTGCCTGAAAACTTTAGATTACTCACAGTCCAAATCTCTAGGTATTTAAACTTTAGCAATTAGCAAACTGTGTGGATTAAGCAGCTTTTTTAAATTATAGGCTTTCATTTCATTTATATAATATTTGTTTTTCTACTGTTTTCTCCACAATAGTTTTACCAAAAAGAAAGATACAAAGGTAAATATCAGGTGTTATACATCAATAAACTAAAAAATATGTAAAATACTACATATTTTATTAATTATGTTATAAATATAATACACAATAACACTACATAATTCCTTTGTATTAATTCAAAAAACAAAATGATACGAACACTCAACACAAGGGAATGCTCAGTAATTTTACTACTTTTACTTTCTTATCAGTTTGACTTCTCAACTTTTGATAGATTTATTGCTTTTCACTTGTAACAATTTTGCCGTCTTTCTTATTTTGTTTAGATCTAGTTCAAATTCCATAGGCATTAATACATATATTTGGCCAGACTACAAATGCACATATTTGGATATTGTATTTAGAAACTGTTTTGAGTGGGTCTCAGAGCAGAGGGTGGTTTTCCATTATTGTGTATTCTACCTCCATGAAGGATGATCTCATTTTATTTTTTTTCCATCAAAAATAAATTTCACACACACACACACACACACACACACACACACACACACACACAAAGAAAATAAGTTCAAATCTCTAAACAGTCTTTTTTTTATCCTGTCTTACCTCTTAATACAGCTGAGCTGAACTAAGGTTTTCATTCTTGCCTTTTGGGGCACACATTCAAGCTACAGCACCTTGTTTCAGTTGTGTTTTCCATATGAGGATGTATTTTATTTTCAATATCACTCAGTCACTTTTCATATGAGTCTATTACTTTGACTATTCATAATCTACTGAAATTGCTCCAAGTATCTACCTGCTTAATCAACAAATTCATGCTTAAAAATAAAGACATAGCAGTACCAGGCCTTTAACCTCTAAATGACTAATACACAAACACATCAGTGTTTGAAAACATCCAATAAGATTGCAATATTTCTGCATGGAAATATCCTTACATGAATCGATCAATTAAATGATGGAATTTTCCATTCCTTATTCTAGGAAATTGACCACAGAAAGAGTAAATCAGTATGGCTGGAGGCCATGATCTCGGTTTGCATGTCTTCTGGTTTTGAATATATAAATATTTACTCGTAAATACAGTCTGAATGAATCTTTTATTACAAACACATAAATTTTATATTGGGCTGCAATCTCAATTATTTATTTTTCTAGATAAATTTGAAAGATGTAACTTGGTGCCTTAATATCTTAATATAGACAGATTTTCCATACAGTCAAGGAAATTGTCATTTGTCATTTTATGTGCTAATCTTGTCATATGATGGTTCATTGTGCTTATTGACCCTATATAACATAGTCATATCCATGGATCTCCCTGTCTAAACTAGCATTTCATTAAAAGCACTAAAGTGAGCTGCAGGCACATTTGTTGAAAATGACGTTGATCTTTGTTTTAGTTAGCTTTATCACTCCTGTGATGAAACACCATGACCAAAGTAACTTGGGAAGGAAAAGTTTTATTTGGCTTATGCTTTCATATGGCTGTTTACATGGATGAAGTCAGGACAGGAACTCAAGCAAGGCAGGAACTTGGAGACAGGAGTTGATACACAGACCAAGGAAAAGCGTTTCTTGCTGACTTGTTCCTCATGGCTTGCTCAGTCTGCTTTCTTATAGAACCCAGAACCATCAGCCCAAGGATGGCTCATCTACAATGTACTGGGCCCTTCCCTGTAAACCACTAATTAACAAAATGACCCATAGGCTTGCCTGTAGCTAAATCTTAATAAGGCAATAATTTTTTATTATTTTACCTTATTTATTTTATTTTCTTAATCGTTTGCTTTCAGTACGTCCTGATTGCAGTTTCCTCTCCCTCCACTCCCCTTGGTTCCTTTACTCCCTCTTCCCCACATCACTCCTACATTTCTCTTCAGAAAAGAGCAGACCTCCCAGGGATATCAGCCAAACATGCCATAACAAATTACAATAAGACCAGGTGCAAACCCTCAAATTAGGGCTGGGAAGGCAAACCGGTAGGAGGAAAAGGGTCCCCATATCAAGTGGGAGAATCAGAGACACTATTCCCACTGTTACTAGTCTCTCAAAGACACCAAGCTAACAATATAACAGGCAGAGGCAACTATAACAATATAATAGACAGAGGAACTAGCTCAGACCCATTCAGACTCTGTGATTGCAGCTTCAGTCAAAATTAGAGGCATTTTCTTAATTAAGGATCCCTCTTCGCATATGACCTTAGCTTGTGTCAAGCTGACATAAAACAATGCAACAAATTTCTGTTTTAACTTTTCTCATATTAATGAATATAATGAAGACGGACTAATATACATAGTTTTGATTTTAATACACCATGAATATATAATAATATTAATAATACATGACTGAAATCCAGTATTGTAAAAATGTCTTATATCCTATAGGTTTTCAACTTTCCTTTTCTTTTGTGCAAGTAGGTGACAGAGCCTCACTATGTAGAAATGATTGGCTTTGAACTCAGAGAATCTGGCTCTGCCTCTCAAGAGCTCAAATGAAATGTGTGCATCACTACACCAAGTTAGAGTTTCCATTTTACAAGTTACATTAATAAATAATTTTTTGGAGCATTTCTTACTATATCAGCCATATTAAACCTATAAAGCAAATGTTTTGAACCAGTGGTTCACAACCCTTAAAGAGGCTCACCTAAGACCATTGGAAAACAAAGATATTTACATAGCGATCATAAGAGGAGCAAAATTACAGTTACAGAGTAGCAAATAAAATAACTTTTAAAATAACTTTATGATTGGGGGGTCACCACAGCATGAGAAACTGTATCGAAGGGCCACAGCATTAGAAAGGTTGAGAAGCACTGACATGCAGTATTGTTTGAAAATCACAGAATGGCTATAATTAAAAAAAAAAACTTTCATATTTATATATCCATATCGATAACACTGCAAAATAAAGTCTCTACTGAGATGTCTTATTGCAGAATATGGTATGAAGATGTCCTTTGATTAATGAATAGAGCTACCATTGTTAGATCTTGTCACTATTTATGAATCTGCCCCTTCACTTACAAGCCAGATGACACATTTGTTCAATTACAGCTCCCTCATTTCTAATTGTTTCCTGTCACACTGATTGATTGTTGTCAATTTCTTGCAGTCAGCAGCAATGCTTCATTGTTTCATGTCATAAAATTAGTGTATATTTACTGATTTTTCCCCCACCATACACCATACAGTAGCTGCATAGAAATTCTGCTGTTCTGAGCCACCCACCATTTAACTCCTATATGGGATGCAATGCATATAATTTGAACTTCAGGGAACATGCCCTTCTCTAAGTGAGAAACAATCATTCCTTCTCCAAAGCTGGGTTCACTGAACAGCAAGCACACTTTCAGTTAAGTTGAGTGCATATACCCAGAAAGAATAGATGCACCTTGGCTCTTTTTTGATTTTGCTTTTCTACTTGAGCATTTTGGAAAGATTCTGAATCAGTAGTGTCTTTTCACATCTGTGTGGTGATGGCCTAAAGTACAGCAATTGTTTGTTTATGCATGTTCATATGAAATTGATTTGTGGGTATGCTTATTTTGAATGCTTAAGACTGAAATTTGGGGCTGGAATGGTGGCACACGCCTTTAATCCCAGCACTCCAGAGGCAGATAAAGGTGGATCTCTGAATTACAGGCCAGTCTGGTCTATAAAATAATTTCCAGGACACCTAGGGGCATTACACAAAGAATCCCGACTGAAATAACCAAAAGGCAAAAAACAAACAAACAAGCAAACAAAAACGAAAACAAAAGACTTGAATTTTGATGGTTGTTATATAACTGTTTACCTACCATCTCAAATCACATGCAGAAATTCACAGCCAAGCACTGGGCTGAACTCCGGGAATCCTGTCGAAGAGATAGAGGAAAGATTGCACGAGCCAGGGGTGGGAGTGGGTGGGGGAGGGTTGGATGGGGTGTCAAGGTCATCACAAGAAAAGCCACAAAAGAGTTCACAGACACCGGACAGAGAGCTACAGAGCCTTCATGGGACCAATCTTGGACCTTTACATGAGTGTAAATGTTGTGTAGCTTGGTCTATTTGTGGGACTCCTAGCGGTGGGAGTGAGATCTGTCTCTAATGCTTTGGCAGGCTTTTGGCAAATTATTCCTCATACTGGATTGCCTAACACACCTTAATTCGAGGGGCAGGGGTTTAGTCCTACCTCAACTTGATATGTCATTCTTTGTTGGCACCCATGGGAGGTCTGCTCGCTTCTGAACAGAAACAGAGGAGTGAATGGGGGTGGGTAGGCAGAGGGGAAGTGGAGGGAGGGAATGGGAGGAGAGGAGGGAGGCGAAACTGTGGTTGGGATGTAAAATAAATGAATAAATTTAATAAACAAATACCCACCATCTCTTTTATTGTCCTTCTATATATCCTGGCTTCATCTATGAAATATGACCATGCTTTTTAGAATTAATTGAGATTCTAAAATTTTAAAGGCTCAAATTATTTTGTCTCTACATTGGAAGTTGAATCAAGTTTGTAGTTTACTGCCCATCACAAGGTAAATATTATAAGTTAATATGAATATTTGGATAATTCACATTTAACATTGAAAGTTTAGTACAGGTAAAATAGTTAATGGAAAGTATTCCAAAGCTGATTTGGAAATTTTTATAATTACCTCCAAAGTAAGTTACAGATCTTGTGAGATAAAGTATATATCACCATTCATTAAAAGGGAAATGATGCAATAATTAAAACTATATACTGTCTCTGGTAAGCCTTGGAGTAGGCTGCTTACCCACATATGCATCCAATTCTGGTAGAAAGTGGCCTATTAATTTCAAAGGAAGAAAATTAAAACTTCAAAAGAACAATAACATCTAGTGTTCTTGGGCCTATGAAATGCAACTCTCAAGTAGGGAATTTTACATTTTCTTACCCTGAGGAAGTTTTTATATAAAATAAAAATACAAAGTGTAAAAAAACTAAATGTGTGACTATTTTACCAGGGAGCATATCTTGTCAGGTCAGTTGTTAGTGTAGATCATAATGTTCACAGTTAGGTAAGACTAGTGATTGCTTGTCTCGCCAATGTTGTAGAAATAACCAAGCACTTTCTGACTGGATATAAAGTCATTCTACCAGATGAAAGATATACCTGACAAGGCTAAAGAGGCTGAGAACCTGTGGCTAGAAAGTTCATAAATCCCAGCAGAGAACCCAAGTACCATCACTCTTCTAAATCCAAACAGTAGAAAAAATGACTCCTAATTACTTATTACTACAACTGTAGATCAGAACATCACTCAACCCTCATCAGAAAAGCTTCTTTTTGCAATAAACAGAAATCAGCAGAGACCCACAACTGGTCTTGCAAGTAATAAGAAACTGGAGTGCTCAGCCATGTGGGATGTACCTATTATACATCATGTCTCAGAGATCTTTGAGGAAGGAGGGGGTAGAAAGGTTGCAAAGACGGATATGGTAATCAACTCCAAGGGAACACTATTTGCTGGATACATTAGGACAATTAGAAACAGGAACATTTACTGGCTGTAACCATATGCTCAAGACACATCCTCAAACCAGGCAAAATCCCAGCATGTAAAAAAGGGATGGAGAAGGGAAATGATGGCTATGAATTCCGACAGACAAGTAGCTTAGGAGGTAGCTATTAGCATTTCATATTTGCTAGGAGGGGGAGGATTTTTTTCTTTTTTTTAATGATGGGTCAATAGCCCTCTCTGCCATATC
This sequence comes from Peromyscus maniculatus bairdii, assembly GCF_049852395.1. Taxonomy (NCBI): domain Eukaryota; kingdom Metazoa; phylum Chordata; class Mammalia; order Rodentia; family Cricetidae; genus Peromyscus; species Peromyscus maniculatus. Next base: position 29,450,796 of record NC_134857.1, on the reverse strand, counting down.
CAAGAGAAAAACAAATTGGACTTGGTAGAAAGAAGGAAAGAAAGAAAGAAAGAAAGAAAGAAAGAAAGAAAGAAAGAAAGAAAGAAAGAAAGAAAGAAAGAAAGAAAGAAAAGAGACAGAAAGAAGGAAGGAAAAGAAAAGGAAGAAAGGAAGAGAGAAGAGAACTGAAAGTTGAACAGGTACATTTTTAGGATGATCTAGGAGAGGATAAGCAGATATGGGCGTGGGGGTGAATCTGGGAAGATTTGTCAGAAACTTAACATGATATATTCTATTAAATTTGTAAAGGTTTAATGTAGATACAATTTTAAACCTATTATAATTTGTATATATTAAAAACAAAAAACAAGATGCAGATACAAAACTATACTCTTAAATAGTCTGACATTCGGGACAAGGAATTTTTTGTTAATGACTGGCATTAGAGATGGGAAGATTCATGGCAGAGGGAGAGTTCCTAGTAAACATTTAGATATGTTGAAATGTCGAAATAGTGAGTTTCCTTTCACTTTATTTTTCCTCTTACTTAAGTGGGGCTTCTAAATAACAAATACATTTCTAGGGAGTAAATCTAGTTGCTAACTTGTTTATATCCTAAGAGAAAATATAATTATCTGTGGAATAGCAGCACTGAGAACTGGTATCAAATTGGTCATTGTTTTTATTAAGGTATAATTTGGATGGGAGTATTTTTGGTTATTTTTTGTTTTTCAAGATAGGATTCCACTCTATAGACTAAGCAAGCCTCGAACTCAGAGATATACCTACCTATGCCTCCCAAGTGCTGGAATTAAAAACGTGCTACTACTGCCCAGGGAACATTTTTATAAAGGTTCCCTGGTGCTTTTTAGATATGTATTGTCATACTGTTTTGTTGTCATCTTGATTGATCAGAAATAGAAATTGACAGTTAGGTAGATGATAGACAGGTAGATAGATAGATAGATAGATAGATAGATAGATAGATAGATAGATAGATAGACAGATAGATATGAATGAGATAGATAGTAGATGATAACAGAGATAAATGAATATATGATAGATGACAGATACATGATAGAGAGATAGATGATAGATAGGTTATAGATGAAAGATACAAGATACATAGATGATACAAAGAGAGAATGATAGACTGATAGAAGAGAGATAGGTAGATGATAGAAAGCTGTATAATGCTTAAATATATGATTGATGACAGATTACAATTAGATGATGGATAGATAGATTTTTGATAGATGACAGGTAGATATATAGATGATAGATAAGAAGTAGTTATATGATTGATATCTCTTGTCATATAATTTGATTTATTGAAACAGTAATATTAAATCCATTAAATATTTGAGAATTACAGAAAAAAATTGATATTAGATATCAATAAAGCTTACTTTAGCATGGCAGAGGTCAGGGGATTTGTGTTTGAAATAGGTTAAGAACTTTGCCTAGGAGTCCTTTTAGTTTTGTTTTGCAGTTTCTTAAAATGGAGCATTAAATTTGGAAAATGCATTTTAATGACATAACATTACAGTAGCTTTTTGTAAATATGAAGGTTATCAGATGATTTAGAAAAGCAAGAATAACAAAGAAAATTAAATAAATAGAAAATAAAAAAGACCCTCCAGGTTTCAGAATTGTTTTAATTAGCAGGTCAGGATATTTATAAATTAGCAAGCTGAGAAACAATCAGGAAGCAATAATGATAACTAAAGATTATAAAACCTCATTAATAATGTTTTTTAACTATTACAGAATTTGACTTTGTTAATGTCTAGTAAAATAAGTGAAGGGTAATAAATTTTTTTAAAAAACAAACAAAAATGAGTTGTTAAGCAAAGAAAGAACACATCAATAGCATCATGTTTTCATATACTGCGATCAAGCTAGAAAATTACTGGGTATTAGATAATTTCATTTATGGCATCTCATTGTATTTACAGTATTCTAATTACCTTAAATTTCCACAATTTTGAGAAACAGAACATTATTCCCTTTTCTTTTGGAGTACACATTATTGGAAACAGCTACTGAGTATACGCAGTTGGACATGGGAAGCATTAAAAGGAGATACTTCTTTCTGAATGAAAGAATCCTCAGTTGTCCTAAAGAAAACAAGTAGATGGAATCACATAAAAAATGACCTCCTTTTTGAAATGGTGGGAATTAACTTCAAGGGTTAATTTTAAAACTCTGAAAGAAAAACAAGAGACCTTTCTCTTTATGTGAATTAATGCATTATCTACCCAGTTTAGATATTTACCACATCTCACCATCCATCCCAGGGCATGCTCAGCCCTCAAACTACAGCTCAGAGGGGAAATCAAAGTGTCCCCAGATAGAATGTTGGTGAGAAGGAGAGTGTGCTAAGAATTCTAACACAGTCACTAGGGAAAATTCAGTGTCAGAAAGAATTGGGGCTTTGTAGTTAGAAACTGTGAGGAAGAGAATATAAGCCACAAATACATTAAAAAAAAACAACAAACATCCAAATAAAATAAAAGTATATCACACTTCCATTATTCATAGATCCAAACTGAACAATAAAATTATTTATATTAGAATAAGAAATAAATATGAGCACAAAACTCAAGTTTTCTAAGAAATGTAAGAAACTGTGATATATTTTAATAAGAAAACATTCTTCAAAAGCAGAAAGAAAAAGAATACACATTTATTTGCTAATTTATTTAAAGAGACTAAGTTGTTGCATACATGAAAAGTGAAAAGAATGATCTCAGATATCTTCAACAAACAATTAAACAAGCAAGCAAGCAAACAAACAAACAAAAAACAAAAAATGCAGAAAAATAAACAAAAGGTATTATTGCAATGTCGTGAAGTCTTGCAATGTCAGCAAAGAGGGCTATCAGGAAGGGAACTGACAGACAACCAATCCAATCCAACAAAAACAAACACCATCACTAGAACAGCTCTGAGGTCTTCATCCGCTATTAAGAAGTCATCTTTTAGATTAGGATATCTACTCAGAGAGATGAATTTAAATAGTGTCTTCTGATGGCTGTTCTTGGTTGTCAACTTGTTTGACTACATCTGGGATAAACTAAAACCCAAATGGCTGGGCATGCATTTGAGTATTTTTTTTTCTACCCTTAATTCAGTCATTTGAAGTGGGAAGACCCACTCCTAAATCTGATCATGTAGATGGGAAGATACACCTTTAATCTCCATCTTTTGAGATTGGAAGATCCAACTTATTTTGGGCCAAACTTTATGTCAGCAGCCTATATAATGAACATGGGAAAAAGGAAGATTTCTCTTTCTTCACTGCTGTTATTCTAGATGGCAAGTAAATTTCCTCACCGGCATTAGCCTACTTCTTCGGGCTTCCAGTATATACTGAAGATCAGCTGAGACACACAGCCTAGAGGATTGAACAGCTAGTGGACCCTTGGACCTTCCATTGTGTTGGTAGACAGTCACTGCAGAATTAGCTTTACACAGCCTGTATGTATGTGTGTGTGTGTGTGTGTGTGTGTGTGTGTATAATGTATCATAGAATATATGCATATTATATATGTTCTGCTCCTCCAGAGAACCCTAATACATGCAACTTTTAAAGGAATAACCATTTAAAAAAGTGCTAAGTTTCAAAACTAGATTTGAATTGATTCTGTTATTTTATTTGTGTTCGTAATTTGGGTCACAGATTTGGTCTATTTAATTTTCATGTGTTAGTGCTATTTACAAATTTTGAAGTCTTTGACAGTTTTCTCATAACAATATTTGAGTATTTTTGTTTAATTTGTGTAAATTGTGCTAGCAATTTACATAATAAATTAGTATGAATTTAATCTGGTGATGGAGATGTTTTTATTTCTCAATTTTATTATTAAGAACTTAGAAAATTAAGAAAAAAATTTCAAAATTTTCTGAGAGATGATTATAATGAAGTCCCTTGAGATGAAGTACTTTGAATCCTACTTTATTGGTAAGGTTTAAAGGCATTTGAGAACATGAACTAAGTGTAAAATATTGGTGCACACATCTGATGAACATTTGGCCACAAATGATCAATGTAAGCTAAGAAATGATGACTGTTTGAGAAAGTTCTGGAAAAGCAATTTTTGTAGCTGAGAACAGAAAGCTGAGCGCGGCTGCCTGTAAGAAGCTGGAGCTAAAGGGCTTGGGAGGTAGTGTAGTGTTAATGTTCTTGCTTCATAAATATGAGGTTCTGAGTTCAGCTACCAGCCCAGAGAGAGACCCTGTTACAAAAATCAAGGGGTACCACAACTGAGCAACAACCAATGGTTGATTTGTCATCAGTGTGCAAATTCATGATCTTATTTTTTATTGTTATTACATTCATTCATATATGTGTGTGCGCATATACATATAAACTGTTCAGACTGCATAACATGATTTACATGTACGATTTTAGACATATTGGTTGATCATAATCACACCACTCACTAAATTCTTTCCAGATCCACCTCCCCATCAGTAAACACCTGTTTGAGTGTTCTCTTTTTAGAACCCATCAAGTGTTTTTAATAGCTTCTCTAAACCACTGAGCTATCTGTTCATCTCACAGTAACATTTATTTTCTTAATTTGCTTAAAATAATTTTACACATGAAAAACGCACTTACATCATTTCTACCCCCCTTTCGCTCCTACTTCTCATGCTCTGCACTACTTCATATTATTGACCTCTTCTTTTGATTGTTATTGTTTCTGCAGATTCTTTTTCAGCTACATAAAATGATTTTTAATTGCTTAATTTTCTCTACTAACTACAGCATTCACATATAGCCTATTAAACTATGTCACAATTTGTATGAAAATATTCCTACATTTTAGATAAAAATCCTATATTGAGTAAGCTTTATTTTCTTTTTTCTAGAGAAAAGAGAAATTAATTTTAAAGAAAAATATAGAAGCATATGATTGTTATCAATGATGGACTGTGATCTGGAAGTATAAGACAAATAAAACCATTTCTACCTATTTCGCTTTTGGCCATGGTGTTTGTCAGAGCAGTATAAACAAACTAGAGTAATACTTTATAATATAAGGGGCTATACTATACAGGAAGAAATATCCATATTCTTTCTGATTTCATCGAAGATCTTCCTTGCTTCCTTCTTCCCTTCCTCCCTCCCATTCCCTCTGCCTCCTCCTCCTCTTCCTTTTCTTCCTCCTGTCCATGACTCTGTGTTTGTGTCTGTGGCTGTCTCTGTTCATTCTTTGTGTTTTTTTCAACATATCTCATTAGTGTCTGTATGTCACCATCTTCTATCTATCTTGAATTTTGCAACTGTGACTTTATCTATTAACCTAAATTTGTTTGTGCTTGTCATGTAAATCCTGGTGGCAAATTAATGATAATCAAAACAGTTAAACATCTGAGTTACATGACAGGCAGCTTCCTTGCTGAGGTGAAATAAGTTCTCCCAACATCAGTGTTTCAATTTCCAGGTTATAAATAAGTTTCTTCTTCGGTGGTCTCTGGATTTTAATTCTTATCTGATTTCGGCACATTTTCTTGGTGGTTTTTCTTTCAAAAATGCTCTCCAAGAATAATGACTCTCATGTTACTACATATAGGAAGTTAATGTTAGGCTTAATGGAATGCAATGTGTTAGACAAGCTTTGTTCTGATATGAATTATAGTATCATAGACTATCAAATTCAGTGCTAATGAACAAAGAGCCAAAATTAAATAGGGTGTCTCTAAAGAGTAGCATGCATAAAATATGACCACAGGCATAACCCTCTATTTTTGCTAATAGGAACCTTATGTATAAACTCACTAATTTCACACAGTAATATTGTCATTGCATTATTACCTAGTGTGAATAGTATGTACTGAATATATTTTGGAAATGGAAATGATTAATATATATGTATAATAAGATGAATAAATACTTGGGAAATTATGACAAAGGGTTGATGTGTATACATTTATGTATATATTTATGTGTGTGTGTGTACGTACATCTATTTATACTAACATACATATATGTATGTCTATATGTATATGTATATATGACACATTTATGTGTGTATGTACGTATAAATATACACATATAAGCCCTTGACACTCAAACCCTTTAACAAAATCATCAACTAACAGTGGAAGAATATAATTATTAAATTATATATTAAATTATCCACTTATTAATATGGATAGAACATATACATTTAAAAGACCATGAACAATTTAATATAAATTTGTTTTTTTTAATTTTGCATTTTTTTCTTTTATAATTTAATTTTATTTTACATATCAGCCACAGATTCCCCTGTCCTCCCTCCTCCTGCCCACCCCAGCCCACATAAATTTGTATCCCAAAGAAGAAGATTAGAGGACTCTGGGAAAATATGTCACCAAGAGGCATTGATGTAGAATTTTATTTTAACAATAAGAAAAATGGACTTATGTTTTTTTTTTTTTTCAAATTTAAAACATCTCTGGTGATTCAAATGGAAGTAGTGTATTTGGAAGTACAAAAGACCCCACTAACCTAAGCATTCCTGAACAGCAGGAGTCAATCTAGGATCTCATAATACATGATTTAAAAATGCACTAGGGAGGTGTGTATGTCACAAAACAGCATGAAGTTGCTATGAAAACAGACATGCAGAAAATAGAACTGAGTAGTGGACCCAGAAATGAGGAAGCCCATGCAGCTCTAGTTATTTGAATATTGAAAGGAGTACTAAAACCCTTTTTTAGTGAAACAATGCCTATTTAACATATGCTAGTAAAGGAAAATGTCTATATGTAAAACATCAAACAATATCTCTATCCTTAATGCTGTAAGAAGCCAACTGAAAATATTTCAAACAGAGCACCTGAAATTATGAAAGTGCAAAATAAGCAGGCTCTTAGGTCCTAGAAATAACATTGTAAGTGGGACTCAAAAAACAATAGGAAGCAAAATAAAAAATTAACATGTGGGGTTATAACAAACTATGAAGCTCTGTAGATGCTCCTAAAAAATATACAAATGTCTCAAGATCCTGATATCTTATTCATGAGTTTGTATCTACAAGACAGTCAGAAACATTTGAGATAGACTTGCGTGCCCATTTTTATTATGATCTTATAACACACATACACAGAGACAGACAGACAGAATGTAATTCCATGTTTCCTTTATTCTATTGGCATTCCACTATTATAAGAATGAAATTCTGAGCCAGGTGGTGGTGGTGCATGCCTTTAATCCCAGCACTCAGGAGGCAGAGCCAGGTGGATCTCTATAAGTTTGAGGACAGCCTGGTCTACAGAGTGAGATCCAGGACAGGCACCAAAACTATACAGAAAAACTCTGTTTAAAAAAAAAAAACAAGAACAAACAAACAGAAGAATGAAATTCTGGGTTGTTTGGAGTTTCTCATAGGACTCCTTTGGCCAACAATTCTGTGAGATGTAACTCAATCCTGGTACTGGAAGTTTCATTTGGTGACAAAAGATAGCCAGTTTGGAATTTGTCTCCACCATTATTTGGCAATTTTATTTACAATGCCTTCATACATGTATATATTTTAAAAAGCTTCTACTATATTAGGTTTACATATTACTCCTCTAATGGCCCTTAATTTTACCTCACTCTCCCCATAATGCCACCCTTGTACCCCCTTTTCTTCTCTTCCCCTCTCTACTTGATCATCCCATTCCAATCATTCCTCATCATGTAAAACTATGTATTTTATTTCCCTTGCCTAGGGAATCTAACCGACACCACCAACCCAAGTGCCTTACTCTATACCTTACTCTGGGGCCCTACAATTTATAGCTTGGTTATAAGTGACTTAAGAGCAAACATAACATATTCGTCTCTATAGTTCTCAGATTCCTCACTCACGGTGGTTATTTTATAGTTCTGTCTGTTTAAGTGCAAATTATCAATCTGTTTCCAAAATGGCAGGTTACTCTTCACAGGTTGACAGCAAGGTCCCAATGCTGAAGTTAACACCTATACAACTCACTGAACATAGAGAAGCTGAGCTGTCTAGAGCCATTACACCTATGTGCTAGAGTGTTTAATTAAAGAAAGCTCTATGTACACTACCAAAGAAGAAACAGAAACACCAGCCAAGCCACAAAACCTGTGATCTACAACGTTGTTCTGCCTTTAAATTATGCTAGTGCAATGGTAGAACAAAGTTCGTGGAATTAAACAATCAATATACGATTTGACTAAAGGTCTGCTCCATGAGATAGAAGCTGTATCCAACACTGCTTGGGTGACCAAGATCCTGAGCTCAGAAAGCCTCGGGACCTAGGGTAAAACCAAATACTACTGTTCTAAAAATATAACAAAACATATCACTAAAATGATTCCTAATGATACTCGGCTATACCCATAGATCAATGAATTTTTTCAGCCATCATCAAACAAGCTTCTTCCTGCAGCACATGAGAAGAAACACAGAGGCCAACAGTCAGACATTACATAGAGTGTGAGACCATGGAACACTCAGCCCTAAATGGAATGGAATGCCTCCATTAATTCCTTCAGGATTCAGGGAAATCTATAGAAGAGGAGACAGACCAAATGTCCTCTGTGGATATAATATGGCTTCCAATTTAGTATTTGCGGGATTCCTGAGTGTGGGAATGAAACATGCCTTTTCTTGGGCACTTTCCTTATGTTTGTGTGTTTTCTCTGATTCTGCTGTGTTAATATTTTTTAACTTATGATAATTTATTTTTATTATTACCCCTTAGCAACCTGTTTGTTTTCTCATGGGACAGAGAAAGATCTGGATAGTAGAGGAAATTGGCGGAACTGGGGAAATCGTAATCAGAATATACTACGTGAGAAAAATATCTATTGTCAATATAAGGATTCAAGTCCAGTCTGGTCTACAGAGTGAGTTCCACGACAGCCAGGACTACACAGAGAAATCCTGTCTCAAAATAAAAAACAATATAATATAAAAATATGAGGAAAAAATAAATATTACCTCTAAGAATGCCAAGGTTTTAATCTAACAAAAATACAAAGAATGAAATCCTGACATTTGCAGCAATATGGATAGAACTGGAGTATTCTGTGGGACCCATAAGCCAGAGCTAGAAAGCCAAGTGCTACACACTCTTTCACATCTCTAGAACAAATTAAAATAAGCTGAAATTAATAAAGAGTTTAGTAAGATTGGAGGGCGCATGGATGGGCAATTTCGGTTGCTTCTTGATATATGTACAGAATCATAGTGATGTCTGTATGTATTTTGTTATGATGTGAGAGTAACATGAGCCGCAGGCCAGGTGCATTGGTCAGAGGACAACTTTGTGGAGTTGAGTCTTTCCTTCCACTTTTACATAGGCTCCCAGGGTACATCTCTGGTCGTGGGTGCTTATGAAACAAGAACTTTACCATGCTGATCCATCCTCCTGGCTATTCCTCCTTTCAAGTTGGTTTAGCTCTTGCATATGACTAGTAGGTTATTCCATAGGCAGCTATTAGAACTATCAAGCAATTGCTTCAAATGATAAAAAAGACAGCACACAGTGAGGGAGTACAGTGTCCCCTGTGCATGGTGATTATTTCATTTAGACATAATTACCATAGTTCTGAGGCCTTCAAACTATTTTTGGAAAAGAAGCATTGCAAAACAAGAAACTATTGTCCCTTTATTTTGAGACCTAAACAATTTACTTGATCAAATGTCTTTATCCTTTCTGGCCTCTTCTCATTTAAGTTGATGGATCATCTTATAAAACACAAGAGACAACACTATTCTTTTAAAAGCAGATGGCCATTGTCTATTACTAATTGAGAATGTGCCAGTCCAGTGAAGCAAACTAGGGAGGATTCTCTTCAAATACACACTGGAATTTCAGGAGACACGGCACAAAGAGATCCTCAGTGAATTTCGTCTCCTGCAAAGCAAGCCTGGCTGCTGATAACACAATTTCAAAGTACCAATATTAAGAAATAGCTGGGGTTTTTTTAACATTTTTTAAAAACCATTGGTCAAAAAGATTAAAACTTTTTAAATTTTTAAATCCAGAAATCTGTATATTGTCTAAGAGTACTGAGATATCTAGCTATGAACTTCCACTCCCATAAACATATGAGTCAGAAAATTACACTTCAAATCAATTAGCTTTGGTTTAATGTAATCAAGAAGGCAGTTTATGCAGCCATGTGAATGGAGGCTTTAATCCACACACAGATGAAAGCAAGAAAAATTAAAGATACCATCATTGTTGAACTATTTTTTTGTCTTTCTAAGGCAAGCAGGAGCAACAGTCTTGACAGAATTGTGCAAGGTCTGATGGTGTAACCTAAGTACAAGTAACAGCCAGACTGTCACTACTCATGGGTGTTAGCACAAATACCACATTTTTGGGTCAGAGACAAAAGACTTGATTTATGAACAATGAAAGAGTATTGTTGCTGTTAACATTTCCCTTGGGCCTTCTTAGACAGTGATAAAGCACAGGTTGTTCTCCACAAATACCTATTGTGTGACAGGTTATTGTATCAGTACAAGGTGTTTGATACAGGAAAAGGGAACATGAATTTATTCTATTCCTAATTGTAGCTCACACTAACCACTGAATTAAGAAATGTATTCCTTGTATGTCCAGCTAAAATACATGGAAATTGTCAGACCCAATCCTCTTTGTAATCCTCTGGCCCATGAAAATTGGAATGTGTGGATTTCAGGTGCCCACATTGTCATTTTTAACATACTCATATTTTCTTTCAATTAGATCACAAAGAGATGAGGAGGAAACCCATTGCTGTTTGTGACCTTACCATTTATGAGTCCTGACATCAACCTCATGTTTCTTCATGCTTATTTCTTGCTGTGTAATGAATCACTCCAAATTAGGAGGCTTAGAACAATAATGGTTTTTTTTTAACTCCCATGATTTCTGTGGTGAGAAAATAAAAATGGCTTATATAATCACTATATGGGTACTTCTGTTGTGGGTCTCATACATGGGCACAGTCACATGGCTATTACACCTCACAGGAGAACTTCCAGAATCCAGGCATCAGGACTCTTCTATATGGTTCCTCCTCATGATGAAGTTCATGGACCTAGCTAGATTCAGTACATAAAAAATGAATGCCCAGAAAGAAAGATAGGAATAATTTTTCTCTAGAAGCTAGCTTTGTAAATGCCTTCCTACTCAGCACAGCTTAGCCCGATATCAGAGAGAGAATACAGGATACTCCATTATGGAAATCTTCTCAAGGCCATCTTGTGAAGCTGGAATATGGAATAAAATAAATTGTAGTGGCTTATTTTTGGAAATATAACAGTCACATTGTTTTATATACAAGGGTTGAAATAATAGGTGATGGAATGAAATAAATGAAAGACAGAAAGGGGCAAGAAGAAAAAGAAAAACTGTAACAACATAAATTTTAAATACTGGCACATTAAAGCTTTTACCTTTCAGCAAGATGATACACATGCAGATCTCTCACTGAGAATGTATAGATCTAATTTGTTTGTCCATGCTATAACTACAGTTGTTAGACATCTTTGCATGAAATCAAATGATGAACAGAAGACAAAGATATTTATAGAATATTAAAGTCATTTCCCAACTTAAATGATAGGTTATAAATCTTTCAATTTGGAAACAAATTTATTCATCTTAATACCTTTATACTTTTCCTCTTGGTGCCTTATCATGTCTCAATTTTTAGGAATGAATGATGCTGAGTAACAATGTGAATAAGACAAAAAATTATGTTTTATAATAAGCATAGATATAAATAACCAATTAAGTAGGAACATACCATCATCAATTTTAGTTGGTTTATAGGTTCAGTATTTTATCCCACACTTGAGATGATTTTTAATGATTCCATTTATCTTTAGTTCTCAACAAAGTGCTTGTTGGATTTTCTAATATATTTTTTAGTACTTGGAAATCATCCAAGAGCTATAAAGCAGATAATGTGTCTCATGGCATCATTGGCCAGTAAGATTTTCATCATTTTTCTTTTGACCTTTGCATTATTTCTTGAAGTCTCCCTGGCTGTAGGATGATGGGCAATTTGCTTACATGCAATGTGACTATCTCATTTGGCCCTGTACTTACAATCTTCTTGGAATTGTACCAGTAACATCCTCAGACCTGTGACAGATTTGCTGATGAGGGAGGTCATGCCTCATGGACATGATACTTCTACTGTGAGGTCTTTCACCCAGGTTTTCCCATCAGTTAATTCTTCTGTTTCATTATTAAATGTGCAACAACAATATGAAGCTAGTCCTGTTAGGCTAAAATTATCCAATTATCAATTAAAAATACTCAGTTTTTTTAGGCAAGCACTTAAAGTCAATTAATCCATTAACAGTTAGCACAATTTCTTTGGCAAAATTGCCATCAAAAATATTATTCTCTTACAGCAATAACTTTCACTTAATTATATAAAAATACTAATTTTCTCTTTCTTTTTCTAAAAAGGTTCAAATATTCTATACTTGCTCTTATTTTTCATATTCTTCCCTTCATGCCCTCCTAACTTATTCAGAGACAAACTTGTTGCAAGCACACACAATACATTAGTTTCACTTACATGGCATAGAGCATGCCCTCTTCCTCTGAAACATACAAGAGAGACTTGCAACTATGCCACATGAGCCTGTCCATGATGCTAATAATACTTCAAGTAAATCTCTTACCCAAAAGAACAATCTGCCTCATTGTACCCCTTGAGCCCAAACCAAAATTCTTTCATGTTATCTCTTCCCATGATCCCAATAACTTTATTTCCTCCTTAAAGGATGACATTGCTTTCTTAATATCAAGTTATATTCTGCAATCCATAGAATGCTGTCTACCCTCTATTTCCTTCTCCCTTCCCTGTTCTTTCTAATTTTCCCCTTCCTCTTTCTTCTTCTCTCTTTTTTTATATCTCTCTATTCAAAAACCCTGCACTAACTTATATGGTAAACAATAAGCAGAATCAGGATAGAGACCAAGCTTGCCTCACCTCCAACTGATAGTTAGACTCTTCCCTATCCATTGTGAGTGTTCTGTAAGCAATGAATGAACCTTACAAACTTTTAGGTTACTTGTTAATTTCTTTCTTAGTTTATATCAATCCTTTGAAAACATATTTTCTGAGAAAGAAGAGAACACAAGCAAAACTTAAAGGAGTACGGAGATTTCCTTAATGGAAGTAAAGGAGCAGCAGCCATAAGAAACGATTAAAATTAAAGAGGGGTTAAACAGCAGGAAAGATGGCTCAGTGGTTAAAAGTACTTGCTTCTTTTGCAGAGGAATGAAGTTCTCTCCCAAGCACCTCCACAACTCACAGCTACTCATAATTTTATTTCCAGGGAACCAAGCACCTCTTCTGACCACCTTGGGCTCCTTCAGACACATGCTGCAGTACAGATATATACACTCAGGCACACACATACACATAAAATAAAATAAATGTATTTTAAAAGGAGGATTAACATCTTCTACAAGCTGTGGCCCATTCCCTATGGGAAGGGAAAGATCTATCATTAGAGTGATCAAAAGGACTTTTCACTTCCAAATTCATTATTAATCACTTTCTAAAAGTTTATTAAATAAAAATGCCTCACTGTTTTCATTACCAAAGGATAGATATTATTAGTGCTATAAGTAGAAAATGGGGTAATTTATTTGAATAGATATAACTTTAAGCTAATGATTAAACAAAATATGTGTATGATTTACAATGTTGCAAAGTATTTGGTATATTGTATCTAATTTAAAGCTGTATGGTAGAAAAAGAATGTACAAGGAAGAGTTTTTGAAACTCAGGAATTTTTATCCTTCCTTTCATCATGTTCCTTGCTAAGTTCAGCTATTCGTCCTAATTTTTTTATATATTTTATTTTTACTAAGTTGGTTTATTTGTGTCCAGGGAGGGTGGGTATGTGCATAGGTCAGGGGACAACTTTCAGGAGTCTTTTCTCTCCTTATGCCATATAGTTCTTGTGGGTAAAACTCATGATATCAGGCCTTAAAAACCAGCATCTTTACTCACTCACCAGTGCCAATAGCCATCCTACTTCGAAGGGAAGCTTCCGATAGTTTCGATTCCTCTCCACCAGTTGTGTTTTTTTTTTTTAATCCACTCCACACCCGCCAAAGTGCTTCCAGAATGTTCTTCTACGATTGAAAATTTGTCATAACACCCAGCTTTAAATCTTTCAGTGACTTACTCTCATAAGCAGGGAAAGGTTGAGTATAATTTGTTGCCTGTCTTATTTATATTCCTTTTCCCATTATGCCTCTCTCCTCTCACTACACCTTTGATTATTTATAGATGTTTGAAAATGACCTTCTCCCTTACTCCTCTGGGCCTCTAGGCAAGATTTTGGCTCTCTAGCATGACTTTCTCCTACATTTTACACTTGGTTAAATACTACTTGTTTTCAAATATGCAATTCATGTGTCTTCAAGTCCTGAATATTTTGGAGTTCCCTGTACACAATGGTTTCACTCTCTTTTATTTAAAAAAAAAGTAGCTATTATATCCTTTATAGACACCCCTTTAGTTCTAAATACAAGCTGCATTGCTATTGCAAAGGTACTTTCAGAAGTATATACATTTCTGTCATTTGTAGATACCGAGGATTGACATCTGCATGCAGCATCCCATGCCCATTGCAGGTACTAGGTTGGGTAAGCTGTTTATAAAACAGTCTCTCTGGGTTGAAAATTGTAGATATTCCCTTGATTTATTTCTATTTTGCAGGAATAAAATATCCCATAAGATATAAATAAATGGGTTTTGTAGTGTTATTCTTTGATTTCTTAGCTATGTTTTGTCATCTGCCCTACCTGTTCTTACTTAGTGCTTGCTAAACAGCTGCCCTTCAACCATGGAGTTGAGAGACAACATTATTGTATATTATTTGATATTCTTTATTATAATTACTTTTGTGTCTATGTTTGTGTGTGTGTGTGTGCTGAGGTGTGTGTGTGTGTGTGTGTGTGTGTGTGTGTGTGTGTGTGTGTGTGTATTTGTGTAGGCCAGAGGACAACTTTTGGGAAATTTCATACAAGTTTTGATCATATTCAGCCTCTTCCTGAGCCATTTCCAGGTCTATCTTCTCTTCTTTATGCACCCAAATTTGTATCTCATTTTCACCCATCATGACCAGTTGGTACAGCCTATATGTTGATGGATGTCTGGACTCCCACTGGAATGTGGTAGACCCAGCAGTGAAAATATTCTCAGAGAAAGCTAGTTCCCTCTCCTAGCAGCTATCAATTGCCTGTGTCTCCTTAGTTAAGAGTGAACTTCATGTCCACTTTACCTCTTCATGAAGGAATTTTATGTGGTTTGAGGTTACATTGAGCTTGTTGGTGCCTGATTTTATAACCTCTGTGAGTTCATGTGTTCAGTTGATTTACTTTCCCCAGGAGATACTAATTCCTTGCAGTTATCCACAACCCCTCTCACTCATATTCATGCCACCCTTCATCTGCAATGATCCCAGATCATTGGAATGGGAATGTGCCACATAGATGTTGCATTTCAGGCTGAGTATTCTTATGAGTCAAGGTTCTCGCTGTCCTGGCACATAGGAAGCATACTATGCTAACAATTCGGTAAATTCCTGGATGCTCCCCATTTCTACCTCTACAAAGACGGATTTAAAAACATGAACAAACATGAAGCATGCCAGGATCCAAGTGAGCTCTGAGGATCAATTACAGTTTCTCACAGTTGTAGTGGAACTACTGAACCAATTGTGCTAACTCCTAATCTCTTTTATATGTATTTAATTATGAGACAGTCAGACTATGATGACAAGGCTAGCCATGAACTTAGAAATCAACTGCATGTGCTTCTCAGGTAACTGGAATTACTAGACCATTTTGCCACCTAGGGAGCCAGCCTCCAGGAGAATAGGGCTCAAAAGGATATCCACAGAGTCAGTGTAGACTTTTTTTAATATGAAGGTTTAGGGAAAAGACATTCATAAACTTTTTATTTTCTTTTCTAAAAAAAATTTAAATTTATTTTTTTTATGCCAAATGCTGTTCATTGAAGGAGGGAAGAGGTCTTAAATACAGGCTTACAGCACAATGGGAGAACGCCGGAGGGCAGTTCTTTTTTGATGGTTTCCTTCAGATATTTCTTTATTCTTCCTTTTCATTCTGATTCTGTATTCTATATTCTCTTTTATTATCTCTATCCAGAAATGTCTCTCTGTCTATCTTGATGTTTTCTTTCTATCTTCATTCTTCCCTACTCTCCTTCGTCTGTATTTTTCCTCTACAGCTCATTTACTCCAACAAAATCTTTCAGGCAATGTAGAAATTACAATGTGGTTACATTCTATTATTCAAGTGAATGATTACAAAAAATATAAGTATAAAACAGCATGTTATCCATATCCCTTATATGATTAAACACTTTATGTATTACAGGTAAAAAAACAAGTTGTATCAAGAACCCATGTACCCAGTCCGATTGTTATATATTAACAATGTAAGGAAGTAAGGTATTCTTTTCAGTCAGTTCTTTCACTGGCAGACTGCATTTTGTGATTACAAAGAAAGGACCAACTACTTTATTATTTATCTTGAAAGGGAATCTTATAAGGAATCTTAAAAGAATCTAACCTAAACGATAATATATGAAAAACAGTCAGTCCACTCTACTTTAAAGCTTTCATGTGCAGAACCACTCATCAATTGTTTCTTGTATCAAGAGATTGAGGGCAGAAATGGGTATAAGTAATTGATAATCACCTCTGGTCATCAACTAATTCTAGAAAGAAAGGCAAGTCAGGTAATGATAACTGGGTTAATTTGTTCTTATGTCCTGCCCTTAAAGAGTTCCTCACTCAACTAGGTGCCTTTCTAAAACTTTAGATTGTCTTCTTGGTTTTTTTCACATCATAGCTATTTAACAAAACTATCTTAGTCTAACTTTAAGACCATTTTCAAGCTTTGTTTCAGCTATGATGCACTCTGAAACCTGTGAACACACCTGCCAACCTTAAGATTAAAAGGATTTAAGCTAGTTGGGCTAAATCATTAACTTAAGCCACAGTCCATGTGACTCCTCAATAGAAACTGATATGTTCTAGCAGTGTGATGCTTCCTTGTTTTATTTTTAATCACCAAAATGCTATTTAAATTAACACTATTTTTATCAATGAGAGTATATCATCTTCATAATAATCATCTTCATAATAATCATCTTTATTTTATTAATTATTATGAAGAAATCATCTTCATAATAATCCACAGGTAAAAATGCCCAATAGAACAGGATGTTTCCATGAGATAAGCACACTACACTACAGGCATTGGGGATCTCCCCACAACCATTCATACCATGTCAGATACTAGAGAAAGATGACCACATAAACATTTAAAGGCACAGCAGAATCAAATAACATTGATGGAGTTTGTGGTCTTGGGGCCTTGCCTATCTAAGATTTCTCCATCAGGGATTCTCCTCCTGGTGGGCTGACACCTTGAACTTCAATTGCCACTTGCTGCTCCTCTGACAGGGCCACCAGCAGCTCATACTACTTGGAGGTTTGTGTCTTATATTTGACCCACCCTCTGTTATACATTAGTTTTCAAATACTATCTTTTATTTATTTATTGGGATTTTTATACATTTATGAAATATATTCTGATCACATCAGTTACCTCTTTCCAACTGCCCACTGTTCTGTCTCCTTCCCAATTTCATGTCCTCATGTTTTTACTATGAGCAACCCTTGAGTCCAATTAGTGATACCCTTATGCACTCAGGTCTGAGGCGATCCACTAGATCATGGGCAACCTACCAGCAATAATCTCTCTAGAAGAGAGAGACTCTCACTGTCTAATGAATCATGGTTCCCAATAGCTTCTCTGGAAAAGGTGTAGCCTTAGGATCCCCTCTGCCCTTTTGTGTACAGTACATTTCTCATTTATTTTATTTTATTTCTTTTTATTTAAAATAATTTTAAAATTTAAATAAATTTTGATCATATTCTTCCCCTTTTCTGAATCCTACCCAACTTTAAATTCCTTCTCAAAATGCAAACCACCAACACAACATGACCCCCAAAAGGAAGAAAACAAAATAAAACAAGCACATTGTAACCAATTAAAAACCTACAAAAAAAATCTGTGGTGTCCATTATATGTTGGTCAGCTACTTCTGAATATGATGCCTGATCTAAAGTGGTTGATACTCTCTCTGTTACTGTACTGAATAAAACAACTTTTCTGGTTCTTATAGACTTTCAGGCATGACTGAGAGCTCTAGACCCATAAACACAATTTGATTCTGTACCTTTATAAAATGGCCTTAGGGAGATGTTCACTCCCTTTTTTTTAATTCAACTTTCTGCTATGTTAGAACAGAACATTCTTTGACTTGTTGTGACCCAGAATTCAGTGAATCATTTGAAAGTGGGAGCTGAAGCTACCCAAATCATGATTGTGTAGGGCTTAGCTTCAAGTATGGTGAAAAATACATTTTTTTATTTATAAATGATCCATTGTCAGATACTTTGTAAAACCCACACAAACTGTGGAATGTCTGTTTACATTCACAGATAATATCTACCCTTCACTCACATAGGTCCCAGGCCTCACATAGTTCTACTTAAATTTTCAACTTTAAAGTATTGTGAATTTATATCCATGTAAATATTCTCTTTTTCACATAAAGTGTATAGCCAGTAGATTACATGAGTTGTTCATATGGTTTAATAAGTTATTGGTTTTATATTGGATGATCTTTGTTCACCTATAGGCTATTGCAAGTGTGCTGAACGCACTTTATGTAGACAGAAGCGTTGTTTCAATAGGTCAGATGTAATGACGATGTTTTTGACTTGTTATATTTTGAGTATGTGGTAGGTTCATCAACATAAACCAAGTTATCACAAATTGATATGTGCTTGGATCTATGTATGAAGGGAAAGAGAGATGGAAGGTGGGAGGGGAAACTGAATAGAAGTAGAGGAAGAGGAAGGTTTGGGAGGGAAGCAGACAAAAAGGGGAGGAGAGAAGAAAGGATAAGGTAAGAGAAGAAAGAAACAGGATTAATTTTAAGTAATTAATTTATACCAGGACCAAGCCCTTGTAGGGGGTGTTATTACTGCCATCTGCTCATCTGCAATGTCTATAAAAAACTAGAAAGAATGTTGTCTCTCTTAGGTAACTTCAATGATGTTTTTATTTCCTACAGATTAGATGAAGCTGACTTTATTACACAAACATATCTTAATGTCTCATGGGGTTCCAACTTGAACATGTCATGACAATTAGAAAATATTGGTCAGATGTATATTTTGTTTGCATAATCAAATTAATTTCATACATGAGCAATGCCAGGCACCGCATAGGTTTAGTTGTCTTCCTTAGCAATCTGCCAGAGAACTCAGACTTGTGGTCCTTACTGCTTCAGAAGGATGTGAAAAAACAAATGTGCTGTATTATCATTAGATGGGTAAATACAAAAACTCAAAAATTGAGTAACTAGAAAGCAACAGATGTTTTTGCATAAGGCAGGGCATTGTAAGTCAAGTTGTTCTTCCATTAACAAAGACTGTGTGTCCAGGTCAACCAACTCTAGTTGGAGGTAATCGTGCCATGGTTGCAATTATGGTTAAAGTAAAGGCCGAAGGAGACAAAAGGAAAACTGCATGTTGGATTTGATATTCGCTTTAAGGTGATTGCTTGTGTATTGATATTGAATGGAATCACTTCTTTCTTTCATGTAATTAAGATGAATAGGTGTGAACTACATGGAAAATGAAAGAATGACAGACCTAATATTTAATTTCTCTACAATTTTATTATGATATGACTTTTCTGAAATTTAACTAGATGATTTGTCAATATCAAGTACCAACAAAGAAGAGAGATTTAGGCAATAATAAGAGAAAAGTCTACAATAAAAGTCTTGTCCCTGTGTGCATAAAATTAATTTTATGCTTTTCTTATGCTGCAGAGGATGGAGACTAAGAAAAAATTGCTATGATTTGAAGAGGGAGCAAGGGCAGAGGCACTGAGTGGGGCTGGAGTGAGGAAAGGGAAAGAGAAAAATGAAGTAATGGCATATTATTTAAAGACAAAATAGAAATTATTTAAAAATGATATTGGGAAATCATGCCATGAAGCTAATCTGTATAGTTTTGAATATATGTTCATCTCAGGCTAAAAGAGAAAGTCCTCTGTAAAGTTAATATTATGGATTATAGGAAAAAATCTGAATATGAAGTCTAGTTTTGTTAAAGATAATTGCATATCAACGGTTCTGCCAATGTTTGTGAATATATTGACATAAAGTTGTCAAGTTTGTGCTTTCATGCCCTTACATAACATCCTTCACTTTTACTCAGTGCCAAAATTGATCAAACAGCCAGAGCAGAAATATTTGTCATTCATAGAGAATATTAGGCAAATATGAATTTTAGATGTCTTTTGTGTGTCTTGGGGGATAAACATAAATGGATATCATGTCACATTGCTGTATTTTCCTACTTTCTGCAAACTAACAACATTTTCACATGTATAGGTAGTTATAAGGAGTCAAACACATATTTTTGAATGTGTATAAAATTACATAATTTATGTACAGCTCTGTGTCCATGAGTAAAGACCTCCATGATCATAAGAACAGCTATTTTCTTTCATGACTGCCATGCTATAAAGAGAATTGCATACTTACAGCAAGAACTGCAGTGCCTAAAATATTTATTATATGACACTTCACAAAAAAGTTTACTTACTGTATGTAACGTACAGCACATATTTTTATAACTAATAATGAAGTACAAATTTATACTTGAATTGCTATTGATCTATTTTTATCTATTAATTTTTTTAATCCCAACCAAAGTTTCTCCTCTCTCCCCTTCTCCCCACCCATTCCTTCTCCTCTGTTACTCTTCAGATATAGGCAGGCCTCCCACAAATACCAGTCAGGTATTGTATATCAATTTGCAGTTAGATTAGGCTTCTACTCTTCAATGGTCGAGAGACGGCAGGAACTGACCTACTCTGGTGATGGGATGGCCAGACACCCTGTTAGTTGTGCCATAAACCCCATCCAAGGAAGGTCTGAGGAATATGGATGCAGACATCCACGGCTGGGCCCCTGGTGGAGCACTGGGAGTCTAATTAGTGAGAAAGAAGAGGGTTTATATGAGCGAGAATTGTTGAAGCCAAGGTTGGATAAAGCACAGGGACAAATAACCAAATGAATGAAAGCACAGGATCTATGAACCAAAGGCTGAGGGGCCCCCAACTGGATCAGGCCCCCTGAATGGGTGAGACAGTCATTTGGCTTGATCTGTTTGGGAGGCAGCTGTGTGTTGGTGCTGGGTCCTGGGCTCATTGCATGAGTTGGCTGTTTGAATCCTGGGACCTATGCAGGGACGCTTGGCTCGGTCTGGGAGGGGGGGACTGGACCTGGCGGGACTGAGTCTACCAGGTTGATCCTGGTCCTCGGGGGAGACCTTGATCTGGAGGAGGTGGGAATGGGGGGTGGGATGGGGGGAGGGGGAGGGGGGCAAGAGTGGGAGAACAGGGGAATCTGTGGCTATTATGTTGAACTGAATGATGTAAAATAAATTTACTAAAAAAAAAAAAAAAAAAAAAGACTGGATGAGACAATTCAGTAGGAGGAATAGGTCCCCAAAGCAGGTAGCAGAGTCATCAAGAGTGCCTGCTCTCATTGTTAGGAGTCTCACAAGAAGATCAAGTTAGACAATTGTAAGATACATGCAGAAGACCCAGGTCGGTCCAATGCAGGGTCCCTGGCTGTTGATTCAGTCTCTGTCATCCTCCATAAGCCCAGGTTGGTTAGTTCATCCTAATTTTGTCTTTTTCTGAATACAAATTTTGAATTTACTAGATATAAAACATAATATGTAAGAAACATAATATGTGCATTATCAAAGCAAATTAAGAAGTCAAAGCACACATAAATGACAATTTCCTCTCTCTTTCTCTCTCTCTCTTCAATATTTAAATACTTGTATGCCTTGAAAGCTTAATAGTTAGTGCCTGAATAGTAGTGATGCAGTAACGGTAATGGTTTTCATTCAATCATTTAAAAACCTATAATAGATAACTTTCAATGTAATATATTTTATTTGTTTTAATCACATGTCCTACATTATACAAATCTGATTTGTGGAAAAACATAGGTAGCATAGCATGAGCAAAATGGCTCAGTGTGTAATTTCTCTTGCTGCCATTAATGAAGAGATGAGTTCAAGCTCTAGAACTCACATAGTAGAAGCATAGAAGAGACTTCTGATAGTTATCCTCTGATATCTACATTTTAATATTAGTATACCTGGAATCACACACACATAAACACACACACACACACACACACACACACAGAGAGAGAGAGAGAGAGAGAGAGAGAGAGAGAGAGAGAGAGAGAGAAAGAGAGAGAGAGAGAGAGAAATGTATAAATGCCAAAAGTACATAAAATAAATAGCATGTGGTTTTAGGCTTATTCAATATTTAATTTGTGTTAAAGGTTATACACAGGTGATAATTACTTGATATTTAATATACAGCATATTTAAAACAAGTTGGACTAACCATTTAATTAATTGAAAATCTGGTATTAAGAGATTTAATTATGTGTAAAATTATGAGCTTTTGATAAGATGTTTGAACTGAGACCACACCAATGTTATTTATTATGCAGCACTGTTTACCATGCCAGAGAAACACAAGGTACAACAAAATCCACTATAAGAGTTTATTAAGGAAAGGAAATAGGAGGGAAAGACACACAGGCCTATGGAAACCCCTGTTGTGGATGGGGGTAGAGGAATGGCTGGAATCTGCTTTTATTGCCCTCATCCCCAAACATGCACACTTGGGTTTATATAGCTACACCAGGAATGTACATAGATTATGTGATCACATGGTGCATGTATTTTGTAGGATGTAAGGCCCTGGGATGATTAAGCATCTTGCCTGGCTGCTGGACAGTGCATGTATCATGTAGCTATGGGAGTGGCTAGGATTTCTAACACTGTGCATGTTGCTTCAGTCACTGGGAGTTTATGTATGCTTTGGTCATGTTGATTTAGAAGTGTTTTCTTGTTGTCCTCTATCTCTTTTGGTTCTTACACTCTTTCTGCCTCCTTTTCCACAGGGTTTCCTGATCCCTGAGGGGAGAAATTTGATGGAGACATCCCATTTAGGGATGAGTTTCCCAATGTTTCTCCCTCTGCATAATGTCTGAATCTGGGTGTCTGTATGTGTTTCCATCTGTTGCTGTTGCAGGAGGAAGCTTCTTTGATGATGGCTGAGCAAGATACTGATCTATTAGTAGACCAGAATGTCTTTAAGAGTCATTTCATGGCTCCTTTTTTTTTTTTTTCTTTTTTTTAGGTTTTTATACCAAAGATGCTAGAATGTCGGGGTGAAGGATATGTATAGGCGCCAGCTCAACTTCTCTGTGTTACTGACTTGTGCGGGTGCTGTCTTCAGTAATGGGGCTTTGCTGTTCTTTGAGAACAAGCTATATACAGCCTTGGCAACAGCCTAGGTTGGGGATTCCCATGGGACCCCTTTGGCTTACAGCTCAATTAGATGTCCAAAATATCAAATGATGCAAGCTTATGAATAAAGAAAGTGATTTCCTCTCTAAATGACTAAATAAAGCTTGCATTTTGTGTGTGTGTGTATGTGTATTGGAAGGAATTGGACAGAAAATTGTTCATACAATTCTGTCTTCTCAGTCTCTGGGTATACATTAGTGCATTAGAATTCTTCCTTCATGCCTTTTATTACCCCTAAGGAAGTTCTGTTTCCAAGTACCCAGCTGGAGAGATGGCTCAGAGGTTAAGAGCACTGACTGCTCTTCTAGAGTTCCTGAGTTCAATTCCCAGCAACCAGATGGTGGCTCACAACCATCTATAATGAGATTTGGGCCATCTTCTGGTATATATGCATACATGCAGGCAGAACACTGTATATATAATAAATGAATCTTTTAAAATTTATTCATTTTCTAAAGTAAACTCTTTCCATGCATTTTTTTCTTTTTTTGTTTTTAAATATTTTGGGAGGGCCTTTTAAATGATTTTTATGTACATTGGTGTTTTTCATGTATGTCTTTATGAGGGTATCAGATTCTCTAGAACTGAAGTCACTTGTGGGTAACTCACATTGTGAGCTGCCATGAGGATGCTAGGGATTAAACCTGGGTCCCCTGGAAAGGTAGACAGTGCTCTCAAACACTAAACCATCTCTTCAGCTCCATGCTTTTTCCTTAACAGATTGTTCAGCTAAATTATGATAATGATTATATCTTTTGTTTCCTATTTTTCCTTTTTTATAATTAATTAACTTTATTCATTTATTTTACATCCTGACACAGTCACCCATCCCTCTACTCCTCCCAACCTCTACTCCATCTGCCATCCCAATCCAATCTTCCTCTGTTTCTATTCTGAAAGGAGCAGGCCTCTCATGAGTATCAACAAAACGTTGCCTATCAAGTTGCTGTAGGACTAATCTCTTCCCCTAGTATCAAGGATGAATAAGGCAGCCCAGTATGAAGAGTAGGTTCCCAAAAGCCGGCAAAGGAGTTAAGGACAGCTCCTGCTCCCACTGCTAGGAGTCCCTCAAGTGGACCAAGCTACACAACTGTCACACATATGTAGAGGGCCTAGGCTGGCCCCATGCAGGATCCCTGGCTGTTGGTTCAGACTCTGTGAATTTCTATGAGTCTAGAGTAGTTGCTTCTGTGGGTTCCCTTGTGGTGTTCTTGACTCCCCTGGCTCATACAATCCTTCCTCCCTCTCTTCAGCAGGATTCCCAGAACTCAACCCAGTGTTTAGTTGTGGGTCTCTGAGTCTGTTTCCATCAGTTACTGGATGAAGGCTCTCTGATGCCTAGGTACAAATCATTGAGTATGGCAGAATATCTTTGGCATCCTTATGTTGATATATTTTCTTTTCTTCAATCCTCTTTGGTTCTGTCCTAGACCTCTGGGGCATCCAGCCTCTGGGTCCTGGGACTCCAGACAGTAGGAAGAGTGGACTCACTCTTGTAGTATGGGTCTAAGGCTGAACCAGTCATTGGTTGGCCACTGCCACAATTTCTGAACCACCCCTACCCCTGCACCCACATCCTATAGACAAGACAGACTGTCAAATTTCAAATTTTGTTTGAGTTCAATTCATTAGATTTATTCCCCATTAACATTCAGTTATCAGTAACCAGGAGACCACAATGTCTATCATAGTACGGTATGAGAGTGAAAACCCTATCAAACAGATCAGACAGATGCTCACAGGCTAGGAGCTTATGGTGCTTTTCTAGAGGGCCCAAGTTGTTTTCCCAGAACACCTGCTGGATGACGCACTACTGTTTGTAACTCCAACTACAGGGGTCTGAAACCCTCTTTGAGACTCCATGGGCCATGAAACACAAACTTACACAGACAGACAGACAGGCACAGATATAAATAAACAAACAAAAAATAAAGTATAATTTAAAAAATCATATCGTAGTCACCAACTATTTTAAGAAAGTAAAACTTACAAAATTTGATCAATCTTGGCTTTCAGTAGACTTTGGTACCTAGTGATACCTTTGATACCTGTGGTATCAGTTTTATTACAGGGAAATCAGTTAGGTCAAGGAAGTACCTAGAAGAAGCAAGGAGAGGTGGGAAGCTGGGAAGAGAGATCAGTGGACAAGAACTTGCTGAATAAGCCTTAGAAGGACTTGAGATAAGAACCAGCCAGCACATAAAAGTGGGCCAGTAGTTGAGTCCTATAACCCACTTGCTAGAGGACACAGACAGGTAGATTTCCTGGCCTTGAGAATGACAATTTTAATATAAAAAGTAAGCTTCAGGTTTAGTTAGAGGCCTGGCTTCAAATCAAGACAGAAAGAAAGAAAGGAAGAAACCTACTATCAACCGTGACCCCACAAACACCTACCGTGTATGCATACACAGCACCATACAGGGTAAAGCAGCAAAAGTCCACAGAAGAACTAGTGCAATCCCTGTGGTCATCTTGCTGGATCACTGAAGCTCTTTTTCTCATGCCTCCTCTTTATGATAGTTAGAGAACAGACACCTCTATTCTAGTATGCGAAGCTTTCAAATGCTGACTCCAGTTCCTACCTTCAGTCATCTCTCCTGTTCCTCATTGATAAGAGAATAAGGACACTAAAACCTTTTCAATATTCACATAGTTTTAAATTACCATTTTTTAACCTATAAGTATTCTAAATCATTCTTCCTCTGTACTTACACCACTAATGAACTTCAATCATATTGTACCTCTGAATAATTCATTTTAATTTTTCTCAAGATATATATGGGAACACATACAAACATTTAAAAAAGAAATTCAATATTTAATGTCCAATGCTTTTTGATTTAAAAAAAATCAATATTTGACAATAGTAGCCACCTAAAATATTTCCCTTTGGTTATAGTGTTATTTTCTTTTTTACTTACTTAATTAACTAATTAATACATATGAGTACTTGTTTACATGGGTGTGTTTACATTACGTGTGTACAGGGGCCCATGACAGCCAGGAGATGGAGTTGGATTACCTGAAACTAAAATTACAGGTCTTTGTGAGCCACCATGTGCATTCTGGTAATTAAACAAGTGTCCCCTGGAAGAGCTAGAAATACCATAACCTCCTAGCCACCTCTTCAACATTCTTGTTGCCTGTGAAAAATTAATGAATTGAAAAGGTGGAAAACATTTAATTGAAAATTTAAGTATCACTATATTATTACTTAAAATATTATTTTAAGATCTCTTGTCAGTTGTTGCATGATGTTGCCATACATACTTCAATAGTGTAAACAAATCCATTTTAATCTTTGAGTTAACGCACTACTTTTATCATAGCAATTTATTTAAAAATTGAAATGTGTGTCACTCCAAGTTGGCAATGTCCTCTTAATAAGTAATGGGAAATGTTCCAGAGTTTGATGATATTTGCATATGGCTTTCCACTAACAACTTCATTTTTCACATCTGCAGGTGATGTCTAGAATAGTGCCATCACTGTGATTCATTGACATAGACTAACTTAGTCACATCTTCGTGGTGATCATTTTTGTTATACTTTCTGCCTTGGTGATTTTCAGAGGTCAACATCCATCATTCTGTGTTTTTGAGCAGTGCTTCTCTCTCTCTCTCTCTCTCTCTCTCTCTCTCTCTCTCTCTCTCTCTCCTTTCTCCTCTCTCTCATACACACACACACACACACACACACACACACACACACACACACACACACACAAGTTGGAAGTGATTTCCCAACTTTAGGAAGCCTAGGACATTTATGATATGTCATTGGTCATTTCTGTCTCCTATTTCCCTTCACAACTCAGTGTTTCCTCCTGTTTAGTGGCAGTTTTGCTGTAGATGTGCTTCACAGTAGATATGTTTGCAGGCTGCTGTAGATGCAGATGATACAGAAAGCAGAAAAGTAACATGACTGAGGTTTAAAGCTTGGAAATGCTAATATGAGGAAAATTGTTCAGATACCTAAACAATCTGCATGTCGGGAGAGAACAATTAAAGATGTCTGGTGATACTTTAATATATTTGAGAATCGTGAATTTGAAACATGTCTCATGTCTTTATTGTAGTTACTGATGGGGGATAAACGGGTAATGACAGGGGAAGAGCCTCAAGCAAGAAGTCATTGCAGAGAATTCACAGGTTAATCTTCCCCAAGGTCAAGATGTCAACTTCTCACCTGAGTTTCTCATGTTAAAGAAGTTTCTAATTCATCAAGCTTCAAGTAACACCTGAGACTGTGACTCCAAAAAAAATCCTTAGATGATTCCTAAATGTATGGCTAAGAGAAAACAATTTGTGGACTCCCTTTGCTCTCTTGAGGTAGTCAAGAAAGGAAAAGAGAGAGGCTCTGGTAGATTACCATGCAAGATCTTACTGATACCTGCCTGCTCATGTGGAAAGTTGTAAGTAGGAAAGTGACCGGAAAACTTGATGTGGCTTGCTGGCTTGGTGGATTGTAGTTGCTAAGACAGGAGCAGTAACCTGAATAAGGACTCATGGATCTTACTTTAGTAGCTCCAATAAGCTTTGTTTAGTTTGGTGTAGCACTGATATCAAGAAATTAAACAAACATAAGCAAAAAGACTGACCACTTCTTAGATATCCTATGCAAACCATATGACCACATATGGTAGAATATCGTTATCTAATTTTAAACAGCAAGATTGGAAGACATCAGAGGAAAACTCTGCCCTAACATCAGTGAATATCAGGGTTGAAATTTTGGAGCACCTAATAAAATTCTTTCAGTGATATGTATATTACTTTGTGGTTACTAAATTAATGATTTTTTGTTACTTATATTCATATGGGATTATATCTCTTAAAGTAGTTTTGAAAACAACATGTTTAAAAAAAGCATAAGAAAAGCATATTCAGTTCATTGTAAAACAAGGTCTTGAAACTTACAATATGTATCCAAAAGCAAATCACATAAAAAAAAATATATGGCCTCATATTTGTTTGGTTCACTGCAAGCTTTTATTGCATGTGTTTAGTAATTGTGTGTCTGTATTTAAGTATCTGACACAGTATGCTTTTGAAGGTCTGATGACAGTTTGCAGGATTAACTTCTCTTCATCCACCATATAAGTCTTAAAGTTTAAAAATAGGTCTTTTGGACATTGGGCTTGTTGGTATTGTCATTATGCACTGAGTCACAATGAAAACATATAATTTTTGACAAAGAAGCCAAAAGTGTACAATGGAAAAAAGAAAGCATCTTCAACAAATGGTGCTGGCATACCTGGATATCAACATGTAGAAGGCTGCAAATAGATCGATATCTGTCACCGTGCACAAAACTTAAGTCCAAGTGGATCAAGGACCTCAACATAAATCTAGCTACTCTGAACCTGCTAGAAGAGAAAGTAGGAAGTAGTCTTGAACATATTGGCATAGGAGATCACTTCCTAAATATAACACCAGTAGCACAGACACTGAGAGAAACAATCAATCAATGGGCCCTCTTGAAACTCAGAAGCTTTTGTAGAGCAAAGCATACGGTCAACAAGGCAAAGCGACAGCCTACAAAATGGGAAAAATCTTCACCAACCCCACATGTGATATCCAGAATATGTAAGGAACTCAAGAAATTAGACATCAAAACGACCAATAATCCAATTAAGAAATGGGCTAGCCGGGCGGTGGTGGCACACACCTTTAAACCCAGCACTCGGGAGGCAGAGCCAGGCGGATCTCTGTGAGTTCGAGGCCAGCCTGGGCTACCAAGTGAGTTCCAGGAAAGGCGCAAAGCTACACAGAGAAATCCTGTTTCGAAAAACCAAAAAAAAAAAAAAAAAAAAGAAAGAAAGAAATAAGAAAAGGGCTATAGAACTAAACAGAGAATTCTCAACAGAGGAAACTCAAATGGCTGAAAGACATGAAAGACATTTAAGGAATTGCTCAACATCCCTAATCATCAGGGAAATGCAAATCACAACAATTCTGAGATACCACCTTATGCCTGTCAGAATGGCTAAGATCAAAAACACTGAAGACACATTATGCTGGAGAGGATGTGGAACTAAGGGAACTCTCCTCCACTGCTGGTGGGAATGCAAGCTTATACAACCACTTTGGAAATCAATATGCTGCTTTCTTAGAAAATTGGGAATCAATCTGCCCCAAGATCCAACTATACCACTCTTGGGCATATACCCCAGAAATGCTCAATCATACCACAAGAGCACTTGCTCAGCTATGTTCATATCAGCATTGTTTGTAATAGCCAAAACCTGGAAACAACCTAGATGCCCTTCAACTGAAGAATGGATAAATAAATTGTGGCACATATACACAATGGAATACTACTCAGCAGAGAAAAACAATGACAAGATGAGGTTTGCAGGCAAATGGATGGATCTAGAAAAAAATCCTCCTGAGTGAGGTAACCCAGACTCAGAAAGACAAACATGGTATGTACTCACTCATAGGAGGACACTAGATAGGGAACAAGGATGACTGGACTGCTACTCACATCACCAGTGAGGCTACCTGGAAAACAGGAACCCAAGAAAGACACAAGGATTGCCCAATGATGGAGAAATGGCTGAGATCTATATAAACAACCTGGACATGAGTGGGAGCAATGAAGGGCAAGGGTCGAGGGAAAGAGACCGGGAGATCCCAGCTGGATCAATAACAGAGAGGGAGAACAAGGAATAGGAGACCGTGGTAAATGAAGACCACATGAGAAAAGGAAGAAACAAAGTGCTAAAGAGACCCACAGAAATCCACAAAGATACCTCCACAAAAGACTGCTGGCAATGGTCAAGAGACAGCTGGAACAGACCTACTCTGGTGATGGGATGGCCACATACCCTAATAGTTGTGCCAGAAACCCCATCCAAGGACTGAGGAATCTGGATACAGAGATCCACGGCTAGGCCCCGGGTGGAGCGCCAGGAGTCTAATTAGCGAGAAAGAGGAGAGTTTATATGAGTGAGAATTGTTGAAATCAAGGTTGGATAAAGCACAGGGACAAATAGCCAAACGAATCGAAACACATGAACTATGAACCAAAGGCTGAGGGGCCCCCAACTGGATCAGGCCCTCTGAATAGGTGAGGTAGTTGATTGGCTTGATCTGTTTGGGAGGCATCTAGGCAGTGGTACCAAGTCCTGGGCTCATTGCATGAGTTAGCTGTTTGATACCTGGGACTTATGCAGGGATGCTTGGCTCAATCTGGGAGGAGGGGACTGGACCTGCCTGGACTGAGTCTATCAGGTCAATCTCAGTCCTCGGGGGAGGCTTTGCTCTGGAGGGGGTAGGAAAGAGAGGTGGGTTGGGGCGAAGGGGAAGGGGACAGGAAGGGGGAGAACAAGGGAATCCGTGGCTGTTATGTAGAACTGAATAGTATTGTAAAATTAAAAAAAAAAAAAGAAAGAAAGAAAAAGAGTTGGTTCTATGAGAAAATCTGTATTATTGACAAACACACAAATTAAAGACAAGGCTGAAAAAGAAAAAAAAAGGAAAATACTAGAGTGTGGCCACTGTCATACAACACAGAGAGGATGACACCTCTCCATATAAAAATGTTGTATTTTGCCGGGCGGTGGTGGCACACGCCTTTAATCCCAGCACGCGGGAGGCAGAGCCAGGTGGATCTCTGAGTTTGAGGCTAGCCTTGGCTACCAAGTGAGTTCCAGGAAAGGTGCAAAGCTACACAGAAAAACCCTGTCTCGAAAAACCAAAAAAATAAAATAAAATAAAATAAATAAATAAATAAAATAAAATAAAAATGTTGTATTTCAAACTTTTCCAAATTTAAACTCTGGTGGTTCTAATATTTAAATGAGAATCTTTTAATGGTTTCCTCATTATCATTTTATGATGCTCAGCTGATCACTCATGTGTATTGTCAATTTACTTTCATATTAAAATACCTCTAAATCAAGCATATGACATGCTCATTCTGAATCTCCATAAGAGTCCTGTGGACACTGGCATATGTTATTTGTAGTTAATTATACCAATAAAATCTATCCCCAAGAGCTGTCCTAAGTGCCACCACCTTATCTAAACACCCATGGCAAAATGTATACTTCACCAGATTTTTGTAGAACTTCTCTTCAGAATCCTGGCTATTAATTACTCTCTGGACAAATAGCCCTTCACATTACCCTAGGTATGAAGATATTTGAGAAATGAACTACTGTCCTAATTGTGGATTATCTCAAATAAATATTTGTCTTCTTATTTGAGTCTAAATTTATCATATGTTCAGCTATAACCTACCATTCTCCATGGGTTGATGTCTTGACTCTTCTTAATATAGAATGAGACTTTTTCTGGAAAGACAATCTTTAAAGAGAGAGTGGATGTGGAGTGAAGTCATGTGGAAAGTCATAATCCCTATTCTAAATATGATTCATGTTCTTATCAGAAGAGTAAATTAGAATACAGATAATACCCAGACCCAGGGTCAAGCACCAAAGGATCTAGAGAGAAGGACAGGAAGAGATTACACAGAGAAAATTAAACTTTAAAAGACCCTGATCTTGGGTTTCTACTTGTAAGAACTGTGAGAACTAAATGCCTGTTTCTTTGAATCATCCAGTCTGATGATTTAATTATCCTAGACCCTTAATACTACCTATCAATGAAAGAGATGAGAAAAGCTATGATTTATTTTGTTTTTGTGTTTTTTGTTTTGTGTTGTTGTTGTTGTTGTTGTTGTGTGTGTGTGTGTGTGTGTTTTGTGTGTATGTGGGGGAGAGAGAGAGAGAGAGAGAGAGAGAGAGAGAGAGAGAGAGAGAGAAAGAGAGAGAGAGAGAGAGATTCCTGTATTACAGACTGATCTCTCCAGTATAGTCAAGGATGACCTTGAATTTCTGATCCTCTAGCCAGCTCTCAACCAGAGTGTTGAGACTGCAAGCAGATGCCAGCATGCCTGATTTTATTAAATGTTGGGAATCAAACACAGAGATTTGTGCTTGCTAGGCAAATAGTCTTCCACATGAGCTTTAGTCACAGTCCACAGAAGAATCTGATTTTCATGGGTCTCTAGCTTTCTTTGCTAATCTAAAGCAATGATACTTTAGATGATGAACATACATGAGGATCAAAAGTGACATAAATATGGCCCATAAATCATGATCTACAATTTTAACCTTCAAATACAATTTCAAGGACCTGGCTTAATGTCCAAATTAGAGCAATGTCACTTGTGAAGAATAATATCTAAGTATTATTATAAATTTTGCAAATAATTAGCAAAAAGAAGCAATTAGGAATAAAAACATAATGGATTAATGTATTTATAAAAATAATGAGTGTGTGTAATGGCTCATGTAACCATGCATAGATAGATAGATAGATCCCAATTATTAATTTACTTATTCAGATTCATATACATGTATGTCAGTGTATGTCATTGTGTGCATATGTGTATGCAATGTGCATTATTGAATCATGGATTCTGCCTTTTGACTTTCCTGTTGATGTGTGTGTGGGTATGTGTGTGAGTGTGTCTGTGCACCTATTATGTATTTTTAACTTTTCTTGGATAGAGGAAAGGGACATATATATCCTGAGTTAGGGAATCAACTACAGAACAAAAACTGATTCCTCTCAGGTCCTTCATGATGAAACAATGAGTGCAATCCAGGTTGCATACAGGAGCATGAATGAGGGTTTGCACACAAGAAAATGGGAAACTTGAATGTGGCTATACCAGTGGAGACAAAGCATCCCCCTTCAGCTTTCACCAGCTGTTAACTATCTGTAAATCTCCTGGAGGACAGGAGCCTCCTTGGCCTCCTCTCCCAGTTGTGTATGAACAAACCTTTGGAAATAAATGGTGTTGGATGAGTCCCTCCCTCCCTAAATGACAGCAACTCCATGAGCCTAATCTCCTGCCAGTGTCCTCCTGGTGATCATGGGTGCTGACACTCAAGAGTTTAGCAGCCTTGTTATGCCCATAGGATCACTTTTCCCAACACACGGCTCTGTCTTTCAGTTCTAACATTCATCCTAATCTGTCTCCCATGGAACTTTTGAAGAGATGGTGTAGGTGTTCCATTTGGGGCTGAGCATTCAACAATCATTTGTACCCAGCATTCTAACCAGTACCAGTCTCTGTAATAACTGCATCCCACTAAAGAAAGAAACTTCTCTGATCAAAGATAACAGGAGCCCTAATCTATTCAAATGTGGGAGTTTGAAAGTCTGATATAGCCATTAACAAAACTACAGCAATAGCATCCCTACTACCACCTATGAAATCCCCAGCCACTCACTTTTGAATATGCTTACATTTGCTGAACATGAGTTATTTTCTGTGGTGTAATGTACCTTAAACCCAATCAGATATTAACTGGCTACCTTTGCAACCATGCATGTGGGTTGTACCTTCACCAATGGGTATATGTTTGCCTGGCATGTTAGTAGTGTAGCATTCAGAGTGTTATACTGAATACAGTAAATCTGCCCTTGATAGTTCTACATTATCAGTCTATATAACAACTTTTGTGGCTATGAAAATAAGCTGACCACGAAGAAGATAACATCTCAGATTCTTCTAGATTTTTCCATACCCTTATGCAAACTGTGTGGCATTTTCAGCAGTAGGGTCTTAGGGTAGCCAACAGCAGTTTGTTGTTTTGGGGACCTGTATTATTCAGAGTTCTCTAGAGAAAGAAAACCGATAGAATACACACACACACACACACACACACACACACACACTGTGTGTATGTGATTTATTTAGTGTCTTACAGGTTATGGTCTGACTATTCGACAATGATGGTTTCCCAATGAAAAGTACAAGAACATAGCAGTGGTTCAGTCCAGGAGGCTGGATTTCTCAGTTGTTTTTCAAAATACACTGGAATTCCAAAGCAGGCTACAATACCAGTGAAGGAAAGACCTTGCCAGTGAGAACAAGAGCAAACAGGCAAAGGCAAGGGATTCCTTCTTCCTTGTTCTTTATTTAGGCTGCCACCAGAAGGTGTGGCCCAGATTAAGGTGGATCTTCCCACCTCAAAAGGTAAGATAGATTTAAAAATTGCTCTTCCCACTTCAAATTATTCAATCAAGATGACCACCTCACAGGTGTAGCCAGCCCTTGGCTTTGAGTTAACTCCAGATGTAGTCAAGTTGACAACCAAGAATAACCATCACGTGGCCCCAAGTATATCCATTGCTAACAACTTGCAGTGAACAACCTTCACATGTAATGATATTTCATCTAAAAATGTTATGGATTCTGGAAACATCTTCATTGTTCTGATAAAAAGACGATCAGCTTCTAAAGAGGTCAATATCTACTTACTTTTATTTTAGTGTCTCCTTGATTGATCCCAATTTCTCACACTTTTCTTATTTATTTGTTTCACATTCTTAGTGTCACTTATGATTTTTAAATAATGCCCCATGTTATTCACAGTTATCCTAAGTTAAAAAACAAAACCAACTAAAACGACGACAGCACAGCTCCTCTCCCTTATTCACTCAGTTAATATATTATTTGGTGACATTATTTTAACATCTAAGAGATCACTTTGCTACATCATACTTTGATGAAATCAAATGTATTTTGAAGAGTATGAATCAGTAGCCTATTTTCAGACTGTTGAATGGAATAGACATTATTCTATTTAGCTATTTAGTCAGTGACGGTGTGCACCAATTTACATTAAGGGGCTGTGTAGCTTATGAACACCTTGAGTAGGAAGAGAAAGCATTGCTTAGAAATTGCATGAATAAATATAAAATGTGTTAAGTGAAATTAGATGTGTCCTGCCTGTACCACATTTGATAATAATTTAAACACGGCTTCTGACATTTGGAATATTTTGCATTCCAGTGAAAATAAAATCAGCTAGATAGAAGTTTGAGAGATTGCTCCATGGTTAAGAGCACTTGCTGCTCTTGCACAGGACCTGAATTACATATGAGATAAAGATAAATGAATCTTTAAATGATAAAATAAAATCAGCTAATTAAGGACTGAGACAGAAGGATCAACAAAAAACTTATGGCTAGCTTGGGTTACATGTTGGATTACCACCAGAGTGAGACCTTGTCCAAACAACAAGTATTTAGATACTGAATGTTGATACTTGTAAGGTAATATGTAGAAGAATGAAACAAGTTCATTTTGGTAAACAATTTGCAACCAAATGTGAGTTGAAGGGTTGTTATGATTTTAACTGGAATATAAGACTTATCATGTATTCATTTGGGACAGGATTCATTGGCCTTGCTTCTTATTATATTCAAACAAATACTGAATAAATGATAATATTCTCATTCCAGCAAATAACCTAAAGAAATGGCTAACATGGCCCTACAACTGTCTTCTTCTTGTCCTGCCCTGTGGCCGTGAAACACTGCTGCTTTTCAGCAAAAACAGATTGTTGAAGGTTTTGTTTTATCTGATCATTAAGGTGAAGTAAACTGGGTTTCCTTTTTCTATACTTTATTTAAAAACTTGTCCTATTCAAGGAAATACTTGGTGAGAACTTCAAATTAGTAGGAAGCAACAGAATCATTGGCACATTTATCAATTACATGTGTAGGTATCAGATTCTGGCCAAAACTTTATTAAGTAAATATTGACTACAGCCAGGCAGCAGTGGTGCACACCTTTATTCCCAGCACTTGGGAGGTAGAACCAGGTGGATTTGTGTGAGTTCAAGGTCACACAGAGCAAGATCCAGAACAGGCACCAAAACTACACAGAGAAACCCTGTCTTGGAAAAAAAAAGACTAAATTAGCTAAATAAAACAAAAATTCTAAAGTAGGATCAAATGTGAGGACTCATTGTTTTAGTTACCTTGTTATTTCCATGTCAAAATATCGTAAGAAAGCATTTAATTGAGCCTATAGCTTCAGTAGACAAAAGTCCATGATAGGGGCTTTAAAGCTTGGCAGCAGGAAGATGTGAGAGCTCCCATCCTGATCTGCAAGTAGGATGTGTGCTCCTAATGACACACCTCTTCCAACAAGGACAAACCTCTCATTCTTCCTGAAAAGTTCCAATAACTGTGTACCAAGAGATAGCAAACATCTATGGGGGCATTTTCATTCAATCTATCATTGGCCAGCAGGCTTACTACGGGGAAATATTACAAAATGCAATTTTTAAACTCTGGGTACTCTTCCTATACTTGCATATGTAGACTCTTGATTCTGTAATCCATTAGAAAATATATTGAAATATTTAAATACAGCTACTGATTTTCTTATTTATGTAACACATATACCAAAACCCATTTACACATTTCTTTAAGATTTTGAAACATACAAAGATGTCAAAGGCAGCATCTTAACTCCTATTATTTTTCTAACAATTGCTTCCAACAGATATGACTGTGACAGGAAATATATTTTTGTTTGTTTGGTGTTTGTTTATGGGACAAAAGCTGATTTAAGGAAGCATATCACTGTGAGTCATATGTTCCTCATTCTTATCAATAGTAAATCTCAAGTTAAGGCTCACTTATGTGTTTATGCTTTCCTTAAGTGAATACCCTTTTAATAAGTACAAGTCCAGAGTGTCTTCTTACAAGCAGTTGATGGAAGATTGCTTAGAGAACAGAGTGATCTGTAACTTCCTTATGTGACATTATCAGTGCTGTCATATTTGGCTTTGTCTTCTAGAGAAGATTAACCTTTGGCTTCTTTACCAAGCCAGGTGTTTTTGCAAGGACACAATGACTATGGCATTGGGAAAAGAACTTGATTTAAGTTTGATGGTGTATTTAGGAATAGAAAAAGAAAAAAAAAGAAAGAAAAAAACCCGCCTCCCTTGTTTTAGGCCTGTTACAGAAAGAGAGCAAGTGCATATGCATCTAGGCTGCATTTCCATATTCACACATTCAGTACACACAGTGGAATAGCTTTCAAATTTGACACTTCTCCATGTGGATACTAAATGACGGAAAGCAAGTGGTTTCTTAATACAGGATAGGCAAGTAAATGCAAGTTTTTTTTTCTTTAAAATCCAGTCTCATTATTCGTATAAAAATATCATGATATCTGCTTCCTAAAGTATAATGCTAACTGGACATGCTTTAGTATTTATTAATATTTAGTTTTCACACAAGGTAAAGTTTAGATATTAGTTTAGTCAGATTAAAATAGTATATTAAAGAAGAGATAGGATCTAATTATAAAGTTGTTTGATAGGTTTTAATTCATGGGCTGATACTCAGAAGTCCAGCCTACATTATTAAAACATAGTGTGGGCATCTTGGATTGTCAAAAGCAACATTGGAGATGGCTGAAGGACTACAGAGAAGGCAGAAGAGGAACAACCTTGTGGCTGCTGCTGCTGTGAATGCAAATGACATTTTTTTTTTCTTTTCATGCACAACAACCTGTCACTGTCACCTTTTGGTTTCTCTTTCTAGATAGAAATGGGGGGCAATATTGCAGTAGTAATGCCTAAGTGGACAGGGTCTGCACATTAGTTTACCACATTCATAATGATGTCTGTAGATGCTACAAAATTATAGCCAGAGAGGTGAGAGTGTGGCTGTCGGTTCCTATCGGTGAGAACGGCAGCAACCAAGAACTCTCTTTTATGGTTTTGTGCAGAGGGACAATCCATTCTATCTTTTCTCCTTTCCGGGATCAAATACTATTTTAGTGTGGATTACATCCTGTGCTAAGTAGCCCTGGAGGCTGTGGCGTGAGCTTTGAATGTCAAGCTTATTTCCAAATGAAACCCCTTTACAAGCTCAGAGTTGACTTAGAAATGAAATCCAGGTTATGTAATTGATTTTTAAAAGTTTTGAATAGGAAACTCTTCTAACAAAATAAGCATCCAAAAGGCTCAGAGGAAATAAAAAGAATAGCAGAAGCAAAGAAATATGTGTTTTTGGATCATTTGGAATTCTTGATAGACTGTATGGATGCCAAACAATTGATATTTACATACTAGTTTTATGCAAGCAATTTTTGTCAGTAGTTTATTGTAAATGGGAAAACTGAAGCATAGAAAGGTTAAACACATTTTTTCAAGTTTCATACACTTATGTAGCCTGCAGTTATAAAACTTAGTGTTTTTAAGGATAGCAGTTTACTTGAGTTTGAATGAGGCATTTAACAGGAAACCAAATAAAACAATTGTGTTTGTTTTGGAGGGAAAACAGCTTTTTTTCTATAATAAAAGACAAAGCAATTTCCATATGAATCTATTTTTAAAATGTTGAATATTATTCATATTCTCTATCTAGTGAGGCAGATACAGAAACATGGGCTATTATAAAATAGTATATCCATATCCAGGAAACAACTCTTAAGAACTTCTATATGTAGAAGAAAGTAAGATAATGAAGAACATTAATGGCCCGCTGTGGGAGGCCAGCTCCCACTTTTTCTCGGGGTACTCTTGAGGAGAGAGGGATAAGAAATATTTAGATACAAAGATAGTGTGAAGAAGAGACAGAAACAGGATAGCTTCAAGAAAACCTGGATCAATATCCACCAGCTCCTTCTGTCTCTTCAAAAGGGCTTTTAATAGGAATACCAGGGGTGGGCCAAAAGACCTCCCCCTAACACAGCCTAGTGCAGATCTTTCCAAATACCTGACAATCACATAGGTGGTCTAGCCATCCCCTAATGCAGCCCTACTGAGTATAGCAAGGTCAGATCTCACTAGGAAACCTCGGTGGGCACCCGCAGTCTGCCTCTCCTCATTCTCCCTTCAGAATAATTTTTTTTTTTTTTTGGTTTTTCAAGACAGGGTTTCTTTGTGTAGTTTTGCGCCTTTTCCTGGAACTCACTTGGTAGCCCTGGCTGGCCTCGAACTCACAGAGATCTGCCTGCCTCTGCCTCCCGAGCGCTGGGATTAAAGGCATGTGCCACCATGCCCGGCCCTCAGAATAATATTTTTAAAAGGTTTTCATTACATGCTCACTACCATTTTCTTTTTTTGTTTGTTTGTTTTGTTTTGTTTTGACTTTTTTTTTAAATCTACCTGATTCTGGCTTTTCCTTCTAAGCATGTATAATCTGTTTGCAGGATTATCCAGTCACTCATCAGTATTACCTCTAACTCATTCAATACTTGTGGGGGATTTGGGTGATGGAATCTGGAGAGATCTGTCTGCAGAAACTTCATTCACTTTGTGAAGACCTAGACTTAACTTTACAGGCTCAGGAATACACCATGATAACTCAAATGAATACATAGTAGTATCCTCATGCAGACATCTGCTGTTTATACAGGAAAGGAGATACTCCTGCAGACATCCTGTCTGTAGTTTATGGCCCTTGGGGATATCTAGATTATCCTGCTGAGCAGTACAGATAGTCTTGTTCAGTGGGTTGTGGTTCCCTGCCAAAAGTCTAGACCAATAGTTTCAAAAAGTCACCTTGCCCCTTCTACCCAATCCCAAATTGCCAATTCCCGGCTTTTGGTTTTTCCCTATAAAAACTGCTCTACACGTGGACTCTTGGCCGTGGTCACATTTCCTTCCATCTGCCATGTGGCAGCCCAGGTTGAACCCGAATAAAAGGACCCCTTATGTGCTTGCACCAGAAACTCGCTCCTTGGTGGTCTCTGAGGGTTTTGAGAAACGGGTATAACAACTTCTGATAGTTCCTGTTACACCACCATTTTCTTCTCTCTTTCCTCAGATGCTTTTGCTTAGCCCACTGCCATATGTCCAGTGGCCTGACTAGTGTGGTTTTGTTGTTGTTACTCGTATTACAGCCATCTATTCATTAAGTAGACTCAACAATGACCTCCTGTGTACAGAAAAGATTGTGCTTTTGAACTATATCAAAATCGAATAAAAATCAAAGTTGTAATGAGGAAACCCACTCTGGTCAAAGGCATATTAAAAATAAGCCAAAATCAAGGACTTTTAAAAGTTTTTAGAAGTTTTAAGCTTGCTTTTTTTTTTTTTTCTTTATTTTTTTTTTAGGAGAGGGAGAGAAAACTTGAGGTTGTGTGGGTAAGTAGGTGAGCTGACTCTGGGAGGAATGGAAAATAAACTTCCCTGAAGGTAGAGTTCCTTACTGTCTTGTCTTTGACTCCACCAACAGACCTGAAGAGCATGCCAGGCTTATATCAGGGTTGACACATTTCCCAAATGAATGGAATGTTGCAGGAATGCATAACAACCCTCAACAGGCATTTGTACATTCCTGCTAGATTCATTTAGATCAGTTGAGCAGAAGGCAAATTCAAATCAGAATACATTATCTTAAACGGGGAGTGTTTGGGAAAGAAGGTACCCCCCCTCTCTCTCCCTGTCTGTCTGTCTGTCTGTCTGTCTTTCCCTTCTCTCCTCTCCTTTTCCCTTTCTGCTTCCCTGCCCTTTTCTCTCCTGAGGTATTTAGTCTGGAAATAGTAAAATATGACAACAATTATTTCCATTTAGTGTTTGGATTATTTTTCAAAGGAAAAAAGCTTGAGAATAAAAATTCTGATCTTTTACTTCTCAAGACTGAGGTTTCAATGTTTAGTGAATGCGACATGGGTTGTTCTTTAGTTGACTTCTCCCAGGCAGGCTCTGAATCTTAAAAAGTGTGTCAAGAATCTCCAAGATTCTAATTTAAAGTTGTTTGGAACATCATACATAAACTGAATTTAAGCACATTTTTTGACTAATAGACAGATTTGCCATAGTGTATTTTTTATAGCTACTTATGGAGGCTTGGGCAGGTAATCAAATTCTGACAAGCATTTTCTCCTAAACTAAAAATAATAAAACAATCACAACACACACCGCTTGCCTCCAGATTGTTCCCATTGAACAGAATGAGGTGATTTTCTTTTTTACCATCTGATGTTTTAAACATGCATGGATAATTGCTGCATAGTCTTATATTTAAATGATCTTTAGAAGATAACACATTCTAAATCTTCTCCCTAGAATGTTATGCAAGTAGCATTTTTATATAATCTTCTTAGGAATATAGAGCCTCAGTTAAAGTTACTGGATACCAAATGTGATTTAAAATGTGTTATTAAAAATGTAAGCTCAATTTGACAAAAATATATTTCATATCATTTCTACTGACTTGGCATGTATTTTTTATAGTTTTATGGAACTTGTTTTCCTTGAGGTTAGTGGAGTCTTTTAGTGGGGATATAATGAAGTATGTGAAAACAGTAGACGCATTTTTAGTCTCTTAATACTCCAATTCTACAGGATACTAGGGCAGAGGTGTAATAATTGGATTTTTGAAATTTAATTGTAATAATTGAAGTTTGTCATTTGAAACTGAAAAATGTGAGAGTTTGCAGGCTTCTAAAACTGCCATGAATGACTTGGTTACTACTTTGACTATTATTTTTATTTATTCTTACTCAATTTGAAGTTCAAAATTCAGACTTGTGTTGA
Organism: Peromyscus maniculatus bairdii; assembly: GCF_049852395.1. Lineage (NCBI taxonomy): Eukaryota > Metazoa > Chordata > Mammalia > Rodentia > Cricetidae > Peromyscus > Peromyscus maniculatus. The sequence goes on along the minus strand of NC_134857.1, from coordinate 29,408,976 downwards.
CCACAGGGTCCAGATAATTATTGATCAGAGAAGTTTTGTGCAAAATAAAATATACAAATGCATGCTTCCATGAAACATGTATTAGTACTCACTCCCCATCATCATTGCTGTTCTCTCACAACTCCTGTCTGTTTACTCTTTCATCTAGGAATTTTCATCTTCTAATTTACTCTGAAGATATCTAGATTCTTTTCTAACAATATTGTCACATTTGCTACATAGAAGGTAATAAAATTAGTAAATAAAAATCATATTACTAGGGCTGGAGAGAAAGGTCAGTGGTTAAGAGTGGATATTACTCTTGCAGCAAGGAACCAAATTCAGTTTCTGTAGCATCTTTGGGAGGCACAAAACCATATATAACTTCAGGCACAGGAATCTGATACTCATTCTAGCCAGTGTGGGCAATTTCATCCAAGTGCATATGTCCCCACGTAGACACACTTGTATATACATATTTTAAATTAACAATAAAACTTTAAAACAAATATTGTACCTAATAATTCAAGAATGATTGATCATCTACTTTTTCTATTAAAATATTCAGGATGTGGTGATATGATATGGAAATTTGCAGAATTCTAATCCTCATGAAATTTACATTCTTTTTTGCTAATAACACACATTAAATATACTATCCATTAATTATTAGATCAATGGCCAGAAAAAATAAACAAGACAAAAATGAGGAGTAATTAGTAGGAGCTTATAAATGTGGTGTTCTGGAAAAACTCATCTGTTGGGAGGGGAAACTTTAGAGTGGATCCTGAATAAAGTTTGAGAACTAAGCAAGGCAGATTGGGGTGGTGGTCATGGTAGGTGTTGTGGAAGACTTGTTTGCTCTGGTCTCTGAAACTGTCAATAAATTGAACCTTGATTCAGAAGACAGAACCATTCTCAGCTGATTAGACTGAGTTTTTTTTTTTTTCAAACTCAGATGAAGAGAGGGACACAGGAAGGAAGGAGGAGGTGTTTAGGAGTTTTGCAGGCATATTTGGATCTTGGAAAAGCAGGTGAGGGTCAGCTAGACTTTCTTCCATCATGTTTTGGATCTGCCAGGTTCATGGCCTACTGTCTGACTCCCGAGCTTTCATTAATAAAGAATAATTTAGATAATCATTACACCGGGCACCCAACATTGGGCATTATGAAAGGCAATGAAGCCACCACGTCTCAGTCAGTGCCATCACCACTACGCCCATTTTTGTCTCCCTCCCCACAGTCACACCAAGCCTGTTTTTCTGTGTCCAGGGTTTTTTCTATCACGGTCTTTCTACAGTAGCTTCCACCTGCTGCTAGTCCATAGCCCCAAATGCCAATGGGGTTAGCGACCCTACCATTGGCCTGTGCCCTCACTTCCTGCCACATGGGCCTTCCCTAGAGCCCTTTCCTAGGCCACCAACCCCAGCCCAGCTTGGCCATTCAGGGCTTGAGCTCCACCACAAGCTGATGGGGGCCCACCCTTGCACTGCCTGTGTTCTCTGCCCAACCCTGCTGAGCAGCAACAACTAGCCATGCCCTGCCTCCAGCCAAATGCCCATGACACACCTGGTTACCGTCCTGCATGGTTCCACCTTTGCTCTCACCATCAGAAGATCTGGTAAGATACCTGGGAATTCTTGAAGGGAAAATTAGATTAAAAAAAAAAAAGAAGAAGAAAGAAAGGGGCTGGGGAGATCTTTCCAATTTAAAAGCAGGAAGTATCACAATGCAGGGAGTTAGGAACCTGTTTGGTGTTACTATGGTGGCTTGCAAATGGAAGGAAAAATAAGTGAGGGGATAAATAACTTAGATGGATTGACAAAATTTCTATCACAATTATTGTCAATTTGGAATTCATATTTTATCATTAGAAATAGATTGATAACTGTGCCAAATATGAGATAATTTGACTGATAAAATACAAGTCTTAGAAATACTACTGATAACATAAAAGTGTTAGAAAGACCTACTAATGAAAAAAAACTTATAGAAATTTAGAGAAGAACACACTGAACTATTTATTGCATTATGAAACTGAAGAGGAGCGGCCCAAGGTTATTATTAAACTAACCTTAATTTTTCCAGTTACTACCAGATGATAGGTACCCCCAAGGCTACATATATGTTGCCTGGGATCCTATAGAAATGTTAGATTTGAAGAGATTTAAGGAAGCAGTCATTTCATATGTTATGCATTTACCTTTTGTTAAGCAGATGTTAAATTCATGAGCAACTTGGAACAGAACTATTCCACAAGACTGGAAAGATTTAGCCACAACAAGATTGGAAGCTGGTCCTCAGTTACAATGGAAAATATAGTGGAGAGAGGCAGCTAGGGCAATAGAACAGCAAAACAGAGCTAGAGATACTGAAATTTCCCAAAACCAGGTTTTTGGTGGGGGTGAATACACTGATTTGTGAAGACTATAGATTTGATAATCATACCTTGGTGCTATGTCGTAGAGCAGTTTCGAAAGCTTGGGAGAGGGTTAAGGTATTGTGAAAGATGACTAAGTCATTTACTAAAATTATACAAGGTCTAGAAGAATTCTTCACTGATTTATTACAAGACTGACTTCAGCTGTGAATAGAATGATAACAGATCCAGAAGATAGATAAATATTAATTGAATCTTTGGCTTTTGAAATGGTAATCCATAAGACAGAAAGATGATTAGGCATTAAAGGCAAGATCAGCACCAATAGATGAATGGGTCAGAAATATGGCTGTTGAATTTGACACTTATGATGCTGCTTTGATAAGAGAAGAAATTTCTAGAAATTTTAAGAAAAATGTAAAAGTCAACCATTTTAATTTTTGTTGACAAGGTTATTTGAAGAGGGACTGTAGGCAACATGTTCCTAGAAACAATGATTTTTCTAACAATAATACAAACAGAAGGCTCAAGCCTTCTGGAGTATGCATTAGATTTGGCAAAGGCTGACAAATCCACACCTTTTCACTTCCTGTGGGAATAAATACATAACCTCTTCCCCAAAGTAACATATCTTTTGACTTTTATCTTGAAGTTAAGACATTTTTTTAAATGTATAGGTTGGTTTAATATAGCAGCATTTATAATCAAATGTTTTTTTTAGCAGCTATTGCTTCTTCCTCAGCAGTCAAAATATTCAAATACCTCACAATAAAACAGTATCAAGACCATCTGTATATTTTCCATCTTTATGTGGCTTATTCTTTTTATGTTACATCACTCTTTTTTAAAGGATGTTACTTATCATTTTAAAACTATATATTTTTGACACTCTATACATTTTCCTTTTCTCCCCCAAGCCTTTGTATATTTTTAAACACACGGTAACCCTTTTAGAGCTTTTTTTAAAAAAAAAAAATCTGAATCTGTCTTTATTGCGTATCTATAATCTTTTTCTGACTCTATGAGCCTTTAAACTCTTAAGAAGCATGGCTAGGACCAAAGTCTCTGCTTTGGTGACTGAGTCTACCCTACTTGGATCCCTGAGAGCCTAGCTTCATGGCAGAGGTACTGACATGAGAGCCATACTTTCCACCACAGTTCTGGGGAGTTTTGGGGTCCATGCTGCCACCAAATTGTGTACCACCCACTGCTCATAAACCCCATTTAAGTGTTCATAGCAGGGCCTCTTAAAAGAGCCACACCCACTTTTGCATCTAGTATGGAGTTGGGAAGCCATCTTTTAAAGGAGCTATGCCTCTGCTTGCTGCTAGCAAACAGAGCCTAACCCAAACAAAGCAGTTACCAAGATGCTGTGCTTGACTCCATTTTTGTGTGTTTAGAATGCTTTGTCAAGCTTTGTCAGGTTGTATTTGGAAATTCCAGCCCCAGATTGGAGCACCATATGTAGGCAGACTTATCTTTTCCACATACCAGTTCCCAAATAACCTACGTGGAGACTTAATATTAATTAGAAATGATCAGCCAGTAGCTTAGGGTTGTTACTAATTAACTCTTACATTTAAATTAACTTCTATTTCTTTTTTATTTATTGTCATGTGGTTGGTACCTTTCCTCAGTACAGCATTCCTGTCTTGCTTCTGTCTGTGTTTGCTTGCAACTCCTGACTCTGTCCTTATTCTCCTTCGAATTCTGTTTGACTTTTCCATATAACCTTATCCTGTCTAGCTATTGGCCAGTCAACTTCTTTATTAACTAATCACAGTGAGAAGTATTCACACAGTGTAAAGGAATATTCCACAGCTATTAACTGAAACTTTCATATAAAACATCAACATAAACCAATTAATAGATAATATTAAAGGAGAATAAATAAAAACAAAACTGCTCCAAAATAAAACCACCATAGTCTTAGAAGTTGGTATGTGGTTATGAAAGTAGTGTTGGGGCAAGAATAGTAAGTGTTAGCCCTGAAATACTTTTGAGGTTTTCAGAGAAGTTTAAAATTTGTTACTCATTTACATTAGCTATTACTTTCATTTTTTTTCCTTTTATTTTATTTTACAATACAATTCAGTTCTACATATCAGCCACGGATTCCCTTGTTCTCCCCCCTCCTGCCTCTCCCCTTCCCCCAGCCCACCCCCCCATTCCCATCTCCTCCAGGGCAAAGCCTCCCCCCAAAACTGAGATCAACCTGGTAGACTCAGTCCAGGCAGGTGCAGTCCTCTCCTCCCAGATTGAGCCAAGTGTCTCTGCATAAGCCCCAGGTTTCAAACAGCTAACTCATGCAATGAGCACAGGACCTGGTACCACTGCCTAGATGCCTCCCAAACAGATCAAGCCAATCAAGTGTCTCACCCATTCAGAGGGCCTGATCCAGTTGGGGGCCCCTCAGCCTTTGGTTCATAGTTCATGTGTTTCCATTCGTTTGGCTATGGACACCTAGAGGATACCATCACAATCTATGTTACAGTTCCCTTTCAAATCAGAAGGTGATAAGAGATAAGAAGAAGCATGTTTATGAAATAAATTTAATAGGAACATGAGTAAAACTGAAGAAAAACATGCTCATAAAAAACATTACTTCAAAAATACAATTTTATTAGTTTTTATGGACTGTTCTTAAGTACTATTGATGTGGATTCTATAGGCTAGAAGTTTTTCTATGAATTCCATAAATTATTTTGTTAGGATTCTTTGTAAACAGGGTAGCAGTTTTGGTACGCAAGAAATAAGGGAACATATGCAATAAAAATTAGTGTTTTCTAGACTGTCAAGCAATTCACATTTCATGTATTCTTAATGAGACTGAGGGAACTGTTTACCGAGGCGAAGCTTAGTTTCCATTCAGTTAATTTACAGATAACATTATTGTTAAAGAAAAGTGCTCCCTGTACCACCATTCTATCAACAACAATTTACTTGTTAAATATATGGTGTGTGTACTTCTGTGGTCTAAGGTTACCTTTCTTCAACTTTGGAAACTGTGGAAGATTTTATTATTATAAGCACAAATTATATGTACACTCTATAGGCTAAAAAAATTAAAATGATAGGTCTTATAGCTGAAAAAATAATGGTTTAAAAGTGACTTTAATCACTTCAACTGATATGTTCAGTTTTTTCAATTATCATAATACTTAAATGAACCTAATGATATTACTAGTATTTTTTAAATGGGTGGTTGCAGTTACTTGATCTTTAACATGTAAGTGAAAACAAACAATATAGTCCATAAAAGTAGTGCTTTGATATCTGACATCCTTTTATTCTCTGTAAATATGAGTCTATATGTTTCCTAGTAAGGGATATACTTTTGCTATATGGATTTTGTGGTTTTAAATGATTGGTTGATTTAGGTTTTAAAGATTTCTCAAGATTAAAAAGAGGAATAATTTGGTAATGTAAATAGAGAGACATGAAAATATATTTAGGAAATTTCTTCAAGCTTCAGGACAAATTTGCTATTTTATAACATGTTTTGCAAAGTACATTAGCAAAGCAATTATTCAAATAGAAACAAATCATATATCTCCCCGAAACCCTGCTCCCATCTTACTATTCTTTAGGGATAGTTTTAAAAGAGATAACATACATGACTATGCATTAAAAGAAACAGGAGCCAGGCGGTGGTGGTGCACGCCTTTAATCCAGGCACTCAGGAGACAGAGCCAGGTAGATCTGTATGAGTTTGAAGCCAGCCTGGACAGGTAGAGATCCAGGAAAGGCAGTAAAACTACACAGAGAAACCCTGTCTAAAAAACAATCAAAACGAAAACAAACAAACTGGGGAAAGTCAGAGAACTTATAGACTGGTTGCAAGTACAAGGAGTGGATGCAAATACAATAGAAAAGGTAAATTTCTAAATCAAAGTATTCCTATGTTACTGTTGAAAAGCTGCTTATGTCATAAAATGAATCATTGTTTCAGATTGTTGAAGATGAAGAGGATTATACACTTTCTGATATTCTCAACAACAATACTAAGGAAGACCTAAGGTGCCTCAGACTACAGTAAGAGCTTCCTAATGGTTTGAATAATAGATCTTAGTGAATATTTTTAAATGAAATACAAAAGCAAAATGCTGGTAGCTTCCTTCAATCTTAATGAAATTATCTTTTCACTCTTGTTTAAAATGCCCACATCTACACAGAGCCATCAACACTCCTATGGCACTAGGTCCAGACAAAGACAACGCAGTTGAATAAGTTAGAGATTATATTGGAAAGAGTAGCTGGCAAATGTAATCCTGTAGATCAAATGCTTGCTTCTCCTGCTTGGGAGGTTGCTGTTTTTAAGTTTGCTTTTCTTATGGAAACTCCTGTTTTGCAGCGGTGGTGTCCTCTGTAGGCTCTGGCATGCAGTCTCCCAGCACAGAAGACAAACGCAGGAGTCCTCACACTGAACCAAGCTGGACGAATTAGCAAATATCCTGCCTACTTATGGTCAAAGCTTCTGTTCATGTACACACAAATTCTGCGTTCATTTAATCCAAGCATGTATAATTTCAGATCATCCTTTATTTATAAACAGAATTGTATGTAACATCAACCATGATCTAGTATATTAAATTCTTAGGATTATATGTCATTTAAAAAGTCAGCATATCTTATAGCAACTGCTGGAAAGATAAAGCATAATACTTAAATGTGAAAGGAAAAAAAAGTGTGCCTTTCAATGGGAGTACAAGTCCATGTTTGTTAAATGTCTAAATGGAGAAAATTAAATTATTTTACCTTTGAAGTAGCTTTATTTTAAAATACAAGATTATATAGAGCCTTTGCCAGCAGATATCAGCCTCCACAATGCAGGATGGCTGCTACTCCACCTGTGCATTGCATTAATCCCAGCAGGCCTCACACCACAGAAAATGGCAGAGTTGTTCCTTGTAGTAATTGGTGTAGGATATGATGAGGGGAAGTTACAAACTCTGCATTACCCATTTCAAATCCTATACAAATCCAATACACTCTTATTCACACAGCAACGTATAAACTGCATGCAACTTATTCTTCCTTAATTTACATGTTTTCAAGACTTTTTGTCTGGGTATTTCATGTCCTTAAAGTTGAAAGCACAGAGTTCTTACAGTGGATGATGAGCAGCCATTCATTTCACAGTTTCCCATTAACTGACTGACTTAAACTTGATCCACTGGCTGGCACCACACACTTCAAAGGGAGGATCACTGCTGTAGATGTGATAGCCTAGTTTCTCCAAGGGTGGCTCTGGATCAGCTGTAGCAAACTGGACAGCATCCTCCATTTCTTTCCTCACTTCCACATCAATCTCCTTTAATTCTTCAACACTCGCAAGATTGCTGTTCACCATCCTATGCTTAAAAAAAAAAAAAAAAAAAAGCATAATAGGGTCGCTCTTACTTCTTACTTCCTGGATTTCTTCTCGAGTGCGGTAACTGCCTCCAGGGTCACCCATACTATGTCCATGGTAACGATAAGTCTGTAGTTCCCTCAGGATGGGCCCCTTATCAGACCTATAATAGGCAGCTGCAAACTTTGTTGCTTCTCTGACACACAAGATATCCATTCCATCTACCCTCAGTCCAGGAATAAAATCTCCTCTTTTGTAGTAATCTGTGCTGGCCGCTGCTCTCTCGACAGATGTCCCCATGCCATAGCGGTTATTTTCACAAACGAAAATACAGGGTAATTTCCACAATGCTGCCATATTACAAGCTTCAAATATTTGACCCTGATTAGCAGCACCATCACCATATAAAGTCAAACAGACCTCATCTTTTCCATTATACTTGCAGGCCAGAGCAATCCCTGCTTCAAGGTACACCTGAGCTCCAACGAAGCCATTGCCCCCATAGAAGTTCTTGGCGTACATGTGCATCGATCTGCCTTTCCCTTTAGCACAATCTCCTCTTCTTCCAGTTAGCTCTGCAAAAATTGCTCGGACAGAGAGGCCCAAGTGAAGATGAAGCCACGCGCTCGATAGGCTGTGATGAGGTGGTCGGTGGGGTTTATGTCAGCCTCCAGGTCCACACAGCAGGCTTCCGACCATCACACAAGTGACAGAAATCACGAATAAATTTCTGTTTATACAGCTGATCTGCCTTTAGCTCCATTCACTGCACAGTCTGCATCATCCTATAGTACTTGAGCCCATTCTCTCTGGTGAGCACTGTGGTGACTGGGGGGCCCTCTTCTAGCCAATGAAGGTCACATTTCTTAATCTCAAATGTAGCATCATTTGCAAAATTACGGGAAGCTACTAGCATTCTGCTTGCCGGCTTCTGTGCAGCACCTGCCAACACACGGGACACAGCGGCGAGCATCTTCCTCATGGAGCACAGCAGAGCCACGCGGTAGCCGCTGCACCCGCTCACTCAAAAGGAGTGAGTCCAGAGATTTCTAATAGCATCAAAATATCAAGGATTAACACAATTTGTTATGAAGAGCAATAAAAACAGAAATTAAACATTTATGATTAGCTCATATAGTAGTTAATGCTAGTGGAAAGTCAAATAACAATGTCATCCTAAAACAACCAATCATATTCTCATTGGAATCCATCGGTATTGCCTCAAGAGAAGAAGCTTTTTTAATTTCCTTGATAGCTTGCAGTTTTCTCATAAACTCTTAGGTATTAAGGGCAGTACTCTTTTTGGACTTGTTATCTAACCAAAAATCCTACAAATACAGATAAAATGTGAACAAATAATAATTAAAAAGAACTATGTGAAAAATGGGAGTGGAATATTTGAACCAATATATAAATGTGAAGGAAATTACAACCTGAAATATTAGAATATTGGAAGCAATAGCACCACATAGTTTTTGATTAAAAAAAGGGATACTTAATTATTTTTTTCTTAAGACACTAAAGACCTAATGTGGGTAAGTTATATTTTCAGCTCCACAAATAAAAATAGTACAAGAAATATTAAATTTAAAGCAAATACAAATGTATAATATAAAGACAGTTTAATTAATAGGTATAAAGATTTTACAAATAAATCAATTTATGAAATTCTGGGCTTCAAATCCAACAAAAAGTTTATTAATCAAAAAGCATAAAATGGAAAAGAACATTGTGAATAATAACAAATAGGATTGTGAATGGGGAATGATTTAAAAACATAATCAATAGTATGTCATGAAATCATTTGATCAATTTGAAATAATTCATTAGGAATTATAAATACTTTACTAAAACTAGAATTTGAAATTATTATACACCAGAATTTTCATAGAAAAAATAAATTTTTTATTGATATAACTGAAGAGGAGGATCATGAATAACTATCTCCAAGGGGAAATTTTTTCAAACTTTTCAAAATCAGAAAGTTCCAATATCCTAGAAATGATTTTCATCATAATCCGATACAAGTGAGTATATTAATAGTATTGTCTAAACCTCATAAAGTAATGATAATACAATTCAGATATAAAAGGGCTAAACTAAAGACTAGCAAAGTAAATAATTGATGAAGAAAAGTCTGTTTTAGATATAGGCAAGCAATTCTCAAGGATTTTTTTTAACAGTGAAAAGAAAAAAAAAACAAATCAAATATTTTTTTCATACAAAATCTCTGAGAACCTTAGACTTCATGGAAGTGTTGATATATGCCTATGACATTGGGCTGTGGCACTTAAGAGGTGGGAAGTAGCAAACAAACTGCTCAATATTTTCTAGGGTTGGGTTCTCTTCTTGTTTTGATGAAATATGGCCTAATTCTATATTCTAGGTTTCATATAAAATTTCTTGGAAACAAGCATTATATATATATATATATATATATATATATATATAATTTTGAAATGTGTTGAGGACATTCTAACACTGAGGAAGGAAAATATTTAGAAAGAACCCATTTACTTTGTTTATTTATTTACTGTTTGTTTGTTTATTTGTGTTGAAGGACAACTCCCCATTAAAAAAGAACATTGAGGAGAAAACAATATCTGGAAAGAGAACATGGACAAATGGTCTATAGCTGTATTATAGAGAGAATGTTTATGAATTGACAGAGAGAGTAGATGTAAGGAATATTAAGCATCTAGTTTTCAAAATTAAAAGTGTGGCAAAATCTCACCACCTTTCATATCAGATGAATTTCAAAGACATTTGAATTATATGTTACATTATATATTAATAATAACAAAATGCTTTTTAAAAAATTAATTTTACCCCAATTTGTAGAAGTCTAAGATACAACACCATGTTTCCTGTGAAAAGAACTTTAACTTATTAAAATCATGTAGGAAAAATATTGTACAAGTTCAAAGACAATAACAAATTTATCTTCAATAATATAGAAAATTTATTCCTGATAATTAGTATACCTAGAAAGCATTCACTTTTGTACTCAAAGACATACACATAAATGCCCCTGGTACCATTCATTCACTGTAGTCTCCAACTCAAACCACCCACAAATACATCAACAGGAGAATACATCAGTTATCACAAAGACACATAACATTATGGAGTAGTACAATGTAAATGAGTGTTGGAAACATTGTTGACTTTTCACAAGTTTTGTTAAATGACTGGTCTTACATGCAGCATAAAGCAAATCATACTGTTTCATCTATATCAAGTTGAACAAAAATGCAGAAAAAACAATATAGTGTAAAAAGTAAGAATTGTGATGTATTTTGAAGAAGAGATAGAGGGTGATTTTGATAAAATACAAATGCAATTCCATAATTCTGTCACTTTTAAGTAGTTTATTTATTTTGCATAAGAGTAAATTTAGGTCTTATGTATATGTACTTAAAAAATAAAAACAAAATGGATTGAATGTATAAATTCAGAGATGCTACATGAATGAATATTTATATTTGAGTCTAATATATATATATATATATACATATATATTGTATATACTGCAATGTTCAAAATGTGTAAAGTTCATGAAAGTTTATGAACTGTATACTGTGAGAAAACAAAGAACAAAAGAACTGCAGCATTAAGTGACAGGAGTGTGTGTTGAAAATTGGAATTTGATTGTGTTACTTCAGAGTTATTCTCTGCCTCCATTATTTCATCATGACCTGTTGCTTCATTAGGCTTGTTTCTACCAGCTTTTCTAACTTAAGTTATCCTGTTTTTCTTTAACTGTATTTTACCTGTGGGATTTTAACCTTTCTTTATTCTATTTATCTTTCTTTTCTTCTTACTCTGTGGCTGGCTGAGTGGCTGGGTGGTTGGCTCCTGGCCTCCTCTTCTTTTTTCATTCCTTGCTCTTCTCTCAAGCCTAGATCTCTGCTCTATTTATTCTCTCTGCCTGGCACCCCACCTATTTTTCTCTGATGCCTAGCTATTGGCCATTCAGCTCTTTATCAGACCAATATATTTTTTTAGGCAGGCGAAGTAACACAGCTTTACAGAGATAAACAAATGCAACATGAAAGTATGCAGCACATCTTTGCATCATTAAACAAATATTCCATAGCATAAATTAAAGGAACACATCTGAAATTTATATTCCACAACATTTCCCTTTTTGTCTAAATAAAAATGAAAAGTGTTAACTTTAACATAGTAAAACTATATACAGCAATATAGTTATCAAGTAAGGATTACATTTATAATATTCATTCAGGTACATTTGTATTTAGCCAACTAAGAGAAAATACTCAATATTCTATCTTAACTTAGTGATTACAAAGTTTTATGAATAATTTATTTTCTACCATAACTTAGTAAAATTATAACTCTATTTAGTTTTTCACTTCATCAAAGACCCCAGAAGGATGTAATATTACCTAACAGTAGAGATCTGGCTGCCTGGATAGTCACCCAAAGTTCTTCTCCAATGTCGGGGAATCCATCTTCGGCCTACAGGCATAAAATACCTGGAAGGTTTTTCAGTGAAGCAGGGAATTTGAAGGACTGTCCCAACTTTTATTGGCAAAGTTTTTCAATTGCTTTCCTCTGTGTCCTGCAGAATATCTGGCAGATTCTTCTGTGAAACAGGAATCTAAGGAATGTCCTGCTTTGTCTTGACAAAGTTCAACAGTCTTGTTCCTGTGTCTCACTTGTTCAATCTGGTATAGCATACAGTTAGCAGTCAAGGCAAGAGCAGTTCTTGCCCAAATGGCTAGCTTTGCGACATTGAAAGAAAACTCCATATGGAGTTTCTTCAACACCCATCATCCTTTTATGAGACAAATTGATGTTGCCAGGAGCAAATGTGTTTCACTGTTACAAAAATCTTTAGGTTATTTTGAAAATGCCATATTCTCTAGATATTTGAAATGTTTGAAAATCATCTGTCTAAAATATACCTGTTTAACCTTGAAAACATATGTAATGTGACTACAAGTTTGATTATTATAGATTAACTACTAAACTCATTTCTTAATTTTACATTGAATTTTCAAATGAGCTGCATAAGCACAATATCCTAAACAATAGTGGAAACAAAACAGTATGTACAAGGCAACAACAACAACAAAAATATATCTACAGAATAACAGAAATTACTTTAATTTTTTCATCAGTATATGACAATCTGTGCCAATGTAAAATATCTGAGATTAATAGTTGTCTTGTTATCCTATATTCTTATATTCCCCTAAATGATAACAAACATCCATAACCCATCAAATAACCAACAGCCATCCATTCCATCTCTTGAGAATGTAGATTTTTTGTTCTCTAGACTGCTTCTTGTTTTCTGTGGGCAAAGGCATTTTTAGGGGTCTCTAAGAAAATTGAGGTAATGACTAAGTCCTAGGAAGACCAGTTATTATCTTTGGTGATATATATCATGTGTCAAGATTCAGGAGGTCTACCTCAATCAAACCTGATCAATGTTAATCCTGACAGAATCCACAGCCTCTAATTTCCTGTGAAAAGAAAAGCTTAACCTCTCTTCCAAAACAATAAATTATTTGAGTTCCATTTTAAAGTTAAGTCATTTTTTTTAATTAAGAAAATTGTTTTTATTCATTCTACATACCAAAGATCCCCCTCTTCCCTGCTTCTGCCCCTCCAGCCTCTCCCTCCCAACCTATCCTCATTCTCTCCCATGGGGAGGTACATTTAGTACAGGCAGATCCAAGTCCCTCCCCCCTGCCTCAAGGCTGTGTGAGTTAAGGCATTCTTAAAATATCTAAGATGGTTTACTTCAGCACTCCATCTTTCAATCCCATGTCTCTTAGCATCTGTTGTTTGTTTATCAACAGTCAAAAAATTTAAGCAACATATAGTATCCAGACTCCCTGTGTATTTCCTATCTCTATGAGGCTTAGTCTTTTTTTTTTAATATTTACTTCTTTCTTTATTGACTTTCTTGTTTTTAATCTTTCTTTCTTTCTATGACTGTCTATACCCATTTTCAATCTTAAGCCTACTCATATTGTAAAACACACTGTAACCTATTTAGAGGTTTTATCCATCTGAATATATCTTTACTGCATATCTTTCATGTTTTGTTTTGTTTTGTTTTTTTGTCTGCATGAGCAAAAACTGCTAAGCAGCAGGGCTAGGACCTCTGCTTCAGCTTTTTTTTTTTTGTGTGGCTGGCTCTGCCTACTTGGTGGGCTGTGAGGGCCAAACCTAAAGCTTTTCAGCCTCATAGGAGGTAGGTAAACCAAGAACTGCATTCAACCCTCCAGCTTTGGAATGCCAGTTCACTGCACTGTGGTGGGCATTTTTACTTAGATTTTTTGTCACTACTTAGCTTGAAGAAGGCTGTTTAAGTACTCAGCTGTATGACAGAGTCCCTTAAAGGAGCTGTGTTTTAGTTTTGCTTTGTTTTGTTTTACTTGCTTTCTCAGGCCCTAAGTTGAAATTCATGCCCCATGTTGGGTACTAAAATGTAGTTTTTTATTTTTGTTTTTATTTTGTTTGTTTGTTTGTTTGTTTTTTCTACTTTGGGAGACTACCACCCAGCTCCCAAATAAACACATGGAGACTTATTCTTACTTATGAATTTCCAACCTTAGCTTGGCTTGTTTCTAGCTTTTCTCATTTAAATGATCTCCTTTCTCTTTAACTATTTTGCCTCTGTGCTTTTATCCTTTATTTATTCTCTATACATTTCTTTCCATCTTACTCTGTGGTTGACTGTGTGGCTGTGTGGCTTGCCCCTAGTGTCCTCCTCTCCTTCTTTTCTCACTCCTTGCTCTTCTGTTGAGCATAGAATTCTTCTATTTAATGTCTCTGCCTGGCAGCCCCACCTATTTCTCTCTTTGTTAGACCAATTAGGTGTTTTAGGGAGTCAAAGTAACACAGCTTTATAGAGTTAAACAAATGCAACATAAAAAATTGCAATACATCTTTGCATCATTGAACAAATGTAACACATCTTAGACTAATATTCTATATCACTGAATATAGTTGATTGGTATGGTTCCTGTAAGAGAAAACTTTGATCATACTCACATTTATTATCATTAATGGGAAATATAATCACAATGTTCTTTTGAAGGGGAAAAATATTATTGGAGATATTAGCCAATAGGAACCCAAACAATTGGGAAATGCTGATATCAGCAGGGTTTCTTCATGGAATGTGGTCTCACTTTGTTCTTCATAGCATTCATATTTATTAGGGAGTGATAATGCATATTTATCAATTATATTATTCCAAAATATTTAAATTTTAGATTTCAACAGACTTCAGAATCAAAACATGATGAGTATTTTCCTGGATAGAGAATTCGAAGAGTTCTTCAACTGTGAGACTGGAGAACACAAGCACATCACCTCCACAGCTGGCTGACCTGTAGCACTATTGCATCAGCACACATGTTTTTGTAGTCTGGTCATTACTGAAGCGCCAAGAATTCACAACTAAGACTGGTAGTTTTTTTTTTATTATTATCTAATTTTCTATAATAGAAATAAATGCTTTTTGTTGAAATCTGAATTGTAGGCTTGATGATTCCCTCACTGTGACTTTTAGAATTTAGTTTATATATCTGTTTGTTCTCTTTCTGTAAAGGTTTCACATGTGACTCACTGAAATTCTCGTACTGTTTCCTTCCACACAGACATATCAGGCTTCCTAGATTTAGTATCTAGTTTTCTATGGCTTAAACATGCAGTGATACTCATTAATTTCTAATATATTAAATTTAATTCCTAACAGAGAAAATATTTAAGATGAAAAATAGAATTTCAGAATATTATACTTAGTAAATTTTATGGAACTTCCTATAATTTTCATGTTGATGTCAGTAAAACGTCTTCTTTGAAAAGTCAGGCTCTTTACTGTTTTGTAAGGCTGGCTAATTATCATTCACCATTCATCTCTAAATAAAGGCATTAAAACATTTAGTTTACATTAGAGAAGTAGCTCTGGTCACCTAGAAGATAGATTATTCTGGTAAGGAAGGATGTAAGAACTCTAAGATGGAACATCTGACACAGATCAGACACCGCATCCCTGGGGCTGCAGAGAGGACAGAAGTGAAAATCGATAGCTGAGGAAGAGCCAGATGCAAATGACACAGAAGGAGAGGCATTTAAGTGAGTAAGGGAACTGCTGAGTGGTGATAGGCTCACTGAGGATACCCATGACTCTCATTTGAAGTCTAGCACTGGAAAAAGCATTTGATGTAAGAAGGAAAAATCACATTTGGGTTTCTGATGTACATTGACATATAAATTAGGCAAGAGTTTTAAATGGAAGATTATGTCATCTATTCACACCAAACACTAGATTGAACCATGTATATTTTTATTCATATTTGAAGCTATGATTTCTTCAAATACTCAGTAGTTTTAAAAAATCTCATTAGCCAGGTAGTGGTGGCACACACCTTTAATCCCACCACTCGAGAGGCAGAGGCAGGCAGATCTTTGTGAGTTCGAGGCCAGCCTGGGCTACCAAGTGAGTTCCAGGAAAGGCGCAAAGCTACACAGAGAATCCCTGTCTCGAAAAAAAAAAATCTCATGATAGCATTTTAGTTATAAGACATCTACAGACTAAGAAAAGTTTATAAAAATCAAAAGAAAAAAAGGAAAACTAATTATATATATTATACTATTCTAATTAATTCATTTTTTGCTGGGCAGGATAAGTTTTATCTATTATATTACTAGGCTAGATATTATAAATTATAAATAAAAGCTATTACAATTGAGGGTGTGTAGCTGGAGAGTTTTCTCTCCAAGTCCCACCAAGCCCTGGCAGTCCGACAGCCCACTTATAAATTAAATATACATATGTGTATATTATTTAAACTGTTTGGCCTAATGACTCAGACTTCTTGTTAACAGTTCTTATATCTTAAATTAACCCATTTCTATAAATCTGTACCTTGCCACGTGGCTTGTGGCTTACCGGCATCTTCACATGCTACTCGTCCTGGTGGCGGCTGGCAGTGTCTCCCTCTGCCTTCCTGTTCTCTCAATTCTCCTCTCTGTTAGTCCTGCC
This sequence comes from Peromyscus maniculatus bairdii, assembly GCF_049852395.1. Classification (NCBI taxonomy): domain Eukaryota; kingdom Metazoa; phylum Chordata; class Mammalia; order Rodentia; family Cricetidae; genus Peromyscus; species Peromyscus maniculatus. The sequence continues at coordinate 29,392,227 of NC_134857.1, read as the reverse complement.
TATACTTCTTGCCTAGCCACTGGCCAATTAGTGTTTTATTTATTGACCAATCAGAGCTCTCATTTGACATACAGACCATCCCACAGCAAGGGTGGTTTCACATACCTGTAAGAATAGTATTTGTGTGCAGATGCACAGGGATCAGGAATATAAGTCCCATCTTGAAAATATAGCACATTCAAGCCTATCTTACTACTGGCATTAAACCTATTAAAAAGAATTTATAAATTCCATAGAATACTAAATTTGTTAATTAGTATGTTTTTAATTGATTTTTGCTGTTATTGCACACAGAAATAGAGTAGAAGAAATGACACACACACACACATTTATCAATAAGTTTAAATGATGTAAATGAAAAGTGAGGCAATTGTGGATGATATGTAGTAAAAATGATGTATCTACTCTATGGGTATGTGTAGAATTATGTTAATGAAATCATTCATTGTATAAGGTGAATATATAATATAGAAATGTATTTGTACAATGTGTATCACTTGTGGTGGTATTCTAATTGTATTGAAATGTGATTTTAATTGTATGTTAATAAATAAAGTGGCCCAGGGGTCAGAGCTATTAGAGCCATAGACAGAGTGTGGCGGTGGTGGTGCACGCCTTTAATCCCATAGATCTCTGTGTGTTCAGGGATACAGCCAGCATTGGAGACATATGCCTTTAAGACCTAGGGGACTGTACATACAGATAGTGACGAGGCAGTCACATGTTTGGGTTTACAACCAATGAGAAGGCAAAACAAAAGACTATGAAAAGATGGACAGACAGGAAATAGGTCTCTTTTGGGAAGCTAGGAGCTCGCAGGAGGAAGGGTAAGATTTTAGCTCTGAGCTCTCACCTCTTGGGTTTCTCTTTTACATTGGTTCTGTGTTTCTTATTTAATAAGACGGTTGGTTACATCAACAATCACTAATGGGAAATTTCAACTAAATCTACAATTACTACAAAGGATTATCTATTGCCATATTCTCCATTTTATCAGAGAGAGAGCATACCATATGATCACATTTTTTTATGAGAGAATGCCACCGTGCCATTCCATCTTCATCAATATTTGTCTATTCTTTGTAATGCCAAGCAACAGTAATAGCTTGTGTTTAAGCTGCAGAAGTTGCCTTTTTCTGTTGTTTAGATAAACACTTTCCTTTTAGGTTTCCTTAAATACTTCAGTGTGTCACACATATACAGGCGATTTAACCAGAAATGAAAGCAACCTACATTGGTTATTTTTACACACACATTTTTGCTGCTCATTAATTCATTTACAGTGAGTTTTGGGGAATATGTTACACCTAGATTAGAAAAGGAGGATCCATAAAGAGGCTCAAACTAATTCAACAACCTCTAGAATTTGGAATGAGTCTATATACATTTCTGTAAGCTTCCATTTACAAATATGTGAAGTAAGGTGGCAATTTAATTTATTTATTTTTTATTTAAATTTGCTACTTTCTCTATGAAGTCAGTATGTCCCTCATTATTTAGATAAAGAATTCTAGATTATAGTTTGTTATATTTTAGTTATTTATTTAATCTTGAAGGCATGAACTATTTAGGAATTTTAATATGTGGCAATTTACATACATGTTGCTGTGGTTTCCTTTTGGAAAAAAGATGTAATTGTTTAGCAAAACACAATCAGATTTCAAATGTCATATGACAACAACATAAGGAAAGGAGTTTGCAAATTATAGGAAACCAGACTGAGGGTTTACCAAAAGGCAATCTGTCAAGGGAAAGCTCACATATAAGGAAAAATGAAGTAAAGAGTGTTCTTTTTACACTGCATTCCCACAAGCATGAGCTGTCATTTGTTTTTTTGATCCTAACAATTCTGAAAACTTTAAGATGAAACCTCAAAGTAGCTTTGATTTTCATTTTCCCAATGGCTGAAAACAGCAAACATTTCTTTAAGGACTATTCAACCATTTATGTTTCCTCTTTTCAGAATTCTTTGTTTATATCTTTACCACATTTTAAAAATTGGTTTGTTTTCTGGATATCTAGTTTTTTTTAGTCATTTATGTATTGTAAATATTAGCTCTCTATAGGAGTTGTGTTTGGTAAAATCTTTTCCCATTCTGTAGGCTGCTGTTTTGTCCAGATGACAGTGTCTTTTGCTGTGCAGAAGCTTTTCTGTTTAAGGAGGTCCCATTTATTAATTGTTTATCTTAGTGCCTGCACTGTTGGTGTTCCATTCAGAAAATCTTTTCCTATGCTAATTAGTTCAAGGCTATTGCCTAATTTCTCTTCTACTGGGTTCAGTGTATCTGGTCTTTCAGGTTGTTGATCCATTTGGAGTTGAGTTTTGTGCAGGTTGATAAGTATGAATCTACTTGGATTCTTCAAATGCTGCTATTCAATTTGACCAGCACCATTTGTTGAAAATCCACTCTTTTTTATACTGTGTATTTCTGGCTGTTTTTTTTTTTTTATCAAAACCAGATTTTCATATTCATTTGAATTCATGTCTGGGTCTTCAGTTTGATTTCATGGATTAATATGTCTGTTTATGTACAAATTCCATGCTGTCTTTATTTCTATAGCTCTGTAGTACAATTTATAGTCAAGGATCGTGATACTTTCAATAGTTCTTTAATTATTCTAGATTGTTTTAGATATCCTGAGTTTTTTTAGTTTCCATATAAAGCTGAAACTGTCCTTTCAACTTCAAGGGATTATACTGGATATGTAGATTGCTTCTGGTAGGATGATCATTTTTATTATATAATTATTTTCTTATATAATTCTAATGATCCATGAGCACATGGAAGAATTTTCCATCTTCTCATATCTTCTTTATTTTCTTTCTTCAATGTCTTAACATTTTTACTATGTGCTGTGGGATGTTCTGTATGTCAAATGTGTTGCTCTGATTGGTTAATAAATAAAACACTGGCCAGTAGCCAGGCAGGAAGTATAGGCAGGACAAGCAGAGAAGAGAATTCTGGGAAGTGGAAGGATTAGTCAGAGAGACACTGCCAGCTGCAGCCATGACAAGTGAGATGTAAGGTATCAGTGAGCCATGAGCCACATGGCACCTTATAGATTAATAGAAATGGGTTAATTTAAGATATAAGAACAGTTAGCAAGAAGCCTGCCATGGCCATACAGTTTGTAAATAACATAAGCATTTGTGTGTTTATTTTATAAGTGGGCTGTTGGACTGCCGGGGCTGGGCAGACCCGGAGAGAAAACTCGAGCTACAACCATGCAAGTCTTTCACTTTCTTGGTTAGAGTTACTTCATGATGTTTTATGCTACTTGAAGCTATTGTAAAAGGTGTTGTTTCCTTGATTTCTTTCTTAGTCCTTGTGTAATTCATATGTAGGAAAGCTACTAATTTTTGTGAGTTAATTTTGAGTCCAGCTACTTTGCTGAAAGTGTTTATCAACTGTGTGAGTTCATTAGTGCAATTTTCAGTGTCACTTATGTATACTATGGTAACATCTGCAAATGAAGATATTTTGACTTCTTCCTTTCCAATTTATATCCACTTGATCTCTTTTAGTTGTCTTATTGCTTTAACTAAGACTTCAGGTACTACATTGAATAGATAATGTGAGAGCAGACAAACTTGTCTTGTTCCTTACTTTAGTGTAATGACTTTCAGTTTCTCTTCATTAAAGTTGATATTGTATTGGTGAAAACTGCCTTTATTATATTGACTTATTTCCTTGTATGATTGATTTCTCCATGACTTTTATTATGAAGGGCTTTTAGATTTTGCCAAAGGTGTTTTCTACATTTGATGAGACGATCATGTATTTTTTTGTTTTTTAGTTTGCTTATATGGTAGATAACATTTATCTATTTATGTATATGGAATTATCCCTGAATCTTGGGAATAAAACCTACTTAATCATGGTGGATGACCTTTTTGATGTATTTTATTGCTTTGCAAGTATTTTGCTGAAAGGTTTATATCTGTGTTTATAAGAGAAGTTGTTATGCAATTTTCTTTCTTTGTTAGGGCTCAATGTGTTTTGTGTAGTAGGATAACTCAGGCCTCACAAAAAAGAGGGGGGGGCAATGTCCCTTCTGATTTTATCTGTAGAATAGTTTGAGGATTGGCATTAACTCTTATTTGAAAGTCTAGAAGAACTCTGTGTAAAACCATCTGACCCTGATATTTGTTTGGTTGGGAGACTTTTAATGATTTCTTATGTATCAATAGAGGCTATAGGTTTGTTTAAATTACTTGTGTATCTTGATTTAAATAAGTGGCACCTACTGAGAAAATGATCCATTTCTTTTAGATTTTCCCAATTTGGTTGAGTACAAGTGTTGATAGTATGTCTTCATGGTTCTTTAGATTTCCTCAGCATCTTATTTTGTAACTCTTTTCACTTTAGTCTTGTTTATTTACATAGTCTCTCTACTCTTTTTAGATGATTTGAATAATGGTTTGTCGATCTTACTGATCTTTTTCAAAGAACAACTTTGTTTTTTTTTTCATTTATTTCTGTATTGTGTGTATGTGTATTTTATTCGTTTTAGCCTTGTTTGATTATTTCTTGGCAGGTACTCCTGCATGTAATTTATTTTCTTTGTTATAGAGTTTTCACGAGTGCTGTTAAGTTACTAGTATAAAATCTCTCTCTCTCTCTCTCTCTCTCTCTCTCTCTCTCTCTCTCTCTCTCTGTGTGTGTGTGTGTGTGTGTGTGTGTGTGCCTGTGTGTGTTTATTGCTACTAATTTTCTTCTTAAAATTTTCCTCTTAAAAATCCCTTGCAATGGCTGTTTTTTTGCATCAACTTGACACAAGATAGAGTCATAGAGAAGAAGGAGCCTCAGTTGAGCAAATGCCTCCATGAGATCCAACTGCAAGGGATTTTCTCAATTAGTAATCAATGGGGGAGAGGCCCATGGTGGTTGATGCCATCTCTGGGCTTGTAATCCTGGATTCTATAAGAAAGCAACCTGCACAAGTCACAAGAAGTAAATTAGTAAGTCATATCTTCGATGGATTCTGCATTAGCTTTTGCCTTTAGTTTCCAGCCCTGCTGGAGTTCTTTTTCTGACTTCCACAAATAATGAACAGAAATAAGGAAGTGTAAGCCAAATAAACCCTTGCTTCTTGTGGTAGTTTTAATGTAATTGGCCCCCATAATCTCACAGGGAGTGGCACAATCAGGAGCTATGACTTTTTGAAGTAGGTAAGGTCTGTTTGAATGAAGGAAGTGGGGTGGGCTTTGATGTGTCCTATGTTCAGAATACCACCCAGTGAGGCAGTGAACTTTCTGTTCCCTGAAAGCCAAGCTGTAGCCAGCATGTGTATGCCTGCAAGCTGCCATGCATCCCACCTTGATGATAATGGACTGAACAAATTTGTCTTCATTTTGCCTCAGGGCTTTTTATCTTTCTTTCTTTTTTTATGTCATAATTTTACTGCTTCCACCATGACTGGCTAGTGGGTGGCTGTGTGGCTGGCTGGCCCCAAGTGTCTACCTCTCTTCTTCCCTTGTTCTCTCTCCATTCATTCTCTTGAGCCAAGGTTCCTCCTCCTACTTATTCTCTCTATGCATCAGCCCAACCTATCCCTGTACTGCCTAGTTTTTGGCCATTCAGCTTTTTGTAAGAACAATCAGGTGCCTTAGTCAGGCAAGGTAAAATAGCAATGCATCTTTACATAATTAAACAAATGCAGCATAAACAAATGTAACACATCTTTACATAGTTAAAGTAATGTTTCACAACAAGTATATGTTTGCAAATTGAAAGATATGTATTTTTAGGAATACCAGGGTAAGAAAAGAAAATCTGTTAAATCAGCACAATGCTAAACAGCTGAATAGAATGAAGAATATATGATGGATTTTCAATGGAAAGACAATATACTAATGTAAAATTAAATTGGGACCAAATAGTGAAATGTATTATTTTTTTGAAAGTGGTTAGGCTTCATATAAGAAGGTGTATTAAAAAAATAAATATTGCCAGCCTAGAGAATATGCTGGAAAAGGCTTAGAAGTCTGAGCACATTCATTTAGGAAACAATTAGAATTTTCAAATAATTAAGATAGTCAATTTTTAACAAGTAGATTGAGTCAATAAATATCTTGCTCATTGGAAATTTTTGAATACAGCATTCATTAGCTAAGTTATTCACTCAGTTGAGATAAGAGCTAAGACATTTTACATCTTAAGACTTGTTACAGACTGTGGGATCAAGATTTGGAAGAATCATTCAAAGATCTCTCAACATCTTTTAAGATTTATATTTATGAAGTTTCTTTCTATATCTGCCTTCAAGTTCTGTGGATGATTGATTGATAAATAAAATGCTGATTGGCCAGTAGCCAGACAGGAAGTATAGACAGGACAAAGAGAGAGGAGAGGGCTGAGAAGTGGAAGGCTGAGGCAGAGAGATGCTGCCAAATACTGCCGTGAGAAGATGTTAAGATACAGATAAGCCACGAGCCACATGGCAACTTATAGATTAATAGAAATGTTCTAATATATAAGAACAACTAGCTAGAAGCTGGAGCCATTAGGCCAAACAGTTTAAATAATATAAGTGCCTGTGTGTTTATTTTATAAGTGGGCTGTGGGACTGCGGGGGCTTAGTGAACCCGGAGAGAAACTCTCCAGCAACATTCAATTACAACCTCTAGAATTTGGTCACATTAACATATTCCATCATAGGCCCTGTGAAATTCCCATAACTGCCTAGAAATGCAGATATCCCACCACTGACTTATTAGGAGCATCCTGTTGATTAGCTCTCTCATGCTGGAACTCTTAAGCACTTCTTCTCTAGCTGTGGTATGGAAGAAACTTAAACTCTCACAGGAAGTTCATTATCACTTCCCAGATATAGGAAGTCTTATTTCTTCTTGTTGTTCTTCTCATTCTTTTTTATTATTCTTGTTCTTCTTCTACTTATTCTTATCTTCTCATCCTCCTCCTCTTCCTCTTCCTGCTCCTCCAAATTTTCTCACTCTTTCTCCGCCTCTTTCTTCTCTCTTCTTATCTAAAATATCCTACATAACTATGATTGTGGATAATGGTTTAAATTAGGTCAGTCAAGACCTGAGTGTTTCTTTGCTGAGGCATTCCATAAGAAGGACTAACTATGTTTGAAGCACTATGTTTGAACTCTTGTTATACTAAACTGTAATACCTGAATTTTAAATAGAAGAAATGAATATTAGGAAGACAGACCATAATGTCCAAGAAAGTCTGAAAAATTATGACAGTTGACCAACCATACAGAACCACAATCTATACTTAGAAAGCCCAAAATACACATTAATCCAGTCTGTTCCTGGATCTAAACTCAGTAATGTGCACAAAGGTACAAGAAAGTCTCTAAGAGAAGCCTCTCCTTTACTGAAAGAATTACCAGTGGCTTGATAAAGTTAAAAAACTTGGAAAATTTTATCTTCACAGAGAGTGCTGAAACAATGGTCCTAAGACCTTCATTTGCTCAAGCAATGGATTTGATTAGACCTAAGGAAACTTCAAGACAGTAGTGTGACCTCTCATTCGTTACCTGGCTCCTTATTCATTATAGGCACAGGCAACCAAAAAGTTTTTTTTTCAAGAAATAATACTTAGTCAGATGTGATCTTGCACTCAGGTGCTGGGAGAGGAGAATCAAGATTTGCAGGTCAGCCTGAGTTATATACGGAGACCTCTCTCAAAGAAATTGTGTGTGTGTGTGTGTGTGTGTCCTAGAACAGATTCAAGAACAAAGTCATACTGAATTATATTTATATTCATATCAAAAATTTTACCTATTCTTTTTTTACCACATGAAATTTCTTTACAGGTTTGTCCATATATTTTACAGTACACAGAATTTCCTCCTTTATTCAGTGTGCACACTACCGTGTGCTTTGGCAAAGATTACCAAACACCATTACTCAACCAGGTAACTATAAAATTGACCCCATTATATTTAACAGGGCTCATTAAAGTGTTGGGAAATACAATATTTGTCTCTGTTCATTCATTCTGTTTCCTGTACCATTTAAAAATTCCATTGATTTCAATTATCTAACAAAAGCACTTTGCACTTATTATTTAAAAATTATTTTTCTTTCTGAATTAGTCTATCACATGCCCTTATTTTAGATTTCCTACATATCATTCATATATATATGCATATATATGAATAATAAATTTTAAAATAATTTGAACAAAATGCGTTCTGCTGTCATTTATGGAGCTGAATATTTCCAGAGCTTTGTTGTATAACATCTAACATTAGAGTTTATGATTAAAGAGAAGGAAACCAAGATCAATACTGCCCTCTTTTAGTTGATGATGGTAGAGAGATGAAAAGAAACATATTCATTTATCCTACAGGATATTTTGTCCATAGATTGTGGAGCTTTGGTATTTAATGTGTAGTAAGTTGCAAAGCTGATAGGAGTTCTGTCTTTGTAAAATGGAGATGGTAGTGGCTACCTTACATATGTGTCATGAAGAGAGCCATAATTCATGTATAGAGTTTTATTCATTTTGTCAATGTGCCTCTCTAGCTCAATTGGCAGCACAATGGACTTGTCTTCACTGTGTGATAGTGAATGTTATCATAATAGTCTCCTTCAGAAGACACTGGGTGTTGTGAGAGGCAAGAGGATAGTTCATGGAAATCAAGTTGAAGGAGTAATACAATGTGGGAGCCCGTTCTCAGGTTCCTCGTGGCTTTACCCAGCAGGTCCGCATAGAGGATGATTAGGACCACGGGCCTGAGTGCAGGTGTCTGAGATGGTCTGCACTTGGCTGTTCTGGGGGAGGAGGTCTTTTGCTCCACCCCTTGGCGTCTCTATAAAAACCCTGGGCCAGAGACAGTTGGGGCCCGTTGGAATAGGTTCCAGGCCCTCTCGAGGCTATCCTTTATTTTCTATCTGTTTATCTCCACAATATTCTCCGCAATAAATCCTTCTATCTAATATTTCCTGCTGATCGCACTCAAGAAAACTCTGGGGAACTGTGGGGGTGGGGGTGGGTAAACGCCCCACAATACAAGCACCAAGAAAACAGAATAACTAGTCTGTGGAATTGGGGCAGTGCACAAAGGTGTCACAGTGCCTCAGAACAATCAATAGAACTTGTTGGAAATAAGCATTTCTACATGAAAATGAGTGATACCACATCTAGGGAAGTAAGAGATGCAGACTTTTATCCTCCTGAAGACTGAACATTTTAACATGCCTAGGGTTCTCCTTAGGCAACTCTAGCCCATCATTCCAATTACTTGTTTATTATCAATTAATATCAACCAAGTAGCCCTCATTTTAATATGTTGCTACCCCACTTTATCACAATATGTGAGTGTATTCAATTACATTTTTGAAACTAAGACTTTAATAATAAATGATTCTAAAAGTCTTTGTGAAAAACAAAAGCTCAGACTTAAATCCTACCTTGGAATTTTTACTTTTTAATTTTTTTCATTTGATTTACATTCCAACCACAGTTTTTCCTCCCTTCTCTCTCCTGTACCCTCTCCCCAACTCCCTTCTACCCCAATCAACTCTTTCTCCATCTCCATCAGAAAAGGGCAGGCCTCCCATGGAAGTCAACAATGCATGGCACATCAAATTGAGGCAAGACCAAGCTCCTCCCCTTGCATCAAAGTCAGGCAAGACAATCCAGCATGGGATTGGGTCCCAAAAAAGCTAGCTCAAATGCCAAGTACAGGTCCTGAGCCCATTGCTAGTGGTCCTACAATCAGAACAAGATACACAACTGTCGCACACATGCAGAGGGCCTATATGGGTCCAATGCAGGCTCCCCAGCTGTTGATTCAGAGTCAGAGAACTCATAGCTTCTCTGCCTTTTGGCTAAGATCAAGTGCAGAGTCAGAGAACTCCCACGTGCTCAGGTCAGCAGTTTCTGTGGGTTCCCTTGTCAATAAGTTGACCCCCTGGCTCCTACAATCCTTCCTCTCTCTCTCTTCAGCAGGACTCCCAGAGCTTGACCCAGTGCTTGGATGTGGATCTCTGCATCTCCTTCCATCAGCTACTCCATGATTGTTCTCTATTGACAATTAGGATAGTCACCAATCTGATGACAGGAAAAGGCCTTTAATCCCATGAAGTGATGGCAGAAAGCAGAAAAGTATATAAGGTGTGAAAACCAGGAACTAGAGCTGGTTAAGCTTTTCGGCTTTTAGGAGCAGTTTAGCTGAGATCCATTTCGATGAGAACTCAAAGGCTTCCAGTCTAAGGAAACAGGATCAGCTGAGGAACTGGTGAGGTGAGGAAACTGTGGCTAATTCTGCTTCTCTGATCTTCCAGCATTCACCCCAATATCTGGCTCTGGGTTTTTTTATATTAAGACCTTTTAAGATTCAGGCTACATATTAGCTTTAAAGTAAAGGATAATCTTCTTTGGAATTTTTTGGAACTAATTTCTTTCTGGTATTTTAGCCATCTGGTCTCCCACTAAGTCTGACAGAAACTGTGAGGATATCTAATGTGGATCAAAGATAATCAACATGGATAGTATCCCTCTCAAAATTTGTATGAAATATGCTCTCTGTGTAAAATATCTATTATATTATAAACAAAGATTTTCCTTATCCTTGAGTATTCTGTTTTATATTATAATAAGTTGAAAGAGTAGAGAATAAGTGTTTCAAATTAATGATTATTACCATAAACATTTAGCCTTAACATTCAGATTTGTCATAAAATATACATTAAATAGCATCATTTAAATAAAAGGCTGTCAGAAAAAATATTTTCATATGTATGAAACTCAGGAAATTTCTTCAGAATCAATTATCTATTGCTTATTTTCCTTTTCTTTTTGTAGTATTTTCACTTGTAGCCTAGATGATGAGGACTTTAGAATTATAGCATAAATAAAGCAATTAAAACTAAATATTAAGCCGGGCGGTGGTGGCGCACGCCTTTAATCCCAGCACTCGGGAGGCAGAGCCAGGCGGATCTCTGTGAGTTCGAGGCCAGCCTGGGCTACCAAGTGAGCTCCAGGAAAGGCGCAAAGCTACGCAGAGAAACCCTGTCTCGAAAAACCAAAAAAAAAAAAAAAAAAAAAAAAAAAAACAACTAAATATTAAGTATGTGAAAAGCAAGATGTAATTCCCCTTAAAAATGCATGAAGTAGGTTTGGACTAAGAATTGATACCTCAGCATGTATAAAATTATTCTTTGTGACCCACTAACCAGTAAGTACTGGCAAATGTTTACATTAATTTTGTGTATGCTTTGTATCATGTATTTTTGGGTCCTTTTGCTATCATTGCTCATGAATGCATATTCATTGGTATTTAATTACTTACTAATCTTTCCCATTGCCCAAAACATAAAGTGTATTGTTTCTGTGTTTTACAACATTTTATTAAGAAATTAACGATAAATGAGTAGACTTGAAAAAGTTCATGAGTAGACATGATTCAAGACATTACTAAAAACTATCATTTCCATTCTGAGTTCCCATAATCTAAATAGTCCCTCCTCAAACCAGCTGATCTACTAAGGAAAAACTCTTCTCAGATTCTTGTGTAATGCTCCCCTCTGGGCATGGCATGGCTATTTACTTCTTGAACTGCCAACCCATGTGATTACTCACACTAAGCCTTAAAAGATTGCCCTATTAACTCTCAATGATGGAGTCAGGGAGAGGCCTAGAAGGCCAGGCCATTCCCAAGGATTTATAGGCACACAGGGTTGCCAGGAGGATGATATTTTTTCTTCAACAGTGAAGACATACAAAGGTTGTTCATACATCTGTAAATAACTCCAATATACTCATTGGTTCACTGAGCTGAACTTGGGATGAATCTTTCTTTCCATCCTATTTGAGGTAAGGAGATGTTTGTTAACATCTCCCCAGAGAAAGGTCCACACAGTGCTTCATAACACTGCTTACAAAGCTTTCCATTCTCTTTAGAAACAGAAATGCCCCTGGCTGAGGAGTATGTCCAGCCCAAGTTCATCTCCTTGGAAAACAGGAAACTTCCTTAATGATGGATTTTGGACTCATAATTCATCAAATTTTTTCTCTTAAGTGTATTTATATGCTTCAAGAGAATATACAAAAAAAAATGTTTCCACTTCTTTTAGGTAATCAATGAGAGAAATTGATTTGTTCTATGTAATCCCATCATTGACAAAATCAGAAACCTGAAAGATAATTCAAAACATGAAATAATAACAATGTGTGGGAGATGCACCCTCATTTTTCTCTCAAATTACACTATCATCTAACATTTTTTTTAATTTATGTTTTTTATTTTATCTCTCTCTCTCTGTCTTCTCTGTCTCTTTCCCTGTCCCTCTCTGTGTCTCTGACTCTGTCTTTCTCTTGTATGTGCCTCTGTAGACCAGTAAAGGGCATCAGATATTTTATAGCTAGAGTTACTAGAGATTGTGAATTGTCCCACAGGGATGCTGGGAACTGAACCTGGCCCCTCTGTGATATTAGTGCACACTTGCCTTCTGCCTGTACCCCTTCAATTTATTCTCCCAGTGTGAACAGCCAAAACCAGAGGTTTTTGAAAGAATGAACTAGAGTTTACTCTGAATTCATTCCTATTTCATGTTCTTATTGATAAAAGTTTTTAGAACTCTTTTTCAAATAAAAGTTGGGAGATACTGGTCAGAATCCTATTACAGTAATGCTGCTAAATTATTCTCATAATAGAGTTTTGTAATCAAAGGAACATAATAAAATGACATAAAATAGATTTCATGATCTACCATCTGTCAATTTCATTAAGTTTTAATCAATTTGGTTAAAATGTAAAAATCTGAACCCACTTGAATTATAATGTTGTTTGGTACACTGCCTTTTACTTCCAGAGAACACATCAATGTTTGCTAATTGCTGTTTTGTTTGTTGTCTCAAAATAGTTTGCAAACTAACTAGGGCTCCCTGTCTACAATTTCAGTTGAATATGAGCCTGGTTTATCTTTTCTAAAGTAGAGAAAGGGTTAGGCTTAGACAGATGGGAGAGTACAAACATTACTGCAAACTTTTAGTCATGTTCAGTTTAGAGAGCAAACAAGATAAGAGAGTCTCTGCAGGAGAGTACCTGAAGTCATTCCTCAAGAGAATTTAGCATGGACTCCGTGCAGGGGTGACATGAATTTGGAGAAAGCTGACATATCCCCAAATCCCTGGAATGTCTCAGTACACTCCAGATTCATCACTTTTGCCTCAAGGTATGAAAACTAGTGCTGGCTGTCCAAACAGAATTAGAAGCAGGGTGGTTATTCTAGGAATTTTCTTTTCTATACACTTCTTATTGTAAGCCAGACACAGCATAAAGTTGTTCAAAGTGTCCTTCTCAATATACAGTATGCTATGTAGTTTTCCTGACATACATTAATGATTTAAGTGTTTGTTCTTTTATTTCTAATGTGTAAAACTTGCTCTGTGATGGATTATATAGTTCATATAGTTAGCAATGTGTTTTTAAAAGTTATAATTTTCTTCTTTTTTGTTTCTTTGGTTCCTTCTTTCCATTTTTCATATGTTTTATTTCATCTTTGTTTGTTAATTGTTTTACTAATTACATTTATTTTCTGTTTTGAATCCTCATTAAGAGTTTGCTCTTACCAACCTTGAAAGGAACAAGAGAAATAATTTGAACATCCCTACTTATCATTGCCATGTATCTCTTGTGTTGCATGTAAGGATCTTTATTTCTACTTCTTGGTTCTTTGTAAAGGATATGTGAGCTTTTTACATGTCTTACCATTACACTCCCCAAATTTTAATTGCTCTGTCTTAGTTTATGATCTATTTATCATAGGATGTTGATTTTTCTTTCTTTTTTCTTTTCTTTTCTTGGTTTTTCGTAATAGGGTTTCTCTTTGTAGTGTTGAATTTTATGACTTTGTGTGAGATTTTTCCATTCATTGACCTGTGGACCTAGTTGCTTTGGTACATAGAAATCCTGGTCCATTTTTTAAAATGATTTCATTGGTTATTTTTTCCTCTATTTTTGTGTGTGTTTTGTATTGCTAATATTAATGACAGATGGAAATTATTTTCCTATGTTTAGAAATGGTCATTAACCCATCTCTCCTGTTTTTCCTCTGGTTCCTTTTTGTTTGTCTGATAAAAAGAGGATATAATCAATAATTCTGCATATACTTATATAAATATATACATTATATATAAATATGCAAGTATGTGTGTGTGTGTGTATATATATATATAATGATTTCTGCTTTACTTTCCATTTTCACTGTTGTATTTTTATTTTATTTTTAATACATTTTTCATTATGAAAAAAAATTATTAAACTTTCTTTTGGCTCTTTCAATTAAATTTTGAGTTTTTATACATTGTTGAGTATAATTGACAAAGAGGGCTTAACTGTAGGTAATTTTGTCAGAATTTGGTAATTTTGACATAAATCACAGATATTCTCTTAAATTGATGGCAGCTAATAAACTAGATTTTCAAAGATTATAAATATTGACTCTATCCTATTTTCCACCTATCATTTATCATAGTTGTTTGACTTTTCACTAATTATTCTGTTTTTCTGACTGCTAATTATCTATCTCATATGTGTTCTCTCTAGTAGATGAGGATTCTGAAAACTTATAAAATAGTATTGCTTTTATGTTCAGGGCTGTGGCCTTTTCTGTAGTCCATATATGTCAGTGCCCCCTCCACTTGTTATTTGTGGTTATTTTCTTTTTTCTGATCTAAGTTCTCTTTTTTTTTCAAATTTTAAAAATTAAAATATAATTACATAATCCTCCCTCCATACACAATCTCCTTTTCTCTCCACCTCCTCTTTATTTCTCCCTTTTGTTCCTTCTCAAATTCAGGATCTCTTTTGCTTTCAATATTATTATTAGTAGTAGCAGTAATGGTAGTAGTAGTAGCATTAGTGTCTCTGTGTGTGTGTGTGTATGTGTGTGTGTGTGTGTGTGTGTGTGTGTGTGTGTAGATATATAAAGACAACCTGCTGTGTCTGTTTACTGTATCTTGTGTGTGAATGTTTTCAGGACTGCACTTGCTATTGGTTACACAACTAGGAGCCTCATTTCTGAAAAAGACTAACTTTCCTTCTTCAGAAGTTATTACTTATCTGTAGATCTTTGTCTAGGAGTTGGACCTGATGGGACTTGCTCTTTCATAAGTCGTTCATGTTGTCATTATTCAGGACTTATTTAGATGGCCACATGTTTGTAGTATCCATGTTGCAGCTTCTCTATGTCTCCCAGAAGACTTCCTTATCATTTGGCTTCTCCAGTCTTTTTGCCCACTCCCCTGTCCAGTCTTCCAGGATGTTTTCTGATCCTCTGTGTGAATGTTTTATTCTAGAAGTACAAATGGGGTGAGTCCCCCAGACTTCTTCCTCTCTGTATTTTGACCGGCTATAGCTTTCTGTGATGATTTCTGTGCTCAACATTCTGAAAACACTTTCATCATCCATAATCTCCATTCCCTTTTCTGCCTACCCTAATCAATCCTTTCTGGCATTTTTAATTCACTTTGTTTATAAAATTGTATGTCTTAACTCTCCATAAGATGTTTGGTGTTTTGCTTTTCTTTATTAATTACAAATGTGAAAGCATGGATGACAGTTACTTTCTAGTATGATAGCATGAAAGAAAAATAATATGTATGCCTTCCAACCTCTTTGTCTGGAAATCTTAATTTGGTTTTTACCAAGAGAATTTATCAGCTGTTGATGTGTGAAGTAAACATTTTATTTAAAAAAATTAAAGAAAATAGTAAAGTTTTAATGAATTAAACTATCTTACCCTAAATATGTAAATGTTACAGTACTACACTTCATAAACAATGTGCAATATCATATAAAATTGGATGAACAGTCTACTTGCTTATTTACCTGTTCTTGCTGTTATACAATTGCTCATGTGTGTTGGTGTGTGTGTGTGTGTGTGTTTATGAGTATGTGTGCTTGTTTCTGTATGTGTGCATATCCCTCTTTGTGTTAACAGTGATTATTTTAGTTTAGAACATCTTTAAAGCTCCAATTACATTTACTATCATGAAGTGAAACAAACAATATGCCTGAAAGAAATGATCTTAGTTTGCCATTAAAACTGTTTATCAATTTTTGCTTTGAGGCAAATAAAAACAAAATACGAAATTGTATATTTTGTATGGATTTTGTAAAATAATGAATTTTACTTCCTTCAGTTTATTTAAATCATCCCACTGGAGGCTATATTCAAAATAATAATGCATTATCTTCTTCCCTTTGTTCTTTAAAATATTTTGTAATATTCTCGATCATGTCCTGATTGACTACTGCCAAAATGCATTTAGTTTTCAGGCTAATGTAACCCATCCCTGTTCCATCATCTGAGAAACATACATGCACTCCTTGATAGTGCTGGGATCCTAGTACTGTCCATTTTAAAATACTAGAAAATAGTGTGTGTTACAAGTTGAGTGTGAGAAATGGGGATGAGACTGTTATAACTAGCAATGAAATGCAACATGGGATCTTCTTGTTATTCTGAAACTTTTCTGGATACTGATTACGATGTTTTTTGTGCTTTCCAGGATATTTGAGGAAATTGTATATAGGGTTTCAACTATGTTATCTTTTAAATTTCAAGTGAATCTTGAATTATCTAAAATAAATATTTAACTAATGGAAAAATTATATTCAGAACTATATATACATATATGTATATTATATAGGGATCATATATATATGTGTGTATGATATATATATATATATATATATATATATATATATATATATATATATATATGAATATCTAGGGACATACATGTGGTTATGCATGTAACACTTTGAGTCACTTTGTGAAAGTCCAAATACAGTTATTTAGAACACAATTGAGTTACAATAATAGTTAGATGGATTTCATGACAACTTACTTAAATTTGCTAATTTTGTGGTGTGGCTGTTATAAGAAAAAAAGGACATGGGTCTCTTGCCTTCTTAGTCTCCACCTTATTCCCAAGGGAAGCAGGCTGGCAAGTAGCCATCCAAGGTAATACTCTGGGCTCCTGAACCAAGAACACTGGGGTTAGAGGCACAAGGATAGGGATAGATTCTTATGGTGTTGAGAACTCACATTAAGGGTCTTCATGCTTGTGTAACAAGGACTTTTTCCTAATGAGCCACTTATGTGGCCCCAGATTTGTACATTTATATTAATACAATGTCTATTACACTAAAAATTCTTATTTGCTGTAAGGCAGCCCAGATTAACTTGTCCTCACTCCTTGTCTTTGTAGATTGCTGTGTATGTCAATAACAAAATCTCATTTTTTTGTCCCATCCCAAACAATTCTTCCTTTGTTAACTATTGAGATTATGTATTTGGCTATCTTCATCTAAATGTCATTTTATGAACTATAGTCCAAAATGACTTATTTTCATAGGGTTTTGATTTTAAAAGATAGCCAATAAAGAATAAATAGTTTGAAGACTTTTTTTTAATGTTAAATGCTGAATGAAATCTAAAATTAATCTCAGCTCTTTCTTGATAGCCTCTATGGCTGCATGATACATTTAGCCTTCATAAGGTCTGGACTAAACCTAATATCACCATTTGAATTATGACTCCTGTCTTTAGGAAAAGAATGGTAAGCTACAGACAAGGTGGATTTTATTTACCTTTGTGGAGAATATTGAAAACCTGGTGATTTTGTTTCTTTTTATTCCATCCCAAGTTTTCTCTCAATATTTTGTATATTAAAATTAATTTTGTTTTCTGTAGGATGCTTACATGGATGTGGCCCTCTTTGTCTGTTTGTTTGTTTCATTGTTTGTCATATTTTCTTTACCATAATACCCAAAGTTTCACAGGCAGTGGAGCCCAGTGATAGGAGACAACCTGATACCAATTGACTGTGCCCATTCACATGGAACAAGACTTCACATCCAGAGCAGTTTCAGCAATGGTTTGTAGAGTTGCATGCATAATTAATTTAAAATACATTATTTTTCTGAAAGCAATTAAAGATCAATGATAAATAAACTGTGTTGTTTCACAGGAGCTTCCAGAAAAACAAAAAACAAAACAACAACAACAACAAATAAAACTGTGTTGAAATTGAACTAAGGGAAGTCTCCATTGTTCTTATCTAGTATGGTCAAGGTCTGATTTACAGCTAGGATTCCATGGGGGAAAAAAAACAATAATTTCTAGGTCCATAATGCATGAGACTTAGCCACCCCAAAGTGTGGCTGAGAATAGTTTACATGGCAGATTTTAAAGACAAGTAAATGACTGTAGGCATTCTCTCCACTAATAAAAGGGATTTCAAAATGCCTAATTGGATGCATTTGTTTAGACTTCATACTAGAATATAAAAATAAATTATCTGTAAGAAAATATAAATATTAAAGTTATGTATATTGGTAAGCATGTATATATTTCTGTTTTTTCTTTTGGAAGCTCTAGATATGCTTATACAATGTAAATCTCACTAAATTTGCTTTTATGATGACTCCTTTCTCCAGTTTTAATGTACCCATATTAAATGTATACTGTCTTTGTCATTTTTTCTCAAATTTAGAGATTCCAGTGGTAGACATTTAGAAGTATTCACTTATTATTTATTATTTACTCTTTCCATCTATTGGCTGTCTATCCAGCTATCTACTATTTTTTTCCATATCCTCATGGACTTCATCACTCAACCACTGAACTGCATGGCTATCTGTGGACTATTGTATTATTCCTCATTTGTTTCAGAACCAATTGTCTTCTATAGTTATTTCACTACAGGTTTGTCTTCTCTCTGTCCGTGTTCCAGCTGATAGAACACTTATTTAACTAAACACTTTGAAACAAATCATGACACACATTAATAATCTCCCTTTTTGGATAATATTAATAATCCAAAACTTGACTTATTTACTAATTTTCACTAAAATGTGAAGACAACATGCTTACACCTGTAACCCAGTGATCACTGGGTTTACATCAGCTTATCCATCTGACATGTTGGGTCCGTACCTCCTCCCTCATGTCCATGTATTTCTCTTCTGAGGCTGTGCGATTGGTAAAAGTTGAAGATGTTCCTGAATTGTCTTACCAAAATGACCAATTATCAGTCAGAGCTATATGAGTAGCTATAATCCCTGCCAAAACTTTCCAATAAGGCCTCAAATATTGACATTAAATAATAACATGGCATAACCATGGACAGGAAGATGTACAAAGCTCTTATCTCTGGATGATATCATGGTACTTTTTGTAATTAGTTCTGGCCACAACATCAAATCCAGTCACTGTGCATAGCACAGCAAAAGATAACAATAACCTGATTCTTTCCCTTTATCTGTAATAAATCATTTATATTTTTGTCTAAAATAATTTACATGTGATGAAAATTACAGATGATACCATTCTTTTTGTATCCAAATTTACAGCCTGATTTCTTCCACTCAGTGTGACATCTCTAAAAACATTAAGCAATTTCTTGGGCCCATTAAAAATGAGACAAATAGTTTACATCAGCTAAGAAAATTAGACCATGACTTCACATTAGAAGTGATATTTCCTTTGTTCCTGCAAGGCTGTAAAAGCCTACAGGACAGTGATGGTCAGTGTGAACATCAGTTACAGAGTGTGCTGCTTCAGTTCTTTTGAGGCTGTTTCATTAGCTGAATAATTCCCCAAGGCTTGTTTATACTTTACAGATTTTTTTAATGTTTAAAAAAGAGTATTTTCAAATACAATTCTTCCCCCTAAAGCTAAAGTAATTAGTGTATCTACATTTGTTTTTACTACTTCCACATCTTTAAACCAGAATGTTAAAAGGACCATGAAAATTTCCAAAATGCAAACTGATTTTGCTTCAAGGCACCCTCTCTCTATCTCTGTTTTGCTATATCATTTATTTACCTATCTGTCTGTCTGTCTATCTAGCTATCCATCTATCATCAATGTATGTATCATCTGTGAATTAACCCATTTATTTATCCATCTATCAATTCATTAATCCATTATCTTTAATATCTTGAGGCATAATATTACAAAGCCCAGGGTAGCCTCGAGATTTGTATAGCAGAGGATGACCCTCTGTTCCTGATCCTCCTTCACCTACCTTTCTATTGTTAGAATAACAGGCATGTGCCACTATATCTGCTTTATGTAGTGGTAGCATGCAAATTAGGAATTCTTACACCCTAGGCAAGAGGTCCCTTTGCCAAGTGAGCTGCACCCCTAGTTCTTTCTTTATCTACTTCCTACTTTGATATTATATTGAAGAAGTAATACTACTTGAAAATTCTGTAAACCCTTCATAACATCTTTGCCAAGGATTTTTCTTGAAATAATGATTTTCTAATTTCATGTTTCACTGACCCTTCTGTTCTACCCACATTCTAGACTTAAATTGCCCTCAAATCTGTGGATCTTCTGTTTTACTCCTCCTTAGTAGGTTAAGGATCATCTGTGTTGTGCAAAACTTTCAGGGATGAGTAGACGTGTCCTGATATCATTTCCTTGTCATCTATAAGAAACAAATAATTTTAGATTAAGATCCTTTGTTATTATTCAAAATTTATATTAGGAAATATCATAGAATATGTATGGGATCACTTCAATAAGTGATCTTCCAGCCCATTGACAAATTTCCCTCTGTAAAAAGCCAAACTGTGGTGCTAAGAAATATGTAAAACCATGTTGTTTAATTTCTTACCTTTTTCTCATTCTTTGCTTATTAAATGATTTTGATTCTCTATTTCATCTAGTCTTAGGCATGCATAACAGTTAATCACAACATATCAAAAATTTTAATTAAATTTATCTGTAAGTCACATGAGTTGGATCCCACTGATGAACAGAGATCAAATTGCTGACCTCTTATGATTGCACTAATTTCCAGCAGACTGGAAAATTGTGAGAGATAAGAAACACCAAATTACATGTATTTGTTATTTTAGTAGATTTGATAACTGAACAGCTAATACCCATTACTGCATATAGCCTGGTCAATAAGTAATACACAGATTGGCTTTCATAAAAGTCATTCAGTAAAAATGCCAGTTATCCTAAAACTAGTCCCATCTGACCTACTGATAGGAAATTCTGTCTATACTAACAAGTCCTAAAGTTAGCATTCTCAAAAGTTAAATGCTGGCATACATGCCATCTGAGTATCTGGTCCTTAAGTGTGAAAATGTGTAGTTTTCTGGGTTATTTCTGCTGTACTTACTACTGTATTAATGCAATCTGTTGTAGTAAAAAGACAATTCAGCACAAATAATAAAATAGGACATGCCCAATTATTATGTTGCCCTATAGTCACAATATTTTCTTATCCATAAGCTTTACAAGAAAAATAAAATGTATTTGCTTTCTTGCTGACACAGTAACATCCACTTAACTGACCTGGACAAACAGGAAAAAAATTCTCCATCTCCAAAACTGTTAACAATGTTGTTTACTAAAACACTGATATTGAAGACACCAAGAACCAGTCTGTGGAGGCTCTCATTCAAATTTATTCAAAAGAATGATTTAGATTTAGTACAGATTTGAGAATAATTTGTTCATTTTACTGGATACCTTTATGCTGTGGGATGTTCTGTATGTCCTGTGGGAGCCCATTCCCGGGTTCCTCGTGGCTTTACCCAGCAGGTCCGCATAGAGAATGATTCGGACCACGGGCCTGAGTGCAGGTGTCTGAGATGGTCTGCACTTGGCTGTGCTGGGGGATGGTCTGTATGTCAAGTTGCTCTGACTGGTCAATAAATAAAACCTGATTGGCAGTGGCTAGGCAGGAAGTATAGGCGGGACTAACAGAGAGGAGAAATAAAAGAACAGGAAGGCAAAAGGAGACACGGCCAGCCGCCGGCGAGGATAAGCAGCATGCGAAAATGCCAGTAAGCCATGAGCCGCGTGGCGGGGTATAGATTTGTGGAAATGGACTAATTTAAGCTGTAAGAACAGTTAGCAAGAAGCCTGCCATGGCCGTACTGTTTGTAAGCAATATAAGTCTCTGTGTTTACTTGGTTGGGTATGAGAGGCTGTGGGACTAGCGGGTAAGAGAGATTTGTCCTGACTGTGGGCAAGGCAGGGAAACTTTGCTACACCTTTAGTTGTCCAATGTTTAAATCTTTTCATGTTATTTGGTGTGTGTGTGTGTGTGTGTGTGTGTGTGTGTGTGTGTGTGTGTGAAGGTGTGTACACCTGTATGCACCTGAATGAGGCAACACATATGGGGAGGTCAGAGGTCAACTATAAGAGTTGGTTCTCCCTTTCTATCTTATTGAAGCATAGTCCCACTGGGTCTGCTGCACTGTGTACTGCAGTCCAATTGACCCTGAGCTCCCTGGTGATTGCTGTCCTTTCCTCTCACCTCTCAGTAGGAGTTTTGGGATTACAAATGCTACCTATCACACCCCCTTTTTTTGAGTACCAAGGATAAAGTTCAGGTTATCAGATTAACATGTAAAATGCTTTTACCTGTTGAGACAAATCAGTGGTTCTCATTATTCAACCCTTAAAATGTTAGTTCCCATTTTAGCCAAATGGTTAAATGGGGACTTTTTTATCCTACATTAGTGGTTACTGGGTTACAGCAATTTCGTCACTGTCAAAAATTAGGGATGTGACTAAGATCAAATTGTAGGTGTCCTCATTTTTTTTCTAAAAATTTCTCTTAACTTTTTGGCAAAATTGCTCTGATAGGCAGCATATAATCAAAAATATTTAAGCAAGTAATTGAGAAATAAAAATATAACTACTTATTAAAATTGTTGGCTTTCCTGCCCCCCAAAGGCCACTCTACTTCTATTCCAGCACTAAATATTTCAGTAAGAATTCATATAATTAAAGACATGATGGTTCATATTGCTGACTTTTGTTTAGTCATATTACAAATGATTAAGAAAGAAAATAGAAGTAAAATAATAGAATTTGAAAAACAGATCAAGTACAATCATTATATCAATTAATGAAAGAAAAAGAATATAGAAAAATAAGCAAGTAATAGCTGTGTTTTCAAGTGTTGCATAATTGACACACCAAGCCCCTGGGTATCTGAGGTATGCTGCAGTGTTCCTTCTAATGTTACCTCTAAGAAATAGCCACACAAGCAAACCCCTGGAGCTGCTTTAAGCATCAACGGTTCTTCAGCTGGAGTTACTTAAATGAAATGCATAAATCACCCCTCTTGATATGGCATCTCATCTAAAGATCTTCAAAATTCTGAATACAATGCTGTGTCATTTGTTTGAAATTAAGTGGATATGGCTTTTTATACTTATGATGTCACTGAGCAAAAGAAATGCCTGGAGGGCTCTTAAACCCAGCCTTAGCAAACAATTCTTTTGTGTGCATATTGCTTTATTTTACTTTAAAACAAATGAAAGTAAGTCTTAATTTATATTGAATGCATGCAAATATTCCAAAATCCATGTAGCAAATTGGCAGCACAATAAGTTTTCAGGCTTGTCTTCTCATCTTCCACTATAATAAAAAATGTTTTTCTTGTGTATGAGAGTGAGGCCATATGTGTTTGTGTGTATATGTGTATAAACATGGGTATGGGGGCCAGAGGTTGATGCTGGATGTCTTCATCAACTACTCTCCATCTTATTTTTTGAAACAGGGTTTTCCCCAAAACCTGAGGCATAGTGATTAAGTTGAGCTAACTTGCGGCAAAACCACAGTGGTAGGAATACAAACATGAACCTTTGCACCTAGCTTTCACTGAGTTCTGAGGATCTAAACTCAGCTCCTAATGTTTGCACAGTCAACAATTTACACACTGACCAACTTCCCAACCTCTAATGGAGATGATAAGACCATGTCACAAACATGCTATGAAATGAATTGTGGTTGCTAGTAGAATTTTGTCCTTAGCGTAGTCACAACCTTCCACATTTCCCTCACAGCCCACGGAGAATTCAGATAAATTGCAACACCTCCTCTACCTAGGACCACAATTGAGAGATTTGCATATTTCTAAGGCAAAGATAATGTTATTTGATTTTTTTCCATTTGTTTGCAGAGCACTAGCAGCCTCAAAACTTCAGCTTGACGAAGTACACTGAGACAGGGTGTTGATAATTTAATACTTTGCAGTGGCTGGAGAGCTGGCTCACTTGAAAGGGACCTTTCTTATCCAGCATGGGAAATTGATTTTGGATCCACTGATCCCACATTAAAAGGTTGGCATGGAAGTCCCTATCTCTAATCTCAGTGCTGGGAAGGACATGACAGAGTATCCCTGATACTTGCTGGCTAGCTAATATTGAGACTCAGTTAGCTCTTGGATCAGAGAAAGACCTTTTTTCTCAAAAATAACGTATAAGTAACTAGTAACTAAGAAAGTTACATAAAGTGGACATCTAAACCACACCACAGGCAAGCACAAGCACACACACACACACACACACACACACACACACACACACATACACACACACACACTCCTCCCCCATGCACACACTTATTAATGACCATGATATAACTGGTTTGATTACATCATTTTAATACAAGAGCTTTTATGTGACTATGGGGAGTTTATTCCATATGTAAAGAGGTCTGGCCCCACAGTCATGGGCAATACTGAAGTTTCTGTAATCTTTTTCTTTTCTTTGAACTAATATTTCTTTGTTTTTGGCTATATATGTAGGTTTAGGGGTTGGAAGGAGGTATAATACATTCAAAGCACTCTCTGCCCAGCAGGTAAGATCCTTACACTGAAATCAGTGCTATGCCAAAGTAGTGACCATTCTTTCCTATGACATCACTGAAATGTGAGAGACAGTCAAATGCAGAACATAATGTGAAATTTTTTACTAATTTATTCTTTGAAATTCCATGCATATACACTCTACAGTCTGTCCATTCTCATCTCTCTGTACTCATTTTCTCCCTCTATCCCTACAACCCCCCCTGCTTCTCACTGAGACTCATCTATCATAATTCCATATACTTCATTTTGTTCTAACTTTGTGAATCAGTGGGGTTAACCAGATCCACTAGAATGGACATGGGTGAAATGCTGTCCATTGGGGCATAAGTCACTCACCATTGACACTGAAGACATTGATCACCAAAGACAATGATTTGCTGTCTTCCAATAATCTTTGACCACCATTTACTTCCCTGGGCAGGCTCCCATGAATTATTCCATCACATGAGTGAATGTTTACTTACTTAGTCTTGAGCATGTCCTATGAAGGCAAATGCAGCTATGAATTCACACACATCAAGGCCGTGTGATGTTATATAACAAGTTTTAACAACCATAATCCTCATATTTTCACTCTTACATTTTTTCCACCTCCTCTTCCATGATATCTCCTCATCCCTGGATGGAGTGAAATAGATGTCTTGTTTAATGTTAAACATTCAACCATCATTTGTTCTCAGCATCTTGACCAGCCATGAGTCTCTTTATGAATCACTGTTTGCTGAACACTGAAGCATCTTTGGTAAAGGGTGAAGACAACACTAGTCTATAAAGATTCAAGAAGCAGTATGTAAAAATATTGATTTAGCAAAACAACAGTAGTATGTTCAACCCTAGGGGCAGTGAACTCCCCAGGCATGGGACATAGACCAGATCCACAGTAATGGATCTGAACTCTCTGCTATGGAGTAGGTTTTATATCCTGTTAGAAATCTGTTGGTGTCACTACTGTACCAACAAGAACCCCCTTTCCTGGTGAATTGCTTTGTAGCATACAAAATTAATAGCTGAGGAATATTTTGGGTGACTTTTCTCTCCTATTTGTCTACATAGAAATTTCTGGTACTCTGAAAACTAACCAGAAGGAAGGTAGCTTCTGTTTCATTTCTAGTATTATTTCTCTGTATTCTGCAAACAAGTAGTAAAAGATCAGTTATGCTGTGCAATCAAGAGCGATGGTCAGAACTTGTATACCAACAATTCCCAGTAAAGTATCCCACACCTCGCACTGGGATTTTTGTTCAATAACCCAAGGCTACTGGGATCAGCATTATCCACTCATGCATGATAAGGCTCTAAAAATCTCATTTTTATATTATGTTTTATTTTGGTTATAGACTAGTGAGTTTTCTTGTGGCTTCTTCACCCCTCTCCCCCTAAATCCTGTCTTCTTCTTCATCCCATCACCTTCATCTTTGTCTAAACCATGCTACCCAGTATTACCTCCCTCAATTTTCATTGCACATTCTGGTCACTTAATGGTGTCCTTCCTTCAGAGGGCACTTCAGCCTTCTTTCAGTGGATCTCATCTTTTATTTATTTTTTTATTTTATTTTAAAAGTAACTTACAAAGCAGTGAGTTTCCATACAGGGTTTTTATACATATTTCATCTTGGTTGATTCAGCACCTACTATCTCTCTGCCCTTTTTCCCATTTTTTTATTTAGCTCAAGTATTTTCCTCTTTCACTTCAGCACAGTAATTTTATGAGCAAATCATCATGTCAGGAATTGAGGTGTGCTGGCAAGTATTCTCTGCTTTCACTCTGGCACAGGTTATCAGATAGCCAGCAGAGAGTCCAGGTTTCATTCATAATGGATACAAATTACACTATTTCAGAAACAACTGAAAATGGTAAGGAGGCATTTAAATGCTACCATCTTTTTTTCTGTCCCTTCTTTTTATTTGCAATGACTTTTTTCAGAAAGAAAATTATCTAATACACTACAGGAGGGCAACAGGCTGGACAGTAACCTGAAAACAAATCATAGACAGGGAAAACATAGTATGAAATTATATAATAGTATTTACTCTCAATGAAAGTTAATAATCTTCATAAGAGTGATGCTAGCTACATTGAGTGGAGGGTTAGAAAGAAAAGTAATTTGGAGGGGTGTGTATTTGGTCTGAGTTTATACTTAAATGATACATAAGCAATAGCCAGGAAAACAAAGCCATCACAAAGTCATGGACTCTTGTGGACTAGGATTTCATTCCTAGTAACTTGCCTGTGAGAATAAAATTAACAGTAGCTCTCATTTTGCAAGGGAAGGGAAAGGTGCCTTGTTAGATAGCAATCTGTCTTGAAACTCTAGGCACTTGCCCCATGTTTCCCAATGGAATTATTGTTTGGGAAATTCCAACTCTCAAATTTCCCACTGCTAAGTCTTAAAGAAAACATTGCGATCCCAGTTCACAAA
Source organism: Peromyscus maniculatus bairdii (assembly GCF_049852395.1). Classification (NCBI taxonomy): domain Eukaryota; kingdom Metazoa; phylum Chordata; class Mammalia; order Rodentia; family Cricetidae; genus Peromyscus; species Peromyscus maniculatus. The sequence goes on along the minus strand of NC_134857.1, from coordinate 29,365,172 downwards.
AAAGTAGAGCCAAGGATGCCTGGAATGCTTCCTTTTTTTCTTCAGACTGTCCCTAGAAACCGGGAAATGTCCTTCCTCACTCACTGATGAGGAAACAGGTTGAAAAAGATAATAAGCCATGAGCTCATGTGTGGTTGATATATTGTGCACCCCAATAAACTTATCTGGGGTCAGAGAACAGAACAGCCACTAGATAGATATAGAGGCAGAAAATGGTGGCACACATGCCTTTAATCCTAGCATTCCAGAGGCAGAGATCCTCTGGATCTCTGTGAGTTCAAGGCCACACTGGAAACAACCAGGCATGGTAACAAGAGCCTTTAATCCCAGGAAGTGATGGCAGGAAGCAGAAAGGTATAAAAGGAATGAAAACCAGGAACTAGGCTGGTTAAGCTTTTAGGCTTTGAGCAGCACAGATCAGCTGAGATCCATTTGGATGAGGACTCAGAAGCTTCAAGTCTGAGGAGACAGGATCAGCTGAGGAACTGGCAAGGTGAGGTAGCTGTTTCTTGTTCTGCTTCTCTGATCTTCCAGCATTCACCTCAATATCTGGCTCTGGGTTTGTTTTTTATTAATAAGACCATTTAAGATTCATGCTACACCCATGTTTTGTCCAAAACTATCAGAGTAGTTTTCCATGAAGTAAATTTAGTTCATGTTGCTATTTTCATATTGTTCATATTTCATATTGATCAGAGGTCTGATCCAGTTAGGGGCCCCTCAGCCTTTGGTTCATATTTCATGTGTTTCCATTCATTTGGCTATTTGTCCCTGTGCTTTATCCAAATTTGGTTTCAACAATTCTCACTCACATAAACCCTCCTCTTTCTCACTAATTAGACTCCCTGAGCTCTACCTGGGGCCTAGCCATCGATCTCTGTATCCAGATCCCTCAGTCATTGGATGGGGTTTCTAGCATGACTATTGGGGTGTTTGGCCATTCCATCAGGAGAGTAGGTCAGTTCAGGCTGTCTCTCGACCATTGCCAGCAGTCTATTGTGGGGGTATCTTTGTGGATTTCTGTGGTCCTCTCTAGCACATTGCTTCTTCCTATTATCATGTGGTCTTCATTTACCATGGTCTCCTATTCCTTGTTCTCCCCCTCTGTTCTTGATCCAGCTGGGATCTCCTGCTCCCCCAATCTCTCTTTCCTCAACCCTTGCCCTGCATTGCCACCACTAATGTCCAGGCTGTTCGTGTAGATCTCATCCATTTCTCTGTCATTGATCAATCCCCATGTCTTTCCTCAGGTCCTGTTTTCCAGGTAGCCTCCCTGGTGATGTGAGTAGCAGTCTAGTCATCCTTGTTCCACATTTAATATCCTCCTATGAGTGAGTACATACCATTTTTGTCTTTCTGAGTCTGGGTTACCTCACTCAGGATGATTTTTTCTAGATCCATCCATTTGCCTGCAAACCTCATGATGTCATTGTTTTTCTTTGCTGAGTAGTATTCCATTGTGTATATGCACCACATTTTATTTATCCATTCTTCAGTTGAAGGGCATCTAGGTTGTTTCCAGGTTTTGGCTATTACAAACAATGCTGATATGAACATAGCTGAGCAAGTGCTCTTGTAGTATGATTGAGCATTCCCTGGGTATATGCCCAAGAGTGGTATAGCTGCATCTTGGGGCAGATTGATTCCCAATTTTCTAAGAAAGCGCCATATTGATTTTCAAACTGGTTGTACAAGCTTGCATTCCCACCAGGAGTGGAAGAGAGTTCCCTTAGCTCCACATCCTCTCCAGCATAAGGTGTCTTCAGTGTTTTTGATCTTAGCCATTCTGACAGGCATAAGGTGGTATCTCAGAGTTGTTTTGATTTGCATTTCCCTGATGATAAAGGATGTTGAGCAATTCCTTAAATGTCTACATAAGGAGATTAAGGGGATACAAATTGGATAGGAAGAAGTCAAGCTTTCCTTATTTGCAGATGACATGATATTATACTTGAGTGACCCCAAAGATTCAACCAAGGAACTGATACAGCTTATCAACTCCTTCAGCATCATAGCAGGATACAAGATCAACTCAAAAAAATCAGTAGCCCTCTTATATACAATTGACAATGAAGCTGAGAAGGAAATTAGAGATACATCACCCTTTACAATAGCCACAAATGACATAAAATACCTTGGGGTAACACTAGCCAAGAAAGTGAAGCACTATATGACAAGAACTTAAGTCCCTGAAAAAAGAAATTGAAGATGTCAGAAAATGGAAAGATCTCCCATGCTCATGAATAGGCAGGACTACCATAGTAAAAATGGCAATTTTACCAAAAGCAATCTACAGATTCAATGCAATCCCCATCAAAATACCAACACAATTTTTCACAGACCTGGAAAGAATAATACTCAACTTCATATGGAAAAACAAAAAACCCAGGATAGCCAAAAGAACCCTGTACAATAAAACAACCTCTGGAGGCATCAAAATCCCTGACTTCAAGCTCTACTATAGAGCTACAGTAATAAAAACAGCTTGGTATTGGCATAAAAACCGATATGTGGACCAATGGAATCAAATTGAAGACCCTGACATTAATCTGCACACCTATGAACATCTAATTTTTGACAAAGAAGCCAAAAGTGTACAATGGAAAAAAGAGAGCATCTTCAACAAATGTTGCTGACATAACTGGATATCAACATGTAGAAGGCTGCAAATAGATCCATATCTGTCACCGTGTACAAAACGTAAGTCCAAGTGGATCAAGGAACTCAACATAAATCCAGCTGTTCTGAACCTGCTAGAAGAGAAAGTAGGAAGTAGTCTTGAATGCATTGGCATAGGAAATCACTTCCTAAATATAACACCAGTACCACAGACACTGAGAGAAACAATCAATCAATGGGACCACTTGAAACTGAGAAGCTTTTGTAGAGCAAAGGATACGGTCAACAAGGCAAAGTGATAGCCTACAGAATGGGCAAATGTCTTCACCAACCCCACATCTGACAGAGGACTGATATCCAGAATATATAAGGAACTCAAGAAATTAGACAAAATGCCCAACAGTCCAATTAAGAAATGGGCTATAGAAGTAAACAGAGAATTCTCAACAGAGGAAACTCAAATGGCTGAAAGACATTTGAGATTGCATCTTATGCCTGTCAGAATTGCTAAGATCAATAAAAAAGGGACTGCTCATACTGGTGAGAATGTAGAGCTAGGGAAATACCCCTCCATTGCTGGTTATATTGAAGACTTACAGCCATTATGTAAATCAGTGTGGCAATTCCTCAGAAAGAGAAAATCTATCTACATGTTCAATCGTGTTCATTATTGTTCTATTCATAAGAGCTAGAAATTGGGAACAACATAGATGTTCCTCAAAAACAACAACAACAACAACAACAACAAAAAAAAACCCAAACCCGAAATTCACAGGCAAATGTATAAAACTAGGAAAAAACCATTTCGGGTGAGGTGATGCAGACCCAGAAATATACATATGATGTATGTATGATTACATCTGAATATGAACTAATAAATAAATAATAACAATGCTACAATCAGAAGCCCAGAGAGATTGGCCATAGAGGGGATGGTGGGCTCATAGATCTCCTTGGGAAGGGGAAAGAGAATAAATTTTATGGGTGGGCTTGAAGCCTGGCAATGACAAAACGGGGAGGATCAGACAGGAAGAGGGAGGGAAGATGGAATTGAGGGAAATAATGATTGAAGAGAAAGCTATAATTAAAGGACATTTGAAGGGTGGTATGAAAACCTAGTGCTGTGACAAATTCCTATAATATATGAATGTGGTCCTAATAATATCATCAAATGATGGGGTAGAAAGAACCATAATTGACAATTGCATGTCACCAAATGAAGCTTCTGGTACCAGGACTTATTTCATCCAATTCAGTTGTTTGCAGAAAAGTCTCATGGAAATTGCCAGACAACCAAGGCTGTTGCCAAGATAATAGGATGCTCTCTATAACCTGACAAGGTGCCATTGCTGAAGACAACACCTATACAACTCACTGAACATGGTCAGGTGGATCTGGTACCTAGACAGAACGTTCACTCCATGTTCTATTGTCTTTGACACAGAAAGGTATTCTGCAGTCTACCAAAATAGACACATAGACACCAACCCAAACACAAAACCTTTGATCTACAATCTGTTCTGCCAGCAAAATATGCTAGAGCACCAGGAGTAACCAATCAATATTTGATTTGGCTTAAGGTCTATTCCATTCAATGGAACTCATATTGTACACCGCTTGGGGGAGCATCAACCAGAGACTGGATAGCCCAGAAATATAGGATAAAACCAAGTACTGCTGGCCTACAAAGAAAAAAAAGACAATGAAATTACTCCAAATAACACTCTGCTATACACATAGATTGGTGCTAATATACCCATCCTAAAAGTCTTCCTCCTGCAGCAGATGAGAACAGATACAGAGACCTAAATTCGGGAGAGAGAGAGAGAGAGAGAGAGAGAGAGAGAGAGAGAGAGAGAGAGAGAGAGAGAGAGAGGGAGAGAGAGAGAGAGAGAGAGAGAGAGCGCTAGCTCTAAATGAGGTCTCCAAATCCTTCTTCTCAGAGCTCAGGGAAGGAGGAGTGAGAAAGAGTGGGGGAGATGGAGAGAGAGAAAAGAGAAGACATCAGGAGAATCAGGTTTGCAACAGTCCTTCTGCACATAGCATATATTTTTCAGTTTAGTACTTTTATGGGGCTCCTGAATAGGTGAATGAACGGGTCTCTGATGCTTGTACATTCTCTTGGGGTCCTTATAATTTTCCATTGGTTTGTCTTCTCCAACTTTGATATATTGTGCTTTGTTTGTTTGTTTATCTTATATTGTATTATATTTTCTCAGGTTTTGTTGTTCTCTTTGAAGCCTGTTCTTTTCTATGGAGAGACAGAAAGGGAGTGGATCTGGATGGGAGAGGAGGTGAGGAGGAACTAGGAGTAGAGGGATGGGAAACTTTATTCAGTTTATATTGTCTGCAAAAAGAATCTATGTTTAATAAAAGAGAAAAAAGAAATTAAAAAATTAACTTGTGTTTATGTACCACATTTTCTTTATTCATTCTTCAGTTGAGAGGCATCTAGTTGTTTCTAGGTTCTGGCTATTACAAATAATGTTGCAATGAACAAAGTTGAGCATGTGTCTTTGTGGTATGATTGAGCATCCCTTGGGCATATGTCCAAGACTGGTATAGCTGGGTCTTGAGGGAGATTGATTCCCAATTATCTAAGAAACCTCCATAAAGATTTCCAAAGTAGCTGTAAAATTTGCATTCCCACCAACAGTGTAGGAGTGTTCCCCTTGCTCCACATCCTCTCTAACATAAGCTGTCTGCATTGTTTTTGATCTTAGCTATTCTGACAGGCATAAGATGGTATCTCAGAGTCATTTTGATTTAAATTTCCCTGATGACTAAGGATGTTCAGCAATTCTTTAAATGTCTTTCAGCCTTTTGATATTCTTCTGTGGAGAATTCTCTGTTTAGCTCTATAGCCCATTTTTTATTTGGACTGCCAGGTATTTCGATGTCAAGTTTCTTGAGTTATTTATATATTCTGGAGATCAGCCCTCTGTCAGATGTGGGGTTGGTGAAGATCTTTTCCCATTCGACTAGTTGTTGTTTTGTCTTATTGACGATGTTTTTTGCCCTGCAAAAGCTTCTCAGTTTCAAGAGGTCCCATTTGTTAATTGTTGCTCTCAGTGTCTGTGCTACTGATGTTATATTTAGGAAGTGATCTCTGGTGCCAATGTGCTCAAGACTACTTTCTACATTCTCTTCTATCATGTTCAGAGTAACTGGATTTATGTTGAGGTCTTTGATCCACTCAGACTTAATTTTTGTGCACAGTGGCAGATATGGATCTATTTGCAATCTTCTACATGTACACAATGGAGTACTACTCAGCAGAGAAAAACAATGACATCATGAGGTTTTCAGGCAAATGGTTGGAACTAGAAAATACCATCCTGAGTGAAGTAACCCAGACTCAGAAAGACAAACATGGTATGTGCTCACTCATAAGTGGATACTAGATGTAAAGCAAAAGATAACCAGACTGCAACTCACAGCTTGAGGGAGGCTAGCAAGTAATGAGGACCCTAGGAAAGACACAGGGATTTTCCAGCGATGGAGAAATGTTTGAGATCTACAAGAGCAAACTGGGGGTGTATGTGTAGTGGGGTAATGGAGGGCAAGGGTTGGAGGAAAGAGAGCTTAGGGGAGTGGGAGTTGCTAGCTGGATCAGGAACAGTGTGGGAGAACAAGGGAAGAGATACCATGATGAATGAAGACCCCATGGGAATAGGGAGAAGCAATGTGCTAGAGATGTCCCCAGGAACCTACAATGATGACTCCACTATGGAATACTGGCAATGGTCAAGAGCATGCATGAACTGACCTACTCTGGTGATTGAATGGCCAAACACCCTAACTGTCATGATAGAATCCTCATTCAGTGGCTCATGGAAGCAGATACGGAAATCCATGGCTAAGACCCAGGCGTAGCTCCAGGAATCCAATCGACAAGAGAGAGGAGGGATTATATAAGCAAGAGTTATCGAGACCATGATTGGAAAAATTACAGAGACAACTAGCCAAACTAGTGGAAACACATGAACTGTGAACCAATACCTGAGGAGCCCCCGTAGAACTGGATCAGGACTTCTGGATAAGTGAGACAGTTGTTTAACTTGAATGGTTTAGGAGGCCCCTAGGCAGTGAGACTGGGACCTGTTCTTAGTACATGAGCTGGCTTTTTGGAACCTAGTGCCTATGGTGAGACACTTTGCTCAGCCTTGGCGCAGGGAAGAGGGGACTGGACCTGCCTCAACTGTATGTACCAGGCTCTGCTGACTCCCTAGCCTTGGAGGAGTTGGGAATAGGGGGTCAGTTGGGGTGAAAGCTATGGGGTGAGAGGAGAAAGGACAGGGGAATCTGTGGTTGATATATGAAATGAATAGAAAATCTCTTAATTTAAAAAAGGAGAAAAAATAACCATTTACTAATCCATAGCTTACATCCTTCATTGTATGTCATTTTACTTTATTTTCCTATTCTATATCTTATTTTCCTTATCACAATAAATAAATAGCACTTCAAAAATGTTCACTTAAGTAATTTTGAAAGAAAGGACATAAAAGAATTCAGTTTAAGTTATAAATGGGAAAACTGAATAGCTGGAAATATGCTTCCATTACCTGATAAGCTGAAATACTTGCTACCTTGAGCTGGAAGAGCATTGACATCCAAAGTTTTAATTATCAAACCTTAAAGTTGTTTGTGCTTGGGAAATAGGTGTTTCTGTACAGCAATACAATTAATGAGATTTTGAGCTGTGACTAATAAACATTTAATAATGATTTATATTAGACTTCATTTTCCTTTGAGTGTTGCCTTTGTGTGTACAATAGAAAACAGGTGCCACAATATTCTACAGATACTGGAATTTAATAATTTTTACTGAGATTGACATTATTCATCTAGAATCAAGTCACTTGTATTGCTATTGCTTCAGAAAACTTGATTAGAAGTTAGGGAATTTTAAAACAAAAGTAATACCATTAGGTACACTTCTTAATGAAAAGTTGTTTAGATTCATTACATTGAAATTTGAATATTATACCTTCAGTGGTTTGTGATTTAAAATAATTTATTGGATTGTTGAGATGTGAATCTGGCAAAGACAAATAAAAAAAACCATAGAGAGGTCTGTTTTAATGCATTTTATTTTTCAACTCTTTCTCCAAACGTTTGGTCTATTAAGATCATTTTCATAGACACTGTATTTACTAGATTGGCAATAAAATTTTCTAAAATCACACACACACACACACACACACACAAGGGGTGGGGGAGAGAGAGACAGAGACAGAGACAGAGAGACAGAGAACTTGAGTTTTCAATACCTATTTTAACTTCTTTCTACAGTTTTGAATATAGTTTTTTCTTTGTCTAAAAAAATTATCGGCTCATAAAGAGAAATGTCTGTAACTCTCAAGTTTTGAAGTGCTGTTGTGTCCAGAGTTGTATCTGGAAGCATTTCTGGAAATAAGCTTTTTTCTATTGTATACTTTCCACATCATTCTCAAATCCCATTTCTCCCTGCAGAAAAACAAGGAATTATTTGCCAACGAAGGAAGAATTTCTGAAGGGAGCCTGTATTTTTCATGTGGGGACATTTTTAGCTTTTTATTTCCTGTTCATTGTGCTATGTCTGCTTCTGACACCTGATCTCATCGCAGTCATCAAGGCTGTGTTGATGAATACAACAAACTGGGCAAGAGACCTCTCTGGGCCGTCTCTACCCTTGTCTCCTGATATATTCAAAAGAGCATTTTCTGAGACCACATAGTCAGAAATCACAGCATAGTCAGTTTATTGAGGAACTATTGGTTTGTTCAGAAGTCATATTTTTTTTAACTCTTATTAGAATTACACCTGTTCTACCCTGTAAATAGTAGTGTGTGAGTTCCACCATGCAGCTTCAGGTACTCATCATTCATTTCTCTGCTAACACCAGGAACATTTTCTTCTCCTTTGATTCCTCTATCCCTAGGTTACTTTTATTAATACTTTCTACCATGTTAACATACATCTGCTCTTTAAAAACCAACTAAAATGTTAAGCTATAATGAATGCTTACATATCTTGTTGAAAGAAAAAATAAAAGTTTTGTGGAATCTCTTTCTATTTACTGACTTTTTAATGTTTAGAGAAGCTGAAGAGCCTGTCAGCAATTAGAAAATCATATATAAAAAGTAGTCATAAGCTTGGTTTCTTCTAAGATATGGACTCTAACCTCAAGCCTAGTAGATAGAAAAACTCTGCTGAGAAATAGACCTAAAAACAAGATTTCTACCCCAAATACTGGGTACCGAAAGCACTCTGCTCTTACATCTGTAGTAGTAGGATGAGTAATTCTATTTGGATGTAAAGTGATGAGCTGGTTGGTATAGGAATGCATTTTTATTGAAAGCTAAAATGAATTTTTAACTGTAGTTAATGTTAAGCAGTTAATGTTGACTTAATCTTGTGTGTGTTCATATGTATGTGATTGCCTATGCATGTGTATGCATTAAGTGTTGAGGGGCAGAACAACATGGCCTAGTGCCTATCTTTGGTGTTATTCTTCTGGTTGCTATACCTGTTTTTTTTTTCAGATCTCTTACAGGTCTAGTACTCAGTGAGAGACTAGCTGTTTAGGGAGACCCAACGATCCACCTGCCTTGATTGTGAGACTTTTTATGGCTAGACAAGTTAATTTCCCTAGTATCATTTGTAGCTTTGATGATAAATAAGAATTCTTGGTTTGGGGGCAGAGTCCCAAAATTCCAGATATTTTGGAGGCTGAAGCAGGAAGGTTTTCAGGCCTGCCATACAATAAAGTGAGTTTAAGCCAGTAAGAAAAACTTAGTAAGATGTTGTATCAAAATGAAATTATAAAGTAATGGAGATGAAGCCCAGTGGTTGATAGCCAGCCGAGCAAGCAAAGGAACCTAGATTCATATAGTAGGTCTAGAAAATGAAAGCATTAACTCATGTCCATCATTATTGCCATTGGAGAGCTCTCAAAAACATAAACACAATCTTGTCTTCCATGTGTCAGAAATAATTGAATAAGAAGAAATCCACAGGCTACTTCAGTTTCATTGACTGTGACTGGCCAAATACTCCCGATTTTCCTGTAATAGTTGGCTGTTCATAACCACAGGTTCATTCATTCCAATATTAATTACCAATGTTACCTCTCAGATCACAGGTTACACAGAGCACAGTATATGTGTCTATGTACCTATTTGTATATGTGCCTTATTGAAAGGCAGAGTCAGAGGCTGACACAGACATAAGAAGAGAAAAATCAAGATTTTTGGTGAGATATGAAGGACAGAGACATATATGCTGGAAAGTTTACTAGAAAGTCAAGCTTTAGCATCAAAGATGAACCAAGTCTCAGTCAAGTGGGTCAATCATCTCAGGTGTGGGCCAGTATGGATTGTTGAGATAAAGTTGAAACTGGGTCTAGAGGATTAAGAGGTGGATGATTAATGTTCATTCAAGCAGGCCTTGTCAGCTATGGAGATGGGCCGATTCCTGGGAAGACCAGGATTTGCTGTGACTTGTACACATCTGATAGTCAGATGGCTGGTGGAGCCTGCAGTCAGAGATGTCTTCCCTTTGATGGGGTCAAGGAGAAGGCTTTGCACCATTTTCTCATTTTGTTCTGTATTTTTAGCCTGTTTTCCTGTTTTAGTACACCATACTCCCAAATTGGTTTGACAAACTTATAAGGTGGAATCTCTTTTACATTTTGGAGTAAGATAGTTATCAGTCTGTACCTCTTGGGCATTGACACATATGTTCTTATGTGTCAATAAGATGACTTTAATTTTCACCTGAAAACTGTGTGGCAAGGGTTAGTCTAAAAATATACTTGTTTATGCAATGTGTGGTGACATATAGCAGTGTACAGACTGACTGCAACACATATGCACAGATGCATAAATAATTAGTCAATATATTATTATGTACAGTGAGAGACTAGCTGTACATAATAAACATAGCACAGATGCATAAATAATTAGTCAATATATTATTATGTACAGTATATAAAATGTACAGTAATCTTAATCATAATGTTTAAGAGTCTAATTAATCAGCTATAGATCATTACATGATGACTTACATTTTGCAAATCTTACTTAAGTAGCTGTATTAATATTCCACAAAATCCAATGAAGAAACTGATCACTAATCACAAGACATTGATGAATGTGTCACTTTAGAAAGGGACACATTTAAATTTCATCTTTGCAATTAACCTTAATCAGAGCAAAATTTAAATACTTATTTAATTTTAAAAATTACTGTGTATTATATGTGTATTTATGTGTGTGAGAGAAAGAGAATGTATGCCTGTGAGTAGAGATGCATTCAGGGTCCAGAGTAGGACAGCAAATTCCCTGGAGCCAGGAGTACTTTGAGCCGCCTTGTGTGGGTACAAGGAAGTGAACAGTAGCCACTACAAAAGCAATACAAGCTCTTTGCTGAACCATCTACCAGCCTCTAGCATTTAGTTTTGATCTTCAGATATCAAGCAATGTATTTTCATCTTTGTCTCTATAATTATTTTCCAGTTTCAAATTATGCTAAAAATAATTGACTGGGTGTCACTGTAATCTAAAAGAAACAATGAGTCAAGTGTTCAACAGACCAAACTATCATAATTAAGATTACTTTTTTTATAGGCTAAAGTGCTGGTTCTGCTAAATAAGTGCTTTGAAGTATAATTTGATGCTGAATTACTTTAGTAATGTACCCTTTTAGTACATTTGAAGTTTCCATTGATTTTTTAAAGAATATTTTTACATGTAGGTTAGAGAAAGGTGAAATGAAATGCATTGTCAGTCCATATTGGGAAAAAACTTGTATTTTATCTTTGAAAGTATTTTCTTTTTATGGAAAGCATAATTTCCATAACTGAGTACTAACTCATATATGAGATGGCTTCAGTAATTCAGTAACAAGTCTGAGAACACATATCTTGCTTTTACAGCACAAGACTATTATGAATATTGATAATGTTACCATTTTGAAATGTTTAAAATAGACCAAGGTATTCCAAGAGCTCTTTACAGATTAATTCAGTGAACTAAGGATGTATAGACTGGGTATTTTTCTAAGGTGACGACAGCTTTGAAAATTCAAAGGATGCATTATGAAAGTGTCTAATTTCTAGCAAGCCCACATTTGCTGTTAATTTTCTAGGAATTGTGTAACCTACAGAAATCCACTTTCCACTTCCTTTAAGCCAATGGAGGAATTCTAGTATCTTATGAAGTTGTGTGATCCAAATGCTTAGGGAACAGCTATTGGGTATGCCGGAAACCACAGCCAACTGGCTAGAGGCAATCCTCTTCTGTCTCTCCATTACCCTACAATTTGCTGTCTAGTTGAACTGTTCATATTCCTTGTAATTCCTACCACAAAAAATGAAGTTTTGATAAGCTCAAGGAGATGGCAAAACAGAATATTTGAAACAATTACTTAGAATCTGAAGATAATTGAAAATGGGCTTACATCCTGAAAGTTCAGGCCTAAGAAGACTAAATAATAATTAGTCTGAAACAAACAAAAGGAATAAATATTTTGATATTCTATATCCACAGCATATACATTTCAATTGGTAGTTGGTTTAGGAGAAATTTTGACACTAAAGTTTTGAATATATAAGGTAGTTATCCTTATATGTCAAAAATGTCAATATTTCCTAAGGTTATCTGTGCTTGACACATATCTACAGAATAATTGATCATTCATTAGGCAAAACCAGTGATTATTTAACTAACTAAATGTCACTTCATGAGTAAGTTTGAAAAGTGAAAACAAAAATTTAAAAAAAAACATGTATTTTAAATTGCTTTGAAAAATTCATGGGGTGAGATAAGGAAGGGAACATTAATGTAGGTATTCAGATATTGTAGGCTTTATAAAATGTGATGTTCAACACAGAGAATATGTTTCTTATAGCCAAATTAAACATAGAAATATTTTAAATATATGTACAGAGAGGAATAACAAGAATTGTAGTGTTCCCTAATGTGAAAAGTTTGGAAATCTTCTCTTTGAAACAATTTATCTGTTAGTATAGAAGAATATGGTGTTGCAAGATGGGCGATGATGCTATTGCAACTTCCTATCAGTTTTGCCCGTTAGAAATGGGAAAGATCTTGCAAACTTCCTTATGATGAGGACTTGTACCTTGTAGATGAATCTCAATCCTCTGAAATAATAATTGATGACATTACAGAAGGCAGGTTTATTCTATTCATCTGTAGGATCATCTATGCTTCTTTCATGATTCCCAGAAATATTTGTGGCCATAACTGCTTCAACTAGTTGAGAAGCCAAGAAAAGGTGAGGCATAAATCTTCAGCCAAGCAACTCTGGTTTCTGTGTCTCCTGAAATTCTCTGTCCCAGCACTGACATGCTCAGTGATGGCAGTAAGAATAATTCTACCTGTGAATGTTATCTCATGATACATTGTTTTTCTACTCCTTCTATGGTCAATATTATGTGGGATATATTGTTTTTGTTTTTTACTTTTTCTTTAGACTTTATGTTTACACAATTTTTTAGAAAAATAATCATAATTACTATTTGAATAATATTAGGTTTTTTGAATTGAATTTGAACTTAGCATTATAAACTTGGTTTTATTTTGTTCAATAAGATATTCTAATTGCTCTGAAGCATAGATAGCACTTTGTTTTAACTTGATAGTTGTTGAGTCCCCCTTTTTTCCTAGTAGTCTATCCAATAAACCAGGTAAATCTTTTCTTAAACATGTAGGAATTTTGCCTTTATGCATAATTATATAAAAAAATCTTAAAATCATAAGTATCTAGGTAAATACAAATTTTATTGCTGCTATAATTGTGTTTTATCAATTGATAGTAATATTTATTGCTGATTTATAAGGTCATAATTGATAAACTTTCTCCTTGATTAAATTAATAGACATTCAATGGTTTCCTTTGAGGGAAATTTTGTTATCTACAAATGATGACGAACTTTTCTACTTCTATATATTTTTGATATTTAGTTACTCTTATTTTTAGTGTGTAGATGTGTTTGTCTACATGTATTATGTTCACCTCCTGTGTATCTGGTGCCTACTGAGGTCAGAAGAAAGCAACAGATCTCTGGAACTTGGCAGTTCAGGTTTTGAACCCCTATGTGTATGCTGAGTAACCCAAGGCCTCCAAAGTGCTCTTAACCACTGAGCCATCTCTCCAAACTACTACTTTTCTGTTTATTTAGAACTCTAACTTACTCCATTAATTCTATTCAAACATGGTACCACATACTAAATAGTCCATGAGAAAGGAAGCTTATTTCTTGCAATTACTCTACAGACTAAAAATCAAGATTGAGGTCCTGCCTGGGACCTTGATGAGAGACTCTTCTCTTTGTTGTGAATGAAGATGAGTGCAGAGACTTACCACTGCTAAGGTGATGAGAATATTCATGGTGGTGAAGTGCTAGCCCTAAAATGAACATTTATAATATCCTCTTTAAGGTTCAGGTGACATCCCCTAGAGGGCGTGAAAATGTAGCAGCCAGGTAATAGAGGGACAGGATTGAGAAACACCCTGGGCATGAGACAGCCATTGTAACCATGTACTCAAAGAAGCTGGGGTTGCCTGTAGTGAGTCTGAATGAGACTGTATCTATTTACAGCCAGTCTTGAATTAGAGGGGGAGCAGTGTTCATGGGTTTCTACTCCGCCCTATTGAACTATTAGTAACTAATGGATGCTGGTTAAGGAGGATTTGTTCTTGTTGCCAAAAACCACAATTAAGTAATTAGGAGAATAATTTATAATGAATGTTGTCAAGGCCTTTGCAGTGAATAGGGGCACTTTTGCACAAGGAACTATTGTATTTTCTTTGGTAGGCAATAATCCAGCTCACTCCTTGGCTTGTTTTTAATAGTTAACATTTTGATAATCACTTACACAGAATATGTTTGCAATATTGCATGCAAATTCCATGTATGTAAACAGTCATTGATGGCCTCTGCCAGAGACATCATTGGCTATCCTCTTGGTTCTAAAACACAGGTGATCAAACATAAACTTTTCATCCCATAAATTTTATAAGGTAAAAAGACTATCAGTGGGAAAACACAGAGACTGATGCAGTTGGGAGAAGATGAGAGAAAGAGAGAAAAAGAGACAGACACAGAGAAAGAGACACACAGAAGGTTGACTTCCATTTTGTCCTCTTAGCTGGGATATGAATATTGCTAAATATTTTTCCCATTTATAAAAACAAATTTTTACTTTCTGAAGTTTCTCATATTAGACCCCAGGCTGAGTACCCAATTTGAAGTGTGACTTTGTCATTTTTAACTAGACTCTGATTGATATACTGCCGAATTTATAATATTTCTATAGAAATTAAACTCCCTTCATTAATCCATATATGAACACAATTTTCTGAACAATTTGAGAAATGATCTGTAATGAAAAAATCATTTTTATGTTATCATAGTTTGCAAAAGGATCATCACTTCTGTGGACATTATTTCTAGTTTCACCATGTGCATAGAGGGTTTGTCTCTCATTATCTTGTTGTCTATCTTTATAACCCTTCCTTATCTGAGACTATAAATTTCACTCACAGTCCAACTCATTTCTATTCACAGGAGAGTCACTCCAGGCACCCTTGGAAATCAAGCCTGTCTTAATCTCAGGGTATATTTATATTATGGCGTTGCAAATACTGAGGTCTATGAACATTCGTTAGTTGCTGCTTTATGTACCCCCAATGCATAATGGAGAACAGACTCTATGGTATTTTTCAGTTAGACACATTGGCCCTCTGTTTCTTGACCAGACATGTCATTGCTAAAATACTATGATAACCATGTCTTCTGCGGAAGGAGGGGTGGTAGTGATAACCCAGGACTCTCTTCTCTGTTTACCATAAATGAGCTTTTCTTTTAATTCTCGATTTTTGCATGTACTTATGTCCAAAAAAATTTAGAGGACTTTGAAATGGTGAGTTTTGAAACCTGAAAGTGTATTTTCTGAACCGCTGAACTTAAATGGCTTCATTCCCTTCTGGGAAAGCTTGTGCTTATTCCTGTAATTAAGTGGGTAAGATTTTTCATTCTGGGTTTCAGTATTAAAGTATTTATCATTCCCCTTACATTTAGATGTATCAGTAAAAAGTAATCATTCATCTATTTTCTACATATTGTCTCACTTCACAGTAACCTAGAGACATTAGAATCCAGTGCTTTCCAGTTCTCACTCATATTGACACTATTCTTTGCACAATCATTAAACTTGTTTGGCTTCAGGATTACTATTCTCCCTACTAGCAATGTTTCTGCTTTTAAAATTATTTTCCCCTTCACAAGAGACTCAACTTTTCCTAATCTTCTTCAAAGTCCAACCCATCTCTTTCCTGTTAAAACTACTGAATAGCTGAAGTATCTGAATTTTTCAGTGTCTTCTCATTTAATTCTCATAATTTTAAGAATTTGAACATTAAAATTCACTTCTCCAGGAGCAGAGCACTTCTATAAGCCCCATCCTCACTTGGATTCCAATCTAATTTACAACTAGAGTTGAATATCTTTCAGTAATTTTAACTGTATAATGTAAGAGAAACTTCTGATTGTTTTCCATAGAAAGCAATTTCTCCCCTTGATCACTTCATCTACTCATCTCTCATTACTGATTTTTAGAAGATTTGGTGTATATTGTTGACACTTTGTTTCCATTACTATTTTAATTACATCTTTAAATCTCAAGTCTCTCTCACTTAATTTCTCATATCCATTCATTCATTTCCATTATGACTGCTCTGCCTCAGCCATCAAGCTATTGTTCTATGACTGAACTGTTAAATACCATTCAAACTGCCTTGCTTTGGTAACAGATCTTACAGATGAAATCAGTACTTTTGCTTTGCATATTTAATGCTGTCTATATTCAAAGTATGGCCAACAAGGTACTGCAAAATCTAACACTTCCAACTTCTAATTCATTCTAAACTGTTATCACAGTAAATTGTAAATGTCTTGTTTTTCTTTCAGTTTCTTAAACCCTTTCCTGAGCAGGACTTGGTTTCTAGCTTATGGTTCATTCTTAAAAAAAAAAAAAAAAAAAACCTCTATAAGAAGGATTTTTCCCAATATCCTCTATGTAGGATTGCATAGTATTTTGTCATAAGGATGTTTCCTACACTGTTCATTGCCAGTTTCTAGTTACATAATTTTCCATTGTTCACTAAATTATTTCATCACATGTCGAGTTTAAACTCATAAACTTGAAATCGAGATTTTTTTGATGCCCACCATATGCTAGATAGCGTAGCAGTTAGGATAATGTAGCTTCTAGTTGCTTTATTTTGTTTAATTAATGAATGAGTCTACTCACAAATAAAGACTTCTTGGTTGTCACAGCAAACTTGTTTTATGTAAGCTTTATATGATGTGAGAGACTTTAGAAGCAACACTCACAGGAGTAGGGAAACGTGTGTGTGTGTGTGTGTGTGTGTGTGTGTGTGTGTGTGTGTGTAATGAACAAATGGTCAGCTGGGGGAAAAATAGGTGGGAAATATAACATAATGGCAAAGGGACAGGAGGGGCTCAGAAAAGCCTTCGGCTAGGTGCTGTCTGCACCTGTCTGTGGAGATAGGGATGGTCTCACTGTGGATATGAGAAGGGGATCTCTCATGTGAAGGTCTTCAACCATCTTCACAGAGAACAGATGGCCCCTTCTACTTCTATGATATGCTGAAGTGCATTAAGTCCTAGTCCATGGGCTCTTGCCCCTACACCTGTGTGTAGAAACTTGAAAGAGCACAAAACAATATAAAGGAAGAGAAAAGGGTGCCAACTTGATCTTTGTTTTCTTATTAAAGTGTTTATCATCTTTCCTTTCCTATTTCTTTCTGCAATGTAATTCTTTTAGGAGAAAATAAATTGATTCCAAATTACACTTACTATTATTAAATTCCTAAAGTATTACTCCTTACTTATGGAAATCTGAATTCAAAAAAATATTCTTAGAAGTGCTTTTTTTTAACTTATAACAATAGAATCAAAGAAAGTTTTCTGCAAAATTAATTTCAATTTGTTTTTCAAGCTTTTTTTGAAATTAATGAGGGAAAAGCTCATGTGATTTGAATATTGAATTCCCTCGTGACTTTTTTAAATAAGGCCATTTGATTCAACAGGACTTCAAAGGCAAGTGGGTAAAGATGCAAATTAATTTAATAGATAAGCCACCACAGGACTGATTAGGAAGCACTTACTGATCTCTTAGCTGATTGTAGGGTACAGCCAATAATCAGGGGTTAACTTAAAACACAAAGACAACAGGTTTATTTTACAAGACTCTTGAGAACGAAGAGAGACTGGAAATGGTCACATTTATCTTGATAGCCGTTTGGAAGGGTGCATTAATAATTAAACCTTTGTGTTCTAAATATACGTTCATAATAGCAGTGCCAAGGCACTGTTAATCAAATATGCATACTAGAAACTGTTGTGATACTTTTGATGAGCATTTGCCTGTCCTTCATAAGGCTAAAGGCAAGCATGTGATTCTGTGGTATTTAATTGCCTTTTACAAAAGGTAATCATTATCTATTATTCTGCATGGAATTAGAACTTAATTTCATGGTTTAAAATTTTTGAAAGCTGTGGATTTTATATGTTTAGATGGGAAATATGTGTAAGAGGTGTGCACACATTAAAATTATGATAAATATTTATAAAACTAAGAGTTTACTCCCAAGTACTTACAATGTAAATCAATTAATTTAGTTAATATTTAAAATTTAACAGCACTGTAATTTTAATTATTGTGAGTTATTGTGAGTGTTATGTTGGCATATTAATTTTATTGTATGCAACTCTTTATATTAATTATGAAGCAACTTAAAAAGGTTGAAAGTCTTTTTGTATTGTTGTAAAGATAGTCTCCTAAATCTTCTTCCACAGTGTTTTAAATTACTGTGAAATTGCTACTTACCTTTTAGTAATATGTCAAGAGCATACTCAGAACAATTTGTGAATGTGGGTGAATGTGGGGCTTTAAGATTTCATGATGTTTCATAAGCTTGTTCATCTTTCTTCCTTTGCCGATTGAGATGGGTAATTTCTCTCAAGTTTCCACATTAATATTGGTTAATTATGCAATCACAAAAATTATTTTGATTTTTTTATGTTTGAGATGGAGATAAAACGGCTCTTGGGTATGTTTGGAGCAATAACAGAAAGAGGATGAATAAAGGGAATTTGACTTTGAAACAGTCCCTGTTACTGTCCTGTTCCTGATTCTGCCACTTTCCCTAATCTTTGCTCCTGTTGGGAGGAGGGGGGTTAGCATGATTAACCATCTCTCTCACTGAATGCTACATCAACATACATTTTCTTAGAGCTAAATAGCCTAAAATTAAATTGTTTGTAAATACTTGAGCACCACATGAAAGGATTTATATAATTTAGGGGAAAAGATTGAAACAATAATAAATGGAAACCTATATACTTAAATCCCTGAAAACATCAGTAACATCTAATAATCTCCTGTGCTTTCTTCCTTCAGTCTGTAATAGTAGAGTTCAAAATTATCATGAGGCAGGACTGAGCTCCTCCCCTTGCATAAAGGCTGGGTAAGGCAATCCAGTGTTGGGAATGGGTTCCCAAAATCCACCTAAATGCCAGGGATATGTCTTGATCTCACTGCAAGGAGCCTTACAAAGAGACCAAGCTACTGTCTCAACTTGATGTGCCATGCTTTGTTCAAGCCCAGGAGAGGCCTGCCCCTTTTTGAATGGAGAAAGAGAAGGAATGGGAGGGGGAGATAGATGGAAAGGAAAGTGGGGTACCAGGAGGAGAGGATGGAGGGGAAACTGAGGTTGGTATGTAAAATAAATGAAAAAAGTATTTAAATAAAATAAAAAATAACATGAACTGGGTTAACAGTTATTTGACAGTTTTTTCCTATGTATCATATATTTCCTTAAGAAATACATTATTCAGTTTAGCATAGTTTTGATAAATGTAAGGGTTTGTAGAATATTTTTCTGTGAATTACTTTTTTACACTTAATCATTGTACTACATGTCAGCTTGTTCAGGCAATGTAGGTACCATTTATTTCTTTGTATTGTCTGTGTTTCATGATTGGCTTCCAAGATTCATCTGTCCATGTATTTATACTCTTGCGAAAGGCACATATACCCTCTTATCAGATAAGTTTGGGATAGTCTGTTAGACTACTGCTTGACCATAAGTTTATAGAAGTGTTAGGGGATTGGATAAATAGTGATTGGTGTTAGATAATGATGAGATACAGTAAAAATTATTCACTAAAAATGGCATGTTCCTGGGCAAGTTAGTGTTTTTGTCAACTTGACAGTAGCTAGAGTTTTTTAGGAAGAGGAACTTCAACTAAGAATATGCTTTCATAAAATTACCTGTAGACAAGTCTGTAGGATGTTTTCTTGATTAGTGATTGGTGTGGATGAGCCCAATCTACAAGATGCAGTGTCACTCTTGAGGACAGTTTTGAAATTTTATAAAAAGCAGGTCAAGCTGAATGAGACAGTAAACAGCATTTTTAGTGTTTTTTACTTCAGATCCTGCTTCTACATTCCTGCCTGTTTGAATCTCTGCTCTGACTTCCCTCAGTGAGGGACTGTTTTTACCTGAAGATGTAAGATGAAATCAACCCCTTCCTCTCCAATTTGCTTTTGTTTGTGGTGTTTTTTTATCACAGTGATAGAAACCCTAACTAAGACCTCTCTCCAATGTTTTTGTAAAAATGGATACAATGATGTTTATTCAAGCAAATCAAGAAGTGATGACTTCAGAGAAGACTGGGCCTATTTACCAAGAGAGGAGTCAATAGAGAAAACAAATTATGCTGAATCATTGAATAGTGTGTCCTCTAAATCCTCCCCCTGCCACCCACTGAAAAATTCCCAGACATAAGTAATCTGGAAAGGAATAAAATCAGGAACTCTTATAATCTACATGGAAACAAAACCTAAGGAATCAAGGTCACACCCTTGCTAACTTTGTTAAGATTACCAAGAAAACTAAACTGTTTGTCATCACTTTATCAGTACAAAAAGACTCACAGTATTAAAGAAAAAAAAGTACCACTACAGACAACCTTATCCAATAGAATAGGATACTAGAGGAGAGTACCTAATTACTAATAATGTTCACTCATTCCAGGAGACTGAAGCTTTTACAAATATCATCTTGATTCCTTCCTTCTGGAGTGGGGTTCTTAATTACTTAATATAGTTTAGAACTTGTGTTACCCAAAAGATGATATATTAATGATTTGGTTTCCAGCTTTTCATTATGAATAAAACACTTAAGGTAAAATGTTCAAAATATCCCTGTGAAGAAGCCTTTGGGTCACTAGGGAATGCCCTTGAACAGCATAGAGAAACCATAACTCATTCTTCTTCTCACTCACTTCCCAAACCCAGAGTGAATGGCTGCATCTTGGCATAGATACCTGCCATGATATCTTCCTAGGACCTAAAAGAAATACAACATGGTCATTCATAAGGATGTCTTTTTATATGCTGTGAAGATGTGTTGCTCTGATTGGTTGATAAATAAAACTGTATTGGCCTATGGCAAGGTAGCTTAGAGGCAGGTGGGAAATCCAAGCAGATATACAAAGAGAAGAAAGTTGAGGAGGGAGAGAGAGATGCCAGTCACCGCCTAAAGAACAGCAAGGTGTCAGCACACCAGTAATGCCACAGCCATGTGGAAACTTATAGATTAATATAAATGGATTAAGTTATAAGATCTAACTATCAAGAAGCCTGCCATAAGCCATGCAATTGGTAATTAATATTAAGCCTCTGAGTGATTATTATATAAATGGCTATGGGACCATGGGGCTGGGCCAGACTGGAGAAACTTACAGCTACACCTGTAAACCTTTTCCATTTGCAAGAGGATAATTTTAAGTGTCCATTATAGTATTAGAAAACTGTGTAGCACTCTGTTTGGTGCTGGAATCCTGGTTGCTTACAGAAAAGCCAACCACTTGTGTCATCGATCTTAGAATTATAAGTAGCTTCAGTGATGCAGATGATGAGACCTTGTTTCTGGCATTAAATGATACATTAAAGGCCTGACAATGAAGGGGAATGTATTCCCTAGGACAGAGATAATGAAGAATTGAGGCTTACTAACTACATTTTTCACTGCTCTGATGAAATAGCTTACAAATGATTTTAAGGGAGAAAAGGATTATTTTGGCTCACAGATTGAAGACAGGATCCATCATCGTGAGGAAATCTTGAAGACTAGATCATCCTTGCCAAGAAAACATAAAGAAATAAGTGCTGCTGTTCATATGACTTCCCCCTTTTATATTCAATGTCCCTAGGTCACTGGTGAGTGTCACCTCCTCAGTAAAACATTTCTCAAGGCACAGAAAAAGTTGTGTTTTCATGGCTATACTAAATCCAGTCTTGTTGGCAAAGAAAATTGACCATCACAGTGACACAAAGGGCAGATATCTGTAAACAGATGTTTGTCCTTGCAAATTGTCGCTATTTTATCATGAAAGACTTAGAGGTACTTCAGTTATGTTTTTTTTTTTTTTTGAAATTCTGCTATAGCAACAACCAAGTCTTGAACTTGTAGAGAGAATACTCAAGCCAAACCTGTCAAAACCAGCCAATGCCTTGGTACTGTAGATAAGGAGCACTGCATCTGACTTGTGGGGAAAAAATGCCCTTTTCTGTACTCCACTGAGAAAATTGTCTTTTTAGAATAGATGATTCACCAGAACACTGATCACTTAATCAATACACTATAATCTTACATCCTTTACACAGTGCTGGGCATTTATGTCATTTCCAATTTGGACAATTAGCAGGGAACTGATTCTTGGCCAAAAACTTTTAATTTCCATCCCTTGCTTTAAGATTCTGGAAGTAAAATCTGACAAACCTCGTTACTTTGTCAGGTAATTTGTGGGTTAATGCTGATATGGTTGCAGGCGGAAGGTATGGCAAGGCAGACAGCTGCTTTTCCTCACTGATTTCCTGTTTCTTTGAGCATCTTGAGAATCATAGCAGCAACCACCTTCAGCTCAGAAATTAAAACACATTCACATAGCACTGGGTGGATCCTCCTTGCAGTTTTACTAAAATATAAAAATGTCTTTCATCATAGCCCCTCAGAAGCCCCTACACAACATGAATGGTACCTCTTCCTCTGAAGTCCAGACTTACGTCCACCTCTCCCTCCTCAGGTGCCTCTGCTGTGTTCGGTATGCACTATCTCTAATGAAATCTCTTCCATTTTATTAGATCAATGTCTTCTAATACCTGCCCTCAGTCTTAGAGATAGAAACTTCTAGAAGTAACCACCTTTGGAAAACCTCCTTATACCTTTTTATTTTTTTTCCTGGCACATAATTAAGAGAATTAGGTCTGCTATAGAACAATCATATTTTTTCTCTGTTGAAAAAAAAAACAGAAGAAATTCCATATTCTAGTTAAATCTCTATAATTTTGTTTGCAAAATTTTGGTTGCAATTGAGAGCACAAAACAGACATGGTTGTTTCAGAGTTCCAAGGTGAAATAGAGGAAAAACTGGTGAAGTAACATCCATGAATACCCTCCATTAAATATTTTGAGCCAGGCCAACCTCATTTTGGAGTACCCCTCATTCTTGCAATAGTTGTGAAACAGCATGGAGCCATACATTTCAGAGCTAACCAATAGTGTTCCCGTGCCACTAAACATCATTCTGTCAAACAAGGTGCACATTTGCACTTTTGACATTTAAACCTTTGCTTCTCCTGTCTCTCTCACTGCATGGTCTAAATGCTCCTACTATTGATAATGGATCTGTATTGCCATTCTGTATATGACCTAAATATAAACACCTTTTAATTTTTTAGAGTTGTGTTTTATTTATTTGGTTTCCAGCATTTTTTTACATCTTCATGACCCTTGTTTTTTATATCTCTTCATTTTCCCTTTTTATAAATATTTTTATTTTATAATTGATTTAATTTTACATATCAGCCACAGATTGCCCTGTCCTCCCTTCTCCCACCTCCCAGCCTTTCCCCCCAATCAATCCCCCATTCCTACCTCCTCCAAGGTAAGGTCTTCCCTAGGGAGGCAGCCCAGCCTGGTAGATTCAGTTGAGGCAGGTCCAGTGCCCTCCTCCCTGCACCAAGGCTGAGCAAAGTGTCTCAGCATGGGCCCTATGTTACTAGAGTTTTCCTGCCTGGCCCACTGTCAGGACAAATCTCTGTCATCCACCAGTCCCACAGCCGCTCAGACCCAACCAAGTAAACACAGAGACTTATATTGCTTGCAAACTGTATGGCTGTGGCAGGCTTCTTGCTAACTGTTCTTATAGCTTAAATTAATCCATTTCCATAAACCTATACCTTGCCACGTGGCTTGTGGCTTACTGGCATCTTCACATGCTGCTTGTCATGGCTGCAGCTGGCAGTGAGTCCCTCTGCCTTCCTGTTCTCTCAATTCTCCTCCCTGTTAGTCCCGCCTATACTTCCTGCCTGGCCACTGGCCAATTAGTGTTTTATTTATTGACCAATCAGAGCAATTTGACATACAGACCATCCCACAGCAGCCCTAGGTTCCAAAAAGCCAGCTCATGCACTAAGAACAGGTCCTGGTCCCAGTACCTGTGGGCCTCCCAAACAGTTAAAGCAAATCAACTGTCTCACTTATCCAGAGGGGGCTACTCAGCTATTGGTTCACAGTTCATGTGTTTCTGCTAGTTTGGCTATTTGTTCCTGTGCTTTTTCCAGTCATGGTCTAAATATCTCTTGTTCATATATTCCCTCCTCTCTCTAGGTGATTGGACTCCTGGAGCTCTATCTGGGGTTTGGCCATGGATCTCTGCATCTGCTTTATTTAAACTTTGAGAATTTTATACAATGGATTTTGATCATACTCATCACTCTTCATCTCCTTTCAGACCCTCTCCAGCGCTCTCTCTCTCTCTCTCTCTCTCTCTCTCTCTCTCTCTCTGTCTCTCTCTGTTGCAGGCCACCAAATCCAGTTTATATGGCCTGAATACCTGAATACTCTCAACCATGGGGCCTGCTAGGGACTGTTGATATATCAATTATGATATCATTGAAAAAGAAAAACCTGACATATCTCTCCCAGAATAGGCAATAGTTGGTGGCAGCCACACTTCTACTAGCTTGGATTCCTTTTTCCTAACATGAACTCTTCCTATAGTTCTTGTGCATGCTATCACAGTCTTTACAAAGTTACATGTATATCTGGCCTGTTGTGTCTGAGATCCATTTTTCTTGAAGTTATTCACTCCCTTGGCTTTTTTAATCTTTCTGTCCACTCTTATTTTGGATTCCTGAGTCTTGAAAGGAAGTCATCTTTAAGGAAGGGTAAATATAACATAATCTTATGAAGGTGTAAAGAGGAAAAATAGAACAGGAAAGAATGGGGGCTTGGAGGGTAGGTAGAAGGGTGAATGTGTGGAAGGAGACGAATATCAAAGACCTTTTGATAACCAAATCCTTAAATAATGCACATATAATTTCATATAGTATACATATATATTATATATTCATATCTTAGGGTGTATATACATATGATGTATATGTAATTTAATATCATAGTCATCTCAGGACTTCCCATTGTTTCTTCTTGATAGAACTAATACTCATATTGGAAACTATGGCTGGGGAGATGTCTCAGTCAGTTAAGTGCTTGCCAAGTGCAATGCAGAAGACATGTATTTGTTCCTCAGCACTCACATAAAAAGCATGTTAAGTCATATGTGTGTAACATCATTTCTGTCAAAGAAGAGACAGAAAACCCCTCAGGATAGCTGTCCAACCATTCTAGCCTAATTTGCAAGCCAATGGTCTTAATGAGACACCTTGTTACAAAAAAACGAAGTGTATGGTTCCAGAAACAACAACCAGGTTTGACTTCTGAACTTCATACATATGTGCACATACAAACAAGGGATTGCATATATCGCAGCTGGCCTCACAGATGATCAAAACCCCAAATTTTGAGACCCTCCTACCAATCATACTCCATGTATTTTACGTCCATTTAATATGTTCTTCCAAAACCTAAGAGCATATTTATAGAGTAGCTCAGAGTCATACTGTTTGTCTATCAAGTTTAGGATTTGAATTAAATCAAAATATTGATAAAAATTTTCTGTCTTAATCTGTTTAACAGAAAGATGGCCACGTACCTCTCTTTTCTTCTCTTGTTATTGAAGTGGTAGAATCAACCCCAGAGCCCCCAAATTGCTAAATGGTTGCTATACTACCATATCCCCAGGATTGATAACCACCTTCAGATTTTATTACATTCTATTATAAACTGGAACATGTCAAAAGCCATTTATTATGCTTCTGTTTTTTTTTTTATAAATGATATCAGTTTTAGTTATGAGAGCTTCAGAACTGTGCTTGAGAACTGGTAATTTTAAAACTTTATTATTAAAAAAACTTTGCAAACATATAAAAACATCACGCACCTAAATTAATAATTCATATCTATGTGTGCATATAAATACACACATAAAGAAAATGCATATATATAATGTCTAAAAGTATATGTGTGGGGTTCTTTACTACTATAGATAACATATTTCAAAAAGCATTTCTACTTATTTGCTATCTTATCATCAGAATAATTTTTGTCAAGAAAATATGAAGTATGATACTCCATTTTATATGTGAGAACAAAAGTTACAAATCATTGAAGTAATTTCAAAATTGACCCTGTTTCAAATTTTTTATTCTCTTTTGGTCTTCATTGCTAAAATGTGATAATATTTTTAAATAATATCTGAATAAATATATTCGTTAGCCAAAGTAAGACAAAAATAAGTAAAAATTTTTACACTATCCTATGAATCATGAATGTGTAACACTATAAGAAAAAGTAAAGGCTGATACTATTTTTCACATAATATTAAGATACTCTCCAAAACAGAGATTAGATGCTGTGATTATTTTAATGGAAAAGATGTCTTTTGAAGTAATTTCCCATATGATTTATAACTATCTTGAGATACTTTTGGTATTTTCATTAAAGTTCATATAAATAATGTTTTATAGATTATTGGCTACCATCAAGAATATATTATTAGATACTGTTTTTACTAGAATTTGCTGGATTTACCTGTTAATATCTGGCTTTGTTAGCCTTGTGATCACATACATGAAATTGAAATATTATAAAATATTCCCAAATTTCTGAAGAGATCATATTTTAATATAACAGTAATAGTAATTGAATTTTAGCTATGCAATTTTGTTAAGAAGAGTTATGATATGAAAGACCAATGAATCTGCAATTGCCATGAAACTAGTATATAGTTTATATATGAAATACTAAACAATATTACTTACCCATTCTTGCAGTGGCATATATCAATGGACATAGAATTAATATCAATTAATCATATATGAAATATTTGTTACTTGAAGAGTCAAATGTTAGAAAAATCATTTTTTTTACTATGATTACAAATTCACTAATTAAAACATTGAGTTTCATAACTTAAAAGTATTCATGTTTAAATAAAGATTAGTAGAGGGCAGTTGAGATGCAAAAGATACATATATTAAAAGAAATTCCAAATAACGTAGATTCACACTTTAAATTTATATGTTTTTCTGATGCTATAGTGTGTGGTTGCTAATTGTTTTCAAAATAAATGTGATTTTTAAAATATTTTTAATTCATAATTAATTTAATTTTACATTTTAGCCACGGAATTCCCTGTCCTCCCTCCTCCCACCTCCCAGCCTTCACCCCCAATCAATCCCCCATTCCCACCTCCTCCAAGGCAAGGACTCCCTTGGGGAGGCAGCCCAGTCTGGTAGATTCAGTTGAGGCAGGTCCAGTGCCCTCCTCCCTGCACCAAGGCTGAGCAAAGTGTCTCAGCATAGGCCCTAGGTTCCAAAAAGCCAGCTCATGCACCAAGGACAGGTCCCAGTTCCACTGCCTGGGGGCCTCCTAAACAGTTCAAGCTAATCAACTGTCTCACTTATCCAGAGGGCCTGGTCTAGTATATCATTCTGAGTGAGGTAACCCAGAATCAGAAAGACAAATATGGTATGTACCCACTCATAAGTGGATACTAGATGTAAAGCAAAGGATAACCAGACTGCAACTCACAACTCCAGTGAGGCTGCCTAGTAAAGAGGACACTAAGAAAGACACAGGGATCGCCCAACAACAGAGAAATGGATGAGATCTACATGAGCAAATTGGGGGTGGGGGTAATGGAGGGTAAGGTTTTGGGGAAAGTGATCTTAGGCATGTGAGAGGTCCCAGCTGGATCAAGAACAGAGAGAGAGAACAAGGAAAGAGATACATCATTGATGAAAACCCCATGGGAATAGAAAGAAGCAGAGTGCTAGAGAGGTCCCCAGAATTCCATAAAGATACCTCCACTATAGACTACCAGCAATGGTCGAGAGAGTGCCTGAGCTGACCTCCTCTGGTGATAAGATGGCCAAACACCCTAACTGTGGTGATAGAGCTCTTATCCAGTGACTGATGGAAGCAATGCAGAGATCCACTGCCAAGCCCCAGATGGAGCTCCAGGAGTCCAATCGGCGAGAAAGAGGAGGGATTGTATGAGTGAGAGTCATTAAGACCATGATTGGAAAAAGCACAGGGACAAATAGCCAAACTAGTGGAAACACATGAACAGTGAATCAATAGCTGGGGAGCCCCCATGGAACTGGACCAAGCCCTCTAAATTTGATCTTTTAAGGGTTAACTACACAGCTTTATGAGATAATGACCTCTTAGGTTTTTGTTTTTGTTTTGTTTTTTTTATACTGATTTCACTAACCTATAGATGATAAATTATAATCATCTGTTCTCCCTGACACAGTTTGCATGTGAACATATTAAATCAAATATGGATGAAAATAGAAAGAAACATTGTTCCTTTGTTGAATTTGAGACAACTTGCTCATGGCATTACTTTTTTTGTAATTTATGAATAAATCTTAGTGACTACATGTATAATCATTTACATCACATCAGAAGTGTATTATAAAGTGTAGCAAAGGATAGATATAAGTTACAATCAAACAACATGTCATTTTATAGGAAAGATCTTTAATAGCTGTGGATTCTGCTGTGTATTATAAAGTGTACTAAAGGATGGATATAAGTTACAATCAAACAACATGTCATTTTTTAGGAAGGATCTTTAATAGCTGTGGATTCTGATATTTAGACAAATATCCTGCCAAAATACAGGTTGAACTGCTTTCTGCATTTTGAAAACATTTCTATCATTTTTTAGATTAAAAAATAATTACTTCCTTTCCACCTTCCCTCTCCTCTCTCACACCATCCCATAGGAACCTCCCATCTCTCTTTCAAGTTTGTGGCCCTCTTTATCATCAATTTCATATATTAATATATTCATAAATTTAACCTGCTTGGTCTGTCTAATGTTAACTTGTATGTGTATTTTCAGGGCAGAACATTTGGTGCTGGAAAATCAATTGATTTTCTCTTTTCTGGGAGAGACTATTTCTCCTGTTCTCAGTGCTCTTTAGCTGCCTGTAGTTCTTAATGTAGGCTTGAGGCTTTGTGGACTTTCTCCTATTCACTTAAGCATTGGTGTTGGTGTTGTCTTTGTCTAGTTCCAATGGACACATATTTAAAGTTTTTTTGTATGTTTGAATCCACACTGGAGAGTCAGTTCTGTATGATATTTCTGGTGTTTTATTTGTAAAGGGTTCATTCAGGTAGTGATTTAAAACAGATATAAAATATTCTTAGTCTCTAAAATTGTTCCTAAATTAAATGTAAAATTCTTACTAATATAATTTCTTTTCAACTAGAATATCACAATACATACATCACATTGGTTTTTGTGCAAATGTAACACGCATCCCTAGTACTCTCAGCTCTCTCTTCAGTAGAAGTCATTCATACATACAGAAAGTAAATGACATAAAAGTTTGGTAGAACCAAGAATAAGGATCACACTGCAGGCAATTATCAAAACCCATGTACCAATTTTATTGTTAGAATAAAAAAAATGAAGAACAATGGGTTAATGAACAAGAACGGAATTGTAAGTAAGCATAGTCCTTTCCTTTTAAAAAATTTTTGAAAGAAAACAATTGCAACTTTCACTGAAGCAGTGACCATCATGACGTCCACCTGTTATGCTGTTTTAGCAGGGTCTATGTTTAGCTGGTGTGTGAATTAACACAAGATTTCGAAGAGTAGTAGGAATTCCACAGGTTCTCCTTTTGATTTGTTGTAGTTCATCATTTCCTGCAACTCTAATCTCTGCACTGTGTAAATCTTAAAAGTATTTTGTAGACTATAAAATAATAATTATGAAGTTTAGTATGTATTTTAGCAGCAGATGTTTTAAATAAATTTAAAAATGCTACTGATATCGATAAAAAAAAGAGGCTGTGGTATATTCAAAAGTTCTTCTAACAACATGCCATTTCACTTGTCTCTGCTAAGAATAATGGGAAATTTCTATGTACAAATAGTAGTAACTGTGATGGACTATGAATAGATAAAAACAGGACTTGTTAAAACTACTGAATGTGACAGGGTTGGGTGTTTTAGTCCGATATACAATGAAACAGAGAAGAGGAATAATTTTTAACCTATATTAGGGTGGCCATGGTAGAATAAAATTTTTTTCTAATTATTTATCCACATTCTTTTATTAAATTTCAGATTCAAAACCACCTGGATAAAAGCTTAATTAACAGTTTAATCTGCATAACCTCATCTTGAGTCTTTGAGGAGCCAGGACTGCAAGGATCCCCGAAGGCTTCCAGATGTTGAGAGACATACAGTGATGCAATTTTCACCAACATTAACTACTCAGCTATGGAAGGGAAATTGTATTGTGAGTTTTCAAAACTCATGATCATTGCCAATATATCCTGCAGTTTTGGAACTGATATATAAGAGCATCTGATTGGATTTTGTATCTTGATATTTAATGAAAGCCTTTATTGATTTTAAGAGGAGATTTTATGCTTAATTGCTTCTTTCATTATTTCCTCTTTTTCCCCACAAATCTCACTTCTACTTCCATGAGTATTTTATGTATGATCCTCTACATATATTACAAAGGCTTGCATGTGCATGGGTAGACAGTATGTATTTGAGCAAGGACAGCTGGCCAGTGACTACAACATTGAGAAATATTACTCTCCTTTCCCCACCAATCATTAACTGCATACAGTTCCTCAGGATATAGTGGGGGACATGAATCTCTTCCCTATCCATGACAAATGCCAATGGGGCAGTCTTGAGAAGAAAGGCCTTATGTAGGTAACCATTACTAGTATGAGTCCAGAAAAACAATATCTCATCACTCTTTTCCATTCTTGGGCCCTTTGATCATTTTTTTATCCTCTTCCTGGAAATTTGTTAAGTCTTGGAGGGGATGATATTGATGCCCATTTATGACTGAGCACTCAACAGTAGCTTATTCTCCTAATTTTAACCAGTAATGATTCTCTGAATTAATCATCGTGAACATTGCAAACCAAAGCTTCTCTGCCTTCTGACAACAGAATGAATCTAATAATATATATATATATATATATATATATATATATATATATATATATTTGAAAGCAACATTACAAATATATTCTTTTAGAAATATTAAAAATGTTATCACCTAGGGACATTTGACTAAATCTATAGTACCAAGAATGACTTCCTTCCTGTAGACCAAGGCTCAAATACAAACAAAAGCAGTTGGTTATCACCATTAACAGACATGCCCTGTTGTTCTGTAGCTAACTCTTGCATAGCAGGTTGATATTATAACATGCAGAGTCCACACCTGGGTAAGATGTTGATTTCCATAGAGCCTACACTAATCATTTCACTGTAAGACGCTGAAAAGTATCTTCTGGAAAATGTACTATAAAACAGATATTTATTCAGAAAACAAAAATTTATGTAGCTCCATATAAAGAATTGTGAATACAGTCTGGCATAAAAGACTATCAGTAAGTGATGATAATTAATAATTCTCTCTCAATCTTTATCATTTCTCTAGCATTATATCACTGTATCTTTATTGTATATCACTGTCATTACTATCATCCTGTCTATATATCTTCTACCTATCTATTAATTGTCTATCACTTATCTACCCATCTATCCAGCTCTCTATCCATCTTTCTGTTTCATTTGCCAATCTGTTTGTTGTATCTTTTCTGTTACTTCACTTTCTCCTCCCCCAATATTTCCAGGTATCTGCATTTGAATCCTTGAATCCTTTTCTCAGATGAGTTCATAGGATCTAATATATATATATATATATTCTTGAGATAGATCTTAAGCCTAGTTCCCTGTTTCAGTAAAACAAATTATATTAACTTTTAAATTTGATACTTTGGTGGTCATGCATAATGAAAACATTGTGCTATCATTTATTAGATTGATTTCCCTGGAGATTGGGGGGATAGAGACAGTTAGACAGAAAATTTTAAAAGCAATACTTCATTTTTAAAATACCAGGATTCATCTAAGGTCTACATTTTAAATCCTTTTATACTTCAGCTCCTCCAACCTCATAACAAATGTTTTATCTTAGAAACTCCACAGCAGCTGCTACAACACTGCCATTTTCACGTGTCCCAGATGTGTTTCCATAGGTCTCTTACTTCCATGTGGCTTCATGTTGTTGCAGAAGAAAAGTTATTATTTTAGTGACTCAATTGCCAGTGTACTCAATCATTTTCCTTTTGATGCCTACTAATGTGATATTTGCATTTTAATATTATATATTAAATTTAAAATATACACTATGTAATAGTAATTAAATTTTTCCTAAAACCATACTTTTCTACTTTCTATTAAGGCAATCACATAATTAGATTCTGGCCCATTAATAATATTATAGAGGAAAAGCCATGTTTGAAATTACTTTTCTTTTCTTGTCTTGTTTTTTTAACTTTTTTTGAAATAGCTGCTGGGAATTTAGTTTTTGTCTTGTATAATATTAGAGGGACCAGCCTCAATATTATACATCCCAGGGGCTCAGGAGAGAGAACTACTGACGGCGAGGACTATTTTCTGTAAATTGAATCTCAGCACAACAAGTTCTATAGTCCACTTGCTTTAATTCCTCTGGCATAACATCCTTTATACACAGCTTCAGTTCTGTTCTCATGTCTAGCTCCTTTCTTGCCTGATTTCTCTCTATATTTATCTAATGTCCCTTCTATGTTCTATCTTAATTCCTTTGTCTAGTTCTGCCCCTTCTAGGTTCTCATCTATCTAGTTCTTTCCCCTATCAGCTCCTCTCCCGTCTCCTTCTCTCTCATCTGGCTCTTCCTCATCTTGTTCTTCCCCATCTGGCTCTTCCTCATCTTCCATCTCGTTCCTCTACTCCTCTCTTCTAGCCCTTCAATCTAGTTCTTCCCCATCTCAGTTCGTTCCTCTCAAGTTCTTACCCATCTAGTTCTTCCATTCTCCTCTCTCTTCTCTGTCCTCTCCTGCCCTGGGAGTTCTGGTATATATACACTTACAAGCAGTATTTCCTTAGCAGTGCAAAGCCAGGCTTCCAGGGTCAAATGGAGGGGTGATAAGAATAGGCTTAATTGACACATCCGCCAGGCCTTCTCAAACAGGTAACCTGGATGCTTAAGTCTGTTCTTAGAGAGTACAGAGGTGTCTCTGATAAGGTACTTTCCTCCATCCGGTGATGGACCTGGCCGGATGCTACCAATAATGATAATTACAGGGAGGCTTGAACTGGGAGTTCTGGCTGAGCATAGCTGTTAGCACAGAAGGTTATCTAAATATTCCTAGAAGTGGTTAGGTAAGGAGTTAGAGGTCTATAAATTTAGTAAGGCTGTAAGAAAGGAGGGGTCTGAGCTAAATTGTGTAAAGCTATTACTTAATGTCTACCTGACCTAGGCAGTGTCCCCTTGTGGAATTTACCTTAAGTCAGGAGATTCGCCTGTGGGTTGTTATCACTGTTAATCCTCGGAAATTGGGTGACCACCTGGGTGATGGCTCCTTTAGTCAGTCCACATTGTTAGCCCTTCTTAGGGAAAAATCAATTGGGAAAACTATGAAGGCACACATGATTTTCATAACAGAATACAGCTGATATATAACAAGCCAAGTAACACCAAAAACTCCTTGGGATTTGGCTTCCTCTGGAGGAATTCCCTGATTCCTCCAGGTAGTGACTTTGCCATAACCAGCTGAGTTCTTATGATATTCCTGCGGCCCGCTGCATTTTTGCTTGGTTCGAGGCACATTTATGGGGTCAGGAAAGCTCAGTGCTGTGAACAAAGAGGGGGCTCTCTCCAGTTTCTGCTGGTGTCTGTTGCTTGCTGTAGCCTTCTTAGTTTAGCACAGGGAGCAGAGGAGGGCCTCTGGCCTAGCACCACTTAAGCTTGAGCTATCTGGTAGGTCTGCCAGGTCAAGACTGGACCCTCATCTTGGCCTGGCCAGGATGTATGACTGGCTGCTTCTTCATGGTTTCAGAAGCGAGGCCATGGGTGATTGGGCTTCTAGAGGCCTGGAGTTACTTTTCTAATTCATTACAATTTAAAAATATCTATCCTCCAATTATACAAGTCATTTATAATTTCCTATCTTATTGAAAACAGATTTTGTATCATATAATATACTGATTATGGTTCCTCCTCCCCCAAATCCTCCCAGATCCTCTTAATCTCCCCATCCACCAAAAATCCATTCTCTTTCTTCTGCTCTCATTATTTCATTTTATGTTTTTGATATGATATTAGTGTGTTCAATTTAAGGTTCCTTAGGTAAAAAATATTTTAATATTTTATATTCATTTGATTCTAACCTTAGATATACTTAGGTAACATAATGCATATATGCACTATTAGACACACCTGGTTTTCTTTTTTCCAATTTTATTTATTTTTCTTTATTAGATGTTTTCATTTATTTTACATAACAACCACAGTTTCTTCTCCCTTCAATCTTCCTGTTCCCTACCCCATCTCCCTTCTACCTGTCCCATGAATGGGTTGGGTCCTCCTGTCAGAAAGGCACAGGCCTCTCAGGGGAGTCAACAAAGCAGGGCATATCAAGTTCAAGCAGGACCAAGCTTGATTTCTGAAACTCAGCCCAGTGTTTGGCTGTGGATCTCTGCATCTTCTTCCATTAATTTCTAGATGAAGGCTCTATGATGACAATGAGTAGTCACCAATCTGATTACAGAAGGCCAGTTCAGGCACCTTCTCCACTATTGCTAGGTGTCTTAGCTGGGGTTATCTTTGTGGATTCCTGGGAGTTTCCCTGGCACCAGGATTCTCCCTAACCCTCAAATGACCCCCTCTATCAAGATATCTCTTTCATTACTCTCCCCCACATCCTGCCTCCAACTTGATCAACCTGATCCTTCATCTCCCATTCCCCCATCCCCTTCCCTCCACTCCATACCACTCTCCCCAGTTTACTGAGATTTCATCTATTTCCCATTTCCAGGGAAATCCATATGTCCCTCTTAGGGTCCTCCTTGCTACCTAGCTTCCTTTGGGCTGTGCATTGTAGCCCAGTTATTCTTTGCTTTCCATCTAATATTCAATTATGAGTGAATAAACACCATGTTTGTCTTTCTAGGGCCAGACTACCTCACTCAGGATGCTTTTTTTATAGTTCCATCTTATTGCCTGCAAATTTTATGATATCATTACTCCATAGCTTAATTGGAGCACATTATCTTTATCCATTCTTCTCTTGAGGGGCATCTAGGTTGTTTCCAGGTTCTGTCTATTATGAATAATGCTACTATGAACACAGTTGAGCAATTCTATTAGATCTATTATTTTATACATTCAAGTGCATCATTGTTTTGTCTTCATGTATGTCTGTGAAAGATGTGAATGTCTGGTGTTTGTGATCCCAGAAGACAACGCATGGAATTGGAGTTCCTAATGGTTGTGAGTCATTATATAGGCTGGGCATTTGATCCTGTTCCTCTAAAAGAGACACAAGTGCTTTTAAATGTTGAGCCATCTCTCCAGCCCCATATACAACTTTCAAACTGACATTTTTCAAGAAATACAAGGGAAAAGCAAACACAACTGTCTTTCATTTATACTGCACAGAACTTCTTATCCTATATCAAGTTGTTTTACATTACATAAACTATTCTTGACCAACAAACACTGGAGATAAGAGATGCCCTTTTCTCAGCTCATTAATGGTACCTGGTGTCATCAATTTGAATTCAATGGAAAGAAATATTGAAAATGGGCTATGTCATGATAGTGATATTTTATCCCTATCAATTACTAGTAAAGCTATATTGTGTCTCAAATCTGTCAATAGCATTTCCAGGTCAGCTATTGTTCACAAAGTAGATTGTCAACATCACACATATCTTGGTCTACTTTGCCATCATCCCCCAAATGCAGATCTGGAATCTGTGACCTATTTCGTGGATAGTTGCTTAAAGAAGCCCTCCATTACACCTTCACATTTGTATCAAGTTCCTTTTTATCCAAACACCACAGTGAAAACTTTTTGTATATCAAATACTGCCTTTTATAATTCCTCTAAAATGCCATTCATAAAAAATAAAAAAAGTGACCCCAAATACAAAATTATATACAAATGTCCAATATGTGTCTGTTGAACTGAACTGTTCAACACACTTAGCTACCAGGGATATTTGTTAAAACTCTTTAGACACTTATCACCCCGGCCATAATGGATGACAACAAATGGTGATGATGTGAGGAATGAGGGAAAACTCATGTACTGTGTGAACTTGTGGAATGACTGGGGATATCAGTGTGGGGGTTCAAAAATAATTAAAATAGAACTACCATGTGATACAGGCATATTATACCTAGATATAAACTTGAGTCTAAGTTAGAATATCAAAATATTGCCTGGGACTATTAAAGATGGCAGTGGCCACCAGCACCCATAGGAGCCCTGAG
This sequence comes from Peromyscus maniculatus bairdii, assembly GCF_049852395.1. Classification (NCBI taxonomy): domain Eukaryota; kingdom Metazoa; phylum Chordata; class Mammalia; order Rodentia; family Cricetidae; genus Peromyscus; species Peromyscus maniculatus. The sequence goes on along the minus strand of NC_134857.1, from coordinate 29,328,654 downwards.
AGACCCCTGAGGGCTTCAAGAAGAGTCACAGTGAAGGGTGAGTCTATAGAGCTCACATGTCTCCAGAAAAAATAAAAAAGGACAGATCTCATGGGAAAATGCTTTTAAAAAGTAGTCTCATGAAACTGGAAAAGAAGATGGCAGAGTGGATCTGCTTACAATAAACAAAGCTTAAAAACATAGCAGTGGTGACCAGTGTGGAAAGGGTAACATGTCATTGATGAGTGGGGCTTGTCCTCAGCCTTGACAGGAGGCTTGGGCAAGTGGGCCCGGCCTACAGATTCAAGCCACCACTGCTGCAGTTTGTGCTACTTCTGGGGACTGCCCAAGGGCTGCAGAAAGGATGTTGGAGACCAGCACCTGTTCAGTGGCTTGAGACTCAATGGGCCCCTGCCCCTGATCTGCTGCCTGACTCTGGGCAATTACAGGATATCAAAGATGGATCTTAGCAATAGTCCAGTATTCAGAAACCAGAAACCTTGAGCCAGACCAATGACTGACATATTAATATGTATTTGCATATAATAATTTGGACAAAAAAATACTGTGAGACACAGCAGTTTGCCATGCCATTTTGTTGTATAAAGGTGGAATGAGAAAGAGGACAGAGTTGCATGTGTCAAAGAGAGGTGGAAGTAGCAATATGGAGGTAGAGGTAACAGGTGTGGAGGACAAGGGAGCATGTTGTTGCTGACTGGGGCTGACAAGTTGTTCTGTGGTAGCCTGGAGCCCACATAGGCTTTGGCACCAAGATAGCTGTCCAGAACCACGATCATCCTGGCTCTAGGAGACAACAAAATAGCTGAGATGAAGTATCATTCATTTTCTAAACTAAGACCTCTCACTTATTCCCCAACTAGAATCCATGTTGATGTCTGTGGTCTGTGATGCTTCATTGAAACCGTTTATGTTCGTATTCCGTGGAGGACATGAAGATGTCCAAGGTCTAGACTGCCACCTGAGGCCATATTAAAATCAGTGGTCTGTGCTACTGCAGGAGAGCATGTTCATGTTTGTGATCCATTTTACCAAAACTCCATGCTGGTATCCATATTCCATGCTGCTACCATACACGATGGTGATGTCCATGACCAGGGCTGCTAAAGGAGACCATAAGGATGTCTGTCATCTGTGTTACCTCAGGAGGTCTGTGGTATCTGTTTGCACTGGGGAACATTCTGAGGTCTGGCACCAGAGGTCTTATGGATATCTGTGGTCAGTGAAACCATGTGGAAGTCAATGATTTGTGCTGCTGCTGGCTCTTATAGGAAAAGAAGGTTCTTATTTAGTTTCCTGATGACTGCAGACTCATAAATGATAATACAAGATATTGAAGTCTTCTGTGGCACTCCTCTCCCCACCCCCACACCCCATAAAATTAGGAACAGTCCAGAAATGAAGTGTTGAAAAGAGTCCTTAAAAATTGTGATATAGGAGCTAAAGTGTATCTCTTCACAGATTATGGTTTCTGGCTTGGGCTGGGGCAGATTGGGAAGGATTCTGTTTTCGTTAAGGGGCTAGCCACTGGAAATTTGAACATGCTCCAAGGAGTATATGGGCAACACAAATTGGACTTGGTATATTTATTCTCTTCTTCTTTGTTTCTTTTAATTGGAGGTTACAAGGGTGGGAGAGTGGACCTGAAAGCAAGGGGAAGTGGGTGTGATGGGGGTGCATGGCAGCAATTTGCTAAATGATCACTGGAAACATTATGATGTAGAAGATTACTTGAACATCCATGTTAGTGTTGTACTAGCCACAATAAACCAAGATGATCACAAAGAGATGAATGGATCAAAAAGGTAGTAAAACACATAGTGAAAATTTTCTCAGGCATGAAGAGAACTGAAATCATAGCATATTGAGGAAAATCCATGTAATTGGAAAGCATGATGCTAAATGAAATAAGATAAACCCAGCAAGACAATAATATCACATGTGTTTCTCTCATATGTGGAATCTAAATTGAAAAGTATCTGTGTATATATACATGGAGATGATCCCATGAAAGACATTCTACCCTATTTCCATTTGTCAGTGTTTTCTCTACTAGGAGTTTTGTTAACATGAACTTTTATTCTTCATGTAACATCATATCCACTTCCCATAAACACTGTTACATATTTCTCTCACTCTGAAGTATTAGATAATGAAACATTTTAACATTGCCATGAAATTATATACACAGATATTATTTTTTTGATTACTTTAAACTGGTCTCCTGTATTAGAAATAAATAACCAGTGAACACTGAACCATGGGAGCTCTTGTATCACTGACTCTCATCTCCTAATATTCTTACCTGCACCACAATTGCTTCCACAACAGATATATCTACATCTTCATGAATTAATCCAACTTATGATGTTGATATGGTACTCTCTTAAATTCTCAAAAATATTTAAATATTTAAAATTTAATTCCTTCAACTTATGATCACTCTCTTTTGGGTGTTTTTCAATTTCAGTGTTCTTTCAAACAATGTAATTGTACATAAATTAATAGTAAAAGCTTGCAATATACATGCATGTTATAGCATATCTGTATGTGCTTTGGCACAGTCAATGGTGCTTATATTTCTGTTAAAGCAATACAACATCAGAATGCATTCATCGAATATTAAATTGTTTTAAGCACATTATATTTATCTCATTGTTAAGGGAGGTATTATTGGCTTATGATTATTCAAAAGGCTACACTCATGACACACAACACTGGGTGGTGTATTGTTTGGTAAGAATGACAGCTATGCATTACCAAGATTCACCAGCACCTGGGGAAGCAGAGAGTTCCTGCCTTGAACCCATGGGATGGTCCTCAGGTCAGAATAAGCTGGGATCTGTGAGTGGCACATGGTATGATTCAGAGAAGGATGTGCTATTCTTTCCAGTGGATGGATGTGATCATCTTGCTGGAATCACTATAGGCTGGTAGTGAATTAAAATGCACTTCTTAGAGACAGGAAGGTATTGCATTTGGTCCCACAAATGAAGATAGCTATTAGAATAATGACACTTATCCATAGGAGTAAAGTAGGGAGGGTAGCTTTGGTTTAGGGTATATGAATTCCTCCTGATTTTACCTAATGTGGTGGTGTAATTATAGATCTTTGCTTTAGATATTACATAACACAAAAATGAGAGGTATTAATCAAATTTATTATCATGTTCACAAAAAGACCAGTAATATTTGGGTTCTTTTATTAGTTACTAGTTTTTAGTAACTATTACCTATATATCTGTATCTATATACTATATAGAATTTTATTGACTACTGCTCCTATAAATTCAGTTTATTCCCATGTCTTTACAAATGTGAATGAATCATTCCTCCATGCACCAAAAACTACTAATGACAGCTGTTGAAAGCTGTCTCTCAGGATATAGATTATACAGAAGCCTGAAAAAATCCTCAGAAGCCCATTAGTTATCAAAATGAATTCTATACAAGTGCCAAAGGGGAAGCTCCTAATATTCACAAAAGTTCTCCTAACACCATTCATTGAATACAAGTACCTGCGAAATCAATGAATCTCCAGAGAAACCCAATATAAATAAAAGATTTTTTTTGCTATTTTTCAGTATAATATAGAAACAGAACAGACAGAAAAGTTTACATAATTTTAACATAGATGAAACAATGAAGAGTCAGGGGAAAATACTGAGAAGTGTACATACTCATAAATCAATAGAACAATGTCATAATAATAAAATGGGTATTGGAAATATGTGAGAAGAATCCAATAGAAACAATAATGAAACATTTAGTTCATTTTTATTTTTGTCATACTCAGAAGACAAGAATTATTCAGACTACATTGAGTGCTATTGTGATAAATTACATCTTACAGTTAACCAATATGCAAAGTGAATAACAAAAATACACTATTTTTAATTAGGAAATAAAATTGAGGATGTAGAATAGTACAACAACCTCAGTGTCTACCAGAAACATACAAAAATGTAGAATCATTACTTTATTATAGGACCCATATCAACATGTCCATATTTTTATTAAATTGAATAATTATCTCCCACAGAAATACCAGATACGCAATGCATTTTAAGCCTTTTATCTTGTGCTCATTTACTCAGTCATTCTTTCTACTGCTAACTCATGTGCATTCTCCTAAGCATAGCAGAGTCATCCCACCTATAGGAACTTCATGGAAACATAACAAGAACAGGACATATTGCTGGGGAATGTGGAATGGAATGTAGGAGTTCTAGCTAAGATTTTGACTTCTGCCAGCCTGTTGCTGAAGACTGATTATTCCCTTGACCTCCTGGGATGGTACTGTGAAATGAACTTTCTAAAATGTTGGAAATTGTCTACACCTTGTATTTTCACTAGTACTAATTTTGTACTGTGAGATGAACTTTCTCAATTTTGGAAATCCTCTTCATATGCTATTTTCAGTAATAATAATGTCAAGAAATGTGATCAGTGGGACAAGAATTCAAATTTTATTCAATGTTTTAAGTTTAACTGAAACTTACATAGACATGCATGATTAGAAGCTTGGCCACAACAATGAAATCACCACAAAATCTATTATAAATTTTAAATGTGCATAAAATAGTAAATCTCATTGCAAACAAAAGTATATAATATGAATTACATATTTCTAATAATGATGATTATGGTATTCTTAGAAAGAAATTGAATGTTTAAAAAATAAGAAATAAGCTGGTTTCAGTGCAGAATTCTACCAGAATTTTAAAAAACAGAAGGAACATTGACAAATTATTTTTATGAAGCTACACTTACCAAGAAAACAAAATTTTTATGTTAACTTTAAATTCATCACTATCTGTTTCAGGAAAACATTCTGTTTGGAATGCAAAAAGAAGCCCCCTCACATTTGGACTTATATTTTTGCTATGAAAAATGAGATTTGTCACTGTCTGCTAAATTTTGTCTCTTGGACAGCATTATTATCCCCTGACATTGTAGGTATAGTAGGTGCTATTAATTATACCAAGTTCTCTGTCCTTAAAGTTACATGACTCATTTGCAGCCTTATCATGATCAAGGGGTAACTCTATTCCAACCACCAAATACAGCCACAGTCTTCTTAGCTGATGTATATTGTCTGCAGACAGGTCTTGACTAGATAAGAGATTATTTCTCAAAGCCAATTTTACTTATAAAAAATCTGTGATAATTATCTATATTGGAAGCAAGGCTGTATTAAAAGACAAGAGGACATTACACATGATCCTCAAAGACTCTGAGAGCAGAGGTGAGAGGGAATCAGACAACCCACTGTCACTGGTCCCGAGTCCCATTATTCCTTCTGTCTGCCAACCTTGCATGTGTTGTACCTAGTGACAAGCCCTCTTTATCCCCTTTATTGGTGCTCCAAACCTGCCTGGTTCTTTACTCATTATTTTAACTCTAGTTTCCATTGCCACTGCAACATATGTAAAGTACTCAGAGTTTTCATTATGCACCCTTCCCTTACTACCTCGGGAGCTGCTCCTGTTCTGAATGCCAACTGTGTGTATTATCATTAGGAGTCATTTTTTTCCCTGAAGCTTCTATGTTGCCACATGTTGCAATCATAATGAATGGACAGGGTATGAGGCTTCAAACCTACAAAAAAAATTCTACATGCAACTAAGGAATTCTGAGAATGGGAGAAATTCTTTATAGGGAAGAGCACATTAATTGGTTATCTAAGATCTAATGGTCATTTCTGAAAATAACATGCCAGTAAACATTATACAGACTGAAATGGTAATATTTATGTGCTTAAGAATATAACAAATATTAGTGAAAATAGATTCTATGAATTTGAATAAGAGCAAAAAAAAGAGTATATGGGGGGGCTTGGAAGGAAGAAAGAAAAGGAAGAAATTATGTAATTAGTATTACAATCTAAAAAATAAAATGAATTTAGAGATCTTGAAAGATGCTTTTTTTCATGTCATTCATATGATATAGCTAACAGAAATCTCCTTTTAAATGAGATAGCCAAAGTTGTAACAGATAAAATAACATTATGGATGCAAATATCTCTCAATAACTGAATGGCTAAATCAGAGGCACTAAATTTTCTTATATAGTATTATGCAACAAACATGGAGGATGAACTGATATAATATGTCATAAGCATATTTACTACCTAATTCAGTTCATAAAAACACCGGAAACAGGCAAAATAAAACAAACAGATTTGCGACTGTGTTTAGTCCTTTAAAGAAGAAGTAAGTAAGACTGGAGACTAATTTTTTGGGAGAAAGATAATATGACAGAATTATATGAATGGTAGAAAACAGTACTTCTGGGTTATCAATGTGTGTACTTCTTACCATAGAAAAAGATTTAGATAATTATAAAAGGAGATTTTTAAAAAATAGATTATACTTATTTTGATTTTCTCCATTTTCTATGTATATTAATCTTCCTAATAAAAATGTCATAGTAATAGATTAACTATAAAATGGAAGAAGACAGAATAATTTTATTTTTTATTTTTTATATTTTGACTAGTTCTGGTGTGTTGTAATTATATCCATCTGCTGTGAAAAAGAAGCTTCTTTGATGAAAAGCAGAAGATACACATTTCTGTGGGTAGACAGGTAAGTATTTAAAATGCAGTTCAGAATTATACTTGTTTAGGAAAGTGCCTATAGTAAGAATTCATTTAAGAGTCATGACTTCACTACGCATGTCTATTTGCCTAGGTACACAGAACCACACATGAATTTTCTCCTATCTTGAGAGCCCTAAATCCAATTACATAGTTGTTAGTTACTCTCCAGATATACATGCCAGTAATGTAGACTGGGGTTATGTTACCATACCAACCACTTTTGTAGTTCACAATCATTACAGCTAGGTGAGACTATTGATAGTCTTTCTTTCTTTGGCAAATTACATAACATCTTCAGATACTCTGAAAGATAGTCCTCAGGGAAGAGGCATGGTATGTCTACACTACAACTGCAATGGATACATCCAAATGCAACCTCTATGCCTAAGGCACAGGGAACATCACATAAGAGTGTAAGAGGGCAAAGGTCCAGTACATCTACTGGTTTATCCACTATGAGATAATGCCTTCTTTATATGGCCCATGAAAGTTTAATAATATGGTTACCTAAACAAAATCAGAACAATGAAAACAACAGTTTCCATGCCACCATGAATTGGGGAAATCTCACAAGTCTATATGCCCCAAGAAAAAGAGCTACAGAAATTAAGGCCTGCTGAAAGAGAGAAATTCAGTGATATCCAGGGATGGATGAGCCTACCAAAAGCTGTTAAATCCCAACTGGTCATCTCTAATGTGTACACATGCAAGAATTGTTAAATGGATTTGGCAGGTTTTATGTGTGTGTGTGTGTGTGTGTGTGTGTGTGTGTGTGTGTGTGTATGTGTGTGTGTGTGTGCATATATGTAGACAAATTTCCAAGTGGTCTTATTAAATAAAAAATATGGAGCCAAATATAGGGGTGAAAACCTTAGAGATCAGGGAAAGCAGCTCTGCAGCTTCCAAAAGCTATGACTTCCTGTCTACCCAGGCTTTTATTGCCTTGCTGTTCTGACCTCTCATTGGCTCTTAGCCCAGTTACCTCACTTTCTTGCCACTGCCTGTCTGTACAGACCTCCAGGTCTCTAAGATTGGTGCTGGGAAAAGGTACAAGTCACCATGCTTGGATCTGTTCCTGGACTTGAACACACAGAGACCTTGCCTGCCAAGTGATTAGATTAACATACAAATATAATATCACCACACACAAACACACACACATGCATGCACACACACACTGTAGCTAGAGTTTTCCTGCCTTGCCCACAGTCAGGACAAATCTTTGTCACCTGCCAGTCCCACACCTGCTCAGACCCAACCAAGTAAACACAGAGACTTATATTGGTTACAAACTGTATGGCCGTGGCAGGCTTCTTGCTAACTGTTCTTATAGCTTAAATTAATTCATTTCCATAAATCTATACCTTGCCACATGGCTCATGGCTTACCAGCATCTTCACATGCTGCTTGTCATGGTGGCGGCTGGCAATAACTCCTTCCGCCTTCCTGTTCTTTCTTTTCTCCTCTCTGTTAGTCCCGCCTATACTTCCTGCCTAGCCACTGGCCAACCAGTGTTTTATTTATTGACCAATCAGAGTAATTTGACATATAGACCATCCCATAGCAACACACACACACACACATATACATATATGTCTGTCTATAGGTGTGTGTAAGAACAATATTGAAATAAGAGAGGTTATAAGTTTGAGAGGGAGTGAGGAGTCATATGAGGGCTGCTGAAACGAGTGAGGGAGGGGTACAAATAATGTAATACAGTATTCGTGCATGAATAAATAAAAATAAAAAATATATAAATAATAAAAATAATTAATAATAAATATGAATAACAAATAAATAATTAAAATAAAGTTTAAAATATAAACAATAAAAAATAAAAATAAAATTTAGAAACATTGATATTATTCAAAATATTTAAAACATTCTTTGTTTGTCACAAATATTAAGCTTTCAACTAGATAAGAAATTTATCTTTTTGTTCTCAGTAAATATCTTTTTAAACTAACACTTAGTAAATAGTATGTAATGTTTATGTTGGTACTTACTAATTTTCTTTGCTTGTGTATTTTGCTTTTTTTCAATGATCATCTTTTATTTCTATAATAAATATTTTCTAAACATTAAAAAGTAATTGTTCCTGAAATGTTAATAAGGGTTTCTAACTAACCATTTTCTCAGACTTTTATAATGGCTTAGTGTTCAATTGTGTTGCTACATCCTTGGAATGTTTTTGATAGTGTTGCAGTCTCCTTCTCTGTTCAGCAATCTCCCAATCTGTCGATGATTATCTTTAATTATATTGGTTATTTTTTGAGATTATAATATAATTGCATCACTTTTTCCATCTTTTTCTCTCTCCAAACCTTCCCATTTCCCCTTGTTCTTTTTCAAAATCAGAGCCTCTCCCTTTTTTTTAATTCTTGTTACACATGTATATGTACATATATATTCATAAATACATAATATATAGCACTGTATATACATACACACATATAGATACACATACAAATACATATATATTCCTAAACACTTAGGAACAACCTGCTCAGTCTGTATGTTATTTGTATGTAAGTTTTCAGGGCTATTTGATGTTGGACAATCAATTGGTAAGCTCTTTCTTGAGGAAGACTCCTTATCTTGCTCTTAGCATTCCTTAGCTGCCTGTAGTTCTTTGTGTGGGCTTCCTGGGGCATTTCAGCATGCTGATGTGATGACCTTAAAATCTAGTAGGAAGAGTAACTTTGAGTTCATCATCTATCATCAAGAATGGGTGATGTTTTCAATTCTTACTGTAAAGATATATTACCTCAAAATCTGAATTTAATTTGTTCTAACCAGAATAAACCTTACAGTGGTGGATAATGGTTAGAGGAATTTTGTTTGTTTGTTTTTCATGAAGAGTGATAGAATGGAATGTGCAATGCCAATTTGCATCATCGAATTTCTGCTGTGTGAAAAACAAGCATTTGGATAAAGGAGCAAAGCTGAGAAAGTATCTCACAAATACTGAATGGTCATTGGATCTACAACATTCCAACCTCTGCAGTCATTAGTGAGATGAAAAAGACCCGTCTCAATGGAGAGCATGCTGTGTGTGGGTTTAAAGCTAGTACCTGAGTTTTCTTTACTCATTTTTCATACATAATCTAGTTTACATATATCACAGCAAAATCATGTTACAAATGACATAATGAAGACATGGACAGTAAACAAAGAAATGTCTGTGTTACTTTGTTACATTTTATGCTTTGAATTTTGGAAACTTTAGATATTTTTGAAGATAAACAAATACTGCCATGTGAATGAAACCACAAAGGTGTTGGGTAAAAAAAAAGCAAACATAATAATCTAAAAACTGCTATAAGTAAAACTCAGTCTCATACTCTGAAGATTTTAACTCATTTTATCTTTAAGCTGCACTGCAATTTCAAAGGAGAAAATCCTCTGAGAGGCAAATATGAAATCTGAGATTCAAAATGTAAATAGTCTCTGTTGCAAGTAAGCATCTTCTATCACATAAACACTGTTTATCACACTTTCGAAAAACAGTGCATTCATGATGTAAAACAGAAGTGTATTCTTCCCAGGCCTGATGACTCACCTATTACCATTTAGCAAATTCAACTGCATTTTCAAAATCCATCTTCCTTTCCCAAATTCCTTCATAGTACCTTCAGAACTCCATTAGTTAATCATCCTATTTGTGTTCATATATGTGCTCCAAAAAGAACTAGATTGTTAAATAAGTTACAGAGACTCTCCTCAGTGACAAAGCTCCTAATAGTACTTGCAATTATACTAATTAACAACTAGGTTTTAAAATTAGAAATTGAAGAAAATCAAAGAAACTGACTCTAAGCACAGCCTTAGTTTAAAGTACAAGTAAATATTAGCAACTGAACTATTGAGAAGACTCTGACACATTTTAGGTAAAAATGTGTGCCTCAATTTGAATTGAAATATTAATTCTGGGATTTGTTAGATATGTTAAATGGTTCAAATAAAAATTTACACATGAAAAGGAAAGGAAAAAACACCTAAAATAGACTAGGAAATAAAGCATCAGAAACTAATAGAAATGAAATTCACATGTGGCAGCCTGTCCCCTCAGTAAAATAGGGTTGTGGTTCACAAAGGCAGTCAATGCAAAGAATCATGACACTGATATTTAAAAGCCAACCAATTGGGTCACAGAGCCATTTTCTTTACAAACTCATATGTTATTAATCTTTCAGACACCCTGACATAAAGATGAGTCATACTTACATTGACAAAAAGTATGCATCCTGACATGCAATTGCTACCTGTTTCTAAATCTGCCTATTAAGCAAGTATAGACTATAAGAGACAGAAATCTAGTGTTATGTTTTTAGTTTATCTGACAAATGTTCAAATTCATAGGATATTTTAAGAAACTCATGCCTATATGTCTGTATATCTGTCTTTTGCTTGATAAAGCCTTTCCTAAAATGGAGAACATTGAGATTTACACTACAGTTATTCTACTTAAGTGTATGTTTTGCCTAAGAATAACATACACACACATACACACACACACACACACACACACACACACACACACACACACACAATAATTGTATGGAATAAAGAGGGGAGAGAGAGAGAGAGAGAGAGAGAGAGAGAGAGAGAGAGAGAGAGAGAGAGAATGTCTTTATATAAAAGTAACAGCATTATACAAACACACACATTAAGGCAATAAATTTGGAATACAAACCTTCACTGAGATATGCAGATCTGTCTGAGAGACCTAGGATTTGGGATTTCAGTGTACTTTTATACCCCATGTGTAGCAAAGAAAGCAATGATCCAAGGAAAATTGTTTGAGTTCAGAAAAACATGATCAGAAAAGCATGATCAGAAAAACATGTAAATAAGCAGTAAGCACATACCAAGTATTAACAGAGAAGCCCTTTCTCAGACCTTTCTCAGGCCACAACTATTTAAATGCAATTGCCTGGCAAATACCAGAGATTATATCTGGGAAAACATGCAAACAAGACAGAAGGCCATATCCAGATTCAGGGTACACTGAACACAGCACTCAGCATTTCCTTTCACCAGATTGGGTTCTCTAGCTGTGTTCTGACATCCAGCAAGAATAAACTTAAAAACTGAAGGTAAATGTTCAACACAGGAGGCATGAAATCACATCCAAACACAATCAAAGAAACACAGTGCACTTGAGGTAAAAAGGCCCTCTACCTTTTTCTTGAAGTCTCTCCCATAGTTCCCCAAGTCTTCATTTACCTAGCATCTTCTTTTGACCTTGTTATGACATACATCTATATGATTGAAGCAACAAACACAAGGCTAAAGAAGAGAGAAACAATACCACAAATATATGAGCCCTAACAACTGCTGAGTGCTAATCCATAAATGGGACATCTGCATGACACATTCCAAGGCTCAGAGAATATTGTAGAAGATGGGGCAGAAAGAACGTAAGTGCTGGAAGGAATACTGCTCTGGATATTGCTCTATATAAATAAAACACTGATGGCCAGTGACCAGGCAGGAAGTAGGTTGCCAGGCAGGAAGTAGGTGGGACAAGGAGAGAGGAGAATTCTGGGAAGCGGAAGGCTGAGAGGGGAGACACTGCAGCCACTGCCAAGACAAACAGCATGTAAAGACTCTGGTAAGCCACCAGCCATGTGGCAATATATAGATTTATAAAAATGGGTTAAAAGAACAGTTAGCAAGAAGCCTGCCACGGCCATACAATTTATAAGTGATATAATCGTCTGAGTGATTATTTTATATGTGGATTGTGGGACTGCAGGGCTTGGGGAACCTGGAGTGAAGCCCTCCAGCAACAAATGGCGCCCAACGGCTCGAGTTTCCACCTTAAACCTGAGAATATTTAATAACCAATTCTAAACAGAGCCAAAACTAGGTTCCTGCTTCTTGTCTCATACTGGCCAGCTAGACGCTGCAAAACGCAGGTTTCAACACTGGCGGGTTCCTGGCGTGTGCTGTGTGCGTTTGACCGGCAGTATGGCGGAAATGAGGCATCTGCCAGCGGCACATTAAGCTGTGTGGTAGATTTAGTCTTTACTAGTATTAAAAAAAAAAAAAAAAAAAAAAAGAGGTTTCTGGGCTACACGCTGCTTTGATAAAAGCTTATGCCCACTATTTCTGAGACTTGATGACTCCCAGAGCTGGCCGAAAACGTACCACTGCCATGTTGGGAAGCTGAAGTGGGCGGAGCCAGCAGCCACAGCACCTTTTCAGTCTTAGAATGGTACAGTTTAAAGCAATAGGCTCAAGGTAATATAAATCATAAGCCACGTAAAGATGGCTACCACACAGAGAATCTGGATTATGTTGTCTTTGATATTCGTAACTGAAGAAAAACATTTGATTACAAAAGCTGTTGAGTTATGCCAAAATGTATATTTTAAAGGTGCCTTGACTTCAAAATTTGGATTTAAGGATATGTTGCTTTGGAAAAGAGGTTCTGCTTTTGTTTCCACAGAAAGCCAGAGGCTGTGAATTAGTTCCAAATTAAGATACATCAGGTTTCACCAGACAAGACCCCCTGAAAGGTCTCTGATGACACCATGGCCCAGATGATCCAACATCCAGAAAGGTTTCAAGGCAACTGGTTCACACAATACAGCCTCACGGACTACCCCATAGGCCTAAAATTTTCTTTGCGTCCCCATAAGATACATCGCCCCCCTCCAGCAGGAAGTAGTAAGAGATGCTACGCCCAAATTCCCAAATATACCAAGCTGGCTTTAGAGGTGGAATTGGCTCACTCCCCCTCTAAACCCAGACATATTGCTTTAAAAAAAAAAATGGTTAAGAGATTCTTGTGTCCCAAATCAGAAGAGCCCTCTGGTGTGGGACAGAGAAAAACCAATATTTTTATTTAAAAGGGGTTGATTATAAATGTGATCTCTTTCTAAAAAAGAAAAGGGGATATGATATAGATATATAGGAGGATATGGAGATGATAAGATAAAAGGGTAGATTAATGAACCTATTTTTAAAGAACAACTTGTTTAAAATATTTTACATTGGTATAGATTTTAGTTTATGTTTAAAATGTTTTACATTGGTATAAATTTTAGTTTATTGATACAAACTTGAAGTTAATTTTGTTATACTATTATACTATATATAATATATATATATATATTTTTCTATTCTTGTTTGAGGTATTATGTTTATGTAACTCATTTAAAATTGTAATGGATAATTATAAAATAGATTAATAATTAGTCATCTATGATAATATCTGTAGCCATGTTAGTTAAGTCTTCTAGGTATACATAGATATATTTCAGATAGATAGGTAATCTTCAACACTTCATAGACCTAGAGAATATGGCGTTTAAATAACTTAAAATTCTGTTGACGTGAGACACAATTGCTCCTGGCTGCACCAATTGATCCCGAGAGAATGTTGGGCTTCTAAGACATTTCCATTTGGAAGTTTGTCTTTTTGGCACAAAATGGCCTACTGGGCAAAGAACTGCCCTTGCCTTGATGGCTGACAGTACAAATATAATGCTGTCCTTTCTGGACAAGCGGGACACAAGGAAAGTGACCAGTATACTCTGCCAAGACAGGGTAAGATGGTCTCTCAGAATTCCTGCTTCTAAAAATGGTCTGTCAGATACTCTAGGGCTGTAGCCAATTTAAATGCACCAACAATGCTGAGAAACATTAGGTGACTGTCCAGGCTGCCAGCTGTCTTGGTCTACTTTTGCAAGATTCCCGAAAGTTGCTTGCATCCATCTACCATTTCTCAGGTACCATTATGTTCCTTCTCAGGTCTTTGATGTGGTTGAAAACTAGATAGTTGTAATTTCCTCAGTTATGATAAAAGATAAGTTAGATATAAAACCTTAAACTCACAAATATAAGATAGATAGGACATCTTCTTTAATATTGTAACTATAATTCTTGCTCAGTAATTGTTTTGTTATATGTAATTTTACCATGTTAAAGTTAAAACCTTCCTTTTTAAAAAAAAGAAAAAAAGGGGAAGTGCTGTGGATATTGCTATATATAAATAAAACACTGATGGACAGTGGCCAGGCAGGAAGTAGGTTCCCAGGCAGGAAGTAGGTGGGACAAAGAGAGGAGAATTCTGGGAAGCAGAAGGCTGAGGAGAGAGACACTGCAGCCACCGCCAGGACAAGCAGCATGTAAAGACTCTGGTAAGCCACCAGCCATGTGGCAAGGTATAGATTTATAAAAATGTGTTAATTTAAGATAAAAGAACAGTTAGCAAGAAGCCTGCCACGGCCATACAGTTTATAACTGATATAAGCGTCTGAGTGATTATTTTATAAGTGGATTGTGGGACTGCAGGGCTTGGGGAACCTGGAGTGAAGCCCTCCAGCAACAGAATACCATAAAATGCTGTTTTCTGCTTATGATAAGATTTCTGCCCTGGGAACTCATATTATTGTTGGCCACCTGAACCAGACTGTATCCAACAAGGAGCCTTAAATGTTTTAAAGTCCCAACTCTCCCAGAGAGGCATGGAAGATAAAATGGTTGTGGGAGGAGAGACAGTCATATTCCTCAGTGTTGGACTCATTGGTACATTGCCTACATTCAAGCAAATTTCTCCCCACTTCTGCTCATGCAGACAAGCACATGGTTAAATGCACTGTGTCTTATATACACATAAGGAAAATACATGAATGTTAGAGGGGCTTGGGAATGAGAAAGTGTTTGATAGAAAGAGAAAATGATAAGAAAGAAAAGCTGGGAAACTTTGAGGAAAGAACAGAGGTGTGTGTGTGTGTGTTTGTACACATGTATGTGTATGTTTAGAAAAGAAAATGTTAAAAAGGAGTCCAGACTACAGTAACCAAACATTGAAAACATAAAACATACATTGATTTTTTCCTATTTTCTTTTATTTCTTTCCATCCTTCCTTCCTTCTTTCCACCCCTCCTTCTTTCCTTTTTTGCTTCCTCTTTTCCTTCTATCTAGCAGTGAAATTAATAATATAGAGATCTGTATATTATTCCTTCTAAGATTTCTTGAATGTATAATCTGTAATCTATCAAAGTATCTCTTTATACAATTTATTTGTGTGTAAGCACATTGTGATTGGACAAAATAACAAGAGAAAAAAAGGCTAGCAAGCAATTTTAAGAAATATATAGGATTAGATGGGTTATTAGAACTCAAACATGAGTCTTGGTATCACAAGAGGGAATCTGTGCGTCAAATCTAAATTCTGAGGAAAAAATATTAGGAGACCCCATTGCACTTTCAACTGGGATTAAAGAAATAAAAATAATTAAATAATGGTAAGAAAATTTAGAAATAGACTTATTGGTTAAAAGTAGATGAGGCAACTCATATGCCATGGCCCTTTGTGCATACTTTCTCACTATAAAAATAGGGTAAATCACTAGAAACAAATTATATTGGCTAGAAAGAATATTTGTTAACTCAAAAGTACAAGCAGTAGTTGAAGGCCAGAGTTCAGTACTAAAAAGATAGGTGCTCTGTTTCTACCATAAAATTGCATCTGTAAAAATACCCACATCCATAGCAACTCAGTTGAGATCTAGTGTTTGCTTTTAAAAGCAGGTAATGTTTTAAGTTTCTTCCAGGTGCTTGACCATTGCAATGTGAAAAGATAGAAACATATTGTGTCTATATGTTCACCTAATGAAAAACACATCCAAGCTACCCCACCGTGAAGAAATAAAAGCTCATACATGAGAATTACAAAAAGATGTCTGAGAGCTCATAATATGAAACATAAACTCTACAATGAGTAAATAGAAATAAGAATTTGCAGGAATCCAGGTGGATTGTTATTAGACTTTAGTTATTAAAAATCAATGGACAACTGAAATATTTGAGCATTTACTGTAAAAATTCATAGATGAATCATTAAAATTAAGGCTTAAAGCACATAACTCAATGTTTTAGAACACTGAGTTGATTGAGACTAAGACCTGAAAGAACTTGAATGATTGGTTCATTCACTTGCCCATGATCTCTGCCCTGCATTATCGCCTCATTTCTATGCCGTCAGTCTGTGCCTTCATCAAAGGTCTCCTGTGCTTGTTGTGAAACTGCTTTGATTCTTTAAGAATGAAAAATTGCATGACAGTCCTTATTTGAATTTGTCCAGAAGGGCATTGATAAATGGAAATTATCTTAATGGGCAAAATATCAATCAGTGCTTCAGCTGTTTAACTGTATCTGTATAGAACTTAATGAATGAATCAGTTCCATAGTGCTTCTTGGTATATAGATGAGGTCTTAGCTGGATGGGGAAGAAGGGGTATAATTAGAACCTGTTAGAAATCTGGAGTCTTGGAAGACTTCCCTTCTGGACCAGAGCTCCCAGCCTGCCCCCCGAAGACTTCCCTTCTGGACCAGAGGTGAGTACCCGGGTCCAACCCGGACCGCATCCCTGGCCACCAGCCACCCCGGGAGGACCTGCCCAGCTTGGCGCCGGGTTCTGGCCACCGGGCAGCTCCCCTTCTAGCCCCACCGGGAGGGATCCCCATTTCCAAGCCCCCGGCAGCCCCTGCAGTCTCCGCGCCCTGCCCCCACGCCCATCTGCCCAAGACCCCACCCACTTCCTGAGACTTAGAGACCGGCCCCCAGCTCCCAGTCTGCCCCCGAAGACTTCCCTTCTGGACCAGAGGTGAGTACCCGGGTCCAACCCGGACCGCATCCCTGGCCACCAACCACTCCTGAGAGGCCTGCCCAACTTGGCACCAGGTTCTGGCCACCGGGCAGCTCCCCTTCTAGCCCCACCGGGAGGGATCCCCATTTCCAAGCCCCCGGCAGCCCCTGCAGTCTCCGCGCCCTGCCCCCACGCCCATCTGCCCAAGACCCCACCCACTTCCTGAGACTTAGAGACCGGCCCCCAGCTCCCAGCCTGCCCCCGAAGACTTCCCTTCTGGACCAGAGGTGAGTACCCGGGTCCAACCCGGACCGCATCCCTGGCCACCAGCCACCCCGGGAGGACCTGCCCAGCTTGGCGCCGGGTTCTGGCCACCGGGCAGCTCCCCTTCTAGCCCCACCGGGAGGGATCCCCATTTCCAAGCCCCCGGCAGCCCCTGCAGTCTCCGCGCCCTGCCCCCACGCCCATCTGCCCAAGACCCCACCCTGTAGATGTAACCAATCGTATTATTAAAATAAGAAACACAGAGCCAAGGTAAAAGAGAAAAGCCGAGAGGTCAGAGCTCAGAGATAAAATCTTACCTTCTGCAGTGCTCCTAGCTTCCCCGAGAGAGGGAGGTACTTCCTGTGTCCCTGTTTAAATAATCTTTCTGTTCTGCCTTCTCATTGGTTGTAAACCCAACCACATGACTGCCTCATCACTGCCTGTAAGTACCGCCCTCCAGGTCTTAAAGGCGTATGTCTCCAATACTGGCTGTATCCCTGAACACACAGAAATCTACCTAGCTCTTCTAACCACCACGCTCTTACTATGGCTCTAATAGCTCTGACCCCAGGGCAACTTTATTTATTAACATAAAATTAAAATAACATTTCAGTACAAATAAAATATCACCACATTTCCCCTTTTCTATTTTAATAAAAAGAAAAAAGGCAAAAGGTTATAACTAACAAAAGAAAAACTATATACAAAAGTACAATAACTATATACAATATATACAAGTAACAAATACCTAAACGATGTCTAGTCCATTTGTATTTGACAAATCAGAGAAAATAATTCCCTTATCTATCCTATTTTAGTAAGTCCAAAATGTATCTAATTCACTTTCTATCCTAATTAATCTTCAACTATAACTAACTAATCTTCAACTCCCTCAGAGACCCAAGAAGGAAATAATATTAGCTAACAAAAATAAAAACAGGAAGTGCACAAAAGCAACTTCCAAAAATTTTGTGAGTTGACAGAAACAGCCAGCTGCCTGGACAGTCACCTGAGGTTTCTCCACAGTGTTGGGGCATCATCTTCAGCCTATAGGCTTAGCGTATCTGACAGACTCATTTGTGAAGTAGGTTGTACACAAGGTCAACAGTTCAACCTCACACTGGGTGAGAGCAGTCCATGTACCAGAAACACCTGAATTCCACTAGTGTCATGTCATGATTCAGGATTTTAAATTCTGGAAATTGTTGATTGTTTTTGAATTCAGCTGTCCATTCTTCTTGGCTGTGTATATATGGCTTCATCTAAGCATGCCCTTCTCCACATCCCTCTATTAAATGCCAGTCTACTATTGAGAGGCGTGAGCTTTCAGTTGCTGTTCCATTGCACAACAGAAGCCATCGGCCCACTGCCTGTTCAGCTGCCTTCGAAGAAAAGGGTACTGTACCTTTTCCAGATTGTGAAGGCCACTTCAGGGATGGTGCCATATTGTCCTGGCCTCAGAAGATGCCTTCTGATAAAGCCATAACCATACTTGTTTTGGCAGGAATCGGTAGTCCTTTGTTTCGTGTTCTGTCTGTCCATTTTGTCCTGTTGATTTGAGGATACTTTGTTGTCCAGTGGCTAACTTTTGCCACAATGAAAATTAACTCCATATGCAGTTTCTTCAATGCCCATATTTTCTCTGAAGTAGATTGGTACTGCCAGGAGCCGACATGTCTCAAAAAAGAAAAATTTCTAAGTTATTAAAACATTTTAAATGCCATATTCTGTAGATCTCTGAAGGGTTTGAAGATGACCTGTCTAAAACATATCTGCTCAATTTTTAAAACGTATCTAATATGACTACAATTTCTATTGTAATGTCTAATTACTAACTTTCATTTCTTTATATCCTAATAGTTGGTAATAATGTAAAGTATTTAAAACCAGTAACTATCTTTTTCTTTTCTTTTCTTTCTTTCTTTCTTTTTTTTTTTTAAACAAGAACCTTAAATCTAATCTCCTTTGCTTAGCCTTTTTCCTAACCCTTGACAACAACTTGTAACCAACCCCCCTAAATAATGAAAATTATCCCAGACCCAAAACCCATTAAAAGAACCAAAAAAAACCCACCCGCCCCACACCACCTCTTTGGGAATGTGGGCGTCATTCTTAAAATTGCTTCCTGCTGGGTATGGGCGAAGTTATCTTTATCCTGAAAGAAAAATTTTAGGTTAATTGTCAAATTCTAGGAAAGGTAACTATATCCTTCATTATTATACAGTCTGTGTATAAAGCCAAAGTTCAGGGTTTATCTCAAGTCCTTATTCAAGTAGTCTTTGAGACTGGATCATCTCAGCTAGTCATCTCAAAATTGCTCTGAGCACCTTGTAGTTCAAAGCTGATCTGTAGATGATGTTTGTCAGCTTATTGATATTATTATTGTCCACGTGGAATTGTTGTTGTTGTTGTGGGGCCCCATCTTCTTCCTGGAGACTTCAGTTAATGTTAGGCCTGGCCGTGATTTCCTGCAGAAAACTGATAAGAGACTCGAACACAAAGACATATATATGCAGCTAATTGAAGCCTTTTTTCTAGAATTAGTACTCTATATGACCATTCATATCTTAACAAAGTTTAAAATGTATATGTATATATTAATCTTGTAAATTTTGATATAAAATTTATACTTTAAGAAAAGTTTAAAGAATCAGAATAGAATCAAAGAGTTGAGATTAGTAATAGAATAGTCCCTTAATTAATTTGGCTTTTGTCCTGTCCCATAGCAGAAAATGGCTCTTTTATTCTGTCATGATACAGGGAGTTTGTATTTTCATTTTAACAACATGCTTGAGTTTAAAGAAGGAGAGAGCCATTCTCCAACTCCAAAGTCAGCTTTAAATTTTAATTGAACTGGGACTATTAGAAAACCAATAGTGTTAAATCTTTAGAGAAAAGCAGAAACAAACATTTAAGAAGACATAAAATTTTTTAGATAATATATACCCATATGCCATATACTCCCATATACTCTGTTTCCTGGGATAGATGATTTGTCCCTTTTCTTCAGTTGTCTCATTTGTCTTGTGTCCTTCAGATTCCTTAACCTTCATTCTCCTAAAAGACAAAAACAAAAACCTTCCCCCAAGACTAATTTTGGGGATGTTCCTTTTTGGCAAGTTATTATCTGATTAAATGAAAAGACATGTGTTACAGGTACAAGTTAGTTTAAATTGGATGTTCATGCTGATTGATGAACTATCACCTCCTCTAATTAAGAGGTTTTTCTTGTTCAAATCGAACCTTTATCAATTTTGATGGTATCCACAGCTTATCTTCTCCTGTAGAAACAAAAGCAAAACCTCGTCCCCAACATAATACATACCCTGGCTTCCATTCTGAGGTCAGCACATCCTTAAAGTATATAGGCTGATTTAATTCTGTAGTTTTTTCTATTACCCAATGTCTCTCTGCAGCTGTTGTTCCTTTCTCATTGGCATTCAGAAAATTCAAAGTTAATAGAGCATTATGCAGTCTATTTCTGGGGGTTTTTGTTACTCCTTTCTGTTTATTTAGCATATCCTTTAGAGTTCTGTTTGACCTTTCTATAACTGCTTGACCTGTAGGATTATGTGGTATACCTGTAATATGCTTTATATTGTAATAAGCAAAAAACTGTTTCATTTTAACAGAGACATATGATGGAGCATTGTCAGTTTTGATTTGTGCAGGTATACCCATAATGGCCATAACTTCTAGCAAATGAGTGATTACAGAATCAGCTTTTTCAGAACTCAAAGCAGTTGCCCATTGAAATCCTGAATAAGTATCAATAGTGTGGTGTACATATTTCAATTTTCCAAATTCTGCAAAGTGAAACACGTCCATCTGCCAGATTTCATTCCTCTGAGTACCCTTTGGGTTACATCCTGCTGGTAATGGTGTTTGATTATAGAAAGAACAAGTAGGACATTTCTTTACTATTTCTTTGGCTTGTTGCCAGGTTATGGAAAAATCCTTTTTTAAACCTTTACTATTGACGTGATGTTTTTTATGAAAGTCTGAGGCCTCCAGCACATTTCCTATCAATAATTTATCAATCTCATCATTGCCTTGTGCTAGAGGGCCTGGCAGACCAGTATGAGATCGGATGTGAGTTATATATAAAGGATGACTCCTTTTCCTGATTGTATCTTGTAATTGAATAAATAGTGAAGTTAATTCTGAAGCATCAGGGATAAATTCTGCAGTCTCAATATGTAATACCACTCTTTCAGCATACTGAGAGTCAGTTACTATGTTGAGAGGTTCTGAAAAATCCATTAATACCAACAGAATAGCATACAATTCTGATTTTTGCACTGAATTATAAGGACTTTGTACCACTTTACTTAAATTTTCTGATTTGTAACCTGCCTTTCCTTGTTTGTTGGCATCTGTATAAAATGTACGAACTCCAGATATGGGTTTTTGCCGTACAATTCGAGGCAAGATCCAATCAGCTCTCTTTATAAAATCAATTCTGTTGCTTTTGGGATATTTGCTGTTAATTTCTCCCAAAAAATTACTGCAAGCTCTTTGCCAAGGTTCACTTTCTGTCCATAATTTTTCAATGTCCTCCTTAGTTAAAGGTACGACAATTTCTGCTGGGTCTATTCCTGCTAATTGACGAAGTCTCAATTTTCCTTTCCAAATCAAGTCAGAGATTTTTTCCCCATAAGTTTTTAATTTTTTATTTGGTTTATTTGGTAAAAATATCCATTCCAATATAATATCTTCCCTCTGCATTAATATTCCAGTAGGGGAATGCCTAGAAGGTAAAATAACCAAAATGCAATCCAGCTTTGGATCAATACGATCCACGTGCCCTTCATGTACTTTCTTTTCTACCAAGGCCAATTCTTTCTCAGCTTCAGGTGATAATTCTCTTGGACTATTTAAGTCCTTGTCACCTTCTAAGGTTTTGAACAAATTAGTCAGTTCATCATTTTTTACCCCAACAATAGTTCGTAGATGAGAAATATCTCCAAATAATCTTTGAAAGTCATTAAGAGTCTGTAGTCTATCTCTCCTAATTTGCACCTTTTGGGGTCTAATTTTTTGTAGCTCTATTTTATATCCTAAATAATTAATAGAATCTCCTCTTTGTATTTTTTCAGGAGCAATTTGTAATCCCCAGCAAGGCAAAATTTTCTTTACTTCTTCAAACATTCTTTCTAAAGTATCTGCATTTGAGTCAGCTAGTAAAATATCATCCATATAATGATAAATTATAGATTTAGGAAATTTTTTACGTATCACTTCCAATGGCTGTTGTACAAAATATTGGCACAGAGTTGGGCTATTTAACATTCCCTGTGGGAGGACCCTCCATTGAAATCTTTTAACCGGTTGAGAATTATTGTAAGTAGGCACTGTGAAAGCAAATCTTTCTTTGTCCTTTTCTTGTAAGGGTATTGAAAAGAAACAGTCTTTTAAATCAATAACTATGAGAGGCCATCCTTTTGGTAACAGAGTAGGCAAAGGAATTCCAGATTGTAGAGAGCCCATCGGCTGAATTACTTTGTTAATTGCTCTAAGGTCTGTTACCATTCTCCATTTACCAGATTTCTTTTTAATAACAAATACGGGAGAATTCCAAGGGCTGGTTGACTGTTCAATATGCTGAGCATTTAACTGTTCTTCTACCAGCTCTTCTAAAGCCTGGAGTTTCTCTGTTGTTAAAGGCCATTGCTGAACCCATACAGGCTTGTCTGTTAACCATTTTAAAGGTAGGGCTGTTGGTATTTTTGGAAGATTATCAGTTGTTGTGCCCTGTTCTTGTATAATATGGATGGCTGGTGACCACTCAAAATAATGCCTTCTAATATTTCTCTCAGAAACATGTGCTAGTTTATGATTTGTTTCTGAGATTGGAGGGATTTTAATCTGCGTATTCCATTGTTGCAACAAGTCTCGACCCCACAGGTTCATAGCTATGTTAGCAACATATGGTTTTAATTTTCCTCTCTGTCCTTCTGGACCTATACATTCCAGCCATCTTGCACTCTGTTTCACTCCAGATAATGTCCCAATTCCTAACAGTTGAACGTTTACCTCCTGAAGAGGCCAAGCTGGATGCCAAAATTCTGGTGCAATTATGGTAATGTCCGCACCTGTGTCTACCAGACCAGACAACAAAACACCATTTATTTTTATGGTTAATTTTGGTCTCTGTTCATTAATAGAAGTTTGCCAAAAAATTTTCTTTATGTTTTCTCCTGAATTTTCTATTCTCTCTGTTTCATCATCCTGACCAGCATGATTTATTCCAATAGTCATTTGGTTATTTAATCGCTCAGAGCAGGGATTTCCTCTACAGCTGCAGGAAAGGTTTGAACTGGTTTTGCTATGGGGGCCTGCATGAGGCCCCTCCGGGAGTTTCCCGAAAACTGAGGCAAAGGATTACCCTGTCTGTCCTTTGTTGATCTACATTCGTTGGTCCAGTGTTTTCCCTTACCACACCTTCTGCATACTCCAGAAGGAAGGGGCATTCTGTTGCCATTGTTCCTTGAAGAAACATTGCTTCTAGGATTGACCTGTTTACAGTCCCTTTTAAAATGTCCTTGCTTTCCACACCCAAAACATCTAACACTCCTCAAACCTTTTGAAATTACTTCTCCTACCCACGTATCATGCTCATCAACCTCAACATTAATTGTTTCTCTAATCCAATCTTCCAAAGGTGCAGATCTTGCCCTTAACGGCCTGATTATTCTTTTGCATGCTGCATTCGCATTCTCAAATGCCAAAGCTTCAATTATTGCCTTACTAGCTTCTGATCCTGAGACCATTCTGTTTACTGCTGAAGCCAGTCTTTCTAAAAAATCTGTGAAAGATTCTTTTGGGCCTTGCATAACCTTTGTGAATGACTCAGGTTTTTTTCCTGGTTCATCAACTCTGTCCCATGCATTCAAGGCTGCCATTCGACATAAAATTACGGTTTGAACATCATATAAACATTGTGTTTGTATTGAAGCATATTGGCCTTCTCCAATAAGCTGATCCTGACAAACTTGTATTCCTTTATCCCTCCATTGTGTTTCTACGTTTCTAGCTTCCTCCTTAAACCAAGTCAGAAATTGAATTCTCTGGCTGGGTTCCAGAACAGCTTGTGCAAGGTCCCGCCAGTCCTGTGGTATAATCCTATTATATGTTGACCAAGAGTTTAACATTTGCTTTACATATGGGGAATGCATGCCATAAGATACTATTGCCTCCTTAAACCTTTTAAAATCCATCAGTTCAATTGGAGCCCAGATATTTTGTGTAGCCATTTGATCAGGCATCTGCTGTACGGTTACAGGATAAATTAAGGATGATTGTGTGAAAACAGGCTTTCTTTCTGTAACCTTATGATCCAAACTTGAACCAACTTCACTGTTAAAATTAACAGGTTTTTCTAAAGCTGTTATCCTGGCACTTAAATCGACTATCTTTTTAAATAGTAAAATGAGAATAAGCATGGTGATTAACTGCATAATTCCCATAATACTAATCTTTTCATATAGTTGTTCCATTGTCAGACTGCCTAAAATTTCAAACAAAACCCAATTTTCTTCCAATGTACACAGGAAACCCATTTTTTTTAAATGTGGAAAAAATTTGTCTTTTAAATAGTTTCCTTTATGACTTACCAAATCTGCGTAGAACAGTAGAAATCCGAGCGAATTTCAAAACAGCCACCTAGAGTCCTAGGTGTAAATCCAGAGAGAGAGAGAGAGAGAGAGAGAGAAACAGAGAGACAGAGAGAAAGCAAGAGAGAAAGCAAAAGCGAAAGTGAAAGTGAAAGTGAAAGTGAAAGTGAAAGCGAAGGGGTAGCCGGCTAAAGCTTAAAGCCAGCCACTTGTTCCCTCTGAGCCGAGTCAAGGCTTGGCTTTATAGCCAGGGGCCCTGTTTAGCAGGGCAGGCCTGAGCTGTTTGTAACACTGGCTTTAAGCAAGCAGCTCACAGTCCGGCCTGAGCCCAAGCAGACCTGGGCTGGGGCTAGGGAGCTGGCTGCTCCGGCTAGGGAGCCGGTCCCAAGCAGTTTTTAATGGATTCTTGTCACGTTGGGCGCCAGATGTAGATGTAACCAATCGTATTATTAAAATAAGAAACACAGAGCCAAGGTAAAAGAGAAAAGCCGAGAGGTCAGAGCTCAGAGATAAAATCTTACCTCCTGCAGTGCTCCTAGCTTCCCCGAGAGAGGGAGGTACTTCCTGTGTCCCTGTTTAAATAATCTTTCTGTTCTGCCTTCTCATTGGTTGTAAACCCAACCACATGACTGCCTCATCACTGCCTGTAAGTACCGCCCTCCAGGTCTTAAAGGCGTATGTCTCCAATACTGGCTGTATCCCTGAACACACAGAAATCTACCTAGCTCTTCTAACCACCACGCTCTTACTATGGCTCTAATAGCTCTGACCCCAGGGCAACTTTATTTATTAACATAAAATTAAAATAACATTTCAGTACAAATAAAATATCACCACACCACCCACTTCCTGAGACTTAGAGACCGGCTCCCAGCTCCCAGCCTGCCCCCGACGACTTCCCTTCTGGACCAGAGGTGAGTGCCTGGGTCCAGCCCGGACCACATCCCTGGCCACCAGCCACCCCGGGAGGACCTGCCCAGCTTGGCGCCGGGTTCTGGCCACCGGGCAGCTCCCCTTCTAGCCCCACCGGGAGGGATCCCCATTTCCAAGCCCCCGGCAGCCCCTGCAGTCTCCGCGCCCTGCCCCCACGCCCATCTGCCCAAGACCCCACCCACTTCCTGAGACTTAGAGACCGGCCCCCAGCTCCCAGCCTGTCCCCGACTGCCATTCTGGACCAGAGCTTGCCCCTGACTTCCCTTCTGGACCAAAGAGTTGGACAAGAGAACTCCCTTTTGGACAAGAGAGAGAGTCCTCCTGAGTCTGTCAGATCTTTGTGAAACAAGTCCACTGATAAGACCAAGAAGGAATCACAAGGAGATGGGCAGACGTCAAAGCAGAAGTACATACAGCAAAATGAAGAGCAATACAGCATCACCAGAACCTAGCTCGCCTCCAACATCTAGACCTGAACACCAAAAATTGGAAGAAGCAGAAGAAAGTAGCCTTATGAGTAACTTCATGAAGAAGGTAGAGGCTTGTGTAGAGGAAAAGACAAGAAAATTGGAAGAACGCTGTAAACAACTAGAGGAAAGGGCAAACAAATTAGAAGAAAACAATAAAGCCCTCCAAGAAAACAATAAAGTCCTGGAAGAAAACATTAAAATCCTGGAAGAAAACAATAAAGCACTGAAAGAAAATCATGAAAAAGCAATGAAACAAACAAAGGAAACAGTCCAAGATCTGAAAAGGGAAATTGAAAAAATGAAAAAGACACAAACAGAGGGAATGCTGGAAATAGAAAACCTGAGTAAAAGATCAGGAACTTCGGATGCAAGTATAACCAACAGAATGCAAGAGATGGAAGAGAGGATTTCTGGCATTGAAGATACAGTAGAAGAAATAGTTCCATCAGTCGAAGGAAACACTAAAGCCAACAAAGTCATGAACCAAAATGTCCAAGAAATCTGGGACACCATAAAAAGACCAAACTTACGAATTATAGGGATAGAAGAAGGTGAAGAATACCAACTCAAAAGCACAGAAAATATATTCAACAAAATTATAGAAGAAAACTTTCCCAACTTAAAGAAGGAAATGCCTATGAAGATACAAGAAGCCTATAGAACACCAAACAGACTAGACCCCCAAAAAAAGTCCCCTCGACACATAATAATTAAACAACTAAATGTACAGAATAAAGAAAGAATATTAAGAGCAGCCAAGGAAAAAGGCCAAGTGACCTATAAAGGTAAACCCATCAGAATAACACCCGATTTCTCAATGGAGACTTTGAAAGCCAGAAGGACCTGGACAGATGTAATGCAGACACTAAGAGACCATGGATGTCAGCCCAGACTAATATACCCAGCAAAACTTTCAATCATCATAGACGGAAGGAACAAGACATTCGAAGACAAAACCAGATTTAAACAATACCTATCCACAAACCCAGCCCTACAGAAAGCACTAGAAGGAAAATTCCAACCGAGGGAAGTCAGATACACACTTGAAAACACAGGCAATAGATAAAGCCACAACAGTAAACCCCAAAGAAGAGAAGTACACACACACTACCACCAAAAATAACAGAGATGAAGAATCACTGGTCATTAATATCCCTTAATATCAACGGACTTAATTCACCTATAAAAAGACATAGACTTACAGAATGGATACGAAAGCAGGACCCATCCTTCTGCTGCATACAAGAAACACATCTCAAATTCAAAGATAGACACTACCTAAGAATAAAAGGCTGGGAAAAGACTTTTCAATCAAATGGTCTTAAGAAACAAGCAGGGGTAGCCATCCTGATATCCAACAAAATAGACTTCAAACTAAAATCAATCAAAAGAGATCAAGAAGGACATTACATCCTCGTCACAGGAAAGATCGACCAAGATGAAGTTTCAATTCTGAACATATATGCCCCAAACATAAGAGCACCCACATATGTAAAAGAAACATTACTAAAGCTTAAACCACATATAAAACCCCACACATTAATAGTGGGAGATCTCAACACCCCACTTTCACCACTGGACAGATCTCCCAAATCGAAACTTAACAGAGAAATAAAGGACTTAACTGATGTCATGACCCAATTGGACCTAATAGATATCTACAGAACATTCCATCCTAACAAGAAAGAATATACTTTCTTCTCAGCACCCCATGGAACTTTCTCTAAAATCGACCACATACTTGGCCACAAAGCAAATCTCAACAGATACAAAACAATCAGAATAACCTCCTGTGTTCTATCAGATCACCATGGTTTAAAGCTAGATTTCAACAACAACAAAAACTACAGAAAACCTACAACCTCATGGAAACTGAATAATGCTCAACTGAATCACCAATGGGTTAAGGAAGAAATAAAGAAAGAAATTAAAGACTTCCTAGAGATCAATGAAAATGAAGACACCACATACCCAAACTTATGGGACACTATGAAAGCAGTGCTAAGAGGGAAATTCATAGCACTAAATGCCCACATAAAGAAGTTGGAGAAATCGCACACTAGTGAATTAACAGCACATCTGAAAGCTCTAGAACAAGAAGAAGCAAAGTCTCCCAGGAAGAATAGACGCCAGGAAATTATCAAAGTGAGAGGTGAAATTAATAAATTAGAAACTAAGAGAATAATACAAAAAATTAATGAAACAAAGAGTTGGTTCTTTGAGAAAATCAACAAGATAGACAAGCCCTTATCCAAACTAACCAAAAGACAGAGAGAGAGAATCCAAATCAACAAAATCAGAAATGAAAAGGGGGACATAACAACAGACATTGAGGAAATCCAGAGAATTATAAGGTCATATTTCAAAAACCTCTACTCCACAAAACTGGAAAACCTAAAAGAAATGGACATTTTTCTGGATAGATACCACATACCTAAGTTTAATCAAGACCAGATAAACTATTTAAATAGTCCAATAACCCCTAAGGAAATAGAAACAGTCATTAAAGGTCTCCCAACCAAAAAAAGCCCAGGACCAGATGGTTTCAGCGCAGAATTCTACCAGATCTTCAAAGAAGAGTTAATACCAATACTCTCTAAATTGTTCCACATAATAGAAACAGAAGGAACATTACCAAACTCCTTCTATGAGGCTACAATTACCCTGATTCCTAAACCAAACA
Source organism: Peromyscus maniculatus bairdii (assembly GCF_049852395.1). Classification (NCBI taxonomy): domain Eukaryota; kingdom Metazoa; phylum Chordata; class Mammalia; order Rodentia; family Cricetidae; genus Peromyscus; species Peromyscus maniculatus. The sequence goes on along the minus strand of NC_134857.1, from coordinate 29,299,480 downwards.
AGGATGCAACAAAGAAAGAGAACTACAGACCGATCTCCCTCATGAACATTGATGCAAAAATACTCAATAAAATACTGGCAAACAGACTCCAAGAACACATCAGAACGATTATCCACCATGATCAAGTAGGCTTCATCCCAGGGATGCAAGGGTGGTTCAACATACGAAAGTCCATTAATGTAATACACCATATAAACAAACTCAAAGAAAAAAACCACATGATCATCTCACTAGATGCAGAAAAGGCATTTGACAAAATCCAACACCCCTTCATGATAAAAGTCTTGGAGCGATCAGGAATACAGGGAACATACCTAAACATAATAAAGGCAATATATAGCAAACCAACAGCCAACATCAAATTAAATGGAGAGAAACTCAAAGCAATTCCACTCAAATCAGGAACGAGACAAGGCTGTCCACTCTCCCCATACTTATTCAATATAGTACTTGAAGTTCTAGCCAGAGCAATAAGACAACATAAGGAGATTAAGGGGATTCAAATTGGAAAGGAAGAAGTCAAGCTTTCCCTATTTGCAGACGACATGATAGTATACTTGAGTGACCCCAAAGATTCCACCCAGGAATTGATAAAGCTTATAAACACCTTCAGCAACATAGCAGGATACAAAATCAACTCAAAAAAATCAGTAGCCCTCCTATATACAATGGACAAAGAAGCTGAGAAGGCAATTAGAGATACATCACCCTTCACAATAGCCAAAAATGACATAAAATACCTTGGGGTAACACTAACCAAGCAAGTGAAGGACCTATATGACAAGAACTTTAAGTCCCTGAAAAAAGAAATTGAAGAAGATCTCAGAAAATGGAAAGATCTTCCATGCTCATGGATAGGCAGGGTTAACATAGTAAAAATGGCAATCTTACCAAAAGCAATTTACAGATTCAATGCAATCCCCATCAAAATACCAACACAATTCTTCACAGATCTGGAAAGAACAATACTCAACTTCATATGGAAAAACAAAAAACCCAGGATAGCTAAAAGAAACCTGTACAATAAAACAACTTCTGGAGGCATCACAATCCCCGACTTCAAGCTCTACTATAGAGCTACAGTAATAAAAACAGCCTGGTATTGGCATAAAAACCGACATGTGGACCAATGGAATCAATTGAAGACCCTGACATTAACCCACACACCTATGGACATATAATTTTTGACAAAGAAGCCAAAAGTGTACAATGGAAAAAAGAAAGCATCTTCAACAAATGGTGCTGGCATAACTGGATATCAGCGTGTAGAAGGCTGCAAATAGATCCATATCTGTCACCGTGCACAAAACTTAAGTCCAAGTGGATCAAAGACCTCAACATAAATCCAGCTACTCTGAACCTGCTAGAAGAAAAAGTAGGAAATAGTCTTGAACGCCTTGGCATAGGAGATCACTTCCTAAATATAACACCAGTAGCGCAGACACTGAGACAAACAATCAATCAATGGGACCTCTTGAAACTGAGAAGCTTTTGTAGAGCAAAGGATACGGTCAACAAGGCAAAGCGACAGCCTACAGAATGGGAAAAGATCTTCACCAACCCCACATCTGACAGAGGACTGATATCCAGAATATATAAGGAACTCAAGAAATTAGACATCAAAAGGACCAACAGTCCAATTGAGAAATGGGCTTTAGAACTAAACAGAGAATTCTCAACAGAGGAATCCCAAATGGCTGAAAGACATTTAAGGAATTGCTCAACTTCCCTAATCATCAGGGAAATGCAAATCAAGACAACTCTGAGATACCACCTTACGCCTGTCAGAGTGGCTAAGATCAAAAACACTGAAGACACTTTATGCTGGAGAGGATGTGGAACTAGGGGAACTCTCCTCCACTGCTGGTGGGAATGCAAGCTTGTACAACCACTTTGGAAATCAATATGGCGCTTTCTTAGAAAATTGGGAATCAATCTCCCCCAAGATCCAGCTATACCACTCCTGGGCATATACCCAAGAAATGCTCAATCATACCACAAGAGCACTTGCTCAGCTATGTTCATATCAGCATTGTTTGTAATAGCCAAAACCTGGAAACAACCTAGATGCCCTTCAACTGAAGAATGGATAAATAAATTGTGGCACATATACACAATGGAATACTACTCAGCAGAGAAAAACAACGACATCACACGGTTTGCAGGCAAATGGATGGATCTAGAAAAAATCATCCTGAGTGAGGTAACCCAGACTCAGAAAGACAAATATGGTATGTACTCACTCATAGGAAGATGCTAGATGTGGAACAAGGATGACTAGACTGCTACTCACATCACCAGTGAGGCTACCTGGAAAACGGGACCCCAAAAAAGACACGGAGAAATGGACAAGATCTACATGAATAGCCTGGTCATGAGTGGGAACAATGAAGGGCGACAGTCGAGGGAAAGAGTGGGAGATCCTAGCTGGATCAAGAAAAGAGAGGGAGAACAAGGAATAGGAGACCATGGTAAATGAAGACCACATGGGAAGGTGAGAAGGGGAGGAAGCAGAGAGCTAGGGAGGCCCACGGAGATCCACAAAGATACCCCCTCAAAAGACTGCTGGCAATGGTCGCGAGACGGCAGGAACTGACCTACTCTGGTGATGGAATGGCCAGACACCCAAATAGTGATGCCATAAACCCCATCCAAGGACTGAGGAATCTGAAGGCAGACATCCACGGCTGGGCCCCTGGTGGAGCACTGGGAGTCTAATTAGTGAGTATGAAGAGGATTTATATGAGCGAGAATTGTTGAAGCCAAGGTTGGATAAAGCACCGGGATAAATAACCAAATGAATGGAAGCACAGGATCTATGAACCAAAGGCTGAGGGGCCCCCAACTGGATCAGGCCACCTGAACGGGTGAGACAGTCAGTTGGCTTGATCTGTTTGGGAGGCAGCTGTGCATTGGTGCCAGGTCCTGGGCTCGTTGCATGAGTTGGCTGTTTGAATCCTGGGACTTATGCAGGGACACTTGGCTCGGTCTGGGAGGGGGGAATGGACCTGCCTGGACTGAGTCTACCAGGTCAACCCCGGTCCTCGGGGGAGACCTTGATCTGGAGGAGGTGGGAATGGGGGGTGGGCTGGGGGGAGGGGTGGGCGAGAGGGGGAGAACAGGGGATTCTGTGGCTATTATGTTGAACTGAATGGTGTTGTAAAATAATAATAATAATAATAAAAAAAAAACCAAAAAAAAAAAATTATATTTACACATGTGTAAAAATTGCTTTAAATAAAGCTGTATTTATTACAAAAAAAAAAAAAAAAAAAAAAAGAAATCTGGAGTCTTTCATGTAGATAGCCTTTTTGGAATAAAAGTAGGATAAAGACAGTTGTATTATGTGAATGTTCACCAAAGAATGAAATCATCTGAAAACTTCTAAGAATGGATATTGGAACATATAGTGAGTATAATTCAGCTTCTGTTGGAATACCCCAGTGATTTATTTAATAAGTATATACTTATTTTATAAATATATGTTTTCTAGGATGAAAGTAACATGTGGTCTCTGGAACATGAACTTATATTCCCCAGGGCCAAGCTTGCTATATTCATCTCTAAGTGCTGGACAACTTTGAGCTCCCTCGCAGGGCACCTTACTTCTAATGGATTATCCACAGAATTAGTGGAATTTTTTGATAATATAGAAATTCTGTCACTCAGTAGAATGTTTCTGTTGCATGTATAGGCAGTTATGAACATAAATTTGCCCTTCTCACCTGAAGATTCTACTTCTTGAACTAGTATTCATGAACTTAATTTCCATCTTTCCAGAGTTATGGTAGTTGACATAGTTTACATCCCTCTGCCCAGTGTTCTCATTTCACAGCTAATTAAACAGGGCAGTGGGTCATGTTGTATAACTCACTGTCTGTTTAATATTCTCTTCCATCTAAGCAGTTGGCTTGAGTATTGCAATAACCTACTATTGCTATGATACTTTACCAGTTACTTCTTTAGATAGTGCTTTTTATTCCCATCAAAAGAATTTCTGGATTTATCCATACAGAGTTGTAAGGACGCATCTACCTTTGCTCTTGATCTGAAAGATTCACTGACAAAATGTCTTCACAATCTGCAGATGCTTGTTTAGTTTAGGGGTTACAAATGGTTGCATGATTCCCTCAGCAATAATGATGATTCTATTGGTATGAAATAATGTCACCTATTTGAGTCAGCTTCATATTACTACAATAAAATATCTAAAATATCTAAAATGATTAACTTCTAAAAAGGAAATTTTGCTTTCACTAACAATGCAGGAGGTTCTTATCTGAACATTTTCATCTCAATAATTGAGCCTTAGATGAGGAAGGTATGTAACAGTAGAGTTGAGTACATGTCAAAGGGAAAAATATGAATAATTCACTCACATCATTAATTAGGAAGGAATGACGGAGGGTAGAAAATGATTCCTCAATCCCCATCACAGGCATGTTATTAACAAACTTTCAGGAAACTGTTTTAATGAAACCAACAGAGTCATCTGATACATGTAACTCGCATACAGCAAATCCTGATATAACCTGAATGATCATGGCAGGGAGAAATCAAGCATAGCTCTATAATGGGTTCCCTTAGAGTGACCCCGATCCTGTAGATTGCCTCTTCTCTTTCTCATGTGCTGTAAGAAAATATATGGGGTGGATCTACATGAGAGAAGAGAAGGGGAGGAGCTTCCAGTAACAGAGAGTAGGGGACAAAGAGAAAAAAATTAATAAAAAAAAAAATCCACATATCCAATCTAGCAGAATGGATAACATGCTAGACACTTCAGGAATGGGTCACCTCAACACATCATTGGCCATGTACATCATAGCTACTTGCTAAATGCAAAGATTCAAGAACCCGGGATTTTGTGGAGATATTCAACCAGTTTCCACATCTGTATCAGAACAAAGCCTTTTACATCTAACTCCCCAGGACTTGGTTTTCCATTCTAAATGTGGACATTAAAGAAAATAAAAAGACATAAAATAAAAAGCACAAATACAATTTCTATAGCCCAATTTTAATATTGGAACACATTGATAAAATGTATATACTGTAAGAAAGTAAAGTTTGTTGTTCTACAAAAAATTAGCTGTATGGAAATAATCTTTGATATGTTCATTTCAATCATTTCATAAAAATAAAAGTGAAAAAGAATGAAATCTGCCGGGCGGTGGTGGCACAGGCCTTTAATCCCAGCACTCGGGAGGCAGAGGCAGACGGATCTCTGTGAGTTCGAGGCCAGCCTGGTCTACAAAGTGACTTCCAGGAAAGGCGCAAAACTACACAGAGAAACCATGTCTTGAAAAACCAACAAAAAAAAAAAAAAGAAAAAGGAAAAAAAATAATGAAATCGTATCAAAAATGAATTTATAATATATCAAGAATTGTAATCCAGTGAGCTTCATTCAAGCTACAGGACAATGACTGATAGAGAATAACTGCCGTGAAACACACCAAGTAGAATTCAGCAGAATCGTAAGCAGTGTAGTGTCTCTGTCCCTGAGTTGTCAGAGCAGAGGGAAAGTCAATACAAGGAGCTCATTATTACAATCCATTATAATAATGATATTCAGCTCAGCTCAACCTTAACACTGGGCTAATACAGATATATGTCCCCACCTTAAATAGTTACAAAAATGTGGTAAATCTTTTTAAGTTTATCTTTGACAAAAATTTTCTCATTATAGTACTTGAAAAACAAAAATTAAAACACAAGTATGGCCAAATAAGAGTATTTCAGATATATCACACATACATATGAATAATACACACACATGTTTGAAATGAAACTTTGACAATGGAAGAAAAGAAATTAGAAATCTCAGATATTGATCCTTTTAGCAAAATTGTATATGGTACAATTTCTGGAAAGATAGCAATATTCATGTGAAACACTCTTGACCAAAAAAATTATACTCCTAAACATATATTTAAATAATGAAGGTTTACATGGATAAAATGGATACAATATAATCATAGTCTTTACTATGTGAAATATGATAGAAAAGAATTAATATCTAACATTTATATCTATAAAGGCATTATTAATATAGCAAAGTCAAGCACAATGGAACCTTATTTGTCTATATACAAAAAGGTATCAGGTTTTCTTTTAATCTGCATTTTATTTTTGGTTATGTGTCTGTCTGGGGGTTGTATGTGAAAGCAGGTCCTACAAAGGCCAGAAGAGAGTGATGAATCTCCTGAAAATGATGTAAATAGGAGTTTTGAGAAACTAGAAGTAAGTGCTAGGAATGAAAACCAGGTCCTCTGCAAGAGCTGTATATGGTATTTAGTTTTGTTGCGTTTTCTCCACACTCGGCTTTAGGTTTTATTGAGTTCCACAGAAGACAATAGTCAAATTATAAAAGCATTCAAAGCATTGCCTTCCATGTAAAGCTTAAAGCAATAGCCACAATGGGCATATGAACTTTTAAAATATTCTAAATTTTCTGTTAATGTATTACTGAATAAAGCAGAAAGTTAATTAAAAGCATACCTGGACTTCCAGAGGATATTGAAGTCTTCAAAATTAAGGGAAATACATCATGTTCCTAGTAATTATTTCTGCATGTAAAACTTTGAGAAAATTATTCAAAAGTCTAAATGGACATGTAGTAAGGTGAATAGAGAAGAGATTACATTACTAAATGTACTTGTATATTTACTGAAAAAAGAAATAGGCATACATTCTGAAAATTCTTATAGACTTTACGAAAATAGAGAAAGAGTTGATTTATAACACATCATCTTTTGAAGAATAAAATCTCCTTCCCCAGAGGCAATATAAATCCTTTCAAAAATATTTACTTAAAACAATAACAAAACAAACAAAAACAAGACAGATGACAGACACCATTTACTGTAGCTATGACAGGATGCCTGACATTGAACACTTAAGAGAGCAATTGGTATATTAGCTTCATACCCTTGGCTTCTGGAGAATGCACACCTGGGTATGTAAAATACGGAAGTAATTGCATGCAGAAACCCTAAATAAAGGAGATGGTCCATGGATGGACTCATTTCTGCAGAGTAGAATTAATGCCTTTCAAACTCTGCATTCTGTGCCATAAAATTCCCTACCTAAGGATGCTACAACCCTAACATCACCACATGGAGGCCTAAGCCCCCAACACATTGATTCTGGGTGACAAAACATGTTAAACTCTGCAGACATGTGTGCTGTTTTTTTCCATGATGGCAAGCACAGCATCAATGACTGAGTACTTAAGAATCATGCTTCTTTCACCCTGCCTTACTTGCACGTAGTTCTTTTTCTAGAGCTGGGGCCTCCAGGGCTTCCCCATTACATGTATTGTAGTGGGTAACTGTTCCAGCTTTGATCTGGAGTACTACCCCATTGAGACTTCTGGTAACTGCCAGGCCTACCTATAGCCTGCCCATGAGGCAGGCGAGACAGAAGCCCTTAAGACCTGGGATCCGGATGTGCTGGTGCTCTTGGTTCCTGGCAATCCTGGATGCTGGATGGGAGGCCCAGCAGAGTTCCCCAGAGAACACCGCTGGCCTGCACTTCTCCTCTCCTGGATCCTGTAACCTATCCTTTCACTTGTTGTGAGTTAACCACCCTCCCAGCACCCCCACCCTCCAAAAAACCCTCCCTTTTAACTATGTGGAGTTGCCTTAATACTTCTACCAATAATGTGTAGCTTCTGAGAATACTAGGAGACAATCTCACAGCAAACTTTCTGATATTCTAGCTCTTATATTCTTCCCATCACCTCTTCTGAAATGGTGCCTGGACCTTAGGTGTGGGGCCTGTTTTGTAGATGTATTCACCTGGGACTGGGTTCCATGACTGAATTTTGATTGGTTGTGGTTTTCTGTAATGGTCTCATTCTTTTGTGAATAAGTGTTTCATTGGTGAGGGCAGAGGAATATACTTATCTGTGGAAATAAGGACATATATATTTAGCATGTAGTTAGTCTTCCCAAAGAAAGAGTATATCAGTTGCTTATCACTGAAACCATGTGTTCATCCTTGAAAACACACATCCCAGTAACATTATACACTAAATATAGGTTATATTTAGGGATATATATGAATATACATACACATATATTCATGTAACAATAATTAATAAAAAGAGATCATAAATTTGGTAGAGAGCAAGAGGGGTATATGGGAGTGTTTGAAAGGAGGAAAGGGAAGGGGAAATAAGGTACTTATATAATAATATTAAAAATAAAAAAGTATGTTATTGCTTTGAAACAAAACAATGAATACTTACCACTTCACGTAATGTCTGAGGCTTAGATACCCATGAAAGGCTTAGCCAAGTGGCTCTCTCTCTCAGGGTTTTTCTTAAGGTTGAAATGAAACTATACATATTTGCTACAGGTATCTAAAGGTGTAATTGGGATTAGAAACACAACTTCCAAGAATAGCCCAGGTGTTCCTTGTCTGTCCAGCTCATAACCTCAATTACTTGCTGAATGTGTTTCCCTGAAAGTTGCCTGAATAGCCTGAAAACTTGGCATCTAACTAGCACTAATGCAAGTCATCTTGGAGAGAAGAGAGTGCATAACATAAAAGAAGCATTGTCTTTTTTTTTTATCACAATCTGAATACAGCTATAGCAGAGTTTCTAGGCAGTACTGTTTTAGTTATACTCACCCTTCCAGGTATGTGTAGTTGATAATCTAAACAACAGTAGGCACAATCTGGGGTCATGTGCAAAACTTACTGTCATAGCAAAAAGTTCGAACCAGAAATAAACCACAAGATACAACTCAAAATAAAGGATGTAGATAGCAGTGTTAAATCACATTACTGGCTTCCTCATGTGCTCAGTTTCAGGGAAATATATTTTCACATGAGTTATTTACCTATATGTGCATAGCTGCTTATCCATTCTCTTGCTAAACATATTGATTATGTCATTTTAGCTAGCACATATACTGCAGGAAAACTCTTTCCATAAACCTCATCTCATCAATGTGAAAATGTTACAAAAAATATTTATTATTGATAAGTATAGATGCTAATGTTTTGTGTACAACTCCAATCATTGATACTGACTTGCCAATTCATTTATTCCCAAAGTGCCATGCCAGAGAACCACCCCCGCCCCTGCCACTTACTATCTTTACTGAATGATGGGATACTCCTGTTTGGCATTTTGGCAAAATGAAAGGCTATGAAAGAAAATATATTTGTACTTAAAATTCGTGATGTTTTTCTGATTACTCGTGTTATTGAGTAATGAACACTTCCTAGTTTGCTTTTCTGCTACTGTGATAAAAAAAAAAAAAACTAATCAAAGTCAGCTTAGGCAGGGAAGAGACTATTACATTTTACAGATTGTAGTCCATCATCAAGGGAAGCCACAGAAGCAGTTCAGTAGTAATTGGAGGCAAGAACTGAAGCAGAGACCAGGAACACTGTTTTCTCTCTTCCTTAGTTACCTTCATTAGACATCTCAGGACCATGTGCCTAGGGACAACACCACCACTTACAGTAGGAAAGGACTTCCCTCAATTATCAATCAAGGAATTGTCCCAAAGACATGCTACAGGCCAGTCTGTTGGACATGATTCTTCAGTTGAGATTTCCTTTTCCAAGGAGTGTTGACAATCAAAGTTTGATACCACACCATCTTTCCTGTTTCCTATAGATTCATATGGTTACCTTTGTGAACAGTCTTTTTCTGTTTCACCATTTGCTTATTGAGTTTATTATAAATTTGGGATTAGTTTTATAACCTTTTAATGCACATTTTTTTTTGTTTTTGTTTTTGTTTTTCGAAACAGGGTTTCTCTGTGTAGCTTTGCGCCTTTCCTGGAACTCACTTGGTAGCCCAGGCTGGCCTCGAACTCACAGAGATCCGCCTGGCTCTGCCTCCCGAGTGCTGGGATTAAAGGCATGCGCCACCACCACCCGGCTTAATGCACATTTTTGACTCTCTCTTGCTCTAAAAATGTTGTTTTCAAATCTCTATCTTGGCGGGGTTTTTTTTTTTTTGTTTGTTTTTTGGTTTCAATAGCATGTCTTTGAATTAGTCACTTAATGATAGCCCAGTTCATATTTTCATTTTATGATACATGCTAGAGGACTATTTTCTAACATGAGATTATGAAAATTCTTTACAATTTAATTACATTTCAGACTTTATTTTCAGGTCAGGACCTAAACTACACACACACATATAAATGCACACACTCCAATTTCATACACATATACCAATTTCACACACACACACACACACACACACACACACAAACACATCTCACACACGTTTGTGTGTGTGTGTGTGTGTGTGTGTGTGTGTGTGTGTGTGTCACATGTTTACGACAGGTACTCATGTTTGGATCTCAAATGGCACCCAAAATATTCATGTGCTGTAAGGTCTAAACGTCTATTTTTCACTATTGAAATGTGGGAAAACTTTAAGATGTAGGAATTTATAAGAGTCCATTGGAAGTGTGCTTTTGAAGGGACTGGGCATATCTGATTTCTCCTTTCTTTTTATTTACTAGCCACAAAGAGAATGTTTTCCATCCACCATCCACTTGGACTGTGATTTGTTGATCTTCCATTCTGGTCAGAGTCTAAAACACAATCAGTTTACACAAGATTGGATTGCAATGAAAAGAAGTATAAACAAAACTAAACTTTAACATTAACAAAGAACAATTAAACAGAAAATAGTGGTCTCAGACAGGGAATGATGTCAGGGGAAAAGGATAACTTTTGAGCTCTATGCTTAAGTCAGGGTCCATGAGGGTTGCAGTCAGCAAAATGATGGGAGAAAGGATGATTGAGGACTTGGGAGTCTGCATCCAACCACTGCACCCTAAATGTAACCATGGAGGTAAGGATGGTTTGATTCTTTTCTCTTCTGACTTTTGGTCTTACTTTGATAATATTGTATTTTCTTCTTCTTGCCTTTTAGAATGGAAATATTTACCTGGTCTCATTGTAAATGGAAGCACATAGATTTCTTTATAGTTTCACGACAGCTTGTAGCAAAGTATACATGAGTCTCAGAGGAAACTTTGTCTAGCTGGTAGAATTAATATGGTGAAGTTTCTTGAGATAGACAGTATCCAATTTGTTCTGTATGATGGTCATGAGCCATTGTTCACTTTTATTTTGATTTATCTCAGCTGTCTAGTACAGTAATGGAAAGCTCACTTATACAGTATGTTACTATATTATTACAGTAATAGTCATTTGGCCTTCAATGATCTTTGAAAATGCATAATTTCCCTATTGATTTTTTAATGACTCTTTTTTCATTCTAAATTTTACCATGCATATAATCAATTCTGCATTTTCAAAATTCTCTTTATATTCTCTGTATTGTCCATATTCTCTTGTCCATGAAACACTAATTATAAAAAATTACTCATTTCATAATATTTCCCCATACATTGTTTTTCCTTATAGTTTAGTATGCTTAGCTATTTCCTCATATTATTGAATTTTCCTTAGTAATTCTATTTGTTATTAAATTTATATCCTTTACAGAGTACCAGAGGATAAAATTTATACAACATATAGCATTTTTTCATCAAGAGAAAAACTGCATTTCTTGGTTTATTTAAGGGCTTTTTATATCTCTCGGTAATTTTCTTCCTAAATGTCTTAGATACTTTTTATTAAATCCATTATTTGGTAACTCACAACTCTTGCTGTTATTGCAGAGGAGCATGCTTTATTATTACATTTTAGAATCAGCTGTTGCTTGTGTATATATGGTATTGATTTCTGAATTGTTCTGGTATTTGACAACCTTGCTGTAATTTCTGATTAATTCTTATTGCTTCTCGATTTCATTAGATTATATATGTTGGCAATCATATCATCTTTAAAAGAATAGCTTTAAAGGTTCAATATTTCATTGACTTTTATTGGTTTCTTATATTCTCCAGTACCAGTAATTCAGTCAGTAATGAGAGTAATATTGTGTGTCCTTTTCTTGCTCGTAACCTCACTGTGTTTTTAAAGTTTGACTTTTATGATGATATGTGTGCTGCAGTCCTTCATGATAAGGCAGTTGTCCTCAGTTACATTAAGTATTTGCTCCTAGTGCACAGGGGCTTCACGTCATTCCTGACTGCTGACACACATTTACTTGTAAAAACCATTTGAAGGATTATAGTGAGGTTTTTAAATATAATTTAATGTATCATGTTAGTAAACACTTAAGCTGATGACAGACTGTGTATTTTTATTAAAAACCTACAAATTTCTTTTTAGTAGATTTCCAAAGCAATGTTTTTGCATGCATCTGTGAATAAGACTGAAACATACTAGTTTTCTTATTTCTGTCATAATGAGTTCTTTTATTTGGAAGTATTTTTAAAATCCAATGCTATTTGGTTTCACAAATTTTCAACAAGAGCAACAACACACCTTGTTCTATAAAATAATGACTTACAACATGAGTTTTAAATTATATTAGTATTTGTTAAAATTGCTTTAAAAAACTCTCTTCTGGTTGAATTTTTCACATTAATTTCATAGTTCTGGTTTAGGTGAGATTTTGTTCTTCATTTCATTCATATTAAAATTTGAAATTATTTTATTACACATTGCCATTTTTATTTATCTTTCAAAAAATTTTACATACCATATGTTTAATATTTTTTAATTTTTAGTATTAATATTTTAAATCTATTATCAATCCGTATAAAAGGTTATTTTTTAAGTATTAATTCAATTTTTTCTCAATATTTCTTCTCCCCCATTTTTCTTAATTTTACCCTATTATTTTCTATTGTTTCTAAGGAATACTTCTTCTTTTCTTTTGACAGTAAACATAAATACACACAACTATTGAATAATCTCATATATACATCCAGAAAAATGAAAATGAACAATATAGCTGTTTTGTTATATAAAATAAATTTATTTACTCACAAGTATCTGTTGACTAAGTTAAAACTCTCCAAAAAAAAAAGATTCTAAGCAAATAGAAGAACATGAAAGATTTTCATTATTTAGTGCCAGAAATATCTGATTGCTTTTAAGCTATCAGTTAAGTTTTCAGTTGTGCTTGTGTGCTTTTTTTTTTAAATCAACATTGTTTTGGAGAGTATGAGAATGTCTTATGAATCATACACACCTTTAAAAAGCAATGAATAATGTTACTATAATAGAAATTTAGTAAACTCCAATTCTTATTTATTTTGCTTGACTTCTTTGGTCATCTCTATGTGGTCAGTGTGTAGCACATCTGTTTTGTAGTGGATCTAATTATTTCTTATAGAAAATGAACAGGTATATTGGAAACTCAAAAGCCTATACTTTCATTTCCAGTTTAAAATGTCATTTGGATAGAAGCCCTTGAAATAGCTCTTCTACCTTTTCACTAAGATAGTTAGGGAGAGACTTAAGAAAATGAAATTGCACAACACTGAGCTGGGACTCACTGTCAAGTGATTGTCAGGCTTTGAGAGGAATTTCCATTAACTACAAGGCCAAGGGGGGTGGATTAAATACACAATCAGGAAGAAGCTTCTGCTGTGGCTGCTGCCAGAATGTAGATAGGACGACCTTTTTTCCCTCCCCCTTTCTTTAATCCTTGGATCAGAAACAAAATCTGATCCAAGCAGAAAATTGAATAGGCACCCTTCTCCTAACTGCATGTTAGATTTTAAAAAGTGTTATAGTTCTTGTGTCCATATGCCCTGACCCTAATATTGTATGTCCTCTTTTTCTATTCATATATTATGATTTTTTTAGATGGTAGAAGATATGCAACATATTACTGGAAATTACTTGAATGTTAAGAATAGGATTTCCCCAAGTAGATCAATAATTGAAAAAAGAAATAAAATAAGATCCAGTACATTTCATTTTGTATTGTATTTGTTTAATACTCTCCATTAAAAATTGGAGATCTAACACCAAGTGATCATACCTAAAAACAAATATCCCAGTAATATTAGACAGACTGGGCAAGTTACATTTAGGGTTATATATGTACAGATATAAGTGGTCATAATAACAATTAATGAAAAAGAGTGTATGAATTTAAAAGAGAGTAAGAAGAGGTATATGGCAGAGTTTACAGGAAGGAAAAGTAAGGCTGCAATGCTGTAATTATATTATAATCTCAAAAATAAAAGACATAAAGAAAAGAGTATCTAACACATTGATTTATGGAGGGGCAGTATCAACAAATAAAACTCTTAGTAGACAGATAATAGATAAATATGGAAATCTAGACTGAGAACTACTAAAGACTATCTCTTATGTTTGTGCAATAATTTACCTAATTTGACTCACATTGATAAATTACTTTCAATTGTAGAGAAGTGTGTGTGTGTGTGTGTGTGTGTGTGTGTGTGTGTGTGTGTGTGTGTGTATACTGAAATCCCTCCATCTCTTAAGCAATGTTCCCTGTGATTATCTTACACACTCCATGAATAAAGGGTCCTTGTTTATTTTTGGGTCACTTTTCTATTCAGTACATATAGAATTCTAAGACTCATTATGCTGAAAAATATATAGAAAATTAAATAGCAAAGAGGATTAATGAATAAATTCAAAGAACTCACATGGACGTGTCTGACTGAAATGATCCCTTTAACTAGATTATACAGTTAAAAATATATGGTATCACTGACATTTGTTAAAGGATAACAGTCGGTTGAAAGCAATCTATTTAAAAGAATTATATGCACTATGTAAAAGACAAATTTAAAGAAAAAATGAAAAAGTTCAAAATACACAGGGATCAACTTAATTATTTTCTGAAAACTTCAAATCTGGAAGTCACCTTCTCTTTTTAACTTCTTTATCAGACATCTAATGTCTTTTCTAGCTCTGTTCAAAGTGTTAAGTAAAAGCCAGTATTGCTCAGCCGTTAACACAAAAGGCTGTTCATGAAGACTCTCAGACCAAGAAAATCAGTGCAAGGAAAAGTAGAAAAAAATCTTGATCCAAATAATCTGTCTCACGTGGATACAGCTGAAGAGTGATGGTTAACTCTGCTCCTATGAGGCAAGAGGAGAGTGGAATATGCTTCCACCGGGTGTCCAGAACGAACACAAAGGCTTGTCCAAATTTTGAATTTTTAATACACAGAAAAGACAGATCTTTAGTATCTTTAGAGAACACCTAAATATTGTATTTAGTGAATTTACCTTAGAAATAAGATGTATAGCCTGGATAATTTAAATTTTCTTATATATCTTTAAAATGTCTCTAAGCAATTGTTTTGAGCCACATTGACCAGAGGACTTGTAACTTGTATATTACATTTATAGGAACCATGACTGCAGATATGTTATCAGATAAATTATAGGCCAGATGTCTGTAATAAGGCTTCATTGGAAATACAAGAATTGTTATATATATATATATATATATATATATATATATATATATATATATATGTGTGTGTGTGTGTGTGTATGTTATATATGTATATATATATATATATATATATATATATATATATATATATCCCATGTCAATTTACAGTATGCAATTAACAGTTATTCTTATAAGATAATAAAATGTAGGAGATGATAACAATGATTTCTGAAATTTTGTTGGAACAGAGAAGACACAGTAAGAATGAACAGAAAGTGGAAAGAGCAGTACATGATGAGGACAAAGAACATGGACAATGTGTCGTAATTAAAGATTCATGTGCAGAGAATATTGAGAAAAGAAAATTGCTATAGAGAATAATATATTAAGTTTCCTAATCTGAAATTATTGTGTAAATAAACAATATTTAAGTTGAAATGCATTTGAATCCTAAGTAATAATAACTGAAAAGAGGATATTTCTCTTTAATTTGTGTTCTCTCATGTCTTCTCCAATTGGGAGCAATAAAATTGCCTAGAAGGATGACTTTTTTTACCATCTATATATAATTCAAATTATGCTGGTTACCTGAAATAAATGCAGATTTTAATTTGTCAATTAAACCTCAGTAAAACAACATCAAAGTTTCCCCAAGGGAATAGATACCAGTGTGATGCCAAACCTCTCTTTAATAAATTGTCTTAGTCTCTTAAAACCACAAAGGATTGAGTAGCTTACATGAATTCATTTCTCATCATTTCCAAAATTGAAAAGTCCAAGGTCAGAATGCCAACAGATTAGTGCCCAGTCAGGACCTGTGCCTTATTGATTGCTCTCTTTGCCTGATAGCTCACATGGCTAAAAACCACAGTATTTCTCTATGGCTACATTTTTTTCTGGTCTTAAGGACCTTGTCCTCATTGCCTGCTAACCTCTCTAAGATTGTGCCTCCTAATCTAATCACCTTTGTGACCAGAATTTCAACACGGATTTTAAAGAGACATAAACCTTCAAACTACAACATATGCTCGCTGAAAATAAATTGATATTTACCGAATTTTGAAGGGAAACTAGAAATTTTTGAATATTGTGAACCATATACATATGTGGGTACAATATTCTTTCTGTATGTTCTTATTTTTCAAAGTAATATACATCCAGAAACATTACCCTGGAGTCTTGGTTTTGGGGAAAAGGGTATACTCAGAAATTAAATCTGATGAATGCACCCAGTTAGTTGACTTCTTGGGTAAATTTTAGTACTTCTAGATAGATTAAGATACATGATGTCTTTCTGTAACCCCATATCTGCTAGTGCTGGTTTATTGCTCACCCCAACAACAGCTTAGGAACTAGGGTCATTACCACTGACAAGATGTGGCCACAGCAGCTCTCCAAACCTTGGACTGCTTCCTCTCACATCACCAGAAGTGAATGTTGCAGAAATGCCTCTTCTGTCACATATGCATTTCTGAATGTGAGTGATCTCATTTGAATTAAGTGATATATATATATATATATATATATATATATATATATATATATATATATATATATGACCTTACGGTAAAGGAAAATGAGTATGCAGTTATAGTTTTGTGACAATCATTTGGGACTTTATTATATAGGCACAAGTCCAAATATCAAGAAGATTCATCAAAAGATGAGAGACATTTCCAAACACAGAAAATATCCATGATAATAACAACAAAACAGCAAAGAATAGAGGACAGATGAACACCAATTAACAAGACCTAATTAAATAAGATTTATTCCTGTTAGTGAAAATACAAAACATCAGCATTTGAAAAATGGATAAATAACCAAAATAGCTCCTGTTGGGTTGGCCAATCCTTTCTCAAATCTCAAAGTATCATCTGCCATCTGTGGATCATACAACCATGAAATGCTAGATTTCCCCTGGTTCCAAATCTATTGTTTTACAGATTGAAACCTCCCTGGAAATTGTGAAATGCATACCTTGCATCACTTCTTCAATCCCTCATGACAAACGAACACATCTCATGCTTGATAACTTCTGAACAATGAATCTTTAGCATCTTTGTCATCACTGGCTTCTTTTGAAAAACATCATGGGGAGAATTAATGAATGTTGTACAGAGGAATTCTAGATTCCCAGAAGAGAAGTGGTTTAGACAGGGCTAGAGCTGCCTTTCAGATTTCCTAGAACTGTAAGTAACTTTGTTTTTCATTTTTGAAGCATATATTGAGTATATAACAATTGAGTTAAAGATACCTGAAATGGCAGTTATGTTGGCAGATGGATTCGTCCTTAAGCTGGGTTGTATAGTGTATTCTCCCTCTCAATACCACGTTGAAGAAATAATCGGTATTCACATGGTCCTTTTGTAAATGGAAAGTAGTATAGAAAGTTACTAATTATTTAGATTTCAAAATTTTCTAAAAAATAAATTGCTAAATAATATTCACCGTATCAGTGTCAATAAATATTATGCAAAGTCTGAATAAACCTTGCGGTTGAAAGTGATTGTAATGTTTTAGTTATTACTTGAAAAGTTACGATTTAAGATGCATAAATAACAAGTATATCAGAGAAGACAAAAGGAAATGAAAGATTCTTATAGTTATATGAACATGGAAAGATTATTTTCAAATATGCTTGTCTACCTATCTATGCATATTTATAAATATGTACTGACATACATATTTAATATAACTAGCTTTACTTTCAGTGTTCCATACTAACACAAACCATGTAAAAGTACAGGCACTGCAAAAGTTTATTTCATTATTCATAAGGAATTATTGAGTTTTGAATCCCTGGATCCTAAATAGAATCCATGTTCCAGAGATTATTTCCCAATAAGCAAAGGACAGGAAGTAACCACATTATTTTATTGGTAATGAGTAAGAAACAGTACATAAAATAGAATTATGGATAAGATTTTTAATTTCAAACTATTGGATTTTCTTGAGATTTAATGGTACAAGGGAAATACACTAAAATTGAGAAACAGAGTTTTAAAATTACTTCATATTGTTTTGGGTTATATTACATTAAGATTATAGAAACCCCTTTTAAAGTTTCTCATTTTAAAATGACCATGGAAAGTTAAATGTATTGTTTTCCTTCAATGAGCTGGAAAATGAGAAATATTACTACTCCCCTCACGTTTTGAGTGCAAGATAGAAGAAAATAATAGACATAACTAACAGTAACTATCTTGGGAATCCAAATCAATATATTGTTTTATTACTTATCTTTGTAGTAATACTATTGCCACTGTTATATATGCATTTGCATAGAAATTTAGATTGTGTAGATAGAGACATGAGTGTTCATGAAAGATGAAACTTTGAAATTCATTTGAAATAGTTCTTTAATTGTTCTCATATACTGAAATATACAACAGAGAGAAATGAAAGAATTCTGTTGCTGGGGTTTTACTATTTTGAATCTTTTTCTTTATGCCCAATATAGTGAGGATATCTTTGTAGGTGTTACCAATTTTAACAAACATGATTATTCTATGTGTTAACATATTAATTTTTCATAACAGTGATTGCTAGAATCCAGTCTCTAGAACTGTATAAAGTTTTTAGATTCTCCACTGCCTATAGCCACACATCTAAAACGCTTAGCTTAAAATGATCATGCTATAAAGAATTCTTAGATTAAATACTTTTAAATTGAATAAATTGTTCATTTACCAAATTAAATTTTATGTTTTTCTTTCCTTTTTTTTAAAGTTATTTCTCTAAATATTCAAGAGTGTTGTTGTAACTTTCTGTTTAAACTATGTTGCATTTATTGTTAAAATACTAGTATAATTCCTAATTTTGTGTTACAGTGATTAAAATTATTTCTCATAATAGTTTGTCATAAGCATTGAATTCTTTGACATATGTCATTTATCTCTTCAACTTAATTATTTCTTCTTAAGGAAGAAGAAAGTATTCCTTTAGTTTGGATAACTGGTATAAAATATTATGTGACTAAGAAAAATAAGAAACAAAGATATCCATGTCTATGTTTGCAGATATTGCTCATCAATTAAAAGCAGGCAATCCTGTAACTGAGGACTCATGCTTAGTTCCCAGCACCCATGTCTGGCAGCATAAATAGCCTATAACTCCAATTTCAAGGAATAACCCTCCTCTTCTGATCTCTGGAGGCATCTCCACTCATGAGCGCATTCTCCTCTAGAATACACATACAAAATTAAAATTAAATAAAAAAATCGTCATGGCAGTAACAATTACTGAATGATTTGACATAGAATCTCAATGCTACATAAACAATAAACAAATATAAAGTGATTCCAACATCATATTTCATATTTATTGGCTAAACAAATAAAATAATAGTAAGGACTCTGGTTACCCTGTGCATGTAAAATTTAACTTCAATTTTAATGCCAATTGTCATATAAATACTAGCTTTGGACAGAACACTGAATTCCACAATCCTCAATTTCTTCATCTTTAAATTTTAACAATGGTCCTCATCTCCCATAATTCTAGTGAGAATTACCTGGAATATTTAACCTATAGTAATTGCTGAATCAGTATTGCTTCATCATTGCCATTGTGCCCAAATTCACCACATGTGATACAATGAGCAATGGATATTCTGTAGGTAAGTATTTAAGCCCCCCATATTCTTAGTATCCAAAGGTGATTGCAAAATTAATCTTATAGAATCTTTCTAACAACTTGACATAGATATGCAAAATGAATAACTGACAGGCATTTCTTTTTTAATTCCAAATTCTTCTGTGAGTATGACTCCTGTTTAGTCATTGGAGCTTAATACATATAAATTTCTCAGCTAAAGTGTTTCAGCCTTGGTCATGTGATATTTATGCTCCAAAGGACATTTTTCTTAAAATTGAACTTTCTATTGATTCTTTGTGGATTTGGAATCATACATTTCTATTCCACTAGTCACCCTGTCCCTTCCCATCCACCCCTTACCCTTGCATCGCACCCCTTCCTTTGCCAGGATAAAACAAGATAAAATTTAAAAGAAAAACAAAAAAAAAAGAGAGAAAAGAAAAGAAACATCTCCTTGTGGAAGCTGTCGTATGACACAGTGAGTCACACAGTCCTTTAGTCCATATGTTCTTGCTTGCAAATGTTCATTTTATTGAATCATTGACCTTGGTTGAGTCCTCTGGTTTTTGCTACATCATCAATACTGGCCCTCGTGGGCCTCCTTTTGGATATGCTGTTGTTGTTCAGTGTCATGGAGATTCTGTAGCTTTGAGTTTGCAGGACTAGTCCCTTTACATGCTCCAGCAGATCATAGATGTGGTGGATGATGAGATGGGCCAACTCATAGCTCTGGTTTGGGTCTGAATGTTGGCTGGATGGGTCAGCTCACCAGTTCTCCTTCCTCCTCAATACTAAGGTGAGCTCTTCAGTACTGCCTTAGGAACTAAACTTGAGGAGCCTGTTGATTCTCCTGCTCTCACATCCTCAGGGGCAGCTTGCCCACATCAACACCATCAAGACCATCTCTACTGTGTTGCCTAGTAAAGGTGCAGGGGTCAGTATGCCCAGTGCTGCAGCTGGTGAGAGGCATGGTCATCTCTTTCACTCTAGTGACAAGGATGGTTCTCCCAACTACCACAGGCCTTGAGGGGCACAGGGGCCTTCTCTTTCACACACAACCATATGGTAGATGAGGGGCAGGGATGAGCCTCTCACCCTCACATTCTGAGGGCCAGCTCACCAATGTCTCCATGAATGGGGTCAGCTCTACTATGTTTGTTGTCTAGGTGAAATGCAGGGCACACTCTCCCTAATTCTGCATTGGTTAGGGATAGAGCAAGCTTGTCTGTATCAAGGGGCAAGTGGGCTAGAGAGTATCTTTACCTCTCCCTCACTACCACATGGCAGATGAGAGAGTTTCAGGGCCATCTCTTTCATTCTCATGACCTCAGGGTAAGCTCACCTGTGTCCCTACCAGCATGTTGGGCACTACTATGGTACCCAGGTGAGGTGCAGAGCCTGCTCTCCAGAGTGCTGTAGGCAGTGATGGGTGAGGGGCAAGGGGAGTCATCTCTCCCCTGCCTGTGCTATATGACAGATGAGAAGTTAGGCTAGCTCTCCCATATTAATGCCCTTAAAAAGGAGCAGAGTTCCTTTATGTGAAAAGTATAACAATGCAATATCCTCTATTTTATACTAAAGTCAAATCTGAATGTCAGTGCTTAAATGTTGGAGTTTATAGCCCTGTGAGCTGTATTTTAGGAAAGAGGCATCTGAAGTTTCAATAAGTGGTAAATAATTTCAATAATCCTGGAATTTTAATAATAGTAAAAATATCTGCCATGCCCATGGAAAGGACCACTTTGCACTTTGCCTGCAACCCAATGCTTCACTTGAGGCTGTGAGTAGCTCTTCAGCATCCTCATGTGTCAAGGATGCATGTGATACTCGCAGGGATGCCTTAAATAACAGAAGACTTTGCCAGGCACCAGACATATGAAAATCAGATTCCAACTTTTGACTTGAGTTCTCGGCCATCCTGTGTGCATCTAGTAGTGTCCCTTAGTTTTATTCACCTGCCACTTTCAAGTTACAGTTCATTCATTAAAATACCATAATGTAACTGATGACACAAATAACTAAAGTTGTAAACTCCAAGATAAGCCAACAAGTTCAAAGGTGACTGCATTTACCGTGGTCTATAATTCAGCTATTCTGATATGGACCTAATTCTGCACCTTCTGTCTGCAAACTATGGCACTACTCTTTCAAACGTAAAATATAATTCACCAATCGAGAGATTTTGTACATGATATGTAAACAGTATATGACATTGTCAGTGCACGTATATCTTCACTTATTATTTTCATTACTATAAGAATAAAGCTTCCATTGTCCCTGTCATATTTTGCTATATTTACTATATTCAGTAATTTTGAATAGAATCAAAATTATATGAGACCAAGCAACTGGGTGAAATAACACCAAGGATTTTCACCTATCTTCTAGTATCCAAAAGGAAGATTTGATGCCAATGAATTTTTTCTACTTTGAAATATTAACCTTAACCTTTTCCATGACAACTTAAAATTTTCATTGCTGCAAAATACTTTTATAATAAAATTGTATTGTATGTTTTCATTCTAAATATCTGAAATGCCAAATAGATGACTGAATTAAATTTTCATTTGTCACGGAATTTATTATGCTGACAATTACTTGTGCTTACTGTTATTCAAATTAGAGGTCAAAATGCTAATCAACATATAGGTTATTGGTACATATTTGCTGCATTATGGCAGGGTATACAATGTTTGATTTAGCGTTTGAATCAGGATAGCAGTAGATGGATATGTTAAAATTAATCCTATAAGGTCATACATGAGCCATGGATGTTCATGATATCAGTGCTGGCACTGGTATCAGCTATATTCAGAAAACATCAGCTTACACTCCTCTGTGGGTGTATAACCCACAATGGAGTTGGCTTAACTTCTATTACTTCTGCTCTCAAAGTGTCTTGTCAGAAGTAAGTGGGGGTTTGTATCAGTCTGTGTCCATGCTAGTGTTAGATCTCTTGATACAAAATGTTCCTTTATGATCTTCCATTCTAACTCTGATCAAAGAATGAGAAATTAGATAATGAGGCCCTGGGGGGAATCCCTGTTTCTGATTTTGCATGTCATTTTTATGTCCTGTGAATGCACAAAAAACTGTAGTCATGATCTTTGAGGACTCTGGTCAATGAATGTTAGGCCTCTCTGGGATTATGTATGTAGATGCTGGATTTTAATGTTTCATTTCTAATTTCTGTGACTTAAGATGAATTTCCTCAACAAATTTTATGTTGATTTAATTAATTATATCATTAGAAGAAGTCATATATTTGGGGAAGAATAGTATATGTTGAACCAAATATGTAAACGTGATGTATCCATTCCTTAAACCATTAAAATGTCTAGTTTTTCAACAATAAATAAGTTTTAAGTCAAATATTACATTATATCATATTAAATTAAAAGTATGATCCACGAAAATAAAGATCACATGTAAAACATATCACATTAGTCAAAAGACAATCCAAATGAGTAAAATACTGATAACCACAAAATTTTTAAAAACTCATTGAATGAAATTTTGAAAATGTTCAATTTTGTTTAGACAAGTATTGAGACTCTATGACGATTTTTTTAAATCTCCACATAGTTTACCTTTGAAAATCACCTACAGTAGAACCATGAGCAAAAAAAAAAAATTACATATTATCACTTTTCTGAGTCAAAAATACTTACTGAATAAATACAATAAAAAGATTTTTTAGTAACATTGGAGGCTGTATTAGCCTCAGGAAATAATTTTTAAAGAATGATCCTTCCTATAATATATTGCTAACCTTTTAAATCTACAAAGATATATTAGTCTCAATTACATTGCATTACACTAATAATAGTCAAACTTGAGATTCTTCCTTGATAATATACTTCCATTATCAAAATCAAACACTACAGGTTGTATTTGTTTATTCAGAATTAATCTAGAAACACCTGTGTTGTTTTAGGATAGGCTCAGGCAAAGTACTGCACTTCCCTTTTATTTGATAAATGACTTGGAAGGCACCTCAGCAAAAAGATACCAAATCTTAAAATTTATTATTGTCAATAGTCTGTGTGACCTTTACTTTAACTGCATCGCGGCTGTCAGTAATCATCCAAGGCTGTACTTCCAATGATAAAATGAAAGACTTTGCATATATTGAGTCTCTAGGCATCCTTGAAAGCACTCAGTGATCATGGTCATTTATTCCCATTGTCACAGCAAGGTCCATTATGAAAGCCCATTCATCTTTACCTGAAGATGAAGAGTGGAGTTTCTCCGCCTCTGCCTTGCATCAAGTACTAACTACTTCAGGGCCCTCGGAAATATCACGAGACTGTACCGCTGCAGCTCTAGGACTTCCTCCCCCAGCTCCACCGCCCCTTCCTCACAGTTTTGCTCTGGGCACTGGTGCTATAAGAGTTTGCTTCACCTTTGAAATTTCTGTGCTGGGTCAAAAAAAAAAAAAAGAAAGAAAGAAAAGAAAAGAAAAGAAAAAGAAAAACTTTAGCCTGCATCTTGGAATCTCATTTGGACTGGATATCTGTCCCATCTGTCCCTTTTTTCTTTCTTTACTTTGTACTGACAAGCTAGAGTGCTAGTTGAATTTTAAATAAATAGGTGAGACAGTTGATTGGCTTGATCTGTTTGGGAGGTATCTAGGCAGTAGTACCAGGTCCTGGGCTCATTGCATGAGTTAGCTGTTTGAAACCTGGGACTTATGCAGAGACGCTTGGCTCAATCTGGGAGGAGGGGACTGGACCTGCCTGGACTGAGTCTGTCAGGTCAATCTCAGTCCTCTGAGGAGGCTTTGCCCTGGAGGAGGTGGGAATTGGGGGTGGGCTGGGGGGAAGGGGAGGGGGGCAGGAAGGGGGAAAACAAGGGAATCTGTGGCTGTTATGTAGAACTGAATGGTATTGTAAAAAAAAAACTTTTCTAATACTCCTAAGAATCACATTTACAATTTAGTCAAAATTTCCTGATGAATTTTACCTTTCAATATTAGTACTTTATATAATTTTATACAATGAAGAATATGGAATATAATTTTATTAAATACCTGACCGAATGATTTAGCATTTTCTGATGCTTCATTACACTAAATATATCAACTTATATGTGACATAAGACATCTACAAAAATAATGACATATAGGAAATGCTATTATGCACAGATTATTTGTATTTGATGGTTTTGCCTCAAAATCCAATTCTGATTAACTATAACTTAATAATGATACCTGCAGAGTCCTCTTTACCAGAAATTATCAGCTTCAGAGAAAGGTTCAATTTTGTCTATTGATTCTCAAACTTTAATCTATTCTTAAGTAGAAAAAAATGTAAAGATCTCTAACATCAGTTTACCAAGACACTTGATGCTCAGAATTGTGTGTCATAAAATAAACAGGCCCTTGAAAATGGAAAATGGCATTTGGATCTCTCAGAACTTCTTTGAGATTTTGTTACAAGTAATTGAAACCATGAGGTCTTAAAAACCAAAAACAGAATTCTGAGCCTGAGGACATAGCTCAGTTGGTAGAATTAATATGCACATGCACAAAGTCCTGGGATTCATCCCCAACAATGAATATCTGGTCACTGTGGCATAAACCTGTAATCCCAGTGCATGAAAAGTGTGGGTCTCAGGTGGATCAGAAGTTTATATCCTTAGCTACAGAGCAATATCAAAGCAAGAGGCAGAAAAGAGATCCTGTCAAACAAAAGAGAGAGAGAGAGCAGGGGAGAGAGAAATAAGTTCCTAACATTTGTTTTATCATGTATTCCCAAATCAATATCAGAATACCTGTGCCCCTCTGAGTCTTAGAATGACAATTCTCTCCACATGGTTTAAGTGCCGGTGGCCTGCCAAGATTCCTTCCATGCCCCAAGCATTAGTATCTCATAACTCATTACTTGATTACCACACTCTGTGCTTCTACCCTCACCTTCCTTCGTCTGTCGGTATACATGTAAACTTTATTTCATGGTGTTTTGGGTAGGTCTCCAGTTTTCTTTGCTATCATTTCCAGCAGCAGGCTTGGGTCCTGTGTTCATGAAAACGAAGTATTCAGACAGGATGCAGTAGTAGGCTAAATATCAGGAGTATAATTAGAGCAAGCAAGGATGCATGATATACTGTTTAAAGAATGAGTAGGTAAAGCCAAAGAATAAGGCCCGATTCTAATTGTTGGGGTTCATATTGCTTTTTTTGTCTTATTTGCTTCCTTGTGCCTCCCCCAGGATGGGCACTGCCAAGAAAACAGCATGCTCTTCTCAGAAGCCAAATTTATGAAAAATTCAATTAAGTAGATGATAAGATGCAAGAATATGCACAGAGGAGGAGGTGTTTGTTGAAATTTTCATTAGAGGAAAAGCTAACTGATTTCCATTCATGCTTTTCTGAGCATGCTTTGATATGACGTAGCTACCATTGTCACTATAACTCATTGTTCTTTTGGGGATCCTGAACTGTTTAATCTGGAATTTGCCATCACCACTATATTAATATCCTGACTACTAGTCCACCATCATTAATTTTGCACCTTTTTCAGGAACATTGAGTTGGTCTAACTGGTCTTGATCATCAACACTGACTTGGTATCTTGGCCACCAGCCAAAACCCACAATTAGCTTAACATAGAATTTCTGGCCTTGAGAAGAATTGACTATTTATTCTTTAGTTACTATGTGGGGGCCTAACAGGCCTTCAGAGGCTAACCTCCTGCCTAACAATAAAACCCTTGTATGGATATTTACATCCCATCCTAATAATCAGCAGGTTAATGTTAACCAAATTTGTAAATGTTCTCTATGCAAACATGGTTCCACTTGATAGATTTCAGGATTTATTTTCCATATTTCCCATGATGGCACGACAATGCAAAGAACAAGACATCTCCTAATGGTCCCTGTTTTACCTGACAGCAGGTATGAATGAAACACAATCTCCCATCACATTCTCAAGTAATTCCCTTATTTGAGAGAAAGAAGAAAATAATTTTTGGAGAACACTGACTTTTTTTAATGTTAAAGTTGGATAATTCCTGGGCTCCATTTAAATAATAAAACGATTTAGAAAAATAAATGTTTATTTTGGAGAAAATGTTGAAAACCACCTGTGAAATACATTCCTTTAATTCTTATTGTACAGTATAATAACTGAGGAAACTACTATTTTTGTATATTATGATATTGTAGGTAGAAGAATCATGCAAAATAAACAGATGTTAGAGGCAAGACAGTGTACTCTCTCTCTGTACAATTGACTGAGAACTGTTTAGGGCTGTCAGCGTTGGATAAGAGCATGACTTACTTGAGTGACTTTAATGAGGATTGAATTGATTCTTCACAAAAAAGAGTATTTGCATTACTTTTCCATATGTCATGGCAAATCTCTTAAAAGATGTAGCTTTATTTAACTGACTGGCAGGCCTTTAGAAGAAGGTGTTTTCCGTAATTTTTTTTCCTTCTTTAAAGAGCTGAACTAACTAACTTTGATGCAAAAATAAACAAGGGAGTTTTATCTTAAATTGCAAACTGATTACCTCTATTGTGACTTTCAACAGCTATTCTTGGTCCATTTAAATCAAGTACCAGATTAGCTGTCTTCAAAAATCCCTGTTTGCCTAAATCTGGGCTTTTACACTCACTGGGCACTGCAGCTTTCCTGAATGTATTCTAATTAGATTTGAACAAAAAATGTGTAAATTTCTCATCCAAGCAAAAGCTAACCTGAAGGAAACTGGCATTGTAAATTGTAGACTAAAAGATTACTAAATTGAGAATCTTTTACTAATTCCAGTAGTCATTTAGAAATAGTAAACCAAGTCTTAAAGAGGGCAGCTTTGTTGGCCTAAACAAATAAAATACAGTGTTTTGGACTTGTGGTAAGACAGTGTGGAACACATACAAACACACACACACTGTATCCTTTTGAATGAAGATAGACGTTATGTTGAGTATTTTACATAATATTAGAAAAAAGAAAAAATTAAGTTCCAAAGAGTATATACTATATAATCTTAACAGCAAGTATTTGGGGTTATTTTAGATTAACATATTTGCTAAAAAGTAATTTATTGATATAAATGCCCTGTTCATTACTAATTATTTGCTTCTTAAATTTCCGTCAAATTTATATCAAAGCTATGAAGTTTGGCAAAAAGGATACGTGTAGTAGATCATTTATAATCTGTGTATTACGTGAGATACTTACTTAGTTTTTGGCTACCAAAGGAAGGTAAACACTCTCATGCATTTCTTTGAATTTCAAGGAAACAAAAGTATTTGGAGTATTTTAGTGCTGAATGTAAAGATTAATAATTATATCAAATTATATACTGACTACTATATTAGCATGATGACTTAACATATGTTCTAACACAAAATCACAGTCCTTTCTTTAAAACATATTAAGATAAAACAATTTCTGTCTAATCTAATAGTGGTAACAGACTTATTTTATCAATTAAAGGAAAGTATATGTTTACATTTTTCATTTTGAAAGTCAGATACCTAAGATCAAATTATCATATGCTTTATCAAGTGAAGCAATGGGAAGTTTGCTAGCAAAATAAATAAATAAATAAATAAATAAATAAATAAACAAACAAATAAATAAGATTTAAGGGCAATATATTCTGGTCTGGTGAAAATTTATTTATGTATGTATGTATGTATGTATGTATTTATTTATTTATTTATTTATTGGTTTTTTGAGACAGGGTTTCTCTGTGTAGCTTTGTGCCTTTTCTGGAACTCGCTTTGTAGACCAGGCTAGCCTCGAACTCACAGAGATCCGCCTGGCTCTGCCTCCCGAGTGCTGGGATTAAAGGCATGTGCCACCACTGCCCGGCATGGTGAAAATTTACAATATGCCTAAATACAAAGTGTTATTGAATAATACACAATTAATATTCAGTTAAAATTGGAAATTATTAAATTACATTCAAATTACTTCATTGGTAATATAATAGTCTTGGAGTATACAGGTGTTTCTCACTTTAGTTAATGTTAGAACAAAAGAACTTTTATAAAAGACACAAACAGAGCAGCATGACAGTATTTGAATTGGTAAAACTGGATTGCATTTAAGAGCTATGGTGCACATGGGAGACAGTTGTCTTGCTGTGTCTGTTTGAGGGGCCCCGGCAGTGGGATCAGGATCTATCCCTGGTGCATGAGCCGGCTTTCTAGATCCCATTACCTGTGGTCAGACACCTTGCTGACCCCTGATAAAGCAAGGAGGGCTGGTCCTGCCTCAACTGAATGTACCAGGCTTATCTGTGCCCCCATAGGAGGACTTACCTTTTTGGAGGAGGGAATGGGGGATGGGGGGAATGGTGGGGGTGATCAGGAGGAGGGAGGAGAGGGAGAATCTGTGGTTGGTATTGAAAATGGAAATTTAAAAAAATAAAATAAAAAGAGCTAATCTGCTCTGGTTACCAACCTCACAAGCCAACAGGAACTTCTACTTCATGAAACAGAAAACAACTGACTAAGCCAACCTCAATGAAGAAAAATCCAAACATGTCTCTCTTTGCATCACATGTTGGTAACAGAGTCAGAACAGATTAAAAAAAATCAATTAAATAAATACATAAACAGTAAAACAAGCAAAACACGGTCATACATTATTCAGAGTGATATTTCACAGGTGATGGGAGGCGACACTCCAGCACTGGTAACATTCACTATGCCCTTAGCTCTTACTTCTATTCCTCTGTACCTGACCACCAGCCTTTATAGACCAGCTGACCCATAACATTCATTTGGTGAATTAAAACTGTCTAACTCTTTACATGTGTGTGAAACCCATCAACCTCACCGATGTACAAGGATAAGAAAGCTGTGACACTGAGCTTGAAAGGTGATTTCCTAGAAGGTGCTATGTCTAACACAGAGTCTATTTAATCTCCTGATAAAGTAGTGTTTAGCCTTCAGGCCTGTTCCTGTAGGAGAGACATAAAGCTGCATTCTCCATATTGCTACAGGTAAAGATAAAGCAGTAGAACCAGACTCAGTGGTGGAGCACATATATGGCATGTGCATGGCTCTGTGTGCTGCCCAGCACCACCACAAAGATGGTCAGTTTCAAGCAAGGATGCATAACAATGGAATGGGTTTGAGAGGGGCTGCGAAAAACAAGAACAAGAAAACCCAGAGTGGAGAAAGTTATTACTACTTTGACCAAATAATCTAGATTATTGTTGAAAATAAATCAGCGATTGATTACTATATTGTAGAAGATGGCAAATTAAATCTGACAACCTGAGTAATCAGTGATTGGGGTGTAGGGGGTTCTGGCTAAACTAATTTTGAAGGCTTCTTGTGAAAAATGGATGTTCTGTGAGTCTAGGAAGGATAGTGTCTAGTCATGAAGATAGCCTAAAGAACTGAGCAGAGTTTACATCAAGGAAAATGTCTGTGGTGGCCACACCTCTAAACCCAGCACTCAGGAGGCAGAGAGAGGCAAGTGGACCCTCTATGAGGCCATACTGGACTGCAAAGTTAGTTCCAAGACTACTGGGGCTACAAATAAATCTTTTGAAAATTAAAAAAAAAAGTTATTTATACTGATTGTATTTTAGCTATCTTTGGTGTGTGTGTGTGTGTGTGTGTGTGTGTGTGTGTGTGTGTGTGTGTGTGTGTGTGCTAGATTCCAAAGTTCATTAATTTTAAAGTGGAGTCAGTCAAAGTACAAAGTGAACTTTCTAAATACAGAGGCTACATTAAAATTGGAAACACTGCAAAGGAAACAATGGAATAACACCAGCTTCCCTGAAGGCCTAATTGGGCCATTAGATGCTCATATGTAACCTGAGGCCCTAATTACCTAGGCTTTATATAGAAAGTTCTGCCAGCAAAGACATCAGCAATTCTTTATTTAAAGGTAGTATTACAAAATATTTAACTCATATGGAGAAAAGTACTTGACTCTTCCAAAAAAGGAGACAGGCTGATATCGCAGCAGAATGCACTATCCACCCCTTTTGGCTCCTTAAAGCCATCTGGTTTTAATGTTTTTTTTTTTCTATTTCCTTTCTTCTCCCCTTTTTCCTCCTTCTCCTCCCCTTTTCTTCATCCTCACTCATGTTTTTATGAAAATATTTTTAGTTGAGGGAAACAACCTGAAAAGGATAATAACAGAGTGATGACTAGAGATCTTAACTGAGTGGTGTTAATTTTAGAATTCTATAGTTCTGCCTCTTCCATATACTTTCACGACTGGACCAACATTTCCCTTTTTTTATCAATCATATTGTTACTCTCAAGTAATAGAGTGTAAATAAAAGAAAAATGAAACCCCCTTTCTTTTCAATATAAAGATCTTTGAGAAATAATGCTTTTATTTTTGTTTTTCTTCTCTGGATCTAGAGACTAAACACTGAGTCTTGTACATTCCAAACAAGTTCTCTAATCACTAATCTATATCTCTCTATCTCAAATTGCTCCATTCATGCCCAATGAGTAAAGCACTTGTTATTCAAGAATGTGGACATGAGTTCAAATCCCACGCACCAATGTAAGAAGCCAGGAACAAACAAATTCACATGTAATCACTAGACAGGGAAAGTAGAGAAGATGATCCCTGACATTGGCTGCCCAGCCACTCTATCAATCTGGAAGTTGCAGGTTTAGTGTCTCAAAAAATAAGCTATTGATGAAGACAGTAGGTGTCAATCTTTGATCCTAAGAAATCCTACACACATATGAACATACATGACTACATGTACATACATTCACCACCCACATACAGTGTCCCACCCTGTATTTGATTAATCACTTTTGCTATTCACTTTTGCAATAAAAAGTGTTTCTATTCTGAACCTTCTTTTCTGTTTTTTTTTCTTCATTTTTCTTTATCAAGGAATTTTTCTACTCACTCCGAACCACCCCCAATACCCCTCTCTTCCCTCCTCCCACCCCCAGCCCTCTTTCCCAAGCCACCCTGCATTCCCACATTCCCCAAATCAAGTTCTCCCATGGGGAGACAGCAGAGCCTAGCACACTGAGCCTAGGCATATCCAAGGCCCTTCCCACTGCACCAAGGCTGTGCATGGTATCACACCACAAGTACCAGATTTCCCAGAAGCCTGCCCATGCACTTTGTTCTATTGGATGCTTTTCCGGTGATGAAGATTGAACCCCTGAACACTTCATATGCCAGACAAATCCTTTACTACCCTTGGAAAAACATCCTAAGCTGCAACTGATGGCTTTATTTATGAATTTTACCTTGCCTCTGCAAATTAGAGCAAAAGACAATAATCAAGAATTTATGTGTTCACCGTTGTCATGGAAGTCACAGCCATAGACCTAGCCAAAAAAACAAAAACAACAACAACAAAAAAAAAAACATATAAGTCTTAAGGATAAACAAGAAGAGTGAAGCCCCACAGCAACTGTTAGATCTCAAGTTCTGCCTTATTGTTTACACTTCTTGAGCTAGTTTAAAAAGAGCCTTGGACTGCCAATGGAAGGAACAAAATTAAGAGTCCAAATAAAGTGGAAGCAAGACAGATAAGGAGTAGGAAATTAAGAGAGATACAAGTGAAATTCAGGGAGAAATTTGTTTTAAAGCTCACTAGCTAAACCTCGGCTATAACTTGGGTCCAATATTTCTATAACAATCTAATAATTATTTTCAGAAGTACATGGTTCTTATAGTAAATCAAATAACTTATGAGGGATACAATTTTTCTGAGAATTTTGAATCCATCCTAAATTGTTCATTCAAAAAATAATTAATACCAAGAATACTCTCAGATATGTTACATAAATCATTCAGTTTAGAAGGAAAAGAATTTCTACTGTAGGAGACTTTTTGATAGCTGTATAAAGAAGATCAAGAAACTAGACTCCATACATAAGTATGATATATACTATGCTAAGGAGGTATTAAAAGTAACAGTGAAAATAAGATGGGGTTATCAGAACCTAAATGGCATAGTCAGGTGGGACTTCATTGGCAAAACCACAATCTGAATGAAGCTCGAAAAGAAGGGAGGGATCCCATGAAGACAGAGTGAAGTGGAAGGGAAGAGTAGGGAAACAGTTAAGTCAGGCCTGCAATCTTGGGAAAGAACCAGCAGAATAACAGCGTCCCTGAGCATCCCCAGGAAAAAAATCCAAGCAAAAACAAGTAGATGATTTACGACTGAGAATAAGAAGAGTGTGGCTTCATTGTTAGAAATAACACTGGAGTTGTGCATTAGTACTCATACTTGTAATCCCAGTATCTGTGGTTACTACAAGAGTTAGAATTTTAAGGTGATCTGGACTACAAAGTGAGGTTGAACCCAGCAAGGGCTACATAAGACACTAACTCAAAGAACAGATAAGCCTTTAGTGGAGTGGACCTGAGGATGTAGCTCACTTGGTAGAGTATTTGCCTGGCATACAAGAAGCCTTGGGTTCCATCCCCAGCACAGTATTAGACAAGCATAGAGAGGGGTAAGAGAAAAGAGTTAGGGAGAAGGAAGGGAGTGTGGAGGAGGAACATGGAGCAAGAGAGAAAAGAGAAAATTATGTAAGAATAAGGAAGACCAGAGAAATATAAACATAAGTGTGTTTTTATAGTCTCTTTATCTTGCCAAAGTTTTCCATTATATTTTGTAATTTTAGTTTTGCCTGTTTTACACTATCCACGACCAATTATTCAGTGTCAATTTTAACTTCACATCAAACATGTGTATTTTCACATCTGCTGTGTGTACCATCTGAACACCTTTTCCACTGTGAATGTATGGGATGATTGATTTAAGTTGGAAGAAGAACTCTATTTGTCTGCTATTCTCTGGGCCCAAGGTCTCGGTGAGTAAGACTTCTCTCAGATTCCTGTGTTCATAATATTTTTTTTCCTTTTACTTCTATCTTGACCCTTTGAAATAACATAGTCATGTTTGCTGCTTTCAAATCCTCTAGAATCTCTCCCAAGTCTGGTGAACTTTTAAAAATGTCAGTTAAAGGTTCACTGGTTTTCATGTTCATTTCCTTTAAAATTCATGGAGAGGTGTCATGGAGATTGCTGCTGTCTGCTTGAAGCCCAATGTCCTCAGCACCCCTGCATTTTCTTTGTGTCAGCCTGACTCATTTTCATATAGTCTTATAGAATCCAATTTGCGTCAGAAAATATCGAATTTCTCATTATGTTCTGAGTACAAATTTAAATAAATGCATTATTTGAATGTAACTAACATGGTCTTTTAATTGGCTGTGGGGGAAAATTTATATTTGTATGCGAAATTAAAATAATGGCAAATACAACCAGTTTGAAAATGATGACAAAATCACTATTATTTTAGAAAAAATTTTAAATTCCCCATTAAAGGTTATGCTTATAAAGAGTCAGTAAAACTGAAAGAACATATTCTTTTCTCTGTTCTTAGAAGTACTGTGTAACATATTGTTATATGATTCATGAAATGTGTTCTTTGATAAAGTCCATGGAATAATCTATACACACTCCTGTAAAATATAAAAATGAGAGCTACATTAAAAGAACTTTCTTATTTCAAAATGCATACATATCTGTTGTGTATAGATGATCTAAAATTATATAGAAATAAGGAATTTTTTGAGATAGCATCTTTACAAAGAAATTCATGCATGTATTAGCAGAATAGGAAATGTAATTTTCTAAGGTTGAAATACACTATTTGGTACACAAATTTATGTTTTAAACAGATAGTTTTATATGCTTACCTTTGAGCTTTTATTCATTAAACACAAAGTTACCAAATGCGTATTTTTGAATAAATTAGTAGATATTTTGTTTAGAATATGGGAAATTGAATATTAGTCTCTCCAAATAAATATTTCATTTCCACAGATTATTATAAATGATGTTTCATTCTTCAACACATGTTAAGGAATCATATTACTATAATAATGCATCCAAATATCATTATGAAATTTGTGAACAAATAAACTCTCAAAAGTCATTGTTTGGTGAACATAAGCTACTTGAAGAAACCTAAATGATCTTTGCACTGAGTGGAATAAAAGTTTGCCAGTTGAATTTGTACGACAGGTAAGATTAAAATCAAATGAATGTGTTCATGATGTATTCCTGGTGTCTGTGCTTGTGAATTGTATTCAATTATCCAAAGAGAAACACTTCACACTGTAGATTCAGCTACATGGAAATACATTGCCATCTATAAAATGCATAGTGGTGAGATTTAGCCTCTGAGTTACAGCAGTATTGAAAGAAAGGATGAAACACCCACTAAGGGCTGCTGATGGCTGCGGTAAGCTTAAAGAAGAACAATTGTTTGAAGATTGTTTTGTTTTGTTTTTTTTAATTTTGTATATATGTGTAAGTGGGTTTTTGTCTATCTTTATTAAATTTTTCTATTCATTTTATATACCAATCACAGATCCTCCTCTCTTCCTTCCTCCTGCCCCCTCCATCCTTTCCCATCAACCCACCCTCCAGTCCTTCCCCCGAAAAGGAAAGGCCTCCCATGAGGAGTCAGCAGTACCTGGTACATTCAGCTGAGGCAGGTCCAAGCCCCTCCCCCTGAATCAAGGCTGTGCAAGGTGTCCCCCCCATAAGTAATGGACTCCAAAAAGCCACTTCATACACCAAGGATGGACTCTGATCCCACTACCAGGGGGTCACTTAAGCAGATCAAGCTACACAACTGTCTTGCTTATGCAGAGTCCAGTCCCAGGAAGAGAAAATAGATGAGACTTCCATGCGTAAACTGGGGGTGGGGGAAGGGTAATAGAGGGTAGGGAATGGGGGGCGAGAGTGTTTTAAGTATGAGTGGAGGTGTCAGCAGAGTCCAGAGAGGGTGTGAAACTCCCTGGATCTGGAGTTACATACAGCCTTTGTAAGCTACCTGACATAGGAGCTAGGAACTGTGCTCTTACCAGCTAAGCTCTTTCTCCAGCTGAGAACAAAGCAAAACAAAACACAACAAAAATCTCCTGTTAATTTTCCAAAAAACATAAACACACACACACACACACACACACACACACACACACCATGGGGGTGGAGGGTGAGACAGAGAGAGAGAGAGAGAGGAGAGAGAGAGAGAGAGAGAGAGAGAGAGAGAGAGAGAGAGAGAGAGAGAGAGAGAGAGAGAGAGAGCGCCTTTGGAAAATGTGTGACTCTCCCAAGTAATCAAAAGTCAGAGATAAAAAGGTTTAAAGATTTTTTCAGGCTGTCATAAGAGTAAGTGACTAAAAGTTTGGCCAACAAGAAAACATGGTCATAACCCACAAAAATGCAAATTGAGCCCTTCCTACACAATAAAGTCCTGTTTATGTCCTGGAGTTGAAAATGTAAATCCTATTTTCCATCAGAATGAGTGTACTCTGCAGTCTGTAGTTTCTCAAGGGCACAAGATGGTTCCAAGCTTGGAAACCATGCTTCCAAAGCCCAGGAATTCCTCTTCTTGGCCTTGACACATTCAATTTGTGTTAACAGATTCAAATTTCTGTCTATATTGCATTTTCTTTTTATATTTTTTTTCATATTTTGATATTTCTCCTCCCCTAAATGCTACCAGTTCCTTTCCACTTTCATAACCTCCCAATTTCATGTACGCTCTAAAAAAATATCAACACAAAATGCAAAAACTAGAAACCAAAAGTGATAATTAAACACAAAGCAGTAAGACAAGTGCATGAGTGAGCACCTGTACAGACACACACACACACACACACACACACACACACACACACACACACGTACACACACGTACACACATGCATATGTTGTGTAATATTTTGATTGTGTTCTTTACAAATAAAGCTTGCTTGGAGTCAGAGGACAGATCTAGCCACTTGCTGACCATAGAGGTTTGGAGGACTGTAGACAGGAGACAGGAAGTAGTAAGGCAGGGCAGAGAAAGAATGATAGAGGTAAGAAGTTACTGGTGGCTGCTCCCTCCTTCTCTGATCTTTTAGGTTCTAACCCCAATATCTGACTGCAGATTTTTATTGATAAAGATTAATTAGATTAATGCTTTATGCATGCACACATCTCTTGGAGCAGGGTATGGTTAGCATGCAGAGTACCTCCAACACCATATCTGCTAGTAAGTAGTGGTAAACCCTCTAGTTCTTCACCAGCTCATTTTTTTTTCATGTTTGATGACACTGATAATTAGTGTTTTAATTAGCACAGGTTATGGAGAGCAACAAATAGCATTGGTGATAGGTTGTGATGTTTGAGCATGGTTACAGAATTTGTCTAGTGAGTAAATAAGATGTAAGCCATTCCTAGTACTGGGTGTTTCACTTTGTTGTAAAAGACATCTAGTTGAGGCATAATCTGTCCCATAATTTGGTGACTACATTTAAATTCCTTTCATATAGGTATATACTTTAGGAAGTTTCTGCTGTTCATATGTAGAAGTAGATATGATACAATTTCCATATGGCTTTTCCCATTTTTTTGTCTTTTCCTCTATACAAGCCTCTACCTTCTTCATGATGTTATTCATAAGGCTGTTTTCTTCTGCTTCTTCCAATTTTTGATGTTCAGGTCTAGATGTTGGAGGGGGGGTAGGTTCTGGTGATGTTGTATTGCTCTTCATTTTGTTGTATATACTTCTGCCTTGACGTCTGCCTATTTCCTTGTGGTTCGTTCTTGGTCTTATCAGTGCACTTGGTTCAGACAGAGCTGACAGATTCAGGAAGTCTCTCTCTCTATTGTCCAGATGGGAGCTCTCTTGTCCAAATGGGAACTCTGGGGCAGGATGCGCGCTCTTGTCCAGAAGGGAAGTCCTGGGCAGGATGAGAGCTGGGAGCTGGTCTCTAAGTCTCAGGAAGTCTTGGGCGGATGGGTGTGGGGGCAGGGCATGGAAATTGCAGGGTCTGCAGGGGGTCTTGGAGAAGGGGATCCTTCCTGGTAGGGCTAGAAGGGAACCTGTCCAGTGGCCCGAACCTGGGGCCAAGTTGGGCAGGTTTCCCTGGAGTGGCTGGTTTCAGGGATGTGGTCTAGGCTGAGCCCGGACACTCACCTCTGGTCCAGAAGCTCCATATGGCTTTTCAAAAGCTCTTCAGTGTTAGTCATTTCTTCCTATAATTCCTTCTTTAACCTACCCTCCATTTCCACTCATTTAATCCTCCTTGGAAGATCCCTCCCCCACATCCAGTACCTTAGTAGCTATCTAACTTATCTGGTTATTTGGATTGAAAAATACATGTGAATCCCAAAAAACAAAACAAAACAACAACAACAACAACAACAACAACAAAAAATACCAAAATCTACATAGAAGAGGAAACATGCAACATTTTTCTTTTGGTGTCTGGATTGCCTCCCTTGGGATTATTTATTACAGTTATATATTCATACTGTAAGGGAAACTGGCTCAGAGTTTTCCTAGCATTTTTTCTCATACCTTGTTTTAGGGTTAGGTGCATAGTATGCAAACTGTCACTTTCATTTGTTATTCCTTGGAGACTCTGGGCAGGTTGGTTGATGCAGGTCAAACACAAGCCTTGTAGGGAAGTATGGTGACATTTTATCTGCGATCCCAACAGAGAAGTTTAACTGGCATTTATTTTGGTGATACTTAATTTTTCCTTAAGGAATTATAAAAATATATTTATTTCTTATTTTTTATCTTGGGAAAAATTTGAAGCACTAATTGTTCTTAATGAATGGATTATGATACACATTTTTAAATTTTTTCATTTAGTAAGCTATAAAAGTTGAATTGTCTATATACATACATACATGCTTGTATATATATATATATATATATATATATATTTTGCAGGTAAAATTATTTTTATTTATTTTTAATCAAATATTTATGAATTTTGAAAACATGGTTCAAAGAACAGTGTTAGCTTTCTGGTCTCCAACAGGTTTCTACACGTTTCTATTCTAGCTATTTTCTGTTCTTTTATGTGTTCTTTTCTGTTCCCATGTGTATTCCTTTGTTTTATCTACATTGCAGAGGTTGTATTCATTTTTCACTGTTACAAATACCTTAAATACATTTACATAAGTACCCTTTCCTCCAACTGTTGATGTGAAAAAAATTATATACATTATTTTACTTAAGTTAATTTTTTCTTGCTTAAATGATACTACTGTGTTTTGGATACAACACATTTAAAATGGTTTTGGGTTCCCAAATGATCATAATATCTATTGCATTGTGTCAAACACAGGATGAAGGTGTTCACTTCTCCAGACTCCTTTCAGAGCTTTGCACAAATTCATAGTTGATTTCAGAGTTATTCTTCCCTCATTCTTTAATGTTTCCCATAGGATAATTAATGTGGACCATTCGACATACAGGTTGCAAACGCTCAGTTCTGTGTTAAACATGTTCATGACATAGCTTCTTTCTTCTCTGAAAATTACAGCCCAACTCTTCATCATCAGCTAAAAACCCCTAAGTCACTGGGACCTACCTAGTTTTTTTTTTTAAAGTATCTTTTACTTTTCACTTATCCTGCTTTGGTTTCTCTGATTTCTGAAATTATTATAATGTCATTGATTTTTCTTGCCACCAGCATTTACTGACACTTTTTTCTTTTGAATTTTTTTCAGCATGTTTACTTAGAACAGACTTTTAATTCTTCTGGTCACCTTCTTTGGCATTCCTAAATAACGTGGTCTTTTTCCTCCCTATATACTATGATACCCTAGTATTCATAAAATATTGCACTTGTTTAATCACTAACACGATCCTCTAAATACAACAAATAGGTATATAGTCAGTCTCACTACTGAGCAGTGGTTATATCTATTAATGCAAGTAATAGTTAATTACTTCACTGGATATTGTGAGTATATTAATAAAATACTTATTATGTAGATTAGACACTGTTCCATAGTCTCTTGTTATTTCTTTTATTCTTAATGATACCCTTCAAATTTGATTTATTGTATGAAACTGCTTCCCCTACCATTTGCTTTCGAAATTAATACACAAGGAATTAGGGGTGAGGTTCTCTGCATAACTTGAAATATTGTCACTCAATATTTGTATGTGAAGATGATAGTGATATAGACATCAGGGGTATTTGTGCTGAAATAGTATTAATCCTAAAGTATCTATTTCAAATTTAGCATTTCTCATTGTTTTAGAGTCAACAGCAAATTGGTCTTAATGAATTCCAATAACTAGTAACCTTAAATGAAAGATATACATTTACTTTTTACCTACAAAGACAACTGTGTAATAAAGACTAGGAGTGCTCTGCAAAGAGAATACATGAGTAGCGATGATAAATTCAGGAGTGCAAGACATACAGCAAAGAGTGTGGGACACAAAGACCCATAATCTGCGTAGGACAGAAGTCACAATTGTTTCAGTCCCAATCCAGATTATTTGCCATGCTTCCCTCCATTTGGCAACAAGATTGGTAAGGACCAGAGTCTTTTTGTTTTTGTTTAGTTTTTCGAGACAAGGTTTCCCTGTGTAGCTTT
The DNA here is from genome assembly GCF_049852395.1 of Peromyscus maniculatus bairdii. Lineage (NCBI taxonomy): Eukaryota > Metazoa > Chordata > Mammalia > Rodentia > Cricetidae > Peromyscus > Peromyscus maniculatus. The sequence goes on along the minus strand of NC_134857.1, from coordinate 29,259,201 downwards.
ATGCCTTTCCTGGAACTCACTCTGTAGTCCAGGCTGACCTCGAACTTACCGAGATCCACCTGTCTCTGCCTCCCAACTGCTAGGATTAAAGGCATGCGCCACCACTGCTTGGCTGAGGACCAGAGTCTTTAACCATTTGTGTGAAAGGCTTAAAACACTTTTACTTTGCTGTACCACTGAAGTCAAGTCATGAAACAGACCCTTGGAATAGAGGGAAATGTGCTCAATTTGTATTTTGGTTCTTTTCAGAAAAGTGGAGGCTCTAGTCAAAAAGGAAGTAACAGAACATTTGCCACTTACAGGCTCTTTGATTCTGTGTCCCTCATGACTTGGCCACAAACAATATGGATGATATGCGGCAGACAGAGAGTTGGGTGTAACTATCAGGAGTGAATATCTGGAAGCCAGAATTTTAAGGGGCTGTGTACAGAAGGCTGGAATAGTGGTTGATATTGCTACTGCTTGGTGTGTTCCCTTGTCTGGCTGAGGCTGCTGCCAAGGTGCCCCCAGAAGGAATTGATAGAGTTATACATCCCCACTCACTCTACCACATTTCTTTCTCATCTCCAGTTAGATGTCTTCATAGCATATTTCACTGACTCTTCATGGTCTCATTGGAGGTACAGGCAAAGCACTCTTTTTTTTTTTTTTTTTTTTTTTTTGGTTTTTTGAGACACAGTTTCTCTGTGTAGCTTTGTGCCTTTCCTGGAACTTACTCTGTAGCCCAGGCTGGCCTCAAACTCACAGAGATCCACTTGGCTCTGCCTTCTGAGTGCTGGGATTAAAGGCATGTGCCACCTCCACCTGGCAGGCAAAGCAATCTTAAAAGTTCTTCATATTTAAAAAAAGAATTTCTGAAATTGAAACCACTTGTACCACATATTTTTGTTTGTATTATTGCCCAGTTTTGGGGGTGGGGGTTTGTTTGTTTGGTTTGTTATCAGTACTATAAAATGCTAGGAAATACTCAACCCTCATGGGTCTCTAATCACATGTAGTCTTAAGCAACAACAAAAGGGGATTTCTCTAACTGTAAACATTTTAATAAATTTCAACTCACATGTAGACTACAAGCATCAACAAAAGGGGATTTCTCTAACTGTAAACATTTCAATAAATCTGCATTCTTCTGTATCAGAAGAGTTTAATGAGAATTCACAGACAAAAAAAAAAACATATCAACAGAAAATCAACTGTAGACCATCTCTCAGCATCCTCCAAAACTGCTGTATTGTTCATGTTAAGCCATACTCATGCTCTTTAAGGAGAAGAAGAATGTTCCTATCTTGTTACCCTGTCACTTCTTCAAGAACCATTAGTGAAGTACTCTGTGAGACTCTCACTTTTACAGATCTCCAGCAGATCTCCTTAGGATGCCTGGAAGAATCTCTAGCACCTCTCAGAAGAGTGCTCTAACACCGTCTGTCATTCGCTCTTCTCAATGGCCTTACACTTGATTGATTACCCTCCTGGCCAAGATAATTTGTCAAGATCTCAGCTGAACTGGAGGGACAGGTAATCTGTCTAGTGTTGGAGTAGCCAATTAATGCAATCAAACCTAAATGTAAGTCACGGGCAACCTTGATCATTCACAGTGCCAGTACTAATAAGCAACAGGCTACACTGGACAAGGGGTGAAGTCCTACATCATTCCCCACTGTGGAACTCTGTACCTGGCTAGAGTTAGGTAGATTAGCATAGACCTTTGGGCAGCCCCTTGCCAAAGGATTCTGTGAAACAAAGGTCCTGCAGTATCATAGACTCAGAAGTTAGGGAAAGTGGGAATAAAGGAAAGACCTAAAGGGGGGAAATTACTGCTTAATAATTCAGAATTCAAAGGTGCTTTTTGATGCTTTTGTCTGCTCCAGATAAAGCAGCCTCAGCCTGGGCACGTGAAATGGACTTGACAGTAAAACTGAAAGAATGTGGAGGGTATGGATGGGGAAATCTGCACAATCTTTTTCAGTTGCGGCACAAATCTTTTTTATTATTATTATTTTTTCATTTATTTCACATCTGGACCACAGTTTCCCCCGCCCCTTTCTCTTCCTGTTCCCTCTCCATGCCTCACCTCTGCCCTCCGCCATCTGGTTCTGTTCAGAAAAGGGAAGGCCTCCCATGTGTGACAATAATGCATGACATATCAAGCTCCTTCCTTTGTTTTAAAGCTGGCTGAGGCAACCCAGTATGGAGAAGAGCTTCCCAAAGCCAGCTCACGTGTTAGGGACAGGCCCTGATCCCACTGCTAGGAGTCCCACAAGTAGATCAAGCTTCACAATTGTCAGGCATATAAGAGGGCCTAGATCGGTCCCAAGAAGGTTACCTAGCTGTCAGTCCAGTGTCTGTGAGTTCCTCCTATGAGCCCAAGTTAGGTGTTTCTGTGGATTCCCTTGTGATGACCTTGACCCCCCTGGCTTATGATCCTTAAGAATTTATATTAGAAAATTGCAACAATAATCCAATAAGCCTAGGTTTACTTGTGGTAGGAAGGAAAGTGAAAGCAGAAATTATCCTCTATAAAATGGAGAATGGACCAAGTCAAGCATCAGCGGCAAAGTGCTACTTCTAAAATCTGGAATTAGATCTCTTGTTTTTCTTTATTAAGAAAATTTTTATTCATCTTACATACCAACCACAGACCCTCCTCTCTTCCCTACTCCTGTGTCCTATAGCCTTCCCCCCAACCCACTCCCCATTCCCTCCTCTGAAATGGTAAGGCCTCCATGTGGAGTTGATCTATCATTTATCCCACATTTTTCCATCGCTGGGGAAGAGGGGGAAACTTTCATTGAAGTCATTCTTACCCACAGTTCAGTTTGCTACAATTAAATGCATTATATGAAGTATATATATATATATATATATATATATATATATATATATATATATATATGCAACCTACAGAATGGGATAAGATTTTTACCAATTACACATTTGATAGAAGATTATTGAAAATACACAAAGAATCCAAGAAATTCTAAAAAAGCACAAATAATCCAATATAAAAACAGGGTACAGATCTAAACAGAGCATTCTCAATAGAGGAAACTCAAATGGCTGAGAAACACTTAAAGTCATGTTCAACAATTTTAGCTATCAGGGAATTCTGTCAGAATGGCTAAGATCAAAAACACAAATAACAACTTATGCTAGCTGGTGAACATATGAAATAAAGTGAACATTCCTCCATTTCTAGTGGGAGTACATATTTGTGCAACCACTATTGAAATCAGTGTGGTGGTTCCTCAGTATTCTGGCAACCAATCTACCCCAAGATCAGTCAATACCATTTTTAGGTATATACCCAAAGGACATTGTATCCTATCACAAGGACATTTCCTTAGCCCTGTTCATTTCTCCTCTGTTCTTGATTACAAGACATTGAAAACAATCTAGATATCCCTCAACAGAAAAATATATAAAGAAACTGTAGTACATTTACACAATGGAGTATTATCCAGCTCTCAAAAATGACACCATGAAATTTGAAGGAAATATTATGAAATTAGAAAAAAATAAACAACATCCTGAGTGAGGTAACCCAGACCCCGAAAGACAAGTATGGTATATATCCACTTGTATGTACATAGTAGCCACTAAGTAAATGGTAGCCAAGCTGGAATCAATAGAACCAGAGATGTTAGGTATAGAGGAAGGGACTTGGGGTCGGGGAAACACATGGATCTCCATGGGAATGAGAAATAGAATAAATTTTATGGGTGACTGGGGTGGGAGGGAAAGGAGCAGAAGAATTAGGTAGGGAAGAGGAGGGGGACAGAAAATGGGATAGAGGAAAGAATGTGAGGAGAGAAGCTAGAATTGAGGGACATTTCAGGGGTGGTAAGAAAACCTAGAGCAGTGTAAACTTCAAAAATCCTAATGACCTCCTCAAATAATGGGAGAGACAGAATCCTAACTGACCACCTCTTGTCACCAATAGAAACTTCCATAACTGGCACTCTGTTACATCCAATTGAGTTTTTTGTCAAAAGGGTCACATGGAAATCCCCAATCAATTGAGGCTATTGCCAAGACAAAGGTTTGATCTTCATAATCTCACAGCAAGTCCCCGTTGTGGAAGACAACATCTACATGACTCATTGAACACGGAGAGGTCTACCTGTTAGCTACATATAACTTCTCCCTTATGTTCAAATGTCTTTGGTAAAGGAAGGTACTCTGTAAGCTATAAACACTGCCAGCCATACCATGAAAAGCAAGATGCAAGGTACTGGTAAGCCATGAGCCACGTGGCAACTTATAGACTAATAGATATGGGTTAAAGATATAAGAACTAGGTAACAAGAGGCCTGCTGTGGCCATACAGTTTATAAGCAAAACAAACAAAAACCAAAAATACCAACCCAGTAATAAACTCTTTGATCTACAATGTTATCCTACCTGCAAAATAGTCTAGAACAATGGTGGTATGAAGCTTGTCAGATTAACTGACCAACATCTGATTTGATTTAAGCCCCACTCCATGAGTAGGAACTCATATCCCATACTACTTGTGTGACCAAGAATCAGAATCCAGATAGTTCAGAGACCTAGGATAAAACACAATACAACTTTTGGATGATACCAGGAGATCATATCAATCTAAATAAACTGATCAAAGCTCATAAAAACTCACAGAGACTGAAGTAGCAAATACAATGCCTGCACAGGTCTTCACCAGGTCATCTGTTTACATATTATAGCTTTCAGTTTACTGTTTTTATGAGACTCATGAGTGTGTAAATTAGTGATTCAATGATTCTTGTGACTTCTCTTGGGTTTTTTTCATTCTTTTGGTTTGCCTTCTCCAAATCTAATTTAATGGGTTTTGTTTTAGTTTATATTTTATTATGTTATGTTTTGTTGTTATCTCTTAGAATCTTGTTCTTTTCTTAGAAGAGATGGAAAGGGAGTGGATCTTGATGGGAGGAGAAATGGGGAGGAACTGGGATGAGTATAGGGGATGAAACTATGATCAGGATATATTGTATGAGAAAAGAAACTATTTTCAATATGGGGGGGTTGTGGCACTGTGAATGCAATGTAAGGAAGCTGTTCAGGAGCCAGAAGGATCCTGAGAGACCAGCTTTGTTGGTTTGCCAAGAGCACGTTTCTTCCTCCCCTTTTCATTATTGCTATCTCATATCCAGCAGAAAATCTTCTCACTTATCATTTTTGGTGTTCTGAATCCAACTATTTTAACTTTACCATTCATTTAACTGTAACAATAAGACTTCAGACAACTAGACTAGGAATGAAAAGGTGTTTAACAGAACACCTGACTATAATGTAACACAGTGCCATAAATCTTACATAGAAAAGGCCACATCTTAAGAGACTAGATTAAGATTTTACAATTGCTTCTCTTCTATTCCCAAAAGTCATTCATTTATTTCTTGGCCTGGCTCTCCAAATGGTAAGGATAATAGTTGGCTATCTGACTGTATCTAAGTAGGTCCTTCAGTATTATGTTACAATGTCTGGGTGTTAGCTGTTATTAGAGGGTGAAAAGTAATTTATGATTTTTCTATTGACCATCTTTTCTGATACATTTAAATTATGACCAGGAATAATTTTCTTTAATATGTAACCCATTTGGGTTTTGATGAAAATTTTCAATTTATAACAGTGCTTTTTTCTTTTAACTTAGTGGTAGTTTTCATACATCCATTTTCCTCACCCAAGTCTTTTGATTTTCGTTTTTCTTTGAAATTTTAGTTCCTTGGATTCATGAAACTCATTTTTTTTATTTGTCTTCCTTTCACTCTTTCTCAGAGTGGATAATTTTCATTGCTTTATGTGGTGATTTGAAAGAAAATGGCGCCCAAAAGGAGTGGCATTATTAGGTGTGGCCTTGTTGGAATAGATGTGATCTTATTGGCGTAAGTGTGTCACTGTGGGGGCGGACTTTGAGATCTCATATATGCGCAAGCCATGCCGAATAAGGCGGAATACTTCCTGTTGCCTGCCTATCAAGATGTAGGATTCTCAGCTCCACCACCATATCTGCCTGCACGCTGCCATGTCACACTATGATGGTAATGGACTAAACCTCTGAACAGTTTAAAAACTGTTAAAAGTTTTTCCTTTTAAGAGTTGCCTTGGTCGTGGTATTTCTTCACAGCAATGGAAACCTTAACCAAGACACCTTGCTTTCAAGTTTTCTAACTCTTTTCAACCTTTTATGCCACCAAATCCATTCTAATCCAACAAACTGACAGAAGTTTTAAAATTCTAAATTTTCTAATTGGTTATGATATATGCTTCTCAATCTTACCTTTCATTTAATTTAATACATTTACCTATTGGCTATGATGAAAATAGATTCAGACAAGAATTTGTTACATACTTCTAGTATCTGAGTCATCACAAACTGGTCTGTGCTGATTATCTTTGAAGATATTTCGTACTTTATATATGATGAGCTTATACATTGCCATTTTGAAGTCTACCCTGGACATTAGAAACACAATGCTGGCAGCCTTGTATTTCCTTGAAGAATTTTTATAAGTCTACAGAACCGGAGAAGTCAAGTGGCAAATGATCTCTTACTCATCCTGAGTGACACCTCCACTCTCAGCTTAGAATTATCTCAACTTATACCTGAAATGAGCAGTTCAGTTTTCTACCAGAGAGCTCAAGAGATTACATGTATGGTTCTTCTGTTTGCATTTCATTCAATAAAACTTTTTTCTACATACATATAAGAGATATGATTGCCTTGACACCCCCACTTTATAGTATCAAGCAGAACCTGGAGAAACCTCTGGTCAGAGTATATCAGAAACCTCAACTGTGCTGATTGCTTACGTCACACTTCATCTCCCTTCTAAAATCTGTTGTCTCCTTCTAGGTAATTTCTGTTGATTGACTGTTTCTGATTTGTATATTTTAAGTTGTTGAGTCATTAAAATTGTTTTTTGTGTGTCAGGAGCTTACATGTCCATTAAGCCACTTATATCCCAGATTTCAGTTCTAGACATGCCACACTGTTTTGTTCTTACAGAGAAGAATGCTACGCAGTTATGTTCATGGCCAAACCAAAAGTGAATGGCAACTTACACAGGGACAATAGTGCTAAAACTTTAAATATAGTGGATTTGGGATTTATTTTTCTCAAGTAATTATGACAATGTTTTGTATGCAATAGTATCTTCTAGTGAAAAATATAAAGTGAGAATTATTTGTTAATTTTTTTAAATAAATAAACACAGATTTGTGGGGTTTTAGGGGATTGTTGTTTTGTTTTATTCTAACAGTGAGAAAGAGAATAAGTAAGTTAAGAGAATGGATTCTCCTAAACAGGTCTTTGCATACTAATTTTTTGCAGCCTATTAAGTAATCAAGATATTATTCAACTGTGTAATTTAGCAAAGAAAATGGACTTGGAAAAACAAACACAGGTATACAGGTAACTCTTGTGCACAATATACATGGTGGCCACATTTAAAATTTAGAAAGAATAATCATATAGCTCTGTGCGGTAGGATGGAGTGGGAGGTGAGACAGCCATAGAAGTCAAGTGAATGGGGTACTTCAGGAGGAGAATAATTGATTCAAAATTTTTAATAATTGTCAAATGTATGTATTTAGAGTTGATTTACAATAAAAGCTGGCAATTTTGACCAGAGTAACTGCTTAAAATAAAGTGCGTATGAAAGATCAATAAAGGACAGGAAGTATAAATAAACAAGAAAGATTAACAATAGAAAATAAGCAGGATATATATATATATATATATATACATATATATATATTTCCATCCCTATTCTACATACTCTCCAGGCCTCTCCAATTGGCACCCATCACTCTGTTTGCTGCATGAACTAGCTTTGGAAATACAGGACGATGGCTGTATCATTTTCATATAAATTTGAGGCTCCATCACTGCCTGGCATCCAGGATCTGTTAAAATGAATACAAATGCCATTCAATGAAAGTATAATCCACAAAGAACCTGAGTTGAATCAGGATTTATGTTAATTCTAAGCTTTTTGTTAACTCTAAGCTTTTCTGCTTAGGTGGCAAATCTTCATATCACCACTACATTTGTTCAGAAGCACTAAAACTGAAGCAGCATGTCTGAAGAAAACTTAAGTTATTGCCATCATTTGACTGTATTTCAGTCAAAGAAAATAATAATTTTACTTAAGTGATTTGCTTTATGTTTGTTTCCTAATATTGTACTTTCTAGCTAGATAGCCAAATACATGGACTAATTCATTAGAGTCTACCAGTACCTTAAGTCCTGGAAACATAGTACAAATGTCTATATGCTATTTATATGTGTGTATTTCAGGCTGAGATTCTATATTGCTGGAGCTAGTTCATTTTTATAAAATTAAACATTATAGTTCATTTACTATTGTGGAAGATCACACTACGTTAAGACTGCATTTTTAAGGCAGAGGTCCTTTTTATCTGATTCAAAAAGAGGATATTTTTGGTAAACACTTTTATTTGCAGCAAATTAAGCAATTAGAACTACGTATCTATTGAAGTGAAGTAGTATAATTTATTTGCAAATTAATGGTAGAACAAGATGATTATAAATAATTAAAATTAGACGTGAAAGCCTCTTTAGAACAGTATGTAATTTCATAAATAGTCTTGTGGATGAACTGGACCAGAGTAAATTGTGATTGCATATAATTTGGCACTGTGAAATACACATCATCACTTCCACAATCTAAAAGTAGTTTTAGCCATGTGATTTTTTTTACCCATGTATGTTTATATGCATGGAGGATATTGTATCTGTGTAGCCATAGCCATGCCAGAGAGCATATGGGGTGTTCAGAAGACAGCTTGTGAGAATTAGTTTTCTGCCTCCATTACATAGATTCCCAGACTTTCAACTCAGGTCCTCAGGATTAGGGGAAATCTCCAGTACAGGTTGAGACATTTCACTGCCCCATGTGGTTTACAAAGCCATATGGACAAACTTAGTAAATAGATAAAAAAATAATGACAGTGATATGTAATAAAAGTAACAATTTAGCCAATCACAGATGAGTTAAATTAATCATTTAATTATTTTTATAGCATTAAAAATTGAGTTTATAGCTTCATGAATGATAGGCAATCACTCTTTGACTAAGCCAAATGCCAGCAACAATGATCAAAGCTTAAGATGAGGGACAACTACCTATACTTGTTTGCCTTATCTAAAACTCCTGGAATTATTTTCTCCACATAAAGAGAATGAATGACTTGAAAATGACTAATAGATATTTACCTCCATTTTTTGACTAGTTGAATGAATTCATTGTAAAATCAGAACCATGAGAAATAAGGGGCTTGGTTGTGGATCTCTGCATCTGCTTCCATCTGTTACTGGATGTAGGTTCTATGATGACAATTATGGTAGTTCTTAATCAAATTACAGGGGAAGGTGAGTTCAGATACCCTCTCCATTATTGCTAGGAGTCTTAGCTGGTGTCATCCCTGTGGATTCCTGGGGTAGTGGAACCAGGGCTTATCCCAGGTACATGAAAAGGCTTTTGGAACACTTTCCCTGGGGTAGGATAATTTGCTCAGCCTTGACATAGGTGCAAGGGACTTGGTCCTTCATCAACTTAGTATGGCAGACTTTATTGACTCCCCAAGTGTGGCCTTGCCCTCTCTGAGAATTGGATGGGGGTGGGATGGAGAAGGTGGTGGTGGGAGGGGACAGAAGAAGGGGAGGGAGGGGGAACTGGGACTGGTATGTAAAATTAAAAAAAAAAACTTTTAAATAAAATTAATTAATTAATTAATTAATTAATTAAAAAATAAGGGGCTCAGAAGATCTAGTTTCAAATCCTATTTGCCCAGCACTTACTACGAGACTTAAAAAAATCTATATACCCTTTGTTCATTTAAAAAATAAAAAGAGAGGAAGAAAAATACTGATCAAGGAAAAGTTTTATGAGATTTAAGAGTTAAGATACTTAAAATGTTTTTAAGAATATGCTTTTTGTGTGTGTGTGTGCTAGTTCTTTGAGAATTTTATACAATATTATATATCATATTAAATTTTTGCCTAAACTTGTTCCAGAGCTGCTCCTTTCCCCACCAATCAACAATGTTTCCCTTTTGTCCCTCTTAACATGTCCAATTTGTGCTTCCAATATATTCTTGATTGTGGAGCCTTCTAATGGAAGTATTGTCAACTTACAAGGCCAACATTCTTGAAAAAAAAAAAAAAAACACTTTACCTTTCCCAACAGTTATCAATTGCCAGTTACTCCTCATTTGCAGAGTAATAATAGGTTCTCTTCTAGGAACCATAGTTTGTCTATCTTCTCATTCTTGGCTCCAAAATGGTGCCAGATATTTATTTCATCTCTTGAATCAGCTTTTGAATTCAGGCAGGAAGTGATTGGTTATTCTGACGTTATTAATGCCCATGTCTCAGTAATCACCATGTATTGACAGGTAGATATTGTAGCTCTAGGGATTCACAAAGTGGTTTGCTAGTCAGCTTGTTAAATAAGTGTCATGGCTTGAATATGAAGTTCCTCCACAGGCTCAATTCTTGCACAGTTGCTCCACACATCCTGGATTAACCTGTTAATTTTTAGAAAATTTAGGAAGTGTTATATAATATTTCTTCAGTTATAAGAAACATCCTTGAATTTATCTTCTCTCTTGACTCTTCATGCCTGCATCACTAACTCTTGTCCACATCTTTTTTTTTTTTTTTAAGGCAGCAGCTTTGGTGTATTTCCTGGAACTCACTGTGTAGCTCAGGCTGGCCTTGAACTCAGAGATTCGCCTGCCTCTCGAGTGCTGGGATTAAAGATGTGCACCACAACCACCAGGCTTTCTTGTCCACATCTTAAGAACAGAAGTGGTTATGAAACATAATCTCCTACTGCCATGGTAATCTTATATCCTAGTGTATGGGGACAATTGACAGTGGGCCAAACCTTGTACAACAGTGGAAAAAATAAATCCTTTCTTCCTTATATTGTTTATGCTGGGTAATTGATGACTGACAAAATATATTGATGATATAGCAGATATTCTATAAAAAAGGAGACAAATATGTTAATTAGAGGATTGTCTAGAGACTCTGTATGGAGGGAATATTCTTGAATTTCGGGTTAATATTCATTGTAAATTATATACTATGCAAAATATGCCCCAAATCACTTAGATAAAACATGTTCAACTTATAAGTCACTGAGTTTCCAATAACTATCCAGGTAGGATGTAAATGCTGTATCTGTTGGCAGAGGATTCCTGCATACCACACCCGGTTCTGATTGCACACATTACAGCAAGAGTCATACTTTGAGATTCTGCCAGGCACTATTTTTTGATGACACAAAAGGCCACCTAATCTCAAGTAGACGATGTTTATTTCCTTTCACACTGAATGACAGTGTTCTATTCTCATAAGTACAGTCCTTTTCTGGATTAGTTTACTCATCTAACCAGTTAGTCCTCACCACAAACGCTGTATTAAAAGTTTATACAATGCCTGAGGCATATGATCCTACACAGTAACACATTTGAAGAGAAGACATATATTAAAACATAAGAATTACAGGAGTAAACTGACTATATTTGTGATTTTATCACACACATCCTAAAGCTATTCACTGAATCCAGCAACATATCAGTAACACTATCTCAAAGACTGAGAAAACATGATCATATCCCAGAACTATAGACTTCTTTTGCATTATGTCCTAAATAGGAAGAATACAGAGAAGTAGAAACAAGGGAAGGGAAGCACACATGGGACCATTCACAACAAATCCCAACAACCAATAGGAGGACTTTCTGCTACCATTACAGTAATTTTTGTTTCTGAAGTTTGGAGAGCTTGTTTGCCAAAGATATTATATTTTTACCAAAGGATATATTGTTGGGGGTATAGAGAGATGGCTCAGCAGTCAAGAGCATTTGCTATTCTTATAGATGACCCAGATCCTACTCCCTGCCCCTGCCCCCACATGATGGCTCAAGCCATTTGTAATTCTAGTTACAAGGGATCCAGTGCCTTATTCTTGCCATACATGTATACCCATCATGCACATACATTGATGCACATACATACACAAATAGTAAGTATCCATTTCTATCTCTCTATATAAGACATTGAGCTACCAGCTGTCAAGTATATTTATATACCTTTTTGAGGTGTATGTGTTATTAAGAAGTATAACCAGGTGGATACATTGAGTTCTATAACAAGTGGGAGGTAATTCTGTTTTTGTACATAATGAAAAAAAAATTAAAGAAAGAAATCAAGCAATCCATTTAGAGCCATTATTCCAACTAAAGCTTTATTCATAACAGCAACTACAATACCCTAAGGGACAGTGTCATTCTTCTTCTTCAAGATGAAAGTTTATGTGGCACCATTAGGTGAGTGTTAAAGACCAACACAAGTGAAGGCTGAAACTTGGAAACGTACAATGAGTAAAAAGGAAATGCAAAGATAAAATGTAATAACAAGATCAAATGTAATAATAATTAAATATTAGATTTTGTATGTGTAAATATGTGTGAATATACATACATGTGTGGGTGTGCGTAGAACAGACAACAACCTCAGCTGTAATACTAGTCACTGTTACTTTTGTTTTATTGGACAAAATTTTTTAATGATCTGCAGCTTTTTAGTAGAACATACTCAACAGGGAGTTCCAGTGGTCCCCCTGCCTCCACTACTCAGCAAAGTGGTTATGATTACAAGAACATATTACCATTTTCAGCTTTACATGTGTCCTAAAACTAAACGCTCAGGTCGTAATTCTTAGAGAAAAAGCACTTTCTACTCAGCCACCTCCTCAGTTGTATTTTATTTATTTTCCTTTTTTTTCCCATTCATTACAACAATATGGAGCCTTGATTTTTGTTTCAACAACTGAAATGTCTCTTATTAATGCTGATTGAGACTTCTCTTCTGATGGGGACAAAAAAAAAACCTGTGAGTTTTGTAGTCTTTGAGATCAAAGAATCTGAATTCTTATTATGATTTCTCCAAATGCAGACCTCAACAGGTTGTCAAATTCAATATGTTCAAAGTTTATCTGTTATAACTTTCTTTGTCACAGTCAACTTTTTACCAGATATTTAAAAATACACTGGTAATTGACATCCTTCTCCTCAATCACAGGAAGTGTTAGTGTCGATCTTTGCTTCAACATCTCTTTTTCCCTCCATTTGAAATCAAACACCAACACCAGCTTATTCTAGTTTCTACACTCAAAATTTTTATCTAATGGTACTTTCCCTCTAACTTGTTGCTTCTGATACTGCCTATTACTGTGAAGATTATTTCTGTCACCTAATCAGTGTTCACTGCAAACCACAGCCTTATTGCATCAAATAAGACTTACATCTTGGAACGGCTTTCAAACCCTAACATGTCTTACTCATATTTCTTACATGATCTATAAACATGTTTGCAGAAGATTTTATGAGTTGAGAGGGAAAAAAAACACACAGTGAAAGTAGGGATGAATAAGCAGTTTGATTGGTAAAAATACTTCTTTTGCAACTCATGGACCTTCTAATGACCCCAAAACCCATGAAAAAAGAACAAGAAAAAAAAAGTAATACTTAGAGGCACCAGTCTATAATGATAGCAAAGGGGAAAAAGCAGAAGCAGGATCCCTAAGGCTTATTGGTCACAGTATTGAATAAGTAAGTTCCAGACCTTAGTGAGACTCGATGTGAAAAAAAAAAAAAAATGAGGTCAATAGTTCCGGCACAAGGATACCTGAGGACACTGGGAAAAGACAAAAACTAAGAATAATAAGAGTAGAAGAAAGATATGAACCCAGCTCAAAGTTCCCGAAATATTTTCAACAAAACCATAAGAAAAAAATCCCTAGCCTAAAGAAGGACAGACGAATAAAAGTATAAGACGCTTACAGAATAATAATAGATTGGACCAGAAAAGAAAGCCCCCAGTCACAAAATAATCAAAACACTAAATATACAGAACAAAGAAAGAATATTAAAAGCTGAAAGGGGAAAAGGCCAAATAACACATAAAGGCAGACCTAATATAATTGCACTCAACATTTCTTCAGAGATTCTAAATACCCTTGAAGGGCCTGGACAAATGTCCTACAGACTTTAAGAGACCACAGATGCCAGACCAGACTACTATGCCCAGAAAAACTTTCAGTCACCATAGATGTAGAAAACAAGTTATTCCATGATAAAGTCATTTTTAAGCAGTATCTGTCAACATATCCAGTCCTACAAAAGGTACTAGAAGAAAAACTCCAACCCAAGGGAGCTAACTATACCCCCAAAATACAAGAAGTAAATATTCTCACCAGGAAACCCCCCCAAAAAAAAAGATGGGAAATGCACACACTATCATCTCCACTATCAACAACAACAACAGCAAAGAACTGAAATTAACAATACTTGGTCATTAATATATCTCTATATCAATGAACTCCACTCCCGATTAAAAGACATAGGTTTACAGATAGATGTGAAAATAGGGTCCATCCTACTGCTGCATACAAGAAGTCCACCTCAACATCAAAGATAGACATTGCCTTGGCGTAAGAGCTGGAAAAATATTTAACAAGCAAATGGGCAAGGAATCAAGCTGGTGTAGCTCTTCTAATATCTATCAAAAATAGATTTCTAACCAAAATTAATCCAAAGATCTGGGGAAGAGAAGTTCATATTCATCAAAAATCTGTAAAGAAGATGTTTCAATTCTTAACATCTATGACCCCAATACAAGGGTACCAACAGTTGTAAAAGAAAAAACACTATAACTTAAATCACAAATCAAACCTCACACATTAATAGTGGTCTACTTCAATAGCCCACTCTCACAAATGGATGGGTCATCTAGTCAAAACCTAAACAGAAAAGTAATGGAGTAACAGACATTATGAAATAAATGGACCTACCATATTTAAAGAACATTTTACTGAAACACAAAAGAATATACCTTCTTCTCAGTACCATGTGGAACTTTCTACATAATTGGATCCATACTTGGTAACAAAGCTAATTTCAACAGATACAAGAAAACTGAAATAACTCCCTGTATCCTATCATACCTCCATGGATAAAGTTGGATTTCAACAACAGAAAGCCTATGAAATTATGGAAACTAAACAATTCTCTAGTGAATGACTACTGAGTCAAGGTAGAAATAAGAAAGAAATGAAAAAACCTGCTATAATTCAAAGAAAATGAATCCACAACATACCCAAAATTATAAGTGGTGCATAAGTTTCACCACAATGAAAGTGGTGCTAAAAGGTAAATTCATAGCACTAAGTGCCTACATAAAGAAAATGGAATGATCTCATACTAGCAACTTAATAGCACACCTAAAAGTTCTAGAACAAACAGAAACAAACACACTCAAGTGAAACAGGACAGGAAATCATGGAATGGAGGGCTAAAATAAATAAAAAAATTAACCAAAAGAACAACACAACAAATCAATGAAACAAAGAGTTGGTTCTTTGTGAAAATCAATGGGATAGACAAACCTGTTGTGAAACATTAGTTAAAGATGTGTTATATTCTCTTGTGCTGTGGATTATTTGTTTAATGATGCAAAGATTTGTTGGATTCTTTTATGTTGCACTTGTTTAACTCTGTGAATTTGAGTTGCTTTGCCTGTCCAAAATACCCAATTGGTCTAATAAAGAGTTGAATGGCCAAGAGCTAGGCAGGAAATAGGATAGGTGGGGCTGTCATACAGAGAGAATAAATAGAAGGAGAAGAACATGAAATGAAGGAGCAGAGTGAAGGAGAAGGGGAGGACAACGCTGGGGTCCAGACACCCAACCACAGAACCAGAAATAAGAAAGAAAGAAAGAAAGAAAGAAAGAAAGAAAGAAAGAAAGAAAGAAAGAAAGAAAGAAAGAAAGAAAGAAAGAGAAAGAGAGAAAGAGAGAAAGAAAAGATATGCAGAAATAGAGAAAGGAAAAAGCCCAGAAGCAAAACATCAAAGAACAGAAATAGGTTAAGTTAGAAAAATTGGCTAGATGCTGGGCCATGGTGGCGCAACCCCTTTAATCCTAGCACTCACAGAAGCAGACAGATCTCTGTGAGTTCGAGGCCAGCACAGGCTACAGGTTGAGTTCCAGGAAAGGTGCTACACAGAGAAACTCTGTCTTGAAAAACTAAAAAAAGAAAGAAAGAGAGAGAGAGAGAGAGAGAGAGAGAGAGAGAGAGAGAGAGAGAGAGAGAAAGAAAGAAAGAAAGAAAGAAAGAAAGAAAAAAAGAAAAAGAAAAACTGGCTAGAAATAAGCCAAGCTAAGTAAGAATAAGTTTCTGTGTGATTATTTGGGAGCTTGGTGATGGGCCCACAATGAGTAAAGAAAGAAAAACAAAAACAAAAGACAAAAAAAAAAAAAAAAAACCCTTATCTGAACTAACTGAAAGACAAAGAGAGAATATCCAAATTAACAAAATCGGAAATGAAATGGCAAACATAACAATAAACACCAAGGAAATTGAAAAAAACATTAGGACATGCTTTAAAAACCTATATTCTGCAAAACTGGAAAAATCTAAAAAAAAATTGGACAACTTCTCAATAAATACCACTTTCCAAAGTTAAATCAAGATCAGGTAAACAATTTAAATCAACCTATAACTCCTAAAGAAATAGAAGCAATCATTAAAAGTCGGTCAACCAAAGAAAAACTCAGGGCCAGAAGGTTTTAGCTCATGATCCTACCATAATTTCATGGAAAAGCTGATGCCAATACTCCTCAATTTATTCCACAAATTAGAAACAGAAAGAACATTGCCAAATTCATGATACCCTGATAATCAAACCACACAAATATTCAACATAGAAAGAGAATTACAACCTAATTCCCCTCGTGAACATTTAGCAAAAACATTCAATGAAATACTCACAAGTTGAATCCAAGGACACATCAAAAATATCATCAATAAGATCAATTAATCTTCATCCCAGAGGTGCAGGGATGGTTCAAAATATTAAAATCTGAAAATGTGGCCCACCACACAAAGAAACTGAAAAAAAAAGAAAGACCACATGATCATCTCATTAGATGCTGAAAGTTCTGTTTTTTGTTATATAATCCAACACAGAAACACCAAAACTACACAGACAAACCCTGTCTTGAAAAGCAAAAAAAAAAAAAAAAAAAAAAAAAAAAAAAAAAAAAATTCAACACCCCTTCATGATAAAGTCTTTGAGAGATCAGGGATACGAAGGCCACACTTAAATATAATAAAGCCAATTACAGCAAGCCTTTTGCCAACATCAAATGAAATGAAGAGCAATTCCACTAAAATCAGGAGCAAGACAAGGCTATGCACTCTCTCATTTCTAGCTAGACCAGTAAGAAAACTAAAGGAGATCAAGGAAATACATATTAGAAAGAAAGGAGTCAAAGCATTGTTTTTGCAAATGACATGATAGCATACACCATCAATCACAAAAATTATATGAGGAAATCCTAGAGTTAATAAATACCTTTAGAGAAGTGTGTAGATGTAACCAATCGTATTATTAAAATAAGAAACACAGAGCCAAGGTAAAAGAGAAAAGCCGAGAGGTCAGAGCTCAGAGATAAAATCTTACCTCCTGCAGTGCTCCTAGCTTCCCCCCGAGAGAGGGAGGTACTTCCTGTGTCCCAGTTTAAATAATCTTTCTGTTCTGCCTTCTCATTGGTTGTAAACCCAACCACATGACTGCCTCATCACTGCCTGTAAGTACCGCCCTCCAGGTCTTAAAGGCGTATGTCTCCAATATTGGCTGTATCCCTGAACACACAGAAATCTACCTAGCTCTTCTAACCACCACGCTCTTACTATGGCTCTAATAGCTCTGACCCCAGGGCAACTTTATTTATTAACATAAAATTAAAATAACATTTCAGTACAAATAAAATATCACCACATTTCCCCTTTTCTATTTTAATAAAAAGAAAAAAGGCAAAAGGTTATAACTAACAAAAGAAAAACTATATACAAAAGTACAATAACTATATACAATATATACAAGTAACAAATACCTAAACGATGCCTAGTCCATTTGTATTTGACAAATCAGAGAAAATAATTCCCTTATCTATCCTATTTTAGTAAGTTCAAAATGTATCTAATTCACTTTCTATCCTAATTAATCTTCAACTATAACTAACTAATCTTCAACTCCCTCAGAGACCCAAGAAGGAAATAATATTAGCTAACAAAAATAAAAACAGGAAGTGCACAAAAGCAACTTCCAAAATTTTTGTGAGTTGACAGAAACAGCCAGCTGCCTGGACAGTCACCCGAGGTTTCTCCACAGTGTTGGGGCATCATCTTCAGCCTATAGGCTTATGGTATCTGACAGACTCATTTGTGAAGTAGGTTGTACACAAGGTCAACAGTTCAACCTCCATTTGGGTGAGAGCAGTCCATGTACCAGAAACACCTGAATTCCACTAGTGTCATGTCATGATTCAGGATTTTAAATTCTGGAAATTGTTGATGGTTTTTGAATTCAGCTGTCCATTCTTCTTGGCTGTGTATATATGGCTTCATCTAAGCATGCCCTTCTCCACATCCCTCTATTAAATACCAGTCTACTATTGAGAGGCGTGAGCTTTCAGTTGCTGTTCCATTGCACAACAGAAGCCATCGGCCCACTGCCTGTTCAGCTGCCTTCAAAGAAAAGGACACTGTACCTTTTCCAGATTGTGAAGGCCACTTCAGGGATGGTGCCATATTGTCCTGGCCTCAGAAGATGCCTTCTGATAAAGCCATAACCATACTTGTTTTGGCAGGAATCGGTAGTCCTTTGTTTCGTGTTCTGTCTGTCCATTTTGTCCTGTTGATTTGAGGATACTTTGTTGTCCAGTGGCTAACTTTTGCCACAATGAAAATTAACTCCATATGCAGTTTCTTCAATGCCCATATTTTCTCTGAAGTAGATTGGTACTGCCAGGAGCTGACATGTCTCAAAAAAGAAAAATTTCTAAGTTATTAAAATATTTTAAATGCCATATTCGTTAGATCTCTGAAGGGTTTGAAGATGACCTGTCTAAAATATATCTGCTCAATTTTTAAAACATATCTAATATGACTACAATTTCTATTGTAATGTCTAACTACTAACTTTCATTTCTTTATATCCTAATAGTTGGTAATAATGTAAAGTATTTAAAACTAGTAATTGTCTTTTTCTTTTCTTTCTTTTTTTTTTTTTAAACAAGAACCTTAAATCTAATCTCCTTTGCTTAGCCTTTTTCCTAACCCTTGACAACAACTTGTAACCAACCCCCCTAAACAATTGAAAATTATCCCAGACCCAAAACCCATTAAAAGAACCAAAAAACCACCCGCCCCACACCACTTCTTTGGCAATGTGGGTGTCATATTCTTAAAATTGCTTCCTGCTGGGTATGGGTGAAGTTATCTTTATCCTGAAAGAAAAATTTAGGTTAATTGTCAAATTCTAGGAAAGGTAACTATATCCTTCATTATTATACAGTCTGTGTATAAAGCCAAAGTTCAGGGTTTATCTCAAGTCCTTATTCAAGTAGTCTTTGAGACTGGATCATCTCAGCTAGTCATCTCAAAATTGTTCTGAGCACCTTGTAGTTCAAAGCTGATCTATAGATGATGCTTGTCAGTTCAGTGATATTATTATTGTCCACGTGGAATTGTTGTTGTTGTGTTTGTTGTTGTGGGGCCCCATCTTCTTTCCGGAGACTTCAGTTGATGTTAGGCCTGGCCGTGATTTCCTGCAGAAAACTGATAAGAGACTCGAACACAAAGACATATATATGCAGCTAATTGAAGCCTTTTTTCTAGAATTAGTTAGTACTCTATATGACCATTCCTATCTTAACAAAGTTTAAAATGTATATGTATCTATTAATCTTGTAAATTTTGATATAAAATTTATACTTTAAGAAAAGTTTAAAGAATCAGAATAGAATCAAAGAGTTGAGATTAGTAATAGAATAGTCCCTTAATTAATTTGGCTTTTGTCCTGTCCCATAGCAGAAAATGGCTCTTTTATTCTGTCATGATACAGGGAGTTTGTATTTTCATTTTAACAACATGCTTGAGTTTAAAGAAGGAGAGAGCCATTCTCCAACTCCAAAGTCAGCTTTAAATTTTAATTGAACTGGGACTATTAGAAAACCAATAGTGTTAAATCTTTAGAGAAAAGCAGAAACAAACATTTAAGAAGACATAAAATTTTTTAGATAATATATACCCATATGCCATATACTCCAATATACTCTGTTTCCTGGGATAGATGATTTGTCCCTTTTCTTCAGTTGTCTCATTTGTCTTGTGTCCTTCAGATTCCTTAACCTTCATTCTCCTAAAAGACAAAAACAAAAACCTTCCCCCAAGACTAATTTTGGGGATGTTCCTTTTTGGCAAGTTTTTATCTGATTAAATGAAAAGACATGTGTTACAGGTACAAGTTAGTTTAAATTGGATGTTCATGCTGATTGATGAACTATCACCTCCTCTAATTAAGAGGTTTTTCTTGTTCAAATCGAACCTTTATCAATTTTGATGGTATCCACAGCTTATCTTCTCCTGTAGAAACAAAAGCAAAACCTCGTCCCCAACGTAATACATACCCTGGCTTCCATTCTGAGGTCAGCACATCCTTAAAGTATATAGGCTGATTTAATTCTGTAGTTTTTTCTATTACCCAATGTCTCTCTGCAGCTGTTGTTCCTTTCTCATTGGCATTCAGAAAATTCAAAGTTAATAGAGCATTATGCAGTCTATTTCTGGGGGTTTTTGTTACTCCTTTCTGTTTATTTAGCATATCCTTTAGAGTTCTGTTTGACCTTTCTATAACTGCTTGACCTGTAGGATTATGTGGTATACCTGTAATATGCTTTATATTGTAATAAGCAAAAAACTGTTTCATTTTAACAGAGACATATGATGGAGCATTGTCAGTTTTGATTTGTGTAGGTATACCCATAATGGCCATAACTTCTAGCAAATGAGTGATTACAGAATCAGCTTTTTCAGAACTCAAAGCAGTTGCCCATTGAAATCCTGAATAAGTATCGATAGTGTGGTGTACATATTTCAGTTTTCCAAATTCTGCAAAGTGAAACACATCCATCTGCCAGATTTCATTCCTCTGAGTACCCTTTGGGTTACATCCTGCTGGTAATGGCGTTTGATTATAGAAAGAACAAGTAGGACATTTCTTTACTATTTCTTTGGCTTGTTGCCAGGTTATGGAAAAATCCTTTTTTAAACCTTTACTATTGACGTGATGTTTTTTATGAAAGTCTGAGGCCTCCAGCACATTTCCTATCAATAATTTATCAATCTCATCATGCCTTGTGCTAGAGGGCCTGGCAGACCAGTATGAGATCGAATGTGAGTTATATATAAAGGATGACTCCTTTTCCTGATTGTATCTTGTAATTGAATAAACAGTGAAGTTAATTCTGAAGCATCAGGGATAAATTCTGCAGTCTCAATATGTAATACCACTCTTTCAGCATACTGAGAGTCAGTTACTATGTTGAGAGGTTCTGAAAAATCCATTAATACCAACAGAATAGCATACAATTCTGATTTTTGCACTGAATTATAAGGACTTTGTACCACTTTACTTAAATTTTCTGATTTGTAACCTGCCTTTCCTTGTTTGTTGGCATCTGTATAAAATGTACGAACTCCAGATATGGGTATTTGCCGTACAATTCGAGGCAAGATCCAATCAGCTCTCTTTATAAAATCAATTCTGTTGCTTTTGGGATATTTGCTGTTAATTTCTCCCAAAAAATTACTGCAAGCTCTTTGCCAAGGTTCACTTTCTGTCCATAATTTTTCAATGTCCTCCTTAGTTAAAGGTACGACAATTTCTGCTGGGTCTATGCCTGCTAATTGACGAAGTCTCAATTTTCCTTTCCAAATCAAGTCAGAGAATTTTTCCCCATAAGTTTTTAATTTTTTATTTGGTTTATTTGGTAAGAATATCCATTCCAATATAATATCTTCCCTCTGCATTAATATTCCAGTAGGGGAATGCCTAGAAGGTAAAATAACCAAAATGCAATCCAGCTTTGGATCAATACGATCCACGTGCCCTTCATGTACTTTCTTTTCTACCAAGGCCAATTCTTTCTCAGCTTCAGGTGATAATTCTCTTGGACTATTTAAGTCCTTGTCACCTTCTAAGGTTTTGAACAAATTAGTCAGTTCATCATTTTTTACCCCAACAATAGTTCGTAGATGAGAAATATCTCCAAATAATCTTTGAAAGTCATTAAGAGTCTGTAGTCTATCTCTCCTAATTTGCACCTTTTGGGGTCTAATTTTTTGTAGCTCTATTTTATATCCTAAATAATTAATAGAATCTCCTCTTTGTATTTTTTCAGGAGCAATTTGTAATCCCCAGCGAGGCAAAATTTTCTTTACTTCTTCAAACATTCTTTCTAAAGTATCTGCATTTGAGTCAGCTAGTAAAATATCATCCATATAATGATAAATTATAGATTTAGGAAATTTTTTACGTATCACTTCCAATGGCTGTTGTACAAAATATTGGCACAGAGTTGGGCTATTTAACATTCCCTGTGGGAGGACCCTCCATTGAAATCTTTTAACCGGTTGAGAATTATTATAAGTAGGCACTGTGAAAGCAAATCTTTCTTTGTCCTTTTCTTGTAAGGGTATTGAAAAGAAACAGTCTTTTAAATCAATAACTATGAGAGGCCATCCTTTTGGTAACAGAGTAGGCAAAGGAATTCCAGATTGTAGAGAGCCCATCGGCTGAATTACTTTGTTAATTGCTCTAAGGTCTGTTACCATTCTCCATTTACCAGATTTCTTTTTAATAACAAATACAGGAGAATTCCAAGGGCTGGTTGACTGTTCAATATGCTGAGCATTTAGCTGTTCTTCTACCAGCTCTTCTAAAGCCTGGAGTTTCTCTGTTGTTAAAGGCCATTGCTGAACCCATACAGGCTTGTCTGCTAACCATTTTAAAGGTAGAGCTGTTGGTATTTTTGGAAGATTATCAGTTGTTGTGCCCTGTTCCTGTATAATATGGATGGCTGGTGACCACTCAAAATAATGCCTTCTAATATTTCTCTCAGAAACATGTGCTAGTTTATGATTTGTTTCTGAGATTGGAGGGATTTTAATCTGAGTATTCCATTGTTGCAACAAGTCTCGACCCCACAGGTTCATAGCTATGTTAGCGACATATGGTTTTAATTTTCCTCTCTGTCCTTCTGGACCTATACATTCCAGCCATCTTGCACTCTGTTTCACTCCAGATAATGTCCCAATTCCTAACAGTTGAACGTTTACCTCCTGAAGAGGCCAAGCTGGATGCCAAAATTCTGGTGCAATTATGGTAATGTCCGCACCTGTGTCTACCAGACCAGACAACAAAACACCATTTATTTTTATCGTTAATTTTGGTCTCTGTTCATTAATAGAAGTTTGCCAAAAAATTTTCTTTATGTTTTCTCCTGAATTTTCTATTCTCTCTTTTTCATCATCCTGACCAGCCTGATTTATTCCAATAGTCATTTGGTTATTTAATCGCTCAGAGCAGGGATTTCCTCTACAGCTGCAGGAAAGGTTTGAACTGGTTTTGCTATGGGGGCCTGCATGAGGCCCCTCCGGGAGTTTCCCGAAAACTGAGGCAAAGGATTACCCTGTCTGTCCTTTGTTGATCTACATTCGTTGGTCCAGTGTTTTCCCTTACCACACCTTCTGCATACTCCAGAAGGAAGGGGCATTCTGTTGCCATTGTTCCTTGAAGAAACATTGCTTCTAGGATTGACCTGTTTACAGTCCCTTTTAAAATGTCCTTGCTTTCCACACCCAAAACATCTAACACTCCTCAAACCTTTTGAAATTACTTCTCCTACCCACGTATCATGCTCATCAACCTCAACATTAATTGTTTCTCTAATCCAATCTTCCAAAGGTGCAGATCTTGCCCTTAACGGCCTGATTATTCTTTTACATGCTGCATTCGCATTCTCAAATGCCAAAGCTTCAATTATTGCCTTACTAGCTTCTGATCCTGAGACCATTCTGTTTACTGCTGAAGCCAGTCTTTCTAAAAAATCTGTGAAAGATTCTTTTGGGCCTTGCATAACCTTTGTGAATGACTCATGTTTTTTTCCTGGTTCATCAACTCTGTCCCATGCATTCAAGGCTGCCATTCGACATAAAATTACGGTTTGAACATCATATAAACATTGTGTTTGTATTGAAGCATATTGGCCTTCTCCAATAAGCTGATCCTGACAAACTTGTATTCCTTTATCCCTCCATTGTGTTTCTACGTTTCTAGCTTCCTCCTTAAACCAAGTCAGAAATTGAATTCTCTGGCTGGGTTCCAGAACAGCTTGTGCAAGGTCCCGCCAGTCCTGTGGTATAATCCTATTATATGTTGACCAAGAGTTTAACATTTGCTTTACATATGGGGAATGCATGCCATAAGATACTATTGCCTCCTTAAACCTTTTAAAATCCATCAGTTCAATTGGAGCCCAGATATTTTGTGTAGCCATTTGATCAGGCATCTGCTGTACGGTTACAGGATAAATTAAGGATGATTGTGTGAAAACAGGCTTTCTTTCTGTAACCTTATGATCCAAACTTGAACCAACTTCACTGTTAAAATTAACAGGTTTTTCTAAAGCTGTTATCCTGGCACTTAAATCGACTATCTTTTTGAATAGTAAAATGAGAATAAGCATGGTGATTAACTGCATAATTCCCATAATACTAATCTTTTCATATAGTTGTTCCATTGTCAGACTGCCTAAAATTTCAAACAAAACCCAATTTTCTTCCAATGTACACAGGAAACCCATTTTTTTAAATGTGGAAAAAATTTGTCTTTTAAATAGTTTCCTTTATGACTTACCAAATCTGCGTAGAACAGTAGAAATCCGAGCGAATTTCAAAACAGCCACCTAGAGTCCTAGGTGTAAATCCAGAGAGAGAGAGAGAGAGAGAGAGAGAGAGAGAGAGAGAGAGAGAGAAACAGAGAGACAGAGAGAAAGCAAGAGAGAAAGCAAAAGCGAAAGCGAAAGTGAAAGTGAAAGCGAAGGGGTAGCCGGCTAAAGCTTAAAGCCAGCCACTTGTTCCCTCTGAGCCGAGTCAAGGCTTGGCTTTACAGCCAGGGGCCCTGTTTAGCAGGGCAGGCCTGAGCTGTTTGTAGCACTGGCTTTAAGCAAGCAGCTCACAGTCCAGCCTGAGCCCAGACCTGGGCCGGGGCTAGGGAGCCGGCTGCTCCAGCTAGGGAGTCGGCCCCAAGCAGTTTTTAATGGATTCTTGTCACGTTGGGCGCCAGATGTAGATGTAACCAATCGTATTATTAAAATAAGAAACACAGAGCCAAGGTAAAAGAGAAAAGCCGAGAGGTCAGAGCTCAGAGATAAAATCTTACCTCCTGCAGTGCTCCTAGCTTCCCCCCGAGAGAGAGGGAGGTACTTCCTGTGTCCCAGTTTAAATAATCTTTCTGTTCTGCCTTCTCATTGGTTGTAAACCCAACCACATGACTGCCTCATCACTGCCTGTAAGTACCGCCCTCCAGGTCTTAAAGGCGTATGTCTCCAATATTGGCTGTATCCCTGAACACACAGAAATCTACCTAGCTCTTCTAACCACCACGCTCTTACTATGGCTCTAATAGCTCTGACCCCAGGGCAACTTTATTTATTAACATAAAATTAAAATAACATTTCAGTACAAATAAAATATCACCACAGAAGTGGCTGGATAGAAGATTAACTTTAGAAAAAGAGTGGCTCCCAAACAGTTCAAGCTAATCAACTCCTTAGTGCATGAGCTGGCTGCTTGGAACCCGGGGCCTATGCAGGGACACTTTGCTCAGCCTAGGAGGAGGGGACTGGATCTGCCTGGATTGAATCTACCAGATTGAACTCAATCCTCAGGGGAGTCTTTGCCCTGGAGGAAATGGGAATGGGGGGTGGGCTGGGGGGAAGGCGGGGGTGGGGGGGACAGGAGAGGGGAAGACAGGGGACTTCGTAGCTGATATGTAAAATTAAATTAAATTATAAAAAAAGAAAGAGAAAAAGAAAAAGAGTGGCTCTCACATATACAAACAACATGATTACTGTGAAAGAAACCAGGAAACATCATTTACAATGGCCACAAATAGTGGAGCGGTGGTGGCACACGCCTTTAATCTCAGCACTCGGTGGATCTCTGTGAGTTCGAGGCCAGCCTGGTCTACAGGGTGAGTTCCAGGAAAGGCTGCAAAGCTACGCAGAGAGACCCTGTCACAAATAAAAAAAAATACAATGGCCACAAGTAATATAAAATTATTTCAAGATAACTCTAACCATGCAAATGAGAGATTTATATGACAATAACTTTAAGTCTTTAAAGAATAGAAAATGAAGAAGATATCAGAATATGGAAAGACCACCTATGCTAATGGATCAGTAGGATCCTGCCCAATAAAGGAACTTATTGAGGAATCACTATTCCTGATTTCAAACTGTACTACAGAACAACAGTAATAAAAACCACATGGTATTGATGTAAAGATGGACAGGTTGATCAATGGGATGAAATCAAAGAGCCAGACATAAATCCACACACCTATTGGTGCCTGATTTTTTTTTTATAAAGAAAACAAAAATATCCAATGTAAAAAATAGAAAGCATCTTCAACAAATGGTGCTGGTCTAACTGGATGTTGTCATGCAGAGGAATGCAAATAGACATATATTTGTCACCCTGAGCAAAATCCAAGTCCAAGTGGATCAAAGACTCAGCATAAATCCAGATACAATGACCCTGATAGAAGATAAAGTGGGGGAAAGCTTTGAACACATTGGCACAGGAGACAATGTCCTGAAAAGAACACTTATAGGACAGGCACTAAAATTGACATGAAAATGAAAAGCTTCTGTAAGACAAAGGACATTGTCAATAGGACAAAACAGTAGCCCACAGAATGGGGAAAGATTTTCACCAACTGCACTTTGGACACAGGGCTAACATCCAAAGTATATAAAGAATTCAGGAGACTAGATGTCAACAAACCAAACAATCCAATAAAAATGGAGTATAGATCTAAACAGAGAATTCTCAACAGAGAAATCCTAAAGGTCTGACAAACACTTAAAGAAACTTTCAACATCCTTAGCCATCAGGGAAATGAAAGTCAAAACGACTCTGAGATTCCATCTTTCTACCTGTCAGAATGGCTAAGATCAAAATAAAAAATGACTGCTCATGCTGGAGAGGATGTGGAGCAAGGGATACAAACTTCCATTGCTGGTGGGAGTGTAAACTTGTACAGCCACTTTCAAAATCAATATGGTGGTTTCTTAGAAAATTGGGAGCTAATCTACCTCAAGACCCAGCTATACCACTCCTGAGCACATACTAAAAGGATAACACACCATACAGTGCTGTGGGATGGTCTTTCTGTATGCTTTGAATATGTGTGGCTACTATTTGTTTAAAACAAAGCTGTTTCGATCTATGGCAACACATATTATAGCCAGGTGTGAAATGCAAGAGAGATACAATTAGAAGAAAGGCAGAATCAGAGATACACTGTGAGACATCAGCAGAACAAGATGTAATAGAACACAGGTAAAGCCACGAGGCATGTGGCCATTCGTTGATTAATAGAAATGGGTTAATTTAAGATGTAATAGGTAGCTAGCCATAAGCCTTATTCATAGACCAAACAGATTGTAATTAATATTAACCCTCTAAGTAATTGTTCCATAAAAATGGCTGCTGCCTGGGTGGGACCAGGCAGGACAGAGAAATTTCACTCTACAATTGGCCCCCAGACTTTTGGCAGGAATTTTCACATAAAACCTGAGAGCTTAAAAAAAAAAAAAAAAAAAAAAAAAAAAAAAAAAAAACCTAGCCGGGCAGTGGTGGCACATGCCTTTAATCCCAGCACTCGGGAGGCAGAGCCAGGCAGATCTCTGTGAGTTTCTAGGCCAGCCTGGTCTCCAAAGCAAATTTCAGGAAAGGCGCAAAGCTACACAGAGAAACCCTGTCCTGAAAAACAAAACAAAACAAAACAAAAACAACAACAACAACAAAAAAAAAAAACCAAAAAAAAAAAAAAAAAAAAAAAAAAAAACCTGTCCTAAAATGGAGCCAAGAGCAGCTTCCTCCTTCATGTCACTCATTATGGGCTCACTCATCATGTCACTCCTTTTACGGAGATGTGTCCCCTGGCCATGGCAGGTTTCAGGAGCAACATGGTAGACTCTCTTGGTCTCTCATAGGCAACAATACAAAGAAGCTTCTCCCAGCCACTGCCTGTGGGCTTGAGAGTACAGCCACAGACTTAGAAACATAGGCATGTTACTAAATGTTGCTTCCCAGAATTGAGAAGATAAGCATGACTCATTGGTACCTGTGCCATGTTGAAAAGACAAGCAGGGCAGAGACAGAATCCAGTGATGTAGCTTCGGTCCTAGCCATGTAGCTCAGCAGTTTAAAAACTCTCCTAGTCATAAAATAAAACATACTCAGATGAAAAGAAACTCTAAATGGGATATAGTATGGTTAAAAATATATGTAGGCTTAGAAAAGAAAAAAAAAAAGGATAGAGAAAATCCTTAAAAATAAAAGAGTAATAAAAAAGCCATGTAAAGATGAAAATACACAGAGAGTCTAGATATGTTATTGTGTTGTCTTTGAGATTTTTATTTTATTTAATTTATTTTACAATATAATTTAATTCTACATATCAGCCACAGATTCCCTTGTTCTCCCCCTCCACGCCCCCTCTCTCCCCCCCCCCCAACCCTGTATTCCCATCTCCTCCAGGGCAAAGCCTCCCCCAGGACTGAGATCAACCTGGTAGACTCAGTCCAGGCAGGTCCAGTCCCTTCCTCCCAGGCTGAGCCAAGTGTCCCTGCATAAGCCCCAGGTTTCAAACAGCCAACTCATGCAATGAGCACAGGACCAGGTCCCACTACCTGGATGCCTCCCAAACAGATCAAGCCAATCAATGTCTCAACTATTCAGAGGGCCTGATCCAGTTGGGGGCCCCTCAGCCTTTGGTTCATAGTTCATGTGTTTCCATTTGTTTGGCTATTTGTCCCTGTGCTTTATCCAACCTTGGTCTCAACAAGCCTCGCTCCTATAAACCCTACTCTTTCTCACCAATTGGACTCCAGGAGCTCCACCCAGGGCCTAGCCATGGATCTGTGCATCCAGTTCCCTCAGTCATTGGATGGGATATTTAGCAGGACAATTAGGGTGTTTGGCCATCCTATCACCAGAGTAGGTCAGTTCGGGCTGTCTCTTGAGCATTGCCAGTAGTCTATTGTAGGGGCATCTTTGTGGACTTCTGTGGGCCTCTCTAGCACTTTGCTTCTTCCTATTCTCATATGGTCATTTACCATGGTCTCCTATTCCTTGTTCTGGACTGCTACTCACAACACCAGGAAGGCTACCTGGACCCCAAGAACGACACAGGGATTGCCCGATGACAGAGAAATGGATGAGATGTACATGAATAGCCTGGACGTGAGTGGGGGTAATGAAGGGTGAGGGTTGAGGGAAAGAGAGCTTGGGGGAGCAGGAGATCCCAGCTGGATCAAGAACAGAGAGGGAGAACATGGAATAGTCTTTGGGATTTTTAACTGCAGAGAGACATTTGATTGTAGGAGCTGCTAAGTTAAACACACACACACACACACACACACACACACACACACACACACACACACACATATGGCTCTCAGGATATGTTTCTTTGGAAAAGAGGTTCTGGTTTATTTCTATAGAAGATGAAAAGCTGTGGATTCCTTCCAGGTTAATATGGTTCCATCAAGGAAGACTCCCTGAGAAGTCTCTAATAAGGGAAATGGCTCAGATGAGCAAACGTCCAAAAAAGCTTCAAGGCAAATGGATGATACATTGCATCATCATAAACTACTCCAGTCAGGACTTAACCATAGTCCTAAATTTTTTCGGGATCCATATAAGATTGCCAGTGCCCAAATCAGCAGGAAGTAGTATAGAAAGCTACACTCAAATTCCCAAAATTTTGTTTATGAATGTTTATTTTTATTTAAGGGGAATATGGTATAGAAATGATGAAAAAGGTAGATTATTAAATCTATTTTAATCCAAAAGCAACTGTTAATCTCAAAATACTTTACTTTGTTGTTACTCAACAATTCTACCCTTAGGAATATATCCTCAAACTACTGAAAATGTGCACCTATGAAACATGTACATGAAGGTTTACAGCAGTGTGTTGCTAATAGTAAAAAAGTTAAAACAACTCAAATAGCTATCAAATACTGGAGAGAAATAAAATGTGGCTTATTCATACAATAGAATATTATTAAGACATAAAAATGAATGAGAAACTGACAGATTAAATGACTTTGGTGAACCTTCATAATTTCATTTGTAGATCTTTCCATTTCTAATTTATAAATACATTTGGGGTTATAAATTAAAAAAAAAGAACTTAGACTTGAAATAGAATAGATTTCATGGGTGAACTGGGGACAGAAGGGGATGGAAACGAAAGGCTTCAGGTTGCAGGAGGGGATTTGAGGGAGAGAACACTGAGAGAGACTAGAAATAGGGGTGGGACATTTCAGGAGCTAGGTAGAAAACAAGTGCAATGAAAACTGCATAAAATCTACAATGGTAACCCTGGTAAAGATTCCTAGCTTTGAGGGACAGGGAGCTTTAACTGGTCATCTTTTGAAACCAGGCAAGGTTCCCAGTTGAAGGAATGAGATACCAACCCTACCCCCAAAACTTTTGATTAAGAATTTGTCCTGTCAGAAAATTTATTGGGGTGAAGGTGGTGTAGAACTTGTGGAAGTGTCCAATCAATGACCAGTCTAAAATGAGACCCACTCCATGAAAGGAATCCCATACCTCTCACTGCCTTGAGTCCCAGAAACTGGATATTCTAGGATAAAACCAGACTTGGGGAAAAAAAAGAAGGTAAATGAAATTGTTCCCAATGATATTCTGATATATATGTAAACAGGGGACTTACATAATCATCATCAGAGAGGCTTCATCTAGCATAAGTGATACGAACAGATGCAGAGGTCAACAGTCGAACATTAGGTAGAGATTGGGGCATTCCACAGAGTAGGTGGCGGCAAGGATTGCAGGATCTAGAAATGTCAAGGAGACTACAAGAATATGGCCCACAGAATCCAATGTAGTTCTAGAATTAGGCATTTGCTTTTGTTTGAATCAAAGCTCTTAAAAATCTCTGTCTTATGGGAAGAAGTGCAGAGATGATCAACTACACTATTTGGAGGCCCATGAACTGTAGACTAGTGGCTGTGGAGCCCCCAGGGGACTGGACTAGGCCCTCTGGATACGGAAGACTTGTTTGGCTCGAACTATTTGGGGAACACCCAGGCAGGGGGATCGGGATCCATCCCTGGTGCATGGGCAGGCTTTTGGGAATATGGTACCTGTGGTGTGGCGCCTTGCGCAGTCTTAGTACAGTGGGAAGGGGCTTAGACCTGCCTAGGCTCAGTGTGCCAGGCTCTGTTGACTCCCTATGGGAGATCTTGATTTGGGGGATGTAGGGATATGGGGTGGCTTGGGAGGGAAGGCTGAGAGGAGGGAAGAGGGAGGAGGTGGGATCTGTAGCTGGTATGTAGAGAGAGTAGAAAATTTCTTAAAAAAAAAACAAACAAAAAAGAAAATAATAATAATAAACAAAATCTCTGTCTTATACTCGGGGTTCAAAGAGAAAATTTTATGATTACTGAAAAAAAAACATATTTGACTAAGATACATGAAATCACATATACTTAAATTTTTAATAAAAAATAAAAGTAAGCTAGTCTAGCATAATGGAGGGATGGCAGGGATAGCAATGGGTAAGTATGTCTATTGTTCTTGAAGATGACCTGAGCTCAATTCCCAGCACAAAAATTGGGTGGCTATCTCCACCTGCAGCTCCAGCATCAAAAGATCTGATGCCCTCTTCTGGCCTCCACAGGTTTCTGAACTCACCCATACACAAATACACACAATAGTATTTTTTTTTCATTTTTTTTTATTATTTTTATTTTACAACACCATTCAGTTCAACATAATAGCCACAGATTTCCCTGTTCTCCCCCTCTCACCCACCCCTCCCCCCAGCCCACCCCCCATTCCCACCTCCTCCAGATCAAGGTCTCCCCCGAGGACCGGGGTTGACCTGGTAGACTCAGTCCAGGCAGGTCCATTCCCCCCTCCCACACCGAGCCAAGTGTCCCTGCATAAGTCCCAGGATTCAAACAGCCAACTCATGCAACGAGCCCAGGACCTGGCACCAATGCACAGCTGCCTCCCAAACAGATCAAGCCAAATGACTGTCTCACGCGTTCAGGGGGCCTGATCCAGTTGGGGGCCCCTCAGCCTTTGGTTCATAGATCCTGTGCTTCCATTCATTTGGTTATTTGTCCCGGTGCTTTATCCAACCTTGGCTTCAACAATTCTCGCTCATATAAACCCTCTTCTTACTCACTAATTAGACTCCCAGTGCTCCACCAGGGTCCCAGCCGTGGATGTCTGCATTCAGATTCCTCAGTCCTTGGATGGGGTTTATGGCACCACTATCTGGGTGTCTGGCCATCCCATCACCAGAGTAGGTCAGTTCCTGCCGTCTCGCGACCATTGCCAGCAGTCTTTTGCGGGGGTATCTTTGTGGATCTCCGTGGGCCTCCCTAGCTCTCTGCTTCCTCCCCTTCTCACCTTCTCATGTGGTCTTCATTTACCATGTTCTCCTATTCCTTGTTCTCCCTCTCTTTTCTTGATCCAGCTAGGATCTCCCACTCTCTTTCCCTCGACTGTCGCCCTTCATTGTTCCCACTCATGACCAGGCTGTTCATGTAGATCTCATCCATTTCTCCGTGTCTTTTTTTAGGGTCCCGTTTTCCAGGTAGCCTCACTGGTGATGTGAGTAGCAGTCCAGGCATCCTTGTTCCACATCTAGCATCTTCCTATGAGTGAGTACATACCATATTTGTCTTTCTGAGTCTGGGTTACCTCACTCAGGATGATTTTTTCTAGATCCATCCATTTGCCTGCAAACCGTGTGATGTCATTGTTTTTCTCTGCTGAGTAGTATTCCATTGTGTATATGTGCCACAATTTATTTATCCATTCTTCAGTTGAAGGGCATCTAGGTTGTTTCCAGGTTTTGGCTATTACAAACAATGCTGATATGAACATAGCTGAGCAAGTGCTCTTGTGGTATGATGGAGCATTTCTTGGGTATATGCCCAGGAGTGGTATAGCTGGATCTTGGGGGAGATTGATTCCCAATTTTCTAAGAAAGCACCATATTGATTTCCAAAGTGGTTGTACCAGCTTGCATTCCCACCAGAAGTGGAGGAGAGTTCCCCTAGTTCCACATCCTCTCCAGCATAAAGTGTCTTCAGTGTTTTTGATCTTAGCCACTCTGACAGGCGTAAGGTGGTATCTCAGAGTTGTCTTGATTTGCATTTCCCTGATGATTAGGGAAGTTGAGCAATTCCTTAAATGTCTTTCAGCCATTTGGGATTCCTCTGTTGAGAATTCTCTGTTTAGTTCTAAAGCCCATTTCTCAATTGGACTGTTGGTCCTTTTGATGTCTAATTTCTTGAGTTCCTTATATATTGTGGATATCAGTCCTCTGTCAGATGTGGGGTTGGTGAAGATCTTTTCCCATTCTGTAGGCTGTCGCTTTGCCTTGTTGACCGTATCCTTTGCTCTACAAAAGCTTCTCAGTTTCAAGAGGTCCCATTGATTGATTGTTTGTCTCAGTGTCTGCGCTACTGGTGTTATATTTAGGAAGTGATCTCCTATGCCAAGGCGTTCAAGACTATTTCCTACTTTCTCTTCTAGCAGGTTCAGAGTAGCTGGATTTATGTTGAGGTCTTTGATCCACTTGGACTTAAGTTTTGTGCACGGTGACAGATATGGATCTATTTGCAGCCTTCTACACGCTGATATCCAGTTATGCCAGCACCATTTGTTGAAGATGCTTTCTTTTTTCCATTGTACACTTTTGGCTTCTTTGTCAAAAATTATATGTCCATAGGTGTGTGGGTTAATGTCACGGTCTTCAATTCGATTCCATTGGTCCACATGTCGGTTTTTATGCCAATACCAGGCTGTTTTTATTACTGTAGCTCTATAGTAGAGCTTGAAGTCGGGGATTGTGATGCCTCCAGAAGTTGTTTATTGTACAGGTTTCTTTTAGCTATCCTGGATTTTTTGTTTTTCCATATGAAGTTGAGTATTGTTCTTTCCAGGTCTGTGAAGAATTGTGTTGGTATTTTGATGGGGATTGCATTGAATCTGTAAATTGCTTTTGGTAAGATTGCCATTTTTACTATGTTAACCCTGCCTATCCATGAGCATGATCTTTCCATTTTCTGAGATCTTCTTCAATTTCTTTTTTCAGGGACTTAAAGTTTTTGTCATATAGGTCCTTCACTTGCTTGGTTAGTGTTACCCCAAGGTATTTTATGTCATTTTTGGCTATTGTAAAGGGTGATGTATCTCTAATTGCCTTCTCACCTTCTTTGTCCATTGTATATAGGAGGGCTACTGATTTTTTTGAGTTGATCTTGTATCCTGCTATGTTGCTGAAGGTGTTTATAAGCTTTATCAATTCCTGGGTGGAATCTTTGGGGTCACTCAAGTATACTATCATGTCATCTGCAAATAGGGAAAGCTTGACTTCTTCCTTTCCAATTTGAATCCCCTTAATCTCCTTATGTTGTCTTATTGCTCTGGCTAGAACTTCAAGTACTATATTGAATAAGTATGGGGAGAGTGGACAGCCTTGTCTCGTTCCTGATTTTAGTGGAATTGCTTTGAGTTTCTCTCCATTTAATTTGATGTTGGCTGTTGGTTTGCTATATATTGCCTTTATTATGTTTAGGTATGTTCCCTGTATTCCTGATCGCTCCAAGACTTATTATGAAGGGGTGTTGGATTTTGTCAAATGCCTTTTCTGCATCTAGTGAGATGATCATGTGGTTTTTTTTCTTTGAGTTTGTTTATATGGTGTATTACATTGAAGGACTTTCATATGTTGAACCACCCTTGCATCCCTGGGATGAAGCCTACTTGATCATGGTGGATAATTGTTCTGATGTGTTCTTGGAGTCTGTTTGCCAGTATTTTATTGAGTATTTTTGCATCAATGTTCATGAGGGAGATCGGTCTGTAGTTCTCTTTCTTTGTTGCATCCTTGTTTGGTTTAGGAATCAGGGTAATTGTAGCCTCATAGAAGGAGTTTGGTAATGTTCCTTCTGTTTCTATTATGTGGAACAATTTAGAGAGTATTGGTATTAACTCTTCTTTGAAGATCTGGTAGAATTCTGCGCTGAAACCATCTGGTCCTGGGCTTTTTTTGGTTGGGAGACCTTTAATGACTGTTTCTATTTCCTTAGGGGTTATTGGACTATTTAAATAGTTTATCTGGTCTTGATTTAACTTAGGTATGTGGTATCTATCCAGAAAAATGTCCATTTCTTTTAGGTTTTCCAGTTTTGTGGAGTAGAGGTTTTTGAAATATGACCTTATAATTCTCTGGATTTCCTCAATGTCTGTTGTTATGTCCCCCTTTTCATTTCTGATTTTGTTGATTTGGATTCTCTCTCTCTGTCTTTTGGTTAGTTTGGATAAGGGCTTGTCTATCTTGTTGATTTTCTCAAAGAACCAACTCTTTGTTTCATTAATTTTTTGTATTATTCTCTTAGTTTCTAATTTATTAATTTCACCTCTCACTTTGCTAATTTCCTGACGTCTATTCTTCCTGGGAGACTTTGCTTCTTCTTGTTCTAGAGCTTTCAGATGTGCTGTTAATTCACTAGTGTGGGATTTCTCCAACTTCTTTATGTGGGCATTTAGTGCTATGAATTTCCCTCTTAACACTGCTTTCATAGTGTCCCATAAGTTTGGGTATGTGGTGTCTTCATTTTCATTGATCTCTAGGAAGTCTTTAATTTCTTTCTTTATTTCTTCCTTAACCCATTGGTGATTCAGTTGAGCATTATTCAGTTTCCATGAGATTGTAGGTTTTCTGTAGTTTTTGTTGTTGTTGAAATCTAGCTTTAAACCATGGTGGTCTGATAGAACACAGGAGGTTATTCTGATTGTTTTGTATCTGTTGAGATTTGCTTTGTGGCTAAGTATGTGGTCGATTTTAGAGAACGTTCCATGGGGTGCTGAGAAGAAAGTATATTCTTTCTTGGTAGGATGGAATGTTCTGTAGATATCTATTAGGTCCAATTGGGTCATGACATCAGTTAAGTCCTTTATTTCTCTGTTAAGTTTCGATTTGGGAGATCTGTCCAGTGGTGAAAGTGGGGTGTTAAGATCTCCCACTATTAATGTGTGGGGTTTTATATGTGGTTTAAGCTTTAGTAATGTTTCTTTTACATATGTGGGTGCCCTTGTGTTTGGGGCATATATGTTCAGAATTGAAACTTCATCTTGGTCGATCTTTCCTGTGACGAGGATGTAATGTCCTTCTTGATCTCTTTTGATTGATTTTAGTCTGAAGTCTATTTTGTTGGATATCAGGATGGCTACCCCTGCTTGTTTCTTAAGACCATTTGATTGAAAAGTCTTTTCCCAGCCTTTTATTCTTAGGTAGTGTCTGTCTTTGAATTTGAGATGTGTTTCTTGTATGCAGCAGAAAGATGAGTCCTGCTTTCGTATCCATTCTGTAAGTCTATGTCTTTTTATAGGTGAATTAAGTCCGTTGATATTAAGGGATATTAATGACCAGTGATTCTTCATCCCTGTTATTTTTGGTGGTAGTGTGTGTGTACTTCTCTTCTTTGGGGTTTACTGTTGTGGCTTTATCTATTGCCTGTGTTTTCAAGTGTGTATCTGACTTCCCTCGGTTGGAATTTTCCTTCTAGTGCTTTCTGTAGGGCTGGATTTGTGGATAGGTATTGTTTAAATCTGGCTTTGTCTTCGAATGTCTTGTTCCTTCCGTCTATGATGATTGAAAGTTTTGCTGGGTATATTAGTCTGGGCTGACATCCATGGTCTCTTAGTGTCTGCATTACATCTGTCCAGGTCCTTCTGGCTTTCAAAGTCTCCATTGAGAAGTCGGGTGTTATTCTGATGGGTTTACCTTTATAGGTCACTTGGCCTTTTTCCTTGGCTGCTCTTAATATTCTTTCTTTATTCTGTACATTTAGTTGTTTAATTATTATGTGTCGAGGGGACTTTTTGGGGGGTCTAGTCTGTTTGGTGTTCTATAGGCTTCTTGTATCTTCATAGGCATTTCCTTCTTTAAGTTGGGAAAGTTTTCTTCTATAATTTTGTTGAATATATTTTCTGTGCCTTTGAGTTGGTATTCTTCACCTTCTTCTATCCCTATAATTTGTAGGTTTGGTCTTTTCATGGTGTCCCAAATTTCTTGGACATTTTGGTTCATGACTTTGTTGGCTTTAGTGTTTCCTTTGACTGATGAAACTATTTCTTCTACTGTGTCTTCAATGCCAGAAATCCTCTCTTCCATCTCTTGCATTCTGTTGGTTATACTTGCATCTGAAGTTCCCGATCTTTTACTCAGGTTTTCTATTTCCAGCATTCCCTCTGTTTGTGTCTTCTTTATTTTTTCAATTTCCCTTTTCAGTTCTTGGACTGTTTCCTTTGTTTGTTTCATTACTTTTTCATGATTTTCTTTCAGTGCTTTATTGTTTTCTTGCAGGACTTTATTGTTTTCTTCCAGGAATTTATTGTTTTCTTGGAGGGCTTTATTGTTTTCTTGGAGGGCTTTATTGTTTTCTTGGAGGGCTTTATTGTTTTCTTCTAATTTGTTTGCCCTTTCCTCTAGTTGTTTACAGCGTTCTTCCAATTTTCTTGTCTTTTCCTCTACACAAGCCTCTACCTTCTTCATGAAGTTACTCACAAGGCTACTTTCTTCTGCTTCTTCCAATTTTTGGTGTTCAGGTCTAGATGTTGGAGGCGGGCTAGGTTCTGGTGATGTTGTACTGCTCTTCATTTTGTTGTATGTACTTCTGCCTTGACGTCTGCCCATCTCCTTATGGTTCCTTCTTCGTCTTATCAGTGTACTTGTTTCACAAAGAGCTGACAGATTCAGGAAGACTCTCTCTCTCTTGACCAAAAGGGAGTTCTCTTGTCCAACTCTCTGGTCCAGAAGGGAAGTCAGGGGCAGGCTCTGGTCCAGAATGGCAGTCGGGGACAGGCTGGGAGCTGGGGGCCGGTCTCTAAGTCTCAGGAAGTGGCTGTGGTCTCAGGCAGATGGGCGTGGGGGCAGGGCGCGGAGATTGCAGGGGCTGCCGGGGGGCTTGGAAAAGGGGATCCCTCCCGGTGGGGCTAGAAGGGGAGCTGCCCGGTGGCCAGAACCTGGTGCCAAGTTGGGCAGGTCTACGCGGAGTGGCTGGTGCCCAGGGATGGGGTCCGGGTTGGACTGGGGTACTCACCTCTGGTCCAGAAGGGAAGTTGGGGGCAGGCTGGGAGCTGGGGGCCGGTTTCTCCACAATAGTATTTTTTAAAGCTACGTCATTTTCTAGAAATAGTCTAGATTATCTTATATAATGTTCAGTTCTTGAGCTCACAGTTGTAACACTTCCTTTTACTCAGATCTCCAATAAACCAAAAATAAAATGTCTAAGTAACAAATTTCTTCTACAAATGGAGTAAGAAAGCATTTCACGTACATTTGGGACAGCAAGATGGCTCAGTGGGCAAAGGGCCAGCCGCCAAGCCTGGCAACCTGACATCAGTCACCGGGAAGAAGTTATCTTCTAACCCCCATACATGCTGTTGTCCATCCACAAATACTCATAGACATATTCATACAACCAAACGAAACTTAAAGTCATAAGAGTACATGTCCATTTTACATTTTATGAGCAAAAACTGAAGGTAATGACCAGAGTAAAAATATACATGTGAAAATAATTTTATATAATATAAATTTGGTTGTATTTCATTTCAAATATTCATATAAATCTGGTTCATAGTGCTGAAATCATACGAGGCATATTATTAAATATTTATAAATTTTGGATCTGTTACAAAATCATGTATTTACATATGTGTAAAAATGAAATACTTTCTATGGGAAATAAAGTGAATTCATGCAAAGGACATGCATGTAAAGAGAGCAATGAGAGAAAATATACTCAACATACAACCTATACATGTATGAAAACAGCCTTGTCTAACAGAATACAATATACATGATGAAAGTTAAAAGAATTTCACTTAGGATTTAACAAAATCCGTAGAATAGGAGATTACGACTCTCCTAGGACACTAGGCACAGTGTGAATATTTTCACTGTTGACATTGTTTTAGGAATTCATCATGAGCTTCTCCTTGGATTCCTTGATTTATCACTCCCTACAGTTTTCTAGTGTGGAAAAGTATTACCTATCTATGTTAATGAATCATTGAAGTTATTAAAATTGTTAACACTTGATAAACTCAATTTTAATTTCAAATGGTAATTGTTAAAAAATATAGAAGATATGTGTTGATAGTATTCTCCTATTTAGAAGATAGTGCTATTTCTTAATTTAAAATAATCGAAGAGATTCTAAATACAATCATCAAATAGAATGTGCAAACTGTTTACACCAAAATAATATTTCCCAAATGTGTAGTCTAAGATACTATTATTTTAATCATAATTATTATTTTACTCACAATATAGTATGGGGACAGTGAAAATGAAATTTAAAACTTTATGGCAATAAAAATAAAACATTTTTATCATTATGTCCAGTAATTATTTTGCTTACAACTTGTAAATTTTTAGAACTTCTCTATATGTTGACTCACACAAAATAACCTTTCAAATCATAAGGTTTAGTTCAATTCTGTGTATCAAATATATTTATAGGTATATGTGAAAATTCTAAGCAATGGAATTTTTCATTTAAAGGAAATATGTGAAACTTAAATATATTTCCATTAAATTGTATTATTAAATTGCATTAGGTCAAAATAAACATTTGAAGTGTAAAATAACATATAAGACTGACTTTTTAAAAATAATTTCTGATACTATGGCTATGTTAGTCACACCAAAAAAAATGTTTAAAAAATAGACAAAAATCAGAAGATTGCCTCATTTGTTGATTGAATCGTGATAAAATGATCTAATTCTGCTGATTTTTTATTCTCCTGAACAGACTACCCATGGGGATTTCTTATTTGCCATATCCAGGATCTGATGAACAGAGCTTTCAGGAAGATTGCAGATGCTAAGTCCTTGGGACGAGCTCTTCAGGGGTCCGGACTGAACTTCAGTCACCCCTTTATACCTGGCGTAATAGCAGAAGACATTTCTCGATGGCCTGGCTGCAGCAATTGTAACAACAGCATCAGCTGCTCGCACAGTGGGTAGTGAAGTGCCAGCCAGCCATTAGTGGAGAAAGAGGGAGAGTGATCTGAGGAGGTCTGGCACTCAGTCTGACGTGGGAACAGAACATTTTGTAGTTGCCCTTGTTTTAGAATTTTTATTCTCCCTCTAAACCAATGCTTATTCGTTCCTATTAAACATTTTTTAAAGTATAAAATTGAATATGTATCACATTTAAAATTCAAATATAAGCATCTTGAAGGTATATTTTCAGAAAATGTTTACTGTATGGAGTTTAAAAGTCATTAATTTTTCAAATAGATAGTAACACTATGTTATTTTTCTTTGTGCCTTAAGTAATGGTGATTATTTGTGCATTTGCATTTAAAATAAATTGTGTGTAGATAATTTAGTTAGCATAAACTTCCAAGCAAGTGTTTTGCTGAAACTTATGCATAAAAATTTACTCCTAGCCATTAATTGTTCCTAATTCAGGACATTCATATGACTTGCCAATTCACATCTTTTGAAATAAAATTTCTTCATTACTTCTAAAGAGATGCTAAACATTTTACAGATGAAATAAATATTACATACAATTTATAAAAGAACATAATGTGTGAATTTTTGCACTAAGATTATTTGTAGCACAAATACAAGCTAAATATTATAATTACTTTGAATAGAGGAAGAAAAAAGTCTAAAATCCTCTTAACTCTGTTGTAATTTTTTATAGAGACTTTTACGCCCCAAGCATTGTGCTGCTGTATCCTTGTATATCAATCTGCATGTTCATGAATCGAGAGCACATCACAATATACAGCCTCAATGGCATCCATAAAACTTTCTGTTGTATCAGAGGGGTGAATCTGTTTCATTTTATTACACATTCGCAAGTGATAGCAAAAACTATTGCATAATTCATACTCATCACCCAATAGTATGTAATACATCATTAAACATGATTTAGCTAGATGCTGTATGGTAATATTATGAACTATTTCTGGTGGCTTTAGTAAATTACAAATATTAATGAGTGACATTTTGATTTTTTTCTTTTCTATGTGTGACTGCATCAAACATCCAAGCATATCTAGAAAACTCTAGAATGTTTGTTTTACATTGAAGGGAATTGAAGACAAATTGTGGCTTAAAAGTGACACCTAGATGTTTCATTAAACCAAAATGAATGACATGGTCACAAATATGTGTTTATTTAGTGTAAACTGTATTACAATGGAAAAACCCTTCAAATGCTACTATTTTAGCAATGTAGCAAAGAAATCAGGAAGTTTAGCAATGCTTCAAATTTTAAATGAATTTATAAAATATATAGATTACATTGCAAATTAATACATCCCTGAGTTTTATCCTTATTTTGTTATATAATATCTTTACTTGAATCTGGAAAGTTCCTCATTATTATTTTTGAGTAAATCATTTGAATGCTCACTTAAATAGAAAAATAATCTATGTCATACTTTTTGCCAAATGTTTTAGAAATAATTTTTATATTTTAATTTTTTTTTTAATTTTCTTTTACTCAATAGATAAGTTACATTTTTGGAAAAATTGTAAAACTACTTAATGAAATCATAATTCACTATATGAAACTGTGAAGGGCCATAGATGTGAAAGAGGAGCTCTTCAAAATACAGCTGCGTTTCCAGTACCAGGCATTCTTTCTCTCTTATTGAGGGGCCTTCAATTCAATTAGAAAGCTGTTGGTTACCGAGAGGTACGAATGCCACTAATGCACCCTAAAGTTATATCATCACGCTGTTCATCGCTGTGTTTCCCAGGTGTCATAGCTGGGTTTCACTGATGGATACTTCCCTCCTTTTGAAAGTGCAAGACTTTTGTTGGTCCTATGAGAGCTCGTTCTCAGGGAAGTGGCTTTCTAGCTAGATTCAGTTTGGGGCCTTTGAGCAGGATGTCTGAAGTATATGGTGCCTTCAGGAAAATAGACTAACATTTCAGTTTGGGGATGGAAACCATGGTCATTAGCAAAAGCTATTATGTTTTGTGAGTCCATTTGGAAAACACTGACCAACAACTCAAATGCCTGATGTCAGAGGTTTTGTTAGAATGCTCTTAGAGTACTCTTGGCCCATATGGAACAAAAAGAAAAAAAAAATAACTGTATGTGTATTTTTATACACAGAATTTAAGTCTGCTATAAGGTATTTTAGTTACAGAGTTAATAGTGAGATTAATTATGACTTTTTCAGACATCCTCACTGCTATTTTATCCTCCTCTCTCCTTCATCTATATGTATTTCCCAACCCATTTTTTTCATTTTTCTTTTCAGATCACTTGTACTCGGCTGTTCCTCTCTCTGTTGCTTCTCCCATTCTCAACCCTACCCCTTTTCACTTTGCAGGTGGGTACAGTCACTCCAGGTTATGTGCTTACATCCAAAGATTTGGAGCTAGAAACAACAAAGCGAGTGAAGAGAGAGTTGTAATGTCATTGTGTTATAATCTCAAAAAGACAGCCGGAAGCAAATCAAACTTGGTTGTACTGTCAAAATCTTCATATTGAAATCCTGTACAATAAAATTCTAGTGTGCATTTTTTATTTAAAATCAAACAAAATAATCAAAATATGTTGCATGTAAAAACAGTGGATTGAAACAGCTGCTGAGGCATTAGTTGATCTGTATGATTCCTGTAGATATACCCATTATCTGCCTCACTAATGACTGTTTATCTTTCTGGGTTAATGTACTCAACAGTTTTGAAAGAAATACTTAAGAATGTTATTTTCAAGAAAAGACTGTATAAATACTAATTTTACAAGATGATGTCACTATTATCTCTGTGGCATTTGTAAATAATGTATTTTTAACTACAAATATTTTTAAAATGACATAAACATATATAAAATATGATGTCATTATGTCTGTGAGAGTAGTTTATAC
This sequence comes from Peromyscus maniculatus bairdii, assembly GCF_049852395.1. Taxonomy (NCBI): domain Eukaryota; kingdom Metazoa; phylum Chordata; class Mammalia; order Rodentia; family Cricetidae; genus Peromyscus; species Peromyscus maniculatus. The sequence goes on along the minus strand of NC_134857.1, from coordinate 29,215,992 downwards.
CAAGCTACTGGTGTTAACATTTATGAGGGAACAAAGCATTTCTGGAGTGAAAATGAATTATTGCTTGCCAAAGACATAATCAAATAACCCTTGGTCTAAGAAACTAAAGTATGGCTAATATATCCACCAAGGTAGAATAATGACACATACTTATTTAATTGTGTTTACTTCCATGAATTATACTTATAAATGTGTATAAAGTAATTCAGGAACACTAATGGCAAAGCAGATTTTAAAGAACCAAGAACTTTTAGGTAAAAGTGATAAGTAAATGTATGTAAAAAGCTGTCATTTTAATGAGGGATGTCTTAGAGAAATAATAGGACTCAGAATGGTGTGAAAATAAAAAAGAGAGTTCAGGTTACCTGGTATAACTGACCACAATGACTTTTAAGGCTAACAAGTGAAATCTAACCCAAAACACACTTTACCTGAAAATTTTACAAGTGTGTGTGTGTGTGTGTTTGTGTGTGTATGTTTGTGTTTGTGTAAATATGTTTCTTTTATTGTATTCCTGAAGGTTCTGAATGTTAGTCTGATTATAGATGAAACTATTGTCACTATAATAGGTATAAACCATTATTCTTTTTCTAAAATAAATAAACCAGTATAGAACACATATTCAGCTTTTGAAAATAAATCCTATGATTTTTTTTTGTATTGGCCTGAAATTTGAACATGTAAAGTAAGTGTAAGATATTAACTCACATTCACAGGCACTAATCCATAAAAATCCAGAAGACTGCTATTCCTTGGTCAAGTCAGAAGTAAAGAGATGCACTTATCAAGTGGGTGGTTATCAATAGTAAGTGTATTTTCTGTCCACTTTATGAATCAATTGTTACATAGTTCACTGTAATCTTACTAACACCCCCCACATATAATTAATTTTTATATGTAAGAGAGTATACTTACAAATAACATAATAAACTATGGTTATTAGTAATGTAGGGAACTATAAATGTGGTATTTTTCCAATAAGCTTTGATTCACTACATTCCTTGAGAACAAGTGTTTTTGAGTTGACTTTTGATTATCTGAAAACAATTGTGTAAAATTTACATTGCATGTTTGTTTTATGAATTGATTTTATTCCTGAAATTGCCCTAGTGCTTTGACATAAAAACTAATTATAACTACCAGTTATAAAATAAGGTTTTATTGACATTTCGATAATGAAAAAAAAAAAAAAAACAGAAAAAGGGCATCAGTATTCTGCCAATCCAATTCAAAACAAATAACCAAAACATTAAATTCCAGTTTCTTTGACCATGTTATTTCCTTGTGCAGTATTTTGTTGTCATCATTTCCTACTCTACATTCACAATTCAGATTTGAAGTGCTCTTTAGAATACTAAATGACTGTCATGTTTCCCACCTCAAAATAGTCATTTCTAAGTCACTGCTATTGTGATTCAAAAATAAAGAATTACTTAGCATTGAGATCCCCAAGTTTAAGTTGTAAGTGAGATCAAGTGGCTATTCACTTAAGTTCAACAGAGTAGTCTATTGGTTCAACAGCCAACACAGCACACATGAGTCCATTATTGTTTCTCATAGCACTATAGTAATCATCTTTACACTTACAATGGCCATACTATGCTTTCACAATATCAAGAAACTTGCATGTATAAACCACTTAGTACTCCAATACAATGCTATTTGTAAAATGAACAACATGCCACTTACAATTAAATTTTCCTGTTATTATATAAGTCAGGAGGATGAACAAAAACTAAAGCACACACCAGTGGTTCTATACAAAACCAGATCTGTGCCCTGAATCATTTCAAGTATATATAGTGTTAAAATCTGCTAATGAATCAATAGATACATACTTATCCATAAATATCATATAAATAACAGTTTTAGAAATAAATTGTATAATATTGTATGTTATTTCCTCTAATAATTTTATATAAGAAGTTCTTTGTGATATAGTTTACTTGATTATATAGCATTGGTATATATTTTAACATCCAAATGATTCATTTCTTAACGTGTCTATTAAAATATGGAAAACTGGAAATATTTTTACCTGAAAATATTTCTATTAGTTGCTTAGTGGAAAGAATAGATAAATTGAAATGTCATTAACAATTAATTACATGATGAATTCTATGACAAATTGTACAAAAATAATGATTATAATCATACACTCCAGGAAGTTCTTGCCTAGAAAAGACTAAATTACAATTGCATATACAGCCCAAGTTAATACATTAATAGAAGCTTGTAGCATGAATCTTAAAAGTTCTTATTAATAAAATCAAACCTGAGGCCAGTTATTGGGGTCAATGCTGGTAGATCAGAGAGACAGAACAAGCCACAGCTATCTCACCTGGCCAGTTCCTCAGCTGTTTCCTCAGACTGGAAGCCTCTGTGTCCTCATCACAATGGCTCTCAGCTGAACTGTGCTGCTTCAAAGCCTGAAAGCTTAACCAGCTGAATGCTTAACCAGCCACATGCTTAACCAGCCAAAAGCTTCTAGTTTCTGGTCCTCACACCTTATATATACATGCCTTTCTGCTTTCTACCATCACTCCCTAGGATTAAAGGCTTGCTTCCTGGGATTAAAGGCGTGAGTCACCATGCCTGGCTGTTTCCAATGTAGCCTTGAACTCACAGAGATCCCAGATGGATTTCTGCCTCTGGAATGCTAGGATTAAAGGCGTGTGCTATCACTGCCTAACTAGTGGCTTTTCTGTTCTCTGACCCCAGATAAGTTTATTAAGGTACACAATATTTTGGGGAACACAATACCACCACATTTCCTCTCTTTTTGTCTAAAAAGAAAGCTTATAACTAATACACGAAAAACTATCCAATAAGTATATACAATATATACAGCCAAATATTACATTAATGATGTCTAGTCCATTAACATTTAACAGATTCAGATAAAAAAACTCCATTAATATATAACAATGTCCAGCCCAGTAACATGTGACATATTCAGACAAAAATTTTTCATTACTTACCTTATTTAAAACAAGTAGTTCTTTTTTAAAAGTAGATTCCATAATCTCCCTTTTTATCTTATCATATCCATATTCTCTCTTTTTTCTTTTCATAATAGATTCAGTAGTCTACCTTTTGTCATTTTTATATCTTCCCCCTTTTCTTCAGTGTAGATTCAGTGATCTACCTATTTATCCTATTATTTCTTTATCTTTTTTCTCAGAGTAGATTCGATGATCTATCTCATATCTATATTCTCGCTCTCTCTCTCTCTTTCTCTCTCTCTCTCTCTCTCTCCCTCTCTCTCTTTAGGGATGAAGATATCTTTAGGGAATCTTGAAAAGAAAATTTTTGGGTTAATCATCAAGTCCTGTATCATTTTCCAGTTTCTGCATAATAGGAAAGTTCAGGGCTTGTTTCAAGTCCTTGTTCGAGTAGTCTGTCAGGCTGCATTATCTCAGCTAGTCCTCTCAAAATTGTCCTGACCAGTTTGTAGTCCAAAGTCGATTTTTCCATAGTGTTAATCGGCTTAATGGCTTTATCATAGTCCATTTGGAATCATCGTTGTAGGATCCTGTCATTTTTTTTGAAGATTTCAAAGTCACTGTTAGGCATGGTCATGGTTTCCTGTAGCCTTTTTTTTTTTTGCGTCCTCTGTTGTTTGGAGCAATCACAGTCTGATGTCTGTCTTTCTCTCGGAACCATGAACATTCTTCCCTAGAACAGAAAATCTTCACAACAATTTCTCCCCACCATTTGTCTTGCCAAACTTTTCCAAACTGACCTTTGCCGATGCTTTCTTGTAACACGATGGTCCTGGCAATTCTTCTCTGAACCAGCAGCAGTAAACCCTTCATCCCAGGTAGCAGCATCACCACAGTCACCAACACGATGAGAAGGAGCTGGCAACGTGGAGCAGTAGCCACTGCCTCCATGGTCCCACCACTGTTTGTGGTTCAGTCTGGGCCAAAGCTTCTACCAAGCCTCCTAGGCTGGCCTCAAATGCGGGATCCTACTGCCTCTGTCTCCTTCAGCAAATCCTACTGGCATGCGCCACCACAACCGGCTGAGTGTAGCTTGGGCCTGAGCTCGGGCTCACAAGGCCACAGCCAAACAGCTTTTTCATGAATTCATAACATGAATGTTGGGCGCCAGAAGCTTATTATTCTCCTATATTTCTTGATTAATAACCACAAATGATTGTCAGGACTATATCACTGTTATTGTGCTCACTCTCAGCCTTGTTTACATGTCTAGTGTAATAAATACCAAGTTGTAAAACCCACATTTCCTAGGAAATAGATTTTCATCTACTTTAAATGGAAAGACAATTGATGATCACAAGAATCACAATATTGTAAACAGAATTATTATGACGTGATAGCATTCTGTCAATAAAATGTAAAAGTAAAATTGTCTTTGCCTTTCTATTGCTGTGAAGAGACACCACGACCATGGCAACTTTTTTTTCTTTATTTTTTTAATCATTTTGTATACCAACCACAGATTCCCTCTCATCCCTCCTCCTGTTCCTCCTAATCTTCTCCCCCCATCAACCCACCCCTCATCCCCTCCTCCAAAAAGGTAAGGCCTCCCATAGGGAGTCAGCATAGCCTGGTACACTCAGATGAGGCAAGTCTAAGACCCTCCCCCTGAAACAAGGCTGTTCAAGCTGTCCCACCATAGGCAATAGGCAACTCTTATAAAAGAAAACATTTAATGGGGTGGTCTACAGTTTCAGAGGTTTAGTCCATTACCATCATGGGACAGGGTGACTTACAGGTAAACATGATGCTAGAAAAGGAGCTGAGAGTGGAAAAAGAGCTACAACATAATCCTGCAGGTAACAGAAAGTGAACTAAGACATTGGGCATGACTTGAGCATATATGAGATCTCAAATCCCACTTCCACAGTGACACACCTCCTCTAGAAGACCACACCTATTCCAAAAAGACCACACCTCCTAATAGTGCCATTCCCTTTGGGGGACATTTTCTTTCAATCCACCATAGAAATCAAGCTGAAACTGGAGTATGATTAGAGTATTATGAAGATTTTCTAGGTCTATTGATACTCATATTACAAATTCTTATGATGTTTTTTTTTTTTTATCACCACACAGTTTTTCTAATCAGGAAGAAAAATTCCACTGTTTATTTCATCTGCATAGTGATGACCACCACAAATTTTAAAGAGTCATGACCTTCAGAAATTTGTTTCACTTATTTAACCTTCAATTCATTTTCATGTGTAGTTGTACATAATACCTTAGAAAACAGGCATTAAGTTTCATAATGTGTATGCAGTTCCTAGCAGACTCTCTAAGACATGGTAGGCTCTCGTTAACTGTTAATAAATATGGAAATAAACTAAGTGATTTTGCTTTTCTGACTAATTGGGGCCATAGGCCCTTTATCATCAAAATTAATTTCAGCTAATTTTCTTTCTACAACATGCTAAGACTTTCATGTTGACCACTACAAATAAATTGCTCTCAGAGTAGTCTATCTATAAAATAAACATTTTTTTTTAATTTTAAATAGCACATTGCATTTCTTTTGTATATTAAAAACTAGTGGTAAGTCATGATAAATAAAAAAAAATCAAAGAAAGATGAATCTTAATTCTTTTACAAATACTCAACAAAATCCTAAATTATAGTGGTATTACTATTAGCTCATCAACCGAATTATTGCAGGGCTAATTGTAGTATCCGTGGATTCGTCCCCTTTGGCCTCTTTGGTAGCTGGGTAGCTGGGTTTTCTCTGATAACTTGCTGTCTCTGAGAGAACTAATCATCAACCAGTAAAGACATTTATCCTTTTATGGGAAACTATATCTAGCAAAACCTTGCCCAGAGGAAGGCTTAACCTCTAGTGGTAATAATTTCCCACAGGCAACTGGGGATCTTGTGGCTGTCAAATGGCATAAAACAAAAACGAGTTCATAAAGAATGTGTGCGACTTTGTTGTTTTAGACTTTGATATCCTTCCTTTATGACTCTAGAGCTTTATCCAAATATTCCAACTTTCTATCAACTATGCTATAAAGCAAACAGTGAAAACACATAAGGAATTACAAAAAAATTTTTTAGTATATTAATATTAGAAAATATATAAAAGTGTTTCCATTTCATAGAAAAACTAAACAAGTTAAACATATTTAGAACAGGATGAAGATTTTTATTTAATACTATAAAAGAAAACTTCAATTTCTCTGAGGTACGAATAAATTTATCAAAACAGGACTCAATGTTTAAATGTTAATATTTTTACATTAATCATTATTATTGGAATATTTCTAGGCTAATACAATAAAAAAATGTGTGTGGGTGTAACACATGTCTTATGTCTGTGTATGAATTTGTACACATGTCTGTGGGGGTACATAATTACATTTGTGCACATTTACATAAAGATCCAAATCTGGCAATAGTTTTCCTCTATCATTCTCTACTTTATTCATCAACATAGCTGTGTGGCTGAATATTAGGCTCACCAATTCTAGATATTCAGAGAGGCAGGTCACTCATTGAATCCTCTTTTTTTTTCCTCCCCAGGAAGCTAGGATTTAATGCAGTAATCCAAGTGTATCTGGTTTTTACATGGTTTCCTGGGATCTATTCTCTGCTTCTTATTTTCAATGGCAAATAGATTATTCTTTAAGTTGTCACTTCAATACACATTTATTTTATTGACATGATTATATCAATTAAAATTTAAAAATATTGTTTCATATGGGAACACACAAAGACCCACAAAACCTGGATAGTTAAAATACTCTTGAATAATAAAAGAACTTCAGGGATTATCACAATCCTCAATCTCAAATTGTACTACAGAGTTATAGTAATAAAAAGAGCAATGAATTCACTTTAAAACAGACGTGCTTATCACTGGAAAAGTGTTAAAAGCCCAGACACAAATCCATACACTTATGGGTATCTGATTTTTTTAAAAAGAGAAATACCCACTGGAAAATAAAAGAGAACATCTTCAAGAAATGGTGTTGTTTGAACTGAATTGTTGCAAGGAGAAATATCCCAATAGATCTATACTTATCACCCTGCACCAAATTGCAAATGGATCAAATACCTCAACAAAAGGCAAAAATACACTGATCTGGTAGAAGAGAAATTGTGGAATAATTTTCAATTTTTTAAATTAAAAACAGATTTTTGTAATGTGACATACTCTGAGAAAACTAAGTACAACATAATGTCTACATATAGACATTGCAAATATTTAATTACATATGCTGAAATGTTTCATGTCATTGAAGGTAAACTACACTAGCTAGTTAAGTGATTATTTAGTTATTTGTCCATCTAAGTCCTGAAATTTTATATGGTGAATATACATTAACTGAAAATCCTGAAACAGAAATAATTAATTCTAATATACACTTACTCAATAATTAAAGTACCAAAGTAAGATATTTAAGAAATGTATAAAAATTAAAGTTTAAGTTTTTATCCTTCTTTAATTAATGGTATAATTCTAAATTTCATTTTGATTGATTAATATTATGTTACAAAAATAAATGCATCATTTTCAATAATTTCTCCCATTTGATGCCAACTCTAATTAGTCAAGTTCCCTTAAATGATTATTTAGAACATATTTTAAAAATTACATAACTAATCATCTAATGAAAATATGATGGTTTACATATTTAAAATAATTAATTCTTCACTGAAACAAGAAATTAAAAACTAAATTTTGTAGGATTGTTAACTTGTAAAATTTATATTTCTAAAATAATTATTTGATCTTCTTTCCGCAGAAGCAAATCACTTTATAAGATATAATAGTGGGGGAGTAATACCGGTAGCACAGTTTCAATTGCAAGTGCAGACCATGATCCTGCACAGTTTTGTTAATGCATTGTGGTTTTATCTAGGTAGTTATTTAAAGAGGAGTTAAAAGTTATACAACACACTTGTATATGTTGGCAATTCAAGGTCTGCAATATTTATAAACAAAGTAGTTAGGCAAATTATAGCTGCATATTATATATCTTCACTTCAACCCCTGTGAGTTAGAGTTCTGGAGGTATTGAACCTGGTATCATTTAATTTGATTGTCTTCTTATAATGACCAGAATATGACCCCAACAAAGGTTAAACAAGGGTCCACTGGGCTCTGTGATGAGGTACAATGCTTCATCTCCAGTAACAGACTTACTTTGTGCTGTTCTTTACTGTAATATTGCATGCACCTATTACTCAACCGGTTTGAAATTATTTTAATCAAAATCCCCAAGGTAACTTAAATGAATTTACATTAAAATTCTGTGTGATGCATTAAAAGTACATTTCAGAAGGGCAAGCTGAGATTATTTTCACTATTCCCTATTATTGTATAGTAAGGAAATTTATAAATTTATAAGAAATATGTGAATGCTAGTAAAAGTGTTTCTTAATGTTCACACAGCAGTGAGATAGAAGAAAGTAATGTTGTAAGAGAATTTTTAAAAGATGCTACCATCCACCATCTACAGCCCAGGTTCAGAACACACCTAAAGAAACAGCACATTGGCATTCTGAGCATTTGTTATCAATTCTTTTAAAAACAATATGTTTTATTTATATCCGTCCCCCTCCCCCACTCCTTCATCACTCCCCCTATACACACAACTTTGTATTATTTCACTTAAAAAACAAAACATAAAAATCTGAAAGTCAAACCAAGTAATCACATAAACAACCAGTATGAAACACACACACACATATGCACATACAAAAAACCATCAATCAATCAATTAATAAATGAAATAAAATACACCTATAAATGAACATGTAGTATATTCTATATTGGTCAAATAATCCTGAGAATGAGGCCTACCCTGGAGTTGTTTGAAGTACTCGGTGTCTGTATATTGGAGCAAACTGATTTTTCCTTTTACATCAGGTATTAATTGCACATAGCTTATTTGTTAGGAGTTGATCCCTGTGTCCACTTTCTGCTCTCAATGTTGGTATCCCATCTATTTGAACCTATTCAGGTCTTGTGCATATTGTCATTGTCTCTGTGAGTTTATGTGTGTATCCGTCTATTTGCACCTAGAAGGAGCTGTTTCCTCAGAGTCATCCATAACTTCTGGATCTCATAATCTTTTCACCTCCTCTTCTAAATTGATCCCTGAGCCTTGAGGGGAATATGTAAATAAAGACATTACATTTAGGACTAAGTGTTCCAAAGTCATTCACTCTCTGAACATTGGCCATTTAAGGAACTCTGTGTTAATCACAGTCTGCTTTAAGAAGCTTCTGTGATGAAGGCTAAGTGATGTTCTGATCTATGGGTATAACAATAGGCTATTAGGAGTCATTATATTGCTATGTTCTTTTAGCAAAATAATAATATTTAATAATAATAATAGTAATAATAATAATAATAATAATAATAATAATAATAATAATAATAATATATTTTACCCTAGAGCCAATGGAATATGTAGTGTCAGGTTCTTGACCACTTTAGCAATGTCAGGCAAAGGTTCCTTCTCATGGAGTGGGACTTAAATTCCAACAAAAATGGTTGGTGACTCACACAACATTTGTGTTGCTATTGCATCAGTATATATTACAGACAGGTTGTTGTAGCACTTCAGCATGGTTTGGATTTTCAGCTGAGGAAGGTAGAAAAGCCATAGAAGTAATTATTCTCTGGTATTCTTCCTCTACTGTTTCCAGAAGAGACTCATGTGAAAGGTGCTTCACTGAAAACCAAAAGAGAAACAAACTACACATGGACTCTGAAATGAACCTGAGCAAGCTAACTTTTGTAGATAGAAAATGGAAAGAAGAATGGTGCCAGGAGTCAATAGGAAGAGAAAGTAAAGGGATGACTTTGGTCAAAGGAAATAACGTAACATTGGTTGAGAGTTCACACATTCATATAATATTTCACATCAAGGTTATAATGGCGTGCTGTGAATCTTATAAGCTTTAAGAAATGAATTTTGAAAAAAAAGTTTTTTAAAAATACATATTACGCCGGGTGGTGGTGGCGCACGCCTTTAATCCCAGCACTCAGGAGGCAGAGCCAGGCGGATCTCTGTGAGTTCGAGGCCAGCCTGGGCTACCAAGTGAGTTCCAGGAAAGGCGCAAAGCTACACAGAGAAACCCTGTCTCGAAAAACCAAAAAAAAAAAAAATACATATTACATTTATATATATATATATATATATATATATATATAAATGTATATGAGGCAATATATGTTCAATCTGAATGAAATTTTCTTTAGTGTAAATGTACCAAACCTTGAACAGTACTCCATTGTCATATAGCATTTTGTGTTTACATATATGTAGCTAGAGTTTTCCTGCTTGGCCCACAGTCAGAACAAATCTCTCTCACCCGCCAGTCCCATAGCCGCTCAGACCCAAGCAAGTAAACACAGAGACTTATATTGCTTATAAACTGTATGGCCATGGCAGGCTTCTTGCTAACTGTCCTTATATCTTAAATTAACCCATTTCTATTAATCTATACCTTGCCACGTGGCTCGTGGCTTACCGGCATCTTCACATGTGTCTTGTCATGGTGGTGGCTGGCAGTGTCTCTTTCTGTCTTCCTGTTCTTTTTTTTCTCCTCTCTGTTAGTCCCACATATACTTTCTGCCTAGCCACTGGCCAGTCAGTGTTTTATTTACTAACCAACCAAAGCAACACATTTGCCATACAGAACATCCCACAGCACATATAATTTAAAATAAATTTATAGAAAGATGCAAATAAAATTAACAGAAAATTAGCTGAAAATATAAGGTAGTAAAAACAAAAAATTGAGATATTGCCAGGAGGATATTGCTGCTATGACAATTCCCTGAAGAAAAGGAGATATGTTTTATTTGTAGTTTGCTAGAAGTAGAGATGATTCAGAAGCTTTAACATTGTTATGTTAGAAATTGTAAGTTTGGAATTAAAGAAGGTGAGAAGAAATAAAGTGCCACCTAAAAGGAGGAGGACATTTTTATTAATGTTTTAAAAAGAATTATATGGGGGCAAAGATTACGCAGTTGATAGAGTACTTCCCAAATGCCTGTATTTCTGAGTCCAATATTCAGCACCATATAAACTAGGCATGATGCTACACTCCTTTAATTCAGAACTCAGGGTACTGAGAAAGGAGAATCAGAAGTTTAAAGTCATTCTCAGCTACATAAAGAGTTTGGGGGTAGTTTGGTACAAAACAACTGGTTCAAGGAAAGAAATAAGGAGGGAAGGTAAATAGGAAGGGAAAATAAAGAAAAAGAGAGAGAAAGGTTAGGGAGGGAGAGAAGGAAGAAGAAAGAAAAGAAGAAAGGAAAGAGGAAAGGTAGGAAGATAAAGTGAGTGAAGGCTCAGAAGTATTAGACTAATAGAGAATGGAAAGAGACAATCCTGCAATAATTTTTAGAAAAGAAGGTTTGGAAAAAAAATAGTTATTCAAGAAATTCTGCTGTATCTTTATCAACCTCTATAAATAGATATTGATTGCTGTCACTTTAATCATAAATGAATACTTACACATTTCAAAAAAAAGTTGTGTATTTAAATCACATTATTAGGTAGTACAGTTCCATAAACAGAAGGAATTTAAATTCCCAGCTTCTATACATGCATGAAACTACTTTTTCTGCTATGGATTTAAAAATCCCAGGAATCATTTCCTCATACATTTTTATTTTATACTTTCATCATCTTGCATCACAATTTTGACTTTTTAAAAAAATGACATGAAATATGACTCCTTCAATAGAAATAAAAAATACACACCATCTGTTGTCAGGACTTTTCCTTTCTAAAGGACAGTGGTCCTTTGTAAAATGTCTAAAATGCAGTAGAGTAGTAAATTCAATAATTGGATATATAATATGACTGATTGAAGATAACAAACATCTTTAGCTGTTGACAGGTATTAGGTAAATGTAGTATAAAATAAACATTTCATTATCTTTGCTATGCATATGATTCTATTCTCCACAGTTATATATTTTATGTTAGAGTAAAATTTGGAAAAAAGATTTATTATAATCTTTGTCAGAATGCTTTGTATAGCACATTTATAATGGAAAATCTCATCTAAAATTCACTGCATTATTTCATGAAGGAGGTATATTGTATTCATAAGTCAAACCATGCTTTTATTATGAGTTAGAGCCTTAGTTATGAAAAATAAGCAAAAAGCTTATGGTTCAATATTTAAATCACCAGTAAATACAGTGAAAACCCATATATTAATTATGCAATACTTGTTTTCTGCTTTTGCTTTTCAGTAAGATTGTCATTGCATGCTTAGGGTAACTGTGATATCCTCTCTAAAAATAAAGTTCTAGGAGGATCTTTTAAGTAATTCCATGATATCCATATATCACTAAGAAAGTTTCAGAATTTCTTGTCTCCTGTTATTTACAGTTTTAGGAACATTTATTAAACTTAAAAAATTCATAAAAGTATGTGCACTTACTCCAAAACAGCAATATTTATCCTTATAAGTGCTGTTACATCGTTCAAGAGGAATTTTTTCTTGAATTACTTTAGAGATTTTCTAAGGTGGAGTAAAAGTGTAAAACAGAATCCTTAACATTATGACAAGTGTTGAGTGCTAGCAATATTCGTAAAAATAAGTCATCAATGGGTGTGGTTAAATTTAAGCATTGCAAACAAAATCCCCTTATAAAGTAAACTTTGCCATTTCATGGCTATATGGATTTTTAATGCAAAAATGTTGCAAATGTCATACCATGTAGCAATTAGGTCATGTTTTTCTTCTCTGTATTTTTAAATGTAATTTTAAAATGAATAACAGAATATGAATATATTGTATTTTAATATAATAAAGTTGAAAAAATAATTTAATGTCTAAATAGTTTAAACCAAAGGGAACATCAGAGTGACTGTTGCTTTATCTTTCTTCTCCAACATTTTCTAAATATTTTGTGATTGTTCAGTAAAAGGACTCATAATTAAATGTTAAAATATTAGAGTGTGGCATTACAGAGATGAATCTGAAGTTTAAAATACATGTTTCTCTTACAGAGGACTTGGTTTCCATTTCCAGAACCCATATATGGCTCAAATCACGTGTAACTCCATTTGCTGGGGACTCCAACACGCTTTTCTGGCATAAATAGACACTGCAGGCACACAGTGTACATAGCAACATTCTGTAGAATGAGTGGGGATTAGAAACAGAAAGACAGGAAACAAGTGAAATCCACTGTATATGTATGTGTAGTTTTTCCTCTGATTTTATTATACCCAAATTATTGATATAAGACATTAATGTCTTTTTAAAATATTATTTCTTTTACTTTTGAGATTATAATTGGCCCCAGCCCTTTCCTCCCTCCATTGTCATTCTATCTTCTGCTTGATTCATTCTTCTGAGTTGTCTAGTTAAATTATTGCTTATTCAGTCCCATCTTCATTTTAGCTTGGATTCTCCTCAATGTTTCTTTTTTTCTTATTGAATTCTATTCTCAAGTCTTGCACTGTCCTTATCATTCCCATCAGCTTTATATTTGTGCTTTCTTGACCATTACTCAGATATTTATTCTCATTAAATTCTTTCTCAATAATTTGGTTAAGCTGTTTCTTGTGTCTTTAAACTCCTTGAAATTTTGAAGAAGTTGATGACCGTTCTTTTAAATGCTGTGGCCTGGGTTTGAATAGAAAATTCTCTTCGGCAAACATTTCTACTGGGTATGTAAATGTTAGAGAGATGACATCTGCTTGATCTTTCATATTCATGTTTATTTCGATGAGATAGAGGCATGTGAACTTGTTAATTCTAAGTCTGATGTAGACAAAGTAGGTTGGGGAAGAAGAGAGTTTGTGTAGGTGAGTTGGGAGAGGTTAGAATTGACTTGCATGCAATGATGTAAGATACATAGAGGGCAACAGGGCTCCATTATTGGATGTGCCTCATGATATAAGCCTGGAGTATGGGGGGTAGATCTTGTTAGCATTTAGACATTACCTGGCCAGCCCCTTGGGACCTGACAGGATGCATTATCCCTGTGTGCATGCATTCGCCAGTATGCAGGCAGTACTTTGGGCTGCGCTCAGGGTCCTGACAACATCATGAGCTCATTGCTACTTGGGGGTACGCTGACCCCCCTTTAAAAGCTGAGGTTCTGTCTGTCGTTGCTCTCTTCCTCTTGCTTCCCACGAGGCCATTACTGCACCCTTATCCTTCCCCCTTTCCATCTCTTCTCTTCCTGTCACTTCCTCTCTCATTCTGACTCTCTCCTCAGCCTTTATCTCCAGAGGTGCACTCTGTGTCCCTTCTCCCCTTTCCCCAATAAAATTCTCTTTGTGAGGGCTGTCCCCATGGTGTGTTTCTCTCTCACCAGTCTGTGGCCCCTTGGCTCCAAACCGCCAAGACCTCTGTCAGCTGTTTTTAAATTATCACAGATCTGCCTGGGTAAGAATTGTGTATGTGATGTGAGAAGGGCCTGCGGGATATGAAGTAGTTAGAGAAGGTCCTAGAAAGAGCCTTGGGTTGATTGGGGCACAAGATGGTGTGTCAAGACTAGCCCAGGTCATTAGATAGGCGACCTGGGTTACATCTGACAAGATGGGGAGGGTAAGGGAATGGGAAGGGTCAGGGAGACTAAGAAGTCCAAAACCTGGAGAATGACGTGGGAGGCCTGGCTGGGTGGAGGTTAACATTAAAGTCTTAAACAGGAAAATAATAAAAAATTATTTGGTGATGTCCACACAGTGCAATATTACCACCATGAAAAGTAACAAAGCATTGATATATGAAACCACATAGATGAATTTCCATAAAATTGCACCTAGTGAAAATGGAAGGCAACCCCTAACTTTATGTAATGCATGGCCCACTGATAATTTCCAAAATGAGTATTTCTGAAATGTAAAAAGTTTGAAAAGAGAGAACAGATATGTTGTTGGCACTAAGGGAGCAAATGAGACAAGGAAGGTGGTTGTCGTGGCTTTAAAAAAAGGAAGTGTGAGGCTTGTGATGCTTAACTGCCAATGATGAGTAAGGATAGGAGTTGAAAGTACTGGAGTAGAATGGCTTTTGTCTAAAATTTTGTTTCACATTTCATGAAGATACGGTACTTTTCCTCTGCAGTGTCTTATCATTAACAGAAGCAGAAGGAATATAGCATAAATGTTCTTTAATTCAGCATCATTTCAAAATCCAAACCAAACAAAAGCATTACCAGAAAGTAAACCACTAACTATCATGAAAATCGATTCAGTAATCTATACCAAAGCAATAGCAAATAAAATATATTAAAAATACAATCAGAATGATGAGGTAGTTCAGTGGGTAAAAGCACTTGCTGGATAAGCCTATAGAGCTGAAGTTGATCCCAAGGACTCAAGTAAAACAAGAGAGCTCAGCTGTCTGGAATCCCAGCATGTCAGTGGGAAGTGAGAGACAGAGGTAGAAGAATCCCCAGAAGTGACATTGCCTCAAACAATGTAGAAAGGCAAGACCTGGTACCCAAAGGTAGTCTTCTGATATCTACAAATACACATGCACAGACATGTGCACAGTCTAGTCTCATATCACACACACACACACACACACACACATACACACAAGTTGTAGACTACAACAATTTTAGCCCCACTGTAAGAACACAGTGTTGATTCTCCAATCAGATATTTATGAATGCATACTTCCATATCAAAATAGGATAACAGTATACAATCACATCAGTTGAGACAGAGGAAAAAGTCAGTAGCACAGACACTGAGAGAAACAATTAATCAATGGGACCTCTTGAAACTGAAAAGCTTTTGCAGGGCAATGGAAACGGTCAACAAGACAAATTGACAGCCTACACAATGGGAAAAGATCTTCACCAACCCCACATCTGACAGAGGGCTGATATCCAAAATATATAAAGAACTCAAGAAATTAGACATCAAAATGCCCAATAGTCCAATTAAGAAGTGGATTATAGAAGTAAACAGAGAATTCTCAACAGAGGAACCTCAAATGGCTAAAAGACATTTAAGGAATTGCTCAACATCCATAATCAGCGAAATGCAAATCAAAACAACTTAACCTGTCAAAATGACTAAGATAAAAAACACTAGACAGCTTATGCTGGAGAGGATGTAGAGCAAGGGGAACTCTCTTCTGCTGTTGGTGGAAATGCAAGCTTGTACAACCACTTTGGAAATCAATATGGCGCTTTCTTAGAAAATTGGGAATCAATCTCCCCCAAGACCCAGCTATACCACTCTTGGGCATATACCCAAGGAATGCTCAATCATACCACAAGGGCACTTGCTCAGCTATGTTCATAGCAGCATTATTTGTAATAGCTAGAACCTGGAAAAAACATAGATGCCCTTCAACTGAAGAATGGATAAATAAATTGTGGCACATATACACAATGGAATACTACTCAGCAGAGAAAAACAATGACATCATGAGGTTTGCAGGCAAATGGATGGATCTAGAAAAAATCATCCTGAGTGAGGTAACCCAGACTCAGAAAGACAAATATGGTATGTACTCACTCATAAGTAGATACTAGATGTAAAAGAAAGGGTGACTAGACTGCTACTCAAAACTCCAGGGAGGCTCCCTAGTAAAGATGACCCTAAGAAATACACAGAGAGCTGGGCGGTGGTGGTGCACGCCTTTAATCCCAGCACTTGGGAGGCAGAGCCAGGTGGATCTCTGTGAGGTCCAGGCCAGCCTGGGCTACCAAGTGAGTCCCAGGGAAGGCGCAAAGCTACACAGAGAAACCCTGTCTCGAAAAACCAAAAGAAAAAAAAAAAGAAATACACAGAGATCGCTCAGTAATACACAGAGATTGCTCAGTGACAGAGAAATGGATGAGATCTACATGAGCAAACTGGACATGAGTCGGGGGTGGTAATGAGGGGCAAGGGTTGAGGGAAAGAGAGCTTAGGGGAGCAGGAGATTCCAGCTGGATCAAGAACAGAGAGGGAGAACACAGAAAAAGAGACTATGATAAATGAAGACCCCATGGGAATAGGAAGAAGCAAAGTGCTAGAGAGGTCTCCAGAAACACACAGATACCTCCCCAATAGACTACTGGCAATGGTAGAGAGAAAGCCTGAACTGACCTACTCTGGTGATTGGATGGCCAAACACCCTAACTGTCGTGGTAGAACTCTCATCCAATGACTGATGGAAGCAGATGCAAAGATCCAAGGAGCTCCTCAGGTGGAGCTCCAGAAGTTCAATTGGTGCGAAAGAGGAGGGATTGTATGAGCAAGAAATATTGAGAATGGGGGGTGGGCTAGGGGAAGGGTGGAGGACAGGGGAATCTGTGGCTGATATGTAAAATTAAATTAAATTATAAAATAAAGAAGTCAAAATTTAATACCCATTTATATTAGAAGGTATTGGTAAACTGGGAATCAAATTAAAGTCTCTTATCTTGATAAATAATGCTCTCTTTTTCACTACAAGTATGACTGTGTCTGTTTAAGTGTATGCAGTGTAGACTCACATAAATACTAAAATATTAGATTCCTACCTTCTAGGGTTATAGATATTAAAACAATGTCTGCCTTATAAGGTAGGTGATAGGACCAAGACTCTGATTTCCTGATTGTGCTTCAAGGGCTCTAAAACTTTGAGTCTTCTCTTCAGCCCCTTAGGTAAAGATATCTTAAGAAATACAGACAAAGCTCAATAGAATATACAAGTTTAGCATATTCATGTTGCATCTCCTGCACCCAAAATTAGCAGCCAATTAAAGCTAGATTTATTAACATCAACTGAAGATAAGAAGTAAGACAAGCACTACTCAACATCCTAAGATACCTAGAGAATTCAGTGAATAGAATAGAAAAAAAATGTAATTAAAGAAGAAAGAAAATTTATAGGGATGGAAGGAGGCAAGATGACCATACAAAGACAATTAATTTTTATGAAGAAAAAATTTCAATTTGATAATTTTCAAACAATGTCCTCTATGATTGAGTAACCTTTTAAAATGTGATGTATAAATATAGTACAATATGATGATGCATACAAACTGAAGACAGATGAAAGCAAATTTAAGTCAATACAGAAAAATTGTATGTTTTAGCTTAGAAATTGAAAGAGTCTTAGGGTATCTCTCCCACATCTATTAATACGTCAACACCATCACAATTAAATTCATAGAAAGCTATCCTATTGATAGGAATCAACTGATTGTAAACTTTGAACTCAAAGACAAAAGCCCCCAAAGAATGAACACAGTGCAGAAGCAGAATAATTCTGTTTAATTTAAAGAAGTATGGAAAAAAGTTGCCATCATGTGTAAATAAGAGGATGCTTACATATGTACAGAAAAAAAAATCAAAGGAGGTCATGATCACTGTAATTGTTCCTGGATAGATCTATAGTCAGAGGTCCATCCATGGAAATGAAACCAAACAGAAACCTCCCACTGGCAACAAAAATCACATGAACATGAAGTACAAACCTTTTGATACAAAATTGAATAACATAAAGAAAAGCATGTGTTCTAATTTTATACTTTATTAAGATTAAAATGTTTTCAAATTTGTATATAGAATATTTAAAACATTTAATAGTTTGTATCATGATTAAGAAATATACAATTTATGACAGAATTTTCATCAATTTCTTTTAAAATCATGTTAAATATCATTGTATGAAATGGAAAGGCAAATATAGATTTAAAATCCTGATGTGACTTCTCTCTTTAAATATGAGATAGTGGAGCATTTTGTATATTTTCACTACCCAATTTTGATATCTGTAAGATGTATTGCCAGCATCCTGCTCTCACAGATATAAAATCTTGGAATTATCTTTTGGTTTCTCACCCAACTTTCCTATCTACTTCAAATGAATATGAATGTTTTATCATTTAGATTACCTCAAAGATTCACTTTGTCTCCCCTATTGTTTTGGTTGCCAATTCTGAATAGGAATTTTCCTAATGATAGAAATTTTCTCAATACATTTTAAATTTCAGTTCTATGGTATAGAGATTAATGTGGATAATTTACCTTTGGATTTTTATTTTACTGCCTGTATCCTCTCGTTTCGTATCAGATTACTGTATAAAGAGATTATTCTCTGTTTTATTCTTTGATTCAATTCATTATATAAAGATATCATATGTTCCACACATGTTTTCAACATTTCCATGTTCCTTAAAAAGATTCTTCTGATAATTCATACTATATTTTCAATTCATACAAGACTACCTAAATAATTAATGCATAAAATGTATGTACTTAGAAAATATACTTCATGTAAAAATCTATTAGAATAGATATATAATATATATCATACATATATATAAATTTTACCTCTTTGAAAAAGTGTTAATATACAATGCAACACAAACTATTGACTACCTGATGAGAAACTAAAACTACTTTCTAAAAGAATATGTATATAATGTCACAAATCCAATATTATTTTTCAAAATTAATTCTGACATACATCTAAACCCTGAGAATTCTGATGGAGATTTTAAAAACATATGTACACATAATTGTGGTAGGCTGGTATTATGCATTCAAATTTTTTGAGTTAAATATGATTTGGAACACATGCAACTCAGTCCCTTATTGGCGAGAGTTTCTTGACTGCAGTTCTATAATAGTAGTAAGCCATATGCTACCAAACACTGCCCCATTAATGGTCATCTTGCATTGCTATACTAAATGTTATCTAAAGATTCCTAACTTGATTAGTTTCTTATTTGACTTATATAATAGAAAAGATTATAGTTACAGATTAAATAGGTTATCATTTTCAAGAACGTGTATGCTCTATTCTTCTATACTCCAATGGTTAAATATCAGTATATATTAGATTATTCTTTATGTGTGCATACACTACAATAACTACTATAGTGATCAAGAACAATTTTTTTTACCTTCCTAGAAAAGTAAATTATGTACCTTCTGTATATAACCCAGGAAATAACTGATCTGATTTAACTTAGTCCAGATTATTTTGGTATCAGGAAACGACTTCCAAATGGACTCACATACAATATCTGTGTTTGCTTCTTTTTCCTCCTATGGTATAACTGATCGTGGTTGATTGTGGTAAGTCACCATGAGATGGTTACTAACTTATTTACAGCATGATGACATCACAAGTAATACTAATTTACAAGTTGCTAGCTATTTGGATTGTTTTCAATGCAAAACTAATATGAATAAATATTTTCTAAACACCTTCATTAACATTTTATCAATGGAAATGTTTTGGAGTTTTTCTTGGTAAGATTACTGGAATCACAAGTGAATAATCTAAACAATCTGTACTATTTTTCAGAAGGGCAGCAGCATGCTGTCTATCACTTCCAATGTTCAATCAAGAAGTCATTCTAATTGCTCTATGATTTGTCAATAACCAATCATATCAATTCATTATTTCAGATTTTAAATATAAAAAATTAAGTAATTCTCCTTCTTGATAATTTTGCTTTCTCAATCTCTGTTTTGGTTAGTCTGATGTCTTCATGACAACCTAACAATCAGTAAAAATAGCTGTTACTTATGTCATCTCAGTCATGTAAACCAGTGCCTTAAATTTATATTATGGGGAAAAAAAGCGTTTTTCTTGTTTTACCAGTTGAGAATGTTTTAATATTTATTTTTGAAAAAGTAGTTTTATTAAATTCAGTCAGTTTGATCATGTTTATATTTAACATAGTGTCTTGAATGTGCAGATATATTACTAGCTTGATTTGATTCTTATATCAAGTAAGAATACTTTTATGTTTCATTTCTACTGAAAAAATACTAAAATCATTTTGGTATATTCATTTTATGAATGAGGTAACCAAATTGTAACTGAATTTGAAATGTTATAATGACTACAGTGTCAGTGAGCTATTATTTGTTCAATTAAACAAAATTCTAAACTATTGTATCCTATTTAAAGTCACAGCATATATGTAATTCATTTCTGTAGAAATCAAAAATGAAACACTGATATAGGTTCAAGCTGATATACACAAGATGATCTCACATTTCCAGGAAAGCCACAGGTCACTCTGTCCAGGGAAGCAGGTAGACTAACTGCAGATCTTCATTTCCTTCTCCATTCCCAAAGTCCAGTCCTCCACTCATGCCTATCTCTGAAGCAGACCGCTTGCTGCAGCGTTCCTTGCTCTCTGTCCCCTACTCTATTGAGTCACATAGATCTTCCCCTTCAACGTTTCATCTCCCCACTCAGTGCTCTATCCCAGCCCCCAATTCCAACATGGGTTCCCTTGGAACCCTCAGGACTCTTAAACTAGCAAGGGAGATAGGCTGACTCTTCCCCCACACCATATATTCCTCCAAGCCCAATTCCCAATTCTCATTCTTAGTCATGCAGCTGAATTTCTGTGTATCCTTTCCACATCCTTTGCCCCAATTCTGAGGGGGTAAACTAAGCAGATCATGGTGGGACACCCTGATCTTCCTGAGGATCACCTTATTCCCTTTTCTGGCCTCATTCCTAACTAACAGTTTTCAATATCTAGAAAAACATTTTACTGGAACCTGACTGGGCACACCTATCAGAATCCCAGAAGGACTTCCTACCAGAGAGCACACAGCTATCACAATTTCCTAAGAATCAGAGAGGGCAGCAAAAACCAAGTGGAAAAAGACAACCACATAGACAAGATCAGATATATAGAACCTAGAATTTTAATGATCCCCAATCCAGATGTGTTGACATTAGTGTAAAACAACATTCAGTAACATCCAGAATAATGTGCCTTTACTAGAGTTCAGCAACCCTACCATAGCAGGCCCTGAGAAGTCCATCAGAGCTGAAGAATGAGGAAAAGATGCTAAAAATGGCCTCTATCAATATGATAGAGGTCCTTAAAGATGATCTGTAAAAATCCATTAAAGAATTCTGTGAAAATACAAACAACCTGGAAGTAAATGAATAAAACAGTTCAAGACCTGAAAGTGGAAATAAAATCAATAAAAAAATAAGGAAAATCTGGAAAAGAAAACTTTAGGAACTCAAAAAAAGAACTTTAGAGGCAAGCCTCACCAACAGAATACAAAAGATTGAAGAGACAATTGCAGTCACATAATACATAACAGATGAAATGGATTCCTCTGTAAAAGAAAATGATAATTTTTTTAAAAAAGAAAAAAACTGCTGGCACAAAATATTGAGGAAACCTGGGAAACAGTGAGAAGAACAATTCTATGAATAGTAGGAATAGAAGAAAAAGTACAGATAAACGTCACCAAAAATATTTTTAACAAATTCAAAGAAGAAAATTTTCCTAATCTGAAGAAGAAGGTACCTACCAAGGTGGAATAAGCAGAAATAACATGAAATAGACTAGACTGAAAAGAAATGCCCCTGAGGACATAATAATCAAAACAAACAAAAAGCATACAGAACAAATAAAGAATATTAAAAGCTGTAAGGGAAAAAGACCAAGTAATGTATAAAGGTAGACAGATTAGAATAACATCTGACATCTCAGTGAAGATTTTAAAGCCAGAAGGACATTGATAGACATTGTAAAATTTCTAAGAGTCTGAGATGCAAGCAGAGATTACTATACCCAATGAAACTTCAATCACAATAGATAGATAAAATAAGATAGTCCATGATTTTTTTATGGTTTTCAAGACAGGGTTTCTCTGTAACTTTGGAACCTATCCTGGAACTCACTCTGAAGACCAGGCTGGCATCCAATTCACAGAGATCCACCTGGCTTTGCCTCCCCAGTGCTGGGATTAATGGCGTATGCTACCAGACACGATATAATTGTCAAGACAGAAATTAAACTATAGATAAAGAATTACTACAATTGAATGAAAATACATACACAAACTAACGGGACACAATTAAGATGATTTTCACAGGCAATTTCCTATCACTAAGTGCTTACATAAAAATATTGGTAATATCTTATACTTGTAACTTGACAGGCACCTGAGTGCTCAGGACCAAAAAAAAAAAAAAAAAAAAAAAAAAAAAAAAAAAAAAAAAAAAAGAAAGAAAGAAAAAAAAAAGAAATCATAACCCAAAAGAGTAGATTGTAAGAAATAATCAAACTGAGGACTAAAATCAATAAAATAGAAAAAACAAGGACAACAAAACCATTAAAAATAATAAAACAAAGAGTTCATTATTTGAGAAAAATCAATAAGATTGACACACCCTTTCCATATTAACTAAAAAAAGAGAGAATATCCACATTAACTAAATTAGAAATGAAAAGTAAGATATCCACCAGACACTGAGGAAATAAGAACATAATTTAAAAACTTGTACTCTACTAAATTGGAAAATCTAAAAGAAATGGATAATTTTCTCAGTACATTTCACTTACTAAAATTAAATCATGAATCAGGTGACCAATTTAAACAGACATATAATGCCTAATGAAATAGAAGCAGTACTTAAAATTTTTTCAAATAAAAAAGCAAAGGGCCTGACAATTTTAATTCATAATTCTACTGTGAGAGTTAATGCCAATACTCCCCAAATTACTCCACAAAAGGAAACAGAAAGAACAATGTAGTTGGAAGTTTTTCTGTATCCTGGCCAGCTGGCGGTCAGGACAAATCTCTCCCACTTGCATCCCCCAAGTAAACACACAGAGGCTTATAATATTTTTAAACTATGGGCATGGCATGCTTCTTGTTAGCTAACTCTTATATCTTAAATTAACCCATTTCTATAAATCTATACTTTGCCATGTGCCTTGTGGCTTACCAGTATCTTACATCTTGTTTTTCCTGGCATCAGCTAGCAACATCTCCTCTGCTATTTTTTTTTCTTCTATCCTATTGCTCCATTTAAAATGTCCCTCCTAACCTTATTCTGCCTCACCATTGGCCAAACAACTTTATTTATCAACCAATTAGAGCAATACATATTCACAGCCTACACAACGACATCCCCATCATTTCCCCTTTTCCTTCTATTCAAAAGGAAGGTTTTAACTTCAACATAGTGAAATTTAATATAACAACAGTTTTCTAGCAAGAATTACAGTTACAATATCTAGTCTGTTTGTATTTGGCAAAATTAAAGAAAATATTCTATCTATCCTTTACTTGTGAGTCTAAAGTTTTATATCTAATTTATCTTTTATATCATAACCAAGGAAAATTATAACTATCTAGTCTTCAACTACATCAAAGACCTCAGAAGGATATAATATTACCTAAGTAAAGAGGAAGCGCATTGCAAGCAACTTCCAAAAGTCTAGAATGACAGAGACAGCTGACTACCTGGACAGTTAGCCAGAGTTCTTCTGCAATGTTGGGGCATCCATTCTTTAACCTACAGGCCTAGAGTCTCTTATGCATGTCATTCTGTGTCCTGTAGAATGTATGGCAGTTTCTTCTGTGAAGCAGGAACCTGAGGGAACATCTTTCCTTGTAAAATTCAGTGGTTACCTTCCTATGGGTCCTTCATGTCCATTTAATACATCATACTCTCAAGCAATTGACACAAGGGAACTTTTTTGCCCAGTACTTAACCTTAGCCACAAAGAAAGCAAACTCCATAATGAGTTTCTTCAATGCCCTTTATCTTCTTTAAAGTAGATTGGTATTGCCAAGAGCAGATATGTCTCAATATCCAGAAAGTCAATGT
This sequence comes from Peromyscus maniculatus bairdii, assembly GCF_049852395.1. Classification (NCBI taxonomy): domain Eukaryota; kingdom Metazoa; phylum Chordata; class Mammalia; order Rodentia; family Cricetidae; genus Peromyscus; species Peromyscus maniculatus. The sequence continues at coordinate 29,191,450 of NC_134857.1, read as the reverse complement.
TCCTAAAACATTTTAAATGCCATATTCTGTAGGTCTTTGAAGTATTTGAAGATCACTTACCTAATTGAAATACATCTATGTATATCTAGAAAACTTAACTAATATGTCTATAAGTTTAATTATCATAGATGATTAACTATTAATCTGTATTTCTTAATGATGCATTACAATTAAAATTTTAAATGAGTTGTATAAACATAATACCTTAAACAAGAGCAAATATATATCTACAATATAACAAAATTAACTTTAAATTTGTAATAAACTAAAATCTATACCAATGTAAAACATTTTAAATAAATTGCTCTTTAAAAATAGGCTCAACAATCCACCCTTTTATCCTATCCTATCTATATCCTATATTTCCATATTATATCCCCCTTTCTTCTTTTAGAAAGATATTGACCATGACCAGTAACAATTTGTAATCAACAACCCAAGCAAAGACAAACATCCATAATCCATTTTTCGGGAATGTGGACAGAGTTTTTTAGGCTACTTCCTGCTGATAAAGGGTGCTATATTCTTATATGTATCCTGAGAAAATTAAGAATTATGGTAAAGTCCTAATTAGAATAGTCTGTGATGCTGTATTTTTTGAGCCAGTTGCCTTGAAACCATTCTGGATGTTGGATCATCTGGGCTATGGTGTCATCAGAGACCTCTCAGTGAATCTTGGCTGGTCAAACCATATTAGCCTGGAGGCAATGCACAGGTTCTCATATTCTGTGGAAACAAAAGTAGAACCTTTTTTTCCAAAGCAATATATCCTTAGACATTAATTTTGAAATTGAGATACCTTTAAAAAATATATATATATATATATATATATATATATATATATATATATATATTGATTTAACACAGCAGGTTTTACAGTCAAATGTCTCACTGCAATTAAAAATCCTAAAGACAATATAATCCATACTCTCTGTGTGATTTCCATTTTTATGTGGCTTAACCTTTATATTACTTTTACTATCTCATTAAAAGACTTTATTTTTTAAAACTGTCTATATTTCTTTTCCTCTCTCTTTCAAGTCTACAGACAGTTTTACACACACTGTAAACTGTTTAGGGTTTCTCCCATCTGCATTTGTCTTATTCTGAATTTGTAATCCTTTTCTGACCAGGAGAGACTTTAACTTGCTAAACTGCATGGCCTGGATGAAAAGGCAGTCTTGGTTGCTGACTCCACCCATTTCAGCTTTTTGGTATGGCAGAGGTAATTCACCTCCAGCTCTAGTCCATGTGTACCATCAACTCTCAGATGTAGTGGGTCTATGCCTCCATTAAAACAGTGTGTAGCCCAGACTGCCCCCCCCCCCGCCTTTTTAGTAGCAAAAGCTATATCCATCATGTACCATGTTGCGCGGCTCATAGAAACCTCTGTACAAGTTGGCAGGAATCTACCATGCTGAGCTCAAGCCCGAATGCTGCAGCGTCTCATGGCCCACATGAGACATGAAGCAGGACCCTATTTTTGGCTCCGTTTAGAATCACTTATTAAGTATTTTCAGGTTTGAGGTAGAAACACAAGCCATTGGGCACCATTTGTAGTTGGAAATTTTTCTATGTACTGGCCAGCTGGTGGTCGGGACAAATCTCTCCCACTCACGTCCCCAAGTAAATACACAGAGGATAACAATATATTTATGCTATGGGCATGGCATGCTTCTTGCTAGCTAGCTCTTATATCATGAATTAGCCCATTTCTATAAATCTGTACTTTGTCACCTGGGCTTCTGACTTAACATTATCTTTACATCTTGCTTCTCCTGGCAGCCCACCTAATCTTGTTCTGCCTCACCATTGGCCAAACAGCTTTATTTAGCAGAGAAACACATATTTTCAGCATCTAGAATGACATCCCCATCAAAACAATGTCCAATTGGTTTTAGGGGGCCACAGTTACCCTGATACCCAATCATGTAAAGCTCCAACAAAGAAAGATAATTAGAGATCAATTTCCCTTAAGAACATATGCACAAAATTCTCAAAGAAGCTTGCATATCAAAACTAAGAATGCATCAAATAAGTCATTGTCCATTATCAAGTAGCCTTCATTCCAGATGTACTGGCCCTGTTGTTCCAGGAAATACATACAGGACTCAGAGAATACAGAGAAGTTGAACACCATGGTGCCTACATGGAGACCTCATCCCTATGTCCTAACATCATTGGTACAGGAATGTACTCTGCATACTACCAAAAGAGAAATGTAAATATAATTCCAGCCACAAAATCTTAGATCTACAATGCTGTTCTGCTTGCAAAGCTTCTAAGAGTAGCCAACAAATATTTAGTTTGATTTAAGGACCACTGCAGGAGATGTAACCCATACCTGACACTGCTTGCATGACCAAGAACTTGATTCTGCATAGCCCACTATAAAACCAAATAGTACTATTCTAACAAAAGTAAATAAACAAACTAGCAATAAAATAATGCCTAATCATATGTTGCTATATTTATAGATAAGTGACTTGCTCAGTCATCATCAGAGAAGCTTCTTCCTGCAGCAGATAAGAACAAATGCCAAGGCTCACAGGCAGGCATTATACAGAGAGTGAGAGATCTTGGAACACTCAGTCCTAAATGGTATGTCCCCATCAAATCCCTCCCCTCAAGGCTCATGGAAATCCATGTAGTAGGAAATGGAAAGAATGTAAGGGCCAGAGGGAATGGAGAATACCAAAAAGCAAGGCCCTCTATATCAAAATTATCAAAGCTTGTATGAACTCAAAGATATGGAGATAGCATGCACAGGACCTACATGGGTCTGTATCAGGTCCTCTGCCTATAAAATATAGCTTCTAATTTAGTGATTTTTTTGAAGGTGTGAAGAAGTGGATCTCTGATTCTTATGCCTTGTTGTGGGCTCTTTTTCTTCTGTTTGTTTTCTCCAATTTTGATGTGTTAATTTTTTATCTTATTAAATTTATTATATTATATGGTCTATATTGTTATGTTTTATTTTCTTATATAATAAGAAGCCTGATTGTTTTCAAATTAGAGAAAGAATGGTGGTAGATACATATAGGAGGGGAAGTGAGGAGGAACTAGAAAGAATAGAAAGAAGGGAATTTGTAATTAGGATGTACTATGTGAGAAAAAAAAATCTATGTCCAATAAAGGGAAAGAAAAAGAATACAGGAAGATTAACAAACCCCAAAATAAATAAAATAACAAATATAAGTACAAAATAAGCATTCAGTTTTTGTTTATGAAAATAATATACAGAGAGAAGAAACTAAGTATTTGTTTATGCCATTGAACTGTGTATTTTCCTTCATTTTAAAAGGAAAGACCTCACTAAAACATGTCAATTATCTTTTTTGTATGCTTGAGCCAATCTTCTTAGTGGTTCTAAGGTTGTTTGCATCCAAGAGTTGTACAAGGGAGTCATATACACAGTTTATAATATTTTTAAGTCAAAATATTTCATACAATTAGCCACAAGATATTTACAACCAATTTATAAGGATTGAAGATGGTTGAATGTGGCAGATGGCTCATTTGTTGAACTGATATTTTTCATCATATAGACCTGGCTTGTGAAGTTGAGAATGGATTTGATTTTCACCATCTGTACATAGATTTTTTAGTCTTGCATATTTAGCACAGTGTGACATCTAATTTGGTTACCACAATTCCTCTTCATATTTCTAAACTCAAAGAATTATGATTTACTTAAAATATTCTGTGTCATGTAACACTATTCACTTTGCAAAACGGCCTTGATTATGTATAAATGAAATTGTTCTCCATGTTGATAACTAATGTTTTCTGTTTTACTTTTGTTTGAAAATGTTAGGATGAAGGATGAATGTCAGTAAAAGTATATTTTGCCTTTATCATAAAGTCTATTAACATTGGACAAAACGTAATGTTCTTTTTGCTGTCCTTCATATTTTGTTCTAGAACCATGCATTTAAAAATTCAAATGAATTTGAAATGCTTTTCCTCCAAGCATTTCTTTTGCAATTTGAAGTTCCTAGCCAGAGCCACACTAATTTGTTCAGGCTGACTAGGATTTGTACTGTGGCCCAGGTAGGCCTTGAACATTCTGCCGCAGCCTTAGAAGGAGTTCCAAGTGTTGCTCTACTGACAGCCGAGTGTTTCCTCCCTCAGCTAATTCAACCTGAACTCTGGGCAGTCCAGTGAGGAAGCAGTGCTGATTTTCCTTTGAAGCCATTGCACAATGTGCCCCAGCTTCAACTGTGAAGGGAGGGGCACTTACAAAGTCAGTTGCAGCACCATGAGGTAAACTTGCTGTTATGATCTGGACCTGAACTGAATTCCAAATACCAAAGATTAAAGCAGAACATATGAGTGCAGATAGAAGATCCTTTCTAGGAAGATAAACATCCAGGTGGAGCTAGCTCACAGATTGTTTTGGGAAACCAGTACTTCCTTATTATAGCAAGGGGAGGAGAGTCGTAATATAAGACCAGTACACATGTTATTCAAGACTGCAGTTTGTTACACCAAATCATTCTTGAAATTACCAGACTTTAAAACAATTTTTTTAATGTTCAAGTTACACAGTGGGTAATGTTTCATGTCATGTGCATATAAATACAAATACTATACAGTCTGTTCCAGGAGATTTTGTATGCTTTTATTTTATATAAAATTTAAATTAACTATAGTATAAAATACATTACTCATATTAACAAATTAATATGAATTAAATATATTTATTTTAAGTTGATGATAGCACTTCTTAGTGGCAGTATTATCTACTAAATTGGTATAAGTAGTATGAAAACTTAATATGTGATATCTGGGTGATATTTTATTAAAATATTCATGTTTGATTGTTCTATGTACATTTTACAACAGTCAAGATAATCTGTTGCACCTATGAAGGTAATAGCTATAAAATTCCACCACTAAGTATTTGTTTAAACATTCACTTTTTTTACCTTTAAATTCATATATCAATAACTAGCAAAAGAAGAGAGGTGTCAATATTGTTTAATCCATATGGTAGAAGGGACAGACCAGTGAAGAGACATATTCTATAAACATCAACCAAGGTGAATTTCAAGATAAAGTCTAAAATCTCCAAGTTGTGCTTATAGCTAAATGATGTCCGATAAAACTCACAGTTAGTAGACAAGAGTGAATTTTGCTGTATCAAAATTTAAAGAAGAAACTTAAAATCATATTTATTTATTGTTCAAATGTTTTCTTCTAATACTTATATATTCCTCATAATACCTTTAAAGATCCCAGAGCAGGGCATAATGGTACATGACTTTCATCACAAAATTTGGGAGGCAGAGGCAGACTGATCTCTGTGAGTTCAAGGCTACCCTGTTCTACAGAGTGAGATCTAGAACAGCTAGAACTACATAGTGAGAACTTGTCTCAAAATTAACAAAAAGATAATAATAAATATAAAGACCTCAATCTACTTATGAAAATTGTGTTAGATAGCATACTTGTGGATCTACATCAAATATAAGAATGGGAAATTGTTCCACATAAGGAAGAAGTGAGTGATTAAGAGTCTGTGGTGTAGACCAAGAAGATGTGCTAAGTCTATAGGAAAGGCTATGTTTCTTTTGTTAAGTATAAGAAAGAAATTAATACAATTCTGGTCAGTTCAAGCTGGTTTTTATAGAGTATTCTCAATGGAATTTACAGATCTATATGTGAAGATAATCCCAGTCCTAGTTAAATCATTATTACCAAAAGTTTTTGACAATAACCTTTATCTTTCATCTCAAACATCAAAATATAATTTCAATGGTGTCTTATATTCATCAATATTTTGGATGTCTCCCTTTTCTTGTGGGGCTTGGATTAATGAGTTCTGAGTAACACAGTGATATTTAGAGCCTCATCCTTGACCTCTCTATACTTTTTATTTTTATACCTCCCTATGTGTTTTGTTGACCTTGGAAAGACAAAGGAAATTCTCTCCACTACAGTGCTTTAAATAACCAGTACCTTTTAGGGATTAGATTTGAACACAATTAATTTCAAGTATCACACATTTATATATCAAGCTAAATGTATACTTGTTTATTGTTCTCAATAGTTTAGTAGCCAAGGCCTGAATACATAGCAATATGTTAGAATAAGGCTTACAGCTCAATTTAAGTAGGATGTAAAAGTAGACATGAGTTTTATGGACTATGAGACAGGGTGAGACAACTGTGACTGCAGCTGTAATTTTAGTATATCATATAAATGATCTAACTAAATAATAAACTTAGTCAGCACCGCATCAGCCAGACAACAGAATGGCCAATGACTTAGACATTGTGTAATGACTTGGAGAGAAATAAAAGAAACTGATGATTAAAACATAGTGCCTATAAAGATAACCTACATTTACCTATCTGAATTATATAGTAAGTAGGTTATTATCTGAGTCCATAAGGAATTTGATATTGATCTGTTTACTGACAAGTAGCATATTTGTCACATGCAGACCAAAGTCTTTAAGACTCATTTAACAGTTTAACACTGACATTTCAATTTTTTTCTGCTCCTAATGTCAGCTTTGAAGTTTATGAAAGGGACCCTGTGTTCTCTGATATTTCACAGTCACAACTGAGTTTACTCGATATAAGTTAACAGTAGTAAGGGAGGGGTATGAAAAGGAGCTGAAAAGAGGCAGGTTTCCTCCAGCCTAACTCTTGCATTTCACCATAAAAGAGCTCTGGGACTGGAGAGATGGCTCAGCAGTTCAGAGTACTTGCTGCTCTTACAGAGAACCTAGGTCAGATCTGGCCACCCACATGGTTTCTCATAGTCACCTATGACTACAGCCTGAGGGGATTCAACACCTTCCTTAGGCCACACTGGACACATGATTATTTGCAGAAAAGCACTCATGCACCAAAAAAAAAAAAAAAAAGGAAAAAAAACCTTTAAAGTGTGTATTTTAAAAAGAAATGAAGTTTTCCATCTAAAATAAATGGCTACATAATTTCATCTTAAACATTATATTGGCTTGAATATTGGATTTGCACTATCACTGGTGGGCTATAAAATTACTGTAATGTCATCTACCACATAGCAATCAGTAATAATATCCCAAGGTTATTATTCCTTAAGAAATGTTCGTGGTCAATGAAATGGGCACCCAGGCTTGGCATTTACTTTCATAGTAATAGTTTAGTTTTTCTTCATTGGTGAATTCATATGTGGATTCACTGAAGAAGAAATATAAAGATAAACAGAATAGAAATAGCATAACGTGCATTTATATAAAACAAAACCATGATTTCACTACTGAGTCGGTTCCTAAATCAGGAAGTACAACACTGAAGAGGTTTGTGCCCCAGTGAGTGTCACTGAACTCTTTAGAGACCAAATCCTAAATTTGGCTGAATCGAGAGCCCCAGTTGCCACCCAGAGAGGGATTTCTGGCTCTTAAAAGATCCTGAGTTTGGATACAGCAGTGGCTACATATATCAAGAGTCTATGGAGCAGGATAGTGTATATAAATGAATGTATTTCTTTCTTTGTGATTTCTTACAGAATGTAACATAACTTAGAGCAAAACCTAATTACTATTCTTTTAACAAAGTGAAGTTAAACATTTTTCACAAAGTATTAATTTCTAATTCATGACCCAGCTTTCCACCGAAGCTGCATTTATTCCACTCTGTAAATAGAAAGTTGGTCTAAACACAGTCATAGTCTAAGAGCAACTTTGGATTCCTGCAATATTACATTATACTTGAGGATATCAAACACATTTCAGAAGTAACTGCAGTTCTACATAATATTTGTGTGCCATTGTTGTAATTCCAGCAAATGGTGGGCTTCACTTCGTTTTTGAAGAAGACTTTGTCTTCTTCACTGTGCTGAAAATCTGTCCTGAATATGAATGTTTTTTGTGGCCTGATTAAAGGCTGACTTAGTAGAGAAGCAATAGAGCTAGAAACGCCAAGTAGAGGTCTATAAAAGTACAAATAAATGAAAATATAAGGAATAAAGGTAAAATAAAAAGTGAAAAGATTGCTGGCAATGTCTGTGTAAGTGCACATAACAAGAATGACAATCCTCAGGTTGGACAAATATATCGCAAAAGGGTTGCTTAGTGGTATTTGCTCCATCGATGACCTTGGGCTATATGGCCCAAAGAAGGCGGTGCTTCTTGCCATAATACATGACCTCTTAAAAGAAAAGGGAGAGGGGTCACAAGGTCCCTTTTCCCTGGCTCCTGGTTCCTGATGTGAGTGGACTGCTAGCTCCTAGTCAGAACAGAGAACGACTTCAGCTGTTTGTTAGGTTCTATATTCGTGAGTGTATTTCCTCAATTTATATCCCAATAAATTCCCTAATACCCTTAAGCAGACTCCTGTGGATTTGGCCCCAACGCTAAGACCACTGGCTGCTCTTCCAGAGGTCCTGAGTTCAATTCCCAGCAACCACATGGTGGCTCACAGCCTTCTATAATGAGATCTCTGCAAGAACATGTAATGTCAGTCACAACTCTGGTAAAGTTAGAGTGAAAAAAAAAGAAGGAAAAAAACTGTCTTTACCACTTGCTAAGATCAAAATACATTTAAACATTAAAAACTTCTGAAAGTTTCAAATATACTTTCACTGTGGAAAAGAAACACATCTGTCACAGAAATAGTCATTCATTACAAAATATTTCTACATTTAAGTCTACAGTATGCACATCCGTTTAATACACACACACACACACACACACACACACACACACACACACACACACACTGTGTACATGTCACCGGTGCAATGCCACCATTTTAGAGAAAAAAACATTTCTTATTAGAACTTGGCAGGTGTCCCCAGCTGACAAACATATGCAGGAAACATGTCTCAGGGCAACCTCTCTGCAAGGCTCCCTGGGCACATTTTCATTTTAATAGGTTCTTAAGTCAAGCATCCCTAGGAAATACACGCCTGAAAAATTAATGAAATCTCACATAGAGGACAATAGCTTTCAGATGGTCCTTCACCTACTTTTTTAAAAACAAGTGGAAAAGCATTAAAATATTAAAAATGCAATATATCTGTCATTTTATATAAACATCAGGACATGCATTAATGGCTGAACTGATCCCACAATTTATTCATTAATCTGCTTACTATTGTTTAGATCATTAGGAAAGCCTGTAGACATGTTCAGTTATTTGAATTATTTTAATTCTGCTGACTATGTCAACATGGATGCATGGCCATTCACCAGGACATGAGTAACCCATAAACAGCTATGTTCTCAAAGAACATGACCACCTCCATACAACTGCTGCCAATCATTCTCCAATGGGGTGAGAGCTCAATGGCCCGTTTTAATAAGATATTTTCACTGGCATTCTAATATTTTAAGAATGATGGGCAATAAAACAATAAAAGCACTAATGAAGCTTTTTCACATGAAAATTGTTACATAACACTGAAATAAATATTCAAAATATTATCAGTAAAATCAAAGAAAAGATTATTTTTGTTTCACAATCTTTTAAAAGGTCATGGTCATAAAGGCAAAGCAAAATGATAATGTTAGTAGAATTGAGTATTGTTTTCTAAGACGTTTAAAGAAATAATTTTTACACTTTAAGTCAAAGTTTGTTTTCTATTGATTTGGATTATGACAATAATTGTTCTCTGTTAATGGTATTTTCTTAGCTCTAGTTTATTATGTAATTTTTTTAAAGTTAGAAAATCTCATGTGACTACCTCACTATTTTGAGACAGAAGTACTAATAAAGACAGAACAGAAAGTTAGAAATAAATCAGGACAGGGTCTAATCATCATAAGACTGCTATGCATTAAAATATAAATAATATTATGTAGATTAAATAAATAGATAGAACCAGCAAAAAGGACAAGCTCTGAGGGTGGAGGGAAATGCAAAAAAGGAAGGAAAATATGCATCAAAATATTTTTACTGACAGAATAATAAAAATATTGAGCCGGGCGGTGGTGGCGCACGCCTTTAATCCCAGCACTCGGGAGGTAGAGCCAGGTGGATCTCTGTGAGTTCGAGGCCAGCCTGGACTACCAAGTGAGTCCCAGGAAAGGCGCAAAGCTACACAGAGAAACCCTGTCTCGGAAAAACCAAAAAAAAAAAAAAAATATTGCTACTTACCTTGTAATAAGGTCTCACCTGCTAAACTGTTTGCCTGTAGACATTGATATATACATCATTTTAACATTGGGTCATCTTTTACTTTTCAATTCTGCTGAGCAATTCAATTGTCATCTTGCTTCTAGAATATCTAACCACTTGTAATATAAGTTTCTTCTGGTGGCTTTTAATCTATTTATCATTCTCTGACTTCTTAAAGTTTACTGTAAGGATAAAATTTTCTTCCTTATATATTAGTAATTAACTTATTGCAACTTATAATTAATTAACTGTGTTATTTCATGGATACCAAGAACATCATATTTGAACACTGGTTATATTTCTGGTTTTAAACTTTAAGTCTTTTTTATATAAATCTTATATGAATGTTGCCTACATTTATTTAAAACTCTACTTGATAATGCCAATCATGTGCACTTAAAAGAAATAAACAGGAAATATGATTTTAAAAGATGAAAAGTACTTATTCATATGGTAGAGTTATTTCCTCTGAAATAAATCAATCTCCCTAATGGAAGAGGGAGAATCATGAGCTCAAAGAGATGCAAAAATGCAAGTGTTCTCCCACAGTGAAAGACATCTGTGGAAGAGAACCCTTCTAGGGTCAACTGCATCCTGAATAGAGTGCCACATCAGTCAGTGCTAGTGAGTCACTGTCTGTGCTGCGTGGACTTTTCCATGATCCAACTGCCCTTGAGATGCCTATGTTCCTACTACTAGCTCCTTCTCACAATTCTTCAAACCACCTCAATAACCACTGAGCTACACTCGATTGGCATCTCTTTCTTTCTTTTGTCCCCCTGGGGTCAGTTCCCCGTCTTGGTGCGTACATGTTTGCTCCTGTGACCCCAAGAAAAGCAACACAGTAGTGCATTTGTGATGTTTCTTAACTCTGAGGACATAAGTTGCTGTTAAGCATTTTCCACCATTAACCTGAAGATCTCTCTTTAGCATTTCTTGTGACACTGGTCTGCTTACAGCACTGTCCATCTACCTTTTTATTTGAAGATATTATTTTAAACATGAAATGTATTTTGCTATATCAAGAATTACTGTTTTAATTTTAATTGAAAAATCATACAATATATTCACATCATGGCTCCTATCAATCTCTTTCCAAATTCTCTCCTTCCCACCTCCCCATTCTATCAACTCGATGCCTTCTTTTTCTCTCTCCTAAGAGGACAAACAAGCAAGTAAAACAAACAAACCAAAATGTTTTAAAAACAATGAGAACATGCATACACACAAACCAGAAACCAAAGCCAGACATCAGTAATTTTTTTAAATTCCCAAACAAAGCAGTATGAGTTGTTGTTTTTTTTTTAATCTACAAAAATATCATGGTCTTGGTTTTGTGTTGCCCATCTACTACTAGGCATAGGGTCTATGTTAATACACCAGTGAGGCTGCATTGTAGGAAACTGATTATTCCTTTGCCAGCAGTTGTCAGTAGGGCATATCTTTTTGGTTAAGATCTTTGTTTACTTCCCTCTCTCAATACTGGGACCCCATCTGGCATATATCTGGACAGAGTCTGTGCATGCTAGCATAGTCTCTGTGAGGTCATATGTGCACCAGTCCTGTTGTGTCTGGGAGACACTGTTGTCTTGCTGTCATCCATATCAAGTGGCTCTTAGAGTCCTTCTGCTTCCTCTTTAGCATATCTCCCTGAGCCCTAAGGGGGGAGGGGTGATAAACACATCACATTACGAACTGTGTTTTCCAGTCTCTTATTCTGTGTACACTGTCCAGTAGTGAATCTCTCTATTAGTTCCAATCTACTACAAGGGGAAGCTTCTCTGATAATTGCTGGAGACACAGATCTATGGGTACAGCAGAATGGCATTGGGAGTCACTCAGTTGCTGGGTTCCTTTGGCAGAACAGGAGTATTTGGTTTTCCTCTAGGCCTGTGGCCTATCTAGTCTTAGGTTCTAAGCCACACAAGAATGTCAGGCATGGGTTCCATCTTCTACCACCAAGTTGAACTATGTTGGAATAGTTTACATCTAGTTCAGCCATTAGCCAAAGGGGTTTCATGAAAACCCCCAAATAACTCACGCTATGGTTAAAGCTATTGATTGTTCTCCATAATCAATATCTGTAATTCTCAGATGGAAGCCTTTCTTTCTGTATTTACAATATATTTCTCGTAAAATTCTCTCCTTCCAAACAGGATAACTACAAATATGGTCCAATCCAAAACTGTTAACTTACTTAAAAGTCTATGAGTCCATTATCAGGGTTATAAATTCCGTATCCTTAAATATGAGAGTAAATAATTAGGTTTTGGCTTTCAGATACCATCTCATTTGTATTTCCTATAATCTGGGATGAATTTTTTGAAGATTCAATACTTTTATGTTTTTCATATTTGGTACAAAGTATCACATTTAAAGAAATAAAAAAGGAACTTCAGTGAATAAATAGCATTAACAAGCAACAGTGACTATTACAGCAATGTAACCATGCTTATTGTATCTGTTAGACAAAGGAATGGTGATTAAAACTTTTTCATTGTAATTGTGGAAGTTAGTATTTATTTCAATAATCCTGTGAAACTCTGACCGCATATGAAATACATTGTGTTTTACACTTTAAAAGCAAGTTGGAAATATAATAATGGATTTAATACCAGTAAGTTATTTTAACTTTATGAACAAAGGCAATATTATTTTTATGAATTATTTTATAGCAATTATGGTCTTGCAAAAATGTAACATAAAACAATATATAAAAGCTCAATACATAAAACATGTCATCTTAGAAAATGAATAATGTTATAAAATCTTTAGAAATAAGTAAAATATAGCCACACAATAATTTACAGTCTAATCATTAGGGCTATCTTTAACACTCTCATCTTACATGGTAATAAAAATATATTTTATAATACAAAAATAAAATTAATAACTAAAATTTTGCAAGATTTTGTTTTTTAATCATGTGGACAATTTTCCTATACCAGATAATATAGACAAAAATGAAGCTCTATCATCAAATTATGATATTATTTTAATGTACTTATCTTTATTTTATTAGATCCTACTCTATGGCAATAGAAAACTAAAAGCCTACTCTAAACTATACATTTATTCATTTACAAATTAAAACATAGTTACTGTGGTAGTGTAGTATAAAAACTCATAAAAATTAACAAGCATGTGCTATTCCTTTAGACATATATTATAATTTTAGACATATAAAAATTTAAGGTAAGCAGATTTTTTAATTTATATATCTGAAATGAAAGAATTATAAAAAACAAGAGCAAAGGATTTATAGAAAAGAAGGGAATCAAACAATATTTAAACAAATTTAAAGTTCTTTAATAAATGAAAATTACCATTTTTATATTTTAAAGTTCATATTTTTCCAAAGTCACAGAACATACCTCTCATGATCTAATGTAAGTCTTTCACACATTGTTTCCTATAATTATTATTAATGTTTTAGGATTTTCTTTTTGAGGAGGACTACATTAAGATGGCCTAAATCTTACTGTAATATTTAGCTAAGGTTTGCCTTGAATTCTGGATTCTCCTGCCTCCATTTCACAAATGATGGGATCATAAACATGAGCCCTCATACCTAGGTGATTATTTCCCTTTAATGATTTTATTTGTTAGTGGAAGATTATGATTATAAATCCAACTCATTTTCATGAAAAATGTACCTTACGGCCGGCCTTTACTCACATCGAATAAAACTACACAACCTCTTGCCAGAGTTCAAAAGAAAATATACAGCACCAATAAATACTGAAATCACACACACACACACACACACACACACACACACACACACACACACGTACTCACACAAATGCAAACACACAAAACCTGTGCTTTGAAGAAGCTGAAGGAAGTCCCTGAATAATCCATGAATAGGGAATTCAGAAAAAAAGCACAATGCTCATTCTATCAACACAGATACATTTTGCCTCTGGCAAAGCTCTGGGCATACATATCCCATATGGATGAAACAACTCTAAATACTGTTTAGATGAAAATTTTATTAGATTAAATGTCAACAGGCTAAATAAAAAATTTGAATTATCCATATTTAAATAGTATTCAGTGGAATACTACTGGGAACCTGGACAGTTCTACATGTCACCAAAAAACATCATAATCTTCATTTAATAACCAATATTAATGTTCTAAATATTGATGTTTAGAATAATGCTTAATATATTTCTCAGATAGATTTTGCTTACAAATCTCCTCTTTCTTTTTATTAACACATGAAATCTACTGATAACTTGGGTTCAGTTTACTGAAAATGCAGAAAGTCCACGATCCTTTCACAGAGAAAACCATAGCTTCTGCCTGTTTGCCTCTTCCCCTAACCCTTGGCCTTTCTCATGATTGTTTCACTGAATAATCAATAACTTCAAACTACTATCAATATCATGGTTACTTTCTGCCTTCCACTGGTCTTAGAATATTCCATATACTTCATGTACCTTGCTAATAGGTGTCTGTCTTCAACTTATTCAATCTCATCATTGTTACCACCTTCATGAGTTTCACTCCAGAGAGATTGTGGTTTTTGCATTCTGTAATTTCTGGACTATTTTCCTTGTTTTGGAGGTATGTGTATTGTTGCTTTTCTCTGTGGAACATTATTTTTTTCTAGTGCATGTTTTGATTTGTATCCATTTCATCTAAATATCTACTCTTTCTCCATAAGAGCAAGTCTGCCATATTTTATGTGTTCCCTTCTCATGTTAGCTACTTAGGGCACTATCATATATTTATCAATGGCATAGTAATTTGAACTAAGAAAACAGCTTAACCTAAACATGTTTAGTTTATTGATACACACATAAGGGAAATTATGAAAGTTCATCGTATAAAAATTTGTTAACGAAATTAATGGGTACATTCACACTGGATTAGTTCTTCTATTTACTCATTTACTCAAAATATTCCATTTAAATTAAACTAATTATTTTGCATTGTTGATGTTCTTTTCACTGCCTTACAGTCTAATATCACTCTATCTAATCAATTTTCACACTTTCATGTTCATGTCACTGCCTTCCCTGTAGGCATATGCATGTAGAGATGAAGGCATGTAGAAGTCATGTTTCCCATAATTTTTTAAACAATTAAAAAAATTACCCTTTCATTAATCAACTGTAAGAAGAACAATCTTTTTTTTCTTTTATTAATTTTATTTTACAATTATTCAGTTCTACATAACAGCCACAGATTCCCTTGTTCTCCTTCTTCCTGACCCCCTCCCCTTCCCCCCAGCCCACCCCCCATTCCCACCACCTCCAGATCAAGGCCACCCCCGAGGACTGAGATCGACCTGATAGACTCAGTCCAGGCAGGTCCAGTCCCCTCCTCACAGATTGAGCCAAGCGTCCCTGTATAAGTCCTAGGTTTCAAACAGCTATTTCATGCAGCGAGCCCAGGACCTGGTACCACTGCCTAGATGCCTCCCAAACAGATCAAGCCAATCAACTGTCTCACCTATTGAGAGGGCCTGATCCAGTTGGGGGGCCCTCAGCCTTTGGTTCATAGTTCATGTGTTTCCATTCGTTTGGCTATTTGTCCCTGTGCTTTATCCAACCTTGGTCTCAACAAGCCTCGCTCATATAAACCCTCCTCTTTCTCGCCAATTGGACTCCAGGAGCTCCACCTGGGTCCTAGCCGTGGATCTGTGCATCCAGTTCCCCCAGCCATTGGATGGGGTTTCTAGCACGACAATTACAGTGTTTGGCCATCCCATCACCAGAGTAGGTCAGTCCCGGCTGTCTCTCGGCCATTGCCAGCAGTCTTTTGAGGGGGTATCTTTGTGGATTTCTGTGGGCCTCTTTAGCACTTTGTTTCTTCCTTTTCTCATGTGGTCTTCATTTACCATGGTCTCCTATTCCTTGTTCTCCCTCTCTGTTCTTGAGCCAGCTAGGATCTCCCGCTCTCTTTCCCTTGACCCTCGCCGTTCATTGCTCCCACTTATGTCCAGGCTGTTCATGTAGATCTCATCCATTTCTCCATCATTGGGTGATCCCCGTGTCTTTCTTGGAGTCTTGTTTTCCAGGTAGCCTCACTGGTGATGTGAGTAGCAGTCCAGTCATCCTTGTTCCACATCTAGTATCCTCCTATGAGTGAGTACATACCATATTTGTCTTTCTGAGTCTGGGTTACCTCACTCAGGATGATTTTTTCTAGATCCAACCATTTGCCTGCAAACCTCATGATCTCATTGTTTTTCTCTGCTGAGTAGTACTCCATTGTGTATATGTGCCACAATTTATTTATCCATTCTTCAGTTGAAGGGCATCTAGGTTGTTTCCAGGTTTTGGCTATTACAAACAATGCTGATATAAACATAGCTGAGCAAGTGCTCTTGTGGTATGATTGAGCATTTCTTGAGTATATGCCCAAGAGTGGTATAGCTGGATCTTGGGGGAGATTGATTCCCAATTTTCTGAGAAAGCGCCATATTGATTTCCAAAGTGGTTGTACAAACTTGCATTCCCACCAGCAGTGGAGGAGAGTTCCCCCGAGTTCCACATCCTCTCCAGTATGAAGTGTCCTCAGTGTTTTGGATCTTAGCCATTCTGACAGGCGTAAGGTGGTATCTCAGAGTTGTTTTGATTTGCATTTCCCTGATGATTAGGGATGTTGAGCAATTCCTTAAATGTCTTTCAGCCATTTGAGTTTCCTCTGTTGAGAATTCTCTGTTTAGTTCTAAAGCCCATTTCTCAATTGGACTGTTGGTCGTTTTGATGTCTAATTTCATGAGTTCCTTATATATTCTGGATATCAGTCCTCTGTCAGATGTGGGGTTGGTGAAGATCTTTTCCCATTCTGTAGGCTGTCGCTTTGCCTTGTTGACCGTATCCTTTGCTCTACAAAAGCTTCTCAGTTTCAAGAGGTCCCATTGATTGATTGTTTCTCTCAGTGTCTGTGCTACTGGTGTTATATTTAGGAAGTGATCTCCTATGCCACTGCATTCAAGACTACTTCCTACTTTCTCTTCTAGCAGGTTCAGAGTAGCTGGATTTATGTTGAGGTCTTTGATCCACTTGGACTTAAGTTTTGTGCACAGTGACAGATATGGATCTACTTGCAGCCTTATACACATTGATATCCAGTTATGCCAGCACCATTTGTTGATGATGTTTTCTTTTTTCCATTGTACACTTTTGGCTTCTTTGTCAAAAATTATATGTTCATAGATGTGTGGGTTAATGTCAGGGTCTTCAATGCAATTCCATTGGTCCACATGTCGGTTTTTATGCCAATACCAAGCTGTTTTTATTACTGTAGCTCTATAGTAGATCTTGAAGTCAGGGATTGTGATGCCTCCAGAGGTTGTTTTATTGTACAGGATTCTTTTGGCTATCCTGGGTTTTTTGTTTTTCCATATGAAGTTGAGGATTATTCTTTCCAGGTCTGTGAAGAATTGTGTTGGTATTTTGATGGAGATTGCATTGAATCTGTAGATTGCTTTTGGTAAGATTGCCATTTTTACTATGTTGGTCCTGCCTATCCATGAGCATGGGAGATCTTTCCATTTTCTGACATGTTCTTCAATTTCTTTTTTCAGGGACTTAAAGTTCTTGTCATATAGGTCCTTCACTTGCTTGGTTAGTGTTACTCCAAGGTATTTTATATCATTTGTGGCTATTGTAAAGGGTGATGTATCTCTGATTTCCTTCTCAGCTTCTTTGTCCATTGTATATAGGAGGGCTACTGATTTTTTTTAGTTGATCTTGTATCCTGCTATGTTGCTGAAGGTGTTTATAAGCTTTATCAGTTCCTGGGTGGAATTTTTGGGGTCACTCAAATATACTATCATGTCATCTACAAATAGGGAAAGCTTGACTTCTTCCTTTCCAATTTGTATTCCCTTATGTTGTCTTATTGCTCTGGCTAGAACTTCAAGTACTATATTGAATAAGTATGGAGAGAGTGGACAGCCTTGCCTCGTTCTTGATTTTAGTGGAATTGCTTTGAGTTTCTCTCCATTTAATTTGATGTTGGCTGTTGGCTTGCTGTAAATTGCCTTCATTATGTTTAGGTATGTTCCCTGTATTCCTGATCGCTCCAAGACTTTTATCATGAAGGGGTATTGGATTTTGTCAAATGCCTTTTCTGCATCTAGTGAGATGATCATGTGGTTTTTTTCTTTGAGTTTGTTTATGTGGTGTATTACATTGACAGACTTTCGTATGTTGAACCACCCTTACATCCCTGGGATGAAGCCTAATTGATCATGGTGGATAATTGTTCTGATGTGTTCTTGGAGTCTGTTTGCCAGTATTTTATTGAGTATTTTTGCATCAATGTTCATGAGGGAGATCGGTCTGTAGTTCTCTTTCTGAGAGTTTTACTTATCTGTAGGACAGGCTACAGACATGCAACCTTCAGATATGAGTCCATTGATCCGTTTGTGGTAAGTCGGTGTTTGTGCAAACAAACATGTCCTCAAAGTAAAGCTGTACAGTTTCACAACTAGATAAATCTGGCTTGAATCTGCTTCACAAATTAACAATGATAAGCAGATATCTAAGAATAAAAACAAAGAAACTATTTCCTAGGATTCCCTGGCTATCACATGCCAGGTACCTCTGATGTAACTCCATGAAACCAAAGTCCAGCAAATTCTGGAGGCCCAGCTTTCACAGCAAGTACCCATACTTTGAAACTAATATTTAGTACATTTTTGTCCCGTTGTCTCAGGAGCATCATTTTAGAATTCATCTAATAATGTTCAGCAGATTTCATCCAAGTTACCTGGGTTGTGAGTGACTACCCCAAAGAGCCTAGCCCAATAGATTGTGACCTAGGACTTCACACAGAAAAACTGAACTTGTTCCTTTGGTCCTATTATCTAAGGAATTCAAGTGGATCAGTGACTGTTAGGGACAAGAGATAATAAATTAGTAAAATGAAACATGTTATACAGGGAAAACATTTGACAGATGTTAATAGGTCTAAACCTCTTAGTAAAAAACAAAAAATCAGAGCCAATAAGAAAAAGAGTCTAGATGATATGCAGAGAGATAGAGGTAGATATGATGTAGTAAAGGAAATATCCCATGCTCATAAAAGATGTGAAGTGTTTTCCCAGGACCATGTTGTAGAATAATTATAAATATTCATGGTATAGAAAAGTGTGGTGACCAAAAATAGAAAGTTTATTGACATATAACAAAGAATCACCAAAATGCTAAATAATAACTTAAATGCTTTTCTTTGTTTAAATCTAATATCTAGTTCTTGAAACTCATATGATTGAAATTGATCTAAAGTAGACTTAAGGTAAAAAAAAAAAGATACCAGATTATAGCAATCTGAATAAAAATAGAATCAAGAATTGGGACTGCAAGCTACATTGATCTCCATGTTTCCTCCACAATGACTCAGAGTCGTAGTCTGGAAATGTGGGGGTGCAGAACTGCTGGATTCTCAAGTTGTGGACTATTTAGGCAAGCTTTGGAAGTGAAATAAGGAAATACAAAATATTCTTGAGCTATTTCGAGGAGTAGCTGTTCAGCTCCAGTGGCCCTGATTCTCAGACCTGTGAAATCCATACAAAAAGATAGAAGAATTACTAAATCTCTGAGCAGATCTCAAAGTCCAGTCCTTGTAGCTGGTCTGTTGAAGCCATCCTTTAATTCCTTCTTCCTTTAGCTTCCAATTTCGTCTTTCCCTGCCCGTTTTCCTCTCCTCTTCCCTACCTATCTCCGCTGTCATCTCTTCTATTTTCCTTCCTTCTCTCTCGCTCCCTCTCTCCCTGTACCTCTTGTCTCTTTTCCTTGTTTCTTCTTATTGCCCTGAGTCACAGGAGTTAGAATTTATGTGGTTAACTCTATGCTAAAAATGGACTGTCTTTTCTTATGAGAGTTATGCTCTGTCATCTAATGTTCTGGATTACTAAACTACATATTTTTTAATGTATGTCTACATAAAATGAAGTGAACTTTTAGAACAAGCCGTATTCTTTTTGGCAAGCATGGAAAGGCAAATTACCTGAGGAGGTGATATTTAAAGGACACCTTGATTAGAAACCACGCTTCTGCCAGAGAATTCTGTAGTTCTGGACTGTTTGCAAATAGCATCAAATTCCAAGGGAAAACACTCTCAGTTTAGAATTGTGATCTAGATTAGCCATTGTCTAGAGAGTCAGTCCTAAGATGACTGTATTAAAACCATTAGATGATTTACCATTTATAGAATTTTTTTATAATTTTTATTTTATAATTTTAAAATTTTATATAAATTTTTATACACTTTATAAAAATTCTAATTTTAAAATTCTATAATGTTATTATCATTTAAAATTTCTACTTATTAAGATAAGCAGAAAAGGATATCTTTTAGAGAGATAATTGAACTCAAAAGGAAAATAGGAATGGGTTGATTCCAGATGAACACTGACATTGGTCATCACATCTGCTATAAGTAAAGAAAAGCCCATCTATTCTAGCAAACAACAGGATTAGCTTGTATGTCTAAGTTTTTGGAGTATACATGATTTCTTGGAAGCCTATATTGTGCCTGAGAACTTTAGGAGCCTGGAGAATGTGAATGTTATGTGTCCAAAAGCAAAACAAGGTTTACTGATAATAGCTTTTAATTCTTTTTGTCTTTTTAGTTGTTAAGTAGTTGTTATCTAATCACATACAAAAGAGAGTTATCCTAGGAAGAACAAAATTATAATAAATAAGCTTAATTTTGCTACTTGATTTATATACGTGTGATAGCTGAATGACAAACCTTTCTTTAAAGATTTATTTATTTACTATGTATACAGTGCTGTGTCTGCATGGCCAGAAGAGGGTACCAGATCTCATTACAGATGGTTGTGAGCCACCATGTGGTTGCTGGGAATTGAACTCAGAACCTCGGGAAGAACAGCCAGTGCTCTTAACCTCTGAGCCATCTCTCCAGCCCCTGGATGACAGACTTTTAACTAGATCGTATTGTTAAAATGAAACCAACATAAGGTATTTCATGTGAGCAGATACAAATCACAATTGATTAACTGTTACTTGACTGCTATAAGGATTAGTCTTATTTTTAATTGTTATTACTATTATTATTATTATTATTATTATTATTATTGTTATTGTTATTATTATTATTTTACATTTCTGAGACAAGCCTCACTATGCAGCCCGAGGCTGGCTGCACAATCTGGGCAATGTTTCTGCTTCTGTCTCCCAAGCACTGGAATTACAGGCATTACCCAACACACTAGGCTAAGCCATTACTAATAAACTGAAGGAATTCAAAATAGTTTGCCTAAGCAGGTGTGGTCCTGGTGCTGTTGTACAACTCATGGGACTAGCTTAGCAAACATTTCTTTATCAAAGTTAATAATTCTGCATCTAAAGGGTGTGAGAACCACACATCTATTAAGATTCTGTTTTTGTAGAAATTGAAATAATTTTGAAGATCTTTTCTCAACAGATAAAATTTATAGCCTAATTTTTAAAGCAAGTTTTTGGCACTAGAATGAAGTTTAAAAGTCTCATGAAGATGATAACAAAGAACAAGAAGTGACAGTACAAAGCTTCTGGTTTTACTGTGCTTTATTATCATGCAGTAAGATTTAGTACAGGGCATGTGGCTGCAGAAGACATTTGCTCATTAACACAAACTGAAATTTCACACATACATATATGAATTAGCTATAAAAGTCAGCATTTGACCTCATTTATTATAATTAGAACGGACACCATCAATGTTGTCAACAAAAGAAAAAGAGAAAATTATTTCAAAGTAATGTTATAAAAGATTAGAGATTTACATGTGGAAAAAGAAAGACCCAAGGAACCACGAAATTAGTTGAAATGTATGTTATCTGAGTAAAATACTGAATATTCCTGTACTATGTAGCTGTGTAATCAGAAATGGTAAAATATAAGAATTTCAAAATTGGTTATATTGCTAACTCTTAGTTTTATTTACGATCCAAGCTAAAATATTTGATTTTGTTATATATATATTAAATGTTTGCTTTAGTTTTGAACATTGAAAGGAAAGCATAAAAATCCAATTTCCCAAAGAGCCTTTAAAACCTCTCTCAGACATAATAGTAAATTTTGGAATGTGACATCAGTCCATTTAACCTTGGAGTACCTATAAACTTAATTCATTTTTATTTTTGAAGATTAGAGTTCTAATCTAGAAAACCATACTTACACCCTTCATTGCAGCTGATGCACTGTAACATTTTAATTGAATGTACCAAAGTTTTCTCCTAAATACTCTTGCTTCTATATGTATTAATATGTGTATATATGTAATTATATATGTACATATAAACTACTTTAGATGGCATCTCCACTTTGTTAAATCCAAAATTATGTCATCTATATGATAACTCTGGACTTTTGGTCATCTGAGAAATGTTTTCACTGTAGGCTGATTATTACTTTTCTTTATTGCAGCTTTATCTACAGACCTGTTTTCTAGTTGTTCCATTAAATCTTTTTTTTTTTACCATCCTCAATCTTACTGTCACTTCTCCCTCCATTTTCGAAACCACTTTTTGGTAGGATAACTTTATTTTGGGAGCCTATCTGGTGTAACTATCCCATGAAATGCCCTGAGCAGATACATCCCTTTGCATATTCTGGTGAAACAGCAGCAGTCATGGTCACCAAAACATCATTGCTTACCAGCACCCCTCCCCTTCCTGCAGCTAAATGCCTGGAGAAAACATCATGTATAAAAGATCATACCACCTTCAATATGACTTTCAGCTTCTTTGAGGGGTTCCTTAATGCCTACATAGGTCCTGAAGTCTTGCTAAAACATGGAAATAATCGCCTAGAAATTCTTTGCTGCATGCCCCATTCTACAAGAAAAAGAGAGAGAGAGAGAGAGAGAGAGAGAGAGAGAGAGAGAGAGAGAGAGAGAGAGAGAGAGAGGGTGAGGGAGGGTTGTGGTTTCTTTTAAAAGTCAAATTTACAACTTTTGCCTTTGGTTCAAACTAAATTAAACACAGCTGGAGAAGAGTTGAACATGGTCAAATAATAGCTCAAGGCGATTTCAAGATAGTGTCAGAAGTTGTGCTGAAGTTAGGAACAAAAAACTAACCATTTAAAGGTAATTCCAAGGAACCGCATCATCATTTGAGTGCTAATGATGCAAAAAATATTAGTCTAAGGAAGCAGTAAGCATCTAAGAATCCTAATAAATTAATGACGAATTGGCACAGATCAGCAGTAATGTGAAAACACTGGTCTCTAATTGTCACATCAGCTGAGGGTTTATCTCATCAGCACTGCTAAATTTACCTTACAAATACGTATAATCTTAAAATCAGTTGAGTGAAATTAAATATTTTCCCCTGAGTTAATCAAAAAGTGATGCAGAGAGCCCTTATGCCAGTGGTTCCCAACCTTCCTAACACTGCGACCCTTTAATACAGATTGTAATGTTGTGGTGATATCCAACCTTAACATTGTTTTTGTTGCTACTTTATAACTGTAATTTTACTACTTTTATGAACCATACTGTAAATATCAGTATTTTCCAAGGTCTTAGGTGACACCTGTGAAAAGATCCGTTTACCCCAAGGAGTCTTGACCCACACAGGTTGAGAACCACTGCCTTAAATATATATTAATTGGGAGAAGCTATTGTCCAGGTCATTTGAAGCACAGTTCACTTTGGCTTCTCTAATTCTGCAAATGAGTTAAAGTCTGTGGTGGTTTGAATAAGAATGGCCCACATATTTGAATGCTTAGTAATCAGGGTATGGCACTACTGAGAAGTATTAGGAGGTGTAACTTGCTGGAGTGGGTATGGCCTTATTTCAGGAAGTGTGTTGCTGGAAGTGGGTTTTGAGGTTTCAAGGGCCTAAGCCAGGCTCACTGACTTTCTCTCTTTCTCCTGCAGTCAGATCAAGATGAAGAACTCTCAGTTCTTTTTCCAGCACTGTGTTATCCTGCATGCCATCATGCTTCTACCATGGTGAATATGGACTAAACCTCTATAACTGTAAGCAAGCCCCAATTAAATACTTTCTATTATAAGAGTTGTCGTGATCAGAATGTCTCTTCACAGCAATAGATACTAAGACACAATCCATTCCTACAGTATGTCCAAAACGTTGTCTCATCCATAACAGCATGTAATCTTCTATGCTGTGTCTAAAATGACTTATTTAGTATCTGATTTGATGCATCACACTTCAAACTCACCAAACTCACCACCAATTTCCCTTCCACATTGTGTTTAATTAATTTATAAAGTAATTTAATGGCATGCCTCAATACTGATATAGAGCATAATGCCCCTCAAAATGTTTCACTGCAGAGCTGCCTGTATAAATACGAATTTGAGGTTTCTTGTAAGGTGAAGCAAGAACACGTATATAAAGACACTCATCTTCAGAAAGATACTGAATAAAATTATCAATATACTGTTAAAATTTAACACATTGAGCAAATAGGAAACAAAACCTAAAAATAAAGATCCATAATTCTTTCTGATGTAACTTTCATTTCCCCGTCCTTCACATTAAAGTTTCTTAAGTCTGCTTTGCATATCATGAGATTTTTTTTCTTTCCTGAGAAAAGAAAAAAAAAAAGATTGATTCCCATACAATAGTCAGAGTATAAGAGTTACGTGTATGTTGTCCTTTGTGTGGTATATTCAATGAAGCCATTAAAGTATCTTAAAAATGGATAAAAGGTGAAGGCAATCTCGCAGAGAAGGTTAGAATTACTGAAAGTGAAGGCTGACAACATTTTAGGGTTAGGAATGACTGTAAAGGACAGAGTCTGCTTATATTAGTAGAAGATAATTTTCAATTGACAGCTTATAATGAACTATCAGTTTTTCTTGAAAGTGACCTTTTTAAAAATGAAGAGGCATGTCTTTTTTTCTTAGCAAGAATATTACATTAACAATTGCCAACCTACAATTAGAAGAGAAGACTTTCAGTTCTGTAACTTTCTACTAAAACATTGGCACACAAAAAGAAGTAGCCTGGACAGATGGGAAATTAACATGTCATAAAAATCTGCACTAGACTGGCTGCTGCTGTCAATCTTAGGCAAGTAATTACATCACAATGACTTTTCCTGAAAATTATAATTGACTTAAAAGGAAAATAGTGCATATGTAATATAAACAATAAAAGAAATTAGTGTTTCTTTATCAGCATAATATTAATCCCTCTCAAATATCTCTGCTGTCATGAAGACTTGTACAACATATAGTATGACATGAAAGTTTGATTTTTTCATATAAGATAGTGTGTGTGTGTGTGTGTGTGTGTGTGTGTGTGTGTGTGTGTGTGTGTAAAGGGTGCTCAATCACTGCATAAATTGGGGTTTCATCTTCAGTGAACACAGTCCAGCAACACTTGGTCCTGCTAGTGAAGCACTGTATTCCCATACATTTTAAAACTCCCCTAAGTCCTAAGGTCACTGAAGCAGGGTAATGATGCATTTAATAAGTTAACAAACTGTGAGATGAAGAGGTAAGCATCAGAAATTCATGGACAATATTTGAGCAACATGTTTAGTGTTACTGAGTGGAATCCTAATTAAGCTTGCAGAAAGATCACAAATAGTCCATCCTGTTAGTTCAGGTGATGTTTACTACTTAAAGGAACTGAACAATACTTTTCTACAAACAGATGCAATTTTTGTGGCCTCTCCAATCCCAGCAGATAGCATTCTTGGGCAGAACTCAAAGATGTTTTGTTTCTTTACATAGTAACAAGCTTTTCTTTTTCTCTTGTCTCCAGGACATCATGTTCCTAGCACCACAATACTAACATTTTAGATACTGAAATTCAGATGATTTTTACATGTGGATGATGAGATAATAGCCAGTCTATCTTACACACAGTGGTGGTGGAGGCAACCCAAAATGATGCCAGATGGTGCTAATAAATGTTGCGGGACAGTTGGACCCTTTTTATAGTTTTTTTTCCTCTTCAGTTCATAGAACTTACTTCTATCTTTATGAAATCCAAAGAATTCCACCTCTCCCTTTACTGGAGCAAGTTCTATATAAACTATCCTCTTAAGAAATGAGTCACTCAGACCTAGCTTAAAAAAATTTAGTTATATGTTAGAACTTGGGGAATTCAAGTGAAAAAAAATGTGATTAAAAAGGAGTGAATTAATACTTCGAAGGCTTCTTCCACCAACCCAGAGTACTTGCATATGCAAAAGAAGATGTTCACTATAAATTCAAATGTAAGAACCCATCAATTGAACTCCAAACACAGATTTGTAATACAAATTTTCTTCTGAAATAACATACAGTTTGATCACTGTGACCTTTTCAGTAATGAAAACTTTTCTATAGTTCAAAAGAAAAGTATTACAGTGATGGGGTTATTCAGGCTGGTTTAGTCTCCTTAATTAGGAATAGCTTCAAACAAACTTTGAAACGGTGAAAGAATATCAATACAAATTCAATTTTCATGCATATTTTCACATGTATAAGTATATAAGGATATAAAATGTGCATACATTATATATATAATTCAAATGTCCCATTTTTATATTAATGAAAATAATATGACAAAGATTGGAATATTTTCCACTGTCTTCTATGAAGAACCACTTATGATATGTGGGCATCTCTAGCAGTTACTTAGAACAACTAATGGTACAGGTTTTTAGTACCTACAGATAGGTATCACATTCTTCACCCGAAGTATTGAGAATGTTAGCACTAAACTGTACCAATGGATATTTCTCATTCTGCCTCTACTTCTTTTGTGAACTTTGTGATGAACTGTGCTTTACAATTGACTAAATGTGGTTTAAACTCTTAGTAATTACAAAGATTACTAAATGGTGTCTATTATTTAAGATATCACTACATGATAGAAGTATTTTCATGTGTGTGTGTGTGTGTGTATGTGTGTGCAAATGAAATATATTCATGTGCTAAATTTAATTAAGTATTTGATACCTATTTACCATTTGTGGAAAATTAAATGATAGCTAATATTTAGTCTGCAAAATTATGATTGAAAGTAGATAGTCATGTTCATGTATATATGCCATGAGCATAATGTTTTGTTTAAAATAAAACATTCTAAACAGCTTATGATAAATATGACATTTTTCTTTATTTCTTCAACACACATCTCATAAGTAAAAAAAAAAATAGTATAAAATCATTATGATCAATGTAAGGAAATTCCCACTTCTAGTTAAGTTTGAGCTACCATATGTCTCTCTTTCAGCATCTCACAGAGTGTTGATGGAGTGAAGGATGAGACTCCTCACTCACTTTCACATTTCACATTCTCAGATCATCCCGCTGCCATTTGAAACATTCTATCTTGGGCATCTAGGACCACTTCTCTTCCGGTTTCCAAGGGCATATTTAAAGATTTTAGTTGTTTTTTTCTTTCTTTACTACTGAACATATGGGAATGTATTCTAGATTTATTTACTTTTTCTCTTTGATCAGTATTAACTTCTAAAGTTTAAGCATCTTACTTTTATATAAATAACTCACTAATATGAAAAAGACTAAATCTAACTTTGATTCCTGACTTCCGTTTATTTTAGAAAAGCACTTATTTCATTAGTTTGTGAATAAAAGAAGGAACACTCTACTTCTTCTATCTATATATACACATAAAGATAATGAATGCCAAAAATAATAAATAAACATATATTCACATATACAAGGATAGATTGAGATATATAGCAATATGCATATATGCATGTTTACAACATTTTGTATATATATATATATATATATATATATGCTTTATCTGATACTCATTAAGCATATTCAGTGTTCATAGCACATACTATATTTGTGATCAAAATCTCAGGTTATTTGAAAGACATATGAAAGTAAGATGCAAAGATTTAGTATCTTTTATAAATTCCGAGTATTCTGACTTAGGTACTTTTTTAAATTATCCAGAAAACATGTTA
This sequence comes from Peromyscus maniculatus bairdii, assembly GCF_049852395.1. Lineage (NCBI taxonomy): Eukaryota > Metazoa > Chordata > Mammalia > Rodentia > Cricetidae > Peromyscus > Peromyscus maniculatus. The sequence continues at coordinate 29,163,441 of NC_134857.1, read as the reverse complement.
ATGTGTGGACTTAATTCTGTCAGTGACTTTGGAAGTGGTCATTCCCAGCGTCAGTCACAAGATCCTGACAGCAATGGTAGAGTAAATTTTAGAAAGACATTTATAAAAGACTTAGGAAGACTTTAGTTGCCTTCTTTTAGAATAATGCAGATGGGGGTGACTATTAAAGGTAAAATTCATAAATGAGTTCAGTTTTCTAACTATACAAATAGTGTCCATATCAAATATTTCCCTGTTACTGTGATAAAATTCCTGAGAAAAGAGATTTATTTATGAGAAGGAAAGCTTACTTGACTTACCTTATGGTGGGTATGAGTCAAGCATGGTGAGGAAAGCAAGGTGCAGAACAGGATTTTATTTCACCTACAGTCAGGAAGCAGAAAGGACTGATCAGGCAACAAACACAAACAGGCTCTGAAACTTTCAATCCTGTCCTAGTGACCCTCTTTCTCATGCAAGGCTCAACCTCTTAAAGTTTTCACAAGCTTTCCAACAATGCCACCAACTGAGGCTACTCATTTTATGAGGGACATTTCATATTAAAATCCTATTTTATCCTTAGGTCCTAACAGTTTTCAGGGCGAACTCATGATGCAAAGTGCAAATAGTGCAACTTCAGTGATACATACAGGCAGAAATATTATTACAAGCCAGAGGTAGTAAAGGACTGCTACAACACAAGTTGGGGGCGGGGCATGGAAGGACTATTGCACATGTAAACTCACTGAACTATGATAGATACAGAAGAACCACACAAGATAAAGCCGGTTAAAATTTTAGTGTGGATAGGATAAGGAAGAATGCCCCACTCAATTTTACATCTGTTATACCTGCAAAACTAGTGCCTAGTTGAAAAGCTATTAGTTTTTTTGGAAGGTTGAATTCATTTACTCCAGATGAGGCCTTTGCTAGGCTGTCCATGTTCCAATGCTTAGTCCTAAACTCGTGTGCATATCAGCAACATTAAATGCTCTTAGTGGATATTAAAAACATTACATGAAACTGAGAGGGGGAAGGGGTGGTAGAGTGGTGGAGGGGAGGGAATAGGGAGTGGATTTAATAAAAACAAATTATAATTATGAATAATCATATCAAATCATAAATTTTTTTAAAATTTAAAATCCTCTTACTCTTAAAAAGAGTCTCAACACTGTTTTGAAATCCAAACTGTCTTCTGAGCTCAAAGCAGTCTCTTGTCTATGCAACTCAATAAAAAAGAAAAGAAAAGAAAGAAGAAAGGAAAGAAAGGAAGGAAGGAAGGAAGGAAGAAAAAGAAAAGGAGTTACATACTTCCAGTATACAACAGTGAAGAGAAAACAACCCCATTCTAAAAGCAAGGAATGGTGGCCTAGAAAGGAAATATAGACCAAAAGCTGTCAGAGGGAACCTCAAGTCCTTCTGCCTCCATATATGGAGTGTGAGGTCTGTGATAGAAGAACCATGATGGCAATGGACTTGGGAAACACTACTCCTCTAGACATGGTAACTAGAATACACATGGTCATAGGAAGACCTTATTCCATCTGTAGTTTTCAGCAGTGGACAATTCCATAGTTTCTGGACTATATCTGGGTCTCCATTATGACTTATTTTACATCTACCCAGTTCCATCCAGTGATTACTGAAGGCCTCTGTAGCTAGAGTTTTCCTGCCTGGCCCACAGTTAGGACAAATCTCTGTCACCCGCCAGTCCCACAGCCGCTCAGACCCAACCAAGTAAACACAGAGACTTATATTGCTTACAAACTGTATGGCCATGGCAGGCTTTTTGCTAACTGTTCTTATAGCTTAAATTAATCCATTTCCATAAATCTATACCTTGCCACGTGGCTTGTGGCTTGCCGGTGTCTTCACATGTGGCTTGTCATGGTGGCAGCTGGCAGTTTCTCTGCCTCAGCCTTCTGCTTCCCAGAACTCTCCTCTCTCCTTGTCCCAACTACTTCCTGCCTGGCCACTGGCCAATCAGTGTTTTATTTATTAACCATTTGGAGCAATTTGAAATACAGACCATCCCCCAGCAGGCCTCCTTCACGGGACACTGATCCTGCTATACACACAGGGCCTCTCAGGCTTTCTGGGACCTCAGTAAAAGATTCCATGACTTCCTCAGTTTTGCATTTACTATGTCTATAAAACCAGTACAGGGTGACCACAGCATGAGAACTCTGTTTGGGATAGAAGCTGGCCCTTTGAACTAGAGGCCAAACTTCCTTTGCATATCTTAGGGGAAACATTTCCACATTTGGTTTTGAGAGTTGATTGCTTTCAGTAGTGTTCTCGGTTTAGGCTCTCCTAAAGAAATTTGCATTTGTCCAAAATGGAGCCTTCCATGGTTTGGGGCTTGTCTTCAACACAACTTTATTATCCTAGTGAAAAGAATGAGGTTTCTTTTTTATAGCACTCTAAAATTATAGGTGCTTCCTCATCTTTTCTCTCTTTGTCAAAAACTTTGCTTATAAACTTACACAGCTTTCATTCTTTGTGCTTAGGTTTCTGCTATTTTCCTGATAGTGTTCTTATTCACATCTGGAACTTTCTGAGCTGGGCCTTCACTGTTCACCTTGGCATCCATATCTTCCAAGCTGTGGTTAATTATGCTGTGTTTCAGTATACTAAACCTTTCATAAACCATAGCTTCAAGATCTTTCATATTCCTTCTGCAATCCATTTAGTTCCAAAGGCATAAGAACCACGTGGCAGGTTAAGCCCAGTGATTGCTTCATTTCTGTGTTAAATACTTGTCTTTTTACTAGGAGAAAATATTTGACTCAAATAACTTAAGAAAGGAAATGTTTATTCTGGCTTTATTTTGAGGATGTACAGTACATTCATAAAAATGAGCACAAGGAAGCATCCATAATGAGGAATAAAACAGTGAAAAGAAAGTGGTGTAAAAGCTCAAGGCTCCCACAGACACAAACTTCCTCCAGTGAAGCTCCATCTCCTGAAGTTACCACACCCTTAGCAAACAATGCCAACATCGGTGAACTAGATATTCCCATACAGGCACCAATGAGGCACAATTCATGCTCAAACCACGGAATTATGTACATAGTCAATAATAAGCCTTGCAGAAATACATACAAGCAGGCAAATATTAGATTATTAAAGGCAAAATATTATTTTCAAAGCTTTGCATTACTACCTAAATATGTTTTCAGTTAAACCCAATTTTTATACAAAAGCTTAATTTCCATATTCTGACTTCCAGACACTTAAATTCATAGGATGGGCCATGTAAAGGGCAAATTGTAATTTTCCTTTGAAGAAAATGATGTTAAACTATGAACATACTTAAGGAATGAAGTAAGGTAATTTAACTGCCATTACTTAGTAAGACTTGGCCAATTAAGTGGAATGTGAAAGGCACCAACAGAAAACTCAAGTTGATGTGAAAAAAATACATAAGCAGGCTTACACTGTTCACAATTTCTTGAGAAGCAAGGAGTGCAAAACTTCAAAGCCTCCAGAATCAATAATGACCAACAAATATTTTTGAAAAGCTAGCTTTCTGAGGGAAAAAAATCACATTATTTCTTTAATTATATGAAGCCCACTGAATAGTCCCTGGAAATGGTGAAAATAATTGTATGTGCTGATGCCACACTTAGCATAAACTTTAGCTAATTTCTAAATACTCAAAATTTTAAAGATGTGCCACAGATAATAAACACATAATCCCATCGTCTTTGAGTAAAAATTGGAATTACAGTTTGGATAAAAAAAATTGGATTTTGAATTAAAATACTGTGAAATGAACCATTATGTAAATAAAACATTTTCTTTTAACATTAATGACCTTGCAATTCTAGACATTTCAGCTGAATTATCTAAACTTACAACACTTATGTCCAATACAATCATATTCATAAGTAGGAAAGTTCATTTTTTGTTAATTTGCCTTTATAGTATCTTTCCAATTTCTTTCTTTTCCTTTCCTTTTTTTTTTTCATTGTTAATCAGTTTTTCAGTAGTCTAGCATTTAACAATCATGGAGAGTCTGTATGTAGAATGAGTTCCTATAGATTATTTGTGCCTGTATTTTCAGAATTCTCACGAGCAATTCCAATTTGAGTCCATGTTGTGCTGCTTATGTCATAAGTAACTGTTACTTGGTCATCATCATTTGGGCAGTCACAACATGGGTGCAGAGAACGGAAGCCTCACCAGTTCTTTCTCCTTTCTCACTCTCTCTTCTCATTGGCTATGAGTTTAATCTAGCAGGTTGAAGAGAGACTGGGACATGGCCCAGCCTGCCAGTGTTCTTTTGCAATTTAAAGCTAGTATCATGAACATGTTGACTTAATTTTTCCATCATTATGAAATGAAGAGCTAGAAAACAGCATAATATAACATTAATAAAGTATCTGTCTCAAGACGATAGCTATGATAATCTAAGTAATTTGTATTCAAATGAGATGTAAAAAAATCAATGAACTGGCTGGGCAATGGTGATGCATGCCTTTAATCCCAAAACTTGGGTGGCAGAGGCAGGTGGATCTCTAAGTTCGAGGCTAGCTTGGTCTACAAAGTGAGTTCTAGGAAAGCCAGATTACACAGAGAAACCCTGTCTTGAAAAAAACAAAAAAAGAAGCAAACAAAAAAAGAAATCAATGAATTAAATTAAATAATTTGAAACAAAATAAAAAAAAAAACCCTAACAATATAAGGAATAAATAAGAGGAGATAAAACTGTATATATTTAAATGATCTTAGTAATTTAAAACATTAGAAATTTACTTTTCTTTTTTTAATTTAAAAAATGCTCTCAAATATATCATATTTTTTGTGATAAATTTTGGTGGTATTGTGTTCCCCAAAATATTGTGTACCTTAATAAACTTATCTGGCATCAGAGAACAGAATAGACACTCAATACAGAAGCTAGAAAATGGTGGCACTCATGCCTTTAATCCCAGCATTCCAGAGGCAGACATCCATCTGGATCTCTGTGAGTTCAAGGATACACTGGAAACAACCAGGCATGGTGACACACACCTTTAATCCCAGGAAGTGATGGCAGAAAGCAGGAAGGTATTTAAGGTGTGAGAACCAGGAACTAGAGCCTGGTTAAGCTTTTCGGCTTTTAGCAGCAGTTCAGCTGAGATCCATTTGGATGAGAACTCAGAGGCTGCTAGTCTGAGGAAACAGGATCAGCTAAGGAATTGGAGAGGTGAGGAAGCTGTGGCTTGTTCTGTTTCTCTGCTCTTCTAGCATTCACCCCAATACTTGGCCCAGGTTTGATTTATTAATAAGACTGTTTAAGATTTCTGCTACAATAAATTATATTTATTCTGCCAATACAAATATTTTCTTTATATTAGAAAATATTTCTTTATGAAGGTATTTTCATACATTTTATATTATGAAAAATACTTCTTTAAATTCTGAAAGTATTTTCTTTATAGTTTTAAAGGTAAGTTTTAAGCATCTTCAATTTCCAACTAAATTGAAATGGCTAGCAGACATAGTGTATAATAGGCATACATTAAGTGACAGTTTGAGCCTGGTTTTCCTCCTATTTCTAATTTCACTATTTGAAAATTCTGTACACATATACATCAAAAAGGTAATATTTTTTGAAAGGTAATATTTTTATCAATATTTTAATTTGGTGTTATTGCCAGGAATCTGAATTGCCGAGATATAATAAAGATAATATGGTCAATTTAAGTTGGCTTGATTGAAGTAAAAGAGTTACTTGCCATATGTACAAAAAAATCTGGATCCTCCACTGCTGGTGGGAATGAAAGCTTGTACAACCACTTTGGAAATCAATATGGTGCTTTCTTAGAAAATTGGGAATCAATCTCCCCCAAGATCCAGCAATACCACTCTTAGGCATATACCCAAGAAATGCTCCATCATACCACAAGAGCACTTGCTCAGCTATGTTTATATCAGCATTGTTTGTAATAGCCAAAACCTAGAAACAACCTAGATGCCCTTCAACTGAAGAATGGATAAATAAATTGTGGCACATATACACAATGGAATACTACTCAGCAGAGAAAAACAATGAGATCATGAGCTTTGCAGGCAAATGGATGGATCTAGAAAAAAATCATTCCGAGTGAGGTAACCCAGACTCAGAAAGACAAATATGGTATGTACTCACTCATAGGAGGATACTAGAGGTGGAACAAGGACGACTGGACTGCTGCTCACATCACCAGTGAGGCTACCTGAAAAACAGGACCCCAAGAAAGACACAGAGATCACCCAATGATGGAGAAATGGATGAGATCTACATGAACAGCCTGGGCATGAGTGGGAGCAATGAAGGGCGAGGGTTGAGGGAAAGAGAGCGGGAGATCCCAACTGGATCAAGAAAAGAGAGGGAGAACAAGGAATAAGAGACAATTGTAAATGAAGACCACATGAGAAAAGGAAGAAACAAAGAGCTAAAGAGGCCCACAGAAATCCACAAAGATACCCCCACAATAGACTGCTGGCAATGGCCGAGAGACAGCCGGGACTGACCTACTCTGGTGATGGGATGGCCAAACACCCTAATAGTTGTGCCAGAAACCCCATCCAAGGACTGAGGAATCTGGATGCAGACATCCACAGCTAGGCCCCTGGTGGAGCTCTGGGACTCTAATTAGCGAAAAAGAGGGGGGTTTATATGAGCGAGAATTGTTGAAACCAAGGTTGGATAAAGCACAGGGACAAATAGCCAAAGGAATGGAAACACATGAACTATGAACCAAAGGCAGAGGGGCCCTCAACTGAATCAGGCCCTCTGAATAGGTGAGACAGTCGATTGGCTTGATCTGTTTGGAAGGCATCTAGGCAGTGGTACCGGGTCCTGGGCTCCTTGCATGAGTTAGCTGTTTGAAACCTGGGACATGCAGGGACGCTTGGCTCAATCTGGGTGGAGGGGACTGGACCTGCCTGGACTGAGTCTATCAGGTCGATCTCAGTCCTCAGGGGATCTTGATCTGGAGGAGGTGGGAATGGGGGTTGGGCTGGGGGGAAGGGGAGAAGGGTAGCAAGGGAGAGAACAAGGGAATCTGTGGCTGTTATGTAGAACTGAATAGTATTGTAAAATAAAATAAAATTTAAAAAAAAGAAAAAATCTGAGCCATATTACTCCTTTGAAGGTATCAATACCAATATATTCACATGCTGAATCAATTTAAGTACTTATTAAAATAAAATGACACATTAATAAAGTTAAATAACACAAAAATTTTTATACCAAACAAAACTCAGAAAAATAGCTTGTAAGATTATATGAAGTATTCTTAATGCGTCTAACATAATCTTCAATTGTAATGTCAGAATTAAAATGAATGCCAATAGTCTTGTTCTGCCTTTAAAAATATCCCACCTCATGAAAATGAAAAGAAAAAATTGAATTGAGCCACTGTTTTTGATATATTGCATATATACACAAGTATTCAAAATTCTGCTCACTCACATAAATATTTATATATTTATATTAGTAATAGAATTAAGAATACCTTATTGAAATTCAACCTAAATACACTCTCATGTATGTTGTGGGAGAATTGTTTGGACACTAATTCAATTGTGCCACTGAATCCACCTTGAATCAAAGGACAGAGTCAATGATTGGCTGACTCATCTCAGCCACAGAGTTGCTGGACAACCTAGGAGGTCTGCTGGAGACGGACAGAAGAGAGAAGAGGGATTCCAGGGTGATTTCAAGGGCCATTGGGAAAAACATAGAGAGTCAGCCTACTGAGATTTTACTGAAATATAGATAAGTATTGTATATTTTTAGACCCTGAAGACTTTCAGTTGGACATAGATATCAACATGTAGAAGACTGCAAATAGACCTATATCTATCACCATGCGGACAGGTGAATCAAGTCCAAGTGGATCCAAGACCTCAATATAAATCCAGTTACACTGAACCTGATAGAAGAGGAAGTAGGCAGTAACTTTGAACAGTTTGGCACAGGAGATCACTTCCTAAATATAACACCAGTAGCACAGACACTGAGAGCAGCAATTAATAAATGAGACTTCCTGAAACTGTGAAGCTTCTGTAAGACAAAGGACATGGAAAATAAGACAAAATGACAGCCTACAGAATGGGAAAAGATCTTTACCGATGCCACATCTGGCAGAGGGCTGATCTCAAAATATGTAAGGAACTTAAGAAACTAGACATCAGAATACCAAACAATCAAATTTGAAAAAAATGAACTGCAGATCTAAACTGAGAATTCTCAAAAGAAGAATCTCAAATGTCTGAAAGACATTTAAGTGATTGTTCAACATCCTTAGTTATCAGGAAAATGCAAATCAAAACAACTCTGAAATACCATCTTACCCCTGTCAAAATGGCTAAGATCAAAAACACTAATGACAGTTTATATTGTAGAAGATGTGGAGCAAGGGAAACACTCCTCCACTGTTGGTGGGAGTGCAAACTTGTACAGCTAATTTGGAAATAAATATGACTACTTCTCAGAAAATCGGGAATCAATTTTCTTCAAGACCAATGATACCACTCTTGAGCATATACTCAAGGTATGCTCAATCATACCACAAGGACACAATACCAACTATGTTCATAGCAGCATTATTCATAATATCCAGAACCTGGAAACAGCCTAGATGTTCCTCAACAGAAGAATGGATACAGAAAAGGTGATATACACACACAATGGAATATTACTCAGCTATAAAAGACAATGATATCATGAAATTTTGAGACAAATGGATGGAACTAGAAAATATCATCCTGAGTGAGGTAACCCAGACTCAGAAAGACAAACATGGTATGTGCTCACTCATAAGTGGATACTAGATGTAAAGCAAAAGATAATCAGACTACTACTCACAGCTCCAGAGAAGCTAGCTAAAAAGGATAACTCTAAGAGAGATGCATGGATTGCCCTAGGAAGGGGAATAGATGAGATCTCCGGATTAAACTGAGCTAAGCAGGAGGCAGGGTCACAATAGAGGGGAGGAAATGGGGGATGAGTACTTGAATGAACAGGGTGGTGGAGCTGAGGGAGAGACAGGGACAGAGTGGGAGAGGAATGAAAGAGATATCTTGATAGAGGGAGACATTATGGGTTTATGGAGAAACCAGGTGCTAGTGAAATTCCCAGGAATCCACAAGGATGACCCCAGGTTAGACTACTAGCAATAGTGGAGAGGATGCCTGAATGTTGAATGTTGTAGGCCGCATGAATATATCATAAGAACTCAGCTGGTTATGGCAAAGTCACTATCTGGAAGAATCAGTGAATTCCTCCAGAGGAAACCAAATCCCAAGGAGTTTTTGGTATTACTTGGCTTGTTAATATATCAGCTGTATTCTGTTTTGAAAATCATGTGTGCCTTCATAGTTTTCCCAATTGACTTTTATCTAAGAAGGGCTAACAGTGTGGACTGATCACTCTCTGGACATACACATTCCAGGTGTTTGGAGAACAGCCTCAGGGAAAGGCTTTCTCTGGAACCTCCCTTAGGGACTTTCAAGGACTACAGGAAACACCACTCAGGGAGGCACCCAACTTCTGAGGACTAACAATGATAGCAGCCCACAGGCAAGTCTCCTGACTTAAGGTAAATTCCACAAAGAGACACCATCTAGGTGAGGTGGACATTAAGTAAATAGCTTTACACAATTTAGCTCAGCCCCTCCCTTTATATACTGGCGACTTCCAGGGCATGGAGACATGGAGAAAAGAGAATGGAAGAACTAGATGGGTAAGAACTTGAGGAACAAACTGAGATGGGGAAGAACTAGATTGAAGGGCTAAAAGAGAGGACTAGAGGAATGAGAGGGAAGATGAGGAAGAGCCAGATGAAGAAGAACAAGATGAGGAAGAGCCAGATGAGAGAGAAGGAGACGGGAGAGGAGCTGATAAGGAAAAGAACTAAGTAGATGAGAACCTAGAAGGGACAGAACTAGATGAAGGAATTAAGATAGAACCTAGAGGGAATAGTAGATAAATATAGAGAAATCAAACAATAAAGGAGTTAGGCATGAGAACAGACCTGAAGCTGTGTGTATAGGTTGTTATGACAGAGGAATTAAAGCACGTGGACTATAGAGCTTGGTGTGCTGAGATTCTATTTCCTAAAAATAGTCCTTGATGTTAGTAGTTCTCTCTCCTGAGCCCCTGGGATGTATAATATTAAGGCTGGTCCCACTAATAATATACAAGACCTGAACTGGCATACCCTGGTAATCAGATTGGTGAATACCTTAACTACCATTATAGAGCCTTCATCCAGTAACTGGTGGAAGCAGGGACAGAGATCTACAGCCAAGCACCAGGACAAGTTCTTGGAGTCCAGTTGATATGGAGGAGGGATTGTATGAGCAAGGAGGAGTCAAGATCATGATGGGGAAATCTACAGAGACAACTAAACTAAGCCAGTGGGAACTCACAAACTTTAGACTGACAGTTGTGGAGCCTGCATGGAACCAACTAGACCCTCTGCATATGGGAGACAATTGTATAGCTTGGGGGATGGAGTGCTGTGGGGTGTTCTGTATGGCAAATGTGTTTCTCTGATTGGTCAATAAATAAAACACTGATTGACCAATGACTAGGCAGGAAGTATATAGGCGGGACTAAGAAAGAGGAGAAATAAAAGAAGGAGTCACTGCCAGCCACCGCCAGGACAAGTAGCATGTGAAGATGCTGGTAGCCATGAGCCATGTGGCAAGGTATAGATTTATGGAAATGGATTAATTTAAGCTATAAGAACAGTTAGCAAGAAGCCTGCCACAGCCATACAGTTTGTAAGCAATGTAAGTCTCTGTGTTTACTTGGTTGGGTCTGAGTGGCTGTGGGACTGGAGGGTGACAAAGATTTGTCCTGAATGTGGGCAAGGCAGGAAAACTCTAACTACAGTGGAGGCTGGCATGGGGATCAGGATCTATTTCTGGTGCATGTGCTGGCTTTTTTTTTGGAGCCCATTACCTATAGTGAGATGCCTCCTCGATCAGCCTTGGTCAGGAAGAAGGGGATTGGTCCTGCCTCAACTGAATATACCAGGCTTTTCTGACTTACTGTTTTGGGTAGAGATAATGGGGGGATGCTGGGGTGGGTGAAGGATGGGGGGAGTGGGAGGAGGGATGAGAGAAAGATCTGTAGTTGGTATGCAAAATGAATAAAAATAATTTCAACAAGAAAAAAAAAGTATCTTTAGCTCAACCAAGATGAGAGAGAGGGAGAGAATTTCATTTGGGCATGGTGACACACACTTGTAGTACTGGTTTATTTTATTATAAGGTGAGGCAGGGGGATTATCTCCATCTACACTGACTCATCTCATCATTCTGACTGTGGTCTTTCAGACTACAGGTCTCTGTCCTATTCTGTGCCATGATATGACTAACAGCATCTTTCAGTGAGCACATGTCTTCCTTCCCTAAATCTCCACAGATGGATTCATTTTGTTCCCTGGCCACCTCTTGATGGTCCTTTTTTGTCTGTTTCAGGTATCACAATGCCAAGTGAAATAAGATAACACAAATGCCAGTACTGGAAATAGAGGTGGGTGGGGCACAAAACAAGATAGAAGCGCCAGTCTTTTCTCAAGGGCCAAAAAGAATGCATCCATTCCTGCTTTGTGTGGTTTATAAGGCCACCCATGCTTGGTTTTTTGGCTGTCTGGTAGGTTTGATTATCTTTAAATCAAGCATTGTGAACTGAACCATCACCCAATGTCATGTAACAACATACTATGCCATCACAGAACTCATCCATACCACCATCCCATCCCACTATAAAGACTATTTCCACACAACACTTTGTCCTGTCACACCACCACATCCCACTATCCAAAGCCATCCCTCTTCACAACATCATAGCTTACCATCCCATCACATTTTATCCTACTATACTATTCCACCATCCCATCATACCACACTAAACATATCACACCATATCTTCACTTTATGATGCAAAATTATATTACATAACCTAGTCATTTAATTACCACATACCCCATCACCACATCACATCACACAATATAATCACATCAAACATAGCATCACATCATATCATTGCATAACTGCTGTGAGATGGTCTCTATGTCAAATCTGTTGCTCTGATTGGTCAATAAATAAAACACTGATTGGCCAGTGGCCAAGCAGGAGGAAGTATAGGCGGGACAAGGAGGAGAAGAATTCTGGAAAGTGAAAGGCTGAGTCAGAGAAACTGCCAGCCGCCACCATGACAAGCCGCATGTGAAGACACCAGTAAGCCACAAGCCACGTGGCAAGGTATAGATTTATAGAAATGGATTAATTTAAGCTATAAGAACAGTTAGCAAGAAGCCTGCCATGGCCATACAGTTTGTAAGCAATATAAGTCTCATAAGTGTTTACTTGGTTGGGTCTGAGCGGCTGTGGGACTGGCAGGTGCCAGAGATTTGTCCTGACTGTGGGCAAGGCAGGAAAACTCTAGCTACACATAACATCATTTTCACTATCATTCACTCTCTCTTATTTTTAATAATTCTTGCAATTCAATGGGTCATGCTCAGATAAACTGAAATAGCCTCTTACCTCAAGACCATCATCAAAATCACATCTACAAAGGACTTTTTGGAACATTCCCAGCTTATGAACCTTAGAACAAGCATGTAGTAGCTGCAGACATTATCCAACTTGCCATATCACTCTGCCCCAGATATCACAAATATTTTATTTTAAGGAACTTTCTCCAATTAGGAAATGATTCCTAGAATCTAATCCTCACCCCATATTATTTGTTAGTTGGTATAGAATGTACCACTCAGAATTTTTATTATCTGTTCTCTAAGAATTTAGGACTGGAGTAAGGAGTATAAGGACATAGAATGCTTGTTTTTTGGATCTGCTTATCTTTTCTATGGAAGTGAATGAAAAAGAAAACACAAGGAAAATAAGACAAAAATACAAGCTATTTTAAGAGATCACAATAAATATATTAATATTAAATATTTGGGAAGTCTAAAATATTTGCTATAAAGTAAAAATTACATAAAACAAACATTAAAAATGTAATAAATTTTATAAGGACAATAATTTTGACATTTTAATTATGTTAATTATGTTAAAACGATGTTCTCATTAGTTAAAGAAGAATTGAGAGAAGAGCACTTCACATCATGCAGATAATGAATATGGGTAATCAAGTCCCTTAAATAAATTTACTTTATTACAAAAATTATTCACCTCAATTATCAACTTGGCCTGTTGCATTCGGATGATCATCTTATTCTCATGTGTGCAATTATCCTCAGTAAGATCATGTAACTAATACGAGAGGAAGGACTCATCTCAGTGTTGATGGATTGAAATCTGAGCCCCTTTGTTAATTGTTTTTGGTGCACCATGCTGCTTTATGTCTTTTCTGAAGGATTGTGATTTCTTCTCTGTCTGATAGCATCTAACCTGATTTTTGTGGGAATTTGCTCCAAGAATCTTCTCCAGAGTTAGTGCAAACTGTCTCTTTTCCAAAGATGTTGAATTAAAAAAAAATTGAGAAAATGTGATCAAATGATGTATGTCAAAAGAAAAGCCACACAATAGAAAGGGTTTACACAATACATTAGAACAGATCCTTGTTTTTAAAGGTCATAACAACACTCACCATTCATTACACAAAAACCAATGAAATAAATTATTCTCTGAACCAGAATCTTATTACATGGTCAGAGACATAGGAGTTTTAATTTGTAAAACTCAAACATGTACTTTTAAAACTAATCTTATATGATATGGCTTAAAACAAATCTTCCTGTGCAGATGAAGTACACTCCCATACAAGTTTAGAAGGCACATACAAATCTGACAATAAATGGGACATCCCATTAGATAATACATGTTAACTGAAGAATTTGCTAAAACAAATAAATGGAGCAAAACATCTCAACATGCTTTTTTTTATTAATAAGCTGTATTACAATTTACATATTGATAGTTAATATGGTTATTATAAAACCATGGATTTAAATCATATCAAAATATCTTTCTTTAAAATTATTTGGTCTAGCCAGGTGGTGTCGGCACATGCATTTAATCATAGCAATTGAGAGGGAGAAGCAGGCAGATCACTATGAGATGGAGGCCAACCTGGTCTACTGTAGCTGGAAGTTTTCCTATGTCCCTGTCAGCTGGTGGTCAGGACAAATCTCTCCCATTCCCACCCCCCCCCCAAGTAAAACACAGAGGTTTATATTAATTATAACTGCTCAACCATTAGCTTAGACTTATCACTGACTAGCTCTTACACTTAAATTAACCCATAATTCTTATTTATGTTTAGCCACTTGGCTAGGTACCTTTTCTCAGTTCTGCCTTGTCTTCTTGCTTCCTCTGTGTTTGGCTGGTAACTCCTGACTCAGTCTTCCTCTTCCCAGAATTCTCCTTGTCCCACCTATACTTCCTGACTGGCTACTGGCCAATCAGTGCTTTATTAAACCAGTGTACAAAAGCATTATCCCACAGCAGTCTATAGAGTGAGTTCCAAGAAAAGCTCCAAAGCTACACAGAGAAACCCTGTCTCAAAAAACAAAAACAACAACAATAAAAAAGTTTATGGTACAAAGTATTTAATGGTCAGTGAACAATAGCAATAAAATCAAAACCCAGGGGCACCTCCTTGTTCAATGATGCCTTGTTACTTAATTCCTATAGCAATTTGTGTCTTACAAGGCATCTGGAACAAAGCAACAGAAGTTCTACCAGTGAGGTGATTTCTTTTTTTTTTGAGGGATGTTGGAGTGCCCCATTCTGAAGAATACACTTATCTTTTCCATATTCTGCATTCTATTATGCCAAGTTGATAGGGTCAAAACAATGATTACACGGTGACACAGTAATTTAAGTAGCAAAGATTATGAATCTCCCACTGGAGATTCCATTCATCATCCCTGAACTGACCCATGATCTGTTTTACCATACTCATCATCCCTAGACTGTACACCAACAGAAATATTTCAGATGCACAGAGCAGCCTCTGTGCTTATTGGATTAAATCAATTTTATGGTCAAATGCTATTAACTTCCTATGGTTGAAAGGAAGCCTGGTCTAGGAGTTCACATCTCTAATCCAAATGACTGAAAGTACTGAGCAAGGAGAATGCTGAAAATTCAAGTCCAATATGGAGTATGTAATGACTTGAAGTCAACATCCAGCCACATGCTAAAAATCATTTCTCAAAATACACAGAGGAAAAGAAGTAGGAAGGGGAGGTAGGAAAGGAGAGATCAATTAGAAAATTTTCACTGCATGTTTAGTGATTTTTTTAAGTAATTACTAATGAAGAATATACACTATTCTTTCCAATACATTTAGGGAAACATTACTAAATTAAAGAGATACCTAAATTAATTTTTATAAAGCATTTTTATTAACTGTATTTATAAATTCCCAGAGTGTTCTAATAAATTAAGAGCTCAGACACTTCTATTTTAGAGGTAATTTGGAAGTTAAAAACTTGGCTTTCAAAATAATCCTCATGTCTTCAGTATTACCATTTATTTTACATTTCCCTAGACTATGTAGCTAGCAGGAACTGGCAGCTTGGCTCTATGGTTAAGAGCGCTCATTATTTTATCATGAGGAAAAGAGTCTGCATCTCATTGCCCACATGAGTTGGATCAAGAACATTGGTAATATGTTGGCATCCATAGGCACCTGTGCACACATTCACAGACACACACAAATACACATAAATAACAATAAAATAACAATAACTGTAATTTTTAAATTTATTGAAATCATACACACATTAACCATTTGTAACTGTTGTGAAAATTAAAATTTTAAAATAAATAGTTAAAACTATTGTGTTTTTATGAAGCAAATGACTGAGAATATTCACTTGATTTAATTATAAAACAAAGGAGGAAAGCACAAAGTGAATGTACCCTAAAATGAGCTAGAGATTCCATCTGCTTTGTATTCAGAATCCAATTTTCTTTTGCAGTTATACATCCAAGACTACACAAAGTGTCACATCAGTTATGAAATGTTACCTTCTACATCTGTGCTCTCTGCTTCCATCAGCTAAGTGCCTTTCAGGTTTACAACATTTCCTTAACTATACAAAGTCTGTCATACTTACACAATAATTATTAGATTTCTGAAGACAGATAAATGATCTAAAGTTGTCCTGTTTGCTTGAATGCTAACACACATAATATCAAAATATGTAGTATAATGCATATGTAAACACAACACTAACACTCTATTTTAGAGTACTAGCGCATATTTAACCAACTTTTTAATGAAGGGATGAAATTCCTGCCAAACTCAAATTAAACTCTGTGATACTTTCTGTCATGGTCTTCCCCTTCCGTAATGTAAGCATTATTTTATTAATAATGTAGCAGGGACTATTAAACAGTTTATACATGAAAAACTATTTTGGGATTGTTCTATTTTGTTTTATCTTACCTTTATAAGATGCTTTTCTGTGCCTTTTGTTCAGTATCATAGCACCGATATGTATATATCGTACATATATAGTATGTATAAAGTAGTGTTATCATTTTACCTTTTCATTTATTGTTTGTCATATGTTTTATTTTACCTTCTAGATACAAGTAAACTCATTTGCTTATGAATTCTACATAGTTTAATGCAGGAAAATATTATGCAACTTATTTCCACTGTTTCCTGAATTTTCTATAGTATGCATAAGACAATTATTTACCTATTTTCTCTCTGTACATATTATTTTTCTAATTTAGTGATAATACAAACATCTGTTACATAGTCATTCTTGAATATATTCCTTTCTATTGCCATATATGTGCTGTTAAGTACTTATCTTAGAGTAAAATTACTGAAATAGATGTCAGGATTAGCAGACAATGTTAAAGAGATTTCTAGACTAGCATAAACATTTATTTACTTTCACACACATACACACACACATATATTAATTAAAAATTCAAGGTAACAGGTTTTGATCATATTCACCCTCCTCTCTTCCAGATCTACCCCTGTTTCCTAATCATCCAAATTTGTGCCCAATTTATCAAATTCATCAAGTCCATTTTGTACTGTCCATATACTCTTGGATGTATGGCTTTCCTCTGGCATGTGGTTGACTAACCAGTGGCTACTCGTTAGAGAAAACTGTCATTCCCTCTCCCAGAAGCTGCCAATTACCAATAGCTCCTCAGCTTGGGTTGAGGCTTTGTTTACACCTCCCTTCTACAGGTTAATATTTGGTCTTTCTTGGTCTTACACAGGTGTTGTACATGCTGCCGAAAGACTGAAAAATATAAGCAGTTACCCTACTGCGTCCAAAAGACATTGCTCCCTTGTAGTCATCCATCCATCATCTCTTCCTCTTACACTTTTTATTCCCCTTCTGCAAAAACTCTTAGCTTTTGGAGGAGAAAGTTTGATATAGGTTTCACATTTAGAGATGAACATTTCACAGTCTCTTCTTTTCTACACCTTCTCTTGCTATGGTTCTCTCTACTAATCACCATCTACTTCAGACCTATGTTTTCTGATGTAGGTTGAGAGATGCATTAGGCTTGGCACATGACTAAGCTGGTTTAAAGCTATGTCCATTTAGCACAGTAATAGTGGTAGATTGCTATGAACTGTCTACCATAGGTTCTTGGTACAGTAATGGGGTCAGATATGAGTTTCATCTTCTTGTGAAGTGGATTTAAATGCAATTAAAAGTGTCTGGTTACTCCTATAACACTGATGCCACTATTCTAACAGCTAGCACCAGCCATTGTTGTAACTTACATGATTCCAAGCTGGGTAAAACTAATTATTACTCTTGCTCCAGTAATAATTATTATTATTACTCCAGTAGCTTGCATGCCACCTTCAAACACTTCAAAATCAGCCAGAGGGGATGAAGCTGCCAGGTCAATATCCACTCGATTTCTCCATGTTCTGGGACTCCTATGTTGTCTTCAACAAGGGTCTTACCATTAAGTTGTGGAGGGTAACCACTGTGTTACATAAAGCATCATTTTCTCAGAATTATCTGTTGTGTGATATCAATATCTTTATTCCATTCTACTTAGATATATTTCCATATCAATGTTCTTGTAATCTTCATTTTGCCAATAACTAATAACACTGAGAACTTTTTTACATATTGTATTTGGTTATTCATCTAGCTCTTTATTATGCATTTGTTGAAGTTTTATGCTCACAGTGAGAACAGTTCCTTTGTAATTTATATGTGAAGAATTAAAAATATAGTAATTAATACATGTTGGACAGGGATACATTCTGAAAGATACACTGATAAACCAAATGTCACTGTGCAAACATTTAGTATGCTTTTATCATTTGTGGAAATGAATGTGTCCATGGATGTGTGAATATATTCATATTAATTAGATGGTACAATTTAATTCTTTTCAAATTTGTGTATTTTTCCTAACTTTTGCATTATAATAACTTTTAAAATTGTTAATTACTTCACTATAACAGGCATTTCTCAAATTTATTTTTTATTTTTTTATATTTCAAATATTTATTGCATTCAAGATACTTCACAATGCATGAAGGGAACCACAAAAAAAAAGATATATGTTTTTAAATTCTACTCATGACATCACTGAACCTCATTTTACCTAGAAGAAAAAGTTCTGCATTTTTTAAAGGGACATTTTCACAATGCTAAATTATTCAAATACCCCAGAAATTATTATCTTACTTATAACTGAAACAATAATTATTTGTGGATTTGTAGAAATGTTCAGAAGACTGTAAATTAATTACAAGGGTGTGCAGTAGGGTCTGGAAAAGGAAAATCGAGGAGCCCCTACACACCTCTCAGGCTGGAACCTGAAGAAAACATGTAGGCAGTAAAAAAGTATCCTACTTGAGAAATCCATTTTCCATTTCTAGGGAGAGTGAAGGCTAACAATGTTTTACAGCTCTTTCCAGGATCTTGTGGTAATTACAATCTGCTGTTCCCTTGGCAAGGCAGTGGTGGCACATGCCTTTAATCCCAGCACTCGGGAGGCAGAGGCAGGTGGATCTCTGTGAGTTCGAGGCCAGCCTGGACTACCAAGTGAGTCCCAGGAAAGGCGCAAAGCTACACAGAGAAACCCTGTCTCGGAAAAAAAAAAAAAAATCTGCTGTTCTCTAACCTTTACAAAGCTCTGCCACATAGAACCACTTGCTGATGGGGTTAATATGGGGGAAGTGAAAGAGCAAGGACCAACTCTAGAAAAGGAGAATATTCTCCAGGTAAGCACCAGCAAAGGAGGAAGCGGCAGAGTCTGTCAGTAACAGTGATGCAAAGCACGTGCTCGCTCGACACTGATAGAAGAATGGGAACTCTGAGGTTGAGGACTAATGGCTGGGTGTGACACAAGGTTTTTATAACTCCTAATGATGGGAGGTCCATGTCATGGAGACCTGTAATCCCAGTTACTTGGGAAGCTGAAGCAGGATAGAAAGTTCAAAGCCAGCCTTGGTTACATAGTTCAAACTAGACTGAACAACCTATTGAGAGCCTGCCCTGCCGCCACAAAAGAAAAAGTAAGAAGGCAACTGTGGATATAGCTCAGGATAGAATTCTTGCCCAGCAAATGTGAGGTTCTGATTTCAAATCCCATGACTTGAAAAAAAAAAAAATCTTGACACTAAAATTTACCTCATTTCAATGAGAACTGTGAGAATGAGGAAGTACAGTTTAAGCCAGGGCTAGCTTTCAAAAAAAGGCAGAAAACTTTGGGAGAATCTAAAGCAGATTAAAGACAGAGACCCAGTCATAGTCTCAGGCAGCAGCCCAGGCCGGATGTCACCATGGTCCCAGGAGGCAGTACAAGCCATGTGGATTGGTGTGGCTCTCAGATACCAACATGGTGCCAGGTAGCAGCTTAGACCCTCCCGTCATTTGCTTGGTCTTCAATGGTCTCAGAAGCCACAGAGATGAACATAGACCCAGACATTGCCCTCGGCTGCAGTCCTAGTCCAGACAATACCATAACCACAGCTGACAACCCTGGCCACCCAGACCGGCTTGGCACCAACAACAACAGTACAGCCCACAGACACCAACACGGTCACTAGTTGCGGGGCAGAGCCCAGGCATCCAAGTGTGCCCTGGTGGCAACATGGGCTAGGGACATCAACACAGACCCCTGCTGTATCAGGACCACGGATCCAGACATGGTCCTCAGTAGCAGCCCAGGGCAGGTTGTCACCATGGCCCTCAGTGGTCATGCAGGCCACCCAGATTGGCATAGCCTCGCTGTAGTGCTGCCCTGAGACACTAATGTGGCCCAATTACAGGTCCCTACATGTTCCCCAGTGACGACAGGAGCCACAAACATCAGCTCAGCACCCGCTCGGCTGCTCCAGGGCCACGGATCAAGACCTGACCCTTGGTCATAGTAGCACAGGCCCAGACATCTCACTGGGCTGGGTTGGCCAGCTGGCTGCTCAGGTCAGCCTGTTCCTCATCACACTAACCCTCTAGATCCGTCTCTCCCCAACCACAAACCATTCCACCTCTCCTTCTCTTCCATCCCCACCCTGTCCTCTCTCACCCCAATGGTGCCCAACTGACTAGAACAGTAATTCTTTGTTGGGTCACAGGTGATACTTGGTTGAATCCTGCCCACCCCAGCCACAAGGGATGGCCTGGAAGTGTTACCTTTCCTCTCGGCAGTGCCCAGGCCTAGAGACCTCGGGCAGTACAGGGCACGATGGTACGTCGCCTGGCTCCACAGGAACCAGGCCATCTCTTGGTTGATTGTAGCCCCCGCAAATCCAAAAGTTTTGGGGTAGGGACACCTTTTGTTTCCATTGCAGATTCAGGTCTGAATGGAGCTGGCAGCTTCTAGTGGATTGAGGTTCCTGCAGACAGACCCAAATGTGTCACATGTCTCAAATTTATAACATGCACATATGATATATGCTTTTGGAAATAGTTTTTTAAAGATATATTTTATTTTGTTCCTGTTTATGCGCGCGTGCGTGCACGTGGTGTGTGTGTGTGTGTGTGTGTGTGTGTGTGTGTGTGTGTGTGTGTGTGTGTATCTGTGTTTGTAGATGCCCACAGAGTACAGAATAGGGTATTAGATCCCCTAGAGCTTGGATTCCAGGTAGTTGTAGATGCCCAACAACTAGACCATACTTTATGAGTAAATTCCTTTATGTTGCTATATTATTACAACTTCATCAGGAAGTAATTTTTGAGATAGTTTTATTCCTTTATTTTATTCCAAATCCCTGAGTTTTATGAGTTTATAATTTTTGCCTTTATTACTCTGTAAAACAATTGCCTTTATCATTTTGATTGCATTAGATATGTTAGATTTAAACATGTCTGTAAAATCTACAATATCTATTTTACCTGTAAGTCTTCGACCTCTTATTTGTTTGTTTTAATTTTCACATGCATTGCTCTGGCTCTATCTGGGTCAGAATATTTTAATCAGAAATTATACTTAAAATCTGTGGTAACATTTTGAGATCTAAAATGATATCTTTGGTACACCTATTAGAGGCATTACTAATCCTGGGTCAGGAATGATTCAATATATTAAGTAAATTTCAGTTCATGGAAATTCAGACTATTTCCAATTATTCTGTTCTTACTGGAATCTAATAAAAAAACGAAAAGTTATTGGAACTTTGATCCACCTAACTGGTCTTATCAGGTTACTGTAATATTTTCTATGATTGTCTGCCTCATTTTTTTCTTCTGCATTTTAGTAGAATTGCTGACTTTGCTGACTTGGAATACACTCCTTGTAGAAGTGAGTATTTTTGCATGTTTAAGATCATATCTTCCAGGGCTGAAGAAATAACCGGCATAGTAGTAAGAACACTTGCTGCTCTGGTAGAGGACTGGAGTTTGGTTCCACCACTCACATCAGGTGGCTTGCATTGGTCCACAACTGTAGGTCCAGGGCATTGGACCTTCAGTGTGCATACATGCATTCGGACAAACACCAAGCAGGAGAATGGTAATATAGTTAATTTTATCAGACTACAGCTGCTCCACCGAGAATAGAAATGTGAGTACCAAAGCCTGAAAACATCACGAGCATCATCCGCAGTACTTGTGATGAGGAAAAATGCTAAAGAGGATATTAAATATTTCATAAAATGTGTATAAGTTCAATTTAAGGAATGTTTTGTATTTCTAAAAATTATCACAATTTTAATAAGTTGGATATGAGAAGTGAAGAAAAGTTGAAAATGTCAGAGACTTCAAGATTTTGACCAGGACCTGAAATGTATAGCAGGCTGAATACAGACAGACCATCAGTAGAGTTCAAGCCCTGATGAACAGCTGTTGGCTCAGAAGATATATTCCAGGAACAATTTTATTACAGTGAAGAGTCAAGAGCAGACCTGTGTGTTTAATTACAAGAATACAGTGAAATGAGGGTGACAACACTCAACAATGATGGGCCTGAGCCTGGTGTACTGGGACTCTGGAGAAAAGGGAAGGAAAAGATGGCCTTTAGAGAAATATTTGAACAAAACTGTTGTGCTTTGTCTTATTATATTCCCTTGTTATAAATGTAGTATACACAGAAGACAACAGAGAAGGATGGCTTTAAGGTTTCAGCTATATCCATTTTCACTATGTTTTACAGCAGAAAAGCAAGTCAGTTTTGTGAGATCTTGAATGGCTGTAAAATTACTAAATGACCAATTCATACTTTAGCTTTGGATGACTGCTATCAACTTTTTGCCTTTGTATTTCAACCAAAATAAAACACGAACTCCTTATTGTAACAGAAAGTACCTTAAGATTATGCCCTGTAGATGAGTTTGTGAAGTCAACCCCATACCATGTTTATCTTCATTTATTCCAAGAATGATCAAAGTATTACCTAGGGTGATTATTTTTCATAAACTAATAAGATTCGCTTATTTCTTTTATTCATGAAATGCTGAAATCTAACCTTAAAAAGTCTCCTAGATAATTTAATTTCCTAATAAAGCTTAGAGTGTTCTAAATTAACATTTAGGAATTAATACAATAAATGTGTAACCTTTTTTTTAGTATAATCATGATTCCTATGTTTCAACTATATCATCACTTTGTGGAAAACAGAATTATATTTTTAGAATTAAATTTACTATTGGAGTACACTAATATAGTTAGAGATTTAGGAAATTAAGTCAATAGCCTTTGGAATTCTGGGCTTTTACTTTGGAGACTACCACTATATAGATTTTCAGTTATTAGAAAATTAAGCATAATTCAATTATGTTTGCATTTAAAATGAATATTTTCTACCAGATATTCCACATAATTACACAATACTAAGATTCATAATATTTATAGCTCCCATTATTTGGGAGAGAGGATAATTTTTCTTTTTTTAATCTTTGAAGCAATCAAGTTAATAGGGTTATTGTAGTTGAGGAATAGTGTAGTTTACCATCACAAAATTATTTAAATATTTCTAAAATACTTCTAATATCTCTAGCAACTAATGTATGTTCTTTTTTGTTTGTTTGTTTGTTTGTTTGTTTTTAGAGACAGGGTTTCTCTGTGTAGCTTTGCACCTTTCCTGGAAATCACTCTGTAGCCCAGGCTGGCCTCAAACTCACAGAGATCCACCTGGTTCTGCCTCCCGAGTGCTGGGATTAAAGGCATGTGCCACCACTGCCCGGCCTAATGTATGTTCTTAATTGGCATACTATCTTTAAAAAGTTAGGATTTTCCACTCTTGAATTTTGGTCCCAGATATAAACAACTGGAAAGTGCCTTCTTCCTAAAACTACAATGAAAATAATCTAAACTAATTTGAAATTCTTGCTTCATTTACCTCCATTGGAGGATTATGCTCAACTGGATAAGGAACATATGCATTCAGGAAAGTTGGTAATCATGCATAACGTTATCTACAGTGAATATAATAATGTATTAAAAACATTCCTGTTAGGTACATATGCATGTCAAATTTTACTGTTTCATCATTTATTCTTTCCTTTGATAATATGAAATTTATTACTACTTTTCCAGTTGATGTGACAAGAACAATTTCAAAAAAAAAGCAACTTGAAGAATATAAGATTGATTTTGGCTGTGAGTTTGAGAGGATACAATCAAAGTTTTGGGGAAGTCTTGGTGGGAGAAATTTTCTTACATCTCAGAGGACCAGCAAACAGAAAGACTGGACCCGGGTCTAGGGTATAAGCAGCAAGACACACCTACATTCTTGTTTTACAGGGCCTGTGGTGGGTATTTTACATCCAAACTATGAGAACAATGTATTTTTATCACCAGTAATAGCTCTTGTTCTTGTCTTAATTTCCTATTATTAATATGGATAAGGCAATATTCATTCCATAATATTTTAATGGTTTTAATATTTCATTTTGTATTTCACCTTTGAATTATTTAATTTATTTATCAATTGTGTGTGTGTATGTGTGTGTGTGTGTGTGTGTGTGTGAGAGAGAGAGAGAGAGAGAGAGAGAGAGAGAGAGAGAGAGAGAGAGACCGTATAAATTCAGAGGTTAAAGGACAAGTCAGTTCTCTCTTGCCAACGTGGGATCCAGGGATCAACCTCAGGTCTTCAGGCCTGTACGCCATCTTGCCAGCCCCTATATCTGTCTGTTTGTCTATCTGTCTGTCTGTATGCCTATCTACATTCCTATCCATGTATTCTCTATTAAAATTAAGTTTTGCTGAACTACATTTATTTTGGTTTAATTTTCACATTTGTTTTTATTTTTTGAGTCTAATATTTCAGTGTTCTTTGTTAATGCGTACAATTACATGAAAAATTTCTATTGTACTAATTTTGTTTGTTCTAATAAAATCAGTTGTTTTCTATTTTTTTCCATTATCTTGAGCAATATAATAGCATTTTATTCTTTTTAATAATTTTTTTTTTGAGACAGGGTTTCTCTGTGTAGCTTTGCGCCTTTCCTGGAGCTCACTTGGTAGCCCAGGCTGGCCTCGAACTCACAGAGATCCGCCTGACTCTGCCTCCCGAGTGCTGGGATTAAAGGCGTGTGCCACCAATGCCCAGCTATTAATAAATTTTGTACTTTTTAATTTTATGTTTTATCTTAGTTGCTACATTAGAATTTGAAACATTTAGTTCCAATTTAAAAAAGGCAATATTGAAACACGTTGAGCAAGACTATCTGTTACACTAGAAAAAAATAACTGTAATTGGACAATCTATATGTACAAGGACTTCCTAGTGTCTAGGAGGTGAAATATCGAAGTGCGTGCAGATTCTCTTTTGTGAAGCTCTCTGCATTTTAGATGTCACATTTTGCTATGATCTTATGTGACAAAGTAACAAAAGAAGAGACAAGTTCCCCCACATATCATCAACTCCATTTACCAAGGTTCAAATCTCATCCCCAAGCTTACAAAGTTAAAAGAGTAGGGAAATATCTAAATGAATCTATCCTCTTATCTTTGAAACTGTAGATGAAATTGATCAAACTTTAATGCAATCAAAATAAACATTCAAAATGTAGTAAGATATTTGAATAGTTTTTAGTCAATTTCAGAAGCTTTTTAAGCAACTCTATTAAAATTTGGGATGTGTAGTCTCCAATGTCCATATATTTATTCACTGCTAGTTTCTTCCAAATGTTTAATCAAGTAGGTTTGGGTCAGACCTGTCCTACTCTGTTTATACCTTCATTTAAGTCAATCATTTGTGAAACAGTTAAATTCATTTACCATACTCTGAAATTCATCTGTCCTCTGTGTCCTATATATCTGTAGATCAGTTCTTTACAAAACTCACCCAATCTGTGTTGTCTACGTATGTGTATTTTTAAATTTATACAGTACTTGCAAATAAAATGGAACAAAGTTGCCATTTATCATTTGCTCGGTGACCCTTTTTAATATGATGTATACTGATAAAGCATTTATTAAAACTAAGTGTTGTCAGCAGGGCAGTGGTGGTACATGCCTTTAATCCTAGCACTTGGGAGGCAGAGCAAGGAGGATCTCTGTGAGTACGAGGCCGCCTGGTCTACAAAGCAAGTTCCAGGAAAGGCGCAAAGCTACACAGAGAAACCCTGTCTCGAAAAAAAAAAAAAAAAAAAAAAACCAAAAAACGAAAAACAAACAAACAAACAAACAAAAAACTAAGCTTTGTCAAATCCTTGACTAGAAGTCAGATCTTGGCTGATTCTACAAGCTTCTTCCAGCATTAATTTACTATTTGAAGACTCACTGGCATAGTACATTAACTTTTCTTCATTTATTTTGTTCTAGCTACAATATAAATTGTTCTAATTCTTCAAAACTCCAATTCTTTTGAAGGTCTCTGGACAGTAAATCTCTCAGTTAGACTTTACTGTTGTTATTTTTACTGCCTTATGATTAGATAGAAGATACTTGTTGCAAAGAATAGTACACAAGGTTTATGCCCCTTTTGTTCAAAACCTCTCTAATCTGGAGAATATTTGGGGAAATACTTTGTGATAATATACATATTATGTCCCTATTTGCGGCTTTATTTAGCAATATAAAATATTCAATGAGTAGCTTTGCTTTAACTCAATCTCAAGAACCCCAGCCCTGATTTCCTACATAATTTCCTTATTTGCTCATAGCATACATAAATAATTTTTCAATTTTCTAAACCTTTTTTACAACCTATTATATTATCGTTCCATTATTTGGTTTGTTTTTGTTTGTAGGTTTCTTTGGGTTTTGTTGTAGTTGTTGTTTGTTGTTTTGGGGTTTTGTTTGTTGGTTTTTTTTCTTCAACTATTTAGTAGCCATTATATATGGACATTGACACCCTAAACCTAGACTTATATTTTATAGAAAACTGTGCTCTTTGAGATGACTGTATTCATATACAGAGTTAATGAAAATGGATCTGGGCTCAAGGATGCACTTAGTCATCGTAATATTACAATATATATGGTACTTGTGCTAACAGATTATTGAGTAGAATCAATTCTTAATATGAAAATAAGCTTCTAAATTTCACATGAAGGCTATAAAATACCAGATTTCAGCATGATTTTACACGACTAATTAATTAATAGAAAGTATTTAAAGAGGCATACAGTTCTGGCAATAAGGAAGGGAGTCTGTGTTAAACACATGTCTACTTCAGATAAAATAGGATAAAACTTTAATTCTCAGGCTGTACATATCCTTACTAGAGTCTGCTATTCAGACTTTTCATACTTTTTTATTGCTTGAGGAAAAGTATTTAATAGTCACTCTGGAGACAGAGCATTGTGGGCAATTACTGTTATTTAGTATTGGCAATTGTGGGCAATTATTGTTATTTAGAACAGGTCAAAAATGTATCCAAATACCTGATAAAAGACCTAACACAGTGAAAGGAATGGAGAAACCCATTGACTGCTACAAGTCACAGGCATAGGCAGCAGAAGACAAAAGCAAATGGATACAGGCCTATATTCAGGCTTATACAGAGGCTTCACTAACTGTAAATATTTCAGGTTGCTAGTAAGACATGCAGAGGAACTAAACTTCACTACTGAAGGTAGAAGGAAACCTAGAGACACAGTTAATGCACCCATATGGACTCACTTGCTGTTTCTTTCCTCTGTAAAAACATGATGAACATGAATGAACAGCTGTGGTATTTATGAAAAACAGAGATGTCTTATAAAGCCTTAGCCAAGACAACACACTAAAAATATTTACTGATGAACAGGTGTAGGCAACACAGCTGTAAAAGCTCAGAAATTTAAAAAGTGCTAAAGTGCTATAGCTATGTACATGCTGTAAAATCCAACTTTCTATTCCTGGTGATTCGTGCTCTGTTTCATTTCCACACAAGTCAAAAGGAAACAATTGGTTATTGATCAGAATAAGGAGTTAGCCTTCTCCAAGACCCCCCAGCAGACCCTGCAAACTATAAGCACTGCCCCAAAATTCTGTAGGATGTTGTTTGGTCTTGTTGACCATGTCCTTTGCCCTGCAAAATCTTCTCAGTTTCAAGAGGTTCTGTTTATTATTTGTTGCTCTCAGTGTCTGTGTTACTGGTATTATATTTAGGAAGTGATTTCTGGTGCCAATGCATTCAAGACTACTTCCTACTTTCTCTACTATCAGGTTCAGAGTAACTGGATTTAAGTTGAGGTTTTTGATCCACTTGGACTTAAGTTTTGTGCACGGTGACAGATATGGATCTATTTGCAGTTTTCTACATGTTGACATACAGTTATTCCAGCACCATTTGTTGAAGATGCTTTCTTTTTTCCATAAGTGGAGACTAGATGTAAAGCAAATGGTAACCAGACAGCAACTCACAACTCCAGGGAGGCTACCTAGTAAAGAGGACCCTAAGAAAGAGAGACAGATTGCCCAGTGACAGAGAAATGGATGAGATCTACATGAACAAACCAGGGGTCAGGAGGGTGTAATGGAGGGCAATGTTTGGGGGGGGGAAGTGAGCTTAGGGGAGCAGGAGGTCCCAGCTGGATCAGGAACAGAGTGGGAGAACAGAGAGGGAGGTACCACGATGAATGAAGACCCCAGAGGAATAGGAAGAAGCAGAGTGGTAAAGAGGTCCCAGAAATCCACAAAGATACCTCTAATGTACTGGCAATGGTCCAGAGAGTGCCTGAGCTGACCTGCTTTGGTGATCTGATGGCCAAACACCCTAGTTGTCATGATAGAACTCTCATCCAGTGTCTGATGGAAGCAGATGTAAAATCCACTGCTGAGCCCCAGGTGGAGCTCCCAGAGTCCAATCTGCTAGAGTGCGGAGGGATTATATGAGCAAGAGATACTGAGATCGTGATTGGAAAAAGCACAGGGACAAATAACCAAACTAGTAGAAATGCATGAACTATGAACCAATGGCTGAGGAGCCCCCATGGAATTGGACCAGGCCCTTTGGATAAGTGAGACAGCTGATTAGCTTGAACTGTTTGGGAGGCTCCCAGGCAGTGGAGCCGGGACCTGTCCTTAGTGCATGAGCTGACTTTTTGGAGCCTGGAGCCTATGCTGGGACACTTTGCTCAGGCTTGGTGTAGGGAGGAGGAGACTGGACCTGCGTTGGCTGAGTCTACCAGGCTGGACTAACTCTCCACGGGAGACCTTGCCTTGGAGGAGGTGGATATGGGGGGGGGTGAATTGGGGGAGAAGGCTGGGGGATGGGAAGAGGGAGGATGGGGGAATCTGTGGCTGATACATGAAATTAAGTTAATTATAAAATAAAAATATTTTAAAAAGTCAAACATTTTGGTGAGGATACATTAAATGTGACATGAAGAAAAAGTAATACTAAAGTTATGAAGTCTAGTTTACACATTTTTCATAATCTGAAACTTATTGTTTTGTTGCTTGATTTTACTTTTATCAGAACAATTATTTGTTAGCATGCTATTTTCTGTCTAAAGTAGTTATGAGACTGCCAGTGTTTGTGTAGTTGGGAATTTCAGGGGTCCAGATACCAGTTAACATGTTTGTGTTCTGCTGTGGGATGTTCTCTATGCTCTGAATGCATTGCTCTGGTTGATAAATAAAGCACTGATTGGCCAGTAGCCAGGCAGAAAGTCTAGGCAGGACTAGCAGAGAGGAGAATTGGTGGAACAGGAAGGCAGAGCAGAGGAGATGAAGCCAGACACCAGGACGAGGAGCAAGATGTAAAGTACCAGTAAGCCACAAGCCACGTGCCAAGGTGTAGATTAATAGAAATGGGTTAATTTAAGATAGAAGAACTAGATAACAAGAAGCCTGTCACAGCCATACAGTTTGTAAGCAATGTAAGTCTCTGTATGTTTACTCAGTTGGGTCTGAGCAGCTTCGGGACCGGTGGATAAGAGAAATTTGTCCTGACCGTGGGCCAGGCAGGACTGGAGAAAACTCTGGCAAAGTGTTCAGCTTTCATTGTGGTGTCTGTCATTGCCAATATACTTGTCTCTCTAGGGTACCTACCTCCAGACTATGCTATCCTCTTTGCTATAAAATACACGGTGATCTCCAACATGTTCACAAGTGTCTAAATTAGTGTGTTCTGTTACTTGAACAAACATATTTTTAAGGTATTCTTTCATGGAATTCCAGTCTTTCAGAATTCTTCTCTTTAAATATATAACATTGTTCAGCTAAAAGGGATAACTATGTGACTCCTTTATTAAATTTAGAGAATAATGCTTTCTGTTGGTAAATTTGACAACTTTATTTCAAATTTACTCAGAGCTAGTTTGTTTCTTGTGCTTTACTGGCAGGCCTTCCTAGGAACCCTCAGTATTTCTTACACATGCATATATTTACCTTATCTAAGACAAAGATGTTGATGTAACTAACTGTCTTGTTAAATAAGAAACACAGAAACAATGTAAAAGAGAAAGCCGAGAGGTCAGAGCTCAGAGCTAAAATCTCACCCTTCCACCTGCGGTGTCCCAGCTTCCCGAAAGAGAGCTACTTCCTGTCTGTAAGTCGATTTTCCAGTCATTCTGCCTTCTCATTGGTTGTAAACCCAAACTCGTGACTGCCTCGTCACTGTCTGAATGTACAGCCCCCTAGGTCTTAAAGGCATATGTCTCCAATGCTGGCTGTATCCCTGAACACACAGAGATCTATGGGATTAAAGGCGTGTGCCACCACCGCCACACTCTTGCTATGGCTCTAATAGCTCTGACCCCTGGGCAAATTTATTTATTAACATACAATCAAATCACATTTCAGTACAATTAGATTACCACACAAAGAAACCAGACATTTAAGTGATAAAAGCAGATCTTGTTCAATATCAACTGGTAGGTTTTTAATCAATTGACTTCCATTCTGATTAATTCACCATTACCTAGGAATTTTAAAGGAAAAACTAGAGAAGGAACAGTGCTCAAGTAGCATCAGAAAAGTGAGCATTACAAAGACCTGGTCAGAGTATAAGCCTGGACGTCTTTCTGCTCCTGTGAATTGTGCAAACTAGAATTCTATCCTTCCACAAGTGCTAAAGAAAGGCTGGTCCTTCCTGTGTTAGTTCACTTTCCATCACTGTGGTCTTTGGGTGTTGGGGAATATTGTGGTGATATTTTATTTGTACTGAAATGTTATTTTAATTTTATGTTAATAAATAAAGTTGCCCTGGGGTCAGAGCTATTAGAGCCATAGTAAGAGCGTGGTGGTTAGAAGAGCTAGGTAGATTTCTGTGTGTTCAGGGATACAGCCAGTATTGGAGACATATGCCTTTAAGACCTGGAGGGCGGTACTTACAGGCAGTGATGAGGCAGTCATGTGGTTGGGTTTACAACCAATGAGAAGGCAGAACAGAAAGATTATTTAAACAGGGACACAGGAAGTACCTCCCTCTCTCGGGGAAGCTAGGAGCACTGCAGGAGGTAAGATTTTATCTCTGAGCTCTGACCTCTCGGCTTTTCTCTTTTACCTTGACTCTGTGTTTCTTATTTTAATAATACGATTGGTTACATCTACAGAATATTATTTTAAGATGTGTTACTTTTGTTTATGTTGCATCTGTTTAACCCTGTGAAGCTGTGTAACTGTCCCTGTCTAAAACACCTGATGGTCTAATAAAGAACTGAATGGCCATCAGCAAAGCAGAAGACAGGATAGGTGGGGCTGGCAGGCAGAGAGAATATATAGAAGGAGAAATCTGGGAGAGAGAAGTAGCCAGAGAATGAAGAGGACTCTAGGGGCCAGTTAGACAGCAAGCCCCAGAGTAAGAGTAAGATTTACAGAAGAGAATGAGAAAACCCCAAGGGCAAAAGATAGACAGGATAAGTTAAGGAAAGCTGGCAAGAAAAGTTAAGGAAAACAAGCCAAGCTAAGGCTCAGCATTTATAATTAAGACTAAGTCTGTGTATGTGATTTATTTGGGAGCTGGGTGGAGGGCACCTCAAAAGAAAAATGAGCAAAAATAAACAACATTTTGTCCTGCAATGATGTGACATCAGAAGACAGATAAAACTACTTCTTGACTATGGCAAGGCAAAAGACAATGAGGAAGTAGCCACCATCCTAATACACCCTTCATTGGTTTCCCCCATTGACTTAACTTCCTTCTTCTCAATTCCACTTCTGAAATCAGCAGCAGCACAAGGCACTTCCAGGAGTCATTTAAAACTTCAACCAAAACATATCCACAGAATTACATTTCAATGGAATGACTCTGGGGACAAGTAGGAAGATTGTTGCATATTGTTGGGACAGAAAATTCACATTTTTAGTCAATTTTCTAAGAAAGGAATATGGAATTCTGTCCCTATACTTTGTAATAATTAATAAGTCCCCCCAATAGTCCAAACCTTTTCCAGTAGTGATTGAAGTCTAAGGAGAAATATCCACACTCTTAGTGCATGAAGGCCACCATTGTGATGTAAGAAGGGCAGAGATTCTGTAGGAACATAGCCTCAGAACTAGCAACTGTATTTCTGGACTTCTCTTAGAGCCACTTTGGAATATGTTGCAAGATTGTGGCTCAAGGATGGAATCAGAGCAAAGTGCAAAACCACCACTATTTTTTT
Source organism: Peromyscus maniculatus bairdii (assembly GCF_049852395.1). Lineage (NCBI taxonomy): Eukaryota > Metazoa > Chordata > Mammalia > Rodentia > Cricetidae > Peromyscus > Peromyscus maniculatus. The sequence continues at coordinate 29,131,055 of NC_134857.1, read as the reverse complement.
TAACTTTGCTTATTAATTTATTTAATTGTTTGTTTGTTTGTGTGATTGGTTGGTTGGATTTTTTTTGCATTTTCTTCTTTACTTTATTTTATAATTTAATTTAATTTTACATATCAGCCACAGATTCCCTTGTCCTCCCCCCTCCCGCTATCCCCTTCTCCCACCTTCCCCCAAGACCATCCCTCATTCCCATCTCCTCCAGGGCAAAGACTCCCCTGGGGATTGAGTTTAACCTAGTAGATTCACTTCAGGCAGGTCCAGTCCCCTCCTCCCAGGCTGAGCTAAGTGTCCCTGCATAAGCCCCAGGTTCCAAACAGCCAGCTAATGTACTGAGGACAGGTCCCGGTCCCACTGCCTGGATGCCTCCCAAACAGATCAAGCTAATCAACTGTCTCACTTATCCAAAGGGCCTGATCCAGTTGGGGGCTCCTCAGCTATTGGTTCATAGTTCATGTGTTTCCATTCGTTTGGTTATTTGTCCCTGTGCTTTTTCCAATCTTGGTCTCAACAATTCTCGCTCATACAAACCCTCCTCTTTCTTGCCAATTGGACTCCTGGAGCTCCACCTGGGGCCTGGCTGTGGATCTCTGCATCCAGTTCCCCCAGTCATTGGATGAGATTTCAAGCATGACAATTAGGGTGTTTGGCCATCCTATCACCAGAGTAGGTCAATTCAGGCTTTCTCTCACCCATTGCCAGTAGTCTATTGTGGAGGTATTTTTGTCGATTTCTGTGGACCTCTCTAGCACTTTGCTTCTTCCTATTCTCATGTGGTCTTCATTTATCATGGTCTCTTCTTCTTGTTCTCCCTCTCTGTTCTTGATCTAGCTGGGATCTCCAGCTCCCCTAAGCTCTCATTCCCTACAACCTTGCCCTTCATTACCCCCACTCACGTCCAGGTTGTTCATGTAGAGCTCATCCATTTCTCTGTCATTGGGCAACCCCTGTGTCTTTCTTAGGGTCCTGTTTTCTAGGTAGCCTCCCTGGAGTTGTGAGTAACAGTCTAGTCATCTTTGTTTTACATCTTGTATCCTCCCATGAGTGAGTACATACCATGTTTGTCTTTCTGAGTCTGGGTCACCTCACTCAGGATTATTTTTTTCTCGAACCATCCATTTGCCTCCAAACCTCATGATGTCATTGTTTTTCTCTGCTGAGTAGTATTCCATTGTGTATATGTACCACATTTTATTTATCCATTCTTCAGTCTAAAGGCATCTAGGTTGTTTCCAGGTTCTGGTTGTTACAAACAATGCTGATATGAACATAGCTGAGCACATATACCAACACTATTTTATAAAACACACCAAATAAACCCAAATTCACAAATACCACTCTGGAGCACAATACAGAAGTCAAATTGGTAGTACATTGGCTTCTGCATAACTTCAAGATACAAGTTGCTTCTACCTCCTTAGCACTGGAAACAGTGGATACTGGAACTAATTTGTTTGTATCCCAAACTCAGTTACTTTTCTAGCAGCAGATAGGATCCTGTTAGTTTCCGATTATACTTCTTCTCATCAGATTTCCTCCTTGTTCTACTTTGTGCTTCTCATCAGATTTCCTCCTTGTTCTACTTTGCGCTACTCAATGTAAAGACCTTTTAATATTGCCTGCAAAATATTTTTGAAGCTTTATCAAAAATGTATAGCCAGGAGTGAAGTTTTATAGCTTTATTCCCAATACCAAAAACCTGAAGCAAAAGAATTACAAGGTTGAGATTAAGCTAAGGTACTATTGAAAGCCTGTGAGAATAGATGAGGAAATGTTCTGGGGAAGCAGAAGCCAGGAGAAAGCTAGTAAAGGTTTCAGCTCAAGTGTTTAGCAGAATCTGCTAAATAGCTCTCATCAGTCCTTCAACATTAAAATTTATTTTAAAATAAATAAAATATATTTACTTTAAGGAACAAGTATAGGTGAACTGAATAAATTACAATGTATGTTGATGTCTAATGCTGGAAATTTGAGAAATGTCTCTTATTATCTTACTCATATGGGCTTTAAGAAAGGAAAATACTGTAACAAAAAATAACATCATTGCCCAGGGTTTCAAACTTTAAATTTGTGAAATATCATGCCTTCATTATGAGAATCATTACTTTGCAGTGTAAATGAAGGGAAATGTGGCTATAGTTTGTCTTTGATTTTGTTATTGCTTCATTTCTGGCATGGTTGAATAGTTTATATTCTTCAAACGGACTCATCAATTGGACATTCTTGAATCATGACATTACTTCTGGTTCATCTTCTCAGCAATTATACATATTGAAACCATTGTAATTACTGATAAATGATGTAATGTGCTGAACAAAAACCAGCAATGAAATGAATATTAGGAAATGTGAATTTTATTAAACATTACTGTTATACAACTGGCTGGTCCTCAGATCCTGTTGATGCCAATGTGCCCCATGTTTACTTTCCTCCAATCAAAATCTCTTGCTGATATGTTTTACCATAGTCACCTACATGTGCCAGTAGTAAAAGCAAATAATAGTCAATACTATAAATAGTAATTAGATCACAAGATTTTACCATGGGAATGCAATCATTATTCTAGAATTCTGAATGAATTTGAGTTAACTTTACTAAAAATATGCCTTCTTCTCTCCAAAATCTATAATAGTTCTACTGCCATGCTTTAAAAATAACGTGAAAAATTAAATGATTCTTATTTGCTTCACAAGAACCACCTCTCCTTGTTTAGTTTTATTTGTTCACTTTTGTATACAATGTGGACAAAATAGTGTTATTACATTATAAAATGTGGATTTGGGGATTTAGCCATTTCTCTATTTCTTAATGTTAATTTGCTTATAGCAAAATTTTAAGTGTCGGAATGTAGATCATACCCTTAAAATATGTTTTATAATTGCATCAATGATAAATAGCATTAGTTATTAACAACTTCCATTTTTTTTCATTGAGACAAACATAGACATACCTGAGATGATGACATCATGATTAAGGCACTGCCTCCATTGGACTAGACTTTGGCCTATCTGGGGAGCTTTTTCTTGGTTGCCTTGGTTGCTGATTGATACAGTATTGTCCAGCCTACTGTGGGTGGTGCCACCCTGTCATTCTGTCTGAAAGGTTTGGAGTTGACATGACTAGCACAGGAATGAGGAAACAACATAAACATGAATAGAAAAACTAGGATTGAGTGGTTTGAGCGCATTCTGATAGAGGACACGCACTACACACACCCAGGAACTTAGTATGTATTATATAAAGCACAAAGAGAGGGCTCAGCTGTCTCTGTGGGAGTCTCGATTGGGACACAGTCTCAGGATGTAAACATCCATCCACTGGTAGTAGGAAAATACAGTTGATGCTTTCTATACACTAGTTTTATCTAAAGATCAATTGTTCATGAACATTCACACTTTTATCAGAGGAAGACTTTTCAATTATTTACATCTCAGTTGTTGGGATTCTTGATTCATCTGTACACATGTCAATAATACACATTCATTCAAGATTTCATCTGCTGCCATTGACCCTGGGCAAATGGGCCTGAGCCATATGAAAATGCAAGGTGAGCAAGCCAGGGGGAGCAAGCCAGTAAGTAGCAATATTGCTTCATGGCCTTCACTTCACTTCTTGCCTCTGCATTCCTGCATTTAGCTCCTGCTCTGGTTGCCTTTGGTGATCAATCATAACCTGTAAATTAACATAAGAACTTGCTTCTACAAATTGCTTTTGGCAATGATGTTTATCACAGCACTAGAGAAGGAAACTAGATACCAATTGATAAATTGTCTATGAAGAAAAGAGTTTGCATATCTATCTGTGACATAATATTTAGTAAAAATATGCACAATTGTACCACAAGTATTAGAAATTAAGGGTGGAGGCTATGAATAAGTCTTTATTAGAAATTAAGTTTAATTATACATGCCTCATACAATATTAAATTCATTTTTCAATTTTCTAAGATAATTTCCTTGATAATATTTTCTTCTATGCTGACTCAGTTTCAATATTTCAAAAAATTATTGCAAATAAGATTGGACACAGGAAATTAAATTAAGAACCTAAGGTTATTGAGAACCTTTTCTTTTCCTCACTACTAACATGTTACATCCTTCTTGATAAATGGCAAACAGAAAGAGAGAGGGAGGCAGTGAGATGTTCTCTTGGAATGTTGCACAATGTGCCACCTACGAATATATAGTAACTAAAAGACAGACACAGCTAGGATGTTCAAGACACAGAAAAGCTATTGCTATGGCCTTGGGTCACTTACCTTCTGACTGGCATGAGAAAAGAAAACTTACTCAAGACACTGTGATGCATGGCATTAAAATCTCTAAGAGTCTAAAAAAGCATGAAGTGGATTAACTCAGATCAGTGAATTTTCAAAAGTTTACTAACAAGTATGAGTACAATAAGTTTCCTGGAAGCTGCTGATAGCATAAGTTTCCTTTAAGGACATTACCCCTGGTATGTCAACCACATGTCAGTGGATGGCCCCAAACCCAAGAGTATTGAGCAACACAATTTGGACCTGATTGTTTTTGTTAGTTAATTTGTTTGTTTCATTTTGTTTTTAAAGAGGAGATGAGATTGGGTGGGTAGGGAAGTAAGGGTAGATCTGCTAGGAGTTGGAGGAGAGAGAGGGATTTGACCTAAAGACATTGTGTAAAATTCTGAGAGAATTAATGCAACTTGCATTTTAATAAGAAAAATGTTTAAAGCAGTAAAATTAAAGTTTATTGTCATATAAGGAATGCTTTATGTTTCATTGATATAAAAACTGGTGTAAATTCAAGAGCTCATACTAAGGAAAAGTTTACATTTGAAGTTTGCCATGCTGAATTAGGAAGAATCTTCATCGGTAATGTGTAGGAGGAATCCCTGATAACTTGAATTGTCTCACAAGGCACAGTGGTTATCTTTCCCAAATGCACGATTAAAATAAGTTTAGGTTCAGGAATTCCTAGTATATAACACATAGTTTTTCTTAATAACAGTAAAAACATGAAGGGATACCACATATAAAATTAATTAAAGTCATATAATAGATCTACAGAGTTCTGCATGATTTTTGTGATCTAAAAATACTGGGATATAAATATATATATGTATTTACATATTTTGTGATACTCTTAAGTAATTACATTTACATTTTAATTGTTGTCTGTTTCAGAATGTGTTCTTCCTTTTGATCATATAATAAACCTTCAGCTAAACATATTGAAATCAGTGTTTATTTCAAGTTCCTCTTCTCATTGTGTTCAAATGGCTGGACATTTTTCCTAAGAACATTCCATCTCTTCATCAGGTTATTATAATTTTGAGATATTGCTCTCAGGCCAATAGCTTTAGTGTAAGAAATTTTATGTTTGCAACCATGCATCAGATTCATCTGTATTTGTATATGTAACTTGCATGTTACCCTACTACAGTTTCTTATTGCTTAGATACTCCTTTAAGATGAGTCTTGTTCATCTTCTATTATTATTCATTGTGTGATAAAACACAATGCAAATTAAAAATAGAGAAAAATAGAAGTGAATTTTAAGTTAAAACAAAGCAAATGGAGATAAGAAGGCAGATAGATTGTGAGCTTCTAAATCACATATTTCTACTGTGGAATGTTATTCTGTATGCTGTGAATGTGTGTTGTTCTGATCAGTTGATAAATAAAATGCTGATTGGCCAGTAGCCAGTCAGAAAGTATAGGTGGAATAAACAGACAAAGAGTATTCTGGAAAGAGGAAGGCTGAGTCAGGAGTTGCCAGCCAGACACAGAGGAAGCAAGATGACAAGGCAGAACTGAGAAAAGGTACCAAGCCACATGGCTAAACATATATAAGAATTATGGGTTAATTTAAGTGTAAGAGCTAGTAAATAATAAGCCTGAGCTAATGGCCAAGCAATTATAATTAATATAAACTTCTGAGTGATTATTTAGTAAGCAGCTGAGGGAACGCACAGCTGGGCAGAATACAGAAAAACTTCAGACTACAAATGTTGCCCAATGTGGGGCAAGACTTCCCACCTAAAACTTGAGAGAACGTAAAAACAAATTCTAAAATTTAACTAAGAACAGCTTTCTACTTCCTGTCTCATGGAGGCCAAGATATAGAGATGCCAAGGTACAGAGACACTGTGGCATGCAGACTTGAGCTACAGTATGGTGGGATAAAGGCATGTGGTTTTTAATGCAGCGTGGATTCCCACTGCAGTACACACTGGTATCTCCAAGCTGTGCACTGCACTGCATGAAGGGTTTAGCTTTTGCTAGTATAGACCAAAAAAAAAAAAAAATTCCTGGGCTACAGGCTCCTTGATAGAGGCATAGACCCAGTGCCTCCCAGAGTTGTCAGAAAGCATGGCTCCCAGAGCTGGGGGTGAATTATCTCAGCCATGTTGAAAAGCTGAGATGGGTGGAGGCTGCTGCTTCAGTACTAGCCACTGCAGTTTAAAGCAATAGATTCACAATAAGGCAAATTCAGATGGAATAAGACTCTCAATGCTTTTAAATGTACATAAAAATATGCATAGGCTTAGAAGAGAGAAAAAATGAATATAGACAGTTATATAAAAGTAGTTTTAAAAAATAAAGTCTTTAAAAAGAAAATAAAGGTAATATAAAAATAAGCCAAGTAAAGATGGATATTACACAGAGAATCTGGATTGTGTTGTCTTTGGGATTTTTAACTGCAGAAAGACATTTGATTTAAAGGCTGTTAAATTAAACCAATATATGTATTTTAAAGGTATCTTGACTTCAAAATTTGGATCTAAGGATATGTTGCTTTGGAAAGGAGGCTCTGCATTTGTTTCCACAGGAAACAAGAGGCTGTGGATTTCTTCCAGGTTAAGATGGATCAGATTTGATGAAGTCAGACCTCCTAAACCTTAATAGATGGTACCAGTCTTCCCAGGACTTGACCATTACCTCGAATTTTCTCAGGATCCCCATAAGATTACCAGTGCCTCCTATTAGCCAGAAGTAGCCTAGACCACTAGGCCCACATTTCCCAAAAATGGATTCTAGATATTTGTCTTTGTCAGAGATTGGTTACAAATTGTTATTGGTCATCGTCAATATCTTTCTAAAGAAAAAAGGGGTATAGGATATAGATAGGCTGGGATGTATTGAATCTACTTTTAAAGATCTTGAAAAGAATCTAAAACTTAAAAAGAATCTACTTTTTAAATTGATATAGATTTTAGTTTATTACAAATTTAAATTTAATTTTGTTATATTGCATGTATATTTCTACTCTTGTTTAAGGTATTATCTTTGTATAGCTCATTTAAAATTGTAATGTATAGTTAAGAAATAGAAATTAATAATTAGTCTTTATGATAATCAAACTTACAGTCATGTTAGTTAAGTTTTCTAGGTATACATAGATATATTTCAATTAGGTAGGTAATCTTCAAACGCTTCAAACACCTACAGAATATAACATTTAAAATGTTATAAGAACTTTGACTTTCTGGACATTGAGACATGTCTGCTCCTGATAATGCCAATCTACTTCAAAAAAAATAATAGCCATTAAAGAAACTCATTATGGAGGTTGCTTTCATTATGGCAAAAGCTAGCCATTTGGGCAAGAAATTGTTCTTGCCTGGACTGCTTGACAAAATGTTTTATCAACTGGACATGCAGGACCCATAGGAAAATGACTGCTGAATTTGCCAAAACAAGGCAAAATGGTCCTTACAGTACTTTCTTCACAGAAGAGACTGCCAGACATTCTACAGGACACAAGAAAAAATGACTGAGAGACTAGGACTATAGGCTGAATGTGGATGCCCCAACATTGTTGAGGAACTTTGGGTAACTCTCCAGATACCCAGCTGTCTATGTCATTCTAGATTTCTGGAAGTTGCTTACAATGCACTTCCTATTTACTTAGGTAATATTATATCCTTCTGGAGTCTTTGATGCAGTTGAAGACTAGGTAGTTATAATTTTCCTTGGTTATGATAAAAAATAAATTAGATATAAAACTTAAGACACAAATATAGGATAGATAAAATATTTTCTTTAAATGCAAGTAGACAAGATATTGTAACTATAATTCTTGCTTGATAACTGTTCTAGTATATGTAATTTCACTATGTTAAAGTTAATAACCTTCCAGTTTGAATAGACAGAAAAGAGGAAGTACTGTGGAATGTCATTCTGTATGCTGTGAATGTGTGTTGCTCTGATTGGTTGATAAATGAAATGCTGATTGGCCAGTAGCCAGGCAGGAAGTACAGTCAGGATAAGCAGACAAGGAGAATTCTGAGAGAAGTAGGGCTGAGTCAGGAGTCACCAGTCAGACACAGAGGAAGCAAGACAACAAGGCAGAGCTGAGAAAAGGCACCAAGCCATGTAGGTAAACATAGATAAGAATTATGGGTTAATTTGGCCGGGCGGTGGTGGCGCACGCCTTTAATCCCAGCCCTCGGGAGGCAGAGGCAGGCGGATCTCTGTGAGTTCGAGGCCAGCTTGGGCTACCAAGTGAGTCCCAGGAAAGGCGCAAAGCTACACAGAGAAACCCTGTCTCGGAAAAAAAGAAAAAAAAAAAAAAAAGGAAAAAAAAAAAGAATTATGGGTTAATTTAAATGTAAGAGCTAGTAAATAACAAGCTTGAGCAAATGGCTAAGCAGTTATAATTAATATAAGCTTCTGGGTGATTATTTTACAAGTAGCTGAGGAACTGCATTGCTCGGCAGAATACAGAAAAACTTCAGACTACACATTTCTTCATAAAAGAGTGAAGAAGAAATCTTTAAGTATGTGTGTGTGTGTGTGTATGTGTGTGTGTGTGTGTGTGTGTGTGTGTGTGTGTGTGTGAATATGTGAGTGACCATCATTTTACATCTATTCCCTATATATGTGAGAATATAGTATTTTCTTTCTGAATCAGACTTAGTTTGATTAACAGCATCATTTTTAATCAGAGGAAACTATTTAGTCCTTGGTTTTAAATGGAATGGGCAGGTTTATGTTGCTGGGTAACAATTATCTACAATGTTAGCAGCTAGACACCATACCTGTTTACTTTCTCACAGTCTGTTGATCAGACATCCACATTAAGCAAGGCACAGTCTTTTCTCTGCTTAGGCCAGGAATCCAGTTGTTAGCAAAGAAATGATCCCTTCAGAAGGCTGAGGATATAGTGCTGGGCCACCCACAGGGAGATGAATGCACTTTCTCTTGGTACTTATAGGAATGTGGCCTCTTATTCCATATCATCTGTCAGTTGTTGTATGGTCATATTTCTAAAAGGTCACATTTCTTATAATGACTTTTAGTCTGTCCCTGTCTCATAGCAGCTGGCCACATACCTCTTATCCTGGCAAGCTCTCTGACTGCTACCACACACACCTCTTTAGTCACTGAGTGCTCTGCTTTCAAAAGCTCATGTGATTTCTTTGAGGTCATTCAAACGGCCCAGGATAGTCTCCTTGTTTTCATGCCTATACCCTTAACTGCACATTGAAATTCCTGTTATAGTGTAGTGTGACACTGAACCAGTTTTCATGGCTTAATACTTGAATGTTTTAGGAGGTTATATAATCTGTGTTCCACCCCCTTCCACTAAGTTCCTCTCTGTATACATGAACTCATGCTGAAAAACATTAAAAGGTGATAAATTCATATTATTTTTATTTTCTTCTACTTTGTCTTTGTAAAAAAAAAGGGTGTGTGTGTGTACTCAATGACACAAATTGATTTGAGATAATATATCTGATATTGTTTCAATAATTAAAAATATTTGTGAGGGAGGACAGTATGTAAACATGTACAGATGAGGGCTTCAGATCATTTGGATCTTATGTTATGGGTGATTTTGATCCACCAAGCATAGGAGTTAGGAACACATCCCAAAGCCAGATCCATCATGTAAGTATTCAAAGACCACAGCTGATTCCCTTTGTAACATTACTTAGCTGTTGTCAATTTTAATTAATAACACCACTAAAAATACCCCTGCAGTTAAATGAGTTAGGTCTGTTATTCTTTTCAGTAAGAAGCTATTTGGGTAGGGGAAATGTGGTAGAATTAAAGCCTTTGTATAATTTTTAGAAAAGGCTAGAGAAGAAAGGGTTTACTGGGATGGATACAAGGAGAACTTAGGAGTCATTCCTTGATTGGTTTGGTGAATAAATTGCATCTGTAGAAAGGGAATGCTAGTTGAAGTACTAAGTTGTAATTATTTAAAGAGCAGCTGTCTCTCTTCCATAAGGGAGAGCTGTGTGCTAATTTTGTGTTTTATGATAATGTTTCTTCCCATGCTTAGATGACATTAGGAAGTGCCCTCTACTTGTCGCATTTTATCACGGTCTCTGAGCAACATTGTCGGAGGCCAGTGTTCTGTGAGAATGTTTATATCTGATAGGCAAATTACTTGTCCTAGAAGAAGTGCCAGGCCATCTTCAGAATGTCAAGGGCTACTGCACTTTCTGTATTCTTTCTTAATTCTGATGTGCTGAACATCTGCTCCTGTGTTCAGAGTAATTTTGCAAGATGTGAAGGGTGATCCAATTAGTTGTGTAAAATGTCTAAGCCAAGTGTTTGCCTAGATCACTTACCTATCCAACCATTATCTGAATGAACAGCCCAATTTCATTTTGAAAGTTCTTAAAATAACACTAGGCATTTACCTCTCAATTAAATGTCTACTAAGGAAAGATTTTCGGTTAAGATTTCCTATAAATTACTTACAAATGTTACCCCAAATCTCAAATGATAGTAAAACCAAAATACTAGATTAATCTGTAATGGTGTATTCAATTTTTAAATATTAACATATGGTTGGCCAAGAATATGTGGATATTTTCACACAATTCCCGTCAAATATGCACATTTAGGTTGAAAATGAGCATTGGTAATATTATCACAGAGAACTGTAAGGAAACTGAAAGGTTTTCTTCTTATTTAAAATATGCCATACTAAATGTTACTGAAATTTGTTTGAAAATAGGATCTTATTTAAATGACAATGGACATATGACCTGTCAATTCTCAATGTACACATGAGCCCACAAAATGGCTCTGTAATTACAGGTGCCTGCCTCTGAGATTGATGACCTCAGTTCATTCCTAGGATCCGCAGAGTGAAAGGAGAAAACAGGCTCACACAGGTTGTCCTCTGATATTAATGGGTACACTATGATATACACACATGTACACACATTTATAGATACCTACAAATAATAAATATATGAAAAAAACTTTAAATATTCTAAGTATTTGGAGCTTTTCAAAGGAGGTTCATTGAGGTTTAGTTAGTGTTTTTCAGTTAAGTGGCACACTAAAGTAGATCCAAGAGATCTGTAACAATCTGAGGCTTGTCTCCAAAGAATTCATACCTCACCAGGTGACCATGTGAGTAAGGAAATGCAGAGGTATGCTCCTAACGTTGTTCAGTAGACACAGAACATTGGTTAGGAAATTACTCAGTATAACAACAGGGTGAAAGGTATGGAAGTCACTATTACTTCTATTCATTCCCTAGAAGAACATTCAAATACTCAAGGCAGTTGATATACATGATGGGAGAAGAAAAATTGTGCTACAGGCTTTCATTACGTATAAATGTTGTGTACTCCAAAATGTAAATAAAGAAGCAACTACTTAGTGCTTGAGAGAAAAACAAGTCATATTTGCATGTTAATTGTACAATTCAAATCATTGATAAGCATTCCCCTTTTGATAATATGCCTCTGGCTTGTCAAAAACCATGAACCAAAGAAGAAATGATGCATAAGATATATTGCAGACAGGAAGATGTTGTGTGACAGAAACCTGCTGTTAAAGTGTATAAAGGACACACCTGCAACCATGACCAAGGACCCTAGGAAAGTGACTGTACTCTTCTGCCATTAATGCCCTTTCCATCTACACCAATGGATACCACCATTTTTTATATAGTGCCAGGAATCAAAATCAAGTTTTACTAACAGCCTCATTCTATATTAAGTTTGTATTCAATTATTATTCCTGGAAAAAAATATATATGTGCAATAAATGCACACTATATATATTTAAAGTACCCTGTATACATCATTAAACAAAAACAAACACCTTTCTCCAGCATTAGCAGAAAAATATTTAAGATTTTGTGGGGGCTGAGGAGCTGGTTCAGTTGCTAAAGTGCTTTCCATGCATGAGGGCCTGAGTTCAAATCTCTAGCTGACCAAATAGTTGTGAATTTCTACAATCAAAGCTCAAAAAAAATAGAGTCAGATGGATCCATGCAGATCCCTAGGCATTCAGTATAACCAGTTGTTGAGCACCAACATAAGTAGTGAGAGACAATCTCTAAAAAGACAAGTTGGAGATCAATAAAGGATGACATCCAATGTAAACCACCTGCTTATATACATGCAAATAAGATTTTCAAAGGATGTTTAAAAATGTGTTTTAACTCCTAAAATATTGATCAATAATTGCTGATAAAAAAAACTATTGTAAAGGTATCTTGTTTTCTAGTTTTACCAATCAGAAGTTCACTGCATTAATTGCATATTAAAATCTGAATGAGGAAGCAGATTAAAGTAGAAAAGTGTTAAAGTTTATTAAACATGAGGAGTGATTATTGCCATCTAGGAGTTTTATGTGGACACCAGTAAAAGGGGGCCTGTCAAAGTCACACATATTATTGTCATGGATATTTCCAAGAACTGCACAAGAGTACTGGCTTCCAGTGTAGTTGAGTATTGTGAAGTCCAGTCCTGTGGTTTTTTTTGTTTGTTTGTTTGGTTTTTTTTTTTATTAAGGAAAAATTTTTATTCATTTTACATACAAAAGATTCCCCCTCTTCCCTCCTTTCCAACCTCCTCCTCCCAACCCACCCCCCATCCCCTCCTACAAGAACACAAGGCCTCCCATGGGGAGGTACATTTAGTAGAGGCAGGTCCAAGCCTCTCTCCCTGCCTCAATGCTGTGCGAGGTATGTTTAAGGCAGATAACTTCAGTGCTTAGGAGGTAGAGGCTGGAGAAGTAGTCGAAATCCAAACTCAGCTACATACTAAGTTACTTCTTGCTACATATATCAAAAATTTAAAAAGAGGAAAAGCAAATTAATTTAAAACTTGTGACACATGATAGACGAAAATAAAAAGGATTCTTTTGAGATATAAGGGAACTAAAAACTCCAAGTTACTTACCATCAAGGGCTACTGAAAATTAACAATTAATTGTTTTGTTTTGATAGCAAGGTGTTTATCAATGTAAACCTCTGATTGAGCATCCTATTGACAAAGTGAATTCAATATAATTCATTTGTTAAATGAATTTGGTATCTTTCTTTTTTTGAAATTTTAGTTTATTTTAAAATACCATTCAGTTCTACATATCAGCCACGGATTCCCTTGTTCTTCACACTCCCACCCCTCCCTCCTCCCCCCCAGCCCACCCCCCATTCCCACCTCAGAGACAGACTTCTAAAACATTTACTCTCACACTTGAGATAATAATAATAATAACAATAATAATAATAGCAATAATAGACCAAAGTAACTTAAACTCCAGAAAAAAATCACTTATAAGCCAATGTGCCCATTTTAAAACTTACTCCAGAATCATTCAGGCCAGTACTAAATTTCCAGGAGTGAATTTTAATATCTCCTGATGAATAATTTCCCTGTAAATGATGAGTGAATAAGAAAAGTATCCACTATGAAAATACTTATATCAAGCAACGGAATCTTTTGAGCCTTTTGTGGTTTATCCTTAAGCCACTAGGAGAGCCAATATCTCTCTTGACCCAACATAGAGAACAGCATAATAATTGTACTGTTCTCCTGAGAACTGTTTTGGATTAAGAACTTTAGATTCATCCCCAATCATCAGGACATCCTCGAAAGTGAAGCAACACAAATTACCTCTTTTAGATTGTCGTCAGTGGAGTCTTGTTTTTACAGCTGAAAGCATCCGAACTCACCTTGTCAGTCTTTATTACTGTTTACTTCTAAGAAATTTCTGTGGCTGCTGTTTTGCTGGTGTATGTGAACATGTAGCAAAATTTTTTGAGGAATAAAAATAATGAACAGGGCAGAGAAAACAATGAATTCCAAGTTGTCAGAAAAGTATTTAGGTAGACTATGAGATAAAGGATCATCCTTGATAGATGAGGATGTAAAGAGAAAATGAGAGAATGAAAAAGCTTTATATGTGACTGAGATCCTGATTTGACAGCCCCTTGTTGTACATTTCAAATACCTTGTTTTTGAGTCAGTACAGTCTCTTTACTGAAAAATTACCCACAGCCTCCGTTTTCCTTACTTCGTATTTTAGAGCTTCTGTAAACCTGGATTTCTTTTATCCTAGAGGGCACATAGGTGTATGGAATGACAGATTCCAGACTAACTTTTCACACTAATTTTGATGCTTTATTTACTTCAAACATTTGTTATAGCAAAAATGGTAGAACACTGTGAACACAGATTAGAAACCCAATACCTACCTTATGGACAACATTCAAAGTAGCAATCATTAATGAAGATAATGAACATTAGCCCTTTGGCTAATTCCAAATGTAAAGGCAGTGTCTCCATAGGTTCATGAAGTTGGTTTCCACCTTCCAGCAGTCTTCCCACCTAAGCCTCCCCATGAGCTGGGATTATAGACATGTACCATCACAGTGAGATCAGAGAACACATTTTAGAAAGTCTTTCAGAAATACAGGTGCTGTGGGACGGTCTGTATGTCAAATTGCTCTGATTGGTCAATAAATAAAACACTGATTGGCCAGTGGCCAGGCAGGAAGTAGGTGGGAGAAGAATAGAGGAGAATTGTGGGAAGCAGAAGGCTGAGGCAGAGAGACACTGCAGCCGCCGCCATGACCAGCAGCATGTGAAGACGCCGGTAAGCCACCAGCCACGTGGCAAGGTATAGATTTATGGAAATGAATTAATTTAAGATAAAAGAACAGTTAGCAAGAAGCCTGCCACGGCCATACAGTTTGTAAGCAATATAAGTCTCTGTGTTTACTTGGTTGGGTCTGAGCGGCTGTGGGACTGGCGGGTGACAAAGATTTGTCCTGACTGTGGGCAAAGCAGGAAAACTCTAGCAACAAATGGCGCCCAACGAGAGGGCAAGAGTTTCCACCTAAAACCTGAGAAAAGATTCTAAAACGGAGCTAAAAACAGCTTCCTAATTGTCTCTCTCAAATGAGCAGCAGCTGCCGGTTTGAGTTACTGGCGGGTTCCTAGCATGCAAGCTCGATCTGCAGTATGTCGGGAATGAGGCCTCTGCAAGTGGCACATTAAGCTGTGTGGTGGATTTAGCCTTTGCTAGTACAAAACAAAAAGAGGTTTCTGGGCTACACGCTGCTTGGATAAAAGCACAGACCCACGATGGCTCCCAGAGCTGGCAAAAAACGTAACACCGCCATGTTGGGAAGCTGAAGTGGGCGGAGCCAGCAGCCAAAGCGCTGTTTCAGGCTTAAAAGGCTGCAGCTTAAAGCAATAGGCTCAAGGTAATATAAAAAATAAGCCACATAAAGATGGCTACCACACAGAGAATCTGGATTATGTTCTCTTTGATATTCGTAACTGAAGAGAAACATTTGATTGCAAAAGCTGTTGAGTTATGCCAAAATGTGTATTTTAAAGGTACCTTAACTTCAAAATTTGGATGTAAGGATATGTTGCTTTGGAAAGGAGGCTCTGCTTTTGTTTCCACAGAAAGCCAGAGGCTATGGATTTGTTCCAGATTAAGATACATCAGGTTTGACCAGCCAAGACCACCTGAAAGGTCTCCAATGACACCATGGCCCAGATGATCCAACATCCAGAATCGTTTCAAGGCAACTGGCTCAGACGATACGGTCTCACGGACTACTCCATGATCCTAAAATTTTCTTTGTGTCCCCATAAGATACAGTGCCCCCCTCCAGCAGGAAGTAGTAAGAGAAGCTACGCCCAAATTCCCAAATATACCAAGCTGACTTTGGAGGTGTGTAAAAGTTAAAACCTTCCTTTTAAAAAAAAAAAGAAAGGGGAAGTGCTGTGGGACGGTCTGTATGTCAAATTGCTCTGATTAGTCAATAAATAAAACACTGATTGGCCAGTGGCCAGGCAGGAAGTAGGTGGGAGAAGAATAGAGGAGAATTGTGGGAAGCAGAAGGCTGAGGCAGAGAGACACTGCAGCCGCCGCCATGACCAGCAGCATGTGAAGACGCCGGTAAGCCACCAGCCACGTGGCAAGGTATAGATTTATGGAAATGAATTAATTTAAGATAAAAGAACAGTTAGCAAGAAGCCTGCCACGGCCATACAGTTTGTAAGCAATATAAGTCTCTGTGTTTACTTGGTTGGGTCTGAGCGGCTGTGGGACTGGCG
This sequence comes from Peromyscus maniculatus bairdii, assembly GCF_049852395.1. Lineage (NCBI taxonomy): Eukaryota > Metazoa > Chordata > Mammalia > Rodentia > Cricetidae > Peromyscus > Peromyscus maniculatus. The sequence continues at coordinate 29,114,738 of NC_134857.1, read as the reverse complement.
GGTGACAAAGATTTGTCCTGACTGTGGGCAAAGCAGGAAAACTCTAGCAACATACAGGTTTGATTTAAAATTTCCAAAAAATAAGACAACAAGATATGATTTTGAGCAAATTCAAGCCACATAATTTTAGGTGACCTATTATGTAGGAACCTACATATAAATAGTTTGAGTAGCATTATATTATCAAGACAACATTAAATTAACATGATCACAAACATTGATTTCATGCCAAGTCAATATTTCCTTTCATGGGGGAATGAAACTGTGTTGAGGAACAAGTTATGGATTTATACAGATCTGTGTAAAGTTCTAAAAACCAATTTATCTGCACATTGACAGTTTAATGCTACTGTTTTGTTGAGCTTTCATTATTAGCTATGAATTACCTTCACTAACCTATATTGATGTTATTTCTAATCAAATAGCAATTAATGCATTCTTGCTACAAGTCAATGGAGCTAAAATGGAAAGTAGAGACACACTCTCTGACACAGATTATGTAACTCTTAGGATTTACTATATGGTTAACAAAACTTGAGGAAAGCATAGCTTTTACATTTCAATATTGCTATGCCAATGTTGATTAATAAGTGTATTAAATGTTTTTCTATTACTGTGTATAATTATTGCTTGCACATTCCTTTACATGCCATCATCCTTTATGTAAGGTCTTCTATTCTTGGTTCCAATATCTCTCTCTCTCTCTCTTTTTTTTTTTTTTTTTTTTTTTTTTTTTTTTTTTTTTTTTTTTTTTTTTGGTTTTTTGAGACAGGGTTTCTCTGTATAGCTTTGCGCCTTTTCTGGAACTCACTTGGTAGCCCAGGCTGGCCTCGAACTCACAGAGATCCACCTGGCTCTGCCTCCCTAGTGCTGGGATTAAAGGCGTGCGCCACCACCGCCCGGCCCAATATCTCTTTTATATATTCTGTACTTCAAACAGAAATGGATTTACTTGGTAGAAACAGGTTTTCATTAGAAATAATAATGTCATGAAGTATTCATTGTGCTAGTGGCAACATTGATCAAATTTCATGCAGTTATATTTTTATGAAGCTATGTGTTTTACTATATGAGTACAGGTCTGTACTTGAACATCTGTGACAGTATATTGTGATGGCATTGCTGTGGCAGAAGTAAATGAAACATGCATGAGAACTACAGGAGTCTGCACAAGTCCTCTGTGTGTATGCAGTAGCTGTTAGACTCCTAACAGTGGGAGTGAGTACTCTTTTGCCTGATCTTTGTACTTCTTTCCTCCTATTGGGTTGACTTGTCCAACCTCAATATAAGTACTTTTGCCTTGTCTTATTGTATTTTGTTTTGTGGTATTTAGTTGTTTCTTTGAAGCCTGATATTTTCTGAAGAGAAAGAGAAGGGAGCACATCTTGGGGAGAAGGTAGATGGGAGAGGGGGTTTGGAAAAGTGGAGGGAGGGGAAACTGATCAGGATGCATTGTATGAATGAAGAATCTATTTTTAATAAAGAAAATAAAGTTTAAGGTGTAGCTGGAAGTTTTCCTGTGTCCTGCCTGGACCATGGTCAGGACAAATCTTTCCCACTCACATCCCCCAGGTAAGTACATAGAGGTTTATATTAATTTGAACTGCTTGGCCATTAGCTCAGGCTTACTACTGATTAACTCTTAGACTTAAACTCAGCCCATTTCTGTTAATCTATTTGTTGTCACATATTCTATGGCTTTACCTGTGTCCCATTACATGCTGCTCCCTGGATGGTGGGCTGGCATCTCCTTACTCAGCCTTCCTCTTCCCAAAATTCTCCTTGTCTGCTTATCCCGTTTATACTTCCTGCCCGGTTACTGGCCAATCAGCATTTTATTAAACCAGTGTACAAAAGCATTATTCCAGAGCCATTTCCCATTTTCTGTTTAATTAAAAAGGAAGGTTTTAATTTTAACATACTAAAATTACATATAACAAAACAGTTATCAAGCAAGAATTGTAGTTATAATATTTAGTCTATTTGTATTTGGCAAAAATCAAAGAAAATATTCTAGCTATCCTATATGTGTAAGTCCAAGGTTTCATATCTACCTTATCTCCTATCAAAACCAAGGAAAAGCATAATTATAACTATCTAGTCTTCAACTACACTATATAATATTATCTAAGTAAACAGGAAATGCATTGTAAGCAACTTCCAAAATTCTGGAAATGACAGAGACAGCTGCCTGCCTGGACAATCATCCAAAGTACTTATGTAACATTGGGGCATCCATCTTTTGCCCATAGGTCTAGTCTCTCAGTCATCTTTTTCTCTGTGTCCTGTAAAATATCTGGCAGCCTGGTAGGCTGATTGTAAAATAAAATAAAATAAAATAAAATAAAATAAAATAAAATAAAATAAAATAAAATAAAATAATCATTTATCAGGAAAAAAATATCTGGCAGCTCCTTTGCAAAGCAGGAACCTGAAGGACCATCTTGCCTTGCAAAGTTCAGTGATGACCTTCCTATGGGTCCTGCCTGTGCAATTTATACAACATTTTGTCAAACAGTCCAGGCAAGAACAATTTCCTACCATAACTTTTGCCATGAAGAAGACAAATTCCATATGGAGTGTCTTCAATGCCCATGGTTCTCTTTGAAATAAATTGGTGCTGCCAGGAGCTGATGTGTCTCACTGTCCAGAAAGTCTAAGTTTTTAACACATTTTAGATGCCATATTCTTTAGGTCTTTGAAGTGTTTGAAGATTACCTACCTAATTGAAAAATATCTATGTATATATAGAAGACTTAGCTAACATGACTAAAAGTTTCATTATCATAGATGGCTAATAATCTGTATTTCTCAACTATACACTACAATTTCAAATGAGCTGCACAATCAAAATACTTTAAACAAGACTAGAAATATACATACAGAATAACAAAATTAACTTTAAATTTGTATCAATAAACTAAAATTCATAGCAATGGAAAACATTTCAAACAAGTTGTTACTCTTTAAAAAGAGATTCAATAATCTACCCTTTATTCTATCATATCTATATCCTACATTTCTGTATCATATCCCCCATTTCTTCTTTAGAAAGAGATTGACTAGGACCAATAACAATTTGTAACCAATAACCTAAACAAAGACAAACATCCATAATCCAATTTTTAGGAATATGGGCATAGTTTTCTAAGCTACTTCCCGCTGATAAGGGGTGCTGTCTATCTTATGGGGATTCTGAGAGGATTTTAGGATTATGGTCAAGTCCTGACTGATATAGTATGTGAGACTGTATTCTCTGAGCCAGTTGCCTTGAAGTTGATTTTGGATGTTGGATGATCTGGGCCATGGTGTCATTGGAGACCTTTTAGGGGGTCTTGATTGGTCAAACCATATTAGCCTAGAAGGAATCCACAAGTTCTCATCTTCTGTGGAAACAAAAGCAGAAACTCTTTTCCAAAGCAACATATTCTTAGACATAAATTTTGAAATCAAGATATCTTTAAAATATACACATATTGATTTAACTCAGCAGCCTTTACAATCAAATGTCTCTCTGCAGCTAAAAATCCCCAAGACAATATAATTCAGACTCTCTGTGTAATATCCATCTTTATGTGGCTTATTTTTATATCATCTTTATTTTTTCTTTAAAGACTTTATTTTTAAAAGCTATTTCTTTATATAGCTGTCTATATTTATTTTCTTCTCTCTTCCAAGCCTATGCATATTTTTACACACACTGTAAAACATTTAAAGACTTGTTCCATCTTAATCTGTCTTATTGTGAATCTATTGCTTTAAACTGCAGTGGTTAGTACTGAAGCAGCAGCCTTGACTGCTGACTCTGCCCATCTCAACTTTTCAACATGGTGGAGATAATTCACCACCAGCTCTGGGAGCCATGCTCTCCACTGACTCTGAGAGGCAGGGAGTCTATGCTTCTATCACAGCAGCATGTGGCCCAGAAACCTCTTCTTCTTCTTCTTCTTCTTCTTCTTCTTCTTCTTCTTCTTCTTCTTCTTCTTCTTCTTCTTCTTCTTCTTCTTTTCTTCTTCTCTTTCTCCTCCTCCTCCTCCTCCTTCTCCTCCTCCTTCTTCTTCTCTGTACTTGCAAAGGCTAAATCCACCAGGCACCACAATGTGCAGCTTAGAGATGCCTCCGTGTACTGTGGCAGGAATCTGCCATGCTGCTTGACTCAAGCCCATGCTGTGAACCCACAATACTGTAGGTCAAGTCTGAAAGCCACTGTATCTCTGTATCACAGCTTTCCTGAGAGACACAACTAGGAAGCTGCCCTTGGCTCCATTTTAGAACCATTTTTTTTTAAAGCTTCCTCAGATTTGTGGTGGAAATTCTTGCCCCATGTCTGAGTGCCACCGGAAAACTTCCAGCTACATTAAGGGTCTCTCCACATATTATTAAACATAAGATATAAAGCAATGATGTTTTAAAAACGTAAGTTACTTAAATGAAATTACAATTACACATAAGAAGATATTCATAGAAGAAAATGTGCTGGTAAATACATGACACAGCACACACTCACACACTGAGTCATATTAAACAAGCCAAGCCATATTTGTTACCCATGCTTCCATGTATCCACACAGACAATAGGTGCTAACAAGGACTGTTCAAAGAGAAGTCAGAGCCTTCACATCAATGTTTCAAACTTGAGGTTTGAAACTTTACACAGCGGAAATACAGCCAGAAATTTGAGTTGGTATGACATTCTAGATTCAGGTTCATTTACACAGATCATATCACTAAAGCATTAACTAACTGTGTTTCTAATTTAGAATGTCCACATTTTTCCTCCAAGAATTTTATTTTCTAAATTTCTGTGATCTATTTTTTATATTCAGTATCTATCTACTTTATGACCATCGGTTCCAATGTGATGGACCCATGAAGCTATTTCATTGTTTATATGAGCACTCATGATAAAAAAAATTTCAACCTGGAGTGAAAACACTTATTACTGGAAGGCAAACCTACCTCAGTAGGAAAACTTACCTAAGCAGATGGATTCCACTTTCATTTAATAACTTCAGCCTGGGAGGTGACTACGCAGATAAAAGTGCTTGTCCTTTAAGCCTGAGAACCCTGGGTAGTGTCCCCAGGTTCCATAGTGGAAGAAGATAACTGACTCCCAATATTGTTTCTCACCTCTGTGCACAGATGGACACACACACACACACACACACACACACACACACACACTAATAGTGACAACAATTAATCATGACTGCTGATAGTCAGCAGATATTCGGCAAAGCCATATATCTATCTGCTGTTCTTATCTTCTTGTCTCTCTTCTTTGTTTCTTCCCTTTCTGTTTTCTTGGTCATCATCCTCCATCAGTTTGAGTTCCCCTAACTTCCAAACTTCTTATATCTGTTCTTTTTGTTTCCTCCTTCTTGGTATTCTCTTTGCTCCTTTCTTCAATATGTTTGTTCACATTAACCTAAATTTCCAAATAAGAAAATAAGCCATTACCCCTGTGATAAAGGAATCCACAGATGAAGTAGAATTATCCTTGGAATCCTGCCTCTGACCCACTGGCTGAACCATTCACTGGGATAACTTATTGTATTATATAGTATAGTTTTGTTGCTTCCTGCCTGATTGTATCCAGGTTGTGATTTTTATCTCTACTTCCTTCTCAAGAACTTCATATAATGAATTATTATTTGGATCTTCATCTCACGTCCCCTCTGAAGGGGCCTTCAGATGCTCTAGTCTCTCTCTAGAATGAAAAGGAAATTCCTGAACTGCAGAAACAGACACTTACCAGTTGCTCAGAGATAACCACTTCTGGGTGCTTCAGGGAGGTGAAGATCAAGATTAGTAAGCTAGAAATAGACAGACCTTTTCATGTAATCTTATCCTCTTATTCTGTATCTTTTTTGATGAAAGTCGTGATCACTTACCTAGATGATTAAGAGATAAGCATGTTTGATATGATATTTGCATATATTATCTAATAATATGCAAGATTACGGTGTTGAATTGTGCTAAAAGGATGATATTTAGCATAAAGATAAATTCATTATCAAATTAGAAAAAATAAAAATAAAACAAATTGCCAGACTATTTATACACAAGGATGAACATTTTCAAATAGATAAGCACTTCTAAAACCTATAAAAGCAGAGATTTAAAAGCTGAATGCTTTTATCTATATGAAGAATTATTTGCATGTGTACTTTAAATTCTATTTATATATGTTCCATACAAATTTGGTAATACATGTGGCTTCATATAGAATTCAAGATACTAGTTTATATCATGAGTTACAACTTTTTCTGAATTATAAAGTACATAAAAATTAGGAAAAATAAAATTCAATAAAATCTTATAGCAAATGATAAACATTTTAATTCTTTCAAAATGCTACTTTCAAATGTTTGCATAATATGAAAACTAAGCATTATACAGACATCTGCTTTGTAACATCATACTTGCCTTTGTTAGTATAAAGTACATGCTTTCAAAGGAAAAAAATGACTTTCTTTGCTGAGTGATTATTTTTAAAGAGTACAATTCACTGGAATGTTCCCCATCATTATCACTCTGTTATTGATAGAGAAGTGGTGTAATTACCAATATAAAATGTGCTGAGTTAACAAATTGATTGGTTTGCTAAACAGTATGCACACAGTAGATTTGAGTGCTCCCAGCCAGCAGAGTGCCTCTTTTCTATGTTCTGAGGGAACTAATGAATCTGAATAGAAGATTTAAGCACTGAAGTTAGCTTACAATTGGGTAAGTGATCAATTAAAAACCCAAATCAAATTTGATACGGTCAATACTGACAGCATTGCCTTCAAACAGATGCCAGGACGCTGATGGGATAAATATATTAATGGGCTTTCAAATGCAGAGCAATCTATTATTTCCATAAGAAAGCTTTAAAGCTGCAACTATTTTCTACAAAAGGAATGGTAGATAGGAACGCACAAATGAAACCTGGACAGATATGACTACTCTTCTCTTAAAGGCCAGACTATTCAGAGGCCCATGTTTAGTATAATACATTGATTGCTATCATACATATAGCTTGGATTTCTAAACAAAATGAAAACATTAAGGCTTTTTGAAGAAAAGCATAAGGCAATGGAAATTTAGTCACTTCTTAATTTTGAGTCAACTACATATCCTTAAATGTTTTAATATGCATAGGAATATAAAAAGAAGTAACCGCATTTCTTGACATGAATAATTTAATGAGTGAAAACAGATGTTGTTGATAGTTAGATACAATAATAAAAAACACTTTCACAAACAGATTAGGTTTAAGGATACAAAACTGTGTTTTGTTTGTTTGTTTTTGTTTTGTTTCTTTAGCAAAACATGGAAAACTCCGTTTTAGAAAAAATCAAGAGGAGCAAAAGTATATCAACAGATTGGATATGGCATGTTTAAGGACCAATGAGCATTGAAAAGTGGCCAGGCAGCAGGGTTGAGTGACATTGGCAGATTAGACAAAGGTAGTTGAGACAGATTATGCTGACTCACTGTACATTAAGTCTGCTTGAAGTAGTAACTGTCTACATATGATAATCACGGAAAGGAAAATCTGAGCAGTCAGTGCTTTAAAGAAAAAATAATGTTAAGGTAATTATTTGAAAAGACAAATGTTATATATAATACTGGTATAAATTGTTAAGACAACACAGGAATTTCAGTTAAACACAGGGTTAAAAATAAAGATGTCTAACAGTAATAAAGTTATTTCTCTTGTCAATATTCTATATAATATTTCTGAAGGCTGGGTTTAACTTGAACAAAATGTAGATGGAAGTTGGAAGTATATATATATTTTTCAGAATATATGCAATAGATGAATGGAAAGACTGAGATAGTGTACACAAGACCTGCAAGGCTGGAACTAGATGGGAACCTAATCCTAGAGCTGAAAGGAGAAATGGACACCTGCCCCCATCCCTAATCCAGAAGCTATCTCCAATTGGTTACCACTTGCAAATGAAAATTAATTTTCTTTAGGAAAATCTCACTAAAGAAGCTAACTGCTTTGAAAGGTAGGCCACATGCCCAGCACTAAGGTGCCAAGAGAAAATGAACTTAACAGAACTTTGGAAGTTCCTTGTCTCATCATGTTGTGTGATGAATTTTATTTAATTTTTTAAGTTAATTTTCATTTTTACTTTCATCTTATTTATTTAATTGTTTTTTTTTTTTTTTGGTTTTTCGAGACAGGGTTTATTGGAGAAATTATTTTGGCCACTCCACGTAGTTAAAAGGATATTTATTAAATGGCGTAACTCACAAATTAAGTAATGGGTAGGTCGCAGGGTCTGGGGAAGGTGTAATGCAGTCTAGCGGTGTTCTCCGGAGCTCTGCACAGTCAATCTGCACTGGTCAGCGTTCCGGCAGGGAGAGAGCACCCAGAGCGAGCGCTGGCCCATCCAGCTCTCAGGTCCCCAGGCGCCTCCCCTCACCCCGCCTCGTAGGCGTGACAGTTGCCAGAGTCTCAATGGGGGTTGGAACTTCCAGAACCAAGCTGGAATGGCTACCCACTACATCTCCCCCTTTTTGTCTAAATAAGAAGGTTCTAAACTAATACAAGACTATATACAAAGGAATGGTTATCAAATATTGTCCAGAAATAATGAGAGATAATGACCTAGATAAGATGTAACTACAACCAATGCAAACAATATCAAGCAAGAAACACATACTAAAATCCAGAGAAGTATAGAGCATAGGTAAACAGCATGTTATAAAGATCATTCAAAGGTGTCCTATCCTAAAGAACCTGAACCTAATACTTAATATGTTCTATCTAAGATATTATATATACTAAGTTGTAACTATAACTGCTAGTCTTCAATCCCATCAAAGACCTGAGAAGGAACATAATGGTCCCTGAGAAATGGTAGATGGATGCAAGCAACTTTCGGGAATCTTGCAAGAGTAGACCAAGACAGCTGGCAGCCTGGACAGTCACCTAATGTTTCTCAGCATTGTTGGTGCATTCAAATTGGCTACAGGCCTAGAGTATCTGACAGACCATTTTCAGAAGCAGGATTTCTGAAAGACCATCTTACCCTGTCTTGGCAGAGTACAGTGGTCGCTTTCCTTGTGTCCCGCTTGTCCAGAAAGGAGAGCATTGCATTTGTACTGTCAGCCATCAAGGCAAGGGCAGTTCTTTGTCCAGTAGGCCATTTTGTGCCAAAAGACAAACTTCCAAATGGAAATGTCTTAGAAGCCCAACATTCTCTCGGGATCAATTGGTGTAGCCAGGAGCAATTGTGTCTCACGTCAACAGAATTCTAGGTTATTTAAATGTCATATTCTCCAGGTCTATGAAGTGTTTGAAGATTACCTGCCCATCTGACCTATGTATCTGTAAATCTGGATAACCTAACTAACGTAACTATAGAGATGACAGGCATAGGCGACTATAAATCTATAAATATTATCTATCGAAATAACCTAAGGACTAAGGCTTCACATAAATAAGGTAAACAGTCTATAAGCAAATGTATGGTGAAGAACGATGACTTCAAAATTGTGACAATACACAAGATATTTATAACAGAGGTAGGAATATATAGTGCAATATGCAATATGACAACAATATTAAATATATATCAATATACCGAATATCCTAAACAGAAGTAGAGCATATATAAAGTATGACAGATATAAATTTACATTTGTATCAATATAAAAATGTTTCAAATAAGAGTAGAAATATATGTACATTATAACAAATATAGTTCTGTATTTGTATCAATATACAAATTATCTTAAACAGGAGTATAAAAATAGTTTACATTTGTATCAACATATAAGAATCTATAACAGTACAAATTACAGTGTAAATTATCTAAGGTTGTTATTTTACTAAGTTTGTTTACTAGTGTATACAATGATTTACCATCATATCTTATACCTATCTGTTCCATTTCTTCTCCCCCCACCCCTTTTTTTTTTTTTTTTTTTTTTTTTTTTTATAAATAAAACTCTGATGGCCAGTGACCAGGCAAGAAGTATAGGTGGGACAAAGAGAGAAGAGAATTGGGGAAACAGGAAGAAGGAGGAGGGACACTGCAGCCACCGCCAGGAGAAACAGCATGTGAAGACGCTGGGAAGCCACCAGCCATGTGACAAGGTATAGATTTATAAAAATGGGTTAATTTAAGATAAAAGAACAGTTATCAAAAAGCCTGCCACCGCCATACAGTTTATAAGTGATATAAGCGTCTGAGTGATTATTTTATATGTGGATTGTGGGACTGCGGGGCTTGGGGAACCTGGAGAGAAGCCCTCCGGCAACAGGGTTTCTCTGTGTAGCTTTGTGCCTTTCCTGGAACTCACTTGGTAGCCCAGGCTGGCCTCGAACTCACAGAGATCCGCCTGCCTCTGCCTCCCGAGTGCTGGAATTAAAGGCGTGCGCCACCACTGCCCGGCTTAAATATTTTTTTTTTTTATCCTGCAGGTTTTATGTATCTGTTTTGGCTCCTTATAGGTTTATGTTTTTATGGGATTCCTGAGAATGCAAACAAGCGTATCTCTATGTCCATATCTGTATCAGTTCCTTTTGTTCAGCTTCTGTTTGCTTTGCCCTGTCTGAAATTTTGTTGTTGTTGCTTTAGCTTATATATTGCTATATAGCATATGTATTCCCCTGTGTGTGTGGGGGGGGCGGAATTATTCTCTAAAAGCCTGTCGCTTTTTTAATGAGAGATAGAAAAGGTTTGGATTGGAAGAAAGTGATGAGGAAGTGGAAGGTAGAGAAATTATTGTCTAAAATATATTGTCTGAAAAATCTATTTTCAATAACAGAAAAAAATAATATACATAATAGTGGTATTTTCAGAAATTTGCATTTAAATGTATCAATCATTTAATTATCTGTGTCCCTAGGCTATATCTTAGCTTTGTTTCTGTTGCTATACATGCATACCACAAACTAAAAAAATTATAGAGAATAAAGTTAGTTCAACCCTTAGTTCTATGGGCTAAAAAGGTCTAGCTTGGTTCTTTTTTGTGTGTAGTTATTTACTTGTGGACACCAAGCAAAGTTCCCTGATGAAGGAAGGTATATGCATGAGTAAAGCCTATCTTGACCAATGACACCCATCAACCTATGATTCCATTATTCACAATGGGTTAGTCCTTCATGTTCTACCCACCACCCTCTAAATGTTTTCTCTTGCCCTGTCTCTGAATAATGCATAAGAATTAAATCTCTTATGCAGAGGGCCTGATCCAGTTCCATGGGGGTTCCTCAGCTATTGGTTCATAGTTCATGTGTTTCCACTAGTATGTCTATTTGTCCATGTGCTTTTTGCAATCATGGTCTCAATATCTCTCGCTCATACAATCCCTCCTCTCTCTCGCTCTCTCTCACCGATTGGACTCCCGGAGCTCCACCTGGGGCCTGAGTCCTTGCCCTGGAGGAGATGGGAATGGGGGGTGGATTGGGGAGGGAAGGCTGGGGGTGTGGGCAGCAGCAGGAGGATAATAATGACAAGCAAGCTTAATTAGTCCTGCATCAGATGATTAAGAAATTATAACATAATGATTCAACACTTAACAGAGGTTGTTTGAATGGCCATATAAGAAAATCATATCACTAAGAGTAAAGCTAAAGATCTAAAAGTAAAAGGATATCAAATTATGTTTGGCTATCTATTTGTATATCATTATTCCAAGTGATGGCAATTATATCTTATTTTATTTTCAGTATTCTTTTGGAGATGTTCAAAGTTAAAGATGCCTAATAGCTCATTAGGCATGATTATATTATTTTCATTATAATCTGTATATATATATATATATATATATATATATATATATGTGTGTGTGTGTGTGTGTGTGTTTTATTACATGGAAAATTATTCAATTTTTTATTTTCTCTTATTTATTAACATGCAAACTGCTTGTTTTTTCTTTCTTTCTTTTTTTTCTTTTATTTTATTTAATAATACCATTCTGTTCTACATATCAGCCACGGATTCCCTTGTTCCTCCCCCTCCTGCCTCTCTATTTTCCCCCCAGCCCACCCCCCATTCCCACCTCCTCCAGGGCAAAGCCTCCCCTGAGGACTGAGATCGACCTGGTAGACTCAGTCCAGGCAGGTCCAGTCCTCTCCTCCCAGACTGAGCCAAGTGTCCCTGCATAAGCCCCAGGGTTCAAACAGCCAACTCATGCAATGAGCACAGGACTGGGTCCCAATGCCTAGATGCCTCCCAAACAGATCAAGCCAATCAACTGTCTCACCTATTCAGAGGGCCTGATCCAGTTGGGGGCCCCTCAGTCTTTGGTTCATAGTTCATGTGTTTCCATTCGTTTGGCTCTTTGTCCCTGTGCTTTATCCAGCCTTGGTTTCAACATTTCTCGCTCATATAAACTCTCCTTTTTTCTCGCTAATTAGACTCCTGGCGCTCCACCCAGGGTCTAGCCGTGGATCTCTGCATCCAGATTCCTCAGTCCTTGGATGGGGTTTCTGGCACAACTATTAGGGTGTTTGGCCATCCCATCACCAGAGTAGGTCAGTTCCAGCTGTCTCTCGACCATTGCCAGCAGTCTATTGTGGGGGTATCTTTGTGGATTTCTGTGGGCCTCTCTAGCACTTTGTTTCTTCCTTTTCTCATGTGGTCTTCATTTACCATGGTCTCTTATTCCTTGTTCTCCCTCTCTGTTCTTGATCCTGCTGGGATCTCCCACTCTCACAGGCTCTCTTTCCCTCAACCCTCGCCCTTCATTACTCCCACTCATGTCCAGGCTGTTCATGTAGATCTCAGCTATTCAATATATAAACCCGTATGTCAACATTTAAATATTTCTAAATTGCATAGAATTTAAACTCTAATCATATTTTATACTATAATAAGAAATATATGGGAAATAATAAACCACTCCTCATTTATTGGTTTTACCATGCCTTAAATATGTCAACCTGTATAAAATAAGCATATGCAACACTACAAAGCCTTGCAGCGCATGTCTACAATCAAAGCACTCTGAAGGTGGGTACAGGGGGTCATTAGCTCAAAGTCAACTTGGACTATATATGATATGGAAGAATATTATCTAAAACAAATAAATGAGTGAATGAATAAATACTTAACAATTTAAACATATTTAAATCATACATAAAATTTCAGTTTTTCAGGATTCTGATCCTGATGATTTAAAAACATACTTTCATTTATACTTAATCATACCTACACATTCCTAATAACTTACAAACACAACTGCAGAGTTAGCTAATGTACCATTGTGATAGTTTATTTATTAAACAGGTAAATAAGTTGTACATCATAAGAGAAATGACAGAGAAATACATCGCACCATACTCTTTCTGATGAAGATGTCTTCAGTATGGTTTCTGTATGAGTACAGTTTATTTTATTAGTTTTTAATATTTGACATACACACATTTTTTTTTTCGAGACAGGGTTTCTCTGTGTAGCTTTGTGCCTTTCTTGGAACTCACTTGGTAGCCCAGGCTGGCCTCGAACTCACAGAGATCCGCCTGGCTCTGCCTCCCGAGTGCTGGGATTACAGGCATGTGCCACCACTGCCCGGCGACATACACACATATTGATATATATATATATATATATATATATATATATATATATATATATATATATTATAATCCTGGATATCATTCCATAGAAGATGCTAATGTCTCCACTAAAATCCTTGATATTGCTTGCATGGCTTCTACATTTTTTTATTTATTTAATATTTTCATTTTCCCCCATCCTCCCTTCTCCCACCCGCAGTCCTCCTCCTAATCCACCTCCCATTCCCACCTATTCCAAAGCAAGGTCTCCCCTGGGGAGTCAGCCCAGCCTGGTAGACTCAGCCAAGCAGTTTGCATGTTAATAAATAAGAGAAAATAAAAATATACCCTCCTCCCTACACCAAGGCTGAGCAAAATGTCCCAGCATAGGCCCTAGGCTCCAAAAAGCCAGCCAATGCACCAAGGACAGGTCCCAAGGCTGAGCAAATTGTCTCATCATAGGCCCCAGACTCCAAAAAGCCAGCCAATGCACCAAGGACAGGTCCCCGTTCCACTGCATGGGAGCCTCCCAAACAGTTCAAGCTAATCAACTGTCTCACTTATCCAGAGGGCCTGCTCTAGTTTGGGGACTTCTATGTCTTTACTTCAAGTAAATTTATAAGTACTACATAGCATTTAAACTGCTAATTCAGATAAGTGATGATGGGCTTTATTAAAGGACTACATTGATTGTATCAAGTAGAAAGGTAAGTAAGTGAAACAAATAAATATTATGATATATTTGAAGGCAGGTGTTTAGTATGAACATGTAAGTGACATTTTATTCATTATTAGAATATTTCTCTGATTATATGAGCTAACATTCTTCTGCATTGGTCTCTTTTTCAGTTTGAAGTCAGTCATAAGAACAATTATGAGTGCTGAGTGTTTCCATTTATCAACAATGCATACAAACAAACTATAGAAATTGTGAATAAATAAAAGTAGGTGGCTGAGAGCATCATCATGCATACTAATTCTGCATTCAAGTACATGGAAAAATATTTACAAGTTAAGGCAGGACCTAATGCAAATTACATCCACTGTAGAGAAGAATTGAGTATTGGCAGCCACTGAGTGTTTGTGTGTATAAGTAGAAAACTGAAAAATAATGTTGTCATCAGAGTAAACAGTCGGATCCATCTTGTTCTCTTCTATTCTCTGTTGTATCCAGTTGCCCTCCACCCCAAGAAGAACAGATTTTTGTCCACATTGTATGTTTATAATTCCATACTCCTCTTTTGGCAATTATAATCTCTGAGCTACACTGATATCAATAAAAGCAATATATGTAGCTAGAGTTTTCCTGCCTTGCCCACAGTCAGGACAAATCTTTGTCACCCTCCAGTCCTATAGCCGCTCAGACCCAACCAAGTAAACACAGAGACTTGTATTGCTTACAAACTGTATGGCCGTGGCAGGCTTCTTGCTAACTGTTCTTATATCTTAAATTGAACCATTTCTATAAATCTATACCTTGCCATGTGGCTGGTGGCTTACCGGCGTCTTTACATGTTGCTTGTCCTGGCGGTGGCTGCAGTGTCTCTCTACCTCAGCCTTCCGCTTCCCAGAATTCTCCTCTCTCCTTGTCCCACCTACTTCCTGCCTGGCCACTGGCCAATCTGTGTTTTATTTATTGACCAATCAGAGCAATTTGCAATACAGACCATCCCACAGCAAATATAGGTGGATGTTAAGTTTATATTGCAAAATAGAAAATTAAGCAAATGTGTGTAAGGTTGTGAATCTTTATTCTTAATAGTACTATTATGGAACAGAATTCTCAAGTCACTCATTGTGTCAGAGATATAGGATTCCCTTAAAAGAGAAAAAAATTGTCCTATATCAAATCACTTTTAAGTCTATGTGGGTTGGTTGATACTAACAAAATATTCAGTATGTATACATGGTTTTCACATCAATATTTTTTGATGTGTCTTGCTTGATTAATAATAATACAGACGGGTGAGCTCAAAAATATATTGTGATTTTTTTAAAAAGCACCTCGATGGAAGAAGACAAGCAGTTTGTCCTAATGAATGCATCTAATTGGTGCACTTTATTATAAAACACTGGCACAGCATTTTTCTAGAGGCAGTTCTATTTGTAACCAGCTGTCTTCAGCACGTCACGGGGTAATAAATGTGCTGCTGACTAGAACTGCTGATTAGCCTTTCTGGAATCCTGGGGAAGTTAGTAAAAGCTGTTTGCCATTAAACAAAGACCTTTTTAGCAGCCTTTAGGAAAAAAAAAACACTGTAGTCCAATGACCTATGGTTGTTATGCAATGTAAGTAACCCTCAGGAAAATTTTTCTATAGTCTATTTGGTGAAGTGTTTGGGATCAGAAAAGAAGGAAAATGCTAACTAGAAAACATGAATCACTGTGGTCATGCCAGAGTTCAGTGTTCTCACGGAAATTTGTTTGATGTGTCTGTTGGAAGGGATGTCTTTGCTATAATTACAGGAACACATAATTATTATTATGTTCTCATTTTGTGAATCTCAGTATCTTGGTGTCAACAATTAATGCAGAAGGGCCACTGGTTCAAAGAAAGGCAAATAAATTTTAGCTGTCAGCAGAAGGTATAATACCCACAAATAAAACTAAATAAATAGTGACTTGCAAAAAGGTGTCTGAATGGTGCACAAATAAACATGGTCTTCATTTTGTTTTGTTGGTAATCATAACACATTATGACCTGAAAAAATGATTAAGATACCAGATAGCTATTTAGTCCTAAAAAATATTAAAATTATGGTTTAATTATAATTTAATTTTCAATGTACAAAATGGGAGCACAGGCACTTTTGGCATGCTACTATTAATTTTTAATACTTTCAGACTATATTGATAGTATATCTGTCAATAAAAAGTCCCTTTCTTGCAAGCACAAGGAGCTGAAAATTCACAGAAACCAGGTTTTAAAAAACAAGCTAGATGTGGTGGTACACACTTGTGAATTCAACACTGAGGAGGCAGAGACCAGACCTCTGGTGGTTGCTCTTCAGTCTCACCTACTCAGCTATCTCTGTTGAGGTCAGTCAGAGACTTTAATCTCAGAAATCAACATAAACAGCTCCTGAGGAATGACATCCTTTACTGTGTTCTGGTCTCCACACCCAAACAAACAAACAACACATACACTTTGCAAAATAGACAGACAAACAAACAAACAAACAAATAAATAAATAAATAAATAAATAGATAGATAGATAAATAAACCTTAAAGATAATAACATAATTCTAGAGAGAAAGGGGTGAAATAAGTTTTATCTTGAACTAGAAAGAAAGGAAAACCTGGATGGATTATAGTGGTGTTGCCTACAAATTGAGGTAAGGTTTCTAAAGCTCCTATTGCTACTTGATTTCATACTTTAGCTTCCTTCTATCCCTACATGATGCAGCCTGATTTTCTTTGCAGCTAGGTCCTGACACTGAGAATCACCTTTTATGAGTGATACACTTGTCTTCCAATTTTAAAGTAGGACAATAGAGTAGTTTCCCACATTGAATAATATGCTCACATATAGGACAATCATTGAGATAACATGTGATAAGAGAGTAAAGCAATTTATTAAACTGGGCTCTTCTCAAAAGAGAAGTGCAGAAAAGGAATGTAAGAACAAGTGGCAGGGAATGCCAGGAACGCCATTCTCCCCAAGATAGTATTTGAATTGAAAGAATCTTCTGAAATGACTGATTTAAACCTCCAGACACTGCTTGAGTTCTTGCAAATTTCAGTTACATGATTGATAAGTGAATTGGTGTTGACAGCAGTACAGTTCAGTCTTCAATTTGGTGTCATTTGATACCATACCTTTAGTCTTTAGGTAAGGCATTTCCTGCCAAACCAGATAACCAGGTGGTTGTCCAGAACTCACTATAAGGAGAAAAGGAACTCCCAAAAATTGACCATTGACTGCTGTGGATATCATTCTATATAAATAAAACACTGATGGCCAGTGACCAGACAGGAAGTATAGGCGGGACAAGAAGAGAGGAGAATTGGGGAAACAGGAGGAAGGGGGAGAGACACACTGCAGCCACCGCCAGGACAAGTGGCATGTAAAGATGCCAGTAAGCCACCAGCCACGTGGCAAGGTATAGATTTATAAAAATGGGTTAATTTAAGATATAAGAACAGTTAGCAAGAAGCCTGCCACGGCCATACAGTTTATAAGGATTATAAGCGTCTGAGTGATTATTTTATACGTGGATTGTGGGACTGCAGAGTTTGGTGGAGCCTGGAGAGAAGCCCTCCAGCAACAATTGACCTTCTCTCATGCAGTTTTGAATACACTCACTATCACACACACACACACACACACACACACACACACACACATGCACTCACACACTTACTTCCTGGCCACCATGACATTAGCAGTATCTTTTCCCACACCATTCCATTATGGTGTTTTTGCTTTGGATAAGAGAAAAAAAATGTATAGGATAAAAGAAATAATAAAAACTGACCATGGTCTGAACCATGTGAAATTATGATAAAAACAAAATCTTTCCTTTTTAACACTCCTACATCAAATTCATATTAATTTTATAGTACCTACCATCATTAAAACTGTATTACAATGAAGAAAAAACTGAGGGAAGATGGGTTAACTCAGAAGTCCAGTACCTAAGACCCAACTAACATGTAGAAGAAGGAATCAATATCCACAAGTTGTCTCTGACCTTCACATGTGCACTGTGGCACAAGTACATGCAAAGAAATATAAAAATAAAAGCAATTCATTTTACAAAATAATAAATGTACAGCCCCTATGCCTCACATCCTTAAACATACTTCAAAGTGATAGTAATTAAGCAATATAGTACTATCAAAGGACAGACCGATCACAGAATAGATGACAGAATCAAGCAATAAATTATCACATATATTGGTAGTTGAGTTCAGCAAGGATATCCATTTACAGATAAAGAGGAATCTTTTCAATGAATGGTATTCAAAAAGCTAAGTACCAAAAATACAATATAAAACACAATTAAACAGCTAAAACAGTAAGATGTGTAGAAGAAGTCAAAATTTCACTACTTTAAAATTGGTAATAAATTTACAGGTATATTATTCAACTGGAAATGCATACACAACAAAAGAACAAATGCACCAATTGTGTTTGTTAATATTAAAAACAACTGTGCACCAAAACATAACACCAAGAAAATAAAACAAAAAAATTGCTGGATACAGTAAAAGGTTTGCAAATCATGACTAAAGTGGTTAGTCTATAATTGCTTATCTGCTTGTGCTGTGGGATGTTAATGTATGTCTTGTGGGAGCCCTTCTTGGGTTCCTTGTGGCATTACCCAGCAGGTTTGCATAGAGGATGATTAGGACCATGGGCCTGAGTGCAGGTGTCTGAGATGGTCTGCACTTGGCTGTACTGGGGGATGGTCTGTATGTCGAGTTGCTCTGATTGGTCAATAAATAAAACCTGATTGGTCGTGGCTAGGTAGGAGGTATGGGCGGGACTAACAGAGAGGAGAGATAAAAGAGCAGGAAGCAGAAGGAGATGCTGCCAGCCACTGCCAGGACAACGCCGCCAGCCACCCGCCAGGACAAGCAGCATGTGAAGATGCTGGTGAGCCACGAGCCGCGTGGCAAGGTATAGATTTGTAGAAATGCGTTACTTTAAGATATAAGAACAGTTAACAGGAGGCCTGCCACGGCCATACAGTTTGTAAGCAATATAAGTCTCTGTGTTTACTTGGTTGGGTCTGAGCGGCTGTGGGACTGGCGGGTGACAGAGATTTGTCCTGACTGTGGGCAAGGCAGGAAAACTCTAGCTACATGCTTGTTCTCATTAATTTCAGTCGTGTTCAACAGAGTACTGATTTTGTTGATTTTATAAGTTGCAATGTTACATATGTCCTGTGCCTAACTTTGGGGGGATTTTATCCTGAATATTCAATGTGTTTCATTGGATGGTTTTTCTACATCTGTTAATATGATCTTGTAGTTGTTATCCTTAATTTTATTGATAGATTTTTTAACCTTTATATTTTCAACTAACTTTACATGCCAGAAATAAAACACACTTAATTACGGCACAATCTTAGCTTTGAAATTTTATCTTTTGGTTAGGAGCATTGCTTTTTAAGGATAAAATGCTCTTCACATTTCATCTAAAGGGGTCAAGTTAAGAGTTTCAATGGAATTCTTAGCAAAAGCATGTTGACTTTCAGTTGAACAAAGATGAAAACCTAAAAATGGCACTCAGTTATACAAAGACAAAGGGAGGGATACCATATTTTCTCCTGTCCTGGAAGTACAACATAATATTGTTATATACTCCAACATTTTCACTTACTTGAAAACTCAAATTAAGGTACCACACATTAACTTATTTTTTTTTCCTTTTGTAAAAGTGTATATCAACATAATAAAATTATTTTCTGAGATTTTTTTACTGTTTTTTGAACTTTATAGGAAGTAATACATTTCACTAATGATTTTTATTCATTTAAAAGAATAAGCTAATCATACCTATAATGGATTTAGTTTGATAATTAACTGACAGGGATATATATAACCTATATTTTTCACAAGCTTCAACAACCTTCTTCAACTCACATAATAATGATATTTGTGGTTTTCATACTTATTCTTAGCAGTTTTAAGATTCAAATCATAAAACTATTCTTTCTGTAAATGCTATAGAAATTTACATGTAGTGGTGATTTTAATGAGAAAGGCTCCCATAGGCTCATATATTTGAATGCATTTGCATGCATAATCACCATGGGGTAGAACTATTTGGGAAGGAATAGGAGTGTGCCCTTGTGGGAAGAGAATTGTCACAAGGAGTGTGCTTTGAGATTTCAAAATCCCAATCTCTCTCTCTCTCTCTCTCTCTCTCTCTCTCTCTCTCTCTCTCTCTCTCTCTCTCTCTCTCCCTCTCTCTCCCTGTCTCTCTCCCCCCCCCTCTCTCTCACCAGCAGATCAGGATAAGGATGTAAAGCTCTCTGCTACTGCTCCAGCACATGCCTGTCTGATTCCCACCATGATGACCTTGGCCTAACTCTCTAAAACTATAAGCAAACTCCCAATTAAATGGTTTTTTTTTTGAGTTGCCTTGGTAATGGTGTCTCTTAATAGTAATAGAACATAGTAATAGAAGCATATAATTGGACTATAATCACGTATATTCTATATTGATGTCAGCCAGATTTATCGTGTACCTCAATATCATCAAAGCTTCATTGCAATAACTGCAAACATCCAGGGATCTGTGATACTGCAGAGCTATTACTATCAAATGCTACTTGAAGAACCTGAAATAGTTTCTCAGGAGTCATGAAGCTGAGACCACCAGTGTGTTTTACGTTCACTTATTTCTCAAATGGCCATTTCTATCTCTGATATTAGTATTATTTATTTATTCTTTGTAAACTGTCGAATCATACTTGTGAATGTCAAATCATAATGAAGAAAACAGTATGTGAAAAATTATAACAGGATTATTAAAACAGATGATTTATTGCGTTCTTATCACTCTTCAGTATTGACATCCACAAAATGAATGACAATAAAGAGGATTATGTTTCTGAATTAGCAATAAAAATGATCAAAACCACAATAAATTGTTATTATACACCAGAAGGAAAATAGATTTAGAAATGAATTAGTTCAACCATTAAAGGTACTGTGAAATGATTTTAAACATCTATGTGATCAGAAAATTTTACATGTGGAATCTGTCCAACTCCAGTTTTGAAGGCAGGAGACAGTATGCTATAGTTTTAAAAATAAGTTTCTATTTACTATGTGAGTTGAGTTGCTCTCTGTTTCCTGGCACCTGACCTTCCCCAACTCATGACCTTGATTGGTATGTCATGACCCTGCATGAACCCTCCCTAATCATATGATGGGTGACCAAATAATAATTTTTAAGATTTTTTTAAATTTTCTTATTTCCCATTGTCTCTCTTCTGTAAAACTACTCATCATTTTATTTATTAAAGAGAGTCCAAGAGATGGATTTTGGGATGCTCTCTTTAACCGAACTTAGAAGGCAATATCTGGCCAGCTCTTAGGTATACCCAATAAAATATCATTTGCTTCAGTTTGGCTCAAATTGTGGTATTGGTCTTATTCTCACCATTGGGTGAGAAAAACTGATTAAATGTTACAGTGAAAATTAAAGTACTTATCATTCAAAACAGAAAACTGTGTGAAAGTTCAAATAGGTAGAAGTAAAGAAATTCAAATTTCTGTAAGAACAAATACCTGCAAATAATGTGATTTTTTTAGTTATTGCTACACAAACAAACAAATACCATCTTTAATGAGTGAATTGATAAAACAATTTGTCTCAATGGGCCAAAGTGATTCATTTAGCTGTAGAGTGATTCTTAAATAAGAAAATTGGGTAAAATATTGATGATAACATTTCAATAGAAAATGGAGATTTTTGTATACATTATCAAATGTTCATTAGAACAGAAACAAAGAGTTAATAAAAATATGATGGAATGTCATTTACAGGGACCATATGAAGGAATGTCATTTATGCTAGTAAACCTGTTAGTCAGCTTCCATTATGATGACCAAATACTAGAGAAGGAAAATTTAATCAATGAAAGGAATTTTTGGTTATAAATATATGTTTTCATCCATGGGCTCTCAACTCTATTGTTTTCTCCTGTGCAGAGTCATAATATGATGAAGAATGACATTTTGGGAAGCACATTTGTTCATCCCATTGTGAATTGATAATAAGAAGAAATAGGATGAGTCCACTATCCCTGCATGCTTGGAAAGAGCATCCCACAATGACCTTTCTTCTTGTATGTCCCCAGCTAATGGTTCCACCATCGCCTAACCACTCAGCAGGTATCACATACAGACTTTTAGAGAATTGATTTAAAGTGCAACATTCTTCAGCTGCTCTCAAAAGACTTGCCAAATAAAGCAATGTGCACTTAGTATTTTCAGTAGTCTCCAAAGTGTCCCCAGTACCAGCATCTCACAGAAGTGTATCTTCCCTCTGAATGTCCTAGTGCAGCATGTCTGACTTCTATAATATGTGGTAACCTCCTCATTCTATGGGACAAATTTTTATTTTTATATTCAATACATTTTGCCATGTAACTGATTTGATAATTATTTATCACTTACATGGCAATATATTTTATATCCTCTTCTACTATTATCAAGGATATGTAAATATCCCAATTGCTTTGACCAGAAGAACGAGAAAATTCATTGACCTAATATTCTCCAAAATTAATTATCACAAGCATTTGAAACATTCCACCTTACTTCCATTTTTCATGTTATTGGGCTCATATTTGTAAGGAGTGTCTAAAAGTAGAATGTCATTTGCTATGTACAGGCCTATCACTTATTTCATAGAAACCCTGTATACATTGATCATTACAGTACAGCCCTTTCACCTGACTAAGCTTATGGTGGTATTTTATTTGTACTGAAATGTGATTTTATTTGTATGTTAATAAATAAAGTTGCCCAGGGGTCAGAGCTAATAGCAAGCCATAGCAGAAGCTGGGCGGTGGTGGTGCACGCCTTTAATCCCAGCACTTGGGAGGCAGAGCTAGGCAGATCTGTGTGTTCAAGGATACAGCCAGCATGGAGACACACACTTTTAATCTCAATACCAACCATAGAAGACCTGGAGGTCTGTATAGACAGGCAGTGACGAGGAGGTCATGTGGTTGGGTTTACAACCAATGAGAAGGCAGAACAAAAAGTCAATAAAAAGGACAAACACACAGGAAGTAGCTCTCTTGAGGAGAGGTAGGACAGCAGCAGCGGTGAAGTTTTTAGTCTCAGCTCTTAGTTATTGCTCTGATCTCTTGGCTTTTAACTCTGTATTTGGCTCTGTGTTTCTTATTTAACAAGATGGTTACATCTACATAAGCTTAATTTTGCTATCTCAATTTTTTGATCCATGTGTTTCTCTTACCCCTATATTTGGTTACTTCATCATGTTGAATGTGACACATGTATCTTTTGTTCACAGTAATTTATAGACAGAAAAAATATATTTATGTTTCTCTCTCTGTCTCTGTGTGTGTGTCTGTCTCTGTCTCTGTCTGTCTGTCTGTCTTTCTCTCTCTCTCTCTCTCTCTCTCTCTCTCTCTCTCTCTCTGTGTGTGTGTGTGTGTGTGTGTGTGTATGTGTACTTATGCTCATGCAAGTCACTTTGGCATAGGGGTTATCATATGCTAAACAGAAAAGGAGAATTGTAAGGGCAGTGACTTTCTCTGCCCTCTACCTCTTTGTCTATTGGCAGGTACATATTTTATTTTGTGAATATATTGCTCTTCATCACCACTATACATGAGAGGGAAGGATGAGTTAACTACTAGAGATACTTGTTTTATATAGGGGATGCTACAATAGCCAATTGGCTTGACAAAGCTGTCTGCAACAACATTATTTCCCATTGTTTCCTCTTACTTTTTACTTTCTCAGAGTTTGCCTCCTACAGTAGCTCAAACATCCTACCCTTGGTGGCATTACACATTTGCCATTTATAATCCTAATGCCTAGCTCTTCCTTGTGAGTCTTTCCATTCATCCCATATTAAGAAGGCAAGAATCCAAACTACGAATTCCAACAAATTATAGCTTGATGAACCAAAGAGCTCAATTGTAGTTTCCCTAAGTGTCTGCAACTAAACCAAAGTGTTGGCAGCTAAACCAAATAAGAAGAGTCACTCTTGTTTGTTTGTTTGTTTTTTCTTTTCTTTCTTTTTTTTCAAGACAGGGTTTCTCTGTGTAGCTTTGGAGCCTGTACTGCCACTTGCTCTGTAGACCAGGCTGGCCTTGAACTGACAGAGATCAGCCTGCCTCTGCCTCCTGAGTGCTGGGACTAAAGGCATGAACCACCACTGCCTGGCAGAAGAGTCACTCTTAATAGCAATTTTTAACCACTTTGAAATTTTCAGGGAGGGGAGAGCTAAGGTGCAACCTTACAAGTGTTGTGAGTCTTATCTGAGGTCCACAAAGGAATGTTAGTAGAACTGAGCTTGTGTGAGTCTCAGGCAGGTAATCTCCACAGCTCTAATTTCAAGAGAGCAATATTCATAGCCAGAGAATGGAGTTTGGCAACATACACTCTGCTAAAATTCTATAAGAACCACCAATTATAAGTATTTTTTGGGGTTTCATTTATTTTCTATTAAGACCTCACCCACATACATGTGTTTTTAATACTTTAAATAAGTCTCTTCTCTGGTTCACAGGGCTAAGGATACTGAACATAACAGTTAAGAAAATGAAGTGTAGTTTATTTTTCTACTAACTGAACTATAACCAGCACATATATATTGCACAATGATGAAAAGCAATCTGAGAAGTGTGTTCTTATGCGCAGTTGTCATTATACATACCTCACAGAGTTCTTAGACATGTCTAAATAGCACAGAACAATCATTGTACAAGGCCTCTTGATGCAAACATTAGACACCAGATCTCCAGATGCGTGAGGCTGCTGCTGAGCTGATTATCCCAAAACAAAGCAGTGAATGATTTTACAATAAACCTTTGCTTTGTTAAGTAGACATGATGTTCTCTAAAATAGCAATTTAAGGTACGATATTGTAAATGCATAAACTAGCTGGAGATGTGGTTCAGGTAGTATAGTGCTCTAACATTATGAACAGAGTAGAGCCAAGAGAGAGTCTCAGCTCTGCATAAGCCAGGTGCGGGGATATGTACCTATATTCCCAGCACCAGGAATTCAGTTATCCTTGTTTTTCTGGCATGTTAGATGCCAGTCTGGTGTGTATTAAAAACTTGTCTCAAAGACTAAATAAATCTGTAAAGTCTTAACATAGTCTTTGATTTTCCATATTAGTGTTGTGTATTTGTATGATTATACAAGCTTTAGTTTTTCTACAACTGGCCTGTTTATGCTGATATTTCCCTGTCATATAGTAAATGGGCTATTCCATAGAATTTGTCATATGTAGCTAAGCCAACTGACATAAACCTAGAGTCATCTGGGAAGAAAAAAAGACCCAACTGATGAATTCCTTAGATCATGGAGGTCTGTGGCCATGTCTGTGAGGTATATTATTAGCTGCTAATTGAGTGGGATTGGCTTAGTTGACTGTGGTGGTATGTTGTGGGATGTTTTGTATGCTGTGAATGTGTGCTGTTCTTTTTGGTTGATAAATAAAATGCTGACTGGCCAGTCACCAGGCAGGAAGTATAAGTGGGATAAACAGAGAGGAGAATTCTGGGTGGAGAAAGGCTGAGTCAGGAGACACCAATCTGCTATGCAGGGAGCATCATGTAATGGCACACAGATAAGGCCACAAAACATGTGGTAACATATAGATTAACAAAAATGGGCTGAGTTTAAGTGTAAGAGATAGTCAGAAGTTATCCTGAACTAATGGCCAAGCATTTATAAATAATATTAATCCTCTGTGTGTTCATTTGAGTCTGAGGAACTACAGGATTGAGGGACCACAGGATCCGGGTGGGACTAGGAAAATTTCAGCTACAGTGATACAACCCCTAGAGAGGTCATCCTGGTCTATCAAAGAAAGGCCTGAGCTGTCTAACAAAAATTACCAAGCCAGGGAGAGCAAGATAATAAGCAGCATTGCTCCATGAGCTTTGCTTTAGTTCCTGCCTTTAGGTTCCTGCCTTGAGTTCCAACCTAGATTTCCCTCAGTGTTATGTAAGCTGTAAAATGGAAAGAAAAACAAACAAACAACAATAAAAACACAAGCATCAATAATGAGATCTGGTCCCCTCTTCTGGTGTGCAGGCTTACAGTCAGGAAGAACACAGTGTACACAATAAATAAATAAATCTTTAAATAACAAAACAAACAAAAGAACACCTTTCTTCCCCATGTTACTTTTGGTTATGGCATTTATCACAACAGGAAAGCCAACTAAAACAACATGGCTTTCACATAAATCTACCAAATTCTTAATAACTAAAAATGAGTGTCAGATGAAACTTACTGAAACAGGAATGAATATGTGCATAGACGGGCATATGGCATTCATTTCGGAATACCATCTTCTAATGAAAGAAAAAGTGAATTAGTAATGAAAATCAATTGAAAGCATCTTCAAATCAAGGCAAGTGCTTAGACAGTGTTTTTCCCAAACTTTGTATACTGAGTTTTACTAAAGAATTTGTCTGACAACACGCTTGGGTATACAGTTCTATCTTTATCATAGAGACATACTGTTAACTTAGCACACTGGATATTTTTACATTTTGGTGCTGGAAATTTCATCTGTTTCCATCACTTACTAGAGACTCATTTAGACCCTAGTTCACTAAGTTTTAGACTATATAGGAGCTCTTAAGTTTATAAAATATATGTGCTCATGTTAAGATAAATTTACAAAATGATCATCCTTGTACCCATCAATCAGTTTCCAAGTTGAAAACTTCAAATGCATTTGAGTACTTCTTTCTCTATTGATAATCCTTTACAGGAACTTTTAACACGTTGATGATTGCTTCTCTCTTCTTGCTGCCTTTCGTGTATATAACTAGTACACATAGACATATGCAATTTTAGTTAGTAACAATCAATGCATATTTTCAGCTTATATTCTTTTCCTGTTATATAAATTCAATTTCACTCTCCTTGTAATCACCTAATATGTTAATTTAGGTAGCCAAATCTTAAAATGTATTTTTAAAATTTTCACAGAATTGACAAATCACTTCAGTTATTGGTGCTTATTTTACTTGCATGTGTGATTTATATATCTATTACCCAATGTTCCTATAAGTGCCAATTTTTACATTAAAAATTTTTAATTGTATCACTCTTACTAAAAAAAAAGATACTTTCTATTATAAATCAACTTTCAGTTTCTTTATTACAGATAGCACTGGGAACATATCCACATGGTAACAGCCTCTATTCTTCCATCTCCTCAGAAATGCTGAAAATTTGGAGACAGTTTTCCTCTTCTCTGTTGGGATCAATGTTTAGGGGTCAGTAGTTTAAACTGGCAAAAATCTATGTTAGAGAAGACAAAAATGAAAATATGCAGTTTATTTACATGTCTATGAATTCATGACTATAGAGGTGATGATATTTTTGAAGATTTAAAGTATTTTAATGGGAAGCAACCTGGAAGAGGTTTCCTATGGTAAAATGGAGAAACAGCTATTGTTCTGCCAATTACATCAGGAGAGATCATAGGATGGAGGAGATTAATAGGAGATGTGACATTGCAATGATTATGGTTATTTTTCCTTTTTTTTTTTAAAGATATCCCTGGCAGAAGAAATTGCAGAGATACCACCCAGAGATAATCCTTGAAGGAAGGATAAAATTTCTATAAAGTGTGATATGAGTGTTTTAAATTTGGGAAAAATCTTTCCTGTTATAGAGATGCAATTTTCAGCTCATGTTCTGCATATGAGGTACTGCCTAAGAATTGTCTACAAAGTGTTTTAGAAATGTATACTCTAGGAATGAATGCCCCTGGTTTTGATTCAGTGAAATCTCAGGGTAATTTTTTAAATATTTCTATATAATGTTCTATGGAAAATCCACATGCTTAGGCTGATCTAGGAAATGTTTCTTACTTCAATTGGTAGGCTGTCATTTAAAATGCCACAGCCCTTTTTAAAATTATGCAAATCCACTTGTTCTAAAATAGCTGTATTCTTGAGATCCCTGAGCTGCGATGAAGTATGCACAATTGAGCCAGGACTAAATTTATCCTCCTAATTTTTACAGATAAACTTAATCTGCGTATAGTTAAAATAATTACTTCCCATCATATTTTCAGTGACTTCTTCAATCCTCACTTCATATGATGTGAGCATCAAAAACTGCTTTTCCTTGGATTTCCCAACAAAATTCTTACCTTTCTCCAGAGTTCTAAGGCCACTTGACTTACATATCTATGTAGATCCTCCAGAGTCAATAAATCACATTATTTTAAAATAAACCTTCAGTAAGTGAAAATTAGTGCATCACTGTCACAAAAGGTCAGAAATATTTAGAAAATATGGGCAGTAGTAGAATAGATGTCTAAAGCACCATTTCTTAGCTGTTGATTTTAACTATCAAATGCATTTGATTTTTCCCTTGCCTGCTTGTACAGTACAATCCTTAGATCACAATTGGATAGTTAAAGTGAACGTTTCTTGTGTTGTCTTTGAAAACTAACTTATGAGTATTTATATGTGTGTTCAATCAAGTGTTAAGTTTGTATCTTTAAATTTAAGAGTAATATGTTTCATAATGCAGTCTTTGGGTGAATTAGATTAACTAATGATTAGAAGTAAATTTTAGAACAACTTTTAGACCCAAGGGAGAACTTTAGAATTTTCAGTGTAGTAAAGAAGATGATGACTGAATGTGGTGATCAAAAACTAACCTCCATTCCCACAACTGAAAAAAAAAAACTGCATTTAAAAATGCTTCCTTAGAATAGACCTGAGTGAGTTATGGTAAGAGGAAAATCAATGCTTGCACTTTGCATAGTAAAGAAATTGAGTACTGAAAAAAATGAAGTATACCAAAGAATTATATATAGAGAGCATCTATTGGGAATTGATCCTCCCTACTCAGTCTAGGCAAAGAGATAAAAGAAAGAGAAAAACATTTGATGAAAAAAAAATTATTTCTGATTATCTCTATATAAGAATGCAGTAATTTCAACAAATCTGTAATAAATCAAAGAAATAAAGGTTTCACTCTGCAGTTCAATGTTAAAATCAAATACAGAGAGGGAATTTAAGATGGAAAAATTTAAGAAACAAATTGTGACATTTAAAAGTAAAAGTATAAATTATGATGTTCTTAATCATTAGTTCTAATAAATATTCATTACCTAATTATTAAGATTTTGCAAATGTTAATATTTTTCTGAAGCTCCCCATAACATTACATTTAAATTATTCTGAGAAATTCTGAATTGTGATACCTTCTGAAACAGACTATAAAGTTATTGCCAATTTTAACAATTATATGAAGTGTAAATCTATAGCAAGTTTATTCTTTATAAACAATATGATCTTTAAAATATATTCATGAAATTATAACATCTTTATATTGAACATATTTTTACAATGATGAAAAATAAGTCTTATTGTGGAAGAACCACTCAAAACTAGAATTATTATGTGATAAACATAGATGATAGATAAATATAAAATAGATAAATTATAGACATGCAGTTGATAGGTAGGTGATAGATACATAGATGGATAAACTAATGATAAGAAATGGTATAAAATATTAAATATTTTTTATTTTTATAACTCATTTCAAAAATAATAGGATAATTTCATTAAATATATATAAAATTAAAAAATATATAGTATTTTCTATTTGTAAACCAGTTGAAATTTAATTGGTTTTTAATTTTAAGATATTGGTAAATATGGGACATAAAAGAGTGAATGACAAAATAAAAATTCATCAATTTCCATCTTCAAATTTTGGTGAACCTGATTGAAAACTGTAAGCATTTTTACAATAAATGCACTACATATAACTTTAACTTGTTCCAAATACAAATAAATTAATATGTAGTTTTCTTTTTTTTTTCTAAGTTTCATCAACGTGGTCACCAGAGTCCATAAATATTATGTGAGAAATTTCATAAATAAAGCACTAGAAGAAATTTAACTAATGGGCATTCTGAGTAGTGAAGAATCTTGGGCCATCCCTCTACTCTGCTAAAGCAATTCTTTAGTAAAATGTAACCCAAGTTCTTCCACCACAACTTAGCAACTCAGTAGCCTCTAGACTGCCAGGCCAGTTGTCTTAGTATCTCAGAGTTGTGTTTAAATAACTCTTTTCTTATTTAGCAATGGCTTGAGGGAACAATAGTTGTGATACCAGCAACTCAGACATGCCCAAAATAACTAGAAGTGATTAAGAATTGCTGAGAGAATGAGAATTAGTCATTCTCAGAGACTGGTTACCCAATACCAAATGGCCGACAAGTCCCATATACATACACACAGCACTAACTGGATCCAGCAGGTTGTGTGTGTGGTGTGTGTGTGTGTGTGTGTGTGTGTGTGTGTGTGTGTGTGTGTGTGTGTATTTAGCAATAATAAATAAAAGAAAGGGAGGACTTAAAGTAAGTGGGGGAGCCTGAAATGTATGAGGGAAAAGAAGGAGAGGGTAAATGATCTAAGTACAGTTTAACTTTTTTAATTGGAAACTCTACATGTTTGGTGTAATATGTCTGTTGAGCATAAATCACCAGCATGGCTTTAGCACAAAATTTAACCAGAAACCAAATAATCTTGCTATATTGGGAACATTACTGAATAGGAAACATGGAGCTGAGGTAAGCATATTCCGAGAAACGCCTTAGGAGGTCTAAACTCTTAAGGTGAGTGGCCCTTTTTTTCATTGCTTATAAACCTCTGATAACTTTTGGCATCATTAAAAATCTGTATTCGCTAAAGAAATGTGTAGGTAAACATACTTGTTCCTCAAATCAGCTTTTAATTCCCTAGAAGATGTAAATTGTATGCTAATTGCTTTTACACTGTGAGCCATATAATATATTTAAGTTGCCGGGCTTCCTGTATAGACAACCTTCTCACTTGGAGATCACATCTTTTAATTTATCAAGTAAATGAATTGAAAATGTGGGTATCCACGAGGGCTGAAAATGAAGGTTAACTTCATAATATTCTGACATGCTAAATGTCAGAAAATATAGCAGTAGAACTTTAGTGACGTTAGACAGAAAGTAAGTTCTGCAATGTTAATTTTTGACAGTTTTTTTAAATTGTAGAGGAACTTAGAAATATTTTTTTAAAAAGATGATTCTTAGTATTCAATATATTCTTAGATAAAAGCAAATTTAATGCCATAATCCAATTGAAACTCATATTTATTCCAAGTATTCTAGAAGAAGTTATTTAAATTGCATCATTTTTATGACCATCATCATAAATGAATTTTCAATTGTACAATCATAATTATTTGGCCAACAAATGAGTTCTGAAGTAATATCAAGTTCCTGTGTATTGACTTAGATTTCCTCCATGCATATCCTTTAAGAGGGTCTTAATAAAAGTTATTTTTGATAAGTAGTGTACAAATACTGCATAACAAGATCTGCTGATATTTCTAAATGCTGTTATATGGGTAATAATCAAATAGGCTGTAAGAATCCTTGTAAGCACCTGTAAATGACATGTTTCCTTAGACTATGCCCATATCAACATTTCTCAAAAATAGTCTCACAGTCATGCAATATGTCTGATTTGAAATTGAAATTAGTCGTGAGGAGAATTACTCCTTGAGAACCCATCAGAAATAGCCTGCCATCCACCTCACTGCCAACTCTCAGATCCCACTATTGAATTATCTAGGGACCTCATGTAAATTTATATTTTATATCTCTCCATATGGAGAACATATTTTTAATGAGATGCTATGAATTGTTTGTAGCTATTACTCCCTGAGACTTCCCTGGAAAATAACTTTTTGGGCATGACTTTGACAAACACGAAGATAAGCAATGAAAAATTCAACATTTTCAAAGCTTCATAAAACACAGTATTAGAATCAAATGATTTTACCAGGCAATTTTGACTTCTGGACAGCAAATATATTTAAAATTTAGGGAGATTTCACATAGACACTACAAGAAGAAAATTATATTCAACCTCAACATAATTAGGAAAAAGTTCCTTCCAAACAAAAAAAAAAAAGAAAAAGTAAAAAGAAAAAAAAAACATGTGTCTTACTCAAATTTATTCATGTTCAATAATTTCTTTACTCTTGAGACATGACCAATATTCACATGTTTTTTTTGTTTATAGTTTAGTTGTTAAAATGAGACTTACACTAAGAAAAGATAAAAGATAAATTAATGATTTAAATAAAGTATTTAAAATGAGGAAGCTTTTACCTCTTTATTATTGATGAACGGATTCTTAGATAAATACTGTGTCTGATGTTTATAATGATGTTTAACATGATAAATGTAAAATACATTTAATAATATTCATTTAAATATACCACATTAAGGTAGGTGATAACAAGATTTTTATTATTAAAATTCTGTAGACTTATGTATATCTACAAGAGGAAGTTCTTATTTGTATTGCAACTTGATATGCTGAGTTTGGTTGATATCCATTAGAGGCCTGCTATTTTCTGGATAGAAATGCAGGAGAAGTGAGTGGGGCGTGTATGATGGGGAAGTCCAGGGAGGGACTGGGAGGAGATGAATAAATAAATTATTTATTTATTCTTAATGTATTAAGTTTGCTAAGTACATGAGGCACACTTGGTATTCAGTTGTCCAAGTGATAAATGTCATTATTTTTGCCCTATAGAAAGAGGACATAGTACATCCTCCTTCATTCTAAAGAAATATATAAGAGAAATTAAATACAAGCTTCAGAAGTTTATGGTGTTTTTTCTTCTAGATGGATTATTTTTTTTTTTAAATTTCACCAGACATTGTCTAGTTATAGGATAGAGAGAAGGAGGACATGTGAAATGAACTGAAGTGTTATGAGAAATAGCCACCATCACTTTCTGACTTTTGGCTTCATTCCCTTAAAGAAACTCTAGAGAGTAACTGTGGTTATTGCTTACCACTTACTTATTCTTTGTTGATTCAGATATGCTGGGGAATTACATTCATAAAGACAATTTAAATCAATAGATGTTTTCGACTGAGTGGTAAGAGTATTAATCTTGACATTAAAGCATATATTTAAATAGGTTTGGAGAGATACAAATGAATTGAAAACTTAAGTGCTAAACAATGAAGAAAGCAATACATATCACTTAAGCTATTAAAAAGGCATTGGAAGCTGCTGAATGTGAGGGTATGTCTCTAATTCCAGCATTAGAAAAGCAGAGGCAAGTGAATCTCTGTGAGTTCAAGGCTGACCTGGTCCACATAGCCTGTTCCAGGACAGAAAGGACCAAATGGAGAGAACCTGTTTTAAAAGAAAAAGAAAAGAAATGAAAAAAGCAAAATAGCACATTGTGAAGACACAAGGTTAAAAGGTAAGAATTTTCAGCAACACAAGGGCTGAGATGGGAGGAAAACAAGTTTGAAGTGGACCTGAGATGTACAGTGGGAGATAGTTGGAGAAGAAAGTAGAAGGGAGGGGGACAGAGAGAGACTGAAAAAAATTGCTCAGTTGGTAAAATCGTTGCAATGCAAATATGAGAACTTGAGTTCAATCCCCAGAATTCACAGTAAGAAACTGGGTACAGTGGCACATGCTTGTAATCCTCGCTGTGGGCCACTAGAAATAGGAAATCCCTAGAGTTTATAGGCCAGAAAGCCTTGCATAATGCCACAGTGTTAAAATGTTGAACACTCCTGCTTTCATAGGTCATCACGGCTCCCCTGTCTTACAACCTGATGAATACTCGTTGACCCCTGAAGACATCAACTCAAAATACTTTAGCATATGCACTTGAGAGGTTTATTTTCTTCATAGGAACTTTTGAGAAACACATGTCACACAGTAGTTACTTTGCCTCAACTGTGTCTTTGTTCAAATTACACCAAATCCTTGAGGACTTGACATATTTTACATTTTGGATTTTCTTATGCAGTTTTGAGGATCTTGTGAAATATACATGAAGTAAATTTGCTTGCTTTTCTCCTATGGCTCTGTCTCATACATAGCCCATAGAAAATCCTTGAAAGGGCAGTGAAAAAACTACTAAATCGGCTATAGGTTGTGTATACATAAACTAAAGCCTCTCTCTCTCTCTCTCTCTCTCTCTCTCTCTCTCTCTCTCTCTCTCTCTCTCTCTCTCTCTCTCTCTGTCTCTCTCTCTCTCTCGGTTTCTGTGTGTATGTCTAAATACATTTGTGTGCACATTTATGTATGTGCATATTTGTGTACCCAAACATGTCTCTCAATCATTTAGCTGACCACCAGGCCCTAGGCCTTATCCTGTCTCCAGCCCCGCAGTGTTAGAATTATAGACATATACCATAGTGTTTTCACTTGATGTGCATGTTGGAGAGTCAAACTCACAGTGCCATCTTTCCAGACTCCCAAATCAAATTTTGAAGACACATTCACATTTCAAACAGGACAGCAGTAAAGCTTGTGAGAGGCAGATGCTCACTGGGAAGTGGGGGCTATTCTACTCTTTGTATGGAAACTGTGAATTAGTAAAACTGCCTCATTAAATAATAAAAAAGACAACAAAAACAAAACATACAAAGCTAATTATTCAGTCTAAGTAATTCCAGAATTAGTTCTTTCTATTTAGGGCAAGAACTATTTGGAGATATTCACTATCATTATAAAAACAACAATATATTCTGGTACATTTATTCCAAGTAGTGAGGTGCTACCTAAAGTCAAAATGTCAAAATTGATTGATTTTATGGCATTACATTTTGTTAAAGTTTGCTTCAGTGATATTCTATGTAATAAAATCCAGAAAACAACACATAATCTTACCACGGGTTTCTAATTACTAGTGTTAAACATTTATTGGACTTTAATATGAACATGATGCACCAAGTGTAAAACCTGCCATTCCTTCCAAAGATCCAAGATGACAAATGAGATGTAAGATGGTAATCACAGGAAATACTTGCAGGCTGTGTTCCCTCTAATTATCTTACCCAAGTTATCGGATGAATGAGGAAAACAGTGGTAGGATTATAGTAAGATTGTGGGACAATTGTTGATAGTTTTATTGGCTGCAGTGTCTTTTTAGTGTCCTCATGTATACACAGCCTAAACCTTGGGCTCAAATTAATTTAATTGATTCAGGTTAAAGGAATTGTGAGCAATATAATTAAACTGCTTTAAAAATCACACTATAAAAGAACATATATTTGACCTAGATAAGAAGTAAAATTTCAGATATTGAAATGCTAAATTATTGAGTTAACAACTGTATTCAGCAAACTAAATATTTGGCAATCTCAAGACCTCATATTTCAATATAAAATAGAACTAAAATCTAATATAAGCATTAAAGGTATAACAGCATTTTGCATTGTTAACTTTAATAAATTAACAATTATTGAAAGACATGTGCTTTTTAAAGGACTATTAATTTTAATATTTGCAAATTCAATATTTCAAATTATGCAAATTTCATATATGCTAATAAGATGTTATTAGGCAAAATTTTTTCATTTAAAAGTATGATTAGTGAATGATAATTTTCTGATTTTCATTATTTCAACATATTAGTTTCTAAACATCTTGAAACTATTTCCTTCAAATTCAAACCCCAATATGCTTTGGGTTATATTTTTGCATTATAATACTATTTGAAGTTTCCTTCCTTCAATGGGAAAGAGTTCTTCCTTTAGAAAATGAATGTATTTTCAGCTTAAAGAAAAGTCATAGTTCTGATAACCCAATTTCTATTATATGTATTCATAGATTAAGTATTAGACCTTTTAGCATGCATTTTAATTTTGATCTGTCACTGATGTATTTTCACTACTATTCACTAAACTCCCCAAGTAGGACAGGCAAGCGCTCCATTACTGGCTGCAGCTCTTATTTCTAAAATTTCCTAAGAAGAGTTTGAACTAAGCTGCCAACAGAGTGAAGGCAGAGAAAAAGTGGTCTAAACCAAATGAAAAGATCTCTGAGGAAACAGCGGAGAACCATTCTTCAATTGAAGAATCCTCTTGTATAGAAAGGCTTCTTGTGTCATTCCTAAGACTCTTTAGTATTTGATGGAACTGTGGTTAACATTAGAATTTGGTAAATTAATCACGATGAAATAGTTATCTCTAGAAACTGATATATAATCAAAATATTTGCTTAGCTCACTGCCTTGATATCTTTATCATCTTGCTAGATAAATAGTATCTGCTCCCTCGTTTTGAACTCACCACAGTTGCTTGTATAGGAAAATTGAGTAGTGATTTAAGGAAGTCCATTATCAAACTAGTAAAGTGTTCTCATTTGCCTTTGACACATAGTAGTTAATCAGAAGGTTGACAAAGAAGGAAAGAGAAAAATAACAAGCTTGATATGAGTATTTTTAACATGAAATGTAATTGGAAAAGACAGAGCTGTATTTTTATTCATCTCCATGTTTAACCAGAGGGGAAAAATTAAGGAAAGTATTTTATATAAAATCGTATTGTTTCCATTTCCTGGAAGCCTAAAGTAGAGTAGCCATTGATGTAGAAGTAAGGAAGAAATTATGTGAGTCAAGTAAAGAAATTTCTCTAGGGAAAAAAAAGAACTGTCAAATGAGTTAATTGGTCAAAAAACATCAGTTCTGAAATTGGATTTCACACCATGATAGACACTGATTTCCTTCATAATGGAAGTTTCAGTACATTTGTGGTAAAATCCTGAATGAAATATTCTCAAAAGATATGAGAGGAGAGGGATTTGAGACAGCAGAACCCCCCCCACACACACACACCTTTCAAACTGCCTAATTTTAATGAAAACTAAGAGAACACATTGGTGGTTGGTATAATAGGATTAAGAGATAGATTAAGATTGTTTATTTATGATGATGTTTTTGTTTTTTGATATATGGAAAATAGATGCCATGTTTGTATCCTAATTGAAATACCTGGGACTCAGTGGGGCCATTGGGGGGGGGGCAGATTTAGAATCTGGGATCTTTGTTTAGTTCCTTTATGAGGTTTGTGGCTACTAGTCTGGGTTAACTGGTGTTCACTTTAGTCAGGACTCCAGATGACATGAGGAGTTCTGGGTCCCCAAATACTGACAACAGCTCATACTGCCACACCGGGCTTGAGTCAGGCTGGTGACTAACAATACCTGGCATGATGATCCACCACATGTGAAATTTCATTGTCACTGAATATGGTCTTTCCAAGGGACCTACTTTCCATTTCATCTGCAGCTACATGAGATAGAGCCTTAAACAAGGTAACCATTCCCTCAGCAATCACTGACGCTCCATCTTCACCTCAACAAGACCCAGATATTTCTTAGAGCAAGCAGAAAACAGAAGCAAAGGATAGAAATACAGCAGAAATGGTCCAGAACCTTCCACAGAACTGGCAAGCTGAACTCTGTGAGTTCCAAGCCAGGCTGGTCTACAAAGAGAGGTTTAGGCTAGCCGGAGCTATTACACAGAGAAGCCCTGTCTCAAAAAAATAAAAACAACAACAACAAAAAAAAACAGAAAAAAAGAAAAGAAAATGTTCAAAAATTAAGACCAAGTGTGGATTCAATGTTGGAGTTCATTGTATTATCTTTTCTCTCTCTTTTCCTAAGTAGTTTCAAATCTATTTTGTGTAACATGAAATTCTAATAGAACTTTTAATAAAAAACCCATGGCCAGATATTGGGGTAAATGTAGATGAATTGTTAATGGTCTTATTAAATAAAAAAACACAGAGCCAGATATAGGGGTGAAAACCTGAGAGATCAGGGAAATAGGGAAAGCCACAGCAAACCTCACCTCACCACTTCCACAGCTTCCAAAGAGACCTACTGCCGTCTACCCATGACTATATGCCTTTCTGTTCTGTTCTCTCATTTGCTGTCTCAGTCCAGCTCCATCACTTCCTCTCTCTGCCCAGCTCTGTCACTTCCTGTCTGTCTGTACAGACCTCCAGACCTCTATGGTTGGTGCTGGGATTAAAGGCATCTGTCACCAGGCCTGGCTCTGTTCCCCAGTGTGGTCTTGAACTCACAGAAATACAAACAGATCTCCCAAGTGATAGGATTAAAGGCATGTGCTACCATTGCCAGACTTCTATGTTTACTAGGTTGGCTTTTTCCTCTGATCCTCAGGTAAATTTTATTGGGGGTCACAGTATATTGGGAACACAATATATCACCATAGGTAAATGTTGAAAGATCAGAGAAAGAAAGGACAAAGCTGATGCTACCTCTTACCTCTAGGACTCCTCAGCCTAAAAAGGACTTCTGTTCTTGTCTCTCATGCCTTATGTACCTTTCTCTGCCCAGCCATCACTTCCTTCCTAGTGCTAGGCTTAATGACTGTGTGTGCTTCTCAAATACTGAGATTAAAGGTGTGAGATCTCAAGTGCTGGGATTAAAGGCATGTGGCTCCCAAATACTGGGATTAAAGGTGTGTGCCACCCCTGACTGGCTCTGTTTCTCTCATAGAATGAGTCGATTTCATATTATCTAGGGTGGCTTTGAATTCACAGATCCAGACAGATCTCTGTCACTCTGGTGCTAGGATTAAAGGTGTGTACCACCACTGCCTGGCATCGATGGCTTTTAATCTAGTGGCTTGTGCTATTCTCTTATCTTCAGGCAAATTTTATTAGGGTATACAATACATCACCACATTTCCCCTTTTTTGTCTAAAATACTAAAATGTTGTAACCAATATAAGAGAAACTATATACAATAAGTATATACAATATATACAGTCAAGAATTACATTAAATATGTCTAGTACATAAACATTTGACAAATTCAGAGAAAATACTCAATATTCCAATATCTGTCTTATTTTGGTGTGTTCAAAATGTTGTACCTAATTCACTTTCTATCCTAACTTGTATTATTAACCCAAAACTATCTTTTTATGTCTTTCAAAATTATACATTTTACACCACTTTAGTGAGTTTCTTTCTGAAGTTCATAATGATGAAAACGATAACTATCTAGTCTTCAACGAACTCATAAATCTGAGAAGGAAATTATATTACCTAAGTAAGCAGAAAGTGCAAACAAGAAACTTACAAAAAGTATGGGAAATGACAAACAGCTGGCTGCCTGGGTAGTCACTCAAGTTTCCTCTGCAACAATGGGGCATCCATCTGTGGCCTACAAGCCCAGCATATCTGACAGATTTATCTTTGAAGCAGGATTTTCTGAAGGACTGTCCTACTTTGTCTTGGCAAGGCTTGACAGTCCTTTTTGTGTGTTCTGTGTGTCCATTTTGGATAGCATATTGTGAGCAGTTGAGGCAAGGCACTTTCTTGCCCAGTAGCTAAATTTGCCTCAAAGAAATTAAACTCCATATGGATTTTCTTCAATGCCCATTATCTTTTCTGAAGTAGATTGGTGCTGTCAGGAGCCGACATATCTCATTTTCATAAAAAAATCTATGTTATTAAAACATCTTAAATGTCATATACTCTCGATCTCTGAAGTATTTGTAGATGACCTGTCTATCTAAAATATATCTGTTTGACCTTGAAAACACACCTAACTTGAGTACAGTATTGACTGTAATGACTAACTCTTAACTTGCATTTCTTTATAGGCTAATTAATTGGTAGAAATAACTTTCAATGACTAGAAATTTACATTACATTGTTAAATGAACTGTATAAGTACATTACCTTGAACAAGATTAGAAGTATATGTACAGTATGTTCTAACAAAATTAATCTCAAATTTGTATTACTATGCAAAATTTGTATATGATGTACAAAAATCCAATCCAATATAAAATATTTAAATCTAGTAGTTGCATTTTAAAAGTAAATTCAATAATCTACATTTTTTATTTTTTATTTTTTTTATTATTTATTTTACAATACTATTCAGTTCTACATAATAGCCAAAGATTCCCCTGTTCTCCCCTTCCTGGCCCCCTCCCCTTCCCCCCAGCACACCTCCCATTCTCACCTCCTCCAGATCAAGGTCTCCCCCGAGGACTGGGATCCACCTGATAGACTCAGTCCAGGCAGGTCCAGTCCCCTCCTCCCAGATTGAGCCAAGTGTCCCTGCATAAGTCCCAGGTTTCAAACAGCTAACTCATGCAACGAGCCCAGGACCTGGTACCACTGCCTAGATGCCTCCCGAACAGATCAAGTCAATCAACTGTCTCACCTATTCAGAGGGCCTGATCCAGTTGGGGGCCCCTCAGCCTTTGGTTCATAGTTCATGTGTTTCCATTCATTTGGTTATTTGTCCCTGTGCTTTATCCAACCTTGGTTTCAGCAATTCTCGCTCATATAAACCCTCCACTTTCTCACTAATTACACTCCCAGCACTCCACCCGGGGCCTAGCTGTGGATGTCTGCATCCAGATTCCTCAGTCCTTGGATGGGGTTTCTGGCACAACTATTAGGGTGTTTGGTCATCCCATCACCAGAGTAGGTCAGTCCCGGCTGTCTCTCGACCATTGCCAGCAGTTTTTTGTGGGGGTATCTTTGTGGATTTCTGTGGACCTCTTTAGCCCTTTGTTTCTTCCTTTTCTCATGTGGTCTTCATTTACCATTGTCTCTTATTCCTTGTTCTCCCTTTCTTTTCTTGATTCAGCTAGGATCTCCTGCTTTCTTTCCCTCGACCCTTGCCCTTCATTGTTCCCACTCATGTCCAGGCTGTTCATGTAGATCTCATCCATTTCTCCGTGTCTTTCTTGGAGTCCCGTTTTCCAGGTAGCCTCACTGGTGATGTGAATAGCAGTCCAGTCATCCTTGTTCCACATCTAGCATCTTCCTATGAGTGAGTACATACC
Source organism: Peromyscus maniculatus bairdii (assembly GCF_049852395.1). Classification (NCBI taxonomy): domain Eukaryota; kingdom Metazoa; phylum Chordata; class Mammalia; order Rodentia; family Cricetidae; genus Peromyscus; species Peromyscus maniculatus. The sequence goes on along the minus strand of NC_134857.1, from coordinate 29,073,846 downwards.
ATATTTGTCTTTCTGAGTCTGGGTTACCTCACTCAGGATGATTTTTTCTAGATCCATCCATTTGCCTGCAAACCTCTTGATCTCATTGTTTTTCTCTGCTGAGTAGTATTCCATTGTGTATATGTGCCACAATTTATTTATCTATTCTTCAGTTGAAAGGCATCTAGGTTGTTTCCAGGTTTTGGCTATTACAAACAATGCTGATATGAGCATAGCTGAGCAAGTGCACTTGTGGTATGATTGAGCATTTCTTGGGTATATGCCCAGGAGTGGTATAGCTGGATCTTGGGGGATTGATTCCCAATTTTCTTCTTTTTTTTTTTAATCTTTTTTTTTAAGATTTATTTATTATGTATACAGCATGTATGACTGCAGGCCCGAAAAGGGTACCAGATCTCATTACAGATGGTTGTGAGCCACATGTGGTTGCTGGGAATTGAACTCAGGACCTCTGGAAGAGCAGTCAGTGCTCTTAACCTCTGAGCCATCTCTCAGGCACTCCCAATTTTCTAAGAAAGTGCCATATTGATTTCCAAAGTGGTTGTACAAGCTTGCATTCCCACCAGCAGTGGAGGAGAGTTCCCCTAGTTCCACATCCTCTCCAGCATAAAGTGTCTTCAGTGTTTTTGATCTTAGCCATTCTGACAGGCGTAAGGTGGTATCTCAGAGTTGTTTTGATTTGCATTTCCCTGATGATTAGGGATGTTGAGCAATTCCTTAAATGTCTTTCAGCCATTTGAGTTTCCTTTGTTGAGAATTCTCTGTTTAGTTCTAAAGCCCATTTCTTAATTGGACTGTTGGTCGTTTTGATGTCTAATTTCTTGAGTTCCCTATGTATTCTGGATATCAGTCCTCTGTCAGATATGGGGTTGGTGAAGATCTTTTCCCATTCTATAGGCTGTTGCTTTGCCTTGTTGACTGTATTCTTTGCTCTACAAAAGCTTCTCAGTTTCAAGAGGTCCCATTGATTGTTTCTCTCAGTGCCCTAACTTTGAGGAGGTTCCCTTTTGACAGTTTTGTCCATAGTAGTGGGTAGCCAGTCCAGCTTTGACCTGAAAGTGCCACCCCACTGAGACTTCTGTAACTGTCACGCCTACAAGGTAGAGCTGAGAGAGGACCCTGAAGACCGGAGATCCAGATGCGCTAGCTCTCTTGGTTCCTGGATCCTGGATGCTAGAGGTAGACCATGCTGAGTTCTCCAGAGAACACCGCTGGACTACACTTTACCTTTCCCAGACCCTGTAACCTATCCCTTCACTTGTAAGTTACCCCACAAAAATAAACCTCCCTTTTAACTACGTGGAGTTGCCTTAATATTTAAACCAATATAAATAGGAAAAGATAATAAATGTTAATTATAACAATAATTACCATCAGCAAATACAAGTGTGTCTTGGATATTTTTCCTTTCCAACACATAAATTGCATAAATGATTGGGTCTCAATTAATTTATTAGCTAAAGTAAAAAGAAAAATATATTTTAAGGAATCAGCAGCTGTTGATATGGAAAGGAAAAGAAAAAAACTAAAATAACAAAATCTTACTTATTTTTATTAATGCAATGGTATTTGTACTATATGTTGACCAAACTATAAATACTATTTTGGTTGTTGTTGTTTCTTTTGTTTTTTGATATAGGGTTTCTCTGTGTACCCCTGCTGTCATGGAACTCTGTAAATAAGGCTGGCCTTGAACTCAGTTATTCTCCTGCCTCTGATTCCTGAGTGCTGAATTTAAAAGAATGCTCCACCACTTCATGTAAATACTACACATTAATAAAGTATGGCATGTCCGTCATTTTACAGGTCATTATAAGTTTTGGTTCATTGCACAGATGACCATATTTCTTTAAATACACTAATGTCTTTTTTGTTTGTTTGTTTAACCTTTTTCTTTAGTTGATGGTGGATTTAGAAGTAATCTACGAGCTTAAATATTGTAGGGCATTTTGTTTAGTTTTGTTTTGTTTTCCATGTTTATTTCTTATTCTTCATCTAAGTCATACATCAAGATTAGGAATTTTTAAGGGCTTCTGTGCATTACCCAATCATGACATGCTCATAAATACTATACCACTTTGTTTGTTATATCAACAGTAGTGTTCTACCAACACATCAGGGCAATCTCTGCCATCTATTTGGTTAATGGCTTAAGTATATAAAATCCTTAAGTGAAATTAATGAGCCCAAAATCAGAGGTAATAGTGGTTTACTGAGGGACACTTAATCATATCTGTCAGTCACAAATAGGAGCTCTCGAGGATGATGGGGCCTTTGCAGTTACTTGACTCTATGAGATTTAATAAAGTGTGTTATATATTGCATACTTTTTCATAATGACTCCTTTGTGAGCTTTAGCAATTCCATGGTGATTTGGAACATCTACAGCATAATATATATTTAGGATCTTTGCTTGTATAATATATATTTTGTTCTCAGTTAGATAAAAGCAATGAAAAGTATTTAATTGTAAGACTAAATTATTGTCATACAGCTTCATTAAATAAATAAATTATTGAGTTTTCATTGTTATTCTTTTATTCCACATGTTTTTTTTTTTCTTGAGCAACTGTATGAACTGTAAGCATTCTTTATGAGTTCCTAGATTAAAATAGAAAACACTAAAGTTAGGGAGAGAAGACCATCAGTAACTAATAATTTGAAAATAATTAGCAGAGGAATACAAGTACAGTTTTAAACATTGTAGGCAAGGATGCTGAGCAAATTTGAGCAAAACTCTGCCCTTGCTATTCATGCAGAATGGGCAAGAATGTTCTACAGGCTATCCCAAAGCCCTGTGTTAGTAGCTCATTTGGTGCACTGGAGAACTAACCCTGGGGTTTTGAAGTGCTATCAGGAAAGGAGAGAGAGGACTTGAAAAGACAGGGACAGACGGTATTGGTTGGTAAATGCTTGAGGAAATGGTCTGAACTGGACTCACAGCTATCACTGTCTTGGAGCAGTGAAAGTCCCATGAACATTTCTATACTTCTAAAATAGGGGCTGGAAGACTCCAAATGTTTAGGAGAATATTCTTTCATAAAGATTCACGTTTCACCATTACAGTAGATGAACTAAGCAACCACGAGCATACATGCTGTGAACAGCCCCGAGAAATGTCAGCATCTATAATTACTTTTAGTTTCAAGATCCAAACCATTTGTCACGATGCAGCAATTGGACTTGTCTCTCTATCTGAAAGTTTAAAGGATTATTAAATTCCGTGAATTTATAAAATTCCAACACATTTTCATGTACTATAATCAAGGAGAAAACTCTGAAACTATTAACTTTGACAATTGTGATCTAAAGACTTGCACATTTTATAAATTTGCTAAACCATGTTCACACATTACAGAGAACCCAGAAAGAGATACACATTTAGACAATGATACCAAAAACAGGGAGGAAGAGGCTGGTTGAATGCAGATTTATTTCGTTTGCTGTTAATTAGTATTCAATATCTGTGCTATTTATGAGAAGACTAAAACTAGACGGTATCTGCTATGAAGTTTCTACTTCACACACAGTCCACTAAGCACATTATATTTTCATCTTCCTTTCAAATATCAATACTAATTATATCTTTTAACTTTTTAAAAATTTAGAGTAGCCTTCATTTTCAACAAAATAAAAGTTCTAAATATAGGATATAGAATTCTTACACATTCCATATATCCTCATTCAATTTCCCACCTTAGTTATAGCTATATTAAATATGTTATATTGTTATGATTAATGGAGTAAGATTCATGTGTTAACTAACATGTATACCTTATTTACACCTCCTTGGCTTTGACTGTGTATTTTCTCATTTCTGATTCTTTGTGACATCAGTCATACTTTGTGCTAACTTCTAACTTCTTTGTTCATTTGTTTGTTTGTTTGGTGGTTGTTTTAGTAACTGTTTTGAGGAGTATGGGCCATGTGTTTTCACAACTATATATTAGTGGAGATTATTTTTTCAAGATTAGAAAGAGATAATGAGTTTGTAGAAGGAAGAGTACCAAAATAAGAGACATTTTCATCATACTGTTTTAATCCTGCTGGGGAACCACACTCTCTTTGACTTTATTGCTCTCTAAAAATGTACATTCGTATCTTTACATCACAGTGTCTCAGAATGGGACATAGTTTTAAAATAGCCTTGTTACATAGGATAGGATAGTTAGGATAAAATGAGGTTGCATGTTTTATGGTGGGCTGCAAATCAGATAAGACTGATTTCCTTCTAAGAAATCAGCCTTGTGAAAACACGTTAAGTTAATCATGGCAGGGACAAATAGCGGGAAGCATAGAGGCTTACTCAGTATGATGAGATTCACACTTCAACTACAAGCCCTAAGCAGAGAGAGGGCAAACCAAAAATAATTTGAGGCTTTAAACTCTTAGCGCCTTCTCTGCCTTCTCCTTGTGACATACTTGCCACACCTCCTAAACCTCCCCAACAATGACACCAACTGGGAACTTAGTATTCAAATCTCAGGGCTTACAGAGAACACTCTCTTTCAAGTCAGACTACCTATGATCATCGGCCCAAAGTAAAATATCTAGATGGGATTCATCCTCATCAGACAGGAACAAATTCAATTAGCTTCATTAAAACTCTCCTGATCTTTCCAATTAAAAGGACTCTCTGTGTTCTCTGAGCCTCCTGACATTTAAGTGTGTCATCTTTTACACTCCAGCCAGGAACTTATATTATCGTTATTCTTAAATATAAAACTATTGAAAGTACGATACACATCTTAGCACGATTTAAAATCCTCCTTAGCACCTATCAGTGTATCTTCCACATTTGGTTTCATATTTATCATGAATTCATGGAACAGGAGTTAAGAAGAATTGAGTTATTTTTAACCTGCTACTAAATTGCCAAATTTACAAATCTTCTTTCAGTGAAATGCATTTATATAGTAATGCATTCATTCTCTCCTGAATATATATCTTACAATCTCCTCAAGCCATTTAATGGGATTTCCAACTCTAATTCATAAATTCAGATTTGATTTTATTTCTCTATGTTTTCTTCCAAAATGTTCTAGTGTTTTGTTATGTATTTGCAATATATGTTTTCTTCTGAGTACATCATCATAGCACTGATGTGGATATTAGTTTTAAATTATCCTAATATTCAATCATTTTCAAATTGAGGGGGGTAGACAACAGTAACCTTCTCAAGAATATAGAGTTCAGAGGAAGTCCTTAAATTGAAGCACATATTTATTTTTTTTTTTTGTTTTTTTCGAGACAGGGGAAGCACATATTTATAAATATATTGTTATGTCTTTAACTTTCTCCAAATAACACATAACATTTTAATCATCAGAAATTTTAATTACCAAATAAAAAATTTCAAAAACATTGATAAAACATCAATGTGTCAGTCATCTGAAGAAGCAACTTGAAAGCTATTATTAAAATTGAAGGCAAACCAATGTGAGAAAAAGAGTCCTAAGAGCAGGCAAAAGACTCAGAGAAATACCAGCTTCCTCTGTTAGGTGTTCCACAAAAACACTAAGCTAACATATAAGCAGAGAACCTTGTGAAAACCCTTGTATGCCGTGTTCTTGCTGCTTCAGTCTCTGTGAGTCTTGTCTTATTTTCTCTTGTTTTGCTGTGTTTAGTCATTGTCTCTTGGAGGCCTCATCTTTACTGAAGGGAAATGTTTTGGGATATTTGATCTCACTGTGGTTTTTTTTTTTTTTTCTGATTGGATTAAAAAAGAACTGAACAGACAATAGCTAGGTAAGAGAGGCTGGGTAGGACTTCCAGAGAGAGAGATAGGAACTCTGGGATGAATTTGAGCTGTGGGGTTAGGGATGTAGGGGTATAGGTGGGTGGGAATGTGGGAGTTGGGGGGGATTGGACAGTGAGACTCAGAGCAAGTCAGGTGTACAGTATGGAGGAGAGGTAATGAACCATGTGGCAGAATGTAAATTAATATAAAAGGGTTAATTTGAGTTTTAGGAGCTAGTTGGGAGCAAGCCAAAGCTAAGCCCAGCTTTCATAATTAGTGTAAGTCTCCATGTCATTATTTGGAAGCTGGTAGTACAAAGAAAGAACAACTGCAAAGAAAGGGGATAAACCTGGGGGGTAGGAGGGATGGGGGTTGGGAGGAGTGGAGGGAGGTTAACCTGTGGTCTGGATGTATTGTATGAGAGAAGAATCTATTTTCAATGCATAAATAGTTACACGAAATGAAAGAAAAGTAGTAAATTGCCTTCTAGAAAAATATTGGCAAATTTTTCTACCGATTGTTGTTCCATATATGTAATTCATAAGAATATTATCATTCCTTTTTGAGGTTGACCAGAACCCCCCAAAAGTAATACCAGAATGATATATATTTACAATAATTCTTCCTTCAAGAACTATAATCCATTGTTAATCCCATGGCTGTTTGGACAGTTTCTTCTCATGCTTCGTGTGCATTAGGCATCTTTGCTAGGACTACGGGATGTGAACCTGATGCTGTTTCTCACATTTTAAACTTAGTTATAATAAATCATGGTTACAGCCATCTCCCGAGAATGCAGGCAAAAGCAAGGTAACATGGAGTTTTTTACATAGTATAATTACCATGAAGTGAATCAATGTAACCATCAGGCAAAGAGGCCAAAGGTAGTGGGGACAGAAGCAGTGGGCTACATCCACACATGTAAGCAGTCAAGTAACCAAAGAGAGCAGAGGAAGCTTCTCTGGAACCTGGAGTGACATGAAGTAGTGAGGTGTGTGAAGGACCAACATTAGTACCATCAGTGTCCTCTGGACAGTTTTCAGAACACAAACAATGTATTATATTAATGAAGTAAGATGACCTGACAAAAATGAGAGCTTTAAATGCTTCGACTCTATTTTTCATATGCTGTAAATTTTAGAGTTTAACACTGATCTTTTAAAATTCTATTTACAATATTCTACACATCTGATTTTGAGATGTGGAATACTGGAATTTTTGTATTAGAAACACATCCTGGTATTTAATGTCCACTGATGCGAATAAAATTAAGATTCACTATAGTCCCTCCAAATAAAACTACAAATGTAGGTTTCTATGGTAAAAAGCAAAGATTTGACCACAATTTCTTTTCTTTTAAAGATGATACATGTTTACTGTTTAGACATTACAGAAATGAAGTAGCTTTTTAGGAGAAATGTTAATGTTATTTATATGTGTAAAGCTTTGTAATCAGAAAGCACAAACCTCTTGTATTTACATATACTACTTGGAGCTACTATTTAGGTAAGTGTCTACACATACAGCATCGGTGAAATTTTTTGTAATTTCATTTTCATTCTCTTTGTAAATGATCAGTATCAATGAAATGGTGTTTAATAGTACAACAGTAACAACATCTTTAAATATGAAGGAAAAACACTCCCAACACTTTTCATTTCTCTTCCTATAATTATATTATATGGTGTTACTACTTTAAGTCAATTTAAATTAGATGAAGATGTCACTGTAAGATTGTGAATCTAAAATCTTTTAGAATACATTTTAGCATTTTTTGTCAAGAATAAGACTGAACACTTAGTTAACACTTGAATTTGCTGGTTTTGCTATTGCGGTCAGTCAAGTGTGGGGTGAAATTCGTGAGAGGGATATGTCAATAAGCTGTGCATTTCCTCTGGTACTGTCAAGAACAGTATTACAACACATTCCCACTATAGATGTAAAGTAGCACTTAAGTTCAGACACACTTAAACATCTCATTGATTTGGTTATGGCTGCCTAAATTTCATACTTTAGCAAGTCAAGTACTGTATATCACATCTCTTTACAAATCTTCCATCAGCCCAAAAGCCCTCTGGCTTCTCCTATTAAGTATTTCTTCTAGGTTCCATTCCAGTAAGGCCATATCATTTTTTCCAAGAAGAATGAATTGATTCTCTCACCACTGAGGCTCAGTGTGCTATTCCATCTTGCAAACACTGTGCTGTACAATTTCTTCAGCTTTCTCCTATCTATCTTTTAGGATTAATTCCAAAATGTTTTACCTAAGAGATCATTAAATACCCTGCCAAATTTTGTTCATCCACTTACAAAAGTAGTCATTCAGACAGTAGACTTTTAATCATTTTATGCTTCTAAGATTTTATGATATTCAAAAGGAAACAGTCAAAAATCTCTGGGAACATCAATTTGCCTTTTGATAGTAGCTTTCATTGAGGAATGGGTATAATGATTCTCCTCTCCAGTCAGAATGAGATTCTTCCTAACTAAGGAGGGCCTGAATAGAAGGAAAAGCAGAAGGGTAACTGGTCCCTGTAGTGGGTAGCTGTTCCAGCTCTGACCTGGAAGTACTACCCCCATTGAGACTTCAGTAACTGTCACACCTATGAGATGGGCTGAGACAGGAGCCCTTAAAACCCAAGATCTGGATGTACCAGCTCTCTTGGTTCCTGGATCCTGGATGCTGGATGTAGACCAAGCAGAGTTCTCTAGAGAACACCGCTGGACTGCACTTCACCGCTCCCGGACCCTGTAACTTATCCCTTTAATTGTTAAGTTACTCCACAAAATAAACCTCCCGTTTAACTACATGGAGTTGCCATAATACTTGCACTAATAGTTCTCTCTTTAAGCCAGGATATCATTTTATTTTCTGTGGGAGATAATTAGCAGTCCTTACTCTTGGTCTTCCAACTTCCAATTCAGCACAATATTGATAGTCACACTTAATACTCCTCCATCCAACACTACTCCACAGCCAAACCATCCTAAAGATCTTTGGACTTGACTTGAATCCCTGTACCTGCTTTTTCAATTTTGTCCCTGATAGATACCAAATCATGCAATTTTGTTCCAGGCTTTAGTAGTCCTTCTGTTTTTATATTGATAAAATCAATCAATTAAATCTTTCTTTCTCTCTGTGTATGTGTGTACATGAATACACACATGTACCCACTTATGCATGTTCACATATGTGCATATGTGTGTATTATGTATGTGTGGACAATTAACATCGCCATCCATTTGCTCTGTTTCTTTGGATAATCCTGACTTAATAAAGTTGGTGAATCTAAGATGACTTCCGATTGTGGATATATTCTTATTAACTACAATCATTAAAAGGAGGGAAGTGCAAACACACATGTCTAATGTCTGCCAGCGCATCTCTCTACTAGTTTCCTTACAGGGATTCTCTGCCAAGTGTCTGGCAAATTTATTTTGGCATCAATTACCAGATATCGTGATTTCAGAAAAATGTGAGAAATTTGCTAGTTAGACATTGGCAGCCTGCTATGTAGAGTCACCACTTTCATATTATGTCCTTAGGCTGAATTTAGAATGTTGAATTATGTCATGAAAAGAAATTGAATGGGAAAAATAAGAAATAAATTGTTATCTTGATTAGCATGCTGCCTCCTTGAGGGAAAGTGGCACTGCCATTCACCCATGTTATTCAGGCCAGGAAACTGTATATCATTGGACTTTTACTTCCTCATTTTCCTGTCTCCTCTACCCAATCCATTATCAGATTATGTCAAGCCTGTCTACTAAATATGATTCACATTGGTCCATTTCTTCTCAATTTCCACTGATGTACTTAGTCCACGCCACCAGACTCTCTAGCTGGAATGTCTCTAATAGATTCCAATGAGTGGTTCTGCCTGCAGTGGCATTTGTAAATCAAATCCATTTTCCACACTGCAGCCAAAGTGTCCTCTTTATAGAACAAATTAGATCGTATCACACCTTTGGTAAACTATATTTCTGGTCCCCCCAATGTTCACGTAATAAAATCTCTCCATGGATAACTAGGCTCTTCATGATCTCAAACATGTCAACTACCCCAGGGCCAATTTTTAGCATTTCTCATCCAAAACCCAATAGTATAGCAAATTAATCTAACACGAAGGTAATTTCGCGCATGTTTATTCTCTCAGTCAAGCTGCAACTGGTACTTTTAACCAACAACTAGATCCCACTATTTCAGGAGTGTCATCCTCAACTCTCCCAGTTTAACCCTAAAACATAAATTGTATATCACTGCCAATTTATTTTTTATTGGAAAAAAATTATTCATTTTACATATCAACCACAAAAGCCCCTCTCATCCCTCCTCCCACTTACCCATCCCCCTCCTTTCCCCCAACCCACCCTCCCATCCCCTTCTCCAAAAGGGTAAGTCCTACCATGGGGGAACAGCAAAGCCTGGTACATTCAGTTGAGGCAGAACCAAGCCTCTCCCCCGTTTCCCAGCCAGAGAAACAAGAAATTTGTTGTGAGACCTTATCTCCTGGAAATATCAGGAAACCTATGCCCATGAAATGTCAACAACTTCACTGTCAAAACAAGACATGGACAAAGATACTAGCAACAGTATGCTAGCAAAGATGAGAACAGTCCCATGGGCCCCAAACCCTTGGCAGTAACTATAAGCAACTATGGATGTTGAGCAAGACACTCTTTCCCAGGGAAAATCAAACTAGTTGGTTAACCAACACAAAGTAGTTGGCCCTCAAATCCTATTCATACATGTAATATAGTAAGGACCAGATGATTTGGAATATATGTTTTCAAAGGACATGCTAAATTATGCATTATATTTCATCAATATATGTAGTAATTTTTCCTTTTTCATCTCTAATTTTATTAATTTGTGTCTCTTTCTTTCTTCTGGTTAGCTTGACAATGTGTTTTCAATCTCATACTACATCCCAGAACCTTTTATTTGTTTGGTTTATTCTTGTATTTTTTCTTGACTAAGAATTTAGTTCCAAACTATAATAACCTATGCACAACTCAATAATAAGAAACATGCAGCTCAACTAAAAAAAATGAGTAAGTTTTTTGAATAGTCATATATATGTATGATATAAATATATAAATATAATCTTCTGAGTCAATTTCATGTTATTTAAATTTGTATGTTTTTAGGCCTGAGCAATTACTATTGTATAACCAATTAAAGGGACTCAATTATAGGGAAGACTGAATTCCCTATAAATGAGTAAATAAATTAGCAGTACCTAATTGCCCTTAGCACTTTTAGGGGAGGGACCTTGTAACTAGAGTTTTCCTGCCTTGCCCACAGTCAGGACAAATCTTTGTCACCTGTCAGTCCCACAGCTGCTCAGACCCAACCAAGTAAACACAGAGACTTATATTGCTTACAAACTGTATGACCATGGCAGGCTTCTTGCTAACTGTTCTTATATCTTAAATTAATCCATTTCCATAAATCTATACCTTGCCACGTGGCTCGTGGCTTACCGGCATCTTCACATGCTGCTTGTCATGGCAGCAGCTGGCAGTGACTCCTTCTGCCTTCCTGTTCTTTCTTTTCTCCTCTCTGTTAGTCCCACCTATACTTCCTGCCAGGCCACTGGCCAATCAGTGTTTTATTTATTGACCAATCAGAGCAATTTGACATATAGACCATCCCACAGTAGGCCCTTGTGAAATTTCCTCTAATCCATAACTGATATAGTCATTGTTTAGATCTTGTTTAGGCTAGAACATTGTTGAGATTTATCTCATGGGTACAGAATCCCTGTCCTTTATTGAAGAAAAATCTCACAGTAAATGCCTTGCTCTTCTGGCTTTTACACTCTTAATTTCCCCCACTTCTATGAGGCTCTTTCAGTCTTAGATATAGGGTTTGTGGTTTAGATGTGTAAGTTGGACCTGGGTACCCCAGAGTTAGTGGCTTTCTGCATTTTGACCAATTGTGACTTTCAGCATTAGTCTCTTCTGATGCAAAAGGGAACCTTCTTTGAAGAGAGGAGAGAGCTACACTTTGAGAATAGCAGTAAATGCCTGAGTGATGCCAAATAATACACAGACATATGGCCTAATGGAAAGATGGAGACAATTGAGTATATGAAAATTGAATTCAGTAAAAATAAATATCCAAGAGAATTCAACCTGAAATGGAGATGGAACTTAAAAGTCAATAACCCAAGCATAAAACTCTAAGGAAAAGCTTACAAATAGAAGGAATCAAATGGAAGTATTAATATCTGGATTTGAGGATAGAATAGAAGAATTTGATCACACAAATAAAGAATATGAAAAAAATAAACTCATACACACACAAAAGGAGTGTACAGGATGTGATAAACCATGAAAAGATAAAATCTTTGAATTATAGCCATAGAGGAAGAAAAATAAACTCAGAGCAGTGGCAGTTCTTCAAGAAGATACAGGAAGAAAACTTCCCCCACAGTAAGGAAACATGGATGCTATAAGAAGCACACAGAACACCAAAGAGACAGGACCAGAAGCAAAATCCCATGGCATATTATCATTACAACAGTAAATAAGCAGATTAAAGAATAAATATTGAAAGCTGCAAAGAAAAAACATGCAAGTAATATGTAAGGGAAAACACATTCAAGCAGCAGCTGATTTCTCAATAGAAACTTTTAAATTCAAAGAACTTGGAACAAAATATTCCAAATTTGAAATGTTCATGGATAACAAACTAGATTATTGAATCCAGAGATACTACATGCATTGTTGAAGAAGAAAGAAATCCTTTCCATAATATAGGCAGGCTAAAAGAATGTGTTTTCAGCAAACCATCCTTAAAGAGAATCCTGAAAATAACAGTTTAGGCTGAAAAGAATACTGAGCATAGCCAAGAGACTATAGACAGAAATAAAATGAAGGCTATAATTATTGACCCCTCCCCCCCAAAAAAACAGGACAAAGAACACCAATAGCAAAAATAAAATGACTCTAATCAACAGATGTGATCCAATAATAAATTTAAATGCTAATGGTTTTAATTCCCCAAAACAATGATAAAGATTAGCCTAATAGAGTAAAAACCAAATCCATCTGTCTGCAAGAAGTTCATCTTAGCTTTAAATATGAAGAGACTGCTGTAGAGAAAAAATGACTGGAAAAGGGTGTTCTAAGCAAATGGGACCAGGAAGCAAATGGCATACTACTTTTGTACTCTCTATTTCATTAATTTGTGTCTCAGTTTATATTATTTCTGTCTATCCACTGCTTTTGAGTTTGGATAGTTCTTGTTTTTCTAGAGTCTTGAAATGTATTCTCATTACTTCAAGTGTTACCTGAGACTTTTCAGGTTTTTTTCTTATTTAATTGTACTTGAATGCATATTTACTTTTCATTCATTGACACTTTTATGTTCATAATAAACTTCAGTCATTTTCATTGCCCATCACTCTCTGTCTCTCCTCCTTCCTCTCATATTCCTACTCTCCTGTTATTTTGTGTCTGTGAACCACTAAGTTTAATTAGAGTTGTTTGCATGAGCAGGGATAAGAGGCTATTTACTGGAACGTGGGAAATTTATTAGTCAATAATCCGATGAAGAAAATGCCACACCAACCACCAACCACCAGCCACCAATAATTTTCAGTAGCCCCAAAGGGAGAGGAAGGATCACATAAGTCTGTCTCCGTTCCAGGATATTATACTGATGGCCAAAATTTTGTTCTGATTTCTGCAACCATAGTGAGTTCATGGTTACAGTATGTCCAGGAGAAGTCTCTATGAAACACACCTCCCCATGCTACCACTCTTCTAAATTCTTTCCACACTCTTTCCATGACTTCTCTGAATCTTGGAAGGAGTGATGTTGATGAATCATTTAGTACCAAACAGTTCACCATCGTTTATTATTGGCATTCCAACCACTTAAGATATTTTTGCATTATTTAATGGAATAAGAAACTTCTTTTACAAAGAATGTGAGTAACACTCATCTATAGCTCAATTGTAAATATTGAGAAGGCAGTTTGGCTACATGTCCTCCTAGCACAACAATAGTATTGAGTTCCTCTCTAGGGCCTATGATCTCTCTAGCTACCATCTGCTGACCAGGTTACAGTACCAAACATGAGTTTACTCCTATGAAAATGGCCTTGAATCAAATCAGAAAGCAATTACATACCTGCTTCCCCATGACATTCATGCCACCATTGTACCAATGGGCACAGCTTATCATGCTAGTCTTCATAGTTCACAAAATTCACAACTAGGTAAGACTGTTGAAGATTTTTTTTTTCTGCTAGCAACCTACATAGTAAATGCTGGTACAATGAAAGCTACCCAATAAGGAGGAAGCTTTTACCTTAGTTCCAGTTTGATTTCCCTTGTCCTGTGACCATAGCATATGATACCTTCAACAGTGGGATCTTACCAGCAGGTTCTAGTGAACATTAAGGACAACAGCTGGCACCGTTTTAGGGTTCTCTTGGCATTCCTGACAAACAACTCGGAGAGGTATCCCATGCCTAGCACTGGGATTTTTATTTAATAGACTATGACTTCTGGAAGGACAATTATCATCTATGCAATTTTGTTAAAAATATTTTAAAATTTGAATAGTAGGTTTCCATATGGTTACTGTTCATATATTCATATTGGAGGTTATCCATCCCCTAGCCCCTTCTCTGTCTTACCCTCCATACCTTCTTACATTCAGCAATCTTCCTTCCACTTACTGCAAATACATTTCCTCTTAGAACTTCCATAGTCATATTCCAGGGGTTCTGGTAGGTTGTATTTTCATTTCAATTTTAAATCTGAAACTTTTGTGTTTCTTCCATAATTTATTTTATTAACTACTAGTTATTCAACACCGTATTGTTCAGTTTCCATGTAGTTGTGTGGTTTTCTTTTTTCACTTTTTCTTGATATTGATTTCTAGTTTTATTTTACTATGGTCGTATAGTATGATACCACAGACATTATTACAAGTCTGTAGATTTGTTAAGACAGTTTGTGGCCAATAATGTTACATGTTTGAAAGAAGATTTGGTTAGTCTGTTTACTAAATAATAGATATCTTTTCCTATTGGACAGAACATTCTGTCTATATCTGCTACATAAATTTATGTATGATATCCTAAGTTCTGAGATTTCTTTGTTAGTTTCTAATTTGGAAGACTTAACTTGAGTGAGAGTGGGGTATATGGAGTATTGAAATCATCCACTGTTATTAGAGGGAAATAAAAAAGCTTTTATGTCCATTAATATTTATTTTATGAAATTTGGAGTTCAGATATTTTGTGCATGTGTATCTAATGTTATTAAATATTCTGTATAAATTGTTCCTTTATTAATATTTAGAGGTCTTCTATGTCTCTTGATACTAAAGTTTGTTTGAAATTTACTTTGCCAATGGTCATAATAGCTAACCTTACCAACTTGTTTATTCAAGTTCCCTTGACAAATTTTTATCATTTAATTTTCAGTCTATGTGTGTTTTCACCAATAAGAAAAAGATTTGGAGACAAAAGAATTTTTATTTATCCTTTTAAATATAGTCAACCAGTCTGTGTCTTGTTTGGTGAGCTGAGAACATTTAATATTTATTTTTTTAGCGATGCTTAATAATTTCTGTAATTTTCTTGGTAATTTTTCTTCTTGGTTGAGTTGTTGTTTGTTCCTTATTTCTCCCATAGCGGCATCACGCACTTGCCAGTTTCCTGTGTTATGCCTGATTGATTCCTTCCCTTCTATATTTTCTGATGACACTCTTCTCATGAAATATTGGTGAAATTATAAAGGCCACTCCACGTAGTTAAAAGGGAGGTTTATTAGTGGCATAACTTACAAATGAAGGGATAGGTAAGTTGCACGGTCTGGGGAAAACGTAGCACAGTCTAGCGGTGTTCTCTGGAGAACTCTGCTTGGTCTACCTCTAGTGTCCAGGGGCCAGGAACCAAGAGAAGGCGGCGCATCTGGATCTCAGGTCTTCAGCGCCCTCTCTCGGCCCCACCTTGTAGGCATGACAGTTACCGAAGCCTCAATGGGGGTTGGAACTTCCAGATCAAAGCTGGAATGGCTACCCACTACAATGAAATGTGTTCTTTTCTGTGTTCTATCATTTGAAATTTTCCTTCTTCCCTGTGTAAAATGTTACTTTAAGTATCTTTTGCAACATACCCAACAGTTAGGAATGGTCTTGGTACTTGTCTGAAAATACCTTATCCCTCCATCAATTTCTAAGGATAGCTTAGTTAGCAGTCATTTATTTTCAGAGTGTTAAATATAATAGTCCATCTTTTCCTGGATTGAGGGTTCCCAATAAGACATCTGATGTTATTCTGAGCTTTTTAAAAAAAATTATTGAAGATGAATTGGCATGTTTCTCTTTCTGTGCTCAATGTTGCTTCTTTGGTTTGTATTTTTGATACATTGACTATAACATGTCATGAAAGAGTTCTATTGCCATTTGAATTTAGGGTGCTAAATGTCTCTTGTGTTGAATGACTTGTTATTTCTCTCAAATTTAGAAATATTCTGTGCCAGGCAGTAGAGGCACATGCCTTTAAATCCAGCACTTGGGAGACCGAGGCAGTCAGATCTCTGTGAGACTGAGGCCAGTCTAACCTAGCAAGTTCCAGGAAAGGCTCCAAAACTACACAGAAAAACTCTTTCTCAGGAAAGAAAAAATATTTTGCTATAATATCACTAAATATATTCTCTATGCCTCCCATGTCTACCTTAGCTCCTTTTTTCATTAGTATTAGGTTTGGTTTCTTGATGATATATCAGAATTTTAGGATGTTGTCATCTTTCTTTCCCCCTCCCCTCTTATTCGCTTTTTGAATGAAGTATTTAATCAGATGTGTATTTGATCAATTGTGTCCTCTATCACTGATACATTTCTTCTCCTTGGTCACAGCTGTGGGAGACCCTTTTCACTATTGCTTTGTCCATTGTTTTTGACTCATTGAGTTTTGTATTTTCAACATTTCTAATTTTTAAAAGAAAGACCTTAATTTATTTGCTGAAAAATTTCCACTCTCAATGACTTTTTCACCCTTATAGCTCTTTTCTTTCCATGTTGCAGACTTTCCCCTTATGTTGTTGAATTTACTCAACAGACCATGGATTTAATTCTTCTGCTTAGTTGTATCTCCTTTAGACCATTGATAATTCCCCCGCCCCCCAGAAAACAGTTGATCCTGCATTTGTATCTCCGAGTTCAGCATCTACAAGTTCAGTAGTTCATTTGTTTTGTATATTCAGTTATTTGCTGTCATGTGCATATTTGGTGCTATGCCTGGAACAGGAGTTATAGCTAGCTGTGACCTGTAAATCAGAAGTAGGTTTCTTTTTATTTATTTATTTAAAAGTTTTCCTTTTCCATTTTATATACCACTACAGTTCTCCCTCCCTCCCCCTTTCCCACTAATCCTCCACATTCCCCCCAACCCATCTCCTATCCACTTCTCAGAGAGGGTAAGGCCTCCCATAGAGAGTCTGGCATATCAAATTGAGTCAGTACCAAGTCCCTCCTCTCCTGTATTGAGGTTGAGCAAGGTATCTATCCATAGGAAATGAGCTCTAAAAAGCCAGTTCATGCACTAGGGATAAATCCTGGTCCCACTGTCAGTGGCCCTACAAACTGCCCAAGCCACACAACTGTCACCCACATTCAGAGGGCCTAGCAAAAGTGGACTTCTTGCCGGGCGGTGGTGGCGCACGCCTTTAATCCCAGCACTTGGGAGGCAGAGGCAGGCGGATCTCTGTGAGTTCGAGGCCAGCCTAGGCTGCCAAGTGAGTTCCAGGAAAGGCGCAAAGCTACACAGAGAAACCCTGTCTCGAAAAACCAAAAAAAAAAAAAAAGTGGACTTCTTGGAATCAATCCTAGGTACTGTGGAAGAGTAGTCAGTGCTCTTAACCACTACTGTCTCTCCAACCCCAACAATTATAATCTTTTAGAGAAGTTGTATTACCTTGTTCCTCCTGTTTCTTATATTTCTGTGTTGTGGTTCATACTTTTGTTGGTTTGGTTATATTTTGATGTTTTAGAACCCTTTTACTCAACCATGACACTTTCTTTTCCAGTGCAACCCTTCTAAATGAGTCCCCATACTACTCTCATATCCTCTTTTTGTGTACGACCTACGGAGTTTAATTAGAGTTAGCTGTCCAGGCATGGCTAGGAAGTTGTTCAATAGAGCATGAGAAACTTATCTAAGGCTAAAATGTGGAAGAAATTCATCTTATTCAGCAACCAACTCTTGCCTGAAGATGCAATCATCAGTACCATTTGGTGAAAACTAAACAAACTGCTATAACAGCAACAGCAAAATAATAATAATAATAATAAATAATAATAATAATAATAATACAGAAATAAACTTCAGAATTAAAAGTACTTCCCAAGGTACATTACCAATGACCAAAGAGCTAAGAACACCAAAACTAATACAGAATTTGCTACATACTTATTTGGTTTTAGTAATTTTTAAATTTCTTTCTGTAAATAACTAGTCTAGAAAAGAATAGAAAGAAATTAGTTTTCTCACTATGAAATTAATTTAACTGTATATTTTCAACATGAATTATGGGTCTAAATGATGATTAGAAATTAAAAATTACATTTGAGTATAAAGAAATAACAATGTTTATCTTTTCTGTATTTGGCTGAAATAAATATCACAGTTCAGTTTTAGATTAATGTTGTTAAAATTTATTTTGGATCATTTTCACTTAAACTAAATTTCAAACTGAATATCAAGTATTAAAAGTGTATAAACATGATATAATTATTCATATAAAATATAAAAATTTTGGCTTATATATAACTTATTCCTTTTTAAAGATCTATAATGGTAAATGTTTGGAATATGAACTTGAGTATTATTTCCTAATGGATAAGTGCACCCTCTTTTGTTAGGGCTAAGTTGATCTTTCTGACATTTCTCTATCCGAACTTCCAGAGCCAAAATAAATTACAAATGTGGTACCTGTCTGCAAAATATTCATGAAATTAGGAAATTTAAAAATTATGACCTGGGTATGGTGGTGCATGCTTGGACTACCAGCACTCAGGAGGTATAGACAGGGTGTCTGAAGGTCCTGCCCATCCTGGGCTAGACAGTGATTGTGAGGTCGGCATGTACTACAGGTTTCCTTATGTTAAAAGAATGATAAATAAGCAAAAACTCAAGTAAGACTGATTATCAAATTAAGACCAAATTCACAGGGAGGGAGGAAAGAAGATAGGGAGCGAATAAGAGAGGGAGGGGAAAAGAGAGGGGAAGAAAGTACACACACACACACACACACACACACACACACACACACACACACACACACACATTCACTCATTCACCTGGGGATATTAGTATAATACAGAAAGAAAGATACTAAAGACCACATAAAGACAGAAAGTTAGAAATTTGAAACAAAGTTAAAAGAACGAACCAGTGACAAGAAAACAAAGGGGAACCTCCACTTGCTGCCCTCTGCTGTCCAAGCTAAGCCACACTTAATTCATGGGACTCTTACAAAATTTACTAAATTTTAGATAATTGAGATGGAAAAAGGAACCAGACAGACTAATGAAAATTTATTTTTATTTGTATGGACAATGAACAGCATTGCATTAGCACTTTTTTATGTGTGGAAATACACTCTGATAAAGCAGTATTTAGGCAAAGGTCATAAAACTGGAGGGAGACAATTTAAAAAACAGACAAAACATTCTGACCCCCTCGACACGTGGGTTCTTATAAAAACAAATCTTACTGCATAGGCTGAGGAGATGGCTAAGTGGGTAAAGACTGCTGTGCAATCATGAGTTGAGATCACTAGAACCCACAGAAAGCTAGACACAGTGGCAGATAGATACCCTTAAACCTGGTGTTCTTCAAGGGAGATGGAAACAGATTTCTTCTTCTGCAACTGACCTGGCATACACAGAGGCAAGTAACATGAGATTGTCCTCAAAAGATAGGTGTCAAGGACTGACATGAGATCTCCTCTGACCTCCATTCACATAGATTGACACACATGTGCCCATACTCATATACATGCATGTAATCATACCATTCACCTGCACGGATTACAAGTGAAATGTTTCATTCTGTTGTTGTCTAGCTAAAAACTTACAATTGTTTGATAAATCCTAGTGTTTTAACCTAACAGATAATAAGGAGCTGAGATTAAGAGGAAAATTTGTGTGTGTGTGTGTGTGTGTGTGTGTGTGTGTGTGTGTGTGTGTAAAAGGTCTATATTATCACTGAATCTATCCTCTCCAAAGTCACATCTTGAAATGTTTAACATGTCCTGTATTTCAGAAACTGACATTATTTATATAGAGATTTGCAGATGTAATTAGGGAAGATGGATTCTTTAGTGTGGATCTTCATCCAATATTACTTAGGCCTATACATAAAACAGTGATTCAGACATAGAGACACAACATAAGAAAAATGTTATATGAATGTAGTAGAGACTCAGAAACACCAAAGGATGCTAGCAAACCACTCGATGCTATGAGTTATGACAGGGATGTGCGCCACAGAATTTGTGTGTTGAAACTGCATTGCCAGTGTTGTAGCATGGAGAAGTAAGGGTTGTAGCAGCTAATTAAGCCATGTCGGAAGAGCCCTCGGGAGTAGGATTAGTAATCCACTAAAACAGATGGAGAATAAATTAGGTCTCCTTTGCCCTGCTGTAGTAACTGTCCACTCTGTGGGAAGCAGCGCTGGGAGTCCCGTCTTGGATACAGATGCCTGCACTTCCTCAGAAACTAAATGACCCAATGCCATAATCTTGAGTTGCCATGTTCCCAGAACTGTGAGAAATGGGTTTCTCATTCTAATGTTTGGCTAGAGCAGCACAAACAGACATCAATATTATAAAGAGACAGTCATCAGATGATCCACACTGCCTTCAGAAGGAACTGACTCTAACAGCAGTAATAGTCAACTTCTTGCCATGAAAACCTAGACAATCAACTTCTGGTTAGTAGGCCACCTAATCTTCATCGTTTGGGCAAAGAAGCTCAGCATCCAGCTGTAGAGAAACACATTTGAACAAATCTGCATGTGACTTAAAATGCACCTCAGCGTGGTTAGCTCATTTTACAAAGCTGAAGAGGGTAAGCCACCACTGAATGAATAAAATCATATTATTTTCTTCCATGAAACAGAGAGTGTCTTAGTCATTTTAAATGTAGGATTTCCTTTTGTTTCCATCATACTGTGCAAACAAATCTGATTAGTTACATCAATGGAAAATTAGTCAATAGGAAGATTGAGAAGCCACTGGCTAGAAACCAATGGCTGCAAGACAGGGCATCTAAGTGATGTCACTGGCATTATGGACCTTATGGAAATCTTATAAAACCCAAGGATATTATTGAGGTTGTATTCTAGTTACAAAAATGTATAAATGATGTAGGTACCAGTTAATTCCTTATAACAGGCCATAACAATTTTAATAACAATTACAAGTTTGTTTTCCTGCAAAACGAGTCGAGCCCAGTTTCTCACCATGATGATTTATTTGTTCTCAATAAGTAAAAAAGATGAAGGTCAATGTCATCTCTGCAAACCTTCCGTTTATTGAATGCTGACTATTTGCCAGGATTTTACAAAGTAATCAGTGTTGCAAAATATAAAATTGGCTTTCTTCATACAAACAAATCATTAGGCAATATATGCATTTGATTTCTACCATAAACAGTCAAGATTTTATACCATTAAATATGTTAAATAGAGTTCATAGGGAAGAACTTGCTTGGACCAGGTGAATAAATTAGTTAGGAAGAATAGCAATGTTTGAAATCAGGTGTTGTCACTAGTGGAAACCCATGAACTGTGGACTGATGCTGTGGAACTCCCATGGGACTGGACTAGGCCCTCTGGATATGGAAGACGGTTATTTGGCTCGAACTGTTTGAGGGGCACCCAGGCAGGGGGATCTGGATCTGTCCCTCATCTATGGGCAGGCTTCTGGGAATCTGGTGCCAGGGGTGTGATGCCTTGCACAGCCTTGGTGAAGTGGGAAGGAGCTTGGACCTGCCTAGGATCAGTGTGCTGGGCTCTGCTGACTCTCCATGGGAGACCTCGATTAGGGGGATGTGGGGATGTGGAGTGGCTTGGGAAAGAGGTCTGGGGGTGGGAGGAGGGGGGAATCTGTGGGTGGTATGTGGAGTGAGTAGAAAATTTCTTAATAAAGAAAAATGAAAATAAAACAAGAAAGAAATCAGGTGTTGTAATGTCAGCAGCTATCTGATACAAGAGGAGAAGAAACAAAACCAGGACTAGAAAAGTTCAAGGCTACTGTCCTTCCCTAATATAATGAAAAATGAAATGAATTCACCAGCCTACTGACTAACAGTACCGTTCTATTTCCTGCTTCCTCTTTTTACCAAATTCTTCATTCTCACTTATGTCTCAGAACAAAGACACCAGAACGTAATGGATAGGATATATTTAACTGCCCTTTCTTATTCTAATAACTTGATATTTACTTTGAATGTTATTAAAAATTACTGTGAAGCATGAGTCACAAAGTAAAAAAAAAAAATCAAATGCATGAGATGTCACAAAGGTACCATCAATGTCAGAAAGAAAAATGTATCAGCTTTCCATATGCCTCTTTATGTCTCTCCTAAATGAGTCTAGACTTTTGTTTCTGTGCAAATGCTATCATGATTTCAAGCTCCTTAAGATATATATATATATATATATATATATATATATATATATGTATATTATGCATATATTTGAGAACTTTCTTGAATAGAATCAAACAAGACTAAATTTGGAACAACTTTCTAAAGAAATTGTTTATGTTATATAATTTACTCCACTCAATTCTATTGCTAAATAGTATGTAAGTGATATATCTATGTATATTACAACTAGAAAATCTGAGGCTTTTCATATTTTAACTCTTATGAAAAGTACTACTATGTAAATATCTATGTATGATGTTGCTATATCTGTACACACAAATCTTCTGGGTGTATACCAAAGAGCAGAATGGCGTAGTAACAGAGATATCAGTTTTCTAACTGGGGAGTTTTTTTTTCCAGATCCTCATAGTATTTACTATACACAGACTTAGTGTTATGTGAGAAGTCTCCTTGATTCTGAGCTCAGCAATTTTACTTATTTTCTGTGTTTTATTTTGTCTATTTGATAGCCATGCATTAGTGTCTGTGTTTGATTTTTACTTTTATTTCCCATAACACTAATAAACTAGAGATCACTTTATATTTTCATGGTCATTGACTATTTGGTTTCATGAAGCACTATAACAATCTATCTTACACTGCTTTGTGGTTTTGTTTTTATTTTCAAAGTATAAAATTTCATGACCTACTTTTGGTCATTTTTATTCTCTGGTGTGTTTCACTACATAGTTGGCCTTTTGTTCTCCTTCATTTGAGATTGGGAGATCCGAACCTCTCATTTGAAATTTTCAGTTGAACTGTTAGTACCTCTCATTCTGTTTCTGACCACTTACTCTGCTTCAAGTTTATGAATATTTTTCACACATTATACTTTTATTAGTTTGTCTTTGATATTTGACACTTTGCCTTTGCCATTTATATCCACATTCTGCAGAGGATTGATTTTTTTTTCTTTTATGATGGGAAGCTCAGGTCATGTCTTATATTTTAACTATGGATATGGCATTCACTTTGCACAGCTCACTGTAAAGACTGTCCTCTGTCCATGCATGTGCATGGCCCCTTGTCACAATTTTATGCCCACAAAGGTGTATGTGCAGCTTTCCTTCTTCTATGGTTTGTCTTTGCATATAAACAATCATGCCTTGTTTCTTGTACCACAATGATTGCTTTTCATAGCTAATTAATGTAATCTGCTCAACTGTGCTTTTCTTCAAGAATGTTCTTCCTGTTTTCTTCTATTGAAAATTATTTTTCCTTCATATAATATATTCTGATCAAGGCTTCCCCTCCAACAACTCTTCTCAGATCCTCCCCACCTCCTTCAATCCAACTCCATGCAAGACAAACAAAAGCATCCTCATTATATGTTCCTGTAGTTTATTTGTAGCTTCTATTAAATGATATTGTGCTTTCTTTGCTATCTTAAGTTTATTCAAACTATTTATAAAATAAGTTAAATGATTATACTTTTTAGTTTTTTATATTATACCTGTTACTTTCTTTCTGTCACCTCAAATTTTTAATTGCATTGACTTAAGTGCTAAATCTACTTTGCATTCTTGTAACAACTAAAATATTTATAATTTCTTCTTTTATTATTATCCGATATTCTCCTGTAGTTTTTTAGTTAACATTTGTTAAACTCTTTTTAAATGTGTTTAGAAATAAGATTAATCTGCAATTAAAAAGATAATTTTTATGCTTTGTTACTGTGCATGTGGAGCCTAAGAAAACAAGTTGCAAAACATTCCCATTTTATTCTGCATTTTAATGAAGCTTATGAAAGATTAGTGTTATTTCTTTTAATTTACCAGTGAATATGTTTCATCCTAAGGTATTTTCTTTTCAATAAGAATGTCTTTAATGATTTTACTTTTGTAAAAGAAAAATGAGATTAGTTAAGTTCTCTGTTTCTTTCAGGCTCAATTTTCTTAAATTATATATTACAGATAGTCTGCTTCCCTAGAAACATCAATTTTTATGACTGTTAAATTAGTTTTTGTGTATATGTGTATTATATATGCATGTTCACATTGGTCTGAGCATATATGTGTGCAACTGTATGGAGGCCAAAGGACATTGTCAGTGTTTACTTTATTGCTCTCCTTTCTATCCTCCAGAGGAAAGTTGCTCACTGAACTTGTCACTCATTCATTTCAGTAGACCTTTGGTCAATGATACCCAGGGCTTCCCACTCAGCACCAGCATATAGCTATCCTTGGGTTTTACCTTATAGCTTAGAACACAACCTTAGATACTCATACTTGAATAAAAGACACTACCTGTTCCATGTAATCAGTCCTAAACTTTTTAAGATTCTAATATATGATTATTCATATTTTTCTTCAGTAGTCAAAACAAATGTTATTTTTACACCAAACACAACTAGACCATAGAATCAGACCTGGAGCTGATGGATTACTGCTTTGGGGTATTTGTTTGTGAGATTCTTTATCCTTGTAGCTTTATTTATAAAGCTCAGTTTTCCATAAAGGTTGTGGGTATAGTAGTCATACATCAGCAACAGCCCAAGTCACCTGAATGTGGGGATTACTATTAAGCAAATATTCTAGTAGCCATAACAGTTTAAAAGAGTTAATAATACTTCTGGTCATAAGTTAGAGATATTACTCTCCCCTTCAGATAATATCCAGTGAATTCAAACTAAATCCAGCGAAAGCATTGCAGAAAAGAGCAGTGGCATGGTGAGAGCAGTCTTACCAGGACCACTATATGGATCAAATTAGCAAAATTCTGTTAACTAGCTTGAGAAGGGATGATCTTTGACAACATTTGAAAGAACATTCAGCTATGTAAAGTCAGAGAAGGATTCGGAATGTAATGAAGGGCAGGATGAATTTGGAGGGGCTTCTTAGTTTTTATATGAGATACTTAACATTTTTAGTCTTTTGCTTATCCAACAAAGATAACTTTTATCAAGATAAATCTTTCTATCTTCCACCAATTTGCTTCATTTTTTTAAATATGATCTGTGAATGGAAAATGAATGACAGAAATATATTATTCATAAATACCAGTGCTTCTATTTGGGTCTAGCCTTCTTTAAGCACATTTTTTTTCAAAGCAAAGG
This sequence comes from Peromyscus maniculatus bairdii, assembly GCF_049852395.1. Taxonomy (NCBI): domain Eukaryota; kingdom Metazoa; phylum Chordata; class Mammalia; order Rodentia; family Cricetidae; genus Peromyscus; species Peromyscus maniculatus. The sequence goes on along the minus strand of NC_134857.1, from coordinate 29,048,364 downwards.
GTTTAATTTGGTTAATCGAATTCATACTGTGTGAATAATATACATAATTTCCAGACAGTGACACTAACTCAAGTACAGAGATGTACACAAATAGATAAACAGATGGCACATACATTTGGCCACTAATCTGACTGGGCTTGGAAAAGTAATCTAGTCAAGTGTTTGTATAATCTTTAATAGTGGCTATGATATTAATCACTGAGCACAAACAGATCAACATGTCATTTGTTTGTTTGCTTGTTTCTGCCATTTTCTGCTAGTGGTACCTAAACTATATTATCACTTTCAGTTTCCCCATAGGTAATGATCAGATAATGTCATGTGAAAGACTTATGCTGACATGATGCACAGCATCTGTAAGTGATTAATCCTTCACTGTCTGTGAAAAGCTCATTGGTTTGTCTAAACCAACTCTTATCAAACATATTATGATTTTAATTGTTGATCTAGTTAGCTTTAACTTCAACTTGACACAGGCTCCTGTGCTCTGACAAGACAGCCACAGTTGAAGAACTATGTAAAACAGATTGTCCTGTAGGCCTGTCTGTGGGAGATTGTCTTATGTACTAATTATAGGAGTAGGTCCCAACCCACTGCAGGCAAAACCATCCCTAGGCAAGAGGTCCGTGTTAATTAAGAAAGCTACCCAATCAAGACCCTGTGATGCAGCCAGAGCATGAGCCAGCAAGCAGCTTTCCTCCACCATCCTTTTCTGCACATTCCTGTCTTCAGTTCCTGCCCTCACTCCCATCAATGATGGACTGGACCTGGAAATATATACCAAATAAACATATGTTTTTCTAAATAGTTTTTGGTTCTGGTATTTGTTATAGCAACAAAAATGAAAGTAAAACAGCTGCTATTAAAAGGAATGAAGTAACAGACAAGAAATGCATCCATATTTTTATTTTTCCTAGTTTTATTTCTTTGCTCTACTTAGAGGGCATGGAGAAATTATTGGCAAATGAAAGTGTTTCAGTTCACTTAAGATTAATTCAGAGGATAGAAAGAGTAAGAAGCTCTGTAATTTAACAAGTAACAAAGAATTGATACCAAAGGTGTCAGTGAGTGACTCTAAATGCATAGAAATGGCCAGAGGATTGGTCTTTGAAACCAAAATATTTTCTTTCTCTCAGATTTTAAGTCCCAGAGTTCTCATAAAATTTTATTTTTAATAGTATTTTGTCAATCATTCTTGATATTTCACAACAAATTGATGCCTAAATCATAATTTCTAAAGGTAGACACTAAACAATACACTTTGATCAGTCTTTGAAAGTTTCAAATAATATACAAGTGTTTATTACATAGTTTTTATTTACTATTATTTTGTTTTATATCATCTATGCTTTATGAGTACACTGTGATGTTCCCACACCTATAACATAGTATAATACTAAAATCATGATACTCAGAATCTCTGCTACATCATACAGTTATGATATGTTACAGACAAATGCATTGAATATCCCAAAGTTGGAAATTGTCATACAATACAGTATTTATAGTATTTTTCCTTTTTTAGAGCAGGAAAACATATGTTTTGCGTTTAGCAAACTTCTATTTCCTCAAATCATAAGTCACCAACATACTGCAAGTGTTCAAAAGGAAGTTTTAAATGTAAGCCAACAAATTACAATGAGTTATTGTGAATACCAATACATGCAAATGTGCAATGAAACCTTCATGCATGTGTCAGCCAATGTCCATGCCAGGCTCCTAAGATCAAATCAAGCCTGCAGATGGTCAGGTTACAGAAGCACACTATAACATCTGCAAATCCTTTAGTTGCTTTGTTTAATCCCTAACAGAATAGACAAGCTCCTGTAAGCTACATAGTCAACTATATAATGCTAGGGAGGTCTGTTTGAAACCTCATGAAGGTAGTGTCAGAAGATCTGGGTCAATGGTTAAGAGCATGTACTGCTCTAGTATAAAATATGAGATTAGTTCCTAACATTCACATTAAGTGGCTAATAAACATCTTAATTCCAGCTTAATTCTTAATTTCAGATACCAGGAAATCTTGACATATCTGGCCTTGGTTGCTTGTACACATAAACACACACACACACACACACACACACACACACACACACACACACACACACGAAAATAAATCATTTTTTTTTCATTTTTTCTTTATTAAAAATGTTCTGCTCACTGTACATACCACCCACAGATACTGGCTCCTCCCTCCTCCTACCCCCTAGCCCTCTCTCCCAAGCCACCCAGCATCCCCACATCCCCCAAATCAAGGTCTCCCATGGGGAGTCAGCAGAGCCCGGCACACTGAGCCTAGGCAGGTCCAAGCCCCTTGCCACTGCACCAAGGCTATTCAAGGCGTCACACCACAGGCTCCGGATTCCCAGGAGCCTGCCCATGCACCAGGGGCCGATCCCGATCCCCCTGCCTGGGTGCCCCCCAAACAATCAAACAACAGTTTGAGCCAAACAACTGCCTTCCATATCCAGAGAGCCACCAGTCCACAGTTCATAGGCTTTCACTAGTGTGGCCAGTCATCTCTGCATATCCTCCCATCATGATCTCGACGTCCCTCTCCTGTAGAATACCTCCTCTCTGTCATCAATTGGGTTCCAGGAGCTCAGCCTGGTGCCTGGCCGTGGATCTCTGCATCTGCCTCCATCAGTCACTGGGCAAAGGCTCTCTGATGACAGCTAGGTTATTCGCTAGACCAGTCACCAGAGTAGACCAGTCCAGGCACCCGCTGGACCACTACCAGCAGATCAAGGTGGGGTCATCCCTGTGGATTCCTGACAGCCTCCCCAGCACTCTGCCTCTTCATATTCCCATGATGTCCTCATCTATCATGGTATCTTCCTCCCTGGCCTCCCACTCGGTCCCTGTTCCAGCTTGACCCTCCCATTTCCTTATGTTCTCATCGCCCACTCCTCGTCCTCTGCCTCACCCCTATACCCAGTCCACTCATGTAGATCTCATCCACTTCTCCTTCGCATGGTCATCCATGTGTCCTTCCTCAGGTCTTTTCCTGTTAGCTAGCCTCTCTGGAGCTGTGGGTTGCAGTCTGGCCATCCCGTCCCTCACATCTAATATCCATTTATGTATGAGTGAGTACACACTATGTTTGTCCTTCTGAGTCTGGGTTATCTCACTCAAGATGACATTTTATATATTTTCACACACACACACACACACACACACACACACACACACACACACACGAAAATAAATCTTTAAAAATATTTTATGACTATGAAGCAGGGGTTTTCATAACTAATTATGGGAAATGTATGATTCAGTATTGGGGAACAAATGAACAACATTTGTTAAAAACAGCATTGATTCATCTCAGTCAAAGTGCTTGTCAGTTCTTCACTTCATCTGTAATCTGAGCAAGAAAGAGGGTTGAAGACCACCTACTCTGATGCCCTAGCAGCTGCTTAGCACAAAACTACACATTTCTCAAGTCTCCCATCTAACCTTCAGAGACGTTCTCTTGCTTGTTTGGGACTAGGCTGAGAACAGAATCTCCTGAAAATTGATTGAGCTGTAAAGAGAATATTTATTAACTGAATACTAGTGAAATTTCTCCATTTCTAAGTTTCCCTATATAAACCTATTTCTTCCTTCTATGTTCAAACCTTCCTAAAAAAGCCCCTCTAGAGTTAGTTGAGTTTGAACTTAAATATTCTACTGGTCTGTCACTGCCACCCCACTCCTTAATCTCCTGTACCCCAACTGTGCATAACATTTTCTTTCCAGCCAAATTTACTCTTCCCATTATTTTTTAAACATACCTCTTTCCACCACATTGGCTTGGTGAGATTTTCCAATTTTTAATTACAATATTCTTTTTCACATAAAATCTCTCTTTAGCAAAATCCCAGTTTGCTTTTCTTGTTTATTTTTGCTTGAGTTTACTCCAGAATGAACATAACTAAGTCTTTCTTTTGTTTGAAGTGAATAAAGCAGTGATTCAAAATCAGGAACTTATTGCTCTTCAAGTCACTATTTGCTATCCATGCCAAAGTCAAAAGCAAGAAGAATTATCCAAAATGATTGCAAAGTTTCATGGTGTTCTTTGTCTGTTTGCCCTTTATTTTCTCTCACATTGAATCATCATTAACACCTTAGCCTATGATGTCTAAAATATTAACAGTGGGAGATTTAACTACTCTAATGTTTTATTTCACTTCAGTTCTATTATATCTGCTCTTCTTTCTTTTTTTTTAGGCAAACAACTTTACACAGTCAACATGTAAGAAGTCCATGGGCTAAGATAACCAGATTTTCACCTACACTTCTGCTCCTCCAAACCCAATGTCCCAATCCTGTCCCCAGCTCTGTAATCGACAACCTGCTTCACATCTTCCATTCCTTCCCCCATGGATGGTGGCTCACAAACTACCTTCTTCCAATTCTTTGCTAATTCCCAGACCCAGGAATTTCCTGGGGACTCACTGGTCTAGGAATCAGATAACCTAACTTCAGATTATCACCTAACCCTCCTCTCCTCCAAATCCAAAACCCCAGTCTCTGGAGTGGACCACCTACTGAGACCTCCTCTGGCTCTGGCACCCATCTCATGGGACCCAAATATCTTCTCCAACCTTCAACCACTCCTCCTGTTATCAAAGCTCCACCTCCTGTGGCACTCTCTGGAAACCCATCAAGGGTCAAGGTAGCCAGAAAAGCAAGTAGGCCAGCAAAGCAGGTAGGCAAGCTTCATATCATCACTCTCTCACCTTTCCTCCATAACCAATCTGCTAGTCTGTCCCCCAGCTCTTTTGCAGACAATCTGTTGTGGCCTCTCCAGAGGTTTTTGTCCCCATTCCCTGGGTGCTATGTCACAAGCTGAGCCTTGTGACAAACCCTGATTTCCTTCATGCTGTAGATTCCATCGGGCAAACCTGCCAGCTCATTCTCATTTTTAACTGTGAACTCCCAATACCTAAAATCCCCAGTGGCTACACACATCTGATTCTCAGAAGAATTCCATACCAGCCAATGTATAACCATCAAACTCTCCTTAGAGCCAAAAAGGGCAACAGAAACCAGGGAAATATCACCCCACCTAACAAAGAAAAGACCAGATATCAGCACCTAGAATTACAATCTTCCCTAACCAGAGATGCCTGGACCCCAGTGTAAAAAGACATTCTATACAGCAATAACGATATATCTTCTCTAGATTTCAACAACCCTTCAATAGCAGGCCCTGAATATTCCAACATAGCTGAAGCACAAGAGAAAGACATTGAAATAGCTTTTATGAATGGGATAAAAGTCATTAAAAATAAATTGAAAAGCTCTTAAAGAAATCTTTGAGAACAAAAACAAATTATACAAGAAATAAAATCCTAGAATAAAAGTTTTCTAACCTAAAGAAGGAGATACCTTTCAAGGTACAAGAATCATACAGAACACTAAATATATTAGACCAGAAAAGAAATTCTGACCACACATAATGATTAAAATGTTAAAAGTGCAGAGCAAAGAAAATATTAAAAGCTGCAAGGAAGAAAGACCAAGTAACATATAAAGACAGACCTGCTAGAATAATACCTAACTTCTTGATGGAGACTAAAAGAAGGAATGGCCTAAAGTGATGTTCTAGAGGCTCGGAGAGACCACAGATGTCAGTCCACACTACCATATCCAGCAAACTATTCAATCACAATAGATGGATAAAACAGGACATCGCATCATAAAACTAACATTAAGCAATATATATCTACAAATCTATCCCTACACAAAGCATTACAAGGGAAACTTAAACCTAAAGAGGCTAACCACAGTCAAGAAATTACAATGAATAAATAACCCCAGATCAGCAAATCAAGAAGGGAGAAACACACACCAAATAGATACACACAAACACACACACACACACACACACACACACACACACACACACACACACACCGCAATAACAGAAAAATACCATGAATCAATCACTGCTCACTGATACCTCTCACATCAGTAGTCTCAATTCCCCATTTAAAAGACACAGAATGGATGAGAAAACAGGATTCATCTTTCTGCTGTATCCAAGAACTACACTTTAGCATCATGAATAGACACCACCTCAGGGTAAAAGGAAGAAAAAGATAATGTAAGCAAATGGACCTAAGAAGAAAGCTTCTATTGAATGAAAAATGAGTTAAGACAGGAAGTAAAAAAGAAATTAAAACTTTGTAGAGTTGAATAAGATGAATATATAACATATTAAAATTTATGGGGCACATGAAGGCTGTTCTAAGAGGCAAGTTCATAGCAGTAGGTGCCTAAATTAAAAAATAGAGAGGAGATCTCATATTAGTAACTTCGAAGCACACCTGTAAGCTCTAGAACAAAAAGAAGAAATGACACCCAAAATAAGTGAATAGTAAGAAATAATCTCAGATCCAAAATCAATAAAAATAGAAAGAAACAAACAAAAAATACAAAGAATCAATAAGAAATACTTGGTTCTTGGAGAAAATCAGTAATATTGACAAACCCTTATTCAAATTCATTAAAAGGCAGAGAGTGAACATCCAAATTGACAAAATTAGAAATTAAAAAGGGTACATAACAGACAGTAAGGAAATCCAGATAATCATAAAAACATAATTTAAAAATCTATACTCCACCAAAATAGAAAACATAAAATAAATTGATACATAACACTTTCCAAAGTTAAATCAAGATGAGATAAGCAATTTAAACAGAACTATAAACTCCAATGAGATAAAAATAATTAAAAGTCTCCCAATCAAAAAAAGCCCATGGCCAAACTTTTTAGCACAAAATTTCAAAGCAAAGTTAATTCCAATATTCTTCAAATTGTTCCACAAAATAGAAACAGAAGGAACATTGCCCAATTTATTTTATGAAGCCACAGTTACCTTATAAGTAATCCAATCCATATAAACACCCAACAAAGAAAGAAAATTACAAACCAATTTCCTTTATAAACATAGATGTCATAATTCTCAATAAAACACTTGCAAACTTATTAAAAGAACACAATGGAAAGATTATTCACCCACCATGATCAAGTGGGTTTCATCCAAAAATTCAGGAATGTTTCAATATAACTAAATTGATATATGTAACCCACTGTATAAAGTGAAAGAGAAAAACCAAATGGTCATCTCATTAGATGCAAAAAAAAGCCTTTAACAAACGTCCAAGACTCCTTTATGATAAAAGTCCTGGAGAGATTAAAGGTAAAAGAGACATATTTCAACATAAATAAAGGCAATTTACAGAAGTCCATAGCCAACATCAACTTAAATGAAGAGAAACCCACATCATTTCCACTAAAATGAGGAACAAGACAAGGTTGTCCACTATCTCTAGATGGAGTCTAGGTAAATACTTGACAGATATAATAGCCATTAACAAGAATTACATATGTTTCCCAGTATAATATCCCTTATCAGTCACAATAAAGCAGAATTATTTAAGGATTATTTAAACATAGTTTTATGGTCCAGTCTCCAACATTCTTTTAAGTAATTCAGTTCCTATACATTCTGTTGTATTGTGTAGCTGGAAACATTTATAATAGGGTCTCACTCTCTACTTTTCACCCACTGCATATAGTATGCAGATTTAACTGACTGACTTCAGAAGGATCCCAGGGGTTCCTAGGGTATCTTTCTGCCTCCTCTTCTCTTCATATAGAATTAGTATTTCAGATGATAAGGCTGAACCTAAGGGCCCAGGATCAATTATTATGAACCTTTATGCAAATATGGCAGAGAAAGAGCAGTGCATGTCTTCCTTCATATCATATATTTAGGCAATGTTAAATTTTTAATGTTTCAGGAAAATACACACATATTAACTTTTCTGCTCTTATTCTTTAGGCTGAATTGTTCTTTGCCATCTGCTCTCTTCCTGCCTCATGTTGCTCAGAGGCAAAGATATCCAGCATACATATAACTGACAATGTTTACCAGTTTATTGCAATTATATTTTTCTTGAAAGTAGTTATATTCATATGTGTGTATTTCTTATTGGGTCCTTCACTATTAAACTATGAATAAAGTTTTGTATCTTCCAGTTAAAAAGTAATTTATAAACAAAGGAACAATTCAGTTAATTTAAAACTTAAATGCTAGTTGTTGCTGTTGCATTTCAATGTTAGTCAGTAGACACAGCAGAGACAAATGTTGAAAAAAGACTCACTAAAACCAAAAGCTGAACTGATTTGCTTTCATATCACTTTTTCTTTACTAAAGCAAACATTGTACTATTTCCTCATATTTGTCACTTTTAGGAAATCAATACTACTGTGCACAGTGCTTGATATATGGTGTATGTACTCCAGGCAGAAAAATTAGAAATATTTTTTAAAATAACATTTCATAATGACACATTTATTCTTAAACTATTGTATTAGTGCTTTTCAACCATTTCAATGGCATGCTTAAAGTTTGACTGCATAGTGCCTGTTGGATCTATTCTAGTTTCCATTCTTTTATTACTTTCCATGCATGTTTTATAGTCTTGATAATACTGGAAAAAGTGTCTCATCTGTGATTACTTCAGGCTGAGCTGTGTGTTTCAACATATTATCCTAAACAATAGTTAGTGTCCCAGTTCTAAAACTCTTTGTATTATAAGATTCTGAGATTCGAGGAAATACTTACAGTGCATTAAATATCTAACACAAACAGCACTGAACTTTCTAAGGGTTTAGATAGGTAATGACATTGAAAGATGGATTTGGAATAAGAGCAAGTCAAGTGTTTGTTATGCACACAGGAGAACTTGTTTGAATGCAAAGAACATACGTCAATCCAGGTATGGTGGCACTTCCATAAGACCTTCTTCTCATGGGTGAGATGAAAGATGGAGACGGAAGAGTTCATAAGCTCCTTTGAGCCTGATTTATATAAGGATGCACGTGCAATATTGCCTGTCTGTCTCCACATATGTTCCCCTCATCTCTTACACACACAAAGACTGACTTAAGAATTGTTTGTCCAATGTTTTGAGGTCCTTATATCTAATAAGTGCTTTAATGTATTTTATTTAGTCAGCTGTATAGGTAAGTAAGACTTTGTTGAAATGTTTGTAATCAATGAAAAGAATATTCTTATCCCAGTTACCCAAAGATGAAAAATGAGTTAATAATTTGTCTCCTTGTATAGCTTATTTTATCTGAATAATTCAAATATGTGAAATAAGTCAAGACAAAAAGCAATATTTTCAATTATTTGAGAAATTATTTCAACTTAATTAGATATTGATATCTTTAAGAACTCAGGAAAGTAATTTGATATTGTTTAATTCATCTTTTAAAAATATACTCTGATCATTTCTCAGAACAATTGTTTAGTCACCCCTTCAGCTAAGTGGATATATACACAGAAATATGTAGTCTCCATTACAGTGCTGATCTATCTAATAAGTATATGAATACTTTACTACAATATGTTTTGGGTGAAATCACAATAACCACTCTGGTGACATGGAATAATCTAGAAGTTGTTTATTTGAAAATTCAAATAAATAAGCGATGTATATTTTGCTTGTGAAGTTTAAAATCATTCTGCTTGTGCATCAATTAAAATACTCATAACAGGTCAAAGTGCTAAGAATAAGTAAGTGTGAGTTCTCACTTAGTCGTAAATAAAACAAATTAACATCACCCCAGAGTCAAGGCTTAGATTATATCTTCAAAGAGATGGCTGAAAGCATGTAAGAGCCAGAGGATGGCTCCATGTTTATGTATTTATGAGCAGCACTAATTGGACACAGTGGGTTATTTAAAGAAGTAACAAAGATTCATGAATTTTGGAGCATAATATTTTCAGAGAGGATCCATGGGAAGATGGAGAAGATAAATGGGGTTAGTGGATATGAAAATATTTCAATGTATATATGTACAAAATTCTCCAGAAATTTAAAGAAAATATTACTGCTAAAGAGTTTGAATTAGTAAGAGAAACAACTACACACAGAGTTAGTAAAGACTGCCCCAATCCCATATTGTCTGCTCTAAATGTGCTGATGACTCTTACCAAATTCCTTAATCTCATTGTCTTTGCTTACTAAAGGTAGAAGTTGACTATAAATGTCTTACAGTGACATTTGGAATAATAATAGATATTTTAAATATTGGAATATAGCCATGCACAGAGAGAGTAATGCAGTATCTGTTAAATAAAATAGTTATTTAAGACAGATAAGTTTATATATAATGGTCTGGATGGGAGGAATTGATAGACTTAAAACAGAATCCATTGCTGGAGAATGTCTATATGCTCTGAATATATGTTGCTCCCATTGGATGCTTGGCCTATGGCAAGGCAGCTTAGAGGCAGGTGGGAAATCCAAGGAGAGAGAGACAGGAAAGAGAAAGGCAGAGTCTGGAGAGATGGCAGACAACTGCCCAAGGAGCAACATGCCAGGAGCCGGTAAAGCCATGGAACACATGGCAAAACATAGATTAATAGAAATGGGTTCATTTAAGATAAAAGAGCTAGCTAGCAAGAGGCCTGCCATAGACCATACAGTTTGTAAATAATATTAAGCTTCTGAGTGATTATTTTGTAAATGGCTGCGTGTCTGCAGGGCTGGGCAGTACCAGAAAAACCCTCTGGCTACAATTCATTTTCATGAAGTTTGATACATTTATTCTGAATGTGAAAATACATAATGGTACTGAAAAGATATGAGGCAGGCTTTGTTCTGAAATATGAAGTTTATGCTGCAAATTGGTTTAGCCTTACACAGTTTGGGAAAACTATGAGCTACAAATTATAAAAGTAAAACTGGCCAAGACATGGCTATTGTAGACTGTGTTCTAAAGATACCATACCATACTCAAAATACTTTTCCCCCCTCCAGTTACATTTTGATACGTCTGGAATATTTTAATTCAAATAATATGTTTACTTTTTTCTTGTTTACTGAGAATTTCACATATTCATATAATGTGTTTTGATACAACTCATCCCTATTTCCTGACCTATCTCCTCACAATTTTCCCCCTCCAACTTCTCATGCTTTTTTTTTCTTAAAGTCCACGTAGCTCACTTAGAGCTGCCTCTATGTTCATTGGGGTATGGCCATCAACTAGAGCATAGGTAACCTATGGAAAATAAAATCCTGACTCTCCATCTCCCAAGAGCCATTCAATGTCAATAGCAATTCAGCTAAGGGGGAAACTGCATGATCGCTTCCCCCAAAGAGGGCTAGATTTTGACTGTTTTGACTTGTGTGATCTTGTTCATACAGTCACAGTTTCTGTGAGTTCATTTGCACAGTGGCCCTCTCAGGAAACCTTGTTTGGTTGATGTGTCATCTACCACTTCTGACTCTAACAAACTACTTTTCACCTACTCTTCTGCAATGATCTCTGAGCCTTGGAAGCAGGGGATGTGATATAGATTTCCTATTTAGGGCTAAGCAATTCACAGCCTCGTGTTCTCTGCACATTGATCTTGTGATTCTCTGTGTTAATCATCATTACTGAAAAAAAAAAGAATCTTCTCTGATGAGTGTTAAGAGATATACTAATGGATGTATATAAAGTCAATGTAAGGAGAAATTTGATACTATGTACATTTATCAATGTAATAATAACAGCATCTCCCGTAAGGCCTATGATTTAGCCAGCTATACATTCTTAGCAGAGTCTGTGGTACCAGGCATGAGTTCTGGCTGATGGAGGAGGTCTTAAATTCAATCAGAAAGTGGTTGGTTATTTTGATAACGTTCATGTCCTTATTGCACCAGTGGGCATGTCTTGCCAGGTCACTTGTTATTTCAGGTTGCAGGTTTAACAGACAGGTAAGATTGTCCCCTAGTGTCATGGACAGCACCTTCCCGCCACACCTTCCAGTGTGAAAGCTGGCCAGTAGAGACAAGGCTTCCAGGTCAGTACCAAATGGTTTTCTCTAAGTCCTGTGAGTCAAGTATGGAGTGCCTTAGTGACAGAACTTATCAACAAGTTCGGGAGGGCATACAAGAGCTTTGACAATAACCTATAATGTCTGAGTGCCCAAGGGAACCTCCTGACCAACAACTACAAAAGAAGTGAAACAAACCTAGTCTGGGGTTTTTATATGATAGTTTATGTTGTTTGGGAGAAGCACTGTCCACCATATGTATATGGTAATTCCATCCAAACTCTTTTTTAACATGCCCATGTATGTTTTCACAATACTGTGAAATACATGCCATTTTAAAAGGCTTGTATTGTTAGTTATCCTTCCCTATATTGTATCCTCTACCCTCGCTCTCATCTTCCACTCCACTTAACCTTTCCTACTCCATTAATCTCATTTCTCCCCTTATATCTCTGGTGTTCTTTCTCTACTCCCTTGATATCCTTCCTTGGCCCCTTTCTAGTTCACTGGCTTATATGAGTACTCCAATTCTAACACCCACATCTAAAGACTCAAAGATATATTTCACATATGAGAGAGAATGTATAGAATTTCCAGATGTGGGTTCTTCATTCAAAATCAATATTTCCAGTTCCACTCATTTGTCAACAACATTTTTTATTTCATTTTTCATTTGTATAAAGTGCCATTTTACATAAGAACCATATTTTCATTATCCATTCTTCAGGCGATAGACATTTGGACTATTTTGTAAAGAAAGCAATAATAAACATACATATGCAAGTGTTTCTGTGATAGAAACAGAGTCACTTGAGTACATGCCCAAGAGTGCTATGGCTGGATCATGTGTTAAATCTATTTCTAGATGTTTAAGCAACCTCTACATGGATTTTCACAGCAGCTGCACCCATTTAAATTCCAACTAACCACTGATAAATGTTTGCTTTTGTCCATATCCTCACCATGTTTCGTTATCATTTTTTTTTTTATCTTAGCCACTGTGGCTGTAAGGTGAAATCTCCAAGTAGTTTTAATTTGCATTTCCCGGAGGGCTGAGGACTTTGAACACATTTTAAAACGTTTATTCACATATCTTAAAGTATTACTTCATTCATTGTCTCAACAGATAATCTGCTTGCATAACTTGACTGTCATAAATAATGGTGGAAAGAATGTAGGCATGCACCTATCAGGCATGCACCCATTGGACATGCCACCATCATGCATGCACCCATCAGGTATGCCCATCGGGAATGAACCCAACTTTAGAATATGATGATCTCATTTCCTTTTATGTGTGCAGCTAGAAGTGGATTTTCTTGTCCATGTGATCTTTCTGGTCCTCAAATGCTTCTGGACCTTTTATTTTGGTTTTCACATTAGCAGCACTACTCTCCACTCCCATCATAAATTTAAAAGACTTCACTTTTCTACAGTCCTAGCCTGACACTTGTCATTTTATCTTTAATTGATATCTGTCAACTGTGTTTTAACAATGCAGAATTATAGTTTACAAATCATTGATTGCTTTGACTTATTTTAAATAATTACTTCATGCTATTGTTGATATCATCATTTGATTTCTTCTTTGCTGTTATTAATTTTATATAGTATGAGTTCACTGAATTTCCTTAGATACTATTTTTTTCTTCATTTTTTTGAGAAGTATTAGGGTTTTTTCCAGTCAAATGTTTTATGAAAACAATGACATTTTTATCTTTAATTTTTCTATTTGGATTCCTTTTACTTTCTTATTTAATTTCTCTGGCTAATACTTCATTGGTATGCTAAATAGAAATGATTAAAGTTGGCATAGTTATCTTTTTCTTTGTTTTCAGAAAGAAGACTTTCAATCTTTCATGGGTGAGTTTATTATTAGCTCTGAGTTTATGATATATTATTTTGGGGGCACCTTTAGCTCCAAACAAAGATGTTTTATAAACACTTGAACCTACAGTTCTAGAACTAAAATGTTGAAAGTTAAAGTCCTGTATTATGAACTCTTCTGCAACATTGAGCTAGGATGCCTGCAAAAATCACCAGTGAGCAATGTAGAGAAATCAGAACCTTGAACCAATCACCCAGTCATGGGAAAACTGATACAGAGAACATCTTCAGAAGGCAGAATGGTCATTCAAAGGAAAAGAAGGGACTGTTAGAGAAACAGAAAGAAAACTGAGCCCTGATAACCATTGAAGGTAAAGCATTTAGGTGCTAACCATATAATAGCATGTAATGATTCTGAAAGGCCAACCATGTTAATGACCTGGAAATGTACATCAGATTTAGAAATGCAGCAGCAACAGCAACGGGCAGCATAATTAAAGATAATTTTTCCTTATGAATGGTGCAAGACTACAATAATTTTTGATATAGAGAGTGGGAATAGAAGAAACAAAATTGGAAATAATAAAGCATTATTTTAAAGAGTTTGAGTAATGATCTAAATATTGTAGTTGTAGTTGATGTGAATCCTCAGGCTGCTGAGTATGAAGTCATTACAGATCAAACCATCAGTGTAGAGTCCAATGTTTTAAAACCCATATTTTCTCTTTTTAAGTGTCTCATTTCATAAATAGAGGAATAAAAACATACATTATCCATGTCCATTCTTGAAAGTGAATTTATAAATTAAAGTTTAATTATTCCCCTGTAAATTATTTCCCCGTAACATTTCTTCATAATCTTTATTTATCTTATGTAAACAACATTAAATCTTTGCTTGAGATATCAACATCAGTAACACCTAATTCTACTCCTAACATTTTATCACCATGGCTCATAGATTCTGTAATAATTACAGTTAGCTTAATAAAAACCATAATAAGAATAAATGGCTGACATAATGTAGAGAAATGCCACTCTGTAATTTATGGACCTTATTTCAAAGCTTAAAATATTGTGTGTATTAAATAAAAATGCTTCTGACAAAAATAATTTATAACTTTATCAAAATGCGTAGGCAAAGACTATGTATAAAAGTCTTTTATCTCATAATACTAGCAGAGGTCCAATACACAACAATAATGATGAATGAACTTGAAAACTTATATTTACTTAATAATACATGCTGGTGCTAATGACGTTTTGTTGTACTGGTTCAATAGTCAAGTCATCTACACCAGGCATGCAAATAATTTTACAAGAGGCTGTAGCTTTCTTCAAAGTAAATTTCTTAATGCCTAGGAATATTTTAATTGCCATTCATTTTTGTAGTTTTAAGTGAAACTTGGGGCCATTGATATTCATATGTCTGGCTTCTCCATTCTTTCTGTGTATCTGGAGTTGTGCCTCTTCGGTGTGTTTAGGCAAATTAACTGGAGCAAAGCGGTTCAAGCAGTATATTTGACTCATGAAGATGCATGCCATGTTGTTCCCTCCAGCTTATGCTGCGTCCATCCTGGGAAAAGCCTATTTGTAATGATTTATATAAATAATATTTTCTGGAAGTGCATCCAATTCTTGCCCTAAATCCATTTCACTCGTGCTAGAATGACCAAAATCCCATTCCAAGCACTGGCCAGATTTCAAGAGCAGCTGGAGCAGAGTGTACTTCACTTTATAAAGTGAATTTATTGAGCCACTACCATCCACAATTGCCTGTGTTTCTTCAAAACCTTTTAAAACTCTTCTGGAAGTGCATTTTTCTTTGTTAGGGTAGTTAATAAACATAGTTATTTTACCATAGCCAAGGTTTGTTCCTTTCTTCTATAGGTCAAGGGAACAGATGACATCATTAATGTAGCCCTTCATCTTAATGGAATCTCAAAAACCTGGGAAATCATAAACCAGAGAATTTAAGAGACTGGTCCCCGTGTTATGTACTCATGATATGCAGTACAGTGGATGAGTCAGAATATGCAGCACTGCTATCATCATCTGGTTCCCAGAATTGACTCAGTATTGATGTCACTTGTGTCTACACAGTACTTATCCCAGGTTTCTGACTAGCTGTAGACTTAGTAAGTTTGTTGTGAGGTGTCATCCTAGAGGCTGCAAAGTGTCTTTTCTTTTTCTATGAAAGTTTTAGAGGAGGATGTGGCTGTCTTGAGAGGAAATATTCATGGTAACCTTGGCCAGAGGCTGCATGAACAATGCTGAGGATAAAGCCTGGAAGGGCTCCTGCTGGTCAACAGAAGAAAAAAAAAAACACTGAAATTTTAAGAGGAAAGTGGGGAATGAATTGTCCTCCTCATTTGAAGAAAGCAGAAGGGATGAGAAGATGCAGAACGGATGACTGCTGTGAGATACGGAAAAACGATGGTAATCAGATAGTGTAGTGAAATGGACAACCTATGTGTGTGTATGCCATCACTGCTGGTCCCATACTTAGTGTCTGGTTAAGTAATAGTCTATAAAAAATTTTAGTTGAAATTTCAGTTTAAATATTTTCAGCTCTAAGCTGGGTGTGGTGGTGCATGCAGGTGGATCTCTGTGTATTTAATGCCAGCCTGGTCTACAGTGTATTTTCCAAGATAGCCAGGGCTACACAGAGAAACCCTGTCTTGGGGGGGATCAGCTCTAAAATGGTCAGACACAAGTTAAGGTATGTGTAGTTGAAGTTTCTGATTGAACAATCTCCTATTTCAGCTACTTTGTTCACAACCCCATGTGTATCTAGGCAACACCAACTCGATTCAGAAAGTTCTTAAAAACATAATAGATAGATAGGTATATAGATAGATAGATAAAGATAGATAGATAGATAGATAGATAGATGATAGATAGATAGATAGATAGATAATGAATAAATAAGAGGACATGATGGTGGAAGGGAGGTAGGGATAGGCACTAGAAGTTTGGTTGAAGGAAATAGTGTATTTGTGTATAATCAAAAAAATTTTTTTTTGAGACAAGCTTTCTCTGTGTTGTTTTGGTGCCTTTCCTGGCCTTGACCTCACACAGATCCTCCTGGCTCTACCTTCTGAGTGCTGGAATTAAAGGTGTGTGCCACCACCACCTGTCTTTAACTGTTTTCTTAAAAGTGTCTCTCCTTATACTTAGCCTTATACTCAAGAGTGGCTATCATATTTATAGAGCTCCATGATGAGAGAATTTCTCTATATATCTGGGGTACCTGTATGAGAGAGCATCTGTAAAAAAAAAAAAAAATGCCTCCGTATGTTCTTTACACACAAGCTGAAAACATACCTCATGACACATGATTGAATTTCTTCCTGCCATAATTCTTGTCCCCTCCTATGACAGCTCCTCTTCTATTTCCTTGATCACTTGTAGTTGGGATCATCTAGCACTCATACCAGGACATCTTATTCTCTGTAACAACCTTCTGTTTTTCTCTTACATTGTTATAAATGTCATTAGACACTGGATAATTTGTCTAGATATCAGTGGTAAGTTTTTAATTCTAATAGACAATAGCTAATCTATAAATATACTCATATTTACCAGTCTTTAAAATTTACCAATAATTGATGGGCAACTAAAACTCAACATCTATATAATTAAAGACATAATTCCTTTCTAACTGTATTCACCAATTCCCAGTGAGGAATTTCTCAGTAACCCTGACACCATCCCATGTTGCTCAGTAGAAATCACATCAATAATTCTTCTTTATCTCCCCCAGTGTGCTATACAAAATCCATTAATCCCCCAGAGTGACATTCTTTACCGTCCTTTAAACTGTCATTACCATCCCCCACCGAAGCCATCAATTTCTCCCCAGGTTGGGTATAACATTTCAGTGTTGTTTCCCTGTGAGTAGACAGATACCCCTAGACTACCGATGCTAGCTAAGACATTTGCTACAAAATGTAAAACATAAATTTATAGCATTCTTCTATCACCTCCTCATATTATTCCTAATATTTTTTTCTCTACTAAGAAGTTAAAGCTCTGTTGTGTGGCAGAAATGAATAATGTGAACTTACCCTAGATAGGGAACCTATGACAGACCAAGTATGGATACCACCAAAGTCAAGCTTGGCAACCCAATGAGTTGTATTAGGGTTACTTACCAGAAGATGAGTGATAAGAAATGAGTCAAAGACATCTGCATCACCAAAGCCCACCTCAGCATGGGTGACAGCTCACAAAAGCAGGGAACATGGAGCACACTGCACAGCCTGCAGGCAGCTCAGCAGGTCGGAGGGTGTTCTTTCTTGGTGATTCAGCTGGTCTGAGCCTGCTCTAGACAAGTTGACCAGTCTACTTCTTCCAGGCTGCTTGTCTTGTGCTCTGTTTGGTCCAGGCTATTGGCCCAGAAAGTCTCTCTGCAGCTTGGCTTGTATATGAGTGACTCTCAGCAGTCTTTATTGTATACACTTGGAAGGGGGGGGGACCTAGTGCATGTGGTGATTTTCAGGGACTTCCTGAACTATGTTGAGTTCTTTATATCCTATCCCAATAAAGCTTGCCTGCAGGAAAGAGTGTTTCACTATCCCAGAGAACATCCTGTTGTTTCACCTCCTTATAAACTTCCTCTTCTGAAATAACCTGTACTTCTTTAACTTTTCATTCCATTTTTAAAGAAGCTTCTCTCCAAGATGGAAAGCTTTAACCTCAGAGAAAACTGCTACCTAACAAACCCAAATCTCTTTCTTTGGCTTGCTAAGGTACTTTTATTATTATTATTAGTGGTGGTGGTAGTAGTAGTAATAGAAGTACTAGTATTCTCTCATACAATACATCCTATCCCAAACACAGTTTCTCCTCCCTCTACCCTACTCACATCCTTTTCCACAAGATCCACTCCTCCTTTGTTTCCTTTAAGAAAAGAGCTGGCTTCCCAGGGATATAAATTGAACATGGTATAACAAAGATACAATAAGACTCTGCAATGCAGGTACACTCGCCTAGGAATGACAATGCCAGCAGTGGGCTAGATCCTACCACATAAATTAGCAATTAGGAAAATGCCCACATACATATCCACAGACAAATCTTTAAGCCACTATCGCTGTGTTTCTGTTAAGACATTCTGGTGCTTTTTTTTTTTTGTTTATAAACATAAATAGCTAGGGATCCAACTAGATTTGAGGTAAAGCACAAATAATTACTTAAAAGATACAGTATTGTAGATTGAAAGCAAACCTATCTACTGCAGGTTACTTGACTGTTTACAACTGTCTACTTGTTCCTTACTCATTTAGCATTACTTTATGAAATTGCTGCTTAATTTAAGAAACTTACCTTGTGACAGGGCTTAGGGTTTTTCTAAAGGGAGCAGGCAAAAGCACCTTTGCATAAGTGCTGTCATTTTGACTTCAGACTCCATTTTAAATGTAGGGTGAAATCATGTTCAGGTTCCTAAGCCTTAGGAGAGCTAAGAACTTTCCAATGATAACTAACCTCCTCCCTACCGAAATGGTTGTTAAGCATCTTTAGTTCTTTAGAAACACGATTGCTGCTCCTAACAAATGAATCTGACTGTTTGGACTGAAAAGCTTGCATTGCATATTGGTTGACAATGTTGGAACATTCAAGGAAGACCCCAGTCTCTAAATCCTGATTGTTGAAAATTCTAACTGTAACTTGGAAATAAAATTTGTGATTTTGGGGCTTATAAACTAGGCTTTTACCCCTGCTCTGGGATGTCAGGAAAAACAAGGCTCCCAAGTCCTTGTCTTGTACCCTTGAAAGATCAGTGATCTAGTTACGTGGTTAATTATCAAAATCTTTGGAACCCATAAGTATTGTCTCTCCCTCCTTCCTCATGGCATATAACAAGCTAGGTACAACAGTTCAGACTATTGAAGCTTTCACTGTTAAAAGTATCTGGGGGTGTTAGTACTGCCCAGCACATACTAAATGTTAAATCTATACTACAGCTTACTCCCTAGCTGTTTACTCTAAAATATATCCTCTAAGATTTTTGAGTTTGGGACTCAAATTATCACTGAAGCACAGTGACAATGATATATTAATGAAAAAGTGAAAAAATAAAAAAACTAAACACATGAATACTGGTACAAAATTTTGGCCCCAACATCTCAAATTTATGATTTAATATTGTTTTAATGTTTTTATGCTTGTGCGTGCGCACATGCACAACTGTGTATGGTATGTGTGTACTGGTCCCTATTGGAAATAGACAAGGGAGTTTGGTTTCTTGGTTACTGGGGGTTACCAGCTATCATGTGGGTGCTGGGGAGTGAACACTTGTTCTATGCAATAGCAGCACATGCTCTTATCCATCTCTCCAGCCACACATTAATGTCTTTTTAAACATGACCTTGAAAAAATAATGGCATGAAAGATAACAATAGTCAGTATATTTAACTGATACAAAAAGTAATAATATAGTTGTTTCAAACAAAAACACAACTACGATAAAACTTGAGAATTGTTTCTAACATCAGATAAATAAGTATGTTGTGTTGAAGGTAACTGCACTGAGTGACAAAATGCCAGTGTGTTTTTAAAGCATTTCTAAGTCATGTAAACCTTGAAAGACCATTTCAGTGAGGCTTGTAAAACACTGCAACCCATTACACGGATGGCTATGGCACAGGTCAAACTCCAAAAGCTTAAGGTCTTCATGTTTGTTTGTTTTTTCTTTTTGCCTATGCTTTTTTATCATCCTTTAAAATAATCTAGTAAGAGTGATCACACTTTGCCTTGAAGAAGCATACAATAAACACATGCAGAAAAAGAGAGAGAGATGTTATACAATATTAAGATGTGCTACATTTGTTTATGCTGTAGAACATTTCTTTAATGATGCAAAGATGTGTTACCTTCTTTTATGTTGCTTGTCTTTAACTCTGAGAAGCTATGTTGTTGTGCCGGTGTCTTGAGATCGCCAAGCAAGACCACCACAAAGCCGATATCTAATGCAAAACGCACAGGAGTTTATTGATAACAAAGCAAGCCTGGGCTTGGTCTGTGTCCAACACTCAACACAGTGGGTAGAAGGGGACAGCCCTGAGCTCTCAGGGTGAGGGTTTTCTTAAAGGAAAAACCACAAGCAGGGTGATACAAGCCTTTGGATCATATGATTGGGTGAAGGTATGTGACCTTTGAATTTACTGGTTGGGGGTTACAGTTATCATTTGGGGGCAGTCCTGGAAAAGTCCCAGGCTTTGTCCTTGAGCTGCCATGGGGGCTGGCTGGCCTTGCATGTTCACATTGACCTATGCACATAGGTCTAAGTTGGTGAGGGGTCCCAGACAGTAAACAACTGGCTGAACCATGAGTAGTCAGAGTACATGCAGAAAGGGAGCTACTGCAAGGACTATGTCTTTTGTTCATGGCCCTCTCAGAAACTGCTTGCTCAAGTCTCAGAAAACTGAAATTAAGGCCTGATCTCTGGGAGAAGACTGAGCAGCCTGTTATGGCGTTTGCTTGGTCTGTTCAGTGTTACTTTGCCTGTCTGAAACACCTGGTTGCTCTAATAAAGAGCTGAACGTCCAGTAGCTAGGCAGGAGAGGGATAGGAAGGGCAGGCATGTAGAGAGAATAAATAGGAGGAGAAAAAGAGAGAGAGAAACAAGAGAGATCCGGGAGCAAGAAAAGAAGGGGCCAGCCACGCAGCCACACAGCCAGCCAGAAAGTACAAGTCAAAGGAAGATTACAGAAGTAAGAAAAGAAAAAAGCCCAGAGACAAAAGGTGGATGGGATAATTTAAGCTAAGAAAAGCTGGCTAGAATTAAGCCAAGCAAAGGCTGGGCATTTATAAGTAGGAATAAGTCCTCATATGTGTAATTTTTTGGGAGCTAGGTGACGGGCCCTCCAAAATACCCAAAGAGCCAAAGAGTACAAATAAAATGACCAACAGGAGAGAGAATTAAAGACTTAAATTTATGTTGTTTCTGATCGTTTGTTGTAAGTAAAACTGCCATGTTGAGGATATGACCCATGGTCTCAGCAAGATGGGCATATCTGAAGAACTAGCAGGACCATTCAAGCTGCTACTTTTTGTGTGGGGTCTCTGTGAACCTGTGAATGCTATATATCACCGGCCTGACCACCATTTTCAATGACAGTAGAAACCTGAAGCACCATCTAGCCTGTTTTATTCTGCTGCCTTAGACAGAAGCAGCTTAGCATAAAACAGGATTTGCTTTAAATGCTCTTACATGCCGGGGATTAAGGCTGATGATTCCTTTTCTCACATCATGGAATCTAGCTTAGTTTTATAGAACTGTTTCCTTTAAGATTACTGACCAGTCATAAAGAATTTTTGTTCACTGTGTAAATAGTTGTTTACTTGAATAGGGGTCTGCAAGTTGTGATGCATAGAGGTCAAATACAATCAGTGCACACTAATTTTTGGTGTACCTTTGCTCTCCTAAGAAATATCTTTCTGAACATAAGTTCTATTAAATACAGCAGGAAATTTGCAGAAGAGACTATGTATGGCCTTTAAACTCTGAAACATGTTCTTCCTGTCCTTGTCAAAAGAGAGCAAACTCCTAATAGACTCTAGTTCTACAGTAGTTTTATGACCCATACTTCTACTTACAGTGTGTTTTAGCAAAATGTTTCAAAAGAACAAGAAGGCTATTTTTTCCCTTCCTGTGACGTTTTGGCAATTCTATATAGCCATAATAGATGCAATTCTTTCCCATTAACACACTGATCTGTCAAATTACCATGATTTATAAAATTAGAGGCTTTTAACTTGATATTATGTCTGCAGCTCTCTCGCTCACTCTGAGCCTAATTTCCATGGTACATTTTGTTTTAACATGATAAAATGAATGTTGACTCCGTGTCTGTGCTAGTACTAATGTATACTAATCTTAAATAGATTCATTTAAGCCATAATTTTGTCACAAGGAGACCACAGAGATACACCAACATTCCTGTAGTTCTAGGGAAATGCTGTATTTTTATTTAAGTCTTTGGGTGACAAGCTTTGATGGATGGTCTGACAATGTCCCTTAGCTTAGCCTTGCTCTGCCAGGCAAATGACTGTGGCACCAGCCTGCCCGTTAGTTATCAGCATCTAACAGCCTCAAGGCAGCAGTGTAAAAGTCATTTGTTTGCACTTCTGACATGAGTGCTCCATTGTGTAGTTTATTCAACTAAGCATAATTTTATAACAAGTTGTTAAAAGTCTTTTTGTCACCAATAAAATGTTCTTTTCCTGTTATGAACAATAATGAGAATATCTTGAACATGGTATCAGTTGAAATCCAAACAAGTAGCTCACTAAATACTGCTCAAGTAATTAGTGTTGATTTTTGTTGTTGTTGTTGTTAGACTGCCAGCAAATCCTTCTTAAGCAACGTTTTTCCTTCATCACAGAAATTGCTCATTTAAAGATGAATTATTACTCTCCCTCTTATCATGCATTGAAGGCTGTCATCCCCTACTGCTGTCAGGGGATGCATATTCCACCAGGAAGGTATCTAATTTTAGCAGTCATAGCTAAAAATGATGTTACTGTTAGTTGTCAGGGAAGTGATCATTAAAGAGTCTATTTTCTCTTTGATGCAAGCAATTCAGTTCAACTTTTCAAGGCACTTAGAATTGCTGTGAATATTCCTCCAATTTTCACCTCATTTTTGTGACTCTCTTATCAATGTCATCTGTTATGAGTATAGCTCATATAAAAATATTTTCTTGTGCACTTTCCCAGATATATTATTATTTAAGCCAATTATGTTTTTAAAAGGATTTATAACAATTTATAATTTTAAAATATTATAGTTGAAAGGATATCCAATTTTCCTCTTTTTTGCCTTCAAAATTTATGCATTTTATGAAGACATTCCCAGGTCTAAAGTACTGTAGCTTTTCATACAAGTTTTTACTTCATTTATGTGAAGGATAAATGGAGTACACATTTTTTCCTTGTGTCTCCTAAAATTATTCTTAAACATCCTAAATATGGCTTTAATATAAAAATACAATTTTTTTACTTCTCTATTCATTTATCCTCACAAATCTTAATCATCACATCAAAATAAATTATACCTATATTTTCGTTAAAATACTAATTTACAATATTTTTATAATACATAATCGCATCCTATTTTAAAGCAAAAAAAAATCAATCGTAGATTTTTATAGGGACATAAAATATGAAAAACAATGACATCAACTACAGAAAGCCAAAAATGATATTGAACTTGGAGCTGAGAAGAGCTGGTTTTTCTTTTGCTCTTTGATGAACTGCATTAAAATTATCTCAACCTATATGAAGATTAAACTTTGTTTTAATTTGTTCTTTTTTTTCACTTTTTAAATTTATTTATTAAATTTAATTTTACATATCAGCCACGAATTCCCTTGTTCTCCCCCCCCCTTTCCTCCAGCCCACCCCCCATTCCCATCTCCTCCAGGGCAAAGACTCCCCTGAGGATTGAGTTCAACCTGTTCTTACTGAGCTTACACTGGTATTCTGTTGCATCAGAGTCTCTCTGCATCTATCATCAACTTCAAAATGCATCAGCTTCTTATTCTGTGGGTGATGGACTCTAATGAAAATGTTTTTTATCTTAAGATTACGCTAGTCGTTTGCAAAGATATGGTTATAGATGTGGAGCTACATCATGGAGAACACAGGATGGATTTAGCCCAGTGATTGGCTATGGTGTACCCAAAGGCTCCTGACATAATGTGGCCTCTGTCATGCAGGGCAGTGCATATTAACTGAGATGTGCAAGGAGGGATGCTCTGCTCTTTTCCTCTAGAGCAGCAGCTTTTAATCTGTAGGTTTTACACTTTTGGAAGGGTCAGCAGACCTTTTCACGGGGGAAGCCGTGAAAAGCCTAAGACCATCAGAAAACATGGATATTTACATTATGATTCGTAATAGTAGCAAAATTACAGTTGTGAAGTAGCAACAAAAATAATTTTATGGTTTTAGATCACCACAACATGAAAAACTGTATTAAGTGTCACAGCACATTGGGAAGGTTGAAAACCACTGCCCTACAGGATCAGGTACAACTTAATCTTAGAATACATCTTATCTCCTGCATGTTCTCATTATCTATTCACGTGTCTTGTGGTCATTTTGTCATGTTATGAAATATTGCAACCCTATTTCCTGTGGGAAGAAAAGTCCCTAAGTCTCAGGAGTCAGAGCTTAAGAAACTCAGTAAGTGTCCAAGATATGCAAGACTCCTTCCTATGGTTAAATAAGCAGTAAACAGCTTTGGTGGTGAAAAAGATGAAAAGTTAGGTTGCCTGAAGTTGGGCAGCTAGATCCAGAGGTTCAGTTTTCATGTGGCAGCTTTTCAGCTTTTCAGCTTCCTGTCATTCATCTGTACTCCTCAAAGTACTGCTAACACACTCATTGATTCTCCAAGATACACTTGGCTGGAATTATTTTCTTTGGCCTGTTGCTAGCATCTTGTCTAGAGCAATTAGGTAATTGTTCAATTCTCTATAGAAGAAGTCAGAGAGTGTGAATTCTCTATAAATTGCTGTAACTCTTTCTATAACTCACCATCAGTTGCCACATACTGAAGACTCAGTTCCTGTTTTTGACTCATCCACAACTATTGGAAAGTACAAAGACTGGCCTGTCAAGGAGCTTAGTAGGTACAGGCACATGAGTGAAGTCTTAAAGCCTTGAGTTTGATGCTTGAGCGCCTACAAGGCAACAGAAGATTACCAACTCCTAAGAGTAGTCCTCCAACTCCTGCCTGAATGTACACAACACACACACACACACACACACACACACACACACACACACACACACAGAGTAAAGAAAATTATTTACTAATTGGAAATAATATAGTTAGAAAGTGTACCATTCTTTATCTTGCTTGAACCACTACATATAGATGAAGGCTGACGAGAACTAGCTCTTACCAAAATTTATCAAATTTATAGGAGGACCTCAATAGTCGCTAGTAAACTTTTACAGTATAAAATAACAACAAAACAAACAAATACCATGGAAGAGTTGGAAGGGAAGAATTCAAAGTATGTTTACTCCTATAGATTCTATAAATAGTATAGCAGGGAAGCTACTGGATCTTAGGAATAGCACCTGAGGTAAAAGTGGCCTTGGGGACTAGATACTACCCCACCTTACCTGAGGAGTGCAAGCATTATTTGAGTCCTAAAGGAGAGTTTACTTATTGAGACAAAAGCAACAGCTTTTGCAATAAAAAAAAATCATACACATAAACAAACCACACATCACACAATTATGTATGTAGTTTAGTAAATGTAACATACTAGGCATATCTAAGTCATAATAAAAAGGGTCAGATCCAAGGAATTATAAATCTATAAATCGGATCCACAACAGGGAAGACAGGAAATGACCTGAGAAGATGAGGAAGAGCCGGTGGTGGGGAGATGGCTCAATATTTAAGAGCTTGTCCTGAATTTGCTGATGAACCAAGTTCAGTTTCAGGAAGTATGTTGCTAGTTTACTGGAACTGTAACTTTAGCTCTGGGGAATCCCACATCCTCTTCTGCCCTATGTGGACACCTGCACTCACATGTACATACCCAGATATCACTACAAACATGCATGTAAAATTAAAATAAATCATTTTTTAAAAAAATATGAAGTAAATGAAAGCAAAAAATCGCTAATATAAATACCCAGAATGATGATTCTCTTCCCAGGAGAACTGTGTGAGTTTGCACATCAGGAGAATATTAAGGAAGGGGAATACTCAGTGGGACAGACAGCACAGAGGACTCGGCAGAAGGTGGGAACTGCTTCTAATTTAGGGTTTGCAGCATAAAGCATCAGAGAAGAAGGAAAGAGTAAGATCACATTCAGAATTCCGCACATATTATTCCATCTCAAACTCCTTCATCATAAAGCCAGGCGTGTGGCAGTACTGCCAGGGAAGCTGTTTGCTTATATTTTGCTGATTTCCTCTAAGCAAACAATCAAGACTATTTTTTTTCCTAAGCTGGAAGTGTTTTTATTTTTTATTTAGACTTTTTTGCTTTTTAGAAACTCCATAACAAAATGACTCCTAATGTAGCTCTCCTGGCAGGAATGAAGTTGTTCTTATGAGACATTCCTGCTTTCACTTTGTCTATCAGACTACTGAAACTTTGGACCTTAAGTGTGTGGGGGGGGGGAATTTTTCCAAGCACCTTATGCTAGGAGAAGAATAAGGTAGACGCTCAATGTCAGCTAGAGAAAGACACTTCTTTCCCAGAAAGAGATTCCAAGGAATTCTTGCAGCTCCTCACACCTGGCTTTGCAAGAGAGATGCGAGCCTAGAAAGGGAGGATGGACAGAGCCACACCTTCACCACAGTTGCTTAGATATTTACTCTTCCTGCTCTCTGTGGAGACCTAAACCTCCTCCCAAGACTCCAGCAGGAAATTTAGGCCCAGGTCAGGGAGAGCCTTTGCTCTTCCCAATGTGGCCCCATTGCATAAATCTAGATTTTTCTGCTTCTCATTATTACTATGTCTCCTTAACAGGCCTATAGGGGTATCAGTACTATAAAGGCCTGGGCCCTAAATCTTACTCTTCCCACAACACAAAACAGAAGAATAGGATGAATATGTTATACCCTGTTACTCCTTCTGAGGGTCAGGGTCCAACACTCTTGCTGTGGTCTCATACAGGCATGGAAGGGAGGTGGCCAGATCTTCAAATCTCACTGTTTGGAGCATCACCAGGGTACAGCTCTCTCTTCATGATTCAAGTCTCTTCACACAGACCTCTCAGAAAATCTGAGTATCATTTTAGCTTGCAGGTTAGCTGTCACCTTGCTTATGTGGTGCTAAAGGCTTTAAAAATCTCTATGGAGCAATTTGGAGCATTACTAGTTTGTTATGTGTTTGCCTCAAAAGTACATAACATCCTGCCTACCCCAACCCAATGGTTAAATCCACACCAGGGACCTTCCTTAATGGACTGCTAGGTTTCATTTTAGAAGAGTGTGTGTCAGAAATGTATTACTAAAATCATTCACACCATCAAGAGAACTAAAACTCAGTATACTATAATGCTATTGGCATTACTGTTACAATACTATACAATAATTTTAATGTATAATATGTTGCCAATAATATGTATGATAACAAGCAAATACACATATGTATATGATACTTACATGTATATATTCTTTTGCATTGTCACTAGGCTCTTATGTATATGTTGTTTACTGAAAATTAACTTTGCATAATCTCACAAGTTTTGCAACAATACCTTTTAATTCAAAGGCCAGGTTAAATTCATCATTCTAGTTTCAGATTTCCATGTTCTCATGTAAGCCCCCAAAACGTCTACTGTTCAACCTTCAGTGTCTTACCAGTCTCTAAGACAGATGGGTAATGGGGGTAGTTTGATATATACTTAGGAATAAGAGGTAGCATGGTAGCACTTGGTCATTGAAACCCAAAAATATTGTACTGTGTAAATTAAAACTAACTTAGTATTATATTTAATGAGCAGATGAAAATGAGAAGTGAATATGTCTGTTAATGACCTGTAGGTTTTAGAAGATTCAAATGTAATATTCTCTCTGTATACATGGCAGAGGAGAAACTACTTGTAATCAAATACAGGACCATGGGCATGCTGTGAAAGCACTCTACTAACTAGATATGTCTCCAACCCCAATGTGTCTATAAGACAGCCATCACCATAGGCACTTATACATGGTTAGTTTAATGTAATATTTAAAAGTTACTTATTAGATTGAGTTATCAAGTGTTTTAGAAAAAGGCAGACAATATAAAAAATGTATTCCCAACTTTTATTATAATCAGTGACTACTAGTTATATACTTTGTTTAAAATTAATATTCTTTCTTAAGTTTATTGGCATATATATTCACATACATTTATATAGTCATAATTGTGTGTGTGTTTCTGGTTACCATTAGTCTATCTATGATCAAATTGAGATTCTTATTAAGATATCTGAAAGATGTTTATGCCAATAATATGTTATATCATAAGCATGTAAATCATTCTGAACTGAGATTCATTATACTTACAGTTTGTTGTTTTTATTGTCAATAATATGACTTTAAAATATTTCTTTCTAGGTGTGGTTGTTTTACCTGGATGTACATTGGTTAACCATATGTGTGGGGTGTCCACAGAGGCCAGTATAGGCTGGCTATCTGATCCACTGGAACTGGAGTTACAATCACTTGTGAGCTAACATGTGAGTGCTGAAGATCAAACCCAGACCCTCTGGAAGAGCAACCAGTGCTCTTAAACACCCAGGTATACTCCCATATCCATATGGGTCATTGTTTTAAGAACTGTTTTACTCATAAACATGTTCTTAACCACATTGACACTGTAATTTTTAAAGCTAACTGAGCAATTGTACGGCTTCTTAAAATTTAGTGGTTTATTTTATTTTTATGTTCCAATAAACCATTTAAAAAACATTGCTGTGTTGTGAATATCCTTTATGCTATTGTCTTTAAGTGGGCCTAAGTTACTACTTGGTGGTTGGAACTTGGAAGTGTCCTAATAAATCTTGAGATTAATGGTGAAGGCTATAAAGCAAGCTTGTAAATGTGTTCTTCAGTTCCTTATGTTCTATGAAAAAGCATTCTCCCTATTTTCAAAATCAATTCATAAGATTCTCCTTTGCACACACATTCATGGTGTTAATAATGTATAATAATGACAGAGATGGCTTAGAGAGGCAATCTTGATGTCCAAGAATAATAACTTATGTTTGGATTTGCAGAATATATATAAAAAGCCAGGCATAACAGAACATGAATATTGAATTGGTTTACATACTGGTAACTCTGTACACATTAAACAGCAAAATTCCTTAACATTAATTTAGTCATTGACCCCCCCCCAAAACAAACAAACAAACAAAAACCTTCTCTTTCTTTCTCTGTAGCCAGAAGGTTTTTCTAGTACCACCCGGGTGCAAGGTCCCTCAGCCACTAGTAAAATAATCATTCAGAGGCTCAATATTAATTACTAATTGCATGGCCTATGGCAGGCTTCTTGCTAGCTACTGCTTATATCTTAAATTAACCCATGTCTGTTCATCTATAAGTTGACACATGGCTGTGGCATACTGAAATTTTCACATCTTGCTTCTCCTGAGGTGGCTCATCTACTTCCTCTCCTTTCTCTTCTCCCTATTTCTTGTATTTTCCTACCCAGCTCCATCCTGTCCTGGAGCTTCATAGGCCAATGCAGCTTTATTTACCAATCAATCAGAGGAACACATATTCACATGCAGAAAGACATCCCACAGCACTTCCCCTTTTCTGTCTAATCAAAAATGAAGGTTTTAAACTCAACGTAGTAAAATTATGTATAACAAAACAGTTATCAAGCAAGAATTATAGTTACAATATCTAGTCTATTTGTATTTGGTAAAATCAAAGAAAATACTCTATTTGTCCAATATTTGTGAGTCTAAGGTTTCATATCTAACTTATCTTTTATTATAACAAAGGAAAATTGTAATTATAACTATCTAGCCTTCAACTACATCAAAGACCTCTGAAGGATATAATATTACCCAAGTAAACAGGAAATGCACTGTAAGCAACTTCCAAAATTCCGAAAATGACAGACATCTGCTTGCCTGGGCAACCATGCAAAGTTCCTCTGTAATATTGGGACATCCATCTTCAGCCAATAGGCCTAGAATTTTTTAGTCACCTCTCTCTGTGTCCTGTGGAATATTTGGCAGTCTCCTCTGTGGAAGAGGAACCTGAAGAACCATTTTGCCAAATTCAGTGGTAATTTTCCTATGCGTCCTGCATGTTCAGTTTATACAATATATTATCAATCAGTCAAGGCAAGAACAGTTTCTTGCCAAATGGCCCGTTTTGCCAAGAAGAAGATAAACCCCATATAGAATATCCTCAGTGCCCATCTTTCTCCTTGAAGTAAATTGGTGATGCCAGGAACAGATGTGCCTCACTGTCCAGAAAGTCTAAGTTTTTAAAACATTTTAAATGCCATATTCTGTAGGTCTTTAAAATGTTTGAGGATTACCTACCTAAATGAATTATATCTTTGTATACCTAGAAAACTTAACTAACATGACTATAAGTTTTACTATCATAGAAGACTAATTATTAATTTATATCTCTTAATTATCCATTACAAATTAAATGAGCTACATACATATAATACCTTAAACAAGAGTAGAAATATATAGACAGTATAACGAAATTAACTTTAAATTTGTAATAAACTAAAATCTATACCAATGTAAAATATTTCAAGCAAGTTGTTGCTCTTTAAAAGTAGGTTCAATAATCTACAATTTTATCCTATCATATCTATATTCTTTTCTTTTCTTTTTTAGAAAGAGATTGTGTTTATATTCAACCACCTTTAAATAAAAATAAACATTTATAAACAATATTTTGGGAATTTGGGCATAGCTTCTGATACTACTTCCTGCTGGATGGGAATGCTGAAAATCTTATCAGGATCCTGAGAAAATTAAGAATTATATTCAAGTCTTGACTGGAATAGTCTGTGAGGCTGCATTGTCTGAGCCAGTTGCCTTGGAGCCATTCTGGATGTTGGATTGAGCCATATCTGGGCCATAGCATCATTGAAAATCTTTCAGGGGGTCTTGGATGATCAAACCGTATTATCCTAGAAGCAATCCACAGGTTCTTATCTTCTGTGGAAACAAAAGCAGAACCTCCTTTCCAAAGCAATGTATCCTTAGACACAAACTTTGAAGTCAAGATTCCTTTAATATATATTGGCTTAACTCAGCAGCCTTTACAATCAAATGTGTTTCTGCTGTTAAAAATCCCAAAGACATTATAATCCAAACTCTGTGTGTGATTTCCATCTTTACATGGCTTATTTTTTATATTACTTTAACTATCTCTTTAAAGACTTTATTTTTTAAAACTATCTATTTCTTTATATAACTGTATGTATTCCTTTTTTCACTTGCTTTCAAGCCTATGTACATTTTTACACACATTATAAAAAGTTTAGACTTTTATTCCATCTGAATCTGTCTTATTGTGAATCTATAATCTTTCTCTGACCAGGAGATATTTTAAAGTGCTAAACTGCATGGCTGAGATTGAAGTGTCAGCCTCAGCTGCTGACTCGGCCCACCTCAGCTTCCCAACATGGCAGATGTATGCCTACTGCCAACTCCGGGAAGCAGTGTGTCTGTGTCACTAAGAAGCAGTGTTTAGCCCCCTAATTATTTTTGTTGTTGTTGTTGTTGTTCTGTAATAGTAAAAGCTAAATTTGTCATGTAGTGCCCTGCACGGCTTGGAGAAACCTCTGTATACCTTGTTGGGAATCTGCCATGCTGTAGCTCAATCCTGCACACAGCAAACCTGCCATAATATAGCTCATGGCTTGCCTGAGAGATACATTTAGGAAGCTGTTTTTAGCTCTGTTTTATAACCCTTTATACAGTTTTCTCTGGTTTTAGGTAGAAAGCCTTGTCACCACGTCTGGGCACCAAATGTAAGAAGAATTGCTAAATCATCTTATTAGTAAAAACCTGGAGCCACATATTGGGGTGAAAACTGAGAGATCAGAGAAATAAGACAAACCACAGCCAACCTCACCTCACTGACACCTCAGTCTCCAAAGAGACCTACTTCCTGTATACCTACACCTATATGCCTTTCTGTTCTGCCATGACATTTCCTCTCAGCCCAGCTAGCTACATTACTTCCTGTCTGTCTGTCTGTACAGACCTCCCGACCTTTATGGCTAACTAGTGTTGGAATTTAAAGCATGTGCCACCATGCCTGGCTCTGTTCCCAATGTGGCCTTGAACTCACAAAGGTCCAGATGGATCTCTGACTCCTGAATGCTAGGACTAAAGGCATGTAATACTATTGTCTGGCTTCTATGTTTAATATAGTGGCTTACTTTTTCCTCTGATCCTCAGATAAACTTTATTAGGGTGTACAATATTTGGGGGGGGGACACACAATATATCACCAATCCCCCCTCTCTCTCCTCTCTGTCTGTCACACACACAGACACACACACAGACACACACACACACACACACACACACACACACACACACACACACACACACACAGCTGTGTAAACTCCAATAAGGCCTAAACTATAGTTGTCTTCTTTGTTACTGAAAATAATTCTTTCCACATTGCCTGAAGCACAGGAGAAATTCCAAGATTATTTCTTGAATTAGTAAGTAGGTTTACTAAAGGGCTTTTGATTGTTAGTCTGAAGAAATTGGCCATATGACTGTTTTTGCAAGATTTCTTAATTAATGACTATTTTTTCCTTTTATGAAGCCATCTTAAAGTGTTAGGTTATAACCTTAACTTTATAATTCAAAACCAAAGTAACTATCATTTCTGAGACTACAACAATCCAGCAATGGAACACAGATAAAGCATCCTTTTTGCATGAGAAAGCTCTCATCAAAGCCTTTATCTGCCATCCCCAATCCAATGATTCTAAGCATCTATAACGTTTATCTTGTGGGTTTTCTTAATTTATGAGGAATACACCTCTCTTGAGGTGAGGAGATGGCTCAGAGATCCAGTCTTCTGATGCAAAAAACAATAACCTATGCTGTATCTACAGAACAAATGAAAAAAAAAAAAACCAGGCCTATCAGAACATAACTATAATCATGGGTGGAGCCAAAGATAGTTAACTCCCTGAAGCTTATTGGCAGCCATAAAGTCTGGTTGAATCTGTGTCCTTTAGGCTCACTGAGAGATCCTGCCTCAAACATAAGGAAGATAATCTAGATACCACTCTTCTGTCAGAAGAGTAGCTGGCAAAGATCTACCTCCAAAGTGTACATATGTATAAGTGTGTGTGTGTGTGTGTGTGTGTGTGTGTGTGTGTGTGTGTGTGCGTGTGTGTGCTTCTTAATCACTTTCTTGCTAGTTACCTTTGTGGTAAAGAAGCTTTTGAGCTCCATGAAATTCCTTTTGTTGATTGCTGGTCTTATTTCCTGTGCTGCCAAAGTCTTATTCAGAATGTCTTTTAACTGTGCCTATAAATTGAAGCAGACTGTATTTGGAGTGATAGTAGGATATAAGTGAATAGGAGAAGCAGGAACCATATTGGTAGTTAAATTACTAAGTGGGGATGCAGTGTGGTAAAGAAATTAGTGGATTAGCTACAGCTAAGAATGCAGGATTTCATGCCTTATGGAAACCTAGTAGTTAGTAAGATATTTTCAAAATATAGCCCCCAAAATAAGAACTGGAATGGAATGACTAGCAATGTATGGTAGTATGACGTTTATAACACATGGGTTAAATTTAATGAAAGTCTCAATGCAAGTCATGGATACATTCCCAGGAATTATTGGTCAAGGAGTTTCTAGAAGCCTCAAAACAATATGGGCCATTATCATTGCTCTTGCTAACTCAACATAATTACATGGCAAGACTCCATTGCTGAAGAAATTATAAACTTTGGCTGCAGGACATCAAAACAAATCAATCTCAAATAGACCAAGAAATTTTCCACCCCCTCACTAACAAGCTTTTGTAGTGTCTGAGGGTCCTATGCAAACTGCTTTAAAGAAAAGACATCAATGATCTTAGGTAGTGATGGGTGCCTTATGCTATAACAACGACCTGCCAATCAACAGGTGCCCACTGGTGCAGTAGCGTGGCAACTTAATTGCTTTCTTCTTATAGTTAAGACTTGCTCCATGGCAAGGAATTTCATGCATCACATTGAAAGCCTATGATTTAGGAGATCATAATCCCTAGGCTAGAATCTGATACTGTTATTTTGCTCAGTGTTCACAAGATCAAATTCCCTTCTGAATATTTGCTTATATCCAGAGACATGGGCTACTCTTGACCTTCGTTGGAGAAATGTTTTTGTTTGTGTTTGTTTTTTGTAGTTACTATTGTTCTGTTTTGGTTTTTCCAATGGGTTTTAATTAATATTGCAATGCGTTACTGGTTACAGTGCTGAGAACATTAGATTGATTTCTCAGCCCTAAATGGATAATAATTCTCAGCCTTCCCCTACTACCAAACAAAGGCACATGGAACATGGTTGATATTCTCCTAGAAGCACAAAGAATGTATAAGCTGGATGACAGAAAGGAGTGCTCTGAAAAGTAAACTCATGGCCTTAAAGCAGATATTGCATTCATGAACTCACAGCACCTGTGGTTACTTGCCCTAGACTTGCATAAGATCAGTCCAGCCAAAACAATGTCAGTGATAAAGGTGATCAGCAGGCTCCATCTTACTGAGGAGCTATGGTCAGTTGATAGGTGCTGGAGAAGGGAGATTCACTTTTCTGAATCTGTGGCCACTGATAGATTTCCCACATGCCGACTGATTACCCTAAACACACATACATATATGTAGCACTGACTGGACTTAGTGAGTTAATTTAAGAAATGAGAAAGAGAGAAAGCATGCAATTGGAAGGGGATCATATAGATGAGATTTAGAGGGAGTTAGGAGGAAAGTGGAGATGATGTTGTCACGTTTCATTGTATCAATGTATGGAATTCCTAAGGGAAAAATAGACCAAATTTTTAAAAACTGTAATAAAAAAACTAAAATAAAAGAGTTGAGATCAAGGAAAGACATAGGATGCTAATCTCTGGCTTCCACATGTGTATGTACATACAAGCACCCATACCTATAACACAAATGTGCACACACCCATGTGAGTAGGTATATCCACTAAACACACACACACACACACACACACACACACACACACACACACACACACACACTGT
Organism: Peromyscus maniculatus bairdii; assembly: GCF_049852395.1. Taxonomy (NCBI): domain Eukaryota; kingdom Metazoa; phylum Chordata; class Mammalia; order Rodentia; family Cricetidae; genus Peromyscus; species Peromyscus maniculatus. The sequence continues at coordinate 29,012,956 of NC_134857.1, read as the reverse complement.
GGAATATTCTATCACACTATGAACCCCGAGTTTACATTTGCACTAATTAAGTAAAATCAACTTTGGGTAAAGAGACAGGGTCAGTAACTACTTGTCAGAAAGTAATCATAGAGAGTCAGAGGGAGGCTGGAAGACTGATAGAGAGATGCACAGGAAGTAGTAGGAGGGAACATTGGGTGTAGTGGTCTTTTTTTGTTTGGCAGAGAGTACGGACACTCTCATTTGAGACTCTGGTGAAGAGGGAAGGTCAGTTAATTGCTTCACAACCTCTCTGAACTAACAGATTTTCACCCCAGGCTCTGACTCCTGGGTCTTATTGATACATAGAACGACAGAAATTTAGTTGAAAACTGCATTTGGTGGCAGCAGCAGGAGGCAGATCATGCCAGATGTAAAAGTCCTGCCCAGCTGCTGGCTGAGAAGCAGTCAGGTAACTGAGCCACAATTACTGCAGTAGATTCAGGTGCAGCCAACTGAAACCTGTCTAAAGGAATGTTCTTTCTACTCCTCTGAAATCATTTAGTACCTGGCTTAATGCTATCACTTTGGTATGAGGTTTTCAACCTCTATTACCCTGTTCCTTCACCTAAATTTCTGCCATGCCATTCATCATATGTCCGTTTTTACCCTTCAGCCCAACGTATTCTCCAGAAATTTGCTAATGTGATCTTTTTAAAATATAAATCATAACATGTCCCCTTTGTAACTATTTCACCAATTCTCCACATCATGTTAGTAATGAAGCTGCAGTGCTTCTGTGTGCCAATTACATGTGAGGAAAAAAAAACTTGTTGTAAGAATAGTTTATCCCAGTAAGTCCTATGAACAAACTGTCAGAACTTAAGCTGGGGGTGTTTTCTCTAAGGAAATACATTTTTTCCTCATCATAGTCTCCTATCTTCTGAGCTAAAAGTATGTTCATTTATTAAAAGTATTAGTTCCTTCTTACTTGCATTCTTTTTTCAAAGGGAAATTTCATTATATATATATATATACACATACATATTGATATGTATATTTTGGGAGGAAATAATTTATTTGGCTTAAACTTCTAGGTCACAGTCCATCATTGAGGGAAGTAGAAAAAATCTCCCCCTAGACTGAAGCTCATTCACAGGCTCAAGCTGTGCTAGCTTTTTTACATAGCTCATGATCACTTGCCTAGGGATGGTGCACCCCACTTATTATGATAAACCAACCTGCCTCTATCTTGGGCCTAAAAGCCATCGTATAGCAAAGACAAACTAGATTCATTCCTGTTTATAGTCAATCCCTGTTTCTCAAGGACTGGGGCCATACCTACCTGTAACCTTAACTACAAATGGTTCTACATTACCCATTCCAGGAAACAGCAACCATGCCTTTGTTTCGGGAGGTTGTTAAGACCACCTTGTTATGCTTACATTCTATTTCTACGTGCAAAATCCCTCACCCTATGGGTTTCACACTATAAAAAGAAGTTGAAAAACTGGTCCAGGCTGGACTCATGAATTCTGCCTTAGGGGGAGACACACATGAATTCAGCTGTGATGTTTACACAAATAAAGCTTGCTTTAAATAGGCCATCTTTTGGGTCGGTGGTCTTTCTCCTCATGACTGTGGGGTTAACAGTTATTGCTTTGCTCGCATCCAGAAAATCCACAGAAAACCCTCCTTGGGCATAGAAATTCTACTCACTTATGCTACCAGATTCTGGTCATGTCCCAGCTTATTAAAATGCAGAAGTGTTAGTGGTAGAACCAATAGTAGTTCAGATCCAGTTTGCTCATCTGCTTGCATTTCTGATGGCTGGGGGCATTTCAAATACTATTTTTCAAACAATTCCAAAAACAGAGAAGGAAATTTTGATCTGAGAAGAGACTGCTTTTGTTAACAGGCCATTGGCTACAGGAAGGTAGACATACAAGAAGTGTATGAAGTATATGTGCATATTGAGCACAGATGTCTATGGATCAAGGGATTGTGAGTTTGCATCTTGTTGTTTGAGTAAGTTTACTACATCTTCCAGATCTTCATTTTCTGGCATGAATATCCTTTGTGTAGTTAGTATCCTACGAGTTAGCTTTGTCAACTTGACATAGCCTACAGTTATCTGACAGGAGAGCCTCAAGTGAGAAACTTTCTAGATTGGTTCATAGATACCTCTGTGGGTGGAATTGTCTTTTGCTATTGTTATATCTTTAAACTAGTATTTCTCCTCCCTTATCAAGGTGCACTAAGATCTGAGTAAATTGGGAGGAGGGGAGGTGATGGGAGGTGGAAACATGAGGCCTTGAGATGGCCAAGTGGGGGAAGAGACAGGGAGGGAGAGAGCAATAAGAGACTTATCTTGACAGAGTGTACCATTAAGGGGATGGGGAGAAATATGCAGATATGGAAATCCCCAGGAACTCACAAGATTGTCCCCAGCTGAGACTCATAGCAATGGTAGAGAGGGTGTTTGAACTAGCCTTCCCCTGCACTCAGATTGGTGTCTATCCCACTTGTCATCATAGAACCTACATCTAGTGACTGATGGAAGCAGATGATGAGACCCACAGTCAAACACTTGGCTAAGATCTTGGAGCTCAGTTGAAGAGAGGGAGGAAGAGTTATAAGAGCAAAGGGGGTCAGGATTATGATGGGAAAAACCACAGAGATAGCTGATCCAAGCTAGTGAGAGCTCATGGATACTGGACTGACAGCTGGGGAGCCCACATGGGACCAAACTAGGCCCTCTGAATGTACGTGAAAGTTGTGTGGCTTGATGTGTTTGTGAGTCCCCTGGTAATGGGACCAGTACTTATCCTAGGTACATGAACTGGCTTTTTAGAGCTCATTCCCTATGGTGCAATGCCTTACTCAGCCTTGATGCAAAGAGGAGGGGCTAGGTCCAGCCCCAACTTTGTGTGCCAGCTTGTGTTGACTACCCAAGGGAGGCCTTACCCTCTATGAGGAGGGAATGAGGGTGGAAGGGGATAAGTGTGGGGGGTCAGGAGAAGGAGAGGGAGTCAGAACATGGGTTGGTATGTAAAAGGAAAGAAAAAAATTTTAAATAAAAAAATAGGTGCACTATTCATGCTGATAAAAGTCATATTAATTTTTGTTGATTTCACCATGGACTTTGAACAAATACCTGGTATTTTGTATCTGCTAAACACACCTAAATATTAAATGTATGTGACTCCATTTGATATAAAGCTATGTGCTTTGTAAGTTAGCACCTATCTACATGGGGAAAAGAAGAACTCTCTGTGCTTCATAAATTCTATATGGCATAATATCTGCCTGTTATTATATATTAAAATTATTATTTTGATTTCTGTTGTTTTATTTTTCTGAGACCAACCACAGTCTAATATTTATAGTTAATAATATAAAAATTCTGGAAGTAAACAATTCCAAATTTTAATATTTCCTGACATTTTGAGAATGGTGTTGAAGTGTCACAACATGCTGCTCTGGCTCCTCAACAATATGAATCATCCCTTTATTCATGATGTCCACATGGTATAAGATACCTACCCATTGATCACTCAGCAGCCGCCTCTGTCACCAGATGGACTGTCTCACTGTGACTGACTGTGTTTAAGCAGCTCTCCTGCTGTGTAGTATCACCAAAGGGTGACAGTGATAATCTGGGGAATTTGATAGTGACAGAGACAATCCATAAAGCACTCCTACAAGTGAGAAGGTAGAGGTCTTACATTCAATAAAGACAGTTAAGAGAAACAACTGAGGCTACTAAAATCTGCCCTAAGCATAAATTTTACTGTCTGTGAAACGGTGAGGAAGGAAAAGACACTTGTATTCATTTTGCTGACATGCTTCAAAAAGTTGTGAACATTATGGATAAGTCCTGCCCAGGGAAAACCACCTTTCTGACATGGTATCTCCCCTGCCCGGTAAGTATATGTCCATAGTTTCAGGAAACCACTCTTAGTCTTACAACAAAAACCCTGAAGACTGTTAGGAGCACAGAGATCTCTGTACTCACATATAGCACTAAGGAAACCATGAATGTTAAACATGTGAAGATATCTCTTTAACAAGAGATGTATAACCTATTTTCTACCCAGAAGGCTGGAATTGAAAGTGACTAATAGTGTTGGTGGGCCCTGTGCTATCTGTAGGGTCAGGCCACATCTGACTCTCCCAGACTTTTTGCTTTTTTCAGTCATTATCCCTAGAACTTTTTCTTGAACACTGTTACTCAGGCAATAAAACCTATCTTTGTGGGACATGTCACATGTATTTCACAAATGTAACAGAACCTAGGTGACCTCTCTGTTATCTGTAAGGCTGAGCCACACCTAACCCTCCACCCAGACTTTTGTACTTGTCCCAGTCATTCTCTCTGGACCCTTATCTTGAGCACTGTTTATTGGTCAATCTTTATGGAAAAGGTAACAAAGTACTTTGCAAAGTGTTTCAATGTAGTTACACCTTAAGCCATATTGTGCACAAGGGATAAGTTAATTGTCACTAGAAATCCCTTTTTTTCAAAATTATACTGTACTCTAACATTGCTAAAATAAACTGCCTGTTATATAAATTATACTGTACTTTTAAGATGGCTAAAATAAACTGCCTGTTATAAGACTTGAAGTTTGAATTAACACCAGCTACTGATTCGTGTTAAACACGATTTCTTTCTTGTGTCTCACTGATTGTTGCTCTGCCAGCCTTGGTGTTTACAGAGACCTCCCACAGAGGATTAGATGGGATGACTGATATTTAAAAACCTGGAAGAAATATATGTGAACACTTTTGCTATTTTTTTGTATTTATGTATGTATATATGCATATATATGGTTAAAAATTATACTGAAAGATACCAGTTGCAATTATACCAATAGCAATATCTTATAGCATAAAATTGTAGGAGAATATAATTGGCAGATTAGCAATAAAGAGGGAAATCATCTTTCACTTTAGACTACTTTAAGATTTCTGTATTGTCTTTATTGCTTTTCTCTAATTATTGTTGTTACATGTATACACACACACATATACATATACATATACATATACATAAAACATGCTGAGTCAATTTAGTATTGCTCATCTGTATATTTGTTTAGTGCTGACCATTTCATTATTGGATAACCAATTAAGTAGCTCATCCCTGGAGAAGACTGGTTCTCACTCTCTGCAGTCATTAATTGCCTGTAGCTATTCATCTAGGGCTGTGAGCCCATGAGGTTTCCCCATTAGTGTTGGCATAACAACTGTTATTGTCATAGGTCAGGCCTCGTCAGTTATGTTGTTGAGACTGCATGAAAACAGGAGAGCTTGAATGTAAGAGGAAGGGGAACAATGAAAAGAAGAAGTAAGATTTTATAAATTTAATAGATAATGGGATTAAAGATGAGAGAGGTATATTGTATAAATTAAAAACTTAAAGCTGAAATAAATTAAATGATTTCATTTATCATTTAATAAAGTGAAAATTGTGGATTTCTCAAAATTATATATCCATATCCATAGATATATGTACATATATATTGAAAGTGATGTTTTAACCCATATATACATATATATGTGTGTGTATGTATGTATATGTGTGTATATATGTCAGTAACATGGAGTTATTGACAAATGTAAACGTTAGAAGAAGGTGAGTATGTTTTCTCTAAGAGTGTAGCACCTGGTAAATTGATCGTGCTCTAATGAAGGACCATATCTCCAAAAGTATTTGGGCAACACAAATTGATACAGATGGCTAAAAAATAAGTAAACAAACAAACAAAACAAAAAACAAAAGACATGTCAAATTGAGTAGATAGACAAGGCAGGTAGACGTGAGAAGAGTTGAAGTGTGAATATAATCAAAACCCATTGCACAAAATTCTCAATTAACTGATAAAAATTTCTAAAGCTTGAAAAATGGAGTTCATAGATGCTATCTAATTATGGAAGATAATCATGATTATGTTGTATGTTCCTCTGTGATAATTAAATGTGATAATTAGAAATTCATATTATGATTATAACACAAGTTGATGAGAAAGATAAAAGCAATAGATAAATTATAACTCTTATACAATGTCTGCTAGCATCGTTTTCATAACTTGTCCGTATGAGTGTTTTCCTAGAGTAAAGTTCCATACTGCAAAGTGAGTAGCGTCCATGGGAGTTTTGAAACTCTCTAGCCCTGGAAGAATGCTTCCAGGAAAAATTTACTTGACTTCCCAGCAAGGCAGGGGAAAACTTGCTTTCCTAATTACTCTTTCATTTATTTTTCTCCTTGATGAATTAAGGAGAGATTGATAGGGCTGAAGGTCAGAGCAGAAAGACAATAGTTATTTAGGGGGAAAGTTTACACAGCAGCTTAATGCTACATAGAAAACATCTTAAACTTAACAGAGAAAGAAAGTGTATAGCACTATATCTGTAGAGGCATACAGATCAAGAGCTAATGAAATCAATTGCAAAGCATAATCATTTCCTGATATAATAAAATAGAAACATTTTATTTACATTTTACAAATTATTTTCTTTGGTTTATTGTTACAAAGCACATATACCATAAAATGTCCCATTTTTTAATCATTTTTGCTATTTTTTTGGAGATTGTAATTTAATTATAACATTCCTTCCTTCCCATCCCTCCCCCAAAACCTTCCCATATACCCCTCCCAACTCTCCTTTAAATCTGTGGGCTTTTTTTTTTTATCATCAATTGTTAATCACATGCATATATGTATTTATAGACATATATTCCTAAATATAGCTTGTTGAGTCCATATAATGTTACTTGTATGTGTGTTTTCAGAGCTGATCATTTGGCACAGAACAGCTGGATGGTGTCCTCGTCCCTGAGAAGATCACTTCTCCCATTCCCAGCTTTCCTCAGGTGACTGCATTTCTTGGGGTAGGATTGAGGCCTTGTGGGCTTTTAAAAACCATTTTCTTAAAGGTCTTTTACATCTTCGGTGGATATAGTCACCGTTTTATAAAATGGAACAATTTCACTGCAAAGACACTGAATATATCTCAAGAATTGATTGTATTCTAATGTTTTAATTATGTAGTACTGGCATTGTTGTGGACTCATCTATCTTAATGCTGTTGGAAACAGATTGTTTGCCCTTAGTGTTAGCAACAGTATTCCATAAAAAAACTCCAGTTTCCTCTAAAGGTCTATATCCTTATAGGAACTAATTTTTATTATCATTATATTTTTGTATACTAATTAATCCTAAAGAATCTGGTTTTATTTTTTTATATTGATTCTACTACTGTTTTGTGTGTTTCCCTTCTTTTTTGTTTATATATTTGGTTATCATTGTTCTAAATAGTCTAAGTGAACCCATCCTTTTTAAAATACACCATAAAAGTGCTTGATGGTCTTTTATAAATGATAAATACAATTATAATTGAATGGTTAAGATTTAATTTGAAGATTGAATTAATTTTCAGAATTTTTACAACCATTGCTGAAAATTGACCAAAGACCATTGTCATAACTAGTGTTCAAATCTGAAGTCACTATTTCCAATGAATTTTGAGGGCTCAATCATTAATTCTGTTTGCTAATGATCAAATAGGAATGATGAGAATAATTAACATCATTTAGGAAGCCATACCTCTCTCTACATAGGTAACTGCAGAGTTCCCCCACTGAGACCCCTTCTGCTGCTCTGGGAAGTTTATAAAAACTATACTTGTTAGTGCCTACTTCAGGTGTTTACATCTTCATTTCACTGTATCTTAATTGTATTATTTTTAAATAGAATCACTGTAATGGAATTCATTGGAATAATTAACTGAGAAGTCATGTGATACTGATGATAAGTTAGTATTTGTTTGCATTAGATTCTACTTGAAGAATGGTAAAGGTGTTATGATTGGTGGACAATGCTCTCTCCCACACATGATACGACTTTTCCTCTCTTGAGCTGTCAGCAGCTGTAATTATGCACAGGGACCTGCACAACACTGAGCCATTAACTATGTGCCATGGGGTGTGTGCATAGGAGAGGCTCACAAGTTCCCACCTTTCTTCAAGTATTTATAGACAGTCAACAGTTACTAGAGTAGGGGGCTCAAGAGTCCATGTCCTGGGGAGCACATATCAGAAGACAACTTTGTGGAGTAACTTCACTTCTTCACCCTTATGCAGGTTCCTGGGGTTGGGCTAATATGATCAGCCCTTGCATGGGGACAGCTTTTTCTTGATGACTCATCTCTTTTGTCACAATAGTCTACTTTTAATTCTTAGACTTTTTTAACTCTTAAAATGGAAAAAAAAGTCTTCAAAATTATAAGTAATTTAATTTCAATTTTAAATGACTAGTGATTTGGATAATTGAAGCAAAATTTAAAGGGTGGTAGTTCTTTTCTCTGACAATAGGAAGACTAATCCTTCTGCTATACCACCACATAGAGAACATTCTGTTACTTGGATGATCAAAAGATTATACTTTAGCACACAGAATGCTGAAAGGATCATATAAACACAGAGAAGTAACTGATATTTAAATTTCCAATCTTTGAAGTATTATTTTGTAACTTTGCTAGGAGCACATATTACAATGAAATACTAAAGCTTTCTAATTAAATTAATTTGCAACTCACTAAGTTATATCCCTGGCCTCTTATATATCAATATCAGCCATGATATAGGCCAAGATAAGGTATCGGGACTTCAAGAATATTTGCCAAACTATTCCATTCATAACTATTTTCAAACTCTGCCCCCAGGGGTCCTTAACATCATCTTATCCTATAAAATCATTTAGACTGAAATTCTTTTTATACAGAAGTATTGGCATATGAAAAGTAAACAATAAAATATTTATTATGCTCAAAGATCTTCTGAATATCTTCCATGTACTATTTCAAACACACACAAAACATTATTCACTTACTATTATATAAATGTGTATATAAAAGAGTAAGATGTGTGTGTGTATCTGTGTGTATCTTACTATTATTCTCCTGACATAACAAGAAAGTACAGTACAATCCACACCATTAGTTAATGGCATAATAATAAATTTAATGAGAAGATAAAGATGGATGACTTGTGTGAAGGAGAATCCCAAGTCTTCTGTCTCCTGATAGTTGGTGCTTAACCTGTCTCCCCTGGGGTCCATTTGCCAGTTGGGTGAGCTCAACCTCAAATTGCTTCTCACAGCTAAAATATGCATGAAAGGGGTCTCTCTGAAGTGAGTAGAATGATAGCCATTAGCTGCAAAGAGCTCCGGTCTTTTAATGACTTTCTCTTATCTCTGTCAAATGACAAATCTCAATTCTTGACAAAAATTAAATAAATAGATAGATAGATAATAAATAAATAAATAAATAAATAAATAAATAAATAAATAAATTCTCCTGAGATGTAATGGCTGTAGGTGTGTCTATATCTCATTGGAACACACATTCTTATTTACTCTATTATTCTTAGTAATCTCGTTGGCCTCTCTTCCATGCAGGCCTCTTTCCGTGGCGGCACACACTTCTTTCTGAAATTAACTATATGTGCATGGATGGGGAGATCCAAATCAGAGGGTTGTAATGATGTTAAATAATCACTGCTACTTCTAATAGTGGTTGGTAGGAAACCTGATTCAACTGATTGCTTACTATGTCAGGTATTCTTCTCTTTGTTTTGGATAAATTTTTAAATTGGAAGTCTTGAGTCTGATAAATGTAACACTAAATTGCCATGATAATCACATATGAAATTCCTCCTCTACTGCTAACTTAGTTAATCTACATATGTAGATTAACTATGAGTTATTAGCATGTACTTCTACTTCTGAGATTCTAAATCTCAGTTCATGATGTGTGAGATGACTCATGCCTAACTGGCTTGAGGGCCAGAAGGCTCAAACAAGTAAAAAAGATACTTTCTGAGAGCCAGCCTGAGTCTGCCTAAGGGTTTTAGCAACAGCAGCTGAAACATGATCTGGAGATGACTTGGACCAATAAGAGGCAGCTATGTCAAACCAGCTGATGTATATTCATCAGACCTCCCCCAGGGTGGGGTGGAGGGTATATAATGCTAGCCTCTTTCTGAATAAACTGAGCTTGTTTTTTTGACATTCTCCCAGAGTCTGTGTGGTTTGACTCTGCGCCTACTTGGCCCTCACCCCCAAAGGGAACAACAGCAAAGGACCCTGCTACAATGGTGTTATCTGAATTGTTTAATATATGGTTTGCATTCCTCCAAGCTTAAAGTGACTTAGATAACATTTCTATTTCATTCTATGGTATGAAATGTTGCTCACTTGTCAGAAATTATACCTGGAAATTGAATTTTCATCTTTCCCAATGTGGTAATAATTGTTTGGATGTTACTTTGCAATACCAGGTAGTGAGAGTAACTATAGCACTGATTCAGCCCTCTGGTCAGAAAATGACTAAGTACATGGTGTCTGGGGGTGAAATTCTGTGATGCTAACTAGATCATGAGTATGCAATACAATTCAAGCTTAAGTATTTAAAATTAAGTGTACATCTTTTGGAATCACTAAAATATATCTGTTACATATATTTGACTTCTTTGTATCTGTATCTACTTTTAATTCATAGCTATCATTTTAAATATCTCCTATGAAGCAGTGGTTTTGGAGACGTTAGTTATGTTGGTAGATTGTTAAATTTCATCTCTTCATTACAGTGAATGGTCAAACACAGTGCTATTTGTAGTTGGAAGATTTCCTGTGCCCTGGCCAGAGCTGTTGTGACAAATCTTTCCCACTCATTTACCCCAAATAAATACATAGAATCTTAAATTAATTAAAACTGTTTGACCATTAGCTCGGGCTTATTACTGACTAGCTCTTACATTTAATTTAACCCATAATTCTTATCTATGTTTAGCCACGTGGCTTGGAACCTTTTCTCAGTTCTGCCTTGTCATCTTGCCTCCTCTGTGTCTGACTGGTGACTCCTGACCCAGCCTTCCTCTTCCCAGAATTCTCCTCATTTGCGTGCCCTACTTCTACTTCCCATCTGGCTACTGGCCAATCAGCACTTTATTTATCAACTAATCAGAGTAACACATAATCACAGCATACAGAATGACATCCCACAGAAGTTATTCTCAATATCTTGTATAACAACTGGATTTAATAATATTTGTATTTTAGGTTTGATGGTGCATGTTAGTGATCTCAGCCCCTGGAGGGTGAAATCAGGGGGACACGGGAGTTTAAGGTCTACCTCAACTACATATCAAGCCTGAGCTGCATGTGACCCTCTCTCAAAAGTAGTGTGTTTGTTTCGTCAAATTTAAAATATACAGGTGAAAAAACACAAAGAATTTTAAAATAATTTGTGAGTAGATGTGAGAAATAAAGAATGTGAAAATTATTAAACTTAACCAAAATTTTGTGATTGTTAATACTCTTAAACAAGACTAATTCATTTCTGCTCTTTTACATGTTACATAGGCTACCAATTTCTTTAGCACAAGAAGAAGGCCAGCTTTTATCATCACATATGAAGACCTCTGAGACCAAATATACAAATGTTCAATCATCACCACCTTCAGAGAGGAAGCTGAAAAAAGAAGAAAGAAATCTGTCCTGGCTGTGCAAAAAGAAAGTCAGAATAGGGAAGGCGGGGATTCCTGAAGAGTGGGCATGATTTTGTGTTTAAAGTAAGAGTGGAGTCTTTTCAGTGTATGAAGGCCTTGAGGGATGAAAGTTCTGATCTCAACTCTGTAGGAGACACGGGCACATACTTCATTTACTGTTCTCTTGGAGACATGTCAGCAGACAAAGAGCAAAATAGGTGCTGCTATACTATTATTGAAATAAGAATACTGAGAGTTCAATATGTGCTTTCAGCGAATTCATCAGAAGGGAAGAAAAGGTTAAGGAATGAAGTATTGAGATGTTAGTATCTAGTCAAAGATTGAAAAGTGAAACATACTAGCTAAAAGTGTTTTATGTTCTTAAAAGCAGAAAAAACAAAGTATCTTATTTTGCTTGAGATTTCTGTACCACTTTCATTTCTGCCATTTGGGGTCTTTTGAACACTACAGCTCTGAAAAATGCATGCTCCTGCCTCAGCAGGTTACAGTGAGTTGGTGCCATTTGAAGTTAGGCTTAGTACATTTAACATGACTAATAGACCCTTCAAACTGTAGTGTAGTATCTATATTGAGAAATTTTGTGATATTTTTCTTCCTTTAAACAACTGAGTGAAAAGTAAATTATTTTGCACTGTTTTTTTTTTATTCTAGCATGTGTGATATAATGCATAAGGAATTCAAACAAACAGGAATATCTAATGACAACTGAGACCAGAGTAAGGCACTTTCCACAGTGCTGTCTAGGGCTATTTTTATTTTCAGTCATATGTTTCACAGAATATATGATGTTTCACTAGGTCTTTACTTAGCAGTTGGGATAAAGATATAGATTTCAATAAACATGTTGAATGTTTATTTAGAGAAAGTTTAATACAAATGTCTCATTAATAAATATACTTTCGTGGTAGGATGAAGTATCCTTTAGGTATATGCCTATGAGTGGTATAGCTGAGTCTTGAGCTTGATCAATTCCCAATTTTCTGAGAAAGCTCCATATTGACTTCCATAGTGTCTATAAAAGTTTACACCCCTACCAGCCAGGGAGACATGATCCCCTTGCTCCAAAACCTCACCAGCATGAGTTGTCACTTGTGTTTTGATCTTATCCATTCTAACAGGTGTTAAGAAAGAATCTCAAAGTAGTTTTGATTTGTATTTCCCTGATGACTGAGAATGTTGAACATTTCCTTAAGTGTTTCTCAACCATTTGATACTTCCCTATTGAGAATTCTGTTTAAATCTGTACTCCACTTTTTAATTGATTTGTTGGTTAGTTGATATCTAGTTTCTTGAGTTCTTTATATACTTTGGAAATCAGCCCTCTGTCAGAAGTAGGGTTGGTGAAGATCTTTTCCAATTCTATGGGCAGTCCCTTTGTTCTTTGATAGTGTCCTTTATTTTACAGTAGACTTTGGGACCCTTTTTCTCCAATGAGTTTCCTGATCCAGTCTTGGTGTGAGGGTTTGTGGCTAGTCTTCCTTGTTAAGTTGTATTCAGTTGATATAACTTGGAGGCCTGCTCTTTTCTGAAGGGAAAAGGAGGAGTAGATCTGGTATGAGGGAAGGATGGTGGTGGGACCTGGGAGGATTGGAGGGATGAGAAATTTTGATCAGGATGTATTGTATGACAGAAGAATAAAATTAAAAAAAAAAACTTATCTTTATATAATTTAAGGAGAGAGCAGTGAGATGTTTCAATATGTTTAATGTTGAACTTCTAACAGTTATAAACCTTTCAAAGGTAATTACAGGATATGTAACTTCACACATAATTTTGTGTCTATAAGGCAAAACTGTAGGCTTTTGATATGTTCTTTTATCTTCATCGGTACTACCCCAGTTTGACCTCAATACCAAAGTCCCTTCAGATTATATTGTTACAATTACTTCAAGAATTTTTTTGTAGACATATACTGGGCAGGGGTGTGTGTGTCTAACTATACAAGAGTGTCTGCCATAGAAACATGAGAACTTGATGACTTAGCACACACAAACAAGCCGGTCTTATGAAAGAGCCTTTAATTGCTGACTCATCATTTGTGCCAAGCCATAGTTTTGTTTTATTGTAATAATTAAAACTCTATTGTAAGCATTATTCTGCTACTTGACTATGTTTATTACAATTAATTTTAGACAAGGAAAAATATGTATTTTTATACTTAAGTAACTACATAGAAAATTTTATTTTATATTAATCACTAGTGACAGATAATAGATGCACAAAAAACTGAACTATGTGAAAAATATCTGTTTAAAATAAAACCATAGTAATATGTCTATTCCTCATTTTAATAGTTTGTGATATTAGCTTTCTTTGCTAGAATGTTTTTCATATATAATGTGCAACAGTATAGGAGTATAGGAGTCTATGCTATTTCATTTAAGAAATGAATCTCATTTCATATGTCAATGTATGGGTTATTTAGAACTAAGTTTGTTATGATATGAAAAATTTTATGAGAGTATAGGAAAAAGTGATACACTCCTCAGTGGAGCATTTCAAGCATTCTGTTACACAAAGTAGTTGATATTACAGCATCTGACTGTTTTGAGTCCCACATTACAGCCTAGTAAAATCATTTCCCTGGAAGTGTAGGTAGTAAGTATGTATGTGTAGCAGTCTGTATCTTAATTTCTAGAATAAAACATTATAGGATTGCATCAAGTCTTTGCAGTAGTAAAGGAATCTTCATACTCCTCTCTAACTCATTGTAAACCTGACACAGAAAACAAGATGCATGTTTCCACTTTTGAGACCTTGATGATCAGGCCTGCCCCCTTCCATCTGTCATCTGTTTTTTGTAGAGCATATTCTGATCATACCTTGAATGTCTTCACCTGCCCCAATGCTGTGGGATGGTCTGTATGTCAAATTGCTCTGATTGGTCAATAAATAAAACACTGATTGGCCAGTGGCCAGGCAGGAAGTATAGGCTGGACTAACAGAGAGGAGAATTGAGCGAACAGGAAGGCGGAGGGAGACACTGCCAGCCGTCGTCATGACAAGAAGCATGTGAAGATGCCGGTAAGCCATGAGCCACATGGCAAGGTATAGATTTATAGAAATGGATTAATTTAAGATATAAGAACTAGATATCTAGAAGCCTGAGCCATTAGGCCAAACAGTTTAAGCAATATAAGTCTCTGTGTTTACTTGGTTGGGTCTGAGCGGCTGTGGGACTGGCAGGTGACAGAGACTTGTCCTGACTGTGGGCCAGGCAGGAAAACTCTAGCTACACCCCAACACTATGGAAAACTGCTTTTTGTCTTTTTCATCATTTGAGGAACTGAATAACTTCGTCTATTTAGCAGCATTTCAATTTTTACTTCTTCGGAATCACCTTGTTTCATCTTTAAGTAGCTCTTTCTTACCACACCTGTCCCTGTCATGGCGACTGTTGTTCTTGCCTCGCAGCCTCCACCTTTACAACCTGCAAGCATTTACTTTCTTCTCCTCTTTGTTGCTATTTCTTTTCCCAGTTCAACCTTAACTTCAATATTAAGGAAACTATACCCTATGTAATTGAAAGTCATATTCATTTAAATAAAAATTATACACACAAAAATTGTTACTGTCTTTACTAAGAAAACAATATCACTTGATAGATAATAGTTAAGAATTTATTGATTCTTCCAGGTGGTGGTGGCACACGCCTTTAATCTCAGAACTCAGGAGGCAGGGACAGAAAAAAATTAATGATTCAATTTTTATTTATTAATGGAAAATATGTTATAAATAAAATATTGTTGTAAATGTAATGTCATATTGAGTAGCCTATAATAATTTATTAGGATTGCTTATCCACTAGTTTGGGTTTTTTAAGAAATACTGTGATCTAACCATGAGGAGACAATTGCTTTTAAAGCTTCCAATATTAACACCTACTTTCAAAGTCTGATATTGTTTGTTCTTACTTTGAAATATAGTTCTTAATTCAACATAGGCATTGTTTATTAAGAAATAATAAATAAAGCAATATCTCATAATAAAGATAGCAATATTCATTAAAATTGGGATCCATTGAATTTTTATTAATATCATATTTAAATTAAGTCACTGGAAAGGACATGTGGTCTTATCAAGATTTTTGTTTGCTTGTGTTGGTTCCTTTTGACTTTGTGTGTTTGAAACCACGTATTGTTCAATAGGAATAGCTATGCTCAAACTCTAGAACCTTCTGAGTCACATTTCTATCAAGTCTAAGGTGTTTTGATTTTTGCTTTTTTGTTTGTAGACAGCTGCCAGCTCACAGATTTGATATTAACTCCACTTTTGAAACAGAACTTTTTAAGAAAAGTGGGCATTAAATTGATTCTGAAACTATTTATTTTTAATTGTAATTTTTTGGTTGTTGTTCTCACAGCAGCTGTTTTTACTTGATCGAGACTAGCTCATGATAAAAAAATCTCATATAGATGGAAGATATCCTCTGTGGGCTCAACCCTTTCAAAGGAGCTATTAGTAGTTGACAGCTGCTGGCAAAGGAAGGGTCATTGTTCCTTGATGGTGCCCCATGATTGCGTTTCCTCTGTTCCAGTGCAGAGCCTCTTTCTTATGCACATATGGCAGCACTAAATATAATGTGGGCTCTCTAAAACCCTTTATAAGCCTGTTTCTGACATGGTGAGGTAACCTTTTTTTCTTCACTATATTTTTTAATTATAAATTATGAGAAACTTGAAGAATCTAGTGGGTAGACCCTCATCTGTTTCTTATTTAATGGGAGAAAAAATGTCTTGTTTTGGCTGACAAATGGTAGCCTTTAATGAATTAATTGCTTAAAAAGCCCTCTCTAAATTATTTTGTGGAAAAAAATATCAGTTCTGCAAATAGCTATCTGTAATGCTCCGTGACCTGTGGTTGTTACCTGATAAATTATGTACCATCCAAATGTCACATCAACAGTTATTTATTGTCCTAGTTACAAATTGTCTGTTATGCAACCACATTAATTTTGATCATGGAAAATTTCAATTTATGCTTCCCTAAACTGAGTGATTTACAAAATCTGTTCTTTCTATTTTTATTAATTAAATGTCTGTATTAACATCTGTAAATAATATATACCCTCTGTGTACTTAAAACCTCTGTTAATGACCCCCAGCACCACCCCACACACTTTTCTCACATGTCCATGTCTATTCTTTTTGTGACCCACTGAGATTAACAAGTACTACAGTACATTTACTTATCACTTGAAGCCTGGTAGGATCTGCAATGGTTCCACAATTAAAGACTTTGAAAGAAAGTATCTCCTGAGTGCCTAAACCAAATTAAGAACCTCCAAAAATAAAAATTAGAAACAATATTTTTTACAGTATTTTGTGCCTATATTAGTAAAAACATTGTCTTACTTAATGCTGCATGAGTTACATCAGTTACATTCATCAAGCAATATGAAGATGTGCTCATTGTGATTTATGATCGCCAAGAACCCAGGCTGTGATTCTCATAAGAGAGTTGGCTGGAAGCCTAGTAGAAACCAACCCAAAGCCATATCTTTGAAAGAAAGATCTTACAAAAATGTATTATGTCAACATGTCAAATATGAAACAGCAGTGTGTGCCTTTTCTGTGATAATGTAAACATTCATATTTCAAATAATTGGACTTTTACTCATCTATCTATGTTAAGAGAATTCCTAGGATTAGCAGGAAAAGACATAATTCATGTAAAACTTAGTAAACACTTGGAACAGTGTAGTATACACACTGGCTTAAGTGACAAGTAGCTTGAAAAAAAAGTTGTGTATTAATGTTTCCTAGTAAATTTTTTGAGTTAGTTACCTCACTTGTAGGGACTACAGAAAGCCCCACAGGTCTGTAAGAAGCAATAAATGATCAGGCAGGAAGTAAACAGACCTGAAGATTTCATTCTGTTCTTAATAACATTCATCTAAAATGCAAACTGAACATTCATTACCAATGCTTTGTGAAAGAGTCAAAAAGTGTGGATGAAAATGAGCACATCCTTTTCCAAATATTTTGGAAGAACTCCATTGTTTAACAAATACCTAGTTGTTTCTGCATTCTGAGTGCTAACTCACCATTACTCATTTCATGATTCTACCACAGTCACTCGGTCAGTATCAATTTTTTTTATTTCATAATTAAGGAGATGTCATATACTTCTTCTTCAGATCATTAATGTTTCTTAATATCCTACAAACCATGAAGTAACAATGAGTAATGCAAAAATTGCTTATTATTATCAATACCACAGAGCCATGTACGACTTCAGGCAGTCAGTAGTGTTCATATAACTTAGCAAGAACATTGTCAGTGACCTTTGCTCACTAAAGGTGTCTTATTGATTTTGCCATAATCAATCAGTAAGGAGACGGCAGTTGTTTGGAATAACCACTAAGAGGAAAGAAAGCAGTGCTATGTTCTTTGATGTTAGAGTGGGATATTTATTTTTTTAACGTGGTTATATATTTGAATTTGTTATTTCATTGTTATCTCTATATAGACTTGCAAGGAATATTTTTTAACTCATCAGTAAAATTAGACATAAAAATTCATTGCATGTATGAAAACTGTACATTTTTAAAAATAAATTTTGTTTTCATTAAGAAATTTTTTATTCATTTTACATATCAACCACAGATTCCTGGTCCTCCCACCTCCCACCTCCCAGCCTTCCCCCCCCCCAAATGCACCCCCCATTCCCACCTCCTCCAAGGCAAGGTCTCCCATGGAGAGTCAGCAGAGCCTGGTACATTTAGTTGAGGCAGGTCCAAGCCCCTCCTTCCTGCACCAAGACTGTGCAAAGTGTCCCACCATAGGCACTAAGTTCCAAAAAGGCAGATCATGCACTAGGGACAGGTTCTGATCCAACTGCCTGGGGGCCCCATATATAGTTCAAGCCAAACAACTGTCTTGCCTATCCAGAGGGACCAGTCCAATACCATGGGGGCTCCTCAGGTATTGGTCCACAGTTCATACATTTCCACTAGTTTGGATAGTTGTCTCTGTACTTTTTCCAATCATGGTGTCAATATCTCTTGCTCACAAAATCTGTCATCTCCCCCATCAACTGGACTCCTGGAGCTCTGCCTAGGACCTGGACGTGGATCTCTGCATCTGTCTCCATCAGTCACTGGATAAGGGCTCCATGATGACAGTCAGGGTATTCGGCCATCTGATCACCAGAGTATTCCAGCTCAAGCACCCTCTTAACCATTGCCAGTACTATATGGTGGAATCATCCTTGTGGATTCCAGGGAACATCCCCAACACTGTTTCTCCCTATTCCCGTGGTATCTTTATTTATTATTTTTTCCGAATATATTTCCAGGTTCTCAGCCTAGGGATTTTAAAACAAGACATGTATCAGGCTGAGCATAACATGAGAAAAACAAGAAGATTGTTTGTACATAAGGTCTATACACATGATTGCCCAAAGGTGAATAACTTGAAGATTCATTTGAGATTTGGGCTTGTAATATGTAACATGTTAACAGAAAGACAATACAGTATTAAAAAGACATTGATAAAATCCAGAAAAGGAATTTTAGTTTTCCAGAGGTGTAAGGAAAGGGAGAATCACAGCTCATGGAAGAGTTGGTGAGTTAATAAGATATAGGGTAGTCTTCAAGTCTCCAGTGACTAATGCTTGTCTTTCAAATAGAAGAGAAGGAATGGTTTGTGCCTTATGCCCTGCCTTTAGGCAGATGAGTGAAGGGCAGGGAATTTTTAATGTTCATTTCTTCCATTCTCTTCACCTGAAAAAAATCTTTATAGCAAGAGGCATGTCATGCACTGATATGTCATACCGCCCACACTCAAATACCCCTGACCAAACACTTTAGAGAAGTAAATGGCAAATTTAAAGAGAAATAGATTTTAAGTGTGGCATCAAAGTGAAATGGAAAACAGCTAAATATACTCAGAACTTTTCAGTTCTTAAACATCTAAAAGGTTTTCTGATTTCTTTTGTTTTACTTATTTGCTAATCATCATCATAAAATTACAAAGTATAATTAGCAATATAAAATAACTTTTTTAAAATAAAGAGCATAGATATTTGAATAGCTCTGAATAATGAGTGATTGTGACATAATGATTTTATTATTCTGTCTTTTATCTGAATATAATTTAGATTAAAAATAATCAATTCAGGTTTTGTTTTGCTCATTTTTGAGGCTCTTACATAGCTCAGGCTGGCCTCAAACTCAGTAAGTCGAGATTGATCTTGAACTTCTGAACCACCTGCTTCCACCTCCCAGGAGCTGGGATTACCTCCACGTGTAGAACCATCCCTGTCTTAACAATTCTGTTTTAAATTTAGCCACTAGTATTTATAAAATTTATGATGAACATCTTAATAGCCATTCGGATTGTACAGAATGCAATGTGCTTAAGGGTGATTGCATTTGTAGCAAAACCAATAAAAATAAAACTGAGTGCTCACTTAAATCACTGGTTTTGGAGACTGAGACTAAGAAAAATGTAAAACCTGCTAAATGGAGAGAAATACAATAATAGAAGAAATGGAATTTCTGATAGAAAATTGAAAGTGATTGGAAAGAATATCATTTTCCTCTTCCAAGTCTTAGAACAGTGCAAGCCATAACCTTTTATCTAATTCAAAATATGTCACAGTAAAAAGCACTAAACATGGGACTGTTTTCCAATTATATAAGTAACAGGTAAAAACTTACTTTGATAGTCCAGGCTAATCTACAGTTCTAAGTGGCTCAGAGTGACCTCCCATGAGCTTCTCAGTTTTTGCCTCTACCTTACTGGTGCCAGATTAAACACAAACCATTACACATCTGCACAAGTGATCTGTTGGTTTCAAATGTTTTCTTTCTATGAAAAAACTTTTTTCCTCCTCTTATTCAACAGATGATAATTCTCTAATATACATGAGTAAAAATAAATCAACTTTAAAAATAAACATTATTCTGTGGTGTAAAATGTACTATACTATAAACCTAGATATTTAATTTCCAGATAACAATATTGGGAGAAGTATTGCTCAGACTAAAGTGTACCCTGACGTTGTTACTTTAAGGACTTAGAGATCCTGCCAGGGTGAGGAGAAATGCCCAGTCGGACAGGATATGAGCATCAGTAATTATACTTACTTTGATGTTGTAATTCTATGGTTTAAGGAGTTTGGTGTGCATTTTTGTTTCTCTGGCAGTTTTCCCAGCCACTAAATTCACTTTAGTGGTCTGCTAAAGGACAGCGGATGCTTTTCAACACAGATCACTCTGTGAGCTATGTTCAGAGTTGATTGTGTCTTGCATTGAAATGCTGGCTAGCTTCCATTCCATGTGAATATCAGATCAGCTACTTTATAAATGAGTATATTGAAAAGTATAAATACCACAGTTTGTTATACATTCAAATTAGGATAAACTCAGTTACTCCACAAATGAACTTCAGAGCAGAAAAATACATATAGAAATCATACTAAATTATAAACATTATCTGTTATGAAGTCATTTCATGCATGTGCTCAAATATTAAAAATATTGTAAAGATTTTCAGATAATTGCAATCAATATACACATTGAATAGAGAACTTTATACATATACATATACCTGTACAAATTCACACAAGTGTAGGAACTTTTAAACCAGATGTGTAACAAGTGAAAGATAATTTATAAAGATGATCTTAATTTTTAGCTATGGAAAACCCCAAATTTATTTCTTCACTTTAACAAAACTCTATCCTTTCATAATAATAATTTGCATATTAATAAATATTTTTAGATAAAATGCATGTAAATGTATTTGTGTATTGCATATAATATATTACATAAATACATATTTTCCTCTTCTTGTAGTTACTTTAAATCTTCCTAGTACTATTATGGGTCTCAAGTGAAAGAGAGAACTGGCAGTCTGCTATTGAACAGCTATCTGAAGTGTAAATGTACTTAGTATGCTCTGTCCCTCAGCAATCACTGATGCACCCCTGGAGCCCAGATGCAGCCTGAGTCCTGCTGAGTAGAAAGCATGTGCACTTGCTTTTCATTCAGTTGAAGACGCAGAGGGTACAAAGAATACTTCATTAGGAATTTGCACTACAACACAGGGAGACAGTGACAGAGCAAATAAGGAGGGTGGAACAGAAAGGACTTGGTGGGCCCAGTCCAGTGGGATTTAACAAATGTGCCTTACAGTCCATGTATTTTATGAAAAGACGTTATACATTGTTGCAAAAGTGAATTCATTGCCCTCTCAAACCACAGCCAATCACTTTCCACTTCCTGACCCAGCTAATATAATTTCAGACATCAAACAATTATATATTTTGTCCTCTTAAAATGTCCAAAACCTGGGGCCTGGAGAAATGGTTGAGCGTTCAAGAGTGCTTATTGCTTTTCCACAGGGTCCAAGTTTAGTTCCCAGCACCTACACTTTGAATTGTAACTTTAACTCCAGGGGAACTTTTACCCTCATCTGGCCTCTACAGGCACACAAGTACAAACACACAAACACACAAACACACAGGCACACACACGTATGCACACTTACACACACACACACACACACACACACACACATAATTTTTTGTTTGTTTGTTTTTTGTTTTGGGGGGGAGGTTTTCGAGACAGGGTTTCTCTGTGTAGCTTTCCGCCTTTCCTGGAACTCATTCTGTAGACCAGGCTGGCCTCGAACTCACAGAGATCCACCTGCCTCTGCCTCCCGAGTGCTGGGATTAAAGGCGTGCACCACCACCGCCCGGCAAAATTAGATAAGATGCTAGATGTCCCTGAGTCTAGCCTAGCGCACACCTATTGTTGTTGTTTTTATTTTAGCTGAGGATCAAACCCAGGGCCTTGTGCTTGCTAGGCAAGCACTCTACCACTGAGCTAAATCCCCAGCCCCGACATAATGTTTTTAATGTCTGAAACCTTTTCAAGTTTTTGCTTCAGCCTCTTTCACTCAAGGCCACCCATTACTTCTTGTCTTACACAGTCAATTGAAAGCTTTAAGTAGCTTTACTTTCCTGGCTTCTATTCCTGGGAGATACTAACACAGAGTCCTGCCAGCTCTAGATCCTTTTCACACTGTGATATAGTTGGTGTGGTGGGGGCTGGAGTGATGACTCCATGGAGAGATTGAGAACCCCAGCTGCTCTTCCAGAGGACCCAGGTTCAATTCCCAGCACTCACATAGTAGCTTAAAATCATCTGTAACTCCAGTTCCAGGGAACCCAATACCTTCTTCTGGCTTCCTCAGGCACTGAACACACATGGAACACAGACATACATGCCGGCCAAACATGAATGCACAGAAAAAATATTACACGTTTACTCAGCTTTTTGTGTAATAGATAAAAGCAGAGGAATTGGGAAAATAAAAATGAAAAATTCCTGTTCCATCCCAACCATCCCTTTCCCTTATTTTCTCATTCCCTATCCCCTACCCTCCACTGCCTTCCCCTCATCTCTAGTTTACTCATAGAGATCTCATCTATTTCCCCTTCCCAGGGTGTCCCTCTTTGGGTCTTCCATGTTAGTTAGCTTCTTTTAAGTTGTGGGTTGTTGCCTGGGTTTTGTTTTATATCTAGTATCCACATATGAGTACATATGTTTGTCCTTCTGAGTCTGGGTTACCTCACTCAGGATGATATTTTCTAGTTCTATCTATTTGCCTGCAAATTTCATGATGTCATTGTTTTTTCTCTGCTAAGTAGTACTCCATTTTGTATATGTACCACATTTTCTTAATCCATTCTTCAGTTGAAGGGAATCTAGGTTATTTTCATGTTCTGGATATTATGAATAATGCTGCTATGAACATAGTTGAGCATGTGTCCCTGTGATATGAAAAGCAATGAAAGAGATACCATGATAGAGGAAGATATCATAGGGATAGAGAAACACAGTGCTAGGAAAGTTGCCAGGAATCCCTAAGGATGACCCCAGCTTGGACTATTGGAAATAGTGGAGAGGGTGCCTGAACTGAACTGGCTTACCCCAGTGATCAGATCAGCGAATACCCTAACTGTCATCACAGAGCTTTTCTCCAAAGACTGATGGAAACAGATGCAGAGATCCACAACCAAACACCAGGCAGAGCTTCAGAAGTCCAGTCAAAGAGAGAGAAGAGGGATTCTACAAGCAAGTGCGTCAGGATCATGATGGGGAAACCTACAGAGATGACCAAACCAAACTAGAGAGAACTCATAAAAGTTAGATCAATGGCTGCGGAGCCTTCATGGGACTAGACTAGGCCCTCTGTGTGATAAGACAGTTGTGTAGTCTGTTTGGGGGCCCACCTAGCAGTAGGATCAGAATCCATCCCTGGTACATGAGCAGGCTTTTGGGACCCCACACCCTATGATGGGGCACCTCCTATAACCTTGAGACAGGGGGAAGGGTTTGGACTTGCCTCTACTAGATGTGCCTCCACATGGGAGGCCCTGGCCTTCTTGTGGGGGATAAGTTGGGAGGGGCAGACTTGGCGGGGAAGGGCGGGGAAGGGGAAGGGAAGAGGAGGGGGATCTTTGTTATGTAAAATGAATGAAAAATTTTTCTTCATAGAAAAAAATTTTTAAAATGAAAAATTCAAAATTTGTCTCACATGAAATGTAAAGAAAATTAGGAATGTGGAAAAAAATGATAGAGAATTGAAAATAACTGAATTAGAAAAGTAAATTTAAAAGCCCAGAATAAAACAAACCATAGAAAACATCAAAGGAGATTTATATATGAGTAATATATAATGAAAAATACCAAATAACTAGACATTTGGTTTTTCAGTTAAGAGACCATGATCCCTTAGTGTAACAACAGCAAGCACGAAGAACAGTCATATTTTGTGATGTGACATCAGAGACTGGTGACATTTTATTGGCATAGATAAATAACACACAGAACGAATATATTAGAGTATTGGCAGAGATTGTGAAAATACAAGAAATGCTTGTGGATGTACATGTTTCTGAAGAACACTTCATAAGCTAACATTTGACTTCTTACCAAAATGGAAGACACAAGGGAAAAAATGTTCCACTTTGAGTTGGTTCAGTTGTCTCTGCAGGTTTCCCATCATGATCTTGACTCTCCTTGCTCATGGAATCCCTCTTCCCTCTCTTTGACTCGACTCCCAGAGCTTGGCCGGTGCTTGGCTGTGGATCTCTGCATCTGCTTCCATCAGTTAGGGTAGCCATGAATCTGATTACCAGGATAGGCAAGTTCAGGAACCCTCACCACTGTTGCTAGTAGTCTAATCTGCGGTAGGTCCAGGGTCGGGGAAAGGCTGGGGTGGGATGAGCAGGAGGAGGGATGAGAGGGGGTCTCTGATTGGTATGTAAAATGAATAAAAAATAATAAAAAGTAATGAATTGAAGTTATAGTGACAAAATCTTTACATGGTGAAATTATTGTGAGCGTGAAACACACTGTTTTATGGCCTCAATTTTAGGGTTAACATTCAGATATTATTGACTTGAAATATCTTTAAATTATTTTTGATACTTTCTTCATGAATTCCATCATTTTACCCCCCTCTCTCTCCTCCCTTCTTCCTCTTCTGTGTCCTCTCCCACTTCTGCTGTGGATATCGCTCTATATAAATAAAACACTGATTGGCCAGTGACCAGGCAGGAAGTATAGGCGGGACAAGGAGAGTGGAGAATTGAGGAAACAGGAAGGAGAGACACTGCCAGCCACCGCCAGGACACGCAGCATGTAAAGTACCAGTAAGCCATGAATCACGTGGCAAAGTAAAGATTAATAGAAATGGGCTAAATATAAGAGTAAGAGCTAGACAATGATAAGCCTGAGCTAATGGCCAAACAGTTTAAATAATATAAGCGTCTGTATGTTTATTTTATAAGTGGGTTCTGGAACTGGTGGGACTTGGTTTGCGGGAGCTGGAGAGAAATTCTCCAACAACAAATGACGCCCAACAGCTCAAGTTTCCATCTTAAACCTAACAATATTTAATAAACAATTCTGAACATAGCCAAAAGCAGGTTCCTGCTTCATGTCTCATACAGGCAGCTAGACACCACAAAATGCAGGTTTGAACTACTGGCAGGTTCCTGGTGTGCGCATTTGACCGGCAGTATGGGGAGAATGAGGCCTCTGCTGTGTGGTAGACTTAGTCTTTACTAGTATTAAGAGAGAGAGAGAGAGAGAGAGAGAGAGAGAGAGAGAGAGAGAGAGAGAGAGAGAGAGAGAGGTTTCTGGGCTACACACTACTTTAATAAAAGCATAGACCCACTATTTCTGAGACTTGATGACTCCCAGAGCTGGAGAAAATGTATCACCGCCATGTTAGGAAGCTGAAGTGGGCAGAGCCAGCAGCCACAGCACTGGTTTCAGTCTTAAAAGGCTACAGTTTAAAGCAATAGGTTCACAATAAGACTGATTCAGATGAAATAGCTTACAATGTATATAAAAATGTATGTAGGCTTAAAAGAGAAAAATAAAGGAATATATACAGTTATATAAACAAATAGTTTTTAAGAATAAAGTCTTTAAACAAACAGTAAAGGTAATAAGCCACATAAAGATGGCTATCACACAGACAATCTGGATTATATTGTCTTTGATATTCGTGACTAAAGAAAAACATTTGATTGTAAAAGCTGTTAAGTTATGCCAAAATGTATATTTTAAAGGTAACTTGACTTCAAAATTTGGATATAAGGATATGTTGCTTTGAAAAAGAGGTTCTGCTTTTGTTTCCACAGAAAGCCAGAGGCTATGGATTTGTTCCAGATTAAGATACATCAGGTTTGACCAGCCAAGACCCCCTGAAAGGTCTCCGATGACACCATGACCCAGATAATCTAACATCCAGAACGGTTTCAAGGCAACTGGCTCACACAATACAACCTCACGGACTACCCCATAAGCCTAAAATTTTCTTTGTGTCCCCATAAGATACAGTGCCCCCTTCCAGCAGGAAGTAGTAAGAAAATCTACGCCCAAATTCCCAAATATACCAAGCTGGCTTTGGAGATGGAATGGGCTCACTCCCTCTCTAAACCCAGATATATTCCTAAAATAAAAAGGTTAAGAGATTCTTATGTCCCAAATCAGAAGAGCCCTCTGGTGTGGGACAGAGAAAAACCAATATTTTTATTTAAAACAGGTTGATTATAAATGTGATCTCTTTCTAAAAAACAAAAGAGGATATACTATAGATATGATAAGATGAAAGGATAGATTAATGAACCTATTTTAAAGAGTAACAACTTGTTTAAAATGTTTTATATTGCTATGGATTTTAGTTTATTGATACAAGTTTAAACTTAATTTTGTTATACTATATATATGTGTGTATATATATATTTCTATTCTTGTTTGAGGTATTATGTTTATGTAACTCATTTAAAATTGTAATGGATAATTAAAAAATAGATTAATAATTAGTCATCTATGATAATCACATTTGTAGCCATGTTAGTTAAGTCTTCTAGGTATACATAGATATATTTGAGATCGATAGGTAGTCTTCAAACACTTCAAAGACCTACAGAATATGGCATTTAAAATGTTTTAAAAGTTTAGACGTTCTGGACAGTGAGACATTTCTGCTCCTGGCAGCACTGGATTTACTTCAGAGAGGAGGATGGGCATCGAAGACACTTTATATAGAGTTTATCTTCACCTTGGCAAAGATAGACATTTGGGCAAGAAACTGTTCTTGCCTGGACTGTTTCTGCCTTGGGCAAGAAACTGTTCTTGATTGACTGGACTTGCAAGAACTATAGAAGGATGACCACTAAACTTTGCTTGACAAGATGGTCCTTCAGGTTCCTGCTTTGCAGAGAAAACTGCCAGACATTCTACAGGACACACACACACACACACACACACACACACACAAAAAAAAAAAAAAAAAAAAAAAAAAAAAAGATGGAAGACTCTAGCCCTGTGAGCTGAAGACAGATGCCCCAACTTTTCAAAGGAATATGAAGTGATTGTCCAGGATGTCAGCTGTCTCTGTCTACCCTGCAAGACTCCCGAAAGTTGCTTACATCCTTTTCCCATTTCTCAGGTAATATTATATCCTTCTGAGGTCTTTGATGTGGTTGAAGACTAGATAGTGTTAATTTCCTCGGTTATAATAAAAGATAAGTTAGATATAAAACCTTAAACTCACAAATATAAGATAGATAGGATATCTTCTTTAATATTGTAATTGTAATTCTTGCTTGATAATTGTTTTGTTATATGTAATTTTACTATATTAAAGTTAAAACCTTTTTTTAAAAAAAAAGAAGGAAAGGGGAAGTGCTGTGGATATCACTCTATATAAATAAAACACTGATTGGCCAGTGATCAGGCAGGAAGTATAGGTGGGACAAGGAGAGAGGAGAATTGAGGGAACAGGAAGAAGGAATGGGAGACTGCCTGGAGCTGCTGCCAGGACAAGAAAGATGTAAAGTACCGCTAAGCCACGAGCCATGTGGCAAAGTAAAGATTAATAGAAATGGGCTAAATATAAGAGTAAGAGCTAGACAATGATAGGCCTGAGCTAATGGCCAAACGGTTTAAATAATGTAAGAGTCTGTGTGTTTGTTTTATAAGTGGGTTCTGGGACTGGTGGGACTTGGTGGCGGGAACTGGAGAGAAATTCAACAACACACTTCCTCTCATATTCATTTCTTCTTTATTATTGTTATGCATGCACAAGCCCACACATGTGTATATATGACCTACTAAGTCAAATATTACTTGAGCTTTGTGTATCAAATATCCTCGAAGTACCAACAGATAACCCTGTTTAATTCATCTCTACTGAGAAGGAGAAGGATTTTCAACAAGTCTTGAAATGTCTGGAACTTGTATAGTTGGCTTTTCATCATCCTGTAAAGACAGTGATCAGACAAACAGTAAGTTTGTCTGACAATACAAGCATTGTGAAGAGTTTAAGCATGAGGGGCTGTAATGAGGAAGAATGCTATGGTACCATATTCTCTTTCTCTTCTCTGGCCCTAGAGTTGCTACTGGTGCTTTCTGAGCCTCGGGGTTTCATTTCTCTCTCAGAGATGAGCCCATTGAAAGTGGGCTCTTTCAAACAAAGTAGCACATCCTGATAATTAGAAGGATGAGGTGACACTCATCGCTCCTTTGTGAATAAGTCTCTGTAGGGAAAGAAAACAGGCTGAATTAAAATATTAATCAATCATTACTGAAATGTAACTAGTCTGAAATAGCAGACCTCTGCCAACTATGTTCCACACTAGTCTCCAGTCCAAGCTCTTTTCAAATATTAACCTCAGATGGAAGCAACCTTTTGCTCATTTGTGTGTTTACCCTTCTTATTGCTGTGATCAAATATCTAACACAAAGCAATCTAAGGGGAAGGATTATTTTGGCTCACAGGTTGAAAGGATGCAGTCCATTATGGTGGAGACTATTGACAGAAGCCTGATGCACCTGGTCACATTGCATCTGATGTCAGGAAGCAGAGAGCAGTCAGGAAATGGAGCTCGGCTAGAAAACCTCAAGGCCTAACCCTAGTAACACATTTTTTCAGTGACACTTCCTCTCCTAAGGGATCGAGCACCTTTCAATGGAGCACCATCAACTAGGCAACAAGTTTTCAAACACCTGAAACTAAGGGGATGTGGTAGAGCCACTTTATATCAAACCCTAAGATGGGTCTTCTCATCTTCTCAGTGTGTGTGTCAAACCCTAATAAATTTCTTTGGGTCTTTTTCAATAAGACTGATTCATGTTTAAGACTGTTTTTCTGTGCATGGGTAGTTGTGATTCCAGAGAGAAAATCAGGGGCAATTCCCACAGCCTAACTACGCTAGGGAAACAGGATTAAGAGGCTAAGAACATAGTAGCATCTAGGGTGAGACATTTTAGTAACAGAGAAAGAAAAGCTGCCAGCCAGGAGCTGGGAGGGAAAGGAACCCGAGTGTCCTGTGGTGCTAGCTTAGATAGGTCTCTGTTTTTCTTGGTACTGGTTCTTACCCACTTTCCTTACCATAGAGATGGGTTTATAATTAAGACTCTGTAAGCCATGACATCATTAGCTTAGTTTGATATGTCCTTTGATGAGCAGCATCCCACAAAACTAAAGGAAAGTGGGTTCTTTAGCAGATAATAGTGGCTTGCTGAATTCTCAGTACACATACGAGAGTTGTAATCCTCTTTCAGACTTCAGTTATCCTTGGTTTCAATGGAATTTTTGTTTCTTCTTTTAAATTGTACTTATTTATTTATTTCCTATGAGCATTGAGAAAGAGGGGAATTTCAAGGCTATGACATTTAGTGGCCTAGTTTTTTGTTTTGTTTTGTTGTTCTGTTTTCTGTTTTTGTTGTTGTTGTTTTACAAAGATCTTGCTACAGTGATGTTACTCTCTTCATTACTGTGCTGTTCATTAAACATCATAACTTGCTTTGATAATACATATGCATTTCTGAAAACCAGGAGTGTCCTTGACACTTCATCTACTCTGATTTCTGTAGAGAACACATATACCACAGATTCAAATTTCTAAATAAATGGATCGTGGAATGGTTAATTTGATTTTTAAACTAGGATAGGCTATGGCATCCAAATATTTGATGAATGGTATTCTTGTGAAATATTTTTATAAGATTAATCCTGTCCTCCTCAATGACTGTTAGTGGCCCACATGCATGAATCCTTGAAGATCATGAAGAGTCATCTACATAGATGATGTGAGATTGTCAGCACTCTACCTTTTGATTTGAGGACTATTTGGAACAAGTTCCTCCTCTCAAATTGATGTGAATGTATTTCTGAAAATAACAAAGTAAGCAATTGAGCTTTGTCATCAGTCTTTGGAGAGCAACCAATAGCCTTGGTAGACTGTGGTTTGTGAGATTCCCATGGCATTGTGCAAGTAACCAATCAATACTAAGGCCTACCCCATGAGATGGAGCCCATCTCTGACACTGTTCAGATGGGCAAGAGCCTGAGACTAGATAGGCCAAGGACCTAGGGCAAAATTAAATACTCCTGTTCAGCAGCTTGCATAGATCTGTGGGTTTGTACAGATCTGTGCCAGATGGAGTCCCAGCACTGAGAGGAGAATTGGGCATAAGCCCATCTCCTGCATTTGGAAGATATTATAATTGATAACAACTAGCAAATGAAAGTTGAGTTTTCTTCATCATATTCTCACTGGGGGTTACAAACCACTCTTAAGTGTAGGCTGCATGCCCAGCAGTAGAGGGTCAACAGAAAATGAATTCGTAGGCATCTGTGGAGGTTCTTTGTCACATCATGCTTAGTCACGGCATTTATTTATTTGCTTATTTATTTATTAAAGTATTTATTTATCTATTTTCTGGCTCTGTGTATTGATGGGATTCCTGTATGTCTGAATGTGTATGTCTACGCTTTCGTTTTGGCTCTTTTTCTCCCGTCCTTTATTTTGTCCTATTAGAATTTATTTAGTTTTGTTTTATCTTATTTTATTTGATTATTATTCTTTATAAGTCTGTTTATTTTCTAGGATAAAGAGAAATGGAGTGGACTCAGATGGAAGAGAGGTAGGAGAATCTCAGAGGAGTCCAGGGAGGGGAATCAATAAACAGAGTATGCAGCTTGAAAACATATATTTCCTTTTTATAATTAAGAAAATTTTTATTCATTTTACATACCAACCACCGATGCCCCTCTCTTCTCTCCTCATGATCCCCAGTCTTTCCCCCTAAACCACCCTCTGTTCTCTCCTCAGACAAGGTAAGGCCTCCCATGGGGAGTCAGCAGAGCCTGGTACATTCAGTTGAGGCGGGTCCAAGGCCCTCCCCCTGCATCAGGCTGTTCGAGGTATCCCACCATAGGTATTGGGCTCCAAAGAGCCATCTCATGCACCAGGGATGGATCCTGATCCTATTGCCAGGGGCCCCTCAAACAGACCAACCTATATAATAGTCTTGTTTATGCAGAGGGCATAGACCAGTCCCATGGAGGCTCCATAGCTGTTGATCTAAATTTCATGGGTTCCTATTAGCTTGGTTTGGTTGTCTCTGTAGGTTTCCACATCATCATCTTGATGCCTCTGGAGCTCAGCCTGGTGCTTGGTTCTGGATCTCTGCATCTGCTTCTATCAGTTACTGAACAAAGGCTCTATGATGACAGGGTATTCACCAATCTGATTACTGGGGCAGGCCAGCTCAGGTACCCTCTCCATTATTGCTAGTAGTCTAAGCTGGGGTCATCCTTGTAGATCATGATAAATTCCCTAGCACCTGGTTTCTCCCTATCCCCATGATGTCTCTATCTTGTGGGAGAGCAATGAAAGAGAAAAAATTCATATTTTCAATAAAAAAATTAGAAAAAATTCCTCTCTCTCTCTCTCTCTCTCTCTCTCTCTCTCTCTCTCTCTCTCTCCTCATGTGTGTGTCTTCCACTGCCATAAATATGCACACATACACATACACATGTGTACACAGGGAAGTGTTATTTTCTGCAAGTGTTATTTCTGTTATTTAATAGGGCATTCAACAACACAGCAATCATTATATCCTGAACAGATCTGGGGCAAGTTTTCTTTTAATTGAAAATAGATTCTTCACTTATACAATATATTCCAACCACAGTCTGTGATCCCTCCACTCCTCCTAGCTCACACACACACACACACACACACACACACACACACACACACACCTCCCCTCTTTCCCAGATCTGTTCCTCCTCCGTTTCCCTCCAGAAAAGAGCAAGTCTCCAAGAAACAACAATCAAACATGATAAAACAAGATACAGTAAGTCAAGGCAAAGGCTCTCATATAAAGGGTGGACAAGGGAACTCAATAGGAAGGAAAGAGTCTCAAGAGCATGCAAAAGAATAATAGATACACCTGCTCTCACTGTTAGGAGTCTCACAAAAATACCACTAGCAACCATCTATGTACAGAGGACCTGGTGCAGAGCCATGCAGGCCCTGCAATTGCTGTTTCAGTCTTTGTGAGTCCATGTGAGCCCTGTTTAGCTGATTCAGAGGGCTCTCTAGATAGTCTCCATCCCCTCTGATTCCTAAAATGTTTCCTGTTGGTATTAATGTATTTTTCAGGTTACATCTACAGTTTCCTACCTCTCTTCAAGGACTTCCCTAAGCTCCCAGCAGAGGAACATGACAGAAACTTCCAATTAGACACTCTTTCCACATAATGACTGGCTGTGGGTCTCTGTACCTGCACCCATCTACTGCTGGAGGAAGCCTCTCTGATGATGACTGGATAAGGCATGGATCCATTAGTAAAGACGAATATCATTAGTCATTTAATTGTTCTTTGTTTTTCTGTGTGTGTGTGTGTGTGTGTGTGTGTGTGTGTGTGTGTGTGTGTGTATGTATGTATGTATGTATGTGCCAGTAGTGTTTGATTCTATCCTAGATCTCTGGGCTTTCCAGTCTCTGGTTCCTGACTGTCCAGACAGTGTAGGACATAGGCTCTCTCTTGAGGGGTGGGCCTCAAGTTAATCCAGTCATTGGTTGGCCGCTCCCACAAGTTCTGTGAGTTCTGTAGCATTGTTTAATGCATTACTTTATTTTCTTCTGTTGTGACAAAATAACCTTTAAAAAAGACTATTTGGGGAGAAAAAGATTTAGTGGTTCTGTTGTTTGTTTGTTTTGATTTAAGGTTCCAGAGGACAAGACTCCATGATGAAGAGGTTACAGATGATAATATTGCTACTCATAGCAGCAACAACATTACTTCCTCACTCCTGAAACAGAAAAAGTCTCATGCTCAGTGATGTGCTTTCTCAAGCAAGACCCCACCTTCAAGTCCATGATCTTCCAAAGCAGTGCCACCCTCTGGGGATCAAGTGCTCAAACACCGGACATTTTACATTCAGACTCAAGTGTCAATAGTCATACAATGCTGACATCAAGATAATTCCTTTATATCCACTGTTCAATGTAACACCTTGGCCCAATTAGCCAATGAAAATCATTTTCTTTGTTCTCAGCTATAACTTATGGTTGTATTCAATAGAAAGGAGCATGTTAGCAACAAGGCAGCTGGAAACAATTGAACACACATACAGACTTTGCTGTGGTAGAATTGGATCATCAACAACCGTAGTTCTCAAATTCAATCACTTTTAAAATCAATGAAGCAAATGGAAACAACTTTTCGCCAAGTTTGCAATTTAGCTATGATGAACTGGGTCCAAGGTTATGAGAAAAAGTTGGTGACAGATTGCAGTTTTTATCGCTCTTCTTAAAATCGAAGATGAAAATAATGCACAGTCCTCCAAAATAAGAAAGGACCAGAAAAAAATGTGCAATGTTCTGCATGAGCAAAGAGACATGGAAAGCAGAAACTTTCCAAGAATAGTGACAAAAATAAGTGGTTTGGGTTTCAAATTAAAATATTATTAAAATTAAATGAGTGGACAGTGGGAAGTTTGCTCATTTTTCAACTAAAATGCTTACGAGTACTAAACATGTGTTATGAAGAAAAAATCTTTACTTTTCACAGTATGCTTTTATGCAGTGTGTATTTAACAGATATCACTCTTTCCTTCAATAAGAACTGTGCCTGGGAAAATGTCTAAATATGTTCTTTTCAGTCTTAACACTAGATAACTTGAGATATATGCCTAAATTTAAACTGCTCTTAAAATTAGAAGCATATTTTAATTTATTTGTATTCAGAAGTAACTGTGATTCTTGTCACCTTTAGTTTACTTCAAGAAGTCTAACCCATCATCATTCCTATGCTTTGTAATTACTGAGAAATGTACAAGCATGTTCACTTTCATTGATTGTTGTTGTTGTTGATGATGATGTTTTTCAATATGGGTAGGTAAACAAAGCTACCTGGGCAGCCCACCTCCTTTATCATAGCAAAGGCCAGCTTGAGTGTTGCTGCTAAGAATGCTACAGGAGAAGCAGAAGATGTTCTTCAAGTGTTATGTTTCTATGCCATGATACTGCAGATGTTCCCAAAATATGCTAACTCTTTTCTAAATCAGATATGACTGGGGGAAAAGAGCTGCCATGGTAACTCCTTCCTGTCTTGACTAACCTTCCCCCTTACTGCACAAAACACAAATTGAGGATGTATAGACATATTGGTAAATACTCTACTTGGGAGTCACAGGGGACAATGTTGGTGTTGAGGTACACATGTTGCTGAGTCAGATACCATAATCAGAATTAAGGTAATTTTTAAAAATAAAATGTGTATTATTTCTTTAAGGCTTTGGATGTGTATTTGTGCCTTTGTGTTGTATATGTACACAGATGTTCTCATATGAATCTGCGTGGGCAGATGCCTCAGGAGGATGTAAGATGTCTTGCTCAGTCAGTCTCTTATGTATTCCCCTGGCAAGATTTCTCACTAACCTGAAGCTAGATTAGCAGCCAGCAAACCCCAGTGATCCTCCTGCCTCCACTCTCCACAGTTTTGGATTTGCAGATGAACGTGGCCACACTCAAAATTTACAAAGGTGACAGGGATTTGAACCTATGTCTGCATTCCTGCACAAGAATTCGTTTGCAATGAGGCAGCTTCTCAGCACCCAGAGTATCTTATCTTTAATGATGTTGTCACATTTATTTCTATTGTTGTCAGAGAATGCGTTGTCTGAGAGGGACACCTGTAGAAATCAACAAATACAGAATCATGAAGGCCATGGCACATATTTTATCTGTGCCTGATCCAAGTAGTCTATCAAGTTATAGTTAAGAGATGGAAACTAATGAGTCCTTCTTAAAAAAATCCAAAAGTCCTTGGATTTTTAAGAATGAAATTATACTTTTTTTTTCTTACAGATAATCTGTTGTGAGCATCTGAGTGGAAAATGGGTTTGGAATCGCATGTGTTTGATATTTCTGCACATTGGATTATGCCAATGAAGAATTTGACCAATTTTATGTAAGTGTTTGTGTGTGTGTAAACATGTGAGTGTATATGTGTGTGTTTCTCTCTCTCTCTCTCTGTGTGTGTGTGTGTGTGTGTGGTGTGTGTGTGTGTGTGTGTGTGTGTGTGTGTGTGTGTGTGTATATGTAGATAGGCAGGGAGGTATAGTCCAGTGAATGTAAACAATAGGGCTTCCACAGGCAATTGAATTGTCCTGGGGTCAAACACTTCCTGTTAGAAGGCAAATGTTGTGTGTCTTCTAGGTAACAAGGCTAAATATCTCCAAACAACTGTGGATTGCTGATCCAAAAGCATTTTCACATTTGTTTTGTTGTAATTACAGTCAACAGACCTTGAAAGACCACTGTCCTGAGAATGACAGGTATTGCCTTTCACACAGATTTTATTCAGAAAGATCACTTGGAGGAAGGCTGTGAGGTAACTTGGAATCGACAACAAAAATAAAAATTAGTTAGCTTGTTAAATAACAATGCCTATATTCGGCCAGGCGGTGGTGGCGCACGCCTTTAATCCCAGCACTCGGGAGGCAGAGCCTGGCAGATCTCTGTGAGTTCGAGGCCAGCCTGGGCTACCAAGTGAGTTCCAGGAAAGGTGCAAAGCTACACACAGAAACCCTGTCTTGAAAAAAAAAAACAAAAAAAATACCTATATTCAAATGTTCTGAATACTTTTTTTCTGTTTTGGAGGTATATTTGTTAGCTATGTACAGTAAAATGAAAAGTATCCCATATCTTAGAATTGAAAATATTCATTCATGTGTTAGAAATCATCCTCAAAAATATATTTACTGCATAGAAAACTTTCTGGGTATTGACAGAATAGGATTAATCATTATTGATGTCTGTCAGATCATACATATACAATAGATAAGCATCTGGTCAGTAAGATGAATTATATAAATATGTATCATTGTCTAGGTTTAAAATAATACGTGGGACAGAAGAGAAGGCTCAGAGATTGTAGCACACATGATGCTCTTGAAGAAAACCCAACTTCAGCTCCCAGTACCAACTTGATGACTCACTACAACTATCTGTGTTTTCTCTTCAGATATGTATATTTACCACATATAAGTCCTTTGGGAGGGGGGAGTTTCCTTGGTTACCAGGCATTTATGTGGTGCACACACATACCTGGAGGCAAAAGATTTACATACATAAAGCAAAAATAAGTAAATCTTAAAATAGTACTGTAAAAATTCCTGAGCTGGCATAGGTCAGTAAAAAAGTGGCCTTCAATGAACAGAACATTTGTCCAAATTTTCCCAAAGTATCTAGAGATTACTGACTTACACTTAATTAGTAGAGTGAGCCATATTTTTTATTCTGCTAATGAAATGGAAGTTGCATGTGTGTGTGTGTGTGTGTGTGTGTGTGTGTGTGTGTGTGTGTGTGTTACATATGAAATCGTTGTTTCACAAAGCATTATTGCTTAACACCCTCTAATGGTCTGAGGTTTTGTATTTTGACCCTTCACAGGAACAAAGTAGCTGTTAATTAGAAAATTATGAAGGGTATACATTCAGAACAAAACCATGTTCGAGAAGAAAAACACATTGTTAAGATGCTTAAAGTATAAATCAGGTTCACTCTGAGGTAGTTGAGGTGAACTGAGGTGTGAGGAAATGTGGCAGTTTTGTGTATTCTGGTTTGAGACCACATTGTAAAATCATCAGTTACAACAAAGAAAAAAATATCTGAAATGAATTGCTTCCTTCAGCAGGAGTGTGGTTGCTTCCAAGGGTCAACCGAGTTTTCATTTGAAATATTTTTATGCTAAAATATCTACTGTAGTAAGCTTTTAGGAATTCAGAATGTATTTTTCAAAAATTCTAAATTATCTGAGAACACTTTAATATTTTAATTATATGTTGTAAATAACTCACAAAATCATAAAATAATTTGACAAAATTATTGAGATGTATTTAAAGTATTTGAAGAGAATTCTTAAAATGTACTATCTGTTAAAATGGAAATGAGAACAGATCCTTAACACAATTATTACAAATTTTTATTTAAAATAGTTTTTTTCATAAAATATATTCTGATTATGATTTTTCCTTTCCAGATCTTCCCTACCTTCCCTCATATCTGTCTCTCTTTGGAGCGAATGATGAATATAAGAAATAACAACAACATAAAAATAAAATAAGATGGAAAAGGATAAAACAACCAAACAAGAAAAAATAAGCAAAGGAAATGTATATAGATGTGGAGACATGCGTGTTTGCACATACAGATATCTCAACTACTAAGGCCAGGCTCACAGCAAGAATTATTACAATTATTAAGGGGAGTGCTCAACACTTTTTATGGGTTTATTTATTTTTATTTTCCATGAATGTGTGTTTTGCCTGCATTCATGTCTGTCCACTATGTCTATTCAGTGCCCTTGGAAGCCAGAAGGCATTGGAGGTCCCCTGGAACTGCATGGTTTGGGGAACCATATGAGTTTTGAGAACCAAACCCAGATCCTTACAAGAGCAGTATATGCCATTAACTGGTGACCTATCTTTTTAGCCCTCTAGCTGGTCTCCAGAGCCTCATGTCTTTAAAGCTCTGCTTTGTATTACATTTTCTCACACCTTTCCCAGGCAACCAGGATCTTGCATTTTTAACTGTAGGCAAAGGAAACAAGTAAAAGAAGTGAAGGCCAATTCAGTATGAAAACCGTTGCTAAATAAATATCTACTAAGTGCACAAAGTGCAAGAAGAGCGTAAAACTCAGTCATGGAAATTTAAATAACATGTTATAGAAATAGACAAAGAACTTATACTGCAGTGATGTACATCAACTAAAGGGTAGATATATCACCACATTTAACATATGTCCATTTTTTATTGCATCATTACTCAAAGTAGTCAAAATATGGATGGCACCCAGACACTCCCAGATGCAAGAATATATATTACAATGTGGTTAATAAATGTGAGATTGTCCTGCTAATTACTACAAGGTGGAAGGACTTAAGAAAATTGTTACATTTATTTTAAATTTTTATTTTTATATTTCATGTATGGGTCTGTGTTGAGTGAGTGCTACATGTGTATGGGTACTGAAGGAGGCCAGTAGAAGATGTCGGAGCCTCTGGAGCTGGAATTATGGGTGATTATGAACCACAAGACATGGGTTCTGAACTGTACTCAGGAACTCTGGAATAGCAACAAGTGCTGATTGATTTATATTTGTGTGGCATTAACAATAATATCCTTTTATCTCATGAATGATGGTTATCACTCTACTTAGTTCATCGCTGATTTTCTTCTATGGATTTTGTTAGATTTATTCCTACATAAATGGAACTTTAAGATATTTTAACTTCTGAATTCTCAATGTACCATACAAATCACAACATATTTTTGTATGTATTTTATGATCCATGTTGTACTAAATGTGCTACTTTTAATAGTTTGTTTCTTATAATCTAGAGAATTATGTATATGGACAATAATGTATGTAAATAAAAAAATGTCTCTCCCTCCTTTCCAGTATGAGTGAATTTTATCCACTGTTCCTGACTGAATTAGATGAAATTTCTATCTGTTTCCAATGTGGGCTAGAACTTGTCTTTCTTAAGTGTTCACATTGTGTTCCAGGGTTAAAATGCAATTTTTCACTGTCCTATTTAACAAAATGAGGAAGTTCTCTTTCATTTTTCCTTTTGTGAACATTTGAATCAATCAAGATGAGGTAAGATGGATCACTGGATAAAGGTGCTTACAACCAAGCCAGAAGACCTCAGTTCAATCCTAAGAATCTATATAGTAGAACACTATAATGTTTCTCATATTCTATAAGTAGCTATTAACTAGGTCACTGAAACAATGTAAAATTTAACATGAAAATAAATTTATTAAATAAACCATAAAATTAAAATTTGGATTAAAAGTTATAACTCATATGTATTTACATATATATGTGTGTGTGTGTTTGCATTTAAACATATTTATGCAATTCATATATGACTTCCATGCTTAGAGGTTTTATAATCCTTATTACATTGCATTTATTTATTTTGTGTGTACCTGTAGGTAGGTACAGGCATGACACAGCAGACATGTGGAAGTCAGAAGAGAGCATGTTGGGAGTCTGTTGTCTCCTTCCTAGATGTGGGCCCTGGGGATGGAACTTGGGTTGTCAGGTTAGGTGCTAAATGCATTTAGTTCCCGAGTATCTGGAAATACTATCTTTTCTAATCTGAAGCACCATGATATTGCATATGTTTTGAATACAAAATAAGAAAATTTAATACAATTTAAAGTAAAAACCCTCTAAAATTAGTAGAATAGTTTGAGAAAATAATTTTAATACATCTTTTAACCAGGAATTTTTTGATAATTTCTTAACAAAATAAATTTCCCTAGGCACCTGCATGAAAACATAATAAAAAAGCAAAAATTTTCCCATTATCTGAGACATTTGTCCATAAGACCTTATTATTGTGTGTCCTTAAAACAATTTAGGTGAGCTAGGCATGCAGTGTTGGGATACTCCATTAATGGCAGCATTTAGGAGGCATAGCTAGGCAGATCTCTGGAAGTTTGAGCATTATGTAATCTATATAGTGAATTCCAGGACAGTCAAGGCTACACAGAGAAACCCTTTCTTAGAAAAAAAGTATCAAAAATAATGGTATGTAATGTTAGATAAATGGTTTATTAATAAATTACAGCAGATAAAACCATAAAAACCTTCTCATATTAAACAGACAACTAACTTGATTACGTGCTCTGAAAATAGGTAAGTTGGCTTGAGCCCTGGAGCAAAGAAAGAGAACTGATGCCATTTCATTGACCAGATTACCCTGTATTATCTAGAAACACTGGATTTTATTTGTATATTTGACATGAACATGTCAGTGAAAATACCTGTTGCAGCATTTCTAGTTGGTGTGTAATTGTGTTGATTCCCTGTTTCCCTTCAGACTGCACAACTCTTCTTTCCTTTAATTTATACATAATAATTCTATTAAGGAGACAGTTATGAATTTATGGGCCTATCTCAGAGTATTCTGAGGTGTAGAAATATATTTTAAGTTTTTTTGTTTTTTGTTTTTTACATTCATGCTTGGGCTTCATTCTTTTTTTTAATTTTTTTTTATTTTTTTTATTTTACAATACTATTCAGTCCTACATAATAGCCACAGATTCCCTTGTTCTCTCCCTTCCTGCCCCCCCTCCCCTTCCCCCCAGCCCACCCCACATTCCCACCTCCTCCAGATCAAGGTCTCCCCCGAAGACTGGGATCGACCTGATAGACTCAGTCCAGGCAGGTCCAGTCCCCTCCTCTCAGATTGAGCCAAGTGTCCCTGCATAAGTCCCAGGTTTCAAACAGCTAACTCATGCAGCGAGCCCAGGACCTGGTACCACTGCCTAGATGCCTCCCAAACAGATCAAGCCAATCGACTGTCTCACCTATTCAGAGGGCCTGATCCAGTTGGGGGCCCCTCAGCCTTGGGTTCATAGATCATGTGTTTCCATTCATTTGGTTATTTGTCCCTGTGCTTTATCCAACCTTGGTTTCAACAATTCTCGCTCATATAAACCCTCCTCTTTCTCACTAATTAGACTCCCAGCGCTCCACCAGGGGCCTAGCCGTGGATGTCTGCATCCAGATTCCTCAGTCCTTGGATGGGGTTTATGGCACAACTATTAGGGTGTTTGGCCATCCCATCACCAGAGTAGGTCAGTCCCGGCTGTCTCTCGACCATTGCCAGAAGTCTTTTGTGGGGGTATCTTTGTGGATTTCTGTGTGGAACAAGGATGACTGGACTGCTACTCACATCAACAGTGAGGCTACCTGGAAAACTGGACCCCAAGAAAGACACGGAGAAATGGATGAAATCTACATGAACAGCCTGGACATGAATGGGAGCAGTGAAGGGCAAGGGTCGAGGGAAAGAGAGCGGGAGATCCTAGCTGGATCAAGAAAAGAGAGAGAGTACAAGGAATAGGAGACCATGGTAAATGAAGACCACATGAGAAAAGGAAGAAACAAAGAGCTATTTTAAGTCTTTAAGAGTTTGGAAGCTCTTATCAGTCATATCTTTCTCTGGAAAAGAAAGCCAATTCAATGACAATAAAATACAATGGCAGACCAGCGCATCTGCATTTACTGTTTGGGTCAAGACATTACATATACAAATGTGACTGATTGCGGTGTTGGCAAGAGCACTGGCTGCTTTCCTGATATTCCCATAGTCCTGTCTATCATGATGGATACCTCTGTCTATAGCATTGATTCACCTTCCTTTCAAACATTTTTTAAATTAATGCAATGAGAATAAAATATGGAGTTCTCTACTATACAGATAATTTCTTGTATTTGCAAGTAATTTGTCTTAAAGATTTTATAGATTTTTTATAGCCAAAATATGTTTTCTTTTCAGAGAAAACAAAGTATTTAAAAGAACAATTTTTAAAGAAAACAATTTGATAGAAAATGAGATGATTTTGTTACCTAGGTAGAGATTTGAGGGCAATCAAATGAGCATTGATAGTTTGATATTTGAGGTGCCTTTATTTAAACCATGGATGTTTCTATGCTTAAAATTTTTGAACATTCCCACCTGGTGATGCACAGTGAAAGTTGCCCACCTCTCTAGGATGGGCTACAACCTAGAGACAAGTTTGAGGATATGCATCCTTAAATTCATAACCATTGACAAGGATATACATTCTACTACTTCTTCAGACAGGAGCAGTAGTGGAATTTACCATAAGTGACTTGGTAATAAAAAGATTCCTAAACTATTTCGGTGATGAAAAGAATTTGGTGTAAATCTGTGTGCAGTAATTCAAGAGATGCCTCCATGAGATGGATGCCATTTTTCTAGACAGTACATACTGTTCTAATTTCTTAGGTGGCATATCATATGGAAGCAACAACTATATATTGGGTAGGAAAAACAGTTCAGCAGGAAAAATTTTATTGTTCAAGCCTAAGTCTAAGAGTTTGATCCATAGATTCTCCCATACAGTTGGCATGAGAGAAGAAGAAGAAAAAAATCCACCAAACCATCCCCTTACCTCCATAGGCACACTGTAGCACACATAAAAGAACACACACACACACACACACACACACACACACACACACACACCATATAAAACAACAACAATAATAACAATAATAATAATAATAATAATAATAGCCAAATATTAAGCATTGTAATGATATAAACAAAGAAAATACAATAGGGATGATGTATTTTTAAAATACATAACGAGGCCTCTGGTTTGTTCAAAAAAGTGATTGTCATAGTTCTCTGTACTTCTAGTTTGTATACTAGTTGTTTTATTTTAGGCCATGGGAGGACTGGTTTCATCTAATTAAATTGTGATGGAATATCTTTGCATACTAGTTACCAAAGCAGTTGTAAAGATGAATGAACTTCCAAGTTGTACATCAATTGTTGTTATAACAAATTTTACTTTCCAGTGAAGAAAGTTATGAAAGTAAATAAATATCTGATGTTGAATCATCTGAGGACCTAACATGAAGAGTCCAGGGTTAAAAAAAAATAGGATGCTTCATTGCAGATCAAAGAAGACTTTGAACTCATGTCTAAGAAAACAATCTCTCCTTGGAAAATGTTGAATATCATATACAGAGCTGTAAAAAGCCTTTAGTGATTACTGGCTCAAGATAGATTGTGGTGAGGGAGGTGACTCCTAGCAGAGCTAGCAGCAAATCATAAAGCAAAGTCATGTCAAGTGAGGTCACACTTCAACATCAATTTGTATTACTCATATTCCCCATCTGTTGAATTTAACTGATATACAGAACTAACCTTATATTATTTTTGTCACTAGACAAGGAAGGAGTAACCCGAAAAGAGAAAATATGTACAGCCATAGACCTTAAACAGCAAGTTGGAAGAAGTACTTCTATTAACCACTATGATACACAGCCAAGAGAAGAATATAGAGCAAGGCAAGCTTTTAGATGGAAAAAAATTGTGTCCAAGGATTTTACAAATTCTCCACCCCTGGAGATTATAGCTCACAGTTGATGATAATTGAAAGCAGGCATGGTTTTGTTTAGATAAGACTCACTTATCCATTAGCACTCTGAAAACCTAAATGGACTAAATGGGAGTTAATTCTTCCTTGTCACTAAAGGAATGTGTGATTGTCTGGTTCCCAGGGACTGAACTGATTTACAAGATATTCCAAGAAGAGTTGTCTTACATGTTCTTGTTTCAATTTGGAAAGATTACTGAAGTCCCTAGGGGTTTAGGTAAGTCTTCATCTATTCAGATTAAATTTAAATGTAGCACATGGAGGAAAAGTGTACAAATCAGAGCAATGAGGGCTAACAGTGTGAACATTGCCACACTACTGCCACTCAAAATTGAAAGGAACCAGTGCCAATAACTGGTGGAATGCACGAGAAATAATAATAGACACATATGAAAATAAACTCAAAGCAATTTGACTAAAATCAGGAACAAGACAAGGCTGTCCACTCCATATCTATTCAATATAGTATTTGAAATTCTAGCTACAGTAATAAGACAACTGAAGGAGATCAAGGGGATACAGATTGGAAATGAAGAAGTCAAAATATCATTACTTGTAGATGATATGATAGTATACATAAAATACCCCAAAAATCCTGCCAGGGAACTACTACAGCCAGTAAATACCTTCAATGATGTGACTGGATACAAGATTTACTCAAAAAAACAAAAAAAAAGTAACCTTCCTGTATACAAAAGAGAAATGGACTGAAAATGAAATCAGGAAAACAACACCCCTCACAAAAGCCACAAACAATATAAAATATCTTGAGGTAACCCTAAACAAGCAAGTAAAAGACTTGTATAACAACAAATTCAAGTTTTTGAAGAAAGAAATTGAAGAAGATATCAGAATTTGGAAAGGTCTCCCATGCTCATGGATCTGTAAAATTGACATATTTAAAGTAGCCATTCTACCAATAACAGTGGGG
The DNA here is from genome assembly GCF_049852395.1 of Peromyscus maniculatus bairdii. Classification (NCBI taxonomy): domain Eukaryota; kingdom Metazoa; phylum Chordata; class Mammalia; order Rodentia; family Cricetidae; genus Peromyscus; species Peromyscus maniculatus. The sequence continues at coordinate 28,968,653 of NC_134857.1, read as the reverse complement.
GGATATTCGATCACACTATGAACCCCGAATTTGCATTTATATTAATTAAAAAAATTAACCTTGGGTCAGAGGATGAGTTTACCAATTGGCTGACAGAAAATAATCATAGAGCATCAGAGGGCATGTGGAAGATATAAAGAAATGCACCAGAAGTAGTAGGGAGGGGGTATGAGTGGCAAAGCTTTTTCTGTTTTGGTGGAGCAGAAGGTTGGGTTTTGTGAGACACCAGCATGGAGAGAAAGTTAACTATAATTGCCCCCCAGCCCCTCTGAACTAGCAGATTTTCACCTCAGTGTTTGAATCTTGAGTCTTATTTATAAATAGAACAATAGAGATTTAGTTAAAGCTATTTTTAGCGGCAGTGACAGAGCCAGCACTTGTGGGAGTAGAATTCTTGCCAGGTGGCAGCCTAATCAGCCAGGCCACTACTAGAGAAGCAGGCTGGTAACTGCAGAGTCACAGTTGCTGGCTTAAATAGTAGTAGAATAAGGCACAGCCACTCTGCTGAAGATCAAACAACAAAAAGCAATCTATAAATTCAATGAAATCCTCATCAAAATCCCGTCACAATTCTTCATATCACCATTCCTGATTGCAAGCTCTGCTACAGAGCTATAGTAATAAAATACACATGGTATTGGCATAAACACAGACACATTGATCAATGGAATTGAATTAAAGATCCAGACATAAATCCACACACCTATGGACATGTGATTTTGATTAAAGAGGCCAGAAACACACAAGGAAAAAAAAAAGGAAGTATCTTCAGCATATGGTGCTGATCTAACTGGAGGTCTGCATATAGAAGAATACAAATAGATCCATATCTATCACCCTGCACAAAACTCAAGTCCAAGTGGACCAAAGACCTCAACATAAAACCAGGCACACCAAACCTGATGGAAGAGAAAGTAGGGAATAGCCATGAATATGCTAGCACTGGAAACAATATCTTAAATATAACATGGATAGTCTAGGCACTATGATCAACAATTAGTAGATGGACCTCATGAAGCAGATAAGCTTCTGTAAGGCAAAGGAAATAGTCATAAAAAAATGTAGCCAACAGAATGGGAAAAGATTTTCATCAGCTCCATTTCCACTTCCACTAGACGGCTATACCTATCAGTTATCTAGCTATATATCTATAGAGATTTAGAGATTGAGAGAGAGAGAGAGAGAGAGAGAGAGAGAGAGAGAGAGAGAGAGAGAGAGAGAGAGAGAGAGAGAGAGTCAGAGACAGAGACAGAGACAGAAACAGAAACAGAAACAGAAACAGAGAGAAACAGAAAGGCAACAATATTGCCTTATCATTGAGATATTCAGGTTGTAGTCATCTCACTAACAGATTTTCTATTTTCTGAAGGTTATCCATTACTGGTTTACCCAAAAGATGAACAAGCTCCCTAAAATTTGAAAGTCTGGATTCTTCTCTATAGAATATAAAAAAGTATATTCTCTTAACTGTTTTTATTTCATTTTCGACATTATAATATCTCCAATGACCAAAAAGAACAACTAATTTAGGAATCAATGATAGAACATGCCATCAACATTCAATGCATATTTAAAGAAAAATCCTATGCTATATGTTAAGAGGTGATAACTATTTAATAGAAAGAAGACAGATGAACAAAAAATGAGTTACTGGATAATATATCTCATGATTCTGAATTCAGGTAACATTCTAATCAAAAGTTTCACTTGAATCACAGTGAAAAATTTCCAAATTATCTGCCATCCATCTTCCTAGCCAAGCCACTTACATAGCTTAGTAGGTACATGGTAGATTTTCACCACCTTATATCCAGAGGCATGTACAATCCAAAATTATCCTTAGAAAGGATAGATAAATGGCTTACTGGTTAAGAGCATGCACTGTTCTCACAGAGGACCACCTTCAATTCCTAGGTCTCACATTAAGTGACTGACAATTACCTGTAAGTCCAGCTCTGGGCATATTCAACACCTCTGACTTCTGCAATTGCCTGCACTCAGATTAACATACCCAAATACACAGTTATACATAATAAGAAATAATAAAATACTTACAGTTACTTTCAAGAAATCATAATAGCTGAAAGGATGTAAGCCTAGATGATACAGGGGAAAGAAATAGTTCAGAATTTAGAACTTTGATGAGGCCATCTGGCAGAACATAGAGATCATACCTCAATTGTTACAGAAGATATAGTTTCCTCTAGCTATCATCCCTGTGTCTCTCTGTCAAAAGAAGGGAAGCAGAGTGTGTTTTGTCTCAAAGACATCTTACAACATAAATAAACTTAAGGATATCTGACTTTACAGTCAGTAACCATATTCTTCACGTGCAGTCAAACATTGCCCATCTTACGCCACTTTTCCAGATGCTAAAGTTGCCCCACTCATATAAAGAGAAAATGACCTTATGTTTATCAATTATCTTTTACTAACTATGATTAGTTTGTTTTGTTTTGTTTCTTCTTATAAACTTGACATAAGCTAAGTTCATCTGGGAAGAGGGAACCTCCATTGAAAACATGCCTCCATCAGATTGACCTGAAGTCAAGTCTGTACTTCACGGATGATTGATGTATAAGGATCCAGCCCACTGTAGGAAATGACACCTCTGAGGAGGTGAACAGGGGAGATATGAGGATGGTAGTTCAGTGAGCCATGGAGAACATGAATGTCAGCAGTACTCCTCCATGGCTTCTGCTTCACTTCCTGCCTCCAGTTTCCTGCTTTGTTTGAGTTCCTGCTCTACTCCTCTTTTTTTTATGATATATATTTTTTATAATTGGATTTAATATTATATATCAGCCATGGATTACCCTGTCCTCCCTCCTCCTGCTCCCCCCGCCCTTCCCCCCAACCTACCCATCATTCCCATATCCTCCAGGGCAAGGACTCCCCTGGGAATTCAGCTCAACCTGGTAGATTCAGTCCAGGCAGGTCCAATCCCCTCCTCCCAGGCTGAGCCAAGTGTCCCTGCATAGGCCCGAGGTTCCAAACAGACAGCTCATGCACTAAGGACAGGTCCCAGTCCCACTGCCTGGCTGCCTCCCAAACAGTTCAAGCTGATCAACTATCTCACTTATCCAGATTGCCTGATTTGGTTCATAGTTCATGTGTTTCTACTAATTTGGCTATTTGTCCCTGTGCTTTTTCCAATCTTGGTCTCAACAATTCTCACTTTTACAATCCCTCCTCTTTCTTGCCACCTGGACTCCTGGAGCTCCACCTGGGGCCTGGCCGTGGATCTCTGTATCTGCTTCCATCAGTCATTGGATGAGAGTTCTACCACGACAGTTAGGGTGTTTGGCCATCCTATCACCAGAGTAGGTCAGTTCGAGCTGTCTCTCGACCATTGCCAATAGTCTACAGTGGAGATATCTTTGTGGATTTCTGGGGACCTCTCTAGCACTTTGCTTTTTCCTATTCCCATGGGGTCTTCATTTATCATGGTCTCTTATTCCTTGTTCTCTCACCCTGTTCCTAATCCAGCTGGGACCTCCCACTCCCCTAAGCTCTCTTTCCCTCAACCCTTGCCCTTCATTCCCCCCCGCCCCACGTCCAGTTTGCTCATGTAGATCTCATCCATTTCTCTGTCATTGGGTGATCCCTGTGTCTTTCTTAGGATCCTGCTTTCTAGGTAGATGTAAAACAAGGGATGACTAGACTCCTATTCACAACTCCAGGGAGGCTACCTAGAAAACAGGGCTCTACTCCTCTTTGAACTATAATTATGAACTGAAATAAACCCTTTCCTGTACAAGTTATTTTGGGCCACGCTATTTTATCATAGTAATTAAAAGTTACGGGACATTAATTATTAATATAGATTATAGAATACACTGAAGATAAATTGGGCCAAGTTAGCGGATGTATTTAAGCTTGGTTGTGCAAAGCATCACCTTATAACTTTTAATTTTGGAGTAAATTATATCAAATCCTGTAAAATTCACACAGAAATGACTTTCATCTGAATAACAGAATTCTGAACTTCATGTAAACACTCATAACACCAAGTATGCTGTTTGCTGGTTGCAAGTCCATTGCTCATTTTGCTCATGAAAGTATAAATTATGGGGACATATTAAGGTGCTTTACTTCCTAACAGTATTATTGATGGGTTTGGGTGATTCCCAAATGTTATGTGTTTATATCATTTAACTTCTCTTCATTTTTTTTATATGAATATTACAAACAACCTAAGTTCTTGAAGGGGATCAGTGGGTTAATTTGTAAAAAGTAATCATTTTCAATTTACCCATCTATTTAAACAAAATGAAAATAATATGCAGTGATAGAAAATATCTGACATGTTTTCATGTACTCATTTTATAACTGAAATTATTACCTGATCGCCTCAGGGGGAAAAGAGACTTTCTTTCTCTGGAAAACAGACAGGCAAATGTACTATCTAGCAACTCCAAAAGAATACTGAACATGAATTCAGTGTCTTTTTGGTTTTTTAATAATTTATTATGATTACGAATGCAAGTCACAGACACACAAACACTAAAAAAGACACAAAATTGTGTATGTAGAGAAGGATAGATTGATCCAAGAGGCGTCGAAGAAGGGAGTGAATATGATCTAAATAGTATTGTACAAAATTCGTAAAGAACAAAAATAAAATTAGTTAAGAGGGAGTGGGGCGATGGCTCAGTGTGTAAAGAGCTTGCTGTATCAGCATGCTGATCCTACTTTGTATCTCAGACACTCATGTAAAAGCCCATAGTGGCTATACACACCATACCAGTAATCCCAGCAATGGGGCAGAAATAAGTGGATCCTGGGGCTTTCTGGCCAGCCAGTTTACTCCAAAAAGTGAGGTCCAGTTTCAGTGGCAGACCTGTTCTAAATAATAGCAAAAACAACAACAATAATAAGAACTAAATAATATGGGAATCAATAGAGTAAGACAGTCAGTATCAACCTCTGTGCCTCACATCTGCCTGGGGCAGAGATGATTGCCCCACACTTACACACACACACACACACACACACACACACACACACACGCACACTAGTATACACAGACACATACTCACAAAAGTCAGAAAAACATACTAAAATTAATTAAGCCGGATAATTTTTAAAAATTAATAGTAGCACCAGTATCATCTAAACAAAGTCCTGTTACTTTTATAAGCTTTTTAGAAATTTAAGCTAGCTTGTGTACAGCTCTTACCCCCATTGTGTTCTTCTCTAGATAAAAAAGGAAACACGATAATATTTGGCTAGTTTTAAAGCATCATAGAGCAAGTCAAAGACAATGAGGTCACAATCCATTTTTAAAACATTTACTAACCTTTTAAGGTCAGCAACAGGCCCTGAATATTAAGAAGGTTGTTACTACATTTTAAAATTGTCTTGATATGTTTGAAGTGAAATGATTTAACCTCTAGTAATGAAATTATGTTAATAATGGGCACCTACTTTTTTATGTGGTTCCATTGTACATTTTCCTAGAAAAGACATCTATGCATATTCATAGGGGACTTTATATATATATATATATTTTTTTTGATGTGTGATTAATAGAACAAATGGATGTAAACCTCACATGTGGAGGGCCCATGGTACTTAATCTTTTAAATTTTCAGTCGTCTTTATTGATTTGTGGTGTGTGTGCACGGGCATGCATGCTACTACCATGTACATGTAGGTCAGTCACCAACTTGCTGGAATCTGTTTTCTCCTTCTACCTGTGAGTTGCACTGATCAATCAAGCTCAGGTCATCAGCCTTGGCTACAAGTAGATTTACCAGCTGAGTCATCCCACTGGCCTGGTATTTAATCTTTTTCTCTATTACATTATGAATGGAGTGAGAGTTGGGCTGTTTTTTATTTGTCAGTTTAACCTACTGAAGTCGTAAATTAGGACACTGTCTAGCATATGGTGCCAGCTTCAGTAAGTACTGGCTGACTGGCCCCAGTAAATGAATGAATGGCTATTTAAGTCATATGACATAAATTTTCTCAACAGAACAAGCTAATCCAAAAAATTATTCATCACACTGATAAATTTAACATTTAGACTCTTTCTAGATAAGTCCCTGAAACCCAAAAGTAGAACATAGTTGGATTAAGAAAGAAAAGCTATGTTTTGTCTTTCTTGGTAGTAAGATAAATGTTATTTCATCAACTAATGGCATTATCCTCCTTGTGCCTTGTTATTTAGTTCAACCCAGGCTGTACAGCCTTCAGCTACTCCCAAAAAGCAGAAGCATTGCAGGGAGACACTGCATGATCAGGACTCATCCACTAAGGCATTTACAGTGCTAGAATTTGGTCTTGCCTAATACCACCTGGGTATGTGAGGAAAGAGACAGTAAATACTCAACAACTGAACCTAGTCATCTGCCTATCTTTTTTTTCATTGCCTTCTTCATTTTGTTGCAATCTTACCCAAGATGGATTTTATAGCAATGTTTTGAAAATATTGCTCTGGTATCTCCTCATGGAATTTAAGAATATCCAATCTTATAATTGATCATCTGAAAGTATCTTGTTTTCTCTATTTTTGAATTTTATTTTTGACTGTTGATTTCAGCAGTGAGGTCAGTCTACATGTAGATATCTTTGTAACTAAGACTGTTGGATTTTTTAAAGCTTCCTGGATGTCTCAAGCAAGAATTTGGCATATTTACCTTCAACATTGGCTCTAAAATCTAGCTACCTCATACCCTCCTTGAAGGGTCTCTTGCCCTATTCAAGGTATCAACTGCAGCTTTGAAGAGACCTGTCTTGATTGTTGGGACTACCACACAGCTTTGGTTTCAGTCTTCAGTAGATACCCGAGTTATTCCACTGGTGTAGGTGATGGCTTCACCATCAATTTCCCAATACATCCTTACAAGTAGTATGTTCTGAAATTAAAAACATTTTTGAGATTACTTTATGTTTATGAGAGTTTTGTCTATATATGTGTCTGTGCATAATGTGCATGCAGTGTCTGTGAAGGACAGAAGATGAGGTTGATCACCTGGAGCTAGAGTTAAAGACAATGCTTAGTTGCTATGTGGGTTCTATGGACTGAACTCAAGACATTTAAAAAAGCAGTTCTTGCTCTTAACCACTGAGCCACCTCTCCAGCCCCACATTCTGTCATTTAGAGCACTTGGGTGTCCCATCATGGGCTCCAAAAAGCCTGCTCATGCACCGAGGATGGATTCTGATCCTACTGCCAGGGAGTGGCCTTTAAGCAGATTAAGCTACACAGTACCTTGAGCAACCTTGAAGCAGGGGGAGGAGCTTGGACCTGCCTCTACTAACTGTACCTCACCATGGGAGGCTTTACCTTCTTGTAGGAGGAAATGGGGGGTAGGTTGGGATGGGGAGGCTGGAGGGGTGGGAGGAGGAAAGAGGGGGTATTTGATTGGTATGTAAAATGAATTTAAAAGTTCTTAATAAAAAAACACTACTTTGCATGATAATTTAAAAACCAACAAATTAAGAAGGACAAAAGTATTTTGACTAAAAAAATAGATTCTAGATTATTTCCAACTCTCAAGTATATAAGTAGCTCCATGACTTATGTGGGGTTTATTTGTTATTGTTGTTTTGTTTTTTCTGTTCCCAATTTTTCTTTTCCCTCCAAAAACTTATGATTGTAAGATTTTTCCATTTGATATTGGGTATCAATACTGAATATTGATATTGTATGTTCTATTTAATGAGTGTGATAGTTCATTCATTCATTTCCTTCTTGGTGGAATTTTTGGTTGTTTCTAATTTACCCAATTAAATAATTTTGATGAGACAAGTGTGTGCTTGCTCTGTCTGTGTCTACATGTTCCTTTTTGGCAATTTCTTTAGAAAAGGTAGGGAGTACTCTTGCTGGGTGACATGATCTTCATGTGTTCATAGTCTCCAAAATTGTTGCAGCATTAATACAAGTAACATTAATACAAGCATTAATACAAATAACATATAAGGATTATTTTTATACTTATTTTCATTATTATGAAACCATGTTTTGTGATAGTTTACATGTGTATAGATTAAAAATACTGCACAGAATTTCACTTTTTTGTTTTTATTAGTAACTCTCATCTACCACTTCTTAGTGTGTAAAGTGAACTGTATATTTAGTGTTGGACTTTTCACCATAGTTTATTCAGTTTTTTTTATTTTTTACTAGTTTATTTTCTCTCAATTTGTAAATATAATTTATAAAAATTTTCTTGGGTATACATATTACTAGATAATTGTACTAACCATATAATAAATGAATAAGTTGTTGATTCTCTTGATGGATATATGTGAAATTTTAATGTTGCAGAAACATAAATGTCAATTTCTGCTTTTGTGGACACTATTACTTATATGGTGTCATACGATACCGGAGAATGTATATATGCATATGCACACACGCATATGTGTGCATGTGCGTGCACACACGCACACACACACACACACACACATGTTCTGTGTACAGTATGTGCAATCAGTTGCCCATCATCTTCATTAAGTGATCTGTGCTTGTATGAGTTATTTTCATATCAGTCCCTGCCATTTCTGTGTTTTTAATTTTGATCATATTTTTATATTTGTGAATGTGAGTGAAGTGCCAGAAGAAGAGAAAAGATGTGTCTAAAGACATGAACCTGGAATTATTGGGGCTGTGAGTCACCATTCATAGGTGCTAGGCGGAGAACATCCATTGTTTTCAAAGCACTGTGTGCCCTTAGGCTCTGAGTGGAGTCTCTAGCACCTGCCTTAGTCCTTACTCTCCAAACAGGCGTCAGTCTCCAGATTTATTCCACAACAGGGTCTCTTCTTGGGCCCCTCTTGTTGCTCTCCAAATGAACAAAGTTTTAGTTTGTATATAGCTTGTCTACTTGACAACCAGGAAAGCATTTGTTATGACATTATTTAAATTTTATACAAATAACTGTGTATTTAGTGTGTATATATGAATGTGTATATAAATATGTATCTATTTACTTCTCTATCCATCTGGAATATATTTAATATAGTGAATATGTTCCAACTCTAAGTTGTTATATAAAGATAAATTTTAAAAGCTTCTCTTATGTTGCTATATTCACTTATGTATTGCTGTGACTTTCACAAATTTATTTTGGAGTTCATAAATGCATGCCATATCATAAGAGGATAAATGTATTTTTATTTTAGTATACTTAAGTTCTTCTTTTTAATGTAGTGCTCATTAACACTTTGAGAATTTCTCACAATGTTTTTTGGTCATATTCACCCCTTGTTTATTCCTTTATTTCCTTCCAAATGCCCCACCACCTCCCCATATCCCAAATTCTTTCTTCTTCTTCTTCTTCTTCTTCTTCTTCTTCTTCTTCTTCTTCTTCTTCTTCTTCTTCTTCTTCTTCTTCTTCTTCTTCTTCTTCTTCTTCTTCTTTTTTGTTCATTAGCTCATCTAGTCATATTTCTGCTGTCCCTAAAGTCATGCCTGTCGGGCCATACACTACACCATATTATCCAAGAGACCAGACCCTTGAACAAAACTGACTATCTCTCTCCCAGAAGCCACTGGTAGTAAGCAGCTTCTTAGTTAAGGGTGGGGAATTGTTTATTGAGCTCCTGCATGAGGGACAGAACTTGCTGGAGGATCATGAAGACCTTAATTCAGATCCTCAGTACCCATGTAAAGTCTCTGCTGATCTACTGTCCACCCATAACTCCAGGATTCAGAGCAGAAATGAGTTATTACAAACACTTGTTAGCCTAGCACAAAGGGCAAATTCCAGGTTCTGTAGGAGAGCCTGTTTTAAGGAGAAAAGAGGAAGGATGATAGAGCAAGATACTCAATGTCCTTAGGCTCTCGCTCACTCTCTCCCCCGCCCGTCTCTCTCTCACACACACACACACACTTTTTCTATGTGGTTCAGTAAATGTTACATACACAAAATATAAAACAAAAAATCCTTATTTCCTCCTTTCATTTCTTAATTTTATGTACCATTTTCTATATTACACTCTGAATATTTTCATCTCATACATATCTTTCATCTAATTTACCCAGTGATTATATATATTTTAGGTATGTGTGAATGAATGTACATGAAGTTTTTGTGTACATATGCCTGGAGTGGCATGCATCTACCAGAGTGTACATGTAGAGGTATAGATACAACTTTGGATGTCTATTCTTGCCTTCCACACTGTTTACTATATCCTGGTTCAAGGCCACAATGGGGAACAGAGCCAGGCCTGGTGACACATGGCTTTAATCCCAGCACCAACCATAGAGGTCTGGAGGTCTGTTACAGACAGACAGAAAGTGATAGAGCTGGGCAGGAAGAGGAAGTGGTGTAGCTGGGTTGAGAGAGCTAATGAGAAAACAGAACAGCAAGGCATATAGGTGTGGGTAGACAGAAAGTTACTCTCTTTTGGAAGTTATGGAATTGGTGAGGTGAGGTTAGATGTGGCTTTCACTATTTCCCTGATCTCTCAGGTTTTCACTCCTATATGGCTCTGTATTTTTAATTAATAAGACCATTTAGAAATTCATCTGCAGATGCCGGCTGAGGAAATCTAGTCCAAAGACACCTTGTTCTCAGCCTTGCAAGGCCCATTTCTGACCTCTGACATTCAGAGCCATAACAAGATAAATCTGAGCCACTTTAAGCCACTTGTTCTGGAGGAATTTGTTTCAGCTGCCATGGAGGACTAACACACTATTCCAGAGAACTAAGGACCACTGAGTCTGCTCATGTCTGTGGGCTCAGAGGCAGGTTGCCAAGGAAAAGGAGGATTTGAGTCTCCAAGTTTACCTGCTGCATAGTGTAAATGGAGATGTGGCTCCATGTGAGAAGCTGGCTAGAATGTGTTTCTAGCCTCTTAGGAATTTAATGATGCCTTTTAAATATTTTTATTATTATTTAAAAATACTTTTTAAACATAAATATACTTTGATCATATTCTTTCCCTCTCTCAATTTCTTCAAGATCCTCGCCCCCTTTCTACCCATCCATCTTTAAGTTCTTTCTCTAAAAACTGTTACCCAATACAATAACAAAAAGTGGCCAAGACAAGAAAAAAAGTAAAATATCACCCCTTAAACATAAACACCGATCTCTCTCTCTCTCTCTCTCTCTCTCTCTCTCTCTCTCTCTCTCTCTCTCTCTCTCTCTCTCTCTCTCTCTCACACACACACACACACACACACACGCCTTCCCTGGAGTGGTTGATATAATCAGTGTAACTCCATTGGAGAAAACTGATTTTCTCTCTTCCAGCAGGTATAAATGACAATTCAGTTGTAAGCCTTCATCCTAGCTGCTAGGTTTGCATTCATTCATTATTTTTATAATATATTTTATAAAATAAAATTATAAGATAAAATAAAAGCTACTACATCAAAGTTGGACAAGAGAAATCAACAGAAATAAAAGAGCCAAAGGGTAACAGCAAAAGTCAAGAGACCCATTATTTTACACACTCAAGAGCCCCATAAAACTACTAAATTGGAAGTATACTATAACTGCTTAGGACTGTAAGTGTATATAACAGGTGGAGATGCTTGCAGGACCGGTGGATGCTCCTTTAGTCTCTGGCAGTTCTTATGAGCTATGCTCATATTGATATACGGGGTGTTTGTATTCTTGAAGTTCTTCATCCCCTCTAGCTTTATTAAGGGGCTCTATTTGAGAGGTAGTATGGAAACAATAATGTTTGAATACCATGATATTTACCTACTTGTGCTATCACACATCTCTGTTTAGCCCAGTAATGCTACGAAAGAACAGGGCTTCCCCCCTGTGTCAGAGCAGGAGCATGCATAAGCAGATATCTCTCTCTCTCTCTCTCTCTCTCTCTCTCTCTCTCTCTCTCTCTCTCTCTCTCTCTCTCTCTCTCTGTCCTCTTGATCACTGGAATGCAGCCACAAGACTAGCTGCTCAAAGGTGCTAAAGAGGACAAGAGACTTGCTGAAGAAAAAAAAAGCATTTTGACTTCACTGACAGATTAAATTACTAATTCTTGATATCTAACTGAATAAAAAGCTATCAAAGTTAGAAGAAAATTTTGTAGGAGATGACCCAGAGGTCATAGCCAATTTCATTCCTTTCTTTTTAATATTCAGATATTTGAAATATAAATATATGACACACAATGTTTTGAATTTAGTGCCAATGCAGTGCAGTAATTACGTGCCTTTTATGGTAGTTCTCTACACTGTGTATGAGGAATTTGTGATTGTGACTCCTGAGTGTGTGTGTGTGTGTGTGTGTGTGTGTGTGTGTATGTTTGTGCATACACATATATGCCTCTGTGTATGTGTGTATGTAAGTATATGTACATATCTGTGTATATGTATATGTTTGTGTGTGTAATATGAATGCATGTATATCTATGTACATGTATATATATGTGTGCGTGTGTATGTGAGTATCCACTTTTGTATTGTGTAACTATATATAGACATATGAATGTGCATTTTTTGTTCTTCTCTCACACATTATTAACCACACCAAATAACTCTAGCTACTGTCAAGTTGACAAAGAACCAACTTGCCCAGGAACATACTGTTTTTCATGAATAATTTTACTGTATCTCATCATTATCTAACATCAGTCACCATTGATCCAATCCCCTAACACTTCTACAAAGCTAAGGACCTATCGTTAGGGTATGTTCTACTCAAGGCCAAGCAGTAGTCCAATTGCCTAGCCCAAACTTATGGGATAAGAAAGTATATACGCCTTTAGCAAGAGGGTGAATGTATGGACAGGTGAATATTGGGAGCCAATCATAAAACACATAGTCAATACAAAGAAATAAATTGTACCTATATTGCCTGAACAAGTTGCCATGCGGTGCAATGATGAGTCTTCAAAAGCAATTCACAGAAAACATATTCTACAAATCTTTACACTTATCAAAACTGTGCCATACTAAATAATGTATACCTTAAGGAAATACATGATACATAAGAAAAAAGGTATCAAGGAATTGTTAACTCTGTTCACAATTTATGTTTGTTTATTCTTGTCTCATATAGTACATTCAAACTGCAGTTTCCCCTCCCTCCACTCCTCCCATTCCCTCTCCCAACCACCTCTCACCCCCAGATCCACTCCTCTTTCATTTCCTTTCAGAAAAGAGCAGGCCTCCAGAGATATCAACTGAATACAGCGTAACAAATTCCAATAAGACTAGGCACATACCCTCATATCAAGGCTAGACAAGGTAACCCAGTAGGAGGGAAATACCAGGAAAAGGGTCCCAAAACCAGGCAAAAAGGTCACAGGCACCCCTATTCCCACTGCTAGGAGACCCACAAGAACAGGCAGCTACACAACTATAAAATATATGCAGAGGGCTTAGCTCAGACCCATACAGTGTCCATGGTTGTTGCTACAGTCTCTGTGAACCTCTATGAGCCACAGTTGATTCTGTGGGCCCTGTTCTCCTGGTGTCCTCAACTCCTCTGGCTCCTATAATCTTCCCCTCCTCTTCTGCCAAGTTCCCCTGGCTCTACCTAGTGTGTGGTGTGGGTCTTTGCATCTGCTCTCATCAAGTTGCTGGATGATGCCTCCCTGAATGTGTATCTTCATGTGCATGTGTGTGTTTATGTATATGTCTATGTTTATATGTATTGTGCGTATATGTCTATTTGTGTTGTGTGTATGTATACATTATGCATGTGTATGTTTGTATACACATGTGTGTGTATGTGTGCATGTTTGTTCATGTGTGTATGTTTTTACTTGTGTATATGTGTATGTATATTTGTATTGTGTGTATGTATAAGTATAAATGTGTGTGTGTTTGTATGGATGTAAGTGTTTATATGTGATATATCATGTGTATGTGTGTGGATGTATAAGTATATATGACTATGTATATTTGTATTGTCTATGTATATATGTAAGCATATGTATGTTTATGTAGGCATATGTACGTTTATATGTAATGTGGGTATCAGTGTATGTATATATTGTGCATGTGTATGTATGTTTATGTACATATGGGTGTTTATGTGCAGTGTTAATATTCCTGATTACCTTTAAGTTTTCTCTGGTTTATTTTTACAGAAATCTGCTTCATTCTGATGCTGGTAAATCTTGCCTTACACATCACATGAAATAACAAAACATGCTCATTTATTATATTTATTTGTTTACTTGTTAAGAAAGCACTATGGCACTGACCTCCTAACCTCACAAGACGGGTTTAGGCAGTACACTAACTTCCCTTACTTGCATCTTTCCCTCCTTAGGCAAACCTTTCTTTCTCATAATTAACAGGTGGATGCTTCTATAAATAGGAAAAAACTGTCATTAGAAGCAATTCTCTAGGAAGCAAGCATAGACAAAAAAAGTAATAAATTCTGTTCTGTGACATAATCAATGTATTTGCAATTCAGAACGTTCACTGGCCCAGAGGACTTGCTGTGATTAGCAAGGTGGGGCTGTGAATGCTGCTCAAGAAATCCAGGACCCTCCAATAAAAGGGACCTGCACAGTCCTGGAAATTATCTCTCTACCAGGATTCTAAGGCCATCACTGAAAAGCTAGGAACAAAACATAATATTCCATCACAGGCATCCAAATTGTAGTTTTTGATTTGTTTTCTTTTTATAGGGAAGCCAATTTGGGAAGCCAATGTGCTCTCCTGTACTACCTATGCTTGTAATTAGTGACACTTTGGTGAAAAATATTTGAGGTCCACATTTATGCTTGCACTTGCTTATGCGAAATAAGTCAGGTAAAATGTTTAAAAACACATGTATGTATGTGTGCATATTTTTACATTCATAAGCATTTATTATCATAGCCTAAAATAATATATAAATGTATATATAATTTGTAAATACAAACACACATATAAATACACACTTATTTCCAAGCTATTATTCAAATCATCATAAATTACATGGCCTGTACCTATTACTATGGAAAAAATTATTCTGAATATCGAATTTTAGAACCTTAAAATGAGAGACACACTAAGAATATTTCATATCTACAGTTTTTGATAGATGAATCAAAATAACTAGTTCCACATGTTAGGCTGAGGAAAAGAAATATTAATAGATTGATGACTATCTAGTCCATGCATCCCCCTGCATACCATTAGATGAGCCATCAATAAAATAAGTATCTGCCTGTGGAATGGGAAAAGGTTGGGCAATTTTTGTAATCACAAATTCAGTTCATATGAGAAAATCCTACATCTTACCAGCTGCATAATGATTTTTCTATACTTCATGGTAATCTGCAAATGAAATTTGAAAATCCATTGAGTTTTGTAGCACTCTTAAAAATTGATTCTTAGTTAAGGTTAATATAATTCATTAAGGGTCAAATCTATATCATTGTTGACATCAGGTCCTCCCCTGATTTACTAATTGAGCAAGTAGAGTAAGGCAAGCAGTTAGTGTTTTATGGTGTAAATAAATCCATTCCAAAGGCTTATCCTCTTGTGACGTGATACCTATTGGAGACAATTTAGTGGGGAAAATAAGTAACTCTGGAGGCTGGGATGGATCCACTCGAGACAAATATCTGGATTCCAAAAGCTGTATTTCTTTTTTATGCCTCTCAAGATGATGTATAAGGACTGCCCAACATCATCTTTCCTTCTAGAGTTTCATATAGAGGTTTTCTATTGCTGCATTGGAAATACTAAGTGTAGCTCATGAGGCAGGGAAGGAATATCTGAATGAATTCTGTTTCTCTACCATCCTCTAGATTGCCTTGGCTGTAAACTTAGCTTTGTCATAGGCTCTCCTAGATCCTCACCAAAACTGGAGAGAATTTAGTATTAGATTGATTGTCAAGTTGCTCACCCCATGCTTCAGGGTCTTTTTTCAGACAATAGGGGATACATATTTAAAGGAGGATCCAATAAGGGAGCTGAGGGAACCACCAAAACCTCCTTCTTTGCCTCTTTTATCAATTTTAGAATTTGATCATCTAGTTTATATTCATCCAAGGAATTAGCCATCTCTCTGTCATGATTAATATGTGTCTTATCTTCCTTAAGTATTTTAATAACAGTTCAAATCATTGTCCAAGTGACCCAAAATAGAACAGGATTCTTTTCCCTTGTCACTGTTGTCTATTCAATATTCTCCTGGACTTCTTCATCTAAAGTTCCTTCTAGAAAACAGGGATTATACTTGTACTTTTCCTTTCTTAAAAAAAAATACACAAGATCGACATAAGGCAAAGCCTTTCCTGGTTTCTGATCCATTATTTTCATTCACTACCTTCTGCGAGGGTTCCCACACTCTTATCTCATAGCTAATTCAGTTCTCTCTTCAGGATCCACTTGTTTACAGCTCTAGTTGGCAGTGTGATCCTAGGAGAGTAGGGCCCTTAAGATGTGTCATACAATGCATAACCAGCTTTGTTCAGAGCATCAGACAATTTATACTCTGAGGGTTATGAAGAATCACAGAGTAAGGTGTTCAGTCAGAAGGACAAGCAACATATGGCAAAACCATGTTTTCCCAAGAGGCATATGAATAACAAGCTGTAGTAAACTCTTTCCTATATGCTACACCTAGGAGGAAGAGCACAAAAGAACATTCCATGAACAATTCTATGTTTTAAAAAAAACAAAGAAAGAAAAAAAAAACAGTGGTCATCAGTCACTGGTCTTGTGTTCTGGGAGTTTTCTCACAATCACACAGAACTCTCCTCACATGTCTCCATTCTTGGACAGTGTTCTAACACCCTAACAACAAACAAACACACAAACAAACAGCCATAAAATGTATGTGTGTAAATACATATATGCAAAATAATAACTTCCTAAAATATGTTTATCTGTATTATCACCCTTAAAAGAAATGTTAGGCTGGTATGTTAGGTAGCAAACAAACACATCTGATATTTAGAGACTCTTGGCCAGTCTTGGAATGAATTAATGACAACATTGTAAAGCTTTGCCTCTCCAGGCTCCTTTTCTACCACTGACCCTGGAGGACATGACACCAGACATGTTTCTTCATGATTGCCTTTTAGAGAGATAGGTTGTGCTTGGTAGATGAATTGTCCCTTTCTAAAGCAATAATATGCTCTCAAATGTGCAGTTAGTTAATATCAGTATGTGTTAGAGTACTAAGGTCTAGAAAAACATCCCAACGAAATCAAATAAAATTTACCTGATTTATGTGCCAGACAGTTAAATAAGACTCACAGTGATTTTAGCAGCTTCACCAGTGCTCAGATTTACAGACAATTGGATTTCTACAGCAGAATCTCCTGACAATAAAATTTAGTGATGGAGTAGGAAACATTGTTAGCTCTGAGAAGGATACTGTTAAGAAGAAAAGAAATTGAAATTTGTTATGGCAGCAACAAAGTGGTGTAGAATTCAGTATGTGCAAAGTGAACTTAGACATCCAGGGAGACAGACAAAGAGGCAAAGTAAATGTTTAGGATGATATTATTCTGGCAGAAATAGAGGGTGAAAAGGACCTGGGGATATCATTGTAATTAATAGGCTGAAATTAAAAGTTCAGGGTCTGGCAGGTATAATGAATAAAAGTAAAGTCCCAGGACATATATTTTTTTAAGGTAATTAAAAGTCAAGTAGATAATAGACCTTGTTCACACAGCATTCCATTACTAATCAGTGTTTCAATATTAAAGTATATTGTAGTGTTGTTTCCTTTTTCCTACCCCCCAGGATGAGGATCTTCGAGAGGCACTGATCAGAAATTCATAGAATGAGCAGGGCAGCACTTTATTGACTGAAAGGCACTAATAGCAGTTGCTGAGAAAACTGAGATTGCAAGTATAGGTAACTTTTGAGGCCAGAATTCTGCTGTTGTTGTTATTTTTTGTTATTATTATTGTTGTTGTTACGTGTCTCTGTGTGTGTGCATGCATACTAATGGGATGTGCACAAACGTGAGTGTATGCAAATATATGTGAACAGGAATGTGAATGAAGAGGTCTTGAGAGTCTCTCACTTGGCCTTGAACTCACAAAATATCCTAGGCAGCCAGATCAGACTCTCCCATGGATCTACCTCTTTCCACCTACTGAATGCTAGTCTATGCCAATATGTCCAGCTTTTATGTAGGTTTGGGGGTTTAAACACAGGACTTCATGTTTGCATGACAAACATTTTACCAACTAAGTCATCTCCATAAATTCATTTTATTTTTTAATATGACATATCAGAAACAATTAAAGAATCCAATATTCAAAAATTGCTAGTGTATGTAAATATTCATTGTAATTCATGATAATGAGATTCTTGAACATTGGGTCACAAATTTTCTTCCACTATGCAGTATATAGTCTTTGCACTCTGTAGACTTGACTCATACCTAAACTGATGACACTTATACGTAGTAAAATGTGAGGCTGGAGAAATGGCTCAGCCACTAAGAGTGCTACTGCTATCACAAGGGACCAAGCTTGGCTCCTGGAACCCATATCTCAGGGCGTGCAAAACCAGCTCTAGGAGATACAGACCCTTTCTGGCTTATGAGGTACAGGCATACTACAGTACATATGAAATCATGCACGCACATACACATAAATCAATAATAAAATGTTTTTGTTAGAAAAAGAAAATCTGGTAGTTTATTTTCAACAGCATTTTACTTGTTGGAAAAAAAGAAAAAGAAGAAAACTCAAAGTTGGATGTGTAAGGACAAGCAGGTGGAAAGGGTGATTATAGAAGGAGCTGGGAGATGAGGGATATGTTCAGAAATCACTCTGAAATTCTCACAGAATTCATACAGATATTATTATTTCAAAGAACAAGAAACATACCAGAACTTCTGGAAATTTGGGGAATTGATAAGTTCTGATGGCTGACTCCAGTTGTATGTGACTTTGCCGTCATGCAAACCATGTTGCACTGTAATAAAACATCTTTGTGGAGAGAAGGGCCTTGGGCCAACTTTGGCCCGATGTGGATGAATTAAATCCTTGGGCACTGCTAGACTCTGTTAATCTAGCTATCCCTCCAACCCACCCTAACTCTGCTTCTCTATGATCCCCAGAGCCACAGCAGAAGCTGTCATTCTGGATCGAGTCTCAACTTTGCAAAACCATAGAGTTTGCTACTGTGAGTCTCTTTTGAAGTGAGGATCTTTGCATTTCACAAGCTTAGTTGTATTTTAATTATGACTAAACAATAAATAAATCTAGAGGTTAATACATTCTTACCTACCTGCTATAAATATATATGTGTGTGTATATATATGTATATAATGTATATTTATTATATATATATTTAACATTTGGATAAACATTCTCTTTATAATGTCTATTCACTTCCTCAAATGTTTATCAAAACATAATATATCATAATTATCATACAATGTTATGACAGGTGGAAAAAATGAAGGATTAGTTTTCCAAAGCCTATGAGCCAAGGATGACAAAGTACAAACTGCATCAGGTTAAGAGCTGTGAGGAAAAGCAAAGAACTCATGGCATTGATTCTGGCCTCACCTGAGGAGCTCTGCAAAGCTCAGGAGCTCAATCAAATGCATTTTACCTCTGAGCTTAACTTTTATTTTCTTAACAACCCAGTGCAGAAATCTACTTCACTATATCAGGATATCATCTTAAGACATGATTGGAGTCTAGTGAGTCTTTCTGGTGATTGCTTTTATCGGTGCTTTGATTGTTTTTGAAGCAGATAATAAAATTTTCAAGCCCTTCCCACACATCTTTGGTCCTTAGTTAGAAGGAAATATGTTTTAAAATTAAACCCATGGGATACTTTTCCACTTAATTTCCCTCTCATTTGTATATATCTTATAACATAGTCTTTGAATTGCTGATTAATTTGCATAACCTGCATGATACTCATATATACATTATAATATATTTATATACAATATATTTATAAGTATATGGCATATATATTAAATGTCAGTTACATGCCAAGCCTCTTTTGGAGTTCCATGTTGCTTATATGTGAAATTCAAAAGCATGCAAAAGCCAGCAACATGACTTATTACATTATGAAGTTCACTGCCAAGCCTGACAACCTGAATTAAATGTTCAGGATGGAAAGAAAGAACTGATTTCTGAAAGTTGTCCTGTGACCTCCTTATGTGCTCTGTAGCACACACACTCACACACACACAAATAAATAGAGAGATAGATAGATAGATAGATAGATAGATAGATAGATAGATAGATAGATAGATAGATAAATGGTAGATTAATGTGATGATGAATAAAATATACAGTAAGAAGGAGAGGGTGTGTATATTTGTTGCTGCTTCATTGTGAAGAATAAATATTGTAATAAAAGCCAAGAAGAAAAGTAGGACACTATATTCTTTGCAATTTTTTTAATTATGTGTATTTGTAGTGTGCGTATGTGTGTGTGCGTGTGTTTGTGTGTGTGTGTGTGTGTGTGTGTGTGTGTGTGTGTGTGTGTGTATACATTTAAGTAAATGCATATGATTGAAGGTGTCTATGGAGGGCTGAAGTTGTCATATTTTACCTAGGAGTTGGAGTTACAGACAATTGTGAGCTACTTGATATGGGTTCTGATTACCTGACTGTGATGACTAATTTTGGTTGTCAACTTGGCCAAATCTAGAATCAACTAAAACCCAAACAGGTGGGGAAAACTTAGAAGGACTTTCTTGATTCAATCATTTGAAGTGGGAATACCTACTCTAAATCTGGGTCATTTGAGTTCAGAAGACCCAAAGTAAATCTGGGCCACCTCTTCTAGTGGCACCCTACATCAAAGGACATGAAAGAAGGAAGTTTTTCATTTTTTGTCTGCTTGCCCTCGTTCCTGTTGAAAGGTTAATCTATCCTTCTGCTGAGGTATTCCTTCTTGGCCATTACAACCTACTTCTTTGGAATTCCAACAACACAGACTGAAGATGGAGTTATTCTGCTTCACCCATTGAACAACTACTCAGTTTTGACCTTTTGGTTAAGATTGTTGGACTAGTGGACCAGCTGGACCTCAGCCTGTACAGCCACTTCACACACACACACACACACACACACATACACACACACACACACACACACACACACACACACACACACACACACACACACACACCTTCAGTCTATCAGTTCTATTCTTTTAATGGACCCTGAGTAAGATTTTCTCAGATTATCTTCTAAAGCAGTGCAAGCTTTTAAAGACAGAACCATCTCTCCAGCCCTGGTCAGTAAACTTTGAAAAGTAAAGAAGACTTTTCAAAGGAAGTAGTATATATACAAAGGAAAAAATACTGTGGCCTTTTTAATAGAAGTAGAATTTTTTTTGCAATTTTCTATTTGGATATATATATCTGTGTGTGTATCTTAAAATAGTAATTACACACGTAAAAAAATATTTTTAAATGGCACTAATTATTGATTTGAGGAGAGTAAACAATAAAAGTAAAACAGAATTCAACTATATGTCAATTGGATTTTTTTTAATTTTTATTTTATATGTATGGGTGTTGTGCCTGCATGTAAGTCTATGCACCACATCTGCATACAGTGCTCAGGAGGGGCAAAGGAGAACATCAGATCCCTGGAACTGGAATTCTAGAAGATTGTAAGTTTCCATGTGTATGCAGGAAATGGAGTCTTGGGTGCTCTTATTCAGTGTACCACCTTTCAGCCCATTGTCTAGTATTTATTCTTACAAATACAAGCACTACATACACCATGTGTTTCATACTGGACTGTATTTGTGAGTTAAATACTTGCCCTTAACACATTCTCTTGATAAACAGTTGCTTTCTATGTTTTTATATTTCTAAATTTAGTAACCTTTATTTTACGTTTTTCCTCCATCCTCACAGTGGTATAGAATACAATGACAACTTCTACTAAAAAATAGTATTACCTAGAGTAACACTTATTTTTTTTTAAAAAAAAAAAGTCAAGATGTGTTAAAATCAAATTTAGTATTTTCTTAATAAAAGAGCATATTTAATTCATGTTAGTATGCTAAAGTGTCAACTTAATCTTGAAAAGCATGTTATTTTTCAGGTAAATACAGAGGCAGTTTCAAAAACATAGTCAGAAAATATCAGCATTTAGGCACAGGAAGTCATATTGACTTGTGCATTTGGGTGTGTACCTGTGATCTCAGATAGCCAGAGACTGAGGCAGAAGGACCTCAACTATGAGGCCACTGTAGGCATCTTAAAGACACTCTTTCAAAATACAGCATGAAGTGATGGCTTTAAAGGTGGCGTAAAGTTAAGAGGTTTGATGTCCTTAGCATGGAGCATGGAGTTTCACTGTCACCTGTGACTTCAATTACAGGGCAATGACAGTCACTTTTGGCATACAGCCAAACATATAATACATTTACTTTACTTTAAATATATAGAGATATTTAGATACAGATAGATCTTTTTCATATGTGTGTGTGTTGGTATATGTGTGTATTTGTGTGACTGTGTGTGTATGTTTAGCATGTGTGTGTGACTAAGGTCTTGGAGAAGTTAAGTTAGTCATAGAGCACCTGACTAAGGTTAAAAGAGAGACAGTCGTACAAGCATCCCATCTGAAGACAAAATACTTATAAAGAAAAAAAATAAGTATTTTATTTGCTTAGTTTAGCATTTTGTTCTTGTTGAGCACTATGCAGGACATTACATGCTGTGTAACATCAAACAATTAAATTGGTCATATTAACGTAAAATTTTTAAGTTGAAAAGAGTAATTGTCAAAGAGAAAATTATCTTTAAAAACTAGAACTTACTTAGGAACCTTCGACAATACTAAAACTCTGAAGGAGGCAGTTACTGGCTTTGAAATAATTTTGTAAACAAGTACCATATCAATTGGCAAGTGAAAACAGTAGACCTTGCTCCACTCAATAAAGAGACTCTTACAGGCAGGTTATGTAATTGTTTTCTTTTTGATAAATGTTTCAGAGTAGTAACTGAGTTCTCCATTTTCTTTCAGCTTCAACTCATATTACTTATGTATGGCACTGATGTGGAGCTAAATCCTAGGCCCAAGGAACTCTGAACTAAGATAAAAATGCTCAAGTTTCTTGATATGTGCATATATATGAGAGAGATCAGAAATATGTCTAAAAATAATTATCCTGTATTTGAATTATTTAGTTGTTCATTCCAGCAGTAGAAATTGCAACATTTTAGCAGCCAAAGTTATTGTTAGATTAAAATTTTCTGAGTGAATCTCTGCTCAGCTATCTTAAAATAGTGGGGCACAGCAATTGGAACAATAATCAGTTAGAATGCAGATGAGTAAATGGGCAGGAACATGTCTATTTTGAAAATTTGTATATTCTTAAACTTTGATAAATATCAATTAAGGATCAGGTAACCTTGAAAGCATGCAAATGAAAACAATCAATTATTTCAAATATCAAAGAGATATTGAAAATGTCTCTGCTTTGCTTGTAAACAGAAGTCAACATTCCTGCAACCCATTGTTCTTGATAAGACTTATTTAAAGAAAACCTGGCTTTGCTTAGGCATTACTGCACATCAAGGCTGTTTGAGTGGATGTATGCATGCCTATGAAGAACACTGGAATTACAGATGAATTGTGTACTACGGTCTTCATGCTATACAATTCATGAAGCAGAATTTTCTATAAACATACATTAATGATAGAAACTGTTTCTCACTGTAATGAAGATGTAAGAGAAAAAGATGCTGTACTGATTTAAAGAACTGCAGATGTTTCTCTTTGCTTCTTAGTCTTGGGTGGCTTGGCTACTTTAATGTGATGAGGGCATATTCATGGATAACAATGTTCCATCCAAACTTGAGATTTTCATCTGTACTTTAGATTTCTTGCTTTCCAACCTCTTTGCACCTCATCAGTGCAGCTACTAACAGGCTTAGCAAATCCAGCTGCAGTGGCATCTTCCACTCATTTTAGACTGGAAATGTCATTGTCCATTCTACCAGCAAACCATGCCTGCAGACTTGTGATAAATCGATGCAAATAATAGGCCAGACTTGGGGATGTACGCAAATAAAATATTAACCTATATCTGTAAGCATTAAGGTCACAAATTCTTTCATAGATATTACGTACATAAAAGTTTCATTTATGCTTTACGTTGAAAGGTCTCATCTAACTCAAACATCCTGAATCTGCATTTCATGCCAAATAGCGGCCATGCCATTGGGTGACTTATTTCTGCTGAGATCAAAGGCATGTAGTTGCTGCGCTTCCTAGTCGGCTATTCAGAAAGACTATTCTTTCTTTCCACTTAGAGAGTTAACGCCTTTTAATGTTTTGTGAGATACAAAAATGTACAAATTGTACAAATCTTCAATGTACAAATATTCTGATTTTTTCAACAACAGCCATTGGTTCCTTGTACAATTACAATGTTACTGTTTACCCTCATTATTCTTTAACTCATTTTTATATTAATTTAATAAAACAATGAATAATCAAAGGAAAAATTTTATAGTAATTGAAAGAATGAAAAAAATCTCAGATGAAAACATCTTTTTTTTTTTTTTTGCTGTGAAGAAGGAATTTTGATATCTAAAGAAAACCCCTATGGGCTATTATAAATATCTATGGGGATGAATATGTAGACAATTGAAATATTAGTCATTTATAAGTATACACTAAAGTTTAAAAAATGAATAAAACAAGATGCTGTATAGGATAAACTCCAGAAAGGAAGTAGGATGAACAATCACAACACAGACATTAAGTTCCATTTAAAATCTGTTTTAAATACCCCAGTAACAAAGGGTGATGGCTTCGAGCACAGACATTTTGATTGATTTCCCTGGATCATTATATATATGAAAGTTACATATTAGGCTTTATTTTCCCTTTGAAAAGTTATCCAGCTTTTTCTTGGTAATAAGAAGTTAATGTTATTTTCTTATTTGTTGATAAATGAATTATACTCATAGCTTGGAAATAAAATGTTCGAACTGAGAGTCCCATTGCTGGTTTGGCTAGAGCTGTTTGTTCAGCTACCAGGTACTAGATGTTTTCCCAATCATTATTTTTATCCAGATCAATTGTAATTTTTCTTCATTTACAAGGGTTTACTGTGAGACTATGCTCAATGATCCTATAACCATATATGGCTTCTACTGGATCACAATTACTTTTTAATACCTGTGAGAGATCGAAGGTGTATACAAGGAAACATTTCTTTTCATGAATCCCTTATGGGTATCATTTCTGAAGCTGTCTATTGATGTGGCAGTTTTATTAGTTAGAAAATTGTAAGATTACATCCCTGTAAAGAGTAGCCCCTAGGAATCACAAATTGGAAATAAAGCAATCTCTCCCTAGCCACTTCTTCTTTTTGATGTATTATATTGATGGGAAGGATGATAAAACAAAGTTTTCGTGGAGGTGGAGAGCTCTTGTTATTTCTGAGACACAAATAAATCAGTTCGTCTTAATAGTGTAATATTTACTTTCTGGGATGTCTAGACTGACCACAGGAGGCAGAATGGGGAGATAGTTTGCAGTTCAATAGAATTAAACTTGCAATTTGTCCCAAACCTAGTATATGGCACTGAATAAGGGACCAGCCTTAGTGAAATTCACTTCCTAAGATGTCAAGATTGAGGGAATGATTAGTGCTTGAAGGTTTCAATGTACCTGGAGTGATATGTTTACATACTGTCTGTTCTCATCTAGAATAACTCAACCAGCCTGGAATTTAGGTTTTAAGTTGGATGTCTGCCATGTAACAAACCCACGGGATAGGAAAAAAAAAAAAGAAACAAAAATTTGCTGTTTTTCTCTCTGGATCTACTCCATCTTTTAAGATGTTGCAATATTCCTCATTCCCAAACACTGTAAGAGGAAAGTCATATAGCCATGGTAGTAGTTGGACAAGTATGGTGCCATGTGCAAAGTAGTCCGAGAGTAAGATAGATCAACTTCCCTTAAATGATCAAAATCACTTAACTCAGAAAATTTCATTTTGAGAACATTTAAGTTGCCAAAACCAATGAAATAATGGTTCAATGTCTAAAAGCACATTACTTAAATTGTCTGTATTCTTGCAGCATATAATTTAAAAGTGGAATATATGACAGGATATGTAACCCCTGTTTGGGGAATTATATAGTTTATATATCTATAATAGGATCTTGAAGGAGAAAACCATTATAATCAGAGAGATAGGACTACTATGATCCCTCTGAGAGAAAGAATTTTTCAAAAGACTGCAGGATGGGGTCATGGGGTCATAGTTGCTTGGTAATTTTAGGAGGTGTGATGTGGAAGCCACAGGAAGAGAGGAGATTATGGACATGAAGAGCTGTCATACAAGGCAGCAGTTCATCAGCTTCTAATTCCAAAAATATCCTGAACTGTAGCATGCATGACCCAATAAAACCATAATGTAGAGACCACGTGAGGGGTAATTTTACAAATCTAGCTAAGAGATTCTAAAGAACCCAAAATTCTAAATCAATAAAATAATTAAGAAGGAAATTCACTAGATGGTGACCATGATTCAAGCAGTCTGCCATTGAAGACACAACTGAGGTGGTCCAGTAGAGCATTACTTGATGGAAAGAACACTTGAGGTGCTTGGAGGATTTCATGTAATAAAATATGAACAGCTTATATTCCTAGGTGAGGTGTCATTCTATAAATCACCAATAGTTTATTAATCTGATAAATTTGTTTGTTAACTATGATTTTAAGCATTTGAGATTAAGCAGAGAAAAGACCACTCACCAACCACAATAACAATTCAGCTTTGCTAAACAAGTTTTAAGTATTTTGAAATAAATCACTATAAGAGGATTTCTGTCTATACTTTAATGCATCCATCGAATTTTTGTTTTATGGATTAGTTGGCTTAGATTTCTTCAACTGTGTCTTTCCTAAACCCTGTCCCTAACAAGTAATATAAAAAAAAATCAAAAAATGTCATGCAAAAGTCACAGTTTTCTGGAAGAAGATAATCACATCTGTATACTGACAACATGAATAACTATACATTTTATAAGTATTTCTAAGATTTTAAATTAATTGTGTGGGTCAAAGGACAACTAAGAACGGTGTATATATTATAATATATACATATTTGTATAGATATGTAATTAGCGAGCATGTATGATAAGTCTACAAGTTGGGTAACTTAATATTTGACAGAAGATTCAGATGTTACAATATTATTAATTAGGAAATTTATCTCACTTTTAATCCATAATTGGAAAACATTTAATTACTGATCTTGTTTTCATAACTCTCATTCCATTAAGAATGTGTTTTGAAGTTCTATAACTTACTCTAACGGATTATTTAACTAGATTTAATATTATTTTCATATATTTTTCAGTTTCTCATAATAGACCTTTTGGGAAATAGATTGTCTTACGCATATATAAAAGAAAAGAATAATTTTGAATTTCAAATTTTTATCTATACATTAGAAGCCAACAATAATTATAAAAGACGATGTTAAAACTGTCTTATATGATTTTAGGACAAAGAGCAGATTTACAATAATAAATAACAATGTGACCAATGAACATGGTTTTGGAAAAAAATAGAACATGAGATATTTCTTTCTCATTCGTTATGTTAATTTCTTTTAAAAAATGTATTTAACCAAAAACAAAAAGAAAAGAAAAGAAAAGAAAAGAAAAGAAAAGAAAAGAAAAGAAAAGAAAAAAGTACCCAGGCAGTGGTGGTACATGTCTTTAATCCCAGCACTCAGAAGGCAGAGTCAGATGGATCTCCGTGAGTTCGAGGCCAGCCTAGTCTATAGAGCAAGATTCAGGACAGGCACCAAAACTACACAGAGAAACCCTGTCTCAAAATAATAATAATAATAATAATAATAATAATAATAATAATAATAATAATAAGAAGAAGAAGAAGAAGAAGAAGAAGAAGAAGAAGAAGAAGAAGAAGAAGAAACAAATATTTAAGAATATTTTTAAGGTGAGTCTGGTGTCAAAAGTTTGAGTTCAAATACTTGGAAGACAGGGTTGTGAATCCTGAGTTCCAAGACACAGTGAGCTACAGAGTAACATCTGTTCTCAAATATTTACTAATAAGTTTTAATAAATTCTGTAATCAACACACATAAAAGCCCATTTTATCAAAATCTCTGTTTCTCACAATGAAGTGAAATTTGGTATTATTATATCTGGCTAATGCCAACCTGCACCAAGCAGGTCTTCGCGGTCAAGTTATCTTCTGCAATCTTCAGCTCAGTTGTTCTTGGTTCTCCAGGAACTATAACATCTGTGAACACATTTACTCTTCATGAAACCAGATCTGAGCACATGATCACAGGCTTCCTAAAATACACACATGAGCTGAAGATTCACCTGATACAGCCTTGTGTGCAAATTAGTGTTTCTGCAAAGACTTTCAGAGAGTCCGGCTCTGGGATGATTTCCATAGCTGTAAATATATGCCCTGAGCAGTTGGCAGACTACCTATACAATAATTTAATTTCTGCCATTTTGAATAATACAAACATTTTCTTTAGTTCCTTTGTGCCATGACAATGATGTCATTTCAAATATTCATTATACAAATATGCCACCCTAGAATTGCCTAAAAACTGTATTAGATACTCTTCATGGCATTAAAGTAATCCCTAAAGCATTTCCTGCATGTTCATCAAAGTCAGTTTCTATAGCTTCCTCAGGAATATAAAACAACAGACAAGGAGTATATCTCACTGATGTAGCAGATGTGCACATTCATAATCCAGAGACTGTTGATTCTCTGTTGATTTCAGTAACACCTACAAAGTAACCCTCTACTTCCCTGTATTTTCTTGGCTTTTTCTGTCATAGAGATGAGACTACAGAGATACTTAGAAAGGTGACATTTGGGTTCAGAGTAAAGTTCAGGCAGTAAAGTACATGCCTTTGCAAATATGAGGGCTAAGTTTAACCACAGCATCTTGTTAGAAAAAATAAAAAGCAAAGCAAAACATAGTTGTGCATGCTTGTAATCCCAGCACTGGGGATCCAGACACAGGTGGATCGCTCGTCATCCCAGCATGGGGGATCCAGACACAGGGGGATCTCTTATCATCCCAGCATTGGGGATCCAGACACAGGTGGATCCCTCATCATGCAAGCACTGGGGATCCTGACACAGGTGGATCCCCCATCATCCCAGCACTGGGGGTCCAGACATAGGTGAATCCCTTGTCATCCCTGCACTGTGGATTCAGAGGCAGGTAGATCCCTGAAGCTCTCTGGCAAGCCAGGCCAGCCTACTTAGTGAGAACCAGACCATTGGCAGATGGTACCTTTAATAATAAAATGAATGGCTCATAAGGAAGGGCATCAGAAGATGACCTGCATACACACACACCTACACAAACATACACATACAAAAAAGGAAGGCTTTTTTTAAGAAACAGGATTATTGTACACATGTAGGCTTTCTAGAATGCCCTATTCAACATTGCTTTCCTACTTTTAACCCACTCTAAATCGTAATTGTCCTCTGCGAGAGGCTCAAGCAGTGGTGTTATTGTGCTCACTCAGCATGGCATCACTGTTCTCATAGAGATAGCTTCTTACTTTAAGCAATTAAGATACAATGGCTGATAAGTCTCACTATAGAATGTGAGGAGGGCTGAAGAATTAAATCCTCCCACTCTTGCTGGTACTTATCTTCCTCAGCCACAGTCCTTCAACAATGACTAACCAATGTATCATGTAATCTCTGGGCTCTGAAATATGTCCCCTGTCTTCCATAGAATCCCAAAAGAGAGACAAGATTCCCCTTGGCCAATAGTGATGACCTGTTCAGCTTTAAACAGGATACTATCTGCTTAGTCTTAAGTCTCCTCACCCAGATTCATTGTTTGGCCACTGACAAAGTGTTTGTAAAGCATGTCTTTGTTTTGGAGTGTGCTTCTGGATACAGGGGATACCCTGATGTCCCTACTGCCCCAAACTCTGAAGATATTTTTTCTTGTAAGGTGTTTTTGTCAAATTCACACAGCCTACTGTAACCTGAGAAGAGAAAGCCTCACTTGAAGAATTCTCTAGATCAGATTGTCCTGTCACCATGCCTGGGAGAAGTTGTCATGACTGACGACTAGTGAGGGAGCTCCCATCCCATACTGGCAGCACCATTCCCTAGGCAGTTGGACCTAGTCTATACAATAAAGCTAGCAGAGAGAGTGAACAGAGAGTAAGCTTACAAGCAGCATTGCTCTGTCGTGTCAGCTTCAATTTCCTGCTGTCAGTTGCTGCCCCAACTTTCCTCAATGCTGGATTCTGACCTAGAAGTGTAAAGCTGAGATAAACTCTTTCCTCCACAAAGTTGCTTTGGTGCTTATCACAGCAACAAAGAACACAGTGGAACTTAAGAGTAGTCATTAAATTTATGCAAGCCCTCATTTTGTGATTCTTCTGAATTTATCATAAACGGAAAAATTCCCTTAGTAAAAAAATGTCTGAACCACATACAATACTAAAATATCTTTAATTTTTGAAATATTATCATATCTGTCAACCAATCTGAGTTGTTTGTTTATCTATTGTTGTTTATTTATGAGGTTGAACCAAACAATTTTGTGCATGCTAGACAACTGCTGCACAACTGAACAACATCCCAACCTTCTATTATACTTTTATTTTGAATAACCTAAATTGCCCATGCTGGTCTTCCCCTGGCTCTGTTACCCAGACAGGTCTTGAACATTCAACATCCTGCCTCAGCCTACCACATAGCTGGGCTTCCACTACCAAGCATACCAATAATTGGAAATTTTAATAATAAAAAGTATCACTAGGGTCTTCCTAAAAATTATTCCATATTATACATTTCAATAAAGCTTAGTAGTTACATTAATCTATGCCAAAAACCATCTCTTCTTACTTACATAACATGTTGATATTTTGTTCAATGGCCAAAAACTTATAGTAAAATAAGTACCACTTTTGTGAACTTCTCAAAAATTATCTAAATAATCATGTATTATACTAATTTAGGTTTAGTAAGTTATCTCTAAATATTTGTATAAACAGCTGAAATAAGGTTTTAATTAACTGGTTAAACATATTGTTATTATGTTAGTGTTACCTATGTTCCATGTCAATCAGGCTCTGACATTCAACATAAAGTTGTAGGAACCTATAAAGATGGCCAGCTGCTAAGAGTGGATATTGCACCTGCAAAGGACACAGGTTCAACTACCAGAACCCACATCAGGAGTTTCACAACAGCTCCTGACTCCAACTCTAAAGACCCTCTGCTTCTGGTCTCTGCCAGTACTTGTACTCACGTGCACCGAACCACAGGCCAACACACAAAGACATAGAATTAACAACAAAATAAATCTTAAAAATAAGGAAAAGCAGAACAAAATGAAGTTGTAGAAAAATGTGCTTAATATAAATTTTCACTGTACTGATGCCCTGATTCAAGGCTTGGGCTAGAAGCATACAATTAGTTTAATGTAGAAAGCTGTCCATTTTTATATTAAATATTAGCATCTTTAATAATATATATTATTTGTCTTATATTTGCTGTCTTTGGCTATAATTCTATGACTAAATTCTCTCTCAAATCCTGTAGGCTTTCATCGCTACACCTGGGAAATCATTTCCAGAGTTTCAGAATCCTTACGGTGACTGGAGCAATAGCTGTTTAATTAGCCACAGCATTTTTTATTATTTTCCCTAAAATAGAAACACCACAAGAGGATCCCATCTTTTAGCTGTTTATAATGATCTCATTTTCCAATAAAAAAGAATGGAATTATTTGTTTGCACATAGAAATATTGGTTTACATATTTCAGTTCTCATTGAACTAAGGTACATATTTAATGCATTTTAAATAAGTTTGCACTCTTTTCTGATATGTTAACAAAGACATATGGTGTGTCGAGTATACTTTTAGCACAGTATATTTTATTCAAACTATTTGATCATCATTTAATACTCTAAAATCCAGAGTGATTTAACTTACAGCCACAATGAGCAAACTGCATATTGGGATCTTCTTTTGCTTTCTGTAAAATGGAGCCCTTTGTTGCTTGACTCTTGTGAGTTCTGGTGCTGTGATTTGGAAGCCTCATACAAAGCTCTCACTAGGTCTCCTTGAGTGTGAGGACTCACCCACTTTTAACCCCTCACTTCTCTTGTAATCTTTTTTTTCCTTTTTGCATCCTTTTCTATTAAATTAAGTGAACTAAAACCTGATAGAAGATTCTAATTTTATCCATCTTGACTGAAACCCTGAGTAATAGAAACTACACATAATCTTGACTTTCCATTCTCCACCTTGCAGAGGTTTTTAACAGAACACTTTTCAAGCAATTCAATGAATATGTACATGTTAATTGGCTTAATTGTTTGGTAATTATGTTACAGCTAATAAATAGGTTCCCTTTTAGCTCTTCAAAAACAATAAAGACATTAGTGTGAAATTTTGAGTGCTATTTGTTTCAAGGTATTGCCAGATTCTTTTAGAGAGATTTCTTTCATTGAGCATTGATAGAAAATTGAGCAGCAATTCTTTCTATCTCTTGCCTTCTACTTTGGAATGGGAAAGGATATTGAATCCAGGTCTTAGATTTGAAATATTAGACACTCCTACCATGCCAGGGCTGAATAGGGCTACATAACCTCTACCTTTAGTCCAAGACATGTGGAGAAAGTCACAGGAATTGTATTAACCAATAGACAAAGAGGTTGCCTCCACATTTCTTCCTCAAATGTCAAGCAGTAGAGAAGTTAGCCAGACTATAATTTCTGAGTTCAGAGTACAATTGCCAATATGGAGGTTTATATTTGAACTTAGTTCTTGAGTACCTTGGTAAAAGTATGCACCAGAGAAAAGCCAAAGGCCACTGTACCTAAGGATAAATCTTAAAAAATAAGACTCTAACCATGTCCTAGCATCACCAGAGAACTGTACACAAGAGAGACAAACCTGAGTTTTGGCTTGCCTTTTCAATAGCCTCGGAGTAGACCTAATTATACTACCCTGTCTCCTACCCTTTGCAGTTCCAGCAGCTGTAAGATGCTGGTGTGGCCCTGCTTAGTTAGAGATGTGGTGATCAACAAATTGTCTCTATCAACCATCATTCCAGCTTAGATAGGACAGCTATCCCTAGGCCAGTATTCACAGAAACAATCTTCAGAACAGCTACAGCAACAAGAACAAAACCACTTCTTACTGATACACACTCATGTTCTGGGCTGCAGCAATCTCAACAGCAGCATGTATGTGGATTCAGTCCCCAAG
Source organism: Peromyscus maniculatus bairdii (assembly GCF_049852395.1). Classification (NCBI taxonomy): domain Eukaryota; kingdom Metazoa; phylum Chordata; class Mammalia; order Rodentia; family Cricetidae; genus Peromyscus; species Peromyscus maniculatus. The sequence goes on along the minus strand of NC_134857.1, from coordinate 28,935,538 downwards.
ACTGGACATCCTTGTTAATGGCCAAGAAACTAGTCTTACCAGTACTACTATAGTTCAGGCAGCAAAGCTTGTTAAAAGAAAACACACACACACACACACACACACACACACACACACACACACACACACACACACACAACTCCCAGTAGACCCCGAACATAGCAGTTAGCTCAGTACTGCACTAGTATATATTGGAAATATGCAATTTCCTTTTTTTATTTTACAGGGGATAACAGTTAAGAGATGTCCTTGCATCTATCTCAGAAGAGAATCTGAACTTTTAAACAGTTTTGAGATAGAAAGACTATGAGTTCTTTTGGCATTGGACTAAATTCAGTTGCATAGTGATTTGTCTGTCCATCTGTTGGGGGACAGGAAATGGAATGTAGTAGCTTGAAGAAGAATGACCCCCATGGCCTCAGATATTTTAATACTTGGTCTTTACTTGGTGTCACCATTTGGGTAGGCTTAAGAGATGGGTTCTAGAACTATGAGCCCAGATAAATTATCCTTTCTGTAAGTGGCTTCTGGTTATGGTATTTTAAGCTGAGCAATAAAACATTAAATAATACACATGAAGTATTGGCAACAGTCTTGGTCCATCTAAATCATCATAGCTGTATGAGCTTTGGTCCCACCTTTGTCTTTTCCTGGTACTGATGGGTTACAGAATTGAACATGTTTTTGTTTGCTTGTTTTTGTTTTGTTGTTGCTGTTTTAATAAACATAGACAAGTCCTTGTGGTTTGAGTTCAGTCTCTCAAATCGAGGCAGAACCTTTCAGTGTGGTTTTCCAGGCTGCTGACTATGAATGAGGTTATCCCTCATCTAGCCTTGGGCAGAGGCTTTGTAGAGTAGAATAACTCTTTGGAGGAATCCTTTCTCCAACATACTAATTGCAGACTTGGGATAGACCTGGGCTTGGATCACTTTCTACTGTTGAAAATGTAGCACACCAGAGGGAACTTGGGCCAAAACTGGACTTGAGGCCTGTTACTGCATAAATGACAACAGTAATTACAGCCTTTTTGGAAAATAATCAGGACAAAATAATCTGGCCTGGGGAGCAGGTAATTTAACTGCACATTTCGTCTTCACCTTTTCCTCAACACATCCAAATCCAATCCTCCAGTCTTATTCACAGCTCTGTACAGACAACTTCTGGAGCCTCCATCGAATCTCCATCTCTAGGAAAGGACACAGATCTCCCCTGCCAATTTCCTTAGATCCCACACATTGCTTTGTTCAAGTCCCCAACATCAACAGGCACTCCCAGGGAACCAACCCATAGGTCACTCCAGGTTAGAGATAAAAGAGACATACCTAAGTATAATAAAGGCAGACTATGGCAAACTCATAGCCAATATTAAATTAAATGAAGAGAAACTCAAAGCAATTTCACTAAACTCGGGAATAAGATTGTCCATTCTCTCCATACCTATTACATATAGTGCTTTAAGTCTTACCTACAGCAATAAAACAACTGAAAGAGATCAAGGGAATACAACTTGGAAGGGAAAAAGCAAAAGCGTCTTTATTTGAAGACGATGTGATAGTATGCATAAGTAACCCAAAACATTCTACCATGAAACTCCTATAGCTGATAAACACTTTAAGTAATGTAGCTGGATACAAAATCAATTTACAAAGTCAGTAATCCCCTATATGAAAATGACAAAAGGGGTAAAAAAGATACCAGGGAAACAACACCTTGCATAATAGCCTCAAGTAGTGTGTCTTGGGTAATTTATAATAACCAAGCAAATGAAAGACTTATATGATAAAATCTTTAAGACATTGAAGAAAATATAAAAAGATGGAAAGATTTCCCACGTTCATAGATCAGTAGGACTAATATAGTAAAAATGGCAATCCTTCCAAAATTAATCTACAGATTCAATGTAATTCCCATTAAAATTCCAACACAGTTCTTGAAAGGACCATTTTTGTACAAAACCACAGGATAGCTTGAATAATTAAAAAAAAATCCTATAGGATATATCACTGTCCTTGATTTCAAATTGTGCTACAAAGCTATTACAATCAAAAATAAAAACATGGTGTTGGCACAAAAACAGATATATTGATCAGTGGACTCTAATTAAAGATGAAGACATAATCCCACACATCTACAGGGAACTGATTTTTGGTAAAGAAGACAGAAATACATAATGGAGAAAAAAGCCAGAATCTTCAACAAATGGTGCTGGTCAAACTGGATGTCTGCATGTAGGAGAATACAAATAGGCCAATATTTACCATCTTGTAAAAGTTCAACTCAATCAAAGACCTCAACATAAAACCAAAAACACTGAGCCTGTTAGAAGAGAAAGTGGAGAACAGCCTTGAACTGATTGGCATAGGAGAATACTTTTTGAGCAGCACACCATAAGCACAGGTACCAAGATCACCAATTAATAAGTAAGACCTCATGAAACCAATAAGCTCCTGTAAGGCAAAGGACACCATCTTTCAGACAAAGTGGCAAAAGATTTTTATCACTTTCACAGCTGATAGAGGGCTTATACCCAAAATATATAAAGAACTCAAAAAACTAGATATCAAGAAAACAAATAACCTAATTTAAAAATTGGATACAGCTCTAAACAGAGAATTCTCAAAAGGATGAGAAACAAAGAAATGTTCAACATCTCTAGTTATCAAGATAATGCAATTTAAAGCTACTTTGATATTTCACCTGAAGCCCATCAAAATGGCTAAGATCAATAAAAACAAATGACAGTTCATGTTGGTGAGGATGTAGAATAGAGAGGGGGGACACTCATTCATTGCTAGTAGGACTACAAAATTGTACAGCCACTATGGAAATCAGTGTGTCAGTTCCTCAGGAAAATGGGAATTGATTTACTTCAAGATCCAGCTATACCACTCTTGAGCATATAACTACCATAGAGACACTTGTTCAAACATGTTCATTGCTGCCATATTTATAAAAGCCAGATATTGGAAATAACCCATATGTCCCTCAACAGCATAATCGATGAAGGACATGAAGTACATTTATATAATAAAGTATTACTGAGCCATTAACAACATGAAATCATGAAATTCACAAGTTAATGGATGAAGCTAAAAAATCATCCTGAGTGAGGTAACCTAGACACAGCAAGAACAATATCATAAGTATGTATTTACATCTATATTAGCTGTTAAGTCAATGGTAATCAAGCTCTAATCAGTAGAATCATTAATTATAGAATAAGGGAATAGGGAAGTATAGATAGCCCTCCCTAGCAAAGGGAAATAGAATAAATAGTTATGAGTGGATGGGTTGGGAGCTAGAACAGGAGAATAAAATGGGGAGGAGGAAGGAAGAGGGAGATGTGGGAGGTAATATGTGAAGAAAGCTAAAATTAAGGTTATTTGAAGGTTATTAGGAAACACAATACAGTAGAAGCTTCATAAAACGCATATATATATATATGAAGGTGATCTAGTTAAAATTACCAAGTGATGGGGGATTGAGTCCTATCTGGACATCTTTTGCCACCAAATGAAGCTTTTAGTACCAAGATTCAGTTACATTTAATTGAGTTGTTGGTCAAAGGGGCCTTATGGGAACTCCCAAACAACACAGGCTTTTTCCAGGACTATACGATGTTCTTCACAAACTTGTCAAAGGCTTTGTTATTGAAGACAACACCTGCACAACTTATTGAACATGGAGAAGTCAAGCTGGTACTTACATAGAGTCTCCACCCCTATATTCCAGGATCTTTGGTACAGGAAGTTCCTTTGCACTGACAAAAGAGAAAAATGTTCCTTGCTCAGCCATCATCAGACAAGCTTCCTCCTGCAGCTGGATGGAAACAAATAAGCCACATCAAAGCAGTGCATAGAGTGAGAGACCTTTGCTGTGGGATGTTAATGTATGTCCTGTGGGAGCCCTTCTTGGGTTCCTTGTGGCGTTGCCCAGCAGGTTTGCATAGAGGATGATTAGGACCATGGGCCTGAGTGCAGGTGTCTGAGATGGTCTGCACTTGGCTGTACTGGGGGATGGTCTGTATGTCAAGTTGCTCTGATTGGTCAATAAATAAAACCTGATTGGTCGTGGCTAGGCAGGAAGTATAGGCGGGACTAACAGAGGAGAAATAAAAGAACAGGAAGGCAGAAGGAGACACTGCCAGCCACTTCCAGGACAAGCAGCATGTGAAGATGCTGGTAAGCCACGAGCCGCGTGGCAAGGTATAGATTTGTAGAAATGCATTACTTTAAGATGTAAGAACAGTTAACAAGAAGCCTGCCACGGCCATACAGTTTGTAAGCAATATAAGTCTCTGTGTTTACTTGGTTGGGTCTGAGCGGCTGTGGGACTGGCGGGTGACAGAGATTTGTCCTGACTGTGGGCAAGGCAGGAAAACTCTAGCTACAGACCTTGAAACACTCCGCCCTAAATAGGATATCTTCATCAAATCCTTCCCTTCAGAGATTAGAGAACCCTAAGGAAGAGCCAGAGGAGATGGAGGACACAAAGAAAACAAGGTTCTCTAAACAAACTTGGACAAGCTTTTGTGGACTCATAGAGACTGAGACAGCACTCACAGGGCATGCACAGGACTACATCAGGTCCTCTGCATACATACTATGGCTTCCAGTTTAGTGTTTTGATGGGATTCCTGAGAGTAAGAACAAGTGGATCTCTGATTCTTGTGTCTTCTCTTGAGATCTTTTCCTGCCTTTGTTTTTTTGTTTGTTTGTTTTGACCAATTTGGTATACTAGTTTTTATGTTATCTTATTATATTATATAGTTCATGTAACTCACAGTGTTAGGAGATTAATGACTCCTGGGGGTTATCCTTTGATCTCAGCACATCTGGTTAGGTAGGTGTAAGCACACATGCAAGCACACACACATGAAATTCAATTTTCAAAAAGAAAGCTTAGAAGAAATTTGAAGGATTATTAAATGATCAAATACTTGAGTGATTTGAATTCAGAGAGGACATGAGAAAGTCAAATGGGCAGAAACCTTATTGAAAGTTATAGCAGAAAACTGCCCAATCTTAGAGGAGACCTAGAGAAGATCTAGGTACAAGGTGGGCTGTAGATGTAACCAACCGTCTTATTAAATAAGAAACACAGAAATAATGTAAAAGAGAAAGCCGAGAAGTCAGAGCTCAGAGCTAAAATCTCACCCTTCCTCCTGCTGTCCCAGCTTCGCGAAAAGAGACCTACTTCCTGTCGGTTCGTATTTTTAAAGTATGTTGTTCTGCCTTCTCATTGGTTGTAAACCCAAACACATGACTGCCTCGTCACTGTCTGAATGTACAGCCCCCTAGGTCTTAAAGGCATATGTCTCCAATGCTGGCTGTATCCCTGAACACACAGATATCTATGGGATTAAAGGCGTGTGCCACCACCGCCACACTCTTGCTATGGCTCTAATAGCTCTGACCCCCAGACAACTTTATTTATTAACATACAATCAAATTAATATTTCAGTACAAATCAAAATAATATTTCAATACAATTAGATTACCACCACATTTCCCCTTTCCTATTTTAATAAAAAGAAAAAAAGCAAAAGGTTATGACTAACAAAAGAAAAACTATATACAAAAGTACAATAACTATATACAATATATACAAGTAATAAATACCTAAACAGGTATTTGACGAATCAGAGAAAATAATTCCATTATCTATCCTATTTTGATAATTCCAAGATGTATCTAATGTACTTTCTATCCTAATTAATTTTCAACTATAACTAACTAATCTTCAACCATAACTAACTAATCTTCAACTCCCTCAGAGACCCAAGAAGGGAATAATAGTAGCTAACAAAAATAAAAACAGGAAGTGCATGCAAGCAACTTCCAAAAAAAAATTTATGAGTTGACAGAAACAGCCAGCTGCCTGGGCAGTCACCTGAGGTTTCTCCGCAGTGTTGGGGCATCATCTTCAGCCTATAGGCTTAGTGTATCTGACAGACTCATTTGTGAAGTAGGATGTACACAAGGTCAACAGTTCAACCTCACATTGGGTGAGAGCAGTCCACGTACCAGAAACACCTGAATTCCACTAGTGTCCTGTCATGATTCAGGATTTTAAATTCTGGAAATTGTTGACAGTTTTTTAATTCAGCTGTCCATTCTTCTTGGCTGTGTATATATGGCTTCATCTCAACATCCCCTTCTTCTCCACATCCCTCTATTAAATGCCAGTCTACTTTTGAGAGGCATGAGCTTTCAGCTGCTGTTCCATTGTACAACAGAATCCATCAGCCCTCTGCCTGTTAAGCTGCCTTCGAAGAAAAGGGCACCGTACCTTTTCCGGATGCGAAGGCCACTTCAGGGATGGGGCCATATTGTCCTGGCCTCAGAAGATGCCTTTTGAAAAAGCCATAACCACACTTGTTTTGGCAAGAATCAGTAGTCCCTTGTTTCGTGATCTGTCTGTCCATTTTGTCCTGTTGATTCAAGGATACTTTGTTGTCCAGTGGCTAACTTTTGCCAGAATGAAAGTTGACTCCATATGCAGTTTCTTCAATGCCCATATTTTCTCTAAAGTAGATTGGTACTGCCAGGAGCCGACATGTCTCAAAAAAGAAAAATTTTCTAAGTTATTAAAACATTTTAAATGCCATATTCTGTAGATCTCTGAAGGGTTTGAAGATGACCTGTCTAAAACATCTCTGCTCAATTTTTAAAACATATCTAATATGACTACAAGTTCTATGATAATGTCTAACTACTAGCTTTCATTTCTTTATATCCTAATAGTTGATAATAATAACATTCAAGGATCAGAAATTTGCATTACATTGTTAAATGGATGGAATAAATACAATTAGAAATATACATATAGCATTTTCTAACAATATCAGTTTCAAATTTGTGTACAATATAAAACAATTCAATCCAATGTAAAGTATTTAAAACTAGTAATTGTCTTTTTCTTTTCTTTCTTTCTCTTTTTTTTTTTAAACAAGAACCTTAAATCTAATCTCCTTTGCTTAGCCTTTTTCCTAACCCTTGACAATAACTTGTAACCAACCCCCCTAAATACTGAAAATTATCCCAGACCCAAAACCCATTAAAAAGACCAAAAAACCACCCGCCCCACACCACCTCTTTGGGAATGTGGGCGTCGTATTCTTAAAATTGCTTCCTGCTGGGTATGGGCGAAGTTTTCTTTATCCTGAAAGAAAAATTTTAGGTTAATTGTCAAATTCTAGGAGAGGTAACTATATCCTTCATTATCCAGTCTGTGTATAATGCCAAAGTTGAGGGTTTATCTCAAGTCCTTATTCAAGTAGTCTTTGAGACTGGATCATCTCAGCTAGTCATCTCAAATTTGCTCTGAGCACCTTGTAGTTCAAAGCTGGTCTGTGGATGATGTTTGTCAGCTTAATGATATTATTATTGTCCACGTGGAATTGTTGTTGTTGTGGGGCCCCATCTTCTTTCTGGAGACTTCAGTTGATGTTAGGCCAGGCCGTGATTTCCTGCAGAAAACTGATAAGAGACTTGAACACAAAAACATATATATGCAGCTAGCCTTTTTTCTAGAATTAGTTAGTACTCTATGTGACCATTCATATCTTAACAAAGTTTAAAATGTATATATATATATTAATCTTGTAAATTTTGATATAAAATTTATACTTTGAGAAAAGTTTAAAGAATCAGAATAGAATCAAAGAGTTGAGATTAGTAATAGAATAGTCCCTTAATTAATTTTGCTTTTGTCCTGTACCATAGCAGAAGATGGCTCTTATTCTGGCATGATACAGGGAGTTTGCATTTTCCTTTTAACAACATGCTTGATTTTAAAGAAGGAGAGAGCCATTCTCCAACTCCAAAGTCAGCTTTAAATTTTAATTGAACTGGGACTGTTAGAAGACCAATAGTGTTAAATCTTTAGAGAAAAGCAGAAACAAACATTTAGGAAGACATAAAATTTTTTTTAGATAATATATACCCATACACCGTTTCACTCTGTTTCTTGGGATAGATGATTTGTCCCTTTTCTTCAGTTGTCTCATTTGTCCAGTGTTCTTCAGATTCCTTAACCTTCATTCTCCTAAAAGACAAAAACAAAAACCTTTCCCCAAGACTAATTTTGGGGATGTTCCTTTTTGGCAAGTTATTATCTGATGAAATGAAAAGGCATGTTTTATTGATACAAGTTAGTTTAAATTGGATGTTCATGCTGGTTGATGAACTATCACCTCCTCTAATTAAGAGGTCTCTCTTGTTCAAATCGAACCTTTATCAATTTTGATGGTACCCACAGCTTATCTTCTCCTGTAGAAACAAAAGCAAAACCTCGTCCCCAATGTAATACATACCCTGGTTTCCATTCTGAGGTCAGCACATCCTTAAAGTATATAGGTTGATTTAATTCTGTAGTTTTTTCTATTATCCAATGTCTCTCTGCAGCTGTTGTTCCTTTCTCATTGGCATTCAGAAAATTCAAAGTTATAAGAGCATTATGCAGTCTATTTCTGGGGGTTTTTGTTACCCATTTCTGTTTATTTAGCATATCCTTTAGAGTTCTGTTTGATCTTTCTATAACTGCTTGACCTGTAGGATTATGTGGTATGCCTGTAATATGCTTTATATTGTAATAAGCAAAAAACTGTTTCATTTTAACAGAGACATATGATGGAGCATTGTCAGTTTTGATTTGTGCAGGTATACCCATGATGGCCATAACTTCTAGCAAATGAGTGATTACAGAATCAGCTTTTTCAGAACTCAAAGCAGTTGCCCATTGAAATCCTGAATAAGTATCGATAGTGTGGTGTACATATTTCAATTTTCCAAATTCTGCAAAGTGAAACACGTCCATCTGCCAGATTTCATTTCTCTGAGTACCCTTTGGGTTACATCCTGCTGGTAATGGCGTCTGATTGTAGAAGGAACAAGTAGGACATTTCTTTATTATTTCTTTGGCTTGTTGCCAAGTTATGGAAAAATCCTTTTTTAAACCTTTACTATTAACGTGATGTTTTTTATGAAATTCTGAGGCCTCCAGCACATTTCCTATCAATAATTTATCAATTTCATCATTGCCTTGTGCTAGAGGGCCGGGCAGACCAGTATGGGATCGAATGTGAGTTATATATAAAGGATGATTCCTTTTCCTGATTGTATCTTGTAATTGAATAAATAGTGAAGTTAATTCTGAAGCATCAGGGATAAATTCTGCAGTCTCAATATGTAACACCACACTTTCAGCATACTGAGAGTCAGTTACTATGTTGAGAGGTTCTGAAAAATCCATTAATACCAACAGAATAGCATACAATTCTGATTTTTGCACTGAATTATACGGACTTTTGTGGTGATAATCTAATTGTACTGAATTATTATTTTGATTGTATGTTAATAAATAAAGTTGTCTGGGAGTCAGAGCTATTAGAGCCATAGCAAGAGTGTGGCGGTGGTGGCACACGCCTTTAATCCCATAGATATCTGTGTGTTCAGGGTCAGAGCTATTAGAGCCATAGCAAGAGTGTGGCGGTGGCGGCACATGCCTTTAATCCCATAAGATCTCTGTGTGTTCAGGGATACAGCCAGCATTGGAGACATATGCCTTTAAGACCTAGGGGGCTGTACATTCAGACAGTGACGAGGCAGTCATGTGTTTGGGTTTACAACCAATGAGAAGGCAGAACAACATACTTTAAAAATACGAACCGACAGGAAGTAGGTCTCTTTTCGCGAAGCTGGGACAGCAGGAGGAAGGGTGAGATTTTAGCTCTGAGCTCTGACTTCTCGGCTTTCTCTTTTACATTGTTTCTGTGTTTCTTATTTAATAAGACGGTTGGTTACATCTACATCTGGCGCCCAACGTGACAAGAATCCATTAAAAACTGCTTGGCTTGGCGGCAGGTCCGCTTTCCCGCAAGGGCGGCAGGCGGCCCGCGGCGGCGGCGGCGGCGGCGGCGGCGGCGGCGGTGGCGGCACACGGCGGCCGGCGGCGATCGGCTTCTTAGTCCGAGCTGCTGGCGTCCTAGTCCGGGTAGCAACTTCTAGCCCGGGCCTAGGTCTGTGAGCAGCTTGCCTAAAGCCGGTGCTACAAACAACTCAGACCTGCCCTGCCGAACAGGGCCCTGCCTGTAAAGCCAACGCACGTGGTCGGAGCTTAAGGAAGCCAGACCCAAGCCTTGACTCGGCACAAGAGGGAACACGTGGCTGCATTTAAGCTTTAGCCGGCTACGCTTTCTTGTGCGTTCTCTCTTTCCTCTCTCTCTCTCTCTCTCTCTCTCTGGATTTACACCTGGGACACTAGGTGGCTGCTTTGAAAATCCCCTCAGATTTCTACTGTTCTACGCAGATTTGGTAAGTCATAATATATCAGATATTTTAAAGGAAACTATCTAAAAGAGAATTTTTTTCCACATTAAAAAACAAATGGGTTTTATGTGTACATTGGAAGAAAATTGGTTTTTGTTCGAAATTTTAGGCAGTCTGGCAATGGAACAACTATATAATATTAGTATTGGTGGAATTATGCACCTCATCACTATAATAATCCACATTTTAATATTTAAAAAGATAGTCAATTTAAGTGCCAGGATAACAGCGTTAGAAGAACTTGTTAAACCTGTAAAAATTCAGACAGAAGAAATTAACAGTGAAGTTGTTTCAAGTCGGGATCATAAGGTTGCAGAAAGAAAGCCTGTTTTCACACAGTCACCCTTAATTTATCCTGTAACAGTACAGCAGATGCCTGATCAAATGGCTACACAAAATACTTGGGCTCCAATTGAAATGTTGGATTTAAAAAGGTTTAAGGAGGCAATAGTATCTTATGGCATGCATTCCCCATATGTAAAGCAAATGTTAAACACTTGGTCAACATATAATAGGATAGTACCACAGGACTGGCGGGACCTCGCACAAGGTGTTCTGGAACCCAGCCAGAGACTTCAATTTCTGACTTGGTTTAAGGAGGAGGCTAAAAACATAGAAAAACAATGGAGGGATAAAGGAGTACAAGTTTGCCAGGATCAGCTTATGGGCGAAGGCCAATATGCTTCAGCACAAGCACAATGTTTATATGATGTCCAAACCCTAATTTTATGTCGAACGGCAGCCTTGAATGCATGGGACAAAGTTGAGGAACCAGGAAAAAAATCTGAGTCATTTACAAAGGTGAAGCAAGGCCCAAAAGAGTCTTTTACAGATTTTTTACAAAGACTGGCTTCAGCAGTAAAGAGAACGGTCTCGGATTCAGAAGCTGGTAAGGCAATAATTGAATCTTTGGCCTTTGAGAATGCGAATGCAGCATGCAAAAGAATAATCAGGCCATTAAGGGCAAGATCTGCACCTATGGAAGATTGGATTAGAGAAACAATTAATGTTGAAGCTGATGAGCATGATGATACATGGGTAGGAGAAGTAATTTCAAAAGGTTTGAGGAGTGTTAGATGTTTTGGATGTGGAAAGCAAGGACATTTGAAAAGGGACTGTAGACAGGTCATTTCCAGAAACAATGTTTCTTCAAGGAACAATGGCAACAAAATGCCCCTTCCTTCTGGAGTATGCAGAAGGTGTGGTAAGGGAAAACACTGGACCAACGAATGTAGATCAACAAAGGACAGACAGGGTAATCCTTTGCCTCAGTCTTCGGGAAACTCCCAGAGGGGCTTCAGGCAGGCCCCCAGTGCAAATCCAGTTCAAACCTTTCCGGCAGCCATAGAGGAAATGCCTGCTCTGGAGAGCGATTAAATAACCAAATGCCTATTGGAATAAATCATGCTGGTCAGGATGATGAAACAGAGAGAATAGAAAATTCAGGAGAAAACATAAAGAAAATTTTTTGGCAAACTTCTATTAATGAACAAAGACCAAAATTAACAATAAAAATAAATGGTGTTTTGTTGTCTGGTCTGGTAGACACAGGTGCGGACGTTACCATAATTGCACCAGAATTTTGGCATCCAACTTGGCCTCTTCAGGAGGTAAACGTTCAACTGTTAGGAATTGGGACATTATCTCAGGTGAAACAGAGTGCAAGATGGCTCGAATGTATAGGTCCAGAAGGACAGAGAGGAAAATTAAAACCATATGTGGCTAACATAACTATGAACCTGTGGGGTCGAGACTTGTTGCAACAATGGAATACTCAGATTAACATCCCTCCAATCTCAGAAACAAATCATAAACTAGCACATGTTACTGAGAGAAATATTAGAAGATATTGTTCTAATGAGTGGTCACCAGCCATCCATATTATACAAGAACAGGGCACAATAACTGATGATCTTCCAAAGACACCAACAGCTCTACCTTTAAAATGGTTAACAGACAAGCCTGTATGGGTCCAGCAATGGCCTTTAACAACAGAGAAACTCCAGGCTTTAGAAGAGCTGGTAGAAGAACAGTTAAATGCTCAGCATATTGAAGAATCAACCAGCCCTTGGAATTCTCCTGTATTTGTTATTAAAAAGAAATCTGGTAAATGGAGAATGGTAACAGACCTTAGGGCAATTAACAAAGTAATTCAGCCAATGGGTTCTCTACAATCTGGGATGCCTTTGCCTACTCTGTTACCAAAAGGATGGCCTCTCATAGTTATTGATTTAAAAGACTGTTTCTTTTCAATACCCTTACAAGAAAAAGACAAAGAAAGATTTGCTTTTACAGTGCCTACTTATAATAATTCTCAACCGGTTAAAAGATTTCAATGGAGGTTCCTCCCACAGGGAATGTTGAATAGCCCAACTCTGTGCCAATATTTTGTACAACAGCCATTGGAAGTGATACGTAAAAAATTTCCTAAATCTATAATTTATCATTATATGGACGATATTTTACTGGCTGACTCAAATGCAGATACTTTAGAAATAATGTTTGAAGAAGTAAAGAAAATTTTGCCTCGCTGGGGATTACAAATTGCTCCTGAAAAGATACAAAGAGGAGATTCTATTAATTATTTAGGATATAAAATAGAGCTACAAAAAATTAGACCCCAAAAGGTGCAAATTCGGAGAGATAGACTACAGACTCTTAATGACTTTCAAAGATTATTTGGAGATATTTCTCATCTACGAACTATTGTTGGGGTAAAAAATGATGAACTGACTAATTTGTTCAAAACCTTAGAAGGTGACAAGGACTTAAATAGTCCAAGAGAATTATCACCTGAAGCTGAGAAAGAATTAGCCTTGGTAGAAAAGAAAGTGCATGAAGGACACGTGAATCGTATTGATCCAAAGCTGGATTGCATTTTGGTTATCTTACCTTCTAGGCGTTCTCCTACTGGACTATTAATGCAGAGGGAAGATATTATATTGGAATGGATATTTTTACCAAATAAACCAAATAAAAAATTAAAAACTTATGTGGAAAAAATCTCTGACTTGATTTACAAAGGAAAAATGAGACTTCGTCAATTAGCAGGCATAGACCCAGCAGAAATTGTCGTACCATTAACTAAGGAGGACATTGAAAAATTATGGGCAGAAAGTGAACCTTGGCAAAGAGCTTGCAGTAATTTTTTGGGAGAAATTAACAGCAAATATCCCAAAAGCAATAGAATTGATCTTATAAAGAGAGCTGAATGGATCTTGCCTCGAATTGTACGGCAAAAACCCATATCTGGAGTTCGTACATTTTATACAGATGCCAACAAAGAAGGAAAGGCAGGTTACAAATCAGAAAATTTAAGTAAAGTGGTTCAAAGTCCGTATAATTCAGTTCAAAAATCAGAATTGTATGCTATTCTGTTGGTATTAATGGATTTTTCAGAACCTCTCAACATAGTAACTGACTCTCAGTATGCTGAAAGAGTGGTGTTACATATTGAGACTGCAGAATTTATCCCTGATGCTTCAGAATTAACTTCACTATTTATTCAATTACAAGATACAATCAGGAAAAGGAATCATCCTTTATATATAACTCACATTCGATCCCATACTGGTCTGCCCGGCCCTCTAGCACAAGGCAATGATGAAATTGATAAATTATTGATAGGAAATGTGCTGGAGGCCTCAGAATTTCATAAAAAACATCACGTTAATAGTAAAGGTTTAAAAAAGGATTTTTCCATAACCTGGCAACAAGCCAAAGAAATAATAAAGAAATGTCCTACTTGTTCCTTCTACAATCAGACGCCATTACCAGCAGGATGTAACCCAAAGGGTACTCAGAGAAATGAAATCTGGCAGATGGACGTGTTTCACTTTGCAGAATTTGGAAAATTGAAATATGTACACCACACTATCGATACTTATTCAGGATTTCAATGGGCAACTGCTTTGAGTTCTGAAAAAGCTGATTCTGTAATCACTCATTTGCTAGAAGTTATGGCCATCATGGGTATACCTGCACAAATCAAAACTGACAATGCTCCATCATATGTCTCTGTTAAAATGAAACAGTTTTTTGCTTATTACAATATAAAGCATATTACAGGCATACCACATAATCCTACAGGTCAAGCAGTTATAGAAAGATCAAACAGAACTCTAAAGGATATGCTAAATAAACAGAAATGGGTAACAAAAACCCCCAGAAATAGACTGCATAATGCTCTTATAACTTTGAATTTTCTGAATGCCAATGAGAAAGGAACAACAGCTGCAGAGAGACATTGGATAATAGAAAAAACTACAGAATTAAATCAACCTATATACTTTAAGGATGTGCTGACCTCAGAATGGAAACCAGGGTATGTATTACATTGGGGACGAGGTTTTGCTTTTGTTTCTACAGGAGAAGATAAGCTGTGGGTACCATCAAAATTGATAAAGGTTCGATTTGAACAAGAGAGACCTCTTAATTAGAGGAGGTGATAGTTCATCAACCAGCATGAACATCCAATTTAAACTAACTTGTATCAATAAAACATGCCTTTTCATTTCATCAGATAATAACTTGCCAAAAAGGAAACATCCCCAAAATTAGTCTTGGGGAAAGGTTTTTGTTTTTGTCTTTTAGGAGAATGAAGGTTAAGGAATCTGAAGAACACTGGACAAATGAGACAACTGAAGAAAAGGGACAAATCATCTATCCCAAGAAACAGAGTGAAACGGTGTATGGGTATATATTATCTAAAAAAATTTTATGTCTTCCTAAATGTTTGTTTCTGCTTTTCTCTAAAGATTTAACACTCTTGGTTTTCTAATAGTCCCAGTTCAATTAAAATTTAAAGCTGACTTTGGAGTTGGAGAATGGCTCTCTCCTTCTTTAAAATCAAGCATGTTGTTAAAAGGAAAATGCAAACTCCCTGTATCATGCCAGAATAAGAGCCAACCTCTGCTATGGTACAGGACAAAAGCAAAATTAATTAAGGGACTATTCTATTACTAATCTCAACTCTTTGATTCTATTCTGATTCTTTAAACTTTTCTCAAAGTATAAATTTTATATCAAAATTTACAAGATTAATATATATATATATACATTTTAAACTTTGTTAAGATATGAATGGTCACATAGAGTACTAACTAATTCTAGAAAAAAGGCTAGCTGCATATATATGTTTTTGTGTTCGAGTCTCTTATCAGTTTTCTGCAGGAAATCACGGCCAGGCCTAACATCAACTGAAGTCTCCAGAAAGAAGATGGGGCCCCACAACAACAACAATTCCACGTGGACAAAAATAATATCATTAAGCTGACAAACATCATCCACAGATCAGCTTTGAACTACAAGGTGCTCAGAGCAATTTTGAGATGACTAGCTGAGATGATCCAGTCTCAAAGACTACTTGAATAAGGACTTGAGATAAACCCTGAACTTTGGCATTATACACAGACTGGATAGTGAAGGATATAGTTACCTCTCTTAGAATTTGACAATTAACCTAAAATTTTTCTTTCAGGATAAAGAAAACTTCGCCCATACCCAGCAGGAAGCAATTTTAAGAATACGACGCCCACATTCCCAAAGAGGTGGTGTGGGGCGGATGGTTTTTTGGTCTTTTTAATGGGTTTTGGGTCTGGGATAATTTTCAGTATTTAGGGGGGTTGGTTACAAGTTATTGTCAAGGGTTAGGAAAAAGGCTAAGCAAAGGAGATTAGATTTAAGGTTCTTGTTTAAAAAAAAAAAAGAGTAAGAAAGAAAAGAAAAAGACAATTACTAGTTTTAAATACTTTACATTGGATTGAATTGTTTTATATTGTACACAAATTTGAAACTGATATTGTTAGAAAATGCTATATGTATATTTCTAATTGTATTTATTCCATCCATTTAACAATGTAATGCAAATTTCTGAT
Organism: Peromyscus maniculatus bairdii; assembly: GCF_049852395.1. NCBI lineage: Eukaryota > Metazoa > Chordata > Mammalia > Rodentia > Cricetidae > Peromyscus > Peromyscus maniculatus. The sequence continues at coordinate 28,919,331 of NC_134857.1, read as the reverse complement.
CCTTGAATGTTATTATTATCAACTATTAGGATATAAAGAAATGAAAGCTAGTAGTTAGACATTATCATAGAACTTGTAGTCATATTGGATATGTTTTAAAAATTGAGCAGAGATGTTTTAGACAGGTCATCTTCAAACCCTTCAGAGATCTACAGAATATGGCATTTAAAATGTTTTAATAACTTAGAAAATTTTTCTTTTTTGAGACATGTCGGCTCCTGGCAGTACCAATCTACTTTAGAGAAAATATGGGCATTGAAGAAACTGCATATGGAGTCAACTTTCATTCTGGCAAAAGTTAGCCACTGGACAACAAAGTATCCTTGAATCAACAGGACAAAATGGACAGACAGATCACGAAACAAGGGACTACTGATTCTTGCCAAAACAAGTGTGGTTATGGCTTTTTCAAAAGGCATCTTCTGAGGCCAGGACAATATGGCCCCATCCCTGAAGTGGCCTTCGCATCCGGAAAAGGTACGGTGCCCTTTTCTTCGAAGGCAGCTTAACAGGCAGAGGGCCGATGGATTCTGTTGTACAATGGAACAGCAGCTGAAAGCTCATGCCTCTCAAAAGTAGACTGGCATTTAATAGAGGGATGTGGAGAAGAAGGGGATGCTGAGATGAAGCCATATATACACAGCCAAGAAGAATGGACAGCTGAATTAAAAAACTGTCAACAATTTCCAGAATTTAAAATCCTGAATCATGACAGGACACTAGTGGAATTCAGGTGTTTCTGGTACGTGGACTGCTCTCACCCAATGTGAGGTTGAACTGTTGACCTTGTGTACATCCTACTTCACAAATGAGTCTGTCAGATACACTAAGCCTATAGGCTGAAGATGATGCCCCAACACTGCGGAGAAACCTCAGGTGACTGCCCAGGCAGCTGGCTGTTTCTGTCAACTCACAAAATTTTTTGGAAGTTGCTTGCATGCACTTCCTGTTTTTATTTTTGTTAGCTACTATTATTCCCTTCTTGGGTCTCTGAGGGAGTTGAAGATTAGTTAGTTATAGTTGAAGATTAATTAGGATAGAAAGTGAATTAGATACATTTTGGACTTACTAAAATAGGATAGATAAGGGAATTATTTTCTCTGATTTGTCAAATACAAATGGACTAGACATTGTTTAAGTATTTGTTACTTGTATATATTGTATATAGTTATTGTACTTTTGTATATAGTTTTTCTTTTGTTAGTTATAACCTTTTGCTTTCTTTTTCTTTTTATTAAAATAGAAAAGGGGAAATGTGGTGATAATCTAATTGTACTGAATTATTATTTTGATTGTATGTTAATAAATAAAGTTGTCTGGGAGTCAGAGCTATTAGAGCCATAGCAAGAGTGTGGCGGTGGTGGCACACGCCTTTAATCCCATAGATATCTGTGTGTTCAGGGTCAGAGCTATTAGAGCCATAGCAAGAGTGTGGCGGTGGCGGCACACGCCTTTAATCCCATAAGATCTCTGTGTGTTCAGGGATACAGCCAGCATTGGAGACATATGCCTTTAAGACCTAGGGGGCTGTACATTCAGACAGTGACGAGGCAGTCATGTGTTTGGGTTTACAACCAATGAGAAGGCAGAACAACATACTTTAAAAATACGAACCGACAGGAAGTAGGTCTCTTTTCGCGAAGCTGGGACAGCAGGAGGAAGGGTGAGATTTTAGCTCTGAGCTCTGACTTCTCGGCTTTCTCTTTTACATTGTTTCTGTGTTTCTTATTTAATAAGACGGTTGGTTACATCTACAGACTTTGAACCACTTTACTTAAATTTTCTGATTTGTAACCTGCCTTTCCTTCTTTGTTGGCATCTGTATAAAATGTACGAACTCCAGATATGGGTTTTTGCCGTACAATTCGAGGCAAGATCCATTCAGCTCTCTTTATAAGATCAATTCTATTGCTTTTGGGATATTTGCTGTTAATTTCTCCCAAAAAATTACTGCAAGCTCTTTGCCAAGGTTCACTTTCTGTCCATAATTTTTCAATGTCCTCCTTAGTTAATGGTACGACAATTTCTGCTGGGTCTATGCCTGCTAATTGACGAAGTCTCAATTTTCCTTTGTAAATCAAGTCAGAGATTTTTTCCACATAAGTTTTTAATTTTTTATTTGGTTTATTTGGTAAAAATATCCATTCCAATATAATATCTTCCCGCCAGATGTAGATGTAACCAACCATCTTATTAAATAAGAAACACAGAAATAATGTAAAAGAGAAAGCCGAGAAGTCAGAGCTCAGAGCTAAAATCTCACCCTTCCTCCTGCTGTCCCAGCTTCGCGAAAAGAGACCTACTTCCTGTCGGTTCGTATTTTTAAAGTATGTTGTTCTGCCTTCTCATTGGTTGTAAACCCAAACACATGACTGCCTCGTCACTGTCTGAATGTACAGCCCCCTAGGTCTTAAAGGCATATGTCTCCAATGCTGGCTGTATCCCTGAACACACAGATATCTATGGGATTAAAGGCGTGTGCCACCACGGCCACACTCTTGCTATGGCTCTAATAGCTCTGACCCCCAGACAACTTTATTTATTAACATACAATCAAATTAATATTTCAGTACAAATCAAAATAATATTTCAATACAATTAGATTACCACCACAGTGGGCCAAAGATGACAACAGTTCTTTTAACCAAATCTACCCCAAGGCATAGTACAATAAATGCATCCTTTCAACTCCAAAGGCAAAGAAACTTCTCCAAGAAGGATGATAAGAAGAATTCATCTGACTGCAAAATGCCATGTAAGAACCTCATAGGCCAAGAGAATTTGCCTCACCAAAGGAAACCAGCTAACAATAACAATAGAGCCAACAACCAAGACAACTACTCAGAAATAATCCTGAGAGGCTGGGAGAGGTAACTATGTGGTGAATTTACAAAGCTATAAGAATTGTTGACTGGATTACTAATGGGAGTCTTGAACTGAAATAAGCAAAGGTCACTGATGCTGCTCAGCTGGTAGAGTACTTTCTTAGTAATAGAGGGCCTGGATGCTGTGGATATCACTCTATATGCTGTGAATATGTTGCTCTGATTAGTTAATAAATAAAGTGCTGATTGGCCAGTAGCCAGGCAGGAAGTATAGGTGGGACAAAGAGAGAGGAGAATTCCAGGAACAGGAAGGCTGTCAGGAGTCACCAGCCAGACACAGAGAAAGCAAGATGCAAAAGTACAGTAAGCCAAAAGCCATGTGGCAACTTACACATTAGTAGAAATGGGTTAATTTAAAATACAAGAACTAGATAGCAAGAAGCCTGCCACGGCCATACAATTTATAAGTAATATAAGGCTCTGTGTGTTTACTTGGGTCTGAGCAGCTGCAGGACCCAGGTAGACACAGAAAAACTCCAGCTACACCTGGGTTTATCCCAACATTGCACAAATTAGTCTCAGTGCCATATACCTGTAATCATAGCACTGTGGTTGTGAACAAGGTGGAATCAGAACTTCTAGGCTAGTCTGGTCCACAAAGCAAGTTTGAGAGTAGAGTGGGTTACAGGAGACACTTCCATAAAACAAAGACAAAAACAACCTGAAAGAAACATACATTGCTAAGAACACTGGGAAGGCATAACAGTCACTGATGTGAATGATTATGGAGACAAATTCAGAAGGTTCTAATATCAAAAACCAGGTGTGATGCTATTCGCATCTTTAGTTTGAGGGCTAAAAAATTCAAAACGACCCATCACTGCAGTCATTAATTCCAAGGGCCAGGTCTGTGATTTCAGCTGCCCTCCCTCAGAAATGTGTGGTGATAAATAGCAGTAAAGTTTTTTCAGGAGATCCAACTGCTTTAACAGAAAAAAATCGTTGAATTGTAATTTTTTTGTAGTTGGGTGTTTTGATTTCTCTTTAAAATCAATAGAAACAAAGTAAAATCATACTTATAATAAGAAATAGCTTTCTCAAAGTTCCTGATTCTTCAAATACAAAACATAAAGAATAAGTTCTCCCCTATATCCTGCAAGAAAATTATCTCTGTGGGTAGCTTGCCAGTCATTTAGGAAATGTATGCTCCATTAGAAGTGTGGGCGAGCTGGTTGCCTTGGATAAGGTGTGATGTTTAAAACGCATTTATGCTTCAATCATTTAGACAATTACTCAGGCTTTAGAGAGCAGAAAGCAGAGCAGGGACTATTTATCTCCAATTATACAGTATTTTAATTAAATAAGAAATAATACGAAGGACCAGAATCTACTTATGTTTAATTCTGGTGATACTCAAATTTTAGTATATGCAGGAATCTTACTTGTCTGTGACAGAAATTCTTAGGAAAGTGTTCAATGTCTACCTGCTGAAAACTTCAAGTGAGTTCAATTCCACAAAATTATTTATTTTAGTCTTGTTATTCTCTGCAAATAAGGATTCAAGGCAACTTCAAAACTCACTCTCTAAGTTGATTCCAGGTAGGATAGTCAGGGATGATGATGTCAAGATTGCATGTGATGGATGCTTAGGGGCTGAAGTTTACTCATGATAAACTGAGGCAAATGAAGACTCGTTTTTCTTTGACTATTTACAAACAGGTGATAATACTATTTCTTATATAAAAACTATTAAAAACTTTAATTTAGCACCTTGAGAAATATGCTGTTTTGCTGTATAGATTCTTAGAGTGGTGTTATTTCTGAACTAGTGTCAATATGCATTCTGTCCACAATACACACGTAGATGACTTGTATTAAATTCAACATTTATCTACTCAGTTATGCTTCCTGTAATTTTAATTAAAATGTCTTTTTCTATAGTAATATAATATAGGACCCAACAATCATACTATAAGTAAGCCACACACTTATTAAAATGGGAATTTTGTCTGCCAAAATAAATATAGATAATACTTAATGAATCTGCTTTTGTGCTTCCTCATTTGCACATTTTCAGTCTTATTTCCTATAGGTGCATATTTTTATGTTGAGTATAATATGTACAATAGTTTATGGAGAGAAGAAAATGCTAATATTCATTTATTGCTTCCTAAAAATATGTACATACTCATTTGTTATATTGCTTGTTTTCTAATTTCCATTTGTATATAACACATTAACAGCATATGGCAAAAATTATGCACATATTTGTTTCTTTTGCATTTTTAATCAAAATAATTACCTTGTGACTTTTCATACATCTCCTTAGTCTTTTTTTTTTCTTAAAAACTTTTAACCTGGATTTCTCTGTGCTAAACATAAGACAGGATAAGAAAGATAGTGTGTTTTTATTTTCTTATACGTGGAACTTAGATATAAACATGTTGTGTATGTTGTTTGTGTGTTTGTATATAGGTGTGAGTCAGGGTTTGTCCGTACACTTGTGTGTCTATAGAGAATGAAAGTAGAAAAAAGACTGTGACATCAGAGAAAGGTCTAAAAGAGGGAAAGAGAGATCAATGGGAAAGAGTGATGGAATACATAAATCATAAAAGCAGAAAAGGGTTATATTAATGGGAAGAAAGAGTATAGTGAAGGGCAGTAATATTGTGAATAACAGTACAACATTCTGGTATAGATGTATGAAAATGTCAAACAGTGGAACTATTTGGTTTGCATGATGAACAAAATAGTAACAACAATGAAAATAGAAGAAGCAGAAAGAGGAGATGGAGGAGAATAAGGAGGAGGAGAAAAAAGAAGAAATAAATATTAAATAATTCAATTACTTCCAAACCTATCCTTGATATCATTTTATGAATTAACATCAAGTTGTTATTTTTAGGTACCAAGGAGAAGGTGTATGAAACATGAACTGAACTGAATCATATGGGTTATATAAAGATCGCTGTTCTACATACATACACTCACAACAATGGGAAGAGATATATGCTACTCTGCTTCAAGAATAAAAAACTAATGAATGCAAACTTCCTTCTTAATTTCTGTAAATCTTCAAAGTCCATCCATTATTTCATTATTATAACATGCATATATGAAATTCTTTATGACAGGGGTTAAAGCCAAGCCTACAGAGACACAAAAGAAACATTGCAAACTAAACAAAGCTCATGGATACACATGCACACTTTCTCACACATAGTGATTTGCAATTACTAGTCAAATGGCAATGAGAATTTTTGTTTTCTGATGTTTTCAAAGAAAATATAATACAAACACAATTAACTTTGCAAACAGATGTTGAAAAATATGATGAAGCTAGTGGGGCAAATGAAACCAAGTACGTTCTACAGTAGCTAGGAGAATAGACTTATAGTGGATGAAACCAAGTACTTTCTGCAGTGGCTAGAATGGTCATATTTCTAACAAAGTTAGACCAGTCCTGCGCTCATTCATTCTGCTCTATATGAACACAGAATCAAGCGTGCCACTAAGAAAAAGACTTACATTGTAGTAGAACTGTCTATATGTATTGTTGCTGTTTTTCCACATGAAACTTGCAGGAGTAATTACTGTGAAAAAAACAAAACAAAACAAAACAAACAAAAAACTTAATGTATAATCCAAACTTTGATGGATAAATATGATTGGATATATGAATTGCTGTTTCATTTAAACAATATTATTTATTTGGTATTTGAGCATAGTTACTAAACAGTTGTTTTTCCTATGAAGATCATTTATCAAAAGTCAAACTGATCATTTAGACAGTAATGAATAGATAATTTCCCCAAAATATTAGGTGATAATCATGTGTAAGATACAAAAACTAAGTGACAAAATTAAAATTAAATTAAATATGCCAATCATTACTTAAAAGAAAACCTAGAAATCACTAGCCTCACGTGTGGCTTAAAGTACTTTGATACAGGTGGCTTGAAAGCTACTTTGAGAAACAGTAGCGTGGAATGAAGTAAAAAACTATCTAGACATAGTGAGAAATGGAGGATAGGTGTGTATTAGACATAGGTACATAGATTAGGCCAGCAATTATTTTTTAAAAATATATTTGAGAAACAGAATTTAAAAGTTTTTATAATGGACTGTGCAAAGCAACATGTTTGGATGCAAATTGAACACTTGTATACAGTGAATAAGCACCAACTAAAAAAAGTATCAGAGTTTTCTATTATTTTTTCAGCATATGTCAAAATTTTATACCAACACCAACATTAATTTAGTCATTAATATGCCAGGTCTTGTTCAGAATGGTTAGTAAGTGACTTAAGATCATATCAATCCAAGGACTTGCCTCATTGCTAAGTCACTTTTACCCAGTAGTTGATCAAGAACAACAGGGTGAGTGATTGTTCAGTCTTAATCAATGATAATTTGATAGTTTCAAGTTGCTTTTCTCCTCAGTGTTCAAATTAGCACACAATGAATGTTATTTCAGTTAATCAATTATGTGTTTTATAAACACATTTCAATTTTTTTCTGAAATCCTCTAGATCCTTAAGAAAGTATTCAAGATTATTTTTAAACATAAAATGTCACTATAGAAAATCATTTCAGTTCTATTTGACATATATCTTGGCCATTTACTCTACTTCCATCCATCTTTGTCTTAGGCGTATAGAAATATGTCCACAAATTTTGGAAAAATAAATGTAAATTCACATAAATGAGTGGAAAAACCCATAACCAGTGTCAACTGTCAAGTGAATTAGAAGAACAGAATGAGTAATGGCTGAGTATATACAATTCTGCTGATGCTGTGGATTTACAGATACATGTGTGGCATTTGTCCCACAAATAGAGATGAGTGAACTTTTTTAAACACATTAAGGATATCTTGAAGAATCTATGAGAAACTTTTCTCCAAATAGGTTACTTGAATATAATCTTCATATCCTCATAGGGCACCTGTCGCAGAAGGACCCATTCAGTATGGAACTGGAGATCTTTGATGAAGCCACTCTTAAAAAGAGAGAGAGAGAGAGAGAGAGAGAGAGAGAGAGAGAGAGAGAGAGAGAGAAATACATTCACCAAGTGTTTTGCTACAGTTACAAATATAGATGACAGATAAATCAATTTGTGTATTCTGAATAAGAAAAAAAGAACTAGTGGAGAAACTGCTAACACATAAGAAGAAAAACTTTAGAAACATTGTGGTTTGACTGTCTAAGCCAAATATAATGAGTCAGAAATATTCTCTTTCTGCAAATTAGTTGAAATTTTTAAAAACTTGGTCAGGCCTTAAAAGAACAATACTGAATAATACAATAAAAGAACTTCTGGAGGTATCATGATTCCTGATTTCAAGTTCTACTACAGAGCTATAGTAATAAAAACCATATGGTATCGGCATAAAAATAGACAGGTTGATCAATGGAATTGAATCAAAGACTCAGCTGTAAACCCACACACTTCTGGACACCTGAATTTTGATAAAGAAGCCAGAAATATACAATGGAAAAAAGAAAGCATGTTCAACGAATGATGCTGGTCTAACTAGATGTTGCCATGTAGAAGAATGCAAGTAGATCCATGTCTATGGCACTGAAAAAAAAAAAAACAAAAAACAAAATGCAAGACCAAGTGGATTAAAGACCTCGACATAAAACCAGGTACACTGACCCTCGTAAATGAGATAGCGATGAATAGCTTTGGATGCATTGACACAAGACACAACTTTCTGAACAGAACATCAATAGCATAAGCACTAAGATTGACAATAAATGGGACCACATGAAACTGAAAATCTTCTTTAAGTCAAAGGACACTGTCAATTGAACAAAGCAGCACCAACCCTACAAATGGGGAAAAGATTTTCACCAACTCCATATCTGACAGAGGGCTACTATCCAGAATATATAAAGAACTCAAGGAACTAGACATCAACAAACAAAATAATCCAATTAAAATGGGGTGCATATACTATGAGAGAGAGCTCACCCCTGGCACTCCTGGAAGGCCAGAACCCAGAGTCAGGATAGCACGGTGACCTAAGATAGAACCAAACATGATTGACAAAGAAAAAAAAAAAAGCAATGAAATGATTCCTAATGATATTCTGCTATACTCTAGATTGGTGCCTATCTCAGTTGTCACAAGAGGCTTCTACCAGTAATTGATCGAAAGAGATGCAGATACCCTCAGTCAAGCACAATCATTAGGCCAAGCTCAGGGAGTCCTGCTGAAGAAGGGAAAGAATGTAGCCTTAAGTTTCTCTGGTCACACCTGGCCCCGAGGTCCCACAGCCATTTATAAAATGATCACTCAAAGGTTTAATATTAATTGCAAATTCTATGGCCTATTGGCTCAGGCTTCTTGCTAGCTAGCTCTTGCAACTTAATTCAGCCCATTTCTATTAATCTATGCATTGTCACGTGGCTCCATGGTTTACTGGTACTTTCACATCTTGCTTCTTCTGGTGGCAGCTGGAAACATCTTCCTCACTCTCCTTTATTCTCTTCTCTCTCTCCAATTGGGATGTACTGCCTAACCTTATTCTGCCTCGCCATTGGTCAAATAGTTTTATTTATCAACCAATCAGAGCAACACATTTTTACAGTGTACAACAAGACATCCCACAGCAGAAAATGGATTGTAGGAGTCAGGGGGTTCAGGGACATCACAAGAAAATCACAGAATCAGGTTTATATGGGCTCACAGAGACTGAACTGACAACCAGAGAGCCTGCATGGGACTGATTTAGGCCCTAAGTTCATATGATACATTTGTGTAGCTTGGTTTTCTTTTGGAACTCAGAACAGTGGGATCAGGGGATGTCTCTAACTCTGCTGCCTGCTTTGGAGAATAGTTGGTTCCTCCTACCAGGTTGCTTTGTGCAACTTTAATATAAGAAGAGGTACCTAGTCTCACTGTAACTTGATGTACCATGGCTGGTTTGATACCCATGGAAAGTCTGACCTTTTCTGAAGAGAAAGGAGAAGGAGAAGTGAATGGGGAGGGAGTAGAGGTGAGAAACTGGGAAAATAAGAGGGAAGGGGAAACTGTAGTCAGGGTATAAAAACAAACAAATAAATAAACAGAAAGAGAAAGAAAGAAAGAGAGAGAGAGAGAGAGAGAGAGAGAGAGAGGGAGGGAGGGAGGGAGGGAGAAAAAAAGAAAAAAAAGCAGATGTAGCAGCTTAGTACTTAAAAGATTTAAGGAAGTTTGGCTCTAGCCAACCTGGAGCTGAAGTCTGAAACAAAGTCAGCAGGATTCAGTCTTCCACTGTCATCCTTGTTTTCCTCCCTGTTGGCTCCATTCTGTCAAAGACTGTTGTTCTATAGCACAAATGGATTTTAACACCTCCCTGTGTACTATCTCATGCTTTAGTCAATTTCAGTAGAGTGTTTATGCTGTGGGATAATGTTTTTGTACACTGGTTTAATAAAACACTGATTGGCCAGTAGCCAGGCAGAAATATAGTTGGGATAAGCCGATAAGGACAATTCTGGGAAGAGAAAGGTTGAGTCAGGAGATGCCATCCCATCATCCAGGGAGCAGCATATAATGGCACACAGGTAAAGCCATGGAACACGTGGCAACATATAGATTAACAGAAATGGGCTGAGTTTAAGTATAAGAGCTAGTCAGTAGTTAGCCTGAGCTAATGGCTAAGCAGTTTTAATTAATATAAGCCTCTGTGTGTTTACTTGGGTCTGAGTGGCTGTGGACTGGGCGGGACACAGAAAAACTTTCAACTACATGTTTATTTCAGTAATTCTCCTGAAAGAAAACTAATGAGACTCACTTGAGTGGGACTGACCTTAGTCACATGTTCTTAAGTGGTTTTTGTGGAAGATTCTTGTCAGAAATACATAAGACAAATCCTTCAACAAGCTTCAAGGAATAAGATAAGGACTGAGATTATTTTACACAATATTCTCAAAATTCCATATAGACAGGAAAGCTGGGCCTGATAATCCAAGCCTGTGATTCTCAGACACTTGTGAGACTGAAGGAGGAGAAACACAAGTTCAATGCAGCCTGGGAAACTTGATGATACCTTGTCTCAGAATTGATAAAACAAACCCAAACCACATTCCAGACATATCTCAGTGGTGGAGAAATTGTCCAGTGTACACCAAGTCCTAGCTTCAATACCAAGTACTATAAAATGAAGGAGCTATATACCTTGCAAAGAAAAAACAATTAATACCCATTGGAGTCTCATAACTCTACTGATGTGTATCAAAATTTTTAAAGCCTGCAAGCTTTATAGGAAGAGAACATGGATAAGAGCATCCTGGGGAAAAGATTTATAGTCTGTTTACATGACTGTTATTACTGGATAAAAATCTGACAGTTTCATAGTAAGACCTTAGGAATGTTAGAGATACTTGGTAGAAGATGCTTACAAGAAAGTCAAAATGATTAACTCTACCCATAGATAGGTTTGGGGGGAATTTAGCCTACATATAATCAGATAGAGTTTGGCATCACCTGTGACAACAAAGCAAAGTAATGACTTGTTGTTTAACATGAAATAAAATCTTCTTGATTCCCTCTTTTAAAAAATAGGGTACAGATCTAAAGAGAGAATTCTCAAAAGAGTAATCCCCAATGGCCAAGAAACATTTAAAGAACTGTTCAACATCCTTAGTCATCAGGGAAATGCAAATCAAAACAATAGAGATTCTGTCATGCACCTGTCAGAATGGCTAAGATCAAAAACACAAGTGACAGCTCATGCTGGAGAAAATGTGGAGCAAGGAAAACACTCCTTTGCCAGTGGGAGTGCAAACTAGTACAGCTACTATGGAAATTAATATGGCAGTTTCTCAGAAACTTGGAAAATGATCTACCTCAAAATTCAACTATATCACTCCTGGGCATATACCCAAAGGGTGCTCCATCCTACTACAAGTACACTTACTCAACTATGTTCATAGCAGCTTTATTCATAACAGCCAAAATCTGGAAACAACCTAGACATCCCTCAACTGAAGAATGATTAAAGAAAACGTGTTACATTCTCACAATAGAGTATTACTCAGCTGTTAAATCAATGATATCATGAAATGTTCAGATAAATGGATGCAACTTGAAAATATCATCCTGAGTGAGGTAACCCAGACCAATAAAGACAAAGATGGTGTACTCACTTAGAAGTGGACATTAGCTGTTAATTAAAGGATAACCATGCTATAATTCAGAGACCCAGGGAGACTATGTAACAAGGAGTGCTTAAGAGGGGACACATGGATCTCCCTGGGAAGGAAAAAAATGATAGATATTATGGGTGGCCTGGGAGAGGGAGGAATGAGAACAAGAGTGATCAGGTATGGAGAGTAGTGGGAAAGACAACTCGAGTTGTGGGGGGACTATATTTCAAGGGCTAAGTAGAAACCTACTTAGGGAAACTCCAAGGAATCTATGAGGGTGACTCTAGGGAAAACTCCTAGAATAGGGGGATACAGAGCCTGAACTGGCCACCTTCTGTAACCAGACAAGGCTTCCAATGAGAGGATCAGGACACAAACCCAGTCACAAAACCTTCAACCTACAGTTCATCCTGCTCATAAGATGTGCTGGAGTAAAGGTGCTGTGGAACTTGTGAAAGTAGCTAACTAATGACTGGTCTAGCATGAGAACCATGCCACAAAGGGGAGTCCACCATTGACACTGTCTGGAGGGCCAGTAACCAGACAGAGGCTGATAGCCCAGAGACCTAGCATAGAACCAAACGTGGACCAGCCAAAATAAATAAATAAATAAATAAATAAATAAATAAATAAATAAATAAATAAATAGTCAGTGAAATTATTCCTAATGATACTTTCCTATACTCATACACCAGAGTCTAGCATAATCATCATCAGAGAGGATTCCTCCAGCAGCTCATTAAAGCAGATGCAGACCCATAGCCAAACAGGCAGAGCTTGGTGTATCTTGTAGAAGAGGGGGAGGAAGTATTGTGTAAGCCAGACAGGACAAGAAGACCAAACAAGCAACAATAAAAATAACCCACAAAATCAACTACTCTATGCTTGTAGGGTCTCACAGAGACTGAATCGCAAGCACGAACCCAGTATTTCCTGAGCTAGGTCCTCTTCATATATGTTATGGTTGTGTAGCTTGTTGTTTTTGTGGGACTCCTAGCAATAAGAGTGAGGGGTGTCTCTGACTTTTTTGCCTGAGCTTGGGACTCTTTTTTCTCCTACTGATTTGCATTGTCCAACCGTAATATGTTTTATATCTTGTATCTTGTTAGGTCATGTTTGGTTGATATCCCAGTGATAGGCCTGCACTTTTCTGAAGGGAAACAGAGGAGGAGTGGATCTGGGGAGTTCAAAGGAGAAAGGGGGCCCCTGGAGGAGAGGAAGGAAGGATAACTGTGGTCATAATGTAATATATGAGAGAAAAATAAAAATAAATAAATAAAAACCTAGTCAGGAATAATTGCACGTTTGAGTGTGATAGTATGTTTCAAAGAATAAAGTTTTCTAATGAACAGTTGTTTGGAAAAGTGATCTGTACTGCTTCAGGAAACCTCACTGTGAGCATAACCACTCTCAGTTCCAGTCTGTCTTTCATGACAGGAATAGTAAATGAAACTGATTTACTTTTCCTAGTGCCTATAAGAACAATGCAGGCAGCAAAAGTTTGGGTCGGCGCCTGAAGGCAACTTGAAGTATTTAATCAACTTTAGTTAACTCTAATAATTCATGAAGTGAAAGAGACAAAGTTGTGCAATGATAGCTCTGCATCTTATTATTTTCATTAAATGAGGAAATCATTTACAAAAATGAATGCTCAGAAAACAGAAAATGGGTTCTGGGAATATGGCCCACTTCAAAAAGTGCTTGTCTAGCAAGCACGAAAAACTGATGTAATTCCTAGAACTCTGTCCCTGAATTCAATCTCAATCCCAGTAAATAAATAGAGATACATTCTGAAAAGGAGGAACTAAGCATAGTGCGGTAGTTTGAATAGGAACAGTCTCCATAGACTCATGTGTTTGAATAAACTGCCCATAAGGAATGACCCTATTAGGAGATGTGGCCTTGTTGGAAGAAGTGTGTCACTGTGGGGGCAGGCTTTGATGTCTCATATATTCAAGCAACACCCAGTGTGTGGTACACAGTCTCCTTCTGTTGCCTGCGGATCAAGATGAAGTACTCTCCACAACCTCTGCAGCATGTCTGCATGCATGTCACCATGTTTCCCACCATGATGACAATGGACTAAACCTCTGAAACTGTAAGCCAGACCCAATAAATTGTTTTCCTTTGTAAGAATTACCATGGTCATGGGCATCTCTTCACAGCAATAAACCCCTAACTAAGACACATGGGAAATCAAAATTTATTTTATATATTTATCTGAATTTCTAAAATAATAAACATGATTTTTTTTTTAGAGCCAGGCCTGGGAACAAACATTTGTAATCCCCAAGTGTGAAGACAGAGACAAGAGGATACCTGAGACTCTCTACCCACCCAACCACGCCTACAGGGTAAGCCCCAGATCCAGTGAGAGAATCTCCAGCATAAAGATAGCCAGCCACTAAAGAATAACACTCAAGGTTATCCTCTAGCCTCCACAAGTACATCCCCACCCATGCACATGCAGTTAAATACACATGAACACCAAACATGCTCACACACACACACACACACACACACACACACACACACATACACACACACACATCTATAGATATATAGATATATAGATAGATAGATATGTGTGTATGTATTATTAAATATAATTGCAAAATATAATCATTCTAGAAAAATATAAACAGTACTCTTTATGTATGAAATTTTGGAGAAATATATACTATATCCATCACTTTAAAATATTAGTATATTATCATAATATTAGTACACTATTAGTACATATTTTTATTTTATTATTTTGTGTATATGAGTGTTTTGATCTACATATGTCTGAGTACCACTGTGTGCCTGGTGTTGGAAGAGGCCAGAGAGTACATCAACATCCCTGTAACTAGAATAACAGAAGATTGTGAGGTATCACATGTGTCCTGGGAATTGAACCTGAGTTCTCTGAATGAGCAGTCAGTGAGCATTTCTTCAGTAGCCAGTATATTAGTATATTAATTTTAATTTTTATTGAGATTTTATGGACAATATGTTTTATTTACATTGGAGAAACAAATTTAATGCATTATATAGATTTTATGCAGTAATTTCAAAACAATAACATACTCCATGTGGCTATAAATGATGACATCTTTGTCAAGTAGTCTAATCATCATGAATTCAAGGAAAAACACAAGGGAAGTGAATGTCCCCGGCATGAGTATCTAGTCAACATTTGGACAATGATCAGAAGAAATAGGTCAAAATCAATAAAAACTTTCTACAGTACTTCAAGCACATTTACCTTCCATTATCTCTCCTGAAAATAACATATTTTGGATTGTTTCAAATCTTCGAGCAGTATAGAACTCTATGTCTCATCCTCATTCTCAAGACAGACAAAAAGTGACTAGTCAATCATACAGTTAGTTGTAAAGGGCCAGCAAATATCAGTACTCCTTTATTGTCAGCAATTTTGGAACATTTTTTAAATTGAGAAATAAAAGCATTAGAGAATAGTGTGACAAAGATGATAATGGCCATCTTAACATACCGTTGCCGCTTTTCTTCATGTATACTTAAATGTAACGAATCGGAAGCTTCTGGTTTTACTTCTTCTTGCATTAATTTTGAGACATCATCTCTCTATCCACTCAGTGCTGTCCTTGAACATTCAAAATCCCTGCTTCAGCCTTCCCAGTGCTGGGATTACAGCCATAGAACCTGCTGCCTGGGAAAACCAATTTTATCTGAAGGAATAATCTTTCATCAGGAATTCCTCTGGGGCTGCTCTGCTTCCTCTCTTGGTGCCTTCTCTCTTCCTGATCCCCTGTATGGAAGAGAAACTTTCTTGAAGTGACAATTCAGTAGCTTCGGAGCTGTAAATTCATGAAGCATGCCAATCAGAGAAGACATGTTTCTAGAAGATTCCTCCAATATATGGACTTCCTGCCCCTTTTCTCACTACAGGTCTCCATTTCTCCTGTCTTTCTCAGGGGCAGCTTTGAATGAATCTACTTCCTCCACCAGCATTGTCTCCCAGGTATCTGGGCAGCAGAAAGCAGTTAAGAATTTTACATTCCATTAAGAGTCGCATCTTACTGTGACTCACATTAGTTTCCTAGTAACAGTTTACAAAGTTCATTTTATTCATATAAAACAGTTATTATCCCAAGGGGAATGACTAAAAACCTCATTTGGCTTGTCAAAATAAGAACATTAAGTCACCTTCAACAAAGATTTTGAAAAAAAATATTAAAAACCACAAATTACATTTTATTATGCTAACAGTAAAGTCATAATTTCATACCAAAATTATAGTAAAAATATAAATTTGTGATAAGAGTGCTATAAAGACATCAATATTCTTGGTAATGAAGCAGAGCCCTGATTCTTGGATCAGAAATTGGAAGCACTGAGAGGAAACCAAAAGGAAGCTAAATTTAGGATCTGAGAAAGCTTGTAAGTCTTACTTACTCTGAAACACAAAGGACATAAATTTTAAAATCTAAGGACAGGTTACATAAGGTGGTCACAATGGCCACTTCATAATGGAGATAGCTGGATATTTCCTGGCACTCTGAGAGACAATGTACTTTAATGTAGATTATATTGATTTAGCCAAACACAACTGTTTCCTCTTACCTTGCAATAACTTGGAGCAAATCAATGCAATCTGCATTTCAATACTTTGTTTTACTGACTTCTTAATAGACATGGTTTGAAAATTTTGATTAGAGGACAATATGCCCACACCTATGAATAAATGGACTGCATACAGGTAGGAAGCCAGAAAGCAAAATAAATCACTTTATTTTTAAATTCACACAAGCAATTAATGCTTGTACATTTTAGAGACATTGTCAATAGAGACATGACCTTGCTTATTTTGTGACAGTATCTCAGAAGCCTCCTTGAGAGTGTTCATATCTCATTGTGAATGCTGTCTTCATATCATTGTAATAAAATATAAGAAATAAGAAGTATTCCCAGTGAGAGAGCAACAAACTCAATATATCCATCCTACTATCATTCTCTTCTTTAGCAACTGTACTGTTCATGAATGCCAAATACAATTATAGAAAATATAAGAAAAAATATTTTGAAAGTTTAGATTTTGTGAAAGTTTTGGACTACCTCTATTCTACAGTTAATTGTCCTATGGTGTTATAAGTAGTGATAGGTGATCTAAAAGCAATGGTCAGGGGTGTTGTTTCTGCTGCCATTGTTTGTCAAGTCTCATTATTGTAGATCCAACCAGTCATAGGGTATTGACAGAAATACAAGTAAATCAAAAACAACACTTATAATCAATGGAAAGGCATGCATGCATATGGGTTAAGACAAAAATAGAGCATTAGAGCATTATTTTGTAATGCTCTAATTAAATGTGGATATTACAATGTTGTATGAAGTCTGGGAAGATTGGTCAATCAGAAATGTGCTTGAGGACCTTAGTTTAATCCATCAGATCCGAGATGAAGATTTACATACTGAGCACAGCGGTGTGTAACTTAATCTCATTCTTGGGTTTTGCTGGCCAGATTGGGGAGCCTAATCTGTAAATCCCAGTTTCAGTGACAAACACTGTCTCAAAAACAAGATGTAAAGTGATTGGCAATGACACACTCAGTATGGACCTCTAGTCTCCACAAGCATGTGCACATGAACACATACACCATATGTAACACACACACACACACACACACACACACACAAATATGGCATAAAGATTGTATTAAATGTTTGATGCGTCTAACATAGAAATAATATTAATGATTATGATATATGTGTGTGTACATCAGAAAGAAAACAAGAGACTTTATACTGTCCTTAATAACAATAAAATATGTTGTTACTAACAACAAATGAAGATATTGACTAAGCCTTTGAAATATACTTGATTCAGGAGCCATGAACACATAAAAATTGACTATATGTCTGCCATTCTCTCATCTACTTCATAAAATGTTCCCTTTCTTTCTTTCTTCCTTCCTTCCTTCCTTCCTAATTGACTATATGTCTGCCATTCTCTCATCTACTTCATAAAATGTTCCCTTTCTTTCTTTCTTCCTTCCTTCCTTCCTTCCTTCCTTCCTTCCTTCCTTCCTTCCTTTCTTTCTTTCTTTCTTTTTTTCTTTCTTTCTTTTTGAGGCAGGGTTTCTCTGTGTAACAGTCCTACCTGTCCTGGAACTTGCTTTGTAGACCAGGCTAGCCTCAGACTCATAGAAATCTGCCTGTCTCTGCCTCCCAAGTGCTGGGATAGAAGGTGTGTGCCACCATTGCCTAGCAGTTGTTCCCATTCTTGATTTAGCTCAATCTTTAGATCTTTTTTTTTTTTCAAAATTGTTTAATCCTCTGTTTCACAGTGAGCTTGCATTTCTGCTACATCATTACATGCATTTGATTGTATTTATTTGTGGTGGTTTGAATGAAAAATAGCCCCTGTAACTTAGGGTATTTGAGTACTAGGTCACCAGCTGTTGGTGGTGCTTGGTGATTGTAAGTGGTGCAGCCTTGCAGGAGGAAGCACATTGGCGGTGGGCTTTGACAGTAAAATGCCTTGTCCTAGTTCTCCTTTGCTCCCTTTGTCTCATGCCTGTAGACATGTGAGCTATTGTAGAGATCAATAGCTACTGCTTGTTGTCATTCCCCCACTCTGCCTCTGTGGCCTCTTACCTCTCTGGAACCGTAAGCCCAAATAAGCTCATATTTCCCCTTAAATTCCTTTTGGTCATCGTATTTTATCATTGCAACAGAAGAGGCGCTAATACAATGTCCCACAATAATTTCTTCTCTTGGGAGAGTCTAATCACATAACCCACATGACATTACCACATGGACATAAAATTGTCTACATTGTATATCACTGGGCTTCCTTCACAGTAGAAACTTGTAGCAATTTGAGATTTGATAGAGTATAACAAAGTGCAGTTCAAATGTTATAGTACCTCATTCTCTGTATACAAGGAATGGATGTTGATAGCAACATTAGAAATTCTTTCTTATGAGGCTCAGCTATTAACATTTAACAAGAATATTTCTATTTGATATCCATGAAAAAAGGCCAGTTAGCCCATTTAATTGTCATTTATAATATTATTTATTCTTAATAAATGTTAAGACTTAAGATAGGTTCATGGTCTAATAATTATATTAAAATGATTTATATCCAACTAGCTTTGGAATTTAAATTATCAAAGAGTTTAGATATTAAATAAAAATGTTTTTATGCTTATTTATAAACAAAAATTCTTTAGTGAATGTTATCACATTACTTTCTGACATACATTGTTCAGGTTTATAGGCTCAGTTAAAAACATCAGGCATAGATCCTTACTATATTGAGTCTCTTAGTGTTTCTCTTGCTGAGATAAAAACACATGACCAAAAAGCAACTCGGGAAAGAAAGGGTTTTATTTTCCTTCTTCTACTTCCACTTCATAGTCCATTATCAAAAGAAGTGAAGACAGGAACTCAAGGCAGGAACCTGGAAACAGGAAGTAAAGCAGAGGCCATGGAGGTTTCTTGCTTACTGCCTTGCTTCTCATGGCTTTCATTCACAGATCTTCCTTTACATTCATTTTTTTCTCTCCTCTTCACTACATATCTTTCCTGCTTCTTTAATAGCCTCCTTCCAATGTCCATGGCCAATACATACTCAGGTGTGTATCACCTAACATGATCATTTCCATTTCCATCCATTTTCTTGAAAATATCTTAATTTCATTTTAGTAACTAAATTCCACTGTACATATGTATATTTAGACTGTATACAGTGTTTGTAATCTTGTTTATAATTTTCTGAGAAATTTACATGGTTCCAGAAGAGAAACAAGTAAGGTAAAAGTTAAAGGATGCTTCCCCTTAGGCCTTAAACACTGTTCATTACTGTTTGAACATTCTTCTTTTAAATATTTCTGATTTCTGGGCTACCCAGGACAGCCTTCAGCTGACCATAATATTACAACTAACCATAATAGAATGCAGTTCATTATTTCTTCCTGGGTTGGCTTAAAAGACACAGTACAGTTTTCCCCTCCCAGGTTCACTTCATCCTGGTAGAACTAGGTTGCCATGCTTATCTCACTCTATTCTCCACTAGCCTGCTGACTGTGACCCTTCAAAATGCATCCTTCTATTTCTCCCTTTCCTTTCATTCCTGGGGAAGTTTTGTTTTGTTTTCCCTCTTATTGAAAATAGAATTTTTTTTTAATTTAATATATCCTAATTATGATTTTCCCTCCATCTACTCCTCCCAGTTCCTCCCTATCTGGATCCACCCCCTTTCCATTTCTCATTAGAAAACAAACAAGCTTCTAAGGGATAATAATAAGCTAGAATATAATATAATTTAATATAGTAAGACAAAAACTAACATATCTGATTTGGACAAAAACAAACAGAAGAAAAAGAATCCAAGAGAAGCACAAGAAACAGTGAAAATTTGTACACTCGGGAAATGATAAGAACACTAAACTTGGAGCCATAATATATATGCAAAGGACCTGATGCAGATTGGTGCAAGCCCTGTGAATTCTGCCTCAATTTCTGTGAGCTCATGTGTGCTTTGACCATGTTGGTGTAGAGGGCCTTGTTCTCTTGGTGTCCTCCAACCCCTCTAACTCTTGCAATCTTTCTGCATCCCTTTCTGCAGGGTTCACTGAACTCTGAGGGGAAGGAAATTGATGGATGCATTCCCATTTAGGTCTGAGTATTTTAAGTGTTCTCATTCTCTGCATTCTGGCTGAGGGTCTGAGTATTTGTTTCCATCTTCTACATGAGGAAGCTTGTCTGATAATGACTCAGCAAGGAACTGATCTTTCTTCATTGGTAGCACACACAAAAACTTCCTGGAACACAGATCCTGGAACACAGGGCTGAAGGCTCTAAAAGGGCACCACCTTGATTTATCCATGGTCAATGAATTATATAGGTGTTGTCATCAGCAATGGGGCCTTTCTGTAGGTTGTGGAGAGCATTTATAGGTTTGGAAACAATCTGGGTTGTTTGGTGAATTTCCAAGCAATCCTTTTGGCCAATAGCTCAACTAGATGTGACCCAATCTTAGGCTGGGAAACTTCATTTGATGACAAGAGTTGACCAACTGAAGCTTTGTTTCCCTCATTATTTGGTGATTTCATTTCATTATATGTATTTATTATATGTATATATTTTAGCAAGCATCTACTGTATTCTTTCTGTACTGCCCCTCTAATTTTCCTTAATTTTAGCTTTTTCTCTTTCTTGTGGGAGATTTTCTATGGGAAGGATCCCTATGTTAGGTGGCCTTGGGCAAGAACCAGGGTGATTCTAGTTGCATAGTGGCAATATTGGGCAAACATCACACTGGATGAAAATTTCAGACATACTCATCTCACAGGAGGAAAGCACACAGAGATTTGACTTCTCTGTCATTGTCAGTTATCTCTATAAGATAACTGTAAACTGAATGAATTGCAAGTCAATTGAAAAAATCCCTCATTCGTTGAAAATGAGGTGATCAATGCTGTGGCAATCACAATAAGATCAACAAACTTCTAAAGGGTTGAGATAATGGAAACAGTTGACCAAACAATGGATGAAATTGTCTGCCCACTATTAACTCCATAAAATCTACAATATGACTTTTCATAATATGGCAAACAGGATACACAGTCTAAACCACACATAATTTAAAAATACATCATCATAAGTTAACAAAATGACTTGATTGATATTAGCAGTAAAGCTACTAGACTTTCAGGATTCTGTTGCCTGGTCTTTGTGTATTGACATGAACCCATGGGTAAGTATCTGCTCTGATTTTAATTTTGAGAAGAATGATCCTGGTCCTGAAGCACATAGGGCTTCCAATAGCAACAATTCCAGGAATATCAAACTATATCTTACAAGTATTTTCATCTAAATTCAGGAACAGCAGTCTTTTAGATGGCAATGATGATGTTTTAGAATACACTGTCTGCTTCTGAAATTATCTAAAATTTCTCCAAGGAAACAAACCTTTCCACCCAGACTCATACAAAACAACAACTATGATTACATATATCTCATGCTGATTTGTGTGTGGAGAGACAGAAAAAAAATCAAAGTACCTAAATTTTTATATATACATTTCATTTTATATACTGCCTTTGTTTTAACATTTTATTACATTTATTTACTGCATGTGTGTGTGCATGTGTGAAGGAGTGGCATGCTTTTGTGCAAATGTACTTATGGCAGTCAGAGAACAACCTGCAAAAATTTGTTCTATTCTTCCACCATATGAATTTGAGGGATCAAATTCCCTATGTGAGGCTTGGCATTAAGTGTTTTTAACACACTAAGCCATCTCATCAGCTCACATTTTGTTTATAATATTTTGAATATAATATTTGCATACAACTCAATAATGAAGTATTTATGTGTCAAAAATAAACTATCATCACTATCATTTGGAAATTTATGATTATAGACTATATAAAAAACCCACAATACTGTATTTAAAAGCTCTGAAACAAACAAAAAACACAAAATGAGTTACATCTGATATTTCCTCCTCAAATTAAACTACCAATTAAATGCAAACATCATCATCCTTTTAGCTAAAAGTATAAGAATCCATCAATAAATAGTAAAGCATTCTTTGGAAAAGAAAAGGGCATAGTTTAACACAATCTAGTAAATACTGCTGCACAGCAAAGGGGTGCATAGAACAACACAATGAATCAGAATGAAAGGGAGCTGAGCTGTAATGTATGACTGTGTGGCAACTTCATTCAGATGATATCAAAAACAACATTCACAGTAGATAGAATGCATGGTAGATGGTCAAGTTGACACTAGCCTTTAATGCCAGCACTCCAAATATAGAAACAGGTAGACTGCTGTGTGTTCAAGATTAGTCTGATCTACATAGGAAGTTCCAAGCCATCCATCCGGGGTAATAAGACTCTCACAGTAGCAATAATGATGATGATGATGATGATGATGATGATGATGATGATGATATAAATACAAGATCTTCCCAGTCCATGATTTGAAGACTAAAGAAGCCTATATATTTTTTCTTTTTTCTTTTTTGGCTTTTTCAAGACAGGGTTTCTCTGTGTAGTTTTGGTGTCTGTCCAGATCTCACTCTGTAGACCAAACTCACAGAAACCTGTCTGGCTCTGTCTCCCAAGTGCTGGGATTAAAGGTGTGTGCCACCACTGCCCAGTAGAAGCCTATATTTTAATCCTATTCTAAATAAAAGCATGGCTTTAAACAGAGGGGGCATTTTAGAATACCTTAATTTTCTAAGATTGGGAAGGTACTTCTTGAAGACCAACTTTGGTCACGTAGAAAGTAAATTGTAAATTTTTATATTTTAAAATTAAGAAAGGGTTGGTGCAAAAGAGAGACATCCATATTAACACAGTAGTAATTAACTGGGAGAAGTTTTGTCCATATCAAAGGTTGTAATACATAAAATAAGATAAACAATCCTGAGCCCTGGAAAGATGATCCAGTGTTTAAGAGCGATTGTTCTTGCAGAGATGACCTGTGTTAACTTCCTAGCACCCCCATGGTAAATCACAATTGTCTGTAACTCCAGTTCCAAGAGATAAGACCACCTTCCTATGACATTGTGGACACCAGGCATATGCATGATACACAGATATATATATAGGCAAAATACTGAAGTGCTGTGGGATGTCTTTCTGTATGCTGTGAATATATGTATTGCTTCCATTGGCTAATAAATAATGCAGTTTTGGCCTATGGCAAGGCAGCTTAGAGACAAGTGGGAAATCCAAGCAAAGATACAGAGAGAAGGGCGAAGTCAGAGGAGACACCAGCTCTCCACCCGAGAAGTAACAAGATGCCAGCAGACTGGTAATGCCATGGTCATATGCTAACATATAGATTAATAGAAATGGATTGAGTTGTTATAAGAGTTAGCTAGCAAGAAGCCTGACCCATAGGCCATATAATTTATAATTGATATTAAGCCTCTGAGTGATTATTTTATGAGAGGTTGTGGGACCATAGGGCTGGGTGGGATTGAAGAAACATGGGACCATGAAGGGCAAGTGGGACTGTAGAAACCAATGGCTGCATTGATGTGCATAAAAAATACATAGAAAATTTACAGAAAGACAATTCAGTAAATGAAGGAGTAGAGATAGAAAAATACTCAAAGGTTATAAACATTAAGCGTCAGTCCTGGAAATGTATCTCGGAGAGCAATGTTTAGATGTGTAGGATGGAAAGTCAAATTAGATAGCCCAATACTCCTTGTGTTGGTTAACAGTTGTTTCTAAGTCAGTGTCCCCTAACATGGATTCAAGAAAGTGAAATGTGATAGACTTCACTACACTATAAAACACCACATATCTGTGAGAAATAAAACCCTCTACCTAAACAGAATTGCTCTGTGTATATGTATACATAAAGACAGTATTTCTAATATTGAGTAAAAATGAAATTGGGAAAAGAAATGTGATTGGTAAAATCAGCAGTGATGCCATGACTCTTCAAAGAGCACTTAGGAACATACTGAAATGCAGTAACATAAGAACAAGGCTTTTGGCAAACTGAGATGACTCCAAAATTATCAAATAAATTGATTCTCTTCATTGACTAGCTAATGGGGGAAATACCACTATGGACATGCATGCATGGGAAGGAACTAAAGTAGTGTGAACTTTTCATAAAGCACACAATCACACAGGACATGGGCTTTTGTTAAATTTACATGCTTATGGATAGAGAACAAGAGGGTATGATTACAGCTTAAAAACTGTCTTCATGGGGCCAGAGAGATGGCTCAACCATTAAGAATAGATGCCTGAGTTCAATTCTCACCACACATGTAAAGTGGCTAATAACCTCCTGTAATTCCAGCTCCAATGGGTGTGCTGTCCTCTTCCAGGCTTTGTGGGTGTCTGCATTCCTGCATTTTCCTATGCCCTCACCTAAACACAGATATATATATATATATATATATATATATAGATAGATAGATAGATAGATATAGATATAGATATAGATATAGATATAGATATATAACTAATAAAAGTAAACCTGAAAAATAACTGCCCATGAACTTGGGATGTTAAAATCTGCACACATGCGCTTGTGCACACACACACTATAATGTAAAGTATTCCGATATCTGTAAATACATCTACATGAGTATATACATATTCTGAGAAAATGTGTGCACTGAACACATTCAGTCATACAGAATCTTGCAGAAGTCAGGGTTTTAGGGAA
The DNA here is from genome assembly GCF_049852395.1 of Peromyscus maniculatus bairdii. Lineage (NCBI taxonomy): Eukaryota > Metazoa > Chordata > Mammalia > Rodentia > Cricetidae > Peromyscus > Peromyscus maniculatus. The sequence goes on along the minus strand of NC_134857.1, from coordinate 28,894,178 downwards.
GAGAAAATTAAGAGGTTTTTCTTTTTCCTTCTAAATGAGAGATGACTCATTTTGACCTGTGGAGACATGTTTCTGGGAGCTGGATAGTGTGAATACTCCAATGTTTTCTACCAAGTTTCTTGGAAGTATAAGAAAAAAAAAACTGTGTAAATATCATGCAATAAAGAAAGGCATGGTCTTTTTATGGGCAGCCTGCTCCAGAATCTCAGTGTATAGTAGGAAAAGTGAACACCTAAAGAAAGTCTACATTAAATGTGAAGTAGAGTGATAGATGTCTCAATGACAATAGAACTGTTGGCTTAGCACATAGTCTATGCTAAACGCTTTCTACTAATTATCTTATAGTACTGATGTCGTGAAAGTACATGCGGTCATCTGGGAGCCACACAAGGATATTAGACTAGACCTTGGATAAATGTCGCTCCCTCTGACTCAGTTAGAGCAGACATAGTAAGTTTTTCTCACATGCTGTTTCTTAGGCTCTGACATGTTTTTATCTGGATCTCTATATTTTTATGTTCATGACCTGCCACAGAAATGCTGCCACTTAGAGAAACTCTGAAGATGTACCTAAGAAAAACTACAGTTAGTGATTAAAACACAGAAATTTTATCCAATAAAATTTTATCCAAATACTGTTGATTCATTTTTTGTTGTTGTTACCACATCCTTGGAGAACTAGACTACCACTGTAACTGAAAGTTTCAATAAATAGTGAAAATTTTCTTTTTCATGCTCCTATAACAGTACATAAAAAATTAAAGTATAAGTAGTAAAATGGTAGTTTTGGTTTATGGTTTTTGTTGTTTGTTTATTTTTTCTTCTAACTGAAAAATGTCACCTGACTGTTTTTTCTAGTTATTTTGGGTTGTTTCTTTGGACATTTCATTGGTGGAATGCAAATGTCCTGGTACCTAGGGAAACTCTTCCTTTCTTTATAAAAGGTCATCTTAAAAGGTAGACATCAACCAATGATCATATATAATAAAGACACCAGCACTACTTGCACCTTTCTAAGCTGCCTCACTGCTTTTCAGGCCATCCATTTCTTTGTACTTACCATGATTTAGTTCATAATACCATGCTTGAATGTTTGTTCATTTTCTCTATTTCAAATTATGAGCTTTAAAGAAGACATTTTAACTGCCTTCAGGCATATTTTCTGTTGCAGAAAAATTTACCATTCACTCTGCTACCAATGTTCAGAACTTATACTTACTCTATGAATTCCCATATTGTTTAAATAAATTTCTTGTTTCATAATTGGCTTGTTGATAACAAATACTTTGTTTTGTTTCTATATGAAACACTAAAATTAGTATTATACATGAACTTATATATTTTCATGGAGTTTACTAGTAATCATGTGACTGAGTTTTTAAAACTAGTAGTCCAAAAACTCCAATTCTGTGTCAGAAAGCTTGCTGGATTTTATCCTTAGGCAATTTCACTTCTCTATTGATGCCTTAACTATTTTGCTGTTAACACTTTTTATTCTTCATCTGAGGAAACTTTAGAAGGGAGAAAATGTTCCCTTTTCTCCTTGCAGAAGTATAATAGAAATTGTTGTTTACCCAGACAGCATTTGGCATAGATTTCCTGGAACCCCTCCATCACAGAGCTTCTCATGAATGTAGAACCCAACCACTGCCCAATAGCCATAGACCCCCAGTAAGGTCAATTACTCCTTCAACCAAGGATGCTGGCATGGACTGGCTGAGATCCAATTTATATATGTCAAGTATAAGCCATCCTTGTGAGTGACAGCTTTAGGCATTAGGACACGTTTGTCATTGTTTATTGAGGCATTGTTAGGGCAGAAGGTAACTTCAGGAGATTACCCTCTTGTTTTCACTCTAACAAGCACATTGGGGGAAACCATCTATTTCTGCCTCTGGACACTGCTGTATCTGAATGCAAGAAGCAAAATTGCTGCTGTCATTAAATGACCAGAATGAGATCTTGCCCTGGGTTAAAGCATACATGGTGATAAGACAGGGAAATGCAGACAGCCATAGCACAGTCTTGTTTACTTCACCGTATTGTTGACACTTTTTACTATGTGATTCAATGATTGCTAAGCTGAGCAGTGTGGTGCTCAGGGCTTCCAACCTAAAACATATGAAAGGAACATGTATTCATGGCATGGGATGTTAATAAAACAGAGCTTACTAATAGCTTCCAAATGCCAAAGTAACTGTCAGAAACAGTGTGTTGATAAAAAAAAAATTTCATATTCTTTATTTCCCCTTTAAAATGAGTCAATAGTTTCAAGTCCCTACTCTGTTTTTCTAGAAAGTGAAGAAAAAGCTGTTCTCACCTGTGACCCTGAAGTGGCTCTATGGCACTGTTCCTGCTATCACTTTCAACAAGTGAAGGGTATGACAATATGATAAAAGAGACGAGTAGAGAGGGGAGATGTAAAAAATGATGATAGGGATCTCAACAGGCCTTTTCCCCCTCAAGGCTTTGTCCTAACAATGAAGGAAAAGATTAGTAAGGAAGAGATGATTGACAGCTGGGACTATGCCACTGTAATGTGCTCTACATATCTACAGGAGTGCCATCTCTCCAATTTATAATCCTAAGTGGTTCTTATCACTGAGAGCTGCCTGGTGTATTGTATGTCAGGGAAAAGTGTGTCTTAGGTTTCTGTTGTTTGACTTTTACTCTTGAGAAAAACATAAGCTAACATCTCCTCTCCCCAGACAGAACACTGATGATAGAGCAAAGACATGTTTCTACCACACCTAGCTTGGTGAACCAGTGAACTTATCAGAATTCCCTACAGGAGTGTGACAGATGGGTGACTTACTATCATGGATGATTCAGCAAAGCAAATTTAAAGCATACCTGTCCTCAGTGACACAGCATTGCTCCACAGCTCCATTGCTCCATTGCTCACAAAGTTACTCCTAAAGATTCATACTTTCCCAACACTTCAGTTCCCAAGGATCACATCCCCTTCTTGTCTTTACTTCAGCCCTATCATAGACACACTGAAGGAGTTGGAAGAATGTCCAAGACACTGATTTACACAAGCAAACACTACTTAATAGGCATTTTAAATTGATATGTGTGGTGAATTCTTAAAATTATAAGAAACTAATTTAAGTATTAGTAAGGCATTGCATTAAGTCGACATAACAAAGATATAATTTTTAAAGTAACTTTAAAGGAGGCAGATTTGAATGCACAAATAAACAATAAATATTGAAGTATACAAAGTGTTTAAGAAGTAGGATGCTTTTCAATGTGCAAAAACCTCCTTCTATACACACACAAGATGTAAATGCATAGCAGCTCTACTGCAAAGGCCTGGTACAAATGGCTAAGGAGGGCACTTTCTTGAGGCAAAAAAAAAAGAACATCAAATGAGACTTAATCATGGTTGTTTTAATTTACTAGATAAAGATAAGGCTGATTGCATTATAATTTTAGAACATTTAAAGTAAGTGAAATCAAATTTATAATAGAAAGATAAGAGTCAACAAAATGATTTGAAAATGCATAGTGCTCATTATTCTAAAATAAATTAGCTATTCATTTTCTGCAAATTTGGAAAGACCAAGACTGTCAAATATTTGCAGTTATGTACCTTTAATTTTTGCAAATAAACCCACATAGCCCCTCCAGAACAGCTTAAGCTTTGGCATTCATGAACAAAGAGAGGAGATTCCATAGCTCTGTCAACACCTAACATACAGCACATTGTTAAGCTTAGACTTAACAGCATAATAATAAAAATGACTACTATTCATTGTTACAAGAACTTTATGCTTTCACATGCTTCAGCTCACTTACTAAAACCTTACTATTTGCACACACTCATACACATCACCATCACTTTACAAATAAGGAAACAGAGGCATGTGAACTAATTAGATCCACCAAGAAAGCATAATTGGTAAAAATGACAGGCAGAGTACATTCTATCATTGTAATTTATACTGTATGAAATATATGAAATAAAATGGTTCTTGACGGTCAGTGACCAGATTTCAGACAAGACCTGTAACTTGGTACATTGTGCCATTTTAAAACAGGATCAAACAAACCAGCAAACCCCCACCCCTACCCCCCAAAAAAACTTTACTCCTTTGTCCATCACATCTGTCTTTGTACAGCAAGATCTTCCTGATGGCCTAACAGTTGTCTCTGTCTCCTTATACCACAGGGCTATTTTAAACTGATGAGGTTGTGGAGAGATGTGAGTCAGTATTTTAGAGGTAGATGTTATTTACTGTGCATCTGTCAGCTGGATGTACATTGTACATCTACTGTCTCTGAGAGCTAAAATATAGCAGACCTCATACTCTAATTGAATTAATGTAATTAAATGGCAGAAAAAAATCATTTCATTTGCTGCATCAGTTTTCTGCACTGCAACTCATCGCCCCTCTACCCCTCTAAAATCTACCTGCAATTCCCATACACTTTTTTCCTGTTACAAACAAAACCCTCTGAAAATGGGCTTTTTAAACTAATGCAAATATATCATTAAAATCGAAGTTTTACAGAATGTAATTTCCCTGTCATGAGAGGATGCTACACTCTTCACTGACTTGCAAATTTCTTTTTGAACAACATACACTTCAAGGATACAACATATTCAACAAATGAAAAGGCCAAGAATATGCACAAAAAGAAGAGGCAGCATTAACATATAGATTAACCCCATCAAAGGGTGATGTTTGATGGGATATTCAATGTGATTCATATATCAGCAGCTAAAAAGCTGAGCTCCACTTCTGAAAAGCCTCTAATTCCACAGTCTGCCTTGTCCCCGACATGAAAAGTGGACTGTGAATGCTGGAGGCGTGGGTGCCAGTTACCAGGATAAATGAAAAGCTCATGGGAATTAAGAGATTACACTGTTCTGCAAGACGTAATTAAATGGCAGAAAGATTCATTTCAGTAATTCTAAAGGCAAAGCATATGGATTTAGTTTCATTTTAATTATTTCTTTTTTATTTTTACCTCTCATTAAATATGAAATTTTATTTTATTTTTTATTGTTTGAATAAATCCAAAGTATAATAAAATGTGCAGTCAATTCCATAATCACATTAATAAATTTTTATATCTTATCAATTATATTTTATCAATGTAACTAAACAACAGTTTGTGAATTTCATCATCATTGAAAAACCAATCATAAATATAAATTTTATTTCTAAAAATTATCTTTCCTTTTTTTTCAAAACTAAAATGTAAGTATACTACAAAATACATGTAAAAAAATTTAGCTGCATATTGTCTTTTCAAATTTTACTCATACAAACAGATACACACAAGCTATTTAGACAGTGTCTTAGGAAAGGTTTTATAACTACCACTTTTTAGCAGTGATTCTCCACCTGTGGGTGGTGATGAATGACCATTTCACAGAGGGTACCTAAGACTATTGGAAAACATGGGTATTTACATTATGATTCATAACAGTAGCAAAATTACAGATATGAAGTATATTAAAATAATTTTATGGTTAGGGTTCATCACAACATGAAGTAATGTCTTAAAGGGTTGCAGCGTTAGACAAGGTTGAGAACCACTCCTTTCAATGAAAATTTATGATTTTAATCATTTAAATTCTCTTTACTGTAATATGAAACTTTGCTTTCATACTGTATCATCCATGTCTCCTACTTTCGTCAGGAAAAAGAGGCAAACAGAAGAAATGTAAGGAGTACATCCTTCATAATTAAAGCAGATCTTTCCTGGAAATTCCTACCTGGCCTGTAACTTCTTAGTCCTGCATTCTTTCAAAAAATGAAGTTATAAACATGAAACAATGAATATATCTTTAAGACGACAAGTACATTTATCTAACAAATGTGGCTGAAAGACTGCTTCATAGTATCAGCTGTATAGTATAGTCAGATGCTAACCAACTCTACTCATTCTCAATGTATGTGAGCAAGAGTTGATGAAGATGATTTTTAATCACATGTCCTCAGCTTATTGTATGACTCCTCTCCTTCCCCTGCTTTAAAATCTAGCTTCTTCTGTTCTTTCAACTTCCTTTTTTTTTTTTATTTCAGAGAGCTTTATAATAAACCACTGCTTTTCCTCATTGGTTCTGCATTCTAGTAAGTATAATATTTGAATTTCTATTTATTGGTAAGATCTTGGCTGTTTATATAGAGAATAAAGATGACATAAAACAGTAGAATAAAGAAGATGACATAGCAGAAATCAGAACTACCAAAATCCTTTTGTAAAGCCACGAAAGCCATGTTCTAATATTATTTCAGGATTGTTGGTGCGTGTGTATGTGCATGTAGTATGCAGGTGCACATGTTTGCATTTGGTTGGGAACAGTACATGTTAGCATATATGAGGAGAACAGAGAAAAATCTCAGGTGTCATCCATCATTTGATGAGATAAAGATTTTCATTGGCCTAGAATTTTATAAACAGGGTAGGATAGCTAGCCAGTAGAATCCAGGGATCCACTTATTTCATCCTTTCCATCACATGAAATAGCAGCCCATCACCAAGCCCAGCTCAGTTCTGGGAGATAAAACTCAGGTTCGCAATCTTGAATGAAAAGCACTTTTCCCACGGAGCTATGTGGCCAGTGCCTACCTCTGTCTCAGAAATTTAGAATTTAGTACGGGGAAGTTGGATGTACTTAACCCCTTCTGTGATACGGCATCCATCCTTTGTCCACCAGTCTGAGGACTAGCTGCTCTGCCCAGAGAAACTTTGCTGGCAGAGAAGAAATAACCCCAAGATTCAGTGAACCAAACTCTTTCCCACGGTGGTGAATGGTCTGGGCAGGTTTAGACTGAATCATTGAAAGGTAAAAGCAAATTTATCTCTGAGTCGTGATTTTTCGCTAAATGGCATATATATCTTACTCTTTTATCCCTAAAACAATTCCCTAAATCACATTCTGCAAGCACACAATCTAATTTCAAAAGTGTACTTTTGAAATAGTAAGTCAGAAACAGTGTGTGGGGCTGGTGAAATGTTTCCATGGTGAAGAGTACCAGTTGCCTTCCAGAGGAGCAGAGATTGGTTCCCTGAACCTATATCAGGCGATTTATGACAGCCTCTAACTCTAACTGCAGGGGAACGATCGCCCTTTTCTACCCACCCTGGTCTCTGCACAAATGTGGCACATATTCACACACATAAACACATATATACACACTCATATACACACACTCGAAAATAAATATTAAGAAAAAGAGATACTTTCAGACCTCTTTAGAAGAACACTTTGCTTAAAATTGAAGCCAGAAAAAACGATGAATCATGTAACTCAAAGTAAAATTATTTAATTTATGACTTTATACTACATTGAGTTATTATGTACAAAATTGAGCCCTGAAATAATTATTTTGTTTCATGTCTTATATTAGTTATCTTGTAAAATGCTAATTTGTTTAGGGTAAAAAAAATAAACAAAACAACAACAAAAATCCCTTACCTACCCTTGGAGCATATTAAACCATTGAAGTAAATGTTTAAAAAATCAAGTGCAATTTGAAGTTTTACTCAAGGCTTGTAGATTATTATGCCAGACCATGATTTGTATAACTTATGAAACTCGGTAGCAATCTCAAACACCTACGTTTTGAGGGATATTGAAAATGTTTTTATGCACAGTAGCAATGAATCCACGAAGTTTTGCTGACACGTATAGAAACTTATGGTTTGGAAATTTTCTCTGGAACTCAAAACTAGGTATATGTCTTGGTCATATTACAGTCTGTGTTTAAATTTTTAATTTTGACTCAGCCATTTTAAAAATGTATCATATTTCTTCTTTCTTTTTTTCCTTTCTTTCTTTTGAGAAAATGGTTGTAGGATCCACTGACTTTGTTTTTTAATTTTAAATTTACAGAAATGTTGAAAGACTGTCAAATAAAACACAGTCTTTCTGTCTTTTCTCTGGACTCATGGGCAGCATTTTCTCATTAACTCTCCATGTGTATGGAGTGTGTAAATTCATGGGTGTCAGGCTTGGGCTAATATCAAGCACATGTTGTCTTTGAAGATAATCACATTTTCCATTAAAATGAAGAATTACATAAGTGCTTTACATTTCCTAATACTGACCCACATATGAGTTAAATTTCCAAAATAAATTCCATTTGATTATTATTTAGCATTTTTCCTGATAAGTCTGTTTTCTAACTACATTTATAAAATCTTCAGTGTTGGGCAGATAATTATTCAGGCCTATTTTCTGCAACGTTCACTAACAGATTTTGAAAGTAAAGTTTTTCCTGATGCATGAAATCAACTATGCTTTTTTAATCTATATTTTCTATATAAAGTTTACAGTTTAAATTATCTCTACTTTGGTGAAATTTTGTTAATATTGTGTTACCAAAACACCACTTTGCTATGAAGTGATTTTCATGGAGATAAACCAAGCAGCTATAGAATATTGACCTTAACCTTTTTAATGTCATTTTTTAATTTTGCTCTTTATTTTCTATATATTTAAAGTTTTCTAACTCCAAAGGTATACTAGTTTATAGATGACATTAATGCTTTTAAAGAATTACTATGCATGTTATTTTGGTAATAACTTTTATTTTTCACAGCATTATTAATTTTTGATGTTAAACTTTGTTGGCAATGCCTTTTTAGACTTCTATTTCATTTATGCTCACTAACTTCCCACTACAGATTTTATTTGAGAATTATCTCAGTCACTTTCCTTGAATTACTAGTATTGATGTGTTGCACAGATAAGAGAGTGCTATGGACTTTCAGCTTTAATTTCAAATTATAGATTTTGATTCCAAGTGTTTCGAGGACCAATATTACCATAAATACTATAAATCTGATTAATATTATCATTTATATCAAGCAGTTTAAGACTATCTAAACCTGTATAAAAAGTAAGTTCTTTTTATTCTTGGTAATATGATATTAATATCCAGGTGTAATGATATGTGAATTATGACCAGAATACTACTAGTGATACATGTATAATGCCTTTGGTACTTGTGTTTTTTCTCTTTCCTGTGCTTAATATTTTGTCAGTTTTCTAGGCTATTTTAAGCTGATAATACATTCTTTATTATCATATTAGAAAAATTAATGTATAAATGTGATTTACCTTGTAATTGTCTTTTTTTTCAGTGTTAAGGTCTCTTATTAGTGGGTTTTGGTCACTTCTTTTGATTTTGCAGGCTCTATGTTAACTGGACAATTTCTATGTTATTAAATTCATAAATACACATAATTATTTTGTCTACACTGAAGTTATGGCCTTGAGTATTTTAAACTCTCTCATTTTCTAAAAATAACATTTTATCCCCAATTGTGCCTCCAGAGGTATCTAGGCCACCATGCCTGCTGTCTTAGAATTTGTGTCTTTAATATGTTTACTTGTCCTTGCCTATGTTACTTAGATTTTCCAGTCATATCATTTTGTGTAGATTGCATTGTGTAGAGCAGGCAGCTATGGACAAGTCTGAATCTTCCAATCAATGAATTAAATCACTTTATTGATAGTATGACTCTGTCTGGTGTCAACTTGATAATGCTATTTCATTCATATACATTGTTTCCAATTTTCTCTCTCTTTTTTGTTTTGTTTTGTTTTTCGAAACAGGGTTTCTCTGTCTAGTTTTGATGCCTGTCCTGGATCTCCCTCTGTAGACCAAGCTGACCTCCAACTCATAGGAATCCTCCTGGCTCTGCCTCCCAAGTTCTGTGATTAAAGGCATGAGCCACAGACACCCGGCCCCAATTCTCTTTTTATATGGAGATATTTACTGTGGCCACTTTCATCCACTTTTAGAATTTATGATGTTTCTTTTCTATTCTAATTATACTTTTGTAGCTTTTACAGTCTTTATAAATTTTTGCATAAAACTCACGTCTCTATTGATATTGCAGTTTTAAATCTACTTTTATCTTTAATTGTGGGGAAACAATGCTATTATTATTATGTTATTATTCTACATTTACCCATCTATGTTTCTTTTTTCTTTCTTTGTATATTTGCTTTTTTATTTTTATTTTTTTTTTGCATTTGTATATTTATGTATATGGAATGTGCTCAATCTATATGCATTTTCACAGGTGTAGGTGTTCAGGTGTGCATGTACTTATACACACAGGCATGTAGAGGCCCAGGGCTGACACAGCATATCTTTCTTGATTATATACCATCATGTCTATTGAAGCAGGGTCTCCTGTTGAAAGAGGAGCTCACCAATTCTGGCTAAATGGGCCAGGCACCTTATCTTGTGGATCTCTGTCTCTGTCTGTCTTGCGCTGACATTAAAGATGGCAGCCATGTGTGGTGTATAATTTCTCTCCCTACAAACATGTGAACAGTTTGATGTGTACTGTATCTTTAAATTCTGCTGTAGAATTTAATGCATTTTGAGTGGCATTATTTTTCCTTCTTTTAATCGGTTTTTCAGATTAATGTTTAGATAGCAGTCATTTAGAAATTCACAAATGTAAAAAATAAAATAAAATCTTGAAAAATAATGTAATGAAAGGCCAGTTCCATCATTTTCAAATTATTAAGTATCATCATTACATCTTTATACCAACAGGAAGCACTCTTCTTGTACTCTTGTTTCCTCTTCCAATTTTCAGTATGAAATTTAGCAACTTTATACTACATAATTAAATAATAAATGTTACATTGTGCTTATTGTCCAACTACTGCTAACACTTCCATAATTCTGCATCAAAGAAGATAATTAGCATAACATTCAGTGAGTAAGTCTAATTTAATGAAGGATATTTTACAAGTGAGAACACTACCTAACCAAATATAATATTCACAGACAATAAAATATTCTGAAATCAAAAGGCTTGCAAAGGGCAAAATGGATTAATACAGTAAAAGACAGAAAGTTTCCAGGGTATTCCAACAATGATTCAGGCAATAAAGTTGTGAACTAAATTAAAATACCCATTATTCAGCCAACCCCAGAAAGACTGTAAGCTAAATGGACTGTATCACACTTGAGTGTTGAATGCAGAGCACCTGGCATCTTTATAGACAATATAGCCAAATGCCAGGACTCACGTGGTGAGTAAGGGTAACATGAGAGTCCTAATGACAGTAATATCAGCAGAAATGACATTAATCGAGCCACCCTGGCTGCAAAGCAAAGCTGAATGAGATGCACCAATGTGATTCAAACAAACAAAAAGTAATCACGATGGAATATTCCTGACACATTTCCTGAGAAAATACAAACCTGATCAAAGTAATGATGTTAACTAGTGTAACTTACTAAACTGACGGGATTTATCGAGTTACAAGAATATGATTGAGGGGCTACTTCCAAATGAATAATTCAGAGGTAGTTACACACACTAAATTCCACCACAGCATGGGTGACAACTCACAAAAGCTGAATTCATGAAGGTTCTTGTAAAATAATGAAGGAAAGCATAGGATGACCAATTGTTCCAGGCATCATCTTATTGAATTTTTTCTCCAAGTTTTCCAGAACAATGGATTATTCTCTAAAGTTCACTTTTTCTTCCCATGTTGATCCTTTCAAAAGCTTTAGAAACCATCATGCAAGAGAGTTGCGGCAGTGGGAGCAGGTCAATTGCACCCACACAGGTAGTTGTGAGATGTCTGTATTTCTTTATGCCAGACGTGCACTTTTTCATTCTTTCACTTACTAACTGCATAAAAGCAGGACCTGGGTTTTGATCTCCTCCAAGCACTTGGAGCCAGGTCAAGCACCTTCCCACTAAAGCAGAAAATTAGCTCAAATTCAATTAACAATTATCTGTTCTGAGTGCACCCACTATAAATCAAGAAATGTGCAGGCAACATGAGAATTATAGTTATCAACATGTTAGAAATGGGACATAAACCCATTTAAAGGTAGTTGTGGCTTAGGTCATAAAGGTCTGCAAAAGCTCAAGTGTTGAATGTTGGTTCTCAACTTGTGGGACTACTAGCAAGTGATGGAATCCTTGAAAGTGAGGCATAACAGACAATCACGGCAGGTGTTCCCTTTGAGGGGACATTGTAACCCAACCTCTTCTACTCTCTTCAGCTTACAGCCATCTGTGATGTGAGCAGCTTACATCTGCTAGCAGTTCTCCACTATGCCACTACAGTTTCTCAAATAATAGAGGTGAACCACCATAGAAGTCTCTAGAACCATGAGCCACTATGTCTTTCTTCCTTATGTTGTTTTTTTTCTCAGTTATTGTGCAAGTCATGACCCAGAAAGTCTCCAATACAACTTTTTTTTTTTGCCATTTTGTATTTTTTGTTTATAGGAAGTATGATTTTTTTTTAATTTAGAAGTTTCTTTCTTTTTTCATTTTGCATACCAACCATGGTTCCCCCCACCTTTCCTGTTCTCATCCCCCTCACACCTCCCCGCTCAAACTTCCCTCCATCTACTCCTAAGAGAGGATAAGGTCTCCCATGGGGAGTCAAGGGAAAGCAAGGAAAGAGATATCCAATACAACTTTTAAAACAATACATACTTTAAGAATTTCAAGGACTAGCAGAAGGGGAAGATATGATTAAATATATTTGAATTTAAATTTTGTTTTAAATAATGTAATATAATAAAAAGATTCATGCAAAGTGTTTTGATTACAACCATGGCCCTCCCCAACTATTCCCAGATCTACCCTCTTCTCTATCCAACTTTGTATTTCCCTCCCCTTTTTCCTCATCAAGACCAATTTGTGCTGCATAACTATTCTGGGATGTCTGGTCTTCCACTTGAGCACAGTTGATCTACCAGGGACTACAGTCTTAGAGTAGGCATTTTGGCACAGCCATAGAAAGCAAACACAGAAGTTTCAATACATTATAAGTTTGTTTTTTGTAAAATTGATCCCCTCTAAAAAGATAGTCTTCATACAATAAAACTACATTTTTAGTCTTTATTTTGGAATGGAATTATTTCACATATCTGAGTTGCTTTGTTTTGTTTTGGTGTAGTAGAGAATAGATATTAGATATGGATGACACAAAAATCCAATAATTACAGTATTTCTAAAGTTATTGTTGTGGCTCTCAAATTATAAAATTATTTTATCAACACAGGTAGATAACATCTGTTCTTTTGTAATATTTGTTCCAGTTATTTATTTTCTTTAACTGACGAATTTATTAGAACTTCTCAAAAACTTACTAATGGTGATGATGGTAAAGGACATTACTGTTTTAACTTAATTATGTGAGTGTCTCTCTAAAACTGATATTTGCAATTCAATTTTATTAAGTATTTCTTATGATATTTAAATAACATACCATTTGTTCTTGTTTTATTTGGATCTCTTATTAGACATGACATTTGAATTTCATTAAATGCCTATTTCTCCTCAACTGATATAATTATACTTTATGCTGGCTTCATAAAATTAATTGACAAAATTTCCATCTTCCTCATTCTTCATTGATTTAGAGCACAGATATGTAATGTTTTGAAAAAAGGTAGAATATATTTAGCATTGAACTTGTCATTTTATTGTTTTTAATTTTAAGCAATTTATCCACTATTATTGTAATTGCAATTATAACATTTCTTTTGACATTCTTAAAGACATTTTGGAAATTTTGTTTTCATTAAAAAAATCTTCATTCAAATTTGAAAATATATTGGCTAACTTTGGATGGATGTAATTTCTTTCATAATTTTTGAGGTTGTCTTTATCTGATTATACCCTTCCTTTTTCTTTTATAAGTTTTTTTCTTTTGTCTTATTAGCTTGCTGAAGATTTCTCTACTTTTCTTACTGAATTAAAAGGCACAGGTTTACACTCTTTTTCTTTCTTGTGTCTTTGACATTTCTATTTTATGTTATAGAACCATCCAAAAAACACTTGTCAGTGAGCTTCTCCCTCAGCCTGCTTAAATGAAAATAATAAATAACAAATGGTAAGTCTAGAAATCACTCTTTCAACCTTTGATGCAAAATAAGAACTCATATTGTTATTTAATTCTGTTTCTCTTCATAAACATAAGGCAGTTATTATAATTTTAAGTATAGATGGAATTACAAATATTTATTAGTGCCCCCCCAATTCCTTCTCATATAGGATAAGAAATTTCAATGGGTTTAGAGAATAGGCTTATGGGGATTTGCTTGCTTGCTGAATTTTATTCACAGCAAATGCACTGAGCACATTTCATAGTGATTACTCTTCTCCTCGCTCAGTCATGCCAAAGAAGAAATTCTTTGATCTTCACCTTCAAAACAGGTTGAAATTACTGGAACTAGGCTCGAGTAATTGCTCTCAATAACCCATAGTCATCCCAAACAATATATCTGAGTTCTACCATATAATGGCAACTGTACCCTCTTTTCTAGGTAACTAGCTCCCATTAATGACTCTGAGGTTTTCTGTCCATCTACATTTTAAAGTAGTTACTTGCTTGGCAACCTTGATTGTTGATATATCCAGGACAAGTAGTTGCTTTTCAGTTTTCTTCTTATTGCAGGGTTAGGAGTGATGACCATGTATCTCTTTTGTAACAGTCATGAACCAAAAGTCTCCAAAATGACTTATAAAACCAACATTTATATGCAATAAAAATTATTTTAGACTTAAGTGTATTTACTTAGATATATCTGTCTATTGTATACGAAGAACGACACTCCTTGAAGAATTCTTTGACTTTGCAATTATGGCTGACAAATTTTTGCTTATTTATTTGTTGAGACAGAGTATCACTATACAGTCTAAGCTGGCTTCAAAGACATATCTTTCTGCTCAAACTTTTAATTTCGAATAACTAACAGGGTGCACCACTATGTCCAGCTAACATTTTGATTTCTTGCAGACTCTGGTAGAACAAGTGTGGAGCTATTCTGCCCTCTTCATGAGATTTTTCCCTTTGGGTTTTGGAATAAGATGCCCATACATTTTTTTATTTAAAAAAATTCTTTCCTTTTATATACCAACCCCTGTTCCCCCTCCCTCCCCCTCGCCTCCTCCTGCTCCCCTCCTATTTTTAAAAATCTTATGTGCTGTGGTGTCTATAAAGTAGGTGGTGGAAAGTTATGAAGTAGTCAGCGCCAATATTCATTCATTTAGTCAATCTCTATATATGTGACAGGATAGGCTTGAACTCTGCTATGTAGTGTGGTGTATATCATGCACCTGTGTGTGTGAAAAACGTACTTCACATTTAGGCTTTGTGTGGAGATCCATGTTAGTATGAGAGTGACCTTTATTCACTAATAACGTTTTACTTAGTGTGAGGTAAGAATTGTCCTGAAACATCCAGTCAGAGCTTGGCCTAAACAAAGACTTTTTGGGTCTCCTTGGCAAAAACCAATAAAGGCAGGGACTGTAGTATATATATAAAAAAAAAAAGAGCAACAAAAGGTGAAGGGAAATGAGGAATGGACTCGTCAGTACATGAAGAGAGAACTTAAGCAAATGTGTAGTAGATTCAATGCAACATATGAAGTTCTGGTGTATCTGTAATTAGACAAACAGACAATAAATCATGTGATTAGAAACATAATAGTGCCAAGCACCCTGCACACATGATGCATCATAGATACAAAATACAAAATTCATAGTTTTTTGCCCCTCCTAGGAATCCATAAAAGTAAGTATCAATCCAAATGGCCTTAACTTCTCCTGGGCTTCAGCTACTTCAGACAGGTTTCAACCTCACCACAGGCCTCTGTCCTCCCGTTTCCTCATGTATTTACTTCAGAAAACTAGCAGTTGTAAATTCTTGTTTTAGCCCCTTGAGATGTAAATCTCTCAGCCTTTTATCAGTTTCACAGTTCAGAAAAAAAACATTTTAAAGGGGTTGAAAGCCATCATAAAATAGGATCACCAAGGAAGAGGATGTCCAGGAGATTTCCGGTGTAAGTTGAAGCTTCAGCATTCTAAGTATTAATGCCAATCCATAGATGCTTGGTCACTGACTTCTCTTAAAATAACCTTCAGTATTTTTCCCAGTAATTGTAAAATCTCCTGTGTGTTGAAACAAAATTGAGTTCACCCTCACGCCTATTACATTGGACAAATTAAGTCTTCCTTGTTTGTTTAATTGCACTTGGAACATTTTCTCTGTAAAACAGAGAAACAATCTGTTAAAACAATCAAGATATTGTCTCAAAATGAAAAAAAAAACAAACAGAAACAACAACAAAAACTAAATGAAACTCATAAATTTTAAAAGTTGGAATCAGTCTAATTGTGGGTATATGCCAATTGTTTATGAAAAAGTAGACAACCAGTAACTGCTGTCTTCAAAGTACACAGGATTCCTGAAGATGGAAAGTCAAGTTTGATGGGTCTGGTAGAGTAGAAAGCATACAGAGAGAGAGAGAGATCCAGGGGCATATATTGGCTAGTTTTATGTCAACTTGACATAAGCTATCAGAAAGGAGGGAATCTTACTGGGGAAAATATTTCCATAATATAGGGGCTGTGGGCAGTCCTTAGGGCATTCTTGTAATTAGTGATTGATGGCCGAGGGCTTATCCAATGGTGGGTGGGGACACCCCTGGGATGATACCCTGGATTCTGTAAGAAAGCAGACTGAACAAGCCATTAGCCATTAGGAGCAAGCCAGTAAGCAGCAATATTTCATCACTTCTGCATCATCTCCTGCCCCCGGTTTCTAACTAATTTGAGTTCTTGCCTTTCTTGTCTTCCCTCAGTGAACTGTGACTCAGAATATGTAAGCCAAATAAACTTTTTACTCCCAAGTTACTTTTGGTCATGGTGTCTCATCAGAGTAATGGTAACCTTAATTAAGACAGGTCACTATGTAATATAATGGCATTCATATTTACTATCAGTGTTAGGCTACAAGTGGAATGGAATGAATTCCAGTTTGGGGAACACAAGGAAAAAACATTAGAGGCTGGAGAACTAGCTCAATCTCCAAGACAATAATATATGGCTGGTTTGAGAAATGTCCATTTGGATTGATGTTGATGGTGACAGGTTCAAATAAGACAGAAATAGAATCAGTAGCCTGCAAATTTACTGAATTTGGGTATTAAAATGATGGTCCAGACATAACAATAGCATGCATATGCTTTGTTCTTGCTTCAGCATATTTTACAAGACTAAGTGTTCCTGTTGTAAAGAGGTCTTGGCTCTCTTTATATTGTTTTCTAGATGTTCTGGTACTATAGTCTAAAATGCTGTGTGTGCACTCGGGACGGCACTGTCATGAAATGGGTATGGAAAGCAATGGTGGTATGGAAGAAGAACCTTTAGATAAATGAGTGGCTAGTCAGGTCTATTAAACATAGACTTGGAATGATAAAGTCTCGTTTAGATAAACATGAATCCATAAGCTATTTTAAGAATGGAAATTGCTGTGGCTGGAGAAAAGGTTCATCAGATAAGAGGGCTTTCAGCTCTTGCAGAGGATCCAGGTTCAGGTCCCAGCATCTAGCTAACAGTTCATAATCATATATAACTCCAGCTTCAAGGTACATGATACTTGCTTCTGGCTTCCACACATTTATGCTCACATGTAGTACAAGCACACATACATACAGATAGAAAAAATACATTTATATTAAAGAATAAAAATTATTACTGGAAAAGAGAAAAGATATGACATATTCACATTTACAGTTTGTTAGGCAAATTTCCCATTATTGTAATATATTTTCATGGTAACTGTTTTGCTGACACTGGAGGCAGAAATTGAGACTCCATTCATCCAAAGTTGAATTTGAATCTCAGGTAGTCCACAGACTGACTGTGAAACTTTGGGTAAGCCACTTAATCTCTTTCATGCCAAAGGCTTTTTTCTCCTCTCTATATTATATCATTTCCTTTTTCAATGTCTCTAGAGTTTCCTTTCTGTTAATATGTGCTCTGGGCATTAAAAAAAAAAAAAGATGTGCACTTAGAAAATTTGACCTGGCAGCTTAAGTAATTTGCCCAAGGTCACTGAGTGAATCAGTGGTAGATATAAGTGTAAGAAGCTATAATTCCTCCTCTCATTTCCTGCCTGAACCATTAGATAGCTCCATCTGTTTTGATTCCATCATTAATATGAAGTCATATTTCTGTTTCTTAATAGAAATGAACTGATCCACTGGCTAAAAGTAGAAGGTGAAATAGCTTTAAATGTAGTATTAGTCCTCATAAATAAAACTTTGAAGATACTCTGCTATAAATACATTTTTAAAGTACTGTATGATACTGATCTTTATCATTATAATAAAAGAAAAAGCAAAGTTCTCATCAACATGAGTATTTAATAAATCTTTTTATGCTAAACATGAAGTTAAGCTTTTGATATTTTGATAACATGTCACGGTGACATTTTTAAGTGATGAAGCGTTCATTAATGCCTGCCTACGTTAAAAGTAACACTACATTAACTTGATTCGATTAATGTTCCCACAATGCACAGTGATACATTGATAATTATGGGCCACTTTTTTTAAAGTATTAACCAGCATATTATTATATAGTAAATAAATTGGATAGCCTCTGTGTAGCTGGAGAGCTTCTCTCCAGGTTCCCCAAGCCCCGCAGTCCCACAATCCACTTATAAAATAATCACTCAGACGCTTGTATCACTTATAAACTGTATGGCCGTGGCAGGCTTCTTGTTAACTGTTCTTATATCTTAAATTAACCCATTTTTATAAATCTATAGCTTGCCACGTGGCTGGTGGCTTACCGGCTTCTTTACATGCCCTTCTCCTGGCGGTGGCTGCAGTGTCTCTCCCCACAGCCTTCCGCTTCCCAGAATTCTCCTCTCTCCTTGTCCCACCTACTTCCTGCCTCGTCACTGGCCACCAGTGTTTTATTTATATAGAACAATATCCACAGCACCTCTGTAATGTCACTGTTCATTATTAGTGCAGTTAATTAAATGTGTGCTATAGAAACCATTTGGTAATTCACTTCTCTTGGATGTTATCAAATGCTTTTAATACAATGCATTCCAAGATCAATGTTAATGCCTCATATCTATGATGGCTATTTCCCATGACTAGGCAGAAAGAATTTCCCTGTTCTATTTAGAGTTTTAGATAAAGATGTTTGCTACATGGTTACAGACATACACTTAGTTCATGGGGGACAGGAAGATGACTGCATTGTTAAAGTGCTTGCCATGTATGCATGAGAAACTGAGTTTCATTCCCTGAAGTCACATAAAAAGTGCAGTCCATCTTATGTCTATAATGCCAGCATTTTGTCTGTCGGTTGCCTTTGAATGTTATATGAATATAAGTGACAGATGAATGAAAACTTTCAAAGGAACAGAGCACAAGGATTTGTGTTATTCAAAATGGACTTCAAATTGGAGTTTAAATAAGGCAGACAGAATCTTACTACATTTGCAAATATGAATCTAAAAGAGACTAGGTCATATGAGGCCTGAGGAGGATATTTGGGCAATGTCAGAGAGTAGCTGGTATCAAAAGTCTGCCTTGTAAAGAAATTTCACTGGGTTTAGTAAGATGCCAACAGAAAATAGACCATCTATGTTGGGTTCCACTATGCCATATGTTTCTGTGGGCATATTGATATTATAATTATATCGTTTTCATGTTCTGGAGAACTAAATGCATGTTGGATTAGATTCAAGAGGAACTTCAAGGCATGGGACAGCTAGAGTTCAGAGCTCATTACTACATGTCCTCCTAAGGACAGATGGCAGACCACAGGCCTTGTTCCTGCTCTAGTGTCTCTCCAGCATCTCTTGACATAGGGACAGGAGGAAAATAGCTGAGCCAATTTCCCAGGACCCGAAGATAAATATTTTGAAGGGAAGAAAAAAATTCATGGCAATATTTTTCTATTTTTTGTTTGTTTGTTTATTTGTAAATAATATACCACAAAGTCATCAAAATATCCAGTAGAAGGTTCATTCTTGTGAACTTATAAGTTGCTGTAATGTCCATTTTTTTTGTGATAATCACTGATCCTCTAATATTTTTTTATTCTTAAAAGTAGATTTAACGTAAGTGCTTCTGCTAGTTCACCAAAGACAGTCTACCCATGAAACATGACTTTTATTTTATATTTTTATAATGTATGCTGCTGGAAAGTACACTACAAATATATCTCTTTGAATCTGGAAGTCTAGAACTCGTTGTGCATAACTAACTTATCAGCTTACTCTTTGAACATATTTAATATGAAGTTCCAAGTGATCATGTTTTCTCAATTTTGAGCATGTAAGTTTTTCCTCAAAATATCCTCTAATATATTGGTAAAGTATGCATACAAACGAGGTATTTATTTAGACAGTATATATGTATTTTAGAGGGAAATAATTTATAAAAATCAACATTTAATAATCAGGGGAAACATACAAATTTTTCTTTGCATAAAATTTTTCAAGTAAAAGATAAAACCTTAAAGCGGAATATAGAACTTACAATATTTTGTTACCCAAGGTTCTTGAAGAATATTTACTACTATCATGCTGGGCATTTTTATTATCCAAATGATTCTTCAGTTCTTATAACCTTAACATCAATGAGAAAAAGATGGCTTAGACTGAGCTTGCAATCACACACAAACAGTGAATCTGGGCAATAGTTTTGGAGGCTGAACTACAATAACTTGACCAGGACACTGAAGGAACTTAGGAAATGACAACTGGGTTGGAGATTGTTCTGTGGGTCCATGAAATCAGAGTCCTGAGTGATATTACTTGAAAATTGGTGTGTTTAACAATGTTAAGCAAATGATTATGTTGCACTCCAGGGACTGCATATGACTCTTCTGTGTGTGCCATTATAGGCTGTTTCACATGCTAGCCAATCAATTCAATGCCTCTCATTAAAGAGAAGCTCAAAATGTATAAGTCCACTTTCTATGTAGTCTAGCATCATTCGATGAGAATCTCTACCACTTTCTAATGAATGACTTCAACAAATACCTATTTTGTGCATAATATGTTTGAACCACAAGGTAATAAAAGTGAAAAAAAAAGAAACAGATTTCTTATTTTCATGGAATGTATATTTTCTTGGTAAGAGTGTTGGACCCCAAATCTGGGGGTCTCGAGTGGGCGCCCCAAGAACCCAGACTCCAGTCCAGTTGATGCAATAGCAGGAGGATTTATTAAGCTTCTATATAGAAGGGCAAACTCTGCTCCTAAGAGCAAGAGCCGCATCTTACTGCAGCCCCATGAGGGCTTTTAAAGGAAAAACCCACAAAACCCACAAGATTACAATTCTCATACAATTTCGTTTCACAAGATCATGGTCTGATCACAGAGCGATCACAGAGGGGATACAGTTACATCAACAGGTACATTGTTCCTGAAACCTCAAGGGGGGATATCAAGGCGGGAGTGGAGTTTACACACAGGTCATGGTGGTCCTTCCTGGAACACCTGCAACTATCCCAGTCACAGTTGAGCACATCTCTTAACAGAAACCTTTTTACATTGTTATATGGTTGCAGGGGAGATTGAACAATGGCTAAGTCAGGTTGCCCTTGGAACTAGATTTTTAGTTTCTCATTTCCTGGTGCTTGAAGTTTCTCTTTTCCTAAGGCTTGGGGGTGTAAGCCTGAAGGGCTAGGGTCTTTCAAGAGGAATGAAAATAATCACAGAACACACTGGTTTTGATGGGGACTGGGAAGCACTCTGCGGAAGCAGCAGTAAAGGGAAGCAAAATCCAAACACAGCGAGCAGCCAAGGAAAAAAAACTATCAGGCACCCATCTCATCCTACCAACCAGCACCTTCACTTGGTGTTAACCAGTCTCCTAACTGCAAGGAGCAGAGTGTATGTACACTCAAGGAAATATGAACTGAACAGCAACTATCAGAAATATTGGAAAAAAATATAAAATATTTCACAAAAATAAATTTTAAAAAATGGCATGTGCTCTTGCCCTTCTACTACACTTCATATGCTTTGAGACTCTGTGAGAGTCAATAAGCATCTTTAAACTTCATTTTCTTTATTAAAAGAAAAACCAAAACAAATTCCAGATCTGCTGAACTTGGGGCCACAGGTTAGAAGTCCTAAATAGAGTGGGCAACAAGGAAGGTGGAAACACTTAGCAAAACCATCCTGAGGGTCAAAGGCATCACCACTCTGTTACGTTAACCAAGATCCATTTTTCTATCCAGAGAATAAGTGCTCGCTGTTACTCAGCTCAGTCATTTATTCCCCACTTCTCTACCCTTGCAACACAGCATAAATCACGTATCTTTTAACCTTGTTTCCCCACAATATATGATCTCCCTTTTTCTTGGACGCTTTCAGAGTTGACACTGTACTTTGTATGGTGGGACTGAATTTTCTTCCTTCAAACTCTGACCTTCTGCTTGCTACAGTGTTGAAAATCTCTTGAGTGAAAAGTGACTCAACACAGCTCGTATCTCTCTCAAACCCCTCTCCTATCTTTTTCCAAGGCATAGGAATTATATAATTCATTGTCAAGCCAAAAAGTACAGTTACAGAAGACAAGACTGTTTTTTTTCTGTCACCTGAGTTGACTTGTAATTATCTGTTACCTAAAACATCAGAGCAGACAATGTTCAGCATTCGTAAAATTTTATACACACACATACACATATGAAACTCCTCTTCATGTGTGTGTGTGTGTGTGTGTGTGTGTGTGTGTGTGTGTGTGTGTGTCTGTGTGTCTGTGTGTCTGTGTCTGTGTCTGTGTCTATGTCTGTATTTATGTCTGTGTCTTTGTCTGTTTCTGGATCTCTTTTAAGTAGTATTTGTAATACACTGAAGATATATTTGGTAGTTGGGTTACAAAGTAATAGGGAATGGCTGATGTAGGTTCAAATGTTATCTGATGGCATTCTTAATTTGGGGGTTGGTTATAACTAGTTGTCTATTAAATTAATACATTCAAAAATTGTAAATGAGGTTTGAATGGATGCCAATTCAGACCAGAGGTGATCCATGGGGATGAAAGATAGTTCATGTAATATGTTTTGTGGTCTTTCACATTCTTACTCTCCACAGTCTGTAAGTTCTGATCAGTCAATGCACCTTGTAGAATCTTTAACCTAGGAACTTTATTTTGCAATTTGAAGGGTGGAACCTAGAACAGGATGCTAGAGAAGTTTTTTTTTCAACATGAATTGTTATTCTTCAGGCATCAATAGCATGTGACAGGTAGTATTATCTCAACTCTTAATTTAAAGACAGTGTAGTCCCAGGTTTTATTGCTCCCCACTGCTAGTGAAAGTGATAACATCTGGCGTGTTTTCTGATGCTCACAAAGAAAATTCTTTATTAATTTCCCTACCTTATCTATAACTTTTTTCTCTTGTTCTACTTGGTAAACAACAGAAAAAGACTGGCTTTAAAAGAAATCTACCTTTAATGTCAAAAGCCCAAAGCTTCAATTCCTTTGGAGTTTTGTTTTTGATATGCAAAAATAGGCTTTGCAAATTCTGAAATCTTTCTCTCAAAATAATTTGTCCTTGTAAATCAAAATCTTTATCTTCAAGAACATTTAAATACTTAAAAGTATGTTGTTTGACTATATTCATGGTGGTTAAATACATTATTTCCCATTTGAGATAATAATCTTACAACACTGCTGTGGGATGTTCTGTATGTCCTGTGGGAGCCCTTCTTGGGTTCTTTGTGGCGTTACCCAGCAGGTCCGCATAGAGGATGATTAGGACCGTGGGCCTGAGTGCAGGTGTCTGAGATGGTCTGCACTTGGCTGTGCTGGGGGATGGTCTGTATGTCAAGTTGTTCTGATTGATCAATAAATAAAACCTGATCGGCTGTGGCTAGGCAGGAAGGATAGGCGGGACTAACAGAGAGGAGAAATAAAAGAACAGGAAGGCAGAAGGACTGACTGCAGCCGCCGCCATGACCAGCAGCATGTGAAGATGCCGGTGGGCCACCAGCCACGTGGCAAGGTATAGATTTATGGAAATGGACTAATTTAAGCTATAAGCACAGTTAGCAAGAAGCCTGCCATGGCCATACAGTTTGTAAGCAATATAAGTCTCTGTGTTTACTTGGTTGGGTCTGAGCGGCTGTGGGACTGGCGGGTGACAGAGATTTGTCCTGACTGTGGGCAAGGCAGAAAAACTCTAGCTACACAACACCATATCATAAAACTTGGTTTTGTAAGGCCCATATGCTGAAGACCAAAAATAAACATGCATTTACTTTTCGTGTGTGTGTGTGTGTGTGTGTGTGTGTGTGTGTGTGTGTGTGTGTGTATGTTTGTATGGTGAATACGTGTGTGTGTGTGTGTGTGTGTGTGTGTGTGTGTGTGTGTGTGTGTGTGTGTGAATTCCAGTTCAGGTACAAGTGGAGTCCAGAGGTTGATGTCAGATGTCTTTCTTTATTGCTTCCCCATATTATTTTTTGAGACTAAAGTCTTACACTTCATCTATTGGCAGGCCAGTGAGCTCAAAGGATCTGCTTGTTTCCATTCCAAGTCATCAATGAGGTGACAGAGACACAGCTCCATACTTACTGCTCACCTTTAGTAAGCATTCCTTTGGACTTTTATGGACTTTGAATTAGGCTAAATTTGAGTACATGCTTTCAATGTGGACAATAATTTCAATACTAGCCAGTTTATAAACATGAACTGCATATTTTGCTAATGATAGTTTAATACAAGCTTAAAAGTTAAGATTAGGAGAAAGAGGGGCGCTTGGAAGAAAGTAAGATGTACCCAAATGTAGGTCTGTGAGGTCCTTAAAAAGAACCTGGATAAGTCAGACTATTCCTCTGCAGGCACGGTCTCTTCAATGGATAGTTGAAACACATTTTTTCTGGATTTGAGTAGAGTTTGAAGTAACTCCCTTATCTCTACCTGGTTCCTGAGGCATGTCTTATTGATCATTAGGAGGATATAGGGTGGTAGTGTATTTAACTTAAACAGTTTTGTTTGATGTTCTCCGGTGATATCTGGGAAAGTAGTAAAGCTCGACTCAAGGTCATTTATGCCAAATTTAGGCCTGGGTCATTGCTACTTTAACATAGATTATCTACATAATAATTCTATGCCAGCAGCTTTTACAGCCAATGGTTATTGTGTAATGCTTGATTCTCAGTGGAAGGGACTTTAACCGGCCCTGTGATGAGGGTGTCCTTCCCATACCATGTTCCATAATCTCCATGTCTTCCTAATCTGCCTCACTACCAGGGCTGGGATTACAGATATGAGCTGTCACACCTCGATTACATGTTGACACTAGGGTTCTAAGCACAGCAGGGGTTATCGTGTTTGTGCAGCCAACATTGTTAAGTGCAGAGTTACATCACCTGCCCCGCTTTTATTTTTCTCACATGTGAGATAAAGATCAAGTGAAATGATTAGTGAGAAAGAGTAGTTTACATAAAAGTAATCATGAAGTGATTAAGCAGCAAGGTTCACAACCATCATTATTAAGGAAGAATTGGTTTTTTTATTAGAAAGGAAATGCTAGGGAGCTGGAAAAGAATAAGGTTTTGTTTTCTGCTCTTTCACTAAGTGGAATACTTGTTCCCTGCTGTGATATTAAAAACAGTGCTCTTGGACTTGGGAGAAGGATCAGAGTATAAAAGAGCTGCTATGTAAGAAGCATGGGGACAGAAATTCAGATGCCTTGCACCCAGTAAAATGCCAGATGGACATAGCAGTTTATCTGTAATCTTAGCACAAGGTAAGCAGATACTGAGAGCGGTTGGCTAGCTAACCAGGCAAAACTGATGAGCTCTGGGGTCAAGTGAGAAGCCTCTCATCTCATTGCTTTTAGATGTCAACTTCTGGCTTCCACACATATCCAATGACACCTGTACATATGCATGTATCCACAAACGTGTGAAAATGCATGCACACATGCAAACACCTAGATATACAAGCAGAAAAAAATGTATTGTTTCAATATTCTCCCCCCTCACAAAGCAAAAGGCTAGTGTTAGAATTAAGAATGCAGCTAACACATAGAACCCCATCAGCAAGGGTGATTCAGAGTGCTGGGGCTAGAGACAGAAGCCAAGACAGGTAACCTCACCATTAACAGGGAAAGCAGGATGCCAGAATTTGCAGAATCTATTGGAAGGATCCCCCATTCTGCGTGGCAGACAGTTGATGAAGGTGTGGCAAGTTAAAGGCTCCACTTTGACCCATAGCATAAAACAGAAAAGCTAAGACCTTCTGACTTGACATGCATTTTCTACAGCACAGTGAAAGAAATTTACCTAGCTTTTCATGAAAAGAAGCAAAGCCTTGAAATAGCACCATGGAGAAAGCTGGAATAAAACATAACAACAACAGAAATCAAAGAAGTTAAAAAATTATCTGGATTGTTATTCCAAAGCCACGGCAAGGAAAATTGGGTATCAGAGCCCACTGCTCGGGTATTTTTGTTGTTAATCGTTTTCTTAGATATATATCTTTCTTATAACAAATATTAAATTTTAATTTTCAGTAATATTTTTGCAGTTTTCATAAAATTTTGCAACTTTCAGCTAATATTATACATAGATATTTAAGTAAAGGAATCCTGTATCACTCTAATTAAGGATTTTTCTCACCTAAAAAAAGGGTGAATCAGTTAATTAGCAACTGGTAAATAAAACAGATTTTAGCTTCTCCTGTACTCCAGAAAATATCAGGAGGTACTAAATGAATTTTCAAAATAATAATATAGCACACACAACAGATAATTACATTAAAATAACTTAATGTGACCCACTTAAAGTGTTAAAAAATTTACTTCAAAATCCCACTTCAGAGAATCCCCTTTAGAATTGAAATATGGCACAAACCTTGCCTGATAAAAGTCCGTGGGCAGGGTGAGCATGGGGTGTGTTCTTCTTTCTATCTGGAGCCGCTGTATTTTCAGTGTCTTTTTATGATAAGCTTTGAATAGACTTCACTCCTTCTTGAACCTTTGACCTCATATCCTGTAAGTGGATAAAGTATTAGCACATCAATATTTTATTGAAATCCTATAAGAAGCAACACATGCATTACATTTCTGGGATGAGAAAGAGGCCATGTGAGTAACAGGAATTAGCATTCTATTGGGTATGAGATGACATTTGGTGCTATGGGTCATTCTGCATATATCAAAATTTATTCAGTAATAGTATGGTGGAAGAATGTGGGTAGGAGATCAATAAATAATGCACTCTCTTCTGGCTAGAGGAGACTCAAATAAGATTCCATCAATCCTAATGAAGTGTACTCTTCTAATATATCTCATTTGGCTTTAAAAACCAACACCTGAAATGCTAATATAAAGCACGGTGGAAGCTGGAAGGCGTGAGATGACCTCCCTGAGAATGGCTTTACATAGCGGTGACTTAAGATGAGAAATATAATTTTTTTTAAGCCAAGCATTTTGTCATGGTTACAAGTTAGCTAAGCATTATGAAGGTACAATAAATACCCACCTCTTCCTAGGAAATGTTTTTCAGCTTTTCAAAAACAAATCCTTATTTCTTCTAACACACACACACAAAAAAAGCCTTCCTAAGAAGTTTATGTGCCAAGAACTTTCAGTTTCTAAAAGGGATTTTTTGGAAGCTCTGTACCAAAAAAAAAAAAAAAAAAAGTTGTGAGAAAACAGAAATTGGCTTTGAATACTAAAGTGATGTTTATATCATAAACAATGGATTTGAGAACACTTGACAATAAGAGATAATTTTCACATTCTAAATTTGATAAAGCTCATATATACTGGACAAAATCAAAACATACTTGATACTGTTAAGGTACGTACTGTGTCTTCTGCATCTTAATCTTCATTTTTCAGGACTGGAAGAACACTGTTTTATAAAATAGAGGGATTCATAAGATTTCATCTTGGATGCTCCCTTTGAACTTGGAGGGTATCTTGTCACACAGGAATATCTAGGGAGCCAAGAGAGTTGTGTCAGGGAAATAGAGATGTATGCATCTGAACTTGGATCCGGACAGGGCACTACAATAGGATTGTGAGCCCTGCTATGGAGAGTAGATGATGCAGGAACAACAGAGCTAGCTGGCAGCCCTGAGAATGATAAGCAAGATATCAGGCAAAAAAAACTTGGTAGCCTAAAGAATTCTGATGATTCTAAAAAAGTGATCTGACCTTTGAACATTAGATTAGGCCATGTGAACAAGAGCCCACATGAAGATGTGATGGCCTCAGTGATAGACTCCACCCTCAACTCCTTCAAAAACAGCCCAAAGCTCACATAAATACAGTAAGTTATAATCAATTTAATATATAAATGATGAGGAAGGACATGCATAGAATCTGCCTGTGTTCAACTGGTCATGGATATCAAGAATATAAATGACTAAAAGAATCTTCTGCATTTGTTTATTAATTCAGCTAGAGTGGAATGGAGTGTACAACAGCAAACACGTGGACGTCGGAGGACAACATGGGGGCTCAGTTCTTTTCTTCCACCAGTAGGGCCCAGGAATCAAACTCAGATTAGCAGACTTGGCCGTGGATGCGTTTACTTGCTGAGTCATGTTAGTTGGCCCAAATGTGAAGACTTTTGACTACAAGTTACGGAATGAAGTTTTCTATTTTGGCACTTTACTTGAACCCATCACTCCACAACCAAAATCTACCAAAAGTAGTTATAGACAATAGAAGAAAGTCATGTTTTTTCATGCCTAATGTCTTAGAGACAGCATGACCAAGGCAACTGTTATGTAAGAAAGTATTTAACTGGGAGCTTGTTTAAAGCTTCAGAGGTCTAATCCATCATCATCATCATGGTGGGGAGCATGGCAGCAGACAGGTGTGCTGGAGAAGTAGCTGAGAGCTACATTTTCACCCATAGGCAACAGGTAGAAAGAGAGAGGGTGTGCAGAGCAGGGGGGGGGGGGGATCTGGTGTATGTTTTTGAAACTTCAAAACCTGCAACACATCTTCTCTAACAAGGTCAACTCACACCCCCTAATCCTTATTAAAAAAAGAAAAAAAAATGGTTTCATGGCCTTGTAACTAAGCATTCAAATATATAAGCTTATGGGGCCATTTGTCAATGGTGCTCATAGGTTCATACGCTTGAATACTTGGTTCCCAGTTGGTGGAACTGTTTAGGAAGAATTAAGGAGGTGTGGTTTCAGTAGAGGCAGTATGTCACTGGGGACAAGATCTTAGGTTTTAAAAGACTTGCACCATAGTGAAACTCCCTCTCTTCTTCTCTCTGCTTAATGGTTATGTCTCAAGATGTGAACTCTCAGCTACCCCTCTAGTGACATGCATGTCTGCTGTCAAGTTCTCTGTTGTAATGGTCATGGACTCTAATCCTATGAAACTGTAGGCTCCAGATAAACATTCTTCTATAAGCCATTCTTCTATAGGTTGTGGAGTCCCACCACAGCAACAGAAAATTAAGTAAGATATCTCAGTTGACAGATGGTCAAAACTCCATTGGCACTTGGGTTTTAAGGCCTCGTGAATGGATAGTAGATTTTCTGGTAGGCTGTAAATCAGACTCTGAAATGGATTATGTATGTGAGCATCTTATTATGGTCTCTTTTAGGATTAACATGTATGAAACTGAAGAAAGGGAGTAAAGTTAATGAGAGGGAGAAGCTGAGCTGTTTGACAGTCTCAAAAGAAGTATCAACAGGCAATGGGACATTTTTGGTTTTCAAGTCAGCTTCTAGAAGGAAGTGTACCTTGAACACTGAACTTCTTTTAGGTCAAGACAATTCTGCCAAGAGTTTCAGAGTCTTGGCTGACAAAAGTATAGCCCTTCACTCTGGAAGAGCATCATAGATCCACCCCTTAAACAAAATAATCAACTTGCCACAAACTGGTCTCTATGAGTCTAAATGATGTTGGGACTCAGCTGTATTGTTTTGTCTGTCATGTGGACTGTGGAAATAATGATGATATGTGGAAACACAAGTTCCTGGATACATATACACCTTTCATTCTTGACATATGGAATTTTTTCATGCACACATTGTACACTGGGATGACTATTAATATTAATATGGGTTGTTGTTATAGGCAAGGTCCTCTACCTTTCTGGGCTTTTCAGAACTCTCTTTAAGGAAAGCTCTCTGTCTCTCTGTGTCTGTATCCTAGCCATCCTAAAGCTTCAATATAACTCTTTTCTGATCTCTGAAACACCAGAGATAACAGTCACAGTTGTCATTGAACCCATACCCTTTGGCATTTCTCTTTTTATGCATGGATTACTGGTTTATCACACATAGTTCTGCCCAAGAAGAGACTTGTCTTCTCTTTCAAGACTTCTCTTGAAATGAGATGTGATGTACTCAATGTCCATATGAATACACCCTGTCTATCAGCCAATCCAAACCTTTTCTTCCACTGCTGTGAGCTACAAGATACCTATTTACTCTCCAGATATTGATGTCAGATGAAGACAATGAAAGAGAGTGGGTGGCTAGGGCAGCTATTTATGTATCTCACTGACAGCTTCCTGGATATGCTGTGATTTCTGTTGTTATGTTTTCTACATTGGTCTTAAATTCACTCTGAATAGCAATAATCCAACTTAGCTACTCTTCTCTTGATCAGAGGGAAGAGAGTAACTTAGGTTCCAGTATGTCAATTAGGTGAGTCACAAGGGACAGGCAAGACCAAACTGTATCAAATTATATATATAAATTATATATATATTATAAATATATATATATAAATTATATATATAAATTATATATATTATAAATATATATTAATATATATATATAAAGGATCCCAGAGAGGTAGGAGGAGTAGGGTATGTCCAGAGGAAGTCCAAAAGCAAAATGAGCCTTCAAATGTTAAGTGATAAGAGACAAAGTGAGTCACAGAAAGGAGAACCTATGAGACTGTACACTTTCCTGATCTGTACTTGTACCCAAGGCTTTGCCAAGTCTGGTGAGACTGAATCTTATCCTGAGCAATAGTCATGTGGTTGTGTGATGTGTTTGACTTGGAAGACGAGGAACCAGCAGATTATATCAGAAACAGACAGCAAAGAAAAATGTTTTAATTAAGCTAAAGATGAAAAGTATATGACTGTGTTTAAGCAACTTCAGTCAGGCCCCAAAATGAAATATGCAGCAGAAGCCATGTTCAACAAATTTGACATTGTGCATTATTTTGATTTTGCAGAGAATAAAATTTTACAAACTTAAAGCTTACAAAGCACATTGCTCTTCATCCACTCAACTTTGTAAGAGAATCTGACTTATCAGTTGCATTGTTTGCATGACACCTTAAGAGGTATACATTTTATTATTTTTATTAACATTTTTAGTTCTCATACAAATTATTGGGTTTCATTAAGTGTATATGTGTGTGTGTGTGTGTGTGTGTGTGTGTGTGTGTGTGTGTGTGTATACATATATAACGGATTCATATTCACCCCTTAACCATTCTCCAAATACACAATCTTGCCAATTCCCTTTTACATCTGCACATAGTTCTCTCTTCCACTTTCATGGACTCAAATCTTTTTTTTCTTCCATTTTTCTTTATTAAGAAATTTTCTACTCACTCCACATACTATCCACAGATCCCCCTTCCTCCCTCCTCCCACCCTGCAGCCCTCTTTCCCAGGCCACCTGCATCCCCACAACCCCCAAATCGAGGTCTCCCATGGGGAGTCAGCAGAGCCCAGCACACTGAGCCTAGGCAGGTCCAAGCTCCTTCCCACCTCACCAAGGCTGTGCAAGGCGATGGACTCAAATCTTATGGCCCTCTCTTATTTTTCTTCTGGTCTCAGGACCTATTCCTTCCTTCTCCTAC
The DNA here is from genome assembly GCF_049852395.1 of Peromyscus maniculatus bairdii. NCBI lineage: Eukaryota > Metazoa > Chordata > Mammalia > Rodentia > Cricetidae > Peromyscus > Peromyscus maniculatus. Next base: position 28,862,561 of record NC_134857.1, on the reverse strand, counting down.
ACTTCTTTATATCTTCATGTCCCACCCCTCCACACACAGACATGTATCAATCTATATAAATTTATATATGCATTCTGCATATGATAGAAAATACGAATACTTTTTGTTCTGAGTCTCTCTTAACCATTCTGCTTAGCAAAATGAGTCAATCTTCCTTCCTCCAAACATTACTTCGTATTTTAATGCAGAATAAAATTTCAATGTATATGTTCACCATCATTGGCTTTTGATATCCATTAATATTTGTGGAGGTGAAGCGACACCTACAATAAGACAGATATTTTGATCAAGCAACCAGTTTTAAAGTAAAACAGAAAATATTTATGTGCTTTAATTAAAACCTGGCAACTGAAGTTCCTGGAAAGAAGCCACATATCCACGAAACATTCCACAAAGCTGACAGACTGAGCAGAACTTCAGTGACTGGGGTGTGCTGCTGGTTCAGAACTGAACTATTTTGAGGTGTCTTAGCTCTTACATAACCTTTAATTGACCATTTCTGTTTGTGACCCAACAGCTGTGTGACTACTAGGTAAACCCTCTTGGATTTTGAGAACAACCCACCAACCCACCAACTCACCAACCCAGAAGTTAAAAATGTCAACAGTTAGCATCTGAAACACCTAGCAGAAGTTTTTTCAGTTTGTCGTGACCTACCTTCCTGATGCCTCCACTAAGGTATTTGAATATCATCTTGATTCATAACTTTCTTTCTTTGTTCTGTTAGTCTAAACTTCCATGAAACTCTTACCATGTTAGACCATGGCATGCAAGGTGACCTAAATCTGTGCTTCTGGCCATGGCCACTTATCATTACCTCCAGAGTAAATAACCTCCTATTTATTCTCTTTGAAGTGAGAGCTGTACTTTCGTGTCAACAACCCCAAATAAGCTTCAGAGCAAAAGTTTCTTGGATACTGAGAGTTAAAATGTTGTTTTTAGAAATTTAGAGTTTATTGAAGGTAGGAATAATTAAGGAGTAAGTAATGGCGAGAACAGAGTGTAGGAAGGATAAGAAAGAATAAAGGATAAACTAAAGGAAAAATGGAATGAACGATGAATAATAATTGAATACTATGGAATAAGTGGAGAAAACTAAAGGGCAGTCCTAAGGGCCTTTGAGGGGAGACAAAAGCTGAGGCAAACAATTAGAACAGACTAGGAAGTACCACAGCATCAGTATTTCTCCTGCTTGGAAAGCCACGCTTTCCCCGCTCCCTAAGCTGCCTTTTGAAGCTGGCTCAGCAGGTGTGGAGAGGCTACTAATCCTCTAATTCAAAACAGTTAGATCAGAATGGCTTCCCTGCCGAGAGGAGTTTCTCTGTCAGACTCAGCTTCAGGTAGGAGTTTCCCAGTTCAGAGCTTTGGGGTGTCTCCCTCGGTACCCTGCTGCTGCCGCCAGCTGCAGACTTCACAGTGCTAGGATGGTACTTCACTAAATGCACAGGTTTTAGTGCCAAAGCTGTGAGGTGTTTGGAAAAGCAAGACCTGACCTGTGCTAACCTTGGTTGCCGCATGTTCTTTTTCATTCTTTGCCCCAAACCCAGGCTATTTATTTTGTTTAGTCTTCTGCTAGTTAGTGTCTCACAGTCCTTGCCTGAGAATATTTATTTGCACCTGTTTGCCAGGATTTTTCCTTGCTCAGCTCGCTCTTTTTTGTCACCACTATTGTGGCTCACGCAAGCAGTGGTCCTTCAGGACACTAAATCTGTCCTGACTGGACATTGGCGGTAGTTCGGGCTCACATAACCCACCTTTTGTCATTTCAGCCAAGACAACCCCGGCTACTCGTCTTACTCCCGATACTGCTGAGGCACTGCCTTCTGCCCCACGCTGTCGCTCTTTCTCCAGTTCATTGTTTCAGTAGAGGACGCCAGATGGGGTGAGGGTCAGGGCCAAGAAGGAAGCAGCCTCTTCTTGGCACGGCTGTAGTCTTCAGGTCCTCATTCTTAGCGCAGGATCTTGATTCAGTCTGTCACTCAGAGCCGTGAGTCTGCGTCCCCAGTGGCACCTGTTTCTGGAGGCTTCTGTCCAAGTAGAGTTTCCTAACTCTCACCTGGGCTTATTTCTTCTTCCCTGTCACTTTTCTGTTTCTCCATCCTTCCAAGCGTCCTCCCCCTCTCACTGTGAACTTCTGATACTTTCCTGGTCTTTGTCTCTTCATAACACAATTGGCTAGAGTAGTCAGACCAGATGAGATTGCAGGGAGGATTGGAAAAGCACACCCACCCTGTCACTCAGATTCCCAAGCGTCTTAGCTGTTGTCACATGGTAACTCGCCTCACTTCTCAATCCAGTGTCTCAGTTAAGTCTCATCACACAGTCTAAAGTCACATATGCCCCATAGCACAGGTCACATGTGAACTATGCTACCTCTCAGCGTACTAGGCCACATATACTTCCTCCTAGTGCAAAGAAGTTTCTCCGCCATTGGAAAACTTGAAGAGAGGAGAACTCCTTTGCCTTGGGCACCCTGAAACTCTTAACTCAAAGTTGTGTGGTCAACTTTACTAAAGATCTATTACCTCAAAGGTGCAATTCATCTCTATAAAATCAATCATCATGTTTCTATTTCTCTTTCTCTCCCCTCCTGTCCCCTCCTGCCCTCTCCTGTCCTCTCTTTTTCTTTCTTCTCCTCTCCCTTCCTTTCCATTACTCTCCCCATTACCTCTGCTCATCCTCTCTTCTCCTTCTCCCTCCACCTCCCTCTTTCCCACCTCTTTTTTCTCTCTCTCTAATCTGCCTCCTTCTTGTACCCCTCCTATTCCTAACTCTCCCTCCCTTTATCTAACAAAGTCTAATTTCATTTATTTATATAAGTTGATAGTTTCTTTAATTTAGTTTCTCTTATTTTCAAACACGATTCTGCTGTGTGACTCATAGTCATGGTGACACTCTGGCCTCGGCCTCTCAAGGACTGAGTTTACTGGTTTGCACTACCACCCTGACTTGTCTCCTTCACTGCATCACAGAGGCAGTTTACAATGCATCATTTTATCCAGAACTTCAAAATTGTGTTAGCAATAATTTTCAAAACTTCAAACCACACTAGGATATTTACATTTTGCCTATAAATGTGTGCTGTAAATAACAAAAATGTGCTCCTTAATCCTCAATATCTGTTTCAGCATTTATGGTTGAACTCCTGAGAAGCTGGCACAGGGTCAGATATCACTGATATCTGATTGACATTGGATTTGCTGGGCCATTAGGCTTTGATGCTTGCTGCACACCCAAAGTGTTTTCTATGTTTACACTGTCTCTTTTCTCAGCATGAATATCCAAAGATGAGGACACAGAGCTTCTGGAGAGGGTCTGACGGAATAACTGCTATTGTTACTTCTCATTTCTTTTTCAAGGGGTTGGGTTCTCCTTTAATTGATGTGCCAGGGTGTTAAAAGGTAGCAAGATGAGAAACTAGGCAAACACTGGTGTCTTCTTATCAGGAAGACCATCTGCATTCTCCTCCTTGCAGCTCATTCTTTGTTTATATTGAATTATCTATTAGCTACACTTGTACAGACTGCTAATCTAGTAGGATTTAAAAATACCATGTTGTGCTGATCACCTTTATCACCCTGCCATCAGCTCTTCTTAGTACACATTTGATCTGAACACTGTTGAAGGCAATATGAATCCCTGTCATCCAAAAGTTGAGTATCATCATTTGCCACTATGGTTTTAGCCCTTATTGTCCTAATTATTATCAGTGAGACTAGTTCTGGGAAGACATTTCTCACTGTCAGCCTAATCTGGCATGTGAAAATAACAAATAAACAAAACAAACAAACAAAAACCCCAGAAATGTCTTCGGGTAATCTTTAGTTCTCCCACCAACAGATTTGTCATTAATTTGATAAATTACTTATCCTCTGCATCCTCCTGCTGGATGCAATCCGTTGGCTTCTATTTCAGCTATATCCCAGGCAATATTGATTTGAATGAAGTACAGCACACTGGAAAAATCTGAACATAGAATACTAGACAAGTGCAAAAAATAATCTATGTATTAATGGACAATATAAAAGTGCAAGAGAAAGAAGCAATTGAATACCAAGCAAGAATGGATAATCTTACAACAGTGTGTTTATGTACCACATTCATACACTTGTGTGGATGATGTGATTCCGGTATGCTCTAGTAGTAGTTATAGTCCTTATTAAAGTAGTGATTTTTTTCTCTGGGATGACAAAACTCAGTGTTTACAATAGAACATGACTTCAAAATATATGAGAAACAACTATGTAACTTGTCAATATTCTTGTTGCTCAAGCCTGATCAATAGAAATTTAAATTCACATTATAGGGAAAGAATTGAAAAGAACAAAAGAGGACAAAACTGCTACAAAACTGCTCATAATAAAGAATGATATCCATAGTCATATACAAAATGTCCACAAAAGAAATAAATGCTTAAAAGCTATTCATGGTTATTATTATTATCTTTATATTAGTTTGAATAACAATGCCTAAAACTTTGAAATCAACATCAGCACAAAGATAAATATACCTAGAGTCAAGAGATGAATTCGTGTGACAAGAATAAGGAAAAACAATTTTGTGGTTTTTCTTAGGAAATGAACAAACAAAGAATGATGGGAATTACACAGGCAAAAGGGAAAACAAAAGGAAAAAACTGCAAAGAATTCCCAGAATGCTGTAAATGCACCAGTTCTCAGCTCCACTAAAAAAAAAAAAAACAAAAAACAAAGAAAAAATTACTTTTGTTGCATATGTGAGTGTTGGTCTGCTTGCATGTATGTGTACCCCATGCACGCATCATATTGACAGAGGTGAAAAGAGGGGGACGTATCCTCTAGAACTGTGTAACTGATGGTTGTGAGCTGCCACACGTGCTGGGAAATGAACTCAGATCCTCTAAAGAGTCACACGCACTCTTAAACACTAAGCCATCTCTCTAGCCCCAGAGATCTGTTTCTATGTAATGAAGTCATTTTTTTGTTATAATAATGTCATCTGAATAAACACTGTCACATCTTAAAATTTTTGGAGGATTTTTATGTAGTGCTAAACACTGGAGAGAAATGATAATAAAGAAATAATATTTCCATAAAAGGTGGGAAATTGAACATAAGGCATTGTATTAGTAGTCTTTGACCTTGGACATTTGATTGACTTGACAAGACAAAAAGGTGATTGAATTAGTCTCATTATTAAGAAATTTAAATCAGTTTTTCTATGAAATTCTCACTGTCAATGAAGTAATAAACATGAACTTATATTTTGCTCAATTAAATAAATATTATACAATTCTATGGCATTTCATTACACCATATGTATTAATTACTTTTCTGTTGCTGTAATAAAATACCAAGACAAAGAATTTTATACAAGAAAGAGTTTATTTGGTCTTATGGTTCCTGAGACTCAAAGTCCATGATGGCAGATTGGAGGGATGGTGGGAGGAGCAGGGAACCTTGGGCTAAGACCTTGAACCCTAAGTAAAAAACAGAGAGAAGGAGATGGTATAGTCTTTGACACCTCAAAGCCCATCCATAGGGATGATCTTCCTGAGCAAGACCACTCCTCTTAGCACTACCAGCAGTGGACCGCATATCCAAATGCCACAGACCATGTGGGATATCACATTCTAACCACAGCATTGTATCTTTATGAAAGAGATTTATGAACTCATTGCCATAGAGACCATTGTACACAATGCTGATATGTGGAATCATCATGTTACCATCTAGATCACATGATATTACCATAAACACATGGCAACACATTATTTTTGAGTTTCTTAAATATATATGTGTGTGTGTGTGTGTGTGTGTGTGTGTGTGTGTGTGTGTGTGTGTGTATTTATTTAATTTTGGAAGACAGTCATTTCACATTAAAGTTTTTTGACATTTTGGGTACTTTTTGGAAAGCAGAATTAGGTAAAATATAAAATTAGATCATTTCAAGGTGTCTGAGGTTCAGTATGCACAGAAGAAAGATATTTTTGAGATTCAAACAACCCACATGCTTTGTCTTCAGATTGTTGTAAGACTGAAACATGGTCCCTTCTTGTGGGGTGGGAACACTGGAGGAGAGGAAGACACTGTGGGCGGTGATTAGGCTATTAAACATCATGAAAGAAGACAGCACGAACAGAGGACGTGAGTCATAGGTGAGCTCGCAGTTGCTAGAATTTTTAGAAGAAGATTTCAAAGAGGGAATACATCATGCAGATATATGTTGGAGAAAACTTCTATCAGAAAGAACAATAAAAGAAAAAGCCTGTGTGCATGCTGTCCTTAGGTGTATCTCAAAGCAGCATGGAGCCTTTGTGATTCAAGTGAGGTCAGACAGTCAAAGTCAGCTTGACTTGAATGTATCTTGACATATACTTATGTATATACAAGTTACACATGTATATATTTGCACTGTATACATATTTTTATACTTATAACAAATATGTTTATCATCACAACTTATTTTGTCAATGAGCCATAGGGAAATAATATGAGACTTATTAAAATACATGATAAAATGTAAGGGCTCTATGTCATCCTAACACACATATCAGTTGCTTTTTGCTTTTGCCATGATAAAACGTTGCTGACAAAAATAACTTAAGGAAGCAAACTTTTTCTTTTTCTCAAAGTTTGAGTATATAATTTATCATGGTGAGAAAGTGACTGTTGCTCGAAATCTAAATGGTCTTATTATAAAGATCCCGGAGCCAGATAAGGGGTAAATGTTGAAAGATCAGAAAGACAAAGGAACAAGCCACTGCCATGTCTCACCTTGCCAACTCCATGAATCCTCTGACTTAATGCCTCTGAGTCCTCAGCCAAAAGGCTCCCCTCAGCCCAAGAGAGTCCAGCTGAAAAATGCTTCAGCCAAAAAATGGCTTCAGCCGAAAAGGGATCCCAGCCAAAAAGCCTTCTTCTGTTTCTGTCTCCTCAGGCCTTATATACCTTTCTCCACGCCAGCCATATTACTTCCTTTCTAGTGCTGGGATTAATGGCATGTGTGTTTCCCAAATACTCATAGCAGCAAAGGCATGAGATCTCAAGTGCTAGAGTTAAAGGTATGTGACTCCCAAGTATTGGGATTAAAGGTGTGTGCCACCACTGTCTGGCTCTGTTTCTCTCCTAGACTGAATCAATCTCATGTAATCTAGGGTAGCTTTGAACTCACAGAGATCCAGACAGATCTCTGCCTCCCATGCTAGGATTAAAGGTGTGTGCCACCACTGCCTGGTGTCTATGTTTAATCTAGTGGCTTGTTTTGTTCTCTGATCTTCAGGCAAATTTTATTAGAGTACACATTATATCACCACAAGTCACTGGCAGGAGCTTGAGGAAGGTGTCACATCAGACCCATAGTCAGAAAGGAGAGAGATGGATACTGGTGTTCAGCTACTTTCTCCTTTTTTATTTGCTCCAGGACCTAGTGCATGGACTAGTGAGTGTCCCTCCTGGTTAGGGTGAGTATTCCAATCTCTACTAAACCAGTCTAGAAGCACATTCATGGCCCTATTCTGAGATGTGTTCTTGGTGTCAGTAAGTCCCTTGAGCAGGTCAGTCAAGACTAAACAGTATACATGAACATAAAAAAATCTGAAATAAATAAATTTATATATTTTAAGAAAACAAACAAACAACACAGAATTATTCTTTTATTTCTAAGAGTTCAGACCTAGAGCAAAGTGAATGGAATCACAATTAAAAAACGCACTCAGCTTTCCTGGCCACGGTGTGTCTCACCTGGATTGCTTCCTTCTAATAGGGAATCGGAGATATTTTATTTTCCTTTCAGATAGAAAACTCAAGATATATGGATTTCAGAAACTATTGTGCAGAGTCATTCAATTCCAGTTATTTCAAATACCACTGCCTCAGGAGTAATAAATATGCACCTGCCTGTAGACACAATAAAGTATTTAATCTTGAGCAAAAGGTTGTTGGGTTGTTAAACATGAAAGCTGCGGGATGTGCTTCTTTGCTCTGAGGAAAATGAAATTTTGTTCTGGATATTTGTGTCAAAAAAGGAACAAAGATATTAAGGCCAAATGTGGACCTAGGCAGATTAAATGGATTTCTTGTATACCGTGATTTCTTTTTACTGAGCTGACTTGGTAAAAGAACATTCAATATTTTATTTCAGAAGAGAAATTGGTTTTCAGAAATAAGTACGCATAAATGTGACTGGAAAAATGGTAATAATAATATTATTATTAATAGATAAGACACTGTAATGGTAGAATTAAATAAAAAAAATTGGAACATTACATGACAGGTCATCTTCCCTCTCTCGCTTAATCACTTGTTTCCTGATAAGAGGAAGATAGACAAGAAAAAACACAAAGAAAAAAATTTATGCTCTGAAATTCCATATACCAGCAACCCTAACACCCACATAGCCAGTATGGTGACCTGTGATCAAAAATTATGCCCTTGAAATTTATGATTTCTTGGAGAGCTTCATGACTATGTCTTATAACTCTTTCTTCTCTATGGCTTACCTCAAATGCTCATTAGTTGGTGGAGGACAATACATAGTTTTCCCTCCTTCTCCTTTTCTTTGTACTTAAACTCTCAACTCATCCCCATGCTAAAAGACAATTAGGAAAAAGTGATAATGGGAGGCATATTAGAAAGCCCAAATCTGGCTGGTGATCACTGAAAACTGTAAGGAAAACTTAACTCTGAAAAACACCATCAATTGTTTCACTGCTTTTTATAAAGAATAGGTCTTTAAACAATTTTTTTTGTCTCTAGTTGCTATACTTTTAAGTATTCAGTTTTATACTTAGGACACATGGTCAAAATAAAAGCATGAAGAATTCCACACAAGAGTACACCCCCCAATGCTGGAATTACAGACATCTATAGTCATGCCTGGCTTATATGTTGTTGCTAAGGATTCAAATTCAGGATCTTATGGCTACCAACTAATGACTCTTACCTAATGAGCCATCTCACAGACCCTCATTCCTTTTTCTAAAGAGCTGATTGATTGGGGAGAGTGTAGAATAAGCAACAAGACTCATAGAGCCTGCTGTACAATTGTTCAGACAAAGCAGCTTGCATCTATATTTTTTTAGGGTAGGAAACATATTTATGAAACTATAAAGTCTACAGAAAACTTATTTCCCAGACTGTAAAGTCTACTGCTGCTGTCTTGTATAACAGTATCTTCCATGATTGGGTAAAAGTTGTTAAATCTGTTCTATCTATTCATATGTAAAATCTCAGCTTCCTTCAGAGGAGACTTTTTTTTGTTTTGTTTTGTTTTTGTTTTTGTTTTTCAAGACAGGGTTTCTCTGTGTAGCTTTGTGCCTTTCCTGGAACTTACTTGGTAGCCCAGGCTGGCCTCAAACTCACAGAGATCCACCTGCCTCTGCCTCCCGAGTGCTGGGATTAAAGGCGTGTGCCACCACCGCCCGGCCAGAGGGGACTTTCTTTAGGACAGTTTATGGATTATTTATGTCAATGAATGAGCCTTAGTAAGGTTCACTTCAGCTTCTAAAATCTATGGACTAAATGATTCTTCAAAGAGAAACCAGCCATAATTTCAATGGAGTTTTCCAATGGAAATTACCTCTTAGGTATTTGATTATATAACTCATGACATACCCTCGAATTATCTTTATCTAGAATCATAATATCTGAACTTTTGGTAATAAAACATTTTCTTTGTGAGATGTTTTATTAAGATTGGTGGTACACATCTTTAATCCCAGTACTTGGGAAGCAGAGGCAGGCCGATCTCTGAGTTCGAGGCCAGCCTGGGCTAAAAGGGGAGTTCCAGGAAAGGCACAAAGCTACACAGAGAAACCCTGTCTCAAAAAACCAAAGGAAAAAAAAAAGATTAGATAAGTAAAATAATATTTTAGTATGTTTGTGCTCTTAAAATTCTACCATAAACCTTCACAGTTACTACTACTACTGATTTTGTTGTTTTGTTTTGTTTTTATTTGTTGTTTTTTTTTTTTGTGTGTGTGTGTGTTAGGATAACAAAAAATATTTTTTACCATGAAAGTAATAAATTTGTTATTATGGTATTGTTACAGTATCAACAGGATTTAACCTTCATATTTCCATTGAGCATATTCCACATTTATCCACGTCAATTGAACTTATACATCCAAATTTCAAAACCCCACAGTCCCTAAACTTTGAGGCAAAGAGGCAAACCTATGTGCTGAATCCATCTCAACCATATTGATACTGGTCATAGGGTTTCCTGACATGAACTCTTTAGGTGAGCAGTGTTTACCTCCTTTAGGTATTGGCATTATATGTATCGGAGTGGAGATATTACTGTTCCCAAAGATGTGTTGAAGGCGAGGCCTTTAGTTTGACATGTTGGAAAATTGGTCATTTTTGGTTTTTATTTAGTTACTTTTGATATTAATATTATTACATTTCTCACTTCCCTTTCATTCCTCTGATATATTCCTCCTCACTCTCCTTCAATTTCATGGCTTTTAAAAAAATGTTATTACATGCATTGTATATTTCCAAGTATAACCTGTATTTATGTCATATAATGTTACCTGTATTTACATTTTCAGGGCTGGCCATTTGGTACTAGACAACCAATTAGTGTGCCCTGCCATGAGCAAGACCACCTCACTAAACCAGCATAATCCCTAATGACCATCTATGGACATCTGTCTTTTTACCCACCCCTCATCCCACAATCTTCTCTTTGCAGCAGGTGGACACCATTACAGAAAACTTCAACCAATCAAAATGCAAAGCTATGAAGCTCAGTCCAAATGCACAAAACATTCCCATAGCTGAGACTCAGGGAACATGTGAAAGAGGAGACAGAAAGATTGTTAAGAGCCAGAGGATCAGGGAATTTGTTGAGATGATTATGTGTAATCAATGAACTCAATGTGAAAACAAAACCCTCAGTTACTGTTACAGATATGTTGAAGCATTAGCCATCAGTAGATAGATTCTGTGTTGCTAAGTGATTTCAGATATGCTTCCTTATTCCCATGTCAGCATGGAACTTAATCCACCTTTTCGGCTTAGAAATCTAAATGGGGGATTTATGAACTTTTTAAACTTTTAAAAATACTCACTTGAAATTGGTGTGGAACCAAAGACCAGTAACCAGAAGTGGCCCTGAATGACAGTCACTCTATTCCTCTTTATGATCAAGGACTAATGCTTTTTCCCCAGCCTCATCAGTTTGCAAGTTCCATGTCCTACTGATTTATCCATATCCCATTTCATGTTTATTCATGAAAGTATACCCTTATTTATAAAATGAGGCTGAGTGATGCTATGTCCAAGCACATAGAATGACTACAGATCAGTTCACTATCACACATTGATATGGCACTTGATTTCGATAGAATAATTTGTCAAATAAAGATTTGATTTCAAACATGATTTTCAATGTTGAGAATTTTAGTTAGGTGAATGAGTTGGAATACCATGATTTGAAGTGGATCAGGATAAAAGAGATCTTATTCTCTCTTGTTCATATATTTTCTCTTTCTAAGGGTTCCTCTTGAGGTTTCAGAAATTCAGTATTGTCTGGTATTTGTAAACAAATGGGAATTAAATGCCAGCCCTCTGCCACATTGTATTAGTAGAAACTAAAGGCAGTTTAATTTTTTTCCAATTGAGTTCATTTCTAGTGACCCTTTGTCCTTCTGTTTCAAGAAGGCGAATGGAGTTCATTTAGATGAGGGAAACTTAAGAGCATTAGAAAAGCAACAGACCCCTGTAAGCAAAATAGTAAGTCAGAGTGATCCAAACCCATACTTTGATAATAGTACTCTTTCTATATAACCACTAAGTAAAAAAAAAAATCTGCATAATATGAATTATCAGTTGTGCTAGATAAATCACATTGAATGGGATTGTGGAATGACAGCTTGACAATTTAAAAAAAAAAAAAGAAAATCTGTAACAGAGAAGACTTCAAGTTCCAAATTTAAAAAAAAAAAAGTTTGCTCACTAATATCATCAAAATTAAAAAGGAGAATACGTGAAGGGCACTACAAATAACTGACATTATTTTAGCCATATCAAAATTTATGAAAGCTAGTGGGGATCCGTGTTTCTCTTTCAACTGTTTACCATGGGAAATCATTAAAAAGAATTTCACAGAAGCATTTTCCATCATTACTTATTGTCTTACTGTTTGTAATCTTACAAATGCCATTTCATCCTGCACATCTGGAATCTACTACCATTGTGTCCCCAAGCCTTTTAAACCTGTTTCCTTGCATTAAAATGTCATTTATGGATTTATAAAATGTTACAAGGGTATAATTACTGGTACCCTCCCCTTGAGAATTAGAAGGATAAGAGTGATTAAACCATTCACTAAAACCTGCACAGTTACCAAGTGCCATTTGTTATTTTTCAATCCAACTCAGCATTTCCATGCTCACTACATTTCTACTATCGATTCCTATTTTAAGTCTTGAACTGTAATAACGATTCTACAGGCAGACATTAATTTAAGACTTGACTCTAAGCTTGACTTTCTCCAAATTCACTAAAAATAAATGGTTAAATATCTCAGGGATTGTAATGTGTCCTCTACCCTTACACTTGGACATCCACCTTCTCACTGAGCACTTTAAATATAATTAGGTGAAATGTTGAAATGAACAAGAGTATCAGAAGCTGTTGAATGATTTATGGGGTTAGAGACTTTCAATCTTAGAGTATTATTTGCACGAAATTACACTCAAAAGCAAATTAGATGTTTTAGCAGGTAAAAACACTTACTGAGCAAGCCTGATGATTTGAGTACAGTCCCCAGAACATGCAGAAGAAGAGAACCTACATCTAGAAGTTGTTCATTGAACCCCTCACATGTGGCCACATAAGCATGGGAATATGCATGTGCACATTTAAGTACTCTTCCAAAATTATACTAATAAACATAAAAATTTAATTGGATTATGTGTTTTCTTGATATCTAGTTTTTTGAGTTCTCTATGTATTTTGTAAAATAGCCTTCTATCGAATATGTAGTTGGTAAAAACAATTTGTAATTCCGTAGGTTGCCATGTTGTCCTTTGCTGCACAAAGGCTTTTCAGCCTTTTTGTTCGCTCTCTTCCGTTTTTTGATCCCCGCTTTTTGAAAGTAGATATTTTCTCAAACATATATCCTGATCAATGTTTTGCTCTCCTCCATTCCTTCTATTTCCTTCCCAACACCACTCTCATGCACATCTACTCTCTTTATGTCTCTCATTAGAAAAGAATAGGCTTTTAAGAACAACAAAACATAACAAAATAAAATATAATAAGATAAAACATAAAAGATCACATCAAAGTTGGATAAGGCAAAACAACACAAGGAAAACAGCACCAAGAAAAGTCACAAGAATCAGAGTCGCACTTGTTCCTATACTCAGTTCCATAAACATGTTAAATTGAAGCCTATATTATATACACACAGGACCTGGTGCAGACCCTTGTAGACCCTTAGCTTACTCCTTCAGTCTCTATGAGTTCATATATGCTTTGTTCAGTTTATTTAGAGGCCCTTGTTTTCCTAGTGTCCTAGTGTCTTCCATCCTATTTAGCTTTTACACTCTTTCTGCCTCTTCTTTGGGGTTCCCTGAGCTCTGAGGGGAGGGATTTGGTTAGACATCCTATTTAGAGTTATGCGTTGCAATTCCCCCTGCCTCTCTTTGTCTCTCTCTTGGTAATGCCTAGCTGTAGGTCTCTGTATTTGTTCCCATGTGCTGAAAAAGGAAGCTTCTCTGGTGAATGCTGAATAAGGCACTGATCTATTTGTATAACAGAATATCACTAGGAATCAGTATATCACTAATTAATTTTAAGACCAATAGTATTTGGGTTTGCCCTAGGGCCCTGGGCTATCTAGATTCTGGTTCTTGGTCATCCAAGCAGTGTTGGGTGTGGGTTCCATCTCTTGGAGTGGTCCTTTAGTCAAATCAGACATTGGTTATTCCCACAAGGTTGGTGCCACCATAACCCTGGCATATTTTGCAGGCAAGGTAGCATTGTAAATGGAAGATTTTCTTTCTTGGTTGTAGGAAAATTGATTAGTGTGCAGTACTTATACAGAATCTTTTAGTTTCATGATTTCCCACTTGTTAATTATCTTAATGCATGTGCTCACAGTGTTCTATTTAGAAAAATTTTTCCTGTGTCATTGAGTTGGCCTATTAAAAACTAATTGGATAATGTCCCTTTTGTTTCTTTTTTGTGGATTGATTTGGATTAACTCTTTGAAAATCTGGCCTTGGGATTTTTTGGTTGGGAATTTTGATGACTATTTCCATTACACTAAAAGATATAGAGTGTAGATGTAACCAATCGTCTTATTAAAATAAGAAACACAGAGCCAATGTAAAAGAGAAAGCCAAGAGGTCAGAGCTCAGAGATAAAATCTTACCTCCTGCAGTGCTCCTAGCTTTCCCGAGAGAGAGAGAGAGAGAGAGAGAGAGAGAGAGAGAGAGAGCTTCTTCCTGTTTTTCTGTCTTTAAATAGTCTTTCTGTTCTGCCTTCTCATTGGTTGTAAACCCAACCACATGACTGCCTCGTCACTGCCTGTAAGTACCACCCTCCAGGTCTTAAAGGCATATGTCTCCAATACTGGCTGTATCCCTGAACACACAGAAATCTTCCTAGCTCTTCTAACCACCACGCTCTTGCTATGGCTCTAATAGCTCTGACCCCAGGGCAACTTTATTTATTAACATAAAATTAAAATCACATTTCAGTACAAATAAAATATTTCCCCTTTTCTATTTTAATAAAAAGAAAAAAGGCAAAAGGTTATAACTAACAAAAGAAAAACTATATACAAAAATATAATAACTATATACAATATATACAAGTAACAAATACCTAAACGATGTCTAGTCCATTTGTATTTGACAAATCAGAGAAAATAATTCCCTCATCTATCCTATTTTAGTAAGTCCAAAATGTATCTAATTCATTTCCTATCCTAATTAATCTTCAACTATAACTAACTAATCTTCAACTCCCTCAGAGACCCAAGAAGGAAATAATATTAGCTAACAAAAATAAAAACAGGAAGTGCACAAAAGCAACTTCCAAAAATTTTGTAAGTTGACAGAAACAGTCAGCTGCCTGGACAATCACCTGAGGTTTCTCCGCAGTGTTGGGGCATCATCTTCAGCCTATAGGCTTAGCGTATCTGACAGACTCATTTGTGAAGTAGGTTGTACACAAGGTCAACAGTTCAACCTCACATTGAATGAGAGCAGTCCATATACCAGAAACACCTGAATTCCACTAGTGTCATGTCATGACTCAGGATTTTAAATTCTGGAAATTGTTGACAGTTTTTGAATTCAGCTGTCCATTCTTCTTGGCTGTGTATATATGGCTTCATCTCAGCATCCCCTTCTTCTCCACATCCCTCTATTAAATGCCAGTCTACTATTGAGAGGCGTGAGCTTTCAGTTGCTGTTCCATTGCACACCAGAAGCCATCGGCCCACTGCCTGCTAAGCTGCCTTCGAAGAAAAGGGCACTGTACCTTTTCTGGATTGTGAAGGCCACTTCAGGGATGGTGCCATATTGACCTGGCCTCAGAAGATGCCTTTTGATAAAGCCATAACCACACTTGTTTTGGCAGGAATCAGTAGTCCTTTGTTTCGTGTTCTGTCTGTCCATTTTTTCCTGTTGATTCGAGGATACTTTGTTGTCCAGTGGCTAACTTTTGCCACAATGAAAGTTAACTCCATATGCAGTTTCTTCAATGCCCATATTTTCTCTGAAGTAGATTGGTACTGCCAGGAGCCGACATGTCTCAAAAAAGAAAAATTTCTAAGTTATTAAAACATTTTAAATGCCATATTCGGTAGATCTCTGAAGGGTTTGAAGATGACCTGTCTAAAATATATCTGCTCAATTTTTAAAACATATCTAATATGACTACAATTTCTATTGTAATGTGTAACTACTAACTTTCATTTCTTTATATCCTAATAGTTGGTAATAATGTAAAGTATTTAAAACTAGTAATTGTCTTTTTCTTTTCTTTTCTTTCTTTCTTTTTTTTTTAAACAAGAACCTTAAATCTAATCTCCATTGCTTAGCCTTTTTCCTAACCCTTGACAACAACTTGAAACCAACCCCCCTGAAATTTAATGATAAATGAAAATTATCCCAGATCCAAAACCCATTAAAAAGAACCAAAAAAAAAAAAAAACCCACCCGCCCTACAACACCTCTTTGGGAATGTGGGCGTCATATTCTCAAAATTGCTTCCTGCTGGGTATGGGTGAAGTTATCTTTATCCTGAAAGAAAAAATTTAGGTTAATTGTCAAATTCTAGGAAAGGTAACTATATCCTTCATTATTATCCAGTCTGTGTATAATGCCAAATTTCAGGGTTTATCTCAAGTCCTTATTCAAGTAGTCTTTGAGACTGGATCATCTCAGCTAGTCATCTCAAAATTGCTCTGAGCACCTTGTAGTTCAAAGCTGATCTGTAGATGATGTTTGTCAGCTTAGTGATATTATTATTGTCCACGTGGAATTGTTGTTGTTGTTGTTGTTGTGGGGCCCCATCTTCTTCCCGGAGATTTCAGTTGATGTTAGGCCTGGCCGTGATTTCCTGCAGAAAACTGATAAGAGACTCTGAACACAAAGACATATATATGCAGCTAATTGAAGCCTTTTTTCTAGAATTAGTTAGTACTCTATATGACCATTCATATCTTAACAAAGTTTAAAATGTATATATATTGGGCACCAGATGTAGATGTAACCAATTGTCTTATTAAAATAAGAAACACAGAGCCAATGTAAAAGAGAAAGCCAAGAGGTCAGAGCTCAGAGATAAAATCTTACCTCCTGCAGTGCTCCTAGCTTTCCCGAGAGAGAGAGAGAGAGAGAGAGAGAGAGAGAGAGAGAGAGAGAGAGAGAGAGCTTCTTCCTGTTTTTCTGTCTTTAAATAGTCTTTCTGTTCTGCCTTCTCATTGGTTGTAAACCCAACCACATGACTGCCTCGTCACTGCCTGTAAGTACCACCCTCCAGGTCTTAAAGGCATATGTCTCCAATACTGGCTGTATCCCTGAACACACAGAAATCTTCCTAGCTCTTCTAACCACCACACTCTTGCTATGGCTCTAATAGCTCTGACCCCAGGGCAACTTTATTTATTAACATAAAATTAAAATCACATTTCAGTACAAATAAAATATCACCACAATAGAGATATTTAAATTGTTTATGTGATCTTGATTTATCATTGGTAAGTGGTATGTATCAAGAACATTATCTATTTCTTTTAGATTTTTCAATTTGGTGGAGTAAACATTTTTAAAGTAAGTCCTTTTGATTCTTTCAATTTATCCAATATTTTGTTATGCCCCCTTTTCATTTCTAATTTTGTTAATATGGATGTTCTCTCTCTGCGTTTTAGTTAATTTAGAGAAGGGTTTGTCAATCTTACTGATTTTTTTCAAAGGATTAACTCTCAGTTTTATTGATATGGTTTTTGTTGTTGATGATTTATTTGATTTCAGCCCTGAGGTTTTTTTTTTAGGCGACACCCCATCTATGTGGAAAGTATAACTTTAATAAGTCCAATCCGATCTTGAGAAAGGGAGAGCTGTGATAGTGACTGGAATTACTATTTTTAAAAAAGATCATATCCACTTTACTATAAGTCATTTTTACTTAAATCAGGACCATCCCAACAAAAACATTGTTAGCCACTCATGATCTGAATTTTGATGTATGAATTAAATTATGGTACACATTAAAAGCCATGAGACATTTGTTACTCATTAGTAGCCTTTTTAAGATAAGCTATTAGGTCTGCCCTTTCCCATCTTCTTAATTCCAGCAAAGATCATTTTTGTTCCAGGGATATACTTTTTGGGATTTTCCAAATACACCATAAGGGTGTACTCTTCCCAGGTGATGCCTTTGTTCTTGTTGGCATCTGTGTACGAGAATCCAGCGGCCTGACCAGTCTTCCTCCCAAAGAGACCATGGAGGTTTGGTCCAGTCTTATGCTTGCCTCCCTTTTCTACAGTGTGGCACTGGGCACACTTCTGAACAAAAATCTTCTTGCCTTTTTCAACATCACCCATTTTTATTTTGCTCCCGGGTGACCAACACCTCGATCGCTATGACCCAAAGACAAACGTCCCTCTCTCTCTCATCCCTGAATTTGATAATTACTTACTTTTGAAATTTGATTTTGATTTCTTCTCTTTGTTCTAGAGCTATCGGGTGTGCTGTAAAATTACTGTTAGGAGAACTCTCCAATTCTTTTTTTTCTCTCTCTCTTTTTTAATGAGGGCACTTAGTGCTATGAACTTGCCTCTTAGAACTGTATTCATTGTAACCCATGAATTTGGGTATGTTGTGTATTCACTTTCATTCAATTCTGGGAAGCCATTTTTTCATTCAGTAGTGAGTTGTTCAGTTTTGATGGGTTTGTAAGTTTTCTGTTGCTTCTATTGCTGTTGATATTCAGTTTAATCTGTGGTGTTCAGACAGGATGCATGGTACTATTTCCATTTTCTTGTATCTGTTGAGACTTGCTTTTTGTTTGACTATATGGTAAGTTCTGGAGCAAGTTCCATAAGCTGCTGAGAAGACACATTCTTTTGTGTTTGGGTCAAATGTTCTGTAAATATCTGTTAGGTCCAGTTGGGTTATAATATCAGTGAGCTCCAGCATTTGTGTTTAGCTTTTGTCTGGATGACCTCTCTATTAGTGACAATGGTTTACTGAAGTCATACACTATCAATATGTGAGGGTCAGTATGTGATTTATGCTGAAGTGTTGTTTCTTCTATTAATTTGAGTGTCCTCATGTTTGGAGAATAGATGTTAATAATTTCAATGTCCTCTTAGAGAAATTTTCTTTTAATGATTATGTAATGTTCTTTCCTCTATCTTCTGATTAGTTTTGGCTTGTCAGATATTAAGGTGTCCACACCAGCTTGCTTATTAGGTCATTTTTTTTGACATATCGTTTCCCATTGTTTTTCCCTGAGGTGATGTACATTCTTGATATTAAGGTATGTTTCTTGGATGCAGCAGAAAAATGGATCCTGTTTGAAATCCACTCTGTTAGTCTGTGTCTTTTCATTGGGAAATTGAGACCATTGATGTTGAGATCTATTGATAGGAGGTGTTTGTTGATTTCCTTTGTTTTGTTGTTGTTGTTGGTGGTGGTATGTGTGTGTATTCCCCTCTTTTGATTTTGTTTGTCTGGATTACTTATTTCTTGTGTTTTCTTAAGTGTGATGAACCTATTTAGCTTTGAGTTTTTCTTCTAGTGTCTTCTGTATGGCTGGATTTGTTGATAGATATTGCTGAAATTGGGTTTTTCATGGAATATCTTATTTTTCCATCTATTATGACTGAAAGTATTGTTGGGTCTGTAGTAGTCCAGAGCTGGAATCTCTTATCTCTTAGAGTTTGTAGTTGCACATCTGTCCAGAAACTTCTGGCTATTAGATTCTGCATTGAGAAATTGGGTTTAATTTTAAAAGGTATGCCTTTACTTGGTCATTTTTCCCTGGAAACTTTTAATATTTTTTTTTGCCTTGTTTTGTTGTTGTTCTTTATGTCTAGTATTTTGATTATTATGTGGAAAGGGGACATTCTTTTCTAGTGCAATCTATTTAATATTTTATACTCTTCTTATACCTTGCTAGGTATCTCATTCCTTATTTTAGGAAAAATTTCTTCTATGATTTTGTTAAAAATACTTTCTGTGCTTTGACCTAGGTTCTTTTCCTTCCTCTATTATTATTATGCTTAGATTGTGTCTTCTCATAGTGTCGCAGTTTTCCTGTATGTTTTCTGCGAGAAATCTTTTAGATTTAACTTTTCCCCCCATGGCATATCCGTTTCTTCTGCTCTGTCTTTAAAGTCTGTTATTTTCTCCTCCATCTTTTGTATTCTGTTGGTGATGCTTGCCTCTGAAGTTCTTGTTTGGGTTTCTAAATTTTTCATTTCAAGATTTACCACAGATTAAGTTTCCTTTATTTATTCTGTTTCTACTTTCTGGTCTCAGACTGATTCATTCATTTCTTTCTACTGTTTGTTTGTATCTCAATGAATTCGTTTAAGAGCTTTATTCACTGTGGATCTCTATTATATTCATTAAATGCTATTTGAAGGTGTTGCTCTTGTTTTTCAGCTATGTTGCAACACTCAGAACCTCTTGTGGGAGGGGGGGTTGCTGGAATATATTGGATACATAATGTCCTGTTCATTATTGATTGTGCTTTACACTGAAGTCTAGGAATTTGGGATTGGAAAGATTGTAATTCTAGATGATGATATCTGGTCTTGTCTTTATTGGGTGACAGATAATTCTCTAAATATGAAACTCAAAATCTGAGGAACACTTAAAGAATACCCTTAATCATCAGAGGAATGAAAATCAAAACTATCTTTGATTTTGAGATTTTATCTATTACCTATCAGAATGCCTAAGGTCAATAAAACAAGTTGAAGCTCATGCTGACAATGATATAGAGCAAAGGGAACACTTATCCATTGTTGGTGGGAGTGCAAACTTGTACAGCCACTATGAAAAATCAGTGTGGCTGTTCCTCAAAAAGATGGGAATTTTAATGTACCTCAAGTTCTAGCTATACTACTTGTGGTAGATTGAATGTAATTGGCTCCACTGAACTCATAGGGAGTAGCACTATTAGAAGGTGTAGCTTTCTTGGAGTAGATGTAGCCATTTTGGAGGAAGTATATCACTGTGGGGGTGGACTTTGATATCTAACATATGCTCAAGCAACACCCAGTTGTTGGGTGGCCCAAGACAGTTGACCATACAGCTGCCATGACAGGCTTAGAGGCCCAGACACAGCTCTGGCAGGCAACATCTGGACCAAGGAAAAGTCATGAGCTGACCCCACCCAGTGGGGCCTGAATCTAAGAGAAAATACCTGACATTCTAAACATTCCTTATACCCTAGACAAGTGTCAGTCAATCAAGGTCCTGGACCCTGGAAATCCTCTCACCCCAACCTATGTTGTGACTAAAAACCCCACCCTGCCTGGACTCTGGGCTCTCTGCTCCCATGCTGCATCAGACAGACAGAATTCAGACTCTGAGCTTAAAAATAAAGGCTCTTTGATTTTACATATGGGATTTAGCTTCCTTGGTGGTCTTTTGGGGGTCCCCAAGATCTGGTTATAACAGTCTGAGTATCTAAAATGAAAGCCACCCAATTAAAAGTGTTTTTATTTATTTATTATTATTTTTTAATAAGAGTTGCTGTGGTTCTTGGTATCTCTTCTCAACAATAGAAATTCTAACTAAACCATAAGTTGGTACCAGGGACTGGGGTATTACTGTGATAGGCCTGACCATGTGTTTGCTTGGAAGAATTTGGTCTTCAGTACATTGGGTTAGGAAAGCAGTGTAATGCTTTAATCACTGCTTAATGGGACTTACTAGTAGGAGCATGGAAGACAATGGTGCTGAGAATGATGTGAACTGTAGGGGGTCTGACTCAAGATGCTTCAGAGGAGAAGAATTTTAGTATGTTGCCTAGAAACTGTTCTTGTGATATTTTGGTGAAGAAAGTGGCTTCATTTTGCCCTTGTCCCAAAATCTGCCTGAGGCTAAAGTGAAGAGACTTAGATTAATTCTGTTGGCAGAGGAAATCTCAAAGCAGCCTAGTATAGACTCTGTCATATCTTTATTAGTGGTAACTCTAATGAAGGTTTATAGTGAAAAGGAGAAAAACTGAGCAAGGAAAAATACAAAATGTACAATCTGAGAAGAAATGGAGCACCACTAAGTGGAATGGAGCAAATTTCTGTGTTCAAGGAGATAAACAGATTAAGAAAAGGTATAAAGGGAGTGGTAATCTCAGAGCAAGACCCCTCCTAGCTAAATTTCAAACTTGTAAAATGGAATTAAAGAAAAAGTTAGAGCCAAGTGGTGGTGCATGCCTTTAATCACAGCATTTGGAAGGCAGAGCCTGGTGGATCTCTGAGTTCAGGGCCAGCCTGGTCTTCAGAGCAAGATCAAGGACAACTAAATTTAGGCAGTAAAGGTAACCATTAAAAACAGAAAGCTGGTAGAGATATAATTGAACCAGGGGGCCATGTTACAGCCCCAGAAAACAGCAGAACTTGGCAGTTTGGCCATGTGGCTCTGGCTTAAGAGTTAAGGATAGAAGAAAGGGTTTATAAAATTTGCCTGCACTACTAAGGAAAGCTGCTGGAGCCAGGCATGTGTCAAGAGTGTCCCCAAATGCAGGCCTAAAGAGCCCATTACGTGAAGCTATGGAGTTGAAATTGTATGAAGCTGTGAAGTTGAAGCCTGAATCATCTTGGAGACTCCAAGATGTTGGAGATGCCAGAGCTGTGGGATACCTGCTGAGAAAAGCTACTAACTGGGATTAGAACCAACCCAAGAGAAAGAAGTGTGTTACAGTCAACAAAGCTGAAAAGATTTGGAGATCTGAAGAGCATTTTGATATTAGACATGAAGGTGCAGAGTCTGGAGTTTGCCCAGCTGGTTTTTGGTCTTGCTTCAGGCCAGTATTTCCTCACTATGCTCCCTTTCTCATATTTGGGAATGGTAATGTATATCCATTTCCATTATATGTTAGAAGTATATGATCTGCTTTTTTACTTTGATTTTATAGGGGATACAGTTAAGAGAGTGAATGAATCTCAGAAGAGACTTTGAACTTTGGACTTTTAAACATTGTTGAGACTGATAGACTATAGGGACTTTTGAAGATGGGCTAAATTCATTGTTGTGCTACAATATTGTTACAATCTTATGGGGTCTAGGGAGTGAATTATGGTAGTTTAAATGTAATTGGCACCAATAAACTCATAGGGAATGGCACTATTAGGAGACATGACTTTATTAGAGTAGCTGTAGCCTTGTTGGAGGAAGTATATCACTGTGGAATGGGCCTTGAGGTCTAATATATGATCAAGCCATACCCATTGTCTCAGTTCATTTCTTGTTGCCTGCAGATCAATGATGCAGAATCCTCAGCTCCTTCTCCAGCACCATGTCGGCCTTCATGTCACCTTGTCCCACCATGATGATAATGGACTAAACCTCTGATTGTAAGCCATTCAGTTAAATGGTTTCCTTTATAAGAGTTGTCATGATCATGGTGTCTCTTCATAACAAAAGAAACCCTAAGACACTACTCTTGGGCATATACCCAATGGAAACTTTATTGTACCACAGACACAGTTGCTCAACCAAGCTCATTCCTGCTCTATTCATAATAAACAAACTAGATGCCCCTCAACAGAAGAATGGATTAGATAATGTGATACATTTATACAATGTATTATTATTCAGTCATTAGAAAATGAAATCATGTAATTCATAGGTATATGAATGGAAATACAAAAAAAGTCTTCCCCAAAGTATGCATTTGCTTATATGAATATTAGCTGTTAAATCTTTGATGATAACCATGCTGTGATTGGTAGAATCATATGGTTAGGTAAGAGTAAGGGACTGAGGGCACAACAAGTTAAATCTTGTTAGGGAAGGAAAACAAAATTGGTATTTATGGATGGATGGGGTATCTTGACTGGAAGAAGCAAGTGGGGAGGGTGGAATTGGAGGATGAGGGAGGGAATACAGAGAGTGAGAGAGACATAAAATTAATGGACATTTGAGAGGTAGTATGGAAACAATGCAGTAGAAGCTTCCTAAAATATATACATATTTGAAGGTGATCTAATTGAAATCACCAAATATTGGGGAATACAGTATCCCAACTGGTCATCTCTTGTCAACAAATGGAACCCTCTTCCTGAGACTAGGTTACATTTAATCGAACTGTTGGCCAAAGAGGTCCCATGGGAATTCCCAAACAAGTTGTTAAGATTAGAGATTGTTCTCCACAAACTGAAGGCAAGGCCTCTTTTTCTGAAAACAACAACTATACAATTTATGGAACAACAAGAAGCAGATATGGTGCCTAGATAGAACCTTCATCCCTATATTCTAGTGTCTTTGGTACATGAAGACATACTTTGCATGCTACCAAAAGAGAAATGTAAACACCAACCCAGCCACAAAACCTTTGATCTGCACTGGTGTCTTACTTGTAAGATATGCTAGTACAATGGGGCCACAAAGCTTGTAGGAATAACCAACCAAATATCTCATTTGACTTAGGGGGACAAAGCCAGGAGATGGAATGCATACCCACTGTGGTGGTTCTAGTAACAATGCTCCTCCCCACCCCCAGGCTCATATCTGAATGCTTATTCATGAGGGAGTGGAAGTTTTCAATAGGATTAGGAGGATTAAGAAGTGTGGCATTGTTGGAAGAAGTGTTTTAAAGGACTCGTTTATGAATGCTTAGTCACAAAGGAAATGAAATCTTTAATAGGATTTTAAGGATTAGAAGGTGTGGCATTGCTGGAAGAAGTGAGGGGTTGAAAAGCCCATAACAGACCCAGTTTCTCCTCCCACCACTCCACCTGCTTGTGGATCATGATGTAACTCTTAGCTACTTCTACAGAACTCCTCCTGCCTGCCGCCATGCTCCATGCCATGATGATAATGAACTAAAACTCTGAATTTGTAAGCAGCCTCCAAATAAATACTTTCTTTCATAAGAGTTGCCTTGGCCATGGTGTCTCTTCACAAGAATAGAACAGTAACTAAGACATTCCATGTTGATTGGGTGAACAAGAACCTGAGATAATATAGAAAGAAAGAAAGAAAGAAAGAAAGAAAGAAAGAAAGAAAGAAAGAAAGAAAGAAAGAAAGAGAGAGTGGGAGGGAGGGAGGGAGGAAGGAAGGAAGGAAGAAGGAAAGAAGGAAGGAAAGAAGGGAAGGAAGGAAGGAAGGAAGGAAGGAAGGAAGGAAGGAAGGAAGGAAGGAAGGAGGGAGGGAAGGAAGGAAGAAAGAAAGAAGGAAGGAAAGAAGGGAAGGAAGGAAGGAAGGAAGATAGAAAGAAAGGAAGAAAGAAAGAAAAGAAAGAAAGAAAGAAAGAAAGAAAGAAAGAAAGAAAGAAAGAAAGAAAGAAAGAAAGAAAGAAAGAAAGAAAGAAGTATCAATAAAATCACTCCTAATGATGTCCTGCTACCCTCATAGATCAACCATCAGACACTCTTCCTCCTGCAAAAGATGGGAACAAACACAGAGCTCACAGGCAGACATTAGGCAGACAATGAAACATCTGGGAGCATGAAGACCTAACTAGGATGGCGCTAACAAATAGCTCCCCTCAAGGATCAGGGAAATCCTTGAAAGAGGAAGCAGAAAGAGTTTAAGAGCTAGGGGAGATGAAGGACAAGAAAACAAGGCCCTCTAAATCAAGATGATCAAAGCAGAAATGAACTCAGAGACTGAGGCAGGATGTATAGGGTCTGTATAGACCTGCATCAGGTCCTCTGTGTGTATATTATGGTTTCTAGTTTAGTGTTTTTATTGGATTTCTGAATGTGTAAGTGAGTGGGTCTCTATTTCTTGTGCTTTCTCTTGAACTCTTTCCCTTCTGTTCATTTGTTTTGTCCAATTTCAAAGTGTTTCTTTTTCTTTATTTCCTTTTATTTTCTTTTACTATTCCATTTAAGCCTGTTTGTTTTCTAATGAAAGACATAAAAGGAGTGGATCAGGGTGTGAGGAGGTAGGGAGGGAAATAAGAATCATGGTATATTATTTGAGGAAAAAATCCATTTCCACTAAAAGGAAATAAATAAAACCTGAATATAAATATGATAAGAAAAGAAATGTTTATATTTGGGAAACACTATTGCCTAACTGAAAAAGTTAGTATTTTAATTGCAGCATTTTTTTTTAATTTAACTATTTGGACTTTTAAAATAGATTTATTTTTTTATTCCTTTAGTCATGTTATTTTACTAGTTTTTTTCTGTCTATGATATTATTATATTATCCTTTTCAAAAGAACGAAGACAATGAAAATTAATCTTTCCTTCTGAAGTTTTTTCTTTAGTATGAAAGTTAAATATTTCTTTGAGTTTTAAGTACTAGTAATGTTATGTATAAATCACTGAGTTTGTCAAAAATTTATAAACAGCTATCTAATCTCTTTCCCATTAACAATGAACTTTGATGTTTTACATGTATGTCTAAGAAAGTGCAACCAGCAAAGCCAAATCATATGAAGAACTTTACAAACAGTATACCTTTTAAAAACTGATAAATAAGAGTGTAATTTCTTATAGAACCTGGATTCAAAGAAATTATACAAATGGTATTTAATTGTTATAGGAAGAATTTAATTACAACACTTATTTAAATAAATGAAATGAGCCAAGGAAGTATACTTTAAGAAGTGATTTTGTAGAAAATCACTTAAGATTTAAATTTGGGAATATTACCATCACTGTGGATATTGTTCTATATAAATAAAACACTGGTGGCCAGTGATGAGGCAGGAAGTAGGTGGGACAAGGAGAGAGGAGAATTCTGGGAAGCGGAAGGCTGAGGAGAGAGACACTACAGCCACCCCGAGGAGAGGCAGCCTGTGAGGATGCCGGTAAGCCACCAGCCACGTGGCAGGGTATGGATTTATAAAAATGGGTTAGTTTGAGATGAAAGAGCAGTTGGCGGGAAGCCTGCCACGGCCATACAGTTTATAAGTGATATAAGCGTCTGAGTGATTATTTTGTAACTGGATTGTGGGACTGCGGGGCTTGGGGAACCTGGAGAGAAGCCCTCCAGCTACACACTAAGATGATAACAAAGTACTGGAAACACAATGTATAAGAAAAATGCACATAACAATCACAGGAATAAGTAAAAAATATCAGGAAATATAAGTGAGTGGAAATCTCAGATTCAAGCTTTAGATATGAGATGACATAGTTAAAAAATCTAATGGCTGACTTTAGAAGTTCCTGGGTATGGCATAATATTTTTCATTCAAGCAAGATTCACTTTAAAAAGACAATTTTCAAATTAAGATGTACCCACATAATTAACAGAACTGTCAATGACCTAGAATTAACCTGGTCAGGAATGCTTTAAATATTAAGGATGAAAAGGAGAGTGATTCTGATAAAATTCAAAAGAAGCCTTCTCTATTCCTAACCAGGATTTCCTTATATCTTCTACAGGAAATTAGAGGAGTTGTATAGAGTAAAATCAGCAGAAGGAAAAGCAGAGCTCTCAACAATTAGTCTATCCAGGGACCACATTTCCTCTCAGTGTTCTGTGAGAGGCAGCACGTCCATAGGTATTGAGGAATTCAGGTGAACAAGCCAGTGAACACTTCTGTTAATTCTTAGATTGAAGGACGAAAGCCTGATACCTTCTAATTTAGTGTGAAAAAGCAGAAAACAAATATCAAAAGCAAACAAAAGTTGCCCGTATATAGTATCTGAATACTTCTAGTTCTCTGTTTTAGTGTCATTTTGAAAAACATTCTATTCAGGAGGTAAACCCTATTTAAATCTATGTATGCAGTCTTCTGCAGCAAAACTTTCACCATGTCCTAAATTTTCTTAATATATATGTATAACACACACACACACACACACACACACACACACACACATATATATATATATAATTTCTTGAAGTTATGTTTTATGGAATAATTATTGCCTACAGCATTTGAATATTATTAACAGGTGTGGTCAAATATATGACAATCTAATACTGGCAGCCTTTACAGAAGGGTGTCCGCACACTGGTTTTTTTTTTTTTTTTTTTTTTTGATCATGGCACCTATTACAGGTATAGATAATTATAGATAAAAATATTAACTTCTGTACATTTTTCTGACAAGTAATTAACCCCAGGCTTTGTTTAACTCTTTGCTTCTATGTAATCCATTCTTGCTGTCTTCTTAGGGACTTCATTTAGGATCCATTTCCTGCTCTGCCATGTCAGGTCATTGCAACCGTTTTATGACGTAAGAAATTTCACAAGGTATTTGTGCTATGAATTCTGGAAGGCAATGAAAAGAAAGACCCACTTATATCCAGCAATATACCAAGACAATGGAAGGGAATTGAAAGCAGGGGAGATGTGCCACAAGAAAGAGGATTGTAGATATCCTGCAGCTTTGGGTCTCTGGGTCATCACAGGTGGTGTGGGTGTTGGAGTAGGCCAAGTCCTAATCCTGGGTGTGAGCCTGGGCAACTATAGGGTTGGTCCCCTAGATGGGAAATGGGGACAGCTCTACGAGGGTCACAATTTTAGTTCTTGCTCACCCACACCTACACTAAGAGTGTTGGCTCTGTTGTGCTGCCCTGGTGAGATGCGGCAGCAGGATGTCCAGGAAGAGTCCTAATGGGGGCCCAGCACCAGATGTGCAGTGGTGACCAGGACCCTGGAAGCAGACCAGTGACTTCTTGCAATGAACACTAGCAAGCAGAGAAGTGTTGACAAAATGGTATGTGGTGTGACTTGTTGGGTGGCACTGCAGCTTCCCATGACAAGATTTTTAATTCCTTTGCCTTAAAGCAAAAACAAAAAAAAAAAACAAAAATTTTTTTCAGTTTATTTTCTTCCTTTTTTCTCCTGAATTTTGTTTTATTGGGCATAAGGCTGAGAGGGGGGCAGGGGCCGAAGGCAGAATGGGATCAAAACACATGATATGAAAACCTGACAGTAAAACCGGGCGGTGGTGGCGCACGCCTTTAATCCCAGCACTCGGGAGGCAGAGCCAGGCGGATCTCTGTGAGTTCAAGGCCAGCCTGGGCTACCAAGTGAGCTCCAGAAAAGGCGCAAAACTACGCAGAGAAACCCTGTCTCGAAAAACCAAAAGAAAAAAAAAAAAGAAAGAAAACCTGACAGTAAATTAAAAAAAAATTTAAAAAAAAAAATTGTAATTTCTAAGTTATAAAAGCTGGAAAAAAATAGCTTTCACTTCTGGTGATGAGAATAAATGTATTTGATCAAACAGCTGTGTTTTTGTAGGTTTTGTTGTTGTTGTTGTTGTTTGCCTTTTACTCCGGAACAATTTTTTTTATCTCCTCTCTCTTTTTTTGGGGGGGGGGGCGGCAGGGGGCAGAGGGGAGTTGGGTCAATCAGTTCCTAAACTTCCCAGCTGACTCTCCCTACCTTACTTTACTAGCCACCTCCAGTGAACCTTAAGTTTGTGGAGATGTCAGAATATAAATGATTTTCTGAGATGTTCAGAGGACCCAACACAATATACTGTGCTACTTTGAATGTAGCATAATTCTCAAAAAAAAAAAAAACATTTAAATACTTGAAACCCTTTAAATGGCATCTCACTGGTCTTACCTATCCCTCTGGTCTCTCCTTCTGCAAACTTCATCCTTATGACATCTGTCAGTTACATGAATTTGATCTTATGGCTTTTGCTAAGATGACATGCTAAGGAGGAAATCGTCCACCTAAAAGTAATGTCTACCTAAATCCATGACTGCAACTGTGTTTAGATGTTGGATTTTTGTAGATATAACTAGGTTACAATAAACATCATTGTGGGTAGAGTACTGTTATAAGATGAGGGAGGTTTGACACAGATGAGCCCAGATGACAGCAGTAGATACAGAGACTATGTACAACCCAGGGATGGAAAAGCTTCTGGCTGCCCCTGAACAGTGGGAGAGCAGCACTGACATAGCCTTTTCCCCAGCCTACAGATTTAACCAGCCTTGCAGACGCCTCTCCTGAGAACTTCCAGACTCCAGTACCAAGAATGAATGAGTATCGTAGAATTACCATTGCAGGTCACATGTTGCCAAAGCTCTAGAAAAATAATAGAAATTTATTCAGACTAACATTGACAGGGTCTAACAATAACCAATGAGAAAATATTAAGGTGTTCTAGAGAAAGGGAATCAGTAGCCTATTAGGAATAGGGGGAATTAATTTACGTGACAGTGGAAGTTGAGAAGTATTGGGGATGCTGTGAATGTGTTGCTCTGATTGATAAATAAAATGCCGATTGGCTAGTAGCCAGGCAGGAAGTATAGTGTAGGTGGGATAAGAAGAGAGGAGAATTCTGGGAGGTGGAAGGCTGAGTCAGGAGACACTGCCAGCCACCGCCACCGCCATGACAAACAAGATGTGAAGGCAGAACTGGGAAAAGGTACCAAGCCATGTGGCTAAACATAAATAAGAATTATGGGTTAATTTAAGATGTAAGATCTAGCTAGCAAGAACCATGGCCATACAGTTTATAAGTAATATAAGTTTCTGTGTGTTTACTTGGGGGACGTTAGTGGGAGAGATTTGTCCCGACTGCCAGCAGGCCAGGACACAAGAAAACTTTAGCTACAAAAAGTCCCTCAAGCTGTCATCTGCTTCTTCAAACCTTTGCCAGACATAAATTATAAGAACGCAAGTGTACTCTGAGAATGATATTGCTGCTGCAGAGACAGTATTAGCAGGCTTTTAATGTTTTATTATTACCAATGATATGTTCTTAATATGAAAACAGCTATCACTTCTACATCACAATTATCAGAGACAGACATGAATTTTGAGAGTTCCCTCACATAATAGATTTTTGAATTTCTATCTTTTTTACATCCACAATGATTGGAAGTCTCTTTTTGGTAAAGTTCTTATACACCTGTGGTGATATTTTATTTGTACTGAAATGTTATTTTAATTTTATGTTAATAAATAAAGTTGCCCTGGGGTCAGAGCTATTAGAGCCATAGTGAGAGCGTGGTGGTTAGAAGAGCTAGGTAGATTTCTGTGTGTTCAGGGATACAGCCAGTATTGGAGACATATGCCTTTAAGACCTGGAGGGCGGTACTTACAGGCAGTGATGAGGCAGTCATGTGGTTGGGTTTACAACCAATGAGAAGGCAGAACAGAAAGATTATTTAAACAGGGACACAGGAAGTACCTCCCTCTCTCGGGGAAGCTAGGAGCACTGCAGGAGGTAAGATTTTATCTCTGAGCTCTGACCTCTCGGCTTTTCTCTTTTACCTTGGCTCTGTGTTTCTTATTTTAATAATACGATTGGTTACATCTACATCTGGCGCCCAACGTGACAAGAATCCATTAAAAACTGCTTGGGGCCGGCTCCCTAGCCGGAGCAGCCGGCTCCCTAGCCCCAGCCCAGGTCTGCTTGGGCTCAGGCCGGACTGTGAGCTGCTTGCTTAAAGCCAGTGCTACAAACAGCTCAGGCCTGCCCTGCTAAACAGGGCCCCTGGCTGTAAAGCCAAGCCTTGACTCGGCTCAGAGGGAACAAGTGGCTGGCTTTAAGCTTTAGCCGGCTACCCCTTCGCTTTCACTTTCACTTTCACTTTCACTTTCGCTTTCGCTTTTGCTTTCTCTCTTGCTTTCTCTCTGTCTCTCTGTTTCTCTCTCTCTCTCTCTCTCTCTCTCTCTCTCTCTCTCTCTCTCTCTCTGGATTTACACCTAGGACTCTAGGTGGCTGTTTTGAAATTCGCTCGGATTTCTACTGTTCTACGCAGATTTGGTAAGTCATAAAGGAAACTATTTAAAAGACAAATTTTTTCCACATTTAAAAAAATGGGTTTCCTGTGTACATTGGAAGAAAATTGGGTTTTGTTTGAAATTTTAGGCAGTCTGACAATGGAACAACTATATGAAAAGATTAGTATTATGGGAATTATGCAGTTAATCACCATGCTTATTCTCATTTTACTATTTAAAAAGATAGTCGATTTAAGTGCCAGGATAACAGCTTTAGAAAAACCTGTTAATTTTAACAGTGAAGTTGGTTCAAGTTTGGATCATAAGGTTACAGAAAGAAAGCCTGTTTTCACACAATCATCCTTAATTTATCCTGTAACCGTACAGCAGATGCCTGATCAAATGGCTACACAAAATATCTGGGCTCCAATTGAACTGATGGATTTTAAAAGGTTTAAGGAGGCAATAGTATCTTATGGCATGCATTCCCCATATGTAAAGCAAATGTTAAACTCTTGGTCAACATATACCACAGGACTGGCGGGACCTTGCACAAGCTGTTCTGGAACCCAGCCAGAGAATTCAATTTCTGACTTGGTTTAAGGAGGAAGCTAGAAACGTAGAAACACAATGGAGGGATAAAGGAATACAAGTTTGTCAGGATCAGCTTATTGGAGAAGGCCAATATGCTTCAATACAAACACAATGTTTATATGATGTTCAAACCGTAATTTTATGTCGAATGGCAGCCTTGAATGCATGGGACAAAGTTGATGAACCAGGAAAAAAACATGAGTCATTCACAAAGGTTATGCAAGGCCCTAAAGAATCTTTCACAGATTTTTTAGAAAGACTGGCTTCAGCAGTAAACAGAATGGTCTCAGGATCAGAAGCTAGTAAGGCAATAATTGAAGCTTTGGCATTTGAGAATGCGAATGCAGCATGCAAAAGAATAATCAGGCCGTTAAGGGCAAGATCTGCACCTTTGGAAGATTGGATTAGAGAAACAATTAATGTTGAGGTTGATGAGCATGATACGTGGGTAGGAGAAGTAATTTCAAAAGGTTTGAGGAGTGTTAGATGTTTTGGGTGTGGAAAGCAAGGACATTTTAAAAGGGACTGTAAACAGGTCAATCCTAGAAGCAATGTTTCTTCAAGGAACAATGGCAACAGAATGCCCCTTCCTTCTGGAGTATGCAGAAGGTGTGGTAAGGGAAAACACTGGACCAACGAATGTAGATCAACAAAGGACAGACAGGGTAATCCTTTGCCTCAGTTTTCGGGAAACTCCCGGAGGGGCCTCATGCAGGCCCCCATAGCAAAACCAGTTCAAACCTTTCCTGCAGCTGTAGAGGAAATCCCTGCTCTGAGCGATTAAATAACCAAATGACTATTGGAATAAATCAGGCTGGTCAGGATGATGAAAAAGAGAGAATAGAAAATTCAGGAGAAAACATAAAGAAAATTTTTTGGCAAACTTCTATTAATGAACAGAGACCAAAATTAACGATAAAAATAAATGGTGTTTTGTTGTCTGGTCTGGTAGACACAGGTGCGGACATTACCATAATTGCACCAGAATTTTGGCATCCAGCTTGGCCTCTTCAGGAGGTAAACGTTCAACTGTTAGGAATTGGGACATTATCTGGAGTGAAACAGAGTGCAAGATGGCTGGAATGTATAGGTCCAGAAGGACAGAGAGGAAAATTAAAACCATATGTCGCTAACATAGCTATGAACCTGTGGGGTCGAGACTTGTTGCAACAATGGAATACTCAGATTAAAATCCCTCCAATCTCAGAAACAAATCATAAACTAGCACATGTTTCTGAGAGAAATATTAGAAGGCATTATTTTGAGTGGTCACCAGCCATCCATATTATACAGGAACAGGGCACAACAACTGATAATCCTCCAAAAATACCAACAGCTCTACCTTTAAAATGGTTAACAGACAAGCCTGTATGGGTTCAGCAATGGCCTTTAACAACAGAGAAACTCCAGGCTTTAGAAGAGCTGGTAGAAGAACAGTTAAATGCTCAGCATATTGAACAGTCAACCAGCCCTTGGAATTCTCCTGTATTTGTTATTAAAAAGAAATCTGGTAAATGGAGAATGGTAACAGACCTTAGAGCAATTAACAAAGTAATTCAGCCGATGGGCTCTCTACAATCTGGAATTCCTTTGCCTACTCTGTTACCAAAAGGATGGCCTCTCATAGTTATTGATTTAAAAGACTGTTTCTTTTCAATACCCTTACAAGAAAAAGACAGAGAAAGATTTGCTTTCACAGTGCCTACTTATAATAATTCTCAACCGGTTAAAAGATTTCAATGGAGGGTCCTCCCACAGGGAATGTTAAATAGCCCAACTCTGTGCCAATATTTTGTACAACAGCCATTGGAAGTGATACGTAAAAAATTTCCTAAATCTATAATTTATCATTATATGGATGATATTTTACTAGCTGACTCAAATGCAGATACTTTAGAAAGAATGTTTGAAGAAGTAAAGAAAATTTTGCCTTGCTGGGGATTACAAATTGCTCCTGAAAAAATACAAAGAGGAGATTCTATTAATTATTTAGGATATAAAATAGAGCTACAAAAAATTAGACCCCAAAAGGTGCAAATTAGGAGAGATAGACTACAGACTCTTAATGACTTTCAAAGATTATTTGGAGATATTTCTCATCTACGAACTATTGTTGGGGTAAAAAATGATGAACTGACTAATTTGTTCAAAACCTTAGAAGGTGACAAGGACTTAAATAGTCCAAGAGAATTATCACCTGAAGCTGAGAAAGAATTGGCCTTGGTAGAAAAGAAAGTACATGAAGGGCACGTGGATCGTATTGATCCAAAGCTGGATTGCATTTTGGTTATTTTACCCTCCAGGCATTCCCCTACTGGAATATTAATGCAGAGGGAAGATATTATATTGGAATGGATATTTTTACCAAATAAACCAAATAAAAAATTAAAAACTTATGGGGAAAAAATCTCTGACTTGATTTGGAAAGGAAAATTGAGACTTCGTCAATTAGCAGGAATAGACCCAGCAGAAATTGTCGTACCTTTAACTAAGGAGGACATTGAAAAATTATGGACAGAAAGTGAACCTTGGCAAAGAGCTTGCAGTAATTTTTTGGGAGAAATTAACAGCAAATATCCCAAAAGCAACAGAATTGATTTTATAAAGAGAGCTGATTGGATCTTGCCTCGAATTGTACGGCAAAAACCCATATCTGGAGTTCGTACATTTTATACAGATGCCAACAAACAAGGAAAGGCAGGTTACAAATCAGAAAATTTAAGTAAAGTGGTACAAAGTCCTTATAATTCAGTGCAAAAATCAGAATTGTATGCTATTCTGTTGGTATTAATGGATTTTTCAGAACCTCTCAACATAGTAACTGACTCTCAGTATGCTGAAAGAGTGGTATTACATATTGAGACTGCAGAATTTATCCCTGATGCTTCAGAATTAACTTCACTATTTATTCAATTACAAGATACAATCAGGAAAAGGAGTCATCCTTTATATATAACTCACATCCGATCTCATACTGGTCTGCCAGGCCCTCTAGCACAAGGCAATGATGAGATTGATAAATTATTGATAGGAAATGTGCTGGAGGCCTCAGAATTTCATAAAAAACATCATGTCAATAGTAAAGGTTTAAAAAAGGATTTTCCCATAACCTGGCAACAAGCCAAAGAAATAGTAAAGAAATGTCCTACTTGTTCCTTCTATAATCAAACACCATTACCAGCAGGATGTAACCCAAAGGGTACTCAGAGGAATGAAATCTGGCAGATGGACGTGTTTCACTTTGCAGAATTTGGAAAACTGAAATATGTACACCACACTATCGATACTTATTCAGGATTTCAATGGGCAACTGCTTTGAGTTCTGAAAAAGCTGATTCTGTAATCACTCATTTGCTAGAAGTTATGGCCATTATGGGTATACCTGCACAAATCAAAACTGACAATGCTCCATCATATGTCTCTGTTAAAATGAAACAGTTTTTTGCTTATTACAATATAAAGCATATTACAGGTATACCACATAATCCTACAGGTCAAGCAGTTATAGAAAGGTCAAACAGAACTCTAAAGGATATGCTAAATAAACAGAAAGGAGTAACAAAAACCCCCAGAAATAGACTGCATAATGCTCTATTAACTTTGAATTTTCTGAATGCCAATGAGAAAGGAACAACAGCTGCAGAGAGACATTGGGTAATAGAAAAAACTACAGAATTAAATCAGCCTATATACTTTAAGGATGTGCTGACCTCAGAATGGAAGCCAGGGTATGTATTACGTTGGGGACGAGGTTTTGCTTTTGTTTCTACAGGAGAAGATAAGCTGTGGGTACCATCAAAATTGATAAAGGTTCGACTTGAACAAGAGAAACCTCTTAATTAGAGGAGGTGATAGTTCATCAATCAGCATGAACATCCAATTTAAACTAACTTGTACCTGTAACACATGTCTTTTCATTTAATCAGATAATAACTTGCCAAAAAGGAACATCCCCAAAATTAGTCTTGGGGGAAGGTTTTTGTTTTTGTCTTTTAGGAGAATGAAGGTTAAGGAATCTGAAGGACACAAGACAAATGAGACAACTGAAGAAAAAGGACAAATCATCTATCCCAGGAAACAGAATATATTGGAGTATATGGCATATGGGTATATATTATCTAAAAAATTTTATGTCTTCTTAAATGTTTGTTTCTGCTTTTCTCTAAAGATTTAACACTATTGGTTTTCTAATAGTCCCAGTTCAATTAAAATTTAAAGCTGACTTTGGAGTTGGAGAATGGCTCTCTCCTTCTTTAAACTCAAGCATGTTGTTAAAATGAAAATACAAACTCCCTGTATCATGACAGAATAAAAAAGCCATTTTCTGCTATGGGACAGGACAAAAGCCAAATTAATTAAGGGACTATTCTATTACTAATCTCAACTCTTTGATTCTATTCTGATTCTTTAAACTTTTCTTAAAGTATAAATTTTATATCAAAATTTACAAGATTAATAGATACATATACATTTTAAACTTTGTTAAGATAGGAATGGTCATATAGAGTACTAACTAATTCTAGAAAAAAGGCTTCAATTAGCTGCATATATATGTCTTTGTGTTCGAGTCTCTTATCAGTTTTCTGCAGGAAATCATGGCCAGGCCTAACATCAACTGAAGTCTCCAGGAAGAAAATGGGGCCCCACAACAACAACAACAATTCCACGTGGACAATAATAATATCACTGAACTGACAAACATCATCTACAGATCAGCTTTGAACTACAAGGTGCTCAGAGCAATTTTGAGATGACTAGCTGAGATGATCCCGTCTCAAAGACTACTTGAATAAGGACTTGAGATAAACCCTGAACTTTGGCTTTATACACAGACTGGATAATAATGAAGGATATAGTTACCTTTCCTAGAATTTGACAATTAACCTAAATTTTTCTTTCAGGATAAAGATAACTTCGCCCATACCCAGCAGGAAGCAATTTTAAGAATATGACACCCACATTGCCAAAGAAGTGGTGTGGGGCGGGTGGTTTTTTGGTTCTTTTAATGGGTTTTGGGTCTGGGATAATTTTCATTGTTTAGGGGGGTTGGTTACAAGTTGTCAAGGGTTAGGAAAAAGGCTAAGCAAAGGAGATTAGATTTAAGGTTCTTGTTTAAAAAAAAAAAAGAAAAAAAGAAAGAAAGAAAGAAAAGAAAAGAAAAAGATAGTTACTAGTTTTAAATACTTTACATTATTACCAACTATTAGGATATAAAGAAATGAAAGTTAGTACTTATAGACATTACAATAGAAATTGTAGTCATATTAGATATGTTTTAAAAATTGAGCAGATATATTTTAGACAGGTCATCTTCAAACCCTTCAGAGATCTAATGAATATGGCATTTAAAATATTTTAATAACTTAGAAATTTTTCTTTTTTGAGACATGTCAGCTCCTGGCAGTACCAGTCTACTTCAGAGAAAATATGGGCATTGAAGAAACTGCATATGCCGGGCGGTGGTGGCGCACGCCTTTAATCCCAGCACTTGGGAGGCAGAGGCAGGCGGATCTCTGTGAGTTCGAGGCCAGCCTGGGCTACCAAGTGAGTTCCAGGAAAGGCGCAAAGCTACACAGAGAAACCCTGTCTCGAAAAACCAAAAAAAAAAAAAAAAAAAAGAAACTGCATATGGAGTTAATTTTCATTGTGGCAAAAGTTAGCCACTGGACAACAAAGTATCCTCAAATCAACAGGACAAAATGGACAGACAGAACACGAAACAAAGGACTACCGATTCCTGCCAAAACAAGTATGGTTATGGCTTTATCAGAAGGCATCTTCTGAGGCCAGGACAATATGGCACCATCCCTGAAGTGGCCTTCACAATCCGGAAAAGGTACAGTGCCCTTTTCTTTGAAGGCAGCTGAACAGGCAGTGGGCCGATGGCTTCTGTTGTGCAATGGAACAGCAACTGAAAGCTCACGCCTCTCAATAGTAGACTGGCATTTAATAGAGGGATGTGGAGAAGGGCATGCTTAGATGAAGCCATATATACACAGCCAAGAAGAATGGACAGCTGAATTCAAAAATCATCAACAATTTCCAGAATTTAAAATCCTGAATCATGACATGACACTAGTGGAATTCAGGTGTTTCTGGTACATGGACTGCTCTCACCCAGTGTGAGGTTGAACTGTTGACCTTGTGTACAACCTACTTCACAAATGAGTCTGTCAGATACGCTAAGCCTATAGGCTGAAGATGATGCCCCAACACTGTGGAGAAACCTCAGGTGACTGTCCAGGCAGCTGGCTGTTTCTGTCAACTCACAAAATTTTTGGAAGTTGCTTTTGTGCACTTCCTGTTTTTATTTTTGTTAGCTAATATTATTTCCTTCTTGGGTCTCTGAGGGAGTTGAAGATTAGTTAGTTATAGTTGAAGATTAATTAGGATAGAAAGTGAATTAGATACATTTTGGACTTACTAAAATAGGATAGATAAGGGAATTATTTTCTCTGATTTGTCAAATACAAATGGACTAGACATCGTTTAGGTATTTGTTACTTGTATATATTGTATATAGTTATTGTACTTTTGTATATAGTTTTTCTTTTGTTAGTTATAACCTTTTGCCTTTTTTCTTTTTATTAAAATAGAAAAGGGGAAATGTGGTGATATTTTATTTGTACTGAAATGTTATTTTAATTTTATGTTAATAAATAAAGTTGCCCTGGGGTCAGAGCTATTAGAGCCATAGTGAGAGCGTGGTGGTTAGAAGAGCTAGGTAGATTTCTGTGTGTTCAGGGATACAGCCAGTATTGGAGACATATGCCTTTAAGACCTGGAGGGCGGTACTTACAGGCAGTGATGAGGCAGTCATGTGGTTGGGTTTACAACCAATGAGAAGGCAGAACAGAAAGATTATTTAAACAGGGATACAGGAAGTACCTCCCTCTCTCGGGGAAGCTAGGAGCACTGCAGGAGGTAAGATTTTATCTCTGAGCTCTGACCTCTCGGCTTTTCTCTTTTACCTTGGCTCTGTGTTTCTTATTTTAATAATACGATTGGTTACATCTACATACACCATCATAATGTTACCCTCCTGAACATACAATTTATTCCAAAATTGTGGTAGAAACACTCAGTTTCACTTGATTTCCCATTCTCACACTTTTATCAGTAATGAAATGTCAATGATTATACAGAATAAAGAACTAAGTAGTTACGTGTGATCACATGACATTGTAGTGACTGAGACATGAGTAAAATAGTGTTGCTTCAAATGTAGGAAGTGTCTTTAAAGGGAAGCAGTGGTCCTCCTTCTCCTTCATCTTCTTGTGTAGCTTTTCCTTCTTATTGTTATAAGCGACATGAAGATATTTGTCATCAAATTATTTGAGATAAAAATTAGAAGTAGTAGCCATTTGGTATTTATAATTTTTGGTGCAAATGGTAGGGGTGGTCCTCAGTTCACACTTTCATGGGTCAGTAATAAATCCTGCAGTTCCATCAGTTGCTCATTCTCCTCTTTTACAGTTGTATAGTTGAGGGCAGAATTGGGTTTCAAGCAGTTATTGAATCCAAGTCCTAGGTACTAGAGTTGGCCATTATCTCTACATCATATCCTTCAGTGTTGCATGGTAATCCATTCCACCAGTGGTGCAAGTCATACTGGAGACAGTCTATGGTGTCTTTTGAAGGCCTTATCTGATTAATCTGGGCCTGCCAGCATATGTTGCCCTTGATAAACAACAGTGATGTGGGATGACTTTCTCTATACTGAATATGTTTTACTCTGATTGGTTGATAAATAAAATGCTGATTGGCCAGTAGCCAGGCAGGAAGTATAGGCAGGCAAGCAGAGGAGGAGAATTCTGGGAAGAGGAAGGGTAGAGTCAGGAGTCGCCAGCCAGACACAGAGGAAGCAAGATGACAAGGCAGAACTGAGAAAAGGTACCAAGCCACATGGCTAAACATAGATAAGAATTATGGGTTAATTTAAGTGTAAGAGCTAATGAGTAATAAGCCTGAGCTAATGGCCAAAAAGTTATAATTAATATAAGCTTCTGTGTGTTTACTTGGGGGGATGTGAGTGGGAGAGATTTGTCCTGTCCGCCAGCTGGCTGGGACACAAGAAAACTTCCGACTACACAACAGTCCACAGTTACCTACACCACATCTATAGAATCCCTTCATCTTTCCTTATCTTAAATCTAGAAGAACATCAGTTACTACTAACTTGAGTATTACATATGGTGTATAGGGAAAATGAGGGTGGACTGCCCAGAAGCCAAGGTACTGTCTTCCACACTGATGATTTCCCACACATGAGGTATAAAAAGAAATTTGTACCAAGGAGCTCCAGTTGCTTCTGTATGTGAAATATGTTTGCTGTTTTGTTTACTGTTTTTGTTTGCAAATATTCTGAATACTTGTAGTTAAAGATAATTCTAACACACTGGCAATATCTCACCTTTTCCCCCAGATAAATAATAATACACAGCTGCTCATGTTTGTCTGTTGTCCCCTGCTGTCTCATGCTCTGCTCATCTGAAATTCTCCCCCTTAGAACTTTGCTAGTTGTTTGCTCGATAATCCATCAAAAAAAAAAATCAATATATAAAATATTCAACATATGGCTATAGAACTAATTTAAATTGAACTTTACAAAATGTTTTCTAGTTTGTTCCATTGTGACTATAGAACATTAAAAATGGTATTTTATCATAGATACTTTAGAAAAATACTTGTCTGATATTTCACATTCATATTCAAGCTTGTTCTTCTTTACTTTAGCTCCAACCAAATAAATAAAATTTTATGAGTTGAATATAATGGAGCATGCTTGTGACCTCCTTCCAGGACACAAGAGGGAACCTGAGTTTGATACTAACCTGCCCAGAAAACAAACAAACAAACAAACAAAAAACACCCAAAAAAAACCCAACAACAACAACAACAAAAATACATATAAAAATGATAAAACAATTAATAAGGTGTGAATTTAAAATGTTATTTGGAGAAAAATTTTCTAGTTTAACTCGCTGTTCAGCATTCCTGTGATAGTTTACTGTTGGAGGTAGGGTGAAGCTGCAGCATTTCTGTGATCCTGGGAGCTCTTGGCATCCCTTTCATGTCATTTATGACATCAAAGAATGGCTTCTTTCTCCTCTTTCTCTGTATTGCCCACAGTGGAGATGGCAATTGAACTTTTTGACTGCCTCACTTTACCCACATCCATAACCATGAACTTAACTTCAAAACACTTCAGCATTTTTCTGTATCTGCATTGGTTCTGAGAAATCCTCACTCATGAACATGAGTTTCTCTTACAGCCATAGTTTATTTTTTACACTTGAGTCATATAAATGGAGATACATGGTTGAGAGAACACAAACCACTGTGCATACTTATAACTTTTCTCTTTGTTCATTCATCAGTCAAAAATTTTGATAGTTAGCAATGTTCCTAGAAAATGGCCTACAGAATTCCATTAAATTTTTTCACAGTGAGTTGCATATATTCTGAAAGAAGGAGAGTAAAATATGAAATATTTTTAAAAGAAAAATACATGAATCAATGGTTAGGGAAAAATATTGATCAAAAACAAAACAAAACAAAGCAAACAAACAAACAAAAATCTCCACCCATTTGGGACTTACATACCAAAAGAAAAAGCTTCTCAATGACCTTATCATTTAGGGTCACTATTACTATTCTCAGTAGTTTGGTTTAAATTTGGAATTAATTTTTCTTAGATATATGATATCTTAAAAGTTTTTGTTTATTTTTAGTTAGTTTATACAAGTATGTCATTCAAGCCTTTTTTGAAGATTTTTAAAAAAGGACACTGACTGATTAAATTTGTGTAGAATTTTAAACAGATGGCAAAATCCAAAAGATGTACATGTAGAGTGGGTGGATTTAAACTACCTTCAAGATTAGTGCGCTGGAGAGATGACTCAGTCAGGAAATCATTTTCTTTGTAAGAATGAGGCTTTGAGTGTGATAATCTAGATCTCATGCAAAAAGTCAGGTGTGGTGGCATGTGTTTGAATATCAATAAGAAAGAGAGAGGGCTAGGAAGATCCCTGGGGTTCATTGATCAGTCAATCAAACCTATTTGATGAACTCCAGATTCAATGAGAGACTCTGTCTCAAAAGAGAAAAAGTGACAGCAAGTGAGGAAGACATTCCAACATTAACCTCTAGCTTCTACGCCCGTACTGGTGCTTGGGTACCCACGGGAACATAAGCACACACACATAAACACATACATACACACACTTACACTCATACACATACACACACAATCACACACATACATACATGCACTCACTCACTAATACATATATACTATATACACATACAGAAATCATTTATCCTTATGCAATCACTGTTTTTGTAATATTGTAATAGCCTCCAGGTATTAATTAAATTAAATACATATAGTTCCATATTTTCTTTTTACCATTGTACATATATTATCTATCACTGTTTTATACAGCAGCTACAACAAATGCTTACAAACTATATCAGCCAGCCTTCTATCAAGAAAGCAAGACTTAAGTTTTAGGAAGTGCAGTACCTAGAGAAATTATGTCTGACAAAATCATTGAAGGAATTGTTATGTTAAAGAAACAGAAAGGATCCAGGAAAAATGAAACAGGATCATTACAGATCCTTGGAGGACATGGTAAAAAAAAAAAGTGTGAGGGATCTAGTAGCACAAAAGCACAGAGCTGGCAGCCATCACTGCTCTCTGTCACCACTGTCTTAGAGCTGGTCAGGAGGAAGTCAGGTTCCTAGGAAGTGCAGCTGAGCAGAAGGAAGTGAAAAACTACAGATCCAGGCCATCCTCCTTCACAACCTTGTCTAGGACATTCAAAATACAGTGGTTTTTATTCATTCCACTTCTCCCCAATTTCAGGGGGGGGGGGAGTATGTTTTGTCTCCTATCAATCCCCCAGGAAGTACAGTTTATTGGTAGCTTAAGCCCACAAAATAGAAAAGGACCTACACCCCACAGCTGCTACGTTGTCAGAAAAAACTCTGCCGTAATATCAAGGGTGAAATCTGAACATTTCAATATGAGCTCATCTTAATCTCCTTCTGCACAGGTGAAGGGGCACAGTCCTGAGAAGGTTGTCTTCCCAAGGACACACACTGACTCATGTCTCAACCAGTTTATCACTTTATCTCCCAATGTAAGGTCCTTCCTCTCCCACCTTAGCAGTAATGAGTTTTTATACTGAGAAAGGGGACTCGAGATTACATTCAATGTCACAAGAAAGCTGGCAGGGAAAAAGTAGTAAATAAGGTGTCATGCAGACGGTGACGGTAGGGTTGATGTGAGTTTCCTTGTAAACTACACAATCTTCCAGACATTATAGAAAGCCCTCTTTTCTTCTGACGTACTCCATTAACACCAGGCCATTCCTAGACTTTTCCTTTAAGTCATTTTTAGGCATCTCATCAACTAATATGCTCCTTAATCTTATTGTACCATGTGAGTTAAAGGTTAATATATCTATATTTTGAGTGACCAAGCTATGGTCAGTGTTTTTTTTTTTTAATATGAAGTAACTCTTTTCTAGTGCTGTAATAATAAATTTACATCCTAATTAGCAGCCAGAGTCCCTTCTTCTGCCTTATAATGCTGCTCTCCTCCAGCTTTGCTTTTTATAATAGTTCATAATAAATCACAGGAGGGAATCCTTATTTTTAACATGCACATTTATGTATTTAATGAAGATTATTGAGTTTTTCAGGTGCTTATTGGAACGTGCACTCTTGTTTTATATCCGTCTGAAAGAATGCAGCCATTGGCTGGTGTTGGAATGCTAATAATTAGCACCTCCATTAAAAGTCAGCTCTGGCATTTGAGCAACGTTGTGCTGGGAAGCTCTGTTTCCCAAGTGAACAGAGAATTATACAGTTGTATTAAAGAGAAGCTTTCCTTTGAATACAATTTTAAGGAAATCTTCAAAGGAACGAGTTTAAAGACTCAAATCGGAGCACATCGCTAATTAGTGTGTGACAATAATTTAGGTGGAGAGCATCAGGCCTTGTTAATTTTCCAAGCCCATTCTGTAGTCTCTTTGCTGGATGTTTCTTTTGATGAGTCAATTTTATCTAGGTGCAGCTTTTTATATTTTAAATACTGTCATAACACTTCTAAAGTTTTAGAGAATGGGACAGACGGATGCTGAAATCTGGCAATTACCTTCTAACTCTGCATTCCTGCTACTCATTTTATGGCTTAGGTTAAATTGCTTAATTCAATTGCAAGTATTTTGCATTTATAATATTGCATTAAGTGGCATGTCTCTGAATAAAATAACATAACTACCTATTTGTTTATGTAGCCTTCACACTTAGAAAGAAAAATGTGCTTCCATCATCAATTATGGAACACATTATTTAAAATTCAAAGGTGTCAGTTCCCTTGATCACATTCTATCCTGTAAGGGCTTTTAGGAATTACAAAT
This sequence comes from Peromyscus maniculatus bairdii, assembly GCF_049852395.1. NCBI lineage: Eukaryota > Metazoa > Chordata > Mammalia > Rodentia > Cricetidae > Peromyscus > Peromyscus maniculatus. The sequence goes on along the minus strand of NC_134857.1, from coordinate 28,818,241 downwards.
GCTTGCATTTCAGCTTTGCTATTTTAAAATGCTATGTTCTACAAATTAGGTATCAGAATAAACTGTTTTCTTCATTTTGTAAATAGGGAAGTATTGATTTGTGATGTCTTGGGAAATTAGAAAACAGAAACAACAGAGTGTCAGATAACTATGATTTATGGCTTTGCATACATGAAGTAGGAATTGATGACTATTGAGGTCAATATCAAGACTCATAGGCTCAGGTATACATAGTGACTAAAGCCATATTGAGAATCAATGTTTGTATCAAGAAAACATCTGTCTTCCTATGGATGAAAATATGCCAATATATACTGTTAATCAGTTATTAGTTATTATGAGAATTCAATCTTTGAAGGACAACAATTATTTTGCAATTTAAAAAGTCATCCATCTCTATTCTTGATACTGGGTTTGTCTCTCTCTCTCTCTCTCTTGATGTGTGTGTGTGTGTGTGTGTGTGTGTGTGTGTGTGTGTGTGTGTGTGTGTGTGTGTTGTGTGTGTATTGTGGACATAAGTATGCAATGGATGATCACATATGGAGATGAGTAGACACTTCTCTGGTGTTGCTATTCTCTCTCTCTCTCTCCCTCCACCTTCATGTGGATTCTGGAATTTGAACTCTAGTCAAGAGACTTGAATTTCAAATGCCTTTACCTGTGAGGCCATCTTGCCGGGCTTTAAACTACATTTTTACTGACAAATAATAAGTGTGATACCAGTCATATAAATATTTTGATCTATGTACATTGCAGAAATATTCAGCCAATCTAATGACCAATATATTGCCTAACCAATTTCCTTAAATAATAATTTTTGTGAGAATATTAATAATCTGTTTTGGTAACTTTGAAATATGTGACCACTAAAAGTGATAACTCCAACCTAACTGAACACAGGAAAATATGTATGTATGCAACACACCTGTTTCAGTTCTTCTGGACATTTACTGGAAGTGGGATAGCTGAATCTATAACAGTGTCATAACTTGCATTTCAGTTTTGAAGAACCTGTTGACTATTCACAAATGGCTTCATGAAGTTACATTTCCACTGAGTGTTAAGTTTTTTACTTGTGTATCATTGAGTCTAATTGTTTGCATCACTAAAGTGGTTTGACATTTTGTCATATATCTGTAGGTCATCCTTAACTCTTTTTGTGAAGTGTATTTCACAGGTTTTCATTTTATTCCTTTATCTCTATAATTTAAGGTTTTAAAAATACTTATTTTATGTTTTGAAAATATAATTCCATCATTCCCCCACTGCCTTTTCTCCCTCCAAATCCTCCCATATATCCTGCCTTGCCCTCTTGCGAGTTAATGGCTCTTTGGATTCCTTATACATTTTGGAAATTAGTCTCTCCTGCAAATATTTCCATTCAATATACAGGTCATTATTTTCCCTCTGTAGCTTCCTTTTCTATGCTCAAGCTTTTTTCTTGGTTTGATCTTAATATTTGTATCTCTTCTTATTTATTTGTATATACTGTGGGCATCTCAGCTATGAAATCATCACCAAGGCCCTAAACCCAATCAGAAAGTGCTGGCTGTTTGCTTTGTTCTTGTGGCATTACCAATGTGAGTCTCAAGTTTGCCATTTATTCATTTTTTTGTCATGTCCTCATTATGATTTTCATGTGAGAACCCACATTTGTTCTTCTTCATGTTCTTTCTAATTGTTAGTAACAGTAGTTATTAGAAAGAACCTTCTCTTCCTCACTGTATATTCCTGACCTCTTTGTCAAACATCACATGAAAGTAGATAACTGGAGATTTTCTAGATGTTCTGACCTGTTCCATTGGTTAATGTATCCATTTTTATATCAGACTTTGTTATTTAGGTATTATCTCAGAACATCTTTATAAGAACATAAATGTAAACATATTTGTATGAAGTCCATTAAGTTAACTTGTTTTAGATATAAATAGATAAAAATTTGGGACCAAAAACACATGAAACTAAAATATATTTTGTTTTGCCATTGAATCACTTACATTTAAGTATGTTATATTGCCATATACACACACAGAAATCTATTGAACATGCTCCCATAGCTTGTCTAATCGGCCTAAGTTAAAAACTCATTAGAATTAACTGAGAAGTAAGGAAGGGAGAATAGTGTGCTATGTGACCTATGTCATCCTACATGAAACATAAGGGAGAGTGGTTACATTTTGCTTTAACAATGATTTTTTAAAAAACACACCAAAATCTCAGTTTGCAAAAATGAAAATAATAACCTATTGCTTCTGGAAGTAATATTATACACAAATGCAAGGTACGTCACCCAAACCTTGCTGTTGTTGATTAGCTAGTAGGAAGTACATCTAGCTACAAAGCTGGGTGTTACCAATGAAACAAATAGCAGCCTATATACTGGGGAAAATATTACAATTACATATCTGATATTCAAATGTTATAATATTCAATATGTTAATATTCAATGTGATTGAGAACTTTTACTATTCAAAATCAGGGAGAAAAGACGAAATGTTTAATGAATGGAGTTGGGATTATAGCTCAGTGGTAGAGCATGTGTCTAGCATGTTTAAGGCCTTGGGTTCAAACTCAGCTCTGAAAAATAAATATAAACTTTTGTCAAATAATAGGAATAGAAACTTCTATAGAGACAAGGAAATGACCTAATGAGTATATGAAAACCCTCTCCCACAAAACATTAAGGAAATAGAAGTGTAAAAAGTATAAATCTCTATTGGATGTCTGCACTTATTAGAGTGGCATAGAGAGAGAGAGTTCATATATATATATATATATATATATATATATATATATATATATATATATATATATATGCAAACATTAACTAGAGATATAAGAAAGTGCTAGAACATGGTTAATGTAAAAAACAGTCCCTCCAAATAAAAATAAACAAATTACAATCACTGCATGGTCCAGTGATCTTTCCCCCAAGTATACACTCAATGAATATTTTGTCAAGATTACCACACTTTATACCATTGCAAGAGCCAAATCCAAGAGATGAAGAAATTTCTCTCTCTCTCTGTCTCTCTGTCTCTCTGTCTCTGTCTCTATCTCTGCCTCTGTCTCTCTCTCTCTGTCTCTGTCTGTTTGTCTATTTGTCTGTCTGTCTGTCTGTCTGTCTGTCTCTCTCTCTCTTTCTCTCTCTTACACACACACACACACACACACACACACACACACACACACACACACACACACACACATTAGTTGAGGGTCTAAAAGAGATCCTAACATTTACCACACTCTCAAACATTGATGGAGATGGAGGGCATTATGCGGTTAAGCAAGTCTCAGAGACAAAACAAACAAACAAAAGAACAACAACAAACAAACAAACAACTTTGTAGGATTCAATTATATATGGAATTGTTGTGGGGTAGAGACAAAAAAATGAAGCCACACATCCAGAAAAAGAACAAAGTAGCAAACACCTAAGGATGGGAAGGAGGAGAAAGGAGGCAGAAAGACACAAGGAAGCAGATGCATATCATGAATATCTTTAGAGTTCAAGTTGTCTAGTGTGTGACCTGGGACGATGGTTAATGAAATTGCACTGGACTAAGGGATAATATTAAATATGTAGAGCTGACTCTTCTTATTAAAAAGAAACTACATAAGATGTTAGAAATGGTAACTTATTTCAATGCAATTTGCATTTTTATCTACATGGCTCTTACAACATCATGTTGTAAAACCTATATATGCACAGTAAAATTTATCTTACAATGTTTGAACCTCTAATATCTTGGTCTCAAAGATATAGGAGCCACACTGAGCTACTCCTAAAGTCAGATGTAAAAATAAAAATCTTTTACTGCAAAATTATTAATAGCCTTCTGCCAAGTGTCAGGGACACTTAGAAGCAATAGGAATTCTTGCTGAAGAAAGCTGAACATAGCAGAGACATAGAGCATTAACAAGTAGTATATCACCGCCACATAATTAAACTCTGGATAAGTCACATCAAAGGGCATGCAGTTGGACCAGAAAAAAATTAGCTCTTCTAGTAAATTAAACTGTCTTAATTATTATGGGACAAATCCAAACTTTTGTATGTCAGTTAAAATTCTTCAAAAGGTTTCATTTTTTTGCCTTTGAAATACTCATGAATGGTCAGATGTGACAACACACACCTGTAGTACCATCAATTTAAGTGTGGGAGGAAGATGATTGAAAATCAAGGTCAGCCTGCTATGCTTAGAAGGATCTTTTCTTAACAATAACAACAACAATAAGAATAAAAGTAAAACAATAAGGACAACTTTATAATTTCTCATTTTGCCCATCTCTGAAAGGAGTGTTTTCTTCTTAGCCTAGGAAATTTCAGGAGTCTGGCAATGTTATCAGAATAGGCTACAGGCAATGAAAAGTGAAAACTGATATTATGTTTAAATGTTTTACAGAAAGTCATAAGCAAACAGAGAAGAATAAGAATACGCACTTAAGCCGGGGGTGGGGGGTGGGGTGGCACACGCCTTTAATACCAGCAGTTGGGAGACAGAAGCCGCTGGATCTCTGTGAGTTCAAGGCCAGCCTGGTCTACAGAGTGAGTTCTAGGACAGCCAGGGCTATTTCACAAAGGAACCTTGTCTCAAAGAAGAAAAAAGAAAAAGAATATGCACTTATAAGAATTAATAGAGTAAGAAGGTACTGGATGAACGCCATGACAAAGAACAATACATTACCTAACACAAATGATAGAAAACACTGTTACTGCTACAGAAAACCAAGTGAGCTTAGACAAATATTTTGATCCATATTCGATTGTTTGCATTTGTCTATCCTGAGGATACATTTTCAGGAAAGATGACATTCTGAGATCTACACATTCCTCTGGTTAAGTAATTTGGATTCAGTGCTTACATTTTCTTCCAACACATGAAAATGAGAAAATTATCTAAATTTTATTATAGTTTCTCAGGAGTTACAACAACGATCCTTGGGAAGTCATGGGAATTATAGAAAATTCTTTACATTTCAGTAGTATCAGCTATTGTGATAGAAATAATTTTCTCAAATTTCATCAGAAAATCAAAGCTCAGTAACAAAAAACAGTATAACACACAAACCACTACACCTGGATATGAAGCTATAAGGTGGACAGTAGAGGTCTGAAGTGGGTCAGAGGGATGCTGATGGCTGTCCCTCTGTAACAGTCAGAAGATGGGAGACTCTACCAAACTCAAGGTACCCTGCAGGACATAAAGCTAGCTCTGCTGTTCAGTTGTTGATAAGTTTTATTGTAGTAATTTCTAAGCAGTACCGCTTCCTTTCTCTTCTCTCATCTTGACAGTAAATGATGTCTCATATGTGTGCTTGTTTGCCTTTATGTGAAAGTCAGAAGAGAAAGTGAAAAGCTAGGCTTTGCACTTGAGAAAATTAAGTTGGAATGGTCCTAGCATCACAGGTTAGGAGCCTAGTAAGCCTAGTGGAAACTCTTGTGCATTCAGTTACCTTTTCAAACAATATATATTTTAATACTGACTTCAGATTATTGAAGAAATACCATTGTTCTTCCAGAGAAGACTCTCAATACCTTTTGATTTTGTTTTCAAGGATGCTAGCTAGCTCTTGTTTTAAGAGCTCCACAAACACTTTGGGAGGTTTTTATTGGGTAAAAACCGGTGATCAGCCAAGCACCCCACTCCTGTCCAAATGACCTTATATTCAAGTCAATAGAAACTTCCAGTATTTCTTTATCAACCATAGAGCATTAGTCTAGAAATAATGATTTTTTTCTGGAGTTATTATGACTAAATACATTAATAGTAAAATAATTGTTGTTAATGAGAGTTGAATAAGAAAGAATGTTCTGAATCTGAACTGATGGACGGAACTGTCAAGAATTAGAACACCAAGTACACTTACAACCACAGTTTTAAAATTCTGTTGAACTGCATTATAAATAGAATTGGCAGCTGCAAGGGAGTCTGTAGTCTTGCTAATAAATCTGTTCCCGTCTCATCTCAGATTGACAATGTTTGAGACATGGGGATAACTGATGGTACATTCACATTAAAATATGCCACACTATCTGTAGGACAGTGATGGAAAATATAAATGGAGAAATGGCCTGTTGCCAACTTTATTGTATCTTTTTGAGACACTTAAAATGGGAGAGAAAAGTTTGAACACAACAGGACACGATTTGTATTATATAATTGCTGCTTTCACACAGCAGTTTTTAAAAATCAGTTGTGTGTGTTTGTGTGTATGTGTGTGTGTGTGTGTGTGTGTGTGTGTGTGTGTGTGTGTGTGTGTTTTCCAAGGAATTTTGAAACTATAAGACCTGAGCCAGAGGCTGAAGAGATGGTTCAATGGTTAAGACTGTATACTGCTCTTATAAAGAACCCCAGTTCAGTTCCCACCACCCACATTGGACAGCTTAAAACCACCTGTAACTCTAGTTCAAGGGTTCTGACACTCCCTTCTGCCCTCTGAAAGCATACCATTCACATGCAGCTGAAGAGCTGATGAATGTGTATTATCTAGCTAACCTATCCCCCTATCTTGTGCATAATACAGTAGTTGAGGTTCCAGCTTGTTCATAGCTGGATCAGCTCTATCAGAGGGGGCATGATCCTGCAGATGGATCCCTGCTTTTCTTTACTTAGGTTTGTGTCTGTCCTTCCCCTCTCCACATCAGTTAGGCTATCAGAAGTAAGTTGTGCTATACATGGCACAACTATAAATTACCATGATACATGATTATAAATTATTTTAAACACCAGTGAAATTAGAAAGTGTGCTTCAGATCTGTCTTTAAAAAAAGCTTGGTATAGTAGCATATGCCTTTAATCCCAGTATTTAGGAGGCAGAGGCAGGTAGGTCTCTGTGACTTCCAGGACAGCTTGGTTAACATAGACAACTTCTGGACAGAGAGGGCTATGCAGAGATCCTGTCTAAAAAACAAACCATCCAAAAATCAAAACAAACTAAAGTTTCTTTTTTTTTCTTTCATGTACTGAATTGTAAAAACCATAGTCAATCCATCTTAAAGTCCCATGTTACATTCTGACAGATAATTTAGTGAATTATTTTGAAAGGATCTGATTGTCTTGGAGATAGCAGCATGAAAATAACCCATCAGTGAAACTCGCCACTCAAGAGCAGAGATTCACCTAAGTGTTAAAACCTGTTCATATCATACTATGATCTCATCTTTCATGGGACCATACTTCTCAGTTCCCCAAGGCATTTAGTTTGTTACTCTGGAAATGCCTCTCAACACAGAAAAATAACATACCTCTCTAGTTTTATGCTAGTTGTACTTCAAAGATTTTAATTAACTACTTGAGATAATTAATTATAGCCTTAGAGGAAAAACAGTCCTAAAAATGTACTGTTTTTGAGCTTTGCTCATTGGGTGTTTTTAGTTCAAAAAAGTTTTTTGTTATTTTTACAGAGAAAATAAACATTTCAACTGGATGTCTGATATGTGAACTTTGAATGTTAGCCAGGCACTAGAGCATGTAACGAAAGTGACCTTTTCACTGTTCCGTGATAGCTGAATGTGATCCCAGATCCCCAGGAAGTATTGTCAGGACAGGTCTATGTCTAATCATTTGACTTACAGTGTCTCAGCAGGACACTGGTTTGGGAAAAGCAATAACCTTTTTATTTAATCAGCTATATAGGTCCAGGTGAAGAAGGATACCACATCCCTAATAAAACCGAGATTAATTCAATAAAACAGACTCAATACCAGTGTTAATTATCCAGGCCTCATATTACTGTATTAATATACTTAGACTAGTGGATTTTGACAACTAGAGAGGTTTATTTCTCTTCCTTTACATATTAGGAAACAACAGGGTAAATGAATAGAGATGTTCCAAAAACCACAGAATTGATAAATTATGAATAAGAGTTTATCACAAAACAACCATATACCCCAATAAACACCTTCTTTAACAAAGGCTAATGCCATCTCAGTATACAGGCATAGAAATGTATTGAACATGTTCTCAGCTTGTCTAAGGTAGCATAGGATTAACACTTGCCCATCTATAAATCAGTGAAAGAAATTAAGTAATTAATTACTAAAAGTCTTAAAAACCCTATCTCAGATTTACCTTCTTAATAAATTTCAAATCTGACCTGTTTATTTTATTTTAGAATTAACTGCTAACTACATTTTCTCTAACTTATTTGGGTAAGATGTATGTGGTTGAGGCTAACAGTTGCTATAGGAACACATATTTCTTTTTTCTAAGAAATGACTTCAAAACTTGGGACCAGGGAAAACTGAAAATATAATTTTGAAAAGTGTCAATACCTGCATGATGTACACATACATGCATTAATGTTTATTTATCAAAAGGCTAAAATTGAGAAATATGGTTTCCATTAAGTCCGAATGGATAAAAGAAAATAAACAAAGCATATAGCTAAGAAAAATGGCTGGTTAGCAATAAATGGATAAAAGAAAATAAACAAAGCATATAGTTAGGATAAATGGTTTGCTAGCAATAGATCCCAAGTGGAAAGAAAAATGCATCAAGAAAAAAATTGATCAAGTAGACCAAGTATTAACTGTACATAGAAATAGATTTAACTCCTTCTTCATACTCCATGATCCACAAGCCACTCTCTCCCTTTCTTTTGTGCCTCTTGGAAGAAATATACTAAAATAATACTTTCTTGCCAATTGGTTTCTCTTTGTCAGCTTTGAAAGAGTTTACTTCCTTTACTTATCAATAAGACTACTGTAATTCGTGTGTGTGTGTGTGTGTGTGTGTGTGTGTGTGTGTGTGTGTGTGTTGTGTGTTATTTTCTGTTACTAAGAATCAAACTCTCTGCAGCCTTGAATCTTTGCTAGTATGCTTCTTTTAACTACCTGTTTCCTTCCTTGAACTATTAAAGAAAATGAGTGTGAAAAAGCCTATGAGAACCAACCTGTTATTCCACAGAACTAAGAAATCCTAATACTACTGTATGCAAAGACTCACACTGTAACTAAAGCTTTAAGCATGAGTAATAAACGACCAGGCAAGGTGGTTCTATCCCCAACAGGAAAATTCTCAAGTTAGAAAAATAGTAATAAAACTGAGCAGCCTCATCGGCAGTAGATTTATGCTTCAGAGCTGTTAAAGCCCCACACTAAAACAGCCGGTGGGGCATAACCATTTCCCATGAACCATAAATCATTTGCTTTTCTACAGTACTCGGGCTTCACCTTCATGTTACTACTAAGACAAATGCTACCTTGTACTTCAAAGACATTTGCATTATGTGGTAGAATTATACGAATGGCCCATCCAGTTCTCCTGAGTGCCTGCAGATTGTCATAAAATAACAAAAGCAATGCTCTATTATGGAAGCGCAGCTCACAGTTCTGCTCTTGATGGTGAGCCAAAGTGCTGGAGAGCTTTGGAGTTTAGTTAGAGCTTTAGAGTTAGGCTATAAAAATACATTTGGGCAAGACATGGCTGCTTGAAAAGCTTGTGTTCATTTTTCTACAGCCCAAATGAAGCGTGAAATGTGTGGAAACAGCATCAAATACAATGTTTTCTACCTTTCCCCCTGCAATCTCTGGTAGTCAGAACTAGAGAAAATCATAAGAACTAGAAAAGACAATTGGTGACAGAAAAATAAGTGAATATCAAATCTTCTAACAACAAAATAAAAAGTAGAACTAAACTATTTTATAGATATGAATGCCCCCCAAAACATGAATGATAAACTGTCAAAGGTGAGAAAGATCAGTGGCATTCTACAGGCACTGTGCTGGTTGGCTCTTGTCAAGTTGACACAAGCCCAGACATATCTAGGAAGAGAGAATATTCATTGAGGAAATGTTTTCCTAACACTGACCTGTAGGTTAGTCTATAGGGCATTTTCTCAGTTAATAACTGATGTGGAGGGGCCTAGCTCACAGTATTTGAAGTGGGGACCTTGCTACCTATAGGCAGCTGGTCCTTGATAGTAGGACTGAATGAGAGGCTGAGCAAGCCACAGGGGTAGGCCAGTGAGCAATGTTACTCCATGGCTTATGCCTCAATTCCTGCATCGAGTTTCTGACTCAGCTTCTCAATCAACTTTGACCTCTAATATGTGAACCAAGTACCACCCCCCATTTGCTTTTGGTCATGTTGTTTATTACAATAGAAGCCATAACTAAGACACTTTGACAAAATTTTTTCTCAAGCGTGCGTCTAATGAACCCCTCTAACTATGCATACATTCTTCTAAGAATTCATCAGATGTATAGTGTATCTCCATTGTTTATGACTGATATATTAATGTTTGTGCTCTTACACCTAAGTACATCATTTTATACATATTATATATAGTAGACATAAATAAACAAAAAGGAAAAAAAGGAAGAGTAGATATTTCAAAAGTTTATGCAACCCATTGAGAACAATGTCTTGCTAAAATTGCACCCAGTGTTGTACAACCAGAGAACCAGTACGCATATCTCAGTTGTTGGTGAGGAACTAGAATTAATCTCAAGAAGGAAAAGAAAGTTGTTTCCTGTGTTGGCATAAATTTACTGCTTACAAACGGAGCATAAACTTAGGTCAGTCCCACAGAACTATACCCTTAAACAGTTCAGAATTTACTGCTATTATGATCTGTACTCTCTCAAAACTCTGGGGTGAAAAACACTTAACATTTTTTAAAAAGTATCTCCGAGAGTAAAATGCATAAAATTCATTAAATGTCTGTATAACTAGCTACAAACCAGGACTCATTCTACTTTAAAACATCATTTACTTGAAATAATAAGCCTTTCACTGATAGTTTATTGTTTAAAAAGATGTCACTTCATATTAATGACATATGTAAACATTCATTTGAAAAGAGGGAAAAAAGAAGACTCCCAGAATGTTTTCAGTTAGGTGCTGATGAGAAAATAAGTAGGATAAAATTAGAGGACATTGATGTGAAAAAAAAATGAGAAACATTTGACAGTTTATTTCAATTGACACAGAAATGAGTTTAAAACATTAGATTATCTTATCCTGGAAAACATGAAAAAGTATTTTTAATAATGTCAGAAATTATTATTGTATATGTTTTAAACTGCTTATTTACTTTTATATTGGAGTACTTTGTTAACTTGAACATATTTAAAATAACAAAAAAACAATAAAATCTATATTTTAAAAAACTGTTTTCCCAGGAGGTGGCAGTACACGCCTTTAATCCCAGCACTCCAGAGGCAGAGACAGGTGGATCTCCGTGAGTTCAAGGCCAGCCTGCTCTAAAGATTGAGTTCCAGAACAGCCAGAGCTATTGCACAGAGAAACCCTGTCTCACCTGACCCTCCAAAAAAAAAAACAAAACAAAAAAAAAACAAAAAAAAAACCCCTGCTCCAAACAACAAAAAACTCAGACCTTATCCTTGGTGGTTTGGAAGTTTTAAGATATGTATGTGAGTGAAAGCCCACCTTGCAATTTATGACTGCAGATTATCATAGTTGAAGAATATTACAATTTTAATTATTATTATTAGTTTTTATTTTTGGATTTTCGAGACAGGGTTTCTCTGTGTAGCTTTGTGCCTTTTCCTGGAACACTCTCTGTAGCCCAGGCTGCCCTGGAACTCACAGAGATCTTCCTGGCTCTGCTTCCCAAGTGCTGGGATTAAAGGTGTGCGCCACCACCCCCAGCCAATTTAAATTAATCTTAGTACTAGTCTATTCAGTCTACGATGCTATCACTGAATTATGTAGACAGATGTAGAAATCAATATAATTCAAAGATAAAACAGATATTCAAACTGTAAGAGAAAACTGATCACTGAGTCTACTGATCTTCCCACTACATAAGAGAAAACTGGTCAGTGGGTCTATGACTCCTCCCACTACCTGCAGGATGACAGAGCTGAAAAAGGTTAAACTGTGAGTTTCAGGATTTTACTTCATTGTGTTGCTTTTAAAAAGTAATTTAGGCTGGAGAGATGGCTCAGCAATTAGGAACACTGACTGTTCTTCCAGAGGTCGCAGGTTCACTTCCCCACAACCACATGGCAGCTCACAGCTGTCTGTAACTACAGTTCCAGGTGACTGGACACCCTGACACCGGCAATGCACATTAAAATAAATAAACATTAAAAAAAAAATAAGGCTGGGTAGTGATGGCACATGCCTTTAACCCCAGCACTTGGGAGGCAGATCCAGGAGGATCTCTGTGAGTTCAAGGCAAGCCTTGCCTTAACAAGGACACAGTTTCAGTGATACGTGAAGATAAGAAGTCCAGTTCTTAAACTGTGTGGGAAAGCTTGTTACCTCAGGAACAACAAGCGACCCATCTCGCCATCTCAGCTCCTGTGGCTACCTTTGCTTCACTTAGCACATGGGTCGTTCCTTCTTGTATTGGATGTTCAATAAATGCTTTCAGAACTTTCCCCCCAATTTCGTGTCATTTATCAAACTTTTAATTTGATCTAATCGCATTTGAAGTTCAGAAAGCACATCCCTGATAAAACAAACTTGAAAAATTAGCCACTGGTCATGCATGAGCCCTGAAGAAATGCGTTTTTCTCAGGCCTTCCAGTAATCGTATTTAAAAGTAATACAATTTATTAAACATTTATGTAAAATTCAGTGAATTTTCTCATCGACTTTAATGACAATGTGACAGTAGCCAAAACTGTAAGTTTTGATTAATCTAAGGTTATTCACGAAGTACACAGTTTCAAAATCTTTTTAAACAGAAATCTCCTCAAATTGGCTATGGAATAAATAGTAAAACTCTTCCCTTAAAAATTCTTTACTGTTAATTAACCATTTCCAATTCCAAGCTTCATTTTATATATTTTGACTTAAGTTTCTGAACAAGAGCAGATGAGAAAATTGTCTAACTTTTAAGTTTTTACCAAAACAGTTTTGATGAATACTTTTTTGAACATGTCATGCCCTAGATGTATTGATAGTTTGCAAATGTGATCTAAAATAGAATTCACACAATGGCAAATACAGTGTTTCCTATCCGCCAAAAATGTGGTGCATTTTTCGATTTCAGGCCTCTGTGGTGACAGATGTGAGCAGAATCAGGTATCAGAGGACCTCGCCTTTTTGGCACATGGGCACAGCTGCCCATATCAGAAACCCACCAGTCATGAATTACTCTCTTTATCTGGAGTTGTTGAAGAGCCTTTTCTGTTCCTCCCAGTTATAACTGTAGTAGCATCTCTAACTGCTGGTGAAAATGTTTCCTGTAGAAAAAAAAATCGTTTATTGTTAAAATATAAAATTGAAATTCTGAAAAAAGAATTCTCCATTGCAATTGCAATTCAAGTCTGCAATTCAATGACAGGCCAGCCTTAAAGCCTTTCATGCTGTCACACAGACAACATCATTCCCATGTTTTGTTCTTTCTCAGATTCAAATGTTATCTTTGTCACACCGTAGACCTTTTTTTATGTATTCCTACCCATTATCATCCTGCCTATGTTGTTCCCTATGGCATTACAAGATTTCTTTTCTTAGGAAATTCACATGTTCTTATACAGAGGTAATTCACCAGGTCTGTGGCTGGTCCTTCTGAGGAAGGAGTCTTTTTATCCTTTCAGTCATCAAGAAATAAACTGATAGCTGGAAGAATGCAACCAGCCAACAAATGCTTGATCCAGAATGCCTCATATTGTCATCTCTGGTTTCACAGTATCTCCATTTGAATCTGTATTAGAATATTAAATACTGCAAGAGGTAGGCAGTTCCACTATTCCTATCACACAGGGAATTCATACTTCTGACCTGTGTGCCCTTTAACTCTATGTGTGAAGTTATACCTTAAGTCTATCTCCCAGCACAAAGACTAGATTTAAATCAGAACCTCTTATCCTGTTCATCTTGACAACACAATTTCTAAAGGAAGGAAGGAATGCTTGTTCATTTGCAGCAAATGGGGATGGTTTGTATTTTTCAGTTTCTATTTTGGATTCCAGGATATGGATTTGCTTTATCTATTTCTATTGATATTTGTCACACTGCTGTCAAAGAAATATTTCTCTCCTTATCAGCCCTACTCTGATATATTTAGACTATGGTGATATTTTCTTTGTGCACCCTAATAAAGTTTATCTGAAGATCAAAGGAAAAAACCAGCCACTATAGTAAACAAAGAAGTCAGGCAATGGTAGCACCTGCCTTTAATCCTAGCATTCAGGAGGCAGAGATCCATCTGGATCTCTATGAGTTCAAGGCCACACTGGGGAACAGAGCCAGGCATGGTGATACATCCTTTAATTCCAACCCTAGTTAACCATAAAGGTCTGGAGGTCTTTACAGACAGACAAGAGGTGAAGTAGCTGGGCAGAGAGAGGAAATGAGATGGCAGAACAGAAAGGCATATAGGTGAGGGTATACAGGAAGTAGGTCTCTTTGGAGACTGTGTTGGTGAGGTGAGGTTGTCTGTGGCTTGTCCTATTTCTCTGATCTCTCAATTTTTCACCCCAACATCTGTATCCTGGTTTTTATTAAGATGGTTTAGCAATTCATGTTACATTTAGACATTTCCACCAAAAGCTGGAATGTAGTGCATAGCATTTACAATTCAAACATTGATTCATTTTAAAAAATATTATTCAGGTTTTATTAATTTGTTGAGTATATGTTTATAAATTAATAGAAGCTATAAAATAAAATTTTTCATTCAATTAAATTGAAAAAGCAAATTTGCTTTAAATGTATAAAAAACAGGTGGCTTAGATGGTAAGAACACAGTCAGATTTTCAGGAAGTTCACACATTATAACAAGATATTGAAAATAAATGACCGTTTTATTACATTGAAGAGGATATGTAAACACACTGTAAAAATAGACGAGTTGTAATTTTCCTGGATATGTGACAGAACACGTGTCATATAATTGCTACATGAAGGCTGCAGACTTTGATTTGATCAAATGAATTTCAACACTGTAAGTCAACTGGTCTATTAATTATGCTTTTGTTCATGAAATTAACATACAAAAGCACATTTTTGTTTATGCTATATCCTACTGGAAGAACATCATTAAGCCAAAAAAAAAAAGTAAGACGTACATTTAATTAGTCATGTTGTTCTATTATTTCACTTTATGCTTCGTTTGTTTTTGGTGTACAGTCTTGTAGCTTATTATTACTCATTGTTACTAACAGGCTCACTCACTGACGATGCAATAGAAGTTTCTGTCATCTACTAAACTATGAAACCGATGACTGTAACATGTAACTGGTTTAATTACATATACTCATTCAAGTATGTTTATCTGCTCAGATATTCAAAAAAATAATAATAAAGTTAATTCTATTCAAAGCGCATTGGTGACTTAATCAGGTTAATTGTACCAAAAGGACTTTTAAAATCTAGAGATGTTATGGTTAATGCTAATTTGCATTTGTAAGGTAAATTTCATAAATAAAACTTTTTTTTAATAAAACAAATTTTATAAGGTACACTTTCTAAGCAAAACAAAGCAGAAATGCTTTAGTGTCTTGAGTTAACCATCAAAGCAGTTGTGGTAGTCAACAGTAAAATATATTATTGGGTTTATTAAAAATCCCACTTAATATTTGTATGGATTATTTCTAGATGATAAGATTAAATTGTTTCTTCTTTTACAGACACACACACACAAAGCTAAAACATTTTTATAGCATTTTCACTCTTCAATCTATTTTATCATATGAATACTCCAGGAAGAATCACCATTATTAAATTGTTAAATTATTATTATTAAATCTTGCCTGTATTAACATCTTCAGGTATATGCCCCAAAGCAGAATAATTTATAGATAGAGGGAATTTAATCTGTTAACTGTTAAATGCTGTTGTGTAACAGTTTCCTTTGAGATTGAAACATTCTATCCTGAAGGGAAGCTTCTAAGCCAGAGGGCAAACAATCACTTCAGTAAGTCACTGAAACTGATCAGATTCCGACTGAAGGCAGTTGAACTTCAAAGAAGATTCAGACAGAGAAAAGCTGCAAGGAAGACTCTGAGCCTAGACCAACTGCCTAAAGAAGCAGAACCCAGCTAGGTTGCCTGGAAGTGGTTTAGACCAGAGTCATATGGTGTGCAGTGTGCTCCAGATTTTCCAACTTTTGTGAGCTGTCATTCTGGGGCAGAGATTGGTGATGTAATCTTTGAGTCATTTCTGCTACTGTAAGTAACCCTTCTCCCATGCTCCTTTATGTAATTCCAATAAAACTCATTGGTTCACCAAGTCGAAGAACAGTGGTGTCTGTATTTTAGTTTGTTGTGGGATCCCTACGAGGGGTAGGTAAGTAGATGTGTGTTGCATCTTCACTGGAAAAGTTTTGTCACACTACAGGGCTCATTATCAAACATGTGTCCCAACTTCAGCAAGTGTTTCAATGCCATTCCCATATCTACGGCAAACAACCTTTGTTTTCCTTTCATTTTCTGTCCTGAGTTAATCAGAATGGGATGAACGGGTATAACACTACACACAGATGCAGCTGTCCTTACCTTTCCCTTCCTCCCACAGGCCCCAGCAACAGCCTGTGTACACTACCATGCTCTCCTAAGCTTGTTGCACCTCACAGCTATTGAGTGGTGTCCCCATTCATACTTTCTTCATTCCAGCAGTAGAGACAATACTCCTGCTGCATACTGTCACACCACATTATCTTAAACTATTGAATCTGCATTTGCACCCATCATCTTCATGTTCCATCTTTATGAGAATTTATACAATTCTCACATTTAGAAATTGTAGCCTAGGCTTAATCTCTCTCTCTCTCTCTCTCTCTCTCT
This sequence comes from Peromyscus maniculatus bairdii, assembly GCF_049852395.1. NCBI lineage: Eukaryota > Metazoa > Chordata > Mammalia > Rodentia > Cricetidae > Peromyscus > Peromyscus maniculatus. The sequence goes on along the minus strand of NC_134857.1, from coordinate 28,801,521 downwards.
CTCTCTCTCTCTCTCTCTCTCTCTCTCTCTCTCTTTCTCTCTCTCTCTCTCTCAAATCTCCATTTCCATCTATCAATCACTCTTTCTCATCTCTCTGTCTTCATATCCCACTTCCTATGACTGTCAGAACTTCACTGATATTGTCTCTGTCTCATTACTCTTTTCATCTTCATGGCCCCAACCACTTGTCTCAAATTAAATGTGACCTCCTTAAGAATCTCATTCTTTACTGTAGATGAAATATCACAGCAATTCATCTTTCCAATCAAATTTTAGAGAATTTTTTTTTCTAAATCTGCAAGTATTCTGAAATCATGGGACATGGAAGGAAGAAAGAAAAAAAAAAAAAAGGCCTAAGGTAAGTCAGGACTCAATACAGACTTCTAGGACAAAGATCATGTAGGGAAAAGGAGCCAGAGAAAAACACCCTGTCTGTGACTAGACCCCAAGCCCAAGACTAAGCACAAAACAAGCTGTCCCTGGCTTGACTGGAGACCCTGAGACTTGGAAATCCCTACTCTTTGACTCAGAGTGAACAGCCAAACACCACTTCGTGTCCGCTGCTCTCTTCCAGTAGCTCACTGCGCATGCTCCAAATAAAGCTATAAAAGAGCCCCCCTCCGCACAACCCTCTCTGTCTCTCTTCCCTTTCAGAGGGAGCTGTTTGGAAGGAGTCTGGGGGAAGATCCATTTCAACTCCCCTCCCCATCTCCTCCCCTAATCCCGCCCCTTCAAAGCCAGCAAACACAGCTCCTTTCCCTGAGAGGCTCAAGACCACTCCCAGGTCTGTGGTTCTTCGGTCTCTGAGAGGCCTTCAGGGTGAAAAGACTTATTAGCAGCCACCTTTCTGTATCTCTTTGCAGTAAATCTCTTGTGTGGAGTTTGTTGTGTGGTGGCGCTTTGTTCTATTTCTTGGCTCCTGATTGCTAAGGTGCCCTTATGCCAGAAAATCTCCTACAGAATAGACTTCTAATCTTACTGGGAAAGTGCCACTGAGGAAAGTGATCATATTGTCATTGAAAGAGAAAAACTGAAGTCTTAAGACTCACTAGTTGTTAAAAGGGAGACATGCTGCACCCCTCTCTGGCAGGAGTTGATGGTGGCTTAGATTTGACATTCACTATAAATGTGAAATGCTAGATATAAATATAGTGATGGGAGAGCAACAAAATTAGTCTGTGGGTTGGTATACAGTTTAAGATTAAAAATTAGAAATTAATTTTCCATATATTAAAATACTTGGGTTGGAGAGATGACGCCTGCCAGGAGTGGACACAAGCCAAGTTCCCAGCACCTACTTGAATGGATCACAACCACCTTTACTTCCAGTTCCAGGGTATCTGACACCTCTCTTACACTCTGTTGGGACCTGAATTCATAGCTCGCTCGCTCTCTGTCTCTGTCTCTCTCTCTTTGTCTCTCTCTCTCTCTCTCTCTCTCTCTCTCTCTCTCTCTCTCTCTCTCTCTCTCTCACACACACACACACACACACACACACACAGAGAGAGAGAGAGAGAGAGAGAGAGAGAGAGAGAGAGAGAGAGAGAGAGAGAGAGAGATCAAAATTAAGAAGCAGGCATGGTAGTGCACACATTTAATCCTAGCACAGGTGAATCCCTGGGAATTGGAGGCCTGCCAGGTCCACGAAGTGAGTTCCAGGCCTGTAGCTAGAGTTTTCTTGCCTGGCCCACGGTCAGGACAAATCTCACTCACCTACCAGTCCCGCAGCTGCTCAGACCCAACCAAGTAAACACACAGAGACTTATATTACTTATAAACTGTATGGCCGTGGCAGGCTTCTGGCTAGCTGTTCTTATATCTTAAATTAACCCATTTCTATTAGTCTATAAGTTGCCACGTGACTCGTGGCTTACCGGTACCTTACATCTCGCTTGTCATGGTGGCAGCTGGCAGCATCTCTCTGACTCAGCCTTCCACTTCCCAGAATTCTTCTATCTCCTTGTCCTGCCTATATTTCCTGCCTGGCTACTGGCCAATCAGTGTTTTATTTATTAACCAAGCAGATCAACACATTTAACATACAGAACATCCCACAACATAGGCCAGTCAAGACTGCACAATGAGATCCTATCTCAAAAAAAAATTTTAATAAAGAAAGCATAAAAATTCAAAACCATGAAATAAAATATTCTCCTTAAATGAATACAGCATTATGTAGTTTGTGAATGTTCCTGTGATAAAGCAATTTACCTACTTATAACATTTACATTTTCCATCACTGGATTTGCATATTTCTAAAATAAAGTTTACTTAAGTCAACAATAAATTTGACTCCATAAAAGCAGAGTGAAGTCTCCTAAAGGAACACATTTGGACATCATGTGAATCTGAAGTTCGATGTCCCATTGCATGACTCATTTCCAGTTTATAAAGGTTTCCAGATTCTCATCTGAAACCAAATATAAGAGATGAAATGAGGCTTGAATAACTTCACTGGGAATTTCCTGCATAATAAAATGTAAATATTTTCCTTATGTCAACATTTTTCTTTGAATGCTCACACAGGTTTTTCATTATTATAAACTGACAAAATCTGTGAAAATTCTCAGTTGATCTGGTCAAGTCTAATTGCTTCCTGTTGCTAATTCAACTGGCCCTGTGCACATTTGTGTTTAAAACTGCCATTTTCAATCATGGCAAGAAAAGAAAAAGAATATATTAAAGTTGAAGAAAGGGAAAACTGCTTTCATATGAAGATACTCTCTCGGCTATTTACTTATTAATAAATACCTTTGCATAATAAAATCTCTATAATGAGTATTAAGAGTGGTGTTTATTTGTCTAGGTAACCTCTTTTAAACATTACAATTATAGGAATGAGTGAGAAGAATACTGATTAATCCATAGTTATGAAAGGTGCTTTTTCAACTACAGGAGCTTTGTGAAACTCACAGAGATCCAAATAACTTCTGTCAGGAGGTTGGCCAAGCAGGCATTCCATGAAACCATTTATTTGATTGATTTTATCATGAATATGAAAAGGTAGTACTTGCTAAGCTTAATTGCATAGCATATATCAGAATATTATATTCTTGATACATTTATGGTTTTTAGAGCCAACCAATTTTACATTTAATCCTTGTACCTGAAATATGTTACAAGTAGGGCCACACTGAATGGTGCAGGTCACCAATTTGAGATGTGTCTCTCTTCTGTCATTGCTAAGTCCTTTCTATGTGTGTCTGTATTTCACCGAATAGAAGTCCCATTAGATGTTTGGTCATAAAACTGAACCTACCTCCACTAGTGTCTTTCAAAGGAATATCATCAATCTTTTCATTAAAAGGTGAATATGACATTATGATAATATATCAATGGAAAAGACAAGACTTGAAGCCTGTCCTGGTCTTGCTTCAGCAAGTATTCTCTTAACTGCCACATTTCATTAAGCATCACATGTTTAATGAAAACCAGAAATTATTTGGGTCAAAATTCTGTTGCTTGAAAAAGTAACCCTAGAGTAGTATAACTGAAGAAATAAAAATAATTTAAGATAGATGATTCTTTTTAAAAAAGTGTTTCGGTTCCAAATATTTACTGCAAGATATCTACTCAATTTCTAAAAATAACTCAATTTTCATACCTTCAAAATACTAAACAAATACCCTGAATATTCTATTTCTTTCTATAAGAAACATTCTTTTGCTAATTTTAGTTCTGAAGGAAATTCTATGTTAGCAGATTGAACATTCTACTAGCATATGACTCAAGAAGTACCAATTATCTTGATGCATAAAAACCATAAATTTGGGAAATGTAGCATGCATGTAAGTTCCACGTGTCAGGTTTTATGCAAAATTGTTTCTCTGTCTCTGTCTCTCTCTCTTTCTCTGTGTGTGTGTGTGTGTGTGTGTGTGTGTGTGTGCGCACGCGCACACACACACACACGCGCTCGTGTCCATGTGTCTCTACCACCTAATTAATAAAATCAGTGTCTTTGTTCCAACTGAAGCATGGTTCTTCCTCTCCTCTGGTCCTCTGATATGTTTCCATATCAGCACATTGATGCTATTTTCTCCAATATCCTTGCTGGTTAAAGAAGAGTTTTAGTGCCCATTTCATTACAATGGACAGTCAGGTGACTATTGCTTGTTTCTACTTTTCATAAAATTAGAATTTAGGTTTCTCAGGTAGGGAGGGAATAAATAATATCTAAGATTTTTCATTTGTGTTTATGGAAAATATGCTTCCCAAACAATCTAGTATCATTTTTTTTGTCCTATTTGGAACCTTTCTGTTTCTGATCATATGAATACGTACTATCTATGGTATTTCACCAGCAGTGGGTGGTGGTGTGTGCCTAGAATCCAATACAAATAAGGCAGAGGTAAGTGTGTCTTTGTGAGTTTGAGGCCATCCTAGTTTACATAATAAGACCTTGTATTTAAAGAAAAATACAGTTTCACCAGAGTAAATATAAACAAATGTTAAAGACAAGTAAGAATGCCTTTGTCTGTGACACTAAAGATAATTAAAACTTTAAGTATTTTAGTGATATTCACAAAAAATTGCTTGTACTAATATGAGAATATGCCCAAGAATGTGATGATAGATTGTGTGCCCTAATAAAATTTGCCTGAAGATCAGAGAACAGAACAAGCCACTAGTTTAAACATAGATGCCAGGCCGTGGTGGCACACACCTTTAATCCTAGCAGTCAGGAGGCAAAGATCTGTCTGGATCTCTGTGAGTTCAAAGCCACTCTGGACTACATGGGATTTGATTCAGTCTAGGATAGAAACAGAGCCAGGCAGTGTTGGCACACACCTTTAATCCCAGCACTTGGGAAACACAAGCCTTTAATCCGAGCGCTGGGAAGGAAGTGATGTGGCTGGTGGTGGAAGTTATATAAGGCCTGAGGAGACAGGAACTAAACCCCTTTCTTCTGGAGGCCCTTTCCACTGTGGAAGCCTTTTGGCTGAGAACTCAGCGGCATTAAGTCAAAGAATTCATGGAGTTGGTGAGGTAAGATGTAGCAGTGGCTTGTTCCTTTGTCTCTCTGATCTTTCAGCATTTACCCCAATATCTGGCTCTGGGTTTTTATTATAAGACCTTTAGAAATTTGAGAAACATAAGCACATAAAAATAACTGATTTTATTTTCTCTGGCTTTCATACTTTTCTTTAACTATTTTATATTACTCATTCATTATGAAATTAATGAGAAGTATCAATATAATTTTCTAAACATTTTTTCTTGTACTAAGTAACAATGTAGGCCTCCTATATGAATAAAAGTTCTCAGCTTGAAGGCTGCCTGGCATATTTAATTACTGCAAAGGAGTGAACATTCTGGGATATTATCTTATTGCTTTATTACTTTAGAGATAAAACAGAAGTTAATGTGAATGTTGTAGAACAGACTTTCATTTAATACCTGAGCACAAGTTTAATAAAATCAAGTATTCTCAAGTATTGACATTTGCTGATATTAATTAGTTATCTATATTTATGCACCTGATAATAATCCTCGGGTTAACTCTGCAATAATAAAAGTACAGCAAATGCTTCAACTTCATATTACTTGATCAATTTTATCATATTTCCCTTAATTTTGTCATGTTTTCCATTCTCAAAGCACCATGTTAACATTTAACTTTCTAAGTAATGTATGTATTTGCATAAATCTGTATTTAACATTTATTCTATAGGCCCCTAGACAAAAGCCCAAGTTGGCTTATAAGGTCAAGAATATAAGATTTGTAAATGTTACAATAGTAAACCTGATAGTTCAAAGAAATGATGTATTAGATAGCAGACGCTATGCTTTACACAGGAAAAGCCCCATTCTTAAACAGTAAACATGCTAATATCTAAAGACTGATATTTGAAATGAAAACAACTGAAATAACTTTTGTGTATCAAAATATTATAATACCAAGCCTGTCTTCCTTTCAAGTTCATTCTAATTCCATGAAGACCTGGGCTTCTACAGGAAATCACCTTTCCAGTTCTTTCCATGTAATTATTTGTGACAGCCTTAATTAACTCTACATGGTAAGTATGCACTCATAAAGTGTAATAACTTATAATAAAGTAATGAAAATACCGTTTTATTTTATATCCCCATATAGAATAAAAAACCATACCAACATCAAATTCCCTTTACTATAATTTCAAGATTTTTATTTATAAATTTTATTTAGATATGCATTTTTAAAGTTTTGATTTTTGTCTCATGTTAATATTTAAGCTTTTCTATTTGTACATGTTATGTTTTATAACTGATCACTTAAGTTTTATTTGATATATTTTCTGATTTCTGCAAATCCACATAAAATAATAAAAGCAGCCATGTGACAGGGCTAAAGAGTGAACATATTTTCATTGTGTTCAGTGGAAAAGACATTCAGATGATGAGAGAAGGGGAACTATGTAGGTATTGTGAGCAGAAGAAAGGGCAAAGTGGTGGTTATGAGTCCAGGATGCTCTGCCAGAAGACCTGATTTTAGTTCCCAGCACTCACGTGGAGGCTCAAAACTGTGTGTGACTCCAGTTCAGAAGATCCAATGGTGTTCTCAGGCCTCTAGGGCAATATACATACGTGGTGTACACACACACACGTGCAGTTAAATACTCACACATGTAAGATAAAGATGAATAAATCTTTAAATCAAAAATAAATTCTTTTGTCACTTTTGGTCAAGGGTGACGTGAAATTGGAGCCACACAAAAAAATGAGACAAAAACATAGCAGAAAAAAAAAAAATCTACCTGACTGGGAGAAGCCAAAAACTGGTTTGGATATGATGGCTACTTAATAGTGTGTTGGAATACTGGCAGACAATTACCATGCAAAGGGGGCACCAAATATCTAACAAATATTGTCTAACAAAATGTTTGAGTGACCCTCATGACATTGTGAAAGGACTCAAGTTCCCTCTGATAAATAAAAATGGAAGAAACTGTAAAGGCAGTTGCAGTGGTAAATACTGCTCAAATAGGTCACGTTCAGCAACAGAAAAAAATAAAATCAGGTCTCCATAATTTTTCTCCTATTTAATACTCAGGATGAAATTGCAAAACTCAGTAAGTTGGAGCACATCCTCTTGGGCTTTACTCAGGTGACTGCAATCTGCATTGCTTAGAGTCCAGCTTTGGAAACTGTGGATTATGATCACTTACGGAGTGGCATAACTGAATGTGGAGGTAGAGAAAGTTTGTCTACATTAAAAAGCTCCTGAATGTTAAAAACCAAATTTTTATTTATCTATTTTTTTATTATTATTAATTTTTCTGTTCATTTTACATGCCAACCACAGATCCCCCTCTCCTCCCTCCTCCCGCACCGCAGCCTTCCCCCCTCAAACCACCCCCTATTCCGACCTCCTCCAAGACAAGACCTCCCAGAGGGAGTCAGCAGAGCTCAGTACACTCAGTTGAGGCAGGTCCACTCTTCCTCTGCATCAAGGCTATGCAATTGTGTCCCACCATAGGCACTGGGCTCCAAAATGCCCACACATGCACCAGAAATGGATCCTGATGCCACTACCAGGGGGCCCCTTAAGAAGGTCAAGCTACACAACTGTCTCACCTATGCAGAGGGTCTAATCCAGTCCCATCGAGGCTCCACAGCTCTTGGTTCACAGTTCATGAGTTACCTCTAGTTTGGTTAAAAAACCAAATCTTAACTGAAAACTAAATACATATTGACTTGTGGGATTTTAAGGAACTGTTCACTTATCTACCAATGGGCACGGCCACTAGAAACTTTTTTTCTGAGCAGATGACACACGTGTTTGCTCTCTGTGTTTTATCCCACCACACAGCACCAGAAAACACCTCCCTATACACCATTTATGATCATTTCATACAATGAATCGTAATATTTTATAGAACCTATGACATTTTCTCCTCTTGTGGGGACATGTGGACTAAAATATACAAAACAAAGGCTTAACATTATCTCACTGTCATTTCTTAGCATTTATTGAATTATTATCTGTTTAATTTTATTGCATTAGAGTGCTTATTTTAGAATCCTGCTTTGAGTTCTTGATGAGTTTCATAAAAAATATTAAATGAATTTTGACTGGGCATTAGGACGGAATTTCCACAAACTGCTGAAATGGTCATATACATATGCTTCCAATTTAGATGATACATGGGTGTGAAGACGCTGTTTCAGCACTGACAATTATTGAATGAAAATATTGGGCCAATGAGAAGGCATGCAGGGTAAAAGTTCTTGTCACAGCAAGTCAGAGAGCCAAAGTTTTACCACTAAAACCAATGATGGAAAGAAAGAGTAGCCTCCCAAAAGTACTCTTATGGTTTTTGCATGCACATAGTTGAACATGTATGTCACCCCCCCCACACACACACACTAATACATGAAGAAACAAATTAATTTTAAAAGGTAAAATCAAGAAATTTTGAAAAAGAACCTACAACCACCACTTTGCTAAGTCAGCAGAATCCTTAAATGCATTCTAAATATTTGCCCTATACTCACAAGTAAATATAGTCCTCACCTCACATCAAGGGAACTTCTCTTTTGCAGATCATCCCAGAAAATTACAACCGGTCAAAATGTAGCCCTGTGGAACCTGATCCCAGTGGTGCATCTAGAATACAACTCCCACATCTAAAGGGCAAGGAGCATTGCAGAGGAGGGGCAGGAAGACTGCAAGAGCCAGAGGAAGTAGACATCTTCAGGAAAACAGTATTTGACAGACAAGACAGGAGCTGAGATACAGGAGATCCCAGTACGGATGAGGATGGGCTTAGGAAGACTCACCCTTAGCTGAGGAACTTATGGCAGTTGATGACTACTTTGGGAGGGAAAGTTAGTTTCTTCAAGGATGTGGGCCCTGAAAGGCTACTTTTCTTTGCTTTAGTATATGGCCATATACCCATGTATACAAGGGCAACACTAAATTAACTCAGCGGAGAGAAAGAATATGTGTAGTGTGGTGTGTGTGTGTGTGTGTGTGTGTGTGAGAGAGAGAGAGAGAGAGAGAGAGAGAGAGAGAGAGAGAGAGAGAGAGAGAGGGAAGGAGGGAGGGAGGGAGGAAGGGAGAGAGAGAGAGAGAGAACAGATGAAAATAGGAGGGAAAACATAGATGGGACTAAGGGAGGAAAATAATGAAGGTAGATTGGATCCAAACCCATTATATCAGTGGTTCTCAACATGTAAGTCACCACCCCTTTGGGGATCGAATGACCCTTTCACAGAGATGGCCTAAGACCATCAGAAAACACAGATATTTGCATTACAATTCATAGCAGTGGCAAAATCACAGTTATGAAGGAGCAATGAAAATCATTTTGTGGTTGGGGGTCATTACAAGATGAGGAACTGTTCAAAAGGGTGCAGGGTTAGGAAGGGTGAGAACCCCTGCTCTATGTACTTCTGTTAATATTAAATGAAAGTTTTCTAATTAACTCAAAAAGCATTGAAGATATTCTGTATCCAGTAATATCAAATATTCTACTAAGATTAACATCATTATGAAAATATAACCCAGCACAGCCATCTTATTAGTATGTGCATTTCCCTTCATCTTTAATAAATTATAAATCTATATGTATACCCAAAGATTGTTTTACAATAAATTTCTTCACAATTCATTATCTCTAACAAGTAAAAATATTGCATTATAGAAAGGAATGTTTTAAAATTTTTAGGAGTTTGTATCAGTAAATTTTCATGTGTATACATATCTATTTTATGTGCTTATTTACCTACAGTTGTGTAAAAAATTTCTCAGAAGAAAGTGGGCTTCAAAGACCAGAGAGATTGTTCCCAAAGTGAGTCCTTTTCCCAAACATGACTAACTGAATTCCTAGAGCCGATTATGACTACAGCAAGATGTTCTCTGACCACACACTATTTGTGCAATGGCAATATTTCTCCACTAAAATAATAAGTGAGTGAGTGAGTAAATAAATGAATGCAAAATAATTAAAAATGGATTCAAGTGGGAAATGTTTAAGAAACTCTGGCCTTGATGATATTCTATTAATAAAGACTTTAAAGGAAAAGTGAAAAACACCATGTATAAAAAAGCAAAGTAGCTTCATAATGGTGCATTGTAAGGGAACAAAAATGGTAAAATCAGCTAAATGGGAATAATAAATCTTAAAAGCAAAATGTTCAAAATTATAGAAGAAAGGTGAGTGTACTCACTGCATGGAACTGACTGTGGGATTAATAAACTGGACAGGAGGCAAGGTGCTAGACACCATCCAAAGAAAAGGAGACAAATGTTATATGGGAACCTTTGGGAAATTATAAAAATAGTTCAATAGACTGGTAATTCTATTCAGAAAATGAGAGAAAACACAGGAAAATATTCGAAGAAATGGCCACAAAACATCACAAATTTTGTGAAAGAGAATGAACGTTGAATGAACCTCAAGCTGAATAAACGAAAAAGAGAACTAATCTTTTGCTTTCCCAGAACCAAAATGTTGAAAGCCAAACATGAAAAGTAAACAATGAAAACAGCAAGAGAAAAACTGCAAATTAAATATTGGAAGCAAAAATTCACTTAGCAGCCAACTAACTGAAACAATGAAGTAATGAGGGGAAATGTTGAGTAACATATTCCATGTGTTGAAAGAGACAATTGTACCATCCAGACTCCTAAATCTAGTGAAAATGTCCTTCCATTCTTCCAGCAACTAGCCAATCAACAGCCTACTTCTACCTGGTTCTCTATTAGTGGTTTCTGTTACCGGGAACCTATGGTCTTTTATACTTGTCTGCCTTTTGGTATTCTGTTTGGCATATGACTTATAACTTCAGTTATCAATGAGATACAAACAGCTGTTGACTTCAGTATGTTAAGCATTTTCTGGCAATTCTAGGAGAGACTTCTTCCAAAGTCTTTTTGTATTTGAACTCAAATTGGTCTTGTGTTTTATTAAAAGAACTACTAAGAAAGATGAAGGGTTCTTTTGGTATTAACAAATGATACACCAAAGTAGCTGACAAATAAGCCTTATGAAACATACTGAGAAAGTTTCTTGCACACAGCAAAGCTCTAGACAGTGGACAGAAGGTACATAAGTATGTAGTCAAAAGATTCTGTCAGCTGTACATTCATTTGTGTGTGTGTGAGTGTGTGTGTGTGTGTGTGTGTGTGTGTGTGTGTGTGTGTGTGTATGGTGAATGTGTGTGGTGTACTCACATGTATGTGAATGTCCATGTGTACAACATATACATGCAAAGGTCAGATGGAGACCTTGGGTGTATTTCTCTATCACACTGTTATGGTGATATTTTATTTGTGCTGAAATGTGATTTTATTTGTATGTTAATAAAGTTGCCTGGGGATCAGAGCTAAGAGCAAGCCACTAAACAGAAGTCTGGTAGTGGTAGCACATGGCAGGCAGAACCTTTGTGTGTTCAAGGATACAGCCAGCATGGTGACACATGCCTTTAATCTCAGTACCAACCATAGAGACCTGGAGGTCTGTATAGACAAGCAGTGACAAGGAAGTCATGTGGTTGGGTTTACAGCCAATGAAAAGGCAGAACAGAAAGGCAATAAAAAGACAGGACACAGGAAGAAGGTCTCTCAGGAGAAGAACAGCAGTGAGTGGTAAGATAAGGTGGTCTTAGCTCTTGGCTACTGCTCAATCTCTGGGCTTTTAACTCTTTATTTGGCTCTGTGTTTCTTATTTAATAAGACCATTTAGAATTACATCTACATACTGTCTTATTCCTTTGAGACCAGGTCTCTTGATAAGCCTAGAGTTAGGCTAATAGTCATCAAGTGCCAGCAATTTTACTGTGTCCACTCCAACAGTGCTGGAGTAACAGGCATATGTGGACATGTCTGACTACTTACATGGGTTCTGAGGGTTTGAATTCAGGTCTTCATGCTTTCATAGTGAGTATTCTTATTCAGTGAGCCATGTCCCCCAAAGTCATTTTTTCTCTTGTGAAAATAGACTATATTTTTCCTTTCTTGTGTTCATAATTACATAAAGATATAACTCCTTTGCTACTCTGGTGTAAGTGTGCTGTACTGTCCACAGATAGATTTGTTCATAGTGTATGTTGTCTTTTACATTCTCTGGCATATGACCTTAGATGTCTTCATTTTAAAGCTGTATGACTATGGTATGTGTTATAAAACTGTAAGGGACCAATTCCACTACTCTCTGAACATATCTGACACACAAAATGCACAAACCTTTGTTGTACATTGTGGACCATTCTTTTTTTTATTTTATGATTTGTTTTTTTTAATTAAGATTTTTTTTATTCATTTTGCATACCAACCACAGATCCCTCTTTCATCTCTCTTCCCACGCCCCACCCTGCCCCCATCTCCTCCTCTGAAAGGGTAAGGATTCCCATGAGGAGTCAGCAAAGCCTGGTACATTCAGTGGAGCCAGGACCAAGCCCCTCCTCCTTGCATAAGGCTGTGTGCAAGGCATCACATAGTGGATCATTCTTAATGATGTCTTAGACTTATATAGATTAGAATAAGTTCCTGATTTGTTCCTTTGACTTGGAAGAATATTGAAGAAGTGACAGAAGTCTTCTTTCTGTTAAAATATATATCAAAATTGTATTTCTAGTTTTGAGTAAGGCATGTTAAAACTCCCATTGTTACATTAATTCCTTTATTAAGTAGATTCTGCAATATGACATGTTGGGTTGGGATGAGCTTGTGTGGATGAGGACTGAAAAAGGTAAATCCAGACATGTGTGAGTAGGAGGTAAAATATCAACTGAGACCTGAATAGCTTTTAGCAAGTAATCTGAAATTAGAAGTCCATTTGAGACACGATGGCAACTATCTCTAGTCTAGAGGGAAAATAGAAAGGAATCTGTGATCTCTAAAATAAAAGATAACTGGGATTGATTTAAAATGCACACAAAACAGACTCAGAAGATGTTTTATTTCTTTTTTAATCTTCAGAAAAATTTACACTTCTTTTTAAAAGTTTTATGTCTCACTCATGCTAACAACTTGAAAAGATAGAGCAGTCACCTTGATTTGACCTTGATGTACTTTACATTCTGTGCACATTTACAAGCGATGTACTAATCCCACTAATTTTGATATACAAAACACACACACACACACACACACACACACACACACACACACACACACACCTTCAACAATTGGCAGGAATCTAACTTTTAGCAACCATCAAAATAATGAAACTATAACAGAATTTATTTAAATGGAGACCTGTTCAGTTGGTGTACACCATCAAGCACACACTCAATTTCACACCTCATGAAGGCAATTTTTAATCCTTCAATTCAGTGTAGCTGCGCTACCCATGTGAAGGCCAGCAGGTCCACTCCTCTGTCTTTCCTCCTCCCAATTCAAGGCCTAGCAGTTTCATTTCAGTACTAACCATTGAAATGTCAGTTCCGACAACCTCAGCAGCCTCTCTAATTGAAAAGAGTTTTCAAAAACAGAAATTACACAATGCTTCACAAAACATAATTCAGAAACATTTATTTCAGTGTTGCGTTGTGCTTTAAATAGTAGAGAGCCCTACAATTTATTTTAGATAAAATACATAGGGGTCTTTAGACTTGATGTCAAAGAATAAAATTCTTAAAAGAGTTCTAATTTAAATGTTTGCTATCCTAAAATAGTCTTTATTCCTATGTAAAATTTAAAGTTTCTGGATGATTCCATTGCAGCGATCCTTTCCAAGATAAAGTGGACTGTTTTCTCAGGAGACACTACTAAAGAATCTCTTAGCATCATCTCTTTGCTGGACAAAACTACCTTTATTATCTAAAAACTGTATAATTCATCTCATAAAAGGATGTTGTATGTAATTTTGTGTTGTATGTAGCACATCTAAAGCAGCTTCACTATGTAAGTAAATGAAATGTTACCTAAAATAAATGTTTTTAGTATTATAATTCATGGGAAAGAACTAGAAAATCAGTTTTCTTTTTGGTGTCATAGATCTTAAATTCATTTATTCTTATCTTTGCCAAGGCTTAGAAATAACCCTGCATTGCACTGAACATGTGGATTTGAGGGACGTATTTGGTGGGTGGAGTGCAGAGATGGCTGCAATGGGAAAAGGTTCACTTTTTTCTTATCTCTTGATACACTCATTTATTTTTTTTTATAAAAGAAGATTCTGCTAACAGGTTTTAGGGCACATAGTTCATCTGTTTGTTGGTTGGTGTTGATTGTTCTTTTGACATTGTGGCAAATAATATGTATGAGCACTTTTATTTAATTTAAGGCATATCAGAAATAACAAGGATCATCTATGCCGCCATTGTTATTATTTGATAGTCAAAGGAAGTAAAACAACAACAACAAAAAATAAGAGCATACAAGAATGAGAGCAGTCAATATGTTGAGCTATTACAATGAAGAACTGCAGCAAGAAACATGCTGGTCTACCCCGAAGCCCATTCGTAACTCTCGACATTGCTCACTAGCATCTGTATTGACTCATATGGAAGGTTAGGCTGCTATAGACCAGGAGACCAGCCTCTGTATTGACTCATATGGAAGGTTAGGCTGCTAAAGATCAGGAGACCAACCTCTGTATTGATTCATATGGAAGGTTAACCTACTATAGATCAACAGAACAGCCTTACATGTGTTCTATGATAATCTTCTTTGTATCAAAGATGAGCTCAAAATAAAAGAGAGAGAAAGGAGGAATTTAATTAGGATTGATTATAACAAACTTGTGATAAAGCTTCTACACATGTAAATAATTCATACTACATGAAGATACACAGGGTACTTTGACAATTCAGTGCATTCCATTTCCCTAAAACACATGTCTTTAGCAGGATATACCCAGGTGGAAATATGGTGAAAATAATCCCTGTGATAAAATCAATTTATCTTGGAATTGACCTTTTTTTCTTGGTGATATTTCAAATGAAGGTCAGTAGTCTCCAAGTAATGACACAGGATGAGAACAAAAGAGCATGAGCATTAATGAGAAAAGTAGTCACATAATGTACTAAATCTGACTGATAATGGGTTGTGTGTGTGTGTGCATGTGTGTGTGTGCCTGTGTGTGTATGAATTACTAAGTCAGTAAACATGCATGTCTCCCATTATAAAATTCCACACATCATTTCCTATTTAGTTGAATTACACAGTGTATTGGATGTGTCCACTGAATTAAATGTACGTCTATGCAAAAATAATAAATGTGCATGTGTATATGTTAGTTAGCACCAACATGAAAAAATAGAGCTAAAATTCTATTGAGGAAGAGACAATATTGCTTCATTTTTATTTTATGTAAACTCGGGGCAGAACACTTTTAAGCTAATATTAATTTGAATTTTTTTAAACAACAAATTTGATACTTTTATTTAGTGCACCTGTTTTGATAGTATAGAAGTCATTACAAGTTAGCAGACACCTTATTCCTCTTTTGAGTACTATAGCGTTATTGTAGTAATAGTCTGGTTTCTGGAAATCTTTTACTTGCAATTAGCCTTGCTGTTTCCTAATCCCATGTAATACACCAATGGAACTGATGTCCATTTAATTAAGTTATGTTATAGTTCCTTCTTTGTTGCTAAAAGTTATATTCCTGGAATTTACTGAAAGTGTGTGTGTGTGTGTGTGTGTGTGTGTAATTTAAAATATTTACTTTGGTTCTCTTCAGAAAGGATTGATGAAAAATATAACTCAAGAGGCTTGATAATAGTTCATTGATATCAATTTTCTCTTGTGCTTCAGCAATATTGCATAGAAATGAAACTAAAATAATAGAAGTATAAACTTCTTTGCAGATGCATTACAGAAGCTTACATGGAGGAACTGAGCAATCATTGATCCACTTTCTTTAATAATCTCATTTTTCTCTTTTATGTTCAACCATGTGCCTTATTTCCTGTTATTTATACTGGCATTTATATCTGTTTTATTCAAGATTAGACCTCAATACTTCTGTTTTACTTTAATTTTTACAACCTCAAGGTTTCTGCAACTCTTTATAATTATGATTACCACAAGAAATTTTTTTCAGCCACTTACCTTGTGTTCAGCCTGATATCAAGAAAAACATTTTTGAAAGGAGCCTTGATATCAATAGTGTTTACTATCCTGTGTGCATATAGTTTAAAAAAATATATTCTTGGACTAGTAAATGATCAGAACTATATATAATTGGTCTGTCAGTAGTTATTGAAGGGCAGTAGAGAAATTGCACATAGACATGGTGATAGGATAAGAACAGCCAAGAGAGATTGGTAATGGAGCCATAGCAATGAATTACTTCGTGGTATCTGCCATATGCTATGTGAGAGAAGAGAGTAATGAATTGATTCAATGATTCATTATTATTTTAATGATAATATCTCATTTTAATTAGTAAATGTAAGTAAACCCAATACTGTATCCCTTCTGCGTTACCCTTTGGAATTATGTTTTTTTGTAAAGAGGCTGCATCCCAGGCACTATCCATGCCTGTAATCCCAGCACTTGAGGCTGGAGGATCAAGAGCTAAATAGACCCCTAGGCTGCATAGAGAGTTCAAGCCAACCTTAGCTGCATGAGACCTGCCAAAAGAAAACTTAAAAAATAGAAAAAATAAATAAATAAAGTTGTGTGACTCTAGATGCAAATTTCAACACACATATATAGAATTTGCCCTTTTGGTTACATTCATGCATTTATATGTTCTTACTTTTTAAACTATTTGACTTGTCTTAGGCCAAACCTGATTCTTGCAAATAAACTCTTATTTCTAGCCTTGTCAACTTCCTGTCATTCCTGCCCATAGTACTTGTCAAAATATCAACAGTGCTTTGGGTGTACAGATAAGTGTCATTGTTATAGCTTCTAAACTATCGAAATCATATCTTTTTTCTATTAAATTTTTGTATTTATTTTACATAACAACCACAGTTTCCCCTTCTTCCTTTCTACACCCTTCATCCCTCTCCCCACCTCTTTTCTACACCCCCATTCACTCCTCATAAAGTTTAAGGCCTCCCATGGAAGTCAGCAAAGCATGGCATATCAAGTTGAGGCAGGACCAAGCTCCTTGCCACTGCATCAAGGCTGAGCAAGGCATCCCACCATAGGGAAAAGTTTTCCAAAAAGCCAGCCCACGCACCAGGGACAGATCTTGGTCCCATTGCTAGGGGCAACAAACAGACCAAGCTAAACAACTATTCCCCTCCCCCCCCACACACACAGAGGGCTTAGGTAGATTCCATGAAGGCTCTCTAGCTGTTGGTCTAGAGTCCATGAGCTCCCACGACCTGGGTCAGCTATCTCTGTGGGTTTTTCCATCATGATCATGACCCCTTTGGCTCATATAATTCCTTCTCACTCTCTTCAAATTTATTTCTGGAGCTCAGCCCAGTGCTTAGCTGTGGATCACTGCATCTGCTTCCATCAGTTGCTGGATGAAGGTTCTATAAGGACAATTAGGGTAGTCACCAATCTGATTACAGAAGGCCAGTACAGGCACCTTCTCCACTATTGCTAAGAGTCTTACCTGGGTCATCCTTGTGCATTCCTGGGAGTTTCGCTGTCACCAGTTTCTCCACAACCCCATAATGGCCCCCTCTATCAAGATATCTCTTTCATTGCTCTGCATCTCTGTCCCCCTCCTCCAACTGGGCTATCTCTATCCATCATGTTCCCATTCCCCACCCCTCCCATCTGCTCCCCTCTACCCCACTCCCAGTTTACCCAGAAGATCTCATCTATAGAAATTGTATCTTAATGTGTTATAAGGAATCTCTCCTCTTACTGATTTTTTGGGGGTGGTGGTGTATTGTTTATCTTTTTCAGTTAAAAAACTCTTTACCTCTGTGGCTGACATTTCCTCAGTCCATGTTTACATACCTGTTATTTCAGAATTCATTTCTTAATTCCATTGATTAAGCAAACAATATCTTCCTTTGCAAACAATTATAGAGTACTTTTTCTCTAAAAAGAGAAACAATGATAATTACATTCAGCTATGTAATATGTTCAATATCATGTTTGTCATAGTCTCATTTTGTATTTCTTTTTTTTTCAGTTTCTTTTGTATATTTGTGGTATTTTTATGTGTATGAGTGTTACAGGCAGTTGTGAGCAGTCACGTGGTTGCTGAGGACCTAATTCATTTCTGCTGCAAGAGCAACAAGTGCTCTTAACCTATGAGTCATCACTACAATTCATTGTTTCTTTGTTGTGTGTTTTGTAACTTGATATTTCTAAAAGTGTTGTATTTTTTTTTTAAAGCTGTTTGCATTGGTTTTGTGACTTCAGAAGCTTTGTGATTCTACACTGGTTTGTAGCCTTTTCTAATTGTTGGAAGACAATTCTGCAAAGTGTTCATGCCGAACTTTCATCAGCTCTCCGTGTGGAGTGTGAATTCAAGACATTTGTATTGCAGCAGTAATAGAAGACACGGGCACTCGTTCCGCTGAGTGTAGCCACATCCTCCTGGAACATGTGATAAAGATGAGGTCCCCATGTCCCCTTGGAGAAGTTTAGCTCTCATCTCAACGAGAAACATCGAGTCTTAGTAGAGTTGGAGTTCCTGGCCTGTGATCTGGACCCACTGTGTGGAGATCATTCATTTGCCTCCCTGCTCACACTTCCCTCTTGGGACCCAGAGAAAAGTGACCTGAAAAAGCAGCTTGTCTAACCTGTGGTTCCATTGTGCTGACATGACTCTCAGTCGTGATTCTTTTGTACCTTGCCAGATTGTCTAAACTTCTGCTCCACTAAGCCCAAGCTCACAATCAGGATGAGTTGAAATGTTCTTCACAGTTTTCAACAACAGTATCTTTTTCTTTCACCAACCTTTATGTTTCTCAATTTTTCTTGTTTATTTTGTTATATTATAGCTGTCTTGCCTAGAAGCTATTCTCTACAGAGGAAAAGCTTATTAGTTTTTCAATTTTCTATCCTTTTCAATTCATACTTTTTTCTTTACCAACTCACATAATATTTTATAATAACCTTCCATTATAAAATTATAAAAATTTAAACATTGCAAAAATTGTAAATAGGTTTTTTTTGTTTGTTTGTTTGTTTTTTGTTTTTGAGACAGGGTTTCTCTGTGCAGCTTTGGAGCCTTTCCTGGAACTCACAGAGATCTGCCTGCTTCCGCCTCCCGAGTGCTGGGATTAAAGGCGTACGCCACCACTGCCCGGCATAAATAGGTTTTTATAAACGGCTTCCATTGTTGACCAGGTTTGCAAAAGTCTTAGATCTATGATTAAATGTAGTTAACTGCTGATGGTGGAGAATATATCTAAAGCAACAAATGACAGTGGAATGTGGGCAGCATTCTTGAGTTTGAGTGTTGGGAGGTGTGTTCCTGAGGGTTTTTTGTTTTTTGTTTTTTGTTTTTACTTTATAAGACAGAACAAGTGGAGTAAAGCAGGAAGTCCAAAGATAACTGGTAAAGGAACTATTTATTAAAGAATTACATTGAGAAGAACTCACTAACACAAGATAAGGCAAATCCATCACAGAGTGGATCCCATGCTGCTTCACACCACCTGAGACAATCTCCACCTCCTAAGGACGTGCAAGAGAGATGGGGCCTGCATACATGCTCCTGCATACATGCTCCTCAGGTCTTAAGCTAGCTAAGAGGCAACGCCTTTGGGGCTGGGACTCCCAGGTCACAGGTGGAAGGAATGTCCACTACAGTGGAGAATAGGTCTCAAACATGCTTCCACTACCTTCAGTTGATGGAATGCACATCTGTTCTAGCACTTATATTCTTGAATTCAATTTACCAAAATCATAAAACTGGTGTGACATATCTGAGCACAGAGAAAATGGAAAATCCATTCTTTGATTATTTTGATCCAAACTAAGCTCAGGAATCCAGCCCAATAGACGAGGGCAAGACTGTGGAGGAACTATGGTAATTTTCTATGTTGTGTCCCTCCAAATTACCTGAATTTTTACCTGAATATATATATATATATATATATATATATATATATATATATATACATGTATATATATGATAGAATTTGTATAACTTAAAAATTTAAATCAAGACAATGTAATAATTTTATAAAGACTCAAAATATAAATAAAAATTAAATATTAAATATTTGAAGAGCAATACAGTATCAATTAGTAATCCCAGGATTACTGGTTCAGTAAGCCTTTCTTGTCTGTACTATTACTCAGAACCCTGTTTGTCAGATGAGGACAACCAAACAATGAAATGCAGATCATTATTGATAAATTACAGTATAATTTAGTGTCTTTTAATAAGACCATGGAAATTAATAAGACGTCTTGTACATCTTGGCCATTTTATATATTAACACAAAGAATAAAATACAGACTGTGCCTCATAAGAAAGTGTATTTTAAATAAGCAATAGTGAATAATTGAATTCAATCCCATTTTCTTCAATTATATTTGCTCCATAAGCATGAAGACAAATCAATGTTGTAATTTATACAGCTAATTTACTAAAGTCACTGTCAAAAAATAAAAGTGGGAAGGCTCTCATCCTATGCCTTTGTTCATGTCTACTGACAGAAACACTGCAACTGTTACTCACATCCTAGCACGCCTACTTGGAGCCTAAGTTTGCTATTTCGCTCTACTAGAGGAGGAGGCATCATTCATCATAACACGAGGTGGAGCTGGAGTCAAAAGATTACCAAATAAATCCTGAGCGGCCCTCAATTACTCATTACTTTCACAGCTTGTCCATACATCTGCTGTTAAGTGGATGTTTATACACTTACCCTCCCTCAAGGCCAACCAGGAACTTTATGAAACATGGAGACATAGCCTTGTGACATAGCCCTGTTACAAAATATGTCTTCAATGGCAGTTAATCAAAGGATGCCATGAGCTCAACAAAACCTCTCTAATAGCACAACGCAGTTGAACATCCACTCTGATTGTTTCTGCTATAAATCTCCACACTGCCTTTACCCACCAAACATAATATAAGTAAATTTAGCTCACACAGAGGGAAACATATCGTGACCAGCACATTTCATGGTGGTCTTTGAGGACTGCCTCTACAAAGACTCTGAGGCAAACACATTTTTATTAAATATTGCATTCACTAATGGAGTATCATGTTACCACACATTTAATGAGAAGCAGATCACTGTATAAATATCAGCCAGCCGATATCAGAAACAGTGTAAGTTGTAGCCGAAAAGCACCAGTGAAAGAAAAAAAAAGCATATGCAAATAATTTCTTTCAATTTGGTCAGTAATTACAGGAGTTCTTCACAGAGTGAAAATGGATTCCTGGCTACAGCACAAAAGCACAGCTTATTAATAACGTTACCCATATTTTGGAGTTATACCACCCCTCCCTATATGGTTTAATATGCATTTACTTAATTAGTAATTAAATAGACAAGAATATCACTGTAGTACAATTTTAAAAACTTTCAAACAAGGTCAATTAATTAATTATTACTGTATATTCATTACACATGGTAATGGGTTTCATAATCATAAATGTATCAGGTTCTTCTATATTACCCTGATGGCATTAAAATAAAAAATTTCTTTAAGAATATATGTCTCATTTTTCTTGTTAAGCTGATGCAATAAAATTTATTTCGGCATGTGTAAGAATTATGCATGGGAAAATCATATTAGCACTTCCAAATGCAAAATTCATGGTGATTTTGTTTAGTATAAATGAAAGATATTAAGGTAATACAAGGACTGCAATAACTTCTACAGTACATCCTATATGGTACATACTTTATAGCTGGCTACAGCAATCATGAAAGAACAATTGCATGATGTTTGTAACAGACAGATCACAGGGAACAAGCAGTCATGCAATCTGATTTGCTGGTCATCCCTGCCTTTTTTTTTTTTCTTCTTTATATATTTCATTTTCAGAAGCATTTGAAAGCATAACAATTTCTTTCCAGAAATAAGAACCTTTGGTTTGTCTATATATGTGCTGAGTCTGCAGCCTTCTGGACACCTTACAGAGAAAGAGAAAGCTAATGCATAATTCACAAGATGAAACAAATTAGTACGTTAAGGCACCTGCTATTGGTACTGACAAGATTTGGTTTTGCATGTAATGCAAACCTAAATGTACATTTAGAACTTCTCTCTCTTCTTTCCCACCCTCTATCGGTAGGATTTCTGCTCACTAATATACTCTTGAAATGAAATAATTTACATAAAAGGGAGAATGGCTACCACACAGGGTTGCATTTCTGTGTTCTAAAAATATTAATGTTTAATAATGTCAAAGTAGTTTAGCTTAATTTATATTTACACAGACACAGTGACATAAATGCTATTTGATCATTAGATATGATTTTGATGGAAAAGTTGTTTATATAACTGTGCTTTTACTTTTTGACAGAAAATCTAAGTGAAGAAAGATAGAATGACATAAATAGGAATGAATATAATCTTAAGGTTGGTATCATGTAATTCCCAATCCAACTTTTCTTCTATAAAGTTTTAATTCATTCACTTAAATTGCATGTGGAAGGGTGTGTAAGCAAAGGAAGTTTTGTTCATGCTGCCTCTGTTATGATGAGTTTTAGATGGTGGAGCTCTTTCTTAGTAAATTATACTGATGGTAATTGTATCACTAAAATCTTTAAGAAATATTGTAAGCTCAGTTAAGACTGCATATTGCTCTCGAAGAGGACTCGAGTCCAATTCCCAGCAATTGCATCACATCGGGTTGCTCACGATTGCCTGTAAGTCCAGCTCCAAGTGATCTGACATCCTCCTCTGGCCTTCATGGTCACCCGCACTTACATACACATTCCTTCCCCCTTACATAATTAAAAATAAGTATTTTTGAAGTATATTTCAAAATGTGGCATATTACTATATTATAACACCTTTGAGCATTATGTTTTTGTCAAAAATAATTCACAGAAATATTTTAAAGAAACAAGTTTCCTTTGGCTAGATAAGTCTACATCTTGTGTGTAAAGACTTGATTAAGATTAAGGTTTGGTAAGTGGAACTAATAAACACACTTGTGTAGAGAGTGATAACAATGATGTTGCACATTTGGTGTTAGTTAGTGGACCAAGATGGACAGGAACACTTGTCAGTGCAAGAGACTTGCTAATAAAATTGAAAGCTAAACTTAAAGACTGGCATTCATAAGATTTGTTGCATAAAACAGGAAATAAATTCTCCACTTTAGCTCTTTCATTGGGCTACACAATATGTTTTGGAGTAAAAGAAAAGAAGTTTTGAGATAGTTTAGATTTAGATTATGAATCACTCAAATCTCAGAAGTTCTCCTCCATCACAATGGACATTAATAAAGCAATCAAATCATTAAATATAGCTACTTGGGTCTCAAAGCAGAGGAAGAGACCCAAGAAGCTGTGTGTGTAAAATGCTTGTTGTACACGCCTAACTAGCTGAATTCAGATAAGCAGACCAAACATGAGTATCTGGGCACTGTACCACATCTGTAACCCCAGCATGACTTTCCTAGAGGATGGGAGGCAGAGAGCAGATTTTCTGAAAGTTATAGGTCAGATAGTCTAGTGCAATCATAGTGAACAAGAGAGACACTGTCTCAAGATAAAGTGGAAGCAGAGGACTAGCACAAAGGTTGTCTACTCAGTACCACATGCCAGCCATACAGGTGTGCTCAGGAGCACACACACACACACACACACACACACACACACACACACGGATCATTGTATTGGTATTTTTGTTACTACAAGTTTTCAAATTACTGGTTATCAATGTGACCACTGTATATTCAAGAATTGGCATATTTGGATTATTCTTTTGAAAAAACAAATGACTATCAAAGAATCAGTTATTATTCTAAATGAGACAGTGTCCCTACGAACTTTTATGTTCATCCTTCCCTCCTTGGAACTTGTCTGATATAATCTCTCTGGGTAACCAACAATGATAGTTTCAGTTAATGTCATACTGATTCTCAGGGCCATGTTGGTACACTAGCCTCTCTCACAAGAGAAAGTAGTGTGTGTGAAAGGCAATCCCTCAGCAATTAGAAGTAACAACAAGTTAAGAATCTGGCACAGCTTCTAGACAGGAACACAGTCTCCCTGAGCTTCAGCAGTTAAGGCCTGTGCTAGGAAAGGGCTTGGCCCATCTGCAGCCTGTGTGTTACTTCATCTTTCGTAAACTTTACGTGGAATTTCTTACTGTTCAGGTGAGAGTTAAAATAAGTCAGAAACTAAGTCTATTCACAGACAAGATTTCTTCTTTATGCCTGTATTTCCAGAGGTGTTCAAACTGCATTGTGATTGGGAAATTTCCTTCCTCTCTTTCTCCCATTCTAAATTCCCACGGACTTTATCTCCAATGACTCAAGGAGCTACTATTGGAATCTGCTTCACAGTGACAGGGTCTGGTTCATTGTCTTCATTGTATGAGAAATAGACAATGATTGACTTCAGAATACATTTTCCTATGCATGCATACTCAGAAGAAATGGTAGAAGGCGATGTTCTAATGCAAAATAAACATATTTATCATCAATTGATAGTCTAACAAAAACAAAATTGAAAAGTGATGATTTAAACAATATAAATACGTTCTCTTACAACTCTAGCTATCATAAGTCCAAACTGAGCTGTATATGGTTAAAATCAAGGCATCAGCCAAGCTATTTCTTCCACAGAGTTCTAGGAATGAATCCATTTTTGTGATGTTTCAGCTTCGCATGGCCACCTGGGTTTTGAATCTTCCACAGGCATCACCCACACTGCAGTTCTGTATCACACTGCTTTTTCTTTAACAGTCTCCAGCCCCACCATCACAGTGTCACACAACATGTGTGAGTATATTTATGACTTACTTGGTTAAGTGGTCATGTCCTTTCCATCCGAAGATCCTTAAATAAACACTTAAAATTCCTTTTGCCATATCAGATAAAATTCACAGGTTTATGGGATTGTTATTTAAGTAGTGTGGGAAACAGTTACCCAGCTTCTTCAGCTACATGTTTTGTATTTTTTTAAGAAATTGTAGCTAAAGAACCTCAAAGACTGGAAATTACACCTAGGTTGAAAAACCAGTTGGACCTCTGATATTCTTTCCTCTGACAATGGGCTTGCTTGCTGGAGACCTGGCATAGATCAGTATGAACTTGAAAAATGTTGGCTTCCAAGCAAATAGCTGTTACTTTTTACTAATTAACCTTAAAGCACACTCTTTCATTAAATTATGAAATTTTCACTGTAAAACATGGACAGAGTCTTTCCTCGCTACTAAATTTGGACAGCGCATATGTACACATTAGTGAATGCTAACTGAAATTATTTATAAGACATGCCATCCACAAGCAAAGCTACAACCTAAGAGCAAAGCAGATAACACTGACAACTTAGACAAGAAGAATTTGCAAATAATTTTAGCTATAGAAATCTGAAGCTTATCTTGTTTATAAGCGAATATATATGCTCACATACATATTCTTCAATAGTTTCTCAAATATAGGATATTATGAGGACAGGAATTTAACATGATTCATTGTGACTCATCCCCCCCATTTTCTCAACCACACATCTCTAAATTGATATTTTTTTCTTGACTTGAACTGAGATAGCTAGATGTGAGTGTGTGCTCTGATTAAACAACTCTTCCAGAAGGAGGTACAGACACTCCTTACATCACATCTACTTCAAAAGAAGACCCAGTAGAAGTTCCCTTACTATGAAGGAAACATAAAGATAAACAAAACTTCATTCATTACTATCAGGAGCCTGGCTGTCAATTACTTTTCAAAACTGAGTTTTCCATATAAGCTTAGTCACATGTTTCAAAAGATTAGAACAATATACATTTTGTTCTGCTTTAAGGACTGAAATTTCATAACACAAAATGACTATGTGTGAAGATTGGGGGTGGCAGGAGATCTGCTTGTTCCTTCACAAACAAATCCCTTTTCTCTTGTGCTCAGTAATATAGTGGGCCATCATGTATAGGTATGCAATAACAGCTACATTGTACGGTGGGAATCCATGGCAATATCCCATTAAATAATGCACAAAGGAAATGAAGCTGCAAGGGAGACATTTTTATTTGAAGAATTATGAGAGAGTTCAAGTAGCTATCATTTATTTAATTAGTCAAATAAGCAAGTATTTTATAGTATTTATTAGGATCTTTTGAATACGTATCACCTTACATTAGCTATAAGTGTCAGGATTGAGAAGTCACATTGTAGAACATGTTCTGAGGACACCAAACTGAGTAAGTAATGGCAGGTTCTATTGAAATTATGATGCACGCTTACGCAAGCAATCACATAGCCATCTCAACTTTTGCCAGTTCTCCATTCATTTCCTCTTCGTCTGTTACCATCACCAACAATGAACAAGCTTTATTTTACTCATAGAAGCCAGAAGTCAAGTGACTAGACTCTTAAATATAGGGATGACACACACTATATTAAATGCTATGAGTGTTATGAAGAAAATTAGATGGGAGAATGAGATGACATGTGTAACACAAATCTTAAAAGGCCTTACAATAGAAAACCCAGAGCCAGATATTGGAGTGAATGCTGAAAGATCAGAGGAACAGAACAAGCCACAGCCAACTTCACCTTGCCAACTCTTCAGCTGATCTTGTTTCTTCAGATTGGAAGCCTCTGAGTTTTAACCTGAATGGACCTCAGCTGAACTGCTGCTAAAAGCTGCTAGTTCCTGGTCCTCACGTCTTATATAGCCTTCTGTTTCCTATCATCACTTCCTGGGATTAAAGGTATGTGTCCTTCCCAAGCAAAGACATGAGATCTCTAGTGCTGGGATTAAAGGTGTGTGCCACCATGCCTGGCTCTGTTTCCAGTGTGGCCTTGAACTCACAGAGATCCAGATGGATCTCCGCCACCTAAGTGGTAGGATTAAGGGTGTGTGCCACCACTGTCTGGCCTCTATGTCTAATCTAGTGGCTGACTCTATACTTTGATCCCTAGATAAGCTTATTAGGCTATACAACATGTTGGGGTACACAATACAACACCACAGACATGAGTAAAGATGTTACCCAAGTGCTAACAAACATGGCAATCTAAATTTAATCACTGAAACTGTTAGAAAGACAAAAGGGATTCTGCTAAGCTGTTTTCTAACCTCCAGATCTATACTTTGGAGTGTTTGCACAAGAACACAGACACAGACAGACACAAACACAAAAAGTAACAAATACTATGACCTGCTTCCTTAATGTGCCTTTATTACTCATTTATTTATTGATCACTTATACTTAGTTTTAAAAATGAATCGTTATAGTGTCATCTTTATATCTTCCAACCTAGGCTTTACAGAATGAAATAATATAATTTTAAAAGTTAAGGAGTAGTGAGCTCATCTACTCCTAATTTAATGAAAATGTAATACTATACTTTAATTGATTTAATAAGTTATTCATGATAGAAAATTTAATTTATTCAAATAATCTTCTTTCTGGTTGATGTATAGATATAGATGTAGACTTAAAATATACTTGATAGTTACTTATGAATATGAGTATATTTATGAATATAATATGAGAAAAAGAAGATACTCCACAGATTATAGGGAATATCCAAGATGACTATGGAAATATTTCATTGAATACAAAAATATTCTTTATAAAACATTTTGTTTAATAAAATGCTAGAACAAATACTTCATGAAATGTAAAGATAATAAAATAATTCATCAATATTAGAATGTAAATAAGAGTCCTAAGTCAATCCCTATACTTATTTTATATTAAGGAACTTTATAGGGAAAAAATTAAAGTTCACTGTAAGAAATGTATCACAAAGCTTATGATGGTTAAGTTTTCATTATATTTACTCTACCATTCTCTAAGCATTTATATATTTATTAGTTTTATTGCTGTTTATTGAATTTGGGGTAACATTTGAGATAAATTTCTTGCTCATTTATTTATTAAGTTATATATCTTTGAATTTTAGTATCTGTTGCATAACTAAAGCATATGTTGCTATTTAACTATGATGCAATTGGCAAATTCAATAAATAAGAAAATTAATAAAGTATTATTATGCAATATACATGCCATTAATTTAATTCAGGTTAAATGCATCTCTCTTCTTTAAAAATTTCCAGACAATGTTATCATATAAAATTGACACTGAACATGATAAAGATACACATGTGTATCTTAAACTTTAATTTTTAAACTGACTCCTACATGTGTAAGAAAATTTGATGTGAAAATAGGCACAAAAGTAACCCTTAAGTTGGAAACTACTTTGGCTATAAAATTTCATCTGCAATAGAAGAATGCTAATGACTCCACTCTGCAGTGGGCTCATCTCTCATTCTCTTAAATGACTCCTTTCTCTGATCAAAGCTCTATTTCAACTTTTATTATTAAACATCAATCTTGTTTCAAAATGTAAAACTATTCTATTTCAAATTCCAACAACATGTAAAATGTTTGAGAATAAGTAGTCATGTAAACAAAAATAATATGATTTAGTTAATTTCATAAAATAGATGTTTCTCATCATTTTGACTAATGTAAATTTAAATTTATAAAATATTCAAATACATGTAAAATTCCTATTTCTACTGAGAAGAACTAATATCATGACTATAATTATAACACTTATAGGACTCAGTTAAGAAATACATAAAATAATAATATTCTTACTTGATATACATTTAACTATTTACAGAATAATTGATGGAGAAGAATGTTTTACATGAATGTTTAACAAAATTTCAAATGTATTATTTTTTTCATTAAGAAATTTTAATTAAGAAATCCTCTTCCCTCCTCCCACCTCTCCAGCCTTCCCCCTCGCACCCACCCCCTATTCCCTCCTACAAGAAGGTAAGGTATTCCATGGAGAGTCAACAGAGCCTGGTACATTCAGTAGAGGCAGGTCCAAGCCCCTCCTCCTGCTTCAAGGCTGTGCAAGGTGTCTCACCATAGATAGTGGGCTCCAAAAAGCAATCTCATGTACCAGGGATAGATCCTGATCCTACTGCTAGGGGACCCCTTAAGCGGCTCAAGCTACATAACTCTCTTGCTTATACAGAGGGCCTAATCCAGTCAAATTTATTTTCTTTTAGTTATTTTATAAAAAAAAAATGTATTTTTTTTCTGGAGAAACTGCCTAAGTAGCTCTATAAAATAATGCTTCTCTTATGGCAATATGCAGAGTAATTTTGTATGTATTGAAGATTTAAAGTAGGAAAATCATTTAAAAACTAAAACAACTTTCTTAATCAAAATCTAATAGTGCTTCTGAAAATAAAAAAAAATCTGATGAAAGATTTACAGTTGTAAGACGAACAGCAAACTACAAGAATACTCTGAATTTAATAAAATGATATGCAATCAGCATGAAAATGAGAAAGAGTTTGGCTATCTAGCTGTCAGACCATCAAATTCAAATTGCACATATCAAGAATTATGTGTCCAGAATTTGACATTAAGTACATCCTAAGATTCTAAAACTTCATGTTTCTTTACTCAGACTTATGAACATATTTCTCTTTGTTTTATTTATTTTAGTATCAGTTTATTTTCATCCCTAAATTTGAGAAATAAGCTCAAGTTTGAGCCATAAAACCAACTTCAAATTTTGTTGGACTCCCTAATGACCAAATATGCATTTTCCCAAGTGTTTGCTCATGTTTCTGCTAACTTATAGTCTTTTTTTTATTTTATGAGATCCCCCTCTCATTCCTCCCCCACATCCTGCCTTGTTCCCCTCACCCCTCATCCCCTTCTCCAACAGAGTAAGTTCTCCCATCGGGGGACAGCTAGGCCTGATACATTCAGTTGAGGCAGGACCAAGGCCTCCCTGCTTTATCAGGGGTGAACAAGGTATCCAACCATAGGTAATGGGATCCAGAAAGCCAGCTCATGTACCAGGGAGAGATCCTGATCACACTACTGGGGCCTCTCAAACAGACCCAGCTACACGACTGTCTCCTGTATGCAGAGGTCTGTTCCCATGAAGATTCCATGGCTGTTGGTCTAAAGTTCGTGAGTTCCCACTAGCTTAGTTCAGTTGTCTCTGTAGGTTTCCCCATCATGATCTTGACTCCCCTTGCTCATGCAATCCCTCTTCCCTCCCTTATATTCTAAATACAATTGGAAAGACAAACAACAAAGGCACCTGCAGTGTGTTGCCAGCATAGCAACTGCCAGGGAATGAAGACGGGTAGTCATTTCCCCCAAATGGATACTTTTTTCCAGCTTTTGTGGTTTTATAATCACACATGTTTACATTTGGCCAATGGCTATATCCTGTATTGTTTGAACTGCCCATGATGACTATAATTCAATGGAGAATATTGGGTGTCTATAACTCAATATCAAATTATATATGAAAAAAAGTTAGTGTGCAATTACAGGGTTATATAAAAATGCAATAGTTCAGGAAGCTAGTAATGAATCCCCAGCAGTTCCCAAGAAGTTCTCTGGTAAGTCCTCTGGCAGGAAAATGTTTCACAAAGAAGTTGTAAATATATATTTTATTATATTATGTCTCTATGTAAATGGTTAAGGAGAGAAAGAATGCATGTTTAACCTGGATGCTATGGAACTCTGTCTTTGGACCCTTTTCACCTTAATCAGAGCAGCTGTGACTGATAACCTCAAGAAATCCTCATGTTTAGACCTCTCAGCAATCACTCAAAAAAATGGGGAGCATTATTAGTTCCTCACTTGAATTTACAGGCAGTCACTCCCACACTCTCTCCCAACTTTTGATAATTCAATCCCAGATACACAACGTCTCAGGAAATACTAGATAGTGTATAAATAGCAAAAGGCTAATGGAAGGGAAGAGTCTCTCTACTGAGTGTTGGGGAAGGTGTCATTTAACCTGGGGTGATGCTTGTAACTGATGTGGCAGTTTGTCAGTCACAGACATTGTTGTGAGAAAGTCTAACCCATGATACAGTAAGTAAGGACTGTTTAATCCAACCTGGACTTAGTTCAAATTGGTACTTTGGCATATCCTTTGAATCCAATTGGAGGAGCATGCATTTCCTCACAGGAAAATTAAATGCAACACTGAGTGAGAAGTATGCAAGATTTCTATACAACATTCTTTAAATCACACTTAAATGTGAAGTTATTCTAAAATGTAAATTATCAATAAAATTAATTTTCTTGCAATATTTTTGTGTTAGAAATATGAATATATAATATTTTATGCATCACTGGGCTTTGCATTGCTAATGATTTCATCTATTTAATGATGTTCTATCCTTCAAAGATTTAAAAATAAGATTATAATAAATTTATTGTCAATTTTATTGTATTTTATGATCTGCGACAAAATAAGTTATTTCTATATGATAATTAGATAAGCTAGACTTTATCTTTTACCTCTATCACCACATAATTGTAGAACAAATGTATTATTCAAATTAATTCTATATAAATTATGCTGTGCAATATACTAATGTCACAAAACATGTGAAGATGTTATTGTACAAAGTATTTGTCATTCATCACTTTTTGCCTCTAAAGAAAGATGGAAAATGACCATTTTAAGTAATTATTTTTGAGATAGGTTCTTGCAAAGCTGCACGCAGTTGAAGGGGAAGGAATGGGGAGACTTGAAACAAATTAAGGTTTGCTCAGGCTTCTGAACCATGAAGAGAAATATTTAATGCTGGGCTAAAGTCTGTTGTGTGATATGATCTAAAGTGTGTTTTGGCCTTCTTTAAACTGATGATTGTACTGGTTTATAATTGACTCCTCCAACTTCATAGTGTCCTAAAGGCTCTTATATGTCTGAAATCAGGGATGGGTAAGATTGGTTCTCTTTATGGGCTAAAAGTGAAGGACTCGTCATGAATTTCTTTCTTTGGCTTATAGTTGGTGGTTTCCATGTTCATGTGTGTCTTAATGTGTGTCTGACTTTAATTTTCTTCTCTTTAAAAGGATACCAATAATATTGGTTAGAGCCTTCCATAATGACCTTCACTGAACTTAACCCCCCCCCCCGCCGTGTTGAAGGCTGGAGCCCTCCCTTCTGTATCACCACCACAAAATACCCAAGATTTTCCACCTTAACACAGACTCAAGTGACTGTGATGAAAGCATCAGAAACCACAGTTAAAACAATCTTTCCTCCTTTGTGTTAAGTATCTATTCTTACTCATTTTTGTCTTTTTATTTTAATATTTTTGGCAAACAACAAGCATCTTTTCTACCCTGTCCCAGTGACCTGTACTCTCATATCCATGTTTTCCTCTGGCATGCCCTCTTGAGGTTTCCTTTTGAAAATTCAACATTTTAAGATGGATTAACTAAGTTTAGTGCCCACTTGTTCACTGATCTCTTTATCAAAGCTTCTGATTGATATGATCCACATTTAGTCCGCTTTGACCTCAGCTACCCTTAGTGATCTGGAACCCAAACATATTGGCATTGTACATAAAAGACTAATGTCTATTGAAGAAGAGAGCTCATAGTGACAGATTTCTTTATAATCTATTTTTATGATTTTTCTGTATTGTTATTGGTAATATTTTACTATATCTAACTTATAAATTAAATGTTGTATGTATATATGAGTGAAAAAATACAATAGTATGCTTATGATTGGGTGATGTTGTAGTTGCAGACCTCTACTGAGGGGTCTTAAATTGTGTACTCCCAGATGACAGGAGCCCATTGTACAAGTACACTACTCTAACAGACATACATTCTGTGCATAATATTTATTCTATTTTTCATGTTCCTGGGTGTCTTTTAAACTAGGGTGTTTTTAGAGTCCATAAATACAATTCAGTTTCTTTGACAGGGTTTGAGTTCTGCCTCAAACTCTTGCCCTTTGTTATGGTAGAACTTGAAAAGTTTGCCAGATCAATGAGCCTTACTGGGAGGACTCTATCTTTTCAAATCTTGTATTCAAAAAATAATTAAATATGAATAAATGTTAGGAAATGACAGGGCCTATTTTCTCATAACAATTCTCTGTCTGGTTGTAAAAGGAAGCAATGAAAATCTGGTGACGTTTTTTCTGAGAGAAAAAAAATAAAAACTGTCCTGGTGGTGACATGCTTGAGAATCAGTCTTTCTGATTCACATCTGGATCAATTGCCTCACACAAGTCATTCCCAGTCCTACAAGGGCTCTTACCCTGACACATTCCAGCTCAAATTTCTATCCCTAAAATCTTGCTGGACTAACTCAAAATCCACTGATTTTTTAATAATATATTCAAAATAGAAAAATGCAATTTCAGCCGGGCAGTGGTGGCACACTCCTTTAATCCTAGCACTCAGCAGGCAGAGCCAGGCAGATCTCTGTGATTTCAAGGCCAGCCTGTTCTACAGAGTGAGATTCAGGACAGGCATTAAAACTAAACAGAGAAACCCTGTCTTAAAAAACAAACAAACAACCCCCCCCCAAAAAAAAATAAAACAAAAAAAAAGAAAAGAAGAGAAAAATGCAATTGGAAAATTTTTTTTCTTTTTCTTTTATTCTTTCTTTCTTTCTTTTTTTTTCCGAGACAGGGTTTCTCTGTGTAGCTTTGTGCCTTTCCTGGCTCTCGCTCTATAGCCCAGACTGGCCTCGAACTCACAAAGATCTGCCTGCCAATTTCTGGAAAGGCATGCACCAACACTGCCCAGTGCAATTGGAAAATTTTATGAACTATATATTATGAAGTTTATTAAACCAACTATAAATTATTAATGCCTTTCAGGATTCCTTATAAAACACAGAGTAAGCAAGCTAACTTAGTGAACGGAGGAGCTTGCCACCAAACCTGAGAACTTGATCTCTAGGATTCAAATAGTAGCCAGAGAGAACTGACTCCTATAAATTGTCTTCTGAAGACACATGCTTTGTGGCTCTCTTATCCATACACATACAAACACAAAATAAATGAATGAAATTTAAAAAAATAAAGAAGTAGATCAACACTGCCAGACCTTTTCTCCCAACACGGTTATCTTGAAGCACTGAAGGGGGTTTTGCTGGAAACTCTAACATCTATCAGCTCTGATATTAGGTCAGATTCTTCCTGTACCCCATCAGATGATGATATTATCTGTTACACTATTTGCATGATGTTTATGTCAAAGAAACCAATGAACAATAATGATAAAGGGCAATGTTTTTCCAAAGCATTGCTGAGCGAAGTTTTTCTAATGTCCTTCCTTGAGATTACCTTTGCATTTCAACCTGAGTAATCTGATCTTACTCATCAAAAATGATTCAGAAACCTACATTCATGGTAGCCTTCACTAACCATTCATAAGTCTCTGTTATATTCATATTAGGACAACTCTTGTACTCTACCGGAGAATATTTTCAGATTGTATATAAGAAGACACATACACACAAACAGGAAAATTGTATCAATTGTGTTATAGATGGTGTACATATGTACAGAAATACCTGTCATACATATC
Source organism: Peromyscus maniculatus bairdii (assembly GCF_049852395.1). Classification (NCBI taxonomy): domain Eukaryota; kingdom Metazoa; phylum Chordata; class Mammalia; order Rodentia; family Cricetidae; genus Peromyscus; species Peromyscus maniculatus. Next base: position 28,767,210 of record NC_134857.1, on the reverse strand, counting down.
ATTCATCAATATTTTATTGTTGAATATCTATATTGAAAAAATACATTGTCTATAAAAATAAGTGGACAGAGTGAAAAGTAGGTGAATCAACTTCATTACACAAACATTATTTTGCAGTCTATTTTATGAGTATAAAAATGTGGCTTCCACTTATGCTTGTTAGTAAGAAAGTAATCTGAGTTTTGATTAATTATGTAGTGCCACTTTGAATTCAATTGCCTTAATTTTCCATGGGGTCTTAACCTCTTTATATTAGCCAGTGTGCTGACATGGTTTTATACCTTCAATTAGTTTCGTTCAATTACATGAACCTGCTATTAGAAAAGGCTAACTGTCATCCCATGCTGTAATTAAATCTTCTAAAACTAAGAGATAAGAAGTGCCTTGCATCTGATAGTGTCAATGAATTCTTGTGATATTTCCTAAGTAAAAATAAATAGACACAGGTATTTTAAAGTGATCAGAAAGCTTACTTGAAAAAAAAATAGCAGTTTAGTCCCTATGATTTTTCCTTTATTTCTAGACACTCAATCTAAATTGCAAAGATACTTTTGTTCAAATTATGGTAGAAATGTTCGTGTGCCCTTTAGTGTACACTGAAATTGCTCTTCACATACAAAATGCATCAGATTATGTAAATGGTCTTTAATATAATGGGGCCTGTCTTTCATGCTGTTTTACTTATATTAACACAATTTTTCAACTTTTTATGACAAATGTATTATATTTTGAAGCTTATTCTTTTATAGCATGATATTTATGGAAAAATGATAATTGAGTCTCTACCTGCTGTTTCATCTGAAAGGAATTCATTAATCTAAAATTGTTTTTAATGCTAGCACCACTTAATCATTTAAAATTGTCTGTGACTATAATCATTTAAAAATGTCTGTGACTATACATAAATATTAGATGTAAGAGAACTTATAAACCTATATATATATACATATATATATATACATATATATGGTATACATATATGGTGTATGTAGATACAAGATTAAATATTTAAAATTTTATGTGTCATATAAGATAATATATTTAAAATATTTAAATAGTCTATCAGTTGGCTTATATAACAATTCAATTTTTAGATTTTGGAAAACAATCAGTTTTCTTTTTTTTTTCTATTTTTGTTTGTTGGTTTTTTGATTCAGGATTTTTCCGTGTAACACTTCTGGCTGTACTGGAACTTGCTTTGTAGACCAGACTGGCCTTGAACTCACAGAGATCCACCTGCCTCTGCCTTTCAAGGCTGGGATTAAAGGTATGCACCACCATCGTGTGGCTAGTTTGCTTTTCTTTAGGAGTAAAATGTGTATTGTACAGCTGAAGATCTCACATAAATATAATGAAATTAGTAACTCACAGGGGTCTGGTGTGTTGTCCAATGTAAGTTGTAAATTTTTCATGACTATGAGTCACAGTATACCTATAAAATAAGGGCATCTACTCCAGAGGGATAACCGATAAATTAAAATTTGAAACATTACTCATTTAATAAATGTTCAACAATTATTTGATAACATCTCTTATTTCTATCATAGCTACATAGTTGTTCTAGACAATTTTTGTTTTATTCTAATCAAGGCAAAAATACTAGATATCTGACTTGAATATTGAATGGACACTTAAACATAGTGGTGAAGACTTGAAGGCATGGATTGAATTTTAGAGCAAACAGAATTCAAGAGTAGAGGTGCTTCGTTTATGATTTCAGTAGTTCCACAAGAATGGCAAGAGGTATGGATTATAAATTCAATGACAAGAACTAAATTGTAAAGAAATATGCAACACACACACACACACACACACACACACACACACACACCATACACAGATACAAAGATACACACACATACACAGAAGTTCTAATTAGACTCACTAGGTAAATACAGGTAGATGATATAAGAGAGAAAGTAATTTTGTATTGTTTTCTGTGGCCCTACAACATTTCAATATATACCTTAAGATACTGGGGAGAAAGCTCAGTCAGTAATATGCTGACTTATAGAAGTATGAGGACTTGAGATCAGATCCCTACCACATAAAAAGCAGGGCTCATCATTTTAAACCTGTAATCTCAGTGTCTGCCCCAACAACACTAGCAGACCTCTTTATCTTTTCATCAAAAGTATTATTTCACTTCAGGAAAGTATGTCCTCATTTATTTAAAATTTAGATTTCTAAAAGGCACACTTATTTAAATGCTATGAAATATGACTTCAAAATACTATTTTTTATTTTGCTAAAGTGCCCAAAGCTCAGACTATCATTTATGAGAGCTACAAATTAATGTTAAAATATATTCATTTACTTCTAATTACTGTGATCACCATGATTTCCACATGGTTAATTTTAAAAGTAGAAAATGCAAACTCACTCTAGCTATTTTAATCAGTATGTGTCTGGAAGACACAGTATGCTGCCTAAATGTATCAGTTCATGCTCTGCAGTTTTCCTTGAAATCAGGATTCACATTTTACTCAGGAATCAGTTAATGATGCTGCAGTCCACTATAGTGAGAAGTGTTCCAATCTAAGAATAATTTCCTACCTTTGCAGAGATAACTTAAACTGATTCTAACACTCATCCAGATTTTTCTCTCATGTAATTAACAAAGAGTTTGTAATAAGAATGTTGGAAATGTCTCAGCCCTCATTCTTTCTCTGTCCTCACTGTATTCTAGTAAGGGAAAAAAACAACAAACATTTATATCTTACCACCTTACACTTAAGGATACTAGATGAGGTTTGACAGGTTTTGAGGGAAAGATTCTACAATGTGTGTTTGACTTAGGTAAAGAGGAAGTTTTGAACTCTCCTTTGTTCTATATTCTTTCATTTTCAAAATTACAATACTTTGAGTTGAATGATGCATGTGTGTGTGTGTGTGTGTGTGTGTGTGTGTGTGTGTGTGTGTGTGTCTATGAGTGTTTGTGTGCATGTGTTTGTGACTTGTGTCTGTCTCTGTGTGTGTACATGTGGCTCAGGAGTGTTAGTGTGCAAAAGGAGAAGTTAGAGAAAAACTTGCAAGAATTGGTTCACTCCTTCATCATGTGCATCATGGGAATAAAACTGAGGCCATCAAGATAGGCAGCAAGTGCCTCTACCTGCTGAGCATCTTGTTAGTTTCTCTCTTGTATTTTACAATTCCAGGAACTCTTAAGAGGATGTGGGCAGATGATTGATGAGGTTTAATTTATATTTGCAACAGGACAACTTTGGCTGCTTTGTTAAAGATGTATTAAGAAGAACAGGTGCGGACAAGTAGAGAGAGTCACCATTTATCAGAGGAATAAAAACAGAGCAGGCACAGGGAAGCATTGAATTCTAGATATATTCTTAAATCAATACCAATGTGATTGGTGAAAAGACAATATATGAGTTGTGAGAATAAAATTATGGACAGCTCTGAATTCTTCTGGCAGTACAACTCAAAACTAGAGTCAGAATCGGTTGAAATAGAAATAATATGAAAGAGATGGTAGAGTGGTCACTATCAGATCAGTTGACCCATATAAAATTTGATGCTGTTATTAGTCAGAGAGATATCTAACATAGGAAACTGTAAACAAAAATACAAAATAAAAAGGAAAAATCAATGTTGTTTATAAGGATATTTAAAACTATTGTGTTAAAAAAATATCAACGGTCAAGTGTCTATAGCTAGGAAAAAGTCAGATCTGAGGGATACATTTTAGCCTTTTAAACAACAGAAGTTGGAAGAGGTAATAGAGAGTAACCAAAAAAGACAAACAAATAATGGCTTCCTTAGATTCCTAGCACTCCGGAATCTGAAGCAGTAAGGTTGCTGTGAGTACAAGGCTACCCAGGTCTCCATAGCATGATGCTGAGAAAGAAGAATTATTTTCATGACAGGAGAATACATGGGATATTGTAATGGGATATTGGATGTTGATAAAGAAATTTTTTTCCATGAGGAAGTCATCAGTATTGTAAAAATTATTGGTTTCTTCAAAGAGGTGGAAAACTGAATTGTTTAGTTCCATTGAGATTGCTGATAGGAGAACTCTTCTGGTATCATGTGGGAGTGGCATCCAGAGTGGCCTAACTTCAAGAGAAACCCATTGGAAGGATATGAGAGACACAGGATATAAGTAATCATTTTTGATGATTTATTCAAATAGAGAAACATAGTGGTTACAAAAATAATTAGATTCACAATAGAAAAAGAGAAGTATTTGGGAAGGGTTTTACTTTTGTTTGTAGTAAGGATGTAACAGTTTATTTACTGTTGGAAAAGACTATGTGCATACAGCAAAGGATGATGGAGGACACATTGTTGCCTTAGCTACAGACAGATGGTCCATCAAAATAAAAGGTAAAAAAGGTTAATATCAGCACAACAACTGATAAATGTGACCTGGAAAGCTGTAACTCTTCATTTTGGCTTTCCCACTGGACAGGAAACAAGGTAACCAATGAGAAAGACAATAGGAGATATCTTCTGTTAAATACATAGTGTGGTTTAGAACTGTTGATAATGCTAGAACATTGAATGCATAGGAGGTGCAACCTCAACTGGAGCCTTCAGTGAGATATGTATTTTGTTTAAAAAGTTTATACTATTACTTTGAGATTTTTAGCTACTAGGTATAAGGAAGCATGGTTTGAAGGTCTTATTAATAAAAACAAACCCAAAACCAGGTATTGGGTTGAACGCTTGCCAGTTCCTCAGACTGGAAGCCTCTGAGTCCTCATCCAGAATAAATCTCAACTGAACTGTGCTGCTCAAAAGCCTAAAAGCTTAACCTGCTCTAGTTCCTGGTTTTTACACCTTATATACCTTTCTGCTTTCTTCCATCACTTTATGGGATTAAAGGTGTGAGTCACCATGCCTGGCTGTTTCCAGTGTGGCTTTGACCTCACAGAGATCCAGATGGATCTCTGCCTCCCAGGTGATAGGATTAAAGGCATGTGTGCCACCATTTTCTGGCCTCTATGTATATCTAGTGGCTGTTCTTTCCTCTGACCCCAGATAAGTTTATTAGGCTGCACAATATATTGGGGGACACAATATATCACCACACAGGAATACTATGAGCAAGTTGTCAATTCTAGGAATCCATCTTTTCTTGTGTTACATGAAGTAGATTTAGTACTTATAGATAAGTGTAGCTGGAGTTTTCTCCAGTCCTGCCTGGCCCACAGTCAGGACAAATCTCTCTCATCCTCCATTCCCGCAGTCGTGTAGACCCAACTGAGTAAACACAGAGAGACTTATATTGTTTACAAACTGTACGGCCATGGCAGGCTTCTTGTTATCTAGTTCTTATATCTTAAATTGACCTATATCTATTAGTCTGCAAGTTGCCACGTGGCTCGTGGCTTACTGATACCTTACATCTCACTTTTCATGGCGGTGGCTGGCAGCATCTCTCTGACTCAGCCTTCCACTTCTCAGAATTCTCCTCTCTCCTTGTCCCACCTATACTTCCTGCCTGGCTACTGGCCAATTGGCGCTTTATTTATTAACCAATCAGAGCAACATATTTACAGCATAGAGAACATCCCACAGCCGATAAGTAAGGAAAAATAGTCCTCTTGAATACAAACAGAGATAGATGGAGAAGCCAAGGGAAACTCCCTTCCCACTGTGAGGCCCAGATTTCAAAGAGTTGCCATCAAGTTCTGAAAACATTCTCTGTCTTATGTGCAGAGTTTATACCATTGTATTCACCTTTATCTGTAATTTGTGCTATTGTTTTCTTGGTTTTTTTTCTCCTTATTTCCTTCTTTTGGATTTATCTATTTTAACTATTCAACTTATATCTCATTTTGTTATCATCTTTGTATTCTCTCAGTTATACTACTATTTTATTCTTTTCTTTTTAAATTTTCTTCATACAGCTTGCTTAATTTTCTCATTTCTTAAGAATACTCATTTTACCCAGGAGAGATGCAGAACCCAATCTCCGCATCGGTGCCTTTGTTGAGGGACAGAGCCAACTCTTCCATTTTCAGACCCACAAGAACAGCTCTCCTACTTGCTGCAGATGGCAAGGAGTCGGGGGGTGGAGCATATTTCCCTCAGCTCTGCTACCAGATGGCATACAATGGAGGAGCGGCAGCTCTCCTCTCTGCCACACATAGGACCTACGCCCTGGCCAACAAGGTCAATTCTAGTGTGCTGCCCAGGCAAGGTGCAAAGGCTCCTCTCCTGAGTGTTCTGCCAGTGCCGATTCTGCCACTCTCATGACCTAGGGCCAGCTCTCCTACCCTCCACCGTCCCCAAGGAGTGGAAGAGGAAAGAGGTCATCTCTCCCTCATGCACTCCACCATATGGCAGATGAGGGGAGGACCAGATCTCCCATGCACACTGTGGGACATGATCATCTGCTCCCTGTCAACAGGGTCAGCTCTATTGTACTGCCTGGTCGAGGTGCATGGCCCCCTCTTCTGAATGCTGCTGGATTTGGTGGTGTGAATGGAGGTGAGCCAGACCCTAGAGGATGAAAGCAGGAGATCTGGCCCAGCTTCTTGCTGTCTGCTACATTGGGTGAGCTCGCCAAGACAGTGCTGGGGAGTTCCCCCTGGTGGTGATGTGGGAAAGCTGGCAGGCTGAACAACCCAGAAACCAGGCACAGAACCAGGACTGTGAGTTTGCCTACCCCAACATTCGATACTTCTAAGAACTGATGCAACTGCAACAGGTGAAGGGCCAGACCTGCAGTTCCAAATCTACAGAATTTCCATGACACAAGGCAATAACAGATATCTGAGAGGATTCCCACTGAGGGCCCAGTATCTATAGCGTGGTAGAAGCTAGAGGCCTCAAACCAGACCAAGGACTCACTGCAATGAACACTTACAAGTAAAGATGTATGAACTAAATGGTAAACTATGTGACCCACCCGTCCACATTACAGCTTCCGTGCCAAGATATTGTTTTTTCTTTCTTGTTTGTTTTTTTTTCTTTTTGTTTTGTTTTGGGTTTTTTGGTTTTACTTTTAAATTTTGTTTTGTTTTGGGCCTGAGGTTGCAAGGTCAGAGGGCAGAAATGAAGGGACAGGGAGATGAGTGGGATCGGGATACATCATGTGAAATCCACAAGAACCAATCAAAAATTTAAAAAAAAAAAAAAGAATATCCATTTCAAGTAAGTTTACAACATTGTCTTATATCATTTTAAAGAATTTCTTTTCCTATAGACACATTTATTGCTATGAACTATTGTTTCAAAAGTATATAAATGTATATACCTATAAATTAGCATTTAAATAATTACTGAAAAAAATTCCACAGGATTAAATCTCAAAAGTTATTTTATTTATTTGATTTTAGTTAATATTTAACATTTATACTGTTATAGTTATTATATATTTTTACAAAATAAAAGTTTATCTTCATTTGTAATATCTTTTGGGTGGCTTATTGATTTTTTTGTTTAACAAATATATTTTCTGCAATGTAAAACATATGTACAGCTTCTCATTTGTATCTGATTTTTTACTATGACAAGTGAAGCATTAATCATAACTAACCCTGTCAATAAAAATCAGGAGTCAGATATCAGGGTAATAACTTGAAAGATCATTGAAGCAGAGGAACTATCAGTGACTTCTTACTTCTCTGGATCCTCTGACCAAAAGGGCAGGAGATCCTCTCTCCACCCTGCCTTATCACTTCCTGTCTCTACCTCCTAAGTGCTGTGATTAAAGGTATAAGCTACCACTGCCCAGCTCTATGGTTAACTAGTGGCTAGTTCTACCCTCTGATCTCCAGGCAAGCTTTATTTGTCAGAACACAAACAAAATATCACACAACAGATATGTAGAACTTTAAATCTAGTCAGCGATGATGGCAAAACTGTTAACTATTTATGTTCAATACCTTAGAACTTACACCAAGAGGCAGTTTCCCTACTACCAGGATTGTATAAATAGTAACCTATGTTTTTGTGATGAACATGTATGGACTTCATGACACTGGAAATTTTCAATCACATGAGTGTCATCTGAATTCTACAATTGTATTATCATAATAAATCACAATGGAGAAATAAGTTGAAAGACAGTAATTAGTTTGAAGGGGCAAGAAATTATCTAAAATCTACAACTTTAGAAGTCAGTATTTACATGAGTGTGCTGTTTTGTACTCATTTACTTCCTTTCTGAATATAATTTGTAGTCTAGTGACATGCGATTCTTATTTCCAGAAAATAATAATAATGATAGTAAAATCTAAAGATCATCATATAGAGAGTTTAAAGGCCTGGAATATAAATAATTAATACAATATTGAATATACAGGAACAACTGAATCACAAAATATTTTTCCATTGTACTATAAAAAGTTCAAAGTCGATGTCTGTAGGAAACTTCCTGGACTTTTCTTTGTTTTCTGACTCCTAATATGTTCAAATGAATTTGTTTTTAAATACACCAAGATGTGACGAGATTATTTCATACTTGTTTTTGCTCGAATTATTTTTATCTGTCTTCCAGATTGTCTGCTAACTCATTATTAAGTTAGTCTCTGTTTATGGGCAGAGTTCTATTGAATTACATAAGAAGAATAGAGAATGAAACAGAGCCGAGATAATCTCATTTTAAAAAGAGACTGTATTTATTCAGGGCTGACTAGACTTTTAAAACTCTGAGTTTTATCAAATGCTTTGTCTGCAAGTTGAGGAAATTATATTACAAGAAAACCAGTCACAATTACATTTACACAAGTATTATACTTTGAACACTGCTTCCAAAATGGCAGGCCAGTCAGCATACCCAAAGAGGGATTTTATATCAATTTTGCATTGCCTCATACTTTTCAAATTATTTTGTTGCATTTCTAATGTATAGAATGAACTGTGTTTTTGCTTAAATTGATATTACCTTGAGAGAATGAAGCCACTAGGCTTGAGTCTTATGTCTCAAGAATAAAGTTGGTAATGAAAAGCAAAAGTTGTAAAATCACATGCTGGTCAAGACTCAACATCACTCAGGTACCTTAATTTTTATCATACCTACTCAAATCTCTCTACTTAGTCAACAGTTATATCCCACTAAAGGACAAAGCCTTTAACTTGCTTGCCATGCAAGCTGCTTCATATTTTGAAATATTTAAAATTACTATGCATATATATGTATAAATGTATATTACATGTATATGTTTATATAAGTGCATACCAATGCTGAATTGTGTGTGGGTATTCCCAGAGTCAAGAGAGAGAATCATATCCTCTGGAGTTTGAATTATAGACAATTGTGAATCTGTCCAATGTAGCTGCTGGGAACTGAACTCAGGTCTACTATAAGAGAAACAAACACTCTTGATTGATAGGCCATCTCTCCAGCCCAAAGATACTTCAGATTTGGGCTATATTAACCTCTCTGATTGGTCCTTTATATCTAATTCTCCACCCTGGTCATATCTCACATCCCTTTATGAAAGAGTTTACAATCACTTTCATATTCACATTTTTTTCATGTTATTCTGCCTTGATGTGTCCTTTTTAGGAGTTCATTCAGTATTTCTCCCTTTACTTCCACAGTGAGGTCACTGTAGTTTTTCTTGGTGTCCCTGATCTCAATGGGTAAATCTGTCCTTATTTTCTCTATACTCCTGCAATACACATGTACACTCTCCGAGGTAATAATTCGTTATTTTTTGAAAGCTTTTGAAGAGATTCTATATATTTCTAAAGTCTTTGAACAAAATTGTTGTACATTAAATTAATAAAAGAATAAGAAAAATATCATTTTCATACTTATCAGTGGATAGTTTAAAATTACAAAGTAACTGATTAAAATATGTATCCGCTACACACTATAGAAAATACAATAAATCTCTCTAATTAGATATGTGTATTTTATTGAATGCACTAGAAACACACAATGTTTTGTAGCCTCTCTGTGGAATAAATCTGCTTAAAGAAGTAAGAACATTCTTATGCTTGGAGAAATCTTTCATAATCACAAGCAGAACACATTATGGAGAGAGTAATTTAGGGAAAGACATTTTTATAAGCATCAAGAATTAAAAGGAATTCTGAGAAACTCAAATAAATGGAGTGATTCTATATAAAAGAATCAGCAATCTATGTCAAAGAACGTCTCTAATACTAATCTATCTTCATCTAAGATTATTCTTAAAATGGCAAAACAAAACATATCATTTGAAAAATAATGACATAAACAGTAATTTTATTCTAACTGAGGGTATTGTTTTCAAATTGTTCCTGATTAACTGTGGTGGGGACCACTTACAGACACCACAACAATCAATTCATTTGACAATAGCTATGAGTTCTTGAAGGCATTTGATGATTCATTCTGATATATTTTAAATTTTAGGAGGGTTTAATGGTATTGCAGAGAACTGAAATGCCTTTTCTTTTCTGTAACATTTTATATGCTGTGTCCTACAAACACATAAAACAACTTACTAAAAAAAAAACTGTCAGTGATTTATTAGGTCCAGTGACCACCACCTTTCCCCAATATTACTTCATTGGTTTTGAAAAAAAAAAAAAAGGTACTTGAGTTCTGTTATCCTTTCCACTTTACTGTGCTGTATGAAATCAATATTTGATAACTTTCAAGAAATAGCATATTTTGACTCATTATTGATAAAACGCTTTGGTCATGTTGCCTTTTCCCCATTTCCTTGTCTTCCTTTGTTGTTTCTTCCACTTCCTTCTTTTTCTTCCCCTTTTCCCTCCCTGCCTTCCCTTCCCTTCCTTCCTTTCATTCCCCCTTGATTCAAATCTACATTAGTCTCTTCTTTCTTTCACTCATGTTATCAGAGACATGCTGGACATATAGTTTAGGATGCAATTCTGTATATAAACAAATGGGAGACACAGTCCTGTGCTGGTGTGGCTATGCTGTCAATAAGGACAAGATATGAATACAAAATATTGAAATGAGATAAAAATTATATTTGTAAGGATAAAAAGTTGTATCTTTAGATGCAATACATTGCCAATTTATATTAATAGGCAGATTGAGTGAGACTAGGTAGCCTGTCTATTCTTACAAAGAAAGAAAAACTGTAAAGTCTTCTGATTTATTCTATGGGAAGGTGAGGCTGCTCTATAAAGAAAGAGCTACTGAACAACAATGAAGAGGACAGTATTATCTTATTTTATATGTGTATATGTGTGTAAATATATTTTAAAGTAAGTCACGAACATACAGAGGCACAGACAACATGCTAATTAGGCATTATGAAGAAGTAATTATGGAAATGTTAGCTCAAAAAAGTCTGCAGAACAAGCCACTTTGGGGAATTTAAATTTTGTATTTAGTTGCATATCCATCTTTGCATTGAAGCACTCTCACTTGGGGTTGTAATGGTATTTAATTTTATCTTTATCACAGTATCAATACTGAAGAACACAGTCAGGGCCCTCTACTTGTGAGGCAAATGTCGTAACACTGAATTAGAGCTGTAAGAAATGTTCACTGGCCTTGATTCTCTTTATTGTGCATGTCCTGATACCTAAACCTTCAAGCATTTAAGTCAATGTAAGCTAAGTGACCCCCAAAATATGGTAAATTAGAGGTCAGTCTCAAATGTGCTATTCCTGCAGTATGACTGCATCCAGCCTGATCAACTCTATTAAGCCCCCTTCTTCTTTTTTTTTTACATTAAAGTAAATTTCGATATTTATTTGAATTGGTAAGTGTTTTTTTTTTATTTTTTTTTTATTTTACAATACTATTCAGTTCTACATAGCAGCCACAGATTCCCTTGTTCTCCCCCTTCCTGCCCCCTCCCCTTCCCCCCCAGCCCATCCCCCATTCCCACCACCTCCAGATCAAGGCCTCCCCCAAGGATTGAGATCGACCTGATAGACTCAGTCCAGGCAGGTCCAGTCCCCTCCTCCCAAATTGAGCCAAGCATCCCTGTATAAGTCCCAGGTTTCAAACAGCTATCTCATGCAACAAGTCCAGGACCAGGTCCTATTAAGCCCCTTTCTAAGTGAAAGAAAATTTATCTCACAGTACCATGGAAGAAAACCAATTTTTAATAAGTCAGAATCTTCTCACCATGCTCATCAAGGAAGAGCATTTAAAAGTTCAGAATGGAAACACCTTTGTCATGAAATGATATTGTAATAAAAAGCCAACTTCATGTACCAAGAAGGTATATATGTGACACAGAGGTTTTCAACAATTTTATCTCTTACACATAAGAAATAAATAAATATTTCCATGCTTTAAGTTTTTTAAAAACTTTTTTTTATAAACATCCAGTCAACACAATAAGAAGTAACTAAAAGAGAAAACCGGCGTCAACAGTGGAGTCGTTGTCGAGTGAACAAAACTATGTGACTTTTACGGACACTGGATTGAAGGTGGAATTTCCATGAGTTCAGAGAACTTGGCCAGAAGAACTTAAGACTCCAACAAGCAGAACCAATAAGAAAAATATGTCTTTCTTTATAAAGTTATTTGTATCCGGCATTCTTTCACAGTGAAAACAAAAGCAAGTCATGCAATCAATTGCATTGTATTTCAAGTTCTAAGGACACTTCTCTTATTCACCAAATGTTTTGGTTTGGTGCTATGCATTTTGTCTTTATGCTTTCTAAGTTTGACAATAAAAGCCATTGTTTAGTTTTTATGTCTCCCCATATCTCTCTCACAGTTCAGACAGTTTCCTCACACATCTGGTGAGTCTTGATTTATTATCTGCCTATAAGGTGTTTCCTGAAAATAAAAGTAGATTTTTCCCATTTTACACAGATTTTCAAATTAGGACAAATTCTGATGGAGATGTGCTTCCCTCCCCTCCCCATTCTCCCTTGTCTTCCCTTCCCCTCCCCTCCCCTCCCCTCTGCTCCTCTCCTTTCCCTTCCCTTCTCTCCCTCTTTTCCTTCCCCTACCTCCTCTCTTACCTTTCCCCCTCCTCTCTCTTTCTTTCCTCTCTTTACACATTTCTTGTATTAAACTCTCAGCTGCCATAACAAAATATAATAAAGCAAGTGGCTGAAAGAACAGTTTTCTTTTTTAGTTCTAAGGCTAAAATTCCAAAATCTTTGCAGCGTGATCTGTTTCTGGTGTACACATAGGCAACTTTGTGTGTTCGCTGTCCTGTTCTGGGTATCTGTGCATGGAGAAAGGCTGCCTGGTGCACTGAGGCACAAATGTTGGTCTACATGGACTAACGTTATTGGTGTAGAGATCTATGCCAGGGCCTCAGTTAGCCTAAGTATACATCATTTGAGGCTCTGTAAATAAAGACCCTCATAGTAAGGGTGAGGATTTTGACATATGAATGTTGATAGGATATATTTCAATTTAAAGAGATCAGACAACTAATGATAATGTCTTTGAATATTCCCAAGATCAGATTCATTTTTAATTTTTTTTACAAAATTCATTTTTCATTGTGAATGTATCTAAATTTAACTGAAGCAAATAGTTACTTCCATACCATTTGGGGGATGCAGAAGAGCCTGTCTTGAGATTGGCAGTGGAAATAAATCCTAAAAGATGGTATGTACAAAACCTTAAAAATGTTAAAGTTGTATAATGTTCTTTTAGGGGAAAAGGGTATATTAAATAATAATAAAGGTCTATTTGGATTTTTTCCCCTGTTACTTAGGAAATTAATACTCAAATATAGTTTTAGGTACTGGACTCTAAGTCAGATAAGGAATAGGACATTAAATAATTGTTATGATTGTATATCTTATTAATGAAGATATGTAAAATATGTGTTGCTATATAGATAAAAGAAAAATTGATAAAAATATTAGCCAATTATTAAGAATCTCACAATTTGTTTTCATAGGTTGCTATTTGATGTTTTTTATTTTAACTTTTTGGGAGTTATAAAATATTTTAATGATGAAATAATGAAGAATATAGTGAGAATATATTCTCATTTTTTCACAGGAAAATGCTGGTTCTGACTATAAATTTAAGAGAGGTAGATGACCAGAGCAGGAAAAGTGTGAGGAACATTCCAGAAGATTCGTAGAATGTTTTGGGAATAGCCTGTAAAAGCTTCAAAGACGAGGTGAGCAGTTGCTATGGCATTACTGCTGTCTACGGCTGTCACCCCACATGGCAGTGGGCTTCTTCCCTTGCTCTCTGGTAAGGAGCTCCTGGATCCAGAATGGCAGCCCTGGTGGTGAAGCTGTTCTAAAAATCTTATCTCTGGTTGTCCCGTTGGAGGTGCGGTGATGGCTGTACTAGGATGACAAGACAGTAAACACACCAATGGGCAGAAAAGTCTGACCCAGTGGAGATTACACTGTAGGGATTAGTCTAGAGTTAAAAGTCTTACTCCAGGAAGAAACTGAAAGCCACACAAGCAGCTATCATCCCCAAGACTCCACCTGCATAAGGAAAGCTCCCTATGTCTATCTCCTCACCCCCTCTATAGCCTGCTGTCTCTTTCTCCTCCCCTCCACCAAATGCTCACAGCCCCACCCTTGTTTTTAGCTCTAGTTTGAGTCTCCTACACTACAATAGAAGCTATTGTACTTCTGTATATCAGTATATTTGTTATTTTTAAAAATAAATTTTCTAAAGGAATTTCACTATTTTACTTGTCATTGATCATCAGGTGTTTTATTTAGTAAATGTCAAATGTATCCGGGGATGCATGAATAATAGCAATGTCTCGTGAAGCATTTGCATTTTATAAAGTAAGTAGGAGAAAAGCAGATCTACCAACTTCGTACTGAAAATGATAACAAAGCACCCATCAAAAGAAAGTTAACATCCTTACCACTGTAACAGCTGAGGCTGTGGCATTGCTTCTTATTCTATTAAAAAAAAAATGACATCCAAAACAACATCCAACTCCCACCAAAATATCATTTGAAAAACTTTAAAAACTATCAGGAAATGCATGTTTTCAAAATATTTACCTATTTTTCATGATTTATTGGGAAACAACGACCTTTTTTTTTTTATTAGAATAAGAGATTAAATTCAGAAAAAGGAAGCCATGAGAAGATGTAGAGAGACAAACACTTGCATTCCTGGGATGAGGGTGACAGTGGAAAGGAGGCATTTCAGATGGACTGTGTCCCGTGAGTGTAGTGACTCTGACCCTGGGAAGCATGATCAGCAATTGGCTCATAGATGTCTCTCAACTAATATTTAAAAACAAGCCTGATAAAATCTTCCCTTGGATCAATTGCTGTTTTATGTGGACATATTTTTGAATGATATAAACATCCATGATTAGAAATTTGGAAGGAGATACAGTCCTTGATTTATCAGGAGATAATTCGAGGCTCTTTAACACATGATCTATACCGAAGGGAGAAATAAAGTTGATCAATAAATTATCTCATCAATTTCACCATTAAGTATATTGTATTCCACCACAGATGTTGAACATGAACTAATTACAGGAAGATGGGAAATTAAGAAAATGTGTAAAGAGTGTTATTAGCGATAAGGAGAAGGACAATGGGCAAGTAGAAATTTCACATGAGAAAAGCAATAAGTTTCATTGATTTAAATTAAAACTATGAAATAATTATGTTGGAAAATCACAAAAGGAAGAGAGAGTCTGAATAGACTAAAAGTATTAAGTGGATGATACCAGAGATAAAAAGTGTAGAGGATATTAAAGAATAAAAATTCAAAAAATAATACAAAATAATAAAACTTTTCAATTCTAAGGAAAAGAAGTTAATGCAGTTTCTTCCTATAAGGTTCTTAGTGCAATTTAAAATTTTCACATGTATGCTTCTTATAAAACAAAATTAAAATTGAATTTATACATTTGTATGATTTGAATTATAGAATTTACCTATTACTCCAGTTCTCTTAAGTGTATACAATTAAGAAATTACCTTGGTACCCAATGCTAAGAGAACATCAAGGAAAAGCAGAGAGAAATATTATAAGAGCCAGATGCGCCGGGCGGTGGTGGCGCACGCCTTTAATCCCAGCACTCGGGAGGCAGAGCCAGGCGGATCGCTGTTAGTTCGAGGCCAGCCTGGGCTACCAAGTGAGCTCCAGGAAAGGCGCAAAACTACACAGAGAAACCCTGTCTCGAAAAACCAAAAAAAAAAAAAAAAAAAAAAAAGAGCCAGATGCCCTAAGTATCTGCTGTGAAAGGTACACCTGTAAAATAGCAGCAAGATGGCTGCCTAAACAAGATCTGAACAAGGACCACACCAATTGACATGCCTTTATGGATGGGAGAAATCTCACAGGACCCTACCCCTTAATGAAGAGTTTCAAGCTATTAATTAGCAAATTGCCAAGAAAAGGAGAGTTAATCTTCTCTAGGGATAAGCAGCCCTTCACTGGTTCAACTGGTTGCTAAATACCAGTGATCAGTCTTGTAAACATACACAAACAACACTAAACCTAATCATCAGGTTATATATGGTGATAACTGAAGAAAAAGAGGCTATAAATTTGAGAGGAGGTTGTAGGGAAGGTTTGGAGGGGTTGAAAGTAGGAGAGGAAGAGGTGAAATGTTTTAAATATATTTTAATTAAAAGTAGATTTTCTAAAGAAACCAATTGCACGTGGAGATCAGAATGCCAAGCGTTGCAATTACAGATGGATATGAGCCACCTTGCGTGTGCTGAGTACCGTGCAAGCTCAGTAAGTCCTTTTAACCTTTGCAACTCCTCACTACCCCATTTTTTCCCTCTTGCTTAAAGGCCTGACTGGACGGAAAGAAATTCTGCTTCTGTCTCATTTTTCCTAGCACGTGATGTCAAGGTTCACTGTGTATTTCATCAACTTGAAGTTCAGTATTTATAGAGTTGACTTGAGCTTTCAGTGCATGATGTAATCCTGTACTCTTTCACTCTGTGGTTTTTCACACTACTCACCTCAACTTAGAGGTTTGCATTTGTTTCAGAGTAGTGAAGATGCATCGAAGAGCTGTACCTTTAGTCAGCCACCTTTCTTCTCTGTGTTTCAGTTGCTTCCTTGGAACTCAACTCATTGCTTATTCATTATCTCAGGTTTTAGGCTGTTTTAGAATTCTGAGAGGTCTCACTAATTAAAGTTATGTCCATAGCTACTGCTAAGAATTACTTAACCTGTCTAATAGTAATTATCACTTGAGATAATGTAATTCAGTTTTGTTTCTTTTGCAAAATGGTAACCTTGCCGTTGATTTTCATGTTCTGGGGGAAAGCAAAGAGATTTCTATTGCTGCTTTCATAGTATTGGATGGATCCCAGGTGTGCTCCATAATTGCAATTCTAAGGAAGCTTAAAAGAATTTTTAAAATTATGTTAGCCTTTTGTAGAATGTGACTGTGACAAACACTGGGTTTGTATGCTTGCTTTGATTTTGTTTCTAATTTTTGCTGAACCTAAAATAGAGTATAGTAGTAGAACATTTAACAAATTTGTCTGTGGAAAGACACTTCTGAGAGAAATAATTAAACTCATGTTAGCCCTAAAACATGTGGAACAGTTATGGATCAATTACACAGATGTGGTGGAGGTTTTTGTACATCTACAGAGAAAGAGTTGAAAATCACAGGTGCTGTTTCATGTTAGACAGTGCTTCCAATCTCTGAGAATGAGAAGGAAACTGACTGAGCATCGCTGAGTGAAATGCAGAACTTGCTGTGTATTTTATGCAATAAAAGTTTTTAAGGAGAAAGTAATGCAAGGATCTTATGGAAATTCTGACTTCTTATGAGTTTCATTGGCACAATAGTTGACTGTGTTAAACACAAATTCAGATAATCTGATTTAGGAGATTCCATTTTGACATAATAATATAATATACATGAGTAAGTTCCTATGATTCTTAGTGTACTCCTGCCTGTCTTGCTTTATAAGCATAGTAGGAATTACAATAACATATCAGCTGTCTAGTACACATAATATGTGAATATATGGACATAATACAAAAATGTGTTAGCTATGAAAGAGACAGAGGTACTACTGATGTGGCTGTCAGCTCAACTTTGAAGGCTTGTATTTCTCTGTCTCATGTTACGAATTTTATAAATAAATCACTGGTTAGAAAAACAGTTACACTTGCTCAAGTGGTATACGATTATACATTTTATACACACACACACATAGAGGCAAGGGGGATATCAAAAGTAAAGAACAAAACTTTTCAAGTATATTGTAGAGTTTTTTGTACCTGTAGAGATTTTAAGATCTCAGGAAAGAGTCAGCAATTATGTGGGAAGGCAGCTAAGCTGTATCTGGTAGTATATCCACCTGTCAGTCAGAATATCTATTTGTATGAAAACATTCTTAAAACTACAAATAGATTGTCCCCACCAAATCACAAACTAACATACAAAGGGTCCAGGCCATGTGCACTGAAGAACAGTTGGTCCACCCTGACTTTATCCCCAATGAGTTCTTCTATAGAATCATTGGAAGAAATAAGCTAAGAGGCAGATCTGCACCTACAAAAGATGGTGGAGAAAACGGGTCGAGCCTATCACACAAATGTGCCAATTATATAATAAGTACTCACAAAACTTCTTTAACATCTACCACACAGAACACACAGTGCAGTTCTTGTCTGCACATGCCTGGTTGGGAAAGTTTACTACAATTTTTCCATCCTGAGTGCTTGCTTTGCTTTGTTCAGTAAACTGCTTATAGCGTCAGTGTCTTTTTTTTTTTACAAGAACTAAGGGATTTCCCTAATCAATAGCCATATCAAAATCTGTAGTTATCCATTAGAACTCTGGAAATAGATTGGAATTACATTTGTCCATGTCTAAGTTGGAGTAAACATGATGAATACCAATTACTAGAATATAGAGTTGCTACATTGGCTTATGGATTCATATATATATCTTGCATACTACACTATCAATATATATTAGCTGCTATTATTTTTGTCAAAAGCATTTTAATTAACTGCTTCAGAAGGCACTTTGCAATCTTGTGTGATTAAGGTATTTTTCACTTATTCTCCAACTGAATAGATGAAATCCAGTAGTTTATTTTTTAATAATAATATTGGAATATTTCTATCATTTTCTCATGTTTTTAACAATTCATTTCTATTGATGTAACTAACCGTCTTATTAAATAAGAAACACAGAAACAATGTAAAGGAGAAAGCCGAGAGGTCAGAGCTCAGAGCTAAAATCTCACCCTTCCGCCTGCGGTGTCCCAGCTTCCCGAAAGAGAGCTACTTCCTGTCTGTAAATCGATTTTCCAGTCATTCTGCCTTCTCATTGGTTGTAAACCCAAACACGTGACTGCCTCGTCACTGTCTGAATGTACAGCCCCCTAGGTCTTAAAGGTATATGTCTCCAATGCTGGCTGTATCCCTGAACACACAGAGATCTATGGGATTAAAGGCGTGTGCCACCACTGCCACACTCTTGCTATGGCTCTAATAGCTCTGACCCCCGGACAACTTTATTTATTAACATACAATTAAAATCACATTTCAGTACAATTAGATTACCACCACACATTTCTATTGTTTTAATAACATATATGAATCTGTATAGGTGCCCACAGAAATTAGAGGTGTTGATCTCCTTGGAGCTGGAGTTATAGACAGTGGTGAGCAATCCATATTGGGTGCTGTCAAGAAAGCTTGAATCTTCTGCAAGGGTATTACATGCTGTTAACCACTGAGCCACCTTTCTAGCCACCTGCTCTCATGTTTCAAAAGTATTTGACATCTTAAAAAAATTGTATGAAATACCTACTAAATATATATAATTCCACATACCAAAATTCTGAAAAATTCTACATGCTGAAGATTTCTACAATTTTATACATGATTACTGTGCTTCATTGAAAATCTTATTCTCAGACAAGACTATACCTTGTAAAATAGAATGTAAGTGCAACATTAATAGAGAAGCAGCACTGTCTTAGCCAACTGACATTGTAGTAGAAAAGAGGGCAGGGTCTTTCCTTCGACAAAAAGTTGAGTTTGAACATATTCATGCTCAAATGAAAACTATTGGTGTCTATAACATTTGCATGCCACCATTCCAGCCTTCAAAGGATACAGTCTCTGGAGAAGCCTATATTCTGGTGTTTTGTTACAGATCTGCATTTATTTTACAATCTCAAAGGACTATTGTGCTGTGGGGTAATACTTTTGTACACTGTGGAGATTTGTCACTTGGATTGGTTTAATAAAAAGCTGATTGGCCAGTAGCCAGGCAGAAAGTATCGACAGAACACCCAAACTAAGGACACTAGGAAGAAGCAGGGTGGAGTCAGACAAGTTGCACATCCTATGCAGAGGGAGCAGGAGATGAACGTGCCATGCTAAAAGGTACTGACACATAGCAGAGAGCAAATAAAGAATATGGGTTAATTTAAAATGTAACAACTAGTTAGTAATAAGCCTGGGCTATTGGCCATGAATTTTTTTTTCTTTTTTAAGAAAATTTTCTACTCACTCCTCATGCTATCCACAGACCCCCTTCCTCCCTCCTCCCAACTCCCAGTCCTCTCTCCCAAGCCACCCCACATCCCCACATTCCCCAAATCAAGGTCTCCCATGGGGAATTAGCAAAGCCCAGCACACTGAGCCTAGGCAGGTCCAAGCCCCTTCCCACTGCACCAAGGCTGTGCAAGGTGTCACACCACAGGCACCAGATTCCAGAAGTCTACCCATAGACCAGGGACAGATCCCGATCTCCCTGCCTGGTTGCCCCCCAAACAGTTTGAATCAAACAACCGTTTTCCATATCCAGAGGGCCTAGTCCAGTCCCCCGGGGGCTCCACAGCCACCGGTCCACAGTTCATGGGCTTCCACTAGTGTTGGCCACGCATTTATAAATAATATTAAGACTCTTAGTTGTTATTTGGGAGCAGTCAGGACAGAAAAATTCCATCTACACTATTGCTTTTTCATAGATATATGCTTTCTATCTTCATGGTAGAGTCATGCAACAATACCCATGGAAAAATATAACAGACTGTTCCAGAAATTTGACCATTCTTATCCTTGACTTTGGCTCATCTAAGGAGACACTTTATTCAGAATTATTTCTTATGAAAAATATGAATGTGCATGCTTTAAGTTAGGAAGATATATCAGATGTATAGAATAAAAATGTCTTGTTCATGTAGTTCTTAAATATATTTTAAATATATTTGATATTTAATGATCATATTTTACTATTGAAATGCATAATAATTCACAATTATAGTGCATACACAGTAAAACATGTAAAGCAATTAACAACTGAATACTTAGAAACCAATTCGGCAGAGTGAGAAATATAGGTAAGTAACACCATGAAGCTTAATATAAGGTCACCAATATTAACATGACGAAAAGAGAAAAAAAAAACAGCTGTGCAAAAAGGATGATGGTCTTTGGTCAAGGATATGGAGAAACCAGAGTGCTATGCATTTTGTGGGATAATATAAAATAAACTAGTCACAGCAAAAAAGTGTATGCAGCAACTCAGAAAATAGAAATGTAAATTTTCCATGGCATATATGCAAAGACTTCATACACTAATATATGTGGTAAAATTTAAAATAATCTGAGAGTCAAAGGGGGAGATAACGCAAGCATTCATAGGTGGAAGGAAAGATGGAGAAATGCATCATGTACATTCAATAAAGTATCACTAAGCCTTGCTAAAGAAAGATTGGGGACCTAATTTAGGAACAAGAAGGCAACTAATTTTTAAAAGAATTTTAAAAATTATCTATCTGTCTATTTATTATCTTTGAGTGTTGTGGGGCACAGGTGTTAATGCCTTTGGAGACAGGAAGAGATCTTCAGACCCCTCTGGAGATTATAGTACTGGTGGTTGTGAGCCTCCTGAAACAGTTATTAGGAACTCAACCTGGAGTGCTCTTAAATCCAGAGCCATTGTTCCAGCCCGCAAATAGTATTTTATGAGCCATTAAGTTGGGCCATGGCATAAAAGCACTTGCCAAGCAAATCTTACAAACTGAATTCAATCCCAGGATCTCACAGTCAGAGAAAACTGATCCTGAAAATATTCCTGTGACCTCACATACACCTATGTTGTGGTACTCATGTGCCTAATTCCCTATGCACATATGTATACACATGCACACACACCACAAACAATAATAAATGAAAACATTTTATTTATTTATTTTTTTTTATTTTTTTTAGAGTAAGGAGTTTATTATTATTATTATTATTATTATTATTATTATTATTATTATTATTTTACAACACCATTCAGTTCAACATAATAGCCACAGAATCCCCTGTTCTCCCCCTCTCGCCCACCCCTCCCCCCAACCAACCCCCCATTCCCACCTCCTCCAGATCAAGGTCTCCCCCGAGGACCGGGGTTGACCTGATAGACTCAGTCCAGGCAGGTCCATTCCCCCCTCCCAGACCGAGCCAAGTGTCCCTGCATAAGTCCCAGGATTCAAACAGCCAACTCATGCAACGAGCCCAGGACCTGGCACCAATGCACAGCTGCCTCCCAAACAGATCAAGCCAAATGACTGTCTCACCCGTTCAGGGGGCCTGATCCAGTTGGGGGCCCCTCAGCCTTTGGTTCATAGATCCTGTGCTTCCATTCATTTGGTTATTTGTCCCGGTGCTTTATCCAACCTTGGCTTCAACAATTCTCGCTCATATAAACCCTCTTCTTACTCACTAATTAGACTCCCAGTGCTCCACCAGGGGCCCAGCCGTGGATGTCTGCCTTCAGATTCCTCAGTCCTTGGATGGGGTTTATGGCACCACTATCTGGGTGTCTGGCCATCCCATCACCAGAGTAGGTCAGTTCCTGCCGTCTCGCGACCATTGCCAGCAGTCTTTTGAGGGGGTATCTTTGTGGATCTCCGTGGGCCTCGCTAGCTCTCTGCTTCCTCCCCTTCTCACCTTCTCATGTGGTCTTCATTTACCATGGTCTCCTATTCCTTGTTCTCCCTCTCTTTTCTTGATCCAGCTAGGATCTCCCACTCTTTCCCTCGACTGTCGCCCTTCATTTTTCCCACTCATGACCAGGCTATTCATGTAGATCTCGTCCATTTCTCCGTGTCTTTTTTTGGGGTCCCGTTTTCCAGGTAGCCTCACTGGTGATGTGAGCAGCAGTCTAGTCATCCTTGTTCCACATCTAGCATCTTCCTATGAGTGAGTACATACCATATTTGTCTTTCTGAGTCTGGGCTACCTCACTCAGGATGATTTTTTCTAGATCCATCCATTTGCCTGCAAACCATGTGATGTCATTGTTTTTCTCTGCTGAGTAGTATTCCATTGTGTATATGTGCCACAATTTATTTATCCATTCTTCAGTTGAAGGGCATCTAGGTTGTTTCCAGGTTTTGGCTATTACAAACAATGCTGAACATAGCTGAGCAAGTGCTCTTGTGGTATGATTGAGCATTTCTTGGGTATATGCCCAGGAGTGGTATAGCTGGATCTTGGGGGAGATTGATTCCCAATTTTCTAAGAAAGCGCCATATTGATTTCCAAAGTGGTTGTACAAGCTTGCATTCCCACCAGCAGTGGAGGAGAGTTCCCCTAGTTCCACATCCTCTCCAGCATAAAGTGTCTTCAGTGTTTTTGATCTTAGCCACAAAGACAGGCATAAGGTGGTATCTCAGAGTTGTCTTGATTTGCATTTCCCTGATGATTAGGGAAGTTGAGCAATTCCTTAAATGTCTTTCAGCCATTTGGGATTCCTCTGTTGAGAATTCTCTGTTTAGTTCTAAAGCCCATTTCTCAATTGGACTGTTGGTCCTTTTGATGTCTAATATCTTGAGTTCCTTATATATTCTGGATATCAGTCCTCTGTCAGATGTGGGGTTGGTGAAGATCTTTTCCCATTCTGTAGGCTGTCGCTTTGCCTTGTTGACCATATCCTTTGCTGTACAAAAGCTTCTCAGTTTCAAGAGGTCCCATTGATTGATTGTTTGTCACAGTGTCTGCGCTACTGGTGTTATATTTAGGAAGTGATCTCCTATGCCAAGGCGTTCAAGACTATTTCCTACTTTCTCTTCTAGCAGGTTCAGAGTAGCTGGATTTGTGTTGAGGTCTTTGATCCACTTGGACTTAAGTTTTGTGCACGGTGACAGATATGGATCTATTTGCAGCCTTCTACACGCTGATATCCAGTTATGCCAGCACCATTTGTTAAAGATGCTTTCTTTTTTCCATTGTACACTTTTGGCTTCTTTGTCAAAAATTATATGTCCATAGGTGTGTGGGTTAATGTCAGGGTCTTCAATTCGATTCCATTGGTCCACATGTCGGTTTTTATGCCAATACCAGGCTGTTTTTATTACTGTAGCTCTATAGTAGAGCTTGAAGTCGGGGATTGTGATGCCTCCAGAAGTTGTTTTATTGTACAGGTTTCTTTTAGCTATCCTGGGTTTTTTGTTTTTCCATATGAAGTTGAGTATTGTTCTTTCCAGATCTGTGAAGAATTGTGTTGGTATTTTGATGGGGATTGCATTGAATCTGTAAATTGCTTTTGGTAAGATTGCCATTTTTACTATGTTAACCCTGCCTATCCATGAGCATGGGAGATCTTTCCATTTTCTGAGATCTTCTTCAATTTCTTTTTTCAGGGACTTAAAGTTCTTGTCATATAGGTCCTTCACTTGCTTGGTTAGTGTTACCCCAAGGTATTTTATGTCATTTTTGGCTATTGTAAAGGGTGATGTATCTCTAATTGCCTTCTCAGCTTCTTTGTCCATTGTATATAGGAGGGCTACTGATTTTTTTGAGTTGATCTTGTATCCTGCTATGTTGCTGAAGGTGTTTATAAGCTTTATCAATTCCTGGGTGGTATCTTTGGGGTCACTCAAGTATACTATCATGTCGTCTGCAAATAGGGAAAGCTTGACTTCTTCCTTTCCAATTTGAATCCCCTTAATCTCCTTATGTTGTCTTATTGCTCTGGCTAGAACTTCAAGTACTATATTGAATAAGTATGGGGAGAGTGGACAGCCTTGTCTCGTTCCTGATTTTAGTGGAATTGCTTTGAGTTTCTCTCCATTTAATTTGATGTTGGCTGTTGGTTTGCTATATATTGCCTTTATTATGTTTAGGTATGTTCCCTGTATTCCTGATCGCTCCAAGACTTTTATCATGAAGGGGTGTTGGATTTTGTCAAATGCCTTTTCTGCATCTAGTGAGATGATCATGTGGTTTTTTTCTTTGAGTTTGTTTATATGGTGTATTACATTGATGGACTTTCGTATGTTGAACCACCCTTGCATCCCTGGGATGAAGCCTACTTGATCATGGTGGATAATTGTTCTGATGTGTTCTTGGAGTCTGTTTGCCAGTATTTTATTGAGTATTTTTGCATCAATGTTCATGAGGGAGATCGGTCTGTAGTTCTCTTTCTTTGTTGCATCCTTGTTTGGTTTAGGAATCAGGGTAATTGTAGCCTCATAGAAGGAGTTTGGTAATGTTCCTTCTGTTTCTATTATGTGGAACAATTTAGAGAGTATTGGTATTAACTCTTCTTTGAAGATCTGGTAGAATTCTGCGCTGAAACCATCTGGTCCTGGGCTTTTTTTGGTTGGGAGACCTTTAATGACTGTTTCTATTTCCTTAGGGGTTATTGGACTATTTAAATAGTTTATCTGGTCTTGATTAAACTTAGGTATGTGGTATCTATCCAGAAAAATGTGCATTTCTTTTAGGTTTTCCAGTTTTGTGGAGTAGAGGTTTTTGAAATATGACCTTATAATTCTCTGGATTTCCTCAATGTCTGTTGTTATGTCCCCCTTTTCATTTCTGATTTTGTTGATTTGGATTCTCTCTCTCTGTCTTTTGGTTAGTTTGGATAAGGGCTTGTCTATCTTGTTGATTTTCTCAAAGAACCAACTCTTTGTTTCATTAATTTTTTGTATCATTCTCTTAGTTTCTAATTTATTAATTTCACCTCTCACTTTGATAATTTCCTGGCGTCTATTCTTCCTGGGAGACTTTGCTTCTTCTTGTTCTAGAGCTTTCAGATGTGCTGTTAATTCACTAGTGTGCGATTTCTCCAACTTCTTTATGTGGGCATTTAGTGCTATGAATTTCCCTCTTAACACTGCTTTCATAGTGTCCCATAAGTTTGGGTATGTGGTGTCTTCATTTTCATTGATCTCTAGGAAGTCTTTAATTTCTTTCTTTATTTCTTCCTTAACCCATTGGTGATTCAGTTGAGCATTATTCAGTTTCCATGAGGTTGTAGGTTTTCTGTAGTTTTTGTTGTTGTTGAAATCTAGCTTTAAACCATGGTGATCTGATAGAACACAGGAGGTTATTCTGATTGTTTTGTATCTGTTGAGATTTGCTTTGTGGCCAAGTATGTGGTCGATTTTAGAGAAAGTTCCATGGGGTGCTGAGAAGAAAGTATATTCTTTCTTGTTAGGATGGAATGTTCTGTAGATATCTATTAGGTCCAATTGGGTCATGACATCGGTTAAGTCCTTTATTTCTCTGTTAAGTTTCGATTTGGGAGATCTGTCCAGTGGTGAAAGTGGGGTGTTGAGATCTCCCACTATTAATGTGTGGGGTTTTATATGTGGTTTAAGCTTTAGTAATGTTTCTTTTACATATGTGGGTGCCCTTGTGTTTGGGGCATAAATGTTCAGAATTGAAACTTCATCTTGGTCGATCTTTCCTGTGACGAGGATGTAATGTCCTTCTTGATCTCTTTTGATTGATTTTAGTTTGAAGTCTATTTTGTTGGATATCAGGATGGCTACCCCTGCTTGTTTCTTAAGACCATTTGATTGAAAAGTCTTTTCCCAGCCTTTTATTCTTAGGTAGTGTCTATCTTTGAATTTGAGATGTGTTTCTTGTATGCAGCAGAAAGATGGGTCCTGTTTTCATATCCATTCTGTAAGTCTATGTCTTTTTATAGGTGAATTAAGTCCGTTGATATTAAGGGATATTAATGACCAGTGATTCTTCATCCCTGTTATTTTTGGTGGTAGTGTGTGTGTACTTCTCTTCTTTGGTGTTTACTGTTGTGGCTTTATCTATTGCCTGTGTTTTCAAGTGTGTATCTGACTTCCCTCGGTTGGAATTTTCCTTCTAGTGCTTTCTGTAGGGCTGGGTTTGTGGATAGGTATTGTTTAAATCTGGCTTTGTCTTCGAATGTCTTGTTCCTTCTGTCTATGATGATTGAAAGTTTTGCTGGGTATATTAGTCTGGGCTGACATCCGTGGTCTCTTAGTGTCTGCATTACATCTGTCCAGGTCCTTCTGGCTTTCAAAGTCTCCATTGAGAAATCGGGTGTTATTCTGATGGGTTTACCTTTATAGGTCACTTGGCCTTTTTCCTTGGCTGCTCTTAA
Organism: Peromyscus maniculatus bairdii; assembly: GCF_049852395.1. Lineage (NCBI taxonomy): Eukaryota > Metazoa > Chordata > Mammalia > Rodentia > Cricetidae > Peromyscus > Peromyscus maniculatus. The sequence goes on along the minus strand of NC_134857.1, from coordinate 28,740,019 downwards.
TATTCTTTCTTTATTCTGTACATTTAGTTGTTTAATTATTATGTGTCGAGGGGACTTTTTTTGGGGGTCTAGTCTGTTTGGTGTTCTATAGGCTTCTTGTATCTTCATAGGCATTTCCTTCTTTAAGTTGGGAAAGTTTTCTTCTATAATTTTGTTGAATATATTTTCTGTGCCTTTGAGTTGGTATTCTTCACCTTCTTCTATCCCTATAATTCGTAGGTTTGGTCTTTTTATGGTGTCCCAGATTTCTTGGACATTTTGGTTCATGACTTTGTTGGCTTTAGTGTTTCCTTCGACTGATGGAACTATTTCTTCTACTGTATCTTCAATGCCAGAAATCCTCTCTTCCATCTCTTGCATTCTGTTGGTTATACTTGCATCCGAAGTTCCTGATCTTTTACTCTGGTTTTCTATTTCCAGCATTCCCTCTGTTTGTGTCTTTTTTATTTTTTCAATTTCCCTTTTCAGTTCTTGGACTGTTTCCTTTGTTTGTTTCATTGATTTTTCATGATTTCTTTCAGCGCTTTATTGTTTTCTTCCAGGACTTTAATGTTTTCTTCCAGGACTTTATTGTTTTCTTGGAGGGCTTTATTGTTTTCTTCTAATTTGTTTGCCCTTTCCTCTAGTTGTTTACAGCGTTCTTCCAATTTTCTTGTCTTTTCCTCTACACAAGCCTCTACCTTCTTCATGAAGTTACTCATAAGGCTACTTTCTTCTGCTTCTTCCAATTTTTTTTTTTTTTTTTTTTTTTTTGGTTTTTCGAGACAGGGTTTCTCTGTGTAGCTTTGCGCCTTTCCTGGAGCTCACTTGGTAGCCCAGGCTGGCCTCGAACTCACAGAGATCCGCCTGCCTCTGCCTCCCGAGTGCTGGGATTAAAGGCGTGCGCCACCAACGCCCGGCCTTGCTTCTTCCAATTTTTGGTGTTCAGGTCTAGATGTTGGAGGCGAGCTAGGTTCTGGTGATGCTGTATTGCTCTTCATTTTGCTGTATGTACTTCTGCCTTGACGTCTGCCCATCTCCTTGTGATTCCTTCTTGGTCTTATCAGTGTACTTGTTTCACAAAGAGCTGACAGACTCAGGAAGACTCTCTCTCTTGTCCAAAAGGAAGTTCTCTTGTCCAACTCTTTGGTCCAGAAGGGAAGTCAGGGGCAAGCTCTGGTCCAGAATGGCAGTCGGGAACAGGCTGGGAGCTGGGGGCCGGTCTCTAAGTCTCAGGAAGTGGCTGGGGTCTTGGGCAGATGGGCGTGGGAGCAGGGCGCGGAGATTGCAGGGGCTTCCAGGGGGGCTGGAAAAGGGGATCCCTCCCGGTGGGGCTAGAAGGGGAGCTGCCCGGTGGCCAGAACCCGGCGCCAAGCTGTGCAGGCCTCCCCGGAGTGGCTGGTGCCCAGGGATGGGGTCCGGGTTGGACCCGGGTACTCACCTCTGGTCCAGAAGGGAAGTCGGGGGCAGGCTGGGAGCTGGGGGCCGGTCTCTAAGTCTCAGGAAGTGGCTGGGGTCTGGGGCAGATGGGTGTGGGGGCAGGGCGCGGAAACTGCAGGGGCTGCTGGGGGCTTGGAAAAGGGGATCCCTCCTGGTGGGGCTAGAAGGGGAGCTGCCCGGTGGCCAGAACCCAGCGCCAAGCTGTGCAGGCCTCCCCGGAGTGGCTGGTGCCCAGGGATGGGGTCCGGGCTGGACCCAGGCACTCACCTCTGGTCCAGAGGGGAAGTTGGGGGCAGGCTGGGAGCTGGGGGCCGGTCTCTAAGTCTCAGGAAGTGGCTGGGGTCTGGGGCAGATGGGCATGGGGGCAGGGCGCGGAGACTGCAGGGGCTGCTGGGGGCTTGGAAAAGGGGATCCCTCCCGGTGGGGCTAGAAGGGGAGCTGCCCGGTGGCCAGAACCCGGCTCCAAGCTGTGCAGGCCTCCCCGGAGTGGCTGGTGCCCAGGGATGGGGTCCGGGCTGGACCCCGGTACTTACCTCTGGTCCAGAAATGAAAACATTTTAGAAGACAAATAATTTTAATCCTCTTAAATAGCCTAGAGTAGTCAAATTCATATGAAAAGAAAAACACCTGGAGATTAATGAGGGTATTTTTTTTTTTTGATGGCATAGAGCAATGGTTCTCAACCTGTGGGTCATGACCCTTTGGGTGTAGAATGTTCCTTTCAAAGGAGTCTCCTAAAACCATCAGAAAGCACAGATATTTAAATTGCTATTCATAATAACAGCCAAATTAGAGTTATGGAGTGATAATGACAACAAAAAAAATTATGGTTGGAGGTTAGCACAGGAGGAGGAACGCAGCATTAGGATGGTGGAGAACCACTGGTGTACAGTGTGCAAGATTATAAGGTCCAGAGTTGACGGTGTATGGCTAAACAATCTAGACAGGCTTAACACTGCTAACCTGTGTACCCAAGGGTTGCTAACAGTGTAAATATTATATGTATTTTAAGTCAGTTGTTAGATTTTTAAAATTACATAGCAGGAAACTCTTGATGGTAACATCTAGGACAAAGGGGGCAGCATTTGAGAACATATGCAACAGCTGGGAGAAAAACCAGAGGCTAAGGGGTCTCAGTGAAGGAAAGTCACACCAGATCTTGAAGGGAATGATCGAGAATTTTGATGTCACTCACAAAGCAAATTAAAAATGTAATGGAGAGCTCTCGGTTAGTTAACCTTTGGGAAAGATGCTATTAGTTTCTTGCATGGATCCTGAAAATATCCACATTTATTTTGTACTGCACAGTGGATCCTCTCCAAAATGCAGTGTCAAGAACAACACTTCAGGAAGTGTGAGTTCAAGACAAGAAGGAAGTTTCTATTTGCTGTGCTTGTGGAGCTAATAACTATGTTGTTATGTAGAGAAGTGGGACACAAATGTTCCCACCACTGCTCTCCTTTGCACACAAGCAAGCTTTACGAAATCAGAGAACTATAGCATAAAGTGGAATAGAACAGAGGTAGGGAGAAACAAATGTATGGAATTACTGAAGGAGCAGGAGGATGGTTAGACAAACAGATGTTGCATAGCAGCGATGGAGGAGGAAGAATCCCCCAAACAGTTCATTGAAACAAAAATAATTAAGACACTGATGAAATACCATGCTTATATTCTTTTTTTTTTTTTTTTTTTTTTTTTTGCTTATATTCTTAAGCACATCCCGAGGACCGGCTCCTCCATCATCTTATGATTTTTATGTCAGCTCACAGACTTGGTTCACCCATGTATACTCATGCCATGTGTTCAGTAAATAGATGATTCATTGATAATTCAGCACCCATGCAGAATTTTCCTAAATTGTGTCCCTTCCTACTTGATCTTCAAAACTGGAAGCCATTCCTTAGGAAAATACTCCTGGAGGAGAGGCTGTGTGTAGCTGAAGTTATTGTGATTGCAGCACTGTGACAGACTACACAGTAAATCACTCAGCATTGCAAAATTCCATCATGCAGGCTTTTGATTCCTAAACAAACAACTATTCCAGACTAACATCTAATTTCTCCTTGCTATTTTCCCCATGTTGGCTGTAAAAACATGCTTGACTTCATATAATCATTAGTTAAATGAGCAAGAAACAAACAAAACACATCTGCATTCCGTTAACATTTTCAGATACATCCAGCTCTGATCTTGTAGGATCAGGGCTCTTGGAAGAAAACACTACAGTTCACCCCCACACACTGAAGCACAAACATAGAAACACACACACACACACACACACACACACACACACACACACACACACACACACACACATACACAAGAAGAGAAAATTTGCCGGGCGCACACCTTTAATCCCAGTGCTCGGGAGGCAGAGGCAAGTGGATCTCTGTGAGTGAGAGGCCAGTATGGGATACTGAGTGAGTTCCAGGACAGGCTCCAAAGCTACACAGAGAAACCCTGTCTTGAAAAATAAACAAGAGAGAGAGAGAGAGAGAGAGAGAGAGAGAGAGAGAGAGAGAGAGAGAGAGAGAAAATTTGCCAATTCAACTTCAGCAGCGTTTATTTTATGCTTATTAAATTAATTAGTGATTAAAAACCAGAAGATATTTGATTTTAAAAAATGACAATGTAATTCCAAATATATTCTTAAAGCAAAACTTATCTCCTTTGATAATTTGGCTAGGTAAATGTACTCGGTAATTTACATGAGAATTTGTTACTGATCTGCTGGAGGACTTGACCAGTTCTTAGATGATTCCAGCTACCACATCTCTGACAAAAGGCAATATGGTTTAGCACTCACAATCCCTTTGCTAATTCTAGACAGTTTGCTGTCTAAATAATAAAAGTAATTGCTCGTTTTATGATATTTACATGAAGTTATGTATGAAAATCATCATCCCTGATACATATTTTGGCAAATGGTTGATTTCAATCCGGTGTTTCTCAACTCAAGTCTCTGAAGGAACAATACCTTTCCATTTTCAAAAGTACTTAAGAAACTTTTTAAATGTGTTGCAGATTTAGTGGTAGACATGAAACACTGAAACTGAAAGACAGAGGACAGTTTTCAAGAACAGTAGGATTTGGGAGGATATTCTAGGGCTTTTTTTCATATATCGCCTTCCAGACTGCTGTTCGGGGCTTGAATTAAAAGGCTTATAGGACTCAGGTAAAGACTACATAATGCCACAGAGAGCTTCACTCAAATGACATGGATGACTTATAATCTGAAGGCCACAGAACGGGAGAGAGGAATCACTGCAGGCCTGGACCTATTCTGAAATCAGGCTGCTCCGGGTTGCTTGGCCTCAGCACTTGGCCACTCTTCCCTCTAGTGGCTGCCAACGCAATTGCACGTTTGATGTGGCTACAACGGCCGGGATCACGGAGGATGGGTACACGGAAACATTCTGTTAGTGAGAAATACTGCCTGAGTACTATTTTAGAAGGATACTATTTAAGAAAGATACTATGAAAGATCCTCTCATGTATAAAATCTATACAGAAATTTAGGAATAAGGTTGGAATTATTTTAAATCTTGTACACATTTCATGAAAGACTGAAGAACAGGATGTGTCTCCTACTTAAATCTAACCTCATCAAATACTATTTGCCATTATTTTTACTTCAGGGTCTCTCACTCTTTTAATCTACAAAATCTAAAGTGAGCACAGAATAAAAATATTGTATGTCTAAAACAAGAGGTGTATGGGAGGGCTTGTAGGGGAGGAAGAGTGGGGGAAATGATGTAATTATAATATAATCTGAAAAAAATTACAAATAGTTTAAATGTACTTATCTGTTTAATACATACACAAGTTAGAAATGTTGATACAATTTTCTAACTCACTAGAATTTCAAGTTGGATAAGCTGTGTTTGATTGAATATCATTTCAAACATATAGAAAATAAAGCTCACAGGCAATTGATTTTGACAAGATCAGGAAATCTTTCACTGTAAAATTAAAAGCCATAAGCCATAATCAAACCTAAGTACATTGTTATGAATCATATTAAAAATGAGTAGATTGTATCTGTCCGTCATGACACAGAGACTAGACTATCAGTAGTAACTCTCTAATCAAGTCATGCAGGTTAAAAGTATTAGAGCAACTTGAGAGATCCTGTATTCTAACACACTTACACTGAAATGAAAAAATTCAGACAAGTTAGTATAAGTGACTATTCTTCCAATAAATTTAGACTCAATATTTCAGTATATGTTTTCCCATAATATATAATATCTTGATATATCCACACACCTATGCATCAATGTGTAGCTCAAAGTTTTTGTCAGATTTTTTTACCTGACAGAAGTATGTTCTGAGATCTGAAAGATTCCCTAAGACTGTGGTTTACAACAGCTATGAACACTTTTATTGCAAATAGAACTAACTGTACTTTCAGCATCTTTTCAGCTTGTTCTATGCCTCAAAAATATTACAATGTAATTCCTTACCAATATCTATGAGTGTAAAGGAAATCACAGTCCCTTCAAATGGCAAAATGAACTTCATAAAATTAAAATGTTTTCTTCTGAGAAAGACAGTGCTAATAGAATAAAGAAAGCAACTTAATGATGAAGCAGATGCTTGTAAATGACATTATTGTATCTCGGGTATGCAAGGCGAGATAGTATTAAAAACTAGAGAATTATCCAATTAAAAACAAAAACAAAACCCTAAATGTTTGTTCAGCATCATTAGCAGCAAACAAATGAGAATTCAAAGCATCATTATGACCTACTAGTGCACACCTGTTAGAATAGTAAAGCAAGGGGATGAGGACGATGGAAAAAAGAGATGAAAGGAGGGGGGATGAGAAGGATGGAGAGAGGGAAATGAGGAAGAAAAGAAGGCACAAACCAGAAAGCAAACAAAAGTTCTAGCAATATTAAGTACTAATAAAGACGTGAAGATTTCAATGTCATGCATTATTTTTGGGAATACAAAATACTATAGATATTTTTTAAAGGTAATTAACAGTTCAATAATTTCTTAAAATTAATTCTGAATTTAATTAATAACCCACCAATTTCACATCAGAATCTCTACGCTGTAATTGATAAATTTTGTTCATATAAAATATTCAAATATAAGTGATAAATTAGATTCAGATAAAATCAAGAACCATAATATTAGTAGCAATGCCGTTAATAATTGGCAAAAACTTAAAATGCTTAAATTGTTGTCAATGGACAAAAATTTTAACAACTTGTCATGCATTCAAATAATGAAGCTGTCATATCTGAACACACTTCTGATAAACACAAAAGAACTTATGCCAACAAGAAACCAGTACTCAGGGGTCACCTGATTGATGCATAAGTCATATGGAATGATTATATAGGCAGTACTATAGTAATGGGGAACATATTAGTGGTTGACAAGAGTTAAGGGTAGAGGAGAGGGTAAACATGATAAGAGATGGTGAGAGAATATTTGGTTGGTAGAGTTTTCTGTATCCCTATTACAGTGGCAGTTACATTAAGTTATGCATATGTTTGTTAACTTTCCTAGAACTTTGACACTGAGGAAAAGTCAATTATCTTCAACGATAACTTAAAGAAAAGGTTGAAAAATTAGAACATAAAAGTTCTGCCTTAAAATAGGAACTTCACAAGATGTGGTGACAGAAAGATTTGGTGCATACATAACACACACACACACACACACACACACACACACACACACACATATATATATATATATATATATATATATATATATATATATATACAAACATTTGTGTGGATGTAAATTGTCACCTCCTGTTAGTAAATACCAAGGACGCACATTGCAAGATCACATATTTTGGTGTACTTTCTTATATGAATAGAAAACACTCTGCTACAATCAGACAGTGGACGACTGAGCCCTGAAGCACAGGTGATACAAAGCCACAGAATGACATGAAGGGTGTTTGAACACATGTTGCTGAAAGAAATACTTCAGTCTGATGTTTGAACAAAGGCTGAAGCGTGGAGACATTTGCTGGCCAGAGAGTAGAAAGAGGGTCACATGGACAAAGCAAACAGAACACTTAGGGAAGTGGCAATTCTGTGCAAGATGCTTCCATGCTGGATGCACACCTGCTGTGGACACTTGTCCAGAGCATAGAATTATCTTCTTAATTACACATCAGTGTGGTTTCATCAGTTCATCTTTGGAAGAGGATGTCATATTGGTGGAAACTGCAGATGTGCACAGGGGTATACAGAAAGTCCCTGCTTTTCCTCTGAGTTATGTTCTGCATATAAGACAATTAAAAGTGATAATATTTTCTAAAGCAAATGACTTAATAAAATATCATTTAAATTAACAAACAAAATATCCACCATGTTAAAAATGGAGGATCTGGGAGGAGTTGGGAAAGATAAACCATCATCAAATTATACTGAAGAAAAAATGTATAGATAAATAAAAATATTGACACAGAGTAGTAAGAGACTTACTACAACACATCTCTCCCTATTATCTACTGTACTTATGCATTGTAAAGTCAATTAATCATGAGATGTTATGAAACTTTTAAGTAAAATATTATCAGGAAATTAACCCCTTGATCCAAAGTACATAAAATTTCCATTGCATCCACTTTTATGAATTCTAAATTCTATTATTTTATTTCACCTAAATTTAGGCAAAGTACATTTATTTTTAAATTTACATGTAGTTTTTCACTACAGAGACTGAGAGGCTAATAAGCTGGCCCATTTGCACCATTCTTATTATTTTCCTTCATTCTGTGACATTTCATTAAGGATCTTTCCACCCTACACGGACTTGATGGGAGTGATTTACTCGGCATTGCTTTTGCCTCCAATGGTCAGGAAATTTTAATTTGTTCTCAGCCACTCAGCAAATGAAGATGTACAATTAGACGGCACCTTTTAAGACATAGCTTCCTGTGCGTTATGAGTCATTTATGTCTCTCTTCTCTGCTTAGCTTTGAATAACAGCAGCACATGGAGCGGTGAGAGACTTCTGCCCTAGCTGTGAAATAAAGCCGCAAAGCAAGCACATTGCTCTGAGAAGACCTTCTGCAGGCTCAAACACTGATCCGACTTCACAGTTCTGGCCCCGTGCTAATGACCCATGCATTTGCAGGGCAGCAGCCAAGAACCCAGTGAGTAACATGGCTCACCCATCTGACACCACCTGACACCTCTGGCCCACAGCATGTTAACATCAGTTAGTGATGCGCCAAGAAAAATCAGATCTCACTAACTGATCACTCTAAACGCCAACTCTAGAACATAACATAAAATTTTAGTTTAATTTGCTAGGTCTTCTGTTTGAGGGACCCCTGGCAGTGGGATCAGGATCTATTCCTGGTGCATGAGCTGGCTTTCTGAAACCCATTACCTATGGTGAGATGCCTTGCTCACCCTTGATGCTGAGGGGAGGGGCTTGGTCCTGCCTCCACTGAATGTACCAGGCTTTGCTGACTCCCCATGGGAGGCCTTAGCCTTTTGGAGGAGTGGAGGGGGTTGGGTAGTGGGAGACGGAGGATGGAGAGAAGTGGGAGAAGGGATGAGAGGGTATCCATGGTTGATATGTAAAATGAATTTAAAAATAAATTCCTTAAATTAAAAAGGAAAGAAAATAAGAAAAAAGTATTAGGTCTTTGCAAATGTCATACATGTATATGAAGTATTTTGATCGTATTCATCCCTCATTCTCCTCCAAATCCTCACAAGCAGTTTTCTCCTCTAGCATGTCCTCACCCAACTTCAGTTCATGCCCTCTTTTTATAACATGCTGCACCCCATCACTGTGATTTGTATGTGGATGTGTAGGGCCATTATAAGGAGCATGGGGAATCTACTAGGATCTTTAGGATGTCACCCTAAGGAAACCGACTCTCCCCACTCCAGCAGCCATCAACTACCAATAGCTCTTCAACTAGAGTAGAGCTTTGTGAGTACATCCATTTTTGTCAATTTTTTATAACATAGGAGGTTCAAACAGTTAGAATATTTCACTTGTTTCATTAATGTATAACATGCTTCACAGTCAAAACAGATGTGAACATTTTCTTGAATGTCATTTTGAAAATTCTGTGTCACCACCAAGTATCTGCAACTTTTGCTTCTCTATATTCTTAAAAAAATTATTTTATTTTTTAAGATTTATTTTTATTACCTTCAGAGCTGTGTGTGTGTGTGTGTGTGTGTGTGTGTGTGTGTGTGTGTGTCCATGCTCACACACATGATTACCTGAGTACAGGCGCCCATTGAGGCTCAAGGCATCAGATGCCCCCTGGAGCTAAAGTTACAGGAGATTGAAAGCTGTAGAACATGGGTGCTAGGAAGACTTACTGTCCCGTGAAAGAGTAGTGCATGCTCTTTCCCGCTGAGCCACCTCTCGATGTCCTGGATTCTCATGGGCTCCATATTTCCTATTTATTGACTTTTTCAATTAGAGACAAGGATTTTACTTTGAAATCAAAGCTGGCCTGGGTCTTGAGGTTCTTCTGATGCAGGTTCTTGAAGTCTAGACTTTTAGGCCAGTGCCCTAATACTGTCCATTCATGTTAATAGATCTCTCTCTCTCTCTCTCTCTCTCTCTCTCTCTCTCTCTGTATGTATGTATGTATGTATGTATGTATGTACAATGAGGTTAAGTGGTATATAAAACACTAGAACTGACAATATTTTTTGAAGCCCATAAATTTGTCTGTTCAAACTGTAAGGAGAAGTAAAGTGCCTATACCCAGATCTGAAGAGACAGCTCAGTGGTTGGAAAGTACTTTTTGCCCTTTCAGTGCCTGTGGTAACAATTAAAAAATTGTTTTCAAAAATTATTTTCAAGGAAGGACTACATTGAAAATGGATTGTTCTGTAAGTTTCAGCAAAGGTTCAAGCTACTTCCCTATTGCAACTTTTGCAACATTTGACTTTTCTTTACCAAGAATAGAGGAACTGTTGTAATAATGCTTAATAGGTTATGAACAAAGGCAAGTTTTCCAGCAAGAGCCTTTGTGCTCATAAGAAGTAAATTAATATCAAATGAGTAACAAATGATAGAAACAAAAACACTGTATTTTGTCTTCATATATATATTTGTTTTGAAACTAGAATCACAAAATTAATTAAGCATGAAATTTATAATCATTGTCTATTATTAACTAGGTACAAAACCCTTAAAATTATTTGAGAGGATAAATTATTGCTGACCTGCTCTGGATATTGCTCTATGTAATAAAACACTGATGGCCAGTGACCAGGCAGGAAGTAGGTGGGACAAGGAGACAAGAGAATTCTGGGAAGCGGAAGGCTGAGGGGGGAGACACTGCAGCCACCACCAGGAGAAGCAGCATGTAAAGACTCTGGTAAGCCACCAGCCACTTGGCAAGGTATAGATTTATAAAAATGGGTTAATTTAAGATAAAAGAACAGTTAGCAAGAAGCCTGCCATGGCCAGGCTTATAAGTGATATAAGCGTCTGAGTGATTATTTTATAAGTGGATTGTGGGACTGCAGGGCTTGGGGAACCTGGAGAGAAGCCCTCCAGCAACACTGACCTGAAATGACAGAGATAAAAGAATAAACAAAACTCCCCCCTGTTACTTGGTGTTGTTGAGTGTATCCATTGCAATCATACACATCACAGAAAGATGGAAGGTCTGCCCTCTGCAGAGATTCTTCCCACTGCAATCACACATATCACCGAAAGACAGAAGATCTTCTCTCTCTTCTCGATCGCTCTCTTTTCAAGGATTCCACTTCAGCTATTCCATGGAGGTACAGTCCTGACTCTGTGGCTTTCTTTTCTTTCTCTGACACCAGAATAGGCAAAATACCATCCTTCCTCCCAAATCTAAACCAAGCAGAAATATTTAGTGCAGACATACCCTTGGTCATACAATTACTAGTTTAAGGCAAGACTATGCAATGTGATATAAATTAAATTTACTTTTCTGAATACCATGATTCTACCATTGATGCTGTGAAAGCCAATTCCCCTTTTATGTAAGATCTGCACAGGATGGGTGCTGTGTCACACATTAGATGGTTCTTCATAATACACAAGGCTCAATGATAATATAGAAGCTATTGATTATATTTAATGCAACTATCATCAGCAACTTGAAATGTTGTTATCATTGAATTCTGCAGATTCAAAAGTTCAGTAAAGAAAATCATTAAGCCTAAATTTTTAGTTAATATACAAATAGGGAAAGGAAAATGTTAATAAATTATATAAATGTTAAAATGGATAAGCTCATTAAAAACCCATTACTTCTATTGCAATATCAGTAAAAGCTTAATAGGTTGTGATTGTGGGCCAATTTTCCAGCTGAGGCTTCTTGTTCTCACACAATGTAAACAGGAAGAAAAGGCCCTTTGACATGAAAATTGTGGTACAACCAGGCTTTGTTCCATTTACGAAAAAAAGCAAAACTTGAAAATGCTTTTTAGAAAATTAAAAAGGAATATTTAACCTTTTTACATTGTTAGGTGCATGTGGAATTTACCATGTATGCTGTGTGATGTAAAACATACCCGTAGTTCTTGATCATTGTCTTGTATCGGAGTAAAGCATGGTTCCTTTTTTCCAGATTCTACAGTCATCACTGTTATCAAATCCAGGAGGGCTGACTTAATGCTAAGTGGATGCACATCCTCCACTAAGTATTTCTTAGAACAACAAAGGAACAAATATGTTTTCATTGCCTAAAGATGCATGACACATTTGTTGTCATGTTTAAGCATTTAGAGTTGAATCCAATTATGAAATCTGATTCATCGTCTTCTTCCAGTACTCTGTAATCTTATTTTATTTCCAAACCACAGTGTAGCAACTCAAGAAGACTTTTTTTTTTATATTACCCAAGTATGATATCACCATCCTGTATCATTTCTTTTTAGTTTTAATCATTTCTTTTAATTTTGGAGATTATAATTGCATCATTTCCTCATATCCTTTCTCCATCCTAACCCTCTTTATACATAAAATTAAGATTATTTTGTTTGTATATACATAACTGAAATATATTTTTATACATATATTATATATGCACATACTTAAACATCTATGTAATATTTCCTTCTATTAGTTTTAGAAAAGAAATCATTTTATATCCTAAAATGTAGAATAATTCTAGCTATATTCATTGCTACAAAGCATTAATAGTTTATCAAGAGAAATGAAAAACATATTAATAAGCCAGAAATAATTTAGAATGCTCTTCTGACAGAAATTCTTGAAGGAAAGTCAGCCCTGAAGTCATATACCCTAATCCAACAGAACTTAGCTCAGTAAGCTGCATCTAAACATTTATGCATATATATGTTACAGTAATATCAAAGTCAAAAATTCCATCAGTCTGACAGGGGTTGAGGGGACCTAAGAGTGATTGGAGAGACAGAACATTAGAGGGGACAGAGGGAGGAAACAGAAGGAAGAAAATAGTGAACTGGACTAGAAAACAGCCAGGGAACAAAATGATTACAATTACTTCTTAGAGAGGGCAGGGTTAAGGATGTTACACTGTATTGCTACAAAAATAAAGAATAAAAATAAAAAACAAGGAGCTGGGTGGTGGTGGCACATGCCTTTAATCCCAACACCCAAGAGACAGAGCCAGGCGGATTCTGTGAGTTCGAGGCCAACCATCCTGGACTACAGAGTGAGATCCAGAACAGGCTCCAAAGCTACAGAGAGAAACCCTGTCTCCAAAAACCAAAAACCAAAAAAAAGGAAGGAAGGAAGAAAGGAGAGAGAGAGAGAGAGAGAGAGAGAGAGAGAGAGAGAGAGAGAGAAGTGAATAAAAAGAAAAAACCAGCTGAGGTACCTCCAGAGTCCACATATACAATGAGGAAAACAACTGGATATCATCCAGAGAAAGTAGGGGATGGGATCATTTTTGCTTTCACTTTCTCATCCCTTGAGATGTAGCCTGCTGTCAAAAAGGAGCAACAAGATGCTCGCAGAGTGGTAACACCACAGCCTTGTGACAACATATAGATCAATAGGAATGGGTTAATTTAAGATGAAGGAGCTAGCTAGCAAGAAGCTGAAATCATAGGCCATACAGTTTATAATTAATATAAGCCTCTGAGTAATTACTTTATAAGCAGCTGTGAGACCCATGGGTGGGAGAGATTCATCCAAACTGCTAGGCAAGGCAGAACTGGAGAAATTTCAGGCTACATTTGGCACCTAGATGTGGTAGCAAGAATTTCCACCCAAAACTAGGAAGCTGTTTTTAGCTCTGTTTCAGAATCTTTTTTTTTTCTTTGTTTTTTAAGCTTTCTCAGGCAAGCCGTGATACAGAGACACCATGGTATGCAGGCTGGAGCTACAGTATGAGGGGTTCTGGCCATGGTATATGGAGGTGTCTCCAAGCTGTGCAATGCACTGCATGGTGGATTTAGCTTTTTCTAGTACAGACAAAAAAACAAAAAACAAAAAAGGTTTCTAGGCTACCTTAGAGGTAAAGATTCACTGTTTCCCAGACTCAGTGGTGAGCATAGATCCCAGAACTGGCGGTAAACGTATATCAGCCATCTTGGGAAGCTGAGGTGGGCAGAGTCAGCAACCAAGGCTGCCTCATTGGTCCTAGCCATGCAGCTTAGCAATTTAAAACCTCTCCTGATCAGAGAAGGGTTATAGATTAACAATATGGTAGATTCAGATGGAATAAAACTCTAAATAGTTTGCATTGTGTGTAAAAAAGCACAAGAAGAGAAAGGATAAAAATAGTCATAAAAATAAAAGAAGTCTTAAAAAAATAAAACAATACAGAAAAATATAACAAGCCATGTAAAGATGGAAATTACACAGAGAGTCTGGACTGTGTTGCTGTTGGGATTTTTAACTGGAGAGAGACATTTGATTGTAAAACCTACTAAGTTAAACCAAATATATGTATTTTAAAGGTATCTTGACTTCAAAATTTGGGTCTAAGGATATGTTGCTTTGGAAGGGAGGCTCTGCTTTTGTTTCCACACTAAACAAGAGGCTGTGGATTTATTCCAGGTAAAATTGGATCAGATTTGATCAAATGAGACCTCCTGAACCTTGACAGATGGTATCTATCAACAAAGGTTATAGCCAGTCTTCCCAGGACTTGACCGTTATCTTGAATTTTCTCAGGATTCCCATAAGATTAACAGCACTTCCAATCAGCAGAAAGTAGCCTAGAATACTATACCCACGTTCTCAAAAAAAAATGGATTTTGGATGTTTGTCTTTGTTTAGGGGTTTGGTTACAAATTGTTATTGGTCATAGTCAGTCTCTTTCTAAAAGAAGAAAGGGGGATATGATATAGGAATGTAGGATATGGATATGATAGGATGAAAGGGTATGTTATTGAATCTACTTTTAAAGAGCAAGAACTTGTTTGAAATGTTTTACATTGCTATGGATTTTACTTTGTTGATAAAAGTTTAAAATTAATTTTGTTATACTGTATGTATATTTCTACTCTTGTTTAAGGTATTATGTTTATGAACTCATTTAAAATTGTAATGTATAATTAAGAAATACAGATTAATAATTAGTCATCTATGATAATCAAATTTATAGTTAGTTAAGTTTCCTAGGTATCCATAGATATATTTCAATTAGGTAGATAATCTTCAAACACTTCAAAGACCTACAGAATATGGCATTTTAAAATGTTTTAATAACTTGAACTTTTCTGGAAAGTCTGCTCCTGGCATCACCAATTACTTCAAAAAGTATGATGAGCATTGAGAAACTCATTATGGAGTATGCTTTCTTTGTGGTAAAAGTTAGCCACTGGGCAAAGAGGTGCCCTTGCCTGGACTGCTTGACTGAATGCTGTATAAACTGGACATGCAGGACCCATAGGAAGGTGACCACTGAACGTTGCAAGATGAGATGGTCTTTCAGGTTCCTGCTTCACAGAAGAAACTGCCAGACATTCTACAGGACATGGGGAGAAGCAACTGACGAACTTTGCCAGGATAGGTGGAACAGTCTTTAAAATTTCCTCCTTCACTGAAAGCTGTGCCAGAGATTCTAGGCCTGCAGGCTGAAGATAGATGCCTCAAAGTTACAGAGGAACTAGGCAGCCAGATGTCTCTGTCATTTCTAGAATTATGAAAGTTGCTATGTACTTCTTGTTTACTCAGGTAATATTATACCCTTCTGGGGTCTTTGATGGAATTGAAGACTAAATAGTTATAATTACAGTTTTCCTTAGCCATGATAAAAGGTAAATTAGATATGAAACTTCAGACTCACAAAAATAGAAATGATAGAATATTTTCTTTAATTATGCCAAATACAAGTAGACTAGATTTTGCAACTATCATTCTTGCTTGATAACTTTTGTTATATGCAATTTTACTATGTTAAACTTAAAACCTTCCTTTTTGATGAGACAGAAAAGAGGAAGTGCTGTGGGATGTCTTTCTGCATGCTGTGAATATGTGTGGTTTCTATTGGATAATAAATGAAGCTGTTTTGGCCTGTGGCAAAAAAGCTTATAGCCAGGCAGAAAATTGAAGCAGATACACAGAGGGAAGGGTGGAGTTGGGGGGAGACGCAGCCTGCCACCAAAAAGGAGCAACAAGATGCCAACAGACTGGTAATGCCATGGCCATTTGGCAACATATAGATTAATAGGAATGGGTTAATTTAAGATGAAAGAGCTAGATAGCATGAAGCTGAAACCTTAGACTGTACAGTTCATAATTAATATAAGCCACTGAGTAATTATTTTATGAGTGACTGTGGGACCTGCGGGTGGGAGAGATTCGTTTAGACCACTGGGCATGGCAGGACTGGAGAAATTTCCAGCCACAGGGACCTGAGAGTGATTGGAGGGACAGGACTTGGAAGGGGACAGAGGGAGGAAACAGAAGGAAGGAAACAGTGAAAAGACTAGAAAACGACCAACAAACAAACTGATTACAATTATTTCTTAGAGAAGGTAGGGTTGAGGATGTTACACTGTATAAAAAAACAGTGAATGAAAGAAAAACAACTAAGGGACCAGTGGAGTCCACACATACAATGAGGGAAGCAAGCAGAATATCATCTAGTGAAAGCAGGGGATGGGCTCAGTTTTGCTTTCATTTTCTCATCCCTTAACCAGCTCCTCAGAGTCAGGAGCTGCCTTAAAACTGATAAAAAATCAGCAGAGCAAACCCTCAACCCATAAAGCAACAACAGAGCTTAAGAATTCATACCAAAATAAGGGAGGAGACTCAAAGTAATTAGCATGCTAATTAGCTTCATTTCCATAATCATTTCTCAATATGTATGTAGACCCAAAGATCACATCACATATTATGAATGCATAGAAATTTTACTCATCCATATAACCTGAATGAAATTGAAAAGTGCCATATTGTATTTTCATTGTCAAATGAATATATAATGTCTCATCTTTTCTGTTTAAATACTTGGTTTTTGAAGATAAAACCACAGTCAGAACTGCTTTGAAGCATTTCTTAGGACAAGATTCTTGTAGGTTATGACTTAACTCTTCACAGGAAAGGAGAACTAAGGAGCCTTTTAGAGATTCAGGGAATAGATAAGGCAATTTTTTTTTGCTGTGAAAAAAGATAGGAGAGTGAAGTCAAAAGAATTATTCTTTAGCAACACATTTCTTAACATTTTATCTAAGTGACACTATGAAATACCAAGACCCAAAGTATTTGTCTGAGTGCTAAACAGGCATATATGCACTTACATTTCCACTATCATGTAGAAATATAAAAACAATGCTTTGGGTGGATGACCTCTTTTCAGCATTTGCTGAAAACTCCTTGTGAGGAGGATCAGGTGTGTAGCTCAGAGAAGTGATAATTAGCAAGGATTTTACTCTACTCTAATCTTGCACCTCCACTGCATAACATGAGGCATTAGCCTTCTAAATTTATCCAAATGAGCATTGCAGTGAATTATAAAATGCAAATAGAAAAATGCCATAAGGATCCTTGAGAAAAATATCAAAATTCATAGCTGAAATGTACATAAAGATTATGTGATTTCTTTTCAGTTTTATTTTATTAATCTCTTCCATTTATCAAGTAGTTTAGAGGGAAGATCATCAGGATTTAATGAAGGTTCCTATGCTGACCTCTCTGCTTCCAAATATATGATTTGTAGAACAGGAGCTAAGTCATATTTTATTCTCAGGAAGAAGTTGTGTAGAATGTATAAACAATGATATGCATTTGAAATAATCGAATATTGAACATTAAATGACTGACATGATTAGTAGTATGCATTTATTAAAGGCTGTTGTAGGATCCCAGGAGAACTGCAGTGTGTAGCTTTGACCTCGGTCCTTGGGCTTGGCTAATATTTAACAGAGTGAGCCATAACTCCAGGCCTTGTTTCTCTTTTGCAGTGTTTCCTATTGCCTTTTCTTCTGGGATGCTTCAGGATAGTGCTTGCTCATAAGCCTAATGGTGGCCTTTGTTTCAAAGAGAGAGGGATTCCTGTAACATTTACTAACAGACTGCAGTCACGAACTTTGCCTTAAGCTCTCTCATTTCCACACATGTACTGGGAAAAAAAAAAAAAACAATGAACAAAAGCATGTGTCTGCCTGAATAGAGAGCTGGAGGACCCTGTGGAAACCACTTCCTAATATTTTTTGTTAGACTAGAAAGTACACAGAAAGCTCACTGATCTGGGATGATTTAGAATCCTTTTTTAAATCCAGGCATTTATTATTTAATTTTATTTTTTTATAAAGTAAAATTTGGATTACCTATTATATAAGTTTCTAGAACTTACTATCCTTCTCTTAATTACACATTCACAGAAACCTGGTAAAATCTTCCTTCTCTCAAATCATAATATGACTCTTTCAAATGAGTCACAAATGCAGTATCTGCTTCAAAAGGCAGTAAGAAAAGCTGTTTCTGGTGCACAGTAACCATCTCTAAAACTGTTAGCACACCCACAGTTTATTTATTTTCATTTAGATATTTTAGAAAGAAACTCTATAAGTTCTATCAGAGATAGCATGTTGCTGCACTATAAAAATCATTTCAAGTTTTACAGCCCCTGAGTTAAGTCATGGACTTTCATTTGTTTTTCCCCTGCAATTATCTAGTTTTGAATAAATAATATTCCTGTACTGTGTATTTTTCCAACCTGGAAATCAATTACTTAGATATTGCTGTAATGAATGAAAACACTAATGGTAATTCACAAAATTATTTATCTGGATATATTTTTAACTTTTTAAGAATTTTTGTGAAGAGCTAATCTCTAAGATCCATCTACATTTTTGTTTAGAAAACTTCCTAAACAGCAAGGATTCTGATGGTCTAGACATATTTCCGATCTGGACTGTGATAGAGGAATGAGTGACAAAAGCGTTTCTAATGACTTGAATACCACATTCCTTAAGTGCTACTGCATTAAGGATGGGAAACTCCTCTCGGAGAAAAGGAAAGAATCAGATTCAATTGAGGTTCAAAAGCTATCTATTTTTAATAAGTTCCATATAAATCCTAAGATGCTATTTTAGACACTAATAAAAGTGTTTTCTCTCAGAGAGAAAATACACTGGAGCTTTAGCATGTCTTTTCCTGAAAAGCTAACTCTGAATCTTTAAATAACTTACCTTTCCTAAAAGGTAGCCATGGGATAGATTCACAAATGAACACATTATCTGTAGCTTGAAAAAGCCAAACTTGGTGTTTTATTCATTGAAAGTCACGAAACTGTCACAAAATTTCCTTAAAAGCTTTTCAGCAAGGGTCCCTTGTTTACTTCCTAAGGAACGGGCAATATAAAGAATGCTACTTGAGAAGTCAGCTACAAATACACTTAAAAAAAATCTCCATAATCTTCTATCTTTTCCCTTGAGGACCACAACTCTTCTAAAATATTTCTCAAAATTGATAGGAAAAAAAAATCAGCTAAACTGCAAACCGCAAAGGTAGACTATAACATATAACACAGCAGACACATATTTCAAGACTAAATGTTTTCTTTATCTATCACAATCAGACAAATGTTATAGCTGTAAAATGAGCTCTTATATAACATGAGCTTTGTTTCATGAGTGCCTGCTGCATTTTAGTTTTAAGAACACCTCTTGTTGAGATTTATGGCGCTTAGCTTCCTCTTGGTATTGGCCATAATGCCTTTCTGAGGCCAGGCTTTTGCATCCATGTACCATCTTAAGTCCTACTTATGCAAAAACTAGTGATAACTGGAAACACAATAAAATCTTAATTCAAAGAATGAGGTTTCAGTGCCTACAATTTCCTGAAACAAGCACAAATCCCTATACAATATTCTACCAGTGAGACATGAATGCGCTGAAGATAAAAGAAAGTGGGTCTCTGATTTATTTCCCTGCTTTTTTCATCTCTTTTATAAATAAAATGAGTCAAATGAGAAAATGATTGCTATTGTTCATACTCACAGAATATGAAACAGTGCTTAAATAAAATGTAGCACTGAATTCTTGGCCTTACCGTACCTTAAATAGTCTTACTAATTAGGTTAATGTATCACGCCATTCATGTGGAAGGTGGGAAAGTTGAGTGTGCCTGTAGTGATGGTAACTAATGACACTATTAGTATTTAGCTACAACTCTCAGTGCCTTAACTACATCATCTTCACAACTGTGAGATATAGATCAAGCCCCTGGCAGGAACAGACAAAGCATTCACACAAGTAGCATGTGGTCCTGAAGAATGCATCTAGCAGGAATGAAGGCTTTCTAGGGTTTAGGAAGAGAAATCACAGAGAAATATCCCAGGTGCTCAAGGGTGTCCAATTCTACTCAAAGGTACAGTTGGATGCTACTCATAGACCAGCAATGAGGTGATTTCTAAGAATAACTATGGTTGTATTAAACATACCTATCTATCTACATATCTATGTATCTCTCTGTCTCTCTCTGTCTCTCTCTCTCTACATATATATATATATATATATATATATATATATATATATATATAATCTAAGATAGATAGATGATATCATAGATAGATAGATGATAGATAGATAGATAGATAGATAGATAGATAGATAGATAGATAGATAGATAATAGATAATGTTAAGCATGCTTCAGATCACAAGAGTAAGGCCTCAAAGATTATCATAGCAATGGCTGAATGGGGAAAGGAGAAAGCATTGGTGCCATTTGTGAAATTCTCTGGAGATTTAGAACGAGCTTCTAACAGCTGCAAGAACCCAAGGAGTCCATCACACTGAGGAGTGTGTGCCTGATCCATGAAACAGCTGCTTCCAGATCACTGCCCAGATCAGAGCTCAGTGGGAAAAGCCTGGGAATTAGCAGCAAGACTTGCAAATAAACTTGTGTCTGATGAAATCAGAGTCTGAAGAGATTTGATTTTGCCATTCCATCTGCCTAAGCCAAGAAGAGTTTGAATGAATAGAGAGAATAGAATCTCAAGGGGGATTGGTCTGAATATAACGACAATCGGTAGTCCCTCAGAAATTGCTGGAAAAGTAAAGTAGATACTCTAGCTTTTATTTTGTTGCCATTTTGTTTAAATACTTGTTACAGAGGAGATGAGCTTCATATCCCAAAGGTTTAGAATGTTGATTCTTAATATGATTTAGTCAGAGGGTGGACTCGTCTATTACATGAGACCTACTGATAGTTATTGTGTCATGATCAGCCAAATGAAGAGAGAAACGCTGGTTGTTCTGGGTGGGAAAAATCTTGAGGGAATGTTGGCTCCTGTAAGAGTGGATGATATTTAAAATTGAGCTAGGACTCTCCACATCTCTTGCTTTCTCCTTCCCTTGTGGTTTCTTGCATATCCTCCCACCCTATGATTGATATCAACTGCCATGATGTAATACAAATCAGACCCTCCACAGATGTGGTTACCCAACCTCATTCCAACAAATGACACTTATTTCTTTATTAAGCCTCAGGTCTTTTTTGTTGTTTGTTTGGTTTTGCTTTGGTTTGTTTTTTGTTGTTGTTGTTTTATTTTTGTGTGTGTGTTTACTGAAACAATAAAAATAAATCATACAAAAGCCAAGTATGTAGAGAAACCTACAGAATTTGTACAAATGTATCATCAATAGTTCTTTGCTGATCCAAATTGCTGGTGCCTAAGTTACTATTGAATATTATTTATATATCTACATACATATAGGCGATAGGTGAAAAGATAGGTAGATGGATAAGTAGGTAGGTAGCTCTATGTAGACAGGGAATTTTAGTTGTACAGATTCCAACCTTATCTAGCGTTCCTGAAGCAGCCTTAATGTCACCTCCTCTACAAAGCTGTCATTTAGAAGGAAGTTCTGTCTCTTCTCAACAGTAGCCTCATATGACCTACATGTTTCTCTGTTGTGTAGCAGTTTCAACTTTGACTGAAACATTCTGTTCTGCAGGGAAGCTCTTTACAACAGAATGGAAACAAGGAAGAGTTTTAGGAAGTCCTTGAAATTGACCAGATTAGTGGGCCGTCTCTCCCCTAACTAAGCAACAAACACTGTTGGGAGTCACTTTGAGATGAAGAAAATTGCTGAGTCTTACACAAGCCACGCTGTAAATGAGAAGCAGACATTATTTAACCGGCCCAAAAGAAAGCAGAGGTTGGCAAAGCAACATGGAAAGGAGCTAAAAACCAGTCTGGCTTCTTTGAGAAGGTATAGATCAAATGAGCTACCTACAGGGGACACTCCAACCCAGTGAGCTGCCTAAAGGATATGCAATGTGCTCTAACTTCAGAGATTTTGTGAATAGTCACCTGTGTGGATTTTGGTGAGTCATTTCTGCTCCTGTAAGTAACCCCTCACCATATTTCTATAAGTAACTCAATAAAATTTATTAGTTCACCAAGTTAGACTTCAGTGATGTTCATACTTCAGTCTATCTTGAGCTCCCTATCCAGGGATGTGGTGTTACATACCCCAGGAAAAACCTTGTCACACAATATTATTCTAGTTTGCTTTCTGTTATACAAAAACACTGACCAGTATCAATTGGGGAAGGAAACGGTTAATTTGGCCTGTATATTACAGTCTATCATGGTGTATAGAAAAGGAAATCAAGGCAGGAACTGTCATAGATGGATGGATGCTGCATCATGATTAATGCTTCTGATCAGGTACCATCTTTATACAACCCAGGATCACCACTCCAGGAATGGTGCTGCCAACATTAAGCTAGGTCCTCTTCCATCAATAGGGAATCAAGAAAATTCCCTTAAAGATATACCTGCAGGCATATCTGATGTAGAAAATTTTTAAGTTGACGTCCCATCAGTTGAGTATTTCAAGTTGAGATTCAAGATCTGTCAGTTTTGTAAGCTGTCCCCAGAGTTCATTACTATCCTAGTTAGAGTAATTATTGCTGTGATAAAATACCATATGACCAAAAGTAAGTTGGGGATGAAAGGGCTTATTTAACTTACAGTTCACATATAACATTATATCATCAAATAGACTGAGGGCAGGGATTCAGGTAAGCAGGAACCTGGAGGAAGGAGATGATGCAGTTGCCATGGAGGGGTGCTGCTTACTGGCTTGCTCCTCATAATTTGCCCAGCCTGCTTTCATATAGAACCCAGGACCACCAGTCCAGAAATGGCCCCACCCACCATGGGCTGGGCCCTTTCCCATCAATCACTAATTAAAAAAAATACCTTAGAGCTGCTGTGGTTGTGGTGACTCTTCACAGCAATAGAACATTGGCTAAGGTGCATGTGCGTGCGTGCGTGCGTGCGTGCGTGCGTGTGTGTGTGTGTGTGTGTGTGTGTGTGTAATAAGTCATTAGGAGTCATTTTAATACTCTGTCTATTTTGCAAAATATTAGGTTTTCCCATAGGGAAAATAACTGCCTAGCCATAGGTTTGGTCCAATATTAGTGTTAGGCAAGGATTTCAACTTGGGCAGCAAGATTTAGGCCCATTTAGAAAATGGTTGGAAACTCCCATGACACTCATGCAAGCTACTATTGAACTAGATGATAAGTACTGCCACTATTGTAGCTCACAGTGTTTACATCTGGATATAATTAATAATTATTTTTCTTCTCCAGGACCCTGCATAGCACATTATACTACTACAAAAGCTATCCAGGTGGGATAAAGCTTTTAGGCCATTACCAGCTTATTTTCAATGTGTTCTGTGACTCAAGTGTATGATGTGTTCAGCCACAGTGCCTTAAGGTCAAGTTCTGGATAGTAAAACAATAGCGATGTTAATAACCTATAAGGTTGAAATGAGACCTCATTGGCCAACAACTCCCAAAACAGTAACCCATGCCTACAAGTGGGACTCTAGCATCAAGTAAGGGAATTATTGCCCTATTATACTTTAGCTCCATTTTAACTGTTTTTTATACATATGTATATGCATATAAATATATGGATTTATGGAAGCTAGCTTCTGCAGCAGTAGGTTCTCATATGACATTTTAGAAAAGTGTTTAGTGTTATTTATTCTCCCCATAGTTTGTCCTGTATACTATTCTTTTTTGCTACCACAATTTAACACTTTATGTTCCATTATTTTAACTTTTTATAGTAATGACCTCTATCTTATCTTCTGGGAAAGATACACTCTGTGTACCCTTAGTGACACACTGACCTTAATGGATGTTACATATGAAGCATAGGTATTTGAAGATCCAAAGCATACATTAAAGAATGAGAGAAAATATACAATGTTTATGATTCTGAGTCTGAGTTTCCTCACAAAGAATGATTGTTTATCCCCCCCCCCCATTGATTTACCTGGGAATTACACTTTTCTTAATAGCGAAATAAATATTCCATTCTATACATATACTACATTTTCGCCTTCAACTCATCAGTTGAAAGATGTCTAGATTGTTTCCTTTTACTGGCTATTGCAAATAGGGCATCGATAAACATGGAAGAACAGGTATCTCTATAGTAAGGTAGAGTTCTTTGGATATACAAACAGGAGTACGATAGCTGAATCATGTAGTAGACTTACTTTTATTGTGGATTATATAGTCATGAAAAGTCAATTATACCTCCTTGAGCAAATGTATAAAATAATGTATTTGGGGGACAGGAAGATGCGGAAATCTTTTTTGTAATTTTGGAGTTTATTTCCCCACCCCCTTCTATCCCAGTTTTTTTTGTCAGTGATCTAGTAAATCTATGTCTTCTTCCCAAAATGTGTTTCTAGCATTTAGATACATACCACTAGTAGAAAATAGTTTTGTTTCATACTCTGCAAAAAAGCATTTAATGATAATTTTTAATTCTGAATCCTAATGAAGGCACCAGCAATGATGTATGTGACCATGATTACAAATACAACTCCTAGCATATTGTCTGAATCAAAATACGCACTTAAAGGCATATGCTGATTATGTGTGGCCTTGGCTCTACCAATATGTAAATTACAACCACTATAACCCCAAACTAATTTTCATATAAAGCACACTGTTGTTAAATAGTGC
Source organism: Peromyscus maniculatus bairdii (assembly GCF_049852395.1). Lineage (NCBI taxonomy): Eukaryota > Metazoa > Chordata > Mammalia > Rodentia > Cricetidae > Peromyscus > Peromyscus maniculatus. Next base: position 28,715,199 of record NC_134857.1, on the reverse strand, counting down.
ATTTACTCACTAGTTTCTTTAAAGTCAACGATTTGTCAATGCCTTTCCATGGGACTACTAAAAGTAGTCTCTGTTAGCAAATAAGAAATAAAAGGTTATGTATTTCCCAAACAGGTATCATAGTGAGAGTCATTCTGCTACCTTCATAACTTAGTGTGTCTTTCATGGGTTTCATTAACTTTCAAGGCTTATTAATGTTTCAGCTATGCTGTGCAGCAGGCAGAGAGATTCTCATGTGTTTTCTAACTGCTTGCACTTATCATAACCATCTGATCAAAAGTGTTTAATTTTATGTGGAAGGGCTGCTGCAGCAGACACAGTAGCACTGTTCTTGCATCAGCAATACCAGGAACAGTGTTGCCATGAATGTGACAAGGGCTAAAGCAATTAGATCTAAACTTGATGAAATTGCTGTACAATCCATTTACTGGATCATGTTGAAAAGCTTTCACATTCTTTTATGGGTCTGCAATAGCAGGTGGTTTGCATGTCAAGCCTAGCCTTCTTCCATGGTATCCTGACTCATAACCATGCACACAAAAAAGCACATTATAGCCTTGAGATACTGATTATGTCCATTGTCACATTTCTCTGTGGTTCTGTGTAATTGTTCAGCTGCAAGCCAATTCTAGAAATGCTTACTATCGCACACTGGATGAATGTGGGCTCAACCTCCCTAAATGGCAGTGGTTATACAATGGGGAAAGAAATCTCTGTTGAGACATAAAGGTTACAGTGAGTTTTTATGTGTTGACCTGTAAAAACACAGATGTTGTTGCCTAAACTAATAAGTAAAATGACAAATAGTGAAGAATGAATATTGAATGAATGAATACATTGTGAAGAAAAGCTGTTGTTATAATTAGGACTTAATACTTAAAACAAGTATGATGTGGTTGTAATAGGTGATACAGCAGCATGTTGATAACTTGGCTGTCAAACAGATGTTAGTCTATGCCTTCATTATTTTATCTGGATAATATTTATAGTTAAATGACTATATTAACAGCTGCTAGTGACATAAACCACCATGGGTGAATTCTTCCTTCCTAAAATACATGTGTGCTTGAATTTGAAAAATTGTTGCTATATTTGAACACTTAACAGCAGGATGAGATTTAAAAAAAAAAAAAAACCTAAGTTACAAATTCTCCTTAGTTAATCGTTTTGAACTTTAACAGGGATTTAAATGTTGTGCATCATTATGACTGAATGGAACAAGTGAAACTTTTGATTACTAAACAAGACCTAAAAACCAACAATCTTCTGAGGTGTAAAACTATTCCTATGGAGGTCTGAACTGTTCGCCCCAGATAGAGAACCTATGGCAGAACAAAGGAAGGATGACTCCAAATCCAAATTGGTAAACTAATGAGTTTTATGGAGAGGCTTTACTTACTGGGTTATTGGATTACATACAAGAACAGAAATAACTCAAAGACAGAAAAATCACAATGTGTGAATGATGGCTTCCTGAAGCTGAAATCCTGGAACTCTTGTCATTATTTGAAGGCAGCTTAGTAGCTAGCAGAATGTATCTTCAGGCAGGTCTGATGGCCTGAGCCTCCTCTAGGCCTCTCTAGTTATTTGAGAGTTTCTCTCAGAAGACTGTACAGATGATATAAAGATGAAAATGGAGTGGCCTAGTGAATTTGGCTGTTTTAAGAGACTCTGTGAAGGTATGGATTTTTTTACTTCTTGAGTTTAGAAGTGAATATTGTACTTCCAGAACATTCTGCATCTTAAGGAGATTCCATCTAAGTAAAAAATGTTTTATCCTAGAAGAAACTGCTATAGAACATGCATGAACTACCCTGAGTTTCTACTTATATGGTGTCTGTCTCACAACATTGGTATTAGAATAGCAGTTCTCAACCTGTGGGTCACAGCCCTTTTGGAGGGTCAAAAGACTCTTTCACAGGGGTCACCTAAGAACACTGGAAAATGCAGATTACTTTACTATTAATAACAGTAGCAAAATTACAGTTATGAAGTAGGAACAAAAATAATTTTATGGTTGGTGTCACCGCACCAGGAATTGTATTCAATGGTCACAACATTAGGAAGATTGAGAACACTGACTTAGAAAGAAGGGTGGACACACAATATCAGCGTATAAAACAGCACTTCACTGTAAACTAAAACCCTTCCTGAATGGTGCCAATCACACTGGCCTTTCTATTTTGGAGTTGCCAGCTCCTTTAAGTTGAAGGGAAGATGAATCCATAGTCATTGCAAAGCTCAACTATGCTCAGATCTTTTACCCACTAGGTATCATTCTGTAACCTATAGTAGATATTGACATCCTCCTGTTAGGACAGCCACAGGTGATGGATTAGTAAATATTTCAAAAACAAAGGTGTTTTGCATCTTTAGACTCAATATACATTTTCAACAGTTAGAAAATGCAATGCCACCATCTATGAAGACTGTCTATTTTTCTTCAACCCTCCTGCTGTTTCTGCACTTAAATATTTTATTTACAAGCATTAATTTGTATGTTAGTGTAATGCTGGATTGATAGGTAAATTACCCTTTAAAAAGAAAAGGAATTTTCACCAGATAAACTATTATATTAAAATATATCACAAAGCTCAGACTTTATTTCTTGACCTTATCATGAAAAATGTTACTTTTATAGTTTCAATGGAAATAAGTGTAAATTATAACACCATTTAAAAAAAAAAAAAACACCCCCACCCATACAGCAGAATACAGAAGAAAACCGAGCTCCCAAAAGGGAAATAACTAAGCTCTGACTTTCCCCTTTTGAAATCAGCATGCATAACCTCAAATTAGCTGGAAAATCTTTATATATGACCCAAGCAATAAAACACACAACAATTGTTAGCTTTGATCTTCCAAAGACCTCAATTTGTGGGTTTGACGGTGGTGTCTGCCAAATATAATATTGGGTTTCTACATGATATTTTTTTCTCTTCAAGAACGTTATATTGTACTTCCAAAAAGGCATTCACAAACAAGCTTGAAGAAAAGCATTGGGCTGACAATTAAATCATAATGTGTGTGTGTGTGTGTGTGTGTGTGTGTGTGTGTGTGTGTGTGTGTGCATTCATTCATATACAATGTGTTCAGATTACTCTCTGCCTCAACTCTTTCTTACTTCTCTTCCACAACTGTATACCCACGCCCATATCTACCAGCTCCATTCATATGTTAATGACTTTTGTTTGGTTTTGTGACCTATTTTCTTATATAGTGAAAAGCATACAGTGAAATTCCTACCGGCAGATTATGGCTCTAAAGTTTAAAGTTAACAGAAAGACAAACAGCAGTGGATCTTACTCAGCTGTAAACATTGAAGTATAAAATAGAATAATGGTTATTAGAACCTGAAGAAACTGGGTGAGGCGGTCGGGGGGGGGGGGTATGGGAAAAATAGCAACAGATTCAACATACTGGTTAAATAAAGAAACTTTGCACAGTGAGGGGAGGGGTGTCAAAATCTGATATATATATATATATATATATATATATATATATATATATATATATATATAATTTTTTTAATTTTTGTTCTTGAAATATTTTTCAAAAGAACTAAAAAGAGATCTTTGAATGGTCTCATCAACCATGTTTTTAAGGTCATTTGTATGCTAAATTTTCTGAATTTAAGATTATACTGTAAAGGTATATATTGAAATGCACCAATGTAGCAAATAAACATATATGTAGCCAAAGTTTTCCTGTGTCCCGTCTGACCCGTGATCAGGACAAATCTCTCTCACCCACCAGTCCTACAGCTGCTGTGACCCAAATAAACACACAGAGGCTTATATTAATTAAAACTGCTCTTAGCCGGGCGGTGGTGGCACACGCCTTTAATCCCAGCACTCGGGAGGCAGAGCCAGGCGGATCGCTGTGAGTTCGAGGCCAGCCTGGGCTACCAAGTGAGCTCCAGGAAAGGCGCAAAACTACACAGAGAAACCCTGTCTCGAAAAACCAAAAAAAAATAAAAAAAAAAAAAAAACAACTGCTCAGCCATTAGCTCAGGCCTACCACTGACTAGCTCTTACATTTAAACTCAGCCCATTTCAGTTAATCTATATGTCTCCATGTGTTTCGTGGCTTTACCTATGTTCCATTACATGCTACTCCCTGAACAGCAGGCTGTGTGTCTCTTGACTCAGCCTTCCTCTTCCCAGAATTCTCCTTGTCTGTTTATCCTGCCTATACTTCCTATCTGGCTACTGGCCAATCAGCATTTTATTAAACCAGTGTAGAAAGGCATTTTCCCACAGCACATATACAGTTGTGTTTTCATTATAAAGGCATGTAAAGGTTCTGGAGAGGCAGCTCAGCAGATAACTTACACTTGCTTTCTTGAAGAAGACCCAGACTCAGTTCCCAGCACCCATATCAAAGGGCTCACAACTGATTGTGACACAAGGTCCAGAGAATTCTCTGGCGTCTGTGGCCACTACACACATGCAATGCACATAAAAACAGGAAGGCATATTTACTTTCACAAAAATAAAATTAAATGAATTTTGGTTATAAAATACAATAAAAATAATAAAGTTCTTATTGACAATATAGAAAAATACATTTACTTCCTGTATTTTAACAACATTCCTTAATCATGATACATTAGTAACTAAACGTAAAATATTTTTAATTGAAATATAATAAGACTTTACACATCAAAATGTTATCTTTTAGGTATTAAAAAAGAAGTTACTAAACAACAGAATATAATTTTAAAATATAAAAAATAATTTATAAATAAATAATATATATGTTAAAAAAAACTTGTAAGTCAACAAAGAAGATATAGTAGATTGAATAAATAAGAAGTATTAAACAGATATTCACAAAATAGCACATGTAAAGAGCCATAAACTTTTGAAAAGATGTGTATCAGCACTAAAACTAAAACCTTAAACCTCTTCCAGCTTAGGAAGCATATATAAAACATATACAGAAGTACAGCACAGTAAAAACAAACAGCAGAAGCCTTCAAGTTCTGCAGCAGGGGGGACCTGAAAAGGCTCTCCAGCATCCCTGGTGAGAATATAATTGGATAACACTTTGGGATACTGTGGTATCCCTGGAAGCCAACTAAATAAAATATTGTGTAGATATGAACAACAACCCATATGTCCATCTGATCTTTAATTTGCAAACAACTGTCAGTATACTTTTATAACAATTACTGTAAAATACACATAAAGAACATCCCTATAACAAATATTGCAAGGGATAAAAATGAGCCCATGACAAAAATACTAGATGCATTCACAATAGAACAAATATGTATCTTTTAAAACTACAAGAACATTTTGCCGCAGAATGGGTTATATTGTGACTTATCCCATCTCATGAGTTTAGGCTCTGGGTTCTAAAATGTACCTGTTTTTAGGTATGTCCCTGGCTAAATGCAAAAATCTATTTCCAAGTCTGAGAGAGATAATTTAATTTCCAGATTTGTTATTATACTGAATTCTAGGGAGTTTTCACCTCTTATATGGGCATTCACTCTACTTTTGAAGAGTTTTAGTATTGAAAAATGTCCTTTTATTGAAGAAAATGTCCATTACTTTCACTTATTTTTCTTAATTTTATATTCAGACAGTATACAGAAAGGAGGCAACTTTCTTCTTGCAGGAAATACCCTAATAGTGTGAGAGTAAAACATTAGATTTATTTCAATTACCCATATCATTACAGTTTTCTCTTACGTACACAAAACTCATATTCAGTATTTTGCTGAACTAACCACCTAAAAAAAAAAATTTCCAGAAAGAAGAGAGTTTAGTGAATTCCTGCAAAGAAATGTCAGACCAAAAGGATTAGTACTGCCCTGAGTTCAAAAGGTCGATGGCTTTGTCAGGGAGGGAGGGCAAGCCATTTCCTGACACAGTATTTGCCATCAGAAGTGCCCAGACTGGTTCCTGGAAATCCAAATCTGCAGATAGCTCACGAGGCAGTATTTATGAATCTATTATGAGAGGGTCAGTGGTAGGGTATTGCAAGACAAGCTATCATCGCCGGAAATAACAGAGCTGGGCTGAAGGCTGCTGTGGTGAGTGCAGCACACGTGGTTAGAATAAATTCCCCCATCCCAGCAGTTACAAACAGCACACCAAAAACATAAGGACTACTACAGTTGAATACCATCTTTTTAAATGAATAATCTATAATTAAGTACATACTGGTTCACCCTATTGGAACACATTAAAATGGTTCTCAGGGAAATTTAAAATGTGACCATACTTCTAAGTTTAAAAATAAAAAAAAAATACCTTAATGAAAGGGTAATTTTCATACATAAAATAATTTTAAAAGATGAAACTTTGTTACAGCAGCATGTATAGGACCATGGTATTTTAGTCCCCTAAAGACAGCATGAGTACATGGTGATTTGTAAACTGTGTAGGAGGCAGAAAGATGGCTCAACAGCATGTGCTGTGCTTCCACAGGCCCTGGGTTCTATTCCCAGAACCCACATCTGGCAGCTTCCAGACACCTGTAACTCCAGCTTCAGAGGATTTGATGGCATCTTCTGGGCAGCAAGTGCTGCACTCGTGTGTGTACAACAACACACACATACTCGTAAATTCAAAAGTAAAATCCATTATAAACAATACAGGGGAATGTATGGCTAAGGTTTTTCTTTCTGATATCAAGCAATTTTGATATTCTGAGAATGAGCCTGATTAATATAATGGCAACCTGTGATCTGTATTTTGAAATTTTATAAACAAATGAAAATGTGTGCCTTGTTTCTGAAAGCGGGGAAGTCAGTGGTGTCCCACATCTGCTGAGAACCTTCTTGAGTCATTATTCCATGGTGGAAGGTGGAAGGGTCAAGCAGCTAGCTATGCAAAAGTAATGAGGAACCCAATTCACCTTAATAGCATATCTTCCTTACATATGAGATATGCTAATACAATTAATTGCTAATACAATTAATGTACCCTTGATGACAGAGCCCAGGTGGCTTGCTGTGTCACTAGACAGAGGTCACATCTCCTGTCCTTGGTACTCTGGGGATTAAGGTGAGGAATATATAATTTGGAGAATACACCCAAATTGTAGCACTGCGAAAACTCAACTACTCTGACTTCACCTAATGAGACTTGGGGGTCTGGGTTTAAAGTGTAAGTTTAGCATAAGAAGCCACATTCTTAGAAAACAACATAAAATGGCATTGAGATTATCCATATTTTATTTCACCCAAATAGGGAACTTTTCTATAAAAAGAAAACATCACTGGATCACTGCAGATAACATCTGCAAACCATGTTAATGATCCCGAGTCAGCAAACACACAGAGAAACAGCTACAAGCAAGAATCAGTTCAAACAGTGTAATTCATTTACTAAAGAGGTAAGCTACTATAATATTCAGATATAGAATATAAATCAGGTATCTCAGAATGCCCAAGGCAATGATTGAGTCATGCTCTTGGTTTAAGAGCAATCTCAATAATTCCTAACATATTGAGTAAAGAAGCATGTGTATGCTCCAGGCTTGAAAAATAGAATCCTAAGCACCAATGGCTAAATCAAACTATCAAGTCGATACAGGAAATGAAATAATTAAAACACTATAAAGACAGGAAGAAGTAACTATGATGATATGCCTTTAATATGCCTTTTAAACTAAAAATAGAAACAAGAAGTGAGAAATAACAGGTAATTAATTTGGAGGATCTTGTTTGCTTATTGGGTTTAAAAATAGGTAAAAGAGGTTATATTGTAGTAAATATAACACCTATAACTACATAAACAAAAAAAGAAAACAAATATCTTTAAAAATTCACAAGTTATCTGTTTTAAAAAATATATTTTAAGCAGAACACATTATAGTCTTTCTAGTCACTTAGTGCAAGTCAAAGGACTACTTGCAGGCATGGGTTCTCTCCTGCTACCACCTGGGTCCCAGAGAAAATCTAACTTAGGACATGAGCCTTGACTGCAGTGGCTTTACAAGATGAGCCATTTTGCCATTGAGGAAGGAGCACCTGAGTTGTTACCCTAGCTGTAAAGTTACATCCATGTTGATAGTTGCTAGGGAAGAGAAGTTCATTTCTTTTGTAAACATGTGGTCTCTGGAAGTTCAACCCTGATCCATATGATGGTCCTACCTCTACTTGCACCTAAGTAACATTAATTGGGCTTGATGGGTTATAAGATTAAAAAAAAAGAAGATAAAGTAGTCAGAATAATGTCATATGAAGGTATCCAAGAGGAGGTGGAGGAGTGGAATGGGAGATGAATATAATTAAAATACATTGTATGCATATGAAAAAGTCTCCAAACTTAATAATTTTAAAGATAAGTACAAATAAAAGTTATAAGGCTGAAGGTTATACAAAAGAAACCTTACCACAGAAGATTGTTATTTCGCACGACTACAACAATATTCTCTACAGTTGCTTTCACTAATGGAACCTTACCCGACTCTTACTGAGAATAATTCCTCCTTAAATTTGTTTTGGTCTTCCTTGTAAAATTGACTGATAGCTTAGAGGGCTGCTTGACTTTTACAGTTTGTTCAAAGTAGGTAATTGTGTCTTTCTCTCTTTAGAGATTGGTTCTGGAGGCTCCTGCTCCAAAAGCAGCACCAAGCTCCAGTAGTTAGCTACCAAAGCCAGCACTTTATGGAGAAGCGTCAGGGAGGTCATCAGCATCCTGGCTGGCTAGGTGCAACTAGAGAGTCGGTTCAGCTGTGTTTCTGCCTTAGTACAAAACTGCATCAATTTTGTGTGTGTAACTCAGTTCTTAAACATTTTCTCTCCAAAAAAGGGGAAACACACACACACACACACACACACACACACACACAGAGAGAGAGAGAGAGAGAGAGAGAGAGAGAGAGAGAGAGAGAGAGAGAGAGAGAGAGAGAGATTCTCCTGTGATCCTACCCCATCATGTTCAAGTCTCCTGGAGACCAAAGATATTTCAATGCAGAGAAAAACAACCTTTCAGAGATGTCAAAATTCTTCCTGAAATCATATCAAAACTCCTTTTTTATGCCACTAAACTTACAATATTGGCTAGAATATTTATCTAGGCCCATGACCTTATCATTGGTGAATGAATTCTTTAAAATAAGTATGATTATCTGTTATTCATATGTTTATGAGAAGATTGTGTCAAGAATATACAGAACCCAGGCATGATAGTGCAAGATCCAAACCGACAATGAGAAGGCTGAGTCAAGGGCATCTAGAATTCAAAGCCAGCTGTAGTTATATAGAAAGACAATATGTAGAAAAAATAAGAAAGAAAAATAGTCACTGACATGAAAACAGAAGCAATCAAAAATAGACAAAACAAATGAAAGCCTGGAATAGTCACTTAGCAATGAGTTTCCTCTAAATAGCAAGCAGAAGGTATTCAACCACAGAGTGATAAGGCAGAGAAGAAGTAGGTATGATGTGCCTTCCCAGATTACAAGATCTGTAATCACAATAATGAAAATAGATAGTGTGGGTGAAAATAAATCAATTAAAATCCATATACTCTTGGTGAGAGTTTAAATGGGTTCATTATTTTAAGGAAATATTTTAAAAGTATTTACTGTTATTCAATATGCCTATATTTTTCTCCAACAGATTCAACCATTAGCCATAATACCAAGATTAATAAAAAATTATTATATAAAAAGAATTATATATGTGTTCAGTCCTGTTATCTTGCTGTCCTCAGTGATAGATGTATCAACGAGTTGTGAAGCTAAATAGTAAGGAGAGTTAAACAAATTTCAACTGCATGAATTGATAATTATAAACCTAATAAATATATTGTCAAACAAACACAAAAACAGAAAGTCTTTATTTCTCATACAACTCCAAAAACAGACAAGAAATAGCATAGTTTATTAAAATGGAATAATTATACTAAATTAAGTCTACCATGAAGGTGGCTGCTGATTCTTCTGGAGCCTTTTGTGCAGGGCGTTAATATCACCCTACTTATTTGTTGGTTATGCTAAGTTGCAACAGCTCAATTTCTGGAAATATGGGAAGCATAATTTGTGACAAATAGTTGTACATTTATGTAAACTTCATATACTTTGAAATAAAACTTTTAAAACTGAAATAGCCAAAGGTTGAGTGTTTTCTACAGAAGAATTAAAAGAATATCAGGAAGGGATAACATAGTCAAGGCACTACTCCCTGAGGAACTATTGGAAGTGAATGTTGTTGGGAAATGTCATTTTCTTCTGTAATACATCAACTACAAGTTGTCCTTGCTTTAGTAAATACTCTCACATCCAAGATCATGCAAGCAATACCAATTAAACCCTGGGAGCCACACTCAAGGATAGACTTGAATGAAAGGGAACTTGTTGAGGAGTAGGCTACTGAGAAGAGAAAAGGGGTATAAGAGGGGGAAGAGGAGATAAAACGACTATAATTTATTATGTAAATATATGAAACCGTCAAACAACAACTATTTTTCAAAACTCTCAAAATATTAGAAGAAAAGATGTACCTATCAGGACACTATGCCCAGTTAAATTGCTCAGAATGAGAGTGGATGAGATAATTCATCAAACCCAAAGACACAGCACTCATCTGGAAGAGGCATTTCTTACATGAAAATTGTCAGGTCTGTTTAGGGGCTGTGGAAACATACAAATATACATACCTAGCAAATTCTGATCAGCATAACTTACCAGCAGCAGAACAGTTTCTAGTATATCAGTCTCAGTTTAACAGTTTAGTGTTTAGAAACAAGAATTTCTAGGTCAACTACCCCTCCCCCAAATACTGGTTTCTACCCAAACTTCAGCCATTCAGATCATTTCTCTATGATCCCAAGAGTTATTTCTCCTTCTTTAATTTAACTGCAGGTTGCTTGAAATTCATACATCCTTCGTCTTAAATCTTTTCCTGCTCCTCTCTACCTTCCATTGTTCTCTTTCTCCTCTTTCTGATCAGGACAAAAATGTTTATTTCACCTTCCCAAGAAATTCTGCAAGTGAACTGGATTATGTAATGGTACATATGATTGAATTCTGTTATTTTTTTTTGCCAATATATTGCATCATTTTGGTGGAAATATTTCTTTGGAAATTCACTAAAATGAAGTTTAAAATGGTCGTTGCAAAAGTAATGCTTGCAGCATATCTACTAGGAGTTTTAAACTGTTTTTTAAAAAATTTTAATTAACATAAATAATAAGGGATTTCAGTATGAAAATTTTATAACATATATTATTGTACTTGACTCCTGTTCAATTTCCATTATTCTCTCTTGTCACACTGTTTCCTTTGCTATCCTAGTCTCGCCTGTGATCTCTCTCTCTCTCTCTCTCTCTCTCTCTCTCTCTCTCTCTCTCTCTCTCTCTCTCTCTCTCTCACACACACACACACACACACACACACACACGTGCGTGCACATATATATTTTTTTCTTCATATAAAAGAAACCTGCAAAATGGCCATTCTTTTCTACTTTCTTTCCTTTTCGACAATAGATTTTTTTTCACCCAATATATCCTGGTTATGGTTTCCCCTCCCTCTAGTCCTCCAAGTTCCTCTCAACGTCCCCGCCGAATTGGATCCACTCCTTTTCTGTCTCTCACTGAAAAACAAACAGGCTTCTTAGGGATAATAATAAAATAACATAAGATAAAACAAAACCTAACACAACAGAGTAGGACAATACATACATACAGAAGGAAAAGTGGACCAGAAAAGGCACAAGAAACAGATACAGATGCAGACCATCTCCTCTTCTCACACTCAGGAATCTCATAAAAGTGCAAAATTGGAAGTCATAATATATACACAAAGGATCTGTAGGGTAAAACAGAATATATATATATATATATATATATATATATATATATATATATATATATATTCTGAAGAAGAAGAAAAAGTCTTTAAAAGCACTGACATGACATCAGAAGACAAGGAACCTCTCAAGATATTCTTGATTTCATTCTATACTGGCTATCTACAGTTCGGTATGTGGTTTACCGATAAGAATTGTTTGCTTCCCCAGTGAGATTCCATTGAGGAAAATTAAATTTCATTTGCAAGTGGTTATCAATTGTAGATAGCTTCTGGATAACAGATGAAGGGATGGGGGCATGTGTCCACTTCTCCATATAGCTCTAGGAACTCATGAGGTGCAGACCTGTGCAGCTCCTCTGCATGCTGCCTCAGTCTCTGTGAGTTTATATGTGCCTCAGCCCTGCTGATTTAGAGAGCCTTGTTTATTTAATGTCCTCCACTCCCTCAGGCTCTTTCATTCTTTTTCTTCCTCTTCCTCAGTTCTCTGAGCCCCGAGGGAAGGGATTTGATGGGAATGTCCCCTTTAAAGCTGATTATTCAAGGTCTCTCATTCTCTATCAAAACAGCTATGGGTCTCTGCATTTGGTCTCTTTTGTTGTAGGAGGAAGCTTCTCTGAAAATGGTTGAGCAAGACACTCACCTAAGAGTGTCATTAGGAGTCATTTTATCACTATGTTGTTTTAGTAGAACAGTAGTATTTGATTTTACCCTACATCCCTGGTCTAACTAGTCTCAGATTCTTCATCATCCAAGCAGTGTTGGGTATGGGTTCGACTCCAAGGAGTAGACCTTAAGTCAGATTTAATATTGGTTGGTTTCTACCACAAGCTTTGTGCCACCATTGTACCAGCATATCTGAAGGATGTACACCAGTGTAAATCAAAGTGTTGGTATCTTTTTTGATATTTGCATTTCTCCTTTGGTAGCATGCAGAGTACCTTCCTGTATTAAACATGCTAGCCCATAAATCTGAAGGCTCTGTACAGGCACCAGCTGGACTTCTCCCTATAACAATGTATTATGTAGGTGTTGTTTTTAGCCATGGGGACTTGCCTTGCCGACAGTTTAGGAGGGCAATGTACAGTCATAGCAATACCCTGGGTTAATTACAGGATCCCATGAGGCCCCTTTGGCCAACAACTCAATTAGATGTAATACATTCCCAGTACTGGATGGTATTTAGTAAAGGAGCTGTCCAGTTAGAGCTCTGTTTTCACCATTATTTGATGGTTTTATTTAGATAACTTTCATGTATGTATATATTTTTAGAAGCTTCTACTGTATTAGTTTTTCCATATTACCCCTCAAGGGCCGCTAGATTTTAGCTGTCTCTCCTCATATCCTCTTGTCCAACCATAGCTATCTACTCTATTTCCCTTTCCTATGCAAGTCTATCTGTTGTCCCTAGTCATTTAACCTGGTTCTATGGATTGTACCTTAGTTTTCATTGGCATAGCAGTGACTATCACACATAAGTGAATAAATACCATATTTTCTTTTGAGGTCTAGGTTACTTTACTCAGGATGATATTTCCTAGTTCTATCCATTTACCTACACATTTCACTTTTTAACAGCTAAATATTATTCCATTGTGTAAATATATCATTTTTTTTTAATCTTCCAATGATGGAATCAAGTTTGTTTCCAGTTTCTGGCTATAGGCTTGCTTTAAACTGCCTTTATTATGTTGAGGTATGTCCATTGTATGCCTAATATCTCCAGGGCTTGTATCATAGAGTGGTGTTGGTCTTTCTCAAAGGTCTTCTCTGAATCTAATGAGATTATTACGTTGTATTTGTCTTGCAGATTGTTTATGTGGTGGATTATGTTCATCAGTTTAGGTATGGTGAGTCATCCCTGCATCTCTGGGTTGAAGCTGACTTGATCATAATAGATGATCTTTTTGTTGGGTCCTTGGATTTGGTTTGCAAGTATTTTATTGAAAATGTTTGTATCTATTTTCATAAGAGAAATTGGTATGCAATTCTACTTTGTTGGGTCATAGTAGTATCAGAGTAGCTGTGGCCTGGTAAAACGAATTCAGCAAAGTTCTTCTCCGTCTATTCTGTAGAATTATTTAAGGTGGATTGGCATTAACTCTTCTTTGAAAGAATGATAGAATTCTGTGCTAAAACCATCTAGCTCAGGATTTTTGGGGGGATGGGGGCTGGAAAACTTATTTCTGCATCTACTTCACTACAGGTTTTAGGTCTGTTTGAACTGTTTATTCGGTATTGGTTTATTCTATTAAGCAGTATGATTTAGAAAGTTATACATTTTCTTCAGATCTTCCAATTTGGTAGAGTACATGTTTTTTAAAGTATGTTCTTATGATTCTCTGGTTTCTTATTATTCTCAGTGTCTGTTGTTATTCCCTCTTTTTTTCTCTAATTTTGTTATTTTCAACTGTTACCTTTGTTCTATGCTCTCTGTCTCTTAGTTAATTTGGAGAAAGTTTTGCCATTGTTATTGATTTCCTTAAAGAATCAACTCCCTGGTTCATTGATTCTTTGCTTAAAAAAAAACAGCACTGAGTTTGAATATTTCTTGCAGCCTGCTCCTCTGGAGTGTAATTGTTTCTGTTTGTTCTAGAACTTTCATGTGTGCTATTAAGTTGCTGGTATGAGATATTTCTCTTTTTATTAAATGTTGGATTCTAGTGCTATGTACTTTTCAGTTTGAACCACCTTCATTATATCCCATAAGTTTGGGTATATTGTGTATTCATTTTCATTCAATTCTGCAAAGTCTTTCACTTCTTTAGTAATTTTTGTATGGACACATTTTTCAGTTAGTATTGAGTTATTCAGTTTCCATAAGTTTGCAAGATTTTTGTTGTTTCTGTTGTTAATCTCCAGCTATAATCCATGGTGTACAGATAGGATACAGATGTTACTTATATTTTCTTGTATCTGCTGACAATTGCTTTGTGTCCAAGCATGTGATCAAATTTGGAAAAAAAAATTACATGAGGTGCTTAGAAGAAGGTGTATTTTTTTTTCTCTTTGGGAGAACTGTTTTGTAAGTACCTGTTAGGTACATTTGATTTATGAAGTCAATTAGCTTCAAAATTTCTCTGTTTAGTTCTTGTCTGGATGACATGGCTATTGATAAGAATCCTATATTAAAGTCTCGTACTTTCAGTGTGTGAGGGTCAACATGTCATTTAGTACTGTTTCTTTTATGAATTTTGGTGCCCTTATGATTGTGACACAGTTGTTAAGCATTGCAATGTAGCCAGGTGGTGGTGGTGCACGCCTTTAATCCCAGCACTCGGGAGGCAGAGGCAGGCAGATCTCTGTGAGTTCAAAGCCAGCCTAGGCTACAGAAAGAGATCCAGGAAAGGCACAAAGCTACACAGAGAAACTCTGTCTCCAAAAACAAAAACAAACAAACAAAAAAGAATTGTAATGTTATCTTGGTGGATTTTTTTTCTGTGATGAAAGAAAAAAAGTGTCTTTATCTATCTGTCCTGATTAACTTTTCTTTGAAGACTCTTTTGTCAGACAATAAATATCTACGCTAGCTTACTTCTTAGATCCATTTTCATGGAATATCTTTTCCCAACCCTTTACCCCAAAATAATGTCTATAATTGAGGTTGAGTGTATTTCTTGGATGCAGCAGAATGATGGCTACTGTTTTCACATTCACATCTGTTCATCTGTGCCTGGTTTTTTGTTTTTGTTTTTTGTTTGTTTGTTTGTTTGTTTTGATGTGGGAAGATTGAGACTATTGAAGTTGAGAGTTTTTAATGAGAAGTATTTGTTGTTTCCTGTTATTCTGTTGTGGTGGTGCTGGTGTGTGTGTGTTTCCTCTCTTGATTTGCTAGTCTGCAAACTTTAATCCTTGTGCTTTCTTGGGTGTGGTTAAACTCTTTAAGTTGAAGATTTTCTTGAAGTGACTTTTGAAGGGCTGAATTTGTTGCTGAAATTCTATTTTATCATGGTATGTTTTATTTCCCCCATTGAATGTGATAGGAAGCTTTTCTGAATATAATAGTCTGTGCTGGCATTGGTGTGTTCAACATTTTTCAGGTTCTTCTGTCTTTTAGAGTTTATATTTAGAAGTCATGTGTAATTCTGATAGGTCTACCTTTATATACTATTTGGTCCTTTTCCCTTGCACTTTTAATATATTTTCTTTGTTCTGTATGTTTAGTGTTTTTGATTATTATGTGTTATGGGGAATTTCTTTTCTAGTCTAGTCTATTTGGTATTCTGTATGTTTCCTGGCTCTTTTTTTTTAATTAAGAAAATTTTTATTCATTTTAAAAACCAATCACAGATCCCCCTCTTCTCTCCTCCCATCTCTTGATAGGCATCTCCTGCTCTAAGTTAGAAAATTTTTCTTCTATGATTTCTTTTTTTTTTTCCTTAGAATAGTATCTGTGCCTTTGACCTGGGTTTCTTCTCTTTCTCCTGTTCCTATTATTTTTAGAGTTGGTATTTTCATAATATCTCAGATTTCCTGGATGTTTTGTGTCAGGAATTTTTTCTTATTTAACATTTTCTTTGACTGGGGTGTCCATTTCTTTAATTGTGTCTTCAGTGCCTGAAATGTTCTCTTCCATCTCTTGTGTTCTGTTGGTGAGGCTTGCCTCTGAGTGTCTATATGTCTTCCCCCCCCCAAATTTCCCTTGTTTGGGGTTTTCTTTGTTGATTTTATTTTCACTTTCAGGTCTTAAACTGTTTTATTAATTTCCTTTCAGTGTTTGTGTTTTTAGAGATTTCTTTAAGGGATTCAATCCTTCCTTCTTCATATTCATAAAGCCTATTTTAGGGTCCTTGAGCTTCAGTTGTGGTGCGAATCTCAATGCCTACTGTAGTACAATTCCTGGCCTCGAGTGGAGACGAATCAGCCTGGTTCTTATTGGTTATGTTTCTACACGGGTTTTTAGTCATCAGGGTTTGGGCTGTATGTAATTCTATGTGTTGATATCTGGTTTTGTCTTTGTTGGGTGGTTATTTTGCTCCTTGATTTCTGTGGCTCTCTCTGGTTCTCAAGAGGTGTGGTGCTTGTATGTTGCCCTATTGGGGATTCTTCTGCAATCCTGCTTGGCATTACTACTTGGGGCTATGGGTAAAATATGTTTCTAAGTATTTAAAGTTGACACTTAGGAATGGGGATGGTCTAGGAAGCGGAAGATAACTGAAGGGTTCACAGGTAGGGAAAAGCAAGGTGTTCTACCAGGATCTGCTTTGTCCCCTGGGATCTGGGACAGAGAGTGGGGAGAAGCCACAGCAAGTAGTAGGCTACAGAGCTAAGGGTGAGATGTAGAGACTAGATTTGCAGGAGAGGGAGGGGGAGGGGAGGGGGAGGGGAGAGACAATCTGAAGCTCGCCCACTTGTACTTGCTTCTCTGGCAGGCTTAGCAGTTGGGTTCCCAGGGAATGCCTAGTGCAGTTGTAAGGTGCTTCCCTGGTTGGAGTCGCAACCTTGCCTTTTATTCTACCCCATAGCACCTCTTATTCCTTGGTTACCACGTCATTTATAAGTACCTCTGCTATACACTCCTCTTGCTAGATTTCACATGTATGGTAAAATATGTGCTATTTATCTCTCTGACTCTAGATCATTTCAGTTAATATCTATTTTCTTATAATTGACTTACCTCCATTATTTTTTATGGCTGAATACTGCCCCATTGTGTATGTTCAATACATGTATTTATTCATTTATCCATTGATAGGTGTCTAGGCAAGTTGTTACAACCAGCGTGTCTTGGATGTTAAAAACAATGATGCATTGAAATTTATATACACAGATTGTATTATTATATGCATATTAATAACAATTGTACGTTTGTGAATGGAAAAGGTTTTTTCTTTTTCTTTATAAAATTAGTTTATTTTTATGCTTTTCAAACCATGTACATTGATCACATTCCCCTCCCTCAACTCCTCCCAGATACTTCTTGCTTCCCTACAAACCAAACTCCACATATTTTATCTTTCTCTCAAAAAATGAAAACAAGCTAAAACAAATTTTAATGTAATATATTCTTTGACTAGTCACAACTCATAAGTAAATTCTCAGAAATAATTCAGTGTTTTCACTGTTGTAATTGCTCCCTGTTCAACACAATCCAGCTCTACCTGATGTGATTGCTCCCTGTTCAACACAATCCAGCTGTACCAAGTCATTCACCTTCACAGTACTGTCACTGAGCTTGTCCGGTGTCACCAACAGGTTTAGATGGTGGATTTGCTGATTATATTGTGTTACATGAAAATACCTCAGCTTTCTAATTTGGAAATATGGAAAGTAGTGACATTGTGATGAAGATGAACTGATCTTATGAAATGAGGTGTCTTTGACTTCAGTAAGTAACCAAAGAATATTTGTACTATTTCATCATGAAAATATCTTGGATATTAAATTCTATGTTTTTCAAATCTCTTATGTTGAAATTTCTTCATAGTGTCCTCCATTATGTTTTTATAGATTTAGTTTAAAATGTATAAATGCCTCATTTATGCTTACTATTGTTGTCATGAAACATCACCATCATTACAGCTTGGGGAGGAAGGGATTTATTTGACTTATACTTTAAGGTAACAATCCATCACCGAGGAAAGTCAAGGCAGAAACTCAAATAGGGCAGCAACCTAAAGGCAGGAGCTCTATGGAGGGGCTGTACTTACTGATTTGTCCCCCATGACTCGTTCAACCAGAATCTTATAAAAACCCAGGATCACCAGCCCAGGGATGGCACCAATTAAAATCAGCTATACCCTCCCCTATCATCACTGATTAAGAAAATGCCCTACAGCCAGATCTTATGGAGACATTTTCTCAAATGCTCCTTTCAGATAATTCTAGCTTGTGTCAAGTTGACATAAATCTAGCCAGCACAATAGGCTAACATAAGGATTGTGTGATTTAGTATTTATATGAGCTTGGGCTAATATGCATTTATACTCAACAGACCCATTTCCATTTTAAATTATTATTAAATTTTCATTAAATATGGGAAATAATGAGATAGCTTAGTAGATAAATGTGTCAGCTTCCATGTCTGCTGGTGTGAATTGAATTCTCAGGACCCACAAGGTTAAACTGACTTCTGAAAATTGCACTCTAACTTCCATAAACTTGCTATGGCATGTGGACATATGCATCAATCAGTCAATCAATGAATGAAAATAAAGTTTAATCACTATTTTAAAAAATAAAACATAAAAAAATAACACAACATACTACAGTAATGGATTAGCAGAAATTTACTCATGTTGTTTAATTAAATAATTAATTTCAATTAATTTCCTTTAAAATATTTTTCTAGAATTAGCTTATCCCATTTTTTGAAGTTTTTTATATACTCAGATAATAAAAAATGCATGTATGAAGTAAAGTTTTTAAAATATCATTATGTAATCTCTTTTTAAATTTAAAATATTTGAACTTCTCTCAAACTAGGCCAGGATACCAACCCTCAGAAATAATGCAGCAAAGACTTATTCAAGATGAAAGATAATGCCCCAGTCTTGCCTGATTCTGACCATTAGAGAGTTTTGATCACTTTTATACTCATGTTTGATAAAAATGGCAAGAACACTAATTAGACTTTTCACTGTTACTTGCTTTACACATGCACACACACACACACACACACACACACACACACACACACACATTGGTCTAGATCTTAGGGAATGTGTTTGATCTAAGTGATTTAGAATAAATTTCAATGAGCACAGATGGAATATTTTAACAGTCATGAATTTAACATCTGATACATTAGAAATTTCATTTAACTTTTATTTCAATTAAGGAATGTAAAAATATGTCAAGTCAATGTACACATGGCAAATATATTAACAATGTCAATACTGTTTATAAATAATTAAAGATAACAAGGTTGTTGATTCTATTGGTGAAAATAACAAATTATTTAAAACATCTTAAATGACTGATTTTTTAGTAACATTTCTATTGCCGTACTTTCAGGACTTTAGTGTTTAAATCTATTAACAGTAGTAAGATACATCACACAGCATTTAATAGCAGGCACGTACTTCAATTTTCTTGTGTTTCACTGTAATATAATAAAAGATGTTTGTGCATTCTATGGATGGAATACAAAGTTTTTTAAATATCAAAATTTTAAATGAAATTTGCCACTGTTGTGATAAATTATAACAAACTAGGACCTTTTTGTATTGCATACACATATTGTATTATTTCTAAATTACAAATATCTTGTCTTATTTAAAAACACATAAAGGTGTATGGAATCTGCACTGTACAAATTTTTATAAAATACTCACAAGTTTTTAGTATTATTCAGTAATAGGAAATTCATAATGAAAACCCAAGTCTGATATCAGGATTTGCTATAGGAATTCCTTTCCACAGTTGTGGAAGATGCAATTATTATTACCATTCCATATATAAGTAAACTAAGGCATAGAGGAAGGTTGATTCATGCAGGAAAAGCACAGAAATAAATCAGAACTTTCAAAGTAGCTCTAGTCATCATTGCACTTCTGTCCTTTTTTTCTTTTGGACTTCTCTACTCTTCTCTGGCTTTGCCCTCTTTAACGGTGTTTTACTGGATTGTTAAGCTCTTGAGTGGGTTGTTTACATGTTCATTCATTTTTTTTTCAGATTTTTGTGAGTTGCTTGATCAATAAGCAGCTCTTTAGTCAGAAAGTTTAAAGAAATCTTTTTAGATTTCTAACAATGTTGAGAGTTGAATGAATTTTGAACTACATATTAAAGTTGCCTAATTCTTGGTCTCTACACTTGTAAAAGGAGAATTCTGAATAAGCATATATATCCCATCAGGCTAAGGGGGTAGGTACTGAACTATGTTGATAGATTGCTAGCCTACCATGCATGAAGCCCTGGGTTCAATCCACAACACTACACAAATATGGATGTTGAGCTCCATACATGTAATATTTGCACTTCAGAGGTAGAGACAGCAGGATTTGAATTTAAGAAGATCCTTGACTGTGGAGAGCTTTTGGCCAGGCTGACATATATGAAAACCTGTTTCAAAAAAAAAAAAAAAAAAAAAAAAAAAAAACCTAGCAAGTCTCATAAGATTAATTAAAAGGTGAGAAAAGAAGCTAGCTAACTAAAATCTTAAAAACCAATGGGTTGAAATGCTGAAACCATTCACCTGAGAACTAATGTAAAACCTATGAAAAAACTAAAAATAGGCTTATTTTTTTCCTTTTCCTATATATTATTGCCCATTGTGATCAATAAACCATGGGACATATTTAAGTAAACTAGAACTTCTGAACAAATAATCATATGTATCTGATTAAAATTACTTTCAAACTTTATAAAATTTTATAAGTTATATATAATTTATAAATTATAAAATACATAATGTGCTTTAATCAAATTCACCCTCCATTTCCTCCCTTGGGATTACTCCCCTATCTCTCCCACCATTTCTTCCCAAATTTATGTGCTCTTTTTAAAATCACTGCATCCTCTTAGTGCTACCCCTATGTCCATGGGCATGGGACCATCTTTTGGAGCATGGATAACATATCAGAGACAAAATCCATGATACAAACTGATCCTCCATAGTCCAGCAGCTATCAATTATCACTAGATCTTCAACTTGTAGTGGGACTTGATGAGTCCTTCTCCCATTCACATTGAAATTTTGTCTTTCATGATCTTATACAGGTCTTGTGTATACAGTCACAGCTGCAGTGAGTTCATGTGCAACAACTCCAGAATGTCCAGCAAATATTGTTTCACTGAAGAATTTTATTACTGGCCGTTACAATCTTGTCTGAGCCTTGGGAGGAAAGGGTATGATACAGGTGCTCCATTTAAAAATGAGCATTTCATAATGTCTTATTCTCTGCACTTTGCCTAGTTGTAGGTCTCTGTGTTAGTCACCGTCAACTGCAAAGATAAGTTTCTGTGAGAAGGATGAGAGATGCACTAATCTATGGACATATCAATAATTTATTAGAGATGATTCAATATTATAGATGTTTAGCATAATTATAGTATTAGGTTCTCCCCTATGCCCTGTGGCCAAGCCAGCCACGGGTTTATGGTCCAGTTTAGAGTTCTAGGCATAAATGTCGTTTGTGGAGAGGATCCAATCAGAAAGTACTTGGTTAATCCCATAATAGTCATGGTATCACTACACCAGTGAGCATGTCTTGCCAGTGCAGGTACTATTACAATCCTCGGGATTCACAGCTGGTAAGACTGTTGATTACCTTTCTCTTCCAGTGGCAGACATAGCATCTTCCCAGAGACACAGCTAGGCAGTAGGAAGGAAGTCCCAGGTCATTATCAGCTCAATTTCTCCCTGTTCTTTGACTCATTTGTGCTGTCTTCAGCAAAATTGTCTTGCCATCAAGTTCTGAGGAGGGTAACAAAGACTGAAGGTGTTAGCTTAGGAAGTTTGTGTGGAGGGGTCTATGGGTCCCACATACCAACAACTCGAAAAGGGGTGATTCATACCTAATGTAGTGAAATGTAAGATATTTAACACATTTTTGGCAGTAAGCAAAAATCTCAATTCAAAAGCACGTTCAGTGTGTTAAAATATTATTCAGAATATAGCATAGAAAGTTTGCACAGCATGATGTTCAGATTCTATCACTGAACATTTAAAAAAAATACATTGTTTTCAGCACTTTATTTGTGTATCTCCACACCCAAAGTTGCAGAGGCTTATGAAGCATAGGAACCAAGCTGTCAACATTTGATTTTTAAATACTTTGCACTAAAAGTTAATTATGATAGGGGGTCGTTAAGGTGATATCTACAGAGCTTAAACATTCTAAGCAAGGTGTATTTCATAAGGAGCATTTCTAGCAATATAATAATTAGATTCCCTCGAATATAGCCTATGAGCTCACTGTAAATTAAATTACTCTGTATGTCAAAACAGTCTGATTGTGAATATAAGTGAGCATATACTAACACACAAGTGATCATAATAGAACTTTTAAATTATCACATGAATGTCTGAATAATGCTGAGATTTTTAAAATTATATATAACAAAATATTTTATATTCTACACAAATTACATTAAGCATACAATATGAAATATTATATTTCATCATCCAAAGTTAGAAATATTGATAAAATCATGCTTTCACTCTCCAGAGAAGCCCACTGAAGCACTACTAATTCAAGTTTTCTCTCTTTCCTATTTTCTTATAATTTCAGCATTTTCATGATCAATCACCAGTCAACTTGGACTTCTTTTTAGAAAGTTCACTGAATTATTTCATTTTCTTTTATAATAAAAAAGTTCACTAACTTATTTTATTGTCTTTTAAAATAAAAACAATTCACTGAGTTATTTCATTTTCTTTTAAGATGAGATTTTCATATTGTAGACAGGAGGACATTTGGGATGCTTAAAGTCTTAGTTTTCAGAAATGAAATAAATGTCATCTAGTTGATTGTCACACTATGTATAGTTGCTGTTATTGAGCACTGGGCAGGCTCTTTCTCAAATGTGGCCCTTCCAACCCCAACAGTCTGTGACCATTTTTTTTCCTGTGTGGCTACGTTAGTTTCATCCCAAGACAGAACAAAACATGTGCTCACTATGTCATTTGTTCAAAGACAAGATAGTTTCTTTTCCCAGTCATGTTGTGATACATAGTGCTTTATTTTTAAAATGTCTGCCTAACATAGATTGATTAAAGGCTTTGCATTTGCAACAATTGATGATTAAGCCAAGGCAAACACCCAATATCTAGAAAAAAATGGAATGAGATCTTTAATAAGGACAAAGCTAAACACTTCTGCATTTTCTTGACCTCAGCGTTGAACTTAATTCTGGGTACCAT
The DNA here is from genome assembly GCF_049852395.1 of Peromyscus maniculatus bairdii. Lineage (NCBI taxonomy): Eukaryota > Metazoa > Chordata > Mammalia > Rodentia > Cricetidae > Peromyscus > Peromyscus maniculatus. Next base: position 28,691,615 of record NC_134857.1, on the reverse strand, counting down.
TTAGTTATGTTAACACTCTATAAAATGTTCATCTTGGATTTAATCTTATGAAATGATTGTTCCTGTGGCCCCAGATAGACTTTGTTTCCTTTGCTTCCTATTGACAGAAAAGGTATTGTTACTTTCCATATGAATTTGGCATTCATTTTTATTTCCATGATATTAACTCAACACAGTATTATCCTATGATTTTCACCTTCATCTGCATGTCTGTGGCTGCTATACTACACTGACCTCAAACCCCACCTGAATATTTCAACTTTCTACAAACTGATGTCTCTGTGCCTAGTAATTTTCTCAAATGAAGCACTATTTGCATGTGTTACCCACCCATCAACCATATTAAAAAAAAAAAAAAAACTGCAAAGCAAATTCTTGATTAGATTGTTTCCTCGATTTTTGTTTGTTTGTTTAAAATTTCTGGAAAATTTGAAGTTTTTCATGAAAAAGAACCAATATCTGGATAGACTGCCTCAAGGAAAGAGAACTTCCACAGATAAACAACTAGAAAAGGAGGTCAGTGCAGTGTTGAAGAGGGTGACTCCAACAAGGGTGATGAGACAAGCGTGAATGTCACAGGGAGCACTCATTGGTACTGGATGTGATTCAGAAGTGCTCTTCGAGTGAGGCACTAGTTTTTCATCATGAAAAACATTCTAAACTCTATGGAAAGCAGAAGTAAAAATGGACCCTTGTTTACTATTATAGAAATGTTGGTGGGCACTGTCCTAGGGCATGACTTCTTTGGCTCCTTTGAATTCAGAGCACTTGGGATTACCTCCAAGATGATCTGCATGTGAATGAATCCTCTGCAGAAGGACAGGTAGGTTTGTAAAGCCTCAAATCTTTAGACAGTTAACCATTTCTGGGAGAGATACTTTTCTCCTTCAGGTGGTATACCTGCCTATATACTGTTCGTGTTCCTGTATGTAACCCCATTCACCACCTATGCCTCTGTAAGTAACCCCAAATTAAACCTATTATTTCAAGAAGCTAAACTTGGAGGGCTTTCTTTCTTTCTTTCTTTCTTTCTTTCTTTCTTTCTTTCTTTCTTTCTGTCTGTCTGTCTGTCTGTCTTCCTTCCTTCCTTCCTTCCTTCCTTCCTTCCTTCCTCCCTCCCTCCCTCCCTCCCTCCCTCCCTCCCTCCCTCCCTCTCTCTCTCTCTCTCTTTCTTTCTTTCTTTCTTTCTTTTATTGGTGCCCTCTCTGTGGTGACTAGGCACTGCCTTATCTCCTTGGGCAACGTTCATACACACACACACACACACACACACACACACACACACACACACGCGCGCACACACAAGCGCACACACACACACAATTAGAAGTAATCTATTTGGAATATTTTCATCAGTAACACTGTGATAATAACTTTTTTTAATTTGCCATTTTAAGTCATGTATTTAACTGAACAGAGCTGACAAAATACTAAAGCATCTAATAAACTTGTTCATTTAGGCCACACTTTTTCTAATTCAATGATATCCTTGTGCTAGTGGATAACTGACTGCATGATTCATTATAACATAAGACTCCTTAATTTGAAAGTCTCAGAATACGTGATAAAAGATTGTATAAATACATAAGCTAAATTATCTTGCTAATAGAAAATTTAGATGAAATTAGACTCCGAATCTATGAGTCAAAGCAATTGAAAGCAACAATTAGAAAATATTGCCGGGCGTTGGTGGCGCACGCCTTTAATCCCAGCACTCGGGAGGCAGAGCCAGGCGGATCTCTGTGAGTTCGAGGCCAGCCTGGGCTACCAAGTGAGCTCCAGGAAAGGCGCAAAGCTACACAGAGAAACCCTGTCTCGAAAAAACCAAAAAAAAAAAAAAAAAAAAAAAAAAAAAAAAAAAAAAAAGAAAATATTAACAGAGGTTATAACTTACAAATGTGAAGATAAAGTTTCCAGAAACATTCCCATTACAACTTCTTTCCAAACTGTTATTGCTAGGTCAGTGGTTCGAGATAAAAAATGTATTCACATAATAAATATTAAATCTGTACCAAGGTGAAAAGTGTTTGAGAGTGGGGCTCAGTAATTCTTTGTGACTAAATTGTGAATTCAATCTGAAAAGAAAAATAGCATATAAATCTCTCATAAAAAGACATGTGACATAAGTGTCACATAAAAATGGAACTTATGAGGATATTGACATAAATTCCAAAGAAACGAGGAGTAAATGAAAAATTTATTCAACTGCAAAATCTTAACTTGAAAAATTCTCAGACCAAGAAAATAAATAAGGGAATTTTATAGAATACCTTGTCCTCACCCAAGTTTAGTCTCTTTTCCATCTTCCCTCACCTTATTCTCTCCATTCCATTCTGCCCTTCTTGAGCCCTGGTCTTTCCTTTTCTCCTATACCAACCACATTTCCCTACAATAAGCCTCCTCTGACAGCTCCACCTATCTCTCTGTTGTGGATGGGTCCAGGGACAGACAAGCTTCTGTATCTTCTAGATGTGTGATAAGAAGAAAGAACACTGGCTAACATTCAAGAGACAGATGCTCATTTAATTTCTCTGAATGGAATGTCTTTGCTTGCATGAGCAATTCTCTAAGAGAATACTGGGTGAGCACACCTCTAAAAGAGTATCCTAAGAACAACAACAAAATCTCTCATTTCAACCATGTGATTCAGAGAATTCTCCAGGTACAAGAAGAGCTATTTTGGAATGCTATCAAACAAACAATAAAAACAAATTAGAACAAAGACTATAGAAAGTCTTTCAAAAGGTACTCAAGATTAACTAGAAACTGAGGGGACAAAGGAGTCTTGAAGAAGAATATACTTAAGGGGATACCCAAGAGTAAGATCATCAGAACATGAATTAGAGCATAGGCTATGAACAGCTGTAATGGATCAAGCCACTAGAAAACTTGTGACATTTTCATGAGAGGTATTTCCTAAAGATATATGATGTCACCAATCTATCAAAGGATGAGTAAAGGCGATTCTCCTGCAAAGTGACCTAAGATTAAGTATAATTCACCAATGCCTCGGCTTAAAGCTTTTCATAGAAGCCACACCCTCCTCTGTGACCTTTGTGAAGCGTTTTTTTGCCTGCCAGTGAGAAATTTCATCTTGATCATTTATTTTCTGGCACTGACATGGGAGCTGACCAGTTAGAGAGCATCCTTGTGCAAGAAGAAAGTGAAGGCATTGCCAGGGGCTCAGTGCCTCACAAACCTATTTCTAGCCTTGGGTTAAGCACTGAGGGCAATAATGGACATTGGAACAGCTCCAGATTCAGTGAAAGACCCTCTTGGAAGGGAGGATGGCAGAAGTAATAAAGCATCATACCTAATGAGTCACTAAGGCCTCTAGGCACATCTGCACACACATATACATGCATGTGTAGGCACGCATACACATTTGCACCCGTAGATACATGTATCTAACACATGTATAATAAAATTAAAAAACTAATCTTGTCTTATTGTTTACAATATCAGTTAAACATATTTGTATTTTTAGCATATATATGATAGAATTGTACTATGTTCTGAGTTGGGAGACAAAAGGGTACAACAATGTTTTAGAAATACAAAATGCTTTAGTGGCAATCATCACGTAAAGACAACAGATTATAGGAGGAGGCAATGACAGCAGCCCACTATGCCTAGGTAAGCCAAGAAATGAAGACCCTGATATTATTTTCTATGTTTATGAATAAGTCACTTCTAATTTTTCCCCAGATTTATAAAATAATGTTAAGTATTGTATGTTGGGTAGTTATTCATTACTGTAGTAAATGCCTGAGGTCATCAATCAAATGAGACAGAAGGTTTATTTTGACTCAGAGTTTGGGATATGTGAGCCAGTGATTACTTGACCTTGATGGTTGAGACTTGTAGTAATACATCATGTGGCAGCAGACACATAGGATATATTTAAACTGTTCACCTCATAGGAAGAGAGAGAAGGAAAGAGGAAAGGACTGAGGTCCCACTTTACCCTTCAAGGACACAGCTCCAATGTTTGATGTCTTCTCTCTAGTTCAACCCTGAGAGATTACACTACCTCTCAGAAGTACCTCACCAGAGGCCTTGAGGGCACCTGAGACCAATCCATACATGCCAAACACATGTTAGGTTGTTATACAAATTGGTATTAAAGCCATCTAACCTGGCCTAAGCTGGGGTCTGACATTCATGGCCAGGCACATCCACTGTCTTTGTACCTTCTTCAATTTTAACCATCTTTCCTGAATAACTCTACTCATTTTGAAAAGTATCTGGTGTGGTAGTTTATAGGAAACAAATGAGGTGGTAGAGTAAGCCTGTAGAAACAATGCATGACAGTTATCCCAGCACTGGGGATAAAGATATGAGAGAATCAGGAACTCAAGGCCAGCCTGAGCTACATCGCCCAAACCCTGCCCTTTTCCACAATGAAAGGAAAGAAGAAAGGAAGAGAGGGAGGGAGAGAGGGAGGAAGGGAGGGAGAGAGGGAGGGAGAGAAGGAGGAAAAGGAAAAATTGGAGAGGAAAATGGAAACCAATAATGAGACATGGGGGAAAGAAAGAAAGGAAGGGAAGGAAGGAAGGAAGAAAGGAAGGAAGGAAGGAAGGAAGGAAGGAAGGAAGGAAGGAAGGAAGGAAGGAGAGGAGAAATGAAGGAAGTTAGATAAGTTAGAAAGGGAGGGAAGAGAAGGAAGATGACTAGTGGTTGGTGTTTGGGGGACTTTCATATCTTAGTTTATGCACATTTCCATCCGAACTGAAGCAGTGAGTTTTATAGACAGAATGTTCTAACATTCTCAGGGTAGGAGAGCTTTGTTCCTTCTATCTTTTAGCACAGAATCTGAGAGGTCACTTCCATTCTTATTTTTGACCCTTCCTATAGCTAATGGAATTATAGAAGTCCTGGATTAGCATATCAATATGGCCCCTTTTTTTTTTATCAAATTTGGAGACGATCCATGAAGCTCTTTCTATCAGGAAACTCACATCTATATGTTCTGATAAGTGTTCTCGGTGAGGTCTTTGATGGTGTCGTGATCTTTCTTTTCTTTTCTCTCTCTCTTTTTTTTGGCTGTCTCTTTCTGATTATTAAATCTCCTGAAATGATCCTTATATGCCCATCTCTTTTTTCTCCACTTCTGTGTGTTTTTTTGTCTTTTCCTTTTGACCCTTTTGAGACTTACCATTTTTTTCTTATTATCCTACTGGGTTTCTTCAACTGTGTTTTGAAATCCCAAAGTCCCCTTTTCTTTTGCAATATTCCTTTGTATAACACCATTCACATTTTATTTGAACTTTTTTCACTCAACTTCAAATATGTTAACAATATTTTATGTTAAATCGTTCATTTTCTTGTAAACTTTGTTTTCTCTAAATTGAAGCATTCTGTTTGACAAGTTGGCTTCTCCTTTTCCTATCAAATGTCATCCTTGCTCAAATATCCAGTGAGCATTGGCTTTCTGCTTGAGATACCGATAGCATATTTGCCCAAGACTATCTTCACGAATGAACACTCAATGAAGTCTTCAGTGAACACTGAGCCAATGCATCTATTTTTATAATCAGTTATTATTTTTAAATCTGCCCCATCAATGATGCTGACAACATTGAACACAGCTTCCAAGCATGTCCCTTATAATACCTCACAAACTGCTAAAATGTTAGGGAAATAGGGAAGAAAGTGAGAGTGAATGGAGAGGAGGTGGTAGAGATAAAGATATAGAGAAGAAAGAGAAACATAGGAGAGAGAAGATCATCTTAAAAACCATAAGAGAAACTTTAACTCTTTTAAACATACTTTCTAAAACATCTTCAGTTTCTGAAACCCACATTTTTAAAAATCTTGCTCCAGATGGGCTTCTAACATGTGCAGTAGAGTGAAAGTGATCAAACTACTTCAGACTTGATTATTACACTGGTTCTTCCAGCTCAACCATGTCTTTACTTGCTCCTCCTGAGTTATTCAAGAACCCACTCGCCGAAGCACTGGTGTCTGCATGCAATAGACTCAGTCACTACTAGGAAGTCTTTAATTCAGGCTTGAGAATAATTACTGTGGAGCTATTGAGTGAGTTACCACTTCTCCTGCTTTACAGATTCAAAGTTTAGGGCTTAGGAATATGTTCACTGGTAGAGTAATCACATCACCAGCAGAGTAATCACTTTCTATGACTGAGGTACTATATTCATGTCCTAGTAAAAGAAGATTAAAAATAGACTTCAAAAATAAATAAAAGTAACTATTTTCCCATATTTTCTTTTTCCGAGGTATATGGATTGCAGTTGTCTTTCCAGTTATTACATTGACCTTCTAGAAATCTGCTGGTGAGGTGTTGGAAGGAAATAGTAATGAGGCTACAGTAATAGAAATCAATTTTTTGGTGAGACAGTATAGCTGGTCTTTGAGCTTACAAGTTCTCTAGAGCAACTCCAAACAAATCAGAGAGCTTGAAGTTCAGTGAGAAACCCTGTTTCAAAAAATGAGGTGAGGAGTAATGAAGGAGACAATCAATGTCTACCTACCTCTAGTCTCCACATACATCTATATGTACCCTACACACACACACACACTTATATGATTTCTCTTTTCAGGTCATTATTGTTTATTATTATTATTATTATCATCATCATCATCATCATCATCATCATCATTAGCTTTGAAGTTACCTAGTTTTATGGTGTGAGTGTTTCAAAGGTAGTAAAATTTTTAATTTATAAAATTCACTTTTCTGGGAAACAATTTTAATACATCTGTCAATATAATGCATTGTTAGCTGGTGTGGTGCCTTTGCAATATGATGTCAATCTTCATAAGTGTTAATTTCAAAAGTTGGAAAAGTAGATAAATCGGAGTCACAATGAGAAATGGTCAGTAAGTGCACAGACTTTTTTCCCCCTCTGGCAATGTGAAAATAATTTTTAATTAACAGTATCATTAATAATTACAACTTATTTTTATCAGTTGTTTGTGATTTTATTTAAGTAACTATAGACAATTTTATAATAAGATTGAACAATTCCTGTGCATTTAGCTAAGATTCTACTATATCTCAGGGTTTCTCAGTGGTTATTGAAGGAAATAAAGGCATGAATGTAATCAGAATAGAAAAAAAGGCTAGGAAGGCATAACAATTTCTGCACCTCATAAAAAAGAGAATTGAAACGCACATGCACCACTTCTATTCCTGAAAGAAGGGGGAGATTGTTGCTAGAGTTTTCCTGCCTTGCCCACAGTCAGCACAAATCTTGGTCACCCGCCAGTCTCACAGCCGCTCAGACCCAACCAAGTAAACACAGAGACTTATATTGCTTACAAACTGTATGGCTGTGGCAGGCTTCTTGCTAACTGTTCTTATAGCTTAAATTAATCCATTTCCATAAATCTATACCTTGCCACGTGGCTGGTGGCTTACCGGCGTCTTCACATGCTGCTGGTCATGGCGGCGGCTGCAGTGTCTCTCCACCTCAGCCTTCCGCTTCCCAGAATTCTCCTCTCTCCTTGTCCCACCTACTTCCTGCCTGGCCACTGGCCAATCAGTGTTTTATTTATTGACCAATCAGAGCATACAGACCATCCCACAGCAGGAGATAAATTGAGAAGAAGATTGACAGGATTGAAATCATCAGACAAATACATTTTGGATGCTTTTTGCCAGGAAAAATAAGTCTTAAAATGGTGATGTTAGTTAGTTTGGATGGGAAAGTCAAGAGACCAGGCTCCAATCTATTTTGGGATACTGAGAGTGACCACTACATAGGTATCACCACTTGCAGCCAGAAAAGCTAAATAAACAAACAGTAGCATGATATAGGTGAATAAAAGCCAAGTGTTATTTCTTAAATTTCTAGCATGGATCAGAGATGTGTGTGATGCATGGAACTGTCATGTAAAGGGAAGATAATCTTACTTCAGAGGCTGAGTAGTGGAGATCCTAACCCTGTCTCAGGGTGCAGGATATGGCTGGGACTTATGAAGAACCAGCAGTCTTCATGATTGAAACTGCATTGGGCAGAGAGAAGCATTGGGCGCTCACCGAACAACTGAGTGGAAAATTTCATCGGCGTTCATCTTGACAGATATATGCACAGGTGACTTAGAGAGCTAAGATGATGATAGGAAAGAGATTCAAGATGGAAAAAAAATGAACCTACAATGTATCTGAGACTTGTAATGGATTCAAATGGACTTATAGAGCAATGTCAGGTAACAATAAATTTATTCGATTTTTTTTAAAAAAATAGCAAAGCTTTCCTTTGTATTCTTTAGAAAAACCAAAGAGTGACTCAAAACATTAATAACTACAAAAAGAAATGTTTAAAATATAGAGTTAAAACTAATTGAACTATTCACAAGTACTGTAAGAAGTTTTAAGATGGAGCAATGATACCTGTGGATTCTCACTTTATTCCTTCCTGTTTTCTACCCACCTATACAAAACATGATATAAACAGAACCAATAGCAGTCATCACTAGTCACAAAGCACAGAGCCTTCACACTCAGAAAAGAGAGAACGATGGACTGACAAAACTGGTTTACCACACCAAGAGCTGCCTTCTGAAAATGTGAGAGATGTGATGTGAGGCTTGGCTTCAAAATACGAGAATTACAGGACTGTATACTTACAAAAATGTGTACATGTTAAAAGCCATCTGTGTACCCTAACAGTCTTTCCCATAAGACGACAATACAGACAAAACTAAATTACATTGACAAAAATAATTTCTTAATTGTTAAAAATATTTTACCTAACTACATTTTTTCATCTTTTCTACTGATTTAATGAATGATCATACAGTACAAATATCACTAGAGCTTCTTTCATTTGGAAGAGAAACCAATGCTGAAATGATTAAAAACTCATGGAGCAGAATTATCCCATGAAGTGAAATTTACTGTGAAAGTACTGGCAGGTCTTTGAATGGGTGAAACATCTGTCATTATGTAAAAGTCCATTTCAAAAAGTATTAATTTACTCAATCAGAATAAACTAGTTGGTCCTATGTAACTTTTTTCCTTTGGTTCTGTTGTATTCTGAGTCAGGACACTGTATTATTTATATTTGTTTCATGGTTAAATATGAATAAAACATCAATAACTAAGTTATATGTCCAGGTAAGAGAAAACTGCCCTGATCTCTCTGGAAATATCAGATCTCTCAGAGAAACATGTTTTTTTTCTTTATTTCCAAACAAGAGGTTGTTATTTCAGAAGTGTCTAGGTCAAGAAGGTAGTACTATATGCATTCTAAAATATGGATATAAGGATCTACAAAGAAAAAAAGTACATGCAGTCTAAAGTAATTACCCTTTGTTTCTCATGGCTTTATGGTAATCTATAAATAGTGCAAGAGTTTAGGTTATTCCTTTACAAAATTCCTAGCATTAGAAGATTGGTTCTGAAATGGTATTTTGCATTACTGTTTGTTAAACATAGCCTAATGTCCCCTTTTACCACTGATGGCAGAATATGTAGACACTGGGTAAATGACTGCAGGAATTTGGAAGAGAGTTAGAGTGATTAAGTAGGTGGAGTGTGTGGACAAAGATGGTGTAACAAAACACATGAGATTTTCTTTTTTTTTTTTTTTTTTTTTTGGTTTTTCGAGACAGGGTTTCTCTGTGTAGCTTTGCGCCTTTCCTGGAACTCACTTGGTAGCCAGGCTGGCCTCGAACTCACAGAGATCCACCTGGCTCTGCCTCCCGAGTGCTGGGATTAAAGGCGTGCGCCACCACCGCCCGGCAACATATGAGATTTTCTTAAGAGAAAATATAACCATGGGCAATACTCAGTCTCTCTCTCTCTCTCTCTCTCTCTCTCTCTCTCTCTCTCTCTCTCTCTCTCTCTGTGTGTGTGTGTGTGTGTGTGTGTGTGTGTGTGTGTGTGTGTGTGTGTGATGTTTGTGATGTGGATGTGTTTATACGTTCTTGTGCCATGGTGTGCATGTAGAGGTCAGAAGACAACTTGAGAGTCGGTTCTTTCTTTCAATAGTGTGGGTCCTCAGACTCAAATTCAGATCATGCAACTTGGCACTAAGTCCCTTTACTCACTGAGCCACATTGGCATCCCTGTATCATTCACTTGGAAGATAACCATATTTTAATTAATGGTTTCCCCACAAATGGAATTAAAGATCAAGTTTACAAGTGCATTAAAATATTGAGGATTCCAATGATATCATGAGGTCTGCAGGCAAATGGATGGATCTAGAAAAAATCATCCTGAGTGAGGTAACCCAGACTTAGAAAGACAAATATGGTATGTACTCACTCATAGGAGGATACTAGAGGTGGAACAAGGATGACTGGATTGCTACTCACATCACCAGGGAGGCTACCTGGAAAACAGGACCCCAAGAAAGACACGAGGATCACCTAATGATGGAGAAATGGCTGAGATCTACATGAACAACCTGGACATGAGTGGGAGTAATGAAGGGCAAGGGTCAAGGGAAAGAAAGCTTGGGGGAGTGGGAGATCCCAGCTGGATCAAAAACAGAGAGGGAGAACAAGGAATAGGAGACCATGATAAATGAAGACCACATGAGAATAGGAAGAAGTAAAGTGCTAGAGAGGCCCACAGAAATCCACAAAGATACCCCCACAATAGACTGCTGACAATGGTCGAGAGACAGCCCAAACTGACCTACTCTGGTGATGTATTGGTGAAATTATTATGGCCACTCCACGTAGTTAAAGGAAGATGTATTTAGTGGTTAACTTACAAAAAAGGGAAAGGTAGGTTGTGGGGTCTGGGGAAGGTGTATCAAAGTCCAGTGGTGTTCTCTGGAGCTCTGCTCTATCAACCTCCACTGCCCATCCAGATCTCGGGTCTCCAGGTGCCTCCCCTGGCCCCACTTCATAGGCATGACAGTTGCCAGAGTCTCAATGGTGGTTGGAACTTCCAGATCCAAGCTGGAATGGCTACCCACTACATCTCCCCATTTTGTCTAAATAAGAAGGTTCTAAACTAATACAAGACTATATACAATGGAATGGTTATCAAATATTGTCCAGGAATAATGAGGGATAATGACCTAGATAAGATGGAACTACAACCAATGCAAACAATATCAAGCAAGAAACACACACAAAAATCCAGAGAAGTATAGAGCATAGGTAAATGGCATGTTATAATGATCATTCCAAAAGGTGTCCTATCCTAAAGAACCTGAATCTAATACTTAATATGTTTTATCTAAGATATTATATATACTATGTTATAACTATAACTGCTAATCTTCAATCCCATCAAAGACCTGAGAAGGAACATAATGGTATCTGAGAAATAGTAGATGGATGCAAGCAACTTTTGGGAATCTTGCAAGAGTAGACCAAGACAGCTGGCAGCCTGGACAGTCACCTCATGTTTCTCAGCATTGTTCATGCATTCAAATTGGCTACAGGCCTAGAGTATCTGACAGACCATTTTCAGAAGCAGGAATTCTGAAAGACCATCTTACCCTGTCTTGGCAGAGTACAGTGGTCACTTTCCTTGTGTCCCGCTTGTCCAGAAAGGACAGCATTGCATTAGTATTGTCAGCCGTCAAGGCAAGGGCAGTTCTTTGCCCAGTAGGCCATTTTGTGCCAAGAAGACAAACTTCCAAATGGAAATGTCTTAGAAGCCCAACATTCTCTCGGGATCAAATTGGTGCAGCCAGGAACAATTGTGTCTCACGTCAACAGAATTCTAAGTTATTTAAATGCCATATTCTCTAGGTCTATGAAGTGTTTGAAGATTACCTGTCCATCTGACCTATGTATCTGTAAATCTGGATAACCTAACTAACGTAACTATAGAGATGACAGGCATACGTGACTATAAATCTATAAGTCTTATCTACCAAAATAACCTAAGGACTAAGGCTTCACGAAAACAAGGTAAACAGTCTATAAGCAAATGTATGGTGAAGAACGATGACTTCAAAATTGTGACAATACACAAGATATTTATAACAGAGGTAGGAATATATAGTGTGATATGCAATATGACAATAATCTTAAATATATATCAATATACTGAATATCCTAAACAGAAGTAGAACATACATAAAGTATGACAGATATAAATTTACATTTGTATCAATATAAAAATATTTCAAATAAGAGTAGAAATATATGTACATTATAACAAATATATCGCTCTATATAAATAAAACACTGATGGCCAGTGACCAGACAGGAAGTATAAGCAGGACAAGGAGAGAGGAGAATTGGGGAAACAGGTAGAAGGGGAGGGAGACACTGCAGCCACAGCCAGGACAAGCAGCATGTAAAGACACTGGTAAGCCACAAGCCACGTGGCAAGTTATAGATTTATAGAAATGAGTTAATTTAAGATATATGAACAGTTAGCAAGAAGCCTGCCATGGCCATACAGTTTATAAGTAATATAAGTGTCTGAGTGATTATTTTATACTTGGATTGTGGGACTGTGGGGCTTGGTGGAACCTGGAGAGAAGCTCTCCAGCAACAGTGATGGAATGGCCAAACACCCTAATTGTCGTGCTAGAAACCCTGTCCAATGACTGAGGGAACTGGATGCAGAGATCCATGGCTAGGCCCCGGGTGGAGCTCCAGGAGTCCAATTAGCGAGAAAGAGGAGGGTTTATATGAGCGAGAATTGTTGAGACCAAGGTTGGATAAAGTACAGGGACAAATAGCCAAATGAATGGAAACACATGAACTATGAACCAATGGCAAAGGGACCTCCAACTGGATCAGGCCCTCTGAATGGGTGAGACAGTCGATTGGCTTGATCTGTTTGGAAGGCATCCAGGCAGTGGGACTGGGTCCTGTGCTCATTGCATGAGTTGGCTGTTTGAAACCTGGGGCTTATGCAGGGTCTCTTGGCTCGGCCTAGGAGGAAGGGTCTGGACTTGCCTGGACTGAGTCTACCAGGTTGATCTCAGTCCTTGGGGGAGGCTTTGCCCTGAAGGAGGTGGAAAGGGGGTGTGCTGGGAGGAAGGGGAGGGGGGCGGGAGGGGGGAGAACAAGGGAATCCGTGGCTGATATGTAGAACTGAATTGTATTGTAAAATAAAATTAAATAAAATTAAAAAAATATTGAGTTTTCATATTTTGGTTACTCATATTTAATTCCTCAAAATAATTGAAAGCACTATTCCTCTTTCTTAAAACTTTTTTTTTTTTTTTTTTTCAGAATCCACACTTTGAATTAATTTACTAGGAATTAAGGGCACGGCAACAAACACAGGGAAGACAATAGCTGCATTTTGAGTTCTACTCTGACCTTTTTCTTTCAAAACAGTAACTCTCCAAAATTGTTGAAAGGTTAACTAATCTTTTAAAAGGTCACCTGTCTTTAAAGTAGCTACAGTATATAAATACTTTTCTCCTGTCCTCCAGCCATTCATCAATAACTCATTAAAACCAAACTGTTTCTTTCTGCAAGTTTTTTGCTTTCTTATAAAGAAAGCTGTTTCCTCTTAGTCAATATAACATTTAACATATGTCATAATTTACAAAATATGATTATATGAAACTATGTAGTGCTGTTCAGGTAATTAAGACTGCTTTGAATATAGTATACACCAGGAAGTGTTGCAGTTGTTAAGAAAAGGTTTCGTATTTTATCTGTACACATGCTCATAGTTTTGAATCAATTATGTGTTTGCATCTAAAGATGCCACCATAATGGCTAGTGAGACCCATGAAAGGACATACTGGTTCTTGAGTACTGTTGAGGTCAATACAAATATTTCTCAGACTATTTTTTTTCTAACTCACTTGAGAGCTGGCACCTCTTTCCTAATCCTCTAAATGTCAAATATAAATTAATATGAAAATCCATCCTCAGATTTACAATTGGATTTTTAATATGATCAAACACCATTAAAAGTTTAATGGATTTACTATAGAGACTGAAAAAGATAAAGGGGGACTATTGTTTGCAGAATCTAAAATAATGACTCAAAAATTGCCTTCTCTGCTTGCAACTTTATCCAGAACATATTTTTTTTGCTCTTGTTACTCCAGAGGAAATACAAATATTTTTGCATAATATTTGTTTATTGCTTAAAAGGGAATCTCATTAAAGCTCACTAAAATGCACTATTCATTACCCACTAAGTAATTAAGATGCAGTGTACCATTATACTGAGAGAGACAAGAATATGCTTATTGAAAAAAAAAAAAGAAAGAAAGAAAGAAAAGCTTCTTGCAGATAGTAACACTTTGTCCACCCTCCAGATGAACAATTATGGTTGATTACAAAAGCATAGGGACAGTTTATAAATCCACTTTGGCCTTATTTTTGTCATTTATTAAATTCATGTTTTTAAAACTGTAGGTTTGATAGACATTCTTCTATCTTTGAGCCAATATGAGAGTACAAAATGGAAAATGCATTAGTAAATACTAGTATGTCACACAGTAGAACCCAGAATTGCTTTATATGAATTGTGCTTCAATTATGTTTATTTTGTGTTCTTATATATGTATTTATATATACGAGGTTACAATGGAAATTGTGTTTCCTACAAAAGACTCCTTTCAAGGACTGGACAACACTCCATTATAATATAAAGTGGAGCAGTCTGAAAGCATCAGTAGGACAATGTCTGATTTTCACAAATACACATTATTTTCACCTTTTTGTTATTATTTTTACTGAAAGCTTTAGCAGGCATTGTTGTGAAGATATAAATAGTCATGTTCATTTGAAAGAAAAGGCAGAGTTGCCACTATAGATATAGGAAAAAATAGAGATAAAAAAAAAACCTAGGAATTATAGGAAGCCATGTTTCTACAATGGCATTAAAATATAAAACTTCCCTCATTACAATATATAGCTTAAAATTACTCATTAGACAAACACATACAATGTAGTTTATAGGAAAATCATTTACTGTTGAGCCTGTTTTTCTATTTACTCAATGGTTTTATGTGGAGTTTCTGTAATATTTTTTAAATATAAGCTCTTTAGTCATTAAAATAAAAGAAGGATGGGAGTAACAGATTTTGTATTGCTGTTTACATTTCCATCTTTTAAATATTTAAATCAACCTTATAGTACTTATCGGAGTCCTTAATATCATACTTGTGTCCTCTCCTAGTGTTGAGTCTTAGTGAAAGTTCACTGGGTTCTCCTTCCTTCACTGGACACATCTCTGAAGTTGAAATTCATTCTTTTCCAGTGACACATATCTCACAATGTATTGTGGCACAAGAAAGTAATCGTATGATATATACACAAAACTCTCAAACTATAAAAAAACATATAATTTTAAAATTCTAACACAATAACATTCCTGTAAAATCATAGATGTTTAAAAAGTAAATATTTCCAGTCTTTCTTCTTAATCCTCTGCAAATGAAAATCAATGTGGGTTAAAACCTACCTTTCCAGGAAAATGATTCATGTGTGATATCAACACAGATATTATTTAACTATGGGTATTTTAACTTTATGTGAACAGAATAATGATACATTTGTTAATTTTCTAGTTGGTGTGAATGAACACTTGACAAAGCAGCTTGAGAATAGAAAGTTTGTTTGTTTGGTTTTTGTCTGATTATTTTTGATTCACTGTGAGCTTCCATTATTCACAATAGAGAAGATATGGTGGGAGAAGCTTGAAGAGCTGGATCAGATTGTTCCTACCAATAGGAGGCAGAGAAATGAATGCTGATACAAAGCTGGCTTCTTCCTTTTCCCCATTTTATTAAATCTGAGACCACAGCCCACAGATGACATGACCCACAGGCAGGATGCATCTTCCTTCTTCGGCTAGATGTTCTGAATAATGCCCTCAAAGGTGTGATCAAAGGTATATCTCCTAGGTGATTTTAAATTCTCCAATAAAGACTAACCATGACAAATGTTATGCCCAGTCTAGACTTGTTTAGAGTAGACAGTATATAGCTGAAGTTTTTTTTGGTCCTGCCTGGCCCACCAGTCCCGCAGTTGCTCAGACCCAACCAAGTAAACACATAGAGGCTTATATTACTTACAAACTGTATGGCCATGGCAGGCTTCTTGTTGTCTAGTTCTTACGTCTTAAATATAGCATTTCTATTAGTCTATAAATTGCCACGAGCCTCGTGGCTTATCAGTACCTTACATCTCAATTGTCATGGCTGCGGCTGGCTGTGTCTCTTTGTCTCCACCTTCCACTTCCCAGAATTCTCCTCTCTCCTTGTCTCATCTATACTTCCTGCCTGGCTACTGGCCAATCAGTGTTTTATTTATTAACCAATCAGAGTTAATAAATAACATTTAGCATCCAGAACATCCCACAGCACTTCCCCTTTTCTTTTTTTTTAAAAAGGAAGGTTTTAACTTTCACATAGTAAAATTACAGATAACAAAACAATTATCAAGCAAGAATCACAGCTACAACATCTAGTCTATTTGTATTTGGCAAAATTAAAGGAGAAATCTTATCTATCATATATTTGTGAGTTTAAGAATTTATATCTAACTTATCTTTTATCATAACTAAGGAAAATATAACTATCTAGCCTTTAACTACATCAAAGACCTCAGAAGGATATAATATTACCTGAGAAATGGGAGAAGGACACAAGCAACTTTTGAGTCTTGCAAAAGTGGACAGAGACAGCTGGCAGCCTGGACAGTCACCTAATGTTTGTAAAGTTGGGCATCTGTCTTTAGCCCACAGGCCTAGTGTCTCTCAGTCACTCTTCTCTGTGTCCTGTAGAATGTCTGGTAGTTTCTTCTGTGAAGAAGAACTTGAAGGACCATTTTGCCAAGCAAAGTTCAGTGGTCACCTTTCTATGGGTCCTGAATGTCCAACAGATCAAGCAGTCTAGGCAAGAACAGTTTCTTACCCAAATGGCTATTTATGTCAAGGTGAAGATAAACTCTATATAGAGTGTCTTCGATGCCCATCCTCCTCTCTGAAGTAAATCGATGCTGCCAGGAGCAGACATGTCTCACTGTCCAGAAAGTCTAAATTTTTAAAACATTTTAAATGCCATATTCTGTAGGTCTTTGAAGTGTTTGAAGATTACCTATCTGAAATATATCTATGTATACCTAGAAAACTTAACTGACATAGGCTACAAATATGATTATCATAAATGACTAATTTTTAATCTGTATTTCTTAATAATCCATTACAATCTAAATGAGTTTCATAAACATAATACCTCAAACAAGAATAGAAATATATATACAGCATAACAAAATTAAGTTTAAACTTGTATCAATAAACTAAAATCCATAGCAATGTAAAACATTTTAAACAAGTTGTTCTTTAAAAGTAGATTCAATAATCTACCCTTTTATCCTATCATATCTATATCATATCCCCTTTTTTCCTTTAGAAAGAGATTGTATTTATAATCAACCTGATTGCCCCACACCAGAGAGCTCTTTTGATATGGGACACAAGAATCTCTTAACCTTTTTTTTTTCTTTTTTAGCAATATGTTTGGGTTTAAAGAAAGAAGGAGTAAGCCAATTTTTATCTCTAAAGCTAGCTTGGTATATTTGGGAACTTGGGCATAGTTTTTCTTACTACTTCGTGCTGGAAGGGGGCACTGTATCTTATGGGGATACACAAAAAATTTTGAGTAGTTTGTGAGGCTGTATTGTCTGAGCCAGTTGCCTTGAAACCATTCTGGATGTTGGATCATCTGGGCCATGGTGTCATCGAAGATCTTTCAGGGGGTCTTGGCTGGTCAAAGCTGATGTATCTTAATCTAGAACAAGTCCATAGCCTCTGGCTTTTTTGTGGAAACAAAGGCAGAGCATCCTTTCCAAAGCAACATATCCTTACATCCAAATTTTGAAGTCAAGGTAGCTTTTAAATATACATATTTGTTTAACTCAACAGCTTTTACAATCAAATGTTTTCTGCCGTTAAAAATTCCAAAGACAACACAACCCAGATTCTCTGTGTAATATCCATCTTTATGTGGCTTATTGTTTATGCTACCTTTACTGTCTCTTTAAATACTTTAATTTTAAAAACTATGTATTTCCTTATATAACTATATATTTCTTTTTTCTCTCTTCCAAGACTATGTACATTTTTACACACATTGTAAAGCATTTAAAGTCTTGTTCCACCTGAATCTGTCTTATTATGAATCTATTGTTTTAAAGTGCAGCATTACTAGGGATAAAATCTCAGCTTTGGCTGGTGGCTCCACCCACCTCAGCTTCCCAACATGGCGGTGGTACACTTACCACCAGCTCTGGGCCACTGTCAGATCTGGGAGCCATCAACTATTAGAAACAGTGGTTCTATGCTTTTATCAAAGCAACATGTAGCCCAGAAACCTCTTTTTTTTTTTTTTTTGTATTAGCAAAGACTAAATCTACCACTCAGCATAATGTGCTACGTGCAGATGCCTCATTTTCACCATACTGCCAGTCAAACACACACGCCAGGAACCCACCAACTTAAGAGAGACAACTAGGAAAGTGTTTTAGCTCCGTTTTAGAATCTTTTTTTTTTTCAGGTTTTAGGTGGAAACTCTTGCCCCACATTAGGCATCATTTGCCACTGGAGTTTGTCCTGCCTGGCCCACAGTCAGGACAAATATCTCTCACCCGCCAGTACTGCAGCTGCTCAGACCCAACCAAGTAAACACACAGAGACTTATATTACTTACAAACTGTATGGGCATGGCAGACTTCTTGTTATCTAGTTCTTATATCTTAAATTGACCCATTTTTATTAATCTCTAAGTTTGCCATGTGGCTCATGGCTTACCAGTACCTTACATCTCGCTTGTCATGGCTGCAGCTGGCAATGTCTCTCTGTCTCTGCCTTCCACTTCCCAGAATTCTCCTCTCTCCTTGTCTGGTCTATACTTCCTGCCTGGCTACTGGCTAATCAGTGTTTTATTTATTAATCAATCAGAGCAACACATTTAACATACAGAACATCCCACAGCAATAGTATGCTTCCTTATAAATCTATTTCCTAAATAAAGCATTCTGTCTCTGTTGCTATGTTTTTGAGTTAACAAAAATTCAACACACCTTCCTCTTCGCTTCTAGTTTTCATGAAGAATAACTCTTGTCTGACAGCTAAATCAATGTAAGAAAATATATATTTCTCTCAGGTTATCACACACTATATATCTGGTGACAGACTATAGGGAGAGGATGCTGTCTGACAGACTTAACCAGAAAAAAAAACAGTGAAGAGCACATTTCTCTCTAGCCTTAAAGACTGGGAATCTAAGTCAGCAGTAAATGGCAGACCTATCCATTCCATATTATAATAACATACTACATCCCTCTGGAGGAAAGTAGGGCATGCTTACTGCCTATTGTTAAGGTTGAAGATTCTTCAACCTCAGTCTTTCTCTTTTGCAGGATCATCCTGTTGCCTTCCCTTTTCATGGTGTACTGTTAAAAGTAGGTTTTACAATATGATGATATTCTGGCTATGGACTATAGCTACTGATGATAAATCAGGAACTCTACTGGACTTATAAGATGGCTCAACAATTAAGAGTGTTTGCTGCTCTGGCAGAGGACCAGAGTTACATTCCCAGCACACAATATGAGTGTCTCACTACCACCTGAAGCCATAGATCCCGAGGACCCATACTCACGTGTACAGACTCCAATACAAAAAGCCATACTCATAGCAAAAATAAAATAAAAGATTTTAAAGTTAATTTATTGAAAAAGTTTTTTCATATAGCATACTTTATCTATACAACTTTCCAATGAGCATTCCATATTCTGAATATGATGGCTGCCACTTGACTATCTCCTATGTGATTATGGTTCAGTATTTATACTGTTAATATATAAAATCTCAAGCTCAGTGCTGTTTTCTCCTTGGCTGGCACAGATGCTGCGCTATAACCTACCGCTGTTTCAGACGGCACCTATGCGTCCACAATTACTGGCCTGCTTCTCGGGCAGTGGCCCAACTGCTCAGGACCAGCTATGTCGTTGTCACCAAATACAGCTTTTAATTAAACCTCTATCATTCTGTTTATCAATAAGCCTCAGCAGTCAAATGCTCAGGTAAAAACCTAGCTCAGAGGGGTTGAGTAGCAACTAGCTGATCTCCTCTCTTTTCCAGGGTCTCTGAAAGAGAGCTTACTTATGCTCTACCAAAACAAAAAAAATCCACACAAAGTCCCCCCTACTTCTTCCTGTGCATCTCTCTTTTGTGTTAGAGATACCCTTTGACTCTCTATGACTACTTTCTGTCAACTAGTTGCTAACTCAGCCTCCTAAAGGTTGATTTTATTCAATTAATACAAACACAAACTCAGGGTTCACAGTGTAATTAAATATCCTGCGACAGCTCAGATTTTTGTAAAATAATCCTAAAACTTTAAATACCTATTCTGTTCTTTTTTGAGTGTGAGTCAAATATCACTTCAGGAAAATACGATCACTATACTCATTCAAGACTGGACAAAAATGACAGAAACAATTTGTTTATATCCTTAAACGGTTTTCATTTTCCAGATATTTGTTAGAATGTAAGGATCATATAACTCCTCAAACCTACTAGACTTAGCCATTGTCTATACCATCAAACGATTCTTCTAAACCCAATTTTTTACATTGAGGCATCACCAGAATAAATGCTCCACCTGACATAAGTCCTAAAAACATATTCAAAAGATTATTTAGAAAGCAATATATTTCACAGAAAAATAGAGTTGAAATTTTAATATAAGCCTAATTTTATAATGAAATATTCATCATATATACTATCAACACTGTATAATTATTAGTGATACATTCCTATCAATTTAAAACAGTTACATTTTTTTCTTCATTTGAGACTAAGATAAAGCTCAAAAATAATATTTGTTATTAGGATAATGAGATCCTATTCTCTGTTCCCAACATCATCAAAATTAAAGAAAATTATGTAGCATTATTATTAAATGCACCCTAATAAGAGAAAGCAAACAGCTCTTGATGTTGAAGAATAATCAAATGCAGCTAAAACTATTTAAGAAATGAGTTATTATCAGTACTGGGGAATTAGATAATGATTATCAATACTCTATACAAATAACTAAAATATTCTCCAAGTAGTATAATCATGTAACTAAAAAGAATATGCAAGCAACTCTAATTTGTAGTTTAACAAACAATTCTACCTTAAAAATTAAAAAACAAATCAAGTGGTTGCAGTATCAAAATAATGATTAGCAGATGTGTGTGTTTGTATGTGTATGTGTGTGTTGTATATGTATTTGTGGGGTGTGTATGAGGAAAATCTGATGAGTGTTTATAGTCAATGTGATTAAGAGTTAAGACTTTATCTTACCTATAGAGTTCATAAAATATTAGAACACAATTTTTTTAAAAATCATAATAAAATTTCACAGAAAAAAATCTATAAAAATTATCAAATTTATTAGTGTGCATGTCTCATTTTTCTTTAATTGAAAATTCTTTTTATCTCACATACTATATCTTGATTACAGTTTCAGATTCCCATCTTTCTACTCCTCCAAGCTCTTCCCCACCCTCATTCCTATCTGGATCCACTCTCTTTCTTTACCTCATTTTAGAACAAACAGGCTTCTAAAGGATAATAATAAAATAAAACATAACATAATAAAATAAACTTTAATAAGATAAAACAAAAAATAATACATAAAAGTCAGATAAATCAAACAAACAAACAAAAAGAGCCCAAGAGTAGGTATAAGAATCTAAAACCCATTTGTTTGTACACTCAGGAATACAAGAAATACACAAAACTATAATGTATATGCAGAGGACCTCTTGCAGACCCATGAATGTTTCTGTGTAAGCTGTTTCAATCAGTATGAGTACATATAAGCTCAGATCTTATTGATTTAGAGGCCCTGTTTTTTGGTCTATCTCCTCTGGCTCTTACACCCTTTCTACTACCTCTTCCATGAGGTTCCTTAAGCTCTAAACAAGGGATTTTATGGAGAAATCCCATTTCAGGCTGAGTGTTCCAAGATTTCTCTTTCTCTGCATAAGGTCTGGCTATAGATCTTTGTGTTTATTCCCATCTATGGCTGGAAGAAGTTTCCCTAATATTGGCTGAACAAGACCAGCAGATCAATAGGAGTTATTTCCTTGCTACTTTTTGTTTCTTTGTCTGTTCATTGGGAAGAATATTATTTTATTTTAACCCAAGTGCCTATCTAGTTCTCTTGTTCTTAGTCACTCAACCAATGTCAAGTATGGGTTCCATCTTGAGAAGTAGGCATTACATGCCTCCATAGGCTTTATTACATTTCTTGCTGGCATGACAGCATTGTAGTACAAAGCATTTGTGATTGCGTTGATGTTTATATTTCCTTTTGGGTGGCAGAGAACATTCTTGCATCAAAGACCCTAAAATGCAGGGGTGAATGTTCTGTGTAAGCAAGAGCTTGACTTCATGTTCAATGAGTTGTGTAGATGATGTCATCAGCCATGGAGCCTCCATGTCAGTTTGTGGAAAGCAACCAATATAGCCTTGACAACAGCCTGCAATGTTTTGTGATTCCCATGGGACCACTTTGGCCAACAACTCAGTTATATACAACCCAGTTCTCATAGAGGAAGTTTCATTTGTGACTAGAGATGGCTGGTTGGAATGCTGTGTCCTGATTATTTTGGTGTTTCTTTTCTAAACATAGAGAAAGAAGTGGATTTAGATGATTTAGGAAGTGGGGAGAATTGGGGAAGGCAATGGGGAGAGAAAATCATGTTTAGAATATTTTTATGAAACATTTTTTTCAATAAAAGTAAATTATAAATTATGCAAAGAAGACACGGCCTGTGTTTAGTGAACTTAGTGAATATATTCCTAATGAAATGACTACCAAAGACACTGAAATGTAGAGCAGAAGAAATAGAGACAAGTTTGTGAACTTGAAGCCACAATAACACTCTGTGGACTGTTCTCTAAGAAACATTAAGAAACTTATGTTTCTCCCCAGAAAGGCATGACTCTCTGCTTCCCTTAGCAAAGAGGAGAGTTACATATCCTGTGATTCATGATTCATGAAGAGCTGTAGAATATTTTAGATTTTAAAAAATTTAATACAATACCCATTTTCCCTGAATTGTTCATAATTGTAAATGATATAGATATAGAAAATATAAAATCCTTCTAGAAAAATTAAAAAAAAATAAAAGTGGCAAAGTGACTATGGAAAAATACTACCTATTATTTCTGAGACCCTAGGTTCAATCTCTAGTCCTAATACACACATACACACACACACACACACACACACACGCAAAGATGAGCTAAACCACTGACAGCAAGAATATGAGCAATTTGAATTCTCATATGCGTAAAGGTAAAGTCTTTCTTTGTCTTCTTAAGCTGAATTTCTATTATACAACATATCTTGACCACAGAACATCAGGGACTAAAACTCTGTAATGACCATTTACCAAGTTGAGCACCTCTGCTTAGGAAAATTCAAAAGTTTGCAAAACTTGGAACAATCAAGAATATAGGGTTGGGCTATGTTCCCCTTTAGAAAAATCCAATCTTGACAGAAAATTTGAAGAAAAAGTAATACAGATAAGGGTGCTCTGTCCACGTTTGTGAGTCATTTGTTGGAAATTATATTTCCCATAACTCTAGAGATGCCTTTTCCCAATGAGTTTATAATGGTGGTACTCTGGAGATGTGAAGTATATGTATTCCCAATGATCAGAAGAATTGTTCCTTTGCTGGCTCGTGTGTCTAAACACTAACCATTTAATTCTGGATCCCTATATAGAGAATCATATGCCAGCATTTTATTTGAGTTAAAGTGCCACTTTTTAAAAATTACAACATAATTGTGTCTTTTCTAAGGTTTTGAGCAGACCACCATAATAAATAAGAGCTACATCATGTGTAGTAATTGCTGTTATGATAGATAGTTTATTTCTTTATACTCTGATAGATTTTTTTAAATACATGTTCAAATATCAGTAAGTATTCAAGTATCAACCGCATAGATATTATTCCCTTAATTCCCATAAAAGTATTATGAATTAAGAATTCAAAAAAGAAGGGGCTAGAAAGATGGCCCAGTTGCTCAGAGACCTGGCTGCTCTTCCAGAGGGTGCAGGTTTCATTATCAACACCTACATGGTGGCCAACAACCATATGTAACTTCTGGGAGGTCAGACATCCTCTTCTGAACTCTTTGGGCACTGAACAGGCACATGGTGTCCAGACATACATGCAAGCAAAACAATCAAACACATAAAATACAATAAAGAAATAAATGAAATAGAATTTACAAAAGAAATAAAATGAGTAGTTTCCAAAATGAATTAAGGAATATTATATTTCTCTCTTACTGTATGCAAGGTCAAGTGAAGCAATTGTGTGGAATGTTGGAATAAAATAATTATGAACAATTGGTGATGATTGCCAAACATAGAACAGAAAGTACCAATAGGGAAAATATAAAATGAAACATATTCTTCTGTTGTATGATACTTCAAGATAGTAAATACATTTTTGATTAGTTAACTAATAAAGTAACTTCATTTTCTGTAGATGTATAATTGTATTTTTCCCACCAAATGATTTTCTAAATAAATAGATATCTTAATGAAATTATAATAACATCATGCTCCATTAGAAAACTTAAAATACACATGTGAATTAGTTTCATAAAGCATGCTGTTCATTCTGAAAATTAAACCACTGCCTAGTAGATGTAAATCTTCATTGGTGCATTAACTCCTAAATGATAATATCCCTTGTAATCTATTGCACTCTGGCAAGAATGAGTGACACTCACCAGCATCCCATTCTGTGGGTACCTACTGGAGAAAACCTTTGCATCTTTTTCAGAATCCACCACTAGAGCACAGGAAACTTCACGTTTGATCTTAACCACTAAGTAAAGTCACCAAATGTAAGCTAAGTGTTCATATTCAGCATCATGAGTTTTTCAAAATAAAGGAGTTAATTGCAACGTTTGTGGCCAAGTTTCTACAGACTGAAAATATTGAATATTTTTGTAGCTGAAAAACTACCTACTAACTCTCAAGTGCGCATTTCTCCTTATTCCTTCTATTAATTATTGTTTCAGGAAATTGATACAAAGTATTAGGAAACTGCCAAATCATATGCCTATTCTAAGAACATCTTTATTCATATTTCAAGGCACAGATATTGGGATATTTAAAAGGCATTAAATAGTTTTTTCTGAAACCATGCAAGAACTTGGCCCAGTATTCCATGTTCCACATTGCCTCCATATTGTACTTCTTGAACACTCTACTCAGACACAGAAGTGAAAGAGAATTTCCAAATAAGAAAGTTTAAAAAATACATTTATTCAATTTCATTTAACAACCGCTTAAAGAATCCATTTATTATTTTATGTATTAATAAGAATTCATTTTATTGCAGTGTAATGAATATTACAAATTAATTCATGATTTTAAAGAAGTGAATAACTTATTTCACCTTTATTCTAAGACTCAATTAAATGATGCAATGAACTTTTTGTCTCTTTGATTTTCTTACCTTGACCTACCTTCGGCTTTCTTTGTTTCTCCATATGCTCCCTCTATTTTGCAAACAGCCTATATCTTCTTCCTGGGGATGGCACACATCTGATGATCTTGCAATTATTATCCTTATCTTGGGCCAATGGGACACTTTGAATCACAACCTTCATTTGAAGTCTAGGTTCAAGGAATGATTATTCCATCTTGGGCAGAGTTGCTGAGCCAGAAAGTATCTAAAAGGAATAAGACAAAGTTCAGAGAGAAAGAGAGAGAGAGAGAGAGAGAGAGAGAGAGAGAGAGAGAGAGAGAGAGAGAGAGAGAGAGAGAGCTTTAAACAGAGCCAGGATTGTAACTATCTAACAGCTAAAAAGAGCAACTCTAGGTCTTATAAATCAGTAAGTTAAATGGTGTTTTGTTTTAGTATGTATTTTCTCTTTTAAATTTTTTTGTCATGGATTATAAGAAAGTTAATGAGCACTCTCATAGCCAAGGGAGCAAACGTTAACTATTTTAGAGAAAATGTCAGCTAGTCACTGAATGCATTAGTCTTTCTATGTTGTTCACAGAAGCTTTTGAGAGTCAGTTTTTTACATAAGTGACTAATGTCTGAAATAAAATCAACCTCATTAATATACAGGAAATTAAAGTTACTATACATTTAAGAAATGTTAACCAAATTACTAAGATCTTTCTAGTAACACACCACAATCTTATTAGAATATTATAAATAACATGCAACATGAAAATACATTATTATAATGCAATATCAGAGAATTATGCAAAGATATCAGCAAGGACATTGAGAGATCATTGCTATAAAAAACGTCGTTTTACTGATGAGCAGAATTGAATGCAGTATGTTAAGTAATTCATTGCAGAACACAATAATTTATTCTAAATCAGAAATGAACTCAAATGCCTCAATGTTAAGATAAATAATCTACTTTTTTTCTTTTGTTAATGTCTTATCCTAAAAACATTATTAGCAGATTAAAGTTGACCCAATAAAAGGTGATCCAAACTGTAACGGGGCTGGGAAGACAGTGCAAAATAGTTCTGAAATCTGGATCCTCTTAAGGAAAAGCTACATCTTGGTGTTCAGCAAACATTGACTTTCCAAAATAGAGGCATTGGAGAACTTAGCCTCACTCAGAACTGTGTTTATCCTTGAATCATGATAAGACGTAAATGCTACTTGAGGCAGCTTTTTATTCCAAGCTTCCTTGTTTCCGCTCTTAACCAGGTAGCCTTGTCATAAATTACTACTGCACTGTCTCTGTATTCTCTCTATTTTATTAAGGACCACTTGTTAATTTTTAGTGTAGTACCAGAGAAAACTATACATATTTTCTTAAAAGCATCATTTAAATGTCCCTCTATTTTTCATACTTTCACTTTTTAACCAAAAATACAGGTACATAAAACATACAGATATATGTTATTATATATATAAAATATATAGGTATATATGTTATTATATATAATGTAACAGTAGCTATAAGGAATTTTTCTTATATATTAGTCTGTGGTGGCGTTTAATTTTTAATTAATAATTAGCATTGATGAAGTTAAATGATTTTATTTTATTTATTTTTGTTTATATTCAAAGAGTATCAGTAAATCAAATCGATTTAAATAAAAAGTCAGTGTTGTTCTCAATTCTTTTAAATGCCTTTTGCTGAGAAGTTTGAGAATCACTTGTACATTTGACAAAATTCATGGGCATATGATATATTGAACGAATTCAAGTCCTTATGAGCTTTTGGACCTCTCTTTGGGTCTTACTTTGTTTCTCATTACTACTGCAGACTTGCATTCAATGCTTCTGGCTCAGGATCTGAAATATAAGTATTTCAGGTTTATACAATGGCCCTGTGTTGAACTAATTTTAATAAGAAAAAAGATTATTAACTTATTATCCAGTGTGAATATCCAAGTGTCTTCTGTAAAGAGGGAAAATGTTTTCCAAAACTTCTAAATTTGCAAGAATATTTCCATTTGTGTTTACAAGATAAATCATGAATGAGCCAGGATCTTGCTTTTATATGACTCATATAATACTGGGTAGCTATAGACACCCAGCCTGTAAAGAAAATAATAAACATACTTTCAAATTGTGATCAGTTTTAAGAAGATAATTAGACAAAAGATGGATGAAAGAGACTTGAAAGAGTATTTTAGAGTTTAAGTGATTCAAGGGGAAGCCTTGGAGAGGTGTATTTTGAAGTGAGACTTCAATGGCAAAATAAAACCAGACACGTTTACGTGTTCCTTGCCATGCAAGGAACAGAGAAGATGAAGATCAAATCAGAAATGATCCAGGACTGGGCTTTAGAGGTCTTTGAAGCTTCCACACTGTGAAATAATGGTGAGTGTAGAAAAATGCAGTTGCATAGAAATCAAAGCAATCTCCAACGTTGAGCAGTGGTAGATTAGGTTGGTACTCAGATGGGGAAACCACTCAACAAAGGTCACACTGTGAAGGGCAAGTTTACATCTTTATAAAGTAGTTTTTAGTTGGGTATAATGAGAAGGTGATGGAACTTAAAAATGGGTCTAGCAAGAAACATTGTTTGGAGGGAGTGAGAAGGTTCATTTAAATTTTGAAAAACATTTTCCATCTCTATAGGGAAATCAGAATTCAGGAAAGAAAACCATTGGAGGAAAAGGCAGAATACTGCTAAAGTACAGAGAGTAAGTTAGGCTGGCACAGAAATAATTTATATGGATAAATTTGGACTATAGACACGATAGGCTGACTACTGTATTTTATTTAGAGTTTGAAGAAACAACTTGTGACTTAGGGTTATTGTAACCTGAGAAACTGCAGGTGATACTTATCATTGAGGTGAGAGAGACTCTGAAAGAAATGGCTGTTGAGGGGTGGAATGCATTTTCAAGTGCCAGGATGTGTGTACTAACTTTGAATTTGGTATCAGATATCCAAGTGAAAATTTGCAATTTGATTTTAAAGAAAAACTAAAAGTAAGCCTTGAGGAAGGAATGTGGGGCCTCTATTATCCCTGCTGGAGTCTGCAGTATAATAGTGCCTGAATGATCACACACAGTCAACTCATATGTGCAGAGTAAATAAATTAGGGAATCATTTATTTCTCCTATTATTTATGTTTACTGCTCAAGAAGTCTTTTAATTAACTCATTCATTATTAATTTTCATTCAGTCTTGCTCCATATGAGAAATAATGATTAAGTAAACAGAGTATCTGAATATTTCACTTACTGAAATCTCCTTAAATTGAGGTGTTTTATGCAAATTGTAATGTTTATATACCACATAACAGTTCCTGGAATAACTAAGAAAGTTGGGGTTATGTTTTTTAATGCACTTATTAAAACTATGATAGATATGTCTATGATAAACATATGCACACATTTATTTGTTTATTCTTTCACTCATTCAACTTAGGCAAATACTTATTGACTCTCTACCCTATTCCACACACCTCCAAGTGGTGGGCTCAGTATTGAAGATGTTTTCCAAAAACAGAAATGTCTCTGTCTTCTAGTACATTGTTAGTGGCTAGTCATACTACCAAATGATGCAATCATGCTGGATTCAAAACAATGACAACCTAGAAAATTTAATAGAAATATGTAGCATGGTATTCTATCATCTTCATGAGAAAATTTAATGTCTAGTAGTATTTCTTATGAACTTTGGAACACAGGGCTAGAAGGTCAATTGGGCAAGGGAACCAGCATAGCATATAACTAGTATATTATTTTTAAAAATCATAGTAATATATTTAAAACTAAATTGAAGTGATTGACAGAAGAATTGGAGAATGAGGTCTTAAAAAGGAAAAGAAAGTTACCTGAGTGATCTAAATATCTCCTGGAACTGAGTCAAGTTAATTCAGTGTAAAGAATAGTTTCTCAATACAGAATGTGAGCCAAGCATGATGGTGCCATGCCTTTATTTTTAGCATGGAAGCTGAGGCAGGAAGTTCCAAGGAAGAACCCAGTTTAGGCTGCATACAAAGTTCAAAACAATCTGGGCTACCTAGCAACATACTAGCAATAAAACAAAACAAGCAAGCAAACAAACAAAAAACAACAAAAAGCCAACATACAATTCCAACTTTGAAACATGAAGAAAGATGATGTCATTTGTGGTGGTAATCTAATTGTATTGAAATATTATTTTGATTTGTACTGAAATATTAATTTGATTGTATGTTAATAAATAAAGTTGTCTGGGGGTCAGAGCTATTAGAGCCATAGCAAGAGTGTGGCGGTGGTGGCACACGCCTTTAATCCCATAGATATCTGTGTGTTCAGGGTCAGAGCTATTAGAGCCATAGCAAGAGTGTGGCGGTGGTGGCACACGCCTTTAATCCCATAAGATCTCTGTGTGTTCAGGGATACAGCCAGCATTGGAGACATATGCCTTTAAGACCTAGGGGGCTGTACATTCAGACAGTGACGAGGCAGTCATGTGTTTGGGTTTACAACCAATGAGAAGGCAGAACAACATACTTTAAATATACGAACCGACAGGAAGTAGGTCTCTTTTCGCGAAGCTGGGACAGCAGGAGGAAGGGTGAGATTTTAGCTCTGAGCTCTGACCTCTCGGCTTTCTCTTTTACATTGTTTCTGTGTTTCTTATTTAATAAGACGGTTGGTTACATCTACAGTCATTCATCTAGAGAAGGTGAGAGTAAGAAGGTAGAAGGGAGAGACTTGAAATTTCCAATGGAAATGTCCAGTGGGTGCACAGCTCTGATCCGTAATGCACATTTGGTCTTAAGCATCATTAAAATCAGTGATTGATAGCTTAAGACATGGTAGTGACTCTAGCATAGAGGTACTAAAGCATTGACAGACTTTAAGGAAAAACTAGATAGAGAGAGAAGAGTTCATGTGAGAAACATGGAATCTCGTGAAAACACAGAGGAGTGTACTCTGAGAAGACAGAAATCAGAGTAAATGGTACAATCATAAAATTCAAAATAATTAATGAACAAATTAATATAAAATTTGATGGAATTAATTTAGATGATGAAAACATAGGAAGTCATCATCCTCCATCCTGAAGAACTATGCTAAGTTTTACTAGGATGCTGTACAGAGTACTGAATGATATACTTTAGGAGAATGACTGGGGGAAAGCAGTTGAGTACTTTCAAAGTCTCAGCACAGCCCAAGAGATTGAGAAAAGCAGAGATCTCCAGTCTACTGAAAGGAAGGCAACACAATCCCTCAAGTCACTCTTCAGCAGTGGTTCTCTGCCTATGAGCCACAACCTGGAATGACTCACAAGGGTCACCTAAGAACATCAGAAAACGCAGATATTTATATTACGATTACCTAAGAGTAGCAAATTGCAATTATGAAATAGCAACAAAATAATTTTATTGTTGGGTCACCACAACATGAGGAACTGTGTTAAAATGTCACATTAGGAAGTTTGAGAGTCACTGCTGTAGAAAGTCTTAGTAGAGGGTCTGTTTTGAAACAATCCTTTATAAGTTAAGACTTTGCAACTACCATGTTTCACTGGAAAAGTCTGTGTTATTCTCTAGAAGAATAGAAGAAACGTTAAATAGAAATGTGTATGCATGTGCTTGTTTGTAGTGGCAAGCTTAGAGAGGAATTATATGCATTTATGTTAGATCTGTGAAAGGTACCCACGTATAGCTGGAGAAAATAACGTCTTTAGTGAAGCATTTGTTTGTGTATGGTTTATTTTAAGAAAAAAATTAATATACATGGTTGTGTTTTCAGACTACTTTAACGCAGCAAGTTATAGAAACTAAGAAGATTTATGCCCAGTGAGTAAGTGGACATGCCATGTCACTTTAATTTCCTTCCATTTGTACTTGAGGAGGCAGGCCTGTGATTTTGGAAGTTAAGGAACAATTATATATCACTTTTCATCTTGGATGGATTCTGAGGCTGAAGGTTCCTTAACCACCAGTATCATCATGTCATGCATATTAAATATTATAGTTTCTATACTCTTGGAGATTATGATGGTTGAATCTATAAGTAACAGAAATGCCAATGTGTTCTTTCATAACCAAAGAAAATAATGTCTCTGTAAATTATCATGATAACTCTGGTTTACTATATATTTCTATTGATCCCATTAGTATAATAAGAGCAAAAAAATGGTCTGCTTAGCTATACATAAGATCTGTCTAGACTTTGAGTGCTGGAGTAGTGTACTTTAGAAAAATACAATTGACCTTTTATAACTAATGGCTTGTGATTTATTATTTTATGTGCTAACATAAAAATGGACTTTAAGAGAGTGACAGATATTTAGAGTGAATTGAGGGAGCTCTTCCAAGCCAAATTTATGGTGAACATTTTTATGTTTCCAAGAAGGAAAACAATATCTTTAAGGATGATCTCTTGGATGTAAATTTAGCCAATATCGATTGTATTGTACTCTAGTCAAAGTAACTAATCCTTTGGCTGATGGCAAAAGGAAGAAGAATGGTCTGATTATTTTTCTTTGAAATTCAGAAGGCACACAGTCAAGTTTAAACTTAACTAGCTAAAAATAAAATAATAGGAAAAGGTGTTGTCAGCTAACTTGATAAAAATAGAAATGTTTTCATTACTTCAAAAATAATGAAAATATATTTGAGTAAAGAACACATCAGCACTCTGTTTCCAACACTATTTTGGAAACAGATCATAAAATGATAATGTAAGACAGAAAAACATAGGGAGCAAAGACTGAGCTTTCAGAATCATTCAGCATGAGGTGCATGGACCTCAGAAGCTCACTGCCTGCTTCGTGAATATGTATTGTTTACCATGCAATCATTTACCAGAGATTTTTTCCCATTAGGGGTAGCACCAAAAAATTAAAGTGTGTGTTTATATATGCATGTATACATATATATTATAATGTGTATGCATACAAATACAATGCATTCATGATTGTGTGTATTCATACAGGTGTGCATATGTATGCTTTAGATGATCTCATGCCAATGAAGTGAAATAGCATATGGAAATAATTACTGATTTTTCAGATCTTAAAAATAAATGATTTTTAAAAGTCTGGTGACCTAACATATGGTAACATTGTGATTTAATCAGTTGGGATATATTATAAACTTTATAAAAATAGCCTTTCATTATGACTACAGGGGAAATTGTTGCTAATATTTTCCTTGGACTTTGTATGTAAAAGGAACTTGAAAGAATAACTGGAAAAAAATACACTTTATTACTTATTGTGTGGTCCAGTGCTATTGAACTTTAACACGTTTCTTTTGAAAATGATGAGGTTAATCTTTTCACCATTCAAAATGATGGAAACTACATGACATCAAAGTTAAGGCTAATGATTAAATTAACACTTTGGTTAAACTGTCAATTTAACTGAATTTCAATGCCAAATTTTAAAGATTAGAATTCATGGCTTTTAAAAATCAAATTAATTGAAAAAATATCATTCCTGAATTTTCACAGCTATAAAACATCTATTATAATCAGAACTAAACATTTGATAATTAAATAGAACACTTATTCAATTACTTGACAATTAAGACTAGCACAGCAAAATTTTGAATGTGATTTATGATGGGAGTGATATCGCAACCTATACTCCGAGTTTCTAAGACGGTGAAGGCAGGTGACTTGGATTTGAGACCATGCTGGACAACCTTATGAAATCTTGACTCAAAAAGAAAAGATCGAGTTTGGTTCAGTGGCAAATATTCTTGTAGGGTGTTCAAAGGCCTAGTTTGATCCCTAGTACACCAAACAACCTCCCAACTAACCATAGGAAGTTAATCCTTACAGTTTCAAATATTATTAGAAAGTTAGCAATTTTAGTCAGAATTCTACATTGAAGTAAATTCATCCATCTCAACATATTTTCTTGTGGATACACTTTAAAGTATTTTCAAAAGCATTTTGAATTACTCATTTAAACTGTTATGCATCATTCATTAAAGAAAGAATCCTATTAAAAGTGTCGGTCTTAGCAAGATACTTGATGATATGCATAAATGGGCTTTCTCTGTTTGAGGGATCAAGGACTCTATGAATGAGATAGATGTGATAATCTAGCCTTTATGTTTCTGACTACATCTCTGTCATCCACTACATCTCACATACCTACCACACTACACAGCAGCCTACCAATATTTTAGTCTCATGAAGGACTGTTCCATCTCATGGGTTTGCACTTGAAAGCTCCTTCTGTCTAAATGCTTGATATGACTTATCTTCTCACCTTACAGACTTGTGCCATTCACTACAAGTTGCCAGGAAATGTGTCTATATTCACCTGATTCATTTTCTTAAAATGTTATTTGGGAGAGATTATTTTACTACACACCAAATATATTAATAACAGGATGCAATTTCAAAACTACTTTGCATTTGAACAAATATGCTTCCCTTTTGTGAAGATAAAAAATAAGCAAAAATTCTACTAAGCACTCTTCTGGGACAGTTTTCTCTTTCACAAACACAGAAAAATAAACAACAGATGTGAATAGTCTTTATTTTTTTCTGCTTTTAACAGTGACTGGAAAAATATCATATTAAGAATTGAATAAAGTGAATGAAGCTTCAATCAGGATAAAGGGATTGGAAATGAAAATTACAAATATATATCACTGATTAAGAATAGGGTTAATACTTTCATGTAAGTATCAGAGAAGTTGGCATACTTTTAGTATGAGAGCAAACATTTTTATTCACATTGTTTACACCTACTAAAATTTGATATATCGTATGTAGTTATTATCTCTGGGCAGTAGCTACTCAGAGATTGGAACTTAGGTACAATTGAGGTGGGGGACTAGAGAAATAGTTCAGCAGTTATGAGCACCTGTGTTCTTTCAGAGGATATGAGTTTGGTTCCCGGTACCCAGGAGATGTGGTTCACAAATTCTTAAAATTGCAGCTGAAGGGTAGATGGAATGTGTAAATAATACAAACACACATACATAAAAAAGTAACAATAAATCATTTATAAAAATACCAGGTATAAAGAAAAATATACACATTGGGGCAGATAGAATCCTTTTCTAGAGCAAACACTGAAATATTAAAGTTTCAGGGGAAATTTTGGTATTGAATGTGTCAAGATGTAGAAAAGGGAACTGTTTTAGTTAGGGTTTCTATTCCTGCAATTAAACACAATGACTAAAAAGCAAATTGTGGAGGAAGGAGTTTATTTGGCTTACACTTCCATGTCACTTTTCTCCATTGACAAAACAAGAATTCCAACAGGGCAGGACTCTGGAGGCAGGGGCTTATGGAGGGTCATGGAGGGGTACTTGTTGCTAGAGTTTTCCGCCTTGCCCACAGTCAGGACAAATCTTTGTCACCCGCCAGTCCCACAGCCGCTCAGACCCAACCAAGTAAACACAGAGACTTATATTGCTTACAAACTGTATGGCCGTGGCAGGCTTCTTGCTAACTGTGCTAATAGCTTAAATTAGTCCATTTCCATAAATCTATACCTTGCCACGTGGCTGGTGGCCTACCGGCATCTTCACATGCTGCTGGTCATGGCGGCATCTGGCAGTCAGTCCTTCTGCCTTCCTGTCCTTTTATTTCTCCTCTCTGTTAGTCCCGCCTATCCTTCCTGCCTAGCCACAGCCGATCAGGTTTTATTTATTGATCAATCAGAACAACTTGACATACAGACCATCCCCCAGCACAGCCAAGTGCAGACCATCTCAGACACCTGCACTCAGGCCCATGGTCCTAATCATTCTCTATGCGGACCTGCTGGGTAACGCCACAAAGAACCCAAGAAGGGCTCCCACAGGACATACAGAACATCCCACAGCAGGTACTGTTTACTGGCTTGTTCCTAATGGCTTGCTCAATCAGATTTCTTATAGAACCCATGACCACCAGCCCAGAGATGGCCCCACCCACAAGGCGCTGGACCCTCTCCCATTGATCAATAATAAAGAAAATGCTTTACATGCCTGCCTACAAGCTGAGCTCATGGAGGCATTTTAATTGAGGTTCCCTCCTCTTAGATGGTGCTAGTTTGTGACAAGTTGGCATAAAACTACCCAGCACAACTAACCTATTGTCAACTTGATACACAAACACATCACTGCCATCAATCACTTATTAAGAAAATGTTTTACAGGCTTGCCTACAACCTGATCTTACAGAAGCTTAGTTTTTTTTTTTTTTTTTAGCCTTTTATCGATTCTTTGTGGCTTTCACATCATGCACCCTGATTCCACTCATCTCCCCATTTCCTCACTTTGCTTCTGCTCTTGAAATCTCCTCCCCCCCAAAACAAAATAAAATATAAAAGTAAAAACAGATAACAAAAACAAACAAACAAGTAATGTCAGCATGGAACCTGTAGTGTGATCCAGTGAGTCACACAGTATACCTTTCAGTACATACATCTTTACTAGTGAGTGTTCATTGCAATGAGTCATCAGTCTGGTTCAAGTCCTCTGGCTTCTGCTACCCTAGAGATACTGGGTCCTCACTGGGACTTCTCTTGGATATTCTGTTGTTGTCCTTTGTCATGGAGACCCTGTAGCTTTGGATCTGCAGTTCTGGCCCCTTCACATACTCCAGCAATACGTGGTAGATGAGGTGGATGTTGGGGTGGGCTAACTCATAGCGCTGGTTCTGCTCACCCAATGCAGCAGGCAGCAAGGAGCGACACCAATTTTCCTACCCTCTTGGCTCCACCTCACCTTCACTCACACTACCATTAGGGCCAGCTCTTCTGTTTTGCCCAGGTGAGGTGCAGGGCCCACTCTTCTGATTACTGCAGGGCCAGCTCTTCCATTTCTCATGTCCCTGAGGCTGGCTCTCTGGCCTGGGCCGTGGAGAGGACATATTTCCCTCACCAATGCCACCACATGCTATATGAGGGAGAGGGCGGTGGCTCCTCTCCTGCTCTCATGTTCTCCTGCTGACCCTGTTCACTTGCACCCCAGCACTAGGGTCAGGTCTAGTGTGCTCCCCAGGTGAGGTGCAGGGCCAGATCGTCCATGTGCTGCAGCTGATGAGGGGCAGGACCAGCTCTCCCATTCTGGTGACCCCAGGGCTAGCTCTCCTGCCTGCCACAGGTGGCAAGGGGCAAAGAGGGGTGGGCATTTTTCCTTTACCCATGCCACCACATGGCAGACGGGGGATGATCAGCTCTCCTGCTCTCATGCCCTTTGGGCAGGCTCACCTGCACCCCCACCAGGAGGGTCATCTCTACTGGGCCGCCTGGGCAAGGTGCAAGACCTGCTCTTTCAACTGCTGCTGCAGGTGAGGGACAGGGCCAATTCTCCCCCTTTCATGACCTTAGGGCCAGTTCTCCCCCATGCTACCTGTGGTGAGGGGCAGCATGCAGGAGGCAGGAGGAGGAGGGCAGGAGGAGGAGGAGGAGGTGGTGGTGGTGGTTCTTCTCTTTCTTGCTCACCCTTCCACATGGCAGGTGAGTGGTGGGACCAGATCGCCCGCGCACACTCCTAGGGGCTGATCACCTGTACCCCCATCAACATGGTCAGCTCTACTATGCTGCCCAGGCTAGGTGAGGTGCAGGACCTGCTCTTCGGAGTACTACAGCCAGTCAGGGACAGTAGAAGCATTTCCTTAACTGAGGTGCCCTCCTCTCAAATGACCATGCCTTGTGTCAAGTTAAGCTCAAACTCTCTAGCACAGAGACATTACAGAAATTCTAACCAAATATTTAAGAAAACCAGAATTGCTCTTCAGAAGCAGATTAACAGCAATAGAGGTTAAATGTTGAGTGATAGAATATTTTAAATGCTAATGATATATTGTTAGAAGTCAAATTCAAAGTGCCTACTGGGTTTAATATCAGCCATATTTTTAGAGAATTATAACATTTATATTACATATGATTTTTCTACTGTAACCCTTTGTAGATACAATTTTCCTCTTTTATCCAAAAATATTGTCAGGGAGGGAAGATCCCTTCTAATAGCCAATATTGGACATGTTACTATTCTGACAGATATGAGAAAGGAACCACAGATAAGTAGAAAAGCTGGAGATTTATGCCTCATGATACTCAGATGATTTGGAGCAAAATGTAGGATACAAAACCTAAAACAACTTAATATACTTTCTTAGTGCAAAGAAGATACAAAATACCTGTCAGGGCATGTTACTCCTTCACAAAGCACAGTTCCATTCTCAAACTCCAATTTATGCTTCTTTTAAAATTAACAAGCTGCTTGGGAGAAGAGACTCTGATTATTCTCTTGGTGTAAGAGAAACATTTCTTCACTGAGCAGGTGTCATTCTCATTCAAGCTAACACAGTGGATAATGGAGGGCTTTCCTGACTAGCAGTTCTAAAATTATTGCACTCATTAAATGTCTTTACCCAAGAAATGTTTAGCTGACTGTAGTGGGTAGCCATTCCAGCTTTGACCTAGAAGTTCCAACCTCCACTGAGGCTTTGGTAACAGTCATGTCTACAAGGCAGGGCTGAGAGAGGATGCTGAAGACCCGAGATCTGGATGCACGGGCTCTCTTGGCTCCTGGTTCCTGGATCCTGGACGCTGGAGGTAGAGCGAGCAGTCTTCCAGTGAACACTGCCGGACTGTGCTATACCTTTCCTAGACCCTGTAAACTATCCCTCACTTGTAAGTTACCCCACAAAATAAACCTCCCTTTTAACTACATAGAGTGGCCTTAATAATTTCACCAAGCTGACCTTGGTAATACACATACATGAAACATGTGCACCAAATATATGTTTACCAATAAATTATATTCCTATTATAGGGTTGCCTTGTGAAGCGTTGATAAGAGAACTTATGCCTTGTCTTATTGAATCTTGTTTTGTCCTGTTTGGTTGTCATCTTGGAGGCCTGCTCTTTTTGGAAGAGAAACTGGACAGGGAGTGGATCAGAGGAGAGGAGAACCTATTCCTCTTACTAGGTTGCCTTACTAAGCCTTAATATGATGGGAGGAGCTCCGCCCTACCTCAACTTGATATATCATACTTTTTTGACCCCCATGGGAGACCTCCACCTGTCTGAACAGAAACAGAGTTGGAGTGGATGCGGGGGGTGCAGAGGAGTGGTGGTGGGAGGAGAAGAGGGAGGGGAAATTGCGGTCTAGATGTAAAATAAATGTATAAATTTAATTAATAAAAAAATGAAGATGAATTGACATACTAAAATGAAAAAGGGTGAGAGCTTCCAGAAAAAAGTCAGATTCAGCATGCTTTAGATGTTAAATTTATTATAGCTTACTTACTATTCACAAGTTCTTTAGTTGTTTCCCAATATTTGCAACCCCAACATTGACAAAGCAACACCATATGGAATGGTGACACAAAGTATGTGGGTACTTGAGGCATTGAACTGATAGACCATTTTTACCTGTGTGTGTGTGTTTATATATGTATATAACATAAAAGGGGATTTAGATTAGCTTATGTTATAGCTGCTGGACAGTCCAACAATGTCTACCTGCAGGTTGGAATGACAAGAAATATGGTTGTTGTTTACTCCATGAAACAGGGTGACTCAGCACGCCTAACCCAGTGCTGAAAGCCTAGAGGACCCATGGAAAATCCATAGCATTCATTCCACATTTGAAACCAAAGACACTGGAGTCTGGTAACAACAGAAGACTGCATTATCAACACTAGGCACACTGTCTTCGGACCTGGTACACCTGAGGTACCTATTATGATGTTCTTCACACAATAATAATGTTTTTTCTCCTCTCATTCACACACCAGAATGACATCTCCTTGGTGATTCCAAATCCAGTCAGGTGCAAGTCAATACCATCTATCACACACACACACACACACACACACACACACACACACACGCCAACAGCTGAACTTGTTCTAACTTCATGTTATATTGTAAGGGTCTGAGAATTGCTGATGACCCCAGTCTCAAATAGTATGCAAACACAAAGAGTTTATTCTACAGAAATAACCAGCATACAGGGATAGATCATGCACACAAAATGGCACACAGGTCCTTTTATAGGGGCTTAGGGAATTCTAAGCGGGTGTTAGAGGATGAGAGGAGGGCTGGAGTTAGGTATCCTCTGCTCTAATTGGGTAACTAAGGAGCAGTTACATGGAGGACATGTTGATTGAACAGAGCTAATAAAGTTCTACCCTCTGTGGGTTTTTTAGTCATATAAAATCAGCAATAGTCACATCCTATAACTTTGGGTCCCTTAGCCTTGTGAGGTCAGGTTTTGAGCTGATTGGTTAAACTTGGCTGGGGAACTTCCTGGACTTGGGCTTAGGTCATCTTCTATAATGGAATAACTCTGTGTCTGAGATGAAGTCCTATCCCAGCCCTTAGCCCCCAGCCTCTTCGATATACAAGTGATATTTTGGTTCTGTTACAATTTTTTTCCCTGAATCATAAGCAGTTTAAACAATGATGAGAAACCAGAATTTCTAAGAAGAATATCAGATGACTTTTGCTGGGAAGACATGAGCAAGTATCTGTTCACCCCAGATAGAACACTGACAACAGACCAGAGGAATAGTTGTAACCAAATCTGAATCAGCGAATCATTTATTAGAGTGATTTAAAAGAGTGCAGGACAGGGGTACTCATAGACACATGATACAACTTAAAAGTGCAACCAGATGCCCCTCTGTTCAACTGCTACTGCTTATATTACTTTGTAGAACAATGTGGTAAAATGCTGTTTACTCCATGAAACATTTGTTTCCTTGTGAGTATTATGCTACTTCCTTTTTTTTTTTTTTCAATTCAGAGAGAATATCTACAGGAAGGCTTTCTTATTTGTATATTCCTCATAAAGAATTCTGTATTTTACAGTTTCTTTAAGTTTTTCCTGAAATTTAAAATAAATATAAAAAATTTACATGTCATATAGTAGATTTTGCTTATAAGTACCCTTATAATTCAGTACCCAGATCAATAAATCAAATTGCTAGCAGCCCAGTCTTGTTTGCCTTAATACTACAACCAATACAGTCTCTCATCTAACTTCTCATACTATTCATTAAAGAATGATTTTATCCTCAATTCTAATACGGTGTATTAGTGTATTATTTAGTCTGCTTTGAACATGATATAAATACAAGGGTTTTATTTGCCAGATTTTATTATCTCAGCATATTATTTCTGACATTAAACATATGTTAATGGGCTCGTGTATATATTCAATCTCATTGTTCATTAAACTGTGTATAATATATCATGATAGGGCTACAGCTACAAATCATTTGCTGGTAAACAGTTAAGTTTTTCTTTTCTACGGGAATCTCAGATTTGCACACTTGTCTGATATGCATGTATCTCTGTGTGGGTCTTCTACAAATAGAAACTCTAAAAACATCTTATTTAATTCAATTTATTATAATTACCAGGGATCATTAACTTGCCCTAGGCTCTTGTGGAGATCAGAGGACAGGCTATGGGTTTCTCCCATGTAGAAGTCTGTGCCCCCTTTCTATCATGTGGGTCCTAAAGACCAAATCTGGTGGGGATCGCAAGGAAAAGCAGCTTTGCTAGCTAACCATCTCTTGAGCTCATGTGTAGTTAATTATTAACTGAGTCACTGGTTTTAATTTCTTTAAAATTTTAATTGCATGGATAAATTACAAATTATGCTTACCTTATTTTGATGGAAGAAGAAAATAGCAGGGGTTTTGTCTATATAAATGTAACAAAAGTATTATTAACTAGTTCATTTTACCTCCATTTTAAGCTTGAAAAGCATTTTTTTTCTACAGTAGAACTCAAAACAAACCTAAAACAAACTATACACTCAAGAAGATTCACTTCATAGAGTTTAGGAAACACTAATGGGCAAGCACATGATCTTTATTGTGGAGAAGGGAGATTCTATATGTATCTGTATTGTCTAGTATATATATATATAAAACTTAAAAATGCAACCAGACTCCCCTCTGTCCAACTGCTGCTGCTTATATTATTTTGCAGAACAATGCGGTGGAATGCTGTACATTTCATGAGTTTTCCATATATGTAAGTCCACATATATACTGGACTTACAAACAATGTGCTATTCTCTTTGCACAGAAGGCAGCAGTTCACAAAAGTCTTGGTGTCTCACATAACAATGTTTTCCCATTGTCAGTGTGGTGCTGTTTTCCTGCACCTGGGAGTTTCATTCTACAGTGGTGGCAGGAAATTTACCCAACTGTGGCAAAATACCTGGGGTACAGAATTTAGATTCACTTTGGCTCAGGGTTTCAGGACTGTTAGTCTAGGATTGCTTGGCTCTGCTGCTTCTGGCTTTGTAGTGAGTATTAGCATCATGGAGGGGTAAGAAAAATTGTAGGGCAAAGCTACTCCCAAGAAAATAGGCAGCAGAGAGAGCAGAAAAAGGTAAAGGAGATGTGTTTCTGGAGAGTATGTTCCCAGTGACCTACTTCATCCTTCCAAGCTCTACCTCATCATTAAAAAACAAAAAAAAAAAACCCTTTTGATGGTACTGGGAATTAGGCCCAGGACCTCATAGTGATAGGCAAAGGCCCTACCATGGCACCACATGCCTAACCTTCAGCCCAGTTCTACAACATGCCATTCATACTACCAACTGGGGTCAAAGCCCTTAACACTTAAGATTTCAGCGACATTTAAGATATAAATCATAACACAAAATAGTATTGCACCTGATCATCACAAAATGGAGAGCCGTGGTTCTTGCAGTGTGGATTCGGAAGGTTCTCAACTAAGTCTCTCATCTCAGGACTATGTGGACCCCTCCATGCTCTGTAATGGGTTTCTCTGTGCTTAAATACCAAAATGTGGGGGATTTTTTTCTTCCTGTGCCATGGCCAAGAATTTTGTTGTAAGAATTAAATACGGTATAAATTACTTAATAAGAAAGCTGGAAAACAACCAAGTTTTAGCAAAGGTAAATGCTGAGAATCTTCAAGCAAGAGTGAGTCATGGGCTGTACATAAGCACCCAAGATGAAATGCCTGGGGATGCTGACATAACAGACGTTCATTACAAATTCTCATTATTGTAAGGTGTTGTGTGAATCTTAGATGGTCTTTTAGTAAATAAATAAATAAATAAATAAATAAATAAATAAATAAATAAATAAATATAAATTTAGAAAAAACAGTACTAAATATTGGGATGAAAGTTGAAAGATCAGAGAAGCAAAACAGCCAGCCGCTAGTTCTTACCTCTACTAAATCCTCAATCTAAAGAGAGCGAGTTCCTGTTTCCTCAAGCCTTATGTCTTTCTCTGCCCAGATATCACCTCATGGCATAAAAGGAATGTGTGCTTCCCAGTACTGGATTTAAAGGTGTGTGCCACCACTGCCTGGCTGTGTTTCCAGTGTGGCCTTGAACTCACAGAGATCCAAAGGAATCTCTACCCCCAGAGGATTAAGGATTAAGGGTGTGTGCCACCACTGCCTGACTTTTATGTGTAGTCTGATGGCTGGCTCTGTCCTCTGATGCTCAGTCAAGTTTATTAGGGTACACAATATACCACCACAGTAAAGGGCAATTGATCCAACATTGTTATACTGACCTTGTTTCATCTTGTTTCTGAAGTTCTGGTTCCTTTTTGATTTCAAGACTATGAAACCCCATTTGACTCCAAGAAGAGCACAGAGCACTGGGTGCAGTTGATGACCTAACAAAGGATGTGAATTCACTTTGGATGTACTTCAAGGTGACTTTCCTATTTTTCACCTGAACAATGAACAGTTATTGTTTTTATTCCATCTGACATAAGGAAAAAAGTGTGAAACTTTCATAAAGGGTGAAGTCCCAGTTCTTCACAATTAAGAGAAAGCAGCCCAAAGCAGGAGTGGTGGAATGTGAAGTCTCCAGAGCAGGATATTCCCATTCAGAGCTGAACATCACAGTCCTAATTCTCAGACTCCTGAGGTAACATGTGCTTTATACCAACACACCTGCAGCAGGTCTCACGAGTACTGCCACTGTGTCACTTTGAAGGCTGAGTCCCAGAACAAGGTTGGAGATAAACTGTCAACCTTATCCAGGAATTGCTGATACTCAGATTCATTAGAGCTACAAGGAAAGTGGCCAAGCCAAACAATGAATACAGTTAATCTAAAAGACAAACAAAGACATCTTAATGATCAGAAAAATTTGCAATGCCATTGTTTAAGCCTTACATGCATTTATTTTTTTTTTCATTTGTTCAATCTTCTACTTTTCTGCTAGCAATTGGGCAGTGTTTTCAAAATGCTGGGCATATGGTCTACTACCAAACTGTAGTCCCAGCCCTTAAACATTGTTTTCAAAATGGCTTTGGCCTAGAGGTATGACTTTAGACCTTTCAAAACCTCATGCTTATCAGGGGACCAAATAAGAACTTTTTACCTTTTTTTTTAACACAACTGACATTGGGCAAATTTCTCCTTTTCATTAAAACAAAAATAATTAAAAATACTTTTAGAATGTATTGCTTGGAACTAAGTTTATCTCTGTGACTAACTTAAGCAGTTCTGTTTACAAAATCCCATTCTGTTAAAGCATAGAGAACTGGCAAAGAGGAAAAAAGTTTACATTGAGAATATAGATGGCATGAGGGGAAAAAAAAAACCCACAAATATTTGATGTATTTTTTTTCCTTTCGAACATCAGAATAAAAAAGAAAAATTTAAAAAAAAAAAAACTAGTGAACTTCAAAAATATCTGTTGTAGGCCTATAAATTATCTCCACAGGATTTGTCAGTTATTCAAAGAACACACATCATTTCATTAAAGATAATTAAGCCACACTATGAACACACAATTACAAAGACTTGGAAAGCTGTCTAGATATCCGTTCTGCTCCAAAGTCAATTTGTCTCTGCTTTTACAGCATGCCAGGAAAAAAAAAATTGCATTACTTCTAGGATTAATGTAGAACAACAACCT
Source organism: Peromyscus maniculatus bairdii (assembly GCF_049852395.1). Classification (NCBI taxonomy): domain Eukaryota; kingdom Metazoa; phylum Chordata; class Mammalia; order Rodentia; family Cricetidae; genus Peromyscus; species Peromyscus maniculatus. The sequence goes on along the minus strand of NC_134857.1, from coordinate 28,647,364 downwards.
GTATTGAGCAGCTCCATTCACAAATCCCCTTAACTTATATTAATCTAAAGCATTCACAACACTGGCATGCCGCTACACTCTTGGGATGAAAAAAAAATGAAATCTATGTAGTTTCTGATTTTGAGGACATTGCTGTCAGACTAAACTCTGAGAAAAGATATTTTTCCTACTTATTCAAATGAACATTGAAAAGAATTCTCAAAATGCCATCATTTTTAATGTTCCAGTCTAAGCTTCATTTGGAGCACAATTTGTACATTCGATAGGACTTGCATATCTAACTGCAAAATGAATTCTTCTTGTAGAAATCTTTATTCACCTGTGTTATTCCATTATATTAATTTGAATTTATTAAGATAGTGTTTTCACATCTGAACATTATCAAACAATGTATAGTCAAGTCTCCCCTCAACCCCTTTTATAAGATCCTCCAACTCACTACTTCTCAGTTATCATAGAGATTGTCAGTTCAACTGTGATTGAGCTTGATTTGTATTCCATAATCTCTGCTTAATATATTTCCCATAAAGAAAAAATAAAATATCTATCCAGCTTTCTCCCATACTTAGGAGTACATCTCAAACAAATGTAACTATCTTGTTTTCTTCATCCTTATGTATGATGTGTATGGTTTGTCTCCAGATAACAAATACTATAAATATTGAAGTAATTCTTGGACTCATCTTTTAGAGCTCAGTATAGCTCTAAAAGAAGAGAGGGAGGAGGACCAAGTAAAGGTTTGCAGAGACCTACCTAAGGACATTAAAGATATAAGAAGTCCAGTACATGATCCACTGAGAGGTGAAGGGGGAAAACTGCTTCCCAGATGCTCCAGATGAAAAGGTGTCAGAAGATATCCCACACTAAATAATCAGATTCATGGGGCAAAGTAACTGAGGAAAACACACTTCAAGGTTTCAAGTCTAATATTTGTGACATAAAAGATAAAAGGTGAACTCAGAGGTGAGACTGTGAACACGTGGACAGTTGGGATTTAATCCATCTGGCAGTGGCATTTAACTCTTTTCTGAAAGTGAAGATCTTTCAAAATGTTATTTGATGCTTCACACAGAGGAGATAAAAAAACAAAAGACAGTATCCTATGCCCTGCCTAATGAGGGGGATTTGTGTTTTTAATTGAAAAATAGCTCTGTGTTTTCAATTTACAGACAGTACATTATTTTCATGAGTGAGTCCTCCCTGCTCATGTAAGTAAAGGCTGTCATATAAAGAGATGTTTTCTCATTTGAGGTGGAAATGAAGTCTCAGGGCCCCTAAATTTGGCTCAAAGACTAGATTTATGACTTTGCTAAATCTATTGGGCAATTAACAACATTTATGTGGTACAGATGAGTCACCAGCAAGCAGGAGATGATCAATAAGAGCCCAAGAGAGACTTCAGTTTCAAGATACCTTGTGTCTAAAGATTTGGCCTGAAATATAGGTTATAAATAAAAAGGCACCCAAGTGACTGAGTTAGGATATATTAGGATAAATGGGAGATATCCCAAGAGAGTGGACCTCAATGGTATGGAAGGACAGGTTTTTGACTTAGGATATATTTAATACAATTATATACTGAGGAACAAGAGCCTTGGAAAGGGTGAAGGAGAGTGTATTGGAGAGTTTTCTCTCTGGGTCCCGCCAAGCCCTGGCAGTCCCTTAGCCCACTTATAAAATAAACATACAGACGCTTATATTATTTAAACTGCTTGGCCATTAGCTCAGGCCTATCCTTGTCTATCTCTTACTCTTATATTCAACCCATTTGTATTAATCTATATTTTGCCAAGTGGGACTGCCGGGACTTGGCGGGACCCAGAGAGAAAACTCTCCAGCTACAGAGAGGAAGAGTTAGTTGAGGAAGCAAGGTGCCCAAGGAGGTAGTCAGAAAGAAATGTAATTTAAAACATGGATGCATTAGAATTTAATTACTTCTCCTTTGTATTTTTTTAGTTTCCCTCTTTTGCATTATTAAATATACTCATGCAGAAACTATTTAGTAGCCCAAATTCTACTTTTGATCTGTTAAGTCATTTTTTAAATTTTATTTTATAATTTAATTTAATTTTACATACCAGCCAAGGATTCCCCCTCCCCTCCCTGCCTTCCCCCCAGCTCACCCCCCATTCTCATCTCCTCCAGGGCAAAGACTCCCCTGAGGATTGAATTCAACTTGGTAAATCCAATCCAGGCAGGTCCAGTCCCCTCCTCCCAGGCTGAGCCAAGTGTCCCTGTATAAGCCCCAGGTTCCAAACAGCCAGCATGTGCACTGAGGACAGGTCCTGGTCCCACTGCCTGGATGCCTCCCAAACAGATCAAGCTAATCAACTGTCTCACTTATCCAGAAGATCTGATCCAGTTGGGGGCTCCTCAGCCATTGGTTCATAGTTCATGTATTTCACTCAATCATACCACAAGGGCACTTGCTCAGCTATGTTCATATCAGCATTGTTCGTAATAGCCAGAAACTGGAAACAACCTAGATGCTCTTCAACTGAAGAATGGATAAATAAAATGTGGTACATATACACAATGGAATACTACTCAGCAGAGAAAAACAATGACATCATGAGGTTTTCAGGCAAATGGATGGATCTAGAAAAAAAAATCATTTTTTTTTGAGACAGGGTTTCTCTGTGTCATTTTTGGTGCCTGTCCTGGACCTCGCTCTGTAGACCAGACTGGCATCAAACTCATAGAGATCTACCTGCCTCTGCCTCCTAAGTGCAGGGATTAAAGGTGTGCACCACCATTGCCAGGCAAGGCATGTGTTTTGATGCTTTTTCCTTTTGTTCTTTTTTTTTTCTTTTGCATGCTAATGAAAGAGTCCTGAGTAATAAAAACATGGCAAGAACTTTCCATTTGTATGTAAGTTTGGGCACAGATAATGGTAAGTTTATGCGACTCTGAGAGCTATCCAACTCCAAATTATTTCTCTGAACTAGAATATTATCTTTGGAAGAAATGGATGAAACAGGCCTAGGTTTTAGGCTTGAGGACATGTGTGTCAATGGTCAGTTTGACAATCTAGCATTACATGGGAGAGGGTCCATTGGGTTTTCCTGTGAGGAGATTGTCTTGACTGATTTAACTGATATGGGAAAACCTGTCCACTGTGTGAGGTGCCATTCCCTGACTGGAATCCTGGACTGCATCCGTGGACAACAAGAGCTAAACAGAATGCATCCACTCCTCTCCCTGCTCCTCGATTGTGGATGCTTTCTCACAGCTGTGTCACCCTTCTGCCATCTGGAATTAACTGGCAGATGGACTACACCCCAAAACTGTGAGTTGAAATAAACCCTTTCTCCATTAAGTAGCTTTTCTTGGGGTATTTTATCACAGCAATAGTAAAAGAGACAAACATAAGCATGGTGATGTGTGGCATATAGAAGAGATTCTGTTCTACAATGGTATGTAGGAAGGTAGAATTAAATGAGTTTAAAAAAACAATGCTTAGATTTCTTGATAAGAGATAAGATGAAATTTAAATAAGACAATGTCAGTAAGGCTACTAATTTTCTTTAAACAACTTTTCCAGAAATGTTTATATCTATAAAATCTATTTCTGTTGTCTTCATATCTATTGTTATTTGAATTGGGAAGGCACACAATAATAACATATATACATACATATATATGCTATATATAATAATATTACATATGTAATACCCAAATTTTCAAACATTATTCTATGATCTATATTACTATATGCTTTAAATATTAATCAGGGAAATCACATTCAGCAGGCTTCCTTGAAAAAAGTAAAAAATAAAAATAAAAATAAAAACCTTTTCACCAGTGCTTCTCTCCATAAAGATGTTTTTTCAATCCACTTTCAATTAAGAGTCAATAATGAATGCAAATTATCAGTGTCCTACAGAATTCTTATTGTCTTAGCTTACAAGCAAATTGATTACTAATAATCTGTTTTTAAACAAGGAATTATTTTTCACATTATCTCTGAAGGAAAATAGATACCCTTTATGTGATTATTTTAACTTTGATTTTTTTACCTGGATGATAGAGTAGGAATCCTATTCAATGACAAATATATAGGTATATAAGTGTAATTTATATGTGAGATTATATTATATATAACTACACACACTCAGTGCACAGTATGGACAACAGTAACAGGCTATAAATTAAAGATAATTCATAAAAATAAAAACAGACACATAGATTAACTTTGTGTGTCTTAAAAATCTTTTCTTTCTTTCTTTGTAAATCAGTAGAATTAAAATAAACTGAAATGTCAAGTAAAACTAAAGTTTATACCTTTATCAATCATACTTTATGTAAGCTAAAGTACTAAAACCTTTTCCTAGAACATTAAAATGAATGAAAGGTGTTTTGTCTGCATATGGAGGTAAAGGATATTTAATTTTATGTTTTTTTAATATGTATCTCTTTCTTTGAAAACAGACTTTTCTCTCATACAATGCATGCTGATTATAGTTTCGCCTCCCTCTATTCCTCCCAGTTCCTCCTCCTCTCCCCTCCCCTCTGGATCTACTCCCTTTGTATGTCTCATTTTAGAAAAGACTGCTAAGAGATAACAACCAAATATGACAAAAATAAAATAAAAGATGAAGCAAAAACTATCATATGGAAGTTGGACAAGGCAACCCCACAGGAGGTAAAAGTCCCAAGAACAGTCATAAGAGTCAGAGACCCACGTCTCACAGTCAGGAGTCTCATAAAAATATTAAGGTAATAGCTATAACATATAAGCAGAGCACCTGGTACAGACTTGTGAAGGTCTTGTGCTTGCTACTTCAGTCTCTGTGAGCTCATATGCACCTTGCATAGTTGCTTCAGAGGGCCTTGTTTTCCTGGTGTCCTCCATCTTCTCTGGATCCTACAGTTTTTCCAGCTCCTCTTCTGCAGGATTCCGAGTTCTGAGGAAAGGAATTTGATGGAGACCTCAAATTTAGACTCTGCATAATGTCTAGCTGTGGGTCTCTGCATCTGTATCCATCTGCTGCTGGAGGAAGCCTCTCTTATGATGACTGAATAAGGCACTGACCTATGAGCATAGTAGAATACCAGTTTACTGATTTTTTTATTTTTAGACCAGTGGGGTTTTGTTTTACCCTTGGTCTCTCAAATACCTAGTCTCTGCTTCTTGGTTACACAAGCAGTTTTGGGTTTGGGCTCCTTCTCCTGGAGTGAACCTTAAGTTAAATCAGACATTGGTTGGTTACTCCCTCAAATTCTGTGCCACCATTGTCCTATCATATTTTGCAGGCAGGACAGATTGTAGGTCAAAAGCTTTGTGGCTGGGTTGATGTTCAGGTTTTTCTTTCAGTAGCCTGCCAAGTATTTTCCCTCACCAAAGACACTAGAACATAGGGGTTAAGAGTCCACATGGGCACCACTTTGTCATCTCCATGTTCAATGAGATGTGTGAGTGTTGTGCTAGACAATGACCCACCCCTGTCACTGTACAGAGAGCAACACTTTGTCCTAGTAACAACCTGAGTTATTTGGGAATTTCCATGAGACCCCTTAAGCCAGCAATTCATTAGAATGCAACCAGGTCCCACTACTTGAAGCCCTGCCTGGCTTCAAGAGATGGCCAATGGAGTCTCTGTATTTCCTATTGCTAAGAGGCCTCATTAGGATCACTTTCATACATTCCAGGAAGTTTCTACTGCAATAGGTTTTCAACACCAGTTCCCCAAATGCCCCCAATTTCAGCCATCTCTCCCTGCACTTGCTCCCTCCAATTTATCTCTGCCCTACACCTGATCGCCTGCTCTTGTTCCTAATGCACCCCTAGTCTGCCTGCAAAATCTATTCTATTTCCTCTCCCAGTGAAATACATGCATCCCCCTCAGACCGTTCCTCTTTACCTAACCTCTCTAGGTCTGTGGATTATAGCTTGGTTATCATTAACTTAATCTGTAATGTTCACTTATAAGTGAATACATACCATATTTGTCTTTCTGGGTCTGAGTTACCTCAATCAGGATGACCTTTTCAAGTTCTATCCATTTGCCTACAAATTTCATGATGTCATTTTTTAAAAAACTGCTAAGTAATAATCCATTCTGTAACTGTACCACATTTCCTTTATCCACTCTTCTGTTGAGGGACATCTAGGTTGTTTCCAGTTTCTAGCTATTATGAATAAAGCACCAATGAACATGTCTGAGCAATTGCCCTTGTGGTAGGATGGGGCTTCCTTTGGTTTTGACGTAGACAAATTCTCAATTTTCTGAGGAACTACCATATTGCTGTCTATAGTAACTGTTTAAGTTTCCATTTCCACAAGTAATAGATGAGTGCTACTTTCATCCACATCCCTGTCAGCATGAGCTGTCCGTTGTGTTATTGATCTTAGCCATTCTGACAGGTGTAAGATGGAATCTCAAAATACTTTTTGATTTGCATTTCCCTGATGGCTAAGGATGTTGAACATGTCGTTAAGTGTTTCTCAGCCATTTGAGATTCCTCTATTGAGAATTTGCTGTTTAGATATGCACCTCATATTTGAATTAGATTATTTGTGTTTTATTTTTATTTATTTATTTATTTTGGGTTATTTTCAAGACAGGGTTTCTCTGTGCAGTTTTGGTGCCTGTTCTGGATCTCGCTCTGTAGACCAGGCTGGCCTCGAACTCACAGAGATCTGCCTGGCTCTGCCTCTCAAGTGCTGGGATTAAAACGTGTGCTACTCTGAAGTTGTGGGTTGCTGTCTGGCCATCCCTTCCCTTCCATTTAGTATCCACTTATGAGTGAGTACATACTATGTTTGTCCTTCTGCATCTGGGTTTCCTCACTCAAGATATTTTCTAGATCCATCCATTTACCTGCAAATTTCATGATATCATTGTTTTTTTTACTGCTGAGAAGTATGCCTTTGTGTATATGTGCTATATTTTCTTTATCCCATAATCTGTGGACTGGTGGCTCAAACTGTTTAGGGGACACCCAAGCAGGGGGATCTGGATCTGTCCCTGGTCTATGGGTAGGCTTCTTGAATCCGGTGCCTGTGGTATGACACCTTGCACAGCCTTGGTGCATTGGGAAGGGGTTTGGACCTGCCTAGGCTCAGTGTGCTGGGCTCTGCTGACTCCCTATGGGAGACCTCGATTTGGGGGATGTGGGGATATGGGGTGGCTTGGGAAAAAGGGCTGGGGGTGGGAGGAGGGAGGAGGGTGGGTCTGTGGATAACATGTGGAGTGAGTAGAAAATTTCTTAATAAAGAAAAATGAAAAAAAAATGTGTGCCACCACTACCCGGCTTATTTATTGTTTTGATATTTAGTTTCTTGAGTTCTTTACATATGTTAGATATAGCCCTCTATCAGATGTGTAGTTGGTAAAAACAAAATTTCCCATTCTGTAGGTGGCCACTTTGTCCTATTGAAGGTATCCTTTGACTTACAGAAGTTTTTCAGTTTCATGAGGTCCTGTTTATTAATTGTTGATCTGGGTGCCTGCCCTATTGGTGTTCTGTTCAGAAAGTCATCTGCTGTGCCAATGCAGTGAAGGCTATTCTCCACTTTCTCTTCTATCCATTTCACTGTATCTGGTTTTATGGTGAGGTCTTTGGTCCAGTTGGACTTGAGTTTTGTGCAGGTTAATGACTATGACTTTATTTACATTCTCCTATATGCTGACATCCAGTTTGACCATCACCATTTGTTGAAGATTCTTTCATTTTCCAGTGTATTTCTGACTTCTTTATCAAAAATCAGTTGACCATATGTGTGTGGATTTATGTCTCAATCTTCAATTTGATTCCATTGATCAATGTTTCTTATTACACAATACCATAGGGATTTTTATTATTGTAGCTCTGTAGTACAACTTGAAATCAGAATACTGAAATCTCCAGCAGTTCTTTTATTGCACAGGACTGCTATGGCTATCCTGGCTTTTACACTTTTCAATATGATGTTGAGAAGTGTCTTTCCATGGTTTGTAAAGAATTGTGTTGAATTTTGATGGGGATTGTGTCGAATCTGTAGATTGTTTTCGGTACGATGGGCATTTTGTTATATCAGTCCTACTGATCCATGAGCATGGGAGATTTTTCCATCTTCTGATACCTTCTTCAAAATCTTTCCTCAAAGACTTGAAGTTTTTGTCATACAAGTCTGTCACTTGTTTGGTTGCATTACCTAAGATATTTTATATTATTTGAGGCTATTGTGAAGAGTATTGTTTCCCTGGTTTCTTTCTCAGCCCCCTTGCCATTTGTATACAGGAGGGCTACCGATTTTTGAGCTAATCTTGTATCCCGCCACTTTGACGAAAGTGTCTACCAGCTGTAGGTGATCCCTGATGGATTTTCAGGGTCATTTATTTGTACTATCATGTCACCAACAAATAATGATATTTTGGCTTCTTCCTTTGCAGCTTGTATCCCCTTGATCTCCTTTAGTTCTCTTATTGATCTAATCAAAGCCTCAAGTATTACATTGAATAGATAACAAAAGAGTGGACAGCCTTGTCTTGTCCCCAATTTTAGTGGAATTCCTTTAAGTTTCTCTCCATTGAATTTGATCTTTGCAATAGGCTTGCTGTAAATTCCCTTTATTATATTTAGGTACGTCACTTGAATCTCTGCTCACTCTAAGGCTTTTATCATGAAGGAGTGCTGGATTTTGTCAAAGGTTTTTTCAGCATTTAATGAGATGGTTTTGCTTTGTTTTTTTCCCTTTTTATTAGTTGGTTTAGATGGTAGATTACATTGACAGGTTTTCATATGTTAAACAATTCCTGTTTGTCTGGGATGATGCCTATTTGGTCATGATGGATGATTATTTTCTCTGTGTTCTTGGATTCAGTTTGCCTGTATTTTATTGAGTATTTTTGCATCAATGTCCATTAGGAAAATTGGTCTGTAATTCTCTTTATTTGTGAATCTTTGTGTAGTTTGGGTATCAGTGTGACTGCAGTCTCATAAAAAGAATTTGACAATGTTCCTTCTGTTTCTATTTTATGGTAGAATTTGAAGAGTATTGGTGTTAACTCTTCTTTGAAAATCTTGTAGATTTTGGTAATAAAACCATCTGGTCCTGGGCTTTCTGTTGTTGTTGAGAGATTTTAATGAGTTTATTTCCTTAGAATTTATAGGTTTAGTTAAATTGTTCATCTTGGTTTACTTTTGCCAAGTTTTATTCATCAAGAAAATTATCTATTTCTTTTAGATTTTCCACTTGGTGAAGTATGGGTTTTTAAAGTATATCTTTATGATTCTCTTAATTTCCTCATTTTCTGTTGTTATTCCCTTTTTTGTTTCTGATTTTGTAAATTTGAATATTTTCTCTCTGCCTTTTACTTACTTTGGATAAGGGTTTGTCTATCTTTTTGATTTTCTCAACAAACCCACACTTTGTTTCATTGATTCATTGTATGGTGGTGGTGGTGATGATGGTTTGTGTGTGTGTGTGTGTGTGTGTGTGTGTGTGTGTGTGTGTGTGTGTATGTATTTCACTTCTTTTGATTTTTCTGCTCTGAGATTATTTATTGGCTGTTTTTTGTTTGTTTGTTTGTTTGTTTGTTTCATGAGTATAGTAAACCTCCAGTTATAATTTTCCTTCTTGCACCTTCTGTAAAGCTGGATTTGTGGATAATGTTTAACTTTGATTTTACCATGGAATATCTTATTTTCTCCATCTATGATGGTTGAAAATTTTCCTGGCAGTAGTTATCTGGGCTAGCATCTGGGATCTTTTAGAGTCTGTGGCACATCTGTCCAGGCCTTTCTGGCTTTTGGTGTCTCCATTGAGAAGTCAGGTATAATTCTAATAGTTCTGCCTTTATATGTTACTTGGTCTGTTACAGCTTTTAATATTCTTTCTTTGTTATATGGTGTGGTAATTTCCTTTTTGATTAAATCTATTTGGTGTTCTGTATGCTTCTTTTAACTTTACAGGCAACTCCTTCTTTAGGTTAGGAACATTTTCTTCTTTGTTGAAAACATTTTTCTGGACCTTTGAGCTGAGTTTCTCTCTTTCCTCTATACCTACTATTCTTAGTCTTGGTATTTTCATAGTTTCCTAGATTTCTTGGATATTTTGTTTCCAAAGATTTTTAGATTTAAGCTTTTTTTGCAGTGTATATTTCATTTACCATATCTGCAATACCTAAGAATCTCATTTCTAGTTCTTATATTCTGTTAATGAATCTCGCCTTTGTTGTTCTTGTTCAAATTCCTAAATTTTTCATTTCCACAATTCCTTAGTTTGGATTTTCTTTATTGATTTTATTTCCAATTTCAAGTCCTGAACAGTTTTATTTATTTCCTTACACTCGTGTGTTTTCCTGGATTTCTTTTAGGGATTTAATTTCTTCTTTAAGGATCTCTATCATATTTATAACAGCTATTTTAAGATCTTTTTCTTGAGTTTCTGCTATGTTGAAATATTCAGGGCCTGTTGTTCTATGATAACTGTGTTTTCCTGGAGACATATTGCCTTGGCTGTTATTGATTGTATTTTTATGCTGTTGTCTTGGCATCTGGGTTTGGAATGATTGATTATAGGACTAGGTGCTGATTTCTGGATTTCTCTTTGTTGGGTGGGTACTTTGTTCCTTGGTTTCTGTTTCTGCTATTTCTCTAGCCCATTTAGCTGATGTATTCACAGGGAGTGCCTGCTGACATTGTAGGTTGGGATACTGGAATGAGTAGAGGGAAGAGAAAGGGTGGAGAATGTTTTTTATGATAACCTGGGGATGGGACAGTAGATGAATGGGAGACCACAACAGGTTTTCTGCTGCAGCGCTAAGAGTGAGGCTCAGGGGATAGATCTTGTGAGCTGTAAAAGAGATGGGGGTCTGCCCTCAGCTTTCTTGTTGCCCTGGGAAGATCAGACCTTGGGTTAGCAGGGGTTTCCTGCTGGAGTTGGAGTCTGGGACAAAGAAACAAGTGGGGAGTGAATTTTAGAAGGGGAAGATTTGTGGGATCAACAGAAGATGGGAGCAGGGGTAAAGGGAAGCCTGCCGTGGGTATGCTGCGGAAGAGCTGGGGATGAGACTGGAGGAACAGAGAGAGAGTGGAGAAAAGGTCTGTGGGCAGTAAACCTGCCTGGTTTACTGATCTGTAGGCAGAGGGTGGCTGCTGGAGTCAGGGGCTGGAAACAGTGAGAGTTGGGGAGGTATACTATGAGAGGATGGTTTGTGGGATCCACAGGAGATGTGGACAGGAGCGCTAACGAAAAGACTGGGACACTGGGTCTAGGGGAACCTTAATTTTGTTTTCATTGGAACTTTACAAAATAGTGTTCAAGATCATTATTACTAACATCATAATTACAATTAATTTCTTTACTAAATGTCAATTTTTAGATGGAATTTTAAAGTATGCTGTTCATTTTTCTATAGGCATAATGGGATAAACACGTTATCAAGTTCCTTCACCACCACATAAAGATAATTTTTTCTGCACACAGTCAAAATTGTATTGTTCTTAGCTGAAAAAAATTAGAAAGATCAGTATAATCCAGGTCCTTGAACATATGGCTATTGGGTAATCTAAGGACATGGTTCTCATTGATAGAAACATGTTCAAATGTTGTATTAAATGCAGACCTAGTATGCAAAAGTTATCTTTATTTTTTATAAAGGAATACAACTGTGTATTTAAATTTAGATTTTTAAGATACTTTAATATCCTTAAAAGTTTCGATTCTCTTTTTTCACTTACAATTAAGCTGTTTAACCCATTCAGAAAGATCCAATGATCGACCTGCTTATCTTTTTATCATTATACAAAATGGTTTCAAATAAGAAATAAAATAGAAATCACTGGAATCATTAATGTTTAGAAATTATTTAGTTAGTTTGACTCCTAGACACAAGTAATTTCAAGTATGGTGATGAGCACTAAAAATATGTTTGTGACTACTTATTAAGTAACAGTATTGAAAAAGACCTACTCAGTCCTCCAGCAGTATTTTAAGTATGATGTTGCTACACTGACAGTTTGTGAGCCAGTGTGCTTCATGTCTGTGGCTATGATAAAATATCCTGACAAAAAGCAACATAGGGAAGGAAAGTTTATTCATCTTACAATTCCAGGTTACACTCCATCATTTTGGGGAAGTCAAAGGCATACACACTCAAGTAGCCAGTCATACGACATCATATTCAAGAGCAGAAACAAATAAATGGTCAGGCTGCTTGCTTCTTTCTCCCATTTGCTTTCTTCTATCTTATATAATTTAGGATCTCTGCTACGAATTGATACTGCTCACAGGGACTGGCTCAGTTGACAGTCAAGACCATCCCACAGGAATGTTCACAACCAACTTGGTCTAGATAATTGGTCACCTGCTACACTTTTTCCAGGTGATTCTAAGTTAAGGTAAGCTGACATTGAAAACTAACCATAACAGTGGGAGACACATGATTTGAACTCAAACATTTCTCAAAAACCAAGGCAGTCCACCTTTTGTACTGACCCAATGTTTGCATTTTATAAAGTGATGTTTCAAGGAGATGGTCTCTTCTTTGATAACATCACCACACACACACACACACACACACACACACACACACACACACACACACCACTAAAGCAGTGTTTACAAATCTTAGAAAAAGAGTGAGAGAACTGATGACCCTTTGTGATGATTCTTCTCACCTCCTGTACAATTCTTCCAAGGATATTTAACATGCTGTGGGAAAAGTAATCATTACACCATCTGTTTACAGTATGTCAAAAGCAGTATAAATTATATATGTAATAAACCATGAATTGTGTCAATGAATAAATAATCCAATGAGGGGGACTCAAGTATTAGGCATAAATTATAAAAAAAAGAAAGGAAGAAATAAGAAAAAGAAAGAGAGACACAGAAGAGAGGGGGAGGAAGGAAGGAAAGAAAGAAGAAAAGGAAACCAGAGCAAATTACTTTTAGATGTACGTTTGTGTATTATGTTTGGTGTGTGTGTGTGTGTGTGTGTGTGTGTGTGTGTGTGTGTGTGTGTGTGTGTGTGTTCACCTGTGCATGGGTAGATACACAAGCACATGTGAGCAAGCACATAGAGGCCAGAGGCTGACCTTGAGTACCCTGTTTCTTTGTTTATATTTTTGTCTCTTTCTTTCTTTTTGAGTCAGGGTCTCTAACTAGCCCTGGTTGTCCTGGAACTCATTATGTAGACAGGCTGGTCTCAAACTCACAGAAATCCACCTGCCTGTAACTCAGAGTGCTGGCATTCAAAGTGTGTACCATCACTCCTAGCTTGGGTGCCCTTTTTGATAATTCTTCCCTTCACTGGTTGAACCCAAAAGTTGCCAAATCTAGGTAGTCGAGCAGGCCAGCTTCCCCCAATTTAACTTTCCAGTAACTAGGATTACTAGTGGCTGCCCCACAAACCTAGTTGTTGATGTAGATTCTGGGGAATCAGAACTCTGATCCTTAGACTTGCGCAGCAAGTCCTTTCTTCACTGAGCCAGCTAAATACTTTGCCCCCCAGTTTGTTATTCTAAAAAGTTATTATGACTTAGACAAAATGAACATAAAATTGTGTGCTTAGGGAAGTGGGAAAATCTTGGAAGAAGTAGGGGAGGGAAAATGATCAAAATATATTGTATGAATTTTTTTCAGTTGAAAAATAACTACCATAATGACCTTAACCCAAACTATATTAAAAACCTCATTTGCTATGTCTGATGTGCATCAAATTTTCTAGTTATTGCATTTCAGCTGTTATTTTGTCACACAAGTTTAGGCCACATTTCTCACAGCCCAATTTTCTATTTCTGAGAAGTAAGTGGAATGGTAAATCAACATTTCCCAAAATATGTCCTTCATAACTCTCATTTAGGGATGCTAATTTTGTGCAAAAACATTTTTATGGTCAGTGGTTTGGAATGTGAGGCTAAAATACTTTTAAACAAGATTGTTTTATGGAAAAACTCCCAAGAGACTGTTAATATGATAAAGAATTTGAAATCTCTCAGAAAATGATAGAACATACAATGTCCTTTTGAAAATGAAATTCCCTATAATTTCCTCTTCACTTGCTCCCACCCAGTTAGTTAAAGTGAGGCTTCAGTAACATATGTTGTGAGGTTTAAACTAGGAGATTTCTTGCTTTCATCTTCTCCCCATGTATGCTACTACTGATTTTTCCTGAGGAGGAATAAATATCTGTTCACTATGCGTAGGGCACTGAAGGCTGTCAAACGAGGCTATTCCACTGTAGTATATTTTAGTAAGCCAATGCATTTATTGGCATTACTTACAAGAACATGGCTGATTCCAAGGCTGCGCATCATGGAAAAGCCCACCAAGGCATGTGAACAAGGAAGCTGTATCCCTGGAGCTTCCTACCCAGTTTGCAGACAGATGCTTTGGAGAGTCTCCTCTCCCAGCAATTTCTTGATGCTTTTCTAACCTTTAGAAGTAACCTTGTGAATCTTGTTACTTTTTCTGATCCTTGTAAATTTCATGAAACTCTGGAGTCATTTTGAGCTTCCATGTCCCTTCCAGGAAAGATTTAAAAAAAAAACAAAACTACACATTGACTATATATACACTTTGCCACAAAAAAAATATAGCTACACATTTTTATATACTATTTTATTAGATTCTTACATTTTGGCAAAAAAAATAACAAAGGTACTCAATACAGAAGAACTTTTATCGTTATACATATAATAAAGTCTTAAGTTTAATTTAACCATTAAACTCTTCCCATCATTCTTATTGATTGTACCATAAGTTCTGAATAAATCACCTATCTCTATAGTCATAGTGCATAGTGTAGGGATTTATGCCTCTGCAATAATTTCTCTTTAAAATTCAGAATCTATTTTGGATCATTCCAACGAAACATTACTTTGAGAAGTGCTCCATCCTATCTTCTTCTTTAAACTGAAAAAATGACAACAGGCTCCCACAGATCATAGGTCATTTCCAAGCTCCAGTGTTCACTAGCCATAGCATTTAGAAATAAGTTTATGTGTCTCAGCTTGTCTTGTGTTGACGCGTGGATGAGTTCCTTTTGATGTAAGTGATGTAACAAAGAGCACACTGCTTTTCCCAGATGAACTGCTCAGACCAACTGAGAAAGCACTAGCTTTCTCACAATTATTTTTAACCTCATAATTATTTTTAACCTATTTTAAAGACCATTCTGGCATTTTTCCTTGGTTTGTGCTATACTATAGAGTCACACAAAAACGCATGGGTTTTTTTATATCATATTTTAACAAAATAGCATCAATTATTACACTTATCAGAAGAATAAGATGTAATGAATATTTATCAGATAATAACTATAAACATTTTATTGGGTTATTAAGAGCCTTGTAGGAATTTAGAGAGTCTTCTCTTCCCAGCAAGAATCCTAGATGAATTCATGGCAGGGTCCAGTCACAGAACATAAAATGATACTCCACCTACATAATAGGGATTGTTTTGTCAAATATCGTCCCACAAAGAATTGTATATATGGTCAAATTTAGATGTGAGAACTGATCTAAGTGTCTGAATTAACCATAGAGCTTTAGTAATGATGCATGGTTTTCAAGTAGTGCAGGTAGTGATTCAGATGTCTTAGCATCATTCTAGGTCATCTATTTCCTATTTGTTCAGTTGGTTATCAAGGACAGTTCTAATTCCTTATATGCACTAATTTGTTAGTGCATGTCTGAAACATTCAAATATTCAAAATTTTGTCATTTGTCCCAGAAAAAAAAAAGACATTTCAAATTGTTGTGTTTTAAAAATGACAGTTTCAGAGCAAACTGACAATTATGTTTTCCTAAAATACTACTTGAATTATCATCATTTCCTTCCATACATATTTTGAAGATTAATAAGTGGTGGGTTGTGCAAGATGCCAAAAGTGGGAAAACTCCCTAGCCTAGATTGAATGCATAACGATTACAATCCATTGCCTCCTCATTTCTCTGTGAATTACCATTGGTTTATAAGTATTTCTTATTCAAAACGTTTATCCTCTATCTTTCATTTCAAGTGAAGCTGGTTAGAATTGCTGCATTCTGGAGACACCAGAATTTAGGTCATTTTGTTTTGAATTTTCAAAATTTTGTTGTTGTTGTTGTTAACCAGTTTAGATGGATTTTTTTTTCAGTTATTTATAAGGAATTTAATTTTATAAGAAGGCATGCCCTTTACATAAAAAAGACAAAAGGTTCTTTATGTATTGCTAATTCAAAAGACTAATTATGAGATCTACTTAAGTGAAAGCAATCATGATATTTATAGACTATTAAAAGTTAGCAGAACATACTCTTAAAATAAAGTTAGTTTCATGTAATTTGTTCCTAATAAGTTAAGTGTTGATGGCAAGTTTTGGCTTTGCACAGACCCTCTGAGCTTCTTTTAGTTTCCCATTGTTGGTAAAAAGGAATGAAGGCATTTTGGATACTTTTCTTAAAAACAACATTTTACTTAAATTTCCATGTATGTGTGTTTTGCCTGCATGTATGTATGTGCACTGGTGAGTAGGTCTGCCAGAGGCAGGTATGTGACCCCTTGGACTTTGAATAATGGAGAGTCGTAACTCTCCATGTATCCAGTGAGAACTGAATCCCAGTCACCTGGAATAGCAGGAAGTGCTGTAAATTCCCTCTCCTTTTTAAATACTCTGGACATGCCTACACTGGACCTGGGAACATGCTTCCACGTGGAAGAGAACTCCTTGTTTGTTGCTGAGATCTTGAAAGTTTCGCTGTTGCCATGTGGGTTTTCTATTGACTTCCTGAAATGTAATGTTTAACATTTCTGGCATGATAGATCGGGTAGATAATTCCTTCCTTATAACATTCTGCTCTGTGGTGGAGGTTAGGCCACTGTCCTCGAAAAGAGGTAAAGCTTTTGTTACACTAGGTCTCTTGATTTGCTTCATAGGTATTCGCATTTTGGTACAAAAAGGATAACAAACATCAACAGATTAGGCCATTCCCAGGCAGGATTCTCTTGCTAGGGATGACAGTCTCTGTAGTTAAAGACTCTTCAATAATCTGTCAGAAACGGGCTGTGCTGTGTAGCGCCGTTCATTTCTATATCCCATTTTGGATTGATGTACTCGCACTTTTATATCCTTCAGCTCAATATAACATTTGGCCTTTCATGTTCTCAGTTTAAGCTACAGGGAATTCAAAGATATTTCAAAGTGTAATTATACCAATCTGCATATAAAAGGCTATATGTCCTACAGAGGGTTTTATGAAAAAGTAAATGCTTTCAAAGAAGAAAATTAGAAGTAATTCCCACAACTGAAAGTCACCAAAGTTAATGCATATTTCACTTGATGGGAACATTTTATATTTTTAAGCCAATATATTAATATTGTGTGTGTGTGTGTGTGTGTGTTGTGTGAGTGATGAGGAGTAAAGTAGAAGCGAAAATTGAAGAGCAAAGCAAAGAAACAACAAGTGCACATTATATATGTTGTTTGAGAAAATAGCCACGCCACACCAGAAAAGTCAATGCTTATAGTACTGTAACAGACAATGTGTTTCTCAATTATCTATTGTATTAGCTATCTATTGTTGCTAAACAAGACTCCCAGGAAGAGAGCAGCATAACCCTCCCACATTTATCTCACAGTTTGTGTGGTTTGGAATTAGTGCAGCTCAGTTAGTGCCCGGCTAAAGTCTCACGGGAGCTTTTCGGTCACGCTGTCTGCTGGGGAGAAGTCTTATCCGAATGCCTCAAGTCGAGAATCGGCTTCTGAGCTCAGTCATGTGGTTGTTTGCTTGCCTCCATCTTTTGTCAAATGAGCCTCTCCACGCAGCTGCATCCACAGCATTTCTGCAAACAGCACAAGAAACAAACAAACAGTATACAAGGAGCTTCTCAAAGAGGAAACCATAGATGCTGTTCTACCCTGATGTCACAGAGATGTCCCCTGCCTCCTCCCACTGTGATTTCTCAAAGCTGGTTTGTTATAGTCCACGTCCCTTCAAGAGAAAGGTTTGAATAACAGAGGCTGTCTCTCTACATGTGTCTGTTTATGCAAAGTCACTTTTGGCCTTTAAAAATATACAAAAGACCTTTTAAGATGGAAATCCTATAATAATTTTAAACTGAACAAACATATTGTTTTTTAAACAAATTCTTCAGCTATATTTTTTCAAACATTTTGCTCTTCAAATTAAACTTTTTGAATTCAGCAAGTTGCTTACACTTAAAATGATGAAAAATGACCTGCTTTTTATCTTTTGAGGGGGGATTAGCATTTAAGAAATCTCAGAAACATAATTGTGTGGTTCTAAAGCTAACAAAGTGCTTAGCAGAGAAGTTGAGTAGCATATGGTTATCCCAGTCCCAAACAGTAAACTGTGTCTGTATGTGCCAATTCTTAATTACCAGCTCATTAACACACAGGTGTCAATTGCTGGTGGCAAAGGCAATACCCACATGGCCTAGTTTCTGTCATGCACAGTGTAATTAAATTGACCTCCAGTGCTGAAGCTTGCTAGTTTCCTGTTACCATTTAGACTCTAATCTCAGGTCCTAATCAAATTAGAACAATATGGCAAATAAACCAATGTAACAAAAGAAAAATATGCTATTTTGTGCTATTTTTAAAAATAAATCTTCATTTGAAAAATATAATCTTAAAAAGAGTTGTCTAAATAATCACTGATGCTAGATACAACAAACAACAGGTAACAATGTATATCACACATACTGAATGTTAATAAGACCAATTTACATTTGATAATAAGGGTACAGTTGTTGCAAAACAAAAGGAAAAATAAATTATTATAAATGTTACATTTAAGTAAATGAATTGTGTGTGGTATGGTTTTCATTGTTGATATGTAATGAAAAATGCATTGTTTACTTTTACATTTTGATTATTCATTCAAATGTTATTTTATCTCAAACATAACAACACTTTCCAATAAAGCCATAGCAAGAATAAAAGCTATACTAACAGGTATTTTACAGCTAAGGTTTCAAAGCTATGAGGGGTAAGATTATCTCCTGATGTTCTTCTGTGGGTATCACAAAGGTTTGCTCATTACGTATAAATTTCATTTTCAAGGTTCTGGTTAAAGAAATTGGAGAGGTAAATTTTTGTACTAGCCTTTCTTCCTCTTAAAATTTTCCTAATGTGAAAAAAAGTTTAAAAAAAAAAACAGAAGAAACAATAAAAGAAACATGAGAAAGCACCTCTTACATTTGGGGAACTTTAAAGCACAATTGGGTGTACCTAACATAACAATATTGACACCATTTAATTCTTAGTAACAAACAGAGTAGAAAGAAGATGTAAGATTTATTGCACAGAAAATCCCAAAGGCTCAGAAACTGATCCTGCAAATTAGCTGAAGAGTGAGAGTGAAACTAAACCAAGAGCAGGATCAAAAAATGCCATTAAGATGTCGTTAGACCTCCCAGATGCCCTCATCTGCCCACACAGGTAGGCGGTCAAGTGTTCACTCGAGTTGGAAGAAAGGCTTATCCTCTTGGAGGGTAGCACAGACAGTGCCTAGATTGGAAGACAGAAGGCAGAGTTTAATGTCTGATCATCATACTAGACATCTGGGTATTCAGTCTCCCGGGTTTCTTTTACCAATTAACTTTGAGAGCCCAAGTACTAGGGTTATGCTTCTAGGAAGGAGAACTTACTTAAGGAAAATATACCTAAACACAATAATGTGAATTCCCTAATCAAATGATTCCACTAAAGGACTCTATATACCTACATACTCAATAAATGCTTCTCGTCAACAGTTTACCATTTAAAGTATACTGTAAAAATAGTCGTGATACATTTCTATTCTTTCTTGTTAGAATTGTGTCCAAAATTTAATATGTGCCAGAAAAATCTGTAGCAGTGTGTTATCTCCATTTATATAGCATTTTAACCATAATTACAAGAAAGACACACTATTCACTGAGATGTCTCTCATCCATACATTCAGGTGAATAGGAAAAGAGTTTAAATGTGTGAAAAGAGTTCAAATAACTGTGTCAAGGAATATAAAGGGAAACTTCTTAGAATTAGCATTATAAAGGTAACAATAAACTTTTTAATCTAATGGAAGTTTAGATTACAAGCATCTTAGAGGATGAAAAAAATCCCAATAAAAATTAGAAGATAAACATGCAATAAACAGATCCTATGTTATTGTGGAAAGTAGATGTTGAAAATAAGTAATAAAAAACAGAAGTTAGTAGAGGAAGTTCAATCTGTAAGGAATAAAGAATCTGATAAGCAAAGATGATTAAATAATAACAAGAAAAATTTCAAAATCATTTGTTTCATTTGTAGGTTCAAAGAATTTACCAGGTGCCTTCAGTGTGTGTGGTAATCTAATTGTATTGAAATATTATTTTGATTTGTACTGAAATATTAATTTGATTGTATGTTAATAAATAAAGTTGTCTGGGGGTCAGAGCTATTAGAGCCATAGCAAGAGTGTGGCGGTGGTGGCACACGCCTTTAATCCCATAGATATCTGTGTGTTCAGGGTCAGAGCTATTAGAGCCATAGCAAGAGTGTGGCGGTGGTGGCACACGCCTTTAATCCCATAAGATCTCTGTGTGTTCAGGGATACAGCCAGCATTGGAGACATATGCCTTTAAGACCTAGGGGGCTGTACATTCAGACAGTGACGAGGCAGTCATGTGTTTGGGTTTACAACCAATGAGAAGGCAGAACAACATACTTTAAAAATACGAACCGAGAGGAAGTAGGTCTTTTTTTTTTCGCGAAGCTGGGACAGCAGGAGGAAGGGTGAGATTTTAGCTCTGAGCTCTGACCTCTCGGCTTTCTCTTTTACATTGTTTCTGTGTTTCTTATTTAATAAGACGGTTGGTTACATCTACATCTGGCGCCCAACGTGACAAGAATCCATTAAAAACTGCTTGGCTTGGCGGCAGGTCCGCTTTCCCGCAAGGGCGGCAGGCGGCCCGCGGCGGCGGCGGCGGCGGCAGCGGCGGCGGCGGCAGCGGCGGCACACGGCGGCCGGCGGCGATCGGCTTCTTAGTCCGAGCTGCTGGCGTCCTAGTCCGGGTAGCAACTTCTAGCCCGGGCCTAGGTCTGTGAGCAGCTTGCCTAAAGCCGGTGCTACAAACAACTCAGACCTGCCCGTAAAGCCAACGCACGTGGTCGGAGCTTAAGGAAGCCAGACCCAAGCCTTGACTCGGCACAAGAGGGAACACGTGGCTGCATTTAAGCTTTAGCCGGCTACGCTTTCTTGTGCGTTCTCTCTTTCCTCTCTCTCTCTCTCTCTCTCTCTCTCTCTCTCTCTCTCTCTCTCTCTGGATTTACACCTGGGACACTAGGTGGCTGCTTTGAAAATCCCCTCGGATTTCTACTGTTCTACGCAGATTTGGTAAGTCATAATATATCAGATATTTTAAAGGAAACTATCTAAAAGAGAATTTTTTTCCACATTAAAAAACAAATGGGTTTTATGTGTACATTGGAAGAAAATTGGTTTTTGTTCGAAATTTTAGGCAGTCTGGCAATGGAACAACTATATAATATTAGTATTGGTGGAATTATGCACCTCATCACTATAATAATCCACATTTTAATATTTAAAAAGATAGTCAATTTAAGTGCCAGGATAACAGCGTTAGAAGAACTTGTTAAACCTGTAAAAATTCAGACAGAAGAAATTAACAGTGAAGTTGTTTCAAGTCGGGATCATAAGGTTGCAGAAAGAAAGCCTGTTTTCACACAGTCACCCTTAATTTATCCTGTAACAGTACAGCAGATGCCTGATCAAATGGCTACACAAAATACTTGGGCTCCAATTGAAATGTTGGATTTAAAAAGGTTTAAGGAGGCAATAGTATCTTATGGCATGCATTCCCCATATGTAAAGCAAATGTTAAACACTTGGTCAACATATAATAGGATAGTACCACAGGACTGGCGGGACCTCGCACAAGGTGTTCTGGAACCCAGCCAGAGACTTCAATTTCTGACTTGGTTTAAGGAGGAGGCTAAAAACATAGAAAAACAATGGAGGGATAAAGGAGTACAAGTTTGCCAGGATCAGCTTATGGGCGAAGGCCAATATGCTTCAGCACAAGCACAATGTTTATATGATGTCCAAACCCTAATTTTATGTCGAACGGCAGCCTTGAATGCATGGGACAAAGTTGAGGAACCAGGAAAAAAATCTGAGTCATTTACAAAGGTGAAGCAAGGCCCAAAAGAGTCTTTTACAGATTTTTTACAAAGACTGGCTTCAGCAGTAAAGAGAACGGTCTCGGATTCAGAAGCTGGTAAGGCAATAATTGAATCTTTGGCCTTTGAGAATGCGAATGCAGCATGCAAAAGAATAATCAGACCATTAAGGGCAAGATCTGCACCTATGGAAGATTGGATTAGAGAAACAATTAATGTTGAAGCTGATGAGCATGATGATACATGGGTAGGAGAAGTAATTTCAAAAGGTTTGAGGAGTGTTAGATGTTTTGGATGTGGAAAGCAAGGACATTTGAAAAGGGACTGTAGACAGGTCATTTCCAGAAACAATGTTTCTTCAAGGAACAATGGCAACAGAATGCCCCTTCCTTCTGGAGTATGCAGAAGGTGTGGTAAGGGAAAACACTGGACCAACGAATGTAGATCAACAAAGGACAGACAGGGTAATCCTTTGCCTCAGTCTTCGGGAAACTCCCAGAGGGGCCTCAGGCAGGCCCCCAGTGCAAATCCAGTTCAAACCTTTCCGGCAGCCATAGAGGAAATGCCTGCTCTGGAGAGCGATTAAATAACCAAATGCCTATTGGAATAAATCATGCTGGTCAGAATGATGAAACAGAGAGAATAGAAAATTCAGGAGAAAACATAAAGAAAATTTTTTGGCAAACTTCTATTAATGAACAAAGACCAAAATTAACGATAAAAATAAATGGTGTTTTGTTGTCTGGTCTGGTAGACACAGGTGCGGACGTTACCATAATTGCACCAGAATTTTGGCATCCAACTTGGCCTCTTCAGGAGGTAAACGTTCAACTGTTAGGAATTGGGACATTATCTCAGGTGAAACAGAGTGCAAGATGGCTCGAATGTATAGGTCCAGAAGGACAGAGAGGAAAATTAAAACCATATGTGGCTAACATAACTATGAACCTGTGGGGTCGAGACTTGTTGCAACAATGGAATACTCAGATTAACATCCCTCCAATCTCAGAAACAAATCATAAACTAGCACATGTTACTGAGAGAAATATTAGAAGATATTGTTCTAATGAGTGGTCACCAGCCATCCATATTATACAAGAACAGGGCACAATAACTGATGATCTTCCAAAGACACCAACAGCTCTACCTTTAAAATGGTTAACAGACAAGCCTGTATGGGTCCAGCAATGGCCTTTAACAACAGAGAAACTCCAGGCTTTAGAAGAGCTGGTAGAAGAACAGTTAAATGCTCAGCATATTGAAGAATCAACCAGCCCTTGGAATTCTCCTGTATTTGTTATTAAAAAGAAATCTGGTAAATGGAGAATGGTAACAGACCTTAGGGCAATTAACAAAGTAATTCAGCCAATGGGTTCTCTACAATCTGGGATGCCTTTGCCTACTCTGTTACCAAAAGGATGGCCTCTCATAGTTATTGATTTAAAAGACTGTTTCTTTTCAATACCCTTACAAGAAAAAGACAGAGAAAGATTTGCTTTTACAGTGCCTACTTATAATAATTCTCAACCGGTTAAAAGATTTCAATGGAGGGTCCTCCCACAGGGAATGTTGAATAGCCCAACTCTGTGCCAATATTTTGTACAGCAACCATTGGAAGTGATACGTAAAAAATTTCCTAAATCTATAATTTATCATTATATGGACGATATTTTACTAGCTGACTCAAATGCAGATACTTTAGAAATAATGTTTGAAGAAGTAAAGAAAATTTTGCCTCGCTGGGGATTACAAATTGCTCCTGAAAAGATACAAAGAGGAGATTCTATTAATTATTTAGGATATAAAATAGAGCTACAAAAAATTAGACCCCAAAAGGTGCAAATTCGGAGAGATAGACTACAGACTCTTAATGACTTTCAAAGATTATTTGGAGATATTTCTCATCTACGAACTATTGTTGGGGTAAAAAATGATGAACTGACTAATTTGTTCAAAACCTTAGAAGGTGACAAGGACTTAAATAGTCCAAGAGAATTATCACCTGAAGCTGAGAAAGAATTAGCCTTGGTAGAAAAGAAAGTGCATGAAGGACACGTGAATCGTATTGATCCAAAGCTGGATTGCATTTTGGTTATTTTACCTTCTAGGCGTTCTCCTACTGGAATATTAATGCAGAGGGAAGATATTATATTGGAATGGATATTTTTACCAAATAAACCAAATAAAAAATTAAAAACTTATGTGGAAAAAATCTCTGACTTGATTTACAAAGGAAAATTGAGACTTCGTCAATTAGCAGGCATAGACCCAGCAGAAATTGTCGTACCATTAACTAAGGAGGACATTGAAAAATTATGGACAGAAAGTGAACCTTGGCAAAGAGCTTGCAGTAATTTTTTGGGAGAAATTAACAGCAAATATCCCAAAAGCAATAGAATTGATCTTATAAAGAGAGCTGAATGGATCTTGCCTCGAATTGTACGGCAAAAACCCATATCTGGAGTTCGTACATTTTATACAGATGCCAACAAAGAAGGAAAGGCAGGTTACAAATCAGAAAATTTAAGTAAAGTGGTTCAAAGTCCGTATAATTCAGTGCAAAAATCAGAATTGTATGCTATTCTGTTGGTATTAATGGATTTTTCAGAACCTCTCAACATAGTAACTGACTCTCAGTATGCTGAAAGAGTGGTGTTACATATTGAGACTGCAGAATTTATCCCTGATGCTTCAGAATTAACTTCACTATTTATTCAATTACAAGATACAATCAGGAAAAGGAATCATCCTTTATATATAACTCACATTCGATCCCATACTGGTCTGCCAGGCCCTCTAGCACAAGGCAATGAAGAGATTGATAAATTATTGATAGGAAATGTGCTGGAGGCCTCAGAATTTCATAAAAAACATCACGTTAATAGTAAAGGTTTAAAAAAGGATTTTTCCATAACCTGGCAACAAGCCAAAGAAATAATAAAGAAATGTCCTACTTGTTCCTTCTACAATCAGACGCCATTACCAGCAGGATGTAACCCAAAGGGTACTCAGAGAAATGAAATCTGGCAGATGGACGTGTTTCACTTTGCAGAATTTGGAAAATTGAAATATGTACACCACACTATCGATACTTATTCAGGATTTCAATGGGCAACTGCTTTGAGTTCTGAAAAAGCTGATTCTGTAATCACTCATTTGCTAGAAGTTATGGCCATCATGGGTATACCTGCACAAATCAAAACTGACAATGCTCCATCATATGTCTCTGTTAAAATGAAACAGTTTTTTGCTTATTACAATATAAAGCATATTACAGGCATACCACATAATCCTACAGGTCAAGCAGTTATAGAAAGATCAAACAGAACTCTAAAGGATATGCTAAATAAACAGAAATGGGTAACGAAAACCCCCAGAAATAGACTGCATAATGCTCTTCTAACTTTGAATTTTCTGAATGCCAATGAGAAAGGAACAACAGCTGCAGAGAGACATTGGATAATAGAAAAAACTACAGAATTAAATCAGCCTATATACTTTAAGGATGTGCTGACCTCAGAATGGAAACCAGGGTATGTATTACATTGGGGACGTGGTTTTGCTTTTGTTTCTACAGGAGAAGATAAGCTGTGGGTACCATCAAAATTGATAAAGGTTCGATTTGAACAAGAGAGACCTCTTAATTAGAGGAGGTGATAGTTCATCAACCAGCATGAACATCCAATTTAAACTAACTTGTATCAATAAAACATGCCTTTTCATTTCATCAGATAATAACTTGCCAAAAAGGAACATCCCCAAAATTAGTCTTGGGGAAAAGTTTTTGTTTTTGTCTTTTAGGAGAATGAAGGTTAAGGAATCTGAAGAACACTGGACAAATGAGACAACTGAAGAAAAGGGACAAATCATCTATCCCAAGAAACAGAGTGAAACGGTGTATGGGTATATATTATCTAAAAAAATTTTATGTCTTCCTAAATGTTTGTTTCTGCTTTTCTCTAAAGATTTAACACTATTGGTCTTCTAACAGTCCCAGTTCAATTAAAATTTAAAGCTGACTTTGGAGTTGGAGAATGGCTCTCTCCTTCTTTAAAATCAAGCATGTTGTTAAAAGGAAAATGCAAACTCCCTGTATCATGCCAGAATAAGAGCCATTTCTGCTATGGTACAGGACAAAAGCAAAATTAATTAAGGGACTATTCTATTACTAATCTCAACTCTTTGATTCTATTCTGATTCTTTAAACTGTTCTCAAAGTATAAATTTTATATCAAAATTTACAAGATTAATATATATATATACATTTTAAACTTTGTTAAGATATGAATGGTCACATAGAGTACTAACTAATTCTAGAAAAAAGGCTAGCTGCATATATATGTTTTTGTGTTCGAGTCTCTTATCAGTTTTCTGCAGGAAATCATGGCCAGGCCTAACATCAACTGAAGTCTCCAGAAAGAAGATGGGGCCCCACAACAACAACAATTCCACGTGGACAATAATAATATCATTAAGCTGACAAACATCATCCATAGATCAGCTTTGAACTACAAGGTGCTCAGAGCAAATTTGAGATGACTAGCTGAGATGATCCAGTCTCAAAGACTACTTGAATAAGGACTTGAGATAAACCCTCAACTTTGGCATTATACACAGACTGGATAATGAAGGATATAGTTACCTCTCCTAGAATTTGACAATTAACCTAAAATTTTTCTTTCAGGATAAAGAAAACTTCGCCCATACCCAGCAGGAAGCAATTTTAAGAATACGACGCCCACATTCCCAAAGAGGTGGTGTGGGGCGGGTGGTTTTTTGGTCTTTTTAATGGGTTTTGGGTCTGGGATAATTTTCAGTATTTAGGGGGGTTGGTTACAAGTTATTGTCAAGGGTTAGGAAAAAGGCTAAGCAAAGGAGATTAGATTTAAGGTTCTTGTTTAAAAAAAAAAAAAAAAGAGAAAGAAAGAAAAGAAAAAGACAATTACTAGTTTTAAATACTTTACATTGGATTGAATTGTTTTATATTGTACACAAATTTGAAACTGATATTGTTAGAAAATGCTATATGTATATTTCTAATTGTATTAATTCCATCCATTTAACAATGTAATGCAAATTTCTGATCCTTGAATGTTATTATTATCAACTATTAGGATATAAAGAAATGAAAGCTAGTAGTTAGACATTATCATAGAACTTGTAGTCATATTAGATATGTTTTAAAAATTGAGCAGAGATGTTTTAGACAGGTCATCTTCAAACCCTTCAGAGATCTACAGAATATGGCATTTAAAATGTTTTAATAACTTAGAAAATTCTTCTTTTTTGAGACATGTCGGCTCCTGGCAGTACCAATCTACTTTAGAGAAAATATGGGCATTGAAGAAACTGCATATGGAGTCAACTTTCATTCTGGCAAAAGTTAGCCACTGGACAACAAAGTATCCTCGAATCAACAGGACAAAATGGACAGACAGATCACGAAACAAGGGACTACTGATTCTTGCCAAAACAAGTGTGGTTATGGCTTTATCAAAAGGCATCTTCTGATGCCAGGACAATATGGCCCCATCCCTGAAGTGGCCTTCGCATCCGGAAAAGGTACGGTGCCCTTTTCTTCGAAGGCAGCTTAACAGGCAGAGGGCCGATGGATTCTGTTGTACAATGGAACAGCAGCTGAAAGCTCATGCCTCTCAAAAGTAGACTGGCATTTAATAGAGGGATGTGGAGAAGAAGGGGATGCTGAGATGAAGCCATATATACACAGCCAAGAAGAATGGACAGCTGAATTAAAAAACTGTCAACAATTTCCAGAATTTAAAATCCTGAATCATGACAGGACACTAGTGGAATTCAGGTGTTTCTGGTACGTGGACTGCTCTCACCCAATGTGAGGTTGAACTGTTGACCTTGTGTACATCCTACTTCACAAATGAGTCTGTCAGATACACTAAGCCTATAGGCTGAAGATGATGCCCCAACACTGCGGAGAAACCTCAGGTGACTGCCCAGGCAGCTGGCTGTTTCTGTCAACTCACAAAATTTTTTGGAAGTTGCTTGCATGCACTTCCTGTTTTTATTTTTGTTAGCTAATATTATTCCCTTCTTGGGTCTCTGAGGGAGTTGAAGATTAGTTAGTTATGGTTGAAGATTAGTTAGTTATAGTTGAAAATTAATTAGGATAGAAAGTACATTAGATACATCTTGGAATTATCAAAATAGGATAGATAATGGAATTATTTTCTCTGATTCGTCAAATACCTGTTTAGGTATTTATTACTTGTATATATTGTATATAGTTATTGTACTTTTGTATATAGTTTTTCTTTTGTTAGTCATAACCTTTTGCTTTTTTTCTTTTTATTAAAATAGAAAAGGGGAAATGTGGTAATCTAATTGTATTGAAATATTATTTTGATTTGTACTGAAATATTAATTTGATTGTATGTTAATAAATAAAGTTGTCTGGGGGTCAGAGCTATTAGAGCCATAGCAAGAGTGTGGCGGTGGTGGCACACGCCTTTAATCCCATAGATATCTGTGTGTTCAGGGTCAGAGCTATTAGAGCCATAGCAAGAGTGTGGCGGTGGTGGCACACGCCTTTAATCCCATAAGATCTCTGTGTGTTCAGGGATACAGCCAGCATTGGAGACATATGCCTTTAAGACCTAGGGGGCTGTACATTCAGACAGTGACGAGGCAGTCATGTGTTTGGGTTTACAACCAATGAGAAGGCAGAACAACATACTTTAAAAATACGAACCGAGAGGAAGTAGGTCTTTTTTTTTTCGCGAAGCTGGGACAGCAGGAGGAAGGGTGAGATTTTAGCTCTGAGCTCTGACCTCTCGGCTTTCTCTTTTACATTGTTTCTGTGTTTCTTATTTAATAAGACGGTTGGTTACATCTACAAGTGTGGATTAAAATAGATACATATCAAATTCCATGATATTATGAGCTTTCAGAACTTGATAATAAAAAGATTATTCCATGCATTTATAAAGGGGTCAGGGGCCCTTCAGGAAGAGTTGATTTATAAAAGCATACTTTTGTAAGACAGCATGTTGACCCCTCTCAATCTAAGAATGGAGAGTTAAGCATGACAGCGGCTCTAGTTCTCAGAAAGCCTGAGGACTGGTTGTTAAGGCCAGCCTAGTGGCTCTGTCTTTGGCATTGGATTCAAATGGTCCTTCTGACTCTCAAGGATTTTCATCCTAGTTACCTTTAGCTGTCAAATTGACATGGCCTAGAGAAGAGAACCTTAACTGAGGCATTGCCTACTTCAGATTGGACCATGAGCGTGTCTGTGGGGGATTGTCTCGATTGTTATTGATATGAAATGACAAAGCCTATTGTGGGAGGTACAATCCCTAAGCAGGCATTCCTGGGTTATATAAGAAAGCTAGCTAAGCCATAGTGTGTGAGTCAGCAAGTAGCATTCCTCCATATTTTGGCTTCCAATTCTGGTTTCAGTTTCTGTTCTGACTTCTCCCAATGATGGAGTGTGACCTGGAAGTGTAAGTTAAACCAACCCTTGTCTCCCTATTTTGCTTTTGATCAGGGTGATTTATTAGTGACAGAAATAAAACTAGGACAGGTAACAAAAGTCCACACCCAAGGCCACCCATAGCTGAGCCCTACATGTCTGTAGATGTCAATCATATGTCTGCACAAACCACTCTGAAGTAATGTTACAGGCAAGATAGACTGTGGACAACTGTTCTACATCTTCTCAAAAAGCTAAATTTTCCTAATGCATGACTGAGTCTGTGTGTGAGGGATTGTACCTATGCACCTAATCCTGGACAGTATGCATACTTATTCTATGATTAACCTACATCCCTAGTCATTCAGCCATATTTTCAAATAAAGTTGTCTTCCTCATATCTTAAATTAATTGGCCTGTCATGAAGCAAGAATCTGGACTTGATTCCTATAACAATAAACACTAGGACTTCGATAAGATAAATGAATAGCTTGGTTTTGGGGTCTGCCACAATTCTATAATATCGGATAACAGATATCATTATATGTGTCATACAGAATATTTCTCAATCACTTAAAGGATTGAGGTGTTATTGAGAGTGATGATGATATTTACTTTATTTCTCAAAAGAGACAATGTTGGTGTGTATGTGTGTGTGTGAACAGGTGTGTGCAGGTACATAGGCACATTTGTGAATGTAGGAGCTATAAGCCAGCATGTCTTGTTTTCTATAACTTTCCAACTTATTTTTTTGAGACAAAGTCTCTCACCGATATTTTTTTGAGACAAAGTCTCTCACCGAACAAATAACTTCTAAATTCAGCTAGACTGCTTCACCAATAAGCCTTACAGACTATTCTAGCATTTCTTCAACAGAATTAGGATTACATGTGTGTACCAACTCTCCTGTCTTAGTGGAGGTCATCAAATGTAGGTCTTCATGCTATATAAGCACCTAAAGACTGAGCCATCTCTCTGGACTCAGCAACGTTGAGCTCTTGAAAAGAACATCAATCAAATTTCATGTTCCTAAACAGACAATTTAAGTGGGATCAACTATGACTTCCTTAGAGAATGTCCATTTAAATTTTGGAGTGGGAAGTTAATCCTTCTTTGTTAGAGTTATGGAGTGTTAATAAATCTACATTCCTGGTGGTATACATTGGCTACACTAATTGTATATATGTCTCTCAATTTTCTTTGTTTTCAATGCCAAAGAACACCTATAAAATGCATGTTTTTAAAGAATATGTATCTATATGGCCTTCTTCCTCTTGCTCATGCACTTATTTTTCATCTTAATGAGACCTTGCTGCTTTCTAGAAATCTCAGTTCATCTTCATGTGGTAAATTCATATCAAGGCTTTAAAGATCTAATGGTGACACTAGAGTCAAGAGCCTTGATAACTGGCACAGTCAAGAGGATGCCCAACAGTACTGTGCAGTTGTTTACCTCCTCCTGATATCTAGTGTCCTAGCCAAACAGTTTGGGTTTTTGTTTGTTTTTGTTTTTGATTTTTGATTAAGGCGGCTGGGCATAATTGTTCCTTCTTTCTCCAGAGTAGGAATGACAACCAATGTCTTCCTCATCTGAGTTTCAGGGAGACTGTTTTTCTCTCTTCCTGAATGCAACCACAGTGACACTCTATGTGGTATTTTGTGTCCTCTCACATGCTGTGATAATATATGACTGATCCTGTTTTGTCTTTCTTGTCTGTCTATCCAGCATCAGATATATGTGGTATCTACTCCCATAATCTGAGGGTAGGGTTTCTTCACCAACTAATGGTGTGAGTGGTTGGAGATTTCCAGAACTCTTTTCATTCTTTCTTATTTTGCTTTTGTGTATTTCACTAAAGTGGTTGAAGTATCATAATCTCTCTTTCACAGAAATTAACTCCAATATTAGAACTTTCTCTGTTAGAGGGAAGCACATTGAAACACAGCATATTTACAGGGAGGTAAAAATAACTGAATGATCTAAGGTAGTAGTTCTCAAACTGTGGGTCTCAACCCCCACAGGTTCTATATTAGATGTGGTACATATCAGATATTTACATTGTGATTTATAACAATAGCAAAATTACAGTTAAATTAACTAACAACAAAATAATGTTATGTTTGGGGGGGGGGTCACCACAGCATGAGCAACTTGGTTTTAAAGGGTCACAGCCTTAGGAAGGTTGAGAACCACTGCTCTAAGGGAAAGCAAACCACTCTATCTTGCAAGAAGCTCCTTAATTCCAGGCTGTAAACAACTCAGAATAGCTTCAGGGAGTTCCTGAAACTGAAAAGTTTCAAGGGGTCCCTCTTTCCCTAAGAGTGCATAAGCAGCAGAGACTGCTGAGGGTCTTGGGTAAGCTGAGCTTCCTGAAATAAGCAGAAACCCATGTTCTCCAGCCCCAGAAAAGCCTGGAAGAAACAGAGATCAATGGAACTGCATGGTGGCTGTTATGACCAACTGAGTCAATTGAAATGGCATGTTGAAGTTTCTGTTTTTTGTTTTTTTGTTTTTTTGTTTGTTTTGTTTTTTTGAGTTGTGTGCAGGTTGTGCAGTGCACTCCAGGTCTCCAGCTTCCATGAGCTGTCACCCAAGCTGATAGGGCCTTTGGTGATACAACTGTATTTGCAGCTGTTTTGGTAGCTCCTCACCATACCCTGTAAATGACCCCAACAAAACATATTCATTCACCAAGTTAGACTTGCTGTTGTATAAGTGTTGGTGCTGTAAGTTATTTGCATATTATCAAATATAGTTGCCTCTGGTGTTTCCATGAGGAACAGACACAGAATGGAAAGCTAGCTTGGTACAGGTTGAGATTTCAGTATGAAAAGAATGGGCTAGACTAAATGTGAAATTTATGGGTCGGATTCTTGGATAAATTTACCAACATTCATCTCTTTTTATCCATAACATTAGAACATGGAGAGCAACAAGGCCCTGTTCTGTGCTAAAATACTGTTGCTGGGAAGGACTCACTTAAAAAGAAAACACCCAGAAATAGTATCAATTTCTACTAAAGGCCTAGAAATGAGTTATAATGAGCATAGATTCAAAACTATGAACAATTGATACCTTTAAAATATTTAATGAAAAAGTATTTGAACTTCGATTAATAGGAAAGATAACTAATTTTACAGCTGTTGTATCTTTTATTTTTACTAATTTTTTTTATATTAGTTATGTGGTATTTTGCGTATGTCACAAAAGATGATAGAGGATTTGGTTCCCTCTGTGTCTTTTTCATTTATACTGGCCAAGCAAGCTTTCTCCTAGATACTCCAGACAAATTGTCCAATTTTTAAAAATTAGAAATATTTGAAATTGACAGATTGCACATCCAAAGTCCTATCCAAGCAAATATGATTCAGGAAAAATGTTAGCTGGCACTAAAATTTAAATAATAACCATCAAATATTACACAAAGAATTATCAGAATGTAGGCTAACTACCATCATTTGCTCCTAGGATAAAACTACAAAGTTATTTTGTATTGCTTATAAATTTTGTCTTTCTGGCCTTCTTGATTTGCATAGTAAAATTTAAATGAAAAAGAGAAAACTGGAAATCACTTCTGCAAACAAGACTGCAAACATTCCTGTAGACATATTTTCATTTCTTTGGTGGTATTTCATTTAAAAGAATCCCAATTAACTTCAGAAAAGGAAAACCTTATCTTCTCTTCTGTCCTGCCTACATCAGGCAGATGACCATCTACCAGTGAGACACTGAGATCAACTGGTCTTCTTAAATGTCTTTACATTCTTCTCCTTTCCGCTATTTTCATTTTTTTCTTTATTAAGAAATTTTTTATTCTTTTACATACCAACCATAGATCTCCCTCTTTTCCTTCCTCCTGCCCCCCTACCCCAGCTATTCCCAACCCACCCCTCATTCCCTCCTCCAAAAAGGTAAGGCTATTCTACTCTGAAAGAAAAATATGTTACAATATTATCCTAGCTACAAGGTCATAATAACATAATAATAGATCAATGTTTTTACCTTGTTAAAGAAAAATTGAATGGCGATTAATTATTTTCAGTGTTGGCTCCCATCATTCCTATTGCCTGTGATGATATGATATACTCTTTTCTACAGAAGAGTTGTGGGAAATTGTTTCTTTGGAGGGCATGAGAAAGTGGATCAGTGGATACAGTGCTTGCTACACAGACCTAAGGAGCTGAGTTTGATCCCCCAGAACCCACAAAGAAGTTAACACAACACATCAGCCCTTAACTGAAGCACTAGTAGTAGGGGAGGAAAGGAGAAGGATAGATCCTTGGAGCTGGTTGGCCAGCCAGCACAGTTGATAGGGGAACTCCACATTCGATGAGTGACGTTGTTTGAAGAAGTAAGGTTCACAGTGAGGAAAACATCCTATGTTGACCTCTAGCTTCTACACGTGTGCTTTCACACACCAATATGCACACAACGTGAAAACAAGAATGCACCAAATTGTTTCACAATGAAAGACTATATATTATATTGAATCTCCGTGTTTGACCCCTAAAATTTAAAAACCTCCTAACATCCCTGTTTTACACCACAACATTATTTATATCTCAAAACCCATTTCCGTTACAGAAGCAATACCTGGACTCAACAACACAAATTTTAACACTATTAAATGACTATCAAATACTACAGAATGTTTTGTGGTGTTTCTATATAATCTGCTGGATGTGTCACTCAGTTTTCTATGTATTCTATTTGTTAAAATTGCAAATACAGTGTAATTTAGAACCGGTGTTTTGTCTTTGAAGTGAGTAATGTTTGCAGACTTTTTCACTGAGATATTGGGAATTTGGCCATGAGCATCCCTCTTCCTAGACAAGTGCTTTGCAACTACACTACACTTCCAACTCCGAATACACTTTTGTGAGTTTATAAACCCATGTCAAACAAATAAAAGGTGAGGGTCCATAGAGACATTCTGATGAGATCATTTACTCTTACTACATTTTAAAATACTGTGTATGTCTGTTCTTTAAAAATGTTTTACTGAGGCATACCACATCCTTTAACATGTTTCTTTGCTAGATTTGAACTAAAATCACCCACTCAATATCTATTTTTATTAACTTTACTTTTTTCTTTCTGTTCTTCTGTCTCTCTGTCTCTGTCCATCTCTCACACACACATTCACACACACATACACACACACACACACACACACACACACACACACACACACACACCTTTCAGATTTAAATTCACTTGGTATGTTGAAATGTCTATTATCTTCCTATGGTCCTTGTAAATCTTTTTATAAATGACAATAGTTCTCAAACAATGTCTAAAGAAATCATTAGTATTTCATGGTGTTAAAATCCCTAAGCCATCTTAGTGATAATGAAAAATATTTAAATATCTTGGTAATTTAATGTTCTAAAGACTAACTTTGTACTTACTAAAATTCTCCTCCATCACATGCCCCCAAACATAGATTTTAACAGAAGTAAGATTTTAACAGATGGAGAAATTGAAAATTGACTATTTACTGCATTATTAATTACATTAAAAAATAAGGACAAGAAATCTTTCACTAGGCTGGAAAGATGGCTTAGAGGTTAAAAATTCTTGCTATTTAAATTTGGTTACTATCATCCACATGGTAAAATCACTACTGCCTGTAACTATAGTTCCAAAGGATCTGAAGCCCTCTTCTGGCCTTCTCAGTCACCTGAAAATATATGGCATACATTTACACAAAATACACATGCATACACATAAATAAAATAAAAATAAATCTTTAAAAACGAGAGAACTTCCACTCATTTTAGAATTCAGCTTACTTTCTGGCTTCCATAACCCCATGCCCTCTTTTTAGAATGAAGCATACTTTTTGGCTTCTGTAATGCCCCATGTGAACATCTGTGTCTGTTGTCCTGTCTTCCATGGTAATAGAGCAGTTACTTACAATAAGGGAAGGGAAAGGAAAAAATAAGGATTCTCATTCAGATAAAGTGGCTTCCATGTTAATGCAGTATCCTTTCTCACCAGAGACACTGGATAAAGAATTTCTCAATAATCATCAAAGGAAAATAAAGGGACAAAATATTGCAACTTATCATCATCCAAATGATGGACTCACTTAAATTTCTACATGATTTAAAAAAAATCCTTTTAAAATGGAAATGCTCCTTTAGAGGCATCAATTTGATTACTGATTAATATGGACTGTATTCTTTTAACTGGAAGTGTAAAGGAATTTACTAAATTCAAAAGAATAAGAGAATTCTAGAAATCTTTTAAACATCAAAGGACAATACCAAGGAATCAGGCTTTTACCAGGCTAAGGACTGCCTACCTGAAGAGGCCTTCAATTAGAACTATTAAACAGGCAAATTGCATTGAGCAGATACGCTAAAACCGCCTTAAGTAATTTTCAAAGTGAATAAAAGACAAGCAAAGGTGTAATCATATGCGAGAAAGATCCCATCAAATGTGCAGTGTTACGAATAAATATCCTGAAAGGCCATTGGCATCAAAAGAGTAGCCCTGATACATTTCAATTTCTACATGTTTTATTTGTAGGAATAAATCATTATTTTAGAGTTGATGAGAGAGCTGAAGAAGGACTGGCCCTCGGGAACAGGTGAATTTATTTCTTGGTCTGCATTCTCCTAATTAATGGAGAGGCAGAGCTAATGAGTGGACACCCAAAGAAGTGTAGACTCACCTTGAACTTTTGAAATTATTCTTGCATATCTACAATTCTTGATTAGGCTGGGATATTTTCCACTTGTAGACTGTGTTCTATAGTGCTTAAAATTGATGATGGTGAAAAAGTGCTTAAAATAATAATAATAAAACATGATAACAGTAACAAGCTACCTGTGTTAGCATTGTGCTATGGATATCCTATGAAGGAGGTCACTTAATTCTGAGAAAAACTCCTACCATTAATAATACTTATCCATATTGTACAAAGAATAGAGATACTATACGATGTGAAGTAACTTATCAGAATATCTTCTTTCACTTCCTACTGCATGAAACAGTTTAAATTTGAAATAGAGATCATATGGTTCAGTGTGTGGTAAACATTTGAAGGGATGACTCATAGCAAGAATGGCATTTCACACTATGCTCTGTTTCACACATATATCTGAAAAATTTCAAAATGAACTACTGACTTCAACATGAATGATGTGCTTTGATACTGTCCTAGTTATATTTTCTTGTTGTAATTATTTTTCTTTATATATTTTCATGTTACTATTTATACTGAATTAATCTCAGCGTCCACTGATTATTTTGATCACATAATTTTCATCATTTCATCATTCTAAATTTCCTTGTAATTTGTTTGGTTCTTAAGCAAATTAGAGTTTTCCTGAAGGAAAATGTAATAATAGAAACTTATGATTTGTGATGGCCAGTCAAGGTCAGTAAATAATAAATTTTACCTCTAAAATATATTTTCTTGACTTAATTGGAAATTAATGAGATAGATTTCACAAAGGATGAAAGTTGATGCAAGGAGGGTCATGGGCAGCCCATAATTATTACTGATAATATTTCATGAAGAATCATCATTCCAATTCATTCTTTCTAGGATACAGAACTTGAAAGCAAAACAAACACCTAGCCCTTTACTTGCCACCTGATAAAATGAATCTTTTATGTGTGCAGATTGAACCAAAGAAGCACAAATCACTCATGAGACTAAGAAGCACGTTTTTTTTGTTTGTTTGTTTTTTAACCTTTAGCTCTTTGGGAGCTAAATTTCTATGGTTAATTTATATTATTCTAATATTATATAAAATGTGCTCCTACTGTGAAAAGGATACAGACATGAAGTTTTTCTTGTGTTTCCATGAACTTTATGAAGTGATGGGTTTCTCACATTTTAAACAAGGTGCTTATTTTATTGCTTAAAGGCACTCATATTTTATGTACAATTTATATGTTAATCTTCATGAACACAATATTATTTCAAAAGTTTTACGTTAAAATGACCTAGCACTAATCAGAAAAATGTAGATCTAAAAGATCTGTGGGGGTAATACTGAGATTCACGTGGAATTGAATGCCTACTCTCAATCTGTAAATATGACAAAATTCTTCAAAGTCTAGCATATGCTGTTACAAGTGAGACACAATTTTGAGCAGATGTCCCTTAGACCTTTGATATTAAGACTAAAATTGCTAAATCAGCATCAATCATTTTATATGTAGGGTCACGTTTTGCCGCTGATGGTTTTATTCCAAGCTCCCAATGACGTCAGTGGAAGATCCATGCATGGAAAGATGGCGTGATATGTATCCTAGTTTTATTTATTTTTGTCTGTATACAGCAGTATAAAATAATATATTACATTTACACGCATTTTACTTATGTATGGTTATAGCATTCATAGTAACAACACTGTAATTAAGACTGAAACTCATCTGTTATAATACCCTGTTTTCACTCACAGATAATTGTCTCAGGTACATCTGCAGAGCTGAAGCTCCGTGTCATTCAGCTCAAGGACATACGGATGTTTGGGAAGTGAGAGTTCCATCTACCAGAAATTTTTAAGTTGCATGTGAAAATGTAATATTTTCTGCATCCAGAATGCAGTATTTTCACACTCCTCAAAAACATCTGGAGAGAAAATCTTCAAACTAAGCATCTGACGAGTTTTCAAGAAATATTTTTTCTAATTTTACAAATACTTAAAAAATAACAGTGATTAGAAATACATGCATGCACACTAAAAGTATTAGAATCAAAGTCATATTATTGCCTGCTATACTCTGGCGGCACACAGCTACCAGCATTCTGTCAGAATGCTAAAATCTAAAACCTAAGCCAAGTGTTTGCAGAAATTTTTTTCTACTGAATCGTTTCGCAGATTACTGTATAAGAGTTTTGTCTGACTTCTTAGAGGGATATTTCTTGAAGTACTAACAATATACAAAATAACTTTACTACTTCAGGATGTAAAAAATACTGAATTTAGCAATTTTCTGGTTTTCCTTGTTAAAAAGGGAACACAAAAAGGATGTTAATGCAAAGCCTTTACCACTACAAAATTAGACTTAAAAAAAAGATTAAGAACACAAAAAAGTTGCAGTATGAAAAAAATATATGACTCCAGCAAAAACACTGAGTATTCTAATATTAAAGTATTTGTGAGTTCTATGGGTATTTATACCACACATGGATATATGAGGGGGAAAACTAAACACAAGGACAAAAAAACAATGTCAGCATCTTACAATACCATAAATACCTTATTTATCTTGGCAAACATTTAACACATTCAGTTTGAGCAACTGAAGTCCATACACAACTTCACAAGATTCTACAGTAATATCAATGCCTACTTGTGACAGCCTATGTCAAGAACTGCAGGGGATATTTTTCTTCCACTTCATGGAAAAGCAATTGAATTTCAACATTTCAAAGCATCTGAGGACAAGTTATAGCACAACTAAGAAACGAAAGAGAATGAATAATGAAAATATTTATATCTCCTACATAATTTCTAGTACACAATGTTTGATAAAGGCATTGCATTAAATATTTTCCTAAAATTAAATATACATATTTCCTAAAAAGGGTGACACGTGTATTTCATTGACATTATTATATCTTTGAATTAATTATGATGCAATATTTATATACTTGACTTGAGGTGATTTTACAAAATTATGCTCACAGATTAAAATTATAATCTTACATGTAGATGAAATATTCCTAAAAATTGTCATTTGACATACCATTGAAACCGTACGACACTCTTTCCACAGGAAAATTATTGAGTTTTACTGCTCTAAAACTAAGGAGACTAAGGAGTAAACTCCATTTTGTTATAGGGAGTGTTATGCATGGAATACTGTCTAATCATATTGTTACCTTTGTACACAATAATGGCAGAGTTGAAGTTAAAGTGATCAGATTCAATGGAAAATCTACACTAACTCTCCTGGGTGGGTTTGAAGCTATTTATAATATTTCATTACTTTCTTGTTTCACAGTTCTTTTTTCATAATATATCATTGAAACATAACATTTTAGCCAATTTACTGAAATTACGTCTCCATTGTAGCCTCTGATGTATCCTCCATGTAATAATTGAAAAATGATACTTGCATTTAATATTGTGTGTTTAAATAATTTGGCTCTTCAAATTATGTATGTTTTGGTAGAATGATGACACAATTTAAAGACTGTAATACAATTTACTCTAGAGATTTGCTCTGGTATATAAAAATAGCTAACAACTATATGTTAGAAAAAGATGTTTAAGGAATATCACATATGACATAAAAGAGTTTAAAAAACATTTTAAGTCAAATGAATTAGTACATCCATTATATGTGAAGTGAGCATAAAATGATGAATGTGGATCTTAACCCATGATTGTGAACTGAAACAAAAATGGTTTTAATTAATGCTAAGTAATTCAACATAAAAGCCATTTTCTTGACTTAAAATCAATTAGAAAAACAACCCTTTTCCAGTTAAATTATATATAACATTTTTCTTACTGAAATAGTCTATCATGTAGCATGCCATATGTTTGAGAAAAGACTGCTACTGCACCCAGTGAGTGTATGTGCTTTTGTATCACACACGAACAACTGGTTTCTTTTCAAATGGTCCCCAGAGACAGGAATATGTTTACATTATGTTGCTATAAGCTAATTGGTATTATTACAGATTATTACATATTTTGACAGCATCAAAAGAATGACACTGGATATCACTCCAAACAAATAGGGGAAGGGCCATTGACTGCATGAGTCCATTTTAATGATAAATCTTAATGAAAAGTTCATTTTAAATCACATAAAATTAGATGGAACTCATTTGTTAAGTATTAAGTTTTAGTGTATTTGCTATCATAGTGCAGCTCAAGCTACCAGTGAGTATATAACCAGATGAAGATAAAGGTTAGCATTTCAAAATGGGCCTATAATTTGGGCTGAGAAAATACCTTGATATCATTCTGATATCATTTTTAGAGGGCAGTTAAATTCATTCCATGATTTACTTGGATGAATCTCTCACACGCTAATTCTTAACCCTCCCCTGTTTCAACAAGTAACAGACAACAGCAGAAAAAATATATGAACTAAAGGAAAATGCATCTTTCTGAATTTAATAATTAACTTTGTTGACATAAAGGTAAAAGACATAATTAATTTTTCAAGGCTGACCAATGAAGAATATTCTCATTAATAAAACACTGACTACATTTAAGCTTTAAAATTTCACACATAATATTGAAACAGTAATGTATCATGTTTCTATCTCCAAATTTATTTATTTTTTTTAAATTTAGAGAGTTTTTTTATATTTTATTGTTAATACGTACCAGCTCTGATATTTATATTTATATACCTCTATATATTCATATATAGAGTTAAAGATTTTTTATTCATGTTTACTTAAGAGTCACAAAACTATGTAAAACTATGTAAAATAAAATTCTATGTGAATTATATGATGAGAACGTCTTAAAATAGTAATCTTCAGTTACATATTTTACACCACAAAATGTACAGACACCCAGATTTTTTCCTAACAACAAATACAAGAGAATTTATAGTTTCTTTATAAAAGCTTTAAATGATGCTAAATTCAAAGCCATGGAAATAGAATCGGAATCATGTAGACTGCTCGATGTTTTGAAACTACATCTTCTGTGCTCCGCCTGACAATATTAACAGCTACATCTTTGGCATTGAAAATTCACAATGAGTTCTTGACAAAATTTTGCAGCTTAGAACTTTACTTTCTTTTAAAGAAAGAAAAATGCAGGGTTGAGTAAGGTATGAAAATTAGGACAAACTATTGGGTTTTTTTTCTCAGTTAATTTTAGGGACCCTGAATTACCTTTTATTTTATTGTATGGTGAGGGCTGTATGAATCCATTTAAAAACCAACTAATTTGTACCACATCTTAGGAAAATTATATAATATAATATATATTCTATATTTATTTAGAAGCTTTGAAATAGTACAGTAAACACTTTGCAACACGGTGTATAAACTACAGAATGTCTTTGATATTTTTGTGGGTCTTTAGAATACAACATTTTTTTTAATACCCCACAGATGAAAAGAACATAGTCACATCTCTCTTGTAAAGTTGGGATAGTTTGGGGAACACTTGGTCACACAAAAATAATATAAAACAGTCAAGTTTAAAACAGTGATGTTGCATTTATAATGCACAAATTTCTTTTATCTTGATGACTGGCTTCTCATGGTAAATATAAACATCTAAAGGGCTCAGTGACATTTGGAGAGAGAAGGATAGATAGTGCTGTAAACAGGCACACACTGATCGGAGAGGCAACACCCGTTGCCTATGGAGTTTCTACAGTCTGCACATTTCAACTCATTTCTCAGGCCTGCTGAGAGCAATTAGGTCCTACACGTGGCCACGATGACTCCGCTGGAAATCTAACACTCAGCTACACACAACTAACTGGATGGCCAAGACAATGAAGTTGAAAAGTTGATGCTTTTGTTGGTCGACTCTGTGCAAATCATACTGCTTCAGGTAAGCTGCAGAATTGACTAGCATATCCTTTTCCGTGCTGTGAAAAAGAAAGAAAAATACTCTAAGAAAAAGTGGTTGATGTTTGGAGTTCAGAACTGCACAATACTGCATATGAAATCAAACAAGAGGAAACTCAGGGTAACCCTGTGTTGGACCCATGGCGTGTCAAACAGCTGTGGCAGGCAGCATTCCAGTCTCTGGTAGTCAGCGGTTCAGTGTTTTGGCATTGTGAAGTTTACAGTTTTGACATTTTAGAAGTCCACTGTGGATGGGAACTACATATCTAACATAGCAATCACAAATTATACAAAGATTAATTTTTATTATCTGTAGAACAATTCCTGCTCCACTGTTTGTGTATATATAAATCAGAGTTGAAAAATAAATGTATAAACGTTGTATTGCTAGAACTAGCCTTTCAAAAACATCTATGAATAATTATATAAATTAATTTACTTCCATAAACTTTAAAATTATGCATATTTTGATCCAGAGCTATAGGAAAATATTTATGCTGTTCAAAACTTCAAATATGATTTATAATCTGTAGTTTTATTTTATCTCTTTTTTAACATTACATAATAGCTGTATGGATATAATTATCTAAAATTCTTCCATGATATATGATTTTTAACCGGCTGTCAATAAGAATCAGGTTTTTTATAAGAATGCTAATAGAAAAGTGAAGGAAAATATGTTATCTCATGTTTCCAGTCCTATAAAATATGTGTTAAAAAGAACAGTGCCTACATTTACTTGTATATATTTATGATGTCACATATTTTACTTAGTAGTAGTGATAAAAGATATTTTTTCTCCTTTATACATAACTTTCCGAGTACCTGACCTTGAAAAAAATCAAAACAGAATTGTAGTATTTAATTCAGCATCTAATCTGAAAAAAAATAAAGATATGCCAAATGCTAAAATTGAAGTCAAAACAAGCATATATATTCATATATTGCTATATGTATATATATATATCATATATATCATTAGAAACTAATGATTACATTTAAGTAATGAAATGGAATTATTTTAGTCTGCTGAAACTTTTTTTTCTTTTAAACATAGTTTAAATATGTTGATCAGTTTAGTTCTTCTCTGATATTTCTCCTACTTCCTAATAGATGATCTATTTTTCCAGTTCTTTTGCCCTGATTCTTATACATATTCTTCCTCAAAAACTTGGTTTCTGATCAGTAAAGTAGTTTGCACCTTCCACCAGTCAACACATATGCCAGCTGGAACTGTAAATACCAGGCAGTCCTGTGGACAGAAATTAGATCCAAAGTGAGGATATGTACATACTGTATAGTGTCAAAGCTGAAATTTGCCTAAAACTAATTTGTTTTTTAATATGAAGATGCAGTTATTTCGTGTATCTCGTAATACAATGTAGTACATATAACATTGGACCACAAAGTGAGTATTGTTACATGTGTAGTCCTATGTCATAAAGAGTACTCTCTAAGCAAATAGAACTGACCCTTTCAATATATTTAAATACAACTGTGCTATTCTTGACTTAAATATCCTGTTTTGTGATATATGGGATCATAAGCAATAAGTTTCTTTATAACAATCAGAACTGAAAATCGTTTAGCGGGTCAGACTTCTACAGCTGAGAAATTCAATTTACACAATGAATTTGGGAAAATCACTGCAGTGACGAAAGTCGCTGTTTGTCCTAACTGGACATATTATCCAGAACTCTGGCTACTTCCCACCTATACCAGAAAAATATTCTGACTTCAAAATTGTTATTAAGCTTCTCAAAATAAAGTGATTCCCACTGCAGCGCTCTCTCTCTAAATATTTTATTCCCAGAGTTTAAAGACAAAAGGAGCTCAGTAAGTAACTCGATGGTACTGTTAATCTCAACATTCAAACAATCCATTTGAGGAAACGGTGCTTC
Organism: Peromyscus maniculatus bairdii; assembly: GCF_049852395.1. Lineage (NCBI taxonomy): Eukaryota > Metazoa > Chordata > Mammalia > Rodentia > Cricetidae > Peromyscus > Peromyscus maniculatus. The sequence goes on along the minus strand of NC_134857.1, from coordinate 28,603,383 downwards.
TTACATTAGTGCAGAAGTGAGAGTATGGGTAAATGCTTTGATTAGTATACTATCACTTATTATTAGGTTAAATTATCACTGGTAAGAAAGTTACCAGAATAGATAATTCATGTTCAGAATACAAGATAAATGTATTGTGCATATGGTCCACAGTTATGGGGTTAGCAAGTATGATTTTTAAAACTGTAAATAAAAACTAAAACCAATAGATACGTTTTAATGGCTTCTTTGAGTTGCTCACATGTTCTCTACATTGAAAATCATCTCTCTGCTTCAGCTGTTGTCTGTATATTTCCTTTTTGTTACTTTTAGCTCATCTTACACACTCATTGATTGAAACATACAAACCTTCCAAGCATGATCAGAATGGGGAGGGCAAAGAAGAAATCCTGTTGACTGTTCTCGAAGATTTAGCCACACTCATTTTATTTGTACATATTTAAGAGATGAATTTACCTTGTGTGGTCATAATTTAATGGCAATTGTATTGATTATGACATGCGTTAGGAAGGTGGTATTTTAAGAAAAACAGTGGCATTCCATAGCCAGTGCTAGCGACAGTCTCCCTACCAGTGTTGAAATTATTATAACTATCTTTTTGGGTGTTATTTCAGGGTGGGAAGAATTCATCACATACGTTGATGTTCTTAGCTTTCTGATGCCTTCTGTACATACACAAAGTGATCAAAGCCTCCTTGGGGAATTTCTCCTCTAGCTTTTCATTTCTCAAGTGCATTATAAAAAAAACTATACATTAAAATATGCATTGAATCAGTTGCCTGACATTAGATAAAAGCTTTCTTTTTGTTGTGATCAAAGTTTTGAGGAACTATTTGTGCTTCTTTTACATCCTTTAACTGCATTTTTTACTTTTCTTAGTGAGTCACAGAAACGTTACATTTTTCACACATATCTTGACATCTGAAGTGAAGATGAAAAACTATTCTGGAGAATAAATATTCAAATATCTACTATTATGATTTAGCAAGTGTTTTTTAATGAATTGTGCAACAGTATTTTTCTTTATGATCTATAACTCTATTACCTTTCATAGTTTGCAAAGCATAAATTTAAATTGTGGGGAAAATTAAAGCACTTAGATTAATTAAAGTGTTTATTAAACTGATTAAGTAAGGATTTAAGAAGAATGACTGTCATATGCATGTTATTATGTAATAGTAAAACTATCATGACTGACAGAGTCCTTGTGCTGTATAATTGCCTCACAGAAATTAAGTATTTTATATATTAAAATGATCATTTATGAGTCAAATGCTCACATTTTAACACTTGTATAGCTAGAAACACAAATGAATCTTATGCTTTATCACAGTACAAATGAAAGAGCGCTAAAAAATAAATTATACTATTATACTTGTGAAGCAGTCTAATAATCTATTTCTGTAGCAAAAAAAAAAAAAAAAAAAAAAAAAAAAAAAAAGGCAACCTTCAAATAGCTCCAATGATTGAGACCCCACAGCACAGAAAATTTTCCGGAAAGTGAGATCAGTCACCTACTCAGGGCTCATTGAAATGTTTAATGAGCCTCACAGTCAGGACACTTTTCACACATAAAGCAAATCTAGCCTGTGAGAGTCTGAGCCCATTACCCCCTGTGGGAATCTCAAACACCTGCCCTCTGTTCTTTCTGTAAGAGCATATCATAAACTTAAAGACAGTTTAAAGGTACATTTCTATTAGAGATTTGTCCAGTTGAATAATCAGTTCTTTTAACTTTCTTGTCTTATTTTTGAACTACTTATAAGGAATCTCTTTTGTAATTTTTCTAAAGACTTTTTTCCCTGTATTTAACCCAATGTCGGAAGATGAGGGACAGAAGTCTTCAAATGCTAATAGAGAGTAACTACCTAATGTCTCTCATGACTTCCCATCTGCACACATTCAAATTTTATATTTTTTTATATTGCGTATTGCTATCACCACACAGAATAATACAAATTGATTTGAGGTCATATGTGTGTGACAACTAAATGGGCTTAAGTTCTATTTTTAAAAAAAAAACAACAGTCTTTTCTCAATATAATGTATTATGTTTGTAACCAATGATAACTTTTCTAGTCAGTATGAAGTTTAGTTTACATTTAATTTATAAGGTTGACTTGATCTCCTTTAAAGGTGTGTTTTATCCTTTTATCAAATCCTATAACCTTTATTGTGGCCTGACAGCAATAGATGATGAGGCTGTATATGGAAAATAGGTGTTTCTTTGAAGGCAGCATTAATATCACATATATCTGAAGTCTCCAACTTTTGGAGAAGAAGTTCTTTGAAATAAACACCTGAAGCATTTCTCTAGAATATGAATGTAATAAACATAGAGAGAGCTCAAGTGTTTAACTTGAGTTGACTATTTTATATGCATAACACTTAAAACATCATTTACACTTAATACTTAGCAAACTAAAATATAAATCCATGGATATTTTAAAAGATAAGAAGACTGTAAAATATAGTTGCATGAAGCAGAAATATACAATACTGGAAGCGTACAAAGGATCATTTCTAAGAGAACACCATGTTAGCCTCTCATTCATCCAGTCTCTACCTAGACCCGGCCTTGACTACTAAGGTTCTCCCAGGTCTGCCATCATACGCACCATATATAATTTTAAGAGAGGGACTGAAAGGGAATCTGGGCCTCATTTTCTCACCTAACAGGATATTATCAGCGGAGGAATTTATTTTATAATCAATAAGATAGCTTCCAATTCAAGTAAAATTACAGCCTATGAAAACTCCTGAATTTATTGCTTGGAAATTTCACAATTCAATTTGCTTAGTGTGTATTTTTAAACTAAATTTTATTTCTTTTAAAAGAACACAACATCTTTAAGTACAGAGGTGCCTCCTTATCCATCACGGTAGTATCATCACAGATCGTCATGCTCCTACAGTTTTACATGGAGAACTGAATACCCTGACATACCACAGATTTCCTCATACCGGAGATCCCTCTAGATGGAGAACCCATGAGCTGACAATAATAAGTATACAATTGTTTCACACGTGCTGTCTACGTGACTTACTGCTGCTGTGGTGCCTAACTCTATCTAATATTAACATACTCATATTAATAACATGTGTTATGACAAAAACTAGTGAGGGTGCATTAACATCTTTTAACAATGCCTTGAATTTATTTGCACAAAGTTTTTTAACAAACACACAACAGTCCTATGAGTATCCCATATAGAAATACTATGAAAATACCTTATGAAAAAAAGTGTTAAATTAAAATAGAATATTTATAGAAACACTGTAACAAATGTGTATGCATCAAAAACTATGCATTACAGACTAGATTTTCCAAAAGGGAAATCAGGGTATGGTCCCTTTTGTGCTTGGTGGAACACTGTGCTAGTCTTTCTGAGAAAACAAACAAAGCAAAAAACCAGTTTTTCATTCGTATCTTTTAATTAAATTTGGAGACTGACTTATTTTTAATATTCTGCCTGTAGCTCAGTATGTATTTTACAAAATGGAATGTATGTTTCTTTCAATGACAATCAAATTGTTTTTCTAGGACGCCCCACCATAATACATGAAAATATGGAATTTTTATAGATATTTAAAAACATTATTTACACTCCAAACAAAGATAAACCTCTGCAACTTCTGAAAACAATTTACTCATTACACCTTCCTTCAAAAAGTACAAGATATTAATTCATTAATCTAGACAAATACTGCTAATTTAATACAACTGAAATTTTTAAAGGAATATCCTCATGTTTCTTTAAAGAAGAAATGGTTCTCTAAAATGAGTCTGATAATATGTACAGACATTTAGACACTTATACTTCAAGTGGTTTCTTCAAAAGAACATCAGAAAATAAGTTGCTTCTTTGTAAGGTTGAAATTAGCATCTCTATTCACAGCAGGAAGCACGAAACAATTCAGAGTTAGCTTGATCATCTCAGTGTACACAGGCTACTACACCTGCAGAGAACTTTGTGTGTCAAGCATCACTTTTACATGGCATTCATGGCAGCTCTTCACGAACCTAACAATTTCGTGTGTGTATATAAAAACCAAGCCTAGGTTACCAACCACCCCAAGCCAGGGAAGATGGAGCCCTGTTGCCCCTTGGATGCTGCAGCTGAGTGAAGAGGAGACACATTTTGATGGAAAAGGGATGTAGGACCACCTTCTCCCCTTGTTCTGTGGGGGAGGGTGGCCAGTATTTGTCCTGGCCTGGGGCTCCCGTCTGGTTTCCTGTTTGCAGTTACTTGAATTTAAAAAAAAAAGCCCTTTTGACACCAAGATAAATGAAGACCCCATGGGAATAGGAAGAAGCAAAGTGCTAGAGAGATCCCCAGAAATCCACAAAGATACCTCCACAATAGACTACTGGCAATGGTCAAGAGAAAGCCTGAACTGACCTACTCTGGTGATCGGATGGCCAAACACCCTAACTGTTGTGGTAGAAATCTCATCCAATGACTGATGGACGCATATGATGCAGAGATCCACGGCCAAACCCCAGGTGGAGCTCCAAGAGTCCAATCAGTGAGAAAGAGGAGGGATTGTATGAGTGAGAATTGTTGAGACCATGAATGGAAAAAGCACAGGGACAAATAGCCAAACTAGTGGAAACACATGAACTGTCCTTAGTGCATGAGCTGGCTGTTTGAAACCTGGAGCCTATGCAGGGACACTTTGCTCAGCCTGGGTGAAGTGAGGAAGGGACTGGACCTGCCTCAACTGAATATACCAGGCTTAGCTGAATCCCCAGGGGAGTCTTTGCCCTGGAGGAGATGGGAATGGGGGTGGGGCTGGGGGAGGGAGGACAGGGGAATCCGTGTCTGATATGTAAAATTAAATTAAATTGTAAAATAAAAAAGAACTTTAAAAATACAGCCTTTTCTGGGAAAAAAAATTAAAAATAAAATAAAGATAAAAACCAAGCCTAAATCCAGCATCACATGGTACAAAAATAAATGTGTATTCAAAAATTTTAAAAATGGGTAGCTTCATTTACTCCTGGATCTAACGTATTATCTACAAATTGCTTTCCTCAGCAAGGATAAGTGTTAGCAACATTTGAAGCACAATCTTGGAAAGTTATACCATAAAAACAATTAGATTAGTAAATATAAAACTCATTAAATTATTACCAAGCATATTTTCCAAAAAGCCAGTCAACACACATCACTAGAATGCATGGACTTATTGATGGCTAGTTAATATACTTGATGATTTTGGTCCCCTTAATGTAATTTGATTCAGTTTATATTAAACAGGTAGCAAATTAATAACATTTGGGCAGGCTCGGAGCAGAATTGAGAATATAGAAATGCTGGAAACTGAGCATAGGAGAATACACTAGAACATTCCTAAATGAAGCAGATTAGGGACCCCTACACTATAGTGTTTGATATTCCTCAGCAGAATTGCCAGATAAAGCAGAGGGTGCCCAGTACGAGATATATCTCCAATTAAACAGTGAATAATTTGGTAATATACTTATGATGTATATATATACAATATCTAGATGTCAGATGTTTATTTGTGTGAGTCAAGCAATCTTTACTTCAAAGCATCTGCTTGATTATAGCCTAGATATCATTAGTAACGATAAAAGCTAGAAACTTACTTTGTAATGCTGGTTTATTTGAGAAGCTTTCTACTTGTCTACACAAATCCGTATTGAGGTACCATGTAACAAAAACAGGGAATTAAGAAGTTCAGTTATCAAGAACTGAAATTCATCTTCAATGACGGATGGTTACCACAAATAAATACATATATTTATATGCATATATAAAATTTAATCACAAAAATTATTTTTATGTATGACTTATTATATTTAAACTTTCACCTGGGCTTTTGAGTGATTTGTGGTTTTATGAGATATGGCATAGTTAATAAACGTTCCCTTCTTTGCACAAGAAACATGGTTTTCACTTACCTTTTCTAAAATATATGTCAAAATACAAACTTTCAGTTTCAGTTATATCCTATATTCACCAAGCCATAACCTTATGTAACTTCGATTTAATCTCTCATCAAATAATAAAAGACTTGAAAACTAGTATGCTGGGAATCAAACAGCTTTAAAAGGTTTAAAATGTTAATTGCTGAAATAATGTTCCATCATGCTTATTAAAAATTAAAGTTAATTTTAGTGATAATCTAATTGGTTACCAACTTTAGACCCTAAGCCATCATTTTACTTCTATAACTTTAAAGTATATATTCAATTCAGGTTTATTTTAATTACTGCAAAGATTAGATTTACAGCAAATTAAAAAGTTGTTCTACATACTTAGTATCAGTGAAATACAAAAAATATTTAAGTGTAAGTTCATAATTTAAATCATTAATCATAAATAGATTCTAGTTAAATGTATTATTACCATCTATTAGCACATAAAATATCCATTTCTAATCAAAATTTGCAAGTGTAGAACTCTACAGTATTCTAGAAAATTGGTTGTTTTCTAATTATTAGACAATATTAGCAAGCAACCAGGAATATCCATTCATTGCTATTTTGCCATAAAAGAACAAAAATCAAAAAATGAAAAAACCAAGTGTGGACTAGGCTGTTATGGTAAGATTCCGTGCATAAGGTGGGAGAGATAGAACGGTCAGCAAAATGTTTGAGACACTAGCAAGAAAATCCAAATTTGAGTCCTAACATTCTTATGAGAAAGCAGAAGACAAACACAGTGGTACACACCTGTAGCCCCAGTGACCAGAGATAGGTAGATCTAGAACTCATGGACCAGCCTCTCCAACCGAACAGGTGGAAGCAAGGTTCACTGAGAGACTTTCTCTCAATAGAACAAACCAACAGATGTCATGTAGAACAACAGAGGAAGAACCCTGATCACAACATCACTTGTACCCACATGTGCACACCACTACAGGACCTGCACCACACACACACACACACACACACACACACACACACACACACACACACACACTTGTGTGTGCGTGTGCACAGCTCTGGACTTTTAAAGATGATTTCATTAGAATTTCAGATACCCAAAGGAAAGTCAATTATTTGCCTCAACAAACTTCTCAGTAGTCATTACAAACTTCTACCTTTAAATCCCAGTTTCCAGTCTCTTCATTTTGTTCCCATTTAAGTTTAGTTCATACGTCTTAATAGCAAATGTGTGCATCCAAATGATATGCTGGTGACAATTAAAAAATAAGTATATTTGTGAAATTAGCATTTGGACATGGAGAAGCATGAGATTTAAGGTGACAAAGTACTGTCTCAGAAAAAACAAATAATCAAAGAGTAAGTACAAGTAGGGCCAGAGTAAATATATGAAATATTGGACATTTGAAAGCCTCTGAAATAAAAGCAAACATATTTAGGAGCAGAAATACGGCAGTATTTTGCTGTTTTTACCTTTTTGCATTTTTAGGACTGGGATGCCACTATAATTATTCAGTGATGTCAGAAGTTGCCCAGACAATTTCCTCAAAGAACAAAACTTCCTCCTTCCAGGATACTTCACTGTGGAGTCAGATTAATTCTACAAGCCCTATGGGTGTCCGCTGGCTTAAAATGAACCTCTGGGCATGTGAACATGGATCCTCTATTAAAATATGTATAGGCCAAATGGCAAACTGGTCTTACAGATTGTTTTAAACACCATATTCTTGGGCATAAGAATCTACAAAGCAGTACGGGAAAAGGGTATGTTCTGTGTGGAAAGGTTATAATTCACAGAAAATGTGAGTTGTGTCTTGATTTTTAGTCAGGAAGCAGCCCTACCACTGCAGAGGGGATAATACATATATATGAAGGCACTCATCTCATGGAGTATGACAGAATGATTGAGCATACAAGATCTTGAGAGAAATGGTGTATCAAGAGGATTAAAGGATGCTAAGCAGAAAACATCATGGCTTAACTATAAAAAGGTTAAAAGCTGGCAACATATGAACGCATCTGTCATTACAACAAAACATAATCTCTCCTAAGAGTGTTTAATGGGGACATTAGAATACAACATATTAGAAAAATAATTGAATTAGAGGGAAAATTAGAATGCTGCTCCTTGATTCCTGTGAGTTAGGCAGAATGGAGCAGAAAGGAGTCCATCATTGTCACAGAGTCCAGCATAGGACTAGGATTATACTTAAGATATCTGGAAATAGCTTGCCTTCACTTGTGCTGATTTTTTCAAAAAAACAATAAAATGTTTTTCAGTTAAAATGGCTGCCCAGCTATCTCGTGGCCAGCTCGCCTCTACGGATAACTGTGGAAGGAGTTGGGGTGTGTTGGGGTGAGGTGAGATTTCCAGGGAAGAATTCTGTTCTGCTGTCTAGTATCACATACCTGAGATAATGTCAGCTGCAAATAAAGCTAGGATTTCACTGAAGACAACTGGAGAGTTTTCCCTACAATTTTTAGCTAAGAAAAATATAAGACCGATGATAATCACAGACTAATATTAAATTCACTTTATAAGTGACACCGAATCTTTTTTCTCATAGTAGAATATTGCTTCGGGGCTTATTCTTTTACAGGGAGACATGAGTAAGTCGTGGGATGTGAGGTCTGAGTCTGCAGTTCACAGGATTATTGGCGCTGTAAGGACTATTTTGAATATAGCATTTCCTCTGACTGGGCTAGGAGACTGTCAATAACCTCTAATCAAATATTGCCTATGTGACAATATCCCCATTACACAGTCTACTAGTGTTTCTATAAATTGTCTTCTCTCACATTAACATACACAAAGCAAAACAACAACAAAACCCTCAGACATAATTTAACCCTTTCGGTAACATGCTTTTCCTATGTGCCCCTAACAAGTTATCTGCGTTTCTTTCCTCTTTCTTTCCTTCTTCCCTCCCTTGTTTCCTCCCTCTTTTCCTTCCTTTTTTCCTCCCTCTCTCCCTCCTTGGTGGTACATGGGGTTAAAGCCAAGCTTTAGGCCTGCTAGTCAGTCATTCTACCGTTGTCCCACAACTCTCACCTCTATTACCAGTTTTCTAATTAAAATTGACTTCATCAGTACAGTATTTATTAGTGTTGTCTATCATGATACAATCATCTTAGCCATGCAGTCTCAGGGCCAGAGAAGTGATGCTGAGAACTACTTCCTATAGTTGCTGCACTGAGTCACTCTGTCCTTCATTTTGTGTTTAAAGTTTCATTAGCACATCCTTCATATTCATTTCCCACTGGAACCATTGTTGTTCAGTCCTTAAGAGTCACAACACACAACCACATCAGTCATACTATCAGCAGTAAAAGGACACATACTGCCTGCATCAAAGACTTCTGAACTGTCTCTTTTCATATGCCTAGGAATCAAATGTGAATTGGTTACAAACATTTGGACTGAACTAGAAAGGTCCCCAATAAAAAGCAAAGCTCTCCTTCAGCCTTGAGGAAGCAACTGGCAAGCTACAATAAGAAGAGATCCTTATTTAATAATTTCTAATGTGGGAACAGGAAGAATGTCTACATCTGATATTAAGATTTAAGTGTATTGCATTTGATAAATTCATAAAAATGTACTAGGACCATAATAAACTCTTTAATTGTTGTTACATCTTTTTTTTTTTTTTTTTTATTATTTTATAACACCATTCAGTTCAACATAATAGCCACAGAAACCCCTGTTCTCCCCCTCTCGCCCACCCCTCCCCCCAGCCCACCCCCCATTCCCACCTCCTCCAGATCAAGGTCTCCCCCGAGGACCGGGGTTGACCTGGTAGACTCGGTCCAGGCAGGTCCATTCCCCCCTCCCAGACCGAGCCAAGTGTCCCAGGATTCAAACAGCCAACTCATGCAACGAGCCCAGGACCTGGCACCAATGCACAGCGACAGACAGTTGGCTTGATCTGTTTGTTGTTACATCTTTTATTGGTATTATTTAAAACATCTTTAATTTAAGCAAAATATAGTCTTCTGTAATTTAGCCAAAACAAACTTGCACTGTGCATCTATTTTTAGGTTATAGATTTAGCATCATATAACTTTCACTTTAAAATAAATTATTGTTCTCAAAATCTTGCTCTCCAATTTCATATTTTGCTCACATAATTCTCAACATGTAAAATGTCCTTGTGCTCCATCAGGAAATTTACATGGATAAATCACAGTTATTGGAGAGTATAAGATTTCCTTGATTGTATTATAAGGAATCATTCCTGAAATCACCAAATATGTTTTATTCTGATAAAGTAACCACATTTTCTTTTGTTGATATGATGAAAACATTAAAATAACTTATAGATAGGAAAAAAACCATGAACTTTGTGGGAAAAAATGCTTAAATGAAATCACTACAGCAATAGAACTCACAGCCTAATTAAAGACAAATACGGTTAGCATGTCTTAACATTTCTCACTTCTCCTATCATTGCAAACAGCATTATTAAATGCAGGAAATCAGATGATTATAAAAAGTAAAATTTATTTTTGAACATGAGAAATGAATGTGAAGGAGATATAAGAATGCTCTGATTCTGAAGAAGAAATTGGGCACAGACCTTAGTATTTTGGTCTTTTGTACTCAGGAAACATAATGATATGTATGTAGAAAGAGAGAATTTGACAGGTAAATGAATGACAGATAAATGATAGATAGATAGATAGATAGATAGATAGATAGATAGATAGATAGATAGATAGATAGATAGACAGATAGATGATAGATAGACAGACAGACAGACAAAGGTTTATTTTTCCTGGGTATTTGAATTATTCGTGAAATAAATCCATATATTGTTGTAAAACTGGGTAGAATGTAGACAACAAAAACACACAGAATTATAGATAATAATTATCTATAATAATAAAGAAGTATTTTTATATTTTATAATATAAAAATAAAGAAGTAGCATGGTCACAAAGAGTCAATTAACAATCCATTAACTAGTAAAGTCTGCACAGTTTCTTTGGGGGTATTTCAAATTGGCTTTTGTTAATATCTGATAATTCTGTGTGAATTAGAAAGATGTGCAACAAAATACACATAGCAGGCTGATTGAGAGAATCAGGTATATTAAATAATTAAGTGAAGGACTAGTGTGACAAAATCTTTTGGCTTTTATGTGTCATCCCCTGGCCTAAGTAGACACACACATCTCTCCTACATTTCATAGAAATGTGTGAGTTTCCATTCTAACAGCTGTTTGTGTTCTCCAAAGATTCAGAGCACCTGTGTCTCTTACATGAAAGTACTAATAATATTAGGGATAACATTATTCTACCAATAGCCACAAGTTACACTAATGATCAAACACAACTATCAAAATACAGAGGAGATAAATTATATTAGACATGGATTTATTTAATTCTTTCCTTTTATTTTTTGGCTGGAAAGAACATAAATCCTTTCTTTTCTACAATCAGTAAACCTAATTTTTACATCCTATAAAATCAAAATTCTTGTTTTCAAAATGAGGATTCTGTATCACTATTTGCTTTGCATAATCAAATGTCTTCCCTAAGTATAAATACACAAGTTGAGTAAAGTAAAATGAAAATGAAATTTCAAAAGTTGTAATCCCTGCCTGTAACTAACATCACTATAATATGAATGAAGATTAATCATTGATGCATATTAGACTTTTGGTTCTGTAATATCTTAATGGATAAAGGGGTAAAAGAGGAATAGTGTACTTTTAACACATGTGCTCTGGGAAAGAATATATTAATGATGCAAAATAGTGATTTATTGTGAAAAGAACACTTGGTGTCTGATTTTTCTCTCTGAGCGAAAAGGGCATAATTAGTTCTATTTAAGCACGGAATTTTAATTTTGTCCGTACTCAGGCTGATGTCACTGTTCTCATTTTAACTGAATATATATATATATATATATATGGTTGTTTCAACACTTAATGAATGCTTCCTTTAGACCAGGCACTCTACTTTAAATATATTAAATAATTTAATCTCCACAATGAGCTCCTAAGGTATGTGTTATAGACAAGAAAGAGTTACAGAAAAACTAAAGAAATTTTGTACATAACATAGTTATTGGCTGGGTCAGCCTCAATGTCTCCACAACACCTTGGACATGAGGAAATACATTAAGAACACCGGTGAGAAACCACCCTAGGCTGTGAGAACACATAACATAAAACTGAATCCTGTGAGAAGAATATGAAGTCATGCATTCTAATACAGTGTTCCAAGTTATAATGAAGTCAAAAGTGATAAAAATTAATGAAAGCTGGTAAGAATACCCACTGTGCAAGTGGCAAGACTATATAGTGTTTCTCGGGTTTTATAAATATTCAGATGGACTGCTTGAAGCACTTGTTGGCCATAACGTTTATTTCTAATAGAAAGGGTGGGTGTTTGCATGAGGCATGTGGAGAACAGATGTGAGAATCACACCACGCTTCTTCTTCACTGTCTAGGATGACTGCAGAAGGGACATTGACCTGCCACCCTCTGACTACCTAGACATGCTCCATAGGAAGAGCTCACTTTCACGAAAAAGAGATGAGTTCATCTACACTGGATTGTGAGTTATTAGATACACCTGTGTTCACCTCTGATTTCTGCCAGATTTTGATACCATTTGTACCTTCCCTCTGGAGAGCTCTCCAGAACATTACACTTTATTTACTTAGGATATTAGCTATATTTTAAATGAAGTTATTGATCGTTCTATTTACTCACATATCTGTGGAAAGTTCTTGAGATGTAATTTTTCTGTATACCAGGCAAGGCTGGAGGACATTAATGTAAAAAACAAAAATAAAATACAAAATCTCTAAGATATAGCAGTATTCAAATTATAATTTTTTTTAAAAAATGGGTTATGATGTTCTTGACAATAATTTACAAAGTGCACCTTAACACACTAGCCAGTGCTCTCACTCTTTCCTTTTCCTCCTCCCTTTTATTATTTTTTTATAATTTTACACTATCACAAGGCTCTCTAATAATTAATATATAATTATAATAAATAACAGCAAATAAATAATAGTACTGCTGATAGGCCTTTGAAATTGGAAAGTAAATGAAATATCTCCATATTAGGTTAAATAGGATTTAAAATTAAGATTAAAGGAATATGTTTTTTAATCTATCAGCATTTTTATTTAAATTATATATAATACTCCATATTATACACTTTCAGTAATAATTATCAAAATAGAATTTCTATATCACTGAAAGATGAAAAATTGAAATGTTCAAAGATCAGATTACAAATTTCTAACTCAATTTTAATTGTGAAAGAAGAAAATTAAATTATTCAATGCCAGATATTTCCTGCAGATATTTCAGCAATGTAATCCTGAATTTAAAAAACAGTCAGTAAATTCAATGAATTAATACTATGTTGCTATAATTCTACAAGTATGTTAATACCATTCTATTAGATGCACCCAATTCTTTAGCTTAATTCAAGTAATAAAGAATTAGAGTTCACTCCAACTAATGAACAAGGCATTTCATTTTGTGTGCTATTAAGCTACACTTTTGCAGATAGGAAAAAAGAATACATATTATGAATATATACTGTCACATAATCAAAATGTCCATACAGCTGATTCTAAAATTATTTACTGTGATCTGAATCTCACTAGCTTCCTCCAACAGCTTGGACTGATAAGCACTGGACCCTTTTGAAAACCTTTGATCCCAGTGACTGCATTACATCATTATTTCCCATTCTTGCCTACAAGGTGGGCACTCACTAGGTATCTGTTTCTATTGTTAAATCCAGTCTTCATGTTCATTCACACTAATCCTTATTTGATGATTTTGTCTTTCATTTCATACTTTCAAGACACATGATTGATTCAAGCTTCTTCATTCCAAGGTTGAAGCAACTATTTAATTGATTCTGTAAAATACAAAGCTCAAATATAAATGATCATGTGTGGCATTTGTTTTCTGCTCACTCTCAACATAGTAAGAAAAGCATGATCACTATGAAAGCATATGTGTAACTCGATCATGACAATTAACAAAAATCCTTTCTTTTTATTTAATGGCGGGCTGTTTCACACACTACCAAAGCAGATCTTTTTTTAAAATGCACTGGAGAATATTATAGCATCAAACATGAAAAATTCTCATGTTAAGAAAAGTAAATTAGCCGGGCGGTGGTGGCGCACGCCTTTCATCCCAGCACTCGGGAGGCAGAGCCAGGTGGATCTCTGTGAGTTTGAGGCCAGCCTGGACTACCAAGTGAGTCCCAGGAAAGGCGCAAAGCTACACAGAGAAACCCTGTCTCGAAAAACCAAAAAAAAAAAAAAGAAAAAAAGAAAAGTAAATTAACTCAATAATGAAATACTAAATAATATGATATGTTAAATTTCTACTCACTTGCTTCCAATTTATGTACTATGGCATCATAAGTGATCTGGGGCATTTTAACATATGCAATTCACTTATTCAATGCATACATAGAATAACTGATATATGTATACTTGTGTGAATTCTAAACAACACCACAAAGCTTTCTCAAATTATAATGCTCTTGCTTTTTTTCTTGATGTCTTATTATCTATCATAAATCATCATGTGAGGTAAAAGACAGAGGCCTCAAGAAACTCAAGATTTCTTTAAAATTCTAAGGAAGGAAATCTAAAAAGTCAATCACAATGACTCGTAAAAATGAGGGAAATAAAATAATGTTTTCTCAAAGCTTTGCCTCTGGACAGCTGAACCTTCTCCCTTTCTTGCTGGACTCAGCTCCAGAATAACATTTTGTGAGAAAAAGCAACATCAAGGGTCTAGAAAGTGAGATTCTGTCAAATCACAGATGGCATCTGCATATGTCTGGAGTTTGTAAGCTTTGTATGTGTGCTCTTTCTCCCTCCCTCAGGAGCAGAGACCAGTGTGCTAGCCAGGGCATTTCCTACAGAGTTTTATTTTAGCCTTTCAAGAGGCCAAATGCTTTCTTTTCTTTTTGTCCTCTTGAAGATGGAGAAACTGATTGCTGCCATCTCTCTGTAGATATGTGATGTCTTTGCTCCTCATTTCTTCTCAATCTGCCCATTCATCATTTTTTAAAACCCTGTTTAGATGCATTGATTTTCATCATGTTCATCTCTCAACTATAAATTTTCCTTTAACATTATAATATATTGTGATAATTCTCTACTGGGTTTTAAAGACATAAGAAGTTCTAGCATCTCGATTTTCTTCTTTTTTTTTTTTTACAATCTGGCATTTAACTTGACACATTCAAGTGTGTGTTTCTTAAAATCTACTAAATTAACAGTATATTATATTTAGTCAATAAAAAAAGACACAAAGATGAGAGTGAAGCATTTCTGATAGACTAAACATAAAGATAGCTACAATACACTATATATTCAAAAACATCTGCTCACTAAATAGTCCTTTTCTATATACATTAGTAGATAATAAGGCTTGCTGATTAATTTTCCAATATTATCAGAACAATAACTTGCTAATAAATTTTAGTAGAATTTTACATTTCATTTATTCCAATAATCGAAGCTTTAAAATACAAATAAAATAATCAATGGTTATAGACTGAAATAGTTCTAAACATGGAGTGGCAGTGACTGGGAGAGGCCATGGGATACTAACAATGTTTTGGAATCTGGACATAATACAGAGAGATGTTTGGAGCACTGATTGCATAGGGGGATCCTCATCTTGAGAAAACTCAAATGACATATTTAGGTATTTTCAGATTTTTTATGTACAGGACACTTGATTAAAATCTTAAAATATTTCCTATTTTTAAAGTGTATTTAAACAAAAATTAAGAGACTTATTTGTAAATATAAATAATGTTTATATGACTAATGGAAATTTGACCACCAACTACATAATCAATGATAAAAAAATAATATTTTAAAGGATAGAGTATTTAAAAACATTTATAAATACGTTGTTATAGAATTAAGTAGTACCAAATTTTCAGTCCAAATATATTTTTAGTCTTCTTTTTGAAATAAAAGATAACTATCTCTATTATAAACTCATGATTAAATATGAATTACACAACATGATTTCTGGATTTATTTTTAAATGTTTGAGTGAAAAGAAAAGAAAGTTATATTGGATTTTGTGTGAAACGAATTCAGTCAAGACTCGACACAAACCTGAATATTGAGTATAAAATTTTTCTACCATTTCATGTAACTGAATATACGTAAAATATAACTTAATAGGAGGCAATGGCTGTTACATATTTTATGGCCATTTATCTTACTAGAAAGACTGAAGAAAATTAATAACAAATAAATACTTATGTTCATCTTGAACAAAATCATCTGATGTATAATTTATACAAATTTATATATAATAAATCTAAAAATTGCATCATTAGAGTGTTTCAGATCACCTTCCCATTTTCTATACAAATTTTCTAGGCTTAAGATGTACAGCAGCTGACAGACTATCACACTAACTCTCATATTTGTGGACCATCCCCACAACCCTTCCTGTGAAACGCTTTTAGCTTACAAAGTCAATCAAGTCTACACAATCAAGATGCCATTGCTATATCAACTTAGTTTACTAATGTCATAGTTGACTCGTGGCCTTATGACATGTTGCACTTCAAAAAGTAACCTACTTACTGAATCTTTAATTAGAGATGAAAAAGGAATTAGTGTGCTATGACCATGTCTTTATCCACCAAAAGTTAAAATAGAAAACATATCTGTATTTGATTTCACTCATTACACATTATTTACATACAGAGATGTTTTTGCACATACCCAACCTAAAAATTTATTTGAATAGCATGACAAAAATATTTATAAAATGATTTTTTTTGTACATGGAAGGGTTTATTTGGGTTTTTGAGTTAAAGGCCAACTTGAGCTAAATTTCAAGGTCTTGTGCAAAAACAAGCAAACAAATAATTTTATAGATTACATCTTAGCACCTGGCCTGGTGACACAGGCATATGATTCCAACATGAGATTACTGAGGTGGGAGAACCATGAGTTAGATATCGGCCTCGGCTATGTAGCAATACTTTTTCTCATAAATGTAGCTCTGTAGAATACAGTGGTATCTAACTTTCATCACAAATATAGCTGTTGATATATACATGACACTTGAAATTGTTACTAATAAACTGAAGTCAAATTTCCACTATGTAAAAACATGCAATAATCAACTACTCAGCCAAGAGGTGGGACAGTCTAGTGTATGATTGGGGCAAATATCAATATTAAAAGGACAAAAAGCTACACTAACTACATTTTTTTTCTAGCAATGAAAATTAACATCCTTGCTGAAACGCACAGCACTGAAACCAGAAATGCAATTTGCCTACACTGCCATAGTTAACCTGCTGTTATTCTTGAGCATTATGAACTGTTGCTGAAAAAGAAAAAGGCCGACCTTAAACAGCAAATGGACAAATTAAAAGTGATTTCATCACCTATCAGTTTATTCACAAGTTTATTCCTGTTAGTGGCAGAAGATGAGAGAGGAGCTGAACAAATGTATTCTTCTGTTAAGCATGACTTCAGTTAGTTCTACATGTGACAACTGATGGGAATAATTAAAAACTAAATTTCCTAAAGTACAATACTTCTGTTGAGTGTATAATGTCAGTGTCACTACCTCCATGTTAGTGTATAAATGTGCATGTGTCCATGTAACTTAATCATGAAGACATAACAGAAATGTATTTATGATCTCTTGTTGAGCTCAATGAATTAAAGCTATAATTGATCATTTTGAATGGCACTCCGTTGCAGAGACACTGAAATCATAATTACGGTCCACAGTGTCTCTCCACATATTTTAAAAGTGTGTCTCTGAAATAAAACATACAGTAAGTACATTACTATAGAACACATAGTATATGTGTTGAATATCATGTTATGGGTCAACTCTAGAATCAGAGCTAAAACTCCACTTTTAAATATTAGTTTTTCTTCCTCACAAGTTGTTTCTATCCATGTCCCATAAAAATAATAACATTCTGAGAATCAATGCTTTCGAAGCTCTACATTCTCTTCCCCTGAAATGATTTTGATTGTTGTTTGCAGTGACTTGGAAGTCTTAGGGAACCTCAAACTTCAAGTACTTTATATTCTTTATATAGCACCAGCATATACAAGACTGACTTCAGTTTTTATTCACTAGCAATTTATATATGTATTTAATTATCTACGTAACTTCTTTGATTATACTAGAGGCTGCACATATAATGTAGTTTTGCAAATTTCAGACAACTTTCCCACCCCTGAGCACCACACCCTCTTTTAATTTCTTTTTCAAGACAGTGTCTTTATAAGTCCCACAGGCTGTGTTTGAGCTCTCGCTGCAGACCAGATTGACAGTGAACCTCCTGCCTCAGAATACTGAGTAGTAAATTATTGTTCTGTCCTATCAGGCAAAGTGTTATAAAACTATTTCATCTTAAACAACCAATTTTACAATCTTACACCATTTTCAAGCTACATTATCTAAGTGACTTTAACTCTACAAGAAAATGGAGTTTAGAAGACACACTCAGCCAAGAAGAGTCTAGGACACTGAGTATTGAATATTGTTTAATGATATTTATAGGCAAATCAATTTGCATATTCCAGGATTATCTACAAGATATTTATAACTTAAAGTATTCATATGTTGATTCAGAAATCCTCAGTATGATGAAGCAGGAAAAAGTAATTCCATATGTAGGCGTTTCTTTTCATTGAATAATCCTACTTAGGTTTTAATTGATTATCTTCTTTTGTTAGACTCTTAGGATGGACAAATGCTTAAATGGATTTACTTCCAATGTGCAAAACAAGAAAGAGGGTGGAAATGATCTGTAATATAAAATGAGGTACACGAAAATGTTAATATTCTAAAAATGAAAGTGTGCAGGAAATAAATTTCCCTTAGTTACACAAAGTCTCACAGAAAATGGAATATTATGTAAAAGAATGGCTAACTTTATCTGTTCTGTTCTCTTCTCTTTATACTCATTCCTAAATGATAACATTTAACTAACCATGTATATCTGCTCAAAAACTTAATTATAAATGGCTTGAATAAACAGTATTCATATAGAAGTTAAATAAAGAAAGATGGCTAAATCTAGAAGAACATGTGTGTTACTAGCTTCATGGAAAGTGAAAGATGGAGGTTAACACATGACGTATTCAAAACAAGAAGCTGGAGAAAAGCCTCACAGACAAGGTAAGGAATGGGAGTAATTATAATCCTAAGAGTCGAGAGTTACAAACCACTATTGCATATCCCTGGGATGTAATATGCTATAAGAACAAATCAAAATAAATTTAAATTCTGAAAATGTTGAAATATAAGAACAAACCAAAATAAACTTAAATTCTGGAAGTGTTGAAAGAAAAAAATCATAATTTAAATGCCATGACTAGATATATTTCAATATCTAGAGTAAGTTCAAATTCTACTGCCCTCTAAAATCCCTACATATATTGACTAAATAATGGATTAAACTAATTTAAAATTTTAAGCAAAGAAAGCAAATGTTTGCTTTAAAAGTGCCAAAATTGTATTTATGCCCAGATATGTGAATGGATGAATAATGATAGCATTATATAAAATCCATATACTTAAAAATATCCATTCTTCATTGTTCATAATTGGTTTAACATACACAATTCGTTACTTGGTAGGTCTGGATGTGTCAAGAGAGTAATTGTGTCAGGGGAAAAACTTACAGGACAGAAGCAAATTCTAGCAACATTTGTGATTGCTGGGAAACTGCACATTATCTTCAACAATGATCACAGAAGTTTATTCTCAGCATGTGATCATTTGGGTAAGCCATTCATAAGATTATAAAAATCAGGTCAATTGAATTTAAAGCCATATTTAAAGGGCACTTTAAAAATTGCAGAGTTTTAAAGAAGTCAAAAACAATGACTAAAGAAACTGTAAGAGTTCTTTATCAAAGGGATTAGAGCTTTCTTGGATGGGTATTAGTTTGACATCATCCAGATGTAAAGACGTGTGATATCATGAGGTTGGCTATGGAGAAGCATGATGCCTAAGTAAGAAAGCATCAGCAGTGGCAGATGTGTACATATAAAATAAAACACGGTGCTTCACAGCTGCCTTTCAGAAGAGTTTTCATAGCTTTCAATCCTATTAGTTAAGATACACCAGAAGCAAGAAACTAAAGAACAGACTGACAGGTTAGTTCATGTCCCTAGCATTATAGGGAGGATCCAGGCCACTGCTGTCTTCAGTTAAGTTCAGTAATCATGGAAATTGGGAATCAATTAATGTTTTGCACATAGGTGGACTAATGGGATTAGGTGGACTTCTAACTCTATCAGTAGACACAAGGCTGAGCTTTGCTACCGATTATTTGCTACCATTAATTTTCCATAGAAGTGAGTAAAGTATTTGTTTACGTATTTCTTCATAATCGTGTAGTCAGGGCAGTTAATAGAAAAACAGCACCACTAGAGTGAGATGATCTGGGATTTATGAAACAGGGATAAAGTGAAAATTTAAGTACATTAGGCTCATGGATCTGGGTGTGAGGAAAGAACAACAGATCAACAACAGAGCTCTCAAAATGTTTGATTAATAAGTAACAGAGCTCGGAGGAGAAGTGAACATTCAAAAAAATCTATTTACAGAAAAGGAAAATCATAAAAGGCTTTCCTTCATTTACTGATGGCTATAACTACATGACAGAAATGGCTTTTTAAATACTTTAATAAAAAACACTTACTTTGTAGATTTAACATCAGATGTACTGCTATACTTAGGGCATTAGAGGAATAGATATATGCCAAAGATACCACCACACAGGGTGATATAAATATGCTAGTAATGAGTATCAGTAAGAAAAGTCATTTTATTTTGAATTCTGTATATGCTCTCAACACACTATTGAGTTCAGCAAATTATGAAAACTCACAGAAGGCACACTGAGATAATGAAGACATTGGGAGAGATGTTACTAAACAAAGCATGTTCCTCACTTCCCATCAGCTCGAGGCTGGAAGTGCTCAGAAGCAGATACCAAAAAGATCTTTTTACCAAAATTGCATTTACTAAGAAGAGATCTAGGTAAATTGGCAGCAATAATTTAGGTGCAATGTTTTAAATTTTTGATCTTTTTATGTGGTCTGGGTGAGCTGCAAAATTTTAAAAGAATGCAAAGCTGATAAAAACAGAGAGGGACAAGTGAACTTTTGCTATACAAACATTAATCTAGATGCTTCTAATATGAAGGCCCGATGGACTATGGTATGTCTCACTAAGTGGTTTCCCTGTAAACTGATGAGTCTAGAAAACCCCATAGGTTTAAGAAGTTTTCAAGAACATTACATCAGTCAAGTCTTATTACTTCATTCAATATGTTGAACAAGTAAAAAAAATCCCTATCACAAATACATGATAAATGAGTATTACAAATTGAAGGGAAAGATGACATAAATGAACATATCTTAAAGAAAAGAATAAAAATCATCAGAAAATTTTCCTGATGTATCCTATACATTTATTACTGCATTGCTTCTGCTGTCTAATTTGGACCACATTGATTCATTGACAAAAGTCTTAAAAGAAATTTTAACATTACATTAAAATATACTCAACAGTGATTCCAAATATCTTAGCATTGTTTTAACTATTCAGGTTTTTGTCAATTACATAAGTAACATCATTTTTTTATCAACTGCATTCCCCAAGCTGTTTTTTAAAGTGTGTGTGTGTGTGTGTGTGTGTGTGTGTGTGTGTGTGTGTGTGTGTGTGTGTGTGTTGTAGGTATGGGTATGTGTGTGCATAGAAAATCGTGAATAGATATGTATTTGTGCGGTGCTTGTGTTGATGCATGTGCAGGCCAGTGCAGGTTGACATTGTGTCTTCCCCAATCACTTCTCTACCTTATTTTATGAGACAGTGTCTCTCACTGAACCTGAAACTCACCAGATTCACCTAGATTAGCTGGCCACACAGGGTCATAGTTGTCTCAGCTTCAAAACTGCCAAGGTAACTTCTGTGCCTACATTTTATTTGGTTCTGAGAACCTGTCCTCGGGCTGCCTTGCTTGCAAGGTGAGCACTTGACCCACTGATCCATCTTCTCATCTCTGTGGTTAAATTATTTCTGCTTCTCATCTTCTGAGACTAGCCAGATTGTATCATGTAATACATTGTGTCATTTGAAGAATGAAATTGCTTTAAATAAAATGTCTATAATTAAAAACATATCCTAGGAATCCTTATGACAGAAGTGCAAGGTCATTTCCAATCTCCAGAGAATGCTTTTTTCCCATTTTAAATTGGTTTTTAAATTGGCAAAAGCAATTATTAATTCTAGTTAAAAGTTAAATTTGTGTCTTAGGATTTTTAGTACTTTAATAAAATGCTAGGTGAGGCTAAGGTTCAGGTAAATCTAGGTAAGATATCTGTTTCCAAAATAAACAGTTTTGCCACAAGTATGAAATACATATTTCTCTAATATGAGTAGGAAAACACAGGGTAGGCAACGTTTGTGACTAAGGAAGTATTGATAGAGGTGATCAACTTGATACCAGTTATTTTAATTTCCATTTGAGTAAACAGATCAGGTGGAACTTTGTGGATGTTTTTCTATGCGTTAAAAAAGAATGTGTGACTGGTTTAGATTGCCACTTCAAAGTGAACTCTATTTTCATTGTATGCAAGCACCTGGTATCTTTTCTTTTTCTTCAAAAGTTAGTATAGCTTAAAATATATATATGTATCAGAGGCATAGTACTCAGAAGTTACCAGCATAGACAATGATCTAATTTGTATTTTTATCCGTGTTTCCCTTTTCTCATCATTATTATATAAATTACAGTGGTTACCTCACTAGACATTTTTGGAAACTTTAAAGATTATTAAATATATAGCTACCTTCCTAAGCATCAAATGTATATTACACTCATTATAAAACTAAATGCATAGTTAACAAAAGTAAAACAGCAGCCTCAATAATTATCTAAACATTCTGATTAAAAGCAAGTAATTAGTGTCAATTTTTAGCTTTTTTAATCACACGATGGATGTAGTTTTTAATTTAGAAGATGAGAATATTTCCATTCCTGATGATAAATGACACAAAATTAAGCCCTCTCACCATATAATGGGGGGTGGCCAGAAACAGCTTGAGAGTATAGTATGTATGTACTATTATACTAACAATAAAATTGACTGTGTCTATTGACCCTGTGTGAAGATATTAACTTTAAAGGTGATTGTCTGAGTCCGGTATGACATAAATCACTAAAATATTATTATTTTTTAAAAAGGAGAAATTCATACATGCTTAAAGTTCAGGGTGAATTAAGTACACTATAAATACAAATGGCTTTTTTTTCTGTTTATTCTCTACTTGGGTCTGACTTCAATCCAAACACTGAGGATTTAGAACAGTATTAGTGGGCTAAAATCGATAGTGAAAAATATAGACCATAATTAGAGACTAATTTGATTCAACAGACATGTTCAATCAATATGTAACCAAATCTAAATTTACAAGGTACAATAATAGATTTTTTATTTGATTATGTTAACACACATACTTATGAAATCAATGGTCCCTGAATTCAGGCTTCTAAATGAGAATAATAGATTCTTACAAAATAGAAAATTTTGCACTAAATTAAGGACAGTGTTGTTATTTATTAAAAAGTATGATTACTATGATCATTATTAAAATAAAAAACTAGTCAGTTAAGAAAATACTTTCTTAGTTGTAACAAATTCAAGATTTACATAGAAGAGTAATTTGCCAAGTATTGTGCTTGTTGATATTATAAAATGGAAGTTGCTTTTCCATTATCTGTGAAGTGTATTTACCTGACAATATGCTCATAAAAGAAATATTAGTATTCATTTAAAGGTATGTGCCTTGAGTCCTTAAAATCATATATCCTTTAGTTTTTCTTCTTGAAATTGTCAATGATAGTTTTCTATAAAACATATTTCTTAAAGTTACATAAAACAAGGTAGGATTATTCATATTATTTTGGAAACATTTCATTTTTAGAACAATTTCAAATCTATAATTCAATTTGAGAAGATCTCATCATGGTCCTCCTTTATAAAACTTGATTTTTGCTCTCTTTAAGTAAACTAGAATGTGTGGCTATGTCTAATTTTGGATCTTAGACTCTCAATATTTATGTACTTATGCTCTTTATATAGTATAAATAAAATGATGGCTAATCAAATATCAGTGATTCATAAAAGGCATTATTAACAGACTCTGTAATACTAAAGTAGTGTATCCCGTGGAGTCAGTGGTGCTCTTATGTAATTTGAGAGTCTGAACACAATCTTTCATGAAATATACCTTGGTCACTATTGTCATCACTGTTTATGAATCTGATGAGGGCCTCAGTGGAACACTTGACTATTCTCATTGTTCAACATTAGAAGCCATGACCTCAATGGATTTACTATGTGATTTTTGTGTTACATAGTCTTAATATGTACATATGTTATGTATGTATACATATTCAGTTTGTTTTCTTCAAGTTTTTTTTTAATCTTTCCTATTTTATCAGCTCAAATAGAAATGATACATCTCCAATGTCTCTCAAACTTTGTTTCTGGTTTATGATCCAACAAATATTTTCTTGATACTACAAGATGAAAGAAAATATCAAATGCAACAGAATTTATATATCAGGTAGATTTCGATTTTTGATTGAGTTGCCGTAGGTTTTACCTCTATCAAGCATTACTTTTTATATCAAGTATTATTTATGTGGCTTAATCAGAATTGAATTATACATAGTATTCATCCATTAACTAAAAAGAGATGATGTCATGGAGCAGATATTAAACAGGAAAATTTCATTACTGAGATCCTCAAAGGAAATCTATCATAGAAACCCTAAGCATTTTTGTTGGTCAGATGGTTGTATAAGATAATCCATTTAGAGAATACAGTTTCTATATTGAACTAGGGGCCATATTGTCTGTAGTCTCAGTGCTACAAGACCATTGGTCCCTCTATCACACAGTACCTCTGACTCTGATTATGGACTTGAGTCCTTACCAGCAAACCTCCTAATCTCTAGTAAAAGCTCAACATGAGGTCTACATGTCTATACTACTTTCTAAATTTGGTCTAATGTGCTTAACTTCATTATGATAAAACCACAATTAGCTGATGATATCAGCCAATATCATTAAGAAACATGAGGCTAGGCCAGGGGGCGTAGCTCAGGGGTACAGTGCTTGACTGGTATGCCCAAGTCCCTCAGTTCAATACCCAGAAACGCTTACATTCCCCGAAAGGACTCCGACTTTGACTAGCCCTTCAAATTACACTGAAATCAAGTAAGCCAGGGTTCCACACTCTAGGAAAGTAAAGAACATCTGAAAATATTTTTTGTAAAAGCCAAGGCTGTGTTTTGCTGTAAATACAACCCCAACACCAGAGGCCACTTTCCTGCTATCAGTTTTCCACCTTGGAGTACTGCCTAAACCTAAAGACGATTTTCATCAACATTTCTAAGAACTCAAACTGTTTTCAGCAATAAGAATATGGACCTTTAGTTCTTAAGAGGAACTACCTTGTTGTAAGCTTTTGTGATACTTACTCAAATATGGTGGTTTGTAAGGCGCTCGTGTATTGGACAGCAATCCGTCCAGCTCCTTCCTCTCCAGGGTGCCATGCAGGGCCTTCTCCTTGCCGAAGGTCGAGAAGGACCGCTCTGCTCCAGGCTGGGCTTCGGGAGGTTCAAAGACCTCGGTGTCTGGAACTGAGTCCATGCCGGGGACATGCAGGTTGCTGCGGTAATCTGCAGCCTGGCGTCCATCCGAAGGGACAAATGAAGGCATCCAGCATCGGTCGGAGTGGCCTAGCGCTTTACACTCCTCGGTGCAGTTGGAGAAGAGATCCATACCTGGAAGAAGAGAAAACGGTAGAGAGGAAGAGGGAAGAGACAAGAAACTCCAAATGTAGTCAACACAGGCAGCTGTACAGTCGGGAAAAGTCTACAGGTAAGGTAGTGATGGGTGAAAACATTTCACTAAGTAAGTTTTCTCTTAATCTGATGGAGACAAAAAAATTCTTAATATCATTTCCCCTATCATTTAAAGCAGGATAAATGATCTACAATCATAAAAAGTAAGACTGTGGCAAAGACGTCACAGAGACAGTTTCTAAACTCAGAATATTGGTGGAAAAACAATGCTGACTTCTTAAAAGTTGAGGAAGTAGTGAATGGAAAAAGAATATTTTAAAACTCTCTCGTGGGTTAATAACATAGGGAAATCGCAGCTATAGGCTTTTTAATCGGTATCCTCTAACAATGTATCAGCGGATGTTCCTACAAACACAGAAAGGGTATGCTAAGGTCAGATAACAATTAGACCACCGACCTTAGATTTCAAATAGAAGGTGAAATTCAACAGAAATTCAGCCCAAATTTGACAAATGGCAAATGACAAAAATTCTGTTTATTTTGTACACAGGAAAATAGTGTGGTTCTTAGTTTCCTGGGAAATTAGTTCCTAAAGGTATCTGTCACTGGAACTCGGGCAGTCCATATGCCTATAAATTACTTATTATTTACCACCTTGCACAAACCAAAAACAAATGACTATAATTAGTGTAGCCGAGGTAACCAAATGCAGTGGGAATCGACTACAGATAATATTGACATATTCCTTAGTGCTCATTTGTACTGTAGATGCTTGTCCTAGTCAACACAAACTTATATGTACCAAGATTGAAAATGACACTACAAATTTTATCACAGTCATTAGAGTGACAAGGCTGTTAAATGTTACCTGATTGTGACCAAGAAAGTCTATCTGTTCTTGAATCACGTACAAGAATTTGTGTGTAATATGTATATATGTATATTATATATTATATATGTGTGTGTGTATCTGTGTTCATGTGTGCAGATGTACATGTAACTATTTGTGTGTGCATGTACAAATAAGGGAGGTCATTCCTCAGATGCCACCCACTTTTTTTGTTTTGTTTTGAGATAGAGTCCCTGTCCCTGACCTAGACTTTGCTAAGTAAACTGTGCTGTCTGGCCAGTGAGCGCTAAGATTCTGCCTGTCTCCCCTTCCCAACACTGTGCATGCCACCACACCCAACCCAGCTCTTGGTACTTGGGTCTTTGAACTCTAATTCTTAGGCTTCAAAGGCAAGCACTTGATTGACTCAGTTATCTCACTAGTTCAAGAATATTTTAGAGCTGTGGAATAATATTTTTTTTTTGGTTTTGGTTTTGTTTTTGTTTTTTTGAGACAGGGTTTCTCTGTGTAGTTTTGGTGCCTGTCCTGGATCTCTCTCTGTAGCAGGCTGGCCTCAAACTCACAGAGATCTGCCTGGCTCTGCCTCCCGAGTGCTGGGATTAAAGGTGTGCACCACCACCACCCGGCACTAATATTTTTGTTTCCTTTCTTCTGATTTTTGAGACAGGGATTTGCTATACAGCCCAAGCTGACCTAGACATCTCTAAACAGCTAGGTTAGCTTGAAACTCTTAATTGTCCTGCCTTAGACACCCAAATACAGTCAACTGTCACCATGCCCAACCTGATACTCACTTGGGGTAGAGCACAACACAGAAAAGAATATAAACAAAAATATCATTCCAGTGCTTTTTAAAACATGCTAGTATATTTTACTGAATGTTTTAAATATTGGTAAACTTTTCTAGTGTTTAAAAATTATATCCATTTCCTTATTTGTGTGGGTCTGTGTGTATACATACTATGACACATGTGTGGTCAGGTCACAACTTGCATGGGTGATTTCTCTCCTTCCACTATGTGGTTACTAGGGATGAAACTCAGTTCATCGGGATGAGTTGCAAGGACCTTTCCCCACGGAGCCATCTGGTAAGTACAATTTTGATTCATTTCAAATAACTAAAGCATGATTAATTTATATCATAAGGTCTTTCAAATGTATGAAAAGCTGGGACTTTTAAATTAACATAGAATATTTAATGAGTATACTTGACTCTTAATTGCACAAATATCTAGAAATCTCAAGCTCTCAAAGGAAGTTTTAATGTTTCAACAGATGTTCTGTGCTGCACACTGATTTAAATGATAGTGTACTTGAAAATATTTGTAAAAGACAATACATATTTCAAAATAATGAAACTTATAGAATTTCTACATTTTCTTTTAGAATTAAAGGTCATTAACTAAAAAAAAAATACTTTTTGAGGAAACAACACCAGGTTAATTACCATGTGTTAATCCCACTAAATGATGGCTTTTCATCTGAAACAAATCTATGTACAAACAAATAAGTCCATCTTTGATTATAATATCCACCTGATAATTTTCATGCATAAGCCTGAAAGTGAATTACTATTGGGTAATCTCCTGAGGAGTTTAAATACTGAAGCTGGAATTACAGAATCTGACTTGGAACAGAATAGAAATCCTTGAGATGTTTTACTACACTCTAGACAAACCCTATTTCTGCATTAAGTTATACACGCTAAAAGAGAAAGAGAACATCCCTGATACTCGTTCATATGGTGCATAGGCAGCAACCCAGGCACAAGACTTCTATCTGGATCCACTGGTAGTTTAATTTTTCCTATTTCACTTAGTGATGGGAGGAAGAAGGCTCTTACACAATATCACCACAGCTCTTGTGTATCACATAAGTCAAATTTAAGAAAAAAGGATAATATGTAATTATTTTTAAAAAAATGATAACAATTTTCAAGAATTCTGGAACTTTAAGATAAAAATATTAATGTAGAATTGTCATATTCGATCATGGAAAGATAAATACTAATGACAGATTTTCCAGTTAATAATATTTTTCTTCATATGATTGATGCATATCATTGAAAGGCAAATTCGGCCAAACATATGGAAGTCCAGCCATTCATAAGTTTTTATGTGTTCATGTACAAGTATTCATTGCAATTCAGATTACCATCATCTTGTTAGTAAACCAATGTGCCAGTGTTAAGATAGTTCTTGATGTTACCAGACGATATTTGGTAGAAATTAGTTTATATTTAACTATATATTTAATTACATATTTAATTGTACAGGTTTTTTATCTTGCAAACTTGACAATTTTTTCTATATCTCCCAATTAATTTTTCTATATCTCATAAGATTGGTTAAAATTTCCTTACACTATGCAAAAAAGCTGTATTGATTGAGAAAGGATAAAAAGCATCAAAGAATGCTATTAACAAAAATTAAGGAACACTGAAAGCTTATTACAGTGTCATTTGACAAAAGAGAAAATTGGTAAGCAAGGTTTTAAACAAATTTATGAACCTATGGAGTGGAACTTTCTTGGCAATGTTATATATCATTGTATATAACTGGAGTGGAAGGAGAGGTCTCTCAAATAGGGCCTGAGCATTTCACCAGTTTTGTCAATAAAACGAGGGGATATATTTCTCATGAGGAAAAATCAGTTATAGAAATGAAAATGAAAACCACAGCATAATCAATAAACTTCAAATAAGGAACAGAGAAATTAATAGAAAATAGAATTTTTTTTCTATTTGTCGTTTAGATAAATAGTTGGAGAATGAAATAAATGTATCCCATTACGGGTCCTCACGCAGGGGAGTTGTGAGATGACTAACAATGTTCTTTTATCATTCGTCATTAGTCACATTGACTGTGTAACTTTTAATTACCAAATACATAGGAAAGCCTTTCACTTTTTTGTGGAAACGTGGACACATCAGTGACAGGGATGCCAATTCCATTCCCTGTGATGCAATTCAGAACATCCACTTTGTTCGGACAAGTTCCTATGGCTCAAATTGAAGGCTCAAGTTTTAATAGGTTTAACTTATTTTCTCTTTCAAATGCATTCATGATTAAACATATGTCATGTGTAGAGACAAATTTTTGAAGTTTTGATACATCTAAGAAATGTCTTAAGATACGTAATTTTACTTGCAATCATTATTTCCAGTCATTTCTTTCCGATCCCCAGGAGTAAGTTATTCTGCAATTATTACAGCTGTAATGAGAGACTGATTGTTTTACAAAGACAGACTCAGATAAACTTTAAAATACATGTATGTATGTTTCAGACAATAGCCGTAGGTTGTTCTCTGAGAAATGTTATGATTAAGAAAGAAGTGTATCCAGTTTATGTTTGTTTCTGATAATAGATAATACTTTTTTCTAATCAAAACTTCAGTAAGTATGATAAAACAAATTTAAAGAAAACAAACTTCATTTTTGAGAAAATTTCCAGCCATCCTTCAAATATCCAAAAGTACTTCATAGACATTAACTACAGTTATAAGGCAAGTATAATTTTTTAAGTCTATGCCAGGGTCAGATATGTCTCATTACTCATTAACATATGAAAATACACATCAAAATTCTATCCCTTCCTATAACCTTTCAAACTGTTTATAATTTTCTCTCAATATTTTCTCCTCCCTATTTTCCCAGTTATTAGCATCCTCACATCAGACTGTATCTCATAGGTTCCCCAGAAACCCAAACAAGTTTTTGTAAACCACCAGAGTGAATTCCCTGTATTTATAAGTCAACATCTGAAATTAAGAAAAATATATTTATAGTTCATGAAAACTAAGAATTCTTTGGCAGTGGTTGTAGCTGTCCAATGGATCCATGTAGTACATAATATATTTTACTCATTATCTTTAAAAAATTGATAGTTCTAGTTATTTTTAAATTTATTTCTAATAGTTACCAGATATGATGAATAAATATGTTAAATTCTTTTAACAAAATATTGTAAGACAAAGCTGGCAATTTTTAGTTGTTATAAGTGACTAAATCATCTAAAATTCTCCCTTTCAATATATCTTTTGAAAGAGAAAGGCATTAAAATAAATTCACAACTTGTGGTAGCATTTTCATAGCATAGGCATTTAATAAAGACTTATTTCTTACAACTAAATAGATTTGTTTAAATATACTTCAATAATGTTAATAATGTTTGAAATCAGGTAACCTAGATGCTATATCCTTATTCTAAGATAGAACAATAAATCTTTTAGCATACTGACTTGCTTTATTAAATCTAGTTTTTAGCCCTTTGGCTGTAGTTAATCAGTTTTCCCTCTTGTGATAGCTTATGCAAGCCTTCACCACATCTGCCTGGAACTTTGCCATATCTAACTGATACATCAATAGTGCACTGAAAAAAACGGAAAGCACCTTGACAAGGCTATAGAAAGCTTGTGCTACAGGGCAGTGGTCAAGCCCAGGAATATTGTGCATGGAGCCAGGTGCAGTGGCCAACTGAGAAAGCTCATGTGACTCTGCAGCTGCCTTCATGTCGGCAGCCTTTCTGTGAAGAAGGCTTGAGGCTGCTGAAGGCTTAGATAGCAGAAGAGCAGGAAGGAGAAAAATAAAGAACAAAACAGGGAACAATAGATAGAAGTCATGGGAAAATAAGTATAAAGTAAGGTTAACAGAAAAATGAAGAGGTAAAGCAAAAGTTAGGCAATTTGAACAGGTAAAACAGTAAGCTACATTGTGCGTTGGCAAGAGACACAAGCTAAAAGAGAGAATTCAGGATTTTTAATCTTTGAACTTTTATTCTGATCATTTTAAATTTTCTCCCAACATGCTTAGTGAGTTTTGCTTAATTACCTAATTTTGCAAATTTGGAAGATCAACATACGTTGCCTTTACCAAGAAATAAATCACATTTTTTGGAGCAAACTTCACTTCTGATATATTCCTGCTACTTGCTGAGAGGTTTATAACACAAAACAGTAGTATGAGCTGACAATCATCACTTAGTAACAGGCATTTTAATTTTATGCATTCAGATTTTTACATTTAAAACACTCAGAATACTTTTTACTATAAAATTAAGCATATGACAACTGATCAATTCAAAATGAAGGTGCAATTACTTCTCACTGTAAGTGCTTTCTTCCAACTGCAAAACAGCAATTATTGCACCCAGTTTATTGTGTCTGCCCTGTAACCACTGCACTGCATAAATGGAGTGGTGATTCTAGAACACTGCTACACATTTAACAACTTAGATATGGGGGCAAATAGTTCAGCCCTTTGATGATGAAAACTAGAAACTGCCTTGCCTATTTAAAACCTATTGCAGAACACTTTTTTTTGCATTTTAATGGTCCTTAAAAGGACCTGAAATCCCAAATATTTTGAAAGAATCTTTAACAAAATGTCAACAGTGTGTGAAATAAAATAGCTCTCATGAAGACATGGCAACAGGAATATCTAATAAATTTAGTCTTCCTTGAGGTTTCTCCATTTCTCTCCCTTTGCATTGGTTGTTAGGCTCATTATGTGCGTCTAAGTGACTAGATTAAAATGCTCACAGAGACTGGGGTGCTACTTAAGGAAAAAGAAAGAAAAACACAAAAGGGAGTGGGTGGGAAAGAAATAAAATGCATTTAAAGTAACATGTAGCGGCTTTGTTTTTCTTGTGTTGAACGTTTTTGTTGAAAAAAAAAGGCTGGGATTAAATTAGAAACTTGGGGAAAATATAAATGAATAATTTTAAATATACAGTTTTTAAATGATAACAATAAATCATATGCCACATATAGGGCAAAAATGAAAGGGACTTTGTACTCACATATAAACTGCTGGCAAGGTCTGGTTTGTTGTCAGGATCCCAGACACTAAATAGATGCTCTGTTCACTTAGCGTGAAGGCCCGCAAGGGGCAGGGACCTCCGGGGATTCTTGGCAGTTCTCAAGTCTCATTAGGTCTGCATATTAATGACTTGAAGCAATATAAAGAGACCCTTGAGCAGCCTTTTTTCCTTTCCTCTTGCCCGGGTTTCCCAAGACTAAGCAGCCACAGACAGAGCCCACATTAGCCAACTGAGAGGCTTGTAGCAACCACTGCTGCCAGGTCCTACTGGGTGTGCATTGCCCTTTGACACAGTGCCTCAGCACCATTCCCAGGGCTACCAAGTGTTTTAAGGAATGAATACTCTCTAGGACTAATATTACCTTGAAAATAAGGCACTCTGTCACTTTATAGAATAAAATCCAGGTCAAGTATCTAGAGAGCTAAGCGTCTCCCAGTGCTAGCCCAGTGATGGACATTTTTTCAGATGTTTTGGGAATTTCTCAGGCTTTTCATTTCTTCATATGTCAAATAAACACAGAATTAGGAAGAAAGAGAATTCAGCAAATATCTTTCATGGGTGAAATCCAAATGGAAGTAGAGGAAAGCAAACGATTTTATGAAGTTATTTTTTAAGGTATATAATTTATTTCTTATGAATTCTTTTAGTATTAGTAATTAGTATTATAACATCTTACATATCATTATATGTCAAACTCATGTAGAAAAATTTGAAGTAAAATTCAATTTAAAAGTTATACTGTATTAAAATGCCACCTGTGACCATTAGCTACCCAAAGGTTAACCCACATAGACAAATGCTTGTGTTCAAAATGTAATACTTGTCAAAATACAAGGAGATCAAAGATGCTTGGAAAATACTAATTACTAAATGTCTATTACTAATGTTCTGAATCCCAGAGACCCAGAATTGAAAACTAGACTTTCAACCTATTTGTGACTCTTAAACATTACTTCTTCTCAGGTTATTATATTTGGTGTGTAAAATACATTTCTCTAGAATGTATAGAGGTTTGGATTCTAGGGCCCAGTCATGCATTTCTTTTCTCTTTCCCTCAATAAGTTAATTTATCTCAGTTACCTCCTCCATAAATAAGCCTAATTATACCCTAACTGTTTGAAGACAGGGAACCAGACCAGATGAGAGATATGTGGATACCTCTATGTGACTTAAATCCATTAAAGAACATTGCGTACGGA
Source organism: Peromyscus maniculatus bairdii (assembly GCF_049852395.1). Lineage (NCBI taxonomy): Eukaryota > Metazoa > Chordata > Mammalia > Rodentia > Cricetidae > Peromyscus > Peromyscus maniculatus. Next base: position 28,569,688 of record NC_134857.1, on the reverse strand, counting down.
AGGAATTCTTCATAGTTGCAAGTGATTCCTACTCAGCACTCCAAAGGGAAGTAACACTTTTCACAATCTTTCTTTTGAGCATACAGTGACCAATAGAAGACAGACCATTACCTAAGCCATCATCTTTTGTAGATGCATTTAAATAAACAGCTATATAATGGGCATTTAGATTGCTGTTTGATCCCACTTACCAGCTGACTGGCCACGATTGGTGACGTCATGATCACTGTCTCCTTGTTCACTGTCTCCATGACCACTGTCCTTAGAGCTTACTATGTCAGCTTCCTGGAACGCAGAACTAGAAACACAAAAAGGAAAATGTTAGAATGATCTGGGAAAAAAAAGGTAAAGAAACACAGAAAACATTCTTCTGCCACCACATGGTCACAGATGTGTGCTGCAGACTCATGGAATTCTTATGTACCTCTATTTCCACGTGAAGCTCATTTTTTCCACTTAAATCTGGGAGACATCACAGGCAATTGAATCATCAAAAATGTGAAGTTTGGACATTATTCTATGACTGGAGCTAAGTACATGTCTATGACATGTTCATACAATATATATGAACACATGGAAAAGTCACAGAAACTGGAAAAACATTTTATAATTTTATATAAATAAAACATTGTATAGCCAACAGCACACAGACAAACAAATTATATACAGGATTTCTGCCTTGCCCTAGTTTAAAATCTTTATACATTGTGTCTCTTAAAACAAAACAACACACCACTTCCTACATTTACTAGGTAGGAAACTGTTTACACACCAAGGTGAGGATTGCAAAGAGTTCATACCTGTTAACTCGGCGAGGTCTGTCAACTAGATAGCTGAGCTCTGCTCGCTGGTGTTTATTCTAGGAAAAAAATAAATAAATAAAGAGCACCAAAATTCAGAGGGCACAGTGGTCATTTTCCTTTTGAGAATAAGAACTACATTGGATTTAAGCACTGGTGGACATTTTGATGAATTTTCAGGCTTTCCTAAGACCACAGAGTGGTGACTGCTGGGTAGGAGCAGGAGAAACGTGTAGAGACATTTGAATCTCGATTTCTTTAATTCAGCTGTAAAGGCTTAAACAGGGAAAAGAAAACTTGCTGGCCCACAGGAAATGTGTCTTACTTCAAAGGGAGAATGCAAACAACCTTATAGCTAGGCTTAATAAACTGTTGTGTCTACCACAGAATTACCCTGATTGAGTTCTGTGTCTTGCCCTGCCACAGCCTCCAGAGTGTTTAAGTGCATACTGATGGACACAAGAAAAACAGCGCGCTCAATAAGCAAAAGTTTGGATATTTTCTCCAATTATTTTGTTGTTTATTTTCAAAAGGTACTTAAGTTACAAATGAGCTGTACAAATAGTCATGAAAGTCAGTGAGTTATATCTGAGATTCAAAGTAAGGAGATGTCAAGAAAGACTGTCATAATCCTGCCCCCACCTTCCCCTCAGGAAGCCCTCTGCAAGCTCCACCCAGCCCACACCTTTCAGTCCAAACTTTGTTTTACATGGTTCTCCCCGGTCGGTCCCCACCCTCCAACTTTTCCACTATGTCTCTGCCTTTTAAAAGGAAATTAAAATTGACAAGCCAAATTCTTTGATGAAGAAAGCCAACAGTGGGCGATTCCTTAAAAAAAAAAAAGACCAATGGCAAGAAAAGGTAAATAGTACTGAAACGATATATTTAAGAGACTTGTTCAAGCTTTCAGTTGGTTTACTCTCTTACAAGGTTCGGTGCCAAAGGGACTTCATTCAAATTCACACTGTGTGGGCATTCGGCTTCAAGAGCTGTGTAAAGCTGTCCAGAACAGAATTGAAGACTTTTTTTTTTTTTTTCAGAGAAGGAACTGGTCACTAAAACATGCAATCCAATTTAGGCAATCATATAGTGTTAAACAATCTATAGCTCACTTGTACACGCGACTGAAAGCAGTGATAAACAAACCAAAATTGAACCACTTTATTAAAGCCTGGGACAGATGCAAAGAGAAAAAGACCCTTGTCCGTGATAGGAAGCCCCTCCCCCACCCCTCCTTCTCTCTTCAAGCTTTTTCTCTTCTGGCCCCCAGGTTGCAAAGAAGGCAGGACTTTAAATATGGGAAGGGGGGGGGGGGAAGCTCCAAGGTGTCAATGAAGCAACGCGGAAGGGAATGAAAATAAAAGCAAAGGGGTGGAGCGCAGTCAGGAACAACACGGAAGTTAGGTTACACTTCACGAGGTGAGAAAAGGTGACCCCATACCCTTGCCTTCTCACAGCCATACAAATCAGCTAACACCCTAAAAATAAACAGTACACGGAAAGAGATACAGGGCCAGGCTAGAGGAGGCTTTCTGATGGAGGAGATGAGAGATGGTGGTTCTTTCGCTTCAGCCTTACCTCGTTGGACAAAATGCTTCCGTTGGAAATGATGTCTGGTTGCTGGTCGCTGTACCCGGTGACGATGGCTCCGCAGGGATTGTGCTCAGCGTCTGTACTCCGGGAAGGGCTGCAGGGCTTCAGGAACATCAGGTCGGTCTTGGCAGACTCCGGAGTGAGGCAAACCTGATAGCAATAGTTCTGGTTGTGATGATGGGAGCCAAAGCTCCCGGACTCTTCCACCGGCACCTGGGCTGGGTTGCTAGGGACGTTGGCGCTCTGCACCAACATGATATCTGACTTGCTGAGTTTCTTCTTGCGCGCCCGGGCTTGGCGGCCGCAGCAGGTGGAGCCCCCGCTGCCACAGCAGCAGCAGCAGAGGCAGCAATCGCTCGCTAGACAAGTATAGATGTTGAGTTTTTTCTCCTTTTGACAGCGCACGGCCAACACGATCATGGCCAGCAGAAAGATGAAGGACACCGAGCCCAGCGCGATGATGAGGATGAGTGTGAGGTCCAGGGAAGTTTCCCCGCTGCCGGAGCGGCTGGGGCGCTGGTGCTCCCCTGGCCCTCCGCCTCCTCCCCCGCCCCCGCCCTGGGGCTCCACGGCCCCATCCACCAGCTGAACAACCAGGGTGGCTGTGGAGGACAGGGGTGGCTGCCCGTGGTCGCGCACCTCGATCACCAGCTCGTAAGGCCGCTGGGGGTCGCGCTTGGCTGGGACCCGGCGCGCAGTGCGGAGCTCTCCGGTGCGCCAGTCCAGGCGGAATAGGTTCATTTCGTTGCCCCGCACGATGCTGTAGGTGAGCCTGGCGTTCTCGCCGTCGTCCGCGTCCACTGCGGCCACGCGAGTGAGCAGGTAGCCCGGCTCTGCAGAGCGCGGGAGCACCTCGCGGGCTGGAGTCCCGTTGCGCCCCGGCAGGGGCGCCACGATGGCGGGGGCGTTGTCATTCTGATCTACAATCAGGATGTTGACCGTGGCGTTGCCTGCCAGCGCCTGGGGGCTGCCGGCGTCCCGGGCTTCCACCTGAAAGCTGAAGTCCTTGATCTGCTCATAGTCGAAGGATCTCAGGGCGTACAAGTAGCCGTTGTCTGAGTTGATGGACACGTAGGTGAAGACGCTCATGCCCTGGATCTGGCACTCGAGGATAGAGTAGGTTAATTTGGCATTGGCCCCTTCGTCGCGGTCCGTGGCGCTCACCGCGTAAATGTAGGCTCCCGGCACGTTGTTTTCTGTCACATACACGTCGTAGACTGGCTGGCTGAAGCGCGGCGCATTGTCGTTCACATCTGACACTTGAACCTGGATCGACTTACTGGTGGAGAGTGCAGGCTCGCCCCGGTCGCGGGCCACCACTGTCAGGGTGTAGGAGTCACCAGCCTCTCGGTCCAAAGGGGCTTCGGTCACGATAGTGTAGTAATTCTTGAAAGAAGACTTGAGGCGGAACGGCACGTCTCCCAGCAGCTCGCACTGCACCTGCCCATTCTCCTCTGAGTCTCGATCGGTCACGCTGAACAGAGCCACCACGGTGCCAGGGGCCGCACCCTCGCTCACTGCCTCTTTCACGGTGCTGAAGCTGATCTCTGGTGCGTTGTCGTTGGCATCCAGGACTCTCACTAGCACCTTGCAGTGTGCAGGCACAGCATTGGGACCCAAATCCTTGGCTTGGACATAGACCTGGTACACTGGGCTCTCTTCATAGTCCAGCTCGCCGCTCACCTCCAGCCGGCCGGTGCGAGGCGACAGTCCAAAGAGCTCTCGAGCCCTGGGCGAAATGTGACTGCTAAATGAGTACACGACCTCGCCGTTCTGGCCTTCATCAGGGTCGGTGGCATTGAGCTGGATCACTAGAGTGCCAGGGGGTGAATTCTCTGGTAGGGACACAGTGTAGACGGGTTGGTCGAACGCCGGCACATTGTCGTTGGAGTCGAGTACTCGGATGGTGAGCAAGGCCGTGCCAGTGCGCTGCTGCTGGGGGGGCAGGCCGGCTCCCCCACCGCCTCCCCCTCCTTCCCCTCCTCCTCCCCCTCCTCCCCCGTCCACCGCGGTCAGCACGTAGCGGTGCACCGCTTGCTGTTCTCGGTCCAGTGGCTTCTCCAGCACCAGCTCGGCGAATCGGTTGCCATCTCCTTGGGTCTGCACGTCTAGCGAGAAGTAGCTATTCGGGGTTATCTCATAGTCTCGCAATGAGTTAGTCCCCACGTCTGGGTCGAAGGCGCTCTCCAAGGGAAAGCGGGTGCCTGGCGTGGCGCTCTCTGAGATCTCTACTGTCAGGTCCGGCTCCGGGAAGGAGGGAGGGTTGTCATTGATGTCCAGCACTTCGATCTCCACTCGGAACAGCTCCAGCGGATTCTCCAGGAAGACCTCTAGGTGCAGGACACAAGAGGGGCTCTGCTTGCAGATCTGCTCGCGGTCGATCTTTTCGTTTACATACAGAACCCCGGTCTCCAGATTGAGGTCCAAGTAAGGGGTCCGTGAGTTGGCCACAGTCTGAAACCTGCGAGCTGAAAGTTTTGTAATGTCCAAGCCCAGATCTTCCGCGATATTCCCCACGAAAGTGCCATGTTCCTGCTCCTCCTGCACTGTATAATGAAGCTGGGAAAAGACTCCGTCCACCATCCAGAGCAAGGCAAAGAATAACAGCACAATCATCTCCAAAGGAAAGGAAGCCGCTCCCCCGTAGCCAGTTAGCCACCCGATTACCTCCCCCACCACCAAAAGAAATAATAATCTCAAAAATATAAATAAGAGAGTGTGCTACGTTGGGGGCTTCTGTGGCTGTCTTAAAATTTTTTTCCTTTTACTTCATTTTAGAGCTTCCCCAAATCCAGCCTCATTTTTCAATCTTAACGCAGAAAGGGTGACAGATGTCCCCTCTGCTCAGATGTAATCTTCCCACTGACCAATTAATAAAATAACGATAATACAATAGTCAGCCTCCTTTATTCCGACAGTCTTGGCGCAACGCGGCGCTGGCAAATCCCAAGGAGGAAATTTCGATATTTCAAGACTGTCCTAGGTTTGTCTTCTTCCTGATAGGAGGAGAACGTGGAGGAGGAAGAAGAAGAGGAGGAGGAGGACGATGAAGAGGAAGAGAAGGAAGAAGAGATGCTGCCGGCACCGCTGAACATGCCTCTTGATGTCAATGGCTTGCAAACGCGAGCGGGCTCAGAGACAGCGAGAGAATTTGGTGCCGGAAAAACACGGGGCCGTTCTGCAGCATAAAACTTTCATTCTCTTCATTTCCCCGGGTGGACGTTCCTCTTGACATTTTCTCCCCTCTTTGGCTCTATTTGCATGTCTTGGCTTTCACAGTCTTGTCTGCGTCCTCAACCCGACCGACCGTCCCTTGCTTTGCTGTAAACACAGCGAGCGGTTTCTTTTCTGCTGTTTCCTTCCCAAGCCTCTCCCCTCTAACCTGCCTCTTTTCCTTTCAGTCCATCCTGCCTCCTGCTTCAGCCCCAGAGCCTGTGATCTCGGCTGGCAGTTTCTGAGCTCCGAGCGCTCGGCTTCTCTGTTTTTGCGCAGCGCCCTCATTCTGCCAACCAATCGCCGGGGAGCACCACCCACCGAGCGACCGCTCATTGGCGAAAGTGTCCGTCAAGTATTCACGTCACGAGGCAGCCGGGAGGGGCGGGGCAGAACTCTCGCCTTGGCTGCCTGAGTGAGTGTGAGTGTGAGAGCGAGAACAGCCCGCAGGTCCCGAGGCGCTTGCAAGGGGACTCTGCCGCGGAAAGTTCCCAGTCCCCAGCCGCAGGTAATGGGCAGGGAATAAGAGAGGTTCCCCTGTTTGCATCAGCAAATACGAAAACATAATAGCAACAGCTGCGGTAGCCTCTCCAAGGAGCGGGGTTTCCAGTGACGCTAACATTCTTTTTCCTTTAAGGTGTTTTCCCTGCTGCTGAGCGTGGAAAGAAATCACCAAGAACGGGGGAAAGTTGCCCTGGGGCCGTAGTCAGCCGGGGTTGCCTAATGAAGGGACTCTGGCTGAGATACGCGCGGACAATTTAAATGCGGACATAAAATGGCATGTGTCAATCAGAGCAGGAGGGTCCGTAGGGGATGTGTGGGGAGGCTAGAAGAGGCTGAAATGGAAGTGTGGAGGTGAATTCCCCCCTGTAAAGCGGAGGGATTCAGACTGAGGGACGTGGGGTGACAGCTCCTATAGACGGGCAGATGGTTGAACGTCTACCCACCTAATGTCTACCCACAAAATGCTTATCTAGTAGATTAACTCGTTTGGGGACATGGCTTCGAACTATGAGTACCCTAGTCGAGGACTGGGGGGCTTCTTTGTAGCTTTTGCATTGGAGCCCGCCATCGTCAAACCCTACTCTAGGGCACCGGTGCCAGCACCACCCATTGCTGCGAGGCGCTTGCAATATCCCTGCGCCTTGCCTGGCCTCGCGCCAGGCAGCGGCGGGGAGCGCGGGCTTTTATTTTATTTGCCTGGTTTCTATTTCAATTTTTAATTTTTCTTTTACAATTGGCGATCCATCCCCGCCTCCATACTAGGGAGGGTGCGGAGGGTCCATGCCCAGCCTGGGGGCAGCTCTCTGGAGAATGACCGCGGGGTGGCCGCGAGGGCGGGAGGGGCGGTGAGCCGTGCAGCGGTGCACACGCACAGAGGAATAGAGTGTGCACCGCTGCGGGAATCCACAGACACGTTTGCACATTCCTGGTGCTGGCCCTGGTTCTCGCTGGCCTGGCGCTCAGCTCGGTGAGAGTCCCTGGGGAGCAGCCCCAGGATTCTGAGCGACGCGCTTGACTAGCCGCGGGTGCCCACTCCCGAGGTGCATCCACTCACCCAGGTCTCCTGAAGTTTCAAGGCGGCGCAAACCAACTCTCGGGTGCTGGAGAGTGCGTTTAATGCCTATTCTCCAAGGATAAATATCGAAATATATGTTTTTATACTAATCAATGTGCTGTCACAAGGAATAGGTTGTTTGTTTTCCGGTCCAGCCCTGTAAGTCAAAGATTAGAATGAAACCCTAGAGGTTTCCTGGTAATGAATGACCCAAGAGTAACGCCACTGGAACCTGAGGGAAGGTTCCTTGTCCACCCCCTAAGGTATGTTACATTGCCTTCGGGCAAGGAAATAGGAATGCGCGTCGCCACGCGTGATTGACACGGAGGCATGCTCGGAGCAGTCCGGAGAGTCCGTGTCTAACAGCCTGTTCCCCTAGCCCTAGGGGCTCTTGCTGAGAGATGGGTTCTACCTTTAAGCGGGTAGCTGGAAAAGGAGCCAGCAAACATGGCTAAGCCTTTTGCAGCTGCAGTGAATTGACCATTCGCCAAACCCAAGCTCAAACCGCTGCAGTTTAAAATGATTTTAGCGTCACGTCTGCGGCGGAGAATGGAACGGCAGAGCAGAAAAAAGGACCTGTGGATCAATGAAAAGGGGCTCGTAGTGTATCCGAATATTAATACACTGTGGCCATCTGTGCTTCCCGCCCCTCCTCCTTCCTTCAGATCCTATAGCTTTAAAATGAATTTCTTTTTTCTAGCTCTCAAGCTGACTCATCAGGAACCTAGAGCCCTGTTTAAAAAAATTAAAACACGACGGTAATGTTTTAATGTGTTTATTTGTACTAACGGAACACTTGTGTGTGTGTGTGCATGTTTACGTGTGAGAGACCTGCCGCGGAATGACGGTGCAGAAGCAAGGTGCTGGGGGAGCGGGTTTGCCTCTGGGAAAGGAGCTTGAAGTTTGAGCTGACTTAGGGCGTTTGTACAAAGCCAGCGAGCTTTCCGAGGTGGAGATGAGAACGTGGAGAGATGGCCAGATTTCCCTGTAAATAATCAGTGCATCCACTGTAACACTTGAGCTGCTTTTTTTTTTTTTTTTCCCCTTTTGGTGGCAGCTGTGTTTGAATGGGGACCTTCTCCAGAAACGTGGGTTACAGGCGTCTCCTAGCGGCGAAAGTGGCATAAGGCAAGCGAGATCATTTTGTCCTGGAGCCCGCCTTCGCCTTCGGTAAGGCTTGCCTGTTGGGGGCTCTGCTGGATTTTGCAGGTCACAGAGGCTGGAGTCCTGGCCAGCAACTCAAAACCAGACTCCTCCACAGGTCTGGCCTCGCTGACTTTTAGTCTCTGAGGAGCCAGCCTCTGCACCATAGGGGTGACAATAGAGTCTTCGTGGCCAAATAAAAGCGATCCAGGGTCTCTGCTTTCCCTGAGAAAACTCCATCCAAGGAGACTGCAAGAGCAGTGTGTTCGCATCCAGAATTTGCAGGTGGGCATTATAGTAAGGTCTTTGAAAGAAACCAGTCTTGCGATCCTGAACTCGAAAATGGTACTTAAAAATTTCCTTTCAGAAGTGCCTTTTGAGCCTAACATGTATGTTTCTGTCTTAGTACCAACGAAGCAGATACCTTCCCCTTCTACCTTTCAGGATTTTCTCCCTCCCCTACTTTGTCCCAGTATCTAGTGAAGCGCAATTATCGACACAGCAGTCTAGGGGAGGGGGTGGCTTCTTTGGAGTACACAGCAGTGCGTGTACTTTGTCCCTGGACTCTGCTTTACTGATGTGCTGTGGGAGAAGCAAGCGTGTGCATGCAATCTTGCAATCTTCCTCCCCTGGCCTCTGTACTCAAGGCGTGCCAGCTGTCTGTGCCACACAAAAAAAAAAAAAAAACTGCATGTAAGGAGGGGGGGTAATAATCATTTGGAAATAGATTATAAAAATAATGTTTCATGAAAATCCTAGTTTATGTGTGAATGTGGTAACACACACACACACACACACACACACACACACACACACACACACACACACACACGGCAGTAGTAAGAGGGCACCAAGGATCTCGAAGAGCATAGTAACTAAACAATAGGGTTGCTTTCTCATCTACTGCCTCTTGCTGGAGAGGGCAAAAGAGACAGGTTTGTTAACTAGCTTTTAGATAAGTGAGTGTTTGCTGTGATTTGAGATGACTCCAAAGCAATCTGTTTTTAAAATCCTCTTTTCATTGCACTGTGCTCAGAACTTTGAGAGAAAAATCTGAGGTTTTGTCATTTGGTAAGAATTGGAAGGAATAGTTTTAAATGCACCAATAAGGATGATTTTAAAATGTTAGGTAGCACCAGGATGGAGCTGGATGGTTCCTTGCATGTGCCACTCCTAAGAAGTCCAATCCACAATATAAATGCTGAGGATCTGGTGTAGCTGCACATTTTAGTGAAAACTAAGAGGTTCTTATGCACTCACTAGCTTTACACAACTTAAGGGCAGGCAAGCAAGTCTTCAGGGCTAAGCTCACAGACAAAAGGACAGCTCCATTTACTTGTAGTAAAGGGTGGATGTGGATTAGAGTTTTGGAAATGATTGGTATTGTATGCTACTAGAGGTGTTTGAGTGACTAGCAACCATGAGGCTTTGAACCCAACAGAGAACAAATCAGTTGGTCCGTATTCTTGGGACTGGGAATGCTAGATATTCCACTAAGTTCTACTGTCTTGATACTCAAATGCACATCTGTTTAACCTGGTAAGCACTGGTGTGGTTTCACATTACAGCATCTTTCCATTCATCCAACAGGGCCAGTATTTTGTTAAACGCTAAACAGTGAATTAAAAGCAATGGATGGGCTGATGCAGGCCTCTAATGCAAAATGACAAATTGCACTTAAGCAATACATGAGCAAGAAAATGATTTATGGATTTCTACAATGGTCTGAGCAAATGAAAGCAACATGAATTATACATCCTAATGCTCTAGATATCATTTTCTAATAATACCTTTTCAGTTCAGATACTATACCTTCTTTACTATAAGAGAAATTGATCAGGGATATTTTTAAATTAGGCAATGGATTTTGATAGTGATGCCAAATACATAGAGGTGTATAATTTCTTTTGGTTTCGGGATGGGAGAGTAATGAACATCAAACCAATAATTTTGCAGGTCCTTACACGTTGTTTTCAGAGGAGGTGAGCAGCCTTTTGAACATCTATGCCGTCCTGCCATCTTCCAAAGGCAAAGCAACAGCTCTGACTTAGAATGGCAGTTTTTCATTGCTGCATGACCCCATTTCTGAAAAATCAGAATTTATTTCCTCACCTCACCCCCTTTTCTCATTGTCCTGGATATTGAAAAGTCTGATTTCTAAATGTCTCTTGGCCTCTCCATATTCTTTTTATCCTATCTTTTTTATACTAAAAGAAATTTATTTAGTGTTTTGATATTCATGTGAGCTAATGAAATGGTCATTCAGCTTTGTGTGTGTGTGTGTGTGTGTGTGTGTGTGTGTGTGTGTGTGTGTGTGCCTCTTTGTGAACAAAACACTTTTCATGAGCTGCCTCAAATTACCTTAGGAGTCAGATAAACTTTTATATGGTACTGGTATTTTGAGCTTGAAAAATGAAAGTCTTTAGTTCCATCTCAGTTGTGAGGAGGATTACTTGCAGCATTTTCATTTAACTGTTTGAACTTTAGAGTGGGTCTTTCTTGGTGGTGTATACCATTGTCAGTGAGGTAACCTCTGCTGGGTTGCACACTTAACCAAAGGGAACCGCTAATCACCCCGAGGCCTCAAAAGTCACATTACTAAGCTTCATCTTAATTATCTAGTATCATTAAAGAAGGAAGAAGAAGAAAAAAGAAGAAAGAAAAAGAAACTAAAAAAAAAAAATCCCCACTGAATCCCAGTTTCTGCCTTTGACAACATTAATAACCACTCTTACTAAAAGATTACTGAAATCAATGATGTGATTAGGATTGTAAATAAGAGCTACAAGACATCAGATTTTAAAAGCCAGCTGCTCCACTAACAGGGAGATGTGTGGATTTTACTGATGGGACCCAGAGGCAGAAAATGAAGCTTCAAACACTAGGGTCGATACAGAACAATTTCAAAAATTAATTGCAAGTCTTGATTAAGTTTATATGAGCAAGAGAGAAATTCAGAAAGAGGCCCCCTCTCTCTCCTCCCTAGTGGCATGACTTCTTATTTGACACAGATAGAAAGCCGACCGAGTCCTAGCTTTTGCTAAGGAAGTATAAATTGTTTTCTTAGGGGAAGCCCCTTGGTCTTATCAATAGAGAATGAGATGACTGGAATTGTGATTGAGGTTACAAGTCATACAACTCTGTTCTTAATCACTTGAAAATAATCTTAGAGACAGGCACCATGGAAATAATATCCAAAGTGGCTTCAGAATTGTATTAATAATTATAATTACAACAATAAATTACAGCACACAGTAAAATGAATACTTCAATAAAAAGTATCACTCTGTTTCACCGACTTGTTAGTAAAACTCATAATACCAGGAGACTTGTTTTCTGTGCCATCCTTTCTAAATGGGTTAGTAATGTAGTATATTCTTCAATGCTTTATTCCACTGCAGTTTTGTATGTATTTAGATGAGCATAACTAATGGTTTTAAACCAAGTGCAAAGTTTTGTGTTTTGATATTTGCTCTCCAGACTCTGGAGCTATATGCATCCTCATCTTTTAGACAAGGCTATAGATCATATGTTAAGCAACTCATGAGACTACCATTCAAGTCCAAGTCTTCCAATATTCATGTTCAGGCTCATTTTACTATCACATGATATTGGAAATTTATTGATATTTGAGGCATGGTCTCACTTTGTTGCCTTGACTGACCTGGAACTCATTAAGTAGAGGAGTCTACACTCAAACTTGTCCTGTCTCTGCCTTCTGAGTGCTGGGATCAAAGGCAAGTGCCATGATATTTCCAAAGCCCATCTGTGTGGGTAAACTTAATGGAGAAAATAAAAAGAAGTGATTAGATTTAGTTATGCAAACATTCATGTCTTGAACTGATGTCAGTTCTAATCCCACTCAAGTCAAAACAGCTAGTACATCACTGAATTTACTCATGAGGAATTCAAGGAGTTTTTTCTGTTTTGTCTTTTCTTTTAAATTTTATCACTGAATCAAACTTGAATATATTTTCTTAAAGAGAAAGGGATTATAAGCAGTCACCTTCTTCTTGTGAGTTATGTCTGCCATGGAAATCATAGATTTTAATGAAGAAGCATGGAATTGATAAATCAAATATGTTCAAAAGGAAGCCATTTCTGGCACGTCTGTTATTAGAAATTACCAGGTTGACCAATGACCTTGGAAGCATTTTTTGTTCTCTCAGTTCACCAAAGGTTAAAACAAAAAGGAAACAAGAGATTCACAAGCTTTAAATTACTATTGTTAATTTTGTATACATTTGTGAGCTAGTCTTTAACTTAAAAATGAAAATGCATTTTGTCAAGAAACATTCATGATTTATTTTGCAGTAATTTCCTCAATTGTGCTTTGAAAATTTTTTATTCTGAAAAATTTGAAAGTTAAGGGTTTATTTGAAAAGTTCAAAATTTATGCAGGAAAATAAAATGAAGCAATCTCAAATTTGGGGGAAAAAGTAATCAAAGGAAGACAGTTTTGACAATACAGTCATAGTATGTGGCATTTCTAGTCATTTTCTTTGTATGAACTAACAAGAATAAAGTATCATGTTTCCTTTAAAATTATATTCAGTAATTCAGACCTTAAACAACGTGGGTTCTTGACTCAGTAATGCATCTTCTCAGTTCTAACGATCTCTCAGCTGTGGCAGTAGATGATGTGGCACCACATTACAAAGACCCGAGCCTCAGGAATTGAAACAAGTTAGGCACAGTCCCTTGCTTCTTCAAATGCTTGCATTTTACCAAACTACTTAACTCCTTTGAAGTCCTTTCAAAATATCTTTCCTTCCAAATTCCTATGAGAATGTGATGCTATATGAACCTTGATGTGAGGTTTAATCTGAAATGACTCATGTAAAGTACTTATAAAGGCCCACAGAAGAGACCCAATACATGTTATTAGTGCATAACAACACAGGTTTTCAATTGAGTAGCCCACTTACTGATATTTACTGTGAAAAATTGTCATTGATTTTTCCAAGGTTTTATTTCTCTAACAGAAACTATTCACTAAAAAGGCACAAAAACTGTTTTACATTGTGCACATTTCACAGGAAATTATAATATGATTTTGAAAACTGCATGCAAATAGATGAAGAAGTCTATGCTAATTAAATATAAGCTTCAAACCATGAAAATCAATTAGAAGCCTTTTCCAACATCATATTGCCGTGTTTTATATTTATATTGCTTTCCTCTGGAAAAAATAAAAATTCTCCTTAAGTTTAAATTTAGAAAACGAAGCTGATAGAATATGCATTAAAATATTTGTTTTGAAAGGGAGACAGTTAATTATTGAATTAAAATATTTTATTTTACTCATATTTGTTGATATTTTAGTATTACACTACTAAACTGTTGTTTAATATTCATTTATTTTTTTCTAATACCTTTGCTGACCAGCACTTAAAACTGTCAAAATTAAAAACAAATTGGTCAAAAAAAGAATCTGATAAAATCCAAGTTCAAAAGGAAGCCTATTTCTCTTCTTCAAAATGCAGATGCCTTTGGTTTTCTTTTTTGGCATTGCCTTACCATTTTCTGGATGCTACTGAACATATTAGCATTCCATTTAACTGCACCATACAACCAGAGAAAAAAAGACTCAAAATATGCACTGAAGCTCATGTTATGAAAATTCTTAGTACTGAATGAGAATTAGTGTTAGTCATGAATATATGTCTCAAAGACTCCACAATCAGTGTGATAAATTATACGTATTTGTAAAAGAGTTGGGAAATATTAATAATGAGAAAAAAACTAATGACTATCAACACTGTATGTAAAGAAAGATTGAACACAATAAATCAACCAGGTATTTCTTGAGAAGAGCATCTGTTGTGTTTTTAAAGGAAGCAGAAACACGCAACGGTGTAAACAAATAAACAGAATCAGGTTGATGCCACTTGCACCCTAGGAAGAAATAGCAGCAAGCTTTTCCGGAGAGATCACTACAATGCTTCACATGAGGCAATATCCTGACTTTGGACCCAGTTCCTTACCTCTATGATATCAGCCATTCTCAAATGGGCCTCTTTGGGTTTATCCCTTCCCCAAACCAAACTCCCATCTGACCAAATATAATGTCAAGGGTGATAGGTAAGATTCTTGTTCAGAACACACTGATTAGTGCTTTTGGTGCACTGTGGATTAAAAGCTAACATTCCATTTTAAGATTCTGACAAAATCTGAGATTACTTCCTGTTCCTAGGTTTATCTGTGGTGTTTGGCTACTGTTGCTAATTTAGTAGCAAAGTGACAATTGCTGATTTTCCAAAAATACATTGTTTCCCTTTTCTGTCATAATATGCAGAGAAGCATCCAAACTGGACAGTATGAGAGAGAGGCAAAGGGGGAGGGGGAAAAAGAGAGGGAGGGGAAGAAGGCGAGTGAGAGAGAGAGAGAGAGAGAGAGAGAGAGAGAGAGAGAGAGAGAGAGAGAGAATTGTTAATAACTACAGACACCAAGTAGCATTCACCTGGATACAGATTTACTGAATTACTGGATACTTAACTTTTTAACACTTACAATTCTTCATATTAAAAGATAATTTTGCGCCGGGCGGTGGTGGTGCACGCCTTTAATCCCAGCACTCGGGAGGCAGAGCCAGGTGGATCTCTGTGAGTTCGAGGCCAGCCTGGGCTACCAAGTGAGTTCCAGGAAAGGCGCAAAGCTACACAGAGAAACCCTGTCTCGAAAAAAAAAAAAAAAAAAAAAAGATAATTTTGGATATTATAATCAATTCTACAAGCTGTGCTTTTTCTAATAATGCATATTTGGTAAGGGGTTTCATAAGTTAGTAGTTTCAAATAAACCTCATCTAAGCTTTTTTAAAAAAAAAAAGCCCAGCTTAAAGGTGTGTTAAAAAACAAGTCATCTCTGTCTTGTTAAAATGTTTATTTTAATTGTATGTCTCGTCACTACATGCATGTAGTGCCCATGGAGGCCAGAAGAGGGTGTTGGATCTCCTGAAACTGGAGTTACAGATGATTGTATCATAAATTTTAAACATGGGGCTGGGTTAGCGTAAAAAGAAACTTTAATTAGCGTAGTCTACTCAAAGCAATGTTTGGAACTGCAAATATTGTGCAGAAGTGCACAGGCTCCCTTTGAGCTTCCGTATTCTTTATGTTCCTGAAAGGAAACATTTTCAGTTTGAAAGGGCATGAGTGCGCGCGCGCACACACACACACACACACACACACATACACACACACACACACACACACACACACACACACACGCACGCACGCACGCACGCACGCACACGCACGCACGCACACACGGACACGGACACAATATAGTCCTATTGGTATGGATGAACACTGACAGCATCTATATTTTATGACCACCAGAGCAATATAGTTGATCATTTAGATATTATGAAGGTTGATTTGTTTTTAATTTCATGTGCATTGGTGTTTTCTCTGCATGAATGTCTGTATGAGGGTGTTGTTTCCTCTGGAAGGTTACAGACAATTCTGAGCCACTTTGTAGGTGCTGTGAATTGAACCCAAGTCAACTGAAAGAGCAGCCAGGGTTCTTAACTACTGAGACATCTCTCTCACATGAAGCTTGACTATTCTTATCTCTATAGTTAAACTATGATTGTTTATGCTCTCAAGATAAAAAGTAATCCTGAGCCGGGCGATGGTGGCGCACGCCTTTAATCCCAGCACTCGAGAGGCAGAGCCAGCGGATCTCTGTGAGTTCGAGGCCAGCCTGGGCTACCAAGTGAATTCCAGGAAAGGCGCAAAGCTACACAGAGAAAGCCTGTTTTGAAAAAAAAAAAGTAACCCTGAAAAAAAAAGTAACACTGAAAGTTCATTGGCAGATAGTCTGGGAAATAAGAATAATGCAAATGTTTAGGTGAAAAATAAACACATATATTAAAATGCTTTTGGGGGAAAAACCTCATTTATGCTACATTTTAACCATAAAGTATAAATGGATCTGTAAAACATAATAAATTACACAAATTCAGATATTCCCACTTGTCCAAGTTTGTTGATTTTAGTAGAGAACTTCAGAATATTATGGAAAGAATGACTTAAGTTTTATTTAGTAGAATATGAACAAATGAATTCCAGATAGGTTTGACCACCAATTAAACTTTATAACTATGGAACAGGTAAATGTTTATAGTATTAAACATTATAAAATCTCAGGCATGTTTCTTAAACCCAGGCTTAACCTTGTGTCTTTCACAGCTACTCTGGAAAAAAGAAGAGAAACCAACCCAAACCCAACCAAAACTACAAAAATACATGAAATCCTTACAGCAAAAATGATGGGCATTTCTGATTAGAGATACTGAATGAAGAGTAGTGCTGTCCCTGAAATCACGTCTGGATCACCCCTCTCAGTTGATGCTGCTAACCTTGGAGACTGAAGGAAATTTGGAAAAGGGAACTGAAGTCTCACAATTTGGAAGTCTCCCTTGAAAGTAGGTCCCTTTAGACCTCGATACAGAAGAGTGGGGTGAAACTGTTAGTTTTTTAAAACTTTTTTTCCAACACAATTTCATTTCTTTTTTGTTGAACAACTTTGTTATGTGTCAGTTCCTTGCACATATGTTCATGGGTGCTGGGGTCCCTGAAAGGCTAGAGTTAAATTGATGTTAACAGTAAGTGGAGTCTCAGCCTCCATGGAGAGAAGCTCTGGGAAACAGAGGTTGATGTTTTGGATATGTCTGAGTGGTTTTGGCCAAGTTGTCTGTTGACTGGAAATCTCAAGAACTGAATTTTCCTGGGGATCTGTTGCTTATTCTTTATTTGATAAAAATATGTTTATCTATGATTAAGACACATACGATTACGTTCATGTCATAAGTGCTATAGATAAAGACAATGTTTAAGCCAAAACGTAAAACTTGATTACTTAGGGAACTTCATTAATCTTTATCATCATTAGCATTATCATAAACATGTTGGGAATCAGAAATATATCATAATTATTTTAATAGTATGGCAGAATCAAGCTATGCTAATATGAGAACACTGAAATTAGAAATTGGATTCTTTTTTACTACAAAAAAAAATCCCCTTCCTTCTTTCTCAAAATTTGTAGTTTGAGTTTAGCTGACCATAAACACAGGGTTCTTGGGGTGTGTGTCAGAGGAAGAGCACAACAAGATTACTCCAAACATTCTCAAAGGTATCAGGCTTCAAGATGGTAAGTCAGTAGATACTGTGTTATTATAAATAGTCAACCAAATGTAATATTTTATGCTCAAAATAAGGGAATGCTAAGGAGCTTAAGATATGGTTTGACTTTTAGATTGCTAACTGTGAGAACACTTTAATTTATATCTTTGTTCTCAAATTGAATCCATAAATATAAAGACAAATTTGACATGTCAAAAAAGAATGTAATAAGTCTTAAAAGGTTTTTAGTTCAATACTCACGAATTAGATAAGAAATGGTAAACATTTGCCATTTAACATCTGCTTATTGTGGTGGTGTCTTAAATGACTGCTGTTCACCCTGTCTCTTTGGAGTGTTCTTATGTTCAGGTGCATTTGTGAAACTGCTCCTAGGTGAGAAGGCGGTGCTATAGTTCAGTGAGTTGTAGGTGGCAGTGTACATAACAAAATTGCATGTGTTACAGTTTTCCCCCATTGGTTAACTGTTTTACTTATTTCTCTTGGATTTGAGTTTTAACCCAGGACTTCATATAAGCTAAGAATATACTTTGATCTACAACCACAGCCCTGCTTGGCAACTGTATACTTACTATTATTGTAGATCTTGCCTTATAACATTAACTCATCAAAAAAAAAAAAAAAAGAACAAAGATAAGAAAAAGAAAGAGAGAGAGAAAAAAATTGGCCACACACAGTTTGTGTGTGTTACTGAGATATATTTTAAATATCAGTTTTTCTGAAAGAAGCATTTTTAGGAGCCTTTACTAAATACTTTTGAAAGTCAATATACATATATCAGAAAAAACATACTCATCTGTCAGCAGACCTAATACTAAGAGAATTTAAAGCAATCATACATCATCAGTGACAGTTTCTTATCCTGTCTGGGTCACTGTTTAAAAGTTACAATCAACTGTGACTTGGTTGGTCATTTATAATAACACAGTCCCTACTGATTTATTATCCTGAAGTCTGCTACCTCTAAAAAAAAAAAAAGATAGGAACACACTTTCTGCTCTCTGTCCCAGCACACATGCTGAGAACTTCACAATAATAAAGTTATACAATGTAAAGACACAGAATAACTGTGAGATAATGACTGAAAGCTACAGGGTGGCATCCCCAAGGGTTAAGATCAACAATTGAAAGAGTGCATGGTGCCTGTGTCCTTCTAGATCACAGAACATGTGCAAAGGTCTCATGAAAGCGAACGGGAGGCAGATGGACAGGAAACATAGGATTGTGTGAGATTCAGATACGCACGTTGGATTATATATCCTGATCCTGAGTTCTTCCCCCTATACTGAACAATATGAAATGTCCCACTTCACTCTCCCATACACTGAGGTCCATCCACCTAATCCCAGTTCTTTGTGCTCACAAGATGATGGGAGAACTTTCCTCGCAGGATGGCATACTATTATCTCTGATAAGTAAGCAGTATTTTTGTTTTTAATTTGTGTTTTCTTAAATGAGTGGTTTTTGTTTTTTGTTTTTTTTTTTTTGGTTTTGTGATTTGTCTTCTCTGTAATTTGTTTTTCTATTTTAACATTCAATGAATTAAATTTTTAATTTTAAGCTCGTTTTCGGCTTATGATTTTCAAATAGATATCTGTTTGCTTTTTCATTATGTATGTATGTACAAGTAGTGTGTTACTAGAGGCATGTACATAGCAGTTGTTAGTATATATGCATGTATGTGTAGTATGCATATGTGATGTATGTATGTGTATACATACCCCTATGTGTGTGTGCTGAGGCCAGAGGAGGATGTTGGTTGTTCTATTGTTAGTATACACATTATTCCCCCTGGATAAGGTCTCTCACTGGCCTGGAGCTCACTGATGCACTAGATTAAGTGGCCAGCAAATTTATGGGATCTACCTGTCACTACCTCACAGTTCTGGGCTTATAGGCGAACTGGCCTTTCCAGACTTTTACATGGGTGCTAGACATCTGAATTGAGTTCCTAATATTTGCCCAGCACATATTCATACCCACTGAGGTATCCCCTCCACCCTACTTTTATTGTTTTATTTTATTTTATTATTATTATTTTTTTTTTTTGGTTTTTCGAGACAGGGTTTCTCTGTGTAGCTTTGCGCCTTTCCTGGAACTCACTTGGTAGCCCAGGCTGGCCTCGAACTCACAGAGATCCGCCTGGCTCTGCCTCCCGAGTGCTGGGATTAAAGGCGTGCGCCACCACCGCCCGGCTGTTTTATTTTATTTTATTTTACATCCAAACCACAGTTTCCCCTCCCTCCTTTCCTCCCGTCTCCCCCCCCCCCACCAACCTCCCTTCTACTGCCTCATCCACTCGTTCTCCCTCTCCATTCAGATGAGGTAAGGTCTCCCTTGGGAATCCACAGAGCATGGCATACCAAGGACCAAGATCCTTCCCCTTGCAACAAGGCTGAACAAGGCATCCCACCGTAAGGACTAGGTTCCTAAGACCCAGCTCATGCATCAGAGACAGGTCCTGGTCTCACTGCTAGGGGCCCCACCAAAGACCAAGCTATGCAACTGTCACCCAGATGCAGAGGGCCTAGGTTGGTCCTGTGCCAGCTCCCTAGCTGTCCACCCAGAGTCTGCACGAGCTCCCACAAGCTCAGGTCAGCTGTCTCTGTGGGTTTTCCTGTCATGATCTTGATGGCCCCTTGCTCATATAATCCCTCCACTCTCTCTTCAACTGGAGTCTTGGAGCTTGGCCCAGTGCTTGGCTGTAGATCACTGCATCTGCTTCCATCCGGTACTGGATGAAGGTTTTATGATGACAGTTAGGGTAGTCACCAATCTGATTACAGGGGAAGGCCGTTCAGATACCCACCCTCTCAACTATTGCTAGGAGTCTTAGCTGGGATCATCCTTGTTGTTTCCTTGGGGTTCTGTTAGCACTAGCTTTTTCCCTAACCCCATAACGGCCCCCCCTATTTTTCTATAATATTCAAGGATCCAGCCTTAAATTTATGCAATTTCAGGGCCCAGGAGAGAAGCTAGCTACCATCAGCACAGGAATGAATCCAGTTGCTCAGAGCTCTTTCTTCAATTCGTTTATTCGTCAGTCACCATCATTCAATCACTAGTTCAGCTCTCTCAGATTTGTTCATTTCTTAATTCCCCCAATTCCTGATTTCTCTAAATTCCCTTAGTTCCAATTCTCTTGGTTTCCCTAGTTCCAATTCTCTTAATTCCCTTCAATTCTTAGTTCCCTCAATCCTTAGTTTCCTCCATTCCTAGTTCCCTCAATTCTTAGTTCCCTCAATTCTCACCCCCTACTCCAGGGAGGGGGTGGGTTGGGGGAGGAGGGGTGGTGGTGGTTTATATCCTATCCTAAACAGTAACACCTCATGTTTTGTATACAGCACAAGATTGTAGGGGTCCCCCCACTAGAGGCTTCCTGGCAATTTTATTTGCAACTCAAAAGGGGAGAGATAAGAGTGGAGTCAGTTAGCAGCTGAAATAAATCAGAAAAGGAATTTGTGTGCTAGAAATATATCCTTATTGTGGTTAGGTGAAGGCATTACGAATCAATCAACTATAGACTTACAGGTGAGAGGGTAGGGAAAGTCTGTAGGTCACTAAAAGTTAAAACTGTCACTTTTTCCCTCTGCCTCCAGTTTCCTGACAGGGCGGGTGGGGGAAGAGTACTCATAACTAGTCAATCTGCATCACAGTTTGAAACACCTGCTGAGGGGAACTCCCTTTCATCTAAGAGGTTCTGGGGTTGGGGGGAGACAGAGACAGAGAGAGGAGGCCTTGATTTGCACAAGAAACAAAGCTGGTTTGTCTAGTTGGTAGGCATTTGGCCTGTGAGACACGTAGTCTCAGATTTTATCTAAGTTGGGGGGTTTTTCAGGCTTCTAACAGATAGCCTGGTAGCTGTCTGTTCCTTGCTTGTCTTAAGACTTAGTTTGGGGTTGACTCTATCTTAGAAAGTAGCTCAAGAGGGTATTTGCAAGAGGCAGAAACCCAAAACAAATGCTAAAGAGGGGGCCTGGAGCTCAGCGGCAGAAGGTTCTAAGTGACCATCCAGGTGTTTTGAAAAGGAGGTTCACACACAGACACATTTTAGGAGAATTATGAGCACAAGGAATTCATAGCAAGGCATAACTGAATATTAAGCTCCATAACACCAATAGTCCTTGCTGATTGGCTTCCCACTCGACTGACCCTTGGCCTTGTCAAGGTATAGCTTATGACATACAGCTGGACTTCTATTTCATATTCCTGTGGCTCACCACACTCTATCAAGATTTCTCTTTATTTATTACTCTCCTCCTTCATCTTGCCCCCAATTCAACCATCCCAATCCCTCATGTTCGCATCCCCTCATTCCCTCCCCACGACGCACCCCCTCCCACACCTCCAGTTTACCCAGGACATCTTATTTATTTCCTCTTCCAAGGGAGATCCATGTGTCCCTCTTAGAGTCCTCCTTGTTACCTTGCTCCTCTGGGACTGGTTATCCTTTGCTTTACATCTAATATCCACTTATGAGGGAGTACATACCATGTTTGTCTTTCTGGGTCTGGGTTACCTCACTCAAGATGATTTTTCTAGTTCCATCCATTTGCCTGCAAATTTCATGATACCATTCTTTTTTTGTTTTTGTTTTCTCTCACTGAGTAATACTCCATTGTGTATATGTACCACATTTTCTTTATCCATTATTCTGTTGAGGGGCATCTAGGTTGCTTCCAGATTCTGGTTATTATGAATAATGTTGCTATGAACATAGTTGAGCATGTGTCCTTATGGTATGGTTGAGCATCCTTTGGGTATATGTCCAAGAGTGGTATCGCTGTGTCTTGAGGTAAATTGATTCCCAATTTCCTGAAAAGCCACCATATTGATTTCCAAAGAGACTGTACAAGTTTGTGCTCCCACTAGCAGTGGAGGAGTGTTCCCCATACTCCACAACCTCTCCAATATAGACTGTCATTAGCATTTTTAATCTTGGCCATTCTGACAGATATAAAATGGTATCTCAGATTAAATTTATTTTAGGTGATACCTAAAATTATAAAAATTGTAAGTATTGATAGACTATCAAGTGAGGACATGAATTTTTAATGTCTAAGTTGAGCTAAAAACATCTAGTTACTCAATTAATTGTCCTTTTTTATAGCAACATGTTCCCCTTCTAGCTTTTGGAGATATGCAGCATATTGTTGGAATTATGTTTTGTGCATGCTGCCTTTCAAGTTGTGCCATTTGCTTATCATCGTGGGCAAATACATAAACCTTATTAATTCTAATATATAATAGGCATACTATAAAGATTTCCAAATGGGAATCCTTGCTTAAGTTATGCTTTGCTTATTTCCATAGCCATTAGAGGCACTAAAAATTTGTGTATTTCATGAGCACTTTAAAAATGAACTATTTTTAAATTCTGTGTTATAATTCTGCAGCATGTAGAGGTCTTGACTATGCTTCAGTGTTTAGATTTTAAAGTAAATGTAGTCTTTGTGAAAAGCAATTCCCAGAACAATAACAACTAACCCTTGAACCTGTGTTAAATATTCTACAATGCCGACTGGAACTTTGTTAAGTGTGAAAAGTTGAAGAGTTTCAGATCCGGGCCCTAATTATATTAGGCTATCTTTATTCCCCTTAATAGTATTCACTAAACACTTCTCCTTCTGATCTACTGTACTTGGAATTACCATCAGAATCCTTTTGGTTTCAGACCACGAACACAAAAGGTAGGTATGTCATCAGATGGTTTCTGAAATCTTGGCAGAGATTTTCCTACTTTGCTGTGACCCAGTTAACGGATATCCTCCTAACATGTTTGAAAAGTGCCTTGACATATAACTTTCATTTGTTTAGTTAAGTATAAAATTTAATTAAACCATTTCCACATTGGATCATGTTGTTTGAGACATCCTGATCCATATTCTTTAAGTCACTCCTATTAGCTCAAGAAGAAATCCTTACTCCATATACATAAGAACTGTGTTTTGCACCAACAGCTTTTAGAGACATAAACCAAGTTCACATACATTGAGTCAAGTTCAATTTATAAGTAAAGTGAAACCAGAAAAATTAGATAAAACAGAAGACCATCTCAAACTCTCTTTGAGTTGGAGATATCGCTCAGCCAAAGATTTGGTTGCTCCTGTCTTTGAGGGATATCCCTAAGTTAAGCAGCAAGAGCGGTAGTCTTTACATAGAAAATGGATATTATACCCAAAGTTACCACGTTCTCACTGCATGTTACTCTAAAAAGCATTTATACATAGCAGGCTGTGACATCAATCTTTCCCTCTACTCATGCGCGGATTAAGGAAATGAGGACACTGTAATACAAGTACAGCTGAGTTATTTTGCATATGTGGTTATATCCTAGGGAAAATATCATCTCATTAGGTGGTACCTCCATGAGTCTGTAATAGTAATGCAGACATCAAGACCTTCACAATTATGAACACATATTTCTATATTGTGGAAAATAAAATTATAACTTATAATTCAATTTGAAATAAATAATGGCAAGCCATTTGACTGATAAATTTATTATTTCTGCAAATACATATACAATATTTTTAATATTGCCAAAGTTCTTGATACATTAATGAACAATGCTTTGCCTTTGTGAGTGTATGATTGAACAGATGGGGGAAAAAAGTAAGTGTGCTCACTAAATAAATGAGATAGTTTCCTAAAAGGTAAAATGTACTGTGAGGTACTGAAAATATAGGTAAAAGGAATATATAAATATAAAATTAAGTACTTCTGGTGCAAAAGAGATGGGTAAATACTAAAAAGCAATTGTGAGGACTGACGTTCAGATCCCATATTACAAACTAGACATCCTGCACACACCTGTAACACCAACTCCAAGAGAGTCTGAAGGAGGATGGCTGGCTCCAGGCACAGCTGATAAAATGCAGGTCCCAGGTTCAGAAAGAGATCTGCACTAAAGGAGTAGCCACATGGTGATAGAGAGGGACAACTGATGCCCTCTCCTAGCTTCTCAGTCCATGAACACACGTGTACAGATAAGTACCCCCGAACATACACACACACCACATACACACTCACACATATGCACACACATGTACACAC
Organism: Peromyscus maniculatus bairdii; assembly: GCF_049852395.1. NCBI lineage: Eukaryota > Metazoa > Chordata > Mammalia > Rodentia > Cricetidae > Peromyscus > Peromyscus maniculatus. Next base: position 28,545,176 of record NC_134857.1, on the reverse strand, counting down.
ACTAGCACACATATACACATACATATACATACACATATACACATACATACACATATACACACACACTAATACACATATACACACACATACATACACACATGTAGGCGGAGTTTTCCTGTCCTGACCTGCTGCTCCCAAATAACCAGCAGCTGCTTCCCAAATAACTGACTCAGACAATTAATATAAATTATAAATGATCAGCAGATAGCTCAGGCTTGTTACTAGCCAACTCTTAACATTTAAATTAACCCATATTTCTTATCTGTATTTGCCACATATCTCATGGCTTATTACCTCAATTCCTACATGTGCTGCTTCCTCTGCAGCTGGCTGGCATCTCCAACTCCACCCTTCCTCCCATCATTGTCCTAATCTGATCATCTCACCTATAATTCCTGCATGGCTGCTGGGCAATGAGCTTATTATTAAACCAATCCAAGTGACAAATCTTGACAGTGTACAAAAGGATTATTCCACAGCACGTGCACACACATACACTCACACACATACACTCAAACACACACACATACACTCACAAATACAAACAGAAAGAGAGAGACAGAGGCAGAGAGAGAGAGACAGAGAGAGAGAGATTTAAAAGTTAAGGACTTCTACATTTCTGAAGGTGACCAACATGAAGATGCGGTTTAGAGAAAAACAAGTAAACAATGATTTCTACTGAAAAGAGAAAAACATACATTAGGAGACAGATATGGTACTGGCTTTTTGTTGTTGTTTGTTTGTTTTAGTATTTCCTCCATGAGTTTCTTTAAGGTTGATTTCTCATTAGACAGTAAATTGAATGTTCTCCCACCAGACATTTTGCCCCAAACATAGAAATTATGGGAGAACCATGGGAATAACCATATCATTCTGATAACAAAATGGCTTTTTAAAAGAAAAAAATAGGACTGTCTGGATATAGAATAGGCTTTCAATTTTTTTTTAGCATACTTTTATTTTTAGCAAAAACATAAGGTGGTTTTTAAGAATGCATCTGGGGAGGCAAAACATTGATTTAGGGAGTTGAGTGCCTAGCAGGGATCTTTCAGTGCTTCCATGTTTACTTTAACAAAACACTTACTATCCATGGGGAGCTATCAGACAATGAGTTAAAAGTAAAGGAATTAAAAGATAAGAAGAATCTAGTTATTGTTTGATCAAATGAATTTCATGGAGAACTGGCAGTGAGCAGTGCCATTATCCCCACTCTAAGTGGCATTGATTGTCTCTTGCCAAAATCTGATTTTCAGTCTACTGGGAATAAAAAGACTTAAAGACGTGGCCACATGTTGACATGATGGGCACTTCTAGAACAGGCTGTGTGATAGGAGTGCTCCCTGTATATGCTTGGTAAGGTTTCTCTTGTTTCAGTTAACTCTGTAATAAGTAAGTGGTAGTCTTAGAAGAAGCCAAGGTCTGTGCACCCAAAATCTGTAATCACAAAAAACTCACTCCTCTTTGCCCTGTTCAATAAAATTTTGTTTTGCTGAAATATCAACATTTTACCAGTGTGCTTGTTACCTAAGCTAATTTATTTGCTTACTAATCTTATGCATTTTTAACACAAACCCACACACATACACACACACACACACACACACACACACACACATACATACACATATGCACGCACTATGGAATAAACACCTGTCTACCTAAGTCATTGTGCTGTTTACAGATAATCTTTTCTTGATTAATAAATAAATGTTCTAAACAGACAAATTCCAAATCTGTGCCACATAGTAAGAGCATGTCTTGATAATTGAAAGGCTCTCTTAGGAAAAATAAAATGGTTCTAGTGTCAGCATGAATACACACATATAGGAATTCCTGGTTTATAATGGCATAAAAATTAACAGCAGAAAGATGGATGTTAGTGAGGGCATGGAAAGAAATATAGCGACATGTGATTCATCTGCATGCTACACTGGTAATGTCATGACTATGCTGTGAGACTGATGTAGGAAGGATTTACATCTTGTTGCTTGTCCCTTTTATATAGGGTACAAATATTTTTATATATTTCAGAATGATTTCAAAACACCAATCTCCATTTATACATGCATAGTAAGGGCGTCCATTAATAGTCATGATTTCAGTACATTTAGAAATCCTTAATTATTTTACAATTATTTGTAAAGAAGGATTACCTCAATTACTTTTCTCCTTGACTGTGCTAGATTTATCATTAGAGGTTGTACTTAATCTTTGTTTTAATTTTTGAGATTATAATATAATTACATCATTTCTCCTCTTTCTTTCCTTCAAACACTTCCATAAACCCTTCTTTGCTCTTTTGCAAATTCATGGTCTCTTTTCATTAATTGCTGTTATATGTACACACATACCATACACACAAACACACCACACACACACACACACACACATATAGTAGTATATACCTATGTATATACATATACACCTGTGGTGTGTGTGTGTGTGTGTGTGTGTGTGTGTGTGTGTGTGTGTGTGTGTGTATCATGCTCAATCTGTATAATGTTACTCATTTGTATGTTTTCAGGTGTGATCATCTGGTATTGAATCTTTTTTTTTAAAAAAAATCACATTTCATGGTAGTTTCCATGCTGAAAAGTAATTGTCCAACACAAAAATCTCAGGATATTTTTATAGACTTTTGGCCATTTTTGATTTGCATGGGTGTTTTTGTCTTATTGTTCAAATGTTTTGTTTTCCATTTCTGAAAGTTTTTTTTCTTTTTGACTTGTGTGTGTGTGCATATTTCTTGATGTTTTTGTTTGTTTTTGAAAAGGAGAGAGAAATAAACATAACTTTGGGTGCGGAGGGAGATGGGGACTGTCTGGGAGGAACTGGAAGTGGGAAAAACATGATCAAAATATATGCTCTGATTTTTTCCTAAAAAGAAATATATCCATGTAATATCAAACTTACAACTTTGCCATTATCTTATTTGCTGAAAATCTGTTTTTTAATATGATGACTTGTTTCTAGGATGCAACCCCATATATGCCTTACAAAGTATCACCTATCTGTTTTTAAAATTATGATTAATGTGTGTGTATGCAAAGGTTGTGTGTGTGTGCATTGATGTGTGTTTGTGTGTGAGTGCATTGTATGTGAGCCTGCATGTTGTATGTGTGTGATGTGTGTTTGTGTGTGAGTGCATTGTATGTGACCCTGCATGTTGTATGTGTGTGCATGGTGTTTGTGTGCATGGTGTATGTGTGTGCATGGTGTGTGTGTGTGTCTGTGTATTTGCATATGTGGATGGCATGTGTATTATTTGTATGTGCACATGATGTGTGTGTTTCTGTGCATAATGGGTGTGTGCATTGTATTTGTATACATGGTGTGTATATGTGTGCAAGATGTGGTGTGTGTGCATGCTATGTGTGTGAATTGTAAGTTTGTGTGCATGTTGTGTGTATGTTTGGTGTATGTGTATGTGTGCAGTCATATGCTTACATGCCATGTATTGTGAATGTGGAAGTCATAGAATGAAGATTGATTGTTTTTTCCATGCACTCTAGGGAAGGAACTAAGGTCTTGAGCAGCAAGCACTTTTACCTCTGTATTCTTCATGTTGGCCCCAGTCATTTTACAATAAACAATGTTTTATTATTCATAGAGATACAGTACAATGAATGAATAAACTTTAATCCTTCAAAATCTTTGAAGAATCATGTTTAAATTGTTCTTACATCCATTTACACTTTCTATTTGAAATTATTGTATACATATTTACTTATAAATGTTATAATTCTAGCTTAACTTAATCACATAAAGTTGGAAGTATGTGTCTTATTTTCTGTAGAAAGATTGTTAAATTTCATATAATAGTTTTTTTGGGAGAAATGAGAGTAATTAAGAAGCACAGTGTTACCTATTTAATTAACCTATTTGTATCCTCAGAAGAATCCTTGGTTGTGTGGAGTGTGAGAGAGCTTGCCTTAAGCTAATCTAATCAGAGGTTTTTCTTACTCATTTGCATTTCTCTTTGGTTGAGTCTTTTTTTTTTAACTCCAAAGTAGCTCACCAAAAAATTCTATACTATATGCTTATGCATAATTAATATTTTTGAAGCTATTATATTCATATTTGAGCCTGGGTTCATATCAATCCCATTTTTGTTACAAAATGAAAACAAGTGCACATATTTTATAGTAAAGAAATATTCCTGTATGAAAACATATCTCACTGAGAATACGGATGTAACATGTTGACACCAGTGAAGAGCTCAGAATGCAGGCCACCAGTGGTTTACCCTTACTAATTCGCCTGGGACAAAACTGGTTTCAGACAGACCTCAAAGAGGCAACTGGTGTTTACTGGGCTGAGTGTTAACTACTTTAGCTAAGTATTTTTCTGAAAGGCAGATCTCCATTTAAAAACAAGTGAATAAAAAGCATCCAGCTTTTAATTACTTTTTAAAGAATGAGTCTTTCTCCTTTAAATCTTCTAAATTAGATTAGGTTTCTAGGGAGAGGCAACACAGAGTGGAATAACCAGCCATGTTGTGAAGCCAAATGTTGACCAGTCCTTTGGTGGAAGAAAACTAATAAGTAGCAGCCACCATTGTTCACTAGATCCAGTCCCTCCTAGTCACATCATATGAGACTTAGGGGTAGAAATAATTTGAAGAATTATTGTATAGAAAACAAACAAACAAAAATGCTCATTAGACTTCCCAGAGTCCACTTTGAATTTGCACAAGTGTGTAACCTGTAATGCCGTGCTGGAGTGCAGCTCTTTTGAGCTTCAGTTGCCTAGCCTTAAGAGCTTCATCTTTGTGTAAGCCTTGCCCTACCAGAAACGCAAGGTGCATTAACAAATGTTGATCGATTTTCTGCCTCAACATGCTCACCATCTTTTACTACTCTGTGAGTTCACCTCCCTTTCCCACAATCCAGAGGCACCAAAGCTGCTGTCCTTCTCATCTTTTACCCAAATTCCTTGGAGTAATTGCTATATCCTTTTGGTTCCTCACCTGCATACACTGGTCACCCCAAAATTCCAATTTAAAACCAAGGTTTATAACACACCTGTTCTGTTTCATTTGTATCCACGCTTCAAAATGCAATTACTTGTCAGTGACTTAACTTCTAACTCACAAGTACATACTCTATTTCCATTTCCTTATTTTATATCTTAGAACAGAATGTTGATTTTTAGCTTTGCATGCTACCACAAAGAAAAAAGACGGCATTTCCAAGGCTCATTTGTCACTTTATGGGATACAGCTAAAATCATTGCCAAAGAGAGGTAAACAGATTATATTAGAGGCTGGTGAATTCTCTTTAAAAGTTAAGGACTGTGATTGTTTTCTTCCTTCACTTTCCTACTGAGAACAGTTATAATGACACATTTTACAGAACAGATTTGAGACCTTGTTGAAGGAGTGCCACATCTCATGATGGCAAAAAGGATTTCTGAGCAGATCCTTAGTGATATGGCAGAGCTTATATGAACCTACATCACTTACCTACAGGTTTCTTTCATTAGCAGGAAATAGATTTCTCTCTTGTTTCAACACTCCAAGGGTATTTCTGTTCAGTATAGCTAGGCTAATAATCTCATTGCTTACATAGATTTGGCCAGATATCCTTTATGAATTCTAGTCTTGTATTACAAACTGCTATTTAATTCTAAAAAATGAAACTACAATTTATCTTGTCAGAAGCCATATTTAACTCTGTCTTCCTTGAACTTATCCTTCCCACAATCTGTATATCAAATAATAATGCCAATATAGACTTTTCTTTCTTTTTTTTTTACATTGGAAACAGATTCTTCTCTCATACAATACATCCCAAACATAGTTTCCCCTCCCTCCACCTCCTTGTCCCCCACCTCTCCTCCCCCAGGTCCACCCCCCTTTATTTCCTTTCAGAAAGAAGCAGTGCTTTAAGAGACAACAGCAAAACAAGACAAAAAAGATATAATAAGGCAAGGCAAACCCCCTCATTTTGAGGCTGGACAAGGCAACCTAAGAGGAGGAAAAGAGCCTCAAGAGCAGGCAAAAGAATCAGAGATACACCTGAACCCATTAAGGCTGCTTTATTGTATATTGTTTCTTTCTCATTTGTAGTATAATATAGTCAGTAGCACTACTACTAAATAGTTTTAACTCACCTTCTACTTGCATATCTTCAGTTCAGTAATAAGTTCTCACATTTAAAGATTACAGAAGTATAAGGTTACATAAAAGAATTCTTACTGACTTTCATAGATTTACCTGGGGTATTTTGTGCTATTGGCAATATTATCAATATTTTCACAATCATTAGTGATACCCAAAACTCAGACAATAACTTTAGCAAGTAGCTAAATACACAGTGCAATACTACTAATGCATTCTTATGCAACTACATAGAACAAGAACCAACATTCTGCTACATTGGGTGATGTGACTGTACAGATTAAGGTACTTAGTTAGACATAGGTAGCTTCAGTCCCAATCAAGTTTGTCTCAATGAAGAAAAACTCTGATTTGAAATCCATTCCCATGACTAGTATTTAGATTCCTGTACCCTAGGTCTTGGGGGGGGGTTGTTTGTTTGTTTGTTTTTGTTTTTGTTTTCCCAGGCTGTCATTTATGAAAGACGGGCTTAGCCCTAATTTTCTCTAATCCTCCTATATCAGACTAACAACTGAACAATTAGACTCAAGGTCCACCTTAGTAAAAGAGTTTCTTCTGTAGACTTCTACCTTTACTGGATTTTATAGCAATTCCCTCCTTGCTCTTAAAATATTGCTATTCATATAAATAACACAGTCTTTCACATCTTGAATTTTATATACACAAAACAATATTAAATTAGACTTTATTTTGGGTCATGTTCCTTTGTAGTTAGCATTGTAAGAATCATATGTATCATCAAGGCACCAAGGGCAGTTCTGGCTAATTAATTTTGTTCTCAAACTAGGTATACATTTTCTGTTCGAGGCTAGCACACAGATTTCATAATAATTTTATGTGTCTATTTTGCCATAACTGTGCACTTTTTTATGAGGTATAATCTTGGTAGACAATAACAAATAGTTTTGCAAGTATAGACTTAATACTCATCTCATTAGTAACACCTGAGAATTCCCATTGCTCTCCTATGCTTACAGGGCATGCTCTCAGCTGAAACTCCAGTTTTCTGCTTATCTCATAAGTGTGCCATCAGACACCATGGCTATTTTCATTTAAGTCTTACTAAATATCAGTTAAATTTGTGATCTTTCTTTTCCTCCATTTCCTTTCATTTTATCTCCTGTTTTGTTTTTTAAATTTTCTCCTTTTTTTTCATTTAAAACTTCCCCTCCCAAAGCTGGGCGGTGGTGGCGCACGCCTTTAATCCCAGCACTTGGGAGGCAGAGCCAGGAGGATCTCTGTGAGTTCGAGGCCAGCCTGGGCTACCAAGTGAGTTCCAGGAAAGGCGCAAAGCTACAAAGAGAAACCCTGTCTTGAAAAAAAAAAACAAAAAACAAAACTTCCCCTCCCCTTCCCTTCCCTTTCTTTCCTTCCTTTCTAACCCTTTCATGTCATTATCTTCCTTTTTAAATTTTTGCCTTTCCTTTTTTCCATTTGCATTTCTAGAGAAAAGAGAGGACTCATAACTTTTAATACCACGATTCCCCTAAAGAACTCTTGAACAAAGTATTTTTCATACTTTTATTGTTTGTCCTTTTATATACTTCCAGTTCAAATAATTATTTTCAGTTTCAAATTTACTGTTTCTTTTGCTGTTTTCTGATTAGGGATATATTCTCAATTGCGTATATGGAGAACATTTCCTCTCCTGTAGTGATGCTCTTTGCTCTCTCTTTAAAGATTGGTTTATTTTAATTTAATGTTTATAGTTGTCTTCCATTTATTTATGTCCATCTATGTACCACATGTATAACTACGGCCAGAAGAGGATGTTAGATCTCTTGGGACTAGAGTTATATACAGTTGTGAGCCACTGTGAGGATGCTGGAAATTGAATCCTGGTCCTCTGTAAGAACAGCAAGTGCTCATTACCACTCTCCAGCCCCAATCTTAGCTAATTTTTGTAGTATGAACCCAAACCAGTATTTGTTTTAAAGCACTAACTTTTAATCTTGTTTTCCCATCATGTTTAATACTTTTTGTACTTCCTTTCTACTAATGCTTTGTTTGCTTGCTTGTTTTGGTAATCCTTCTCTTGTGCATCAGTTACCAGCTTAACTTCATTGACTGGCATGCTCTTTTAGCAAAAGAATGCTACAGTATGTGTTCTGTGATCAAGTTTTCTTTATTTAGATTAGGCCACAGCATTCTTCTATGCGCCCTCTAGATTAGTCTGAGGGTATTGCTTTTCTCATTTCCATTTTCTCTGCTTGTCTGTGTTGGGGTCATGTCCTACCAGGCAAATATGGATACAGTAGCTTAGCTTTCAAGCTGATTCTGTATGAAAAGAATTTGAAATAAAGGATATCCAAAGCATACTTCATTGATGGTCTCAGTGCATCAAGGTACGCAAATATCTGACTTCAAGGAAGATTTATTATTTATTAAATACTTTACATATAATATTCAGCAAGTTATCTGGTGAAATTTATATATACATGTAACTGTGACAATTTTATTAATGAAGATTGTGAGACTTCAAGACTTTAAAACACATATTCAAGGCAAGCTGGGAGAAGGAGCCAAGACATAAACTGAAGTCTCATTCTATCCAACTTTCTTTTGATGTGTCCCCTTAAATGCAATTTCAAGTTTTAGACTGGCAGATTCACTTATTTCAAATGATATCATCACTTTAAAAATAAATGAAAGAGCCCTGCTCTAATTTAAGCTGCATCTGGATTTCTCACTGTGAACATCTCTTTTCTAATCCAGATTCAAATAGAATTATTTACCTTTTTAAACCTTTCAAAGTCATCCTTCTTGCCTTATGTGCTAATTGAATATATTTCATTTTCACCCCCTTGAGGACTTTGTGGGAATAGTACAGAGAGTGTTTTGAGGGCAGCTTGCTGAGACCAGATTTCTGTTGTGGTTTGTATTATAAATGTCCTCTAAATACCATATGTTGGAGCCATGTCTAACAGCCTACTGACACCAGGAGGCAGCTGAATCTTTGGACATAGAAAAGCTCATAGGAGGAAGTCAGGTCACTGGTGGTGTACCCTAGAAGGGAACTGGAGGGCATGAGTTCCTCCCTTGCTCTCCTGTACCCTACTCTTTGTGAGATTGGCAACATTGCTCCACAAGTTATACTCCACCGTAATGCTCTCCTTCAACATAGCTCAAAGTGGTGGAAATAATTGACCATTAGCTGACTCAGTTGAAACTATGAACCAAAATAAAGGTGCCCTCTCTTTATGTGAATGACCTCAGGCACTTGTCACAGGGACAGAAAGCTTACTCTCAGAGATTTCGTTTCTTCCTTGCTTGTTTCTTACCACAGATATTATATGAGTGGACTGAGAAAAACACTTTCATGAATAAAGATTAAAGTAGTGAATTTCACTTACCATTTGTTTTCAATGTTATTTACTAGGGTTGCCTTTTCTGAAAATTTATAACTTTATATTTATGTCTGGTTAATGCAGTTTGAAAGCACACAAATTTTATTACTTCAAAACACTGCAGACCAATTTATATGTTAGTAATGTGCAAATTATAACCTTTTCTCTTAGAAGCTAGTGTTTCAAAGCTGACTCAGTGCTCCAGATTCTTCTACTAGCTGTAGACTAGTTATAGAGTGCATAGGAATCTTTGAGGTTCTGCAATGAGAAGTACAAATAAACAAACAAGCAAAATAAAACAAAGCAAAAACCAAAAACAAACAAAAATGGACTGATCTCAAAGAAGATATACAGTTGGTGATAAAAACTATTTTAAAATCCATTATCTACTATATTAATACAATATCTTGTATTACTATGCACAAAATCTGAGATTTTCTAATCTCCATTTGCCTTTTAATATAGGCTTATAGGGAGTGGTGTCACATATCAGTAACTCCAGGATTCTGGAAGCAGAGGCAGACAGAGCTCTGTGAGTTAAAGTCTAGCCCAGTGTACAACTCAAGTTTCAGGTCATCCAGGGCCACATAGTGAAACTCTATTTCACATAAACAAACAACAAACAAAAACACTCAAAAGAACAACGAAAAGATAAGTCTACAGATAATTTATTGTTTAGCTGATTTTTTGATGGACTCAGAAATTGAGTCACCCAGACTCAAAGAGAGAGAGAGAGAGAGAGAGAGAGAGAGAGAGAGAGAGAGAGAGAGAGAGAGAGAGAGAGAGAAACCCACATATTCTCTCTCAATCACGGTATTGTAGGGTCCTACCCTTATAATATAGACATGCATTGTGTAAACAAATGTTATTAGGTGATAGTGTATCATTTAGAAAGGATACCAGGGGAAGGTCATATTATTTATAAGGAAAGACAATATGGAAAAGGATAGGTGACTCATAAAAGAGGTTACAAAACTGTTTTTATTGTTGTGTTTCTGGTTTCAACTCTGTCATAGATTTTTTTCTTTGATTGTGGTGGATAAGTACATAAAATTTAACAGATAGAAAAAGTGTAAAGCCCTAAACAAAGCTCCATACCTTCAGAAAGGCCATTCTAACTATGTAAAAATTCACTGAGATTCATAAGTTTGGGAACAGGCCAGTATTTGGGAACCTTAATCTGGATGTGCAATGGTTTTTATTTATGAGTTAATTATAATAAAGTGATCCTACCACATAAAATTATTAAAAAATTAGTCCTTAAGTATTTCCTTATAAATTATAATTCAGTATCATAATGAATACCATAGTAAATTTTTTGTTGTTCAAAATAAGACAACTTGTCTGACTGATATGAACCATTAAGTAATAAATCATCTTATATACATGCCTCTACCTATGGTTGCTTTTATTAAAATTATTTCCTATTTGCGGAATTTTTAGTCATGCCTATATTTGAAATCATAGACCACATTTACTCCCATAAAATACTTTCTTAATTGATACATATGGAAATCCAAATAAATCCATACAATTCTACTGGATTCTGGGAAGTTCTTTAAAAGCATGTTTTTCAGGCTGGCTTTTGGAGCTAGAAAAATCACTGCACTCATGAACCCACAAGATCTGTGATTACCTCCGTTGGGCCTGAAGAGACTAGTGAGTAAACCAGCAATAGTTGAGAAAGAGGCTTATGGAGCCACGACAAGGCCTGCCTGGGGTAGTTAATGGCAGCTGAGGGCTGCTGCAAGAGTAGAAGTCATTGTCTCCAGTGATGTGGCCACTGGTGAATATTCATGTTCCAGGGTATAGCTTCACACTTCAGTCAAAGTATATTAATTGCTTTTCTGTTGCTGTGATAAAATACTTTGGCTAAAGCAACTTACATGTCAGAAGGAGTCTGTTTGGGGTTATTCCAGAGTCTAAGAGTCCCCCAAGGTGGGGAATCATAATAGCAAGCCACATTCATGGTGGCAGGAGCAGAAAGCTGTGGGCTCCTGTCTTGAGCCTTAAGGATGTAGCAGAGAATGCTGACTCACCAGAGAATATGCCTACTCTCAGTGATGTACTTCTTTTTTTTTTTTTTTTTTGGTTTTTCGAGACAGGGTTTCTCTGTGTAGCTTTGCGCCTTTCCTTGAACTCGCTTATGGAGACCAGGCTGGCCTCGAACTCACAGAGATCCGCCTGCCTCTGCCTCCCGAGTGGTGGGATTAAAAGCGTGCGCCACCACTGCCCGGCTAAGTGATGTACTTCTTTTAGCAAGGATGCACCCAGTAATCCTCCCCAAACAGCACCACCACTTGGCGCCCAATATCCTATGGAGGATATTCTCATTTAGACCACTGTACTACAAGATTGCCCTTGCTCAAACCCAGTGGGTAACAAGGCAAAAACAGAAATAAAACAAATGAAAAGAACTTGAAGTACAATGGCCACAAGGTGGGAGAAAGAAATGATTTTTAACTAGAATGCATTATATACATAAATAATTCCCAAAGACGGCATTAATTTAAAAAATCTTGCTTTTCAATTTGGCTTGAGTCTCTTTGGTGCCATCTCCTTTTGTAATCATTAGTAGATGTCCAAACAGAGTTTAACTGCTTAAAGTATAGACACTTTTCTACAAAGCATAGGCTGTAAAAGCTCTCTCATGGGATCTATAACTGCACGTTTGGCTTTAATGTGCTTATTATAGAGCATAAATATAGTATATATTTCCTCTCTCTTTAAAGTACAAATGAAAAAAAAAGCCTTGATATGCCAATGAATTTTATTTGCTTCTAAATTCTAATTGTCCATTATATTACTTTGTTGTATTAAGACTTTAATAGTTTGGGGGGAGGGGGCAGTGTGTCCAACTTTCCTTGTTGGTTAGATATTAAATCACTCTTTGACTTTTTTATATCTGACAGTTATTTTTCTTCCTCATCTTTAAAGGCGGATGTTCATGAGCTTTCTGTCTGGTGGTGTAGCCAGAGTTTATTCATGCCCAGACTCATTGAAACCTGCCAACCACATAAAAAGAGTTGCCAATGTCAGAGAACTGTCGCCTGTGTTGTAATAAATAGGGTCTTACTGTTTCTGAGTGAACTCAGAATAAAAATGTATTCCCTCCCATATATGTTTACTTGACCAGGTGGCTTTCTACAAAACTGAGATAGAACATACTTATTTTATAACATTTTTAAAATTCTGTTAAGTTTGGTTCTTAATGTGCCCTCCTTCCTCTCTTTCCCATCACCCGAGCTGACATTGCCTGAATTCACGTCTTTGGTTTATTGTCTTGTTGGATCCCCCTTATTTACAATTTCTCCCTGGTTCAGCTTATTCTGGGGCTACTTTCAATATCATTTTTCATGTTATCGCGTTTTTTCTACTGTGAAATCCCCCATTATTTTTACGGTAATTTTCACATTCCTTTGGGACAGTTTGCAACAACAGTCACTAACCAAATACAGCTATTTAAATTACAATGGGAGCAGACTCTTAAGGTATGGGACAAGAGTTTCATATCCACAAAAACCACATATGGCTCATGATTATCCACTTGGACAGTGCTGGTCTAGAAATTTCTGTCATTATAGAAGGTTTCCAGCGCTGCCCTGGAATATTAGATCACTCTTTCTAAAGGTGGGACCCCAACTCATCACTCATCTTTGCTTTCCTTCCCTAAAGTATAATCTGACCTCATTGATCCAGCCTAATGGTTTACTTGTTGTTGAAAGCCTCAGTAACTCAAAGAAGAAACATCTATTTCCACCTTACATGCTGGCGAGTCTTTTATTTCACCCACCATAATGGGCTAAAAATTAGAACCAAGAAAAACAAAGTTGCTGTCACTATGCCATCCATGTCAATGGCTATGGAAAACTTACAAAAATCTGCAATGTGATTTATTGAATATGCGGTGGCCGGTAGCTCTTAAGAGAAGAGTGAAGTACAGTAATGCACAGAGAATGATGGAGTGGGTAGTTAGACAAAGAGATTAGAAATGACCATTCTGATGTGGGCTTCAGCAGAGCCCTGTGTGAAATGAGGAATGAGTCACACAGTGAAGAGGAAGCCATTCACTCCAGTGCCTTAAAGCTCTGGCACTCTCAGGTTTATGGGAACATCATTAATAAAGGTCATAACATCTTTAGGCATTAGCTCTTCCACTGCTCTAGAGACTGTTGAGTTCATTCCAGAATGCAATTGGAAGCCTAGACTATGAGAAGAGAGGTTGTCATAGAAATCATCCACTCCACATCCTACTTTGAAAGACAAGGAGCATAAAATGTATGGTATTTTACTTGCTTTAAATAATGATGTAAAATAATGGGAAAATAGTGGTTAGAACTCTTTTGGTTTCTAAGTGCTACTGTCTTTTGTAGAATTTTCTCAGATATTGTTGTGGAGGATTCTTAATGCTTTTTATGATTTTTATAAAATTTAACATTTTCTTCTGGGATTTTTGAAATATTGCTAATGGTGTTTATAGTATTCCCCTTCCATTCAGGGAGAAATCTGCAAAAATTCCCACATGTATAGATTTTCAGTTTCACTTTACTTTCCAAACATTAGACATTTTATCATAAATAGTGTAACATACTATGTGTGCATGTCACAGCAGACAAAGACATATACTCCCGTGTGTGGTCTTGAATGGCATAAAGCCATGGACAGTCCACACACTTGTTTCTTTACAGAAACTTTTAAATTTCTGTAATATCATATGGTAAACTAACTTATTTTTGAAAAATATATTAAGACAAACTCAGCTCTTTCAACAGGACCTCATACTCATGGTTTTTTGTTTTATTGTTTTTTTAGGGGGTGCAAATGCATGGTATATTATACAAGATAACAGTTTAATGGTAAAACTGTTTCGCAGTTACTGTGTTATCTACAGTAAACTCAGAAGGTGCATCATTGTTTAATAGTTTTGAAAACATAATTGGAGCACTTCAATTGCAATCATTCCAAATGTATTTAAAATTATATACTATGTCATATAATTTTTGGACAATTTTTCTTATTGTTATAAGATAATAGAACTTCCTTTACTCTTCCTGTCAATAAAATAGAGACACTCTAACCCCCATTTCACGTGAATATCAGACTACATTTCATTTGGAACTAACAAACTGATTTCCACAGTCCTTAAGACATGATGTGTTTCCCGATATGTTTTTGTATCCCCTTTGAGTTTGAACCTTAGATCTATGCTTTGTACATAGCTTTGTACACAAGCTAATTTAATTAGTTTAATCTTCATGACTAAATCGTAGCAAATACTTGCAATACTGTCTGTAAACGATTTATATAGGTAAAGATGCAGCATAATATATTGTTCACTATTTAGTGGAAATAATGTATGCACATAAATGAAAACACACCTACCTAGTGAAACAATCTTTTATTAAAGACAACACACAGTGCTTCCCTTCTCAGGAAAAGTGATCAAGGAGACTCTTACCCACAGTGAATGGCATCTACTGCTCTCATCCTAGTGGCATGCCTCCTGCCAAGTATGAGTGTTTCCCCAAAGTGGGGGGAATACAAAACTGGGTTAGGGATGTATGCCAGGATAAATTGCTTGTCTGGCATGTGGGAGGTCTGGATTTAGTCTTATTGGGGGCAACATAAAGGAAAGAGGTTAAAAAAGAGAGAGAGATACTCAAGATAGTGTTTATTAAGAAATGCCAAAATTAAGGGTGAATTTTAGAACAACCTCTCCTATCATGAATTTTCTGAGCAAGAACTGGATTATGTTATGAGACAAAAATCATATGTATTAAAGTATTAAAGTAAGTTTTCTTTTAAAGGATAGTATTTTTACTTAAAAAGAGAAAAACACATGATTTAATCTATGCTTTGTCAGAATTTGCTTTTTCAGACACTTCTTATGTGAAATAAAGGAGAAAGGGGAAAAAGGGAGGGTTATAAAGAAATTTAAATAAAGCTGTAGGAAAAAGAAGCAAGCAGACATCCAAATACAGCTTCTAATTTTGTTGAAGAGTAAAAGATAAAATGCTTCAACCAAGCATGTATATGCTTTGTACAAGGAGCAGAGGCTGTGTTCTGCTGATGGGTGGAACTTTTCACTACTAAGCCCCGTGAACAGTATTTAAAATCAAATCAAGTCCAATTCCATGCTATTATGATCTTCTCATCTCTGAGTATGGACTGGGATGTATTTATTTTTCTCAACCATCAAAGAAATCATATGGGCAATGTAATTGTAAAAGGACCACATAAAGTGTAGGTATTTCTTTCTTTCTTTTTTTTTCAGTAATCAGAAGCAGAATATATGCTCCTGTTCACTTTCATGAGACATTTTTTTAAAAGAAAATTTGACAGGAGAAACGAGAGAGAGAGAGAGAGAGAGAGAGAGAGAGAGAGAGAGAGAGAGAGAACAGAAGCCCCAGAGACGTTTGATATTTTTTTAGCAGACAAAAGAAGCACACAGCTTTTAATATTTTTTCTTTCCATATTTATTTTGTGTAAGATCTCAGTGAAACAGGACAAGGGGAAAAAATCTACTTTAGGAATCTATTTTTCTTCCCAGTTGAAAGAAAGGTTTGAAGTATCCTGAAGGTGATTTCCAGAGTAACTTTTGTTTTATTTTTAAACAGCAATTTCTTTGAGATTCAAAAACAACAAGACCTGTCCATATGTTGCTCCGGTTCCCAGTGGTGAGATAGGTGCCCTTTCTCAGAGGCAGATCATGTGATGAGAAGGAAGGGAAGGGTTACAAATATGAAGATTGTACAGTCAAGACTGCGAGCGTTGGCTGCTGTATTACAAATCAGAGACACGAGCGACTCCAACAAGACCTGTGATGGGCGACCCCTGCTTGGCTCTGCTTCTGAGTCTGCCAGTACAAAAATGTTTAAATAATCTCCAACAGGAGAAGACTGTCTTTGAATTAAGAATTTTTTGTAAGAATTTTCTTGCATTTTTAAAATCAGAACAGAACCTTAAATTAACAGTTCAATTCGACCTCTGTCAATTCTGGTATTAAATTTGTGGTTTGAATTGTCTCATGTGTTAGTAGTTTGACTGAATACTGATTCAAGAACACAGTTGCATGAGACTCTTGAGTTTTTCTCTTCCTTTTTGATGTTTTGTGTTGTTTCAGTGTACAATGATATCACAATTACTTATTACCTAGGCATTGGGAAGATGGCAGCTGTAATACCACATTACAATCTTTTACACACACCTTTTAAAAACTATTATCACAGATACTTTTCTCTATTGTATATTTGCAGAAATGTAATTTGGGATCAACTATATACAGCTAAAGGCTTTTAAAGATCTGGGCACATAGTACAGCAGCCATGACATCACTGGGTGTCAACACACAGAGAATTAACTAGTATTTTCAGCCCTTCCTTTTGCTGAAATACTAACAGTTGTAGCCTGTCACTGTGATACTTTTTTGGAGTTCCTTGTTTGCCAATAAGCTTGAATGATGTTGAGTTTTAGGACACTTGTATTCTGTCTTTTATCAAGTGCCAATTCAAGTCTCTTTCTCTCTCTCTCTCTCTCTCTCCCTCCCTCCCTCCCTCCCTCCCTCCCTCCCTCCCTCCCTCTCTCTCTCTCTCTCTCTCTTTGTGTGTGTGTCTCCTGATTTCTTTCTAGTATCCCATGTTGTCATTATCTTTCTTCTATATCTTGTGACAACCTTTTTACTTTCTTTGTGTTACTTTCAATGATTAAAGAACAAAAGACCCATTTACCTTAAAGTGATATTTTTTATATTATATTATATTATATGTTGTTTCTTTTTATAAAAGTATATTCTTCTACCTAATGTTAAACTCAGAGTTTTGGCGGCTAAAACAGGATTACTGAAAATTTAAGTCTATCCAGGCTACATAGTGATTGTACCAGGATAATCTCCTTGTATGTTATGTTATTCTCACATGGCTTATTCTCATAAGATTTTTACTATGTAAGTCTAAAATCCTCTAATGCACCTTTTTAGAAAGTGTGATTGTTACATAAGGATTCATTTTTTTCATGTACCTACACTATGCTTTTCTACTTACCTTTTCTACTTCTTCAGAAATTTTATCATTCCTATAATTATTTCCCTATTAATCTTCATTTATGTTTTCATTTAAAGTATCTACATGTACATGGCTCTTAGTTTTTGGGGGCAGTGTCTATCTTTGTTCCAGTACTGGGCTATCTTAATTATTCAAACTTTATAATATATCCAAATATCTATGTATGTCTTAGTTAGGTTTCAGATTGCTTTGAAGAGCTACCAAGACCACAGCAACTCTTGCAATGGAAATACATTTAATTGAGGTGGCTTACATTTTTTGAGGGTTAGTCCATTATCATCATGGTGGGACATGGTGGCCTGCAGACAGACATGGTTTGGAGAAGTAGCCCAATGTCATACATCTTGACCTTCAGGCAGCAGGAACTGGACTTAGACACTGGGTGTGGCTTAAGCATAAATGAAACCTCAAAGCCCACTTCCAAAATGACACACTTCCTTCAACAAGGCCACACCTACTCCACCAAGGCCACACCTCCTAATAATGCCACTCTCTTTGGAGATCATTTTCCTTAAAACCACCACATTCCACTCCCTAGCCCCCAGAGGGTTGCAGCCATATCATAATGCAAAATGCATTCAGTCCAACTTCAAAAGTCCCCATAGTCTACAACAGTCTAAAATTTGTTTAAAAGTCTAAAGTTCAAAGTCTCTTCTGAGATTCATGCAATCTCTTAAGAATAATACCCTGTAAAATCAAAATCATAAAATTGATCACATACTTCCAGCATATAATGGCACAGGATACATATTACTGTTCTAAAACATAGAGAAAGGAGCATAGTGAAGAAATACTGGAGCAAAGGAAGAGTGAAAACTGCCTGAGCAAACTCCAAAGTCTGCGTCTCCATGTCAAAACTGCTCTTCAGATCTCCAACTCCTTTCAGCTTTGTTGACTGCAATATACTTATTTCTCGTGGGCTAGCTCTATTCCCTGTTAACAATTTTTCTTGTTAGGTATCTCATGGGTCTGGCATCTCCAACATCTTGTGATCTCCAAGGCAATCCAGGTTTCAACTTTACAGCTTCATACAATGGCTTCTCTGAGCATCCATTTGGGGACACCCTTGACACATGCCTGGCCTTAGTGGCTTTCCTTAGTCATGGAGGAATATTTCATTACCCCTTTCTTCTGTCCTTGACTCTACAGCCAGAACGGCATGGCCAAAGCTGCCAAGTTCTGTTGCTGGCTGGGACTAGAGTATGGCTCCCTTTTTCAAAATCTTCACCAGCTTTCTTTTTTCTATGGTTTCCTTCACTGCCTAAGCTTGGATTTTCTGGAACTTGCTCTGTAGATCACACAGGCCTTAAACTCAGAGATGTTTCAATTACATGTTCACCAGATTTCTGTTTTTAATAATTTCCTTCACTACCCAAGCTTGGTTGTTCTGGAACTTGCTCTGTAGACAGAGATGGCCTCAAACTTAGATCCACCAGCCTCTGTCTTATGGGCTTAAAGGTGTGCACTACTACACCCTTCTCTAAGCTTTTCTTTAATTCTTTCTCACAACTTGGAACCTTAACTGGGTGGGATCTTGTTCTAAGGTTGTCATTCCCTTTATTCTATTCTTGGTCTGTTTATGTCCTTGAATATAGGATTTAGCTGCACTCCACTTCCTGGTGCTCCTTTTCACCTCAAATTTTGTTATTTTCTTGCTCATTTTTCATTATAAATCTATATGAGTGACCAGCAATAACTACACAACAGAGTTAATACTAGGTTGTTTTGAGATTTCCTATGCCAATGGAATTAATCCAAAACTTTGTACTTTAGCCTCAAGCAGACTCTTCAAACAAGGGCAAAATGCAGCCACTTCCTTCACAAAATATTACAAGAAAGATTTCTAGGAAACATACTAAAAAATCTTCTCCTCTGAATCATCTTGAGCCTGGCCCCCAAAAGTTCAAATTATTTTTAGCATCATTGTCTTCCATGCTCATACTGGTATGGCCCATTAAGCAGCACTTAAAACAGTCTACTGCTTTCCTAACCCAATCTCCCAATGTTCAAATTCCTCCAAAGAAAAGCACAGTCAGAACTTTCAGGGCAATACCCCAGTCCCTAGTACTAACTTCTTAGTTAGAGTTTCTATTGGTGTAAAGAGATGCCATGGCCCTGGTAACTCTTGAAAAGGAAAACATTTAATTGTGGCGGTGGCTTACAGTTTCAGAGATTTAGTCCATTATCATCCTGGCAGGGAGCATGGTGGCTGGGAGTATGGCACCATGGAGGTAGACATGATGCTGGAGAATTCTACATCTTGATTTAAAGGCAACAGGAAGTGAACTGTCTCACTGGGTGTGGCTTGAGCATATATTAGATCTCAAAGGCTGCCTCCACAGTGATACACTTCCTCTAACAAGGCCACTCTTGCTCCAAAAAGGCTATACCTCCCAATAATGCCATTCCCTTTGGGGGTCATTTTCTTTCAAACCACCACAATGTGCATGAATATCTGAAAGTTTTCGCCATTTCATTTCCTTATAAATATGTGGGTTAAATGGTCACATGCCACCCCTATGCTAAATGTTTGACTTATTACTGAATGAGACCAGCTTACACATTAGAAGAAATTTTGGTACCTGTAGTAATTTTTTTTCTAGTTCACATTAATACTTAGGTAGTACTGTAATGTCACTCAATAAAAATCTGCAAATTTTGTCACAGTTTGTGATGTTTTAGTAGAAATATGACAATATTTTTAATGACACTCAAAATGATTTTGGTGACATTACAGATATGTTAAATTCAATTGACTTTTAGCCTCCTATATCTTATAACATTGCAAAATTTTTGCCAAATCAAATATTTTAACTGAAAATTCTTAAATATTTTCTTTGACTCTCTTTTGTCCCAATTATTAGATCTATTGAGTCTTCCCCTAGCTCTATTATACTGCTGACAAATCTATCATTGCTCATTAGAAGCCATTCTAGATACCTTTTCTGGTTCTTGGTCTTAGAGGGAACACTTTCAAATTAGGTATGGTGTTAATGCTAAAGCTCTAGAGACATTTTAATTTTTAGGAGTTTCCCTAGTGTCTTCTCACATTTGTTTTTTCCTTTTATTTTATTTTACAATACCATTCAGTTCTACATATCAGCCATGGATTCCCTTGTTCTTGCCCTCCTGCCCCCCTCCCCTTCCCTCCAGCCCACCCCCCATTCCCACCTCCTCCAGGACAAAGCTCCCACCCCCCAGGACTGAGGTGGACCTGGTAGACTCAGTCCAGGCAGGTCCAGTCCCCTCCTCCCAGACTGAGCCAAGCATCCCTGAATAAGCCCCAGGTAAATTTAAATTTTAACAAATGTTTTGCCTACATCATTATTGTGTCGGTATGACTATTTCCTCCTTTTCATTTTTTTTTCCTTTTTTTTTTTTTTCTCTGTATAACCCTGGCTGTTACGGAACTCACTTTATAGACCAAGCTGCCCTCTAGAGTTTTGGCAGTAAAGGTCCGTGCCACTACTGTCCAGCTCTACCTTACAATCTTAAGATGAAAATACAAAGACTGGCCAATGTTAAAACGCTTTTGTTTCCTGGTGGAGATCTAGTGTAGTCATTGGATATTATCCTTTTTAAATTTTGCAGACTTCCTAAATATATGTTGTGTACCTTTGCTCATAGGTGAGAAAAGTTTGTAACTTAACACTGATTTTTTTTCTTGAGATGTTTTTGTGACACAGTGCTACAGGTTTCACTATGGAAAGACATTATAAGTTGTAATGGTTTCTGATCACTATGACTCTAGGTTAAGTGAATGAGTTAATGGCCAAAGGAATTTATATTTTAAAAGGGTATTAAGTCCCTAGCTCTTTGCTGGCTTTTAGGAACCTGCTCCCCGTGCTGGATTACCTCACCCAGCCTTCATACAGGAGAAGGAGCTCAATCTTCACTCAACTTGATGTGCCATGCTTTGTTCAAGCCCGTGGGAGGCCTGCCCCTTTCTGAATGGAGAAGGAGGAGGAGTGGATGGGGAAGAGTGTAGATAGAAAGCGGAAAGGAAACTGGAGGAGAGGAGGGAGAAGAAACTGTAGTCCCTGTGTAAAATAATTTTTTTTAAAAGTGTATTAAGAATTGCATGCTACACTGTAGTTGTATAAGGAATTTTTTAATTCAATAGTCTAGCATATTGATTATTTTCATCAGCCTATCATTTTTTGATGTCTGTAAATTGTTCACCTCTTTTTAGAAAAAAAATAAATCAAATAAGTCCCCCATACCAGATGACCTTCGTAGGTGCTAAAAGGTTGTCTTCAGACCCTCCACCCTTAAAGGAATTTGGGATTGCCATAATTTGTTTATGGTAATGAAAGGTTTGTTTTCTTTTTGATTTTTTTGCTATGGAAATGT
Organism: Peromyscus maniculatus bairdii; assembly: GCF_049852395.1. Classification (NCBI taxonomy): domain Eukaryota; kingdom Metazoa; phylum Chordata; class Mammalia; order Rodentia; family Cricetidae; genus Peromyscus; species Peromyscus maniculatus. The sequence goes on along the minus strand of NC_134857.1, from coordinate 28,523,295 downwards.
CAATACTTACTGACTTGGTCAGCAATAAAAAAAAGGGGTGGGGGGTGGGGGTTAGAGTGTTAAGCAGAACTTCCAGGAAGCTAACCTCACCTAAATTGAAAGACAAAGCAAAGGTGTGGGAAGAGGAGAGAAAGCTAGAGCAAGAGTGAGAGCCAGAGTAAGGTGTGCAGACTTACGCAAACTGATTTAAGGTAAATCACACGCCTCTGTTTAGCTACCACACGCTGCAAGCATGCTGTTAGCCACCACGGTGACTGAGCTTGCTTGCTTGTGGTTTCTGTTTTGGTTATAATTTATTGACATGTATGACTTGAGTTTCCAGGAATGATTTTTGTTTTCAAATCCAGTTGTTAATTCCATGATCACTTGAGCATTAGTTCATGGTACTTTGAAGGAAATATGTTTAATCTCTACTTAGTTTTTTGAGAGGAACTGATGTAAAGAGGAGAAACTGTTTCTCTCAATTGGATTCAATTTTGCAAGTGGCTGTAGCAAATTTACCACACATACAAGAAGTAAACTAGTACACACACACACACACACACACACATTTTTTTTTTTTTTCAAAATCTGGGCTAGGCTTGTCAGGCAAACACTATCACAGGAAGATATAAGTGATTGTGAACACGGGAAGAGGTTTGCAGTGACACACACTTCTTTTGCATTCACTAACTTGAAATGATTTAGTTGTAAACTACAGCTAAATAGGTTACTTATTTTTCTGCAGTCTACAGTGTAGTTGGACTTTGTTACAAATGGCACTTCTATTATGGCAGAAAAGAAGGGAATTCATTTGTATTCGATAACTTACAGTCTCTGCTTTGCCGCCTGTCAATCACAGCTTAAAGTTAGTGTATGTGTCAGAAAAAGAAACATGTAATCACTCCTTAGAACAGAATTTTGTAACATTTCTCAGTTTTCTGTGTCATTCAAGGTTTGTGATATGATATATTTATAAGAAAAATAGTGATTCACAGTTACAAAGAACAAAACTCCCACTACCTATGTGCCTTAGAAAAGCATAATATCACGTTGCATTGTATAATATATTTTATATACCTAATTTGCTTTAAATTGAGTATGTATTCTTGGCTTTCATACCCATACCTGTTTTTCATCTCCAGGGAGTCTCTATTCCTGAGATGACGCTACAAGGTTTTTAATACTCAAAACTGTCAACTGTCTACCAAAGAATCCTTCATAAACATTTAAAGAACTGAGAGATTGTTAGGCTATTGTTGCAAACTTTTACGTTTTCTGATATTGAACTTTAGGAATACATCATTACCAAGTTCTTATACAGAGGGAAGTGTTTCACAGAATATAGATAAATACAAAGCAGATAAGAAACATGCTGAAATTAAAATAAGTTTTTAAAAGGGAAACTTTATATTTTGTATGCCCCTTTGTATTTTATGAACAGTAGCTGAAGAGAAATTCTCCCTATGATACGTTGCAAAATTCATTACAATTGAAACTCTGTCAAAATGACAATAATTGCCATAGGAAAATGTTAGGTTAAAATGGCAATAATGTGTCACATCACTCTCTCCGTACTGATATTAAAATATTTCACACTAATATAACTCCTTTTGAAATGCCTAGCACAGGTGCTCTACAGATTTCATAGTTTCAGGTCCTGTATTTAAGTCTCAGTGCATTGAGGCCAACTTTGTAACCTGTGAATGCAGAGGTTACGTTTGACTTTAATGCACGTGCAGTCAGTCTAGTTTTGTCAACCTCTTTTCTTGAGAAGATGTTTGGCACACTGAGCTGATGCAAGTGAGAGGTCAAATGTGCTGGAAGCTTCAGCACTGGAGAGCCCAGAAGATGTCAGCAGCAGCTCTGGATGAAGATTCATCCTTCTGGGGTGAAATATTGTTAATATTTGATATATTGTTTCCATTAAGAAAGGGAATATAGCCGGGCGGTGGTGGCGCACGCCTTTAATCCCAGTACTTGGGAGGCAGAGGCAGGTGGATCTCTGTGAGTTCAAGGTCAGCCTGGGCTACAGAGTAAGTTCCAAAGCTACACAGAGAAACCCTGTCCCTGTCTCGAAAAACCAAAAAAAAAAAAAAAAAAAAACAGGAATATATACCTCATGTCATTGTATGTAAGCTTGTGTTTAATTTTGTAGAGTATCACAGGTAAGGTATTGTCTCGATTCTCAGAAGAGACCTTATACATTAAAATACGTTGAAAACTGTTAAGATATGTGGATTTTTGCTGTAAGAAATGGCCATGAAACTATGGGGCGCGAGTCACAATGTTAGGGGTTGAATGTGAAATGTAGTTCCCTACTCCCCAGATTCATGTGTTTGAATACTTAGTTTCCAGAAGGGATTTATTTTGGGAGATTGCCAAATCTTTAAGAGGTGAGACCTAACTGGGCAACGTGTACTTCTAACATATGGGACTTACAGGTGTTGTGGGATGTTCTGTATGTCAAATTGCTCTGATTGGTCAATAAATAAAACACTGATTGGCCAGTGGCTAGGCAGGAAGTATAGGCGGAACTAACAGAGAGAAGAAACTGTCAGAGACACTGCCAGCCACCACCATGACAAGCAGCATGTGAAGATTCCGGTAAGCCACAAGCCACGTGGCAAGGTATAGATTTATGGAAATGGATTAATTTAAGCTGTAAGAACAGTTAGCAAGAAGCCTGCCACGGCCATACAGTTTGTAAGCAATATAAGTCTCTGTGTTTATTTGGTTGGTTCTGAGAGGCTGTGGGACTGGCAGGTGATAAGGATTTGTCCTGACTGTGGGCCAGGCAGGAAAACTCCAGCTACATACAGGTTATAATCTGCCTTACCTATTATCACATCTTTGGTTCTTGGTCCATAGAGATGTAAATAAGCAGCCTCATGCTCCCTTTCCCCCTGGTAAGAACTGCTCCACTTCCATGCCTTCCCATCTATTATGTACACATTAAATCTTTTCTCCTTAAATTGCTTCTCAGAAGGCATTTGGTTACATCTGTGAGCAAAAGAACCAATTTCCCAATATAACAAAAATTGTCAGCCTTTACTATTATCCCCAAATTTGGTGAGATTTATAGTAACATTTTGAATTGACTGAACATTTATTTATATGAGTATTACAATGGTATCAAATATGTAAACATCATTTGTTTTTATATTGGATTTCCTCCAATCTTTGAGAACAAGGTTATTAATGTTATTTTATTTATTTACTTATTTAGTTTTTGCTCATCTTAATTTCATTAGGAAAAAAATACACATTTTTAGACACTAAATTCTAAATGTTTTCTTGCATATATGAATGCTTTATGAAATACAACCCAACATTTACACATAAAATACTACTTGTATACATTCTAACTTCTCATTCAATGAAAATACTAGCAGTAAGCCAAAACCGAACCAAACCCAAAGTAAAACAAAATATAATAAAATTTCAATAAACTACTAAAGCTATTGACCACTTTATGACTTTATTGTTTTTAAAAGAGAATATTATCTAAGCCATTTAAGCTCCATTATTTTATATTAACACTTATTTTATTTGATTTTTAGGTACTGAGAAAAGATCTCTAGTGCGGGCTGCCCTCTAGCTCAATATGCAGCTAGGCATGACTTTGAACTGTTCCTACTACATCTATCTCCTAAGTCTGTAACGTGAATCTTAAATGGTCTTATTAATAAAACAAACCCAAGGCCAGCTATTAGGGTGAATGCTGGAAGATCAGAGAAGCAGAACAAGACACAGCTACCTCACCTTGCCATTTCCTCAGCTGATCCTGTTTCCTCAGATTGGAATCTCAGCTGAACTGTGCTGCTCAAAAGCCTAAAAGCTTAACCAGCCTAGTTCCTGGTTTTCACGCCTTATATACCTTTCTACTTTCTGCCATCACTTCCTGGGATTAAAGGTTCACTTTCTGGGATGAAAGGCGTGAGTCACCATGCTTGGTTGTTTCCAATGTGGCCTTGAACACACAGAGATCCAGACCGATTTCTGCCTCTGGAATACTAGGATTAAAGGCGTGAGTGCCACCATTTTCTGGCCTCTGTATCTAGTGGCTGTTCTGTTCTCTGACCCCAGATAAGTTTATTAGGGTGCACAATATTTTGGGGAACACAATACCACCACACAAGTCTTAGGATGACAAGAGTGTGCCACATTCAGTTTTGTATGGCACTTGTAACCAAACTCAGGGATTCATGAATGCTAGCCAAGTATGCTGCCTCTGTATCCCCAGCCACTTTATTAAAGTCTATTACAACTCTCTGTGAAATCTTAACTCTTGTGAGTTATTATTAGTAGCCATGTTGTTTGCTCATGGCTGTACATTTTCGTAGGAATAATTTAATGATTACAAAACATGGAGCCTATACATTTAGACCTTATTAGACTCCGGTATGAGTTCTCACCCTCTAGTTCATCAACTTCATATTGCTAATCTTATCGAGACCATCCTTGAAGATATGCCTGTTTATTGTCTTTTGCAGCTCTTAATTTACAGAATGCAACAAAATAGAAATTGAAACAAACACCTTCAACATATTTTTATTGGAAGTTCTTATGACCACTATATTGTGAAAAGTAATACCAATTTTACAATTGATAAGTGAGGCAATTTGCTGTTTCTCATTTTTTTCAGTGTTTTACAGTTTACTCAAGAGAAAGGGATTTACATGTCTACTTAAGTATTCATTATATCATGACTAACATAGCTTAGAATTTTATTACATTCTTGTGATAGGAAAATTTCAAAAAGGCAAACAAACCTTTTTTATTATGAAAAAAAAAAAGAACAATAACAACAGTTTAAGCTCTTAATCTTTCTGAAGAAAATCTGAAATCCTCAGAAATACTTTGACAAAACTTTTGAGACCAGGGCAGTTGGATGTCATTGACTTTATCCTTCAGCACATTGGTGTTTACTTCTCAGCTCTGCATCTCCTAAACCCAGTTGCCTGGGAGTTTTTATATTTCTATACCACACTGATGAGCTGCTGATAAAACCATGGCCAAAAGATGATAGCCCTGTTACCTCCAGTTTTGCAAATGCTCCTCCTGCTGTCATGTTTGCTTTTATTTATCTTTAGATGTTGACTCAAGTATCACCTTCTTTGGGACACATTAGTCACTCACTCAGTTTCCTTTTGATGTGTTTCACACATAATTTTGTTTTTTTCACAGCCAAACAGATATTAATTACAACCTGCAAGCCAAGATGTCTACAAAATAGCACTCTATTCTCTTTAAATAAAAGTTATTTTTGCTGTCAACTTTAGATATTCAAATTCACAGGAAACTCCATCATTGGTCTGCTAGACATTTCTCCCTGTGCCTGATTTCTTTCCAGAACTTGGGAGAATTCTTGCTGTCCAAGGAATGGATAACTGCTCATGACTGGGGATGTCCATCTTGATATTTCTAATATCTTCTCCTGTGCTTGTTTGGCACTTGCTACTGCTCCTCTACCATCTCGAAGTATTAGGGTCTCTACAGGGGTGGTGACATATCTACCCACAGTCACTCTTAGAGGCCTTTGGCCATTCCCCTGCCACTGATTGTGTTAATAGCTTTAGTCCTCCACCTATGTTGGGAATGCTGATTTAAGGCCTTTTCCAACATGTATTATGCTTTTCCAAGATCCCTGTGATTTTGTTGCAAAAAGCCATTTTTCTGAAAATGAAAAGTAGGATTTACAAAATTAAAATTACTGGTAAGCTATTTTGTTTTTATTTCTTTCTGGTATTAGGTCCTGAGTTCTTGAAGTGTAGAACACGATTCTCTCTTGTTGGGAAGGCAGCAGAAATTTAAGATCTGAGAAAGAAAGAGTAACCATAGCAATAAGAGATATGCTGAAACATATCCAGTCATATATGCATTGGGTACACATGTTTTACTTATTTTGTTTTGTCTTTTAATTCTGCCTCAATCCTCATGGCTTGGGTTTCGGAGCCCTGAAGACAGAACCTCAGCATATTTTTTATAGAGAGCACAGGGATAGGGACCAGCTACTCTGGGTGGAGGGTGTCTGTAGGTGAGCAGTGTCAGGCTGTAAACATCCAGGAGGAGGGAAGCTGCTCATGCCATCTTTTGTACACTCCAATCATCATGCCCAAGAATCCATACTGTAACTCTCAAGGAAAGCTTTTCCATTCCTCTTGAGCAGTACCAGGAGGAAAGGCTTTGACAGCCTCTTAGGACCGAGGCATTGAAGTCCTGGCATGGTGGCACCAGTGTCAACAATGCACATTCACTCAGAACTTCTTTGTACTCAGCAATTTCTCTACTCCCTACAGAGCCCCAATCACCAGCCCAATGAAAAACCTACAGAGACACGCTCCTTTAACATAACCTTCATATAAGAAGGTTCTACTATCAAAAACAGTGACCCTCATATAGTAGGACCTCTATAAATGTTTCATCTAGGAAGCTAAGAAATATGATTAAAGTATTTTAAGTAGCATTACACTTACTGTATCTAAATTCTTTTTTGAAAAAAAAATATAAGCTTTCCTGTTCTTTATTATTTGAATTATAGAACTCAAGGACTAAAGACCACAGATAAAATATTGATGTCCTTCTCTAAGGGCTTTAATATACTAAACAAGTTCTTAATAAACTAGGGATGTTCAGCGAATATCAATGCATGTTCTTTAGTAAGGCACTGAGAAGAATAATAACTATACTTTCAACCTAGAATAACTGTCTCATTTCCCAGTACTGAAATAAATAGTAATCCAACATACAGAAATACACACAATAATGTGTTCGAATCAACTGCCATGTGTTGAACATTAACTGATATTGTACAATAACTTATAGACTAAGTCATGGATGCTAGGTTAGGCTCAGTATTCTAGATACATTAAATTCACATTTATGTTTCTATTTCTATGTATAGATGTCATAAAATAAAGCTAAATATAATATTGCTAAGAGGACTAGAAGGTTCTACTTGTTTGAATATATCCTTCATGGATTGTCTCAATGAACTATTCCTTATTCATTTCCTAGTCTCTGAAATTGAGAATTAAAGTTTCAGCTTAGAAAATAAGTTAAAATTTGTAATTACAAATTCCATTGCTTTACTCTCCCCAAACTCATTATTGGGCATCTCTTCCAAGAACAATTATTTTCAGGTGGCAATTAGCTCTGATTGTGTTTGTACTTGTGTTTAACTTGGTGATGTGTTGGAAATCTCTTTTCTCTGACCTTGATATAAATATGCTTTTCACCCTTAGGCGACCACAGCAATGGCGACCTCCTGTAACTCCTCTACTCAGTACCAGTGCTTTCGAGTCTCAAATCTATATGATGTTGAATATTACTGAAATTCTGAGACCTTTTCTACTTCTGCACTCATGCTTAATCTGTGTCACTGGCTTCATCCTAGACTGTGTTCAGGTCCAGGTCAAGGTTGACAAGCCATTCAGAAGGTTTGCATCCTTTACAAGGAAGCTTCTGTGATCATGAATTTTCTACTCTATTAATATTGTCAACCATCTGTCTTCTGAAATCTTGACAAGCATGTGAACTGTATTTACTATTATTTCAATAAAGACCAGTCAACCATTCTGAGTGAAAAACATTCCACTGGTGATAGAATTTTCAAAATATAAGTATTATATTCAGAAATCTTAGAGCAGTGCTCATTAAAATATCCACCTGTTTTTTTGTAATTGGGGCTTTCTTCCCAACATATTTACATTTAACTATTGTACTATACCTTGGTAGTGTGAATATCTCGATTCTAAAACAAAAACAAAACAAAAAAAAAACACTTTAATTCCTCCTCACATTTGGAATACCTTTATTTGTTTCCATTTAAAAATCTGCAGAGTTTCTCTGGAGTGAAAATCTCTGGCTTCTAACTTCATCAAGAAGAGAGCTAGCTACTGATAATTTGAATTAACCAGCAGCCATCTTCTAAAATGAATTTTTTAATTTTAGATATTCTTAGGCATTATAATTAATATGATTACTCATCATATAGTGGAAATGCTCTTATTTTTAAAGTAAGTTGTCACATTGTGTCTTTCATTTTTCAAGTATGTTTGCGGAAATTTTAGAAAGCATGGCAGAAATCCTTCTTGTCATAATATTAACTGTTTATTGACTATTTTTTACACAAAACTCATTAAAGTACTGTGTTTAGTATGTCAGCCTGTGCCTATAGATTAGCACATATTTTCTCATAATTGTGGCAAACTAATTTGCATCTGTATGTAATCAGAGTCAGGACTTGTTTTAATTTAGATGCTGAATTGGATAAAATTAGTAATTAAATTCAGATCCAAGAGAGTCTGTAAGTTCAATTATTGTGCTTGGAAGGACCCAGACATTAGGTTGTGTATTTGTGTATCAAATAGTTTAAAATAATTCTGACATTTTAACAATACTCAAACTTGTAAAAAAAAAAATTCAAAACTTAGCCCTTCTGAATAATGCTATTCTGTCTCTGTCTCTTTCTTTCTCTCGTATTTCTTCATTTATTATGTCCCTTCAGAGTATCTTGGGTGTGGTCCATCACCTCTAGGTACTTCTGTGGAGGACATCCATCAGCTACATTATTTTGATTAAATATGTGGTTGGAGATATAAAGAAAAGGAGAATGCTCACTTTTAACTTCATAGAGACATTCAGATTCTGAAAGCTCCATTAAGGCAGTTTAAATTTTTTTTCCAAGAGAGGTAAATAATGTTTAAAAAAAAAAAAAACTTGGTAATAAGAATATTATGCCTATAGTCTTTTAGTCTATAAAGACATAGACTATAGTCTTTTAAATATGAATGGACTTTTCTTCTTGGTGTCTTTCATTGATTAACAGTGCATTTAAATATCACTGACTTACTGTCATTATTGGCAGTGCTGCTGATTTCTCTGGGATCGTTTTACATTTCATTGACATTTGTAGGACCACAAGTCCTGTCAGTCACTTGCTTTCTTTCAGTATACTTCCTAAATAGCTCATTGATGAGCAGTGCCCTTGTTATCCATATCCAAGTTCTCTGAACACACACATTGGACAGGAAGAATTCAGTTACTGGATACGATCTGTGGACTACTTAACATGTGTGTAATTATTCAAATATTAAATGATTCCCTTGAGGATTAAATTAAATTTCTGTCATGTGTTCAATTGAGTATTTTAATTTAAGAGTAAAGAAGAAATGCTGGTCATTGCCATATTAAAAAATTATGTAACTCAGAATATTGATGTAGAACCTCCATACTATTAAATATAGTATGTTTTTGTCTTAGCCAGAGTAATAAGATAATTGAAGTAGTTCAAGGGAGTGCTAATTGGAAAGGAAGAAGTCCAAGTCTCTTTGTTTGAAGATTGTCTTAGTTATGGTTTCTAGTGCTACAAAAAAAAAAAAAACACCAGGACCAAAAAGGGTTTATTTGGCTTACACTTCAGCATTGCTGTTCATCACTGAAGTAATCAGGACGGGAACTCAAGAGGCCTTGAACCTGGAGGTAGGAGCTGATACAGAGGCTATGGAGGGGTGCTGCTTACTGGATTGTTTCCCGTGGTTTCCTCAGCCCACCTTCTTATAGAACTCAAGACCAGCAGCCCAGGGAGTGATGGCAGAGGTATATAAGGTATATAAGGCATGAAGACCAGGAACTAGGCTGGTTAAGCTTTTAGGCTTTTGAGCAGCAGTTCAGCTGAGATTCATTCTGGATGAGGACTCAGAGGCTTCCTGTCTGAAGAAACAGGATCAGCTGAGGAACTGGCAAGGTGAGGTAGCTGTGTCTTGTTCTGCTTTTCTGATCTTCCAGCATTCACCCCAATAACTGGCCTCAGGTTTGATTTTATTAATAAGACCTTTTAAGATTCATGCTACAGATGGCACCACCAACAATGGGCTGAGCCCTCTCCCACTGATCACCAATTGGGAAAATGCCTTACAGATGGTTTTCATGGAGGCATGTCCTCAACTGAGGCTCTTTTATCCCTAAATGACTCTAGCTTGTGTCAAGTTGACACACAAAACCATCCAGCACACATATCATACAGTTTTTTTTTAATATATATAAAAGGCCCTAAAGATTCTACGTAAAAAAAGACCATGTAAAGCTGACAGACACTTCCAGCAAAGTAGTAGAATTCAAAATTAACACAGGAAAAGCCTATACCTTTCTAAATCAAGGAAACAATACCTTGCACAATAGCCTCTCTCTCTCTCTCTCTCTCTCTCTCTCTCTCTATATATATATATATATATATATGTGTGTGTGTGTGTGTTGTGTATATATATGTGTGTGTAATATATATATATGAAGAACTCTAATCAAGCCAATGAAAAACTTGTATAATAAAAATTTTAAGACATAGAAGATAGAAATTGAAGGAGACATCAGAAGATGTGAACACTTCACATACTGATGAATCCATAGGTTTCATACAATGACAAAGACCAAAAGATCAAAAGAAGAAAAAGGCCTTCTTGACCTCAAGTGGATTTATGTTTTTCAGCCAGATATGCATAAACAAAGGCAGTAATCATAGCTGACACATTGACACATTACTAAATATTATTGAATATCATTTGTTATTGTTTTAAATTATGTATTTTTAAAATGGATCTTATTGACTGCTGAGTGTTTCACAGTTCTGCCACATTAGTAATTATAAACTTGTTCTCGTTTTCAAACCAATTAAAACACCCTGAATTAAATCTTAATATCCATTGTATTTCCTTTGCAATGTTCTGAAACATATTTACATTGCCCCTTAAAATGTATTAGTATCAGATAATAGAATACTGATTAGTAAGCAACTCTTTAGATACTACATAATATGTCCTAGTCATATCACAACATTTCAAATTGTATTATTAAAGATATGGAAATATTTCATGCATTGAATTTTATGGAAATTTATTATTAGCTATCTGTAAGTCATACCCCAGAATTTATACCTATTACTAAACTTAAACCTCTGTACATAAAATGGTCATATGTTGAATGAAGGTATTTTTTGTGGTGCATATACATAATGGAATATTATTCCACTATTTAAAAAAATATGAAGCCAGGTGGTGGTGGCACACTCCTTTAATCCCAGCACTTGGGAGGCAGAGCCAGGCAGATCTCTGTGAGTTCGAGGCCAGCCTGGACTACCAAGTGAGTCCCAGAAAGGCCCAAAGCTACACAGAGAAACCCTGTCTTGAAAGATAAATAAATAAATATGAAATTCACAGGTAAGTGGATGGAGCTAGGATAAAACCATCCCAGGTGAGGTAACCTGCTGTGGGATGGTCTGTATGTCAAATTGCTCTGATTGGTCAATAAATAAAACACTGATTGGCCAGTGGCCAGGCAGGAAGTAGGTAGGACAAGGAGAGAGGAGAATTCTGGGAAGCAGAAGGCTGAGGTAGAGAGACACTGCCAGCCGCAGCCATGACAAGCCGCATGTGAAGACACCGGTAAGCCACAAGCCACGTGGCAAGGTATAGATTTATGGGAAAGGATTAATTTAAGCTATAAGAACAGTTAGCCAGAAGCCTGCCATGGCCATACAGTTTGTAAGCAATATAAGTCTCTGTGTTTACTTGGTTGGGACTGAGCGGCTGTGGGACTGGGGGGTGACAAAGATTTGTCCTGACTGTGGGCAAGGCAGGAAAACTCTAGCTACAGTAACCCATACCCCAAAAGACAGATATTCTATCCGTACACTTAGATGTAGATGTTAGCTATTAAGTCTTTGATAAGCAGGCTACAATCTACTCGTTGAATGTTAAGTAAAGAGTAAGGAATTGGGGGCAGGGGAGCTGAAGGATCTCCCTAGGAAGAAAAAATAGAATAGATAGTTATTGATGGAATGGAGGTGTGTGTGGGGGGTGAGGGAGGAATAGGAACAGAAGGTTCAATGGGGAGGGGGCATAAAGATGGGGACAAAGGAGGCAATAGGACAGCTAAAACTTGGGCCATTTGAGGGGCCATATGGATAACTACTACAGTAGAAGCTTCTTAAAATATATGCATATATGAAGTAAATCTAACTAGAATCATCTAATAATGGGGGAGACAAAACCACGACTAACGTCTCTTGCCACCAAATGAAAGTTTCAGTGCCAGGAATGGGTTACTTCTAATAGTTGTTGGCCAAAGGACTCCCAAACAACCCAGACATTGCCAAAGCTATTGGTTTCTCTCCAAAAACTGATGGTAAGGCTCTATTGCTGGAGATAACACTTTCACAACTCATTGAACCTGAAGAAGTAGAGCTAATGTTTACCAAGATCAGTGTTGGTAATTGGAAGGAGTTCTGCATGCTACCAACAGAGAAAGATAAACACCAACCCAGCTACAAAGCCAATGATCTACAATGGTAACTACCTTGCATGATACATCCTTGAAATTGTAGCACAAAATTGTGGGAAAACACCAAGCACTATCTGATTGGAATGGAAATGACACTGTTGGGAGGTCGTACAAACTTTAGGTGGTAGGAGATAGTTAGGGTTTCTTGGTCTTTTTCAATGTGCAACTAAATGGGATTTTGAGAGCAGGCCTTTTCCCTTTTGCTCATTTTATTTCTTAGCTCATGGGTTGTTAAGTTTGCTTCAACATACGCTCACTCCATCACTATCTAATATTTCACCAGAGTCTGGAAGCACCGAGCCTGCCTGGTCTTAAGTAGCTAAAGAAACCTTTCCTCCTTATATGTTAACTAGCTTACGTAGTTTAGCCAGAGGAACGTAATAAAAGAATGGAGAATTAGAAAGAGGGAACACTCAAGGTCTGGAGAGGTCTATGTAGACCAGTCTAGCCAGTTTTGTGTGTTGTTTGTTTCGTTTCGTTTGCTGGAGGTAGGAGTGGTGGTTTGGTATCACTAGAAGGTGGTAGAGAATGAATAAATATGTCAGATACCTAAGTGCTCAGATAAAATGTCTTGGAGGAAGAGAGGGTCCTCGGTAAACTGAATTTTACAAAGAAATGACATAGGAAAAACTTTAGGAGTCGGATTCAAATTCAGTCAAGCAAAGCATCTCCATGTCTTGAAAACTAAAAAATTTAAATTTACTTTAGGCACAGAGGTAGATAAGAGTGTGTTTGGCTTTTTAGTTAGCATGATATACATCAATTATAGTTATCTTAAAGGAAACAGTTTTTAGAAAGGTTCCTGGGAGGTAGATTGTAAGGGAATGAGTACTTAAGAACTAGTTTGAAGAAGGGTTTCTGTCTGAAATAAAAGTCAGAGGAATTGTTTGATTGTGACAGGTCCCCGCAGTAACTGGCACTCTAAATGTGTTCATTTTCTCACTACATCTCCATTTGCTCATGTGGATCAGCTATCTCTCTTCCCTGTATTCTTATCTTCTAAGGTGGGGGGGGGGTTGTCACAGTTCTGATATTGTCAGGAAATTTTGTTTGATCACAGAAAGATATTGGGTCAAGTTCTGTGATATTTTATTGTCATTTTTTTCCTATTTATTCACATGATAAATCAGACTATGAAGTCAGAGTTCATATCTATTAAGGTGTTTCTGACTGGTCCAACTTAGATTAAGAAATTGAAACAAACTGAACCAATGTTCCTTAAGCTTATATATATGAATGGATATATATATATATATATATATATATATATATATATATATAATAACATGAGTAAAATGTCATCTCTAGGAATAGCTAAGTAATATTAAGATGTGTATTTCTTTTCAGGCATGCAATTTTTCCTAATTCCTTTCCTTTTTCTTTTTTTCCAGGAAGTGTTGAGGACAGGTTTACCTTTTGCTCACATAGAGAATCTCATCTAGAATAAGGAGTCTCTCATCTCCAGGATAAGATCCAGGGTGATGTCCATCGCACTTTATGTACACATTGGTAAGAAGCAGTATCCGGAATACTCAGAGTCCTATGTCTGAATGACTGTGCCTCTCTATTAAACAAAGTGAGGCTGGGATAGAGGCTTGAGAGAAGGGACCTAGCCTGCTGGGATAGGAAGAGTTGATACTGAGGAAATTAGGAGTTTGACTTCTGGCAACTGAAATTGGTGGTTTAGAATATGCAATTGGCCAAACATAAAGATAAAAATACTTATTGTTTGGATAACATAAATAGATACTCACTATCACTATCCAGAGTTAATTTTCCCTTAAGGGCATAGAAAAGCCATTGAAAATAAGGAGTCAAATTGAGAGCTGGCTTGAGAATACCATCAGGAAATTTGTAACACGTAATTAAGTGGGGAAGGATCTATAAGGCTGTCTGGTACAAATGAGAGTTCTTGTCAGAAGCTAAAATTTAAGTTGAGAAATGAAGAACAAAATGAGGCATGTAATGAAATATGATTGAGACACATCTATGACTTCTGTGATTTATGGCATGCTTTGTAAATGACACTAGTTCAGTTTTATGGTAAATAGATTAATCAATATTTTTATTAGGCAAAAAGCAATATCAATTCTACCATCACTTTCAAGTATAGATAACTGATTTTAGATATTTTAGCTTTATAAGAACATAATGATAAGTATATTAATTTGAACATGCCTGAAAGATAGGCAGAAGGCAAAGTATTTAGTGTAAGAAAATAATTTGTAACAAACAGGTCAAACTGTTATTCATTTCAAAACTATATTATTGTCCAAAACTATTGCTAAGGGATTCTATATAAATAGTATCCCTTAAAATGTATTTACTGACTTTGGGCTAGCTCTGATCTGAAGCTTTGTATTCACCTCCATTTCCTGTTGAATACTCTATGCCCTCTGTAGACTAAAACTGCGTATAATATAAACACAGGGCAGTTTAACAACTTTCGCAAGAGCAACACCACAACAGCCCCATTCACGGAATCATTTCCTTAGCTCGCTCACTGAAGAAGAGAAGAGCGGGCCCTGCTCAATTCCCACAACTCCGTGAAGGCATTTATATAGACATCGAGACTCGGGGACAAAGGGTGAATTGTGAGTTGTCAGAGGTCAGGGAACTGCTATCCGACCAAGGACCAAAGCAGTACAAGTCCAGAGTCACTATCCACTTAAAATCAAACTGAAGTTTTGTCCCTGCTGTTTCTGCTTTTCCTTCTGCATAGCTAACCAGCCCAGAACTTAAAGGGTTCTAAATTGCAATATATTTATCTCCACTTATGAGTTTGTGTATGTTGTCTATGGGGTGGGTGGGTGGGTGGGTGGGTGGGTACTGACCAGATGTAATTGCATTGAGCTTCTGCTTCATGTGGTACCAGCTGCTGCTACCATTGGGAGTCTTCTTCACTGGACTGGGATACCTAAAGTGACTCTTTCAACATGGCCAGTAGTCGCTGGCTGACATTTATTGTCTGGATTCATAGATGGCATGGCCAGCCCAAGCAAACTGGACATCGTCCTGTGTAGTAGGGTCTTTGTTGTTGTTTTTTTTTTTGGGGGGGGGGGCGGGGGCCAAGTAGGCGCAGAGTCAAACTATACAGACTCTGGGACAACGTTGAAACAACAAGCTCAGTTTACTTAGGAAGAGGCAAGCCTTATATACCTTATATACCCTCCATCCCACCCTGGGGGGAGGTCTGATGAATATGCATCTGCTGGTGTGACATGGCTACCTCTCATTGGTCCAGGTCATCTCCAGATCATGTTTTAGCTGCTGTTGCTAAGACCATCAGACAGACCCAGGCTGGCTCTCAGAAAGTTTTACTTGTTTGGGCCGTCTGGCCCTCAAGCAGATGAGGGATGAGTCATCCCACAGTACAGATAGCACCCCTGCTTGATTCAAAACATTCTTATAGATAGCAAGTGGAAACATCCTTAGCACAAGACAGAAAGAAACACAGATAACTAAAGACTCAGCTGGACTGTGGCACAGCTCTGTATTCACCACCAGGACAGAGGCACAGCTGTGCATTCACACACTGGACAGAGGCACAGCTCTGTATCACCAGGACAGAGATACAGCTGTGTATTCACCCCCAGGACAGAGGCACAGCTGTGCATTCACCCACTGGACAGAGACACGGCTATGTATTCTCCCACTGGACAGAGGCACAGCTGTGCTTTCACCCACTGGACAGTGGCACAGCTGTGCATTCACCCACTGGACAGAGGCACAGCTGTGCATTCACACACTGGACAGAGGCACAGCTGTGTTTTCACCCACTGGACAGTGGCACAGCTGTGCATTCACACACTGGACAGAGGCACAGCTGTGTATTATGGTGATAAGGAAGGTTGTAGACCCAGCCTAGACTCAAGAGAAAGGGAAATAAACCACTATTTTTGGGGACAGGTGGTCAAATTATTATAGCCATTTTAACTTAGTTTTTCACTAATGTATTATGACAATATCTCATATAGATTTCAAGGAAAAATTGACTTGGTGTTTATATATTAATGTCATGAAATTAAATTCCTTCTAGATCTCTTCAGTATCATTAAACTTTGGATTTTCATATGCTTTATAATTCACAAACATTAAAGATATATAATACTCTGTAATGAATAATATTTTTAAATTATATATTGAATGATATACCCTGATGTACTAGATAAAGATATTTTAAAACATCTTTTTATCATTATGGTCTTATTTTTTAAGTATTATTTTCTTATGGTAGGATATTTTTTGATATGAAACCTTTTCTTCTTATAGTTTTCTTCCTTATATTTTTTGAATCCGTTAGCAGTTGAAATTTTATTCACTTTTTCACTTAAGGCCAAGGAAATGGATGACTGATTCATTTTGTTAATGTGGAGGAAAATATTGACCACACTTTTCTGTTGACCACAAGCTTGTTTAATTGTATATTTCCAAGATATCATACGTAACGGCTGAAAGTATGCATGAGTAATTATTCGGTATATGTGAAAATAATGACACTGTGGCTTCCTTCTACATATTTACAATTTAATCATTACTATTTCATGATAGTGTTTTTAAAACACTGAAAACATGCCAAAATACAAAGAGAATTTTATGCCATAATCAAGTAGAAATTATTTTAGGAAATCAATACTACTTCATCACATTAAGAAGAACATCCAAATATTTACATTATTTCATAAAAGACAAAAATCATAGACAAATTCAGCACCTATTCACTCCAGAATCTATCAGCAAATTTAGGATAGAGAATACTTCCCCAGCTAGATTAAGAACATCAAAATTATCTTAGAACTTCCATCCAATTTAATAAGCAGCTGAACTCTTTTCCCTTATGACCAGAGATAAGAAAAGTACCACAACCTTTATAGCTTTTACCTAACAGTATACTGGAAGTCTTAGATAGAGCAACAAGACAATGAAATGGTAAGATGCTGTGGGATAATATTTTATACACTGGTTTAATAAACCGCTGACTGGCCAGTAGCCAGGCAGGAAGTATAGGCAGGATAAGCAGACAAGGAGAATTAGGGGAAGAGGAAGGCTGAGTAAGGAGACGCCAGCCCGCTGTCCAAGGAGCAGTATGTGAAGGCACACAGGTAAAGCCACGGAACATGTGGCAACATACAGATTAACAGAAATGGGCTGAGTTTAAATGCAAGAGCTAGTCAATAGTAAGCCTGAGCAGTTTTAATTAATATAAGCCTCTGTGTTTACTTGGGTCTGAGCGGCTCCAGACTGGGTGGGACACAGGAAAACTTAAGACACAGACAGAAAAAAAAAAAAAAGAATTTTCTTTGTTCTCAGATGGTTTTCTATGTGGAACCTCCCTACAATTCATCAGCAGCAGAAATTGTTTGAAACTGTAATATAAGTTGTATGTTACAGAGAACTTAAGTTCCTCTACTGACTTTTGCTTCTTTTTTGTCTGTGCTTTATGATTGTTTTTTACCCCTTCTGTTGCTTTGGGACTTCCTGAAGAGCTTCTTAAATGGATTTTGTTATTTGCACCTGAAATAGCTGTAACCCCATAATATATAGACGTGATTTTGTAGTAGTAAAACATGAGAGAGGAGACTATTTCATAAACTTTTGATTAATCTCAGTTTTTTGTTCTTTTTTTTGTTTTTGTTTTTGTTTGTTTGTTTGTTGTTTTTTCATTCTGTAAGTGACACAGAAAACTTAGAGGATGCTGGTTGGAAAGTCCATGGCTTCCATTTATGCTACAGCTCTGTGAAGATCTTTTACTATGGAATATACACTGTAACAAAGCATGCTTTTGTCTTATCTCTAAGTACTTGTGTTTCCACTACCCAGGAACACATCTCTGTTTTTCAAATGTGAAAATTTGAGAATGAGAGTATTCTTGGAAATAACTCCTGCAAATATTTATGAAATTCATTAAGAATTTGTCTCGCAAGATTGTCTGTCTCATGCTAGTCCACACGTAGTCCCCAGCATTTTGAGACGATAGCATGAAATCTCCTATCGCTTTGTGGATTCAGTGGTCTGGTTCAGGGTCGCAGATCTTAGCTATGCTCCTATAACTGGAACAATATTGTCAGTGGTTTTTGCCCTCCAATCTCAGTCCCCTTTAATCTCTATCATGGGTCTGTGTACTAGTTGTGTGAGAATACTACATTGTATAAAATACTATATTGTATTAAAAATGTCTATATAGAATTTGCAGTGAAGGATTGTGGTTCAAAATTTATTTATTTTGAAGAATATTGTCTATTTTCTCCCCTTTTTGATGGTTTTTTTTAGAACAAAACAGGGTGACAACTTTCTAAGAATTTTAGATGTCAACATTGGATTCAGATCTTTACTGACGGGAATTGTCAGTCCCAAAATAATTTTGGTGTATTTTAATTTTGAAGAGGAGTTGACCCTCTTTTTTTCAGATTCTATATTTACAGATTCAGCCAAACATAGACCACACATATTTTTAAAAAAAGTTTGTATCTGTACTAAACATACAAAACTAAACATATTATCATTTTTTCCCTACCTAATACAATGTAAAAGCCACTTCACTTTTATGATGTATTAGCTATTTCCAATAATTTAGATGTTATAGAAAGCATCATTCAGGAAGAAGATACATAGACTTTGTATGGTTTTCTATAAAATTGAATAGAATGACCTTTAACTCTAATCCACAAATTGTGGATTCCAAGTTGGGACTTGAGAAGAATTATATAGACCTCATAACTGGAAAAAAAATGTCAAGTGCTTATTGTAAAGTTAAATAATTAGAACCTTCACAATATGCCCTAGTGACAGAGTATTATTGGGGCATTGTTTTGGTAAAGTACCCTGCAATGGAGGCATGCACACAAGTGGCTTTTATCCTTGGATGACACACTACTATTAGTATAAGTAGTAAATGTCTTCTGGCCAAACCCTACTGAGCATGGGAAGTCCCCATGCTGATATTTGCAATTACAAAGTGATTGACAAGGTGGATATCAAATGAAGATCCTGCTGCAGTGAGTGCCACTGACTTAACAGGGAATACTTCCCTTAAGCATCTGAACAAATGACTTCAATTCTAATGTAAACACACTTGGCTTACATTTTCAAAGAGATTCATACATTAAATGCAAGACTGGGTTTGAGTCATTCAAAGGGCTAAGGAATCTCCTGGAAGCAGCAGTGCTCTTGGTTAATTGAACTGAAATTCTGTAATAATTATACCTGGCAGTTTGAATGGGCCAAAAACTCTCCAACTTCACAGCTGATTGTGTGAAACCTGTTTCTGTCCCCCAGAGCTATGTAACATAAAATTATATTAAGTGTTTAAGTATAGCTTGCTGGTACTCGAGACAACTCAGAATCACTTTGTGATAAAAAAAAAAAAAAAAAAAAACAACTGTGGATAGCAAGTTGATAAGATATGTTATCAACAGCATTAGAAGCCAGAAGAGCTAACCAGACAATAAAATGACAGTGCCTTATTCATCTGCATCCCCACATTTTTTTTATTTATCTGCATCCCACATCTCCAGTATATGCCATGTGAAAATGGAGATGAGTTTCCAAACAGTAAACCAAAATTGATCTGTTGTATGAATCTTAAATAGTATTATAATAAAAACCCGAAGCCAGATATTGGGGGAAATGCTGAAAGATCAGAGAGACAGAGGAACATGCCACCAGAGAAATTTCTCACCACTACTGATTCCTCAGACCAAATGGAAGGTGAGATCCTATCTCCATGAATCCTCTGAATGAAAGCTTCTGAGTCCTCAGCCAAAAAAACTTTAGTTCTTGTCTCCTCATGCCTTATATGCCTTTCTCTGCCCAGCCATGTCACTTCCTTCCTAGTGCTGGAACTAGTGGTGTGTATGCTTCCCAAATACTGCTAGCAAAGGCATGAGATCTCAAGTGCTGGGTTTAATGGAATGTGACTCCCAAGTACTGGAATTAAAGGGTGTACCACCACTACCTGACTCTGTTTCTTTCCTAGATTTAATCAATCTCATGTAGTCTAGGGTGACTTTGAACTCACAGAGATCCAGAAGGATCTCTGCCTCCTGAGTGCTAGGATTAAAGGTGTGTGCCACCACTGCCTGGCTTCTATGTTTAATCTAGTGGCTGGCTCTGTCCTCTGTTCCTCAGGCAAGTTTTATTTGATACACACTATATCACTACATTTGTCTTCAATGTTTCTTTACTGAACTTGACTTCCAGGGTGTGGCAGAGTCCTGTAATATTCCCTTTGGGGAAGAGGGCGGGTAGGCACACAGTCAATTACACAGACTCTGGGAGGATGTAGAAACAATACCCTTAGTTTATTTGGGAAGAGGCAAGCCTTATATACCCTCCACTCCATGGGGAGAGGGAGGTCTGATGAATGTGCATCCGCTGGTGTGACATGGCTGCCTCTCATTGGTCCAGGTCATCTCAGCTCATGTCTCAGCTGCTGTTGCTAAGGCCCTTAGGCAGACCCAGGTTGGCTCTCAGGAAGCATCTCATTACTGGTTTGGGCTGGCTGGCCCTCAGACCTGTTAGGGTTGAGTCATCCCACACCAGGGGACAGAGAAGCAACAGAAGAGGGACTGGAACTCCAGACTATAGACAGAATTGACCTGTAGTGCGAATGGGTTGTAATGCCCAATCCACATCCACTAGCATGCAGTGCTCAAGAAGGTCAGGAAGGGGCACTGAATCCACTGTAACTAGAGTTACAGAAGGTTGTGAGCTATCCTTCTTGTGCTGGTAGTCAAACCAGGGTCTCCTGGAAGTCTAAACCACAGAGCCATCTTTCCAGCTACAGGAGTTTAATATATTTTAATTTAAAAAATGATACCCATGTCAAGCCTGAATGTTGGTGTAGGCAAAGGTAAAAAAATCATCTTCATGTACTTAGGAACTTGTTAAGTTTAATACTAGTTCTATAGATTGAAAAAGAGAAGAAGAAAATGATGATGATGATTATTGACACTGACTAAATCTGAAGATTTTGGGGCTTATGTTTGGATCTACATTTCAATTATATAACATTGGTTGTGTGAAATCCACATGTTCTATTCCTTTCAATATTTTGGCATTAAAATCTAGAGCTTCACATATTACTATTATTTATTTATTTTGTTTTTCGAGACAGGGTTTCTCTGAATAGCTTTGGTTGTCCTGGAACTCACTCTCTAAGCCTGTAGACTGGCCTCAAACTCAACAGACATTCTTCTGCCACTGTCTCCCAAGGGCTGGAATTAAAGGCATGTGCCACCGCTATCTGCCATAAGAAATTTGATTTTTCTTTTTTACAAAAAAAAATAAATAAATAAAACTCAGGCAAATCACCTTCATATGGAGGAGAAATAGGACTCTGAGTTTTGTTCTATTTTTCTTGATAAAATATTACCTGGTATTATACAAATATGACTAAATCTGGTAACAAATTGGGTAAAATTATTTTTCTCCTACAACCCATTTTCAAGATTAGTGAATGCTTTTGTCTCTTTCATATGTTCAACTAAACTTTCTCATGCTTTGATATATAAACAAAAGTCTGATTCAATCTTGAGAAATATTCTTGTCCACTTCCCACCTTAGTTGAATTTGTACATTATTCTTATGGTTTAGTAATGACACTGATCACAAACAATGTAATGTATGCTCCTGAGCTGACCAGCAACTTCTGTTCTGTTATTTGTATATGTTAATTTATAAAACTCTTGGTTTTTTTAGGGCCCATGTCACTAGAGAAAATGTCTATACTTCTATGCACATGGAGTGCTTGCTGTTTTTATTGAGCATATACTTCATAGTTCAGAATTCTGGCACCAAATATTCAAAACATCTAATAGACTGAATTCCCAGGTCCTTGGTTTTCTCACATCTAACATTTATGACAACAACTCTCTAGCACGCAATGAGGACAACTGCAGAATTAACAAACTAATAAATCCCAGTGTTTCTCATTAACCATCACACACTTTGATATTACTTAGTCCTCAAAGTAGTTAGTTCTCACCACTTTGGTTTTTCAAGTCTATTTATTCTTCTGATATCACCTAGTTATTTCTTTTTTGTTATATTTTTCTGACAGTGGGGTTAATCAACCATCCGAATTTCCTACGGACTGAGAACTTCTGGGCCTATGGAGGTTTTAGCACTAAAACTTGGACCATCGGCTGGGTGGTGGTGACACACACCCTTAATCCCAGCACTCAGGAGGCAGAGCCAGGCAGATCTCTATGAGTTCAAGGCCAGCCTGGTCTACAGAGTGAGACCCAGAACAGGCTCCAAAACTACACATCGAAACCTGTCTTGAAAAACTAAATAAATAAATAAATGGGCCGGGCGTTGGTGGCGCACGCCTTTAATCCCAGCACTCGGGAGGCAGAGCCAGGTGGATCTCTGTGAGTTCGAGGCCAGCCTGGGCTACCAAGTGAGCTCCAGGAAAGGCGCAAAGCTACACAGAGAAACCCTGTCTCGAAAAACCAAATAAATAAATAAATAAATAAATAAATAAATGAATGAATAAATGAATAAATAAACCATCCTAGAAAAAAACAAAGGGTTTTGTTACATTGCTGCATTTAGTAAGCCCCTAATTCAGTACAACAAAACCACTTGTAATACACCAGAGAGAATAATTCAGCTGCTTAGACTATTGCCATAACCCCCTTGCTGCCCTACAAATTGCCTGACTCAAGTGTTATTTTGATGTGCCACACCTCTTAGGGTTTAGAATCATAAGTGGTGTACAATTTAATCACTGTCTTTGTACTTACCATCTCTTGCCTGCTGTAATGCTTTCCCTTTGCTTCATGAAAAAACTGGAAACTGGAAAACTCTTTCAAGTCACTGCCACTGACCTTCTTCTCATAAGACATCAGTCACCATTTATAAGTGAAATCACTTATTATCAAAGGTTATCCATTTCTTCATTTTCCATTTTAACTGCTTATATTTTACCTGTGTCAACCTTACTTCCATCTGACCATCAAATCTGATTTATACTGCTCCAAGTACGGCCCTAAAAACATTCCATTTTTTTGTATCTCCAATGCCAACACCCATAACTTATCTTGACCACTACACTAACTTAATAACTAGGCATCTCCAATCCATATATAGTTTCCAATCCATTTATGGTGTTCAACTCAAGTGATCTTTGAGAAATGCAAACTGATCAGTTCCTTCCTCTTTGAATCAAAGTGATTCAAAGACTTTAAATTATACTCAGCATCTACCAAGTGAGCTCCAGGAAAGGCGCAAAGCTACACAGAGAAACCCTGTCTCGAAAAACCAAAAAAAAAAAAAAAAAAAAAAAAAAAAAAAAAAAAAAATTATACTCAGCATAAAACTCCAGACCATTAAGACGATGCAGAGAGTCCTAAATCATTTAGCCTGAGATCTTTGTCTACTTTATTTTTTCTTCTAACAACTCTAAACTTTCACTGCAGTTCCTAGAACAAGAGGGATGATATCTTACAGGTTTTCTGTCTGTTGCTGCCATTCCTTTAGAATCTTCTTTAGATTTCAGTTTTTTCTGATATGTCTCCTTATGAGAGTCATTTTCTAGAGTTTTTAATGATTTTGGAATTCCTATTATTCATTCACATGGTACTGTGCATTTTCCAATCAAAGTAGCTTTACTATATCTCATCCTGCCATTCTGTACTTAACTATGAATTCCCTAGACAACTCTTGGACTGTAGAGACATTAGTTGGTAAAGTGTTTGCTGCATAAGCATGAAGAACAGAGTTACATCCTCAAAACTTATGCAAACAATGCTGGATATATCATAGTAAATACTTAAATTCCAGTGATGAGAAAACATTGACAGGTTGGTCTAGTTCTCACTGTCCAGCTAACCTAGGCTATTAGTGATCTCCAGGCCAGTGTCAGACCCTGTCCCATAAAAGAAATGTGACAGCCGTTGAGGAATAATCTATGCACTGATTCAGGTGTGTACTCCACATGACCAAATCTTACAGACTACATAGCCTTGAAAAATTATCTTGTGTTTATGTTTGGGGACTTGAAATTTATAAATTATTATAAAGTAGCACTACCACACTATGCTCTATCAGACTAGACCCTGGTTTCCTACCTAACTTTATGTTGGCATCTGTTATGCAGTCCTACCCTTCCTGGCCTCCAGGGATTGTTATTTTACTCTCATCTTTTATGGAATCACTATTTTAACCTTTCACCGCAAAATGAGAACATGTAGCATTTATCTTTATGTTTCTAGTTTATTTCACCCAACAGATTCACCTGTGCCATTGAGCTTATTGGCAATGACAGGATTTCATTCTTTTTCTGACTGAATAATGTTGCACTGTGTATATCCCACACATTTTCTTTACCCATTCTTATTTCAATGGACACTTCTTTGATCCCATATTATGGAAATATTGCATAAAAAAAAAAAACAGTAAGGAGGAACACTCCAAAAATCAAAAGAGGGAAAAGCTTGAGAAGGGACACCACCAATCATTGGATAAATGACAAGAAAGGAATCAACTGTGTCAGGGATATTTAATGATCTTGGCAGTCACTGTCTACCTTCCAAGAGTGGTTACATTGGCACAGAGATCTTAGGAGTGGGGCACAGTTAGCTGAGATCATTGCTTGTAGAGACAGAACTGAAGGGAAACACTTTTTTAATTCTGACATAAAGCCATGTACCTAGAGTGATGAAGAATGGTAGTGCTTATGTGTTTGGCATACCAGACAGACAGCAGTGGAATCACTGTGGAAACGGTAACTCTTAAGTCATGCTAGGAAAAACAAAAAAGGAAACCAAAAATTAAAAAAAACTTTCAAAGTGCAGCTGGAATGTGAACACTCTAGGAAGCCTATTATAATATTCTCAAGTTACCACCACAAAGAATATGACACTAAAGCTAGTTAAAGTTAATTTATTAAAATCTGACTTAATACCCTTCTTACATATTAAATTGTGGTTCATGCAAGGTTTTTGTTGCCAAAAAGATCTACTAAAAATGGATAGTCTTAAAATTATATATGTATATATATATATATATATATATATATATATATATATATATATATTGCAGAATGCATGCTGTTCTATTAATTAGTGTACATAGAATTGTTAAGTTTGATGATTATGTTCAATTAAGTATAATGAATATAATTAATGTAGTTGCTGTTTTAGGTTCTTGAGTTAATAGTGCCATTAACTGAAGCTGTTTTTGTTGTGGTAGTGATTATTGTTATAAAAGAATACTAAACTTCAAATGAGAGGAAAGTTGAAGGTTTGACCAGTGGTTTTTTTTTTTAATTAAATGTGTGTATATACGTATGTGTGTACATGTGTGTGTATATGGATCCATATGCATATATTGTCATCTAAATTATATACTATAATGTAAGAATGAATATACTAATTTTCTCTTTCATATTAATTTTCTATTCATAGTGTTAGCTGTTGCAAGCCACTTCTTTTCTTAAATCTATTTACAAAGAGAAGTTTTAAATCCAAACATGGTTATTAAATTCTACTTGGAAGAGGAATGTCTCTCCCTCTTATTCACTGGAAATGGGAAAGCATTCATTTTCTTTAAAAAAAAAAAATGTTAAACAGCATTTTCACATGCCAAACATTTAAAATCTGGTAATTCTTCTTTATTAAATGTTTTGCCACTGTACTTTTATGTACCACTTTCACCATTGTTATTGACTATTATAGTATACAAGATAATTGTAACTACCATGTTTCCTTACCTGCTTATTCTACAGGCAATATTAACGCTCTTATACTTTAGGCAGTGCTATAGAAAGCACAGATCCTCAATATGTTAGTTACAGTAAAAGGAGCATATTTAAACAATACATTTTAACATGCATCAGAAAATTATCATTGCTTTTGAAAAATAGGAAATTTTCATTAAAATTTCTTCATGTGTTCTTTTATAATATATATGGACATACATTATTCCACATGTTATTTCTAAGCTACTGACATAAGATTAGGAATCTCTTGGATTTTGTTGCATAAGTTAAGTAAAATTTCTACTTACACGTTTTCAAACCTTAGCATACTCTAGCATTTTTTAGAAAGTATTTTATGCACAATTTTCAATTAATAAACATAATTTTTCTTGTCAGGAATAAATTATTTTGCTGTTTGACTTTTGTATGTGGTTTAAAAAGCAAATTTAAACACAGTTCCATTGTCTTTTTGGATATTGAAGTGCAAATGTGTGGATACAGCACCATTGCTTGTTATGAGCATCTACATTGGTACAAATGTAGCTAATTAATGAATACATCTCCGTACATATCATTTTGTCCTGTGGACTTTTCATGTAATTTTTAAATTACATCTCTCTGAATTTTTTTTTTTTGTTTGTTTTTTTGTTTTTTGAGACAGGGTTTCTCTGCGTAGCTTTGCGCCTTTCCTGGAGCTCACTTGGTAGCCCAGGCTGGCCTCGAACTCACAGAGATCCACCTGGCTCTGCCTCCCGAGTGCTGGGATTAAAGGCATGCGCCATCACCGCCCGGCCATCTCTCTGAATTTTTAAGGAAGGTATTTTCATTAACTGATGTGGTGATGCTAAACCACAGATGCATTGAACAGACCTATGGAATGCATTCATTCTGTCTAGTTGTCATTAAGTCTCTTTACTAGCATCCTTTGATACTATCCCCAACTTCAGATAACCAACATTCAGCTATCTACTTTTGTGAATTTGATGCTTTTTAGCTTCTACATACAAAGGTAAAATTTTAGCAATCACATAAATCTTTGTGAAGAAGGTGCCGTTACTCTATTTTTTTTTATTAATTAGTAAAAGAAAGTGAAAAATATGAGTATATAACACATCTTTTTAAATTTAACGTTTATAATTTAATTTACTAGTTCATCTTTGTGTACATGTGTGTCACAGGTATGTGAGATGTATGTACAAATGTGTGTGGAAGTACATGTGTGGAGGGGCATTGGAGACTGTCAGCTGTTGTCTATCCTGCTCTGCCTTATTCCATTGAGGCAGAGTCTCTGGCTGCACTTAGGGTTAGGCTGGCTGGCATCCAGCTAGCTCTCCTGTAGATAGGAGGATTCAGTCTCAAATTCCCTCAGTGCTGGGGTTACAGATGAGCACAAGACTATGCTTCAATTTTACATGGATGCTGAGATCCAGACTCCAGTCCTCTGTTTGCACAACCCTCTCTCTTAAATGCTTAGGTATCTCTCCAGACCTACAGAGATCAATTTGTATGACTTTTGATATAGTTAAAAGTCCTGAACACTTAATAAAGAAATCATGGAAAACTTTTGATGTTTTTGTCATCCAATAGCTTTTTTTATTTTTATTTTTATTTTATTTTTTTCCTATTTCATTTTTTTCTTTCAAATTTGTCTCATTTATTTTATTTTATTTTATTTTATTTTATTTTACAATACTATTCAGTTCTACATAATAGCCACAGGTTCCCTTGTTCTCTCCCTTCCTGCCCCCCTTCCCTACCCCCCAGCCCACACCCCATTCCCACCTCCTCCAGATCAAGGTCTCCCCAAGAACTGGGATCGACCTGATAGACTCAGTCCAGGCAGGTCCAGTCCCCTCCTCCCAGACTGAGCCAAGCGTCCCTGCATAAGTCCCAGGTTTCAAACAGCTAACTCATGCAATGAGCCCAGGACCTGGTACCACTGCCTAGATGCCTCCCAAACAGATCAAGCCAATCAACTGTCTCACCTATTCAGAGGGCCTGATCCAGTTGGGGGCCCCTCAGCCTTTGGTTCATAATTCATGTGTTTCCATTTGTTTGGTTATTTGTCCCTGTGCTTTATCCAACCTTGGTTTCAACAATTCTCTCTCATATAAACCCTCCTCTTTCTCACTAATTAGACTCCCAGCGCTCCACCCGGGGCCTAGCCGTGGATGTCTGCATCCAGATTCCTCAGTCCTTTGATGGGGTTTCTGGCCAAAGCGGGAGATCCTAGCTGGATCAAGAAAAGAGAGGGAGAACAAGGAATAGGAGACCATGGTAAATGAAGACCACATGAGAAAAGGAAGAAACAAAGAGCTAAAGAGGCCCACAGAAATCCACAAAGATACCCCCACAAAAGACTGCTGGCAATGGTTGAGAGACAGCCGGGACTGACCTACTCTGGTGATGGGATGGCCAAACACCCTATTTTTATTTTTCTTAAAGTGTTCTGTTTGTATGTATGTCTGCAGCAGAAGAGGGCACCAGATCTCATTATAGATGGTAATGAGCCACCATGTGGTTGGTGGGAATTGAACTTGGCACCTCTAGAAGAGCAGTCAGTGCTCTTAAACTCTGAGCAATCTCCCCAATAGCTTTTTATAAGAACAGAAAAAGTGTGATACCTCAGTAAAACCCCCCATTCTATCCCCTACAGACAAAGAGAAGCTTAAACCTGGATTTCTAAGTGTAGATAAGAACTAAGACCCCTTTTCCCCAGGTGGCTGTATCTGCTACAGGGACTTTGGAAAACACAGTCAGGATATTCAACCAAAAGACTAAAAAGGGAGGTGGGTTAAAATAAATTATATGGTCTGTGCCTTTAAGAACTAGCCTCACAAAGAAAGGGGAGCTCTCCTTCCAACCTCCCTGCTGTGAGTGAGAGATTTGGAAGAGCCTCCCTGGAGGCTTGTAAACTTAGAATACACCTTACTTTTGCATTCTGTACCTAAAGTCTCCAGTGGTGGTTTTGGGGATGTGATCTAGGCACAAGACCCTCACTCTATTGTCTTAAAAAGGGGGCCTTAGACAAAGATATCTCAATATAAATAGACCCAGGCCAGTTTCAAGTCTCCAGAAATGATGGCACCAGCCCCAGGAACAAAAGAACAGAGTCAGGATGTCTGATGGTAACCAATTAACCAAGAGATGCCCCTCTCCAGAGATAACATGATCAGACCCCGGAAAGGAATTGTAAAACTCCTGACAGGGCAAACAGATAAGCTAGAATAAGATAAAGTCCAGGCCCGGGAAAAACTGGACCAATCAAGGATGGACCCGTACTAACCCCCTCCCCTCTAAGAAATTTTATGGGTTTTGCCAATAAAAACTAACTTCCCCAAGAAAGAGTAACTCTTCCCTGCCTCACTTGAGATGGCTTGAGATGAGTTCCCTGTCATGACTTGTAACAGATAAACCTTGCTTTTGCATTCTGGTATGCTCGTCCTTGGTGGTCTCTCTGGGGGTTACTATCTGGGCACAACTAAAAGTTCAACCAAATTGTGTCAAACTGCACTCTTTTGATCACTTCAAGCAGAACCCCTGTGGTTGTGAAGAGGCTGTGATCATTGACAACCTAATATCCTCACATTATATTTTCATGATTCTTTTTTTTTTTTTTTTTTTTTTTTTTTTTTTTTTTGGTTTTTCGAGACAGGGTTTCTCTGTGTAGCTTTGCGCCTTTCCTGGAACTCACTTGGTAGCCCAGGCTGGCCTCGAACTCACAGAGATTCGCCTGCCTCTGCCTCCCGAGTGCTGGGATTAAAGGCGTGCGCCACCACCGCCCGGCTTATTTTCATGATTCTTATAACATGCCTAGGTTCTGATTGGACCCACAGCAGGGCAGATGACCCCTGTAGAGAATTTCAAAATTCCTATGACCCAGGTTATTCAGCGTAGCATTTTTTAATTACAGGGAAATAAAATGACCAGTTCCTTGAAACTTCTCACTTGTAAAAACAATCCTGTGTATGTTTGCATATAAATAATTAAAATAATTTTCAGGGGTTCTAGATTTGTTATAGGTCACGTGGTAGAATGTTTGCCTGGCACCCACAAGGCATGAGGTTCAATTCCCAAAATGGTATAAACGCATTGTGGTAGGATACACTATAATCACAAAACTAAGAAGGTAAAGGCAGGAAGACTAGGAATTCAAGGTCATCCTCAGCTACATAGTAAGTTTGAGGCCAGCTTGGAGTATATGAGACCCTGTCTTGATGACCCAAATAACAAATAACTAAATAAAATTATTGTTTCTAAATTATATTGTGAGAATCATGCAGACTTTTAAATTTTCTGATTTGATTCTGAAGTCTCCCGTCTACTCAAAGAGTTTTCTATTTTTTCCTTTATTGTTTCCTCAATATTTTTTTACATTTTTGGGTATCTGAATATCAGCTGTACCCATAGTCCTATTTTTATTTTAATTGGAATTATAATATCATTTTATGTTCTTGATTCTTACAGGCTGCAAGAATATATCATAGAGATTCAGCTGTGTATTAAAGCTGAACTTTGACCACCCAAGGGTCTGTCAAAAGGCAAAGCCATTAATTATAAATATTTGGTGTTACCCAGCCTTTAATATTCCAGCTGTCTTCTGCTATGAAATCCTTGCATGCCCAGACCAATTGGTAAACAGTTCAGCTCCCAGACCTGCTGAACTACCAAGTTACTAACTGCCTTGCTGAGTTTAGGAGACAAGCTGGCTGGAGACACCTAGCTTTGTTTCCTGTGCTAATGAAGCTCAGACCATCCCCTGGCCTTGAGGCGGCCTTGTGGTTCTCCAGAGCATTTTGACTGAGAACAAAAGAGGTTTTACATATCAAGGTGAAAGGTAAAACAACATTCCTGAGGAGGCAGGGAACCTACTGCTGAAGGAAAGGAAGGGCAGGCATTTTCTGCAGACAGTGACAGAACTGCGTGGTGAGAGAGAAGAGAAGACAACAGAGATTTCATAGAGGGTAAGCAGATCTCAGGTAGAGTTTTCTAAATGCCAGGAGTAGAGAGCAGCAGAAATGAAGAAAGAGGATACAGAGGATGAAGATGAGGTTGAAAGCATAGGAGTTTAGTCATTAACAGGACTATAAACAAGGGAACTGGACATAACTGTAGTTATGGAGACAGGATTTCATCCCAGAGGAATAAAGTAGATGGATATAGAGCTTGGTATGTCTAGAGTTGTTCCTGCCTTGAATGCCTGGTGGAGCTATAACCGAATAGATAGAATTTTTTCTTAGAGGAATAAAGTTAACAGACATAAGAACATAGTGTACGTAGATTTTTTTTCCCTCAGATATCCCATGCTAGACTTAGCTAGCCCCTGGACCCCTGGGTACTCCATACTTGATTAAATTTGTTGGAGTTTTAACAGTTTCAAGTGAAATTAAACTTGGTCTTTTTGAACCTTTTCACTGTATCATTATCTTATTTCCAAAATAAATCTTTTATAGTCTACTTATTATTTTAAATTTCATTAAATAACATTCTCATGCTTGTTTCATTCATATTTCAGTTATATTGTTGGCTCGTGGCTGGTCGCCGCCCGCGGCGGCCATGCAGGCGGTGGAGCGTGTTGATTAAATGAATCATAGCCATGGTTACCTTTTTAGAGCTTTATTGGGGAGGAGAGAAACAGAGAGACTGAGAGACACAAAAGGGGGGAGGGAGAGAGGGGAGCCGACAGGAGGAAGGAGCGAGAGGAGAGGAGACAGAGAGCCCACAGAGGGCTCACCCTCTTTTTACGCTGGGAAGCCGGCAAAGGCTGATAACGTAATTAAGGATCAAATCCTTACATATATCTGTTTTTCTTAAATTCTTGATTTCTTAGCTACAAACTTTTAAGATACTATTTTTACTTTATTTGTGGTTTTCTTTTTTCTTTTTCTTTGTTTTCATTTTTGAGACAGGTTTTCACTGTATAGCTCTGGCTATCCTGGAACTTGCAATGCAGACCAGGCAGGCCTTAAACTTACAGAAATCCACCTATCTCTGCCTGCTGAGTGCTGGCATTAATGGCATGCACCACCACTCCTGGCCTTCATAGATTAATATAAGCACATCATGTAAGTTTCCTTCTTTATCTTAATTTAGGTGAATTTTTTCAAAGTATTGATTCATTTAATTATAATTTGTTATTGTTTTTTGAGATAGGGTTTCTCTGTGTAACTTTTGGAACCTATCCTGGAACACTCTTTGTAGACCAGGCTGGCCTCAAACTCACTGAGATCCACCTGCCTCTGCCTCTGGAGTGCTGGAATTAAAGGCGTGTGCCACAACTGCCCAGATTAATTAGAATTTTTAATTACTTCTTTGGATGGTGGATAGGGAATTTGAAAGTGTTTATCATTAATTTTCAGTTTACTACATAGTTGCACAATGTTTATAAAGTATATTGAATATAAGACAGTTATTGAAATTTACTTTATTAAAGACAGAATTGATTTACTCAAATGTGTTACATTATGCATTTATGCTTAAGTCGGATAGAAGTATCTCAGACATAGACACACTCCTAATGTGTATTGGATAAGGCATGGTAACTGTTTCCTTAAAGTCTTCCATACATTACAACTTCATAATCTACAAACATATCTTATATAACAATTTGGTTAATTTGTCATACTTTTATATTTTATTGAGATGCCTATTTTTTATTTTGGTATGTCATTTAATATTGATTTGACTTATTATTAGACCCTAATTTCTAGATACACAACAGTAATATTTTCATGCTCTGTTGACTTGTGCTTTTTGTACCGTGTAATGTACTTTTTGGATTGCTATATATGTAATACTATGAACCTCAATTTGATCCTTCTGTCCTTCATATTATTCATTTATATCATTCTCCAAATTTTATATATATATATATATACATATATATGTGTATATATATATATATATATATATAGAGAGAGAGAGAGAGAGAGAGACAGAAACAGAGACAGAGAAAGAGAAAGAGACAGAGAGAGAGACAAGGCTTTATTTCCTGGAAAGCAAAGTCATTCCTAGAATAACAATTTATTTAAGAACATGTAATGCTCTACTACTGGCTAGCTGGCATTGATGGACCAGGAGTCAATTAGTGACCTAATAGGAAAAGTGATGAGAAGAGATGTCATAAGTAGACAAAGCTGTTTTCCAAGTCACAATAAGATGTTTGACTTCTCAGTTCTTTTTCCCTGAGACAAAAACTTAGTAGGTCTACCCCAGCAAATGGAAAACTGCTGATTGGATCTTTCAATATTCTTGTTGTTGTGCTCTTGGCAGGAGCCAATAAACTGTCTTTGAATTAACCTATTCACCAAAACAGTCAAACCAACTAATCTAGAGGGAGGAATTGGAGTTTTTTCATGCCCCAAATATAAGAGCCTGGACTCTCCAGGAAGGAAAATATACTCTGGTTTTCAGATCACATCCTGTTGGAGTTCTCTTTCTTCGTTTGTAACAAACCTTAGCTGTATGGTGTAACAGAATCTCCTCTGCTTTTGAATTCTTCAATGTTGGAGAAATGAACTGAATCCAACACTTGTCCAGTGACAGTAGTAGAAGAACCATTTTTTTTTTAAAAATATGTGTATCCATGTGACAGCTATTTGAATAATTTACAGTGAGTATTCTCTAGTAATCACCAATACAAGATACAGAATCATTCATACTCAGGCCTTCTTCATCCATCCACCCATTCATTCATCAATTTACCTATCTACCCATCCATCCTACCACCCACCCACCCACCCACCCACCCACCCACCTATCCACTTACTCACCCATCCACTCACCTACCCATCCACTCATCCACCCTTCTACCCACATCCTCAGACTGCTATGAATTATGTTTTACAGGAGTTTCCATTAAGGGCTTGGTGAACCAGCTATACATTCAACCTTGTGGATATACTTCTATAGCTACTTGAACCACAGGATTCCAGAGCCGACAGTAAGTGAAATCACTGCATGCACCTTACTATCCTTCTTATGAAATACATCTGCTTCACTACTGTTTCTCAAGGCCACATCCAATTGCAGGTATGAAGCAGCTGCTTCCTGGTTTTGACTTGCATTAACACAGTGCAGCTATAAATACACAAAACTGTTTTATCTTTTAGTTCATTCTTCCTAGCTAAAACCTCCAATACAGCCATGAGTGGAAGCTAATGGAAAGTTACTATGTGCATAATTTGAATATACTCTAATTTTGACATTTGTATGGCTACATAAATATCAAAGGGGGCTTGTCTGAGAAGAAAATGGATATCCTGCAATAAAACAACTGTTCATCATTAATATTTTAACATGCACATTTAATATATTTAAATTAAATTAACATATTAACTGCCTAGATATTACTTTTCTAAATTAAATTTTTGTAAGTGCCATGCATATGTGTATATATGAAATTGTCAGAGAATATTTAAAATATTTGAAAAAATAATATGGTTTTCTCATTCTAAATTCTATTTCCCTTTCTTCTGGCTCCCATTGTTGCTCTTGAATAGTTTGTTGTCATTTGCTTTTCTCTCCATTTAATGAAGGGTCTTTGTCTCTCTGGAACTATGTATCTCAGACCTTCATAGTCACTGACCATGACTTAGTGTTTTAATAACTAACTGTGAGTTTGTTTTTCCTTCATTCTGCTTCTTCTTCTTTTTTTTTTTTTTTTTTAGACTTTCAGGATCTAAGAAATGGTGACCACCAAAAGCCTTATTGTGATCCTAAAACAGAACACTGGCACCTGGGTGATTCAAAAGGGAAGATTTATTGCTCACAGTGTGAGATTCTGGACAGACCACTAAGAACCCACATATAATGAGAGCATTCTTACTATATCTGATGCCAGAAGACTAAATGGGAAGAAAATTCATGGAGGATCAAGAGCGAGGGAAACTGACTTTTTAAAAAAAAATAACTCAACAGCTCCCACAACAAAAATTAGGATTATAGAAGCCTTTGTTCTCAAGGTTAATCACCTCTCCAATCTGCCTCATTTTAACAATCCTTCATTGGTGATTAATATCTAACACCTGCTTGCCAAGGGCATGTTCTGCTGTGGATATCTGTATGCTATGAATGTGTTGCTCTGATTGGTTAATAAATAAAGTGCTGATTGGCCAGTAGCTAGGCAGGAAGTATAGGTGGGACAAAGAAGAGAATTCTGAGAAGTGGGAGGCAGAGTCAGGAGACACCGCAAGCCACTGCTGCCATGAGAAGTAAGATGTAAAGTACCAGTAAGGCACAAGCCATATGGCAATTTATAGATTAATAGAAATGGGTTAATTTAAGATATAAGATATAAGAACTAGATAAAAAGAAGCTTGCCACAGCCGTACACTTAAAAAGTAATATAAGTCTCTTTGCATTTACTTGGGTCTTAGTGGCTGCAAGCCCCGGCGGGACCGGAAAAATCTCTAGCTACAATGTTCATTGTGGTAGCTTTCACTAATCTACCCTACTCATTCATGGACATTTATTTACAGAATTCCTCATAGAGACTTTGAGTTTTTTGTTTTTTGTTTTTTGTTTTTTGTTTTTCACCTATCAATGTCTCCCACAATCTCCTTTTTGGGTTTTCTACATCATTGTGCCATTTCTTTGTGAGTTAACACTATCATTTTGAAAAATTTGTGCTTGTATGTAGTCTTTGCAACGTTCCCATTTAGCTCAATTTTAGGGACACTTCCTTCTTAAAACAGACTAGTGGTTTTCGTTTTACTTTTCCTTATATATTTAGGCAGAGAAACATAATTAATTTGCATTGTTTTAAAGTGAATTTGTGTTTGCATTAGTAACAGTTTGATAATGTTGAATTAGTTATCTAACTAATTGTTCCAGCTAACTCAACTAATACATTTTTTTCCCAAATGCATTTGTAATTTTATTTGTGAGTTCATCATTTTTACAATGATAACAAAGATGATACTTTTAATGTTTTTCTTTAATTTCTGTTTAAAAAGTTAATTACCAAATACACCCTCATCTTCTATTCTCTCCTTTTCACTTCCTCCCCCATACCCTACCTCATCATTCCCTTCCAAATCTGCATTCTCTTTATTTTATTTTTTAAATCCCACTGAGTCTGCTTAGTGCTGCCAGTGTGTACATGGGTGTCAAACTCTCTGCTGGTGCACACCCTTTCCTCCTAAGGCTGAGGGATCAAGTTGGATCACTGAAGTTGTTTTATTAGTTGTTCTTTCTTGAGGATTTGTCCTTCATGGTTTTAGGTTTTGCACAGTTTTACAAGCTTAGTTCCTCTTCAATTAAATTCCTTACTACAGTACTATAAATACAGGCTTCAATTTTTCCTAAGTTGTTCTTTATAACCTTAACATCCATGAAGGCAGCCTTGGGATATTCTCTTATAACCTGCTTTTCTGTGGTGAAACTACTGGTTTTTATACTTATCCTCAAGTATTAACTCACTTTCAGATTAGCAATGTGTTTTATAATCTACAGTCCATTGAGCTACAATGTACAGACCCCAAATATTTACATGAAACAACTTCAGTACTTCAGTACTGTGATTCTGAGTGGTATCTCAAAACTTTATTACTTAATACCATTTATACACTCCATTATCTTCTTTGACCACTTGCACTGGCTGGTGTGTGTATGTGTGTGTGTGTGTGTGTGTGTGTGTGTGTGTGTGTGTGTATTTGACACAGCTAGAGTCATTAGACAGGAAGGAGCCTCAGTTGAGGAAATTTTTCCATAAGATCCAACTGTAAGGCATTTTCTTAATTAGTGATCAATGTGGAAGGGCCCTGCCCATTGCAGGTGGTGCCATCCCTGGGCTGGTGGTCCTGGGTTCTATAGGAAAACAGACTGAGCAAACCAGAGGAAGCATGCAGCACACTTCTATATCCTCTGCATCAGCTCCTACTTCCAGGATCCTGCCCTCTCAGAGTTCCTGTCCTCACTTCCTTCAATGATGAACAGCAATGTAGAAGTTTAAGCCTAATACATCCTTTCCTGCCCAATTTGCCCTTTAGTCATGGTATTTCATTACAGCAATAAAAACCCTAAGACACCACCACTAATCTTTTCAGACCCATGTATCTAAATACATATCAAATCATTTTACCCAGAAGTTTCTGTTTTATATAGAAATGCTTTTCACATCAGCTATCATAAGAATAAAGAACTGTAATACTCTGGAATGCCTGATTTTAATGATATTTCTAATCTCTGTGGTTTATGATACTTTCATTTCTTAGCAACTAGTCATTAATATATAATTAATTGCTTATGGTATAAAATAAATTCTTTCTAGTCCTTATAAATAGCAAAACAAAGACTAATTCCTTACTGTCAATCTAAATTATTAATGTGTGGATTCATTCACTATAAATGTTTGCTGCCCTCAACTTCACCCATTCTTACCATAACCACAATTATGAGCTTTTGTTACTCTGGAAGGATGCTTTACAATGTTGGCTCCATTAGACAAACTGTATCTCAAATGGAGCAATAAAACTTTAATTTGATATCCTAACTATAAATATGAAATTTATTTGAATGAGCTCATTAAATATAGTTAGTAGCTAATGTTCTTAATTTTGATAATGTATAAACTCAATTATTTTCTTAAAAAAGCAGGCTATAATATATGTAATTTCAAATGATATTGTTTACTTTATGGAAAATAATGGCTTAAGGTGCCAACTTATGTATTTATAAAATCTTTTACAAATTTATTTATTTTTATCATTTCATATATGAGTATAATGCATTTTGAATACACCTAGCCCTTTCAATACCCTCAGACCCTCCTATGTCTCATATCCTCAACATTCCTTTCCCGACTTACGACTTTTTTTTATAATTAAATATATACACACATGTATGTATATACTTACACATATATTTACATATATACACACATATAAATGTATATACACATATACACACAACCTACTGTGTCTATTTAGTGATACCTGTATGCACATGAGTGTAGAGCTGAGCTGTGAGGTACTGGAAACCCCCAAGAGGCTCCTGCCCAAAGAAAACCAACTTTTCTGCTCTCAGCTGAGTCCCACTGCCTATAGCTCCACAACTGGAGTGGTACCTGATGAGCCACTTCCCCATCTGGTCAGGAATGTTGTTTTGTGTGATCTTTTACAGGTAGATATAGCTGTTGAGAGTCCAGTAGTACAGTATCCCCATAATGTCCAGAAGACACAATCTCACAGCAGTCTTCCTGCTCCTGAGCTTCTTATATTTCCCCCAAAATCATGTTTTGTTTTCTACCTCTGTCCCCGACTTATACCCATAAAAGTATTGCAGATTATTTAAACTAATTTTTACCTACTCCATTGAAACTACAATTATTTATTTATGCTAATATAAAATAAAGGAATCAATTTCCTTTATACCCACATTTCAGTAATATCTTATAATTCACAAAATATTTCCATGTCTCTCATTTAACTTTGGAGGTAGAATGTTAGAAATATCTACATTTTGTAGATGGAGAAATGATACTCGAAAAGAGGAAATGGTTTACTTTAGAAAATATACAGACTCATGAAGTTCCAAAGACTACTGGAGACATGTCTACGCAGAAGACTTGTTGACCTTCTCTATAAGATACATAAGAGAAATAAGACCTAAGTAAGGAGATGAGAGTTCTTTGGCATGCTGTATGATCATGCATAATAGCTCTAGACATTTGGATCTTTACTTTCACCATCTGAAAATTAAAAATAATGTGTCCTTTTAAAATGATTGTCAAGGAGATTAGATAAAATAGTATGTATGACACAATGAGGAGTAAACATTGAATTAATGTTATTCCTTCATTTCTCAGGAGTCATAGTCTTGAGTACTCCAGGGACCTGCAATTTGTAGAATTCCACATTTTACCTTTCAATTAAGTGATTCATTATACTTTTGCCACCTTCTACTTTTTCTATCTGCAAAACTGTGCGAGTCATCACCTTCAAAGTGAAGAACTACAAAGTTTGGGCTTTGGTGTTGAAAAGAAGCTACATTCAGGTATTCATAGCTGAGCTTGATTTATTTGTTTTTATTTCCATTTCCTTACTTCTCTGAGACCAAATAATTATGAAGTGTGTTTCTAAAGTTATAATTATGTATTACCATTCATTTGAAATGGGCTATTTTATAATTACTGAAGCATTTGAACCTATAAAATATTCAGGTTCCTCATGAAATTATAAGAGAAAATGCCCTTTAGATGATTCCCCCTGAGAGCTAGCGTGAGAGCTTCCTAGAGGAGTTGCCCCTCTGCTCTGATCACAAGTATCTGCTGAAATCCCTCTGCTCTGAGAGACGAGTGTATCTGACAGTCTAATTGGAGAGATCATGATAATAAACGATCCCTATACCTTCATTAGTTTCTTCCTGCTCTCGTAATTTTGGTGTTTGGTTATTTTTTGCCTTTGTGCTCAAACACTGATTGAATATTCAAACCAGAGACAGGCTGAAGAGTTGGACAGTCTTCCAAATAATTTATTTTCTGTTTTTTTTTTTCACTTCTGTAAGCTGAATTTAGCTCATGTGGTATTAAAAAAAGAGCCCTCTCTTGTCTTTCTAAGATACAATTTCTGATCTTTGTCTTGAATCATCAATAGTTTCCCACAGCCTGTATTTATAACTGTATGCACATTGCTGCACTGGCCTGGTGAAGAAATGCATCCAATCTTTTATTTAATGCTTGTTATGTTTCCTTTACTGGATAAACACAAATTACAGAAATCAAGAAGATATTGTTTTCTGCTTGAAATGTTAATGCCTATTGAATTCTGTCTTTGTTTTGTCATGTTTTGATGCCTTAAGTGTTTGGCATAAGTATATATTCAGACACACTTGTGACTTTAATGGTAAAAATGAGCCATGTACCATGTCAACATTTCTGTTAGCCAGGGTATTTACAACATAAGGACATGATTTGCAAAATGATGGCATGAACTGTATTTTTGGCAAGGTTATCTTCCCATGAGTCCTTCATGCTTTTACAATTGCATTAATCTTAGAGGGTCAGAAAGTTGCAAAAAGATAAAAGTAATTCAGGTTTTTGATAAAAAGAAAGAGGTTAACATACTTAAAAAAGAGACACAGGAACAGTTTAGTCCTGTGACCTCACACAGGAAATGATCAGCTGGATGCTGAAATCTGCAGCTGACTAAAGTAATGGAAAACTGGTATGTCATAGAGATTAAACATCTTAACACTGATTGTTTCTAACATAACGGGGACAAACACTCTCCTAACACCGGTGTTCCATCATTCTTCTAAATTAACAAAAACATACCAAGATGCCAATATCTTTATAAGATGATAAAAATAGTGCTGGAAAGTAAAATTCGCAAAAGTCTTCATTTGACATTTGGCAGAGGTCCTTCATGGAACACAGTCCCAAGTCTCTGAAGAACTGCAGTCATACTTATTCCTTATTGGCTTAAAGTCCAAATCAAGCTTACTTTTAAAGCCTAAGTTGCAGAA
Source organism: Peromyscus maniculatus bairdii (assembly GCF_049852395.1). Lineage (NCBI taxonomy): Eukaryota > Metazoa > Chordata > Mammalia > Rodentia > Cricetidae > Peromyscus > Peromyscus maniculatus. The sequence goes on along the minus strand of NC_134857.1, from coordinate 28,482,806 downwards.
AGAAATTCCAAAGTTTATTTCTTAGGTATATAGTTTGGGAATATATATCTTCCTCATTAGGTATTTCTGTTTTAAAAGCTCACATTTGTGGATTGTGTTACCTTGGAGTTGTAGGTGACTTGTGTTTAAATTTGGTTTCTGCAATACAGGTTGCAGAACAGATAGCATCTAGGACATGATGCTGGCAGAGGACAAAATGTAGGAGTTTAAGCCAGTGGCATTTAAAATATTTCCCTTCACCCAGGGTGGCCCACACCTTTAATCCCAGAACTCAGGAGGCAGAGGTAGGCAGAGCTCTGTGAGTTCAAGGCCAACCTGATATACAGAGTGAATCACAGGACAGCAAGGGCTAGACAGAGAAACCCTGTTTTGAAAAAACAAAAACAAAAAACAAAACAAAAACAAATGAAATAAAGTATTTTCCTTCATGAGATCATGCTAAAACCATGTTGGCCTATATCTATTGAAACAAAAATTATTTGATTATGGCCAAAGACAGCAAAAAGCAGTCTTCCGATCTTTTCCCTGAAATTCTATCTCTTCCTTTTCCTAAATTAACCATCTTATTAGTCACATCTTTGATCATCTTTAGCTGTGTGCATTCTTCTCCCAGTGTGACTGATTATTCAACAACCAGGCATTTCTGGAGGCTGTGTCTTTAATCCATGTCTTTTTCTCTATTAACTCTCTGTTTAATTGCCACACTCAAGTTCTACCTTCAGCATCACTTACAATATGAATAATTCCCTTTCCTTCATAAGTGGATTCTTCTTTAAGTTATACTGAAATTATTTTTTAAATTCAGTAAACAAAGATGATGATGTGCTGTGAGAAATGGTTTTCTGATGTGCATTTTGTTGTTTTCTTGATTTTGTGGACAGTCTTTAAGTCAAATCACAAATATGTCTACCTCTTCTCTAATGTGGACTCTGCCACATGATGCAGCCATGCATGGAATGTGACAATTCTCCCCTCCTGTCTTGAGCTTTTTCAGATGGTGCCTGCTCTCTGAAACAGCCCTTTTCCTTTTTGTTATGGTTATGGTTTCCTCTTACTAGGGGCTGATACAATACTATATCTAGGGATGTTTTCAATGCTGTTCTTCTTTGGTAACAGACTGTTTTCTCAGTAGTCTTTGTGTTTTTTTAGAAACAGACATAATCTGATTTTAGAATAAAACAGCATCATAAGTGCTTGTCAATGTAGGACACCTCCTGACACAGTTACTCCTAGAAGGATACTTCTATGTTTTGCTCTCAGACATTGTCTGTATATGGTCACCACACATATTGTTTGACTATTGTTTGTATTAGTCATTAGTCATTATAAGCTGGACTCATTCATTGTTTGAGATGGGTAGTTCTTCAACAAAGAATTAAACTTCAATTTAGCTAAGCTCGACCTGCTGTCACACCTGGAAAATAATTGGTACACTATCAAACTTTCAGCTCAATTTGCATAAATCAGAGCCTAAATAAAATATTCCTTTATATCGTTACTATTGAGATACATCTGTCAATGATAATGAGGAAGTTTAATTAACCAGTGTTTATATGTCATAACTTAGCCTGTTAATTATGTTTAAACATGTGACCATTCTCCCTAAAGTGCAAAGTTAGAAAAATTAAATATGATATCTCTAAAAATGATAAGTTAAAACTATTAAACATCAATTAATCTCATAATTATTAACTTTTTAATGACCAATTTTAAAATCATTTGCTGCAAGAATGTTATAGGATCTAATTTCTGTATGTTAATTCAATTCATATTGTTTGATAGGGAACACCAGCTGCCATGCTTTCTGTGTGTTCTTGCCTGCCCTCACTGATAAAGCAGACAGCATTGGCTATTTGTCTGCTGAGGATGGGCAGTGTCTGTTCATGTAGATGCTTGAGAGGGTGGTCATGGAATTCTCCTTCCCCAAGGAAAGGTGCTGGCTTGACACAGATGTTTTAAACCCTTGACAACAATTTCTTGGCTATGATACCCACTATACTAGTCTCCATCAGGGTCCATCTGGTCTTCCTGTGACTTTGACCAGGACACACATGACTTAATGCTCAGAAGTTCTGTTGTTGGCTGTATGTGAGTAATGAGTGTTTCCCTGGATCTCTGGAGGTTGAGTCCCATTGCTCTGTAGATGCTTTCCTGAGTACTAACTTCAGCATCATGTTCATGCTTTCTGTCTTCTCAGGTGGTAGTTTTTCCTGGCATTTCTTTCTAATCAATTGTTTTCCATATTCAAAGACAACTATTATCTCAATGTTTAAGATTTCTTTTATACTTGAACAAATGAAAAGATAAAAACATACAGAATAGAATGCAATTCAAAGATTTTGGCCATAGCTAAATATTCATAATCTTTTAAAATCAGGTTTTTAACATTGTTAAATTTAACATTTTAACTCTTGTATTAGCCGGAGTTTCCTAGCATAGCAAAGCTTATAGAATGACTGACTATATACACATATATTCTAATTCTCTCTACATATATTCTGATAAATGCCCTAAATATTCTAATAAATAATAAATAAATAAATATGTATATATAAATATTATATATAGGGGATTTATTAAAATATACAGGCTGTCATCCAACTAATCCAAAAATGACTGGCTATGAATGGAAAGTCCAAGAATCCAGAAGTTCCTTGGTCTATGAAGTTCGATGTCTCAGCTGATCTTCAGTAGATGCTAGAATCCCAAAGAAGTGGGCTCTAATGCTAGTGAATGAAAGGACAACATGAAAGCAAGCAGGCAAAGAGCTTCCTTCTCTTCCATGTCCTTTTACAGGCTTCCAGTAGAGAGTGTGGCCCAGATTAAAGCTGTGCCTTCTTGCCTCAAGATGCTGATCAAAGGTGTATGTCTTCCTACCTCAAATGTCCCCACTATTTCTGGATTGTAGTTCATTCCAGATATAGTCATGTTGGCAGCCAAGAATAGCCATCACAGACTGATGTGTCCACAGTGTCTTAGTTTTTTGCAGGATTTGATTCTTCATAAATTGAATTTGTACTTCATTATTTTCTTTGAATTTTCATTCAATGAAATTGCTCTATTTTTAGACATATGTGAGCAGACATAAATCTCTTTATAATTTACCAATTCTTGCTGTTTAGATTAAACAAGTAAAGCTTTGCTAGCATGCTATTATTAATTTAAATACTCTTGTTATTTATAGTAAAATGTTATATGGGCACAGTGGTGAAGCTTGTAGTTCTAGCAACATGGGAAATTGAGACATGGGAATTATGACTTTAAGGCTATTCTGGGGACCACAGAGAACAAAGTGAGAACTTGTGACAAGGAAAAAAAGCATAAAAAGTTTTTTGAGGTCTTTCTATTGAATTCCATTTTAGTCCACTAAAATACTAAACCAATTAGAGGCATATGAGCTCCAAGATACAGCTGTGATTTGAATACATGTAGGAACTCCCCACACATATAAGTTTTTGTAATTTATTATATTTATTGCATGAATTCTTTTCTGAATCTTAATTGCTCCTTTAAGCCAAATATAATAAGAAATTATTTTGGACACTTAAATTTGAGTAATTAAGCTGTTTAGCAGATTGGAGTTACAAACAAAATAGTTTTTACCTATGTATCATGCTCTGCTGGCATCGTTAGCTTGTTTCATCTCCATCATAAATAACCCAGACTGTGGAGCTGGAATCTTGTGTTTGTGAAGGAACTGGTCCAAGTAGCTAACTAGATTTTACAATGGTTCATTTTAAATCACTGCCATACTCATATCACTTGCACTCTCTAGTATCTACAGAGTGTGCCCGAGGCAAATAGAATTTGATGAAATAAGCAACCCCTAGGGCATTAGTTAGATAGACCTCTGGGTGTCTGAATGATGGTGTTTCCTAAGATGAGAAAGATGACACACTCTGAATGTTGGCATACCAGCTCATGAGATGGGACCTCAGACAGGAAAAAAATGGGGTAAAGTAGAAAGAAGTAGCCTTGCATTCTTCATTCTCTGTTTCCTCCAGAGTACCGCAGACTAGTTTTCCCCACTCTTGCCTCCACTGCCATGATGGATTGAATTCTTCTGAACTGTGTGACAAAAATAAATAAATAAGTAAAAAATCCATACTCCCTAAGTTATTTTATTCACAGCAACAATAAAAGTATCCAAAAGAAGTAATCATGCAAACATCTTGGAAATTGTTGCCTGGAACAAAAATCTAAGAGACAATAGAAAAAAATTTTGATTCCTTAGGATGATATCTTATGCAGTTATATGCTTTACAGAGATTTGAATTATCCTTTTTTTTTTTTTCCACCTACACCAGTGTCTTGTGTGGCTTCTCTGCTTTCCACATGGAGAAGAAGTACTATCAGTACATTACTTTCAAGATTAGCTAGGTAACAAGATTTATGTATAAAAAATGAATTCATAGTATTAGAGAAATTTACAAGAGATGATTTAATGAAAAAAATATTACTTATCTTAAAAAGAAACGTGTTGGTAAAGTACTTAAATCGTGTAATTTATAATACTTTGACAATATTACAGTATGATGAATGAAGAAAACTTAATAATCTTTTTGCTATTTAGAGGCTTTCTAATTAGATAAAACAAGCAATTAAATTCACTTATAAGGGCATCCTTGTGAAGCTAGATAAGCTATTTTATTTCTGTTGGTCTCAAATGCACCATCCAAATTTAATTTTGTCAATTTTACTTTCCAATTAAGTTCAGAAATGCTAAGAATGGTTTGCCACAATTAAATGTCATTTAGGCTCCTTTTTTTTTTTTTCACTCAGCATTGAATTATTGCAGTGACCTACCACTTAGGCTGTCCCACACTTAAGGACCTGAATGTGTAAAAGTCAGTTAACATACAGCCTATTCTGACAAGTATTCAGCGTAGGAGAAAAAGTCAATTAACTTGCTTTAATTGCACATTTGCTTTGTTATAAAATTTCATGTTTTGTGCCCCTGTCAATTGTTTGACTATATTAAAAGCAGGAGTTAGGGGCTCAGGTTTAGATTTGGTTTTGTGACTGCATTTTGAAAGAGTGTTTATGTATCATGAGAGGAAGAAAAAGTGTGCACAGACATAGCAAAAACACAGTCCCACCTACAGCACCATAAAGACCATAATCTTGTAGAGCAATTGACTCCCAATGTTAGACTACAATATTTTGATGCTGATGAACTTTTGTTATTTCCTGAAATTGTCTAAGACCTAGTTTTGTGATCTTCTTTACATATTTACAGACTAGTCTGAAAAAAATGCAGCTCTTAAAGGCACTCATATTTTGTTGGATTGCCTGGAGGAATGCCCTCCTTCTCCTCCTCCCTCTTTTCTTCCTAGTCCTCCTTTTCTTTCTTTTCTTTTCCCTTCCCTTCTCTTCTCTTTTCTTTTTTTCTTTTCTTTTCTCTCCCTCTCTCTCTTTTCCCTCCCCCTCTTACTACCCTTTCCCTGTATAGCCCAGGCTAGCCTCACATTATGAGCAATCATCCTGCCTTGCTTTCTCAGGTCACTATATCTGGCTAGTTCTGTAATTCTAAGATTTATTTATTATAATGCATGTATGTGTATGCTTGCATGAGTTCTAATTGTGTGTGTGTGTGTGTGTGTGTGTGTGTGTGTGTGTGTGTGTTTGTGCGTGCACCACATGTGCATAAGTACCTTTGGAGGCCAGGAGGAGGGATCATAGTCCCTGGAAGTGGAGTCATGGGTAGTAATGAGTTACCATGTGGTGTTGGGAGGCAGACTCATGATTCCTGCAAGAGCAGTAAGTGCTTTTAATCACTGAGCCATCTCTTCAGCCCATTCTACAAATATTTTAAAGTTTTGCCTTTGACAGCACTGAAAAGCTAAGTACACAGTGGACTAGATTCTTCATCAATGGTTTTCTTTTATGTTACCTAATCTAGAGTTATTAAGATTTTTGCATATCCTGTGTAGAAGGGCAAATGGGGCTAGGCAATGGAAAAGAAAAATTACCAGGCATGCAGAGAGAAAAAAGAATACTTTTGTGATTGCACTATTGCAGTCCAGAGGGGTCAGTGCTATTTATAAAAGATACTTAGTTTTAGCTCAGTGCACATATACAATTCACATGACAGAAGATACTTTCAAAGGTGATTTACGTTCGCAGACTCATGCGCATGCCAAGTGAGCTAACGTAACTTGACCAGCTGAGCTAGTAAAAGTACTTAATAGACTCAACTACGATCTCCACAAGAGTGGCTTTTTGCATGCAACAACAGGGCCTGCAGCTGTCAGGTTTCTTTAACTGTCATCAGCGGGCATCGCTGCCATCAATTAGAATCACCATTGAGGAGTTGAAACGGAGACACAGGCGTTGCTCTGCCCTTGCACCAGCAGCTGCCTGAAGGTCAGTGCTCCATGTCTGGAGGAGGGAGATTTGGCAGTGATGTGATCTGTGCATTGACTCAACAGCTGTAATCATCTGTCCATGTGTCTTAGCAGGGAGTGTCAGCCTGAGCTCTCAAGACTGAAATGACTTCTTTGTCAGAACCTACAGGAAGAATTTCGATGTACTCAGTTTCACCTTGATCAAAATACTTTCTTTTTGTAAGTTTCTTTGATCACAGTGTCTTACCACAGTGATAGAAAAGAAACTAAGTCACTTATCAGATAGTAAGCATTTTTAAAAGTGCTTGAATAATAAAAATGCTAATACTTATTAATGTCGGTGATTATGTAATTCGACGTTTTAATTGAGAACCTTTGACACTTATTTTTTAATTTTGGAACACTGAATAATTTATAAAAATTGTATCTTAAAATGTTTTAATATATTTGAGGTTTATTTTCTATACTGAATTTTCCAGAAGCAAGAAAAGGATTGGCAGAAAACATAATATTTTCTCTATTTCTGAACTTAAAATGATTATTAGAATATATTGAGAAATACATGAAATGTGAGAGAATTTTCAAAAATGATATGAAATTAAGGACATGTAATATGAGACTAATGAAAGTAATTTCAGAGTTACTTTAAGCCAAGTCTGATTTCATTTTTTAGCATAAAATGGTGTACTATTACTGTCAAAAGTAATTAATACCAACACAGTTGTTTGGAGGGAAACTTTTCTTATACATTGAATTGATGTGGTTTTATCCTGATAAAAAAAGAAAATTCCACCCCTGGTAATTACAAAGTAAGAAAATTATTACTTAGGTTGTGGAAAACATGATTTTATGTTTATGACTCGATGATATCAAATGGATTCTTAGCATCAATGCTATAATTTGGTTCAAACGGATTTGCTTATATTTATGGAAGCAATAATTTATACAGACTTTGTACATAGCTGGATCTGAAAAAATTGAAATTAAACATTTCATTAAAGTAGCTAGCTTATTAGCCTACTGTAAGTTATTTTTTATATACATTATGTATTCTAAGTTGTAAGTTGATTATTTTTATGATGCTGAATATTGAACACAAAACGTTGGTAATACAGAACAAGTACTCACCATTCAGCCTCTTACAATGTAAGATTTATTCAGGCCAAATCACGGGTCATGTATCTATTTGACTATTTTGTTTTTCTTCACTAAAGGAAAATTACAAGATGTGAGACATCTGCCCTTACCTCAGGACTTGATTCAGAAGTAGTCATCCCTTTCTTTCCGCTCCCCCATCTCGATCTCTATTTATCTCTTCTCACTCTCTTACTCTATGACTCCTACTCTCTGGAAAGACCTGGAGCTAAAAGAAAGATGTGGAAAGTTGGTTTTTTGAAAAGAAAAGAGTTGTGCTAGGAACAGTATCTGCTGAAGGCACCAAAATTGTAACGTGAAAGGCTCTCTTGAATCCTTATCTAAATGACAGTAAAATGATACACATTCCATGCATACTGGCTATATGGTGCCGATCCTGAAAACCAGCCCATGGAAACAATAAATTTCCAAATTCTATGGTCTGGGAACAACTAAAAGTCACAGAAGAGGCTCATAGATGCGTTATTGGTGCTGATCACCCTAGTGAAGTGCTACCAGTTCAATGTCTTTTACAAAATGTATGCTGTACTTTGAGTAATTGATGTTTTACAGTAAAAAATAAAGTTCTTAATAATAAGCAGTTTACCTATTCTGGACTTCATTTTCAGTGATTTTTTTTTTAATCAACCTATAAAATCTGAGTAATGATGGATTGTGGGTAAGGAAATTGCTGGCACACTTTAAAGAGGTTTAGTTAAACTTGACATTGGCTTATGCATATCTGGTCAAGAACATTGGACCTTTAGAATGGGCATGTGCAGTCAGCCACTGTTTGTTCTCATTAAGAGGAGGAAAAAGAAAACTGAGGTTTGTATTCAGTGTCTGGAGGAAGCCATTCTGTTTCCTTTCCTATTCTGAGTTTTACAAGTTAACATGCTGAAGAAGAAAACTGAGAGGAAAACGGAGCTTGCTGTGATAAAGTTGAAATAAGCTTAGAGCTCCGAAAAGGGACATGCAAACTACCTTCTAAATATCTAGTCTTATACTAACAAACAGAAGCTGCTCCCAGACTTACTCATAAAAGCTATTGTTACAATGAATGGCTTAAATAAAAGAGCCTCAAAGGTGCTCAAGATCCAAGGAATAATAGATGATTGGAGGCTCAGCCCTAAACAAAACATTTTCACCCTCCCCACTGAGGCTTGAAGTTATTGTTGAAGAGGAGATGGGAAATATGTATGAGCCATGGCCTGTGAAATGTCATTGTCCAAACCCAATGTATCCATTAACAACTTTAGTTACTTAAACTGGGTCTATGCAACACCAGCCCCATCAAAGATTAGTCAAGGAGAGGAGAGAGGCTCATGAGTTCCTGCATGTGCTTTACCTCTCTGAACTATGGACTAATGATAGAGAATAGGAATCCTTGTCTTTAGTTCTATATACCCTGCTGAACCTCCCAGGTTCCAATAAATAGATCAAAATCCATGGGCACACAGAGAGCCCTGGTTAACCTCAATGGGTCAAAAAACAAAATGGCTGTACATGAAGAGAGAGAAAGTTGTGTTGGACAGGGGCTGAGGGTAGGCTGAGACTGATCAGTGTGCATGATAAATATCTGTGAAACTATCATAGAAATTAATTAGTTTTTAAAAGAGACATACTCCTATAAAGATAAGCATGAGATTTAACTACCAAATTTAAGGTTCCATGAAGTAGAGTTCAAAAAGGGACATATCTTGGAAAAAAATCAAAATAAAACAGTAACACAAACACAGCAACCACAAACCTACAACTTTCTGCTCTGACTAGGTTCTGGTTAATGCAAAAGCATTTTAGAAGAGTGAGCACTCTGTTAATAGGTTTTCTTGTTGCTTTTAAATTTAGTCTTGAATAGCCATACTGACTTTTCACAGTGTCTTTATCTTTAAGGAAAACATTTCTTATACTTGCCTTCTATTATACTTATCAATGTGAGTTACATGTATGCACTGGGGAAAATTCCCTCTTAAAATTTAGTTTTATGACTTGAGGATTACCTACCTTATATACAAAATTCAATTAGGTACCTTTTGTTCTTTAAGAAAGTGTTTTATTACTCTAAGGTTGACTATGAACATTTTATCTAAGCTAATATTTTAGTTTAGAATTAAAATGTCTCCATTAATATAGGCTATAAAATAAGAAGCACCATTTCAAGCCAAATTTTTCTACATAGTGTGATATAAATTTAATTTTATATTTTTATTAACTTAGTTAAAATATATTGTTCTTGATCTCAATCCATTTTAATTTTATAGTTACTATTTTATAAATTTAAAATAAAATATTGATAAAGACAAGGCTATATTGTAGTTTCAAAGGAGTAATAATAATTCATTCTTCATAAATTGTAAATGTTATGAACCAGAAAATTTTAAAAAATTCACTTTCATTTTATTAAAACACATTAAAATATTACAGTTTATTTTTAGCTACATTAATATGTGTGTCTGTGTGGACACTTGCACATGAGGACAGATATCTATCCATGGAGGCCAGAAGAGGACATTGGATTTCCCTTTTACTGGAGTTCCAGGGGTCTGTGAGTAACCTGACATGACTACTGGGAATTGAATGCAGACCCTCTGCAAGAGCAAGGCAAACTCTAATTTAATCAGTGAACCATCATTTCAGTCCCACATTGTATTAAACATTCTTGTTTTGTAGATAGAAATAATAAATTAATAAATATGGGGATTCATATATCCTATTTTTTTACACTATAATATCAATTTAGAAGTCAATATTATGTCAAAACACTGAAGGTTTATCCCACAGAACATTTTTTTAAAATTAGGATTTCTTTCTGGGAACATGAAATAGCAGAGACACAGATGTATTTCTTTTTCGAACAGGGCTTCTTGCCCCAGGACAGGTTGAAGGATAGAGTCTCATCAATCTATTTAAGACCCATGTTATTACTTCAGTGTTTAAAAATTTCTTAATGTTGGCATGTAGAACACCAGCATCTACCACTCCAGAGAGGAGATTTAGGATACAATAGCATCAAATAAACTTACTCCCCCATCAGCTTTTCTCCAGATTCCACTAGCTTCTTTCCGTATTATCTCCTCTCTTAGGTAAGGGTTGGAAGTTGTGTTATTCTTCTTACTCAGAAGGACTAGATTTCATAGAATGCTTTAGTTTAATATTAAAAAAGAAAACTGTAGCCAAACATGTACTGAGAAGCATTGTACCAAAAGAACATTAGTGCTCTAATGGTTCAGTGCTGGAGGCAAGTATTTTTAGAGAGAACAGGAAAGAAGCACAAATTATTTGATTGGTCATGGTTATAATCTTGTCCTTTTCATTTTACCCTGACCAGTGCCTTAACAACAAGTTACTTGGTTGCTTGTGAGTGGACATGAACTTAAGTTTTTGAATCTTTGCAAATTTACCAGAAATGACTCAAGTTGAGTTTCATCTACACCTGCAGTTTTGATTAAAATTGAGTCTGAAAAAGGTCTAGCTGGTTTTATGTGCTCAAGAGTTTTTCTGGCCTGGTCTGCATGTTTTCTTAATAACTGTTCCTCTATTCTACACAATCTATTTACTTCAGTACTAGTGATTAGCTAGTCAAACTAACTAAAACTTAGTTTCTACAGAGAGATTATGGTTAGTCTAGTATGGTTTATGTCTTCAACCAGTGTTTACTTGATTATATGTTAATGGCTAGAATTTAGAAAGAGGGTAGTTGTGGAATTACATCCTGGAAGATGGACACAAAATACTCTTACAATATAAGATGAATAGTTAGGACCTTAAAAAAATGATAAATAGAAATGATTTTTCAGGGAAGGGTGCTCCAGAATCTGAGACATGGAAAGTAAGGTACCATTCTTTCTCTCATTAACAACATAAAACTGACAATAATGGTGTCTTAGTTAAGGTATCTATTGCTGTGAAGAGATGCCATGGCCACAATAAACTCTTATAAAGGAAAACATTTATTAGTGGCTGGCTTACAGATTCAGAGCTTTAGTCCATTATTGTCATGGAAGGAAGAATGGTGGCACCGACATGGTGCTGGAGGAGCTGAGAGTTCTATATCTTGATTGGTAGACAGCAGGAAGGGAGAGACACTGAGCCTGGCTTGAACAATTGAAACCTCAAAGCTCACCACCATTGACACACTTCTTCCATCAAGGCCACACCCACTCCAACAAGGCCACACCTCCTAATACTGCCACTCTCTCATAACCAAGCATTCAAATCTATGAGCCTATGGAGGCCATTCATATTCAGACTACCACAAATGGGATCTATTTGTGGATGATTCTACAGTATTTTTATGCATGTTTATGTGTGTGCCAGTCCATAAGTGTTGTGTGTGTGTGTGTGTGTGTGTGTGTGTGTGTGTAGGTGTGGAGAGCAAAGCACAACCTTGGCTGTTTTTCAAGTATCATTTTCCTTGATTTTTAGGACACTCTTTATAATCCTAGACTTTACCAGTTAGGCTAGACTGGTTGGTCAGCCAACTCCAGAAATATACCATTCTCTGTCTCCCCAGCACTGGAATCAGAAGAATGTGTCACTTTTGATTACATGTATTTTGGGGGATTAAATACATGTCATTATTCATCATTCATACTTGCAAATCTGGTTCTTTACTGACTGAGCTTTGTCTCCTGATTATTCGGTTTGAATGTGAGCATACAGAACAGCTTCCATTGACTGTACACACAGCATTTTAATGTCTCTTACAATACCTTCCCTATGAGGAACTTGTGAGAGTGGCTTCACTATCAATATCCAGGATTAGCTTTTATGAGAGATTTAGTTGATTGGAGAGAACAAACATTTGGGTAAAGCACAGCCATCCTAGCTAGTGGCACAAAAATCTCACATTTTCTCATTATAGGTAGAAGAAGGTGGTTCTTTGGATCCCCATGACAGTACTCTGAAGGTTTCTAGTTCCTCTCAAGCTACTCTTCATTTTTCTACAGTGACTGAACTCTAGATTTCTGTTGTCATAAACCTCTGTATTAAGATAATGAGCTTTTTTTTTTCTTGTGGCCAAGACAGATATGAGTAGAAAATTGAAGAACATTATCACAGTAAAGACCAATGCACTTTGATAACTAATTATGTGCCAGGCTGTGTTCCAAACACCTCTTACAAAGTCTTCTTAATCCTCCCAGTTACTCTACAGCATAGCTCTTTCTATGGCTATTAGATCTGAAAGCAGTGATCCAAGCAGTGTGTTAAAATTCAAGAGATTAAGTATAATAGAACTAGACTTTAAACCCATCTCATTTGACTTGAAAGACCATATTATTAATAACAAACAAATACATAATAAAAGGAAGCTTGGCCTCATAACTAGGTAAACATTTTTGATATTACCCCTCTATCTGTTTTCATGAGGAACTGTCACTGTATCTCTACTAAGATTAATATGTATGTCACATACATGTAGATACCAGCATATCTAAGGCAGATCTTATCTGCAGCCTATACAGATATATAGAGTATGAAGTGATTGTCCAAGAGTATGAGGTGATTGTGCAAGCGCACACAGCTCATTGGGATCAAGTAAAGAAGGAGAATCCAGAGTTTGACTTCCTCTTTGGTACTTTAACAATAACAACTCTAAGGACCAAAAAGATTGCTCGGTGGCTGGAGCTTTTGTGCTACCTTAGTGACCTGTTTCATCCTTGGAATTCACATGAAGATGGAGGGGGAAGACTGAGCCCACGGACTTGTGCACTGATTTCTGTCGATGATTTGTGCCAGACATCCCTATGTGTACTCCCTCTCTCTCACACAAACACATAGGCACACCTTAAGAACTAGCAACAGCAGTCATTATACAGTATTAAAAATATCAGTTTAAAGTACTTAGGTGTGCAGATTTAGTTATTTGTGTACCTGCCCATATCACTACAACTAAAATAATGTACAGAAGTTCTCAGAACTATGTATGGTTTTCCTATGCTATTTTTCTTATAGCACTAAGGAATAAATATCTACTACAACATATAAATTACCTTGGCTTATGTTCTAGAGAAACAGAATTGATAGAATGAGTCTTTATCTCTATATCTATCACATATAAAGGATATATACAAATAGACATATACACACATACGTATGTATATATGTGTACATGCATGCATACACACACACACACACACACACATATATATATATATATATATATATATATATATATATATATGATATGGTATTTCTAAGAGTGGCTTACAAGCTGTGTTCTCACTAGTTCAACATTGCCTCTCTCCTGAGAGAAAGTCCAAGAATGCAATAGTAAGTAAGTTAGTAAGGCAGTAAGGCTGAATATGTTACCTAGTCTTCAGTATATACTTGAATCTCGAAGAAGAAGGCTCTAATAGCAGTGAAGGAATGAACCTGGCAGCAAGAGTGAGGGCAAACAGGCAAAAAGCAAAACCTTGCTTCTTTCATGTCCTTTATATTGGCTTCAACCAGAAGGTGTGGTCTTCCCACCTCCGATGATTCAATCGATAAAACCCCCTCAAAGGTCTGCCTCTATGCTTCAGCTGTAGTTAATTCCAGAAGTAGTCAAGTTGACATCCAAGGGTAGCCACCACCATTTACAAACACAAAAACAAAAGAACCACAAAACAACAGCAAAATCTTTTTGTGATGATAACATACAGATATAAAAGCAGGTTGTGTTGGTATGACAACTTTAGAGCCTCAGACACTGAAGTGTATTCAGGAAAAACAATATCAATAAGTACAGAGGACTGGGCAGATGCAAAGTGTCCTGCAGAGAAACATCATGCTGGGGGCTGAGCTCTTAAGGAAAGGCTGACATTGTGGAGAAACTCAGCCCTACGGAAAACCTATTGAAACTCCACTGACAAAACTTCTGAAGTTCTGTTCTCCCCTTCCACCATGAGGGTCTGGATCTCAAGCTTGGGCCCTCAGACTTGGTTATCCATATTGCAACTCTGCTTTAATTGTGGAAATCTTCACTTTTTTGTAAATATGTTTGGTTTTGAAGTAGAATAAGGTAGTGAAGAGCAATCATTAGATACTGATTTATTGATTTATTTAGTAATTTGCTTAAAGTACTGCTTGTACTCTCTACTTGCCAAGCATGACTTCACTTGTTATGTGGAACAGAATGACCTAGAGAAATAGCTGAAACAATGGTTGTTGCCCCTAACAACCTGCTGAGTGCCAGGTAAATTCTGCAGAATTTTGCTTGCCTCTCCATACCAACTTGTACTTGGGATTGAAGCCTTTCAGGAGTTTGCCTGTCTTCAGTCTACTAGTGAATCTCCTCTCTTGCACTCTCATTGATGTTGAAGTGCTTATTACAGAAAGATTCCAGCAATGGTTTAAACTTTTATGTTGTCTGATTACTTGTTATGATCCTCTACCTGTTTCTGTCCCTAGTCAATTGGATTTTCCCCCCTAACGACAATATACTATCTTCTTAGTGTTATGCCATTTTCCCTTTCCCTCTCTCCCTATCCTGTTGGTTGTATAATTCTTACTAATGATTTCCTACAGCTTTAAAAAAAAGTTAAAGTCTACTAATACTGGAAACAGCCTGACCCCAATTCCTATTATCACTTCTCTGTGTTTCTCTGTTACTTTTGTAAGTCATTTCTTGTCAAGCTCAGCCCATTTTCTTTCCATTACTGCTTTCAGTAACAACCATCCTAAAACACAGTGTAATGTCCCTTTCCCTTTTTTTTTCTTTCAAAATATTTATTAAAGTAGAAGGGACAATTGTTTGTAAATAGTTATTACCACATTTTCCTAGATGATCTACTGACTGGTTGTGGTTGTTTCTTCAGTTAATATTCCACTAATTGAACAATGCTGGAAGTCACAGTTCGAGACCTGAGAGTGTGAACTGAGTTTTTAGCTACTAGGCTGCATTCCTAATCTGGAGGGAAGATATAATACTTCAACCCTATACTACTGAAGTATCACTTGAACACGTAAAATTCTTCAACCAAAATCATTACAATAACAACTAAAATCCAGATGCACAGTTCCCTATAAAGTAATACAAAAAGTATAAAATCAAGTTATGATTCCTCAGAAGATGACTGTCTTAGATAATTTTTTTTATCATGTTAATATACATGCTGAGCAAAGCTACCTGAGGAAAAGGGTTTACTCCAGCTCATAGCTCAAGAGGATAGTACAACATGGTCTGAAAGACAAGGAGGCAGAAGCCTGAAGCACTTGGTCACATTGAAGGGTTCACAACACGCCCCCATGGTCAATTGTGTTTGCATATGCCTGGCGGACACTTCCATCTAGCCAGTTCCAGGTCAAGATAGCCATTTCCAGGTCAAGGTGTCTCGTGTGACCAGGATCCGTGACGTTTCATGGCAACGTAAGTGCGCAATGTGGCCATGTGATCTATGCACATGCGTGGAGTAGTGACGTGACCTGGGCACACCCAGCCTTTAAAAAACAAGCGCCATGTTCCCGGTTCTTCTTCTTCTCCACACACTTGTCTCTCCCACAGGCCTGCACACTCTCTGTCCCTTTATCTTTAATAAAACTCTTATTAGCGGATTCTGTCGTGTTTCGTGACATTTCCATGCAGGGTAAGAACACAACGTGGCCAAATAACTAACACACATTGCACCCCAAAACTAGGAAGCAAGGAATCAATGAATGCAGGCATGGGCTCAATTTTTTTTTCCATTGTTCTATGCAAAATGATAATGTCCTGCCCAGAAAATGATCCTACCCACAGTTAAAATACGTTTTCCATATCACTTAACCCAATCAAGATAATCACAAATGTACATTTTTAGAGGCTAAACCTAATATAGATAATCTGTCACAGTATGTCCAGAGATCTGTCTGCTAGGTGATCTTAGGTTCTAGAATATGTAAAATTGACAGTTAACACTAATCATCACAAGGCCACCCACAATGATACATTCCAATTATAAAGAATTAGATTAAAAATCAGACCCTTCCCCCAAACCAAAGCAGTATGAGTATTTAATAAAGTCCAAGTAGACACATTAACAATCCATAAATGAATTCAAAGAGAACTCAAATAAGTTGCAGAATGAAACAAGAAAGTTAATAAAATTTGAAATGAAGCTGGGCAGTGGTGGCACAAGCCTTTAATCTCAGCACTAGGGAGGCAGAACAGGTGAATCTCTGAATTTGAGGCCAGCCTCGTCTATAGAGAGAGTACCAGAATAGGGTCCAAAGTTATGCAGAGAATCCTTGTCTCAAAACAAAACAAAACAAAACAAAACAAAAAATTGAAATGAAATGCTTTGATATATTTATAAAAGTACTGAAATAGTAAAATTAAAACCTTGAAATGAAAGCTCAATATATCAAATGAAAAAACCTTGGTGGAAAGCTTCTACAATAAAATGAATCAGACAAAAGACAGTTTCAGAGCTTGAAGTGACTGTAGATGAATCAGAACATTCAGACAAGAATGAAGATAAAATTACAAAACTATGAATGAAACATAGAAACCATTAAAATAAAATTTATGAATTATGTCCATAGATGAAGTATAAACTTAATTCATAGAAAATATATTAAATAACATTGGAGCCGAAAATTTCCATATCTTGGGAAAGAAATGGTTATATACTGTCAGGAGGCATTTAGAAGACCATCCAGACAAGATCAGACAAAAAAAAAAAAAAAAAAAAAAACAACACATCATATTGTAATTAAAATATTGAGTATATGTAACGAAGAAAAAAATATTAAAACTTGCAAGAGAAAATCACATATAAAGGCAAACCCATAAGAATAAATACAGATTTTTTTCAATAGAGACTCTAAAAGCTAATAGGGTATGGAGTTATATATTTCAAGTTTTACAATTTTTAAATTTTATATATATTTAGGAAAAGAGAAAGGATGCTAGGGCCATGGCACACTTGTGTCCATCAAAGGACAACATGCAGATGTTGGCCTCTCCTTCCACCTGTCAGGTTCCTGAATTGTTAGGGAGGTGACCCAGTGACTGGAGCAGTGGCACAGCACATGTGAGGTCAGAGTTGAGTTCCCAGAGCCAAGAAGTCAGGATTGCTTGCTTTTCCTTATTTATACACCCTGGATGTTATGGAGATACAATAAAAATCATACATATGAACCTGGAAGCAGAGCTGAGACTGAGGTTTGAGGAGGACTATTGGGTTGTGGAAGCAAGAAAGTTGAGTGCGGCAAGCCACAGGAATATGAAATAGAAGTCCAGCTGTATATTATAAGCTATACCTTGACGAGGCCAAGGCTCAGTCGAGTGGGAAAGCAAGATCTATTGGTGTTATGTGGCTTAATATTCAGTTGTGTCATGGTATGAATTCCTTGTGCTCATAATTCTCCTAAAGTGTGTGTGTGTGTGTGTGTGTGTGTGTGTGTGTGTGTGTGTGTGTGTGTGTGTGTGTGAACCTCCATTTCAAAGCACCTGGATGGTCACTTAGACAGAACCTTCTGTCTCTGAGCTCCAGGCCCCCTCTTTAGGATTTGTTTTGGGTTTCTGCCTCTTGCAAATACCCTCCTGAGCTACTTCCTAAAATAGAGTCAACCCCAAACAAAGTCTTAAGACAAGCAAAGAACAGACAGCTACCAGGCTATCTGTCAGACGCCTGAAAATCCCCAATTTAGATAAAATCTGAGACTACCTGTCTCACAGGCCAAATGCCTACCAACTAGACTAACAAGCTTTGTTTCTTGTGCAAATCATGGCCTCCCCCGCCCCCAGAGAACCTCTTAGATTAAAGGGAGTTTCCCCTCAGCAGGTGTTTCAAGCTGTGATGCAGATTGACTAGCTATCTGTACTCTTCCAGACCTGCCCTGTCAGGAAACTGGCTGCAGAGGAAAAATGTGACAATTTTAACTTTTAGTGACCTACAGACTTTTCCTACCCTATTACCTGTAAGTCTATAGTTGATTGATTCCTAATGCTTTCACCTAACCACAATAAGGATATATTTCTAGCACATAAATTCCCTTTCTGATTTATCAACTAGTAACTGACTCCACTCTTATCTCTCCCCTTTTGAGTTGCAAATAAAGTTGCCAGGAAGCCTCTTGCTGGACCTCTACAATCTTGTGCTGTATACAAAATATAAGGTGTTATGGTTTGGGATAGGATATAGACCTCAGGGGTGGGAGGTAGTGGGGGGTGTTGGGGGGGTAGGGGGCAGGGGAGAGGATGGGAAAAAAGGACTGAATGGGGAAAGGATTGATGGACTGAAGATGGGACAGAATTAGGATTGGAGAGAACTAGGAATGGAGGGAACAGAGAATTGAGGGAATGAAGAATTGAAGGAATAAGGAATGGAAGGATTGAAGAATTGAGGGAACTAGGAACTGAAGATTGAAAGATTGAGGAATTGAAAATTAGAGGGAATTAAGAATTGAGGGAACAAGAAGAAGGGAACTAAGGAAATAAAGAGAGATCTGTGAGAGTTGAACTGGTGACTGAGGAATAAACGAATTGAACTAAAGAGCTCCGAGCAACTGGATTCATTCCAGCACCATTGGTAGTGTCTCTCCTGGGCCCCTGGATTTGTATAAATTTAAGGCTAGACCTTAAATGTTATACAAAAGTTGATGATGGGGTAATCATGCTGATACTACATGGTATCTTTGTGTTAAAACTGTTAGTTATTTGCCGTGCTCTTACCCTGTGAGGAAATGTCATGAAACATGACAGAATCCAATAATAAGAGTTTTATTAAGATAAGAGAGAGAGACAGATGTGCTCAGGCCTGTGGAAAGACATGTGCATAAAGAGAGGAGCTGGGAATATGGCGACGGCTTATAAAGGCTAGGCTGTGCCTGCGTACACAGGCTCATGTGGCTGCTCCACGTATGTGCATAGATCACATGGTTGCACTGCACGCTTTATGCAACCATGCAAAGCCATGGGGGCCTGGTCATGTGAGTCATTTTGACCTGGAAATGGCTATTTTAACCCAGAAATGGCTAGGCGGACCTGGAGGCGTATTGTGAATCTCTATCAAAAACATCTCTTGGAAACTCATTGCTGAGTACAAATGAACTTATGCAAAAAAAAAAAAAAAAATAGAAAAGAATACAGGCAGTGCTGCAGAATCCATATAGGCACAAGTTTATGGCTAGGACTCACCCAAGAGTGCTGGGGATTGCAAGGAAGCAGCTTCACCAGGGAAAAAGAGTAGAGCCTCAGGCTCTAAAAAAAGAAATGTGTACAGAACTTAAATAAAATCCACTCAATACATAATTGTGGGAGCCCGTTCTTGGGTTCCTCAAGGCTGCCTGTGGGCTGCATATTCCAAGTGCATGTGGGCATAGGCATTGCCAGCCAGACCCCATGTCGCACTGGACTGCGGAACACAAGGTAAACTTCACATGATGGCCCCACATAGCTCCAAAGCAGCTAGAGTCTGAAATTGCCACCCAGGATTCCAAGAACCCAAGTCTTACTCACCATTTTTTTTTTTTTTTTTTTTTTTGCATCTGATGAGTCTAGGTGTCCTCCTGAAGAGGCCAGCATACAGTAGAACACACATTTGCCCACAAAAAGGTCCTCACAAGGAACCTCTAAGCTAAGCAAAGCTTCAAATAGGCTTCTGGGTCAGAACAGTATGACTATCCATGCTGTTCACTGGGCAGTTCATTTCTTTTAGTAATAGTGTCCCTAATTGGTTAACTATAGTCATCCAACTCCTCAGGCTGTAATATGAAAACATTTTAGGAAAGTTCATATGCAAGCCCGTAATGCCACCACTCTTGAGAAAGGAGACTTCCCTGACTACTAAACAATGTGATCAGGACTATAGAGTGAGACTCTGACTCAAAACAAAACAAACAAGCTAGATATGGTAGCAGGCACTTTTAATCCATGTAATCGTGAGACAGAGGAAGAAAAAAAGAAAGAAAGAAATGTGTACAGAACTTAAATAAAATCCACTCAATACATAATTGTGGGAGCCCGTTCTTGGGTTCCTGGTGGCTTTACCCAGCAGGTCCAAATAGAGGATGATCAGGACCACGGGCCTGAGTGCAGGTGTCTGAGATGGTCTGCACTTGGCTGTGCTGGGGGAGGAGGTCTTTTGCTCCACCCCTTGGCATCTCTATAAAAAACCCTGGGCCAGAGACAGTCCGGGCCCCGTTGGAATAGGTTCCAGGCCCTCTCGAGGCTATCCTTTATTTTCTATCTGTTTATCTCTGCAAGATTCTCTGCTATAAATCCTTCTATCTAATATTTCCTGCTGATCGCACACAAGAAAACTCTGGGAAGCTCTGGGGGTGGTGGGTAAATAACCCACACATAATGATGGTAAAATATCAGCTAATATTTCTGTTCATTGTAGTATTATGAACCAAGTTTCAACATTTACATATTTATACTTCAATGTACTTTACAAATATTCTTAGTGTAGTTTAGAGAATTCACATTTTAAACAAAAAATGCAATTTTAATTTTGAGGTTCAAAAATAATAGTATTTACATATATTACAGTTCCATTACAAAGTAATGGTTTTCAACTTGTGGGTCTTGACCCTTTTGGGGGTCAAATGGTCCTTCCACAGGGGTCTCATATAATATCCTCCATATCAGATATTTACATTATGATTCATAACAGTAGCAACATTGCAGTTATGATGTAGAAATAAAATAATTTTATGGTTGGGGGTTACCACATCATGAGGAACAGCATTACAGGGCCACAGCATTAGGAAGTTTGACCTACATAAATTGAACAAGAGTTTCTATTTTATAGTCCTTGGTCTATATTGTTTTTCATGTCTTAACTAGATTGCTATGATAAGAGAAAGAAATAAAATGGATATAAATAAAATAGGAAGACACTGAATTAGCTTATTACAGTTAATATGTTACTATGTGTAAAAGATCCTATACACTTCACCAGAAACCCTTTAGAACTGAATATTTCAGGAAAGCAGGAAAATAAAAAATTCAACATACAAACATCAGTAGTTTTAATACATGTCAATAATGAGCATGATGACAAAATAATAAAGCAATTAAGTCTTTGAAAAATTTTAAAATGCAATGAAATAAACCTACCCAGGAATTGAAAGGCTGCTATAATGTTAGCACCATGAAAAAATAAACTGGATATAATGATAGAATATGGGAAGACAGCCTACACTCATAGATTTTGAAATCTGTTGTGAACATTGCTATTTTACTGATTCACATCAACCCACTTAAAATGATCAAAGCTCCCAAGACATTTTTAATAGATGTGGAGAAAACAACTTCCCAATTAGTTGGGAGTCTCAAAAGATCCCAAGTAGACAAAAGAATTGTAGATGAGAAGAAAATCACTGGATGTATCTCTCTATATTGTTTCAAGTTATACTATATAATGTAGCAAGAAAAATAGCATATTACTGGTAAAAGCATCAACATGTAGATAAATGGAGTAGAATATATGACCTAAATATAAGTTCAAGCAGCCACAGCACACTGATTTTTAATAAAGATGCATGCATTGGAGAAACAGCCTCTATAAATGATGTTGCTAGGAAATTTAGATATTCACTTTTTTTTTTTTTTTTTTTTTTTTTTTGGTTTTTTCAAGACAGGGTTTCTCTGTGTAGCTTTGCGCCTTTCCTGGGACTCACTTGGTAGTCCAGGCTGGCCTCGAACTCACAGAGATCCGCCTGCCTCTGCCTCCCGAGTGCTGGGATTAAAGGCGTGCGCCACCACCGCCCGGCAGATATTCACTTTTAAAAGAAATGTTGTATATTTCTCAACTTTATTATAAATATCTAGGTCCTTAATTGGAAGTCTGAAACTCTGTTAGAAGAAACCACTACAAGATGTAGACATAAGCAGGAAATGTACAGTTTCTGAAGAGATCTCCAATAGCTCAGGAAATAAAACAGAATTGACATATTGAATTTTATGTGATTGAAAATCTTCTATACAGCATAGGAAATTATTAATTTAGTAGAGAAACTGCCTGCAGAATGGAAGAAATATTTGATATTTATACATTTCAAAATGATTAATATACAGGCTATATAAAGAACACACACACACACACACACACACACACACACACACACACCAACCTAATGAGTAAACAGAATAATCAAATAAATATACAATTCTCAAAAGATAAAGTAAAAATCGTCATTCACCTGGAAAAATGTTCAACGTCCTTAAGTATCAAGGAAAATCAACACTGAGATCTCATTTCTTCCAAGTCAGAGTGACTACCATTAAGAAAATAAACAACAACCAATATTGGTGAGGATGCTTGGAAAAACAAACTTTCTGTTGCAGAGAAAGTAAGTAAGTCAAGGCTGTATGGAAATCACCACTGAACATTCTCATTTTGTTTTTGTTTTTTAAAACGTTTTATTTATTCTTTGTGTCTTTCACATTATGCATCTCTCTATCCCTTTGTATCCACTATCTGCCCTTGCAACCTCACCACCTCATACATAAAAATGAAATAAAATTTAAGAGAAAAAAAGAATAAAATAGTAAAGAAAAGTCTCATCATTAATCTCGTCATTGAAGCTACTGCGTGACACTGTGAGTCTCACATAGTGAACCCTTTTGTCCATGTATCTTTACTTGCAAGTGTTCATCGCAAAGAGTCATTGGTCTGGTTCGAGGTCTCTGATTTCTGCTACACTATCGATGCTGGACCTTCACTGTGGCTCTGCTTTGATATCCTATTGTTGTCCTGTGTTGTGGAGATCTTGCCGCTTTGGATCTGCAGTATGTGCACCTTCCCGTGCTCCAGCAGATCATAGATGAGATGGATGCGATTCATACATAACCCTGGTTCTAGGCCTGGGTAGTTGAAGGATTGGTCACTCTACCGGTTCTCCCGCATCCTCACTACCAGGTTGAGCTCTCCAGCATTGCCCCAGCTAGCTCACCCTTTGCAACTAAGACCAAAGGACAGGACTGGTTCTTCTGCTTTCATGCCCTTAGGGCTGTCTCAGCTACACAATCAGGGTCAGTTCTACTGTCTTGCCCAGGCAATGTGCAGGGGTCACTAACATCAGTGCTACAGCTGGAGAGGGCAGGCCAGCTCTCCCACTCTTAGAAATCAGGGCCAGCTCTCCCACCCATCACCGGTGGTGAGTTCTCCATATTAATGTTCTCAGACTGGTTCTCCTTCACCCTTGTCTATAGAGTCTATTGTGCTGGCTAGGCACGGAGCATTGCCCTCTTTCCAGAGTGCTGCAGTTGGTAATGGGGACAGTTAGGTCCCTCATCTGCTGTTGGTTTTGAGGGACAAGGAAGTAATTTCTCCCTCATTCACTCAGCCTGCATAATATAAGTAGATGGGACAGCTCTCCCTTGCTCACATTCTTGGCCCACCAGTGTCCCTCCCAACCGCGTCAACAGGGTTAGCTCCACTGTCCTGTCTAGATGAGGTGCAGGACCTGCTTCCCCAAGAGCTGCAGCTGGTAAAGGGGAGGGTCAGCTCCCTTGCCAGCTGCAGGTGGTAGGGGTGAGGGGGTGAGGGCATTTTCCTCTCGCCCTCATCACCACACTGAAGGCCAGGGGACCAATACTAGCTGTCCCAATCTCATGCCCTCAGGGCCGGCCCACCTGTGTCCCTGTCTACAGAGTCAGCTCTACTGGGCTTCCTATGTGAGGTGTAGAATCTGCTCTCCTGAGGGCTTCAGCAGGTGACGGGCAGAAAAATTTCTACCTAGTGTTGCAACCTGTGAGGGGCAGGGCTAACTCTGTACATTCCTATCCTCTTGGCCTTCGGTGGAGTCAGGATCCGTGGACATTAACATAGACCACAGCTGCAACAGGGATATGAACCCAGACATGGGTCCTGGCAGCATCCCAGGCCCAGACATTACCATGGCTCAAGACTGCAAGCAAGTCACGCACGCCAGCCCACTCTTCACGGCTTCCACCTCTTCAGATGTGCCTCTGTCCACAGAACACGCATCATTCTGTCTCATTTCCTTTCTTATACCACATTGTACATTTGCTCACCATAATAGTGCCGCAGTAGGGCGGCCCGTGTTTCCTTCTTTGATCCTGGTGGACCATCCCAGACATGCACGTGGGTCTCTTTGTTCTACTCAGTACGTCATGGCGCTGGGCAGGAACATACTTTCTCCTTGGAGCCTGGGGTGGACCCAGCACTGAACTTTCTTAAAATTCTAAAATTGTCAGCTATTATATGACCTAGTTTAGTTTTTGGATATAAACCTGTAACACTTTAGTCAAAATATCAGAGAGATACCTGAACATCTGTTTATTGTGGCATTATTCCCCTTGACATTTATGGATCGGTGTACAATATTCAATGGATAAAAAAAAGAAAATAGGTAATCAACAAAGCTTCATCCAGTCATAAATGTGAATCACATTTGCATTTTCAGGGAATATATGCAACTAGAGATAATCATAGAAAGCAAAATGTCAGCTTCAAGAAAAATCAAAAACAGTATTGCATATTTTATCACTTGTGAATCCTAGATGTTATGGATATATAGAAAACATCATATGTGTGGTATGATAGAGGTGAGACTGGAAAATGAAGAGGAATAGTGAAGTGTAGAGGAGAGGATGTTTCTTTGGGCTACCAGCTCATAAAAAACAACACGGACACTTCTTATTAATTATGAAGGCTCAGCTTTAGCTTAGACTTGTCCCAATAGCTCTTATAACTTAAATTAACCCATTTATTTTAATCCACATTCTTTCATGAGGGTTCATTGCTTCATCTCTCCCTACAGCTCATGCTGCTTCCTCCAAATCTGCCTGGTAATTCTGCCTTCTTTTTTTCCAGAGTTCTTTCTCTGCCCTGAAGACCCACCAATATGACCCACCAATATGACCCACCAATACCTCCCGCCTAGTTACAAATTTAAGACATTATATAAACTTAAAATCTGCACATATAACCATAATATAAAAGAAAAGATCTACCATTCTTTCATTTAGAACTTAAAGTAGTCTCTAAATTATTAAAATAATTTGTTTTTGTGAATAGATTTATATTGCAAAATATAATTCTATAACATAGATTTTATACAGATTGTCAATAACTGAAGTCATTAGAGACAGGTGTAGCATTTTATAAAAAGCATAATGAATGTATTAAGAAAACTTCTATGAAGAGGATGACTGTAGAGACTCAGGGGGAAAAAAAGCAGAGGGTTTGGAAACTGGTGTTGTTTTCATTAGAGAAATTATATGAACAATTCCTTACCTGAAATGAGAAAGAAAATCATTCCATGAAAATAGCGAGTTTGAAGAGTTCTGGAAGATGAAAGTACATACACCTGTCAAAAGGTTGAAACACACTTGTTTTCTAATGAAGCAGGGGGATAGTGGAAGATACATCAGTCTCCTAGTGAGAAAAGAAGTGGTGATTTGTGACTTGTCCTTATAGGCTGCTGGGTGTGTATTGTCCTAACTGCATAATATTGACGCACTTATGAAGTGGGGATATTGTTAACACATGTTGAAAATTGTCAAGGACAATAAAAACATAGATGATTGCTTTAAAACTAGTTTACTGTATGGCATAACATAAAGTTTCCTGAGTCCTGCTTCTGTCAGACTTTGGAGTAGAACAGACACTCATTCAGTGAAGAGGACAGAAGTGCTTGTAGTATTGCTCCTGTTGGAAGTTAAATCTAATTATTCTGTGGAACATGTTTAGACCTCAGTTTATCCTAAACTTTTCCTTTATAATCTGTTTACTTATTAATAAAAGGGAGAAATAAAGTCTAATACATCTCTTTGTAGTTCAAAAAGTAGACAAAATGAGACAATATGTAAAAGTGCTTAGAAGAGTGCTTGTGATATATCAATTACCAAATAATCATTAGCTTTAGTACTATAAAGCCCATTTATGATGGTGATGATAATGAGATATTGTGCCAAAATATATTTGTTTGAATATAAATTCCCATGTAACACTCTTGATCATCGATGAAGAACATATAATTACAGTATAAAGCAATTATAGATAAATAAAATAATCACTCCAACTACATTTAGAAGTCAGTGACTTCATAACATAATGAAGTTTGAAACAGTAGAGGCACTGAACTGATGAACACATCCACATTACTAAGAATTTTTTTGATTAACCAAAATAATTAAATACACACATCATTGCCTTTTAATTAAAAAAGATAATCATGTTATTTCATAGGCCTCTTGAATTACAACAAACATGATAATTTTATTTGCCCACTAATAATGTCTGAAATAAAATATTTAACAATTAGAAACATAGTACAAATACCTGTAAAGGGAACAGAATATAATTTGATGACATGTACTTAGCACCTAATTTGTATTAAGGTTTATGGATGCAGCAGTGAAACAAAGTCCTCTCTGTTACTAATATCACCTTCACATCTTTATCCATATTTATGAGGTCTTGTAAATTAAATAAAAGAAGGCTACAATGAAATCAGGCCATGAAGGAATATATTTGAATTAAGATACTGTGAGCTAAAATATCATGATGTCTGATCCACTCAGTTAAAGATGAGAGGATTTGAACATTCTAGGCAGGAAGTTTAGGATGAGGAGACAGCAGCAGTGGTATTAAAGGACTTGGAACCTATTACTATTTAAATAAACACCGAGTCTACATATAAGACAGGAAATATGAGCAGAGATGATGTTGTACATCATTCTATGTGCCATCTTAGCTGATGGTTGCCTATATTTATTACCTGGAGAGAGATTTCAGGGTGTCATAGGGAAGGGACGATTAAGCGAATATGTTGGCTGTCATATGTCAAGTGGCTGAAAGTTAGAAAGACCAGTGCTACTGTAGAAAAGCAATCTCATACCAACAGAGGAATAATCCATGGAAAAGTTAATATAGAATTTTCCTTTGGTCTAATAAAGCAATCAACAGAACATGCCAAGGAAGGAAACTAATATTGACAAGAGAAGAATATTCTGGGAAGGTGCAAGGTACCGATATCAGAGTCTCACATAGGATCAGGAATAGTATGTGCTCCTTATAATTCACGACCATCATATAGATAATGTGGTATATATCTTTCTACATTATTAAGAACTTGTTTCCATAGACCAAACTTCTCATGTCAGAAATGTAAAACCTCAGAAAAGCAAGCCACTTGCAACTAATCTTAATTAATTCTCAAACATACACCTGAATGAAACTCAGAATTGTTAAGAATCATAACCAACACCCAAGAAGGCAAAATTCAGACAGTCTGAAGTCCAAAGAAAGAGTTCCAGACATGCAAAAGAGCTGGAAATATGACTGATGGCAATAGAATTAAGAAGGTCTACTGAAACCAACATGAAGCTGACATAGGTGTTAAAATTAATAGATAAGAATGTTAAAGATCATTGAAATTGTATGAATTTTATTAATAATTGCAAAATAAAATATATGTAAATGTAAAGATGATGTAGAAGAAACAATGGTGAAATAAAAACCTGTATCTGGGATTAGTGTCAAATCTAACATTATAATACCAGGGTGGGCTGACTCCCCAGGGGAGACCTTGCCTTGGAGGAGGTGGGAATGGGGGGTGGATTGGCAGGGAGGGCGGGGGTGGGGGGTGGGGGAGTGGGAGGAGGGAGGACAGGGGAATCCGTGGCTGATATGTGAAATTAAGTTAATTATAAAATAAAAATATTAAATAAAAAAAGAGATAGCTAATAAGAAGTCTGACCCATAGGACATTATTTTACAATTAAAAAATTAGTTCATGAAATTATACATATAGCAAATGATATTAAGAAAAAGGAAACCTATACAAAAAGAAAAAGTCCATGTATTGTAATGTGATAAGATAAAAAGGGAGATTATGGAATCTACTTTTAAAAAGGAACTACTTGTTTTAAATAAGATAAGTAATGAAAATTTTTTGGTCTGAGTTTATCAGATGTTACTGGACTGGACATTGTTAATATATATAATGGAGTTTTTTGTCTGGATCTGTCAAATGTTAATGGACTAGACGTTGTTAATGTAATCTTGACTGTATATTGCATATACTTATTGAAAATAGTTTTTCTTGTATTAGTTATAAGCTTTTTTAATTTTAGACAAAAAGAGAGGAAATGTGGTGGTATTGTGTTCCCCAAAATATTGTGTACTCTAATAAATTTATCTGGGGTCAGAGAACAGACAGCCACTAGATACAAAGGCTAGAAAATGGTGGCACTCACACCTTTAATCCTAGCATTCCAGAGATAGAAATCCCTCTGGATCTCTGTGAGTTCAAGGCCACATTGGAAATAGCCAAGAATGGTGACACACGCCTTTAATCCCAGAAAGCCAGCCTTTAATCCCAGGGAGTGGTGGTAGAAAGCAAAAAGATATATAAGGTGTGAAGACCAAAAACTAGAAGCATTTGGCTGGTTAAGCATTTTGGCTGGTTAAGCATTCAGGCTTCTAGCAGCAATCAGCTGAGAGCCATTCGGATATGAGGACATAAAGGCTTCCAGTCTGAGGAGACAAGACCAGCTGAGGATCCGTCGAGGTGAGATAGCTGTGGCTTGTTCTGTCTCTCTGATCTACCAGCATGGACCCCAATAACTCGCCTCAGGTTTGATTTTATTAATAAGAACTTTTAAGATTCCTGCTACAGTAATGTTATTATAATTATCCATGATGAGAAAGAAGGGGATAAAAAAGTTAGAGAAATATTGGCTGATTCTTTTTTCCAAATGCAGAAAATTTGCTCAATGAATTTAACACCAGAAAATATGAAGAATACTACTCTGAGGTACAACATACCCAGATTTCTTTAAAAATGTTATGAAGATTATATCAGAAAGAAAGTAATTGAAGAGAGATAACCACAAACAAGGAAGATAAAGGTTAGTAGTACATGCAAAGAAGAACAGAAATATGCTCATAAAACAATTGAAAACAAAGGGAAATCGACAACCAGTGATGCTATACTCAATGAAAGTATTCGTGAAAAGCTTAACTGATGTAGAGAATTTTCTGTCACATAAAAGCTAAAGTATTGCTTTGCTTGAAGATTTGTATCACAAGAAATGTTGAAATAAACTCTTTCAAGTAAAAGAGACATCAGATAGCTCAATATAGTGCCCAGTTCAAGTGAATGGAAATTGCCCTGCTGTAGGGTAGATAGGAAATGTGCCCAACTCTAGGGTAGGCAGTAAATGCTCCCTACTCGAAGATAGACAGAAAATGTGCCCTCCTCTAAGGCAGATAGGGAACTCTACTCAGAGGTAGACAGGGAAAGCTTTTTTGCTATTTAAATACATACAAAAGACAATTATTTTGAGAAAAAAAAGGAATATATAATGGAAAATTCCATTCAAACAAAATTGTAGAGAATGCGAACTATAGGATACTGATAGATAGGTGAACAGTGTTTGGCAGATTGTTAGGAATAGTAGGGTTTGGAGTGTGACACTATCAAGAGACATGAATGAGTAATACATGGGGTAACATATGTCTTTACTTTTATGATTTTGCTTGGGTGTATAAATGAATAAAAATTACCAAATGAGATAGGTTAAATTTCATACAATTTACTCTATATCTATGTATACCTTCATAAAAGTATTCTTTTTACAAAAATATGATAATTGATAAATAAGTGGGACTATTGGTAAATAGCAGGACATCAATCTATAATATACATTTCATATTCTATATTACATTCAATTTTTAAAATGAAAACATCAACTGTAAAATTTGTTACAGGCCAAAATCTTTTTTTATGTTTATATATTGACTATTTTAAAATCCATATAGTCCTTTGATCTAATCTCATTTCTAAAGTTATACAGTGGCTCATGATTAAAATTAATTTTTCTATTTTAATTTGTGATAAATTCAGATTTTTCCAAACTGCAAAGACAGTGCAGACAATTTCTGTATATTTTCATTCAACCTTCCTTCATTATAGTATTTTATTTAGTCATGGCATATTAATTACTATTAAGAAATTAATTTTGGTACACTGTTACAAACTAAAGCATACACTTTATTTAGATTTCAGCAGTCAGTTTCTCAAGAATATCTTCATTATAACATTCCAGACTTCAGCTCAAGGCCTCATATTACCCTCCACTTTTCTGATACCTTAAGCAGCAATACATTTTTAGTCTTGGTTTCTATAAATTGGAAGATGCAGATTCCTCCTCAGGACTGGTTGAATGTCCTGCCATTTTGGTTATTTGATGTTTTCTCTTTTAACAGTTAATATGATCTGTGGGAGAATATATAAGGTTTTCTATTTCGTACTAAAGTATAAAGAGCAGCATGGATTTCTCCTGACGATATTCACCTTTGTCCCTTGAATAAATTAATGTCTCATAGTCTTCCTCTGATAAGTCTGATCCTTAGGTTGGCACTTAATAAATATGGGAAGTTACATGGAAAAACTACAAGTATTCTGTTTTACCTAAAATTCATCAACTAAATTTCAAGTTTACTAGTGTACTGTCTTAGTCTAAGGACACTTGACTACTTTCTATACTCTTCACATTTTTTACATGTAGGTTGTTCTGTAAGGCCACTGTTCTTACCCATGCATTGGTTTGTTTAGTTATTTATTGAAATTAATGTTGAATCATTAGTTTATATGTAGTAAAACCAATAACATCATTATTAGACCCATTTTTAACTTGACAGAGCTAATACTGATTTTCCCCTGTTTAATTTTGACATGTTTCCATTCCCAATATGTGTTTTCTGTTGTTGACATATCTTAAATTTCTGAGACCATAGATTGTTTCAGGCTCATCTTATCTTTTATATGAACCAGGCTTGGGTTCAACTATCAACTGTATCTCCAAGGAGCCCTTGCCCCTTCTTTTGAGAGTTGGTGTTCTGAGAAACTAGTAACTTGACATTGGGTATACACTTGACTACTGGAATTTTATCATTTCTAATTTAGTCCAAACAAAAAGATGGTGGGAATAGGTGTATACACTGTGGTGACTTGAATAAGAATGATCCCCATGGGCTCATATATTTGAATACTTGGTCCTCAGTACAACTCTTTAGGAAGGACTGGGAGGTATGGTATTGATTGAGGAGGTATGTCACTGGTGGCTAGCTTTGACGTTTCAAAAAACTGACCCCATTCCCATTGTGCCTCTTGCACCCTGTCTCTTCTAGATCAAGATATGAGCCCACAGCTATTCCTGCTGCCACAATCAATTACTCTAACTCTCTGAAATCACAAGCTCTCTTTCATAAGTAGCACCAGTGTTTTGTTACAGTAACAGAAAAGCAACTAATGCATGCATAGATTACTATATTTGTTAATCTCTGTGTGTGGGGGTAATGTCAGTTTCTAAGTAGAGTACAGTAGTATTTGCACAGCTACTTTTGTTTTTATCTTTGAAGCATTCAGTCAAAATTGTTTCAGAAAGCACTTTTACTCTCCTTTACTGTAGCTTTATCATAAATTAAATATAATTTAATTTAATGATATATGTTCTGAATTTCATTCTAAAAGCATTGTGGTTTTTGTTTGCTTTTTAAAAAAAATATTTATTTTACATCCTGACTGCAGTTTATCTTCCCCTCTCTTCTCCCAGTCTGATTGAAAATTATTTGTATTATATATAAAACTGTATTTTTGTCTTCTCTATTTGTCTTACAACACCTTCACATTATGCAGAGAAGGCATTTTCATATTTATGACGATCTTCTTGCCTCAGTCCCTCCAGTGATGAGCACAGAGGCTCATTTTGACTGTGTCAGCTTCTCTCAGAATTTTTTGATGACTCTACTTATTGGCATATTCTGATAACTTTTTTTCTGGAATAGTCAATGTTTTAACTTTCACATTTAATTTTAGATCCATTTTGTTTATCTTGCATCATGTTATCAAATATATTCTCTTATAGTTCTATTCTCTTTGCTTATATTTATTCTTTATGAATGTGTGCCTCAATCATCCTCCAACAAATACCCAAGACTGTACTTCAGTTCTTCCTACTATTTCATAGCTTCAGGGAAGAGCTTGACTTTTATCTTCAATTTTTTTTGTTTTTTTGTTTATTTGTTTGCTTTTTTTCCCTTCAGTTTTGTGGATGCTAAATTGTTCTAAGTTCTCAATTCTTTGATGAAATGTCAAAAAGCTTGTTCAATATTATGGGCATTTATGAAAGAAACATTGAGAAGGAGAATATCAATCCTACCATTTAGTTTTTAAAGTCACACTAATAGATAACAAGCAGGTCTAAAGCTGAGCTTTCATCTAACATGACATCCTGTTCTTGAGGGGTGTTGGGTTGAGGAACAAGTTACAGAGGGGTTGCTTTGGGTCAGAAGGGAGTTCTTCAGCTTAAGACTCATCTTGACCCTTGCAGAGAATTTATCTTCATGGTTTTGGTTTTCTATGTGTGGCTCTATTTATAAAGTGACATTCTTTTTTTTTTTTTTTTTTTTTTTTTGGTTTTTCGAGACAGGGTTTCTCTGTGTAGCTTTGCGCCTTTCCTGGAGCTCACTTGGTAGCCCAGGCTGGCCTCGAACTCACAGAGATCCGCCTGGCTCTGCCTCCCGAGTGCTGGGATTAAAGGTGTGCGCCACCACCGCCCGGCATAAAGTGACATTCTTAAAAACAGTAATTATCCAAAGTAGGGCTTTATTAATATGTGACAGAATTCAGATAATTAGTTTAAACTGAAAGCCAGCATCCAGTAAATACATATGGGAGTGCTCTTCAGATTTTATCTTGGTAAAATACAATGGAAACCTGTTAAGGAAACATTTTATGGACAATGTGCCTTTTTTCAACACTAATAAATAATATAAAGATATTTACCTATTTCAACAGCTTAGGAAAATATGATTTAAAACAGGAAAAATGGTAGGCACAGGAAATTTAAAATACTGCATTTCACGTCTAGAACCTGTTAGGCCACTCTGCTTTTTTCCTAGTGTGGTTTTCTGTAGAACCACAGCAGTATCATGCACATGTTGATGTCAGCCGAGCCAGATATGGTCCTCTAATGTCCATACTTCCTAGGTGAAGGAAGACAGGGTTTGATACAAAATCATTTGCCAATCACAATAATTTTTATTTTATGCTGCATAAGTTCATATTAGAATTCTTTTTCTTAAAATAGAGGCACAAGGAAGCCTCCCTCAAGAGTGTTCATTTTTCATGAAATCACTAGGTTGTCTCCTGCCTACAACATGATATCCGGGAGCTGCTTCTTTTTAACAATCTATTACAAACTCTGTGACAATATACAGACTATTTTCCACA
The DNA here is from genome assembly GCF_049852395.1 of Peromyscus maniculatus bairdii. NCBI lineage: Eukaryota > Metazoa > Chordata > Mammalia > Rodentia > Cricetidae > Peromyscus > Peromyscus maniculatus. The sequence continues at coordinate 28,449,141 of NC_134857.1, read as the reverse complement.
CCCATACACCCACACATCCACTAACAGTTTTTGGAAGTGTGAAACGGGGCTTCCTGGCGGTATCTTAACATTTTATGTAATCGTCGTTGAAGCCACTGCTGACGCTGGGAATGTCACTGCAAAATCTTCAGATTTATTTCCACATAAAATAAGTGTTATCCAGTTATTTGCTCAAAATACCAGCACCACCAAGTAACCGAAATAGCGGCATCTTCCTCGGTTTTAGATCTTCAAAAATCCACAGCTTTCCACCTTGAGGCAACTAGTTAATAAGCTTTTATGAAAGCACTTAAGAAGGTACATTAGGGTGTTTTGCTCATTTATGTGAGAAGAAAGAAATATCTACTCAGAAACATGTGAGGAGATACGATTTACATCTGCTGATGAGGCTGTGTGCATCCTGCGGCCACTACAGGGCTCCGCCTGTGCAAGGTAGTTCTTGAATGGTTGTGTGTTCTTGCACTCTTTTACAAGGACTTCTGTAACAAGTCTAGAAAGCTGAGGTCTTCTGTATAGTACAGGATGCAGATGTATGTATTTCTCTGGTTATAAAGGGATATGGCTAGGTCTGTTCCTCATTTATTGTACTTTTACTGGTAGGTATTTTTACCTTGCAGTGCATTGTCAATCTTCCATGGGTGTGTGCGCAGCTCTATACATTTAACTTAGAACCCTACATTTCACCTTGTAATGGGTTGGAGGTCAGTGTAATGTTAACTCTAACTGAGCCTCAAGACAGGGAAAATAGACTTGATAGGTAGTCATTGCTTGAACAAAGACAGCACTGAGTTCATTTTTTCAATATTCAGCATCAGTAGACTATTGTGATAAACTATATGAGAACTATATGAGATTGTTATAATTCTTTTGCTTGCCAGTGTTGAGAAATTAAATAGATATGTGAAGTGGATTTAAAGCAGTGACCCTCACCCTTGTCAATACTCATTTGTTTATTCTGTAATTCTTAAAGCCTTTTATTGTTCATAATATGTGATATCACTGCTCGGTTCCACTTTCTCTTAATATTAAATGGAATCCTATACATGTGGGCCTCATATGCAAGCATTTTTTAAAAAAATGTGACAACTAATTATTTTCTGTGTGTAGTCTTTCCTCAGACACTGAGAGTGCTTCACAAGTCAGGCTTGAAAACTGATTCTGCTAGGGTGTAACCTACCTGACAGTAGTTTTCCTAGCCAGGGGTAGCCTGTGGGATGTGCCATCAGAAAACATCTGTAATTTGGTTCCCTAAACCCTTCTTTTTTTATTAAGAAATTTTTTTCATTCATTTTACATACCAAAAATCCTCCTCTTTCTCCTCCTCCTCCCAACCTCCCCCCAACCCACCCCTTACTCCCCCCCAACAAGAAAGCAAGGCCTCCCATGGGGAGGCACATCCCATAGAGACACGTCCAAGGTCTTCCCCTTGCCTCAAGGTGGCACAAGATGTCCTATCATAGGTAGTGGGCTCCAAAAGGCCTGCTCATGCACCAGGGATGGATTCTGATCCTATTGCCAGGGCCCCTGCCCCCCAAGCAGAGCAAGCTACACAATTGTCTTGCCATGCAGAGGGCCTAGTCCAGTCCCATGCAGGCTCCACAGCCATTGATCCAACTTTCATGAGTTCCCATTAGTTTGGTTTGGTCATCTCTGCAGGTTTCTCCATCATGATCCTGATGTACTTGCTCATAGAATGCCTCTTTTCTCTCTTTGACTGGACTCCTGGAGCTCTACCTGGTGTTTGGCTGTGGATCTCTGCATCTGTTTCCAACAGTCACTGAAGAAAAGCTCTGTGATGACAGTTAGGGTATTTACTGATCTGGTCACTGGGGTAAGCCAGTTCAGTTCAGGCACCCTTTCCACTATTTCTAGAAGTCCAAGTTGAGGTCATCCTTGGGGATTCCTGGCAACTTCCCTAGCACCAGGTTTCTCTCTATCCCTATGATATCTCCCTTTATCATGGTATCTCTTTCACTGCTTTCCCACTCCACCCCTGTTACAGCTCAACCATCTCATCCCTTATCCCCTATCATCCATTGCCCACCCCTCATCCTAGTTTACGCATGGAGATCTTATCTATTTCCCATTCCCAGGGCAGTCCATGCATCTCTCTTTGGGTTGTCTGTGTTAGTGAGCTTTTCTGGAGTTGTGGGTTGTTGTCTGGTTATCCTTTGCTTTACATCTAGTATCCATTTATGAGTGGGTGCATACCATGTTTGTCCTTCTGAGTCTGGGTTACCTCACTCAAAATGATGTTTTCCAGTTCCATCTATTTGCCTGCAAATTTCATGATATCATTGTTTTTTTCTACTGAGTAGACTCCATTGTGTTTATGTAACACATTTTTCTTAATCCATTCTTCAGCTGAGGAGCATCTAGGTTGTTTCCAGGTTCTGGCTATTACAAATAATGCTGCTATGAACATAGTTGAGCATGTGTCCCTATGGTATGATTGAGCATTCCTTGAGTATATGCTCAAGAGTGGTATAGCTGGGCCCTGAGGAAGTTTGATTTCCAAAGTGGCTGTACAAGTTTGCACTCCCACCAACAGTGGAGGAATGTTCCCCTTGTTCCACATCCCTAAATCTTCTTGAAAATGAAAAGGCTCCTGTTTTTTTTAATCCTTCTCTTCTCACTTTCTTCTATCTTGAATGCAAAGACAATATTTAGAGCCTAATCACCCATCTTTCATTATGATGTCATCCTCAGGATGAAGCTAGGGAGGGAGAAGGCAGCTTTATAGAAGTACATTCAGCTTCTGAAAACTATACAGAGCAAACACTCCATTACAGGCCTACGTTACCTCCTTTAAAATGCTTATGTGTGAAAGCAAGAGACTCCAATCTTGGCTAATGCACTATTATTTTGAGTTATATGTTAGTCACAGCCAAACTGAGCTGAAAAGTTTCCAAATGCTCAGGCCAAGTTTCTACAGAAATATGTATTGCTGCTCTTCTCAATCAAATCTGAGTGATGTTGCTCATGCTTCTTGTTTTAGAAGAAAATGCATTTCCCCTACCTGTCATTAAAAGGGTTGATGGTCTTTTCCATTACACAGATGTGTTCAGTGTGAGCTAATGTTGGTATTGGTGTGGTGTACTAAAATCAGAAAATTACTCTTGAAGGTTTCTACCTTCCTAACCAAACTCTCCCTCATTTCTCAGCTCACCTCCCCAAATGCTCACCCTTTAATCCTGGCTCTTGTTTATTTTAACTGTGCCTATTTGTTTGTTTAATTTGCTTTGGTTTATGGGTTCATTTTTCTCTGGAAGATGTTTAAATCAAATTCATAAATTGATTTACATGACTAAATTGTATCTGACCAAGTTAGATATAAAATATTTGTCTAGTCAAGATAGCAATGAGTATTTTGAGATGATACAATATTAAATTGAAAAGTAGATTGCAGCCAGAGTTTTTCTTTTTATAAGAAAAATACAAGATATAAGGTATAGGTGGCTTTTTTGCTTTTGAAGTTTAACTATCAATAACAGAATTTAAATAATCATTACAGCATTTTTTTCTCTTTCCTCTTATAAAGCACACATTTTGTTTAGAATGGTTGTGTTCTGTGCATGTATGTCCTGCATGAAGAAGACCAGACCATGGATTATGACATACATTTTAATTCCCAGTTCATAGTTAATATGCATTTTTCCTAACAGGGATATTTTCTTTGCAGAAAGACAGCTATATTAATGTATACACAAATATATGTTAAATAATTTTGGTAAAATAATTAGGTATGGCACAGACTACATACATACAAAAAGAACTTTTTGGTGGCAACAAATAACTTATGTTACATGTGTTTGCATTATAGAAGTGCATTATAGAATGTATTTATAAATATAAATATAAATTATTAAATACTTATATTTTTATAATATTTATATTTATTTAAGCAAAATCAAGAGTACTATATTAAAAATGGAAAATGTTTACCTCTTAGATATCCAATAGGCCAACAATTGCCAATTTAGTATGCTTACCAAATTAAACTCATCATGTAAAAACCGGGTATGCAGTTAATTAGGTTAATAATAAATCAAAGCTTTCAGATTTTACAAAATTGAAAATTGGGATAGCTCTGTAGCTCAGTGCTTAGTGCGCACTGCACCATGATATAAACTCCAACAGCAAATTAAAATTAAATAAATAGTTGAAAGTGATCTAATACTCAAGCTGAAAATTTGATATTAAATTTAACAAGAATAATGACAACTGGATTTTTAGTTGACATTTCAATCCCTAGACATGTGACACAGACACAAATATTTCATTTAAATGCAGAGTTGTCATCAAGATCTTTTTTGAACTCTCCATACTCAGGATCTCTGAGGGGAGAACTCAGACTCTACGCAAATCACAGTGAGAAAGACAGGCCAAGTAGAGCAGAGCACATTCTCAGGGTGAACACAGATGACAGTCAGAGACCATTGTGCCAAGTTACACTTCAGACCACTACTACTTTTGAAGTCTTGAGAGCAGACAGCTCTTCATGAGAAATATCTTTATGTCCAGGTGACTGACAGGTTCATTTGACTTCCCTTATGGAGAGGCAATGGTATGCCCATGTTTGTTTCAGAGAGACTACAGCTAGACATTCATCTTATAATGATTAGCTATCTGTTAATAACCTTCCAGGCACTGCAGAATGCCATGTCTCTACCCAGGAACAGAGATAAACAACATGTATGTTGATTCATTTTACCTATAATAAGAATCCTGTGGTCTCTCTTCTCTCCTCTTCCTCTTCTCCACGCACGTGTCTCTCCCACAGGCCTGAGCACTCTCTATCCCTGTATTTCTAATAAACTCTTATAAGCGGATTCTGTCGTGTTTCGTGACGTTTCCTTGCAGGGTAAGAACACAACGCAGCTAAATAACTAACATTTTGGTGCCGAAACCGAGCGGGCGCTCCCGGGCGCTTTGCGCCTGGCACCCCGCGAACCAGGGAATCTGCTCCGTATGTGACAGACCGCTCTCCATTCACCTGAACCGCATCCAAATTGCATCCAACACCGCTTTCTTGGATTGGTGAGTTCCCCCATTTTTCGGCCAGCGTAAACGGTTTCCTGAATCTGTGAGAACGACCGTTGATCGTCCGGCGCCTCACATGTGTTCTTGAGACCGGGAGAACCCCCGACCACGGTCTTCATTGGCTACGGTCGGCCCCTATCGCAGGCCTAACTTTTCTAGCCGTCTCCCATGTCTGCAGCCTGAGATATTTCTCGAGTTAGGGCCACGACTGTTGGTGCGTCCTGGGAGCCACGTGAGGCCGGCACGTCCATCTCCTTGACGAAGGGGCAAACGCTGTCTGGATTCCCGGGGAATCCTTTCCTCACCGTGGAGGGGGCCCCTGCTTCTGTGGCTGACGAGCCAAGGAGCAGCCTGCGCCCGGTATCCGCCCTTGGCCTTGGGGACGCCTGGACCTTGGCTCCGGATCACGTTTATTTTTTATGTTTCTGCCTCCGCTGCAGACATGGGAAACAAGGCTTCCAACCCTGTTAGTCCTTCCTCTCCGTTAGGCTGTCTTGTTGAAGCTTTAAAACCTCTCAGTTTAATACCCTACGTAAAGATTTCTAAGCTAACTTGTTTATGTTCAAAAAAGTGGCCAAAGTATGCTTTAAAAAAATAACAAAGAGCCGCCAAGCGGCTCCTTAGATCCTGATATTTCACGGGAGCTATCCAATCACTGTCGGCGTTCAGGCAAATGGAAAGAGTTGCTTTCTTCTTTCTCAATGCTAAACTGTCTCTTCTCGTTTCCTTCTCTCCTGCTCATATGATGTTAGCTATGCCTGAACCAGAGGATTCTCTGACTCCGGAATCTCTAACTTTAGACCCTGCTAATGAACCTCTACCTATCCGACCTCAGGCTCCAACTCCTAGAGCAACCGTTCCTTCCGCTCCAGACTCTTCCTCTTCTAAAGCTGTTTCTTCCTCTGCAGCGGCTGCTTCCAAAGGCCCTGCCCTGGCTCCAAACTTCACTCCCCCTACCACCCACTCTCGAGCTGCTAAATCGGCTGATTCCAGCCATCTAGAACCTTCCGCTGTTCTCCCTTTGTGAGAGGTGGCGGGTGTGGATGGACTGGTTAAAGTTCATGTTCCATTCTCTCTAGCAGAACTCTCTCAGATAGAAAGTAATCTGGGTTCTTATACGTCTAATTCTGCTTCCTTTATTAAACAATTTCAATATATAACTCAATTTTATAGTCTCACCTTTATATATATATATATATGATACTTTCTAATAATTTACTCCCGGAGGAGCGCAGGCGGGTATGGGAGCAGGCTAGGACTCATGCAGACGAAATTCATCAAACTAACCTTTCACACCCCCCAGGAGCTGAGGCGATTCCTGACCGGGAGACACACTGGGACTCCAACACCCAGAGTGGCTGACTAGCCAGAGATAGGTTTATTACCTGTCTCCTGACAGGCCTCCGTAAGGCTGCCCTAAAACCAGTAAATAATTCAGGATAAGGACGAAAATCTGTCTCTTGTTCCCCAGACCTCCCCGACTAAAACTTAAGCATCTGGAGAGCAAGGCTCCTGACCCCACAGGCAAAAGAGTCACCTGTGGCATTTAAGGTGTGCCAGGGAAGAGATAAAAGCCCGAAAACAAAATTGCCAAGTGCTGGCACTCACTGACTCCCAAAAGCTGTTGGGTCCCTGTTTTAAATGAGGAAAAGGCCACGGGCTACCGAATGCCCTGCCATGCCAGGCCATCAACAGCCTTGTTAAAAGTGCCGCCTAGAAAGACAGAGTCAGCTGACTGCCCCCAGGCACCAAGATGCATGGGTACATCAAGCTAAGACCTCCAACAGACCTAGGCTTGGCTACAGACATGACAGGGAACCCAGAACGCAGCAGGGAAGCGATCCGTTTCTTTCCTTCTGGACACCAGAGCCATTGACTCAGTCCTGGGAGTTTTGGGATGCCACCTCTCCTTTATTGTCGGGTACAGGGGACAGCCTTATCTACCTCAGCAGACACTGCCATTTAATTGTATTTTCAGAGGCATCCCTCTCACACATACATTCTTAGTGGTGCCAAGTTGCCCTGTACCTTTAATGGGGAGGGATCTCCTAGCTAAGGTAGGAGCGTCCATTTCTTTTCGCTCCACACATTCGCCTCATCCCAGACACGCCAGCAGCTCTCCTACTTCTCCTAGCCACTAACTCTACAGACTCCAAATATCCTCCTGTCCCACGCTGCTATTTGGAGGGAGCGTGGACTTCTCACATCAAAAGGGGGATCTGTATCTAACTCAGGCCATATAATGGCCATGCTGGAGGCTTCCCACCTCCCCAGGGCTACAGCTCGATTTTACCCATATGCCCACCATCAGGAAAAGTTAAATATCTCCTCAGACCAGTTCTAACACCAGGTCTTTTTTCCAAGCCTCCAACTGTTCCAGATAGCCTGTTAACTCCTCTTTTATGTCACCTAAGGTCTATTCTATGGAGCTATGCAGACTGTTCACTGCCTCAGCCGTGTGACAATCCTTGCCCATCTCCAATACACACTGGAGATCAGGTTCTTCTCTCTCCTCCAGGTCATTTCCCTAAGTGGCAGGGACCCTTCAAAGTAATTCTTGTAACCCCTACAGCTGCTAAACTCGAGGGCTTTCCTCACTGGGTCCACCTGTCTCACCTAAAACCTTTTATTTCACCTCCATCCCAGAAAAATCTCTCTTCATATACAGTGAAACAAACAGGGCCTCTCACTCTCAAGCTCCAGAGGACATCAGGATCCCCTGCTTTGCCGCCAATTCCAGAGGAATAAGGTACCACCCACCCCTTCCTTTTCCAACCAGGGCCACACAGAGCCGGAGGCAAAAGGACCATCAAAAATATCCAGGTGGTAAGGAATAATGTAATACAATAATTTATCATTGTTCAATACTCAGCAACTGATCACCTGTGTTTCCCAAGTGCTAACCTAATAAGGGAAACAGGTGCCTTAAATAAACTACCTCCAGCAAGGCTTGCCTAAGGAAAACAGGTGCCTTAAATGAACCACCTCTAATGAGGCTTGTCTCAGAAATTAAGCAGAGTACTAAGACCAGATCTACCTCGGGTAAATGTCACATGCCTCTATCTGGGCAGGCCAAACCTACCTCAGACAAATGCCAACTCCAAAATGAAATAATAATGATTCTTTCTCTCTAAGCTCTCTCTATGTCAACAGTATCTTGTTAAACGGGAGGTCCCCAGCAGCAGCATAGATGGACAGCCGCAGAACCAGGAGACGGCAGAACGTCATTCCAGGACCTCCACCATCATTCCCAGACTTCACAAGATACCCCTCACCCCCCCCCCCAAGAGCCAACCAATGCTCACTGTTCAGCTGGAAGCAGTCTTTGAGAGAAACGTCGCCCCCCGTACCCAGTCAACCACAATTTTTTCTTTTTTTTTAAAAAATAAGAGTCGGGAATGAAGGGTTTACAACACGGCCCCCATGGTCCTATTTACCAGGCGGACACTTCCGCCTAGCCATTTCCGGGTCAAAGCGTCTCTTGTAGCCAGGATACCCGGCGGACCCGGACATCTCCGCCTAGCAAGTTCCGGCCAAGGCATCTCGCGTGACCAGAATCCGTGATGTTACATGGCTACGTAAGCGTGCAACATGACCATGTGATCTACGCACATGCGTGGAGTAGTGACGTGTCCTGGCCACGCCCCCAGCCGGTTTTTAAAGCGGAGCGCCATATTCCCAGTTCTCTCTTCTCTCCTCTTCCTCTTCTCCACGCACGTGTCTCTCCCATAGGCCTGAGCACTCTCTATCCCTGTATTTCTAATAAACTCTTATAAGCGGGGGGGGGGGGGGGGGGGGGAAGAATCCTGTTGTGGTTTCAGTTATTAATTTTAAAGCTCTGTGTTATGAGAAAGGGGCTCTTCCACAATGATTTCAATAATATTAGTATATAACTATGTATATAATAGAGTCATAATAATTGCATAATTTCAATAGTGGTGTGTAACTCAAATGTTACAAGGTCTTTTAATAAAAATCCCAGTATGAGATATTGGGGTAAATGCTGAAAGATCAGAGAGACAAAGGAATAAGTCACAGCCACTACCTCTTACCTCACCAACTCCTCAGCCTCAAAAAAACCCTCTAGTTTCTGACTCTTCACGCCTAATATACCTTTCTCTGCCCAGTCATCACTTCCTGGGATTAAAGGAATGTGTCCTTCCCAAGCAAAGGCATGAGATCTTAAGTGCTGGGATTAAAGGTGTGTGATTCCAAAGTACTTGGATTAAAGATGTGAGCCACCACTGCCTGACCTTTATGTTTAATCTAGTGGCTTGTTTTGTTCTCTAATCTTTAGGCAAAGTTTATTAGGGTACACAAAAAATCACCACAGTGGTGTGTGGTCTGATATCAATCCAATTGATTTGTCTGGCAAGCACTCTATCACTATGATTCAACTCCAGTCCTGTTCAGTGGTTTAAAAGACATAAATGACAATGCTATTTTAATATCACAGAATTATTCATACCATATATATGACTTTTTCTTAACCATGGATTAAAATTATTATGTTACTTATAAATACTACTGAAATTGAACATCTTTTTTTTTTTTTTTTTTTTTTTTTTTTGGTTTTTCGAGACAGGGTTTCTCTTGTGTAGCTTTGCGCCTTTCCTGGAACTCACTTGGTAGCCCAGGCTGGCCTCAAACTCACAGAGATCCGCCTGTCTCTGCCTCCCGAGTGCTGGGATTAAAGGTGTGCGCCACCACTGCCCGGCTTGAACATCTTTTTTAGGTATGTGAGATACTTTTCTTGGTGATTAAACATATATGTTTACATTACCTATAAAGACATTTTAGCACTTGTCCGTACTCTCTATAAAATTAATATAGAGAGCAAAGTAATAAGGAGGGCTCTAGGAAGGATTCATGACTCTCCCTAGGAAAGGGAAATAAAATAGCTTTTTCTGGCAGACTGGGAATGAGTGGGGATGGAAACAGGAAGGATCAGATGTGTGGAGGCAGGAGAGGTAGATATTGGGAAAGACGATTGGAACTGTGAGGTGTTTGGGGGTAATGTGGAAACATAGTGCAGTGGAAATTTCTTGGAACCTATGAAAGTGATTCTACTAGGACTCCGAGTAATGGAGTATATGGAGCCTGAACCAGTCATCTTCTGTAACTAGGCAAGACTTCCAGTGGTGGGACTGAGACACCAATCCAGCCATAAAATCTGTGACCCACAACCTGCCCTGCCTGCAAGCTGTACTACAGCAAAGTTGGCTCAGTGCTTATGGGTGTGAGGAACCAATGACTGGCTAACTTGAGCCTCATTCCATAAGAGGAGGCAATGCCTGATACTGCCTGGATTGCCAGGAACCAGAAGCTGGATAGCCCAGAGTCCTAGGGTAGAATCAAAGACAACTGGAAAAAAAATCAATGAAATGATCCCTATGATATTCTGCTATACTCATAGATTGATCCCTTATTCAGTCTTCATCAGAGAGACTTCCTCTAGAAGCAGATGTGAACAGCTGCAAAGACCCCACATCCAGACATATGGAGAGAAAGAGTCTAAATTTGAGGTCTTCATCACATCCATCTACTCAGAGATCGGGGGACCCCCATAGAAGAACAGGAGAAAAGATGGTAAGGAACCAGAGTTAGGTTCTGTCTACACATTGTGATTGTTTAGTTTGGTGTTTTTGTGGAACTCCAATTAGTGAGAGTGAGGGTGTCTCTGACTCTTTTACCTGCTCTTGGGATCCTTTTCCTCCTATGCAATTGCCTCATCCAGCCTTGATATGTGAGTTTATGACTACTTTTATTGTATCTTGTTGTGCTCTGTTCATTGATATCCCTGGTGGATCTGCTCCTTTCTGAAAGAAAATAGAGGAGCAGTGGATCTGGGAGAGGGGACTGTGAGTGTGTGTGTGTGTGTGGGTGGGTGGGTGCTTGGAGTACTGAAAAGAGAGAAGCTGTGGTCAGGACGTATTGTTTGAGAGAATGAAAAAAATCAATACATGGCATGTTACATTTTTTATGAATGAAATTCTTTAAAAGAGTCATACACATAAAGAGACCATTGAAGTAGAGCAGCTATGTGTCATGGATCCTTGTGCTGCGTAGGTCATCACTATGAGTACACTGAAATTTGTGTCTGGTAAGGGGTGCTTTCTGTGCTCCCATGAGTATGAGGCAAACCAGGAAATCTAAAACATGTAACAATTACACATTGCATTAGAAAATAAGGAAAGTTATATTTGAAAGCACCTCTCTGACTACCTACTATGACATTAAGAGAAATCCTGAGTTACACTGCTCTATCACTGTACTCAGTTGACAATCATATGACCACTGTAATCTATGACTGAGGCAACAAAATGTAGTTTGGAGAGTCAAGGTAATATGGAACTTTTACTACAAAATTTTTCTAATTTTAATTCCATTTATTTTTTCACATGTATGATTTGCATAAATGTGTGTGATGAGTGTTCATGTGTGTTTGTCCGTATGTGTATTCTGTGTGAGTATCGATAGGTATGTGATACAGCAAGTCTGAGGAGGTCAGGACAACTTAAGATGTTTGTCTTCACTTTCTGCCTTCTTTGAGGCAGGGTCTCTCTGCTGTCTTGCCTGCATATACCAGTGTAGCTAAACCACTGGGAGAGGGTACAGTAAGTTTAGCTTCTGGGGATTCATTTGTCAAGGCTTTCCATCTAGGATTACACAGTGATGCAGCATTTAGCTTTAACCTGGGTTCTGGGGATTCAAATGAAGCACCCCAACTTTGCACTTTACCCAAACGTGTCATATTCACAGCCTAAATTTTCATATTTTAAGCAAAAGATTTCATGAACATGATTGTTGTCAACATTTCCATGTAAGAAATATTAATAAAGAAAGTGTAAACAAAAATATAAAATACTGTGAAATGTTCTTTTACAGCCTCTGGTGTGATATGGCCCCTTCTCTTAAAGCATAAAGCAGAGGAAACATACTTCAAGACTCAGCAAAGTTCCATTGGCATTTTACAGAGTTTCACACACCAGGCATGTAAATCTCAGATGGAATTTACATTTATGATATTTGAATTTAGTAATAGCAAATTTTCTGTGATTCATCAGTGAAGTTTTAGAAGTATCATTTGGATCTTATTAGTGCTATTCTTACTTTTTCTTACCTATAAATCTGATAAATTTTACCTTTCAGGTTAATTTTTCCCTCTTATTCTTGATCTTTGTTACATATGAGATCAAATATCTCAGGAATCTTTCCATCTTCTTCTAAGAGAGCAGTTCTTAACCTGTGGCTCACAACCCCTTTAGGGTCAAATGACCCTTTCACAGGGATCTCCTAAAACCATTAAACACACAGATATTTACATTATGATTCATAATTGTAGCAAAATTACAGTTGTAAAGTAGCAATGAAAATAATTGTATGGTTGGGGGTCATGACAACACGAAGAACTGTACTAAACTGTCACAACTTTAGAAAGGTTGAGAACCATTGTTCTAAGCGGAACCCTTTTTCCTTTCCAGTCAGTCTGCTGTGTCTCAATATTCTCTTCCCCAAGGGGTAGGATCAGAATTTCCATCCAAATAAAGATGAATGTGCTGTAATATTTACTCTCATTTCTATTTCCCAAATCCTACATATCAGTGGTTTTCTGGTTCTTCCCAGAGCTTTGTGTGTAGGGACTGTGTGGATATATCAATTGAGGCTGGCAACTCCACCATCAGATGTTCTCTGCATTTTGACCAGTTGTGGGTCTCTTGTAACTAATTTTAATATTAATAATATAAAAACAAATAATACTTATCAATGATATCCAAACTTCAAGTTTTGTTAGTAAATTCCATAAATTTTCCTTTGTAATTATTCAACATTTTAAAAAGGGTAATTGCTAGCATATATGCATAGTGACTTTATCTAATGTATTAGAAATTAAAAGAACTCCAGACTTTGTGACTCAGAACGGTGCTTCATTATAAGAAACAAACAAACAAAAATGTTCATTTATATTTAGAAGAAAGTGTTAGCTTATTTGTATGTACCCAAGTTACACTTTGCCCTGGTACCAAGATAATTCTGTTTAAAATACACACAGTATGTGGTAGAAAGGCAGAGACCTATTCTGCACCCTGAAAAGTAAAGTGTGAGTAGCCTGTCCAGCTGGTCCAGCTCTAGTTTTCAAAATAAATGAAGCCTTGACCTTTTCCTGCAAATTCCTGACTCAATAACGAAAAAAACCAACACATTATTCTTCTTTTGTATAGTGCTGCCTAAAGCGATAACCCTGAGAGCTAGGCTTCAAGGACACATCCAGGGGTGGGCTTTTCAAGAATACATCCTTGTTTATTATACATTTATAATTTAATACATTAATTTATTTTAAGTATATGAGCATATATATATATATATATATATATATATATATATATATATATATATATATAGACTCCTTCTTCCCAAGCTGTAAGTACTATCCCTCTGAACAAACTTCTCCACTTAAATTTATGTGATGTATTTTGCCCCAGGTATAAGAAATATTTTATTTTTTAGCTGATATTAGTTGCTTTACAGTTATTATATACTTTCTCCCATTTTGACTGTTTCTTATATTTGATTTATCTATATGTGTCTTGTAGTCTTTTGATAGATCCTATTTAAGAAGCAGAGGTACAGTTGTTCATTAGAGGCTGGAATGTATTGCTGATAGGTGATGGTTATAACATACTGCTACAGCCTGCAAAGGCCTTGGCTTGTCCTTCTTACTTTACCAACACTCCTGCAAAAAAGAATACATTGTTTTATTGTGCAGTACACAATAATATTAAGGAGAAGTGGATAGTCTCAAAAGGTCAATAAGACTCATGTAATATCTCAGAAGATGTGGTCAAAAAATAGGAGAGAGACAGAGGACCAGGAAGCCTGCTGTAAAGTAGTGTCTTCAAGGCATGGCAAGGATGCTGCTCCCCATGAGATTTCAATAATACTGTTGCCTACACACGACCTGCATAAAGACCAAAGCAGTTGACAGTTTCATGAAAACAAATCCCTAGAAGGAGAGCATCTGATAGTCAATGAATGCTGAGAGAGGGAGAGTCAGTTTGCTCTAGGGATAAGCGCATTTATAGGTTAATGGATTCAGCAGTTTTGTTGTTGTTTTTGTGTGTGTTAACTATCAAAAGTATGGAAGAGGCCATGGATTTGTATAGCACGAATCTTAAAGGGTCTTATTAATAAAAACAAACTCAGGGGCCAGGAATTGGGATGAATGCTAGAAAATCAGAGAAGCAGAACAAGCCACAACCACCTCACCCGGCAAATTCCTCAGCTGATCCTGTTTCCTCAAACTGGAAGCTTCTGAGTCCTCATCCAAGTGGGTCTCAGCTGAACAGCTACTAGAAGCCTAAAAGCTTAACCACCTCTAGTTCCTGGTCCTCACACCTTATATCCTTTTCTGCTTCCTGCCTTCACTTCCTGGGATTAAAGGTGTGAGTCACCATGTCTGGCTGTTTCCAGTATGGCTTTGAGCTCACAGAGATCCTGTATCTCTCTGCCTTCAGAATGCTAGGATTAAAGGCATGTATGCCACCATTTTCTGGCCTCTGTATCTAGTGGCTATTCTGTTCTCTGACGCCAGATATGTTTATTAGGCTGCACAATATTTTGGGGAACACAATATCACCATAGACTTGAGAAGGAGTAAGAGAGACATGGGAGAAGTTGGAATGGGAAGTGAGAGGTGTAGAAATTGTATAAATGTGTATGAAATTCACAAAAATTAATTTGGTAAAAAGTTTTTAAGCAAGTTCAAATGCAACTAAGACTCAAAAAATCCATTGTAAAGAGGTTTTTAGCATCAAGAATTCTGCTCAGATAATGTGATCCAACATCGAGCACCATGGCTCACAGATAGTGAACTTGGGCTGGTTTTCTACATCTTTTAAGAAAAATAAACTATCTTGTTAAAAATCAACCACCTCTATTTTATAAGGAATCTTTAGGTGTAAAAATTTAAACCAACCACAAAGTAAAGAATTAAGAACTAAATAAGCAGAATAAATTTGAAGAATACCAGAGACCCTAAAAATACCACATTGATAAGAGTCTATTACTCCAAGGTTGATAGACATAGACTGTTCTTTAAATTACATAAATTAATTTCTTCAACTGATTTTCATAAACACCTCTGAAGAAAATCATGAAAACTGCACAAAACAAAGAATAAGAACAAAAAGACCCTCTAGACGAGTTGATGAAGATTGAGCAGCTTAGGAGACTGATGGCAAAGTGGCCAGTATTCGACAAAAGGTGGGCTTCCAGAGACAAGCAAAGAACCTTTGAGTTCTGGACCTGGTGGTTCCAGACATCTGACAATTCTTGATGACGTGGGGCTTGGAGCAAAAGACCAAACCCGGACACATTGGAGGCAAAAGAAGGGTCACAGCCATGATGAGTCTTAAATATTCTTCATTGGCATGGAAGAAAGCTTTACAAGGAAATAAGAATCAAAGAATAAATCTGCCATATCATCTCAAATCTTGAAATGAAGTACAGAAATTTCCACATCCAGGATGCTATCCCAGAGAAAACTAAAATATTTTCTGAGAAACAAAGCCAGATACTGAAGAATACAGGAGTTTAATTCGAAATATACTATTATAATAAGAAAGTTGAATGTGAAATGCTATCTGGATTTGTGTATATATAGGCAATTTGAAGAGTTGAAAGAGAATGGTACAACACTAAGTCACACAATCAGGAGCTCAGCTGAGAAAGATATGGTCAAATACATAACAAACTGGAAGTGGAAGTTTGATCCATGCAAATCCTACCTCTGCAAATCATCTTTGTGGAAATTAACACACACTTGTCCCTCAGACACTGAAAGCCCTTAGCCTCATGTGCACATGTTGGCTGGAAGACGGAGGAAGTTCTGTAACATCTTTGAATTTTACTATCTTTGAATTTTATGGGAAGCCATATTCATCTGTGGTTTAGGGCTTTGGCTGCTAGACAGTAGGTTCTCTTCCCTCTATGGTCCGAGGCTGAGGCACTGAGTATGACTCTATATCTCAAGTGTCAGGAAAAAGACTAAACAGTGTGGTTAAAGACAGAACCTTTGTCAGTGGAGAATATCACACTGGTTTCTATTTATCTCCTTACTTTTCCACAGAAAAATTTCGTAGTCCAAGAAAGGTATATAGTGATAAGATAATTGAAAGCTAGTGGAAAACTGGATATCAACTTAAAGAACACTCAAAGGAAAAGACTGAAATAAATTTTAAAATAGTCCAATAGATCCAAGACACACAAGAAAAATATTTAAGCAAAGAAAAATTTCCCCTTTTCAAATTATGTGTATGTATAAAACCAAAGTATTCAATGAAAAATACTTGTAAAAAAAGAAGAATTTAAAACTTATTCAAAATAAGTATCTACAATATACAATACATTATTCTAATAGCATACCGTTTATGACTTGCATATAAACAAAACTATGAAGTGTTACCAACAGCAAAAAGCAGTAGCCATACAAATATAAATAATTTCAACTAAAGGATTAATTTTTACTATTAACTTGTATATTGAAGTTACAAGTTACAAGTTACAGTATTGAAGTGTGGAAAAATTATCATTTTCCTAGCAGAGTGATAACTAAAATAAGTAGCTTATTATTTGTGGCATTAGCAATTCTATCGAAAATAAATCAGCATGTCTCATGGTCTATTTGAGAATAATAATTTGAACATAAGTAATATTTGAAACAGAATATGGCCAAAAATATTGCATTGCACTTCTTACTACAACATAAGAATGGATTACACCCTAAATCCACAGTGCTCTGAAGAACAATGGTGTGCACCTTTTCAATGTCAATCTTTAGTTGGATTGAGAGAACTTTTTCAGTTCTGACAAGGAAACCAAAATTAACGTTCCTGGGAGTGATGTGGGCTATGTGGAGCAGAATTTCAGGTTTATTGATGTGCTAGAAAAAATAGGGAAATTAAATAGGGGATGGAGGGATGACTCTGTGAGTAAAAGCAGGTAGTTTTCTTGCAAACCACAGACTCATTTCTGGCACCCATGTCGGGTAGTTCACACCTGCCTGTAACTGCAGCTCCTGGGTATCCTAGGGTCTCTTCCTCCTTTGTGGATGCCCACTTCCATAGTCATATTGAATAGATACACACATAAATAAATAATAAAGTAAATCTTTCAAAAATGAAATTAATGGTAAATCTTAAATCAATAAAGTAAATACTAACATGTAAATCACTGTTGTGGAAATGATATATATGATTGCTTAAAAATTATGTAGACTTCTAAGCTATGTGTTACAGCTATACATCAAGGAATGAATTCTGGAAATGGAATTGATTTTATATTATGGAACATAATTATGAACATGTTTTATACATTATATGTTTAATTCATCAGGATAATAGGGTTCTCTGCTTAGCAAATATTATAGTAAATCTGCATTAGATAGACCTGTTTTTAAAAAGAGTTTATTTATATTTATTTATTCATGTGTTTTCTTTTATCTGCTTGAATGAAGGCCTTATGTGTACCAGTGTCCATAGAAGGTGAATAGGGCATCAGGTCCCCTGGAGCTGAAATTACAGATGGTTGTGATCTGCATAACCTAGCAGTTAGGAACTGACTTAAAATCCTCTAGATGAGGTAACAAGCACTTTTAGATACTGACCCACCTTCTTGATGGATACTTCTTCACAACCTGCTTATACAGTGATTAAACAATTAAAGAAATATAATAATTTTAATAACAACTTAGTTTTTTTTCTATAATAGTTGTTTCATGGGCTCCTGTTGTAGTAAGAAGTGTAATGTGATATTGAAGTATAGCTTAAAAAAAGTCTACACAAAAAACGTATGCTCCTAAGAAAATTAATATTCAGATATAAAGGACAGGGTAGAGAAGAGCCTTATTTTAGTGATAACCACAGACCTTCTGAAGCAAAACTAAGCTGAAACACAGGAATTAGTAACGAATAGTAGAGAATGACTGGAGCAAAGGATAAGGCTTATGCATTTTAGGAAAGGAGGACCAGCCTTAGGAGAGCACAGGAAGAAGTAATAGTGTTGAGACTGAAGATTACTCAGAGGCATTGTAGAACCTGGAGAGTATTTTAAATTTTATTGCAAGTTCAATTTTAGTTTTTTCCATTCACCGTATTTGGAGAATTTTAAGAGAATAAGATTGCTTTGCTGGTGGTGAGGGAAAGGATTAGAGCTGGGACAGGGCGGGGATCCTCTGTCAGAAGTTATGCAAAGAGTGTAAAGGATCAAAGGGCAACCAGTTCAAGGGCTGAGATTGTTGTGGAAAATTTCTCATTCTTGCCCAGCCTGAGGTCTGGACAAATTTCTCCCACGTGTGGTTTCATAGCCATTTATATAATATTTACACAGAAGCTTATATTAATTACAATATGGCTGTGGCTTATATTAGCTAGCTCTTTCAACCTAATTCAACCCATTCCAATTAATCTGTGTCTTCCCACCTGGCTTCGTGGCTTATGGGTACTTTCACATCTTTCTTGTGTGGATGAATCATGTCTCTCCCTCTGCCTTTCTTCTCTCTCTATCTCTCTTGGATTTCCTGCAAGGCGGTAAGCTTTCTTGCCATAGGCCCAAACAGCTTTATTTATTAGCCAATGGTAGCAACACATATTCACAGCACACAGAAAGATAAGGGCAGATCAGATGTATTTTACTTTGTTTTGTAATCAAATTCATGGGGCAGCTGAGAAACACAGATCCCTGCATCCTCTGTGTTAAAATACCTATGCTCTGCCTCTGAAGGCTTCTTTTTACTGGAGTGTAAATGGTTAGTTTTTAGTGCTATTACAACAAAGCTTGGGATATTAAATGTAGGCACCACTAAATGTATGATAAATTTGGACTTGGTAATTGTACGTTTTGATGCTCACAAAGCTTGTTTAAGAAGAAAAGGGAAGCACTACAACAGACTTCCACTAAGAGTACAAGGGCCACTGTCTTTTCTGCACATTGTCTAGGAGCAGAGTGATGAAGGTATTGTGAAGGTTCTAGTTGGAGAACTTCAATATCAAAATTATTCTGTTGGATCTACAGGTGTCACGTTATGCCTATCAATAAAGAGGAAAGAAGGACTGTCAACAAAAGCATTATGTAATCCAGTAATTTGAGTCCATAATGGGTAGAATTATGTGACACCTTTCCCTCCATCCTATTTCAGCAGTTTGGTATCAAATGTCAGATTTGTTGATGACATTTTAGGGTAAGTGACATTAATAAGCACTTTAAACTTTAGTGATGTGCATAGGAAAGGTTTAAGTTTCAATTAACAGTTCATGATGGAAAAGACAAAAAGATGAATTAGAAGCCTCTGTGTATCTCAGAGACTAAGAAGAGTCAGAACAACGAGGAAGAGATACTCTTCCCCTAAGAGGAACTGGAGAGTGCTGGACATCACAAGGACTTTAAGGAAAATGGGGACAAACTGAAGGATGGCACAGAAAATGGGAAAAAGCAGCAACACAGTTTCAGCCACAGAATCAGAGCAAGGGTTGGGGAGAAGCAGATGCTCTGCCCAGAAAGTAAGCAGGGAAATCTGGTGTAAAGAGGTTGGAAGCCCAACCCACCAGCAAGAACACAGTTCTCTCAACTCTCAAGTTCAGCTGGAGGTTTTGGTAAAATGATGCCTCTTCCTGTTTCGTTGGTCAGTAGTCAGGAGGAAGTCAATTTTACTATGCCCGTACCTCAAGTATCTCTTGTGAGCCACTGTATTAGGAGGGAACCAATTGTTCAATATGAAACTAGCTTGGAGACTGACAAAGAAGAGTCACTATTCAGAGTCTGGAGTCAATGTGCTACCACCTCAAGGAGAGAGAATCCTTGAGGGTCAATTGTAGAAAGCAGAAGGGCAAAGATGGAAGTGGACGTGCCAAGAAGTTTGGGTTGCAATATAGTGTAGAGGGGGTACAATACTTGCCCTTGGTACCTGGGATGGGACCCTCTCTAGGGATAATGATCAATTCTGATAGTCCTGAGCTCAAGGTCAGACATGACCCAATCTCTGGAGCCAAATATTGACTGCCAGTGGGGCTGAGAATCTGAAACTACAACTTCCCTTGAAAAGATCAAAGAGCAGCTCGGTTTTACTTCACTCGAGGGATACAAAGATGGTATGCAAAGCAATCAATGTAATACAGCACAGATGTAGACTCAAGTTTACAAGTCACATGATCATATCAATGCCCGAAGATACTTTTAAACAAAGTTATATACCCTTTAGTGTAAAAGTCCTGAAGAACCTGGGAACAGATGGACTATGTCTCAATCTTGTAAACCTTGTGATAAACCTATAGACAGCATTACCTTGAGGGGGGAATGGAAACATTCAATAAGGCCAGGAACAAGGAAAGGTTACCCAGTGTTCACACTCTTAGTTAATGTAGTTCTTTATGTTTTAGTTACAGAAGTATGGAAAGGAAATGAAACAGAAGAAATAACAGGAAAGGAAGAAGGCATGGCACCTCTATTTGTAAAAGATATAGTTCTATGTTTAAAAGTTTTTACCAGAAAATGCTTAGGTGTGATATACCCAGAATATTTCCTGCAACTAAAAGGGAACATCACAGAAAGTGATCAGGAAAAAAATTTCCATTTACAATAGCTCCAAAATAAAATCAAATTTTGGATACAGACGGTAAAGGAAATGGAAAAACCTCTAAAACAAAAGCTGCAAAGCACAGAGGAGTGAAAGTGCAGATGACTCTAGGAAAATGAGCAAACCTCTACGCTCATGCATTGGTTACACTACCAACAACAGCCCAGACACTGAATGGAGTCTCCCATCAAAATTATGATTATATTTTTTATAAACTATAAAAATTCTTGAAATTTATGTGAAAGCCAATGGAATCTGAATCATAAAGAGCAATACTAGAGTCCTAACTACTTCTGGTTTAAAATTGTTTCACAGAGTCACATCACAAAAACAGCCAGGATGCTATTGGAACAAAACAGACCAATAAAACAGAGTAGAGTAGCCAGAAATTATGTTGCTATCACCACCTGACTTTTGACAAAATTGTCAAAGTCTATGTTGGAGAAATTGGCATCTTTAATGAAAAATGCTAGGTATTCTAGGCATTCATAAATGGAAAAAGAAATTTGGATTTTTGTTATGCACTCTGCATAAAATCTTTCCAAATAGATGAAATTTTTATAATAGCTGAAATTCTAAAACAGCCAGAGGAAAATTCTGGGGTAAGCACTTCAAGATGCAGGCATGGGTAAGGCTTTCTAGAGGCCACCAATGGCTTAGGAAATAATTCTGAGAATTGTGAAGTAGGAGAGCATGAAATTGAAAAACTCATTTGCAAGAAAGGAACGTTCATGGAGATGAAGAGACAACCTAAAAAGTGAATGAAAAAATTTGAAAATATACATGTGACAGGTAATGAATTTGTAGAATACATGAAGAAAACAGTCAGCCAGCCAATCAATACTTTGGGGGAAAATATTAACAGAATTTTTCAAAATAAGAAATAAAAATGACAAAATGTAAAAAAAAAATTGAGAGTTCCCAGTTGTCAAGGAAATGCAGGAAAAGTATAATACATTGATATTCCACCCCACACTCTTAAGAATGCTTAACATTAGAAGACAGTCAGCAAATGTTGATAAGGATGTGGAATAAGAGGAATTATAATATATTGCTTGTAGAAACACTACAGAAATCAGTAAAGAGGATTTTGAAAAATTTAAATAACTCTGCCAAATGCCTGTGGTAGATTGCTCCTTGGTATATAGCATTATGAATCTGTGTCAGCATGGCTTCAGACACGCCCACTCTTGTTTTTGTTGAGAGTGGTGTACTTGCCATGATATAGAATCAGCCTAAGTGTCTGACAGTTGAATGGATAAAAAGAATCCCCCCCCTCTCTGAATAAACCAGACATACACATAAAAACAAACAGTGATGTTTTCCCTCGTATGATACTAGAAATAAGAGTATGAGAAGAAGCCTGAAGAAAATGAGGAGAAAATGAGAGTACTTCTAGAGAAATATAAATTTCTCATTTCCCTAAGATATGGGATCTATCTTACACATCTATCAACCATATATACATACAAACATGCATATCTACCTACCTACATACATACATGCATTTATTCCTACTTGCATACATCCTCACATACTATATGCATAATATACTTATACATACATACATACATCCACCTAGTTATATAACATGAAGGTGAAGTACCAAAAACATCTATTTGGTAGAAAGAAGGCACCTTTAAGGAGGGGAGGTAAGGAAAAACAATATTCATGAATATGAGAAAAACACAGTAATACACAAGTATGAAATTCGTATGTGTGCAAGAGCAAAAACTATAAAAATGTATCTGTCAATAAACTAACAAATGAAAAGACAATTTGTCCTATATTCTTGTAATACATCATGGCTGAGCAATATAATTAAATTAAATTTTTACATATATAATGGTATGTGATGTGTGGTTGAACCTCCAAGTAAGTTTGCTGAGGGAAGGAAACAGGTCCTAAAAATAATAGTATAATATGTTTATGCTTATGTAAAAGTCCAGAACTTTCTAAGAGAATAACTGGCCTATTCTACATTAATTTGATATTTATTGATGAGGTGTTTACTTGAGTAGTAGCTGTATATGATCACTTTATATGGACAGAGTTCTGATCTTTGTGGCCTGCCTTTGCTGATAACACTATGTGAAACTTTTCTCCTTCAAAAGAAATAATGGTTTTCAAGATATTTTATTTGCTAAAGTGAAAAAAAAGGCCCATGGTTAGCAAATAATCTGCATTATCTCCATTCCTACAGGATTCCTATTTGAATCTAATATGCATAAGTTAGGCATTAAAAGACTCACAGTGAGTGGATACTTGAATGTTTAAATAGCACTTTACCCTAGGCATACTATAAGACACTGTACACTTACTCTTTATAAATAAAGTTTAATTTCTAAATTAGTCAAATAAATTAACAACCACTAATTACAGCATAGAATAAATGTAACAATGTACTTAATACCAGTTTTATGTGAACACATGCTCTGCCCAGGGTCCTGGGAGGAGGCAGAGATTCTGCATACTGCATGGATACTGTGAAGTGAGAATGTTTTCTGGGCTGTAGGAGTAGCTCAGCAGTTAAGTGTCACATTTGCAGAGGACCAGAGTTTAGTTCCCATCACACATATCAGGTGACACACAACTGTCTGTAACTCCAGGCCCAGGGGCTCCAGTTCCTCTTCTGGCCTTCTCAGGCATCCATCACACCTGGCACACACACACACACACACACACACACACACGCACGCACGCACGCACGCACACACGCACGCACGTGCTTACACACAAATGAAAATAAAATTAATTTAAATTGAAAGTAATTCCTATTATTCAGATTCATCGCACTATGGGGTGTGAAATTTTAAACTTAGGAACTTTTTTCCTAAAAATTTCCATGCAGCAAATATTGAATCACATTTTAACAGTGGTAAAATGTGAAATCACAGGAGGTAAAAGCTGTGGAAGAGAGAAAGCCATGTGGTGGGTTTTGACAATTCCAGCATTGAAAAGGCTATGATTTTATAGTCAGTATAGAAGTAGGCAAACATTTTTTTTTCATATTGTCGCCTTGTTCTAAGGAGTATTCAAACTCTGTGGACAATTGATAGTGACTACAAAAAAATAAATAAAACGAAACTTCCTTTTTATCAGTTGGTTATTGTACAATTTTTAGAACACAAAAATTTCTGCTTTTTACATTAGTTTACCTTGATTATTTACAAATAAGTAAGATGTAAAAAGAAATACAAATAAAATAGCATTTGACATAAAAGGAGGTGATAATTGTCTTAGAAAATATATCATGTGAGGTAGGTACTCATCACTCTAGTAATTAACAATAAGAACATGACCATTAGTTCAAGACAGCATTGTCACTAACAAAAGAATTATATTTTACAGTTTGCCTTGATTTTACTTAATTACAGTTCAGGCTATGTCCAAGAGTCAATAATAATTTTGTTTTATTAGTTTTATCTTTTATATAAGCATAATTGCTGTTGATTCATTTGAATCAATGACATAGTATAATGATGTCTGAACATTTGTAAAAATCGATGAGTCAGAATCATCTAGGTAGGAAAGATATTTAGGTTATAATTCAGTTGTCAAAGGCAGGCAATTTTATTCTAAGTCTTTGAATGTTGCTAATCCATGTATAATATATTTGACAAATGTCAATTAACAAGGATGTTCAATTAACCAAAAAACTCAATTTTCCAATTATTTCAGGGTAAATGGATACATATTGTAGTTCTTGTTAAGAAGTAATTGCCATAAATGTAACTTTTATTATTTATCCATGCTTACTGGAAATTGAATTTCTTTGACCTAGAAATTCTGTCTTTTGACAGTAAAGGTATGGCCCCCTCTCATGTCAGTAGTGTTGAAATACAGATTCAATCAAGCATAGGATTTGACGTACAGACCTTTATAGCACATTGTATCTTTTATTTCATAAGCTCTTTGTGTTTTTAAAGATATATCACATTGAGATCCACTCATGCATATGCTACACGTTATTAAACCACTGTTAAAATGTATTTTTACATTCATTGAAAATAGGTTGTTCTCTCATACAATACTTCCAAACGACAGTTTCCTCCCCCTCCATTCCTCTGTCTACTCCCCACATCCCCTCTCCTTCTCTGTTTCCTCTAAGAGACAATAGCCAAACAAGACAAACCCAGCTACAATAAGACAAGGTGAAAGCCCACGTTGTGGCTGGATGATGCAGCCCATTGAGAGCAAAGGAGTCCCAAGAGTGGAGGATATAGCCACTCCCAGTGTTAGGAGTCCCACAAAAATACCAAGCTAACAGCTATAACGTATATGCGGAGGACTTGGTGAAGACCCATCCCAGCACTCAGGAGGTAGAGGCAGGCAGATCTCTGAGTTCCAGGCCAGCCTTGTCTACAGAATGAGTTCCAGAGAGCCAAGGCTAGAAACTCTGTCTCAAAGAACCAAAAAAAAAAAAAAAAAAAATTAAAATAAAAAAAAGAAATTAAAAAAAAGGTGTAAGAGGTGTTTTTGTTTGTTTTTGTTTGCTTGTTTTAAATCCTATTACATGTATTCTCCTGTCGGGTCTTCCAGTAAATGTTCATTTTAACAGTAGTCATTTATTGCAGAGCTTTCCCTGCTTTTGTTAAATTGAAGAAAGAGCTTAAAACGGTGTGTCTTCATATTGTGGTACTGGTCTGTGAAACTTCTGCTTAGGGGACTGAAAGCAACTCTATCTGGCCTTTCTGGGGGCCGCTCATCCATACACTCTGTTGGTCAAATTGTTCAACAGCTATTTCTTCCAGTTGTTAAGTCTATGGGAATCCTATTGACACAATGCACTCTCAGTTCAGTGGTTAACTATGCAGATGATTCATTGGCTTGTGTTCAGTGTAGGAAGGAAGGATAAACTATGTTCAGTGAGAAATAATTCTCTTTTAAATGTAAGTTCTTGTATATTATGTATCAATGTTAGCTTTATAAATCAGTATTTGATATTTGAATAGGAAGAAGAAACTATTGTGGCAGTTAAAATGAATTTTGTTATCAATGATATTTATGAATCAGTCCTACCAGCCATGAAATAACTGTTCCTTCCAACACTGCATTGTCATGGGTTTCATTTTTTTTCTTTTAGCATTATCTATCTTATTTTAGCTACTTTATTTTCTTTGTGGTTAATAAAATACATTTATTTATTTTTTTATTTTACATACCAGTCACAGTTCCCCCTCCCTCCTCTTCCCCCCCTGCCCCCTCTATCTCCTCCCCCACGCCCAATCATTCCTCATGGAGGATAAGACCTCCCTTGAGGAGTCAACAAAGTCTGACATACCAAGTTGAGGCAGGACCAAGCCCCTCCTCTCTGCATCAAGGCTGAGCAAGGGAATGGGCTCCAAAAAGCCAGTTCATGCACCAGGGATGCATCCTGGTCCCACTGCCAGATCCCCCCGCCTCCACAAATGGATCAAGCTGCACATATATCACCCACATTCAGAGGACCTAGTTCCGTCCCCTGCGGGCTTCTCAGCTGTCATTCCGAGTACCTGAGCTCCCACTAGCTTGGGTCAGCTGTCTCTGTGGGTTTGCCCATCAGAGACACTTAGCCCTTGTAATCCCTCTTTCCTCTTTTCACTTGGACTCCTGGAGCTCAGCCCAGTGCTTAGCTATGGATCTCTGCATCTGCTTCCCTCAGTTACTGGATGAAGGTTCCATGATGACAATTAGGGTAGTCATCAATTTGATTACAGGAGAAGGCCAGTAGGGCACCATCTCTGTCATTGCTAGGAGTCTTAGCTGGGGTAGTCCTTGTGAATTCCTGGGAGTTTCCCTGGCACCAGGTTTCTCCCTAACCCCATAATGTTTCCCTCTATCAAGATATCTCTTTCATTGCTCTCCCTCTCTGTCCCTTCCCCAACTTGGCCATCTTGACCTGATCCCTCATGTTCCAATCCCTCATTTCCTCCCATCTAACCCCTTTGCAGTTTACCCAGGAGATCTTTACTATTTCTACTTCCTTGGGTGATCCATGTGTGTCCCTTTTTGGGTCCTCCTTTTTACCTAGCTTCTTGAGGATGTGGATTGTAGCCTGGTTATCCTCTGCTTTTTGTCTAATATCCACTGTGAGTGAGTACATACCATGTTTGTCTTTCTGGGTTACCTCATTCAGGAAGATTATTTTTTCTTGTTCCATCCATTTGCTACAAATTTCATGATGTCATTTTTTTTTTTTTACACTTGAATAATACTCCACTGTGTTAATGTACCACATTTTCTTTATCCATTCTTCAGTTGAGGGGCATCTACGCTGTTTCCAGTTTCTGGTTATTACAAATAATACTGCTATGAACATAGCTGACAAAGTGTCCTTATGGTATGATGGAACATCTTTTGAGTGTATGCCCAAGAGTGGTATTGCTGGGTATTGAGGTAGATTGATTCCCAATTTTCTAAGAAGCCTCCATACTGATTTCCAAAATGGCTGTACAAGTTTGTACTCCCTCCAACAGTGTAGGAGTCTCCCCATTGCTCCACATCCTCTCCAACATAAGCTGTCTGCAGTGTTTTTGATCTTAACCATTCTGACAGGTGTAAGATGGTATCTCAAAGTCATTTTGATTTGCATTTCCCTAATGGCTAAGGATGTTAAGCAATTCCTTAAATGTCTTTTAGTAACTTGAGATTCTTCTGTTGAGAATTCTCTGTTTAGATCTGTACCCCATTTTTTAATTAAATTATTTGTGTTATTTGATATTTTGATGTCTAGTTTCTTGAGTTCTTTATATATTTTGGCTATCAGTCTTCTGTCAGATGTGGGGTTGGTGATCTTTTCCCATTCTGTAGGCTGGTGTTTTGTCTTGTTGACTGTGTCCTTTGCTCTACAAAACTTCTCAGTTTCAGGAGGTCCCATTTATTAATTGTTGAACTCAGTGTCCATGCTGGCAATCAATATTACCTGTTTCACAACATGTCAAATACCAAAAATAACTCACCACTACCTAGAATATGACATTTAAGCTTGAAAAATGAGAGTAATTTAAACACTACTATCCTTTCATACAAAGGACTCATGTATTGATGACCTATTTGTAGCAAAGTGATATACAATTTTTTGGGAGTTCTTAATGTTTGCATGAAAATATTATAGACTTAGCCAGAACTTAAAAAAGAATGCTAACAATATTGGTTTATATATAGTAAACACAATAACTAATCAAATTCCTAAGTATTTAATAAGTATCCTAATAAACAAAGAGGAAAATTTTACCAAACATTAAATGTGAAACATTAAACATTTAATAACTTATATCTAAGTTTGACCTTTGACACTGAAGGTGCCTATAATAGATACTTTTCCATTCATTGTATATAACTCAGCTTAAATGCACTATATAACCATTACTGTCATTTCCAACTTTCTCGCTGACAGTAAACACACTCAGATGTAGACCCAATGTCAAAGTGTAACTTACTTTTGTACCAGATACGCAAAGATATAAAGTTGTCAATAACAATTAAATTTCAAGTAAGTAAGTACATTTTCCAAATACATACTTTCTCAATGAGTTGTCAAGTTGCCCTTCCATCTGGTTAATATGAATCTCCTGAGCTTCTTCTCCAAAAATATTCAAAATAAACAGCTCCATAATTATAATGTTTCTAAAGTCCCTCGAATATCAAAGAGGTATGATGATGTGCTTCCTGAGCATCAAGAGTGGGAGGAAGAGGTCCAGAGTTATAATAGCAAGTAGTCCTGGTCTGTCAACTTGTAAATGAGCACCTACAAATTATCAGTTTACAAAGACAAAGTTTCAACTTTAAAATCCTTATAGGTCATCCTAAAAACACCAGAAAAATTTCCAAACTATGTACAATACACAGAGGAAATGAATTTGAAGAATTTAAATAAGGCATATTTTGGAGTGGCTTTCAATTTCCTAAGAATGCTTTTGAAAGAAAACATTAGTTGTGTGATTTCCGTCATCTCCTGAAAATTTTAAGGTTACCAAGCAAAGACAGAAGAAACTGCCAAAAAGGTAATACTTATGTAGTGGTATTAAAATAAATTTGTTTAGCTGGGAAATGAAAAGCAGGAAGCATTAAGGTTAAGGGTGGACCTTAAACATTACAATTAAGCTCAGACTGTATATTAAACACATAACACTATATCTACTTAATTAGTCTGTTAATTTGATAAGCATGGCTGACTGCAATTTATTTAGGGCAAACTAATAATGGCTTGCTTATTAAGGATGGTTTAAATGTATGCAGAGGAAGAAGGAGCCCATGACACAGAGACAAGTTCAGATCAATCGTGTTTCCTTGCGGCAAAATACATGTAAATCAAATTCAAAATGCATTAAAAAAGAAAACTAATTCATTATACAGGCGGCATATATTTTATAGAACCTGCACCTGTGTTAAACAAGTATGTTTTAAAATGGGGCAGAGCCAAGAAGTATTAGTCACCATGTAGCCTTTGGTAACATCACTCCCCTCCCCAATTCTAATCCTCTCTACACATGCCCCAGCAACAAGTACGAAACACACTGCATTTTGAACTCAGGTGGAAAATGGCTTTGATCATTTTCCAAATATTAGCTTACATTACTATTTGAATATTAGTTATATGCTAATGTAATACTTTAATCTACCAAATGATATATTATTAAAATTAATTATACAAACCTCCACCTTCAAACAACAGATATTTATACATGTTTGTTTTTATTCCTTCTAATGGGCCCAGAAGAAATTTTGACACTGGAAGTGTTGTTTTGGCTTGTATCTTATTTGATGTTTCAATTTCTTAGCTCAGTCTTAGAGTAATGGCTGCTACCTTGAATGCGAATGTGAATGTGCATACCTGTTTTCCTGGGGTGGGGGCAAGAATTGTGTAAAAATAGTTAAAATAGTAATAATCAGCTATAACAATGTGTAGCTAGAGTTTTCCTGGTCCTGCCTGGCCCAAGGTCAGGACAAATCTCACCCGCCAGTCCTGCAGCTGCTCAGACCCAATCAAGTAAACACACAGAGACTTATATTACTTACAAACTGTATGGCCATGGCAGGCTTCTTGCTAACTGTTCTTATATCTTAAATTAACCAATTTCTATAAATCTATACCTTGCCACGTGTCTCATGGCTCACCGGCATCTTCACATGTTGTTTGTCATGGCAGCAGCTGGCAGTGTCTCTCTGCCTCAGCCTTCCACTTCCCAGAATTCTCTTCTTTCCTTGTCCTGCCTATACTTCCTGCCTGGCTACTGGCCAATCAGTGTTTTATTTATTAACCAATCAGAGCAACACATTTAACATACAGAACATCCCATAGTACTTCCCCTTTTCTTTTTTTTTTCAAAAAGGAAGGTTTTAACTTTCACATAGTAAATTTACATATAACAAAACAATTGTAGCTAGAGTTTTTCTCTCTGGGTCCTGCCAAGCCCTGGCAGTCCCATAGCCCACTTATACAATAAACATACAGACACTTATATTATTTAAACTACTTGGTCATTAGCTCAGGCCTACCATTGTCTAGTTCTTACTCTTATACTCAGCCCATTTCTGTTAATCTGTATGTCACCATGTGTTCCGTGGCTTTACCTACTGCCTTTACATGATGCTCCTTGGATAGCAGGCTAGCATCTCTTCCTCTCTGCTTTCCTGTTCTCTCAATTCTCCTCTCTGCTAGTCCCCCCTATACTTCCTGCCTGGCTACTGGCCAATCAGTGTTTTATTTATCAGTCAATCATCCACAGCAACAATGGGCTATTATTGCATTTTCTTCATACAAGTCAGTGCCAGTTTTGCCATCAAAAACCTTTAAAAGATGAGAATGAGAGTAAATAGCTTTTAAATAAATAATAACCAGGCTACAATCTGCAGTCACAGAGAAGTTAAGTATAGAGGTCTAGGGGACATGTGGATCTCCATGGGAGAGGGAAATAGAATTGATTTTATGGGTGGACTGGGGATAAGTTGGGGAGGGGCATGGGAGATGGGGATGAGGGAAGGAATACAGGGAGAGACAGCTAGAATTGAGAGGCATTTGAGGGGTGGTATGGAAATCTACTGCAGTGGAAACTTCCTAAAATATATGAAGGTGATCCTAATGAAGTCTGCAAATAATGAAGGAGACAGAGTTCCAACTGGTCATCTCTTGTAACCAAAATGAACCAAAATTCAGCCATCATCAGAAAAGCTTTCTCCTTCAGAAGACCAGAACAAATATAGTGAGCCACAGCTCGGCATTAGCCAGAGAAAGAGACCTTGGAACACACAGCTCTAAATAAGATGTCTCCATCAAATCTTTCCCCTCACAGTTCAGGGGGCTTCATATCAGGGAAGTCAGAATGATTGAAAGAGCCTGATAGGATGGAGGACACTAGGAAAACAAGGCCCTCTAAATTAACTGAGAAGATGCATATGAGCTCACAGAGACTGAATCAGCAAGAACAGTGGTCTGCATATATATTATAGCTCTCAACTTAGTATTTTGTGGGACTCCTGGGTGTGTCAACAAGTGGGGCTCTAATTCTAGTGTCTTGCCTTGGTGCCGTTTTCCTTTTGTTGCTTTGCCTTGTCCAACTCTGATGTGACGGTTTTTGTTTTTTCTTATTACATCTTACTTTGTAATTTTTTTTTGTAGAAAAGCTTGTTCTTTTCTAGTGAGAGATAGAAAGGGAGTAGATCTTAATGGGTAAGGAGGTGAAGAAGACCTCAGGGGAGTAGAATGAAGAGAAATGGTAAATAAGATGTATTGCATGAGAAAAAAAATGTTTTTAATAAAAAGTGGGGAGAAAAAATAAAAATGATTAAATAGGTTAAAAAATTAAAAAGCTTAATGTAATGTAAAAAAA
The DNA here is from genome assembly GCF_049852395.1 of Peromyscus maniculatus bairdii. Taxonomy (NCBI): domain Eukaryota; kingdom Metazoa; phylum Chordata; class Mammalia; order Rodentia; family Cricetidae; genus Peromyscus; species Peromyscus maniculatus. The sequence goes on along the minus strand of NC_134857.1, from coordinate 28,417,659 downwards.
TAGCATACCTTTGAGACAGCACAGACAATAAACTGTCCAAAGGACAGAGAAGAAGAAAGAAAAAAATCAAACTAATCCACAGTCAAAATAAATATATGCTGACCTTCATGATGCTAGGGGAAATCTAGGAGTTTGCTGCAAAGACCAGAATACAAGAAAAATGTGAAGCAAAATGCATAATTTAGATTTATATAGAACAGTAAAAGAATGGATTTATTAATCCTATCATATCTCACTCATCTAAATATGAGAAGAAAATTGAGCATAGTTCACATGAAAAGGGGAAAATTTCATTCCTCTTAGTGTTATCAGTGTCTAAAACAACAACTAACATGGGCAGTAAAAGAACCTTTTAAGTGTTAGCATTAGAAAAATTCCATTTTCTCAAGAGCAGCGATAACAACATGAGAATGCTGACCCACTCTTTCACACAATGCAGCCCAGTGCTTGTTAGGCTCATTAAGCTAAGGATTGCTAGAGAAGGCAAACATCTTACAAGGGACAGAACCCATTTGAATTCACAGTGTTGCCTCACACCCCAAATGGAAGTAAAATACTTTCTACATTTTCTAACCTTTCAAGTTTTTCATCTTGTTAAAAGGGAAGTCTTTCTTGAGCAATCCAGTTGTTGTTTTGGTTATACTACCTATTCATCTTCTAGTTTTCTAGAACCAGATTTAAAGATAACTGTTAATGGCAGCAGCAATTATACAGGGAATTGATGATGGAGATGTAAGTTGGAAATTCCCAACAAATTACCTTTTCTTAAAGAAGATTGGAAATTTCCATGGTTAAAAGCTAGAGCACACATAAAATGGTGACCTTTGTCATGTGATTCATGGTGATAAAAAGCAGCAGTGATAATATAAAAAGGTCTAAATTAAATTCATTCAATAGATATAGATGATGCTCTTTTTCCAAAGAATAATGACTAATAAGTGCTCTGTGATTCAAATATTCTCATCATAAATTGCAACCAGGTAATGACTGGAGTTAAGCTTTTCCTCTGTCACGTCCCCTGATTTAATATCTGTAATCACATAGAAATGAAGGAAAAGGTTAATTCAACTCTGTGTGTACTATTAATATAATTTGAGCATTGGAGCTGTATATAATGCCTTAAATGAATGCATGGCTAACTTCCAATATTCCGTATTTCATCTAGGGTTCCATGAGGCTTACTTCAAGGATGTATTGTGAATCACCATAGTCACCACAAATGAAACTTGAAATGGTCCAATTATCTGAATAGTCAGAAAAATTGCTCTCAAATCTCTAAGTATGTTAAAAGCATCAATTAATTAAATAGTAGCTCCCTTAACATGTTTCTTATCAACAGATATGTTAAGTTCCATGTCTATGTCTTAAAATGTAATTCCATAAGAATTTAAATTACCATCAATAAGCCTTTCTGTATTAATTTCCTCATTAACATGACAAAAAACTCTGTCAAAAGGGTTTATTTTGGCTCACAACTCCAGAATGCAGTCTATCATTGTGACCAACTTAGTCAGTTGGTCACAGTGCATTTGGTTAGGAAGCAGAGCAAGGTGAATCAGGACATCCAGATCACTTTCTCCCTTTTTTTCCAGTTCTACACCTCATCCCATGGAATAATATCTCTCACAATTAAAGAATGTATTCCCCTCACTTCAATTAACTTAGTGGGCAGGCATAATATCTTATTATAGAGAGTAGCCTATTATAGATATTCTGTCACAAGCATTTGCTGGGGCTTGCTCCTCAATGATTCTAGAGGTTGTCAAATTGACAGTCAGTACAGCCATCACATGGTCCTACACATGGTATGTATATATGTAAAATTAACCTCAGAGATATTAGTGGGGTATTGACTAAATACTGATGATTATCAGCTACTAAATTCCCACCACTTGGTGGGTGTTAGTTTTCAAATGAGTGGTTGCTTCCACCTCCCTCTATTCTTGTGAAAACATATCATGCAAAAAATTCTAGAGAGGCATCTCAAGTCAAGAACCTATGCAAAGCCATTTGGGCTAAAATAGAAAAGCACGACTATTATGGAGGAAGTCCTGTTACTTGTGAACAATTAAATGTCTGCTTAAAGTAATAATCCATTTACTGCAAGAGAGGTACTTATTGTATCAACATTATTCTCTTTCCACAGGTAGCAACATTGTTGTTTTAGAGAGCTGTTCCCCAAATACTGGAGCATGATAATAGAAACCATGTATGTGTTGCTTCTTTTCCATTGAGTAAGTCATGGCTCCCATAGGCTCAGTTAGGGGTCACCTGGACTTGATACACAGGGACTTCATTATGCTTCCCTCTTCTCCATGGTACGTTTATTATCTGAGAGCACTCACTACCTGTATCATATTGTTGTTGAAGTGGATGGAAAAAACAGACCTGGGCAGATGATTCAGACAGCAATGCCATTGCTGTGAAAGATGAAGACAAGTTTTTCTCTATTTCTTGTAACTGAAAAATACTTCCATACAATATATTCTGTTCACACTTGCCCCTCCCCAAACTCCTCCCAGACTCTTCCTGCTTCCCCATTTCTCCATCTACCTAAATCCATGCCCTTTCTTACTCTCTCTTAAAAAAACAACCAAAAAAGGAAGAAAGAAAAAAGAAAAATAAGAAACACATACAAAGAAATATACCCAGCAAAAAACATAAAAACAAAAACCAAAATATACAAACAAATGAAGCAAAAAATGTCCAAATAAAGCTAAATAAGGCAAAAATACCCTCTATAAAATTACCTTTGAGGTTTTTCATTTGCTTGTTTGCTTTTTTTATTTGTATGTTTGTGTGTTTGAGTGTTGGCAAGCTACTCCTGGGCATTGAGCACACCCTCAAGAGTTGTTAATCTATTCGGTAAGACTCCATTTGAGAAAACTAATTTTGATACTGAAGTAGTACACATTTTTAACTGCAGGACAGAAGAAGTGTGGACAGATGGAACCCTGCACTTGACTTCCCTGCAAAAATTGAAAATCTTGCTACATAAACAAAGTTTATGTTATTTTAGTAATACCACCTGAGATTTGCCTCTGATCTATACATCTATGTGTGCACATGTGTATGTACATTCTGAACACATATAAACTTGCACCTAGGCACAACATAAATGTAAGTATATACACATTTACAAGCATGGATGGCAAAAATGGAAGTGTGAGAACAAAAAAAAATCTATGAACATATTTGACAACTCCACTTTGGCCATATCTGCTAATATTCCACTTGGCAAGATCCCTTCTTGAAGAGTAGTATACTTTATTGATATTTATTCTTCTTGAAGTGAAGAACAGAGGGATAATTTCAAACACACTAGGAACTCTCTTGTCCTAGAAAGTTTTACAATGAGGAAAAATAAATGACAACCAAAAGATTCCTGTGGACATGGAGGCTGCATTCTGCAACTACTAATATTAATCATACTAATGGTATGTATTATATTTAATTTATTGTTACATTTATACAACTGTATTATTTCTGTACCTTAATAGAACATTGTAATAATACTATGTTAATGAATATTTTATTCTGGTGATTCACTGTTCAAAGAATACATTTTCTGTTAAATATAGAAAGAAGGTAAAAATAATTGAGTCAAATGAATGACAGATGTTTTAACATGAACTTTGAAATTAAGTTGATTTCCAATAGCCCAGAAACACAAATGAAAATTAACTAAAAACTAACTCAGTCCTGTTTAGGCAGTAGTCTCACCAGTGTAAGTACATACTGAGAAATACCCTTTACACACACAGACTTACATTGCTTAAAACACAAAGATAATCTAATTTGGGAATAAAAAATCCGATAGAACGAAGCAGAATAGGTGGGAATACATGAAGCAAAATGAAGAGCAGTTGTGCTAAAAGAACATGTGATTTAATTTTCATGGTCCCTGCAACAAGCACTGTGCTATTTTATCCTTTAGTGGTGTCATAATCAGCTAGCTTTCCAGGGATTAAAATATTCGTTCTCATTTCTTTCCTTTTCCCAGGTGGCAGATGGGATGCATGCACTGACCTCCACTACTTCAGTGCTGAAATTCTAGTGAGTTCTGATGGTCCATTAGCCATTGCCTTCTGCCCCATTTGATAAGGCATTTACCACTTTGATGCCCTCACAGTACAAACAAGGTCTGTTAATCAAAGCTTCCCTGTTCCAGCCTGTGAGAACCCATCATCATTGCCACAGTTTCAAATCTGGTGCACAACATTACCACTTCATCTTGTTCCCTTTGATCCTATCAGCCTGACACTTTGATCCATGCATTGCACCAACTGGATTAATCAAAGCTTTTGCACTTTTAGTTTTGATGGGAAGTGACAAAGATTTCTGTAAGATAAAGGTCTGTTATTTTTTCCAGTTTGCTTCTGTTGAATTCCTATTACCAATTCTTTCCTATATAAATTTGGCTCTGTAATATGTTTGTTAATTTTATCAGTGCTGTATTTAAAAGTGTGTGTTTTTAACTAAGGCTTTCCAAAAGCAATTAAATACATCCAGAGTGGAGCTGTATATCTCATAATTGTTTAATGCACCATGAGTGTTTAATCAAAGCTCTCAGTACGCCAGCATCTTAATGGAAACAATTACTGATGTGTAAAGTAGCTAAAGCAACTGTACCAATATGAACTAGAACGTTCTATAGCTCCATCTTAGGGAAACACTATTAATCTAAGTCGTCTATTTAAAAGTACTTTGTTTGGTTTCACCATGACATTCTTAGGGAGGTTTCTGTGTGTGTTCTAAATATACTGACTGTTCAATAAGAATTGAAGGCAGTTTTCTCAATGTTTCTTTCTTACATTTACTTATTTTGTGAAAAAAAAAGGAGATAAAAGTCACACAAGAATGCCAAGTCTCTAATTTTCTTAATCCTTAATTATAAAGCACTGGTAATATACATTTCTCTACCTTTAAGAAGGTTTTATTCACTAGTTCTATGGTTCATGGATGTACAGTGAGATAAAAGTTGGTCCCCTGGAGGGAAACCATCCAGTAGTCTACATGAGAAGAAATAGCATTATCAGTGAACTTGCTACTTGAAAGATATGTTGGTAACATTATATTCCATATTGATGGTGGAAATGAACAATTAAATTGCAGTTCTCACCTTCTCAGAAGCTATGTCTATGAGAAGAAGGATGATTAGGAGAGAAGCCATTACCAAGAAACATAGCCAAGAGAGCACTCTTAACACTTTGGGGGTTTACATGCTGCATGGAAGAAGCCAGAAATTTTAAGGAAACTAAGGTAAGTTTCTCAGTCAAGAAAGGAAAATAAAGGCAAGAAAGATTATAAGGCATGGGGCTAGAAATGTAGCTCAATTGGTAGAGTGCATGCAGAACAGACATAAAGATTTGAATTCAGTCACCAGCACTGCCACGTCCAACCGCTGTAAACCCATCACACCTATAAACCCATCACACAGGAGGTGTAAGCAAGAGAATTAAAAGTTCAAAGTTGGGCCAGGGAGATGGTTCAGTGGGTAAAGGCAGGTGGAGACAATCCTAATGAACTGGGTTTAATTCCTGGATCATATATGGTGTGGGAAGATGACTGACTCCTAAAGTTTATTTTCTGACTTTCACAAGCCCACTGAAGCAGAAGCATGCACACACACACACACACACACACACACACATATATATATATATATATATATATATATATATATATATATATATATATATATATAGAGAGAGAGAGAGAGAGAGAGAGAGAGAGATACACACATTGGCCAACACAGAAATGCCCCCAAAACGCAAAACCAGAAACTATAATATATAACCAAAGGACCTATAGGGTAAGAAATAAAAAACATAACAAACACTCAAGTCATTAGGGGACAACAAACAAGCAACGACAATAAAACAAGTCCAAAAATACCGTTGCGATTGTTTTGTTTTGGCCATCTGATTTACATACCCATTTACATTCCATTAGAGAAAACTAATTTTCCATTTGCAAATGGTTAACAATTGGAGATACCTTCTGGGTTAGAGATGTGGGCTTGTGTCTACTTCCATTCCTAGCCCTGGAACCCCATCAGGTCCAGATCCATTGCAGGCCCTTTGCATACATCACAGTCTCTGAGACTTCATATGTGCATACTCTCAATTCCTTTTGACTCATAATATTTCTGCCACCTTTTCCATAAAGTTACTTGAGCCATAAAGGGAGGGAACAGATGGATACACCCCATGTAGGATCAAGTGTTCCAAGGTCTCTTACTGTCTGCATACTTTTCAGCTGTGGGTCTCTGTAATTATTCCTATATACTTCAAAAGAAATCTTTTTTGATGATGACTGAGAAAGACATTGATTTATGAATATTACAGACTATTATTAGTAGTCATTTTGTTGCTATGTTACTTTATCAGAACAATAGCACTTGATTTTTCACTGGGTCCCTGAACTATTAGTCTCAGTTTTTTTGCCACCCAAGCAGTGTGGATGAACTCCGTCTCAGGGAGTGAGCCTAAAATATTATCAGATGTTGTTTGGTTACTTCTACGAGCTTTCAGCCACTATTGTACTAGCATATTTTTCATGCAGGTCAGCATTGTAGATCACAGAGTTTATAGCTTGGTTGTGTTTACCTTTCTGCTTTGGCTGTGTTCAGAATACCATTCAGTAACCTGGACACTAGTCAACATGGATGAAGGCTCTAGGTAGACACAAGCTCAAATTCTACAAGTTAATTGAATAGTGTAGGTGTTGTCTTTAGTAATAGGGTCTTACCCAGAGTTTCTAGAGAGCAACCAATAGCCTTGCTAGTAATCTTGGTTGTTTGTGGGTTTCCATGGGGGCCCATCTGATCACCAATTCTATTAGATGTAACCAATTCCTGAAACTGAAGTCTTTGTTTAGCAATAAGAGATGTTCAGCTGGGGCTCTGTCTTCTCTGTTATTTGGCACTTCCATATAGACAGTCTTTCTATTTCAATATATTTGTACATATTTGAACATTTGTGTTAGGTTTCTGAAACATTCTTCAAATGACCCTTATTTTTAGCTGTTCCTCCCCATGTTATCTCCCTATCTCGCCTCTTCATTTCCCATCCCTGTTTGATCCTCCCATTCATTTCCATCATTCATCCTTAAGTGTCTATTCTATTTCCCCTTCAGGGTGATCAAGTTCCCCTGCCATTCCTCTATCCTTTATCTAACCTCTTGTGATATATGGATTGTAGCCTGCTTATCAAAAACTTGACAGCAAACATCCACATATAAATGGATATATACTATATTTATCTTTTTGTGTCTGAGTTACTGTGATGATATATTGTGTATCAAGTAAAGCTTGCCTGGGGTTCAGAGGACAGAGCCAGCCACTATATTAAACACAGGGGCCCAGCAGTTGTGGCACACACCTTTAATCCTAGCAATTGGGAGACAGAGATCCAGACCAATCTCTGTGAGTTCAAAGTCACCCTGGAGTACATGAGATTGCTTCAGTGTAGGAGAGAAACAGAGCCAGTCAGTGGTGGCACACACCTTTAATCCCAGTAGTAGTTGGGAGTCACAAGCATTTAATCCCAACACTTGAGATCTCATGCATTTGCTACGAGTATTTGGGAAGCACACATGTCATTAATCCCAGCACTAGAAATGAAGTGAAATTGTTGGGCAGGGAAAGGCATATAAGGCATGAAGATACAGGAACTAGGAAAAAAAGAGGTCTTTTAGGCTGAGGACTCAGAGATATTCAGTCAGAGGATTCCTGGAGTTGGCAAGGTGGGAAGTGGTTGTGGCTTGTTCCTTTATCTCTCTGATCTTTCAGAATTTACCCCAATATCTGGCTCCAGGTTTTTATTAAGACCAATTAGGATACATGTAACAGGTTACCTCATTCAGCATGATGTTTTCTAGCTCCACCCACTAGCCTGAAAATTAAATTTTTAACATCTTAGTAATATCCAATATACAAATGTACCATATTTTCTTTACCCCTTCATTTGTTGATGGAGATACAGTCTGTTTCCAATTTTTGAATATTATACATAGAGAAACAGTAAACATGGGTGAACAAATGTCTCTGTAGAGGGATGAAGCATTATTTGGTTATATGTCCAAGAGTGGTGCATTTGGATCTTAAGGTATATTAATTCCTAGCTAAATGAGGAACCTCCACAATGATTTCCATAGTGGTGGTGTTAATTTGCACTCCTACCAGCAATAGATATGCATTCTGCTTACTCCACATCCTTGCCAGCATGAGTTGTCATTTGTTTTATTGATCTTGGCTATTCTGACAGGTGTAAGATGAAATCTCAAAGTAGTTTTGATGTGCATTTTCCTGAGGACTAGGTGCTTCTACACTGTTTGTGTTTCATCTTTTGAAAATGCTCTGTTCAGATCTGTACCTCATTTTTTAAATGGGCTTTTTACTTGATGCCCATATTTGTTTAGTTCTTTATATATTTTAGATATTTGCCTTCTATCAGTTATTTAGTTGGTAAAAGTCTTTCACCATTTTGTAGCCTGCTGCTTTGTCTGAAGTTATCATTTGCCTTGCAGAAGGTTTTAAGCTTCATGAGGTCCCATTTATTAGTTGTTCTTATTTCAAGTCTCTTGCTCCCTTTATCTTTTATCTATTCAAGATATCTAGTCTTTTTTTTTTTGTTTTTGTTTTTTTTGTTTTTTTTCGAGACAGGGTTTCTCTGTGTAGCTTTGTGCCTTTCCTGGAGCTCACTTGGTAGCCTAGGCTGGCCTCGAACTCACAGAGATCCGCCTGCCTCTGCCTCCCAAGTGCTGGGATTAAAGGTGTGCATCACCACACCCGGCTCCAAGATATCTAGTCTTATGTTGAAGTCTTGGGGTTGAATGATATGCAGCATGGTAACAATATGAAACTATTTACATTTTTTGACATGCAGCCATTCAGTTTGAACAGTACCATATGCTTAAGGTGTTGTCTTTTTCTATTGTGTATTTCTGGCTTGTTTGTTAAAAATCTGGTGTCCATGAGTGTGTGGAATTATGTGTTAATATTTAATTCAATTTCATTCATCATGATGTCTGTCTTTATGCCAATATCGTGTTTTTTTTTAAAAAAACTATAACTGTGATTATTCTAGCATTTCTTTTATTGTTTAGGATTGGTTTAGCTGTCGTGTGTGTGTGTGTGTGTGTGTGTGTGTGTGTGTGTGTGTGAGAGAGTGTGTGTGTGTTTCCATATGAAGTCAAAAATTGTCTTTTCATGTTCTGTGAATAAATTTGTTGGAATTTTTATTGGGATTGCATTGAATATGTAGATTGCTTTTGGAAGGATGATCATTTTGTACTATATTAATTCTATTAATCTGTGAAATCTAAGAAATCTTCAATTTCTTTCTTCAATGTCTTAAAGTTTTTATCATACAAATCTTTAGCTTGCTTGGCTAGAGTTAGCCCAAGATATTTTATAGGATTTGAGGTAATTGTGAAAGGTATTGTTTCCCTAATTTCTTTCTCAGTTTTTTTGTCATTTGTGTCCAGGAAGACTACTGACATTAGTGTATTAATTTTGTATCTCGCTGCTTTGCTGAAAATATTTATCCACTGTAGGATTTCCCTGGTGGAAATTTTAGGGTCACTTATATACACTATAAAGTATGGAAACATATAAAATTTGCAAACAAAGATATTTCAACTTCTTTCCTTACTATTTGTATCTCCTTGATCTCCTTTAGTTGTCTTATTGCTCTGGTTAGATTTTTGAGTAGATATGTAGAGAATAGACAGTCTTGCCTTTTCCCTGATTTTAGTGGAATTGCTCTGAGTTTCTCTCCATTTAATTTGATGTTGGCTATTAGCTTGCCATTTATTACTTTGATTATGTTTAGGTATGTCCCTTGTATCCCAATCTATCCAGTGTTTTTTTCCTGAAGAGATGTTGGATTTTGTCAAAGGCTTTTTATGCATCTATTGAGATAATCATGTATTTCTTTTGTCTTTCAGTTTGTTTACATGAAATATTACATTTATCTATTTATGTAAGTTGAACTATTCCTACACCTCTGTGATGCAGCCTAAGAGATCATGGTGGATGCTATTTTTGATGCATTTTAAAATTTGGTTGGAAAGAATTTTATTAAGTATTTTCACATCTATGTTCATAAGGGAAATATGTCTGCAATTCTCTTTCTTGTGGCATCCTAAAAATTGTCCAAAGTTCCTTCTGTTTCTATTTTTTCTAACTATTTTGAGGAGTATTGTTAATTTTTCTTTGGAAGTCTGGTAGAATTCTGCATTGGAATCATCTGTTCCTGAGATATTTTTTGGGGGGGAGGGAGGAGACATTTAATTGCTGCTTCTATTTCACTATGTGTTATAGGTATGTTTAAATTTTGCTTATCTGATCTTGATTTCACTTTTTTCAAGTGGTATATATTAAGAAAATTAATTATTTTGTTATATTTTCCAATTTGCTAGAATATAGGTTTTTAAAGTATTTCTTTATGATTTTTCTGAATTTCCTTCAAGTATGTTGTTACATTCCTTTTGTCATCTCTGATTTTGTTAATTTGAATTTTCTTTCTCTGCCTTTGGTTAAATAAGCCAATTTTTAATTGTCTACCTTAGTAATTTCTCAAAGAACCAAGATATTGTTTCATTAATACTTTGTTTTGGCTTTTGTTTTTTGTTTGTTTTTAATTTATTGAAAACCACCCTGAGTTTAATTATTTCTTGCCATCTACTCATTTTGGGTGTGATTTCTTCTTTTTCTTTTAGAGATTTTATATGTATACTTAAGTTACTAATATGAAATTTCTTCAATTTTTCTTTCTTTATGTAGGTACTTAATGCTATGAAATTTCCCTCTAGAACTGCTTTCATTGCCTCCCATAAGCTTGGAAATATTGTGTCTTCATTTTTCATTCAACTTTTTAAAATATTTAATGTCGCCGGGCAGTGGTGGCACACGCCTTTAATCCCAGCACTCGGGAGGCAGAGCCAGGTGGATCTCTATGAGTTCGAGGCCAGCCTGGGCTACCAAGCGAGTTCCAGGAAAGGCGCAAAGCTACACAGAGAAACCCTGTCTCGAAAAACAAAAACAAAAATATATATATATATATATATATATATATATATATATATATATATATATATATTTAATGTCTTTTTAAATTTTTGTCTTGACTCATTTTTCATTTCATATGAGTTTGTAAGCTTTCTGTTGTTTCTTTGTTGTTCGTATACATCTTTAATCCATGGAGGTCATATAGGATGGAGGGTGTTACTTCACATTTCTTTTATTGGTTGTGACTTTCTTATGTTCAAATATGTGGTAAATTCTGGAGAAAGTTCCATGTGATGTTGAGAAGGAGGTATATTCTTTTTTGGTGTTTGGGTGAAATGTTTTATAAACATAAGTTTGGTCTATTTGGTTTATGTATACAATTAGCTCCTGCATATCTCTGTGTAGCTTGAGTTTTTCTGCCTTGCCCACAGTCAGGACAAATCTTTGTCACCCGCCAGTCCCACAGCTGCTCAGACCCAACCAAATAAACAGAGACTTATATTGCTTACAAACTGTATGGCCGTGGCAGGCTTCTTGCTAACTGTTCTTTTATCTTAAATTAACTATTTCCATAAATCTATACCTTGCCACGTGGCTGGTGGCTTACCGGCATCTTCACATGCTGCTGGTCATGGCGGCGGCTGCAGTGTCTCTCTGCCTCAGCCTTCTGCTTCCCAGAATTCTCCTCTCTCCTTGTCCCACCTACTTCCTGCCTGGCCACTGGCCAATCAGTGTTTTATTTATTGACCAATCAGAGCAATTTGACATACAGACCGTCCCACAGCATCTCTGGGTTTTTTTTTTTTTTTTTTTTGTCTGGATGACCTGTCATTTGGCAAGAGTTGGATATTGAAGTCACTCATCATGTGAGCATCCAAAATGTGATTTAGCTGTAGTAATGTCTATTTTACAAACATGGGTGCCCTTGTGTTCATTGAATAGATGCGTTGAATTTCAGTATCTTCTTGGATTTTTCCTTTGATGAGTGTAGTGTACTTCCTTATCTCTTAGGATTAATTTTGGTTTATAGTCTATTTTGTCAGATATAAAATTTGCAACATTCACTTGTTTCTTGTGTCTATTTGATTAGAATATCTTTTTTTTAAACCATTTTACTCTGAGGTGATATATTCATGTTAAGGTGTGTTTCTTGGAAGCAGCAGAAGGTTGGATCCTGTTTTTGCAACTATTTTGTTAGTCTGTGTCATCCTGTTGGGGACTTGAGACCATAAATGTTGAGAGATATCAATGAGTAATGGTTGTTGCTTCTTGTGTGTGTGTGTGTGTGTGTGTGTGTGTGTGTGTGTGTGTGTGTGTGTTACCTCTCTTTTGAATTGTTGTTCTAGGATTCCTTATGTTTTCTTGGGCATGATTAACATGTTTAGGTTGGGGTTCTCCTAGCACCTTCTGCAGAGTGGTTTCATAGATGGATAGTCTTTAAATTTTTTTTTTTTATCATGGAATGTCTTGTTTTCTTCATCTATAATGATTGAAAGGTTTGATGAATATAGTTGTCTGGGTAGGCATCTGTGGTCACTTAGAGTCTGTAGAACAGAGCATATGTACATATGTACATATGTAAGGTCGTCTGCCTTTTAGGGTCTTCATTAAGAAGTCTAGTGTTATTTTGATAGGTCTGCTTTTATATGCTACCCAGTCTTTTTCCCTTGCAGCTTTTATTATTCTTTCTTTGTTCTGTATGTTTAGCATTTTGATTACTATGTGCTGAGTAGGACCTTCTTTCCTCATCCAGCCTATTTGATGTTCTGTATCTTTTCTGTACTTTGACAGGCATCTCCTTCTTAGAAATTTTCTCCTTTGATTTTCTGGAAGATATTTTTCATGCCTTTGACCTGGATTTCTTCTCCTTGTTTTATTCGTGTTATTCTCATTTTTAGTCTTTTCAGAGTGTGCCAGATTTCCTAGATGTTTTGTGCCTAGTTATTTTTAGATTTAACAGTTTCCTTTTTTGAGATATCCATTTCTTCTATCTTGTCTCTAATAATCCTTGGAATACATAGGTCTAAAACAAGAAAATTATCTGTTTTGAGGTTCCTGTTTGAGTTCCTAAATTTTTCATTTCCAGTTCTCCCTTAGTTTAGGTTTTCTTTATTGATTTTATTTCCAACTTTCACGTTTTCACAGTCTTCTTCATTTCATTCCACTACCTTTGTTTTCATGGATTCCATTAATGGATTTTTCATATCCTTTTAAAAGTCCTTATATTGCTAATAGCTATTTTGAAGTCCTTGTCATATGCTTCAGCTACACTGCATTTCTCAGGGTCTTCTGTAGTATGGTTGCTTGGCTGTAGTGGTGACATATTGCACTGACTGTTTTGATGGTGTTTTTGTACTTGTTTCCATACATCTAGCTTTAGAATGATTGCAATTCTGCATGTTGATAGCTAATATTGTCTTTGATGGTTGGATTTTCTTTTCCTTAGTATCTGTTGTCCTCTGTTGATATTGGGAGCTTGTGATAGTTGTGAGTTGCCTGGTTGTGTGCTTCTAAGTTCCTGCCAGATGTGACCACTGCCCATGCAGGTTTCTAAACATTGGAAGCTAAGAGGAAGAAATGGCAAAAAGGGTGGGAATGTTGAGAGAGGAAAGCTGAATCTGCCATCAGATTTGATTCCTTGGTCAGGTAGCCAGCTGTTTTGCAGGGAGAGAGAGTCTTCGGTGTTGGCTCTGGCACCGGCAGATGAGGCAAAAGTTTGGGAAAATTAAAGAAAGGAGTAGTAGAACCTCTGTTGAATCCCTTTGAGGTGGGGCACAGAGGAAAAAGAGGGCCTGAGCACATGATCTGCTACCAAGCTGGGGATAAGAGTAGGAAATTCGAATTGGAGGATAGGAAGGGGAGTGAAAATCACCTACCTGATTTCCTGGTTGTACTGGCCAGTGAATTTCCATAAAGAAACTGCCTTGGATGATGATGGGTGAAATCTATTGCTGAAATGTTTTATATACCTATTATGTTTTCTTGTTTTAGACCTGTGTGTTCTAAGGAATGTAATAGACCTACACTTAGAAAGTTTTATGTATATATTTCTTATTTTGTTTCTGAATATATACATGTATATATATGTATGTATCATATAAGATATATATCTTTGTATATATTATATATAAAACTTTACTGAAACAAAAGTATTTTGTTTTTTTGTATTTCTTATCTTACAATTGAAATAATTTCCAAATATACCTAAATCATTCTCAAACTTCCCTTTACAGTTTATAAATATTTTCATTTAAATATTCAAATTTCCTTGCAATTTAGGCACTATTTTGTATTCTATAAAGCACCAGGTCAACACACAGTAACCCAGACAGAACTTACAACATGCCTGGGCTTTTATAGGTACTCAATATTCATGTATAAGTGAATGAATAAACTAAGCATTTATTAGTAAAACTTTATATGAGTGGTGACAGCACAATATAATTTATATTTATTATTCAATTGCTTGCATGTACATTAATTTGAGGATCTCTGAAGAGGTCAGCTTAGACAAATTAACTATACATTGATATTAAAATACTTAGAGATCATCACAGTTCCCCACATGAAGACATCAATATGAACTTATTCTGAAGATTCAGAGAGGAAAAGAAAGGTTATTTGTCAGACAAAACAGGAAGTATGGATGTTTCTCTGGAAATTTGAAAACAAATAGTGTTTGAACAAATTTGAAACAAATTTGAAAACAAAAAGCAAGGATAAACAGGAAGAAGAGATGGATCATGGGTTAAGAATACTTGCTCTTGAAGAGAACCCAGGTTCAATTCTTCCCATATAGTGTTGGCTTATGACTCTCCAGAACTCCTGTTTAATTACTGTTCTATTACTGTAATGAGACACCATGACCAAGACAGCATATAGAATACAACATTTAACTGGGGACTTGCTTGCAGTTTCAGAGGGTTAGTCCATGATTGTTATGGTGAGAGTGTGGTAAAGACAAACAGGCATCGGAGCTGAGAGCTCACTTCTGAGCAGCAAGTTGCAGGCTGAGAAAGAGAGAGACACTGGACCTTGTGTCTCTTTGAAACTTGAAAGCCCATCCTCCCAGTGACACTTTTCCTGCAAAATGGCCACATCTATTCCAACTAGGCCACACCTAATCTTAACCAAACATTTCCACCAACAGGTGGTTGAGCATTCAGATATATGAGCCTAGGGGAGCCATTATCATTCAAACCACCAGGACTCCAGTTTCAGGGGATGGGATGCCATCTTCTGACCTCTATTGGAGTAGACACTGCACATTGTCCACATGCATACATGTGGCATAGACATTCATTCACATAAAATAAAATAAATGAATCATTAGAAAATAAAAAAGGAGATGTAAACTCTGGATCAAACTTTGTTTTCTATAGGGACATGTATTTAGAATAATGTGTGACATTTAGTTATATATTTTGCTTTGTGTGTTTTTTTGTTCTTTTCTTTATTTTTTTTGAAATTATAATTCCCTCTCCATTTCTTCCTCTCAAATCTTTCAATGCTCCTCACTCTCTTTCAAAATCATGGCCTGTCTTTCCATTAATTTTTGTTGTATGTATATAAGTATATGTAACTACACATATACTTCTAAATACATAAATACAAAATGGTTGGTCTGTGTAGTGTTGTTTATGTGCACCTTGTATGTTTTCAGAGCTGACTGGTACTAGGTATCATCTCCAGAGTGTCCTCTCCCCTGAAGGGGGCTGTCTTGTTTTCAGCATTCTTTATTTGCCTAGAGTTCTTGGTATAGGATTGGTGATGCACAGGCTTTCCTCCACCATTTTTACATTTCTATTGTTCCGTCTTTGTTAAGCTCATGGTTAAACAGTCATGCATACATTTTATGGGTGCAGCTTCAGAAATTAATGGTAGAAACAGTTTCAAAGCAAACTCCTTAATACTCTCCTTTTACAACAATCTTTTGGTCTCCTCTTCCAGAATACTCTCTGAATCTTAGATGCTAGAGTTGTTTTGTAGATGTATCCATTAGAACCGGGTTCCATATTCCTGCATTTTGATTGGTTTTGGGTTTCTGTAATGGTCTCCATTATTTGCAAAGAGCAGTTTCCTTAATGAAAATGAGAACTATATTTACCTGTGGATATCATGGTATGTAGCTGCCACATGTTCCATTTTCTGAATCTTCAGATGTGAGTACATATTCTGGAGTAGCCACATAAATGTGATAGCAAAAGGGGACCATTTTTTGGAGCTGGAGTCGGGGAGCAATAGAGAGAGGAATCGCAAGGTACAAGATTTGATTGGTTGAGTGAGACACTGAAGGGCTTTAGTTAGGGAGAGGTGTGGCAGATAAATGCAGAA
This sequence comes from Peromyscus maniculatus bairdii, assembly GCF_049852395.1. Taxonomy (NCBI): domain Eukaryota; kingdom Metazoa; phylum Chordata; class Mammalia; order Rodentia; family Cricetidae; genus Peromyscus; species Peromyscus maniculatus. Next base: position 28,401,308 of record NC_134857.1, on the reverse strand, counting down.
GAGAAATAATTCACTTTCATATTAACTGAAATCTCTGGAATTTAATTTGCTCTTCAGACTTCAATCACGTCTTCCAACTCCATCCCTTGATGACCTTTCATCTCATCATTGGGTATTGTTTATAATTCGTAGTCTTCTGTAACTGCGATGAGCAACACTGAAATAATAGAAAACAATTATTTGTGCTGTTGATACATCCTTGGGATTTCATTGTTGCTGTCACCAAATGCAGAACAGCCCAAAACATAATGACATATAGATATCTTTCTAAAATCCTGAAAAGGTGCTCAGATCAAAACATTCACAATTAGTCTAGGTATCTCTGCATCTTGTTAGGACATGCAAAATTGTTAAAAATTCTCAGGAAGCATGCAAGTACTTCTGGTCCAGTCCTTAAATAGATACACCTCGGTAGGGTTTGTTGTTATTTATTTTTATGCCTTGGAACACTTTTACTTAAACACATGTAAAACAACTTTATCCTCAAAATGTTTAACAGCTTTTATGAGTAGTTTCATGCAGAGACCTCTGGCTCTTATTGTTCCCACTCATGGGAACATGACTCTAAGCAGTGGCTAGGGAATTGGTCCCTATCTTATGGCAAAGTGTTATGTTACATCTCTGTGGGAGTCTACCAGATGCTGAGCTGGAAAATTACTAGCAAGAGAGATCAATGCTCTCCCCTAGAAATTAGATGTGTATTAAACCAATCATCTAGCTTCCATCTAGCAAAATGTATCTCCTCTACAAGTACTTCAAAAGTCCCATGGGCGACAAGGTGCCAATGGTCTCTGCTACCACTTCTGAAGAAGTACTTGTAAAGAACATCTTGGGAGTTTCAGACTATTACCAAGTGTTTGCTAGCTCCATTGGAGATCTCTCCAGAGACCCTGCTACCACCTCCCAAAGATGCCCTGTGGGATCTTCAGGTTTCACTTTTCTGTCTGTTATTCAGATATGCTCTTCCTAGTGCAGGTTTTCCAGAAATGCACCTGAGTTGGAGAGAGTTCCCAGAACTACTGGTTTTTTTTTTATTAGTCAATTAAAGCAACTATCAAACATGGAAGAAACAGTTGAGAATTTTAGTCACTCAATAGTGTAAAGGGGGGTTGAAACCAGGCGAAGTTCCTAAGTGCTGCTCTTTTATTCCCTTCCCCATCATCTGGAATGGAGTACTGGCAGGGATCCCAGAAGGTAAAAGTATTCCTGGAGGCACTTTTACCCAGAGAGCATTTGTTAAGTGTCTAGTTTTGTTTACTCAGCCTCATGGGGCATAAAGACAGAAACAACAGCCCTCACTCATCCAAACTGGAGAGTCTATAAGGAGAATCTTTCCCTAGAAAGTTGGTACATAAAGTTTTATTTTTCACTCTAACAGTGAGCCAGAAATAAGCTTGTGAGCACCATTTCACATCAGGAAAGTGAACCATAAACTCACCTGTTAGCTAAGCAAATCTAAAGTCGTATAACCTTAAATAGAGTTGCCCATATTACAACCTGGGCTTCCATGCTGTTACTGATCGGAAAAATGTTTACAAGCAAATAATTGAGAGTAAGCTAACATTACTCTTTTATTAGATCCAGATTCTTAACAGAATAAAAACAAAAAGCCTTCAAGCATAAAAAGCAAGAGAATCAGAAATATGTGAAACAGCAGAAAACCAAAGCAGACAAGCAAACTGATTAAATGTTTTAATTATTGGTACATCATATAACATCTCATCCTACCTTATATTCCTAAAAGATTAACAGCAGGGTTTGAAGATCTTAGAAGAGAGAACATATAACCTTATAGGTTTGAAGCAACAAACAAAAATGAAACTATTGTAAATACAGATGTCAGATATTAAAATATGCAACTTTAATAATATGTACTTTCGAACATTGTGAGGTTTTAAATATTTCTATGCTTCAATAAATGAGTATCTAGGAAGATAGTGAGTGTATTCAACTAACTTTAGAATTTGAAACACTAAGTATATATGGCGAAATGCCCACACTACTTACTAAAAATGACAAAAGAATAATCTGTCTCTGTCTCTCTCTGTCTCGCTGTCTCTCACTCCATCACTCCTAAAATATCAAGTTGAAGTGAGATTCAGGATAGGAGCAAAACAAACATATAAAGACAAGCAGAAGACAGAAATTACATTAAAATTCCAAACAGTATTGAAGAAAAAATTGAGAATGCTGGAGTTGTAGATACAAGCAAATGAAAAAAAAAAAAAAAGATATAAGCAACTCTGACAAATCATATAAACTAGACAAATATCTTTAAGTTTAAAACATAACTGAATAATAAGTTATAAGACTTAAACATTATAACAATAAAAAACAGTCTTTTAAAATAATTCCACAAAGACAGAATGCCACAACCAGATATCTTCACAAACTATTGATAAATTTCACCAAATATTAGAGATACAAGTAAATCTAAGTAATTCAAATGTTATGCAGCCACAAATGGTGCAGATACTTCTTGCTCAACCATAGGCAACGCCTGCCAGAAGACCAAGTAGGTTGCTCAGGGTCCTTTCCAATTCTATCTATTACCCCAGACCCAATTATCAGGGATGTACCTATTGCTACAATAAAATACCATGGGCAGCTTCCCCTCCCCAGTCCATGGTTCTGGTGGATCCCTCAAACAAACTTCCCTTGACCTCCCCTTCCCCCAGCCACCCACCCACAAGCATTCCCTGTAAATATACCAGCAAAGCAGGCCGGTAAAACCGGCAGCACTCAGACAACACACTCTCTGAAAATCCAGAGAGGAAACACAACAAGGAACAAAGCTCCTGTCTAACTACAACAAACCCAGGAATCATCACCTAGATCCATAATCACCCCAAAGTCAGATGCCTAGATAAGAATACAATCAACAAAAGCCAAAATAAATGTCAACACTAGAACATAGCTATCATATACCACAGCAGGTTCTGAATATTCCAACATATCTGTAGCACAAGAAAAGTACCTTAAAACCAACTAAGTGAAGATGACAGTGACTCTAGAAGATGAAGTAATTACATTGCTCAAAAAAGCAAATTAAGTCGGGCGGTGGTAGTGCACGCCTTTAATCCCAGCAATCGGGAGGCAGAGGCGGGCGGATCTCTATGAGTTCGAGGCCAGCCTGGTCTACAAAGTGAGTTCCAGGAAAGGCGTAAAACTACAGAGAAATCCTGTCTCGAAAAACCAAAAAAATAAAAAATAAAAAAAGCAAATTAAACACAAAGAAACAATTGGAGAAAGTAAAATGATCACTTAAAGCCAAGAAAGAACGAACAATCGAAAGACAAAAGAAAACTGTTCAAGACCTAAAAATGAAAATAGAAACAATAAAGAAATTACAAATTGAGAGAATCGTGGAGATAAAAAATTTAGGAATGCACAGAGGCAAGAATCACCAACAAAACACAAGAGTTGGAAGAAAGAATGTCAGGCATTGAAGATAAAATAGAAGAAATGTATAAATGAGTCGAAGAAAATATTAAATCTCAAAATTTCCTGACACAAAACATCCAGGTAATATGGGAAACTGTGAAAGGACCAAACTTCTGCTGCTGAAGCAGTTACATCATCACCTCCTGCCAGGTGCCTTTCCACCCTTGGCTATGCAACACGCACGCCCCTTAAAGGTGCTCTCCAGAATCAGCTTGCTCTCTCGCCTTTTGCTCCTCTATTACCTCTCTTGCTTCTCTTGCTGTCTTTCTCATCTCTTGCCTTTTTCCTATTCTCTCTCTGTGTCTGTCTGTCTGCCCACCTTTCTCATCTCCCCGTTCAGACTTCTCATTTTACTCTTGCTCTTTCCCTTCCCACTTCCCCAATACCTCTTGCACTAACTCTATTGTACGTGGCATGTTTGCTTCATGGCACACCTTGGCATGGATGGGAGTTACCCACTTCACCTTGCTTCTAACCTAAAGAAGGGCATGCTTATAGAGGCACAAGAAGCTTACAGAACACCAAAGAGACCAGAATAGAAGACCCCTTGCCACATAATAATCAAAATACTAAACACACAGAACAAAGAAACAATATTAAAAGCTGCAAAGGAAAAAGACTAAAAAGGCAGGCCTAATATGATTCAATCTGACTTGTCAATGGAGACTATAAAAGCAGAAGGGCTTGAATAGATATGCTGCAGACTTAAAGAGACCATAGATGTCATTCCAGAACATTATACCAGGAAAAAATTTAAATCACCATAAATAAACAAAATAAGATATTCCATGATAAAGTCAAATTTAAACAACATCTATCTACAAATCCAGCCTTACAGAAGGTGCCATAGGACAAATCCAAACCATGGAGATTAACTCTGCACATGAAAATTATAGCAGTGTCCTTAATTATCCAATAAAAGTCACAAATTAACTGAATTAATGTAACATGATTCATTATTTTGCTGCAAGAAACACAGCTCAACATCAAAGATAGATAATACTTCAGGGTAAAGGTTTGGAAAATGATATTCTGAGCAAATGGACCCAAGAAGCAAATTGGTGTATCCATTCTAATATCTAACAAAATAGACTTTAATTCAAACTTAGTCAAAAGAGATGGGGATGGACACTATATATTCATCAAAAGAAAAATCACCAAGATGAAATTTCAATTCTTAACATCTATACCCCTCAAAGGGCAACCACCATTGTAAAAGAAACACTACTATACTTAAATCACATATTGACTCTCACACACTGATACTGGGAGACTTCAATATCCCACTCTCACCAATGGACAGGTCTTCCAGACAAAAACTAAACAGAGAAATGCTGGAGCTAACTGAAGCTATTAACCAAATTAACCTAACATATTTATCAAACATTCCTCCAAAACACACAAAAAATATACCTTCTACTCAACACTTCACACAGCTTTCTCCAAAACTTAACACATACTCAGACACAAAGCATGTCTCAACAGATACAAGAAAATTGAAATAACCCCCTGCATCCTATCAGACCACCATGGATTAAAGCTGGTTTTCAAAAACAACAGAAACAACTGAAGAGAAAACTAATAGAAACTGAACAACTCTCTACTCAACAAAAAATATGTCAGGGCAAAAATAAAGAAATTAAAGACTTTCTAGAGTTCAATGAAAATGAATATACAACATACCCAAACATATGGGACACAATGAAAGTGATTCTAAAAAAAAGTTCATAGAACTATGTAACACTAATTACTAAACAGTCTTATTAAAAAATAAAACCAAAACCTGGAGCCAGATGTAGGAGCAAAAACTGTAAGATCAGAGGAATAGAACAAGCCAGGCACCCAGTTCTTATCACTAGAATCTTTCTGTGCCTTGATATCTTACTTCCACTCTTGGCCCAGCTACATCGCTTTCTCTTTCCGCCCAGGTCAAGCATTTCCTATCTGTCTGTATAAACCTCTAGACCTCTATGGTTGACTATACTGGGATTAAAGGCATGTGCTACAATGCCTGGCTCTGTTCCCAGTGTGGTCCTGAACTCACAGAGATCCAAATGAATCTCTGCCTCCTGAATGCTGGAATTAAAGGCATGTGCTACCACTGCCTGACCTCTATATTTAATATAGTGGCTGGCTTTTCCTCTGATCCCCAAACAAGCTTTATTTGTTTGAGCACATATAAAATATTATCACATTTCCCCTTTTTGTCTAAAATTTTAAAAAAGTATAACTAATATAAGAAAAACGACATACAATAAGTACAATAACTACATAGAATATATACAGGCAATAAATACATCAACAATGTCTAGTCTATTTGCATTTGACAAATTCAAAGAAAATATTCCATTATCTATCCTAGTTTTCTGAGTCCAAAGTGTACCTAATTCACTTTCTATCCTAACTTGTATTACCAACCAAAAATTATATTTTGATGTCTTCCAAACTTATACACTTTATACCTCTATAGTGAGTTTCTGTTCTGAATTTGTTAACAAGGAAAACTATAAATATAACTATCTAATTTTCAACTCCCTCAAGACCCGGGAAGGAAATGATATCACCTAGTTAAACAGAAAACATAAACAAGTGACTTCCAAAATATATGAGGAATTACAGAAACATCTGGCTGCCTGGACAGTCACCCTAGTTTTCTCTGCAATGTTGGGGCATCCATCTCTGGCCTACAGGGTCAGCATATCTGAAAGACTTTTCTGTGGAGCAGGATTTTGTGAAGAGCTTTCCTACTTTGTCTTGGCAAGGATCGGCAATCCTTTCTTTGGTGTCCTGCTTGTTCATTTTGGACAGCATACTGTCAGTAGTTGAAGCAAAGGGATTTTGTTGCCCAGTGGCTAACATTCACTACAAAGTAAGTTCCATAGGAGTCTCTTCAATGCCCATCATCTTCTCTAAAGTATATTGGTGCTGCCAAGAGCAGACATGTCTCATTGTCATTAAAAAAAGAAAGTAAGAAAGAAAGAAAGAAAGAAAGAAAGAAAGAAAGAAAGAAAGAAAGAAAGAAAGAAAGAAAGAAAGAAGAAAAATCTGTGTTATTAAAACATCTTAAATGCCATATTCTGTAGATCTCTGAAGTGTTTGAAGATGATCTGTATACCTAAAATATATCTTTGCTTGACCTTGAAAACATACCTAACATGACTACAAGTTCGATTCTAATTTCCTAATTAGTTGGCAATAATTTTCAAGGACTAGAAAAATGCATTATATTGTTAAATAAATGAACTTTATAGGTACAATACATTGAACAAGATTAGAAATATATATACAGTATTTTCTAACAAAAACAATCTCAAATTTGTATCAATATACATAATTTATGTTCAATATTCAAAATTGAATCCAATGTAAAATATTTAAAACTATTAGTTGTCATTTAAAAGTAGATTCAATAATCAACTATATTTTTTTTTCCTTTATTTCTTGTTTTTTTTTATTATTATTTTACACCACCATTCAGTTCAACATAATAGCCACAGATTCCCTTGTTCTCCCCCTCTCGCCCCCCCCAAGCCCACCCCCCATTCCCAACTCCTCCAGATCAAGGTCTCCCCGAGGACCGGGGTCGACCTGGTAGACTCAGTCCAGGTAGGTCCATTCCCCCCCCTCCCAGACCGAGCCAAGTGTCCCTGCATAAGTCCCAGGATTCAAAGAGCCAACTCATGCAACGAGCCCAGGACCTGGCACCAATGCACAGCTGCCTACCAAACAGATCAAGCCAAATGACTGTCTCACGCATTCAAGGGGCCTGATCCAGTTGGGGGCCCCTCAGCTTTTGGTTCATAGATCCTGTGCTTCCATTCATTTGGCTATTTGTCCCGGTGATTTATCCAACCTTGGCTTCAACAATTCTTGCTCATATAAACCCTCTTCTTTCTCACTAATTAGACTCCCAGTGCTCCACCAGGGGCCCAGCCGTGGATGTCTGCATTCAGATTCCTCAGTCCTTGGATGGGGTTTATGGCACAACTATCAGGGTGTCTGGCCATCCCATCACCAGAGTAGGTCAATTCCTGCCGTCTCTCGACCATTGCCAGCAGTCTTTTGCGGGGGTATCTTTGTGGATCTCCGTGAGCCTCCCTAGCTCTCTGCTTCCTCCCCTTCTCAGCTTCTCATGTGGTCTTCATTTACCATGGTCTCCTATTCCTTGTTCTCCCTCTCTTTTCTTGATCCAGCTAGGATCTCCCACTCTTTCCCTCGACCGTCGCCCTTCATTGTTCCCACTCATGACCAGGCTGTTCATGTAGATCTTGTCCATTTCTCCGTGTCTTTTTTTGTGGTCCCATTTTCCAGGTAGCCTCACTGGTGATGTGAGTAGCAGTCCAGTCATCCTTGCTCCACATCTAGCATCTTCCTATGAGTGAGTACATACCATATTTGTCTTTCTGAGTCTGGGTTACCTCACTCAGGATGATTTTTTCTAGATCCATCCATTTGCCTGCAAACCGTATGATGTCGTTTTTCTCTGCTGAGTAGTATTCCATTGTGTATATGTGCCACAATTCATTTATCCATTCTTCAGTTGAAGAGCATCTAGGTTGTTTCCAGGTTTTGGCTATTACAAACAATGCTGATATGAACATAGCTGAGCAAGTGCTCTTGTGGTATGATTGAGCATTTCTTGGGTATATGCCCAGGAGTGGTATAGCTGGATCTTGGGGGAGATTGACTCCCAATTTTCTAAGAAAGCACCATATTGATTTCCAAAGTGGTTGTACAAGCTTGCATTCCCACCAGCAGTGGAGGAGAGTTCCCCGAGTTCCACATCCTCTCCAGCATAAAGTGTCTTCAGTGTTTTTGATCTTAGCCACTCTGACAGGCATAAGGTGGTATCTCAGAGTTGTTTTGATTTGCATTTCCCTAATGATTAGGGATGTTGAGCAATTCCTTAAATGTCTTTCAGCCATTTGGGTTTCCTCTGTTGAGAATTCTCTGTTTAATTCTAAAGCCCATTTCTCAATTGGACTGTTCGTCGATTTGATGTCTAATTTCTTGAGTTCCTTATATATTCTGGATATCAGTCCTCTGTCACATGTGAGGTTGGTGAAGATCTTTTCCCATTCTGTAGGCTGTCGCTTTGCCTTGTTGACCGTATCCTTTGCTCTACAAAAGCTTCTCAGTTTCAAGAGGTCCCATTGATTGATTGTTTGTCTCAGTGTCTGTGCTACTGGTGTTATATTTAGGAAGTGATCTCCTATGCCAATACGTTCAAGACTATTTCCTACTTTCTGTAGATGTAACCAACCGTCTTATTAAATAAGAAACAATGTAAAAGAGAAAGCCGAGAAGTCAGATCTCAGAGCTAAAATCTCACCCTTCCTCCTGCTGTCCCAGCTTCGCGAAAAGAGACCTACTTCCTGTCGGTTCGTTTTTTTATAGTATGTTGTTCTGCCTTCTCATTGGTTGTAAACCCAAACACATGACTGCCTCGTCACTGTCTGAATGTACAGCCCCCTAGGTCTTAAAGGCATATGTCTCCAATGCTGACTGTATCCCTGAACACACAGAGATCTTATGGGATTAAAGGCGTTTGCCACCACCGCCACACTCTTGCTATGGCTCTAATAGCTCTGACCCTGAACACACAGATATCTATGGGATTAAAGGCGTGTGCCACCACCGCCACACTCTTGCTATGGCTCTAATAGCTCTGACCCCCAGACAACTTTATTTATTAACATACAATCAAAATAATATTTCAGTACAATTAGATTACCACCACAACTTTCTCTTCTAGCAGGTTCAGAGTAGCTGGATTTATGTTGAGGTCTTTGATCCACTTGAACTTAAGTTTTGTGCACGGTGACAGATATGGATCTATTTGCAGCCTTCTACACGTTGATATCCAGTTATGCCAGCACCATTTGTTGAAGATGCTTTCTTTTTTCCATTGTACACTTTTGGCTTCTTTGTCAAAAATTATATGTCCATAGGTGTGTGGGTTAATGTCAGGGTCTTCAATTCGATTCCATTGGTCCACGTGTCGGTTTTTATGCCAATACCAAGCTGTTTTTATTACTGTAGCTCTATAGTAGAGCTTGAAGTCAGGGATTGTGATGCCTCCAGAAGTTGTTTTATTGTACAGGTTTCTTTTAGCTATCCTGGGTTTTTTGTTTTTCCATATGAAGTTGAGTATTATTCTTTCCAGGTCTGTGAAGAATTGTGTTGGTATTTTGATGGGGATTGCATTGAATCTGTAAATTGCTTTTGGTAAGATTGCCATTTTTACTATGTTAACCCTGCCTATCCATGAGCATGGGAGATCTTTCCATTTTCTGACATCTTCTTCAATTTCTTTTTTCAGGGACTTAAAGTTCTTGTCATATAGGTCCTTCACTTGCTTGGTTAGTGTTACCCCTAGGTATTTTATGTCATTTTTGGCTATTGTAAAGGGTGATGTATCTCTAATTGCCTTCTCAGCTTCTTTGTCCATTGTATATAGGAGGGCTACTGATTTTTTTGAGTTGATCTTGTATCCTGCTATGTTGCTGAAGGTGTTTATAAGCTTTATCAATTCCTGGGTGGAATCTTTGGGGTTGCTCAAGTATACTATCATGTCATCTGCAAATAGGGAAAGCTTGACTTCTTCCTTTCCAATTTGAATCCCCTTAATCTCCTTATGTTGTCTTATTGCTCTGGCTAGAACTTCAAGTACTATATTGAATAAGTATGGGGAGAGTGGACAGCCTTGTCTCGTTCCTGATTTTAGTGGAATTGCTTTGAGTTTCTCTCCATTTAATTTGATGTTGGCTGTTGGCTTGCTATATATTGCCTTTATTATGTTTAGGTATGTTCCCTGTATTCCTGATCGCTCCAAGACTTTTATCATGAAGGGGTGTTGGATTTTGTCCAATGCCTTTTCTGCATCTAGTGAGATGATCACGTGTATTTTTTTTCTTTGAGTTTGTTTATATGGTGTATTACATTGATGGACTTTCGTATGTTGAACCACCCTTGCATCCCTGGGATGAAGCCTACTTGATCATGGTGGATAATTGTTCTGATGTGTTCTTGGAGTCTGTTTGCCAGTATTTTATTGAGTATTTTTGCATCAATGTTCATGAGGGAGATCGGTCTGTAGTTCTCTTTCTTTGTTGCATCCTTGTTTGGTTTAGGAATCAGGGTAATTGTAGCCTCATAGAAGGAGTTTGGTAATGTTCCTTCTGTTTCTATTATGTGGAACAATTTAGAGAGTATTGGTATTAACTCTTCTTTGAAGATCTGGTAGAATTCTGCGCTGAAACCATCTGGTCCTGGGCTTTTTTTGGTTGGGAGACCTTTAATGACTGTTTCTATTTCCTTAGGGGTTATTGGACTATTTAAATAGTTTATCTGGTCTTGATTAAACTTAGGTATGTGGTATCTATCCAGAAAAATGTCCATTTCTTTTAGGTTTTCCAGTTTTGTGGAGTAGAGGTTTTTGAAATATGACCTTATAATTCTCTGGATTCCCTCAATGTTTGTTGTTATGTCCCCCTTTTCATTTCTGATTTTGTTGATTTGGATTCTCTCTCTCTGTCTTTTGGTTAGTTTGGATAAGGGCTTGTCTATCTTGTTGATTTTCTCAAAGAACCAACTCTTTGTTTCATTAATTTTTTGTATTATTCTCTTAGTTTCTAATTTATTAATTTCACCTCTCACTTTGATAATTTCCTGGCGTCTATTCTTCCTGGGAGACTTTGCTTCTTCTTGTTCTAGAGCTTTCAGATGTGCTGTTAATTCACTAGTGTGGGATTTCTCCAACTTCTTTATGTGGGCATTTAGTGCTATGAATTTCCCTCTTAACACTGCTTTCATAGTGTCCCATAAGTTTGGGTATGTGGTGTCTTCATTTTCATTGATCTCTAGGAAGTCTTTAATTTCTTTCTTTATTTCTTCCTTAACCCATTGGTGATTCAGTTGAGCATTATTCAGTTTCCATGAGATTGTAGGTTTTCTGTAGTTTTTGTTGTTGAAATCTAGCTTTAAACCATGGTGGTCTGATAGAACACAGGAGGTTATTCTGATTGTTTTGTATCTGTTGAGATTTGCTTTGTGGCCAAGTATGTGGTCGATTGTAGAGAAAGTTCCATGGGGTGCTGAGAAGAAGGTATATTCTTTCTTGTTAGGATGGAATGTTCTGTAGATATCTATTAGGTCCAATTGGGTCATGACATCAGTTAAGTCCTTTATTTCTCTGTTAAGTTTCGATTTGGGAGATCTGTCCAGTGGTGAAAGTGGGGTGTTGAGATCTCCCACTATTAATGTGTGGGGTTTTATATGTGGTTTAAGCTTTAGTAATCTTTCTTTTACACATGTGGGTGCCCTTGTGTTTGGGGCATATACGTTCAGAATTGAAACTTCATCTTGGTCGATCTTTCCTGTGACGAGGATGTAATGTCCTTCTTGATCTCTTTTGATTGATTTTAGTTTGAAGTCTATTTTGTTGGATATCAGGATGGCTACCCCTGCTTGTTTCTTAAGACCATTTGATTGAAAAGTCTTTTCCCAGCCTTTTATTCTTAGGTAGTGTCTGTCTTTGAATTTGAGATGTGTTTCTTGTATGCAGCAGAAAGATGGGTCCTGCTTTCGTATCCATTTTGTAAGTCTATGTCTTTTTATAGGTGAATTAATTCCGTTGATATTAAGGGATATTAATGACCAGTGATTCTTCATCCCTGTTATTTTTGGTGGTAGTGTGTGTGTACTTCTCTTCTTTGGGGTTTACTGTTGTGGCTTTATCTATTGCCTGTGTTTTCGAGTGTGTATCTGACTTCCTTCGGTTGGAATTTTCCTTCTAGTGCTTTCTGTAGGGCTGGGTTTGTGGATAGGTATTGTTTAAATCTGGCTTTGTCTTGGAATGTCTTGTTCCTTCCGTCTATGATGATTGAAAGTTTTGCTGGGTATATTAGTCTGGGCTGACATCCATGGTCTCTTAGTGTCTCCATTACATCTGTCCAGGTCCTTCTGGCTTTCAAAGTCTCCATTGAGAAGTCGGGTGTTATTCTGATGGGTTTACCTTTATAGGTCACTTGGCCTTTTTCCTTTGCTGCTGTTAATATTCTTTCTTTATTCTGTACATTTAGTTGTTTAATTATTATGTGTCGAGGGGACTTTTTTGGGGGGTCTAGTGTTTGGTGTTCTATAGGCTTCTTGTATCTTCATAGGCATTTCCTTCTTTAAGTTGGGAATGTTTTCTTCTATAATTTTGTTGAATATATTTTCTGTGCCTTTGAGTTGGTATTCTTCACCTTCTTCTATCCCTATAATTCGTAGGTTTGGTCTTTTCATGGTGTCCCAAATTTTTTGGACATTTTGGTTCATGACTTTGTTGGCTTTAGTGTTTCCTTCGACTGATGAAACTATTTCTTCTACTGTGTCTTCAATGCCAGAAATCCTCTCTTCCATCTCTTGCCTTCTGTTGGTTATACTTGCATCTGAGGTTCCTGATCTTTTACTCAGGTTTTCTATTTCCAGCATTCCCTCTGTTTGTGTCTTCTTTATTTTTTCAATTTCCCTTTTCAGTTCTTGGACTGTTTCCTTTGTTTGTTTCATTACTTTTTCATGATTTTCTTTCAGTGCTTTATTGTTTTCTTGCAGGACTTTATTGTTTTCTTCCAGGAGTTTATTGTTTTCTTGGAGGGCTTTATTGTTTTCTTCTAATTTGTTTGCCCTTTCCTCTAGTTGTTTACAGCATTCTTCCAATTTTCTTGTCTTTTCCTCTACACAAGCCTCTACCTTCTTCATGAAGTTACTCATAAGGCTACTTTCTTCTGCTTCTTCCAATTTTTGGTGTTCAGGTCTAGATGTTGGAGGTGGGCTAGGTTCTGGTGATGCTGTATTGCTCTTCATTTTGTTGTATGTACTTCTGCCTTGACGTCTGCCCATCTCCTCGTGGTTCCTTCTTGGTCTTATCAGTGTACTTGTTTCAGAAAGAACTGACAGATTCAGGAAGACTCTCTCTCTTGTCCAATAGGGAGTTCTCTTGTCCAACTCTCTGGTCCAGAAGGGAAGTCGGGGGCAGGATGGGAGCTCTGGTCCAGAAGGGATGTTGGGGGCAGGATGGGAGCTGGGGGCCGGTCTCTAAGTCTCAGGAAGTGGCTGGGGTCTCGGGCAGATGGGCGTGGGGGCAGGGCGCGGAGATTGCAGGGGCTGCCAGTAGGCTTGGAAAAGGGGATCCCTCCTGGTGGGGCTAGAAGGGGACCCGCCTGGTGGCCAGAGCCTGTGGCCAAGTTCGGCAGGTCTTCCCGGAGTGGCTGGTGCCCAGGCATGGGGTCCGGGTTGGAACAGGATACTCACCTCTGGTCCAGAATGGAAGTCGGGGGCAGGCTGGGAACTGGGGGCCGGTCTCTAAGTCTCAGGAAGTGGCTGGGGTCTCAGGCAGATGGGAGTGGGGGCAGGGCGCGGAGATTGCAGGGGCTGCCGGGGGGGGGGGGGGGAGGGGGGGGCTTGGAGAAGGGGATCCCTCCCGGTGGGGCTAGAAGGGGACCCGCCCAGTGGCCAGAGCCTGTGGCCAAGTTGGGCAGGATTTCCCAGAGTGGCTGGTGCCCAGGGATGGGGTCCGGGTTGGAGCCCGATACTCACCTCTGGTCCAGAAGGGAAGTTGGGGGCCAATAATCAACTTTTTTATCTTATCCTATCTATAACTTCCCCCTTTTTCTTTTCAGAGTAGATTCAATAATCTATCTCTTATCTATAGCCTCTTTTTTTCAAACAAAAACCCTGAGTCTAATCTCCTTGTTTAGCTTTTTTTCCTGACCATTATTAAAAACAACTTGTAACCAACTGTCCTAAACAATGACAATTATCTATAACCCAATGAAAGACCAAAAACTACCTATCTCACCTCTTGGGAATGTGGGCATCCTACTCTTAAAATTACTTCCTGCTCTCTGGGGATGAAAGCATCTTTAGGAGATCCTGAAAAGAAAAAAAATAGGTTAAATGTCAAGTCTTGGAAGAGTTAGCTGTATTATTTGTCCAGTCTCGCATAATGGAAAAGTGCAGGACTTGTCTCAAGTCCTTGCTCTAGTAGTCTGTGAGGCTGTATCATCTCAGCTAGCCATCTCAAAATTGTCCTGAGCAGTTTGTAGTCCAAAGCTGATCTTTGGGTGGTGTTTGTCAGTTTAGGGGTATTATCATCATTCTGATGGAATCATTGTTGTAGGGCCCCATTATCTTTTTGGAGACTTCAAATTTGCTGTTAGGCTTGGTCATCATTCCCTGCAAGAAACTGATAGAAACTCAAACCTAAAATCATATGCAGGAAGCTAGATGAAGCCTTCTTTCTAGAATTAGTTAGTACTCTATATGACCATTAATATCATGAAAAAAGTTTAATATATATATAATCTTATAAATTTTGATATAAAATTCATACCTTAAGAAAAATTTTAAAGAGTCAAAATAGAACCAAAAATTATGAGATAAGTGGCAATAGAATAGTCCTTTAATTTTGGTTTTCTTCTTTCCCATATCATGTGGCTCTTCTGACATGATACTTTCTTTTAACAAGCATGCTTGGGTTTAGAAAAGGAGAGAGCCATGAACCAACTCCAAAGCCAGCTTTAATTCTTAATTGAACTGGGACTGCATAAAGACCATTTGTGTTATGTGTCTGTATAGAACAGCAGAAACAAACATTTAGGAAGACTTAATGAAATTTTATCCTGTTAGGTATGTGATATACCAATAGGCCAGTTTATTCTTTTTCTTGGGACATTCTCTTCTGGATGGTTTGTCCCTTTTCTTCAGATGTCTCATTTGTCCAGTGTTCTTCAGATTCCTTAGCCTTTACTCTCCTAAAAGACAAAATCAAAAACCCTTCCCTAACCCTATCTTTGGGGAGATTCTCTTTTGGCAACTTATATCTGATTAAATGAAAAGCATTTGTTAGTAGTATAAGTTAGTTTGAATTGAATGGTCATGCTGGTGATGAACTATTTCCTTTTTTAATTAAGAGGTCTTGTTAAAATTGAACTTTTATCAATTTTGATGGTATCGATAGCATTTTCTCTCCCATAGAAACAAAAGCAAAACAGCATTCACAAGGTAATACATATCCTGGTTTCCATTCTGAGGTCAACACATCCTTAAAGTATATAGGCTGATTTAATTCTGTAGTTTTTTTTTTTCTATTATCCAATGTCTCTCCACAGCTGTTGTTTCTTTCTCATTAGCATTGAGAAAAGTCAAAGTTAATAGAGCATTATATAATCTACTTCTGGGGGTTTTTGTTACCACTTTCTGTTTATTTAGTATATCCTCTAGAGTTCGAATTCATCTTTCTATGACTGCTTGGTCTGTAGGATTATATGGTATACCTGTAATATGCTTTATATTATTATAAGCAAAAAACTGTTTCATTTTATCAGAGAAATAGGCTGGAGCACTGTAGTTTAAATTTGTACAGGTATTCCCATGATGACCATAACCAATTGCCTCAAAACAAAACAAAACAAAAAAAAAAAAACAAAAAAAAAAAACTGAGAGGCCTCATACTAGCAACCTAACAATACACCTGAAAGCTCGAGAGAGAGAGAAAAAAAGAAAGTACAACAAAGAGGAGCAAGAAATTAACAAATTGAAGACTGAAATCAAATAAAAATAGTTACAAAGAGAACAATACAAAGATTTGATGAAACAAAAAGTTGATTCCTTGAGAAAATCAACAAGTTAGACAAACTCTTATCCAAAATAACTAAAAGACAGTGAAAATTTCAAAATTACTAAAATCATAAGGGCATACTTTCAAAATCTGTACTGCAG
This sequence comes from Peromyscus maniculatus bairdii, assembly GCF_049852395.1. Classification (NCBI taxonomy): domain Eukaryota; kingdom Metazoa; phylum Chordata; class Mammalia; order Rodentia; family Cricetidae; genus Peromyscus; species Peromyscus maniculatus. Next base: position 28,385,099 of record NC_134857.1, on the reverse strand, counting down.
CAAACTGGAAAAAAATCTAAAAGAAGAAAAAAATAATTTTCTTAATAGATACTATTTACCAAAGTTAAATCAAGATCAGACAAACAATTTGCAGGATCAGATAAACAATTTAAATACACCAATACCCATTGTGAAATAGCATTCATTTAGTCTCCTAACAAGCTATAAATAAATAAATAAATATCCAGAATCAGACAGTTTTAGTGAAAATTTCTACCAGAGTTCCAAAGAAAAGTTAACACCAATACTCCTCATATTGTTCCACAATATAGAAACAGAAGAAACATTGTCTATTCATTTTATGAAGCCACAGTTATCCTGATACTCAAACCTCATAAAAACTTACTACGAAAAAGTATTGCATACAAATATCCCTATGAATATAGATGCAAAGATACTCAATAAAATACTTGTAAACCAAATCTAAGAATATACCAACATGATCATCAACCATGATCAAATACGCTTCATCCAGAGATGTAGTGATGGTTCAATACATGAAAATCAGTAAGTGTAATCCACCATATAAATAGACTGAAAGAAAGAAAGGAACAAACAAAAAAAAAACACATGGTCATCTCACTAGATTCTTAAAATGCCTTTCATAAAATCTAACATACTTTCATGATAAAAGTACTGGATAGATGGGGAATACATTAGAAAAATATAAACATAATAAAGGCAATTTACTGCAAATTATAGCGAATTGTCTAACTAAATGGAGAGAAACTGAAAGCAATACCACTAACTCAGAAATATGACAAGGTTGTCCACTCTCTCCATACCTATTCAATATAGTTATTGAGGTTTAAGATAGAGCAATAAGGCAACTGAAAGCGTTCAAAGGGATACAAAGTGGAAAGGAAGAAGTCAAAGTATAATTATTTGCAGATGGTATGATAGTATACATAGGTGATCCTAAAAATTCTACTAGAGAACTCCTATAGTTGATAAACACTTTCAGCAAAGTGGCTGAATACAAGTGTAACTCAAAAAAATTGGTAGCTTTTCTATGTAGAAATGATAAACACATCAAAAGCAATCTGCAGAGTCAATGCAATCCCTATCAAAATTCCAACGAAATTCTTTACATAACTTGAAAGTACAACTTTCAACTTCATATGGAAAAAGAAAAAATCAACAAACAAACAAACAAAAAACAGGATAGCTAAAATAATCCAATAAAGGAACTGCTGGAGGTATTACCACCCTGATTTCACATTGTGTTATAAAGATATAGTCATAAAAACTGCATGGTATTGGCATAAAACCAGATTTTACCTGCTATAAAACAGTTCCTTTAATGCATTGGAATAGACATTAAACATTTCAGCTGACACAGGTTATATACAAAGAAATATAAGTAGAATACAGAGACATTAATAAATACATGTTCCATTAAATTTGAGAAAAATGGTCTTTGCATGTCCATTATACTCAAGATTGAAGATTTAAATGAAACGAAACATGAAAACAGTATTTGTCAAAAATTGAATAAATGTGATATTCCAGAATATGAGAAATATCAGTGTGCTTGGTTGATTTAAAGGGTGGATGGAGTTGGGAATGGAAGTTCTTGCCTTTAAATACTAGGTACTCAGGTGGCTCAAGCATTCAGGCAAGACAACCACTTGAATCTAAAAGTTGGGTGTAGCCTGGATAACTTTCAGAAATAGTCATGGTTTTATGTATATAGGAAAATGTTTAACATACAATTAAATAATAGTCTGATATGCCTTATTTCCCAGAAAAGTATTTTTGTCTACAGACTCAGGTATATTTTCCAGGAAACACATACAGGCAGTAGAGTGATTTGCAAGACTACTGCTGCAAAGACATTGAACACTAGATGACGTACTGTTCAGGAGGTGATTTCAGATCATTTATGACTTGTTTTTTTTCTCCATATTATGACTTATAAGAGTCATCAGTATTTCTCTATGTGTGAGAGAGTGCATGTGCATGACTATGAGTGTGTGTGTGTGTAAGTTAGTGTTACTGTCCATTTGCTTCATTCATTTCATTCATATTAATAATCATAATAATCTTGTGGTTACACATATACAAATTCTCTAAAAAACATAATGTGAACAAAGTTTAAGGCTATGTACCTATGATTCCCTAAGTATATTTAAAAGTAATAAAAATAATATGAGCAAGAATGGTTGAAACCAAGGTTGGATAAAGCACAGGGACAAATAGCCAAACGAATGGAAACACATGAACTATGAACCAAGGGCTGAGGGGCCCCCAACTGGATCAGGCCCTCTGAATAGGTGAGACAGTTGATTGGCTTGATCTCTTTGGGAGGCATCTAGGCAGTGGTACCAGGTCCTGTGCTCATTGCATGAGTTGGCTGTTTGAAACCTGGGGCCTATGCAGGGACGCTTGGCTCAGTCTGGGAGGAGGGGTCTGGACTTGCCTGGACTGAGTCTACCAGGTTGATCTCAGTCCTTGGGGGAGGCTTTGCCTTGGAGGAGGTGGGAAAGGGGGTGTGTGCTGGGGGGCAGGGGAGGGGGGCAGGAGGGGGGAGAACAAGGGAATCTGTGGCTGATATGTAGAACTGAATTGTATTTTTAAAATAAAATAAAACAAAAATTACTCTTTATTTTGTTTACTGACTTGGAAACTTGTGGGAAACCCTATAAAAACTTCAGTAGTCTAAACAAAGATAATACAAGATATGAAATGGAATTTTTTTATTTTATTTTTTTAAAGATTTATTTATTTATTACATATACAGTGTTCTGTCTGCACACCAGAAGAGGGCACCAGATCTTATTATAGATGGTTGTGAGCCACCATGTGGTTGCTGGGAATTGAACTCAGAACCTCTGGAAGAGCAGCCAGTGCTCTTAACCTCTGAGCCATCTCTCCTTTTCATTAATTTTACATACTAATCACAGATCTCCCTCTTTCCTCCTCCTGCCCCTCCAGCCTTCCCTGCCTAATCCACACCCCATTCACCCCTACAAGAAGGTAAGGCCTCCCATGGGGAGTCAGCAGAGCCTGGTACATTCAGTAGAGGCAGGTCCAAGTCCCTCCCTTGGCTCAAGACTGTGTAAGTTGTTCCACCATAGGAAGTGGGCTCCAAAAAAGTTAGCTCATGCACCAGGGATGGATCCTGATTCTAATTCCAGGAAGCCCCTTAAGCAGATCAAGCTACACAACTGTCTCACTTATGCAGAGGGCCTAGTCCAGTCCTGTGAAGGCTCCACAGGTGTTGTTCTAAAGTTCATGAGTTCCCACTAGTTTAGTTTGGTTGTCTTTGTAGGTTTCCCCATCATAATCTTGATGCCCTTTGCTCATAGAATCTCTCTTCTCTCTCTTCAGCTGGACATCTGGAACTTGGCCTGGTGTTTGGCTGTGGATCTACATCTGCTTCCATCAATTGCTGGTGAAAGCCTCTATGATGATAATTAGTGTATTCACTGATCTGATTACTGTGGTAAGCCAATTCAAGCACCCTGTTCACTGTTGCTAGTAGTCTAAGCTGGAGTCATCCTTGTGGATTCCTGAAAACTTCCCTAGCACCCAGATTCTCACTTTCCCCATGATATCTTTCTCTATCATGGTATCTCTTTCATTGCTCTCCCAATCCATTTTCTGTTCTGGCTCAATCATCTCATTCTATTATGGTCTCATCCCCCCATTCCCTATCCTCCATTGCCCACACTCATCCCCAGTTTACTCATGGAGATCTCATCTATTTCTCCTCTCCACTGCAATCCATGGGTCCCTCTTTGTGTCTTCCTTGTTAGCTAGCTTCTTTGAAGCTGTGGGTTGTAGCCTGGTTATCATTTGGCTATCCCCATGGATCTCTGCCTTCAGAATGCTAGGATTAAAGTTATGTGTGCCACCATTTTCTGGCCTCTATATCTATCTAGCAGCTGTTCTGTCCTCTGACACCAGATAAGTTTATTAGGATGCACAATATATTGGGTAAATGCAATATATCACCAAACATGTTTGTCCTTCTGAGTCTGGGTTACCTCACTCAGGATGATATTCTCTAGTTCCATCCATTCATCTGTAAATTTCATGATATCATTTTTTTTTTTTTTTACTTCTGAGTCATACTCCATTGTGTATATGTACCAAATTTTCTTAATCCATTCTTCAGTAGAAGGGCATCTAGGTTGTTTCCAGGTTCTGGCTATTATAAATAATGCTGCTAAAAACAGTTGAACATGTGTCCTTTTGGTATGATTGAGAGTTGCTTGGGCATATGTCCAGAGTGGTATAGCTGGGTCTTGAGGAAGATTGATTCTCAGTTTTATGAGAAACAACAATACTGATTTCCAAAGAAGCTGTACAAGTTTGCACTCCCACCAACAGTGGAGGAGTGTTCCCCTTGCTGTTGACATAAGCTGTTGACAGTGTTTTTGATCTTAGCCATTCTGATATGTGTAAGATGGTATCTCAGAGTCGTTTTGATTTGCCTTTCCCTGATGACTAAGGATCTTGAGCAATTCCTTAAATGTCTCTCAGCCATTTGAGATTCTTCCTTTGAGAATTCTCTATTTAGCTTTGTACCTCATTTTTAAATTGGATGGTTCAGTATTTTGATGTCTAGTCTCTTGATTTTTTTATATGTTTCAGAGATCAACCCTCTGTCAGATATGGGGTTAGTGAAGATCTTTTCTGATTCTGTAGACTGTCATTTTGTCTTATTTACTGTGTCCTTTGCCTTACAGAAGCCTCTCAGTTTCAGGAGGTTCCATTTATTAATTGTTGCTTTTAGTGTCTGTGATACTGGTGTTATATTTAGAAAGTAGTCTCCTGTGCTAATGTGTTCAATACTACTTCCTACTTTCTCGTCTAACAGGTTCAGTGTAACTGGTTTTACATTGGGGTCTTTGATCCACTGGGACTTGAGTTTTGTGCATGGAAATAGACATAGATCTATTTGCAATCTCCTACATGTTGATGTCTAGTTATGCCAGCACCATTTGTTGAAGATGCTTTCTTTTTTCCATTGTACAGTTTTTGCTTTTTTTTTTTTTTTGTAAAAATTCAGGTGTTCATAGTTGTGTGGGTTAATGTCTGGGTCTCTAATTTGATTCCATTGGTCCACATGTTGGTTTTATGGCAATACCAAGCTGTTTGGGGTACTGTAGCTCTACAGTAGAGCTTGAGGTCAGGGATGGTGATGTCTCCAGAGGTGGCTTTATTGTACAAGATTGTTTTGGCTATCCTGAGTTTATTTTGTTTTTTCTATGTGAAGTTTAGTAGTGTTCTTTCCAGGTCTGTGAAGAATTGTGTCAGGATTCTGATGGGGATTGCACTGAATCTGTAGATTGTTCTTTTTAAGATTGCTATTTTTTACTATGTTAATCCTACCTATCCATGAGCATGTCATATCTTTCCATTTTCTCATATCTTCTTCAATTTCTTTCTTCAGAAACTTAAAGTTCTTGTCATATACAGCTTTCACTTGCTTAGTTAGAGCTGTCCCAAGGTATTTTATGTTATTTAGGGCTATTGTAAATGGTGCTATTTCTCTGATTTATTTCTCAGTCCATTTTATTATTTGTGTATGAGAGGTACTGAGTTTTTTCAGTTAATCTTGTATCCTGCCACATTACTGAAGGTGTTTATCAGCTGCATAAGTTCCCTGATAGAATATTTGGGGGTCCCTTATGTATACTGTCATATCGTCTGAAAATAGCAAAAGTTTGACTTCTTCCTTTCCAATTTGTATCCCCTTCATCTCTTTTTGTTGTCTTCTTACTCTAGCTTTTTGTATCTGTTGAGATTTGCTTTGTGACTGAGTATGTGGTTGAGTTTAGAGAAGGTTCCATGGGGTGCTGAGAAGAAAGTATATTCTTTTTTGTTAGGGGGGAATGTTCTGTAGACATCAATTAAGTTGATTTGAGTCATAACATCTGTTAGATCCCTTATTTCTCTGTTAAGTTTCTGTCTCACAGATCTGTCCATTGGTTCAAGTGGGGTATTGCAGTCTCCCACTACTAGTGTATATGGTTTGATGTGTGATTTAAGCTTTAATAATGTTTCTTCTACATGTGTGGGTGCTGTTATATTTGGGGCATAAATGTTCAGAATTGAGACTTCATCTTGATGAATTCTTCCTGTGATGAATATGTAATGTCCTTCATGATCTCTATTGATTGATTTTAATTTGAAGTCTATTTTGTTAGATATTGGGATAGCTACATTAGCTTGCTTCCAAAGTCCATTTGATTTTAAAGTCATTTTTCCAGGCAATTACTTTGAGGTAGTGCCTGTCTTTGAAGTTCAAGTGTGTTTCTTATCTACAGTAGAAGGATGGATCCTGATTTCATATCCCTTCTCTTAGCCTGTGTCAATTTTTATATGTGAATTGAATCCATTGATGTTAATGGATATTAATGACCATTAATCTTCTGGTGATAGTGTGTGTGTGTTTCACTTCTTTGGGATTTGCTCCTGTGGGGTTATCTATTGCATGTGTTTTCGTGGGTGCATCTGACTTCCTTAGGTTGGAATTTTCCTTCTAGTGCTTTCTGTAGGGCTGGATGTGTAAAGAGCTATTGTTTAAATCTGGTTTTGTCTTGGATTGTCTTGTTCACTCCATCTGTGGTGATTGCAAGTTTTGCTGAGTATAGTCATCTGGGCTGTCATCCATGGTCTCTTAGTGTCTGCATTTCATCTGTCCAGGACCTTCTGGCTTTCAAAGTCTCCAGTGAGAAGTGGGGTATTATTCTGAATGATCTGGCTTTATGTCACTTGGCTTTTTTCCTTTATTGATTTTAATATTCTCTCTTTACTCTGTATGTTTAGTGGCTTACTTATTATGTGACAAGGGGATTTTTTGGGTGTCTAGTCTATTTGGTGTTCTATAAGTTTCTTGTATCTTCACAGATATTTCCTTTAATTTTGGAAAGTTTTCTTCCATGATTTTGGTAAATATATTTTCTATGCCTTTGAGTTGATATTCTTTTTTTTTCTATCCCTATTATTCTTAGGTTTTGCCTTTTTATGGTGTCCCAGATTTTCCGGATGTTTTGTGTTATGACATTTTTAGCTTTGGTGTTTTCTTGGACTGACTAGTATATTTCCTCTATTGTATCCTCTATGCTAGAGATTCTCCCTTCTATCTTTTGTATTCTGTTGGTTATGCTTGTACCTGTAGCTTCTGTTCGTTTACTCAGATTTTCCATTTCCAGCATTCCATCAGTATGTTTCTTCTTTGTTGTTTCTATTTTCACTTTTCAGGTCTTGAACTGTTTCTTTCACATGTTTAATTGCTTTTTCATGATTTTCTTGGCTTTCTTTAATAGATTTATTGATTTCTTCCAATTTTTTTTGTCTTTTCCTCAGGTTTTTAAGGGAAATTTTCTTTTCCACTTTAGGGCCTCTATCATCTTCATAAAGCTATTTTTAAGGTTGATTTCTTCTGCTTCTTTTGTAATGTTCAGGTCTTGCTGTTGTAGAACTCCTAGGTGCTGCCATACTTCTCTTTATGTTGTTGTTTGTATTTTTGCAGTGGCATCTACCCTTCTTTTCCTTCAATAAGTGCAAGAAGTGCCTGTGGTTGAGCGAGCTGCTCTTGGTCCAATCTGTGCTTCCTGTGTCTGTGTCTCAGGAGGCCACTCTGAGTCCAATTTTAGCTTTTGGCCTAAATGGAGCTAGCTGGTGAATTCTGTGTCTCAGGGAGCTGCTCTTGGTCCAATCTGAGCTTGCTGATTCTTTGTCTCAGGGAGCCACTCTTGGTCTTATCAGGTCTCTTGGTCCAATCAGAGCTGGCAGATTCTGTGTCTCAGGAAGCTGGTCTTGGTCTTATCAGAGTTGGTGGATTCTGTATCTCAGAAAGCCACTGGGATCACAGGGGGATGGGTAGGTTTGGGGTAGGGCATGGGTCTTGTAGATTGCAGGGTCCAATGGGAGGTTTGGTGGGGGAAACTGACCACAGGAGTCTTCCCTGCTGGTTGGCAACTGGGGTAGCAATGGGTGGGGGTTCCCAGAGATCTCAAATGGAATTTTGAATGTGAATCTTGAAAATATATACATATATATACACACATATATATTTCTTATTAGAAGGCAAGTAATAGTTAATAATGAAATTATTTATAACTGGGCATATATAGCATTTTTAGACATTGTTTTTACTATATATAGTTTGCCTGTATATATGTATGCATGTGTGGTGGCTTGAATAAAAATGATCCACATTAGGGCGTGGCACTATTAGGAGGCATGGCTTTGTTTGAGTAGGTGTGGTCTTGTTGAAGGGAGTGTGGGTGAGCTTTGAGGTCAGATGTTCAGGTTAGGCCCTTGTCTCACATTCTCTACCTGCTGTTGGCCAATCCAGATGAAGAGCTCTCAGCTACCTCTCCAGCAACATGTCTGCTTGTGTGCCACCATGTTTCCTACCATAACAATAATGGACTAAACCTCTGAACTATAATCATTCTCAATTAAATGTTTTCCTTTATAAGAGTTGCCTTGGTCATGGCTTCTCTTCAGAGCAATAGAAACCCTAACTAAGATTGTATGTATGTGTTATGTGCATGTAGTGCTTTCACAGGCCAGGAGACAACACTGGATTCCCCAGGTATGGAATTTTTACAGAAATTTTGGGTGCCCTTGTTAGTCTTGTGAAACAACTGTAGTTCTCTGCAAAAGCAACCAATCCATTTCTCCATGACAGAATTTTAACATTTAATCATCACATAGATGTTTATTTCATTGAGATTTTAAATTTGATTATTTAAGAAAAACTGTATATAACTACCACCAGCAAGAAAAAGCCATATATCCTTTCCAATGTGACATCACACTTAGGGTATTTACCATTTCTCCACATACCAAGTCAGCATTGCTGTGAGTTGGTAAACAAGCTGAATGAATTTTATATCAATCATTGCTTTTCATCTTCTCTTAACTTTCCCAGGGGCCTTTTTAATAGTAACTGCATACTTTTTTTTTTTTTTGCCATTGATCAAGAAACAAGTCTCATTGTCCCTGAAACAACATCTGCTGAGGCAGATTTGTCTGTGCAGAGAGTTTCCAGATCTGAATTGCACTGTTCAAGCCATTGTCAGTATTCAACTAATAGCTAGTTCCATTTCTGGGACTATATTTAAGTATTCATTCTTGATTCAAGTTGTCTTGTTCCAAACACAGAAGTGAATTTTTAGATGTCCTAGCTAATTTTCAAGTCAAATTTATAATAACCCACTGCCCCATCCTATTAGAGTGGACCACTCTGTGGTAACCTGTACAATGTATCTAACCCATCATTTTAAAGAATTGTTTCCTATTATTCACCCATACATCCTTCATAATCGAAGTTATTGTTGGATGCCTTGTAATAAAGGATCTAACTTTGTTACTGATTATATGAATAAATATCCAGTGCTCATTTTATTGTGTGTAAAAGGCTACGTAAATAGTGAATACAGTACTGGATCAATGCGTAACATTAGGAGAAAGTCCCACTCTTTGATTGTCATGAGTTCAGTTCTCAGCACCCATATCAGGTTGCCTGTAATGGTAGCTCCAGATCTGATACCCTGTTCTGGCCTCCATCAATATCCGAAGTCATGTGCATATTCACCCACATAAATACCTATAACTAAAACTCAATCTTTAAAAATAATGAATACATGAATTAATGCTATGATTAAATAAGATGCTAATAACTATTACAGAGGAAGCTCTGAAGACATTAGTTTATGAGCATTAGTTATTTGTCAGCTAATTTTATCTGTGACATGCTAACTTTTCCATCATGTTGAATAATGTCTAGAACAATAACAGACAGATGGTAAATATGACTGGGAAAGAAAGGATAGTTTAAATTTATGTAGGGAGAGTCAAATGGGTTCTCTGAATAATCATCCTATTAAATTTAACAGCCTACTTGAATATGGTAATTTACTTTAATGGCAAATACTTTCTTGGTTCATTTGCCTAATCTGTTTATTCTAAGACAAAAATTTGAATTCTTAGTTTGTTTTTGTTTTTTTTACTAAATAAGATATAATTCATAAATTTCTCAAAGAGCTACCATTTTGCCATGTTCTAAAATGAGCAATTTGGATGTTAAATGGGAAAATGAAATTCAATGTTCCATTCTGGAGTTTACACATTCAAGAGCACCTGCACTGGTGTGCTCTGGCTGCCATAACAAAATACAGACTGGATGGCTTGCACAGAAGAGGTTGTTTTTCCAACAGTTTTGGAGGCTGACACTGAGATCAGAGCATTAAAGGGTTTTGCTCTCCCGAGGAGTCTCTCCTTCACATGCAGATGGCCTCCTCTCAAGGTGTCCTGACATGCTGTACTCTGAATTAATGCCAGATGCTTCTCTGTATATTCTTCCCTTGTGAAGACTGAATCAGATTGCACTATGACCCAATCCTATCATCTATCTTTAAATCAGTCTTTAAAGATCTGATCAGCAGAGTAACACTGTAGAAACCTGGGCTCTGGTTTCAACATGTGCACTTTGATAGGGGTCACAATTCAGTCCATCACATTACCCAAGTATGTACATTTTCAATTCAGGTAAAATATATAAATGACTCTCTGGCTCTTATAATCTCTCCTCCCCTCTTCTATAATGATCTCTTAGCCTTAGGTACAGGAGTCACACTGTAGATGTATTAGTTGAAATGGGGCTCCAAAACTCCACATTTTAATTGGTTGTGACTTTCTGTAATGTTCTTTGTCAGTTACAAAGAGAAGTTTTCTTGATGAGAGGTAAGGTCTACACTCATCTCTGGGTATAAGGACAAATATTTAGAATGTAGTTTGAAATTATGTTATTTTAACAAGTAACAGTTCAAGGTTCTCCCCCGCAAGCTTGTGAATTCACCAAACCTCTAGATTACAAGTATCAGGCATGGTTTCCCTCTTGTTGAGCAGGTCTTAAGTCTAATTAGAGAGTGTTGGGTCATGCCACAAGGTATGTATGCCACTATTTCATCCTTATAGTTATCATGTCATACTATTCATTGTTGTGGTTTATCATGTCATAGCTTAGTAGGACTGATGTTAGCTTCCCTCCTTGGATGGTGCCTTCAGGTATCACAGAAACTTGTTCTCTGGGAAGAGGCATTCCAGCCAACCCTTAGACAAGTATATATAAGTAACGTTATACAGACTTACAAACTGTATTTATTTTATGTAGCTAGAAATATATATATATATATATATATATATATATATATACATACATATGTATGTATATACACATTCATAATTTCACATATATTTATGTAGGTAGGAATATATATATGACATATGTACATATCATATATGATACATATGACCTCCCTTCCCTCTCCCTGTTCTTCCATTTTCTTCTTCATATCACATGTATAATGTTATTCCACTCCTAAGCTATATTATACAGAAAACTAACTATATTTTCCTGGATTATTTGGTTACTCTGTGTTTTATACTCACATCTGAAGATTTAGTATAAGAAGCTCAGATGAGAAAGAACACATGAGATTTGTCTTTCTAAGAGAAGGAAGGTAAGGGAAAAATGCTGTAATTCTATTTTAATAAAAATGTATTACAAAATTTATATATATATGCACACACACACACACACACACACACACACACACACACACACATATATATATATATATATATATATATATATATATATATATATATATATATATATATATATGGAAGTCTCATACCCAAACTCTGGTTTAGTCTTCATGGTAAAAATGAAGTGGGAGGAAGGGATTGCAGATTGCAGACTTGCACTGTGGTATATGCCTAAAACTTCAACCCATGGAAGACTGAGGAAGGAGAATCGCTATACATTGCTGGTTAGTCTGTTCCATATGTACACTGAGACACCGTATTGGAAAAAAAAGGAAAAGGAACAATAAAACAATTGTTGTGCCCAATATACTCCATGAAAGTCCCTTTCAGGTAAATTTTGTAGGATCAATATTTTACTTCCTTTATAAATTAACTTTTAAATTAATCCAGATTTTAAGTATAAATGTATTCTACAGGAATGATCTCTTAGGTAGTTTATGCTTCTTTAATTCTACCCATGATTCTTTATCATATAATATAGTATAATATAGTTTTGTATCACTCATTTCCTTAATTCTCTTACTGTGTGTTTCAAATGTTCTTATTTGACAAACATTTAGTGTCACTAACAAATGACGCTGTGTCTGCCTGGCTAACTCTAATTAAACTTTTCTAATGAATGATTTTTCATCAAGGGTTTCAAAAGAATCTAACAATATGAATGAATGTATAGTATAAAATATATCTCATGTTATAATAAAATTTCAGGAGTGTCAATCATAAAGTATTTATCATCAGTGAGGGTCTACAGATGTTTAACAAACATATACAAATCAGCTTATACAGTGTTCTGCATCCTAAAAAATATTTATCATTCATTTAATGAGACCCCCCCCAAACACCATCCTCCAACATTATTTCACCAAATATCTTAAGTATAGTTAGAGAAATCTACTATGCCCCTCAAATTTTTCTTTTCAATGTACATTCCACAATGGGCTTGTATTTATATTTAAAAAAAATCATTATAATGAGAATGTATTTTTTTCCTATGAACAATTTCGTATCCAGATTCAGAAAAAAACTAAATAAAGAACTAGAAAGAATACTAGATTTTTATCAGGACTCATTTTGCCTATGGAAGCCCAAAGTTTTAAAGAATGCATGTTTAGAAAAGAGATTAAAGAAAAAAAAACATTAGGGGTAGGGATTCTGGGAAGAAAAAATATAGTATCTCACTAAAGGACTAATAATTCTGCCTCTTTAGGGTTTCTTGAGGTGAGTTTCTTTCCTAAGAGTAGTCTCTTGGCTAAGAATTGACCCACCCCCACTGACATACTGGCAAGAAATTCTATGCTCTTGATGAGAAGTTTACTTTATAGCTGTTAGCATTTACTATTAACATGGCTTATATAATATTGTTGACTTTATCAAAGTCCCATAGATGGTCTTTAATACTCTCATTATCACAATAATAAGTTGTAGGACTAGAATACATAAGGATAACAAGGTAAGTAACCGATAACTAATTTCTCTAATAATAATTTTTCATGTACTATTCACCCTGCATGATGCTTACCAATGTGTAGCTTTATGTACACACAATATGCACTAAAGTGAAAGAAGTCATCAGTATATTCTGAGACATCTGATCTGGGAAAATGTAGAATATTTTTTGTAGGATAAAGTGGAGTCAGATTCTGTAAACGGTATCATGCCACCGTCTAATGAATGAGACCATATTGATTGCCATGAGAACATAGCTTTAGAAGCTGAGCTGAAGGATGCGAGGAACAAATCCTTCATGTAAAATGAGAACAACGAAACTGTCTGTAGGAAGTGATACAGTTTACATTGGTTCAGGCTTTGTCAGTAGAGTCAGAAGGCATGGAGAAGTTTAGGAAGAGAATGTGAAGCCCATAGCAGCCAGGCTCTTTGCTCAATACTGGAGGAAGGGAATGGATGGGAAACAGGATGTGACTACTTCTTCCTATGGACTCATTTCCCAGGTGAGTGTGGCACCCAGGAATTCATAATGTACTTTACCTGGGACTCATAATGTCCCAGTAGGGTGTCATCAGTATCTGGAGAGAAGTCCTGCTCAGACGCTGGATTTTTATGTTCTTAAAATTCCATCTTCCACTTCTCTAATCTGTTTTCTTCTTAACCTCTTTTTGGTGATAAAGTGGGGATTAAACCAAGGCACTGATGAGGAGAAAAATACAAGTCCATTATTAATGCAGTCACATTCTAAGAGGGTACTTCCTAGCAGCATGCAGGTATAGTCTTTTAAGATTGAACAACTATTAAACAACAGACGCCACACATTAGCAGAAAATATTAACAGAAATATATAAATTGAATCAAAGTTACAGCACAACTGATATATTTTAGTCATTAACACAATTCCAGACTAAGAGACTTTCAGCACCTCTTTTAGTCAGGTGAGCCTATTCATTGATCCAAAATAGTTAACAAGTATCTATTGTTGAATTTTATAATAGACACTTCTGCTTCAAATGTAAGAAAGTAATTGGTCTTTACTTTGCTTGAAAATCCACAGAGAGTTTGAATACAACAAAGTCATTATTGGAAGTAAGTTCTAAAGATTATATAAAAGTGAATGGGAATGATTATTAAACTTGGTCATGTTAGGAATGTGGAATGAATGAAATTGTGTGTGTCTATAAATTGAAACGTTTCTAAAATCATTCTATCCTTGAGAATATGGATGTGTCAAAAGATATATATATATATATAAATTTAAGTGGAAATATTTTGAGGGTAAATGTAAGCTTTCATTACACACACACACACAAACACATACACACATACACACATACACACACACACACACACACACACACACACACAAACACACACACACCACACCACACCACACACACAGTCTGCAAAAAGTTCATATTAGATCCTAATTAATTCGTTAGTCTACAAAACTTCAGAAAAGAGATTGGGGGTGGGTTATGCTGAAGTAAGCTAACTGTTTGTTACTATAAATTATAGTTATAACAGTAAACTATTTGAAGGAGAGCAGGGAGCTTGCAGTATGGTGCTCATGTAGTTCAGTATTGGCTGTTACATAGGTTATCTAAAAAGGTAAAGCTGAAGCTGAGAGACAGCTCAGAAGTTAAGAGCACTTGCTTCTCTTTCAGAGGATCTGAGATGGGCTCTCAATGTCCTTTAGGAGGCTCATAACCGCCTGTAACTCCAGCTGTACTGCTTCTAGCACTCTGTTTGACCTCTAAGGGTATCCAACCACATGCATATGGACACACAGACAAGGACAAAAAAATACACATACATGAACAATAAAAATATTTTAAGAGACAGAACTAGAGGAAAAGATTAATGTGCAACTTAAAGCCAGAAATAAATGAATTTCTAGAATTGTGAAAGTGTCAGCTTTAAAGGTTGCTCTTAGAGTGATTGAGTAAGGAGATGACAAAATCTGACTTCATGAATTAGCTGCAAAAAACAAAATTTGAAAAGATCAGTTTCAATGAAGTGTTGGCAGTTGTCTGTGACAGTTTCACTTTACAGTCAACTTAAGAAGGCTTAGGTGCTAGGGATTTATTATTTATTTATTTATTTATTTATTTATTTATTTATTTATTTATTTATTTATTTATTTATCTGACTCAGTAAACTGTTAAATTGAATTCATATGGAAAGTCATTCTTGGGAAATGTGCCCTGATCAAACAGGCGGGATTGTAAATTGTAACTTTTATTTTCTCATCATGAAAGCCCTTGATATAAATAAAAGCTTCATTGATCAGATATAAAATTACAACATTAAATGTCAGGTTCAGTTTTAAAAAAAAACTCTCTTTTTGGACAGGCAGAATGGAATGAAATAAAATCCCCTTTGCCAGGCATGCAGATCTCTAGAGTAATATATTTCCCACAATATTGTCTGTCTCTCATATTTCATGATTCATCTAGAACCATGAAATTATTTCTGGGTTTAAAATTTGGGGAGGTCACAGAAGGGTAATGAAAATCTTAGATTTATCTGGGAAAGCATAGTATCGCATTGCTGAAATAGGTTTTCTTACAAAACTAATTGTCATTTTTCAGTCTTTTACAGAAAGAAATGAGGATATTGATCTAGTGTCTACAAAGAGTCAACCTCCTTTGCATGGCCTCAATCTTAAAAATCCCAAGTCACTTCTCAGACTAGGCTTGCATTTATGCTCAACCTTTGGGCAAACAAGGAAATTACCTTATTAAAACCAGAAGCACTTACTGCAGTTTTTGGTTTTGATCTGTCCCTTCCTGTGCCCCCACTCACAGACCATGTCTCCTGTCTCACACTTCGACCTTTGAGACCCTGGACAAAGATTTTTCACATAAGCTCTAGTTTTGTGGTTCTCAAAATACTGTTTTGAAGAGAGCAGTGGGTTTCTTGTAAAACATAGCTTTATCTCAGTGATGGTTTAATATAATGGTGAGTACCTAATAACATACTGTTAATAGACACAATGATAAATCCTGTCAATACTTTGAATAATTTAGATTCAGGTTTCATAATCACATTATTTGGATTAATGCATAGTTTCCACATTTTGGAAGTTACTCTGGCAAAATCAAAAAGTACAAGTTTTAAACTGAAGAGAGAAATAAAAATAAATTAGCATTTTTATTATCAACTTGGAGACACTCTCTACAAATGCATTACTACTTTTAATCTTCTTAAACACAGTCTTTTAGTTATCATGCAAAATTAAATATATATGTGTGTATGTATATACACAGTATGCATGGTGTTTTGATACATACATACAAGGAAGAGTCCTTACATCAAGCTGTTTCATTTTGTATTATCTCACATAGTTTTTATTTCCTGCTTGATGACAACATTTGTAATCGTTGAATGTAGGAATTTTCTAGTATTTGACGTACTGCCTTTAACTGTAGTTTCAACAATATTCAGCAAAGCTCTTTAATTCCTTTCTTTCATTTAATTCCAATCTATTTGGATCAGTACCTTTAACAGTTCCCTGGATATTTAGCCTGTCATAAACATCATTCATAGCTCTGTTTCTATGTTGAACATTTTTTACTCCACAAATAAGTGATATTGTTCAGGAATTTTCTTTCTTTGCCTGGCTTATAAGCTAATGTTTTCTAGTCTCCATCAGCTGTAACAAGTAAAAAGATTACCTTATTTTTCAAGGCTAAAGAACTGTATAAATATATCATATATTCTTAATCATTAATACAATGGTTCACTCTAAAGTGGAACTATATATTCATCATAGTAAATGAAATTGTAACAAAATGGGAGTGCAAGTCACTCAGCAAATTGCTTAAATGCAGACATTTATTTTTTATTTTTATTCTTTTCTTTCCATCCTTATAATATGGGCTTTTATTCTCTTAGTTCTTTTTAAGACATCCCATTTGCTACTGTTTTTAAGCAATTTGATTATAATATGCTTTGGAATAGTTTTCTTCATCTTGTTTGTTCCTGAAGTTTGGTGACCTTCATGGATTTATTTTTTACACACTTATACATATATTGACTTCAATACATCTACCCTTTGACTATTATATAACTTCATTTGAAAGAATCTCTATTGGCAACCATTGATAATTTAAATTTGATATTTGTTAATTCACTGGAGACTTTCAGGACCTTATATATTATAGACATTAACCTTTCATCAGATGCCTTATTTAGAAATAATTTCTGACTTTGTGCCTCTTCAGACTATTGTTTTTGCTGTGGAGAAGTTGGTGTTTGATGTAATTGTATTATTCTTTGGCTTAGTGTTGAAATTATATCCAGAAAGAATTTGCCAAGCCCAATGTCAAAGAAAATCAATTTACTATAACAAACATGTTTTTATCAGATGGAATTAAATTATTGTTTTGTGATATTCTACTTATGTCATAAGTGATTCACTTTCTTTTCCTGTTGCAAATGATATTGTATAAAGACAATTAAAAATAAATTTCAGAAAAAATATTTTATTTTTGAAGCTACATTTGGTGCATATGTAGAGGAAATGATGAGTGATGATCCTGTCTCATGGAATTGTTGATTATTCTTCATTGTTTTAAGTGACTATCTACATTTGTATGTAAATGCAAGTTGTTTTGTAATTCAGTTATGGTAAATTATTCTCAGGAAAAAAGCTATTCAAAATATAAGGAAAAGCATATTTTTTGAAAAATAATTAAAAAAATATGTCAATTAGTAAGGCAAACTACCCAGGTAAGGTCTGAAATTTTGTTAATATGACTAATCAAATGACTTTTATTTTAATTTGATTAATTTTAAATAATAACATGTTAATAGCCACCCCGTTACTAAACAACACTCTAAATATTAAAGAGAATAGCTTATTTCAATTACTTTTTAATGTTACAGTTATGGTCTTAACCTTTATCCTTTCTGTGAAGGGAAGACAGTTTAACCTTTTTCATTTATTTCCTTGTAATTATTTTAAAACTATTTTTTCAGATGAGCCTGGTTGCATGTACTCTATGGATAGTGTCATTCATATTTTGAATGAAAAATTTTGTTTGATTCCTCATCTTCTTCTTAATTTGTATGCTACTTCTAATTATTAATTATAATATTAATTATATTAATATTTTTCTATTAACTACTAGAAAATATTCTTCAATAGTTATGTAATTTTTACTAATGTTATGTATAAATTCATTATACAAAGTACTGTGTTATGGAAGAAAGTTTTCCTGCAGTACACATGATACTTTGACCACAGTCCTTATTCTCCCTTTTCTCACCTCTCTGTTCTTTTTTTCAGTTCTGTTTGTTCACTTAGCCAAGAGGTTCTCAATTTGTGGGT
Organism: Peromyscus maniculatus bairdii; assembly: GCF_049852395.1. Lineage (NCBI taxonomy): Eukaryota > Metazoa > Chordata > Mammalia > Rodentia > Cricetidae > Peromyscus > Peromyscus maniculatus. Next base: position 28,366,735 of record NC_134857.1, on the reverse strand, counting down.
CGAATGACTCTTTCACAGGGGTCACCTAAGACCATCAGAAAACACAGACACTTACATTCTGATTCATAACAGTAGCAAAATTACATCTATGAAGTAGCAATGAAAATAATTTTATGGTTGTGAGTCACAACATGAGGAATTGTATTAAGGGGTCACTGCATTAGGAAAGTTTAGAACCACTGACACAGACAGTTTTTCCTTTACTTTTTATAACATATATACATAAACATATATTTATTACAGCATATACTAATACATATTTTTATATAGCACATATTTTTAATATATTAAAAACATATAATTATATATATTGTGAAATAAATACATTTACATATGTAATTATATATAACATATACTTTCTATGTGTGAAATTGTATATTATTTTTAGTCTGACTTATTTTACAAAATATGACTATCTCCAGTTTCATCCATTTTCCTGAAAATAGCATAGATTATTCTTCTTTATCTATAAAAAGTAGGGTCACAGTTTATATATACCACATTTCCAAATTAACTATTTTTTCTTTATGTTACCCTGGTATTATAATGGCATATTTATGAAAACAAATGATTTTTCACTGAGTTTATTAGTTGTAGCTAGGGTTTTCCTGCCTTGCCCACAGTCACGACAAATCTTTGTCACCCGCCAGTCCCACAGCCGCTCAGACCCAACCAAGTAAACACGGAGACTTATATTGCTTACAAACTGTATGGCCGTGGCAGGCTTCTTGCTAACTGTTCTTATAGCTTAATTAATCCATTTCCATAAATCTATACCTTGCCAGGTGACTTGTGGCTTACCGCTGTCTTCACATGCGGCTTGTCATGGTGGCGGCTAGCAGTTTCTCTGACTCAGCCTTCCACTTCCCAGAATTCTTCTCCTTCTTGTCCTGCCTATACTTCCTCCTGCCTGGCCACTGGTCAATCAGTGTTTTATTTATTGACCAATCAGAGCAACAGATTTGATATACAGACAATCCCACAGCAATTAGTGTTTAAATTTTCCAAATGATTATGTGGTTTTATTTTTATTTTGAATTTTTAACTATGTATGGAGCCATTTCCAGGAAAACTTATTGGTTTTTGAAGCTCTGTGGTAGAACAATGAAAAAAACTCCAGCATATATTTTGCTATAACTTGCTTTATTATGGTAATATTTAGTATGTGTTTGACACTGAATAGCATGCATCATTTTTGTGCTACCATGGCTTTCTCTGCAAAAAACAATAGTTTATGCTCTTATTAAGACTTAAGTGTTTTAAAGAAGTGAACCTACACAACATATAGAAACAAGTAAAATAAGAAATGTCTCAATACAAAAATAAAAATATGAAACAATTTTACTTGCAAAATCTATGGAATCTGCATATATATATATATATATATATATATATATATATATATGCTAAATGCTTCCGAAGAAAATAATTAAAATATTGCAGTACTCAAACAATAAATATTTGAATGCACACAAGTTTTTCATGATTTATATGTGCATGCTTGTACACATTTTTTTGACATAATATCTTACTCTGCACCCTAGACTAGTCTGCAACTCAATATGTAGCCCAAATCAGCTGTGGGTATGTAGTGATGATTTTGTCTCGGCTTCTGAGTAACAGAATTATAAGCATGCACCTCTATACCCAGGTTTTCATAATATTTTAATATCTTAATATGGTATTAATTTTGAAACTGTATGCAAAATTATTTGTAAATAATTATCTTTTTGTCATTCTAGGAGTTTACAAAATTTTATTTTCATCAAATTACAACTATTAATCTTCCCTACACTTCCACAATTAGGCTTCTTAGCATATAAAATGTGTGGAATTCTACACAACATTTTATAGATATTACTGACAAAAATGCATTCTTCAAAAGTAGATTATTATGTGTTTTTTTGTGGGTTAATTATCTTTCCTTTCTAAGTAATTATATATTATGTGACGATGCCACACTTTTTTATCCACTAATTTCCAATTTTAATTATCAATTGCAGCAGTACCATAAAAAATATGTCAGAGAGTCTGTGAGAGCATAATTTTTCAGTTTGGATAAATACCTAGGATAATGAGAACTGAGTCATACAATTGTGATGCATATAGTTCTCATGTTATTGGTGTATCAAACTACTATAAATCTGATATCACAAGATAAAACAACATTATCATGTTTGTAGAGATTAGAAATTGTATGTACTTTCCATGGGAAGTTCAACAAATATCGAGTCACTCCAGATAGGGAATAATGGTAGATTAAAGAAACAATTTCACTCATGTATAGTTTGATGAACCAGTGATTTTGACCAGGATAAGTTACAGGAATATGATCGAGGGATTACAAATAATAGCAATGGTAACTCATAGGACAGCACACCACTGAAAAGCTTCTCCCCTCAATAACTCTTAATCACTTAGATATTCTCAAGGAGGGGTGGGGACTCAAAAACTGTATACCTTCCATCATTCAAATGTTCATAGGATTAATCAATGTGAGTCTTGTATGAATAATCATAGCTAATGAAGTTTATATAGAATAGTGACTAAGTCACTATATTTCAGAACAGCATTATACATTAAGAATCAAAATATTTATCTGTTGAAGAATATCATTTTAACTAGGCAAACATGTGTTACATGTGTTTATGATGCAGAATATTACCTTAATTGTATAAGGGTGTGTTGCTTTTGTTTATTCTGCATTTGTTTAATGATGTAAGGATGTGTGTTTAATTACTTAAAGATATGTTGCATCTGTTTCATCTTGCCTGTCTAAGGCATCTTATTGGTCTAATAAAGAGCTGAATATTCAGTAGCTAGGCAGAGAAAGGATAGGTGGGGCTGCGAGGCAGAGAGAATAAACAGGGGGAGAAAATCTAGGCTTGAGAGAAGAAAAGGAAAAAGAATGAGAGAAGAATGAAAAGGAGATAGACAGAGATGCCAGGAGCCAGCCACACAGCCAGCCATGGAGTAAGGGAAAAAAAAAGACATACAGAGTAAGGAAAGGTAAAAAAAAAACAAACAAACAAAAAAACCCAGAGGCAAGATGTAGAGAAAGAGAAGCAGGCTAATTTAAGTTATAAAAGCTAGCTAGAAATAAGCTAAACTAAGGCTGGACATTTGTAACTAAAAATAAGTCCCCACCCCCCAAAAAAGAGAAGGCCAAATACATTTTGGTGTCCCAAAGAGGGACCCATATTTTCGCTCAGGGCCTTCGAAAGCTTAAAAAAAAGGGATAAGGCTCTTTTCAGAGTCTCACTATACCAGTATACGATGTAGAAACCGCATCCTGGGTAGGGATGCCTGATGCAGTGTGAGTACCAGCAGCCCAGAGCTGGGGAGATACACCAGGGTCCCAGTTAAGAAAATGCATCTCTAGGCCAAGTCTGCTAGGTATAGAACTCATCTCTCACCTGAGCGGGGTAGAGCCAGTTGCCAGGGCTGCCAGTGCAAAGCCACTTAGCAGTTTCAGTTTAAGGGTTTGTTCATGCAGACAAGAAAGGCTAGGGATATGCAGTAAAGCAGGCTCAGATTGAAAAAACAAACAAACCTCTAAACAGGTACCAGTGTGTGTAACAATGTGTGTAGGCTTAAGAAAGAAAAGAAAAAGAATATAGGTAGTCATAGAAAAAATTAATAGTTTAAAAATAATAAAGTCTTAAAAGAGAAAAAAAAAGTCAAGCCACATAGGGATGGGAAATACACAGGGAGTCTGTATCCTGTATGTTGTGTTAATTTTGAATTTTTTGAATGCTGATGAGCTAATGACAGCTGCTGGGAGACATGAGTTTGTGAAAGGGACTGCTGAATTAAACCAGACTAGATACATTAGAGATAGAACTTTAAAATGGAACTCAAAAAACTTATTGCTTGGGGGAAGAGGCTATGCTTTTGTTTACTTAGGAAATGAAAGGCTATGGATTCATTCAAGGTTAATACAGATCAGGTTTGATTGTGGAAAACCTCCTGAAAACCCTGGTCATAGACATAAAGAAATAAACCTAGAAAAACTATAAGACAGATAACATATATTTTACCTCCTTCAACATAAAACAAAAAATCATCTTTGGTTAGTTTGTGTACAACACACAGTCCATACTTTTGTTAATGTAGACATTTTCAGAGCAAGGTGACCATACACCAATGAAAATGGGTGGCCCAGGTGATCTAGCCTCTCAGTGTATCTCTTTTGCAGTTTCCTCTGAGTTCTGTATCCAGGACAGCTTCAAGGCTGCTTGTGGTGATGTATTGATTGCCCAATATACTGTGTCACCCAATAAAATTTACCTGAGGATGAGAGAAAAAAGGCAGTCACAGCATAGAAGTCAGGCTACAGTAGCACACGCCTTTAATCCTGTCACCTGGGAGGCAGGGATCTGTCTGGATCTATGTAAGTTCAAGGCCACACTGGGAACAGAGCCAGGTGTGGTGGCACACACCTTAAATTCCAACACTAGTTAACCTTGGAGGTCTGGAGGTCTGTAAAGACATATAGGAAGTGACAGAGCTGGGCAGGAGGAGTAAGTGATGCAGCTGGACAGAGAGAGGAAATCAAATGGCAGAACAGCAAGGCATATAGGCATGGGTAGAAAGGAAATATCTTGCTTTTGGAAGCTGCAAAGTTGGTGATGTAAAGTTAGCTGTGGCCTTCTCTAATTCCCTGATCTCTCAGGTTTTCACTTCTGTATCTGGTACCATGTTTTTTATTTAATAAGACTGTTTAGAAATTCATCTACAACTGCTGACTGAGATGGTCTAGCCTTGTTGACTGTTCTAACCTGAACTGCATGTAAGTCTTGTGTTTTCACATTGCACTGAGACTGGGTAACAAATGTTACAACTGATTTTTCTCAGGACTTAACCATTATTTCAATTTTTGCAGGTTCCCTAAAAAGATGTCTTCTTCCACAGACAACAGGAAACTGTCTAGAGAACATAACACCACACTCCCAAGAGGTATTGTGTGTGGTTTTTGGTTATTTGATGGGTTAAGAATGTTCATCATGATTTAGTGGAGATATAGGGATATATGATAAAAAGACAGCTATTCATTCAAATATTTTACATTGGTATAGACTTTAGTATATTGATACAATTTTATTTCCTTAATGCTGGAATTTATTTATTAATTGTCCTTTTCTTCATTTTTTTTCTTTCTTTCTTTCTTTCTTTTTTTTTTTTTTTTTGGTTTTTCGAGACAGGGTTTCTCCGTGTAGCTTTGCGCCTTCCTGGAACTCACTTTGGAGACCAGGCTGGCCTCGAACTCACAGGGATCCTCCTGGCTCTGCCTCCCAAGTGCTGGGATTAAAGGCATGCGCCACTACCGCCCGGCTCCTTTTCTTCATTTCAAAAGCAGAATCATATTATTTTTAAATTACTTTTTGGCCGTAAACTCTTCACTGTCTTCTGTTTTAAAGTAACTCTAATTAAACTCGGTTACCTATACTCCAACGTAATCTCATTATTTCAGTGCCATATTATCAGCAAAGAGGTCCATCTTTGAAGGATGCCAAATTTCTTTTTCCATGAAAACAAAGTTCTTAGAACATTGATCAGGAACTATGCCTTATTTTTGAGGTAGGGTGCTTATTTTGCTAATAATGTATAGTAAGTGGAAAACCTTAATAAATAAATATACAGTGGTCACTGTGTTTTAATCTAATTTTGAAAGTCTTCACAGCATGTCTTGAATGAAGTCTTTTTATTTTGTTCAACACTGAAAATGCACTTACTCTCATACCTTTGATTATTTTAATACATTATTTTCTATTTCTTTCTTTTAGGTGTTAAGCACTATCAGAGATTCCAATAGAAGAATTTTCCTGTGAGAAACTATATCTATTTTTTTTTTCCTCAAGAGGCTCAGGATTTCATTATTTTGGGGAGGTGGGAAAATATATCTTTGTTCAGTTTCATGTCTTTTACTTCATTGAATGCTGTGGACCCTCTCTCAGTATTTCTTCGTAGCCCTTTATACCATATGACAATCAAGTCTATTGAAGTCTGAGAAAATTTAAAGGTGTATGTGTGATTTCTCATGAAATAATCACGGCATCTCATCATTCCAGGATATGATCCGAGCAGGGTGGTGAGTGACTGACATAAGTTTTGCCAAACCTGTGTTCAATATGTTTTCTTTGTACACATTTGTGGGTGCATAATACAATTGAATTTGTAAACTAAGCACAGCAGATGTTTAAAATAACTGAAAGACTGCAGGCTAATTATGCCAATACATTATACAAGATTATAAATGCATGGTTTTTCTTTTAAAATATCTTACGTTGCCATACATACACAAACCTTTTTCTTTCCTTATTAGATAGAGAGCCTTTTCTCAAGGTGAAACACTGAGGGTTTTCTTGTTATTTCCAATTCTTGAGTATCACTCTTCTTACACTGCAGAGGACATATTAAGTAATACAGGAGTTGTTGAACATACGTTATTCGATATTCCAACAGTGCATCCTATATCAAAGATTACTACTAAGCTACCAAGGTGTTAGTTGGTAACTAACACATACAATAATGGCACTATGAGAAAATGATACCACAGTCATCATGTCAGGCATATGGGGTGTGGCAACTCAAGATCCTGTCATATTTTTTGTATTAATCTGATTTTCATTGCTATAATGAAGGATCTGATGCATAAAGTCTATAAAGAATAAACATATTGGTTTCAATTACCTAAAAGTTTCGGATATTAAGGGCCCAAGTTGCATAGTGGTGCCTCTGACAAGGGCCACGGAGCATGTGATAAAGTGCCTGTCAGGAAAAACGTTACATCTCAAAATAGGAAACTAGGGAGAGATTGGGTCCACAAGATCCTGAAGACTGAAGATTGTTGCTCAAATTCTAATAGGTTTTTTTAATTTAAAAACAAAAAAACACGGAGCCAGATAATTGTGGTAAATGCTGAAAGATCAGAGAAACAAGCCACAGCCAATTCTCATCTCGCCAACTTCACAAATCCCCTGGCTGAAGGTCTCTGAGTCCTCAGTCGAAAGGGGTCCAGCTGAAAAGGTTCAGCCCAAAAGGGCTTCTGCCAATGAAGCTTTGGTTCCTGTCTCCTCACGCCTTATATACCATTCTCTGCCCAACCATACTACTTCCTTCCTCGTGCTGAGATTAAAGGCATGTGTCTCCCAAGTACTGGGATTAAAGGTGTGTGCCACCACAGCCTGCCTCTGTTTTTCTCCCAGACTGAATCAGTCACGTATAATCCATGATGGCTTTGAACTCAGAGAGATCCAGACAGATTTCTGCCTCCCAAGTGACAGGATTAAAGGTGTGTGCCACCGCTGCCTGGCATCTGTGTTTAATATAATGGTTTGTTCTGTTCTCTGATCTTCAGGCAAATTCTATTAGGGTATAAAATATATCACCACAGAAGATGCTCCTCTGAGTGGGTTTCCCACGATTTTAAGTACTATCACATCCTACTACTATCACCATGGGGATTTACTTCTTACATGAGCTTAGTAGTTTGAACTTTAGGGGAACAAACATCTGAATCAGAACCTTATACTGCACCCAACTTAGAATATATAAACTATTTACTACTAGAAATTTCTGTTCATGTTTTGGGGCACAGTAATCAGGAATAATCAACACTAGAGAAAATGAATGGTTTGAGGGACTATTATATCTGCATCTTTTAAGACTTCAATGCTATGAAAACAGCCCACATGTGGGCTTTACTATTCACACATTTGCATAGCTTAACTATTCTTGTTGGGGTCCAGAAACATTTGGCTCTGTTCATTGATGCTCTTATATCCTTTAGATACCAGTCTTCCATTGCACTGTAAAAGACAGATCTCTTTGGTTCTCTTGAGAAGCACAAAAAAAAAAAAAAAAAAAAAACCCACAGTGAATATTTGAATTGCCTTACATAATTATATTTGTCTATTAAAACTATATGTAGTGGATGTTGTTCAAAAGAACTCACAGAAGCTCTGATTGTCTTCAAAAATTCCTGACTCAAATTTTTCAGCATGGAACAAGAAGTTCTCTTGAGATCCACCTCTACCTGAGGAACGATTAGTAGTTCACTGTTGCTGGTAGAGAGGGACCAGTTTACTTTGCTGCTACGTCACTGATATGTTTCTTATGCCCAACGGGATCTCTCCACACCATGCATATATGGGGAGCACTAATTCAACTCAGTGGAATAAAAATGATTATAAAATAGGACATTTATTTCAGAGGAAGAAGTATTGGGGGATAATGCTGGAAGTTAGAGGATGAGAATAAAAGGTTCATATGGTCAAGATATAATGTATACAAGTATGAAATTTACAATGAATAAATTAAAATATTATTTAAAAGAGGTATACTCTATGCTATATTCATATTTTAAAATTTCCAATTAAACAGGATTCTTCAACCTCTTTAAAGATTTATTGAAACCTTCTGTAGGATTATATTATGTAGAAAATTTAATAACATTGAATCAGATTATAGAATGCTTCTGTCTTTTATGTTGTAATGATTCTTAAAATAGTTGCATGAATTGTGTTGTAAAGATGTTACTCTGTTACATTCATAGATGAAATTCAATATTATTGTGTGTGTTCTTTTTCCTTCAGGCTTAGTGTCAGTATTTTGTTGTATTCACAACATATACTTGAATTTTTATCAATATTTATTTAATTAAAATTTGAAAAATGTGAAAATAATATATTCACTTATATTTGATAAAAAAGTGTCCTTCAAAATTTCCTCAGAATATTCTTTGCAGCAAGCAACAGTCACTAAAGAGTTCATAATCACCTTCATTATCATTCAGTTGTTGATGTTTTTGTATAAATTTTCAGTCTGAGATGTAGATAACAATTTCCTTTTCAAATGTAGTTGTGTAAATTTTAGGAAACTTTCACTTGTTTTTTTTTTTCCTTTTTATTTATTTATTTATTTATTTATTTATTTTAATTATTTATTTTACAAACTATTCAGTTCTACATAATAGCCACAGATTCCCTTGTTCTCTCCCTTCCTGTCCCCCTTCCCTTCCCCCCAGCATACCTCCCATTCCCACCTCCTCCAGATCAAGGTCTCCCCCGAGGACTGGGATCGACCTGATAGACTCAGTCCAGGCAGGTCCAGTCCCCTCCTCCCAGATTGAGCCAAGCGTCCCTGTATAAGTCCCAGGTTTCAAACAGCAAACTCATGCAGCGAGCCCAGGACCTGGTCCCACTGCCTAGATGCCTCCCAAACAGATCAAGCCAAACGACTGTCTCACCTATTCACTCATTCAGTTGTTGATGTTTTTGTATAAATTTTCAGTCTGAGATGTAGATAACAATTTCCTTTATGCAATATTCAAATGGAGTTGTGTAAATTTTAGGAAACTTTCACTTGTAATTCCACTTTATATCTTATTTCTGGGACGATTTTCCTACTTTGTTTTTCATTTAGAACATATTTGCTTTTCTCGTGTGATCTTCTTTATTATTTTTGTTTCTTTCTCATGTTCATTCCATTGCCATGAAATATTTTATTTATATTTATTTATTATTGACTGGGTTACTTTCAAAAGTTTCTTTGAAATTTTCATATCGAGTTTACTCTTTGACACAAATGAAATAAATGCAGCTATTGTTTTATTTAATTATCATTTCTTGCCCTTTGGTAACACTTTTACTCTTTGATTCAATATGTTTTCCTTTGTCACATATTTCATTTCAATATCACCTTGAGGTTATTCTTATCAATTCAGTGATGGGCATTACCCTTTTTGAATTTATATAGCTGGAGTTAGTTATTATTTTCAATGATATCTTCTGAGTCTTGAATTTCCATTTGATGTATCTTTTTTTTTTTTCTTTTTCTCATGGAATTAGGTCTTTGGGTAGCTTGGAACTAAGTATGTAGATCAGATTGCCTCAAGCTCACAGTGAAACCCATGCCTCTGCCTTCTGAAGTTTGAGATTAAAGGCAGGTACTACCATGTTCTGTCTCATTTTGTGTATCTATTAATGTCAATGGATTTTGCTGTATTAAATGAATCCACCTTAGTAAATTTATAGATATTGCCACATTGATATTTATTTCATGTCTGTAAAAAGAAAAATACAGAAGAAAACAGAAGATTGATCTCAATATATGTCAGATCTGCCTTTTGAGATCATGTGGGCATGCCTTCCTGTTTTCCCTAATGGGTATTTGTATTTTTAGATTTTTATTTGAAGGTGAATTCCTGTTCACTTAATGCTTCACCTTGCAGAGCGACATGCAGTGGTCAATAGCAAGTATACATGTATGATCTCCACCCCAGGTTGGCTTCACACACCCTATTACTCTGAGGGCATCCTTGAACTTATCCTCTTGCCTGCAGTTTCCTAGTGTTAGGATTACAGGAGTTTGTCACCAAGCTAGGTTTATGGGGTGCTGTGGACTGAAATACCTTTTGGGCATGGAAGGCAAGCACTCTGTCAACTGTGTTTTGCTTAGCCCCAATATTTTAATCCAATAAATAAAATAATCAAACTTTTTTTTTCCCTAAAACGAAATAATTAATGTGATAGTCATGAGAAAGAGAGGAATTCTGGTTTTGATATTCATATTTTTAACTTATTTTGTTATTGGATAGTGTTTTTTTTTTTTATACAACAGTCTTTTTAACTTGTTTCAAGACAATTTAGAAAAGATCATCAGGTGCTTGAGGTGAATTTACTAAAAAAAAAAAAAAAAAAAATATTCCTATGTGACCACAGTACATATTTGATGCCCCAAAACAATCTTGTAATATTTTTTAAAGTACGAATTCCATCTAATTAGCAACTCTGGTACTATTTAGGCTAACTATATTTTTACTGATAAGAAAAACCCATTTTTCACAGATTAAAAAGCAGTAAATTCATGCAAATTTATTAACTACTTTGTTCCATAATCCCTAACATTTTTGTCAAAACTCATAGTTATCCACTAATTTATTACATATTTACAGACACATATTTCTTAAAAAGCATCCCAGTGATGGTGTGTTAGCTTAAAAATATCTATATTTAAGGCTTTAAGTTAGGAGAATTCCTTTGACTTTTCAAATAAGATTTTGTATAAACTCAATGGAATTAAAAATATCTAGCTATCGCCGGGCGATGGTGGCGCACGCCTTTAATCCCAGCACTCGGGAGGCAGAGCCAGGCGGATCGCTGTGAGTTCGAGGCCAGCCTGGGCTACCAAGTGAGCTCCAGGAAAGGCGCAAAACTACGCAGAGAAACCCTGTCTCGAAAAACCAAAAAAAAAAAAAAAAAAAAAAAAAATCTAGCTATGATATATATTTTCCATGTTACATTTTGATGGCTTTAAATATACCTAATTCATAAACATTTATTAAAATTTTATAAACCATATGCCAAGAACTCATTGACCATGGAAAAATATTAAGTACATTTAAATGATCTGTATAACTATTTAACTTGCTCATTTATAATACCAACTGTCCACATAAATACTATGCAAATAAACTCTCACAATTAATGTATAAAGGAGAATATCATGAAGACTTTTTAAAAATGATACTCTTGTAAATCTAGCTTCTGTTAAAATTTCCCATAGTACATAAAAAGGACCTTGTAATTTAAACTATTTTTTTCTGAGTGTGTCAGCAGAAGTGGAGTTCATTAAGTTGATATAGATCATTTCCTAACCCTAACCAGACTCACAAGTATAAGTTCAGCAGACTATTTATGTGGCAAGTTCTCTGAAACTGCTTACTTAATATAATGTGCCTTTCATGCTATCTATTTCAAATTATATGTTTGGGTTCCCACACATCCTAAAATTCAATCTCCTTTACTACAATTTCAGCAAAATTTACCTTTAAATATAAATCCTAAAAAAGACATAGCCTGGATTTTGAATTTTCAGTCCCATAACACAAAAAGAAATATGACATGTGATATGATAGCCACCATAAAAATTAACCAATTAGAATACTGAGTAATAATGGTAGCTTTATTTAAGTTAGGTAGATTTTTTTATGGCACTAATAAAACAAAGCAGAAATCAATGTTTATTTGTGGAGGATTATATAATTCCGATAACAATGGATATGTAATTTGCAAATACTCAACCAAATGGCTTTATATTTACACATTTATTTTAAAGCTGTATTTTTTATTTTACTTAAATTATCAGGTCATCACCTTCTACATTTTGTCTCATCATCCTGCTGAATAAAGTAAAAAAAAGATAAATGACCCAAATGCCAGCACATCACCTCACATTATCTGTCAATTCCCTCATTGTCAGTTGTGTTTATTAGTTTTCTTTGTCCTCCAATCAGTTAACGTAATTATTTGGAATCATTCCTATAGGAATCTTTGACATAAACTTCTCTTTTGACTAAATACTGATTCTTTGTGTTTATTCCAGGATCATGAATGTTTAAATATTTTAATTAATCAATTAGTTAATTAATTTGTTTTTGATTTTTCCTGATAAATACTTTTTTAAATTACTTTTTTTAAATTTTTGGATGAGGCATCCCATCAGAGGGAATAGATTTCAAAAGGACAGGCAATGGGCCAAGGATAGGTCCTGGTCCCAGTGCTAGGGGACCCACAAACAGACCAAGCTACACAACTGTCACCCACATGCAGAGGGCCAAAGACAGTCCCATGCAGGTTCCCTAGCTGTTGGTCTAGAATCCCTGAGCTCCCACAAGCTCAGAATAGCAGACTGTGGGTTTCTCTTGAGCCCCTTTGCTCATATAACCCCTCCTCCCTCTCTTCAACTGTACTCCAAGAGCTCAGTCCTGTGGATCTCTGCATCTGCATCTGCTTCTATCAGCTACTGGATGAACGTTCTATGATAAAAATTAGTGTAGTCACCAATCTGATTACAGGAGAAGGCCAGTTCACACACCTTTTCCACTATTGCTGAGTCTTAGCTGAAGTCATCCTTGTGGATTCCTAGGAGTTTCCCTGGTTCAAGGTTTCTCCTTAACCCCATAATGACCCCATTATCAGGATAGCTCTTTCATTACATTCCCCCTTGGTCTCGCCCCCAACTGGACCATCCTGATTCCTCATGTTCTGTGAGTATTTAAAAGAAGTTGAGACAACATATACTACTAAATGATTTTCCTCTCCACTGAAAATTTATAATTCTTCTGTCAGTATTGTACAATTACCTTGGTAGAAATTTTTATAGATTGCCCTTAATATTATTGAATTTTTTCACTCATGACTTTTATGTTGTTCTGAATTTTGTTAACAGTAACTATTTTGTCAAAATTATTTTTGCAATTTGCTGGACTTCCTTGTGGTAGATAATAGTTGTCCTTATTCAAAGATCATATTGAATATAAAAGACTTTCTTTAATTTCTTCTCCAAAACCAAGCATGTAGAGTAGCTTTCTCTAATCAAACCTAGTGGTGAGTTCTTGCTTGCAATCATTATGACAAGGTTACAAGTTGATACAGTAGAAAAGATGGAAAAGTTTCATGAAAACACAGTGGTTTTATGCATTTGAATATACTGCATCTCTGTTTTGCATAAAAGGAACTTTCAGAAGGTGCAGGCCTGTATGTCTTCTGAATTGACCATGACTCCAAGACATACTGATGTATGAGTCTCCTTTGCAGTCTGGAAAGACTCTGTATGTTTGCTTTGTTATTCTTTATTTGTATACAGTTCAGATTCAGTCGTGTGCTTTGAATGTAATACCCTTCTGTGTGAATTTGTGTGTGAGCCTGTGTGTGGGTAAATGCACCCAAGGATGTCAGAGGACAACCTCTGTTACTGGTTCTGGCCTTCAACTTCTTTGAGACAAGATCTACAACAGGGTGAACCTGTTGTATCTGTCAACCTACCAGGCTTGTGAGCTTCTGGTGATTCTCCTGTCTTTGTTACCCATCTCCAGGAAGTACTGACTGTTATTGTAGACACATGCACCTTGGCTTTTCATGCTTCCAGTCCTCATTCGTGCATGACAGTGCTTTATCCACTGAGCCATCTCTCCAGACCTCAGGATTAGATAGTTTTGGAGAAGAAACAGACGGCAGGATTAAAATGATCCTATGAGACAAGGTATCTAAAGAGTAAAGTAAGCAGAGTGGAGCCAGTAATTGGGAATTAGTTCATTTCTTTGACATTGGAAATATTGGACTTGTTTGGAAAAAATAAACTTTAAGAATTGCAATGGCTTCTAAAATGAATCAGTCAGTCTTTCTTTCATATAATAAAACATTTACTCCAGTGGCTTAACTCCTGGAGAATTCAATATAAATGACTGCATATCAAAGACTTTACATTAATTATACTTATTGAACTTGGCTTTGTGGGGGACATTTATGGAGGACTGAATTATTTCATACAGCTTAAAATTATCTTAATTTTTCTCTTTACAGTTTTCAATTAGATGTGTAGGACAAATAAAAGTTTAGATATTTCTGTCAATCAAGGTTTCTCACCAGGTTGAATTTTTTATCCTTGAGAATCAAAAACAGATAAAATTTTCCATGTTCTATATATATGTTTTCTTCATTATTCATTGTCATATTTCTTAGGAACAACTTTTGGTGTTTGGGTCTTTCCATATTCTGTATTTGGAGATTTTGTCTAGCGTGACCCTTCTTGTGTTTGTGAAGGAAACCAGAACAAATGAAAGCTTTGACACGTTGCTGACATCTCTATGATTTCTCACCTTTGCAAATAGTTTCTACGGTTATTGGATAAAGTGAAGGCTTTGCACTTATTGAAGAGATATATGTTTTCTTGTCACTGTAAATCAATCAATGTTTATCCAAATCTCTCCATAATGGGAAAGGTTTTTCTATATTTCTTTTATATATAGCAATTTTCTTCACTATTAATTCTTTCATGACCCTCAACATAATTATGCTTAGTGAGGGCTTCCCCCTACTCCTTACCATTGTAGTGGTTTTCTCCACTGTGAAGCCTTTCATGACATTAAGGAGAATCATGATAAATAAAGGCTATCCCACAGTATTTATAGACATGTTTTCTTTAAATTGTCAATCATTTTGTGGTATTGAAGGGACCCCTTTTATGTAAAAACTTTCTTTCCTACATTGCTTATACTCATAGTGTTTTTCTTCATTGTTAATCCTTTCATAATGTTGGAGGGAGATGTGAATAGTGAAGACTTTATCACAGAACTTACATACATAGGATTCTCTCCAGTGTGAACCCTTTCATGGTATTGAAGGGAAACATGATCAATAACAGCCTCACTATCAGTTTGTCAATGTATTTGAAATTCCCCCCCCCCATATATAAGGCTTTTCTACATAGATTGCATTCATAGGGCTTTTTACCAGTGTGAGTTACCCTCTCCCATAAATGTGCTGTCTTGTTGTTTATCCAAAGCAGAGTTGTCAACCTTGAAACCGTATACCCATAAACAAGTAAAATAGACTCAGTAGGTTATACATATATATGCATACACATACACACATACTTATATACATTTATAAATACATATATGTAACAATAATAGAAGAAGAGGCTATCGATGACTATTAATTTGAGAATTGTGGGGACATAGAATAGGTTTAAGACAGGATAACTGCAGGTATTAGAAACGAGAGAGCAAAGTGGTATAATTCTATTTAAATTAAAACATATTAAGATAATAGCAAAAAAGGATGAGGAGACAAACATTGAATCTGGGAAAAATTACAGGGGTAGTGCATAACATGATCAAAATATAATTCTTGAAATTATCAAATAATTAATTAAAAATTTTATATTATAAAAATGATGTAGCAGTTCCATTTTAATATGGTGGGTTAGAAAGGTCCTCTAGGGAACTGGGTGAATTGAAAGAGTAATGGTTAAAAAAAAAGCTAAAACCTAGTCTAAGGAGACAAGGAGAGGGAAAACATTGGGAAGCATGAAAGTGGTCACAGGGTAATTAAAAATTCTACCAAAGCATGAAGGTCCTGATGAGAAAGTGGGAAGTCACCTGCAATCCTGGCACAGAGGGAGGAAAAAAGACTCTATTGCAAAGTCCCAGAGTACTTGAATCTTATACATGTCTCTGCCCAAGTCAGCCCCTGACCACAGCCACACGAGAAGAATAATAACAACATGAAAGGCTTCTCTAATGCTGACTAATCATGCGTGCAGTCTCATTTTCTCACCTAATATTCCAACTGACACCAAGGAGTCTGTGATCTTTGAGGGAATTTCACCTGCAAGAGTGATTTTCTCTACAGCCTTTGTTGTGGAATAATCCTTTTGTACACTGTGAAGATGTGTCACTCTGATTGGTTTAATAAGCTGAACTGCCAATAGCTACGTAGGATTTTTGTGGCAAAGACAAACCTGGAAAGAAGGTGGTAGAGGCACCAAGAGATGAAGAACAAGCCTTGAGGCAGAAAATAAATTAATAGAAATGGGTTAATTTTATTTATAAGAGCTAGCTAGAAGCAAGCCTAAGCTATCAGCCAAGTTTATCTAATTAAGAACAAGTCTCCATGACATTAGTGGGGAACCTATGATCCTGACAAAAAATCCACTTGCAAATGTGGGTCATGAATTTCTACATAAGACCTGAAAAAGCTATAAACAGGTTTTAAACATACAAAACAGAGCCTAACATGGCTTCCTTGTCCTACAGTCCCTCATGTGGGCCAAAACACAGAGACATGTCTCCAGTCACTGCCTGAGTGTTTGAGCCTCTAGTGGGCTATGTGCTAAGCTGAACAACAGTTTAAAGTTTTGTTCCTGTAGACAAAAAAGATCACAAACATGCAATAAAGCAGGTTCAAATGGAACCATACCTCTAAACAGGTTACAGTGTGTTTAATGATGTTCATAGGCCTAAGGGGGGGCGGGAAAGAAAAGGGATATAGAGAGTCTTAAAAATAGTTTAAAAAATAATCAATTCTTTAAACAGAGAAGTAACTAAAAAAAAAAATAACCCATGTAAGAATGGGAAATACTATAACACAGGGAGCTTTGTTAGTTTTGAATTTTTTTGAATGCTAATGAGCAGACATTGGTTGCTGAGAGATACTGGACTGTGGAAGGGACTGCTGAATTAAACCAGCCTATATATTTTAGAAATTAACTCTAAAAATGATTTTAAAAATGTAGTATGTTGGAGAAGAAGTTATGCTTTTGTTTCCACAGGATATGAAAGGCTGTGAATTCTTTACAGGTTGATAGGGATCCAATTTGATCAGTTGAGATCCCTGAAAATCTGGCTATAGACATAAAGAAATAAACCCAGGAGAGCCCACCAGCACTGACTGGACTAACAGGTGAATCTTTGTTCTCATAGCTGAACACCCCAGAATCTAGGCTTTGGACCCAGGGGCAAAACCCTGTGCCCCCACACCACCACCCATGGCAGTCCCATTTTCAGGCCAGCAGACATGTCTCTTACAGAGAGGTCAGAATATCTCCACCCCCACCAGACCCTGGAACCCACAAGCTCCACCTCCCCCAAACCCACCCAACCTCCAAGCCTGCAGCTGCTCCCTGACACAGCCTGCCAGCACTGACTGGACTAAGAGCTGCTCCCTGAGACACAGAGTCCATCAGCACCTATTGGATCAAAAGCCCCTATTAGACCAAGAGCTCCCATTGGAACAAGAGTATCAATCAGACCAAGAGAGGTTCCCTCAGACACAGACACCACAGCAAGACCTGAACATCCCCTCACATAAGAAGCAGAAAAAGTTGACCTAAAAATGACTTTAAGAAGATGATAGAGGTCTTTAAAGAGAAATGAAAAATTCCCCTACAAACAAAAAATTGGAAGAAAACAATAAATCCTTTAAAGAAAACCAAGGAAGAGCAATTAAATAGGTGAAGTAAACAGTTCAAGACTTGAAAACTGAAATGGAGACAATAAAGAAAACACAAACTGAGGGAATGTTGGAAATGGAAAATCTGAGTAAATGAACAGGAACTAAAGATGAAAGCATAACCAACAGAATGTAAGACATGAAAGTGAGGATCTCTGACACTGAAGATACAATAGAGGAAATAGATTTGTCAGTAAAAGAAAACATTAAAGCCAACAAAGTCATAACACAAAATGTCCAGAAAATTTGGAATACCATAGAAAGACCAAAGCTAAGAACAAAAGGGATAGAAGAAGGAGAAGCATACCAACCCAAAGGCACAGAAAATATATTCAACAAAATCATAGAAGAAAACTTTCCCAATCTAAAGAAGGAAATGCCTATGAAGATATAAGAAGCTTATAGAACAACAAATAGACTGGATCCAAAAAAGTTTCCCTCACCACATAATAATCAAACCACTAAACATACCGAATAAAGAAAAAATATTAATAGCTGCAAAGGAAAAATGTCAAGTAACATATAAAGGGAGACCCATCAGAATAACACCTGACTTCTCAATGGAGACTCTGAAAGCCACAATGTCCTAGACAGATGTTATGTAGACATTAAGAGACCATGGATGCCAATCCAGACTATTATATACAGCAAAACTCTCAATTATTGTAGATGGATTAAACAAAATATTCCATGATAAAACCAGATTTAAACAATACCTATCCACAAATCCAGCCCTACAGAAAGCACGAGAAGGAAAACTCCAACCTAACAAAGTAAGATGCACCCATGAAAACACAGGCAATAGATAATCCCATACCACCAAATATCAAAGAAGAAAAACACACAACACTACCACAAAAAACAAACAAACAAACAAACAAAAAAACAGGAATTAACAATCACTTGTCATTAATATCCATTAATATCAATGGTCTCAATTCACCTATAAAAAGACACAGGGTAACAGAGTGGATACAAAAACAGGATCCATTCCTCTGCTGCATACAAGAAACACACCTCAACTTCAAAGACAAGACACTACCTCAGAGCAAAAGGCTGGGAAAAGATTTTCCAATCAAATGGACTTAAGAAGCAAGCTAGTGTAGCCATCCTAATATCTGATAAAATAGACTTCAAACTAAAATTAATTAAAAGAGATCATGAAGGACAATATATATTCATCACAGGGGAAATCCAACAAGATGAAGTCTGAATTGTGGACATTTATGCCCTCAATACAAGGGCACCCACATTTGTGAAAGAAACATTACTTAAGCTTAAATAGCAAATCAAACCACACACACTAGTAGTGGGAGATTTTAAAAACCCCTCTCACCAATGGACAGTTCTGCCAGACATTAACTTAACAGAGAAATAAGGGAACTAACAGAGATTATGACTCAAATATATTTAAAAGATATCTACAGAACATTCCACCCTAACAAAAAAAGACTATACTTTCTTCTCAGCATCCTATGAAACCTTCTCTAAAATTGACCACGTGCTCCGTTACAAAGAAAATCTCAACAGATACAAAAAAAATTGGAATAAACTCCTTTATTTTATTGGACTACCATGGCTTAAAGTTAGATTTCAATAACAACAAAAATTACAGAAAGCCTATAGTCTCATGGAAACTGAATAATGCCCAGTGGAACCACCCATGGGTCAAGGACGAAATAAAGAAAGAAATTAAAGATTTCCTAGAATTCAATGAAAATGAATGTACAACATATCCAAACTTATAGGACACTATGAAAGCAGTGCTAAGAGGAAAATTCATAGTACTAAATGCCCACAAAAAGAATATGGAGAAGTCTCACACTAAAGACTTAATAGCATACCTGAAATCTCTAGAACAAAAAGAAGCAGACTCAGCTAGGAGGAATAGACACCAGGAAATAATCAAATTGAGAGCTGAAATCAATAAAATATAAACAAAGAGAACAATACAAAGAATCAATGAAACATAGAGTTGGTTCTTTGAGAAAATCAGCAAGATAGACAAGTTCTTATCCAAATTAACCAAAAACCAGAGAGAGAGAGCATACAAATTAACAAAATCAGAAATGAAAAGGGAGATATAACAACTGACAATGAGGAAATCCAGAGGATCATCAGGTCATACTTCCAAAACCTATACTCTACAAAATTAGAAAATATAAAAGAAATGCAGAATTTTCTGGATAGGTACCACATGCTAAAGTTAAAGCAAGGCCAGATAAACTATTTAAATAGGCCAATAACTCCTATGGAAATAGAAACATTCATTAAAAGTCTTCCTACCAAAAAAAAAAAAAAAAGCCCAGTTCTAGATGGTTTCAGTGCAGAATTTTACCAGATTTTCAAAGAAGAGCTAATTCCAATACTCTGCAAATTATTCCATATAATAGAAACAGAAGAAAATTTATCAAACTCTTTTTTATGAGGCTGTAGTTTTGCTGATACCCAAACCACACAAAGATGCAACAAGGCTGCACAAGGTGTCAAACCTTAGGCACTGGGATCCAAAAATCCTGCTCATGCACCAGGAACAGATTCTGACCCCCCAACCTGTGCCCCCCCCCCAAAAAGTTAAATCTAAATAACTGTCTCCCCTATCCAGGGCTACTAGTCCAGTCCCATGGGGGCTCCACAGCTATTGGTCCACAGTTTTTGAGTTTTCACTGGTTTGGCTGGCCGTCTCTATATTTTCTCATCATGATCTTAATGTCCCTACCTTGCTCAGCCTTGGTGCAGCAGGGAGGGGCTGGGACCTGCCTCACGTGAATGTACCAGGCTCTGCTGACTCTCCATGGGAGACCTTGCCTTGGATGAGGTGGCTTTGCGGGGGGTGAGTTAGGGAGGAAGACTAGGGGGCAGGAGGAGGGAAAAGAGGGTGATTTGCAGTTGGTATGTAAAATGAATAGAAAATTTCTTAAAAATAAAAAGAAAAAAAGAAAAAAAAAAGAAATAAACCCAGAAAAACTACAAGACAAGTGATGTGTATTTTACTTTCTCAAACATAAAACAAAATAATCATCTTTGGCTATCTTATTTACAACATACAGTCCAAACTTGTGTTAATACAAATATGTATGTTACCTTTGAAAGTTTATGCATTTTCAGAGCAAGGGGACCAGACACCAATGAAAATGGATAGCACAGGTGATCCAGCCTCTTAGAGTGCCTCTGTTGCAGTTTCCTCAGAGTTCTTTATCCAGGACAGCTTTAAGACAACTGGCTGAGATGGTCCAGCCTCACAGACTGTTCTAGACAGGATTGTAAGTAAACCCTGTGCTTTGCCATTGCACAGAGACTGAACAACAGTGTTATGGCTAGTTTTTCTAGGACTTGATCATTATCCCAATTTTCTTGGGCTCACCTGAAGATTTCATCATCGCCAGGAAGCAGAGATAAGTCTAGAGAATGTGACAGCCACATTCCCAAGAGGTGAGGTGGATGATGTTGGTCATTCAATGTTTGTTATTATTTAGAAATGTTGGTTAAAAGTCGTTATTGGTCATGGTCAGAAAAAAAGCTGAACAAAAGAGATTAGATTCAGGGATCTCTTTCTGAAGGAAAAAAAGGGGATATAGTATAGAAATGATGGATAAAAGGGAGGACATTTGGGTCTACTTTTGAACTAAAAAACAACTACTAGTCTCAAATATTTTACATTGGTATGGATTTTTACATATTGATACAAATTTAATGTAATATTTGTTAGACTATATATATGTTTCTAATCTTCTTTAAGGTATTATAACTATGCAGCTCACTTAAAAATGTAATATAAAGTTCTAGTTCTCGAAAGCTATTATTATAAACCATTTAAGATAATTAAGAAACACAGATTAGTAGTTAGTCATCTATAACAATCCAACTTGTAATCATGTTAGGTATGTTTTCAATGCCGATAGAGATATGTTAGATAGGTGGTCTTCAAACACTTCAGAGATCTACAGACTATGGCATTTAAAAAGTTGTAAGACTTTTCATGACAAAGAAACACATCTGTTCATGGCAGCACCAATCTACTACAGAGAAGATGATGAGCATCAAAGAACCTCTATATGGAGTTTGCTTTCTTGGGGGCATGATAGCCACTAGGCAAGAAACTGCCATTTTCTCAACTGCTGACAGTATGTTGTCCAAATTGGACAAGCAGGACACAAAAGAAAACCACTATCAAACTTTGCCTTGATAAGATGGGACAGTCCTTCAAAATTCCTGCTTCACAGAAAATTTTATCAGATATTCTGAGCATGTAAGCCAAAAATGGATGCCCCAATGTTACAGAGGAACCTTGTGTGACTGTCCAGGTAGCTAGCTCTGTCATTTCTGTAGCTTTGAAAGTTGTTTGTACTTCCTGTTTATTCATGTAATAGTATATCTTTCTTGAGTATCTGATGGAGTTGAAGACTAGATATAGTTTTTCTTGATACCAAACTCAGAAAAGAGGCCAGCCTGGGCTACCAAGTGAGTCCCAGGAAAGGCGCAAAGCTACACAGAAAAACCCTGTCTCGAAAAAACAAACAAAAAAAAAAAAAAAAAAGAAAGAAAGAAAGAAAAGAAACTCACAAAAGAAGTAAAATGTATATAAGACTGAGAGGCATAAAAGCTTAAATTGTTTATCTAAGAAAATGTTTTGAGGTCTAAAAAGATAGTTTTAAGATGATAATACTAGTAATGATAAAAAATTATTTAGGTATAAAACTTTAAATTCATCAAGATAAATGGATAACATTTTCTTCACATATGCCAAATACAAATGGACTAGACATTGTGAATGTAATTGTTACTTGATAATTGTTCTTATTGTATATAGTTTCATTTGTTAAAGTTAATACCATTCTTTTCTATTTTGACAATGCCTGATAATTGTTCTTACTGTTTATAGTTTTGCTATGTTAGAGTTAAAACCTTTATTTTTTATTTAGACAAAAAGGGGGAAATGTTGTGAATTAATCTTTTTGTGCACTGTGAAGATGTGTCACTCTGATGGATTTAATAAAAAGCTGCATGGCCAATAGATAGGCAGGATTTTCAGTTCAGAGAGGATGCTAGGAAGAAGAAGGTAAAGATACCAAGAGATGCAGAGCAAGCAGGAGGGACAAAATGGAGATGAGGTAATAAAACCATGAGGCAGAATGTAATTTAAAAGAAATGGATTAATTTAAGTTATAACAGCTAATTAGAAACAAGCCTAAGTTATCAACTGAACTTCTGTAATTAGTAAGTCTCCATGTCATTATGGGAAGTCAGTTGTCTCCATGAAAAATCCACTTATAATCCTTCCCAAATAAAGTTACTCAGAGATTTGGTGAAAGAAAACCTGGTAAATGGTTGTTTTAAGGGAAAGTAAAAAAAAAAAAAAAAAGACTAGAAGATTGCAATTGACTTCAAAAATTGCAGAATTGTAAAAAAAAAAAAATCAGACAGTAATGAGATTCTGTTAACATAACATAGCCAATATGGAGAAAATTATATATGAATTCCAGAATACAAATATCTTACCAGGAGGAAAAAAATAACATGCGAAATGCATGTGCCATTCTAGGTCAGACTGAAAACAAAGAAGAGAAACTTTGAAGAAATGTCATGCATAGTTATGTTAAAGTACATAAAAAATTTTGTTCTAGACAGAATGTGTTTTTATAAGCAGAATGGGAAAGGCTTCTAGACATTAAAAGAAACAAAGAAGTGTCCAGTGAAGATTTAGTTTATACTTGTAATTAACACAGTAAAGACTTCATCTGTTCTAGCACATTTTTACATCTAAGAGAAGCTTTCTACATGTATGGAATGTGATAAAACTTTCACTTCAACCGCTTTCCTTCAATGCTATGGATAGATTCATCTTGGAGAGAAACCTGTGTATGTAAGCCTTGTGGTAATCCCTTCTATGTTCATGGTTCTCATAGACCTTATTAAGGGAACAGAGAACAGATATAGCATGTGTTCAATTAGTATGTAAAAAATTCACAATTGCAGTGACTTGTGGTATAACGAAAGAATTTACAATGGAGAAAATTCCTATGCAAATAACCGATGTGGGAAATTCTTTACTAGGGATACTCCTAATGAAGACATGAAGAACTTTACTGTGAAACCCAGTGAGTTTAACCTATGTGGTAAATCTTTAAATAATCTCAGTTCCTTTAAAAAAATGATCTACAGGAAGGATGTTTTCAAGATCATTTTCTTTGTCATTATAATCTAAAAACTTACATTTGATAGTAATATAGAAACGAACTGAGTAAAAAAATGTAAATCTTGGACAAACGTTTATCCACAGTATTCAGAGTCCATCATAAATAAGCCTTTCACCTTTTGTTGGCCAGTTGCAGGGTGAGTTTGAAGCCTAACTGTTGGGGACAGTGTGGCAAGATGCAAGCTGACAGGCAGACCCAGAACATCTGACTGAACCCTGCTGCAGGCTGTGCACATTCAATACAGGACAAATGTGCACAAGATAACAAAATGGGCTTTTTAATCAAGGAGCAGGAAGAGTGGAGAATAGAAAGGAGAAAGCCCAAATTGCAACACCGGGGATTCTCTGCCCATCAGCTCATCGATTCATCTATAAAAGCAGGAGCAGAAGCCCAATCTGTTGGACAAACTCCAGCTTGTCATTAACAATGAAAGGAGCTGCCTTTCATTAGAGATTAAAAGGCAGGCTTATACAGAAACAAAAATGAGTTATTTGAAAGAGCAAAATCACTATAAAACAAAGATGAAAAATTGAACAATCTGCAAATGAGAGGAAAAACAAAACTGAAAGACCCTTTAGGACAACAATTAAACAAACATACTAAAAAGCTTGTTAAATATCCCAAGGAATAGTAGGGAGAATATGACAAAATTGTTTATAATAGAAACTCATGCACACTAGAAATGAGAGTCAAAATAATAAGAAAAGTTATTTAGGTTGCATAATAAGGGGAATTATGTGTTCATATAATACAGCAAAGGAAAAATTAGCTACATATTTCATAAACTTTGAAATATAGTTTTATGTTAATATTTATTAAAAGTATGTAAAGATGCCAGGTGTGGCACAGTGATGCATTTCTTTAATTCTAGCACTGCGGAGGAAAAGGCAAGTGATCTCTGTGACTTTTGGGCCAATATGATCTACAAGGGAGTTCCAGTCCAGCCAGGGATACATATTGAGACCCTATCTCAAAAAAATAGTTAAAGAATAGTTTTAATAACCATAGAAGACTCATGTGTCCTTACTGTAACATATACATAGATCTGATTTTTTATTGCATCACTTATTTAATCTCTTAGACAACATATGAGTACTAAACATTCTGGATTTTCATGGTGCCTTTGGTCACTCAAGGCAATACTTTTAAGTTTCATTCAGGTGCTGGTTAAAATTCAAGTCATAATTTTAGATCCCAAACACTCTTATCAAAAGCTGGTTGTGGGGGTATGCCCCTTAATAATCCAATTACTGTGGTGCACAAATAGGGAGGTCCTGGAAGTTTGTTAGCATATAAGCTCCATGTTCTGTGAGAAACCCTGTCTCAAAAAAATGAAATGTGGAGTGATAGAGATGACACTCAGTGCTTATATCTGGACTTCAGTGAATGCATGAATTCATGATTCCTCACAAACACATGGACACATATTGATGTATTACTACACACACACACACACACACACACACACACACACACACACACACACACATCATTCATTTGAGTTGTACCATAGTTAATGTACTTTAGTTATTAATTAGTGTTTCATCATGTCTCATGTTATGATGTGATTATCCAGCCATTTGTTGAGAGAAATCTCTAGTTTCTTCACTTTGGGGATATTGTGCAAAATTTCTGTGTATATTTTTAAATTTAGTTTCTATTATTATTCTTGTATTTTTAGAGATAATAACTTTTTACTTCCTATAGTTGTTGAACATATGTTTTGTTATACAGAATTTTTATTAGAAACATCCAAAACTCTGTTACTTGATATGCCATTATATGGTGGACATTTATTAGTGAATGATAACTTGCATGCTTGTGTTTTGAAACAATAATGTTAGAGTATCTATTTATATACATATGTGTGTGTGTGTGTAGCCTTTGTAGACATGTTTTCTGTTTGTTTATATGAATGTGAAATAATATGAGTGACTAAGTCATTCACTCACAGTATTTTTAGATCTTAATGAAACTATCACTATCACCATTTTGTATTCCTGCCAGTAATTCATAGAGTTTAACTCCACTATATCTTTTGCTATGCTCGTTCATGTTTTCTGTGTTGTGGATTTTTTGTGCCCTCTCATAGATATGCAGTTGCACCTTACTGTTTCCAGCTGAAAGTCCTTAATGGTGAATGATGGCAAACATGATTCACCTGGCTCACATGCAACTTATGTTTCCCATGGAAATGCTTTAATTCATATAAACTTACATTGATTGCGTTAATAATCTCAACAAAATTTTTTGCGATATAGAATTTGTTTCACTGAATCTACAGTACAAGTATGAAGATATGAAATTTTGAAAACACAGAGTCTCTTAAATCCATAAATGTGGGTCACATCTTCATCAAGATGATCTGGTTTCTAATATTGTTTCTCATTTTTCTACTATGGATTCTGTGCAGGTAAGTTTTTTGACATTTGTAGCTAAGTATATTATTTTAGTGTCATTATAAATGGTATGTATTTTTAATTGCAAATTCCATTTGTTCATTGTAGCTCATTAGTAAAGCAATTAGCTTTTGTAATATTAACCTTGTATCCTGCAGTGTTAATAGGATTAGTTATTAGTTCTGGGGAATTTTGTTGTGTTTTGATAAGCTTTTTTTTTAAATTTCAGAATGTTATAGGATAATTATGTCATCTATGAACAACGACAATTTCATTTATGCCCTGTGAATCTACAGCGGTTTTTATTATATTCTTTCTTGTGGACTTCCAGGACCTTGTTAACAGCTCTTATGAGAGTGGATACTATTGCTTTTATGCAGATCTCAGCAGAAGAGCCTCCACTGTCACAGCATGAAGTATGGTGTCTCCAGAAACTATTTAATAAATATCCATTATGGAGGTCAGATATTTCCTTCCTTAGTCCTTAGCAACAAATGAGTTGACTTAAAATTTACAATAGATAAAATGCATTATTCATTCAGTAGAAAAAGTTCTTTTAGATGTAAATTTGGTTTATTCCTGGCTTGCCATATTGCTCACAATGCAGGAGAGTGTAGTTGGAAGTTTCTCAGTTTTCACCAAGCCCCTGCAGTCCTGTGGCCAACTTATAGAAAAATCACTCAGAAGCTTATATTAATTATAACTGTTTGGCCATTAGCTCAGGCTTATTATTGACTAGCTCTTATACTTAACCCATAACATATCTATGTTTAGCCACATGACTTGGTACCTTTTCTCAGTTCTGCCTTCACATCTAGCTTCCTCTGTGTCTGGCTGGTGACTCCTGATTCAGCCTTCCTCTTCCCAGAATTCTCCTGTCCGCTTGCCCTGTCTATACTTCCTGCCTGGCTATTGGCCAATCAGCATTTTATTTACTACCAATGTGAGCAATACATATTCACAGCATACAGAATGACATCCCACAGCAGGGGAGTGGCAGCATACTGCAGGTCTCTGTAGTCAGAAGATTTCCTGTGTCTTGCCTTGCCCATGGTCAGAACAAATCTCTCACCCACTGTCCCACAGCCTTTTATAAAAATAATCACACAGAGGCTTAATATCATTTACAAACTATATGGCCTAATGTCTCAGGCTTCTTGCTAGCTAGCTCTTACATCTTAAATTAACCCATTTCTATAAATCTATACCTTGCCACGTGGCTTGTGGCTTACATTACTTTATGTCTTGCTTCTCCTGGTGGCAGCTAGCAGTGTCTCTCTTCTCTACCTTTCTTCTTCCTCTTTGTCTAGTTGAAATGTCCCACCTAACCTTATTCTGTCTCACTATTGGCCAGACAGCTTTATTTATCAACCAATCAGAGCAATACACATTCACAGCATACAGAACAACGTTCCAGAGCACTCCACCTTTTCTGTCTAATCAAAAAGGAAGGTTTTAACTTTAACATAGTAAAATTACATGTAATAGAACAATTATCAAGCAAGAATTACAGTTACAATATCTAGTCTGTCTTTTGCAAAATTAAAGAAAATATTCTGTCAATCCTTTATTTGTGAGTCTAAAGTTTCATATCTAATTTATCTTTTATCATAACCAAGGAAAATTATAACTATATAGTCTTCAACTACATCAAGGTTGTCAGAAGGATATAATATTAACTAAGTAAACAGGAAGTGCATTGTAAGCAACTTCCCAAAATCCAGAATGACAGAGACAGCTGCCTGCTTGGATAGTCACCCAAAGTTCCTCTACAATGTTGGGGCATCCTTCTTAAGCCTATAGGCCTAGAATCTCTCAGTCACTTCTCTGTGTGTCCTGTAGAATGTCTGGCAATTTCTTCTGCAAAGCAGGAACCTGAAGGACCATCTTGCTCTTCAGTGCTCACCTTCCTATGGATCCTGCATGTCCAGTTTATATAACTTATCAGGCAGTCCAGGCAAGAACAGTTTCTTGCCCAAATGATCATTTTGTACCAAGAAGAAGATAAACTCCATATAGAATGTCTTCAATGCTCACCTTCCTCTTCCAAGTAAATGGGTGCTGCCAGGAGCAGATGTGTCTCACTGTCCAGAAAAGTCTTAAGATTTTACAACATTTTAAATGCCAGATTCTGTAGGTCTTTGAAGTGTTTGAAGATCACCTACCTAATTGAAATATATCTATGTATACCTAGAAAACTTAACTAACATGACTACAAGTATGATTATCATACATGACTAATTATTAAACTGTATTTCTTAATTATACATTACAATTTCAATTGAGCAACCCAAACATAATACCTTAAAAATGAGTAGAAATATACATACAGTATAACAAAATTAACTTTAAATTTGCATTAATTAAACTAAAATCTATAACAATGTAAAACATTTTAAACAAGTTGTTGCTCTTTAAAAGTAGATTCAATAATCTACCCTTTCATCCTATCATATCTATACTATCCCTTCTCCTTCTATCTTTATGTGGCTTATTTTTTATATTACTTTTACTGTATCTTTAAAGACTTTATTTTTTAAAACTTCCTATTTCTTTATATAACTGTCTATCTTCCTCTTCTTCTTTTTTACAAGCCTACATACATTTTTACACACATTGTAAGCAGTTTAGAGTTTTATTTCATCTGAATCTGTCTCATTGTGAATTTATAATCTTTCTTTGCCCAGGAGAGATTTTTTTATTGTTAAACTGCGTAGCTAGTACAAAAAGCGGTAGCCTTGGCTGTTAACTCCACCTACCTCAGCTTCCCAACATGGTGGAAGTATGCCTACCACCAACTCCTGGAAGCAGTGTCTCTAAGAAGCAGTGTGTTGCCCAGAAACCTCTTTCTTTTTTGTCTGTACTAGTAAAGTTAAATACACCACACACCATGCTGTGCAGCTTGCAGACACCACTGTGTACTGTGACAGGAATCCTCCATGCTTCACTCAAGCCCACACATACTCCATGAGCTTGCCATTCTGTATGTAGTTGAAGTCCTCAAACCATGGTGTCTCTGTACCTTGGCATCTCTATATCTCAGCCCACATAAGACATGAAGTAGAAAGTTGTTTTTTGTTCCATTATTGTGTGTTTAAAAGCCTTTTTAAAACTCTTTTAGGCCTTATGGAAATTTGAGAGCCCCAAGTTGGTATGTCAAATGTAGCTGGAAGTTTTTTCTACAGGTCTCCTACAGCAAGATGACCACAATTATAGTCAATTGACAATCTACTGTGTTACTCACCTTTGATGTTGAGTAATTTCAGAGTTAAATGCATTTTCATCATATAATACTGTCAACTCAGGACAGTTGGTTTAAGTCAAAATGCATATCAAACTCAGGAGTGTCTGCAGAAAGAAGTATTATAAAATGAGAAAGCATTGTCATTTCTATATGGAATGGGAGACTGGTCCAGAGTTATGTGGCTCAGCTTGGTATTGTATTTGCTTCAGTACTGAGAAACCAAAGAGTAAAGTAAAATTCATATGTTTTTGGTATTTGTTTGCACATTTGAGGAGAAATTTTGTTGGTACAAACCTTGGAAAAGAAACTTATAGCACTGGAATGAAGAAAAACTGTCTTCAGGTTTCCACCTCATCCCATAGTGATATAGCCACAACACAGGAATCTACAGAAAGCCCCAGAATTCCAGAAATGGACGCATAGAGACTGTGAATATGTGTGGGGAAGAGAATGACCATCCACAGAGATCAAGTCCTTGGCTTTCTCTTCTCCAAGAAACTAATGCAAATGCACAAAGTCCTGTTGAGGAGAGAAAACATTATGTGCCCTACCCTATGTGTCCTGCAAGGAGAAGGCTTTGCATGGTTCTGAAGTTGAATTACAATGAAACATCTTTTACCAGAGCCCAGCTTCTCACTGTATAACTAGCAGTATCACTTATCAGCACAGTGTATTGTAGAAAGCAAAGAAATAGAAAATTTAGTACTTCAAACCACCACCCATCCTATGCTGTTTGCTTTCTTCAGAGAAGTTGTACCTCTGTACCTCTGGCTGTTCTGAAATTTACTGTGTCACTGTACAGGCAGAGCATTCTCTTGCTTCAGCCTACCCTGTGCTGATATCATAGGCATAAGTATCATCACCCAGCTTCTTTTGACTTTAAAAAATTTTGAGTCCAAAATTTGTTTTTATTGAAATGATTTTAAGTGACTTGTTATACATTGTCCAGAACAACAGTTAATATGTAGCTTTAGATTCTTCTCAAAGCCACTTCTCTTCTGTGAACAATCAGAGATAAACACCTATCTATGTACTCAGATATGTGTAGCCTTAAGAAAATGGCCTTCTGTCCACTTACACCTCTGAGCATTCCTTATATAAAATGTCAGTATTTCCATAGTCCCTTCACTATATTTTGGAAGGTTATTGTTGGGAATTTGAAATGAGCTATACTAGTAAACAAAATTCCTTCCAAGTCTCTATGTTAATTTTGTGATTTTTCCAGGTTTAATTTATATTAAGCTTATCCTATTACATTAAAATATATTTCAGGGAATTCTGGTTATTTTCTTGTTCACAATTGTATAAAGACACATTATATTAATTTTTAAAAACTCATAGAGTACAATAAAAGATATATATGCTTAAAGATGATTTAGAGACTGTTATAAAATGGTGTAAGGTAATTATTTAAACGTTTTGATTACTTCAGAAAAATCTTTTTATTGTTTATACACTAAGAAAAACATAGAGACTAATCAAATCTTAAAAATAAGATTATCTTCAGAGTACACATATTTTTGGAGCATCAAGCCTTGACTCATATTTTTGTGTTGTGCTACAGTTTAAATGTTACGCAACTGCAGACTTAGTCAATAACATCTGGGTACATTCTATAAAAATGTTCTTTTGAGTCATTCCCAGTTGAATTCTTTGCAGGAAATGATTTGTCTTCATGAATAAAATTCTAATCCGAAGCTTAACAATATACATCAAATAGACTCTTGCACAGAAAATGGCTTTCTTCTTCGTTCCCATAGGTACTTGTTCCCTTTGTTCTGTGCTGTGCCCCAGCATGTAATTAAAACAACCAAAACACAATCCAGACATGCAAAAATCTAAACATGGATCTTACGGGAAAGTCTATCCACCTCTTTAGCTGGACTCATGCAGCCTGTAAGTAAATATCATCTGTTGTTAATTTGCTGGCTGCTGCATTCTATTCCTGTCATCTGAAAAACACTCTCCACCACAAGGGATGTAAAAGTTGTTAATTTGTACCCAATTTGTTCCTTCAATGTTCACTTAATAAAAACAACACCTGTGTATATGAGTGATGGGTGTACATCTGTAGATGTTAGAGGAAAACTACGGGGTGATGGTGCTCCCTTTTCCATCTTGTTTGAGAAGGGGTTACTTTGTATTTGTGAACAACGAGGCTTCTTGGTCCAGGAGCGTCAATGGATTATCCCTTATCATCCTCTAGTCTCCCAGTAAGGGACATGATTTGCAGAAGCTTAGGCTGTGGCATCTAGCTTTCATGTGGGTTGTGGAAGTCCAAAACTGATTTTCTCAGACCTCACTGTGAACATTTTCGCCTACTGAGCTGGATCCTCAGCACAGCTCAATTGTTTTTACTTCTTTAAAATCATGTATCAATTTGCCTATGTATTAAATAAAGAAAGGAACACAAAAGAACAGATCAGCACAGAATTACTGCTTAAAAACTGTCACAATTTACAAATCTCTGTTAAACCACACAAATGTGTTATATTTTAAACACCTGTTTTATACTTTGCCTTGCCATTACATTCATTATTAATGTTATTTTAATTAAAACTATAACTAATAAGCTCTCGGAGATAAACTCATTGAAATGATTACAGATTTCAGACTTGACCACTTTGTATTGAATGACCAATTGGAGATCTCATACCTTGGAGAGGCTAATTCTTCTTCTGCATTAGATGTCTGTCATTAGATGCCTGCAGATCATTGTCTAGACCTTGAAACTTAGAAGATATTCAATTTCCATGTTAGCATGTCTGTTGATATCTTCATTTTTTTCAGGTTTTGTTTAGGCTGTTGTTCAAGACGACATAGTCTCAGGGCAGACTTCCTGGTCTTCTGGCTCCTATAATATTTCTGCCTTCTCTTATATGATACTCATGTGCCTCAGGTACTGGAGTTTTATTGTATATGGACGCATGGGCACCAGAGATCCCATGATCCATTGATCTCTGCATTTTGTTCAGTTATAGTTTTCTGTGATGGTCTCCGTTTGAGTAAAGAGAAGCTTCTTTGATGAGGGTTATGAGGGTTAAGAGCTACATTTCTCTGAATGTGTAAGGATAATGCTTAGAATGTAGTTAGGACTTACATTGGTCAAGTAAAGTGTTGCACCCCCACTTCCAGAGAAAAAACAAATGTGATGGCTCATGGACTCCTAAAGAACACATCATCCCTCAATTTACTGCTGGTACCACCTCTCCAGGCTTAACCAGGCACCTACTCAACAACCAGAACCTGACTTTCCAAGATATCCCAATGAAGGCCATATCTGCTCTAGTGTTTCATTCATTCACAATTGCCTCTTCTATACAACCAGGGCACTTCTTTGTTCCATTCTTTCTGGCAGTTATCACTCTTCCCAAGGCTAAGAACTCTCATGAGACCAATGATAACAGTCTACTTTTTTCCCCCTAACAACCTTCCCTCTCAGCTCTCTCAAGGAACAGGTGCCTGAGATCTCCACACCTAAGATTTCCACCATGACATTCAACTGAAATGCTTCTTCACTCACACATCCTTCCATTTATGACTCTGACTTCCAACTTCCCCATCCCACTTTACCACAAATTAGCAGGAAGTAGTCTCAAGAATTCAGCACCCTTATTCCCCCAGTTGCTATCCATAACTCACCTTTTTATAATAATCAAAATGGAGGAATGTTGGCATTCTGGCCCACCCCTTGGGACCCACCCCGTGTCCTGATGTAAATCCTCCCCCCCCTCTCCATGCAGATGCTGTGTCTGGGGTATGAGTGACTTTCCAGTGTGCCACACTACAGCCTGCCCCCTTGTCTGCATGGTGTGTCTGCCTCAACTGCTGCAGGGCACCTTGGGTCCACCCACCAAGGCCTGCATGCCATATTATTGCAATGATAATGGTTTTTCTTCCAGTATTTAGATCCTCCATATCCCAGAGTGGTTGGTCGGTCAGGTTTCTACTACCAGGCATGGTTTCCCATTGAACAGGAATTAAGTTCAGTTAGGTGTCTGTTGATCACCACCTACAAGTGCCACCATTGCCTCAATAGGGATGTATTGTCCAAATGGATATTGCTGTAGTTCACAGGTCCCAGCTAATTAGGAGTATTTATTGATGTCCTCCATGGCAACTTGAATAGTGATGATATCTGGTACAGTAGAAAGTAGACCATAACATGAGGCTTTCAGGCTCACTCTTGCTTGTATCATCTGAGACCAATACCCTAAATGTATAATCTTCAGTAATAGGCACCCACTTTCAACATCTCTGAGACAACCAAGAGCAATAGCTATTATCTATACTGTTTAGGAGTCATATGGATTTCCTTGAAACAACAACTCAAATGGAAATTTCTTTTGTCTAGCATGTTTATTTTTATTATTATACATTCTATGACTTTTGTTGGGAATAATGTCTGCTCAAGTGGTAATTTTGCTATATACATATATGTATATATATATATAGATATAGATATATACAATTAAACACATTGTATGTAATATTAGGCAATAATAAAATATTTCCTTGAGTCTTTATCACAACTGTGGCCTTCTTCTTCTTTCTGATATCTTTTCATCCTCTCCAATTAGAACACTTGGCACCTTTTCCCTTCCCCTGTTCACATCACTTGTGTATTGATATTCCCCTCTCAACTTCAAGCTGTCCCCAATTTGCCTTTATATTCTTCCTGTTATATATTTATACCCGAATATTTGGAGCAAAGAACTACAGATGAGTGAGAACATGTGTTGTTTATCTTTCTCTCTGGGTTATTTCAATCAATAAAATATTTTCTGGGTCAATCAACTTACCTGCAAAATTTGTGATTTGATTTCTCTGTATAGCTGGATAATACTTCATTGTGTATATGTTCCATGTTTTCATTACCCACTCATCTGTTGAAGGACATAAAACAATAAAAATGAAGTCAACAATTTGCATTTATGTATTTGTGTATTTAACAGTAATAATCAAGAAATAAAGCTATCAGTTTGAGAGGGAATGGGAAGAAATGTTGGAGGGGGTAGAGAGAGGGGATATGGGAGTGGTTGGAGCGAGGAAAGTGAAGAGGGGAAGTTTATTTTAATTGAAGTATACTTAAATGAAAGATTGTAAGAAAACACATTCTTATTGGCTTCTTAATTGATTTAAAAATAAATTAATTGTTCAATAAAGCAATGAATGAAAGGCATACTCTAAAATTCTGATCTATTTAATAAAAGTCATGATTATGGAACTAGAGATGTGGTTTAGCCATTAAGATCCTGTAGTGTTCTTTCAGAGGAACTGAAATCAGTTCCCAGCATTCAATACTGGGTGGCTAACAATCATCTGTAACTCTGGTGCAGGGAATCCAATATCTCTGGCTTCCTAGAAAACATATACTAATGAGCAAATACACAGAGCAAGACATACACTTACACATACATAAAAATAATAATAAAATATTAAGTAAAATAAAATCATGTTTACAACTTAAATATACCCTGATTATACCCCTGTAATAGTGCAAAATGTTTCAATATATTACATAATATCAAAACAAAAACGCTAAACAGTAGTAGAAGTATTTCTGTGTCCTGCCTGACCCACGGTCAGGACAAATTTCTCTCACCCACCAGTACCACAGCCGCTCAGACCCAAGTAAACACACAGAGGCTTTTATTAATTAAAACTGCTTGGCCATTAGCTCAGGCTAACTACTGACTAGCTCTTACACTTAAACTCAGACCATTTCTGTTAATCTATATGTTGCCACATGTTCCATGGCTTTACTTGTATGCCATTACATGCTGCTCCCTGGATGGTGGGCTGACATCTCCTGACTCACCCTTCCTCTTCCCAGAGTTCCCCTTATCTGCTTATCCTGCCTATACTTCCTGCCTGGCTACTGGCCAATCAGTGTTTTATTAAACCAGTGTATAACAACATTATCCCACAGCACTAAATCAATGTGAAGAAAGATGATTTGTTTTCTTTTTTGTGATGCTGCACTTGAAAAAGTACTGTTGGAGTGCTGGATACAACACAGTAAATAAGGAACTGAAAATTGCTATTCCTTTATTTCATGGCTAAAAATACATCTGTTCCCATTTAAGTCAAGTGGCCTTCCTTTTGTCTACCAATGTTATCGCATCTTTTCCGTCTATAAAATCTGTTCTATTTTTGTTAGCTACTTATGAGATTATTTTGTTATTTTACATTACTTATGGTTAAAATATTTCTATTTTTCTGTCTGTCACTGATATTTCTCTTGGCTTTATATTTGGGGACAGATGCATAACTAATATATTAATGACAAAAAAAATCTTCCAATTTTGAGTGGGCATATAAAGGGTGTGAATTATCACTTCTCTCCTTAGATAAAGGAAAGCCAGGAGAAAACTTAAAATAACCAGGGTTTCCTGGAACCATCAGAAAACTTTGGTCACAGGGCAAACCCCTAGCTCCAAACTGGAAAGACAGGGAAGCAAATAATCACAGCCAAGATCTTTTCATCCAAAGCAGAAGCTATCAAAGCCACAAAACAAGAGAATGAGTTACAGGGTAATTTTGACAAATTGGTGAAGCAGGGAAATGGGCCAGCATGAAAATAGAAACCTCTTGAAAGCCGTAAGCTTAGGGAGTTTCTCCAAACTCTTACATTTTTAACTCCATGAACTGACCACCTTCTCCTGGTGGAGAACCAAATAATCTACTTTGCCTTTGGCAAGGAGTAAAAAGGAGAAGTGAGTTGAAATAAAGCTATAGCATTTTCTATCTCAAAGACATGTTCTAATTGGAATGAAAAATATAAGCAGAGCAACACTGGCTTGGAGACTGGGTAACAACTGATTTTCTGATGGGCTAGTAATGAGAGGATAAGGATTTCAACATCATTGTCCTGTTGCATATTCAGTCTCTTTCAGTACATCTTTTGGTGAACCTGTGCTGGTCATGATACTCTTCTGTGAATGGTGACAGCTGTACCTAATATGTTCTCAGTCTTCAGATAAATGTGGTAGTATCCGACAGAAAAATAGTATTGTTCTTTAAATGTCACATAAGAAGCTTTAGAAAATTATCTGCATTCTTTATAACTATTATGGTAAGAATTGGAAGTTAGGTTGCAATTATGGGCCAATAGAGAAAGCCTTTCAACACTGAGTATGCTGTCATGAGAATGAACTGAACATCTGCTATAGACCTAATAGGTCTTCATTACTTCAAGGTTTTAAATTGGTGAATAAATACACAGAATTCTATTCTATAGCATTAATTGAGTGAAGACACAATGTTAGAGTGTGTGTAACAAGGGATATTTTCATCCCCAATTAAAGATTTTTACTAATGGCAAATACTGGACACCAATAACATAAAGGCAAACTGAGAAACCTTATTCTGCTGTAGCTTTGTGAAATTTCAAATACACAAGCATTACAGTTTTTACACTGTGGTAAAATATAGCAAACACCATTATCACCAATTTTGTAAAAATCCTCTTTGGCATTGAACTCATTCATAATATCATAAAGGGATACCTCTTAACAACTCTGAATCTCTACATACATTAACGTTACAGAATGGACAGCTCCTTTTCATCTGTGATGCTTGAGTAGACAGAGAACCTAGTGTAATGAAATACAGTGTTTGCCTTCTGTAAGGAAGGAACTACTTCATCTTTCACAGTAGTGGCAGGTTCAAATTATAGAACATTTCTCCATTACTTCATTTTAAGGTAAAATAATATTTTGTTGAAAGTACATTCCATATTTTGCATAAATACTTACCTGTTAATGTAAACTTGGTTTGTTTTCTATTTTAACTATTGTGAACATGGCTTCTCTGAACATGCATGTAAAAATATATATTAAAGATCACACATTCAATTCATTGCCCCTAATATCCAGCAGTGAACATGCCAATTTAATTCATCACAAACAACAGTAGAAATATTTTGTGTCCTTTATAATCTTCTAAATTAAAAATAAAAAGATCTGAGATACCAAGTATAGATTGTAAAGTACTATTTTAAAAATAGAATGAAGCTAAGTTGTACCTAACATATTAATTATTCTAAGTGTTGTTTGAAGGTGATGGTGAATCTATTTTAGATATGGAGTTATTTTAGATTTAGTGATATGTCACAGTTAGTACATTATAATGATCAATTTTTATTATTAAGTTACAGTATCAGTTGCCTCAAATAGTTGATAATTTTAGTTGGTTACTTACATACAATGAAGTATATCGAAAACAGTAGACTTAGTAGTGCATTTGGGGCACCATTGAAATTTACTTGATTATATAATTTCAACCTGACACCCTAGTAAAAAGTGGCATTATGTCTTTTCAAATATCTATTTCCCATTTTACTATTAATATATTTTAAGAGGAACTTTTTAACCTTAAAAAATAGCTTTCATAAAAATTTTGCCTTTGCACGTAGTCTGTTCTCTAACTGAACTCCAGCATTACAGGGATAAAAGATGATCCTGGTGAAATTCTGGGTACCAACACCACCCAAGAGTACAGTTTATGTTTTGATGGAGCAATGGAAATTCTTAGGATGTGTATTTCTCTGGCTGTGTTGAAATTTCTATGATGATGTTTATTCATTTAACCAGCATGGGCTCAAAATCTAGGTTGTTCTCCTAATTACGTTAATCAGTTTTAAAGTTGGCCTAATACCTCAACAAAGACATGTATTATTCCTGATAAAATAGACATAATTGTGTCTAATAGATCTTCATGGGTTTGATTATAGGTTATTAAAAATAGACAACTAACAATATAGCAATGCTTAATTTTGTTATTTTAAAAAATGTGGAATGGTACATTTGCTAATGCTCTTGATTTTTTAAAATTTAATATTTTTTTAAATTTTATTTTATAATTTAATTTAATTTTACATATCAGCCACGGATTCCCTTGTTCTCTCCCCTCCAGCGCCCCCCCCTCCCGCCTTTCTCCCAGCCCACGCCCCATTCCCATCTCCTCCATGTCTTGATTTTATTGTAACCAACATATTCTTAGGTTATGGTAAAAACTGCCAGTGTCTAGATCTTTTTGTAAAAATATAATAGTAATGCTGAAAAATACAACTTAAAACCAAATTTCCATTTTCACATTTTTGTTTTATTTTGTTTTAGTATCATTTCACCTATTGTAGATATATAAAAGAATACAAGAAGAGAATGAAGATGTGATACCTTTGTCCATTGCACTTCTAGGTATACTGTTGCAGAATATTACTCAATGATTTTTTTCATTTTTGTACCTCACTTTCCATTCTTCATCAAGGAAGACTGTTTATTCTACTTAAATTTGAGTACACTCTATCTTGTCCTTGAGGTAGTACCATGATTATAGGCATCAATTAATACAAAGTATTCATCTCATTGTCTGACTAGGTTATTTATTGTTATCAAGGATAAGATGTTTTAAGTACTTGAATATTTCTAAAATGATTCTAAAAAATGTCATTGTTACTCTTTCATTAATAGAATAAATTACATTTGGAAAGACTAATCTAGAGTCCTCTAATAATAGGTAACTATTCCTTGTGGCCTACAATACTTCCCTAGATTCTTGAAGCTTATATTAAATTTGTATTGAGTTAAACCAGATTTGATAGTGTGCCTTTGGGGCATTGTGTATAACAGTAGAATTTCCACATCAAAAACTTTCAGAAGTCCTTTACTATAAAATGTCTACCATAAAGCTTCTCAGAAATCATTTATTTTTCACTATAGAATTACGTCCTAAGATTTTGCTAGAAATTTCCATTCAAGAGGTATTATTTTCTTCCATGTACAGTTTGGGTGAGCAGCTGTTTGCTGTAGCACTGCTCACTACCATCTGCCACGTCAAGGAGGCAACAAAGAGGGGTGTCCCTGAAGCTGAGCAAATACCCTTCTTCTTCCCTTGTGTACAGATGTGTATAAACAAGAGAATGTGCATTTGTAAAGGTTGCTCAGTCGGACCATCTCAGATGATAGAGAATAATTCTGGCATAAGGCTGTTCTCCCAAAGTTCCAAGCATCATTCCCTCACCTTCAGTTCCAAGTTTCATATATTTGGCATCCTTTGAGTCTCTACTATATAAACTTGAGAAATTGTTTTAAATTTATAAAACCTGTAAAAAGTAGAATAAACTTGATGCTTGTTCCTCTTCTTCATACATGTTCTGCTTCCTAATCCATTCATTTGTTAAGCCATAACTCCTAGGGAAATAATAAACTCCTAGGGAAAAAACCCACTGTACCTAAACTGTTGTGTATGCAAAGCCTCTATAGCTTAGCTTTCTTTTGATGCAAAATACCACCGTACCTGTAACTCTGGAAGATTTCCTAAGTATCTAAGTAAATTTTGAAAAAAAATCCATTTAAAGTGGCTTATTAAGAAGCAACTGAATGAACATAAATCACATTTGGAGAGGAAATTTTGCATCTTTAATTAGAAAATTTCCCATCTACCATCTAAGAAAAGTATCTTTTAACTTTCCTCATGTTTATCTTGAAGCTGTTTGAAACCCTAAAGTAATGGCTTTATTCTTCAAGTAATTTTAAAATTTATGACCTCTGAGAATCAGTGATTCTAGGTTCTCAAGGAAATTTTATCTTCTCTGAGTAGAAGACTAGCTGTTTATCCAATTTTATCTACCAGAGAGAATTACACAAGTTTCTTTTAATCACATGGAATATGAAAATACATCTAATTCATGAATGTGTACTATGGACAAATATGAACTTTTGGTTAGATAGGGCAGAATTAAAAACAAGAAGCATGGAAAAGTAATAAAATAATCAACAAGCGTTTCCTGGTTATGAAAATAATGTAGATGTTGATACTTTTTAGTGTGTGCTGCTCTTAAGGATTATTTTCTTGTTTGTATTTTGAGACTTTTTTATTTTTACTTTTTTCATCCTTTCAACCTATGTTATCTTCCCGTGTAAATATACTACTTTTAAATATTTTTTTTTTCATGATTGTCCGTATAAATGTGTGTGCTAGTTCAGAAGCATATTTTACCAAGATGGTGCTTGGGTTACTTAAATTAAGTTCCAACAGAAAGCAAACATATCTGATTTGTATATATGGATGATTCTGAGAAAAGTGAAAAAAATAGCTCATTACTTTTTCTCACTAATTATCACTTGGAAATTTCTCTGACTTTTAATTTAACATGTTCATAAAACATACCTCCTGTAGTCGATTTCACTGTAGAATAAAATAGTATAAAATGAAAAGAATAGTGATCTATATAGTCATTAATATATTATATAACTTAAACATATTTCTCCATCTATTATTCTAAGAGAATTTTACGTATGTTTTATGGTAAGATACAATAGACCAATAGAAAAATTCTTTTTGTGGGGAAAGAATGAATGGAATGCAGAAAGAATGAGTGCAATGTGGAAAGAATGAGTAGAGTGTGAAAAGAATGAACAGGTGGAATGTGGAAAGAATGAGTGGAGAGTGTGGAAAGAATGAACAGGTGGAATGTGGAATGAATGGAATATGGAAAGAATGAGTGGAATGTGGAAAGAATGAGTGGAGTGTGGAAAGAATGAGTGGAATATGGAAAGAATGAATGGAATGCAGAAAGAATGAGTGGAATGTGGAAAGAATGAGTAGAGTGTGCAAAGAATGAACAGGTGGAATGTGGAAAGAATAAGTGAAATGTGGAAAGAATGAGTGCAATGTGGAAAGAATTAATAAGTGGAATGTAGAAAGAATGAGTGGAATGTAGATAGGATGAATGGAATGTGGAAAGAATGAATGAGTGGAATGTGGAATGAATGAATGAAATGTGGAAAGAATGAATGGAATGCCCATGATTCAGATTACATTTCTATACAGTAATTTTCAGAAAAAGCCATTGTAAAACACAAAAGAAAAAACAAAACAAAACAAAAACTACAATTCTTTTTAACATTCATTTAACAAGAGAATCATCATTTAATTTTCAGAATCTTGTTAATGCTTCTTTATGTGGCTGAAATGTGCAGTTACTTATCATTTTTAAATGGGAATACCTCTTCTGCCTAAAACTATTGAGATCTCATGTTAGCTCTTCTCCCAGTTTCCCTCACTCAAAATGTTATTTTATTTAAATATTACTGTTTTCCTTGTTTTTAGAGCATTAAACCAATGAATATTCCTACCAAATGAATTTTTCATGACATGTCTCTCACCCTTGGTGATGTGTAAACAAAATATTTTATGTCATCTGTGTTCATAATTGTTTAAGATGTGCAATAATAGAAAACCAAGTGAGATTACAGAGACATCACTCAGACTATAAATTCTTAATTTAGCACTGTAGGAATCTCACTTGTTTTCCTTTTATTACTCATTTGTTTCTGCCTCCCACACTGTATCTCTAAAACTTAAGGGGTTTTAAAGCTTATTTTCTCACAAATCTAACTCCTTTTTCCCTTTTCTAGAAAGCAGTATTTTATAGTGAACTCTGTCTAATAAAAATATAGAGCAAAATAGATCATTTAAGAATTGCCAGCCGCAGGAGATCGAAGGGGATGTCAATAGGTGACAGTTTAAACCATAAATATAAGATCTACAAATAAAAGTAAATCATGTGTATTAAAATGCATCCAATTTGTAATTTATTGAATTGTTCAGTTGTTAACTGTTACAACAGAGTGTGAGAGAGGTCTTTATGGGAGTAATAAAGCTTGATGCTCAACAGAAATGAATGTTTTCAGAGATATTTATAAGTAGAGATGTATTCATAGGGAAATACAAGCAGAGAACTGTATTTATAATTTACATCACATCATGTATCCTGTGGTCTTGTTTTCTTTAATTTTATTATTAACACAGCCTGAAATCATCTGAGATAGGACATTTGATTAAGAGATTTTTCAGATGAGATTAGCCTGTGGGCATGCCCGTGGAGTGTTGTTTTGACTGTTAGTTGGTGTAAAAGGGCCCAGTCTACTGTGGGTAACACCATCCCCAGGTTGGTTGTCCTGCTCTGTTTCAAAAGCCTGCTAAACATGAGCTTGTGAGCAAATCAATTAGGAACATTCTTCCATGGTTTCTGTTTCAAGATTTTGTTTGTTTGTTTTTCTGGAATTCCTGCCCTAGTTTCCCTCTATGATGAATTGGGACACAGACATACAAGCAAATCAAACTACCAAACCGTGCTTTTATGTTGCTTTTTTATTTTGTATATTGTGATATAGTAATTTATCACAACAAAAGAAAGAAAACTACAATAGTCTGGTTAAGCAAAAGTCTTTTCTCCTTCCAACCATCAATATCAAGTGCTTTAGGTAAAACCGTTATGAAGTTTGTTAAACAGTTCTTATATGAAGGAGTCCTTTGAGGTTATTGTCACTGCTCCTGTTTATCCTTCAGAACTTCATGGTAAGTAAGACCCTGTTGTTGAAGACACTGCACAATTTAGTCATAGAGTATGGAAAATTCATTTTGATAAGGATCTTGGAGCTTCATTCCTGGTGGACTGATACTACCAGGAGGCTTTATATATGCTACTATGGGTAAAAAATAATTAAGTCTTGCACATCTGTGAAACCTGAGACTACCAAGACCAGAGGATCTGGCAAGATACACCTACTGGTAAAATAATAGCAAGAAAGTTATGGGTGTAAGCAACCACTTCTTCCTTGGATTTAAACCTCCCCCCCGCCCCCCGCTAAAGAAGACTGAACTCATGCCTTCTACTCTTAACTGGGCTGAGACCCAATGTCTGAGGAGGCCATATGCCTTAGGACAGAATCTAATACTATTATTCAGCTAAATGGACTTAGAAATAAACTATCTTGTAATCCTCATATCTATAGATTCTCTAAACTTTCATCAGAAAAGCTTATTTTAATTCATGATAGAGAGCAAATAAATATAAATGAAACACATCCAGTCAACATGCAGAGAATGTCTATGAAATTCTCAACTCTGAATGTCATAGCTATATTCCACCCTCTACACTCAATAATCACCAATCATTGTGGAAAAGGCAGAAAGAATGATATAAGAGCCAGAGGCGCCCGAAGACGACTTCCCTTCTTGACCAGAGGTGAGTACCCGGGTCCAACCCGGACCCCATTCCTGGCCACCAGCCACTCCTGAGAGGCCTGCCCAGCTTGGCGCCGGGTTCTGGCCACCGGGCAGCTCCCCTTCTAGCCCCACCGGGAGCGATCCCCATTTCCAAGCCCCCGGCAGCCCCTGCAGTCTCCGCGCCCTGCCCCCACGCCCATCTGCCCGAGACCCCACCCACTTCCTGAGACTTAGAGACCGGGCCCCCAGCTCCCAGCCTGCCCCTGACGACTTCCCTTCTGGACCAGAGGTGAGTGCCTGGGTCCAGCCAGGACCCCATCCCTGGCCACCAGCCACTCCTGAGAGGCCTGCCCAACTTGGCACCAGGTTCTGGCCACCGGGCAGCTCCCCTTCTAGCCCCACCGGGAGGGATCCCCATTTCCAAGCCCCTGGCAGCCCCTGCAGTCTCCGCGCCCTGCCCCCACGCCCATCTGCCCAAGACCCCACCCACTTCCTGAGACTTAGAGACCGGCCCCCAGCTCCCAGCCTGTCCCCGACTGCCATTCTGGACCAGAGCTTGCCCCTGACTTCCCTTCTGGACCAAAGAGTTGGACAAGAGAACTCCCTTTTGGACAAGAGAGAGAGTCTTCCTGAGTCTGTCAGCTCTTTGTGAAACAAGTCCACTGATAAGACCAAGAAGGAATCACAAGGAGATGGGCAGACGTCAAAGCAGAAGTACATACAGCAAAATGAAGAGCAATACAGCATCACCAGAACCTAGCTCGCCTCCAACATCTAGACCTGAACACCAAAAATTGGAAGAAGCAGAAGAAAGTAGCCTTATGAGT
Organism: Peromyscus maniculatus bairdii; assembly: GCF_049852395.1. Taxonomy (NCBI): domain Eukaryota; kingdom Metazoa; phylum Chordata; class Mammalia; order Rodentia; family Cricetidae; genus Peromyscus; species Peromyscus maniculatus. The sequence continues at coordinate 28,322,251 of NC_134857.1, read as the reverse complement.
AACTTCATGAAGAAGGTAGAGGCTTGTGTAGAGGAAAAGACAAGAAAATTGGAAGAACGCTGTAAACAACTAGAGGAAAGGGCAAACAAATTAGAAGAAAACAATAAAGCCCTCCAAGAAAACAATAAAGTCCTGGAAGAAAACATTAAAATCCTGGAAGAAAACAATAAAGCACTGAAAGAAAATCATGAAAAAGCAATGAAACAAACAAAGGAAACAGTCCAAGATCTGAAAAGGGAAATTGAAAAAATGAAAAAGACACAAACAGAGGGGATGCTGGAAATAGAAAACCTGAGTAAAAGATCAGGAACTTCGGATGCAAGTATAACCAACAGATTGCAAGAGATGGAAGAGAGGATTTCTGGCATTGAAGATACAGTAGAAGAAATAGTTCCATCAGTCGAAGGAAACACTAAAGCCAACAAAGTCATGAACCAAAATGTCCAAGAAATCTGGGACACCATAAAAAGACCAAACTTACGAATTATAGGGATAGAAGAAGGTGAAGAATACCAACTCAAAGGCACAGAAAATATATTCAACAAAATTATAGAAGAAAACTTTCCCAACTTAAAGAAGGAAATGCCTATGAAGATACAAGAAGCCTATAGAACACCAAACAGACTAGACCCCCCAAAAAAGTCCCCTCGACACATAATAATTAAACAACTAAATGTACAGAATAAAGAAAGAATATTAAGAGCAGCCAAGGAAAAAGGCCAAGTGACCTATAAAGGTAAACCCATCAGAATAACACCCGATTTCTCAATGGAGACTTTGAAAGCCAGAAGGACCTGGACAGATGTAATGCAGACACTAAGAGACCATGGATGTCAGCCAAGACTAATATACCCAGCAAAACTTTCAATCATCATAGACGGAAGGAACAAGACATTTGAAGACAAAACCAGATTTAAACAATACCTATCCACAAACCCAGCCCTACAGAAAGCACTAGAAGGAAAATTCCAACCGAGGGAAGTCAGATACACACTTGAAAACACAGGCAATAGATAAAGCCACAACAGTAAACCCCAAAGAAGAGAAGTACACACACACTACCACCAAAAATAACAGAAATGAAGAATCACTGGTCATTAATATCCCTTAATATCAACGGACTTAATTCACCTATAAAAAGACATAGACTTACAGAATGGATACGAAAGCAGGACCCACCCATCCTTCTGCTGCATACAAGAAACACATCTCAAATTCAAAGATAGACACTACCTAAGAATAAAAGGCTGGGAAAAGACTTTTCAATCAAATGGTCTTAAGAAACAAGCAGGGGTAGCCATCCTGATATCCAACAAAATAGACTTCAAACTAAAATCAATCAAAAGAGATCAAGAAGGACATTACATCCTCGTCACAGGAAAGATCGACCAAGATGAAGTTTCAATTCTGAACATATATGCCCCAAACATAAGGGCACCCACATATGTAAAAGAAACATTACTAAAGCTTAAACCACATATAAAACCCCACACATTAATAGTGGGAGATCTCAACACCCCACTTTCACCACTGGACAGATCTCCCAAATCGAAACTTAACAGAGAAATAAAGGACTTAACCGATGTCATGACCCAATTGGACCTAATAGATATCTACAGAACATTCCATCCTAACAAGAAAGAATATACTTTCTTCTCAGCACCCCATGGAACTTTCTCTAAAATCGACCACATACTTGGCCACAAAGCAAATCTCAACAGATACAAAACAATCAGAATAACCTCCTGTGTTCTATCAGATCACCATGGTTTAAAGCTAGATTTCAACAACAACAAAAACTACAGAAAACCTACAACCTCATGGAAACTGAATAATGCTCAACTGAATCACCAATGGGTTAAGGAAGAAATAAAGAAAGAAATTAAAGACTTCCTAGAGATCAATGAAAATGAAGACACCACATACCCAAACTTATGGGACACTATGAAAGCAGTGCTAAGAGGGAAATTCATAGCACTAAATGCCCACATAAAGAAGTTGGAGGAATCGCACACTAGTGAATTAACAGCACATCTGAAAGCTCTAGAACAAGAAGAAGCAAAGTCTCCCAGGAAGAATAGACGCCAGGAAATTATCAAAGTGAGAGGTGAAATTAATAAATTAGAAACTAAGAGAATAATACAAAAAATTAATGAAACAAAGAGTTGGTTCTTTGAGAAAATCAACAAGATAGACAAGCCCTTATCCAAACTAACCAAAAGACAGAGAGAGAGAATCCAAATCAACAAAATCAGAAATGAAAAGGGGGACATAACAACAGACATTGAGGAAATCCAGAGAATTATAAGGTCATATTTCAAAAACCTCTACTCCACAAAACTGGAAAACCTAAAAGAAATGGACATTTTTCTGGATAGATACCACATACCTAAGTTTAATCAAGACCAGATAAACTATTTAAATAGTCCAATAACCCCTAAGGAAATAGAAACAGTCATTAAAGGTCTCCCAACCAAAAAAAGCCCAGGACCAGATGGTTTCAGCGCAGAATTCTACCAGATCTTCAAAGAAGAGTTAATACCAATACTCTCTAAATTGTTCCACATAATAGAAACAGAAGGAACATTACCAAACTCCTTCTATGAGGCTACAATTACCCTGATTCCTAAACCAAACAAGGATGCAACAAAGAAAGAGAACTACAGACCGATCTCCCTCATGAACATTGATGCAAAAATACTCAATAAAATACTGGCAAACAGACTCCAAGAACACATCAGAACAATTATCCACCATGATCAAGTAGGCTTCATCCCAGGGATGCAAGGGTGGTTCAACATACGAAAGTCCATCAATGTAATACACCATATAAACAAACTCAAAGAAAAAAACCACATGATCATCTCACTAGATGCAGAAAAGGCATTTGACAAAATCCAACACCCCTTCATGATAAAAGTCTTGGAGCGATCAGGAATACAGGGAACATACCTAAACATAATAAAGGCAATATATAGCAAACCAACAGCCAACATCAAATTAAATGGAGAGAAACTCAAAGCAATTCCACTAAAATCAGGAACGAGACAAGGCTGTCCACTCTCCCCATACTTATTCAATATAGTACTTGAAGTTCTAGCCAGAGCAATAAGACAACATAAGGAGATTAAGGGGATTCAAATTGGAAAGGAAGAAGTCAAGCTTTCCCTATTTGCAGACGACATGATAGTATACTTGAGTGACCCCAAAGATTCCACCCAGGAATTGATAAAGCTTATAAACACCTTCAGCAACATAGCAGGATACAAGATCAACTCAAAAAAATCAGTAGCCCTCCTATATACAATGGACAAAGAAGCTGAGAAGGCAATTAGAGATACATCACCCTTTACAATAGCCAAAAATGACATAAAATACCTTGGGGTAACACTAACCAAGCAAGTGAAGGACCTATATGACAAGAACTTTAAGTCCCTGAAAAAAGAAATTGAAGAAGATCTCAGAAAATGGAAAGATCTTCCATGCTCATGGATAGGCAGGGTTAACATAGTAAAAATGGCAATCTTACCAAAAGCAATTTACAGATTCAATGCAATCCCCATCAAAATACCAACACAATTCTTCACAGATCTGGAAAGAACAATACTCAACTTCATATGGAAAAACAAAAAACCCAGGATAGCTAAAAGAAACCTGTACAATAAAACAACTTCTGGAGGCATCACAATCCCCGACTTCAAGCTCTACTATAGAGCTACAGTAATAAAAACAGCCTGGTATTGGCATAAAAACCGACATGTGGACCAATGGAATCGAATTGAAGACCCTGACATTAACCCACACACCTATGGACATATAATTTTTGACAAAGAAGCCAAAAGTGTACAATGGAAAAAAGAAAGCATCTTCAACAAATGGTGCTGGCATAACTGGATATCAGCGTGTAGAAGGCTGCAAATAGATCCATATCTGTCAACGTGCACAAAACTTAAGTCCAAGTGGATCAAAGACCTCAACATAAATCCAGCTACTCTGAACCTGCTAGAAGAAAAAGTAGGAAATAGTCTTGAACGCCTTGGCATAGGAGATCACTTCCTAAATATAACACCAGTAGCGCAGACACTGAGACAAACAATCAATCAATGGGACCTCTTGAAACTGAGAAGCTTTTGTAGAGCAAAGGATACGGTCAACAAGGCAAAGCGACAGCTTACAGAATGGGAAAAGATCTTCACCAACCCCACATCTGACAGAGGACTGATATCCAGAATATATAAGGAACTCAAGAAATTAGACATCAAAAGGACCAACAGTCCAATTGAGAAATGGGCTTTAGAACTAAACAGAGAATTCTCAACAGAGGAATTCCAAATGGCTGAAAGACATTTAAGGAATTGCTCAACTTCCCTAATCATCAGGGAAATGCAAATCAAGACAACTCTGAGATACCACCTTACGCCTGTCAGAGTGGCTAAGATCAAAAACACTGAAGACACTTTATGCTGGAGAGGATGTGGAACTAGGGGAACTCTCCTCCACTGCTGGTGGGAATGCAAGCTTGTACAACCACTTTGGAAATCAATATGGCGCTTTCTTAGAAAATTGGGAATCAATCTCCCCCAAGATCCAGCTATACCACTCCTGGGCATATACCCAAGAAATGCTCAATCATACCACAAGAGCACTTGCTCAGCTATGTTCATATCAGCATTGTTTGTAATAGCCAAAACCTGGAAACAACCTAGATGCCCTTCAACTGAAGAATGGATAAATAAATTGTGGCACATATACACAATGGAATACTACTCAGCAGAGAAAAACAACGACATCACACGGTTTGCAGGCAAATGGATGGATCTAGAAAAAATCATCCTGAGTGAGGTAACCCAGACTCAGAAAGACAAATATGGTATGTACTCACTCATAGGAAGATGCTAGATGTGGAACAAGGATGACTAGACTGCTACTCACATCACCAGTGAGGCTACCTGGAAAACGGGACCCCCAAAAAAAGACACGGAGAAATGGACAAGATCTACATGAATAGCCTGGTCATGAGTGGGAACAATGAAGGGCGACAGTCGAGGGAAAGAGTGGGAGATCCTAGCTGGATCAAGAAAAGAGAGGGAGAACAAGGAATAGGAGACCATGGTAAATGAAGACCACATGAGAAGGTCAGAAGGGGAGGAAGCAGAGAGCTAGGGAGGCCCACGAAGATCCACAAAGATACCCCCTCAAAAGACTGCTGGCAATGGTCGCGAGACGGCAGGAACTGACCTACTCTGGTGATGGGATGGCCAGACACCCAAATAGTGGTGCCATAAACCCCATCCAAGGACTGAGGAATCTGAAGGCAGACATCCACGGCTGGTCCCCTGGTGGAGCACTGGGAGTCTAATTAGTGAGTAAGAAGAGGATTTATATGAGCGAGAATTGTTGAAGCCAAGGTTGGATAAAGCACCGGGACAAATAACCAAATGAATGGAAGCACAGGATCTATGAACCAAAGGCTGAGGGGCCCCCAACTGGATCAGGCCACCTGAACGGGCCAAGAACCTATGACTAGACTGATCATAATCCTTAGGAGAGAAGTGTGTTGAAATGCTTCAGTGGAAAGACAAACATCTAAGAATATGTGAACAGCATAAACTGAACTTGATGGGTTTCCTAATAAAGAGAACACAGATTTGAGTGGGTTTTCCTGATAAGAATATAAGAAGATTGGATTCATACTGTACACATTTTTGGAGACTTGACCCGCTTGCTGAATTTTGTTTCTTTTTATTGTTGACATATAACAATGGCACATGTTTATGAGACTATTCATTTCCAAGTATATGGAGAATGAAAAAATGATAATGGAGAAGGAGAAGCAATGGATATTTTACATATATTAGCTATAAGCAGTAGAAAAATCCTGGGAATTACAAGAATCCACATTCCTTGAACTCTAGGGGACAAGAACCTGTGGGGTACGGAGAGACAAATGTGGTTTACTCTAAAATAGAGCTCAAGCTTGAGAAGAGAGAGCCACTGAAGGGCAGAGCAAAGACTCCAGTAACACTCAAGCAAAGAAGAATTGAGCATAATCAGAGCTATTCTCAAGCTGGAGTGACTGAGACTGAGTGGACAAGCGGATCGTCAAAAGGCGGAGCTCTGCAGGCGTTAACTAGGGAGCCCACAAGAGGGCTGAGGAGAACTCCAAGGAAAAGGGTGGAAACTTCACAACATTTTCGTATAGATGGTGCAGTAATTTCAGAGAGTACTCCCATAGCTGAAACTATAAAGGCTTCAAGCAACGAATCCTTAGTTGTCAATAGGTTGACTGGAAATTTCAAGCATGCATCTTCTATTCTGCCAATCCCTGAATTCTCAGACATACCCAGAAGAACACCAAAGAAACCATTGACGAGAGCTGAAGTGGGAGAGAAAACAGAGGAAAGACGAGTGGAAAGGGATATTCTTAAGGAAATGTTCCCCTATGAAGCATCTACTCCAACAGGAATCAGTGCCAGCTGCCGCAGACCAATCAAGGGGGCTGCCGGCCGGCCGCTAGAGCTCAGTGACTTCCGGATGGAAGAGTCGTTCTCGTCGAAGTATGTCCCCAAGCATGCTGCCCCCTTGGCAGGTGTCAAGTCGGAGAAGACGCAGAAGGGACGCTCCATTCCCATGTGGATAAAAGTGTTGCTCTTTGTCGTTGTAGCAGTTTTTTTGTTTTTTTGTTTTTGGTCTATCAAGCTATGGAGACCAACCAAGGAAATCCCTTCTCTAGGTTTCTTCAAGATGCTAAAATATCCAACTGAAGAAGGCACTTCGGCACATTCACCTTGATCTCCTGTTTTTAATAACTAGAAAAACATTTGTGTCCACTGTTGACTGAAGAACTACATCGTGATTTCACCTCAGTAACGTTAGTGTGCATTGGGAAGCAAACAAGACGCATACATGGACCTCATTTCAATATTTTGGACTTTGGAGATCACACTGTGCCATATGAATAATTTTTTTAGCTCTGGAACTTTTTTGTAGGCTTTATTTTTTTAATGTGGACATCTTATTTCACTTTTGGGGGAAAATGCATTGTTTTGTGTATTTGGGGGAAAAAAGGTGATGTAATGTGAAGCTACACATTAAATACTTGGAATTCTTACAAAAAAAAAAAAAAAAAAAAAAAAAAGAAATAAGACCAAAATGCTTTAACCCTAAAATGAAGACCTAAGATTTCTCCTTTTGGGAATAGGCCATTAATTACTAAAACCAGTCAGTTCAGATTCCAGAAACCAGGAACTGTAAAAGTACAGAGTCACAAGATAGTCACGAGGTAATGCCTGCCAGACTATGGAATGTCCTCTCCCTGGTTTCCAGGGCAACTGATCACAGAAATGCCCCCACCTGAGGCCTGTCAATGAGAAATGGTGGCAGGGAACCACTCCCTTAGAAGCAATTTCTGGAAGTCCCTAGAAGCGAGCCAATCAGAACTGTACCCATACTAGGACCCCTAAATGATGTAACCTTGTGATTTTTCCCTTTAAAAGCTGAGCTTGCAGATAGGTGGGCACTTCCTCCAGCCTTCAGTGCATTGGATGTATTGGATGAAGTCCCTGTCTAGGCTTGTATTGCTTTTGGATATCCAGAATTAAATCTTCCTTTACATTCCGGCAAAAAAAAAAAAAAAAAAAGCCAGAGGCAGTGGATATCTTCAGTGAATCCATACAACAGTACCACTGCACGCATGAACTCACAACAGCTTTGACTGCACAATGTAGGCATGCACAAGATGCATCAACTGTAATATCAGTGAATCACGGTGGGGTTCCCATAGTTCTGGTAATATCTGAAAATTGATTAGCAATTGGTGGTTTCTGGAGAAAGAGAGCCAGTTTTCTTCAGGGATGCAGCCCCTGAGTGTCTACCCATGATATTGTGATTGTCCTATATCTATGCTTACTAAAAAGACACAGCAAGTTTAAAGGAAGAACACACAAAATGGTAAAAGAATATTCGTCAAATGAATAAAGGCAAAAATGGAACTGAGAGGAGGGTAGATTCTATTAAATCACATTATACTTATACATGTATGAAATTCTTAAAAAATAAAGATTTTAAACATCACAGAAACATTAAATTTGTATTTATTATCACTTTAACTAAAAAGTAATATTCTGAAATAAATATCATATTCATGTGCATTGTTTTCATATATTAATTTTTCACAGAAAATATTTATAATAAAGTGTAAAATCTTGCTAAAGTTCAGAGTAAATCAAAAACAGAAATTTCAGAGATTATGTCATATTCAACTTTATCTATAAAAAACTGTATAAATAAATATATTAAGAAGTATTTGAGAAATTAAAGAAAAACTGTGACAAGAACATATATATATATAATCATATATTTCTTTTTGCTGCATAATATTCTAATTACAAAAATTACGTGGCTTGTCATAATTTTATATAATTTGCAATATAGTTCAAAAGTATACTGTATTATTTAATATATTGTTTATTTTCAATCATGGTTTATTTTTGAGACTGCTTGACCACTTCACAGGTTAAAATACCTGTTTTAATGTATATGTTAGGGTTTTTTTTATGTTGGAAATACATTTACTTAGATTTTACTGTCAAGCTCCAGTTCTGTCTTGGATGTGAACTTGTTGATAGATTCTGAGCTGATGGTTTAATTTATCCTGTCCTGTGGGCTTATTCCATCCCTTAGGGAAGAATTGCAGAATGGCCTGAAGAGGTACTATTTCTTTTAATGCCTAGGAAAAGTTGAAAAGTGGTATTTGCTTCACAAACCCTGGTTGTAAGTCTTAACTGTGCATTGAAATCGATTTGAGAACACTAAATCCCTGAGTATCAGGGATCATGTTCTAATTTTATGACGAATAGACAGATCACAGTTACTAGACAATTTTAATGATTAATATGTTACTGCTTTTCTGGTTTAGCATACAGCTTAGGCAAAAACATTGTCAAGAGTGTAGAAGACCCTCGGTTCAGTCCTTGGTATCTGATACAAGCATAATCAGTCAATCAATCAAAAAATCAATTAATGCTCCATTTTATTGCCTCTACTTTCTACTGATAATTGCTGTTTTTTGTTTTTGTTTTGTTTTTTTTTTTTTTTTTTTTTTAATGATCTACAAAATTCTTAGCTACTGGAACTAAAGTACTTTTCAGGGCCCTGTGAGAAAGTCAGGTTGAATGAATGATTGACACACTGTTAAGTAAGTACTGAATCATGGTAGTTATTTGCTGGTGGTTTTGTCAGGAACACCTTGGGAATCAAAAAAGGGTAAAATAAAAGAAACAATAGAGTTTAAGTAAAGAGGATTATGAAGTGGACTTGGGAGAGTATAGCCAGCAGATGTCATAGAAAATGACAAGGATAGTGTGGTGGTCATTCTTCCAGGGACAGGAAACATAAAGTGTTGTGTGCTTCCTCAACAATTAAAAGTTATGGTCACTACACTCTTCTCATGTGCTCATAAAATGGTGAAATTAACCATATTCAGGAGGTGTTTGACGTGACCCATAGATGAAGTCCTGGGTTCTTTGTGTTTGTTTGTTTTTAGTGGTCAAAAATTGCAAACATACATAGAATGATTAAATTTGGATTTCAGCTTGGATATTTTTATTATCATTTATATCTTTATTTTCATGCAGAAACAGAGGTAAGAAAAGCTCCAATGGGTTGCTCAGTTTTCCAATGCAATTATAATTTTTTTCTTTTTTCTTTTTCTTTTTGGAAAAGGCTTTAGGAAACCCTGAGATTTCTGCAAATTAATTTTAGCTCTGTAAAATTATTATGTTGACATCCATGGTCTCTGGAATAAGTTCTAACTCTAAAGAGATTAGAAACATCTTATTAATTAGATTATTTTTCAAGAAATTATAATTATTCATTTTTGTATTCTACCTGGAACATGATCAGAATAGTCTTTGTAAAAATGCAGAACATTTGCTTATTTTTTAGTTTTCTGAAATGTCCTCCATTACAAACTGTTTTTTACCCTTTGTCAAAGGTGGTTTGTGAGACATTCTGATATTTCTTCAATCATCTATGGTTCATAACCTGAATCAAATTCATTCAGGTTAATGTGAGTTCTTCAAGGAAGTGTTCTCTGTGTATTTGTTTTTCTCATTTGGTTCTGAAGATCACATCCCCCTCTGAGTGAGGCTGCAATGGAAGATCTTATGAGTCCTTCTACATTTTCTTCTAAAATAGTACTAGCTTTTACAGATGAGAGAGCATCTCCTCCATTTTCATCTTTCTTCAAAAGATTTGCAGTTTTTAAAGTACTATGCACTCTGTCATGTGACATCATTTCTATAGGTCTTTATTAAACTCATATATTTTTTTCTTTAATAGTGTGAACTTTCTTCTATCATTTGGGCAAATTCTTTGAAAATTTTTGAGCTAAATAGCTAGTAGGGATTATTACACAAAAGAGAAGGGTCTTTAATCTTCTTAGAGGTTATTGCTAAGAGCTGATAAAAGTGAGTGTTTTGACTTTTTAGATATTTGGAAATACTCTTTCGCACATTTCCCATCACTATCTGGCAGACATGTTATTAATCCTATTTATATGCCTCTTTTCTTGTGAAGTCCTTAAAACTTTGGGGACTTATTTAGTCTTAAAGTCCCAAAGACCAAAGTAGATGAGATGTGTTGTTCTCACCTTGTGATCAGACAAATTGAGACATAGAAAAGCAAGCAATTTCTATGACCCCATATCTTTGTGGGTCATTTCAACATTTTCAGAACAAGAAAAGAAAACTATTAGTAATGACTTCTAAATGCATTAAATTGAGGCTGTGTACACTATCATGTTGCTCTGAAACTCATTGTTTGAACTGCTGGGATAATGTGAAAGTAGCAGGAAAAACAAAAACAAACAATAGAGAGACCTTGAGATCCAAGGTTAACTTGGTCATTTCCTTGAAAATGTTTTGCAAGTGTGAACTGTAAACTCTATCTGAGAGGGATATTAAGTTTACTAACCTCTCAAAGTCATTTTATAATGTTAAAGGTAGGATTGTTTTCCTTTGGATTTTCCAAAGACAACATTTTTCTTTTCTGGAATTGTGTTTTATATATGGACTAATTACAAATGTAGTTTGAAAACTAATACACAATATATAAGCACCTCATTTCTAAATGCTGTGAAACATTCAGATATTATTGCTATGTTATTGCCTTAATTATACCTTGTTTGTTTAAATGGAAAACATGGAAATAAAGTGAACATGTTTAAGTCAGTCTTACAGGGTGGTATTTGGCTGGCCTCCTGTTCTACTTACATAATGAGATGATCGCAGCAATAATACTCATCCTCCACTTTCTAAATTTCCATAATGAATTTATTTGGTCACATAATGAACACTTTCAAGTATTACTTTATATACAGGTTCTCTCTCTTTTTTTAAATATAGGAAATAAATTTCTTGGTAGAAAACACTTGATGAGGAATTCACTGATGTACTTTTATCTGATGAACATTATCTGGCCAAAGTATTTTAGCACTAATAGTTAAAATATTACCTTCTAGAATTTAGTAAAGGCACGTGAAATGAACAAGGACATGAGTCTCATGTTCTATTAATATTCTGATTGTAGATTGCATGAATATGTTCATTTATGAAATTTATCAGTGTGTATACTCATGGTTTATTCATGCTACTTATTAATTTAAAATCCATTTACAATTTTATTTTGCAAAGGGTAATAATAGTGTCTATAGGTGTGTATAGGAAGCTAAATAATTTATGATAAAATCAGGTAAGAATTTCCTAAGCATATACTCCTACCCTAACAAAAGTAAATTCAAATGGATGATAATAATGTGTCAATAGATGACTGGTACAAGAAGGTTTTCAATGCAATTAGTCTAACAAGCTTAACATTATAAATATCTTTTGCACTCCGGACTTCCAATTGAGCCCTCTTCTTTGCTTCCTAATCTACCATTACGTGGGCTGATCTAACATGATGATCTGAACACCTTGCACTGACAACTGAACACAATGACAAACTTGGCCATCTAAGTAAAAAGAGAGTATTTGGCTTGAAGCCAAAGGGTAATAGTGGAACCCTTATATACTCTGTATGATGATAATCATCTTTCTCCATAATTTTATCTAAGATTCAACATGATCTCATTCAAATGGCAGAAATTCTAGGTAGAACAGATTACACAATTTACATGGATATTTCAAGCACATAAAAGAATCAAAAGGAGCTTATAGAGAAAAGACTGCAGGCTTGTATCACTGACTTTCGAAATGTCAATACCATATCTTGATGAAAAGCATCAATAATGAAAAAAGAATGATAATGGTGTAGAGAATCCTAAAAAAAAAATCAATGGAGAAGAATAACACAAGCCCAGAAATGGATCCATTTATAAACAAATGGAAAAGTCATATTCAACCAAGTTTCTAAGCAATTCTATAGGGATAAGTATCCTCTTTGTCACAAATGATGCTATCACTACTAAATATACATGTAGGACAGATGAAATAGACCAAAGTCCTTACCTCACTATACAAAAATCACTGTAAAAGAAAAATAGGTATTAATTCAAAATCTTAAATGATATCTGTTTGAAATAAAGCCTAAAGAAATATATTTTCAGCTTCAACATGGGTATTTTTCATCAATAACATGCATAAACTATAAAGGGAAACAGAAGGTACATTTGACTTATTCAAAACTAAAAATAATTGCCAGTTAGATGTGTTATCAATGGAATGAAATGGGAAGTTTCACACTTGGACAAATGTTTCCAGAATATTAATTTGATAAGGAACTTTTATTTAGATTATAAAGATCTCTTATAAAGTCATAAGAGTTAGACAGTCTGATATTTTAATGGGCAATGGATCTGAAGAAATGCTTCAGTAGGTTATAGAGACTCTAACAAACAATGAGTACTCCAGAAAGACAAAATTATAGCAGGTGTCTTTCAGTGGCTGACTATAGGAACATCATGACTGGATATATCATAGAAAGATATCATGGACTAGATATAGCTGACCTAGAGTAGGCAGTTGTCATTGACATCCACACTAACTTGGACAAATCTCTAGGAAACAATACTGACTGAATAACTGTTAGTTCTTAAAAGCTACATACTATTTTATGTGCACTTTGTATGTGCATAATTATGAGCTTGTATTTGTGTGCATGAGTGTATGTGAGGTGTCTATGTATTGTCTGTCAGTAAGCTAAAGCAATGCTCTTGTCTCTGCCTCCAATGTTAGTGGGGCTACTGTGAAATGCCTGGAGATTCTTAGATTTTTGCATAAATGCTAGGGATTCGAACTCAGTTCTTCATGCTTACCCAGCAAACAGTCCTACCCAAGGAACAGTCTCCTCAGCCTTTACTGTGTCTATTACATAACATCTATAATGACAAAGTTCTAGAAATATAGAAATGATAAAAGAGTGCTAGTGGCCTATTGATAATGGATAAAAAGAAAGCAGTTGTAAAAACAGGGGTGAACAACAGAGGGCGTCTTTATGTTCACAGAATGATCCTGTACGTTGATTTCATTGGTGTTAATTTCTTTGCTGGGGTATTTCCTTACATGTTTGTAATATGTTAAAATTAGGTAAAGAGCACAAAAGGTCACACTCTGTTACTACACAGAATTTACAGGAACATATATTTACCTTTAAAGAATCCAGATAGGGGGACAAATCCTAACTGAAAAAGGGAGATGAAGCTCTTCTGTAACCTTTCTGCAGTCAGGACTTTAGGGTGACCTGAGTTGAAAAGGAAGTTCTTTTACAGACGCAGCTAACAAATGAAGAAAGCAGGATGGAATTTGAGAAGTCTGGGTTGTGACCCTCTGAGAGTATGTGATATTGACAGGGGCATTAATGGCTGCTAGGTTTTACAAAGGCAAACCATGAGGCTCCATAGGACTCTGGGAAGCATCAGCTATGAAACTGTCTCATGCCGAGCATGAACATGGTCTAGATTTAGTTACTAGTAAACAAGAAAGGAAGAGTGCGAATAGTCCTGTTAAATGACATCTGTAGAATAGAAACACATCCAAAACGTTTTTTTTTGTTATTTTTATTTTTTTCGGGAACAAAGGCTCTTTTAAAAAACCTTTTGTTTACTTTTATGTGTATGCGTGTTTTACCTGTATGTATGTATTGTGTCTGGTACTTGAGGAAACCAGAAGAGGACATCACAGATAATTATTTTTGTTAAGCAGTTGTTAATATCCTTAGACATAAAATTTTATTATGGTTGTAATTTTCAAAACATGCATGTATTTATTTTGAACATAAACCTTGACATATATACAAACAAAATTACGGGAATTGAAGAATTGTTTCAAAATAATCTGGAGAGGTCTATAGGAAATAGAATAGAAAAGAAAAGCAAAATAAAATGGACTCTTAGTCAGAAGTTTACTGAGGAAGACTTGTGGGGAGGATATGATCAAAGAAATTGTGTGAAATGCTCAAAGAATAATTTAAAAAGAAATATGCAGTAGGTATTCTTTCAACTGAATCTCTGTCATGTACATTATTACATGTAAATTTTAGTTTTGTTCAACTAAATTATCTTCTAGAATTATGTATTTTATGAGCATAGTAAAACTGGCAATATGTTTTTAAAAAACAATTATGATTATTTAAAACATATATAGCAAGGAGAATTCAATTTACATTTTATTACCTATTATTTATTTATCAAAACTGATCACTTGAAGAATGACTTAGGAAATATAAACTTAAATTCTCTACAATAGTATCATAATATCTCTAAGTTAATGAGTTTTCTAAATATTTTATATCAGACATCAGTAATATTTAACTCTTTTACAAATTATACTCTGAAACTGCAACTTTAATTGCTTTTATCAAGTTGAAATTTCACAAAACAAAGACTGTAAGACCATGAAGAGTACCATTTAGCTCAACAAAAGCAAATTAGCAATAAAAATTGAGTTCCTAACCCTAGAAACTAACAAGTTGCCAGGAAGTTTATATAGTAGAATCAGTTGTGAAATTATAGACTTGTATATGATATTATTATTTAAATAGATATTCTAGTATTTTGTTTTGAAATTAAAAAAAATAGGAAAACATAAAAATGTACAGTATGTAATTTTGGGACATCATTCGGAAAGTCAAGAAAAGTAACCAAATATTGATAAACTTTGTTTTATGTACTATTTGTTATGGCATGGTAGAGTAATAGATATTAAATCACATATGAGCATGTTTCTTCTTAAATATTTATGTATTTTAATAGTGAAAATAAAACTGGGACATCACCATCGTAATCATTATTATTATTTTTCTAAATTACTATTATTTTTTTTTCAATATTGTCTCATTGGTAGCCTTTGGTTGGCTTGGAACTCCTATGTAGACAAGGATGGTCTTTATCTCACATGATTTGCCTGCCTCTGCCTCTTGATTTTGGGATTAAAGGTGTGCATCACCGGCCTGGCAAAACTGGGACACTCTCTATGTCCAGCACCATTTGAGCCAAACACTACCTTTAGCATCTACAGAGATGGTAATATGCAGATAATTATGCCTGTCAGGCAAGGCCAAACAGAGACATCCACAATTCCAAGTGTATGCCTACAGAATACACAGTGAAATCCAGTTGATATCATGGATAGAGTGAGATTAAATTTGGAAGGAAAATGTATATGTTAATGACATCAAGGTAAGTATAATTGGACAGCAGATGATAAAAACCTGATGTTTCTTGGATGACAAAATCTGAAATGGTATTTCTTAGGGAATAGTCCACCAATTTGTTTTCCAATACCAAGCAGTCAACCCTGAGATTGTACATATACAAAAAACAAAATATGTACCGAGAAGTCCATATTTATGTGCATATATATATTCATGTAGCTTGAAATCTAATATGCGTGTATTCGTGTGTATAAATGAAAGTATATACACACATATGTATATATGTTTATAACAATTAAGAAAAAGAGCCCATGAATTTAAGAGAGAGCAAGAGGGTTCCATTGGAGGAGTTGGTTGAAGGGAGGAAAGGGAAAGAAGAAATGATCTAATTATAATTTCAAAAAGTAAAACAAATTGCACAGAGATTCTTTTAACATTGTTTTACTATTCTCAGAATATACTAATTCTACTACAAAAAAGTCAGGTAACTTTGAAGTCTAATCTTTTTTTACCACTCATTTTAATTGAAATATTGTAGCAGACAGACAAGAAATTATATGGTTTCTTGTGTTTTATTTTATTAGCACTTATGGTACATCCCTGGATGACTATGAATGTTTCAGCAATATTTGTACACCAAAATGTCATGTTGTAGTGTCAACTGATTGGGCAGCCCTGATGTTTATTGATCAAAACAATCACGATATCGTGTTTTGGACCGTGTTATATTGGAGTCACTTTTTTGAAGTTAGAACACCAAAGAGTAGGAATTCAGAGAACATCATGGACCAAGAGAAAGAAAAATCAAAGGAAAAGGGGTTGTTGGCAAATAGTGATGTAAAATAAATATGTGGAAATATGTGAAGAACACAGATAGAGAAAGGAGAGAAGAGAGGGGAAAGTATAGACACAGAGAGGAGGAAGACCGGAAGAACATCTTCACTCTCTTAACTGTGTACCTACCTGGGCAAAAACCAGAGAAGAAACAGCGAAGAAGCAGCTTTTTTTGGAAGAGTCACATATAACTTATATGAGGAGAACTAGGCAGAACTCTGAGTGTGGACTTCCAAAATACAAACTATCAGAAAGTTATTTATGTTGTTGAAATTACAGTCCCTATTTCTTTGTATGTCAATCAGAGCAGACAAATACTAATAAACAAATATATTATTCATCATTATATATATATATATATTTATATATATATGAAGTTTCTTTTATTACAAAAAGACATCAGCACATAGCTATATGTCTCAAGATGTTTGAACGTGTAGAATTTCATGTACAAATACTTAGAAATGAAAGAACATTCTCATTTAAGATTACTAAATATTTTATACTTTAATAAATGGTTGCACTAACTCCAGTTCTTCCAGAAATGACAGTCCATAAATGTTTTTGTTGCACATTTATCTCTACAACTTATGTTAAACCTTTGCTTTTCTGATGGGTATGAGGTAGCTACTGAAATTTTAATATTTTTTCTTTTGATCAATGTTGGTGTTCATTTCCATTTGCTGATATTTTTCACTGATTTTTTGTCCTTATTTTTATCTCTTTTTTATTATTAATTAAAATTTTTATTCCTTTATTTTACACCCCAATCACAGTTTTCTCTCCTTTGTCTCCTCCCATTCCCATCCCTCCAGCTGTCCCTGCTCTACCATCCACTCCTTTTCAGTTTTTGTTCAGAAAGAGGGGTGTGTCAACAAAGCTTGGACTATCAAGTTAGGTAGGATTAAGGTCCTCCCCTTTTAGTAAGGCTGGGCAAGGCAACCGTAAATGAGGAATAGGTTTCTGGAAACCAGCCAAAGCAATAGGGACAAGCCTTACTTCCACCACTTGGAATCCCACAAGTAGATTAAGCTACACAACAGTCATACATATGTAGAGGGCCTAAGTCAGCCCCACTCAGGCTCCTTAGCTGTCCGGTATTGAGTCTGTGAGCTCCTATGGGCCCAGTTTAGTTGTTTCCATGGGTTCCCGTGATGTCCTTGACCTCCCTGGTTCTTACAATCCTTCCTCCCTCTCTTCAACAGGATTCCCTGAGTGCAAACTAATGCTTTACTGTGGATCTGCGGATCTGTTTCCATCAGTCACTGAATTAAGGCTATCTGATGATAATTGGGGTACTTACCAATTTTATTACAGGAGGTGGCCAGTTCAGGCAGAATTTTCTGTCCTGCAAGTTTGCTCCTAAATAACCACTCAGAGACTTATTAATTATAAATCCTTGGCCAATTACTTAGTCTTATTAAAAACTAGCTCTTACAACTTAAATTAACCCATATTTCCTCTCTATGTTCTACCACTTCATGGTACCTTTTTTCAGCACAGCATGTTAATCTCATACTTCTTCTGTGTCTGGCTGGTGACTTTGCCCTCCTACCCAACGTTTTCTCAGTCTTGCTCTCCTGCCTAACCTCTTTCTGCCTAGCTACTGACCAATTGGCTCGTAATTAAACCAATGAGAGCAAAATATCTTCACATTGAACAAAAAGATTATTCCAAAGAAGCTACCTATCCTAATAGATTCCTGGGAATTTCCCTGGGGCCAGGTTTCTACTTTACCCCAAAACATTCCCCCATTAAGATGTATTTTTCATTACTTCCTCTCCATCCATTCATCCAACCTAATCCCTCATGTTCCCCCTACAAGCACCCAGTATGCCCAGTAGATCTCTTCTATTTCATCTTCTCAGGGAAATCCATGCCTCCCTGTTCCCCTTTGGGGTCTCCTTGTTACCTAACTTCTCTGGCACTGTGGATTGTATCATGGTTATATTTTACAGTTAATATCCACTTATGGGTGAGTACATACCATGCTTGTCTTTCTGGGTCTGGGTTACCTCAGTCAGGAAGACTTTTTTTTAGTTCTGTCCAAAATGATCATGTTGGCAACTATCATTATTGATTAGAAGGCAGTTAAAACATTTAAAAAGTTAATTAGACAGACTGCAAATTAGAAATATTGGTCAGGCAATAGGAAGAATAAATCACATTTGTTCTGTATTTGAGATGAGAGGAAATCTTTTTTTATGACAGAAGATAATGATTTGTAAAGTTGGGTCTAGATTCACTAGTTATTGCAATTCCCAAATATATATTAGACTTTTGCGTATGTCTGTCGAATCTAAACTACAATGCACACACACACACACACACACACACACACACACACACACACACACACACGTAATATGAGGGAATACATTGTGTTTAAAGTAATCTGACTAAAAGAGAATATGAAAGGTTCAATGTGTGTTCAACCTGCAGCCTATAAACCACATACATCCCTGGATGACTATGAATGTTTCATGTTGTAGTGTCAAATGATTGGGCAGCCCTAATGTTTATTGATCAAAACAATCACAATATCGTTTTTGGACCGTGTTATATTAGAGTCACTTTTCTGAAGTTAGAACACCAAAAAGTAGAAATTCAGAGAACATCATGGACCAAGAGAAAGAAAAATCAAAGGGAAGGGGGTTGTTGGCAAATAGTGTTGTAAAATAAATATAGTGAAATAAAATTCATCATTCAATTTGACAATGTTAAGTTCCTGGAGACCTTGTAAGAAGTTTCAGTGAAATAGTGTGTGAGACAGTGAACGAAAACACTGCAGTCCATTAAATAATGATTCTGGTTATTTCCTTAGGACTTGTGTTTATCTATCTGTTAGGAAATATAAAAAGATAAGAATTACAAAATATTGACTTTCCAAAGACAGATCATTATATAATGAAAATGTTTTCTGAGTGAAGAGAAACATACCAGATAAACTCATCAGGCTTCACATTCACATGAAAATTTTCTAAGCTTTCTCTCAACAGAAGGAAACCATGACAGAACTCAAGACAGCCCCTGAGATGTGGAGTTGGCTGTGACAGGAACAGGAAATGAATCTCCCAGTGTCTGAACAGTGCTGGAGAGGAGAGAGCAACACAAAGCAGTGGAGACTTTCAAGCCCATAGGGTCTGTGCTTTAAGTTCACAACATGGTAGTCATTAGGAGATGAGAATGAGAAAAAAATAAAAACAACCAAGGACAAGAAAATAATCAGCTCATAAAGTTATAGAAGTCACTTCCAGACTGTTACTACCAGTGGGAATGGAAATTGTTATATACAACATATTATAAAACATACAATTTTTAACATATCACTGAAGTATAATAAAACATAAAATATTAAAACATAAGAATCAATGGAATCTAACTCTTTCAAGTAGTATATGTTTACAAATACATCTATAGGTAAATCAGAAACAAAAAGAATTCAGTTCAAAGGAAGACAAAACCTGTCTTCTGACAAGTAAAAACTAAGCAGGTATACTATGAAGCCAAATAAATTACCTGACAGTAAAATAATCAACCCACAGGATCTGAAATTGACACACAGAGAGGATAGGATTGGCAATGAAATTTAAACAAACTATATTTTCTTATTTTACCTCTGTTTTCCATATGATTAGTAGTAATTTAAGAAATCAAAATTGAAAAAATAAAAATTAAACCAGGCAAGGTCTCAATTGGAGGGATTGAGATACCAACCCAGCCATAAAACCTTTACCCTACAGTTTGTCCTGCTTGAAGAGTGTTCTGGAACCCGAGCCTAGCATAATCATCATCAAAGAGTCCTGGGAGGCTTCATCCAGCAACTGATTGGAGCAGATGCAGCCTCCCACAGACAAATATTAGGCAGAGCTCAGTATGTCCTGGGGAGGAGAGGGAGGAAGGACTGGAGGAACCAGAGAGGTCAGGCATACCAGGAGAACATGGCCCACAGAATCAACCGGGATTCATGGACAGTTACAGAGATTAGGGAGCCCATATAGGTTTAACTTAGGTTCTTTACATATATGGGTGAATAGCTTGGTATTCTTGTGAGATTCCTAACAGTGGGAGCACGGACTTTCTCTCACTCTTTTGCTTACTTGCGGGATATTGTTCCTCCTTCTGAGTTGCCTCATCTAGCCCTGATGTGATGACATATGCCTGGTTTTAGTGTAACTTCCTCTGCCATGTTTGGTTGATGTCCCTGGGAGGCCTGCTCTTTTCTTAGGGGAGGCAGTGGTGGAGTGGATGTCGGGGAGAGGGCACGCAGAAGGAAGAGCCTGGAAGGAGTGGAGGGAGGGGAAACTGTGGTTGGGGTGTAATATATGAGAGAAGAATGAAAAAAATTCATAGAGAAGAAAACTAAAATAGAAAAATATGCTAAATATATTTGAGAACACATTGGCAATAACAAAAATTAATGTGTTTCTAGACATAGTAGCAGAATTTATTTCAAATGAAATATAAGAATATTTCAGAATTGACAAAGCATGAACTGAACATGTAAATTCAAATATAAAAGTAGAGAAGACCACAGAAGAGGAAGTAAGCAAGACTATTTGAAAACAGTGAAGGGGTCAGATGAGATGGAACAATTGTGTACTCCCAGCATTTGAGAGGCTGAGTCAGGCAGATAATAATTTCAAGATAACTTCCTGGTATATAATGTGTTTGAAACCAGCCCAGGCTACATGAGATACTATCTGAAACAAACAAGCAAACAAACAAACAAACAAACAAAATAACAAACCATGAAGAAGAGAGAGCATCTTGACGGGAATAACCAATATCTAGAAATCACAGAAACATTAATTGTGAAGAGAACACACCAACACACATGGTGACAACACTCTCAAGATTCTTTCTTTCTTTCTTTTTTTTTTTTTTTTTTTTTTTTTTTTGTTTTTCAAGATAGGGTTTCTCTGTGTAGTTTTGGTGCCTGTCCTGGATCTTGCTCTGTAGACCAGGATGGCCTCGAACTCACAGAGATCCACCTGGCTCTGCCTACTGAGTGCTGGACTTAAAGGTGTCCAACACCATTGCTGGGCTCAAGATTATTTCTAAAATGAAAGTTTCAAAAAAAATGAAAGTTAATGGTGTGTTTTGTACCTGAGTACGGGAAATAAGGCTAACTTCAGTCTTCTACAGTATCCTTCAGTCTATCCAAGGTTAGAATAAAGATTAGTGACCACACCTATGTACCAAAGAAGAAAACCAAAGGATGAAATATTTGTGAATGATTCTACTATGGTGATAAGATAGAAAATACACATTTAATTTTACATGGACATTAACTGAACAACATCATAAAGGAGAAGTTGTTTTGGTAAAGACTCTAGAAATCAGATAGAATACTGCATCACCAAGACAAATGTGTAGCAAATAAAATACCTCCAAACACACACACACACACACACACACACACACACACACACAAAGTTGGCTTCTTATCTGTGTTTGTGATCCTTGATATTTGGAAAAATAAATTAAATGTTTTGGCTTGTCCCTATGGGTTCTCTTTCAAGAGACAATCTGAAGCTACTGTCCTTTGCTTTGAGAACCACAGGAGTGTTGTTTTGCATACCTGGTTGGGATGGTAGAAAGAATTGTATGCATCATGGATTATCATAACAGGAAAAATGTAGTGTTGTACCAAGACTATAGGAAGAGCAAGGCATTTTAGAACTAGAAGAGAAGTGATAATTTCTATACTTGAGTTTGTAGTGCATAAACCCAGAGAGGATCTTAGGAAAGATATGACATGTCCCTAGACCTGAACATGGATGGATTGCTGAATATCATTCTCAGCATTGCACAAGCCTATACACAATCAAAGAGGTGGCTATTTTTTCAAGTGCCAGTATTTGAACAAAAGATAAAGGCATACAAATAAAGGAAGACATTTGTCATTAAAAGAGGCAAAAATAAATTTGTAGAAAATAAAACATCAATGAAGATTTAAAAAACAATGAGAAAATAATGTTAAATAAATATCTTTAAAATGGTTTTGAGTAGAACAAAGACAACAAATCAATTAGAAAATTTTATATAAAATACATACATTGGCAAAGATGTAGAAACTGTATAAAGAATACCATAGAAATTCTGTAACTCAAAAATACAATAGCTCAATGATAATGTTGCCAGAGGCACTCATTGAAAGTCTTTCATAAGCAGAGGAATCAGTAAACTTGAAACAGGTCATTTGAAATTACCAAGCCAGTGAAGCAAAAGGATAATGAAAAAGGAAAATTAAAAATAGCTTCAGGGATTTCCAAGACAGCCTCAACTCGACCCGTGTGGACTCTTGGAAACCTCTAGGAAAAGAAAGAGGAAATCTCAGGGAACCCACCTGAAGAAATAACATCAAAATACCTACCCTACTCCAGAAAGCAAAATAATAAACTCCAAGAGGAAAATCCAAAGAACCAAATTATGACATACAATGAACCTGTCAGAAGGCACGGATGGTATCTTGGAAACATGAGAAGTGATGTGACTGGTCTAGTAAAAGACCGTTTTTATTGGATCATCAGGAACTGTACAGACAGAAACCTTACAAGTTAGAAGTATATAGAGGGGATGATAGCAAGATGGCTTGTGGAGTATGGCCAGGTACCCACAAGCCGGATGCCTGAGTATAACTCTGAGAACCTACATGGTGGAAGGAGAGAATTGATGTCTTCATGTTTTGCTCTCACTCTGACATATGCACTATAACAAATGCCCACCCACACATACACACAAACACAATAAGTATAAACAAATATAAATTTTCAAGTTTTGTTAAATGGAGGACAGAATACAAAAACTCTCTGTGTGTATGTGTGTATGTGTGTGTGTGTGTGTGTGTGTGTGTGTGTGTGTGTGTGTGTGTGTGTGTGTGCCTCAAAGCCAGCAATATTGGATGTCTTTCTTCAGTTTCTCTCTACTTTTATCTTTTGAGGCAGAGTCTACAAGCTGTATAAAAATACAATGAAAAAAATAGAAGACAAATTGGAGCAAAATCTTGGCGGTAGAAAAATGTCAAGCAATACAGAAAAAGAAAAAAACAGCAATGAAGAAAAAGTGAGGCAAAATAGATCACAAGATGTTAAAAAATGACTTTTTAAAATACCACCACAAAAGCTTTACAATCATTTTTTAAATATAAAGAGAATAAACTTAATCAAAGCCATAAGTTGTCTTAATTGATAAAAGTTATAGGATCAGTCTATATTCTGTTTAAAAAGACTCAATTTAGACCTGAGGAAGCACACTGCCTGAGGATAAAAGAATGTAAAAATACAGTCCATAAGAATGCAGAGCAATGAAGGGTGCCTAAGTTTAGATCAAATACATCTGAAGTGAAAATAGTAAATATATAGTGACCAAAGCAAGAGGGGTCACTCTCAGAGAAGTAGAAATGTGGGGACAACAAATTTGATCATGAAAAATTTCTGAGGGGTATGAGAAAATGTTGATACATTAAATATATTCACTATAATTATTTTATTGATATTTCAAGGTGATTTAGGATATTATCTCACTTATTTGCAGAATTTAGATGAATTGAGTTGAGTCAGGAGAGATGGCTCAGTAGTTAAAAGCAATGGATGTTCTTGTAGATGACCCCAGGTCAGTGCCCAAAAGCCATATAGCAGCTTATAATTATCAGTAACCAAAATTCCAGGTAATCTAGCACCCTGCTCTAACCACCTCAAGAAATGGGCATGCATGCACTACAAACATATTTATACAGGTAAAACTCTCTACATATACAAAAATCTTATTTGAATGGAGTTTGTTTTATAATAGTTTAGATTCAATAAAAAATTATGTGTAACAGCAGGGAAGTAGTAATATATCCTTTCAGAGGAATTTTCCTGCAACGAAGAATGAATAAAAGGGGATATTAGGAAATGAATAGGATATTCCATGAAGACAGAATTTTCTGTCAATATCAAAGGGAATTAGAGAAAAAAGAAGTATTTATGAAAGATTAGGCTGTTCATGATGTTATTTGTTTCTCCTTTGACCAACAGTTCTCAAGTGCTTGTTTTTCCTAAGTGCTACCACTTGTTGAAAGGCAGCGAATGGAGCATGAAGGACTAGGGAGCAGTGGTTTGTGCAGTAGTGTCTGTGGAATGAAAACTGTATTCCGTGACTTTCATTTGGAAAACTTGAACAAATTCACTCCAGATCAGGCTTCCATTGTACACCAATGAAACCATGTCCAGCTGGTCAGCCAGTGAGTTTACCCATGTTACTTACATGAGCGAGGGTAACTCAAAGGCAGCTTCATCGACAAAAATCCCCATGTACCATGGACCACAGCTCTTGACAACTGCAACCCTGGAGCTTTCTGCACAACTTGACGATGGCTTAGCACACAAGAGTCTCTTCTTCCCCAGAAATTGATTCTGCTTTCAAAGCTTTGGAGAAGGGTCTTATGAATCTTCTAAATTTTGAGAGCGTAGAAAACCTTTTAAATTGTATTTATTTCCAGGCTTTAGAGCCACTCTCCTTCCAAGAAGGAATATTTCAATTTAGAAGAAAGAGCTACACAACACTCTGTAATTCAGAGAGTTATAATTTCCAGTAAGTGCACCAATGAGATGTCCATAGACTAAAGAATCCTAGTGATAATGCCCACTACAGCAAATAATAATATAGGGTAAAAGAAATCAGCTGAAACATTGGATGTTGTATATTGAGGAAATCCAAACAATTACTTTTGTATCTTAGATTCCCTTTGCTTATTTGTATATTTCTTCATTAAATCCAGGTTTTTGAGTCTCCATTCTTTCTAAACAATAACACAAATAACAAATTAACCTACTTCAAATAATGCCATAAAATAAAAATGTTACACAAATCCTTTTTATCATTTTTTTCTTTTTAAAAAATGCATCTAGTCATTTGCAAGTACATATTCAACACATTGTGATTGTAATAAATCATTTTTACATTAGGAGGATGTCAACATTTCAGATGAGGAAAGGCTAGGAACATGATTTTCTTTTCTAGATGAACAGTGGAGGAGTCATCCACAGGAGGAACAGGAATCGAGAGAGAGGGGCTCCTGCAAATTATTTTCTCTATTTGTTTGTGTGGAGCTCACAAACCCGGTTCATCATCATCTGGTGAATTCAGAAAGTCAGCACTCACACCACCCATAAGTGACAACTCCATGCAACTGCTGTTTACTAATTTCAGCATGGAAATGGTTATTATTTTCATTACTATCATCAAAATATTTATCTAGACATAACTGGGAAAATCAATGGTTTGGGTTTTTATATTGCTTTACCTGTTATTTGCATCTTAATGGACTAATATACCTTATATCCAGTATTTAACTTTAATTCATCATACATGTATTTAACTTTAATGCCCTATACATGAGGGAACTAAGTTAGCCTATCTATTCATTTTTCCCTCTCTTTTCTGAAAGCTTTTGAACCAAATTTGCTTTTATTTTTTTATTTTTTTTTTTTTTGGTTTTTTCGAGACAGGGTTTCTCTGTGTAGCTTTGCGCCTTTCCTGGAACTCACTTGGTAGTCCAGGCTGGCCTCGAACTCACAGAGATCCGCCTGGCTCTGCCTCCCGAGTGCTGGGATTAAAGGCGTGCGCCACCACTGCCCGGCCAAATTTGCTTTTATTAAAGATTTGTACCCTTAAATATAGCCATTGTAAAATATGAAACTTCATTGAAAACACTATTTCCATTGGTAGCAACTTTGACATTTTGTATAAGAACGTGTAATTATAATCTGAAAACTTCCACATTTTAATCTTCAAGGTATTTAATATTTAAGGCATGAACAAGTGATCTTACCTCATGATAAAATTATGGTCTTGTCTAACAGAAACCTCAACTTTGACTGCCCAATAAGTACTTCAATTGGTTCTTCTATCTACAAGAAAAATAATTATTGTAGTTATAAATACTTTAAATTTGGTGAAGATTTTTTAAAAGTTTTGATGCTTAGCCATTATGCCATTCTCTTTTTAAAAATAAATTTATTTATTCATTTTACATCCTGTCCACAGTTTCCCCTCCTTCCTCTCCCCCTAGTCTCTCCGTGCCCCAACTCCCTCTGTTCCCACCCCCATTCTACCCCTCTGTTTCTGTTTAGGAAAGGGTGTGTCTCCCGTGACTGTCAAAACATGGCACATCAAGTTGCAGTAAGACTCATGTATTAAGTCTGGGCAAACCAGTATGAGGATTGGGGTCCCCAAAGCCAGTAACAAGTCAGAGATGGCCCCTGTTCCATCTGTTAGAAGTCCACAAAAGGACCAAGCTATGCAACTGTAACATATGTAGAAGGCCTAAGCCATACTCATGCAGAATCCCTAGTTGTTGGTTCAGTCTCTGTGAGTTCCTATGATCCAAGGTTAGTTGAGTCTGTAAATTTTCTTGTGGTGTCCTTGACCCCTCTGGCTCCCATAATCCTTTCTCTTCCTCTTCTGCAGGATTCCCCGAACTCCACCAAATGTTTGGCTGTGTGTCTGCAACTGTTTGCATCAGTTGCTGGATGAAGCCTCTCTGATAACAGCTGGGATAGGTACCAATCTGGTCAGTGGAGATGGCCAGTTCAGGTTACATATCTGCTATTGCTAATAGTCTAAGCTGGGATCTTCCATGTAGCTTCCAGGGAGAATGCCTTGTGCCAGGCTTTTACCTGATCCCAAAATGGTCCTGCTCTCCAGTAGTCTCTTTCTGTACCCTCCCCCTACATCCCTTTCCCCCAACTTGATCACTCATGCTCCCATCCCCACATGCCCTCAGTCACTCACAAAATCTCTTCTCTGGTATTCTGTTGGTGATGCTTGAATCTCTTGTTCCTGTTCACTTATTCAGATTTTCCATTTCCAGGATTCCTTCTGTTTGTGTTTTCTTTGTTGCTTCTATTTCCATTTCAGGTCTTGAACAGCTTCCTTCTTATGTTTGTTTGTTTTTTCTTGGCTTTCTTTTAGGGATATATTTATTTCTTCCAATTTTCTATTTGTCATTTCCTCAATTTCTTTAATAGATTTTTAATATCCTCTTTAAGGACCTCTATAATCTTCATAAAGTCATTTTTAGATCGTTTTCTTGTGCTTCAACTGTGTTGGATTGTTCAGGTCTTGTTGTTGCCTTTTCTGTTATTGACTGTGTTCTTACATTGGCATTTCAGAATCTGGATTTGAGATGATTATAGGACTAGGTGGTGATTCCTTCTTTTTGCTTTGTTGCATAAGGGGTTTGTTCTTTGGTTTCTGTTTCTTCTCAGTTCTTCTGACCAAAATGGCCAAGAGTTCTGGTGATTAGCATGTCTTCAGACCCAATAGGGTGTCTCCTCTGGTTCGGGGGCTAGGGGTTGGTAGATCTGGCCTGGTCTTTGTTGAAGCTGGTCTTCTTCTGAAGTTGTAGACCAGGATATGGAGCTCAAGGGAGGGGATACAGTCTGGAGTCTCTAGATCTGGTCTGGCCTCTTGGGTCCCTAGAATCAGCCTGGCCTCCAGTACAACTGTCTGTGCCAGGGTTCCTACATCTAGCCTGTCCTTTAATAAAGCAGAAGTCTTCTTTCAAAGTTGTAGACCAGGATACAAAGAAGCCCAGGGTGTGTGTGTGTGTGTGTGTGTGTGTGTGTGTGTGTGTTGGTGGTGATGGTGGTGGTAGTGGTGGTGGTGGGGTTAAGGAGTGTTTGTTGGCAGTGAGTGGTGTCTTACCTGGGATTCCTAGATCCTGCCTGGCCTTTAGTAAAGCTGAAGCCTTTTTCCAAAGTAGTAGGCCTATATATGGATCCCAGGGGTGGCAGTATAGTCTGGGGCTATTGAACAGGCTAAAAAGAGTGTAGCAAGAAGTGGGATATGTGTTACCTGGGATTCCCTGGACCAGCCTGGCCTCCTACAAGGCTCTCAGGGATGTGGACCCTAGTATGAAGTCCATGGAAGGAGCGGGGGCACATTTTCTGTCTTTAATGTAATTATACCATTTGTCTTATAGGTAGGAATGAAGCAACCATGATCACAGTGTCTCAGTCAGCTCAATTACTTAAGGATTTGGTTATTTCTTCATAAGGCAAATATAGTTGCTAGTATTTTCTTATGTTATTAGAAACACTTGACATGTTGCTTCAGAGAAGATTACATTAATAATATGCTTAAATTCTATGTAGATGAAAATCTATGGCATGGTATATTTAAGTACACTAAATACCTAAATATAAATGTTCAGTGAATTGGCATGAGTGAAAAACATGGCTACCTGAATATAAATATTCTCTGTACTGTGATAAAGAACATGGTAAGTAAAGTTTTGTGCTCTTCCAAGTCCATACTAATATGGTAGACTTTTATCTAGTACGGCTCATTAATTTAATTTATGTGGAAAGATCTTCCCTTTTCTGAAATTTAAAAAATGTTAATAAAAAATAGTATTTATATTAGATTTTGTATTCTCGGAATTTCAGTGCTACATATTTTTTATCATAGGATAGATCTATATGTGACTGCACAAGATCCTCAATAAGCCACACTTATTCCAGTGCACTACCTTTCTATACATTACTGCTCCGTGGCCTGAAAAAAAAAGCCCCCTGGGAATACATGTGTAAATTCACATTCCTTACCTTTGCCATTACCATCTAAATGGCAGAGCCTGCAGGTGTTGCATATTGTAATAAGCCCCTTGGGTGACTTTATACAAAGTTTAAATGTCACTGTGCCACACCACATTACTTTACCTGATTTTCTGTTGAATATGTCAGAGAACTCAACTCTTGACTGGTGACAAGATCTTACAAAATTAAGTCATAAGCATATTCTGTTTTTAGGATGGGTATTTTGGTCCTGCCAAAAATCAATGGATGAATTGGAAAACTGAACAGAAAACGTAGACTTTCCCTAGAGAAGCTAGGAGAGTGCAGCATAAATAAAATATCAGCCTGTTCAAGGTAGACTGTTGCAGTGTGCTGATACACAAGGCTCTTGTCAGGAGATGCACTCAGCTACAGAAGTAGCATGACGGAGTCGCCCTTAAGTCAAGATTGATACCTAATAGAAAGAAAATAGAATTTGCAAGTGCCACTGGTCTGTCCAGTTCTGGTTTATTTTTAATGACAAGCCAATCTGCTGTGTGTCTAGCATGTCATACCAACCCAGACAAAATCATGCTTGTGAAATCTTCATTAGGGGAAGATAGAAATAGAGTAGTAAAATAACATAAAACTTTCTTAGCATAAACATGCTGTTTCAGCTGCTAAAACAACACAGGACACTTTAGAACGTGCAACAGCATCACTTGTTTATTGTTATTCATAAAGAGGAAACAAAATTTGGAAACATTTTTAAAAGCAAAGCATAAGTAAATAAGTAGTCAGGTTTTTTTTTAAACATTTGCTTATAGGGTTGCAATTATTTAAATGTTCTTTATTTTGAGATATTATCTCATGAATTTAGGAGATTTTCATACATACGTACAATGTACTTTGACCAGTTTGTGCCGTATTTCTCCTCAACTCCTCTCAGATCAGCCCATCATTAAACTCTCCCAAAGTCATGACATTTCTTTCTTTTCTAACCCATGATATTCAGTTTGTGTTGTCTGTGTCCTTACGGGTGTCAAACCATCGACTGGAGCGAAGTGGACCTCCCTGGGACCTCACTCTTAAAGAACACTGATTTTTTTTTTCTACCCTAATGACATGAACTGACTGTTGCTCCTCATGCTGGTAAGAATGGGGGGGGGGGTGCGTCACAAAACTGCCCTACAAGCAAGTAGGTATGTGTGAGAGAGATTGGGGTACTGTCTTTCCAATTACACCTCAATCTCTCTCTTTTCTCTCTCTTACTCCTTTTTTCTTCCCTCCCTTTCTTTTCTTTCTCGCTCTGTTCTCTTTTAGGATCTCATGTCTCGTGTAACCTAGATTCTCCTTAAACCCAAACTCAAAGTCTGCCTCGTCTTAGATTTCCCTGGGATTGCAAGTGTGTGCTACCATACTTTGCTTATGTGATGATGGGACTCTGTTGTGGGCCTTGTGCCTGCTGGTAAACACTCCTCCAAATCAGCTCCATCCCACAGCCCTTTATCACACTATTTCTGAAATAATGAGGAAACTAAATTTCTATGCTATGGATTAAAGCTTACTGGGGGATTTCTTTACTGTACAGTGTTCATCTAACCAAAATGTCTCCTCTTGCCTTTCACTGAGATGTTTCCTAATAGATTCTCTACTTCAAGGAACAATATTGCATTCATATTCCAATTAACCTAGGCATTGATTTTATCCTCTATGAGGTATGTTACAAACTTAACATATTATGTGCTTAATATTATTGATAGGAAAAGCTCTATAATATTAATAGAGCACACTTTATACTAATCATTACCATTATAAGCCACAGCTCATTGTGGTAAATACTGATTTTCACTCTGGCAGCACCATACCTATAAAAGTAGAATTATTCTCAGACAAAAAAGGTTTGGTTGAATTTGTTGGCTCTGAGTGAAGTAGGATTAAAAAAAAATTTAAAACCTACACATAAAACCAAAAATATTCATTTGTGAGATCATTAAACATATTAAGTGGTAACATATTCTTGTTCTTACTATTCATTATTCTATGGTTCAACAAATATGTTTGAATTAGAAACTAATAGTTTATTTGTTCATTTTTCCCTTTTTCTTATGTTAGATGAGAGCTGATGAGTATTATAATATCTCGTGACAGATTTGTAAATGGAATCAAAACCTTCCCTAGGAATTTCCATGAAGTTCTTTGGGTGCTTATAGAAAATATTAGGGGAATTCTGAGATATCATTTCCGGACAGCAGATCTAAGAATGGAATAGAGCAGAAAGCAATAATATATTAAATTATTGTTAAAATGTATAATCAGAACAGAAAAATATGAGGTATTAGACATTTAGAAATATTTTATATACTCAAAATGTTGAACAATCTAAAGATATATGAATCAAAACATGAGCCTGAGGGGTAAATATACTGAAAATAATTGACAAAATAGATGTTCATGATATAGATGCAGCTGAAGTAATGATTAGATGGAAATGTATGGAATTATAAATAACAAATGCTTCCCTCAAGATAAACTGTTTTCTTTTATTTTTTTCTTTTAGAACCAGAATATTCAGCTATGTTAAAATATCTGCACTTACCAGGAGCCATAGGTGACCAAATAAACCCAAACTTGATGATTAGATTCCAGAGCTGAAGACACCACACACTTGGGCATAGGACTTGAATAAATCAAGCTGGTACTGACCAGGAATCTTCCTCCCTGATGACTATCTCTCATGAGAGGAAACAGTCATCAGAAGTTTGACATAGCTGTGGATCTTGTGAGCTACAATAGTGATCAGTATAGCATGATGTTCTCAGGGGCACAAGAGAGACATAAATATTACTGGGGTGACAAACTTGTTTCTCATTCAATTTAAGGCCTGCTCCACAGGAAAGAATATGTGACTGGAACAATGAACCTAGACAGCTCTATTATATGGAGCTCACAGACCCCAACTTGCACAGACCTGGGTAAGTCCTGTGCATGCTATCTCAGTCTCTGCGAGTCCATGTAAGCTTTGATTATGTTGATTGACAGGGCCTTGTATTCTTGGGGTCCTCCATCCCCTCTTTCTTTTTCACACTCTTTCTGCCTCCTCTTTCTTGGCATTCCCTCAGCTCTGAGGGGAGGGGTTTGACATAGCCCTTTCATTTAGGGCTGAGTGTTCCAAGGTACATCATTCTCTGCATAATTACTGGCTGTGAGTCTACTTGTTCCCATCTCCTGCAGTAGGAAGGTTTTCTTATGACGGCAAGGCATTCCACTGATCTATGAATATGGCACAATGTCATTGGGACTCATATGATTGATAATTTTTTCATTTGTTTGATTAAAACAATAGTATTTGGTTTTACCCTGGGTAACACTATCTTAGGTAAAGCTTTCTTAGGCTCGTGGTCACCCAAGCAGTGTCAGGTATGGGTTCCAGCACATGGCGTGGGCTTTAAGTCAAATCAGCTATTTATTGGTTAGTCCCACAAGTTTGTGCCACTATTGAACTATCATACCTTGATGGCAGAACACTTTTGCAGACCAAAGCATTTGCGGCTGGCTTGGTATTTATGTTTCTCCTTTGGTAGTGTGCAGAGTACCTTCCTGTACCAAAGATAATACTCTTTAGTGTGTGACCATTCCCTGGAGCATGCGCTACCTATTAGATGTGACTAGACAGATTATGGGCAGTAATGAAGAGCCTGTTACTATTTTTCTGCAAAAAGAACATAGTATTCAAATGACTCATGTTGACTTACTGCTTTACCCATAAAGTAGTGCATCTCTCAACCCTCATCAGAGAAGCTTCTTATTGAGTTAGAAGACAATGAGAACAGGGACTTACACTGGTCAGAGTTCAGAAAATAAAGATCCTGGAGTTCTCATGCCCCAAAGGGACATTTATAAGAATGACATTTGGTTTGTTTTGATTTTGCTCTGTTTTTGTTATTCCACATGTGAGTGTGTACGTATCTGGCTACCTTTGTGTCTGGTTTGACTTACCATATGGTTTCTGTTTCCATCAGTGTGGACACAAATGACAAGACTGCATATTCTTTTGAGTGAAGATATTCAAATTCATTGTGCACTTATCCTGTCATCAATATACAGAAGTCATTTCCAGTCCTGTGGTTGTGGAGTAAATTATGAATAAACATTAAGAGTGCATATTTACTTTATGATTGATTGATATTTACTACTAAGTACATTCTCTTTGCATTTACTGGGTCATATTTTAATTCTATTTCGTGTGTGTGTGTGTGTGTGTGTGTGTGTGTGTGTGTGTGTGTGTGTGATGTGAATGAATACAAGTGCTCACAGAAACTAAGAGTTGCTGTCAATTCCCGGTGTTGGAGTTACGGGGAATTGGGGGAATTGTGGGTGTTGGGATGTGAACTCCAGACCTCCTCAAGTACAGTAAGCATTCACGGCCACTGAGCCATTTCTCTAGCCCACATATATGATTCTAAATAAAAAATTATATAGTAAAATGACAATTGAAAAATGTAATATCTTTTCTGTGAAAGAGAGTATATATGTCTCAAGGGTTTCTTAAAGGGGATGAGACGAATCTTCAGGAAATCTAGCAATATTACAGAAAGCTAAAAATTACGTTTGAAAATTAGAAAGCGCCCAAGAATTTAATAAATTTTACTGATTCTATGTGCTTCCTTCTCAATGAGCTTCAAATTTATTTTTAATTTTTAATTTTATTTATTTTTAATTTGTTTTTCATTAAAGATTTTTTCCATTTTATATACCAACCACAGTTCTCTCCTCCCTCCCATCCTCTCCCTCACCCTCACCTTCCTCCCACCCCATCCACTATCCACTCCTCACAGAGGGTATGGCCTCCCATGGGGAGTCAACAAAGTCTGGCATATCAAGTTGAGGCAGGACCATGCCCCTACACACTGTTTCGAGGCTGAGTAAGGTATCCCTCCATAGGGAATGGGCTCCAAAAGGCCAGTTCATGCACTAGGGATAAGTCCTGGCTCCACAGCCAGAAGCCCCACAAACAGATCAAACCACACAACTATCACCCATATTCAGAGGGCCTACTTTGGTCCCATGGAGACTCCTCAGCTGTCAGTCTAGAGTCAGTGGGAACTAGCTTGGGTCAGCTGTCTCTGTGGGTTTCCCCATCATGAACTTGACCCCTTGCTTATATAATTCTCCTCCCTCTTTTCAACTGGACTCCAGAAGCTCAGCCCAGTGCTTAGCTGTGGATCTCTGCATCTGCTTCCATCAGTTACTGGATAAAGGTTCAATGATGACAACTAGTGTAGTCATCAGTCTGATTACAGGGCAAGGCCAGAGAAGCTAGGTAACAAGGAGGACCCTAAGAGAGCTTCAAAAATCTGTTGGCTTCTTTGAAAGAATCTAAAATGTCACTGACTCTCTCTCTTTTTTTTTCCCTGTATAAATTCACAGTTTTGATTCTTATGATGAAATAGGACTAATTCCTTTAGAGAGTTC
Organism: Peromyscus maniculatus bairdii; assembly: GCF_049852395.1. NCBI lineage: Eukaryota > Metazoa > Chordata > Mammalia > Rodentia > Cricetidae > Peromyscus > Peromyscus maniculatus. The sequence goes on along the minus strand of NC_134857.1, from coordinate 28,287,743 downwards.
TTTCTGTGAGTTTTCTCTTACCATTGATTCTAGAAGACTAAGAAGTATAATAATTCCTCTATTGGAATGTCTGCATTATTAATTGTGAATGAATAAACATAAATGATGGCTAAAATGAGCTGTTAGAAAACAAGAACTCTGAGGGATTCTAAGGCAATGCATAAAACATAAAGGATGAAACTCCTCAATCTGAGTTCCTGTGTTGTTGAGTGTTCCAGAATTCAACCTGATGGTACAGCCAGTGTTTGCAGCAAGATCTGTGTATTGGATAAATGAGACCTGTTATAAAGTTCTAGAATATTGCATAGTTTTTCTGTTCATGTGTATATATGGTCAGGGTTAACCACTCTGGTTTTTATAGTTCCTTCTATCTTGATAGAAGATAATTATCTTTCTCCCACTAATTGTTAGCTGCCTGTAGTTCTTTTTGGGTATGGAACCTATGTAACTATTTCGTGCGTGTGCGTGTGTGTGTGTGTGTGTGTGTGTGTGTGTGTGTGTGTGTGTGTGAATAATAACCAAAGGAAAAGAGACTATCAGCTTGAGAGTTAGGAAGGGAAGATGGGAGAGGAATTTAAAGGAGGGTTTCTGGGAGGAGATGGAAGTAAGGAAAGAGAAAAGAGAGAAAGTATTATAATTCCATTTCATTTAAAAACATATTTTAAAAATTTCCTGAATGCAAAACCAAAGTTTAAAACACATGCTTCAGATATCAGAGATATTCATCAGCTGAAGTGTGGTTTATAAATAGAAAGCTAGGATAGTAGAAGTTTAAAAATAAAATAGAATATCTAAACAGTAATGCAGCAACCTAAATTTCTGTGGTAAAATATTTAATATTACCAATCCCCCCGAATGCCTTCATAGTTCTCATGATAGTATTCTTGTTTTCCTTGCTGTATGTTTTCTTGCAGATACACTTTGACAGTACCTATATAACCTCACTCATGGTGGTCTGGCCACAGTAACTAGATTGTTCATTTCCTTGATCAGTAGGAATATCATCTATAAACTGTCTAGAATCTACAATTCTGGCCCCAAAACATGAGCGGCATGCAGTCTTTTAGCTGCGTTGAATGTTTGATTAGTAACCAAGTGCGGCATGATGCTTGGAAAGAAGACAGAAAAAACCACCAGCATACTAAGAGGAAGTTATAGACCAGGAGAGAGGAAGGTTGGTGCTATAGCTGTCATTGGCTGTTCAATGAACCTGGCTGTCAGCATGCTTGAGATTGGTTGCTTAAGTTTCCCAAAATTTCTTGAGAACATATTGAATCTTTTCAATCGCCATTTCTCCAAATATCCTTAATTAGAATTAATTTAGTCAGTTTTCTGCTTCTAACTATATTAAATACATATTCATGGGATTTAATTAGCTCTAGTTATGATTATATTAAAACTAATTCAGCTTAAATTAGTTTTCACAATTTTAATTTTAGAATGTTACCCAACATTCTATAAACTGACATATCGTATATTATTTATAGCTCATGTAAATACTTAATCTGTTATACAATTTTGTTATTTTTTTATGTCACGTCTTTCAATGCATTTCATTGATTCATCTTTAAATGAATGTACAATTAAACTGCATGTATTTGATGTCAGTGTATGAAGTATGGAGATGAAGATGAATGTATATTTTATTACTTTAGATTTTCTTCAATATTACTGGAAAATTGTAATTTCACTATTTGACTCAGATGTTTGACTGATATGAATGTCTGTGTCAATAAGGGATGCATTTTGACATGTAAAAGAAATATTTCATAGTTAAACTTTTCAATCTACCTGATTCTTAACTCTATATATTAATATTTCCTGCATTCATCTTTATAAAAATAAATTGTATTAGTTGACTTAAAAACACACGTGTGCTTTTTAATAATTGCATTAGATGAAATTGCACCCTGTTGATCTCAGGGCCCATAAAGTAATAACTTGTAGTGGCATTCTTGATTTAATAACAAAAGTTGACAATATTTTAAAGCAAATTTCTCCTTTCCACTTATTTTGACTTCCACTCTATATGCATAAATATACTCAGAGGGCAGTTTAAGTTCTATTCATAAAAAGACTTTAACATACATTTAAAAATTAAATGATTTGATATTATATATTAATTGCATATAGCAAACTGTAGCCTAATGTCACTGTTCTAAAGTGGTTTGAAAATGAAAATAACTTGCTCTGTTCTTAACAAAATAGCTCCTTCTTTAGATAGTCAGATTCTACTGATCATCACCAAATATGGATGTTTAGTATGTACTAAGGCTGATATAATTGAGATACAAATTAAATGCCAAATACATATTTTTTTCTATAGAGGATTATTAAGTAACTCCTTTTCTGCTTGACTTTTTCTGTCATGGAAAATCTTTAGGTTATCTTTTGAACATGTAATAAAATGAGTACTATACTCAACCACTTAAATTATGAGTAGAACAATAATTAGTGACATGAAACTAGTGATGTAAATTGTGTCTCCTTTTGACATCCTTGGTTGATGATTCTTTGTAAGGAAATCAACAGGTATGCTGACCTTGAAAACATATTGTTTTCCTATAGATTACAAACAAGGAGGTGTAAAATAAATATCTTAAAGCTATGTCTATAAATGAAGGTTTTGTAAAAGAACAGATCATTTTTTTTTATTTTTATTTTTTTTTTGGTTTTTCGAGACAGGGTTTCTCTGTGTAGCTTTGCGCCTTTCCTGGAACTCACTTGGTAGCCCAGGCTGGCCTCGAACTCACAGAGATCCGCCTGGCTCTGCCTCCCGAGTGCTGGGATTAAAGGCGTGCGCCACCACCGCCCGGCCAGAACAGATCATTTTTATGACATATCTTTATGGGATTTTTCCCTAGTTCTACATTTTTATCTACCTAGAAGGATTAATTGATGTTCTCTTTGAAATTACACCAGTTCAAGCAAAGGGGGCCAAAACACTGTAAATTCTCTTTATTCTAATTAGTTAATGAGGCACATTTGAGTTGTTTGAAGCTTGCTTTATAAGTATGAGTCTTAAAAGAACCAGAGGCTAAATTCTCCCATTAGTCATCCATCTGTAACCATCACTAACTCCATTGCAAGTTCATTACATAAATAGCCTAGAGTGGAATTTAGATCCAAAAAATAGGTCTAGGAAAATTTAGTCAGTTACCCCCATTTTCCCTATCTCAACACGTTAGCCATTAGTCTGTTTTTATTATGATATGAAGTATGTTTGCTGCTGTCTTTGGTGTTTTTAGAGTAGAGATAATTTTACACTTGTGTTCTTGTGTTTTCAGGTATTTAGTAATAAACTTTATTTAAAGTGAGTTAAAGAGTGAATAAAGGTGTTAAACCTATTTCATAGGTTCAAAGTGTGGTGATACCATTTCCCTCATAGTACTGTAGTATGTTCTGTAGTACATGTGATTAGATCTTTGGTCTGTAATATTTTCTTAATTGTTACTGTGGTATATACTACTCATAACTACACTGTCCACACTCCTTTATGTTGCTGGAATACCTAAGTAAATCAAGGAGAGATATCACTAAAAGTACAGTAAAGAAAGATATATACTAAAACCCCTAGCTATTTATCAATGTTTCTTTTTAGTTAACAACATTATTTCTGGACATTGTAAACAAATTACCATTCATTGTTTTTTATCCAGAAGTGTAAAACAATGTAAATAGTGTCATTATTCATATTTGAAATAATAAAGTCAAGATAGACTGATTGAAAACTTAATATGGAATATGGAAAGTAATTTTTCCCTTCTTTGATCTGCTGGTGCTGCTGGTGGTGTGTTTTGTGTGTGTGTGTGTGTGTGTGTGTGTTTTGTGTGTGTGTGTGTGTGTGTGTGTGTGTGCGAGCACGCGTGCAAATATGCACTTTTGAATAAGTGAATGTAGGCATGCAAGTGGAGGGTATTTTTGCTGTTCTGATTTGCTTGTGTTTCCAGACCTTAGAGCATATGGAGATCACCCTGGGTTGCCTCCTTTCTCACTGGTGGATTGCTGGGATTACACGGACAAATGCTGTGGGTTTATATTTGACACGGGCTCAAGAGATTTAAACTTAGATTCTCATGTTTTCAAGGTAAACACTTATACTCAATGGGATCTCACCCAAACCTAGCATTTATCTCTGTACAGCATATTTGTACATAAATTTGCCATGTAAGAATTGCAAGGGATAAATAAAATGATATATTTTTATGTCTAATATTTCAAAGAAATATAGAATTTTTCAAAGCAATATTTTAATAATTTTAGTTGTGTATATTTTCTCAGTATTGAGATAAATTTTAAAAGATTGTTAAATTTATTTAAGATGTACACTGTTATGTTTTCATATGCATTTATATCATTAAATAATAATTGTAAAAATTTAGTTAATACACTCTTTACCAGCCAATTACTTTGTTTTCTTTTTCTTTTCTGTTTTTTTTTTTTTTTTTTTTTTGGTTTTTCGAGACAGTGTTTCTCTGTGTAGCTTTGCGCCTCTCCTGGGACTCACTTGGTAGTCCAGGCTGGCCTCGAACTCACAGAGATCCACCTGGCTCTGCCTCCCGAGTGCTGGGATTAAAGGCGTGTGCCACCACCGCCCAGCTTTTTTTTGTGTGTGTGTGTCTTTTTTTTTTTTTGTTATTTTTCTATTGGTGTGATATCTTTAATATTTACTATTTGAAAATTTTCAGTGTATAAACATAGTACTATTAACTACAGCCACCAAAATATACATTATGTTCTCCATAATACACATTATATAACTATAATATATCCATGCTGACTATTATCTCCCAGTTATCCTGTACTCTAACTCTTGTCAACTATCATTTTACTCCATTTCTCTAAGTTTATTTGTTTTTGTGGACTACACTGTCCACACTCCTTTATGTTGCTGGAATATCTAAGTAAATCAAGGGGATATATCATTAAAATTACAGTAAAGGAAGATATATAGTAAAACCCCTCGTTATTTATCAATATGTTTCTTTTTAGTTAACATAATTATTTCTGGACATTGTAAATAAATTATCATTCATTGTTTTTGTCATTATTGTATTTTATTTATTGTGCATTTTAAAAGAATACTTAGCATAATGATTTTGTCCAATATTTTGTCACCACAAAATTAGACAAAAAAGGAACAAAAACATCAGATTAAATAAATGATGATACTCGATAAGGATGACCAGATTCCAGGATAGATATTTTTTATGTTACTATTTACACAGACCAGTATCTGCGTACCCATTTGCTGTATTATTGTCATTGTATTTTTTTTTTTTTTACCATTAACATTGGCTAGTACTTGTAAGCAAACACCATAAAGAATAGTCTCTCAATCTTGGGCAGCAGATGAGTAATCTTTATTGCTATTGTGTAAGAGTCCAAACACAGTCTCCTGTCTGAGTCTTTGAAAAATGTGTGTTGGCTAGTGGAAGCCATGAACTGTAGACTAGTGGCTGTGTATCCCCCATGGGACTGGACTAGGTCCTTTGGACATGGAAGTCAGTTGTTTGGCTCGAATTTTTTGGGGGGCACCCAGGCAGGGGGATCGGGATCCGTCCCTGGTGCATGGGCAGGCTTTTGGGAATCCGGTGCCTGTGGTGTGACGCCTTGTGCAGCCTTGGTGCAGTGGAAAGGGATTTGGACCTTCCTAGGCTCAATGTGTTGGGCTCTGCTAACTCCTCATGGGAGACCTTGATTTGGGGGATGTGGGGATGTGGGGTGCCTTGGAAGGGAGGGCTGTGGGTAGGAGGAGGGAGGATCTGTGGGTGGTATGTAGAGTGAGTAGAAAATTTCTTAATAAAAAAATTGAAAAAAGTGTGTTGGTATTGGAAATATTAATGCACAATACCCATTCTAGGGTCTCATCTGTAACTGTACAAAATGCATTATTAATATTTCAAAACTAAGTCTAAGGAGATTAAAAAAGCTTTGGAGTCTTTGCCCTGGAGGAGATGGGAATGGGGTGTGGGCTGGGGGGAAGGGAAGGGGGCGGGAGGAGGGACAACAAGGGAATCCGTGGTTGATATGTGGAATTAAATTATATCGTAAAATAAAATAATAATAAAAAAACTTTGGGCTTAGAATATTATTGAAAAGTTACTAATTTATTTCAAATTATTTGCTTTAAAAGATTTGTAACTTATTTTTTTTAATGCCAGAAAGTGTTGGAAAGTGGAATAATGAAATACAATTAATTATCATGGGAGCAAATTTTCATTATAATGTTAAAACAAAGCACCCAGTTGTGATAGATCACACAGGCCAAGTTAGCACTTGGGAGGCTTGAGGCAGGGGAATTGCCACAAGTTCAAGGCCAACTTTACATATAAAATGAGCTCTCAACAAGCTTGGGGTACAGTGTGTTTTCTACATCTATATAGATATATGATAGATAGAAAGACAGAGATTGGGGAGGGAGAGAGAGAAAAAGGAAACTGATTAATTTCACAAAATCAAATTTGTTTTCATAGTCAAACCAAAGATTTTGATCAAAATAAGGATTTAGGGATAATATAGGGCTATTTTGAATCAAAAAGTTAATTATTATCTTTGACCAGGAATAAAATTTTGTTAATTTCTTTATTCATCAAAGTATTTTATGGGTCCCATGCTGGTTAGCATTAATTATTGACTGGATAGGATCTGTAGAAACTTAGGAGGCAAACCTCCAGCACACCTATGAGGAATTTAGCCTCTGGATATACCTATGAGAGATTATCTTCAATAAATTGACTGAAGTGGAAATATTGAGCCTAAAATGTGTGGTGCTTTTTCCTCGGCTCGGATCCTTTGCTCCACAGGAAGTAAGAAAATAATCGAGCACACGTGTGAATACTTCTCTCTGCTTCCTTCTGTTTATTTTTCAGAGACTAGGACATGATTACACCGTTTCTTCCTTCCCTTTTCATACTCCCAAATCTCCCATATGCCAAAGCCTTCTTGATCTCTTTCAGTTTATGGCCTTCGCTTTTATTAATTGCTTGTGTGTGTGTGTGTGTATCACACACACTCTAATATATAACCTTCTCAGTTTGTGTAACATTACTCTATTTGTATGTTATCATGGACGATTATGATTTGATATTGGATTACAAATAGTGCTCTTCCCTGGTAGGACTATTTCTTCTGCTTTCAGTATTTCTTAGTTGCTTTAACTTTTTGTGTACAGTTGAGACTTCATGGGCTTTCCCCCTATCCACTTTGGCATTCTGTTTTTCTGGTTCATTTCATGTTGGGTGCCCATATTGGTAAGATTTTATGGCTATGGGGTCTGACATTCCTAGTAGACATAATCCCACAACAAAATTCTTGAAATCTCTTAAAATCTTTGTTTTCTGTCTTCCTAGATATTTCCCTAGCCTTAGGTGTGGGGGTGCGGCGTGTTGTATAGATATATTCACTGGGACTGGGCTCCACAATTCTGCATTTCGATTGGTTGTGGTTTTCTGTTATGGTCTCTATCTGTTACAAAGAGGAGTTTCCTAGATGTGGGGTAAGGATTGTCACTTATTTGATTTCTCTGTTTCCTGTCTCTGAATTCAGTCCATCTAGCTGCCTCATGGTCTTGCTGCCGGGACATCTATGCCATGAGGGACTGAACTATGAACTCTGAGCCAAAATAAACCCTTCTTCAGTAAACCAGTTTTGCCTATTATTTTGTCACAGTCACAAGATAAGTATACAACATGGTTTCCAATGTAACAGAAGGGAATTCGGTAGAATGCTATGTGAAAAGGGTTTACCTGGGTGAGTTTTATCAAGGTATAAATGCATTTCTTAAACGTCACCTGCTTCTTCTGATTGTGAAGATTAACAGCTCAGATTTTACTTAAACATCTAAGGTGATTCCAGTGTCAGAGGACAACAGCATTTAAAATACTTCAAGCATGAAAATACACTGTGACTAAGAACACAGCATATCAAAGCAAACTATTGGAGTGCAGGAGTAGCAACTTGGGAAAGTTGCCATGTCTCAGTTTGCTCATTTCCAAACATCAATTAGAAGACCTGCTTCATGTCTGTTGTAATTAATTAATGCTAGAATTATTTATGCAAAGCATCTCAAAAAGTCTTTTGCAGAAACCTTTAGCTGTTCATATTCTTTCTGGATTCTCAAGTCTCTGTATTATTTTTGCTTAATTACTGTTATCCCCTCACCAAGAGCACTGACCTACCCAGTTCTGTGCATGTTATTTATAATTTGTCATTACTAGACCTTGGGGGAATAATATGAGTAGCACAATATGTAGGTCAATAATTCTGACATCTACAACTCATTATCGTTTTATGAGAAAAATATGAAAAATGCATCTCTTTCAATTGCACAAAATTGTGTGGATTAATATTTTGTTCTGTATCTTCTCTGTCGTTTTATACTCTTCCTAATTATTTCATAATATCCCTGAATATTTCTGAGATGTTCAGAAGGAATTGTTGACTGTTTTACAGTGTGCCTGTGTTATTCCCTCATGTTCTTTGTATATACTTACTCAGGAAACACCCAGAACATACCAAGTACATGTTTCATCTCTTTCATTGACACCATTGTGCTTCTCATATTATTTCAACTGAACATACTTTCATGCATTTGTAGCAATTTACATGGCTAGATGATAGAATATATGCAGAGTCTATAAATTAATTTTACATCATTCTCATGCACTGGCATGACTTCAACACAGCTGAATTTTAAGAACTTTCAAGATAGTACTTACTGATAATGAATTCAAAGGAGGTGCCTGTTGTTTTCATTTTAGTAGATTATCCACAATATTTTTTATTTTTAGTCTTGGAAATTATAACTGTTCATAATGAATTTTGTCATTTTATTTTTAAATTTTTTCTCATTAATAAAAATAGCATGCAAATTAATGGATTAGGTTGTGGGATTTTTTTTATAAATATATGCCTTCTTAATTTCTTCTTATTCAGTTTCTCCTCCACTGTCCTTTACTTCTCTTTGATTTTCTGATTTCAGGGCACTCATTCTCCATTACAGTATTTTCCCATCACTCCTAACTTGTAAAATCTCTCTGTTCTGTCTTATTGTCACTTATCTATACTTACATGTCTTATTTACTCAAAATTATACACACACACTTAAAACTAGATTTCACATATGGGAGAAAATAGTGATACATACTGCCTTTCTGTGGTTCACTTAACTTATTTAACACGGGGAACTCCAGTTTGAATCATTATCCTATAAATCTTATGATTCTATTCCTTTTTCAGTTGAATCAATTCCTCGTGTGCAAGTTCACTATATTCCTCATCCATTATGTTGATGGACATCAGGTGTCATGTCTTATCTGTTGTGAATGTTGCAGATAGCATTATGGGTATGGAAGTATGTCTTTGGCATGTGGGATTAGGATCCTTTAGGTGTAATCCCAGAAGCGGGGTAACTTGTCATTTGGTAGTTCAGATTTAGGTTTCTGTGACAGCTCTGCACTGATTTCCACCATTATAGCACAGGTACGAATTGCCACTATCAGTACATCGGGGGTCTTCTATCCTGAAGTTCCTCACCACCCTTTCAAGTCACTTTATAATTTTTTTTCTTGATAGAATCTAGTTTGAAAAAAATCTGGGAAGGAGTCTCCAATTAGTTTTCAATTGCATATCTCTGATGGCTAAGAATATCGAACACTTTCAAATATTTATTGGCCATTTGTAATTCTTTCGGTAAGAGTAGTGTATTCTTTTCATTAACCCATTTACTGATCAGTTGTTTGTGGGAGCTGTTTGATTTTCACAGTTCTTTATATAGTCTATGTATCAGTTCTTTACCTAATGTTTAGTTGGCAAATATTATTTTTCATTTCCTAGTGATTATTCTTCAGAGATTTCTTAAGATTATCTGTCATGCTCTTTTAGAAAATCCTTTGTTCTTAGATTCAGGTCTATCTTTGTGTCAATACCACATTGTTGTTGTGGCCATTGCTCTAAAAGTAATTTGAAGTCCCCTATTATCATGCATGCAGAATTTCTCCTCCTGTCTAGATTTGATTTGCTAATAGGACACTCTGCTGACTCAACACAACTGCATGATTGTGATTCTGTAAGGAAACTTGAAATTTTACAGTTTATGATAAATTCAAAGGTCACTCTCAGTAATACAGCCATTTTCTTTTTTAAATTTTATTTTATAATTTTTAATCTTGTTCTCCCCTCTACCGCCCACACCCGCCTTCACCCCAGCCCACCCCACCCCCATTCCCATCTCCTCCATGGCAAAGACTCCCGTGAGGATTGAGTTTAACCTGGTAGATTCAGTCCAAGCAGGTCCAGTCCCCTCCTCTCAGGCTGAGCCAAGTGTCCCTGTATAAGCCCCAGGTTCCAAACAGCCAGCTCATGCACTGAGGACAGGTCCCGGTCCTACTGCCTGGATGCCTCCCAAACAGATCAAGCTAATCAACTGTCTCACTTATCCAGAGGGCCTGATCCAGTTGAGGGCCCCTCAGCCTTTGGTTCATAGTTCATGTATTTCCATTCGTTTGGCTATTTGTCCCTGTGCTTTTTCTAACTTTGGTCTCAACAATTCTCGCTCATACAAACCCTCCTCTTTCTTGCCAACTGGACTCCTGGAGCTCCACCTGGGGTCTCGCCGTGGATCTCTGCATCCAGTTTTCTCAGTCACAGGATGAGGTTTCTAGCACGACAATTAGGGTGTTTGGCCATCCTATCACCAGAGTAGGTCAGTTCGGGCTATCTCTCGACCATTGCCAGCAGTCTATTGTGGGGGTATCTTTGTGGATTTCTGTGGGCCTCTCTAGCACTTTGCTTTGGCTGGTGGGAATGCAAGCTTGTACAACCACTTTGGAAATCAATATGGCTCTTTCTTAGAAAATTGGGAATCAATCTCTCCCAAGATCCAGCTATACCACTCTTGGACATATACGCAAGGAATTCTCAATCATACCACAAGGGCACTTGCTCAGCTATGTTCATATCAGCATTATTTGCAGTAGCCAAAACCTGGAAACAACCTAGATGCCCTTCAACTGAAGAATGGATAAATAAAATGTGGTACATATACACAATGGAGTACTATACAACAGAGAAAAACAATGACATCATGAGGTTTGCAGGCAAATGAATGGATCTAGAAAAAAATCATCCAGAGTGAGGTAACCCAGACTCAGAAAGACAAAATGGTATGTACTCACTCATAGAAGGATACTAGTTGTAAAACAAAGATGACTAGACTGCTACTCACAACTCCAGGGAGACTACCTAGAAAACAGGACCCCAAGAAAGACACAGGGATCACCCAGTGACAGAGAAATGGATGAGATCTACATGAACTACCTGGATGTGAGTGGGGTAATGAAGAGCAAGGGTCGAGGGAAAGAGAGCTTAGGGGAGCGGGAGATCCCAGCTGGGTCAAGAACAGAGAGGGAGAACAAGTAAGTAATAAGAGACCATGATAAATGAAGACCACATGAGAATAGGAAGAAATACAGCCATTTTCAAAGTATGTTTTTTATTCAGATTTTTAATCTATTTGATGAAGTTCATCCAAATGAGCAAGAGAGAGAGAGAGGTGTCAGCTTTGCTCACCTACCCATTCAAAGGTTCACAAAACCAGAAACCCACTCATAGAGCACTTAGCATGGTGTTTGGTGCAGTCCCTGGAGCCACATGGCCCAGTCAGGTAGATAGAAGATTAACCACTGCATGGGTCAACTCACCTATCACAATTATTCTGTGCAGAATACAGAAACTTCCCTCACAGGAGACTTCACTTGGATGACAAAGAATAGTAAGGATATAGCTCTGACACAAAAATCATTTTAGAAGATAAAAAATGACACAAAAATCATTTTAGAAGACAAAAAGCCAGCTCCAATTTTTCCATTAATGTAATATCTGGCATTAAGCACTGATGAATTAATTTTATTAAAATAAAGGGCTTATAAAAAAGCTTTCCCAAAATTGAATGCATTGAATAAATCTTCTAAATTTTCAGGTATTCTATGAAAAAGCATTAGTGCTGGCTTTCCTCAGACTTTCTACATTCAGCATATCACCTTAACATTTCTTTTTCACTCAGTTCTTTTGTATACAGTGTCAAACTATCACTTAGGTTTGGACATGTTGCTATTTTATTCACTTGAAAAGATGGGCATTTTTATTTTTCTGTAGTTCTTTTAAAAATTATCATAGTTATTGACAACAATTAATGAAATTATACTCAATAGTATTCAACGAAATCACATTTTAGAAAGAAAGAAGGACCAGCTGATTCAAAGTTGTCCTACCAAACACTTCACCACAAATTTGATCATAGATATATTTAGAATCTTTAAATCCATTGAAAAGTCTAAATTTACAAAAAATGATTATATGTATTAACTTATTTAATTACAGAAATCTAGTAAATATATAAAATAATAAAAATAAATATGATTTTAAATTTAACCTTAACATTCACTAATTTCATATTCTTGTGAGTACCTACTAATCATCATATAAGTGTTTTAATTTAATATAACTTTTAGTTTAAATTAGCTAAAGGCACTAGAAATGTGGTGATATTTTATTTGTGCACCCCAATAAAAGCTTATATGAAGATCAGAGGAAAAAGCCAGCCACTATATTAAACATAGAAGTCAGTCAATGGTAGCATATTCCTTTAATTCTAGCATTCAGGAGGCAGAGATCCATTTGGATCTCTCTGAGTTCAAGGCCACCCTGGGAACAGAGCTAGGCATGGTGGCACATGCCTTTAATCCTAGCACGAGCCATGGAGATCTAGAGGTCTGTATAGACAAACAAGAAGTGATGCAGCTGGGCAAAGAGAGGAAGTAAGAGGGCATGGACAGAAAGGCATATAAGCATGGGTATACAGGAAGTAGGACTCTCTTTGGCTGAGGATTTCCTAGGGTAAAAACATGGCTGGTTTCTTTCTACTTCCGTGACCTCTCAGTTTTTATATCTGGCTCTAGGTTTTTTATTAATAAGACCATTTAGCAATTTATTTTACAAGAAACTCTGTCTCAATTGACCTTCTGTAAAACAGTAGTGCTATACATCAATTTATGCTGCCTCCAATTTTTTCATAATTATAATTTAATTTAATGAAACATTTTTTTTTAGTAATACATAGACTTAATGGTAGCTAATGGGGTCAATAAAACCCACAAAAACTCTAGAGTATATTAACTATTAACTTTATGAGAAAACACACAAGATTCAGTCCTGTGGCAAGTATAATTTTTGTTAACATCTGATAGATACCGTAGTCAGTGTGATTCTAAAGGATGATATTGGAGCTGAAAAATTCCCAACACTCAGTCTGGTGGTTTAAGTAGGAATGACCACACAGACTCACGTGTTTGGATGTTTGGTTCATAGGGAGTGACAGTATTGGGAGGTGTGCTCTTGCTGGAGTAGGTGTGCCCTTGTTGGGAGAAGTGTGTTGCTGTGGGGGTGGGCTTGGGGGGTTTATATGCTCAAACTAGGCCTAGTGTGACAGTCTCCTTCTGCTGTCTAGGGATCAAGATGTAGAAATCTCTGCTCCTTCTCCAGCACCGTAGCTGGCTGCATGCCACCATGTTTACCCCCATGATAATAATGGACTAAACCTCTGAAACTATAAGCCAACCCCTATAAAATGTTTTCCTTTATAAGAATTGCATGATCATGGTGTCTTTTCATAGCAATAAAACCCTAACTAAGGCACTCAATGATGACATGGTTGTTAAAAAAGGGAAGTGTGATGCTGTTTATAGAGATTAATGTGAGGTTAACAACAGTATCAGTATACAACTGCTCTACACCAGTGGCTTTCAACATGTGTGTTGCAACTGCCTTGTTGGTTGAATGTCCCTTTCACATCTGTGGAAAACACAGATGTTTACATCATGATTCATAACTGTAGCAAAGTTACAGTTATGAAGTAACAACAAAAATAATTTTATGGTTGGGAGTCACCACAACATTAGGAACAGTATTAAAGGGTTGCAGCATTAGGAAGATTGAGAACCACTAGTCTACACTGTGATATTTGATAATTAGTAAATGAGTATGTTGCTATACTTCTTGTTATGGTAAAGTGAATTCTTTCTACTTGTATATATTTTTACTAAACAATTGTATAGTGTTCAGTCACAGGCACATCTATGCATGTTCATCTATCTGGTTATACCATCAAGAGAGCATGACAAGGGAAACATGTAGTATGCAGGTTGGTGCACATGTACTATAAAGCTTACACAGTAAAATCATCCAGCCCAATTTTTACATCAGTCCCTATGTTAAATCAATTGTTTTTTGTTTTTGTTTTTGTTTTGTTGTTGTTGTCGTTGTTTTGGCAAAATGGCTTTGATATGTGCTGAGGGATATCTTTCTGTATGCTGTGAATATATGATGTTCCCATTGGTTAATAAATAAGCTGCTTTGGCCTATGGCAAGACAGCTTAGAGGCAGGTGGGAAATCCAAGTAGACAGAGAGGAAGGAGAAAGGCGGGTGGAGGAGATGTTAGACTGCCATCCTAGTAGCAACATATAATGAGATGAAGGTACAGCCACGAAACATGTGGCGATACACATGTGAATAGTTATGGGTGGAGTTAAACTATAAGAGCTAGCTAACAAGAAGGCTGCCATAGGCCATACAGTTTATAAATAATATTAAGCCTCTGAATGATTATTTTATAAGTGGCAGAGGGACCAAGGGGCCAGGTGGAACCGCGGGTCCTGGCAGGACTGGAGAAGCCTTCCGGCTACAGATATGTTATTAGATTTCTATGAAAATCTCAGGCACTGCTACTTCTGGATTTTCCCACTTCCATGCAATTCCCATGCTGAATCATTTTTTTAAATGCTATTAATAGTGATTGCTTATAGCAAGTAGGATAAGACAAAAATAAAACCAAAATGATAGTACATAATTTTTCAGATTAAACTTTTATAAGATGGTTTCTTCTGTCTCTGTCCCACACTCTTCTGTGCCTCCATTTTCTCTAAAGAAATCTGCTGCTACAATGCAGCTGCTGCATAGAGAAACGCAGTTGCAAGGAATGGTGGAAATATGTGGCCAAAGGGTCAGAGAAATTTAGCTTTGCCAACCCTGGGATCTTGGGAAAGCATCCACCAGCAGTTGAGTATGAGATTATTAACCTATAAAGGTATCATTTTGTAGTGTGGTAAATTCCATATAGCAAAATGATCATTATTTAAGTCATTGTAATTGCATAATTCTGGAAGAGCAAATCAAAATTACTTCTAACTCCATCTCTATACCTAGAACAATTCCCTATTTTAGCACTAAGCCCACACAACCAGCACAATCCTCCTTCCTTCATTGCTACAACAGCATCAGTCCCTCTGTGCCTCTGGAGTGTACTATGTAAGGCACCTAAACAGAGTATTTTGTCTTTGTGCGTCTTTCTTACATACAGTAAAAGGTTTTTAAAAGCTGTCCACTATGTGCCCCCTTTCTTTCCCCCACATTTTACTAAACAATATTCCATTGTATGCATACAACTCTTTTTATCAAGTTGTGTGCTCATTTGTATTTATTAGGACACGGCAAAGTTGTTCAAATATTTGTCTGAGTTCCATTTTTCACTTCTTTCCAATATATACTCAGTAATGTCATTGTTATGTGTGTTAGTATTTTGTTTCCTTTTTAGATAAATTGTAAAACTCTATCAACAGAGACTGCAGCACTTGATCTCCCCTTCGGCAGGTCTGAGAAGTTATTATTTACCCGTGTATTTGCCAGTAGTTTTGCTTTTATTTTCTATTTTTGCTTTTGTTATACATATCTTATTATATATTAAGTATCATGTTGAGGTTTTAATTTCTATTTCCCTAATTAGTAGCAATGCATAGCTTATTCACCATGTGTATATCTTTGCAGAAATATGTATTTTTCTCAACATTGTCAAGTATAGTCGTTTGTTCATTGTTGTTTGGTGTAAAACTTTTAAACATATATTCTGGATATTAATACCTCAGCAAAATATCATTTTAAAATTCTTTTTATAGTCTTGATAACAAGCTTATTGTGCAGATATTCTTAGTTTATTTATTTATTTATTAGTTTTGTTGCTGCTGTTGATGCTTTAACCAATAAAAGCATCACCACATCTAATAAACTGAAGATTTCCCAGTGTTTGTTTCTAGGGATTTTATAGCTGTAGTTTGTGGTTGAAAATTTGAACCCATTTTAATTTTATTAACATGTTATAACTTCACTTTTACATACAAATAACTATTTTCAAGCATAATTGTATGACTACACAGTTCTTTATTTAGTGCACTTGACACCTAGGTTGGAAATCAGTTGAGCATCTGTGGAGGAGTTGATTTTTAGACAGCCTTCCTGCCCTGCTGCCCCTTCACATGTCTCCACTTCCCTGCTGCCCTGCTTCACTGTAAGTTCTGTAGTTAGATTTGAGGCCAGCAACTGTGAATCCCCCAACTTTATTATTCTTTTCAACTTTGGTTTTATTGCTGAAAGCTCTTATTATTTTATCTGAACTTGAGAACTGACTTTTCTCTTTGTGCAAGGAGGAGGCTAGGCTGAATCTCTTTACTTTCAGTTACTGTCAACCTTTACCAACCATGTCTTCCTGACCATGAACATGGGATGTGTTTCCATAAATGTTAACCTTTTATTTCTATGTTGTTATTGTTATCACAATATCATTATTTGGAGGTAGTTTACCTGCTCCTAGGTTGTTTTTGAAATTCTTATATAGCAAGGGTGAGCTGAAACCAAATCCTCCTGCCTCTTGGTCCCACATGCAGCAACTAAAAGCATGCAATACCATACGTTCTTTTTTTGTGTTTAACTTCTTCTCATTCATATACATATACACATATATGTATGTATATGTTAAAGCACATTAGACTCTTACTCCTAGTGGTGTCAGATTTATCTAGAGTTACTTTTTATAATATATTGTAAATTAAGTCAATTGATTTATTCCACTGTATAGTGTTCACTCCTAACCTATAAAAATATTATTCTTCTGTTGGTCCACTTTATAGAATTTTGTTGAACTATGTTCAGTGATTTAAAATGGGGAATCCTTGATGTCAGGAAATTATATATTGAAGAAAAGCCCTAAAGTAGAGTAAAAGAAGCACCAGGAGAAACAAGAGTTTTGTGTCATTTAATTACTTTCATATCAGTTAAAAATTATTTATTTCTCAATATTAAGTAATTTTAAAGTATACCAATTAGTTTTCATATGTAAAACATGAAAAAATGGGAATACATTCCACCGTCAAGTTAGGTTTACCATATCCATAGCACTTTCACTACAAAGACCTTGTTCTTGGCAAAAATAATGCAATGGAAAGAAATTCAATTTGAATTTATAATAAATGAGGATAAGGAGCACCTGTCTGGCTCCACTTTTAAAGGCAATCTTCGAAGAAATGTGTAATTAATTTGTGTTGTACAGTAAATATAAAAAGAAGAGTTTCAGGTGAGAAAAATTGTAAAGAAGTTGAGCAGAGTATATAAGAAACAAAATTCTAGATATGAAACCTTCATAGTTACAAATGTTCTGTATTTCGGTTGGAATTTATTGAATGATCCCTCTTTCTTGAAGAAAACATTATGCCATGTTTCCCTATCAGCTCTTGTAATTTCTTATCATATTGTAGCAATGATGTTCAAAATGTAGATTAAATCATCAAGCAAATAGTGATGACTTGCATTGTGTGTATACATGAATGCTGCATTTCAAGAAGATGAAGCCTTAGAGTTGAAGTCCTTTCCCCGTAGTCTGTCCCTGTTAAATCATTCTAGCTGTTGTTACCCTTGCCAAGGAGCAACAAAGGACAAATACTGAACAAATAGCTTAGATTTAGTATAAATAAAGAAGAAAAGATGTTAATTTTTTGCTAAATCTAATTATACATACAATAAGTGTTACTGTAAAGAAAATAATTAACATTATATTGGAGTGTTTGCTAGATAGGCTAGGACATGTAGGCAGCAAATGATAAAGGTGAACAGTTAATTATACTGTTAGAGAAAGTTGCTTTATGACAAAATGGTAAATCATTTACATAAACTTGTACTTCCAGGACAGAAAAGGACATTAGAGGGGCCAGGATAGAGAGATGGCAGCTAGCTGTTTAAAAGTCATCGACTCCGTGGGAAAAGGTACCTGATACCTCTACCTTGCGAAAATACTTTGAAATTAAAAGTATTTATTTTCTCTAGGCTTTTGGAATTTTCATAACAGCATCAAAATTTGGTGGCACGGCACCCCATTAATGCCCTAAGTATTCCTTAGGTTTTTTTTAATTTTAAGTACTTATTTAAGTACAAGATTCTTAAATGATTCATATATTTTTATATTTGAAGAATGAAACATTTCGCAAATAATCATAATGGGTAGCATACCTGTGATTATTATTATTGGTTTCCAAACATAAAAATTAAGGTATTAGTGTTGGAATAGTAAAAATAATATTTGACTGACAAGCATTTTCTAAATATTGAAAAACAAAATCATACAATATCCTATGCCATTGACACTGCACAATGGCATCCATGGACGGACTCTTTCTTGCTTAACAGACATTGACTATATACAGATGAAGAAGGGATGGGCCTTGTTAGATTTCCCCCATCCATGACAAGGTCTTGTCTATATGAACATATTCTAGGGTTCATAGGTATAGCTTCTCTGTCACATTTAGAAGACGCTATACCAGTTTTGGATTTCTATAATTTTGAACTCTGTAACTTTCTACAGTTAAACTTGTTGCATGAATCTTAGAAGGTCTTGTTAATAAAATCAAACCTGAGGCCAGTTATTGGGGTGAATGCTGGAATATCAGAGAAACAGAACAAGCCACAGCTTCCTCACCTCACCAATTCCTCGGCTGATCCTGTTTCCTCAGACTGGAAGCCTCTGAGTTCTCATCCAATTAGTCTCAGCTGAGCTGCTGCTCAAAGCGCAAATGTTTAACCAGCCAAATGCTTCTAGTTTCTGGTCTTCATGCCTTATAGATCTTTCTGCTTTCTGCCATAACTCTCTGGGATTAAAGGCATGAGTCACCATGATTGGCTGTATCTTGAACACACAGAGATCCAGGTAGATCTCTGCCTCTGGAATGCTGGGATTAAAGGCATGTGCTACTAGTGCCTATCCTGTTTAATATTGTGGTTGTTCTGTTCTATGACCCCAGATAAGTTTATTAGCGTGCACAATATTTTGGGGAACACAATACCACCACATAAACTAATCCTTATTTTTTCCTTACCACAGGTCTCACTGATTTATATTTTCTTCATGAGGCTTGCATTCCTTTGAATCAGCTCCTATACCTGCCTCTTATTTGTTAATACTAGTAAATACTGGTAGACTTGCTATACTATTTGTGAAACAGAAAGCCTTTATCATCCCATGTCACGTTGTCTAGATGATATTTCAGTTAGGAAAATTGATACGTCTTTTCATTTTAATAGAGGTCCCAGAATAATATTGGCAAGGGCAATCTCTGATATAGGAATATTCCCTACAAAAGCTCTTCAATGGCCAGTATTAACAGAACTGGCTTATCACTAAGAAAACTTACATGTGAATTACTTTCTCTATGTATTAAAATATGGAGTCAAATTTCCAATATGATTAGCAGGTACTACACTGTGGTTGCCATTGCATCTGTACTTTAGAGATGTTAGTAACCAGATGCAATATTTGCAGTCACAGGCAATCTTAATCACAATGCACACACTTAACATTCTGCTGTACACTGGGACATTCACTATACCCTCTCTCGATATTGATTCACTTAACAGTCAACGAAATCAAATGCACACTTACATTAGCATTACATTATAGGTGATGAAGATATGGCCCAGGAAAGTTCATTGTTAAGGTCACATACAAGGACCACAGAATGGGCAGTCCAACTCTGCACCTTTCCAGAGGAATTTAATTATATTTTAAACTCAGTAGAAATGTTGTAAAGAAGACAAATGAGATCATAACAAAAAATTCTGATACTGCTATTTAAAATGTTAGTTTTCTTCTTATTATTTTAAGTATTGGGGATAACAGAGATCATGTATGAATGTGGAATCCAGAGGATTCTACTGTGGGGTTCTAGGAACTAAACAACTCATTAGGCTATGTGGACAGTACTTTGACACATTGAGACATATTTAGAACATGTGATTTTAAAATATTATTTTTATTTTTATTTATGAAATTATTAATGCTTAGATTTTGAACTTTTTAATACAAATATGCTGATTTTTAGAGTGGGGGAGCTAGAGAATAAATGCTTGACTTTAAGGACCCTCTATATTGTCCAACCTTGCTACTTCACTCCAGAATCTTTTTATACAAGGAAACAGCAACTTCAATCGCAAATCCTTTACCTTGGGAATCATATTGATTTTATCCTCTATATAGAAAATGAGTATCAAATTGTGTTAAAAAGCAAGGCTTGTTATAAAAAATGGAAACGCTCAGAAATTAAAGTATCTGGGCTTGAAAAGATAAGGACCACTGTAAACTTCCTCTTTATGTTCTGCTGTGTTTTGAAGACCCAAGGTAGCTTCTCCAACACTAAGTTATCCCTTCAAGCTCACACTATCCAGTTCAAGTAAATCTAAGGAAGTAACAACTAGAGATACAAGAGAACCAGATCATCCATCTGTCAATGACTTTACCCGCTTCAGCACCCAAAGTTCCATATCCCAGAAACACTCAATAGAGAGCAAAGCCAGATCAGTCATTTCTCCATTAGAGATTTGTACAGTCAGAAAAGAGTAAAGGTTCTGTTGAAACGAATAGCAATAACCAGAAAAATAATGAGCGTGCACATGTAGAAATGTATAAATAAAAATAAAATCGTTAACAAATTTAAAAAAAGAGTATTGATTTACTGCTTTCCAGAAAAAATTAATTTCTTCCAAAAGACAAAGTTTATAATGAGGAGTGACTTCCCATCCAGACCTAGGAAAAAGTGCAGCAGCTAACTAATAGAATTTAACAGACATTAAAATAGGCTTGCTACTCAGAGGGCCATCAACTTACTTTATCATCTAATCATCTGCATATCATCTGATTAAGTGTTTTAATATTTCAAGGAGACCCCATGGCTGGAATGATTTGGTCAGTAAATTGGCAAAATAAATGTCTGCCAACATCATTTTAAAGTTGTTGATACCTGTATGTCATGGCAATAATCATTTTGTAAGGATATCGAAAGGAATTAAAGGCTTTAGGGTTAGTACTCTAGGAAAGCATATAACAAGCTCTCATCTCCTTGGAAATGAAAGATTAACTGTTAACATGGCATACATAGCATTAGCATTCTTGACCATTATAAATTATTTTTCTCATTTAAAGTCTCAAACTAAATTCACCATTAGTTCTTTTTAATGACTTAGGCATGCCCCTAGTAGATAAGTCCTCCTTTCTGAGGACTTTGCATTGTTTCTATTTAGCATGGAAGTTATTCCAAGACTCATACCTATGGGGGTAGTTATTCCAAGACTCATACCTGCGTGATTATTTTGCTCCTAATATCCTGCTTCTCCAAGGAATAAGCCTGTACATTGAACCATGGAGAATCTTAAATCAAAAGTAGCAAAACCTGTGGGGGAAAATGACATTTATAGTTGAAAATATTGATTTATTTATACCAGAACTTGGCTTCAAGTGTTATTACATTTCACATGTATGAAATAAGAAAATGAGTTCCATCAGTAGACCCTATTATTTGGAATGAATTTGACTTGTGGAATTAAAAGAAGAGAGTCGATACCCCTTGCATCTGTGCTGTAAAATTCAATCTTATGTTACCTTCTTAAAATGAGACTGCAATAGGCAATTTTGTACAAATAATGATATCAGACTCCATAAATAACATGTCTTCAAACAATGCAATGAAAGCTGTGCAATATGGATGATTATTTTATGTCATATTTTATAAAACAAATTTCAGTTTTTACATATAAATATCAAGGTCTGTCATTCAACAACCCTGCTGATATAGGTTTCATTTTTGTTTGTTTTATTTTGCTTTTGGATCCGACGTGAAATAAATACTAAACATATAGATGCCAGTGTCTAGAAGCTAGGACTTCTTCCTGAGGTGTCATCGACTTTACAAAAGGTGTATTTAACACAAGGGACCTGACCCCATCCTAGAGAGCATATTAGCAATAAGCCATCCTTCCAGGAGGAAGTGGATCATTTCAGAACATGTAAGATTGTGTGTGATCATCAAATGATGATTTAAGTAGGTACACTAGACCATTTGCTGGTCAAAGTCCAAAAATGTTTGTGGATTTCATAATGACTCACCCAGAATGCATGAATTTTCTAACAGATATAAAATTTTATAATAGATATAAAATTTTGTTTAGAGCAGAATCAATGCTCACAGAGAGAAACATTGTTTCTCAAATTAGATAAATTTTTTTAAACAAAATGTTCAAATAAAAAAATTCTGGAAAGAAATTGTTTTATATACATGTTTATCACTAGTGTTGATTCAACCTAGTAAACCAATTTCCTGCCAATTCCCATTTAGTTTATACTCAAGAAGCAATGCAAGACTCTTTAAGTGTTCTGTTTGTCAAGGTACATATATCCTTTAAGACAATTTATAATAATCTATTTAACAATATAAAAGTAGTGAGAAAAGGGAAAAGTTCACTTAAATTTTAATTTCTTGTTTAGACTCAAGTTTTTAATATAGCTGATTTTATTTTCAGAGAAGGCTAATTAATCATAGTATTTTCTCCCTTCCTGAATTAGTAGATATGATTTTAAAGTTAAACTCAAAGGCTGAGTTTACAGATTTTAGGCAAGACAGATGAGTAGACATGTAGACAAATTTCTAAACTGTCTTATTAAATAAGAAACACAGAGCCAAATACAGGGGTGAAAACTGAAGAGATCAGAGAAATATCAAGAGTCACCAGCTAAACTTAGCTCACCACACCCTCATAGCTTTCCAAGAGAACCAGCTTCTTCCTGTCTAACCTGTGCCTTTATTGCCTTGCTGTTCTGCCTTCTCATTGGCTCTTAGCCTAGCTACCTCACTTCCTCATCACTGCCTGTCTGTACAGACCTCCAGGTCTCTATGGTTGGTACTGGGATTAAAAGCATGTGTCACCATGCTTGGCTGTGTCCTTGACCACATAGAGACTCTGCCTGCCATGTGATCATATTAAGGGTGTGTGCTATCACCACCTGACTTTTGTTTATGGCTGTCCTCTGATCTTTAGGCAAACTTTTTTATTAACATACAAATAAAATATCACCATATAGACATGCTCCTTTAGACTCCAAAATCTATTCTTCAATTTAAAGGAGCAACACACAGCCAGTTACACCTACATTGCTACAATCTTAAAGGATGAATCCTCTTTACATATCTAAGTGTATGTCTCATGCTTTGAGAGATTGAATAGAGAAGGAAGTTCAAGCCAAGTCAATTTTCCATGCTTGGATGTTATGCACTAAGAGAACCTATGTGCATCAGATTTGTGCTGTGTAACATTAAGGTCAGGGCCCCTGAAGAAACTTGATGTCTGGCTAAACTGTTAGGCACTGTTGACATCTATTTTACTAGGAAAAAGTTTTTGTGTTTCCAAGCTCATGAGATATCACAGGACAGAACAATATGAGGAAACAGTATATTGAAGATTGCTTTTTGTGTGTGCTTCCTAGAAAATATAATAAAATTTATTGATTGATATGGAGTTGTACTTATTTATAACAGCAGGCACTATATGAATACATTTGACCACTGTGTGATATAATTAAACAGAAACTGTTTATTGTACTTAATGAACTATAATTTCTGCCATTTACATAGTGAGAAAATTCAATTATTCTTTTATTGTTCCTCCCCAGGAAGCTCAAACTATGAAGGCATTTCTATCATAGGCATTCTAATTCACTGCTAATGTTATAGTCATACCAATAACGCTGTCATGTTGTCCTTGTCTTAGCACCCAGATTTGTTATCAGCTTTACCTGCTAGCAGTGTCAGAGTGACTGATCTGCTGTGAGCATTCTTCCTTTGCCTTTTACTAGAGATAAAATGAGAGAGCTGAAATGTATCAGTTTAGCTCTTAAAAAACTGATTGTAATTTTGTGTTAGTCATCCCATCTCTGTCAGTATCTTCTACCTCACATGTGAAATGAGCTTTGATATAGCCTTCGACAGCTCATTATGAGACTTTAATGAGATAATTTATTAAAGCACCAAGCCTAGGGGTTGACCCAGAGTATTTCTGTCTTCCAATATAATTTCTGCTAACCAATTTCCCCTTGCATTTCATTAAAATGTACTAGCTATTTTAAGTTTTCAAATTAGATATTAAATATTTCAATGGTTCAGAGTTGTAATTGATATTTCATATCTAGGAAATGTGGCGACTTTCAAAATACACTTATAATAAAGTTATAAAACCTTTAAAATAAGTATTTGATGTGAGGAGGGATGTCAATGGAATTCTAGTTGACCTGATTCTATCCAAGGTAAGTGGGTAAATATATTATAAATTCAAAATAAATTATTAGTTATGTTTTATAAATTCTTATGATATAAGAACAAAATGAAATATAATAGACCTTACCCATTTATTTATCCTTCACCTACAGATGTATCCTCAATTGTGAATGGCTTTAATTTGTGCTCAATGCAATAAAAGTTATTTAACTGATGTGTCTTTGCCTAAGAAGCATTTTTGAGACAGATTCTTATAAAGTGTGAAAATGAATCTTGCTTACAATTTTATAGACCATACAGGTATTCAACTATTGTATGGTGTACACCTCAATTTCCATTCTCCTGATACCAATTTCATTATTTGGTGCTATAATTTTTAAGAAATATGACTAAGGCATCTATAACAAATTTAACATTTTTAAGGTTTACATTTAGCGCTGCTCATTGTGTTGTTTTTACTTGAATTATTTAATTAATATTTATGGAATGATTTTTAGCTCCCTCAGAATTTCCTTTAGTTTCCCTTTTCAATTAATACTTCACATTCATTCTACAGAGAAAAGTTATTTCAGTGAAAAATATTCAAATGTAATTGATAACGTGATGATATGTGTTCTTCTAATAAAACCTATATATGTAAATAATAGTCAGTGAAAGTAGAAAGTCCAAATAAGAGTAAATCACTCATGACATATCAGAGAACATGCTTTCACATAAAAATAACATGAAGAAGGGTTATGATATTTGGATATATCAACACTGTTCTATTAGAAATAAAAACATTCTTGTCATATTAACCATGTATTGAATTAACAACAAATTGTTAAAAGATTAAGCATTTTCAATCATCTTAAATATTTTATAACTTAAAAATAGCTTCAAAATTTTACATTTGTATTGCTCTATCATCAGTCTGAGACTCTGTTATTATATACTTAGACAAATTAGTTCATTAGGTCTTCTTGATGAATAAGCCTGTAATCATTAAGGACTGTCTACTTTATCTTTGGATGTCTCATGTGAAGATTCATTTGCCTGTTATTAATATAATAAATCCATGGTTCTTGGATTTGTATTTCACTGATATATATATATATATGTGTGTGTGTGTGTGTGTGTTCAGTCTTTCATAATTTCCTTGTTTATTTTAATCTTGCACACAGCAAATAATTTGGAGTTAAAATAATGTAATGATTTGTGATGTTTTAATTAGTGTTGTTTAGTACATTTACTCCACAATATGTTGTAGCTCTAGCCACACATAACTATTTAGATCTTGATATGTTACTGGTGTAAGTTCAAATCTAAACTGCATTTAAAATATATAATACCATCTATATTTTAAGCATTTAGCAATAGTAAGATATGTCATGGATGAGGTTATATCGAGGATAAGTTGTAAAACATCATTTAAAGTACATATTTACAAATAATTTCCATAATTAAATGTGGTTTTATTTCCTAACATGAATGATAAAAAATGTAAAACTGGTCTTCATTGTTCAAGTTAGCTTTATATTGAGAAATTCCTGTTTGAACACTTGTATCTAGTAAAACTGTTTTATACATATCTTCTAGACTTTTTCTTCCCATTTCTCTGTCTTCTTTTTCTTACACCATGTGCCTTAGCAATTCTCCTCTTGGCTTCTTAGCTACAACTGCTTTTAGTGGCTGGTTTGTTGTTAGTAATTACGGTTTTAGCTTATTTAGTGTACATTGAAATAACACTACTTCATGTATGATGAAAGTGTCTTCTACTTTACACTAATTTTTACTTTATGTAACTTGAATAAATGCTATAGAATCCCCTTTCTGTTACAAGTCTCCACACATTTATATTACAAGACTATTCTTAAGACGCATACAGATTTCTACTTGGTTATGTTTTAACTTTACTTGAAGAGCATTTTAAAGCTTTCACCTCTTAATGTCAACAGACGAATGATATTCTCAGGTTTAAGTTTTCAAAATGTCTTTTGCGTTTGATTTTGAAAAGCTTTTTCATCAGCCATAGACTTCTGGATATTTGTGTTATTTTTGTCCCTTCATCATTGCTACTGTTTTAGTCTTTTGTTTAATTTTAGATTGCTGTTATTAGTGTTTTTACACAGTCAATGTGCTAGTTGTAATTTGTTTTCTTTTTCTGTGCCCCAATCATTTATTTCATATTTCTATTTAAAGCCTTTTTAATTGTTTTATTTATTTAATCTTTAATTTGTTATATTTGTGGAATATAGACATATGTGTTCATCTGGTACACATGCATATTTGTTCATACATAGAGACCAAAGTTTGACCACATAACACTCCTTAGTTATTTTATACCATATTTTTTGAGACAGCATTTCTAATTGGACATGAAATTGACAGCTTTAGCTATACTGGCTGCCTAGCAAGGCCTAGATAAGGCCATCTCACTGCACCGTACTAGAATTGGGTTGACACATCTATCATGTTATGCTTGCTTTCACTTAGTTGGTTGTGACTAAATTAAGTTTAGGAAAGAATTACATTAAACCATCTCTTTGACTATGACTTTCTTTTTTGTGTTTCTTTGGTTAGTTTTTTTTTGCTTTTGTTTTTATTTTTGTTTTTGCCTTTTTACAACTGGGATTTTGAAATGTATATTAAAACTTGCCATTTCTTTACAAAGGGTTTTCCCCTTTCCCATCTTATTCTTTAATACTAATAACATGCATATACCCTAGAAAATAACGCGGGTAATTATTCCAGACTTGCATTTATTTTGCATAGTACATGTTGCTATTTCTTCATACTTATTATTAACTATGAGATTGACAGAACAAGAATGTAGGAAACATCACAATAAAATTATGGGAGGATAAATGATGGTTACAGAAAAGTAAACAGTGGCATTTTTTTAAACAGGTCTGTGCTACAGATGTAGATGAATGATAGTTGGCAAAACCCTGTATTTCATTTCCACAAGTGGAAATAAGGGAGAATTTTAGTAGAGTGATTATGCAGACATGTAATCAGAACTGCTCAAGTATCTGAGGTTAAGAGGATTGAAATTCTGGGCTACAGTGTAAGTTCAAAGCAAATATGAATAGCTTGGGGACACAATGTATAAAACTAGGGCTAAAGTTATTTCTTTGTGGATGAGTACTTGCCCAAGGCCTTACATTCAATACCCAGTACCTCTAAAGCCAGCAAGCAAACAAATGAAGTAAAAACCATATATCAAAAATATATTTCCTGTGTAGTTAGCAATTTATTGATCATTTCTCTGTATCCACCAAATTCACTCACATATTTATGTACTAATTACCTAATAAGATTAAAAAGGATATTTGTGCTAGTAAAATTTTCACAATGCTTATCCTTGAGGCGTTCTGATCCATGTAGAAATAAAAGTTATAACTCATGTATAATTAAGATTATATCATTTAATCATTCTTATTCATCAGAGGCAAGTGTTTATTTATGCCATTCTAATGTGCTTATATTTGTAGAAATGTTGGGGATAATATATGACTTTCTAGTAATCGCATGCTAACAATTAGTTTCAAATATTCGTATAGACAGGGCAAGAGTCCATCTCAATGGCTAAGTGCATATGATTCATGAGCATAAGCAAGGTCTTGGCTTGCATCTTCAATACTGGAAAAAAATAGCAGTGGTTCTCATGGTTTCTAAATAGTACTGCATTTATAATGATCATTCATTTATTAATATATATGAATATGTATTTAGTAATGACTACTCTCCAACTAATATAGAAGTTGTAACTAATAAACCAGCTAATAAGACAGACTGACTTTTTCAAGAGACTGACAGTGAAGGGTGAACTGTGACTCACCAGTAAGCAAACAACAAAACAGAATCATATTATTTGGCATATATTATAAAGGAAATGAAAAAAGTGACATTATTTGTAGATCATAAGGATTCCAATCACAGCGAAAACTAAGAATTGAGGAATTATGTGAGAACTATCAGACCACAGTAATTTATTACAACAATTTGAAATTATATAAATTTGTGCACTTTCAGTCCTAATATTCTAGGCTTCATGGGTTTTGTTAACATGGGTACTTTAATAGTGTCTTTAATATTTCAGCAAATTTATTGAAAGTCCAGTGGGCTATACAATTAGATGCTATTTTGTTGCATAACATAGATCTTGAGTATCAGAAGAAAGAAGGGCAAAAAGGATATACCATGTAATTGGTCATATTGCTGATTCCCTGAGTTGATTTCAAAATACTTTGACCCTTTTAACAGTAGATAGAACAGTGCAGCTCTTATACTGAGAAGAATGTGAACACAAATAGAATCAATCAGCCAAATAAAAACACAAGACAGAAATGGATGAAGGCAAATGTAAGTAGATAGATAATAAATAAATAGATAGATAGATAGATAAATAAATAAAATTTAAAATGTGCATTGGGGTGAAAAACATCAAAGATTTGTCAATACAATGGAAGATTTGAAAAAAAATAGTTGTAATTCTGTGAATAGATGTAGTACTGGAGACTTAGTTCATTTCATTACTCCTACAAATGTTTTCAGAAAAAGACAAACCAGAGTCCTAGAATTCCTATTTCAAGATATGAAAGTATGTTAGAGCAAGTCCTTAGATGCTACAGTTTACCACATAATTCCTTCTTTAGTTTTAAAATACAAATTCTCCTTTACACTATGCCTGCTTAGTGGGGTTCATGGTGCATGCATTTAAGCTCAGCACTATGCTTGCTCAGTGGATGGTGGTGGCACATGCCTCTAACCCCAGCACTCCAGAAGCAGAGGAAGGCAAATCTCCGAGTTTGAGGCCAGCCTGGTCTACAAAGTGAGTGCCAGGACAGCCAGGACTGTTACAGGAGAAACCTTGTCTTGAAAAAAGAAACATAATAAAAGATCAGTATAGTGAGAAAAGTCTTGCCACCTTGGACTATCTCTTAAAGATTATTCCATCTTCATAACTACCCCTAAGACTAATTATGGAATCCAATATTAAAACAGAATCAGAGTTGAACTCTCTCATCCAGTAACTGCTGCTTCATTCATTAGCTTAGCTTGTAGGAATGATTCTGTAGATACCTCACAACATCCATAACATCCACCTGTGCACAAGTCTTGTCTGACAACTCAGAGGGCATATTTACATCATAATTTACAAGTGTGATGCCTATGTGTCTGTAGTTTTGGATTAACCGTAGTAAATGGACCTACCTGACTTCTCTAAATTGGTAAGGAATGTAGAAGTGATTCAGACAAATAATATTTGTTTTTTGTATGTGATCAGGATTTTAGCTTTGATGAGGCAATATTGGTCTTACCCAGAACTTACAATTAAATGATTTAACCTTTTGGAAGTTGGTGGGAAAAATACACACTATTATAGAAAACAGCTATTGCCAAGTATCTAATGCTCCTTGAAGCTAAAATCCTAGGGTAGTTAAAAATAATGGAGGAAGTAGAACTCAATCAACATGGGTATTACTCAAGTTTTACAATTCATTTCTCATCATCTTGTTCCCAATGTGGGGAAGATTTATGTAGATAAATTTCCAAAAAACATGGAGCCAAATATAGGGTGAAAGCTTTAGAGAGATCAGGGAAATAGGGAAAGCCACCAGCCAACCTTACCTGACCAACTCTGCAGCTTCCAAATGCGAGTTACTTCCTGTCTATCCACATCTATATGACTTGCTGTTCTGCCATCTGATTTGCTCTCTCTGTCCAGCTACACCACTTCCTCTTCCCACACAGCTCTGTCACTTCCTGTCTTTAGGTACAGAACTCCAGACCTCAATGGATAACTAGTGTTGGAATTTAAGGTGTGTGCCACCACACCTGGCTCTGTTTCCAGTGTAGCCTTGAACTCACAGAGAACCTGCCTGCCAAGTGATAGGATTAAGGGTGTGTGCTACCTTTGCCTGACTTCTTTGTTTACTTATAATGGCTTGTTTTTATTTTCCCTCTGATCTTCAGGCAAGCTTTATTTATTAAAGCACAAATAAAATATCACCACCAATTTAAATTATTTTCATGGAAGAAAATGTTTGATTTTAACTGCATGATAAAGACAGTAATTGCATTGATTAGGATTCTTTCCACGTTAGGCAGATTATATGATTATGAACATTGACTCTCATACATAAAGAAATTCTTTATAATTTCTTTATTAAACTAAGTATCGGAACTTGAGACTCTTCTGTGCACCGTGGTGTCCTTCTTATCTTTGCACCTCAATGGAAACACCCACAGAGCTTTTGTCTGAAAAAAGTTCAGCTAGAGCTCAGTGCAACACAAGAAGACACTCTGGAGTCAGCCTAGATCTTACTTTATTTCTACAGTCAGAAATAGTCATGAGCTTTCAATGCCTTTTTGGTCCTTCTCTCAGAGTCTTTTGTCCCTGAGGCTATGCTGTAGAAACAGTCACCACTGACTGGGCTCAAGCATCCACTCCAACTTACTTTATCTTGGAAATTTTCAGTTCTTTGTGAATGACCACAATTATTTGAAAAGAAGTAGTACTTTATTTCATAATGACTGAGTTTTCTAAAGCCAATTAGCATTTATTTTCAACATGAGTTATTTTCCATCTATTCATACTTTCAAACACTATTTTGCTTCCTCTGCAACTTCAGGAAATTTGAATAGTGAATGGCTGTTTGTTGAATAACATGATGGTTTAACGTGAGGTACTTCTAAAGATGTTATTAGCGGTAAAATATTTGTTATTATCTAGGGATATTATCTCTCTAGTAAAAACTATAAATTTTTTTCTATGTGAATTCTTGGGAGTATACAAAAGGTTACCACCTGCGTTTGAGTGCATGAGAAAGACAAAGAACAAGACATTCATTTCAACAATGTGTTTTGAGAAGTGGTATTACTCAGTAAAGGGCTTAAACATATACAGCGTGCACTGAAAGGTATGTGGTTGGGTAGACTGAAGGCTACTGTGCTGTGGTAGAAATGGTTTGAGCTTTGAAGTTATATAACTCATGAAGTATTCTAAATCCCAACCTATTTCAATTGCTTGATGCAGAGAGATTGATTACTATTATTTATACTGTGCTTTGTTTTAAAATGGTAGTATCAATACCCAATTGAAGTGTTTCATATGTACTAGGTATAGCTAATTAGGTGAAATACATAGCACAAATTAATTTTTCAACACAAATCAACACAAAGTGATAATGTGTTGTTCCAAATTAATTACAAATGAACGTTCTGAGAAAAGTAATAGATTTTAAAAACATTTTACTCTGTGTGTGTGTGTGTGTGTGTGTGTGTGTGTGTGTGTGAATATCTTGATCATAGGATTTTTGTGTTCTGATTTTCATCTGAGAAATTTACTCAAAAGTCTTTTTAACATTCTTGATGTCTTATATGACAGTAGTCTTTGGATGATCTATGCTTTCCTCTATTCTGTTGTTTTTGAAGTACAACACATGCTCTCGTAAGGAAAGTCAAGAGTAATAATTGTCTAACTTGTCTGTAATTCAATAGAAATTTTGAATGTGTG
Source organism: Peromyscus maniculatus bairdii (assembly GCF_049852395.1). NCBI lineage: Eukaryota > Metazoa > Chordata > Mammalia > Rodentia > Cricetidae > Peromyscus > Peromyscus maniculatus. Next base: position 28,255,765 of record NC_134857.1, on the reverse strand, counting down.
TCTCAAGATTCATTATAATGAATTATTGGCCATCAAACAAATTATTAACTTAAGAAAATGATTTCCTCTTCTAAAAATAATTGAAAGTAAAAGTCCAATTACTCATTAATTGCTTTGTGAATTTATTTTCACACTTTAATTTCTTGGTTAATGTTTTCAAATGGTAGGTTTGCTGAATCTCCCAGAATGATTTTTTTCCACAATAATGTTTAAAATTGTCATAAGATGTATGATGGTCATACTTGATTTCCGTCTTGATTATATTGGGAAGCTAGACATCTCTGGATGTGTCTGTGAAAGTATTTCCATTAACAAAAGGCAGAAAAACTGACATAAATGTGGGATGCAACATCTCATTAACTGGAGACATGGATAGGATAAATGTAGAAAGTTACAAAAGTCACTACCATGCACTCTGCCCCCCTTCCTCATGGTCTCTATAATTTGAGATTCTTCACTCTAATATTCCTCCCTTCAATGATGGACTGAATCCTCTGATATCCAGGAGTCAAAAGAACTATTTCCTCTCTCTAGTTGCTCTGCTCAGGTATTGTTATAGTAGCAACAATATAACCAACACAGAGAAGGCATACATATCCTTTTTATTTCCAAATAAATAAATAGTTTTCATATTTTTCATATTAAGCTTTAAATTACTTTCTACTTTTATTAGGAGAGGGATATATCATTTTGTTCTGAGATAAAGATATGATAGGCATTATTCATAACAAATTTACTTGTACAAAAGAATTGTCATTAGAAATGTTATTTTCATTTTATAATATTTCTTTTATAGAAGCTGTAAAACATTTTAACATATCTGTTAAACTTGAGTGTGTTGTCAGGTATGCATTTTCCATGTAACCTTTGAGGTACATTGCTAATCATGATGCCTCAGTTAATTGATGATATACATTTATGTCTTTTAAGCAAAATTGTACAGATGTTCTCAATTAAGAGGAGTTTATTTCCTGCATCTTAAATATGTTTTGTTTTGTGATTTTCCTTTGGAAGATAAGATAGAAAAGAATAGTGGCAGCACCTATTTGAATCTCAAGCTTCTTTTTGGTTTCTACTGTCCTAGTCTACTTAATCAAGCTAGTGCCATCCTTCAAGGTTGTGAGGCAAGACTGTCCTATTAGACTATACTCTCTGAGAGTAACTAATGAAAGCTGACTGCTGGCACTGAAGCTATTATGGAACAGATATATGCAGCTGATAACCTGAGTGTAGAGTGACATCTGTCCACATGATCTGGTTCTGGACCAGGTAAACAGACCTACTTAGTTAACACAGACTATTGAGCAAGTGCATCCTCCCTCCTTTAATATGTAAGTATCGTATGTTTACTATAAGTAGTATATTTTATCTCACTGTTTTTAGAACAAAACATTTCTTTTTTCCTAATTATGTATATATGTGTCCACATATGTTTGCACATATGTCCATGTGTTTATAGACATCAGATGTCAGCATCAGGAGTCTTCCTCTAACATACCCAGCATTATCTTTAGAGACAGGGGCTTTCACTGGGCCTGTGAATGACTGGTTTTGCTAGACCAAGTGGTCAGTAAGCCCTACAGTCCTCCTGTATCCATCTCTTCAGTACTGTGATTATAGGCATTGACAAGCTGCATGGTTATGTATGTGTAGAGTCTGGATCCAAATTCAGGACTTCATGCCTGTGTGGCAAGCAAGCTAGACACTCAGCTATCTCACTGCCCTAAAATAATGTTTTAGAAACATTTTGGTTAAATATGTCTTAAAATGACAGGCTGCCAGCTTATTTAACAATCACTATTGAAAATTGCTCCAGGAAACTATGTATTTTTAAGATTATAACAATAATTTCAGTAAATTTGAAAACATTAACCAAGACTAACAGTTTATTAAGGCATTCACAGAGAATCGTTCTCAACTGAGCTAGCTTGGAATTAGACCTGAAACTTGGGTCTTCAACATGTTCCGAAGTCAGTCAACATGTCTGACTTTCTCTAAAGAAAGAAAATTTTGAATGGGATCAGGATCTGTTATAATAATCCTATGAGGACAGAGAGCACAGGCAGTGTCTAGAACTATCAGATTATACCACGAGGTATAAAACTTTGCTTATATGCAGTTGGGTGATTGATAGAATTATAACATTTTAGAAATAGAAAACTAATTCATCTTAGTTTGTAGAGGGTGACTGTTCTTTTAATGTGGAGTAGTTTTTTGTTAAGGTGAAATATATATTGGGAGACAATCATAATTAAAGTAATATACTGATATTTTTATTCATTATCTCATACACATAGACACACTATATATAGAGATAGATAAATAGATATAGACATATAGATATAGATATTTTGCTATTCTGGGTAAAGAAATTCCACCAGCAAAGAAATATGAATGAAGCTCTGGGTAATTAATGACAAATTTAAATATAAAAATAAGACCTTGTTAAGGAAAATGTTTGCTTTCCATTTTCAATGTATTTAAGTATAATTTGAAGTAATGAAAGTATTTCCCAGATTCAGACTAATTGTAGGATCACTTAAAGATCCTTTGCATATGCAGCCATGGCTTATGAAAAATGCATACACTACTGTTATTCTCAAATTGTCTGTTCATTTGGCTTTGTGTGAATTTATCTGATATTTACAAAATTAATTTGATGAATATTATTTTGTAGGCAACTAAAACTGGTACCTTACATACATGCACCAGTTTTCTTATGACAACTCAATCTTGTTAGATTATTTCAAATTATTACTCAAATATCTGCAAACTGAAGTTGTCTGTCTCTATCTGGGATGATTGAAATGTTTATTATATATCTATGTATATTATAGACAATATAACAGCTTTAAAGTTAGTCAGATCATACACAAAGTCCACAGCAGAGGCAAATATGTAATCATATATAATCATATATGACTGCCTAAAAATAATTAATTGATTTGATAAATATTCATCATTTTATATTTTTGGTTGTGAGCCTATCCCTTAATGGCGGAGCCATCTCTCCAGCCCAATTTCCATCATTTTGATGGATCTTATCATGTCTACTTGCAATAGAATACTTTCATTTAGTTCTAATTGTCAGAGAATGGGTTATCAGATTTATTATATCCACATGATGAGTATAGTAATTAATTTTTACTGCTTAATGGAGGAAATATCAATACATTTGTTTATGCTTAAACTCTATTTAGTAAATACTTGGACCATGAGAAATTGTTATCCATTGTCAAATTCACCAGGCTACTGTTTGTTCCTTTACATGATGTTTCTTTTCAGAACTTGTCTGATATGTGTTCCACTCCTGTCTCTGATAGGGAGCTGGCAAACAGGATTAGTCTCCTGACACTGATACACCTTGCATTCCTGGCTTTGAAGTACTGACCACAATTCCATTCCTCTCTTTCCTGGTTTCCATAGCTCATTTCAGGTTCAAAACTATTGACTGTGTGCGCTATGTGAACTTCTTCGTACTGACCATGTACCTTAAGTGCCTGAGTTCTTTTTGTACACCTCAGCTACACAGATTCTAGAATGTCACTTCCCTTCTTACAATTCCAGTTATCACCTTTACTTTCTTCCATTTCTTCCTCCAATCAATTTTTTTGTTCATCCATTCATTGGAAATTTCATACATATGTTATAAAACTGTATTTCACTAAGGTTTTCCTAGTGTGCATGTTGAAATAATTAAAACAAATTAAACCATGTTAAGATGTAATGTTTCACAATATTAGACCTTAAAACCCAATGGACAGATCTTTGCCAAGAAGAATAAACCCAATTATGCTTGTGCAAATAGGTCTGGTAGTTACACATTGATGAAAACCATTGTGGAATCATGTGATCAGTATCAGTGCTGAAGAAGACATGTCTAGTCAATATTCTTTGTTTTATTTGATGAGTGACTATTGATTAAATACCATCTGATACCTCTAATTCTAGCAGACAACAAAATAAAGACCTCCCTATACATAATATTTCAGTGGAAACAACCAGCAAAAAGGCACTTATCAGATGTTATAATGAGGGTGTAAAATGCACACCAATAGGGCACTCCTAGAACTGCAAACAATGTAATCAATGAACATTACTCTCAGGAAGTCAGAAGAAATGAGACACTTCACAGAGAGAAAAAGTTTGAAAGGAAAGAGGCGGCAGCATAGGCTATACACATCAATATGGCCTCTGGAGGCAACATGGACCACAGACAATCACATGGCCCCTGGCAGAGGCATGAATATTCCCGTGGCTCTCAGTTCTAACATTGGCCATGGACATCAAAACAGCCCCTAGCTGCAGTAGGACTAGAGATACCATCACGGCCTTTGGTGGCAGCATAGACTTTGGACATTAACATGATCTCTGGCAGCAACAGGGACTGGGGCAGCATCAGGGACCATTGTCAGTACATCCTCAAGCTGCTGTGGGTGATTGATTGATAAATAAAGTGCTGATTGGCCAGTACCCAGGCAGGAAGTATAGACCTGACAAGGAGAGAGGAGAATTCTGGGAATTGAACGCTGAGGCAGAGGAGATGCTGCCAGCCGCTGCCATGAGAAGCAGATGTTAAGATACCAGTAAGCCATGAGCCACGTGGCAACTTACAGATTAATAGAAATGTGTTAATTTAAGATATAAGAACAGTTAGCAAGAAGCCTGACACAGCCATGCAGTTTATAAGTAATACAAGTCTCTGTGTGTTTGAATGGGTCTGAGCTGTTGTGGGACTGGTGGGTGAGAGAGATTTGTCCTGAGCGTGAGCCAGGCAGGACCAGGAAAACTTCAGCTACATCCAGGTATAGCATGGATCACAGAAACCAACATGGCCTCCGAAGGCAGCACAGACCATGGGAGGCTTCCAAGAAGGCCCAATCCAGAAAATAGACCAATCTCCATCTCGGACATCCTGCTACTGTTCAAGACTAGATCGATCATGTAGCTGGGCAGCTGTGTTTTGGGATAAGACTGCTGCCTACCGTCCTGCTGGCCCTACTCGACATCAACATGCTTCCCCATTCATCACATCCTTCTCCCTTATCTGTAACCACCATAGTTTCCCTAGTTCAGCCTCTTGCCACCGCATACAAGCCACACTCTGTTCCTCCATGTTGCCCTTATTGTTTGTTGAAGTGGCATAACAATTACAGTGTGTCACACAGTATGCAAGTACTCATTGCAATGAGACTTTGGTCTGGTTCAAGATTTCTAGTTTCAGGAGCACCCTAAGTACCTAAGGATCCCTGAGTCTCATGTCAGATGTCCTGCTGTTACCCAGAGGCAGGGCATGAGGGGGAGCAGGATCCAAGATAGCTCCAGAGTATCACACAGTCTCTGCTTTCGATGCCCTGAGGTTCACCAGGTGTGACCACTATGCTTGCAACCTGCCAACAGCCATGGGCCCTCGATCTCATTCCCCCAGCATGGGGAACAGAAGTCACGGCCACAGGCTGAGGACTGGCTCTATTCATTAATGCCACGTTCTTTGTCTGCTTCGGATGTGCTCCCATGTTGCTTCCAGACCCTTTGTTTTGCTATTCTGTCCTGTGCACTCTACACTGTTCCTCTATCTTTTCTTCCCATTTCGTGAGTCCACATTTTGAAAATCATCTTCCCATAGGTCCTATAGGAAATGCTGTGAGGGAGGATGTAGGGATAAAACTCCAGGAAGCACCTTGGTAGCATGTGGGAACTCTATGACTAGCAAGCAACTTTGGGAAATAACTCATGATTTAATCAGGCTCAGGTAAATTGGTTAGTGGAGGGTGCTTTCAAGAGTTCTACACAGCCTCTACTGTGGATGCAGCACAGTTGGTAGAGTGCTTGCCTGGCATGCAAAAAGTTCTATGCTCCATTGTAGCTAGAGTTTTCCTGCCTTGCCCACAGTCAGGACAAATCTCTCTCAACTGCCAGTACCACAGCCGCTCAGACCCAACCAAGTAAACACAGAGACTTACATTGTTTACAAACTGTATGGCCGTGGCAGGCTTCTTGCTAACTGTTCTTATATCTTAAATTAATCCATTTCCATAAATCTATACCTTGCCACGTGGCTGGTGGCTTACCGGCGTCTTCACATGCTGCTTGTCATGGCGGTGGCTCCTCCCGCCTTCCCGTTCTTTCTTTTTTTCCTCTGCCTATACTTTCCTCCTGCCTATACTTCCTGCCTAGCCACTAGCCAATCAGTGTTTTATTTAGTGACCAATCAGAGTAATTTGACATACAGACAATTCCACAGCACTCCATCCCCAGTACCTCATAAAACAAGTAATCCCAAATAGTAGAGACAGGAAGATCAGCAATTCAAACTCATCCTAGGATATATGGAGAGTACAAGGCAAACCTAGCCTAAATGAGATAATGTCTCACAAAAAAATAGATGAAGAGTGAACAAATACATACACACTACAAGGATAATTTCTGAGACCTCTAATAAAAAGTCCACAAGTTTCTATATTAGATATAGTGCTAAGATGACAGTTATTTTGTTATCTGTACAAATAATAAAAAGAATATCATACAATCTTGATACTGTGCTTCCAGAGTTTGTTTCTAGGTGGCACTGATGTGTGTAGCAGCGGTAATCCTTCACATATCTCACATTCATAAGCAAGAACGTGCTCCCTTGTGCCTGCTCTGACCCTCCTGGCCCTAGGGGAGTTGCCATTGGGCTGTGATACATGCATTTGGCTCTACCTTTTGAGACCTATGATAGGTATATTATTTTTATTCAGATTTATTGAACAGAAATGTGAGAGCACTTGAAATGGAGAAGGTGAATAATCTTTCAATCACAAAGATACTTTCTCTCCAAATAAATTTATAACTTTAGGAATATGGAGGGAAAAAACTCCACTGGTCACAGTATAAAAAAGCTATGGTGAAACCTCTAACATAGTGAGTTCAGAAAGCTCCCTTGGGGAACATCAGTGGGTCAGAGAAAAGATTGGGCCACAAAAAATCATTACTCACACCCTGCCTACATTAGACACAAACAGGAAACTTGTATATAAAATAAAGTCCAAGCAGACCTATTACACAGTACCCTGAAATGCAAGGCTTTCAGTGATATTATAATGTGTGTGTGTGTGTGTGTGTGTGTGTGTGTGTGTGTGTATTTTTTTTTTTTTTTTGAGACAGGGTTACTCTGTGTAGTCTTGGCTGTCTTGGAACTCACAGCGATCTTTTGCCTCTGCCTCCCAAGTGCTGGAATTAAAGGCATGTGCCACCACTGCCCTGCATGTTTCTTTCTTACTGGTAGTTAATTCTGGAAGTTAAAAGATTGGAAAAAACTGCATTTAAACTATACATTTTATTTATTTATTTATTTATTGTTTATTTTTATTTATTTTACATACCAACAATAGTTCCCCCTACCTCCCCTCCTCCCACATCCCACAACCTCCCCAAAACTCTATCCACTCCCCAGAAAAGGTAAGGCCTCCTATAAGGAGTCAAAAAGGCCTGGGATATTCAGTTGAGGCAGGACTAAACCTCCCTTTAACCCCCCACTCCTGGCATCAAGGCTGAGCAAGGATCCTACCATATGGAATGGACTTCAAAAATCCAGCTCATATACCAGAGATAGACCATGGTCCCACTGCCAGGAGCTCCTCAAACAGACCAGGCTACAAAACTGTTACCCACATGCAGAGTTCCTAGTTTGGTTCCATGCAGACTCCTCAGCTGTTGATCTAGTGTCCCTGTGCTCCCACAAGTTCGGTTATCTATCTCTGTGGGTTTCCCCATCATGATCTTGACCCCCTCCCCTTGCTCCACTAATTCTCTTCGCTCTTTTTGACTGGACTTGGTGCTTGGATGTGGGTCTCTGCATCTATTTCCATCAGTTACTGGATGAAGGTTCTATGATGATAGTTAGGGTATTCATCAATCTGGTTAAGTAAAAGGCCATTTCCGGCACCCTCTCCACTAATGCTAGGGATCTAAACTGGGGTCATACTTGTGGATTCCTGGGAATTTCCCTAGTATCAGGTTTTTCCCTAACCCCATAATGGCTCCCTCTATTGAGATATCTCTTTCATTGCTCTACCACTTCATCCCTCTCCCAACTCGACCATCCTATTTCCTCATCTTGTCATCCTTCATCCCATCCCCTTATGGCCACCACCCACTCCTGGTTAACCCAGAAGATCTGATGTATCACTCTTAGGGTCTTCCTTGTCAGCTAGCTTCTCTGGAGCTGTAGATTGTGGTCTGATTTTTGTTTGCTTTACATCTAGTATCCTCTTATGAGTGATTCCAACCCATGTTTGTCTTTCTAGGTCTGGATTACTTCACTCAGGATGATATTTTTCTAGTTCCATCCATTTGCCTGCAAATTTCATGATGTCATTTTTTTTTTTTACAGCTGAGTAATACTCACTTGTGTATATGTATTACATTTTTTTATGTGTTCTTCAGTTGAGGGACATCTGGGTTGTTTCTAGGTTCTGGCTATTAAAAATAATTCTGTTATGAACAGAGTGAACAAGTGCTCTTGTGGTATGACTGAGCATTCCTTGTGTATATTCCCAAGAGTGGTATCATTGGTCTTGAAGTACTTTGATTCACAATTGGAAATCAGTCACCATACTGATTTCCAAAGTGGCTATACAAGTTTGTACTCCCACCAACAGTTGAGTAGTGTTTTCCTTACTACTCATCCCCTATAATATAAGCTGTCCTCAGTGATTTTGATCTTAGCCATTCTGACATGTGTAAAATGGTATGTCAGAGTTGTTTTGATTTGCATTTCCCTGATGACAAAGGATGTTGAGAATTCAATAACAACACAAATTACAGAAAGCCTACCAACTCATGGAAGTTGCAAAATGCTCAAATGAATTACTACTGAGTCGAGGAAGAAATAAAGGAAGAAATTAAAGACTTCCTATAATTCAATGAAAATGAATGTACAACATACCCAAACTGTGGAACACTGTGAAAGCAGTGCTAAGAAGACTGTTCATAGCACTAAGTGCCTAAATAATTTGGAGAAACCACACACCAGCAACTAAACACCTGAAAGCTCTAGAACAAGGTGGAGCAAACTCACCCAGGAGGAGTAGATGACAGGAAATAATCAAATTGAAAGCTGAAATCAATAAAATAGAAACAAAGAGAATAATATAAAAACAATCAATGAAACAAAAAGTTGGTTCTTTGAGAAAATCAACAAGATAGACAAACCCCTATCCAAACAAACCAAAAGGCAGAGAAAGAATATCAAAATTAGAAATGAAATGGGGAACATAACAAAAGACAATGAGGAAACCCAGAGAATCATCAGGTCATACTTCAAAGTACTGTACTCCACAAAATTGGAAAATCTAAGAGAAACAGAAAATTGTCTGGATAGGTACCACATACTAAAATTAAATCAAGACCAGATAAACAACTTAAATAGACATATAACTCCTAAGGAAAGAGAAGCAGTCATTAAAAGTCTCCCAACCAAAAAGACCACAGGGCCACATGGCTTCAGTGAACAATTCTACCAGAATTGCAAAGAAATGCTAATACCAATACTCCTCAAACTCTTCCAAACAATAGAATTAGAAGAAACATTGACAAATCCATTTTATGAACCTACAGTTACCCTGATACCCAAACCACACAAAGATACAACAAAGAAAGAGAATTACAGACCAATCTCCCTCATGAACATTGATGCAAAAATACTCAATAAAATACTGGCAAATCAAATCTAAGAACACATCAAAAAAAATCATCCAACATGATCAAGTAAGCTTCCTCCCAGAGATGCAGGAATGGTTCCACATACAAAAATCTGTCAATGTAATCTACCATATAAACAAACTGAAAGAAAAAAAAATGATCATCTCAGATGCTGAAAAAGCCTTTGACAAAATAAACACCCCTTCATGATAAAGGTCTTGGAGAGAATAGGGATACAAGGAACATACCTAAACCTAATAAAGGCAATTTACAGCAAACTGACAGCTAACATCAAATTAAATGGAGAGAAACTCAAAGTGATTCCACTAAAATCAGGAACAAGTGAAGGTTGTCCACTCTCCCCATATTTATTCAATATAGTACTTGAAGTTCTAGCTGGAACAATAAGAAAACTAAAAGGAGATCAAGGGGATACATATTGGAAAGGAAGAAGTCAAACTTTTGCATTTGCATATGGTATGATAGTATACATAAGTGATCCTAAGAATTCTACCAGGGAACTCCTACAGCTGATAAACACATTCAGTATTGTAGCAGGATCCAGGTTTCACTCAAAAAAGTAAGTAGCCCTCCTATATACAAAAAAAATAAACAGGCCTAGAGAGAAATCAGAGAAACATCATTCCTTACAATAGTCACAAATAATATAAAATATTTTGGGATAACTCAACTATAAATTTTAAGAAAATGCATAAGTGTTTTCCTAACACTTTTCTGTTTTATACTTATACACTCTAGAACATTCTATCACTTCCAGAATCCCTACCAACCCCTCTCTGTAACACATATCTTAAAATGTCTTATTAATAGAAAACTCAGAGCCAGATATTGGGTTGAAAGCTGAAAGATTAGAGAAGAAGAGCAAGCCAGCCTCAAGTTCTTACCTCTATGAAATACTCAGCCTAAAGAGAGTGAGTTCCTGTTTCCTTACACCTTATATACCATTCTGTGTCCTGCCATATTACTTCCTGGGGTTAAAGGCATGTGTCACCACTGCCTGATTCTAGTTCTTTCATGTAGCCAGGTGTGGCCTTGAGCTCACAGAGATCCAGCAGGATCTCTGCCTCCCAAGTGATAGGATTAAAGGTGTGTGCCAACACTGCCTGAACTCTATGTCTAATTTAGTGTCTGGCTCTGTCTTCTGATACCCAGTAAGCTTTATTGGGTGCACAATATATAACCACACCTCTCTTTCTTTCTCCACAGGTTTTGTGGAAACTCTCTTGTAATCCATGCTATAGTTTGATTTGCATGTCTGTAATCACTTGGGTGACTCATGCACTGACTTGCCTTCTGTATGGCAGTTGTTTGATGCTGCTTCTGTGGCGGGGGCATACAGAGACTTCATATTGTGTCCTTATTCTATCTTGACTCAGGGTCAAAGAGTCTGAGCTTGATTTTTCCCCACAAGGCTGCATAATAGGATGCTTTGGCCAAAGTCATGGTTACTAGGTGTTTTATACTTCAAGGCCTAATTACAGAATGTTTTGCCATAGATGTGGTTACTAGATATTTAGGAAACCAAGGAAGTGTTTATACTTGTCTGTGCTTTGCACCTGAGCCATTATGTTCTTGAGAGGAGAAGATCCTTTGCCTCTCCCCTTGCTGGTGTATAAAAAACCCGTGAGGAATAAACTTGGGGCTACTGTGGCATTGACCCAGAGCCCTCCCAATGCTATTCTGTGTCTCTGTCTTTTCCTTCATCTACATCTCTGTTTTTCATATCTCAATTTCTCATTTTCTCAGTCCACACTCCCCTGTACCAAGGACTATCTGAAGGTTGGGCTGGACTAAGCATTTCTGTTAAAATGCCTTGCTCAATTGTATGGGACTAGCTCTTCCATTGACGTGATATAACTCTGTTGATATTCTGCATGACTTATCTGTTCACTATGACATGTGTAACTGTATTGATCTTAATCCAGTTGACCTTTTATTTATTCAATAAAATGTACTTTTAAATAAAATATCTATTATTTCTTTTATTGACTCATAACTAAGACAATTTCTTCTAATCCCAAAGAACGAAGTATTACCATTTTTATTTTTAAATCAATAAAGTTGACATATTCTTATTAAGTACTCATTCCTTTTAAGTGGATGGATTGTTTAGGCAATTTCTTTTCCTTGATGGTTTCTTTATCCTATCATAACTTCTCCCTTGGAGTCAGCCCTCAACACATTTTGTTTCCCTGGCCACTGGTCCATCACTGAGATTTGGTGCTGGTGCCTCTGTACTGGTTCCTTTCTTGCTCACCATAAGAGGTATTCTTGAGAGTTGAACAAATTCCAGTAATATGTTCTTTTTGCCACAGGACTATGTGCTGGGACTCTGTCATTTTCCCATCCACAGTCTGTAATTTTTTACAATCTGTGCTTAGGGTACTTTGTTGCCCTTTACTCAAAGCAGCTAATTTTTTTTCTCTTTAATTTGAGCAGAAGCTTCATATGCCTTATTGTGAAAATATTAGTTTCCTTGTAAAAGAACAAGCAGCTAGCTTCCTGCTTCTCCACATTATATTAATGCCTACATGATCTTCCAGGATCATGAACTCAGGGAATGTATTCATCATTCTGTTGGGTTTTTGGCTTCTTGCGGCTGACATCAAGGTTTGTGAAGAAGTGCTATTAGTAGCTGTAAGTAGACCCACTCTCAAGCAAGCCTGTGTTCAGGTTTTAGCAATTTGTTAAATGTTGAAATTATTTATTCTTCTTTGGCTACACAACCAATCTGGCTAGTGAGAACCAGTGTTTCTAGTCTGTTTCTGTCTGGAAAAGCCTGCCTTTTTGATGTCACAATAAGAGCTAACCCTAGAACTTCAGCTCCCTTTTGACTTCAATACAATTCATATAGTTATTGATATTGTTTATTATTGTTAAATCAGTTTTATACCCTTTGCAGTTTTCTCTAATTGTAATTGTAATGGTTGGCTCTCTTATATGAACAGATGGGAAATAGTTAATGATAGAAACTTGAGAGTAACATATTCAAAGTAATCAAATAACTAACACATGAAATCCAGTAATGGTTTAAATGCTTCATCCTTTCAAGGTGTTTTAAAATGAAAGTATCTGTAATGTACTTTTTTCTCAAAGTGCAAAATATGACATTATTGCTGTTTTAAATGCATTGAAAGAGTTTAAGGTTAAAAGATAAATTGATTTTTTATTATAATTGTAAAGTGGGAGAACATAAAATGTAATATACAAATAAGAATCTTTTAAAGTAGAGAAACAATCAATGACTACAGTAAATCCAGAAATGAATTGTATCAAGAATTTTTATTTTTTTCAGAAACAAAATTGAAGTTGTCAATTATTTGGAAATTAAATCTATAAAATAAGTATAGTGTGTGTGTGTGTTTGTGTTTGTGTGTGTGTGTGTGTGTGTGTGCGTGCGCGCGTGCGTGCGTGCATGCACCAATGGATATAGGTGCATGTGAAGGCCAGATGTAGATGTCTGATGCCTTTCTCAATCACTCTCTACCTTAGCATTTTTGGGAAAATCTCTCACTGAACCTGGATTTCAGTGAGTATCTGGACTGCTGGTCAGTGAGTGACATGAATCCTCCTTTATCTGCTTCCATAGTGCTGGGTTTATAGATAGGCACAGCACCAACATTTGACTTTTTACATGGATATTGGGATCAAACTAATGATCTCTTGCTGCAATGGAAAGCATTTAAAGATGAGTCATCTTAGCATCCTCTACATATTTTAAATATAACATTGTTGAAATTATGTTACATATAGAATAGGATTTCAACATTCATCATAATCTTTCTTGTCTCTGTTGGGTTTATTATGATTTTATGAGATTTTTAAGGAAATTCTTTTTGTCTGTGTCTGTGTCTGTGTGTGTGATTGGAGGTTGAATCCATGGTCTTATAGATGTGAAGCATGACATCTACAACTGAGATATATTCTTGACCCCAAATCTATATTTGATTTTAGATATACATTATGAATTTGCATGAAAATTTTTATTAAGCTAATATTTCATTTTCAAAAGAAAATTGAAAAGTCCTCACACACATTGTTCAGCAAAATGATCACCAAACATTTAATCATTTTAATTCAAACTGTATTCTGTATAATTTCTTAAAAATGGAAATATCCTGGAATAGCTGAACTATATTACTAAAACATCAAAATATTAACTCATATAACCACACACTAATTCAATATATGAACTCCAAAGTTCAAAACAATTAACATTAAGCTCAATAATATTATTTTGATATTTTTAGATTTATGGAAAACAACACTTACTGAAAAACAAATTTACTTTGGTGAATAAAAATGCTCTAGAATGTAACATATGGATGCAAAGAATTTTAACATTCAATTTTAAAAGGCATTCAGTGTATAGACATAAATCACTTTATGATAGTATTTTCACCAAGCACCTGCAAGCAAAAATTATGACCCTACATCCAGTGAAGGGTAGTTTTCATGCTATGTATATTTCTGCTGCAATAAAATAATGGGCCAATTAATACTATTGGACTCAGCCTGCTGGCCCAGGTCTCCCTGATTCTTCCTTTCTATATCCTTTAGCTGATTATTCTAAAACCCATTTCCATTCATTTGTGACACCCAGCCAATCTGCAGAACAATGGACTCTACCAGGTTTAACATGAATTTCTAAATGGTCTTAATAAAAAAAAAAAAAAAACCCAGAGCCAGATATATTGGGTGAAAGCTGAGAGATCAGAGGAATAGAATAAGCTAGCCATAAAAATTCTTACTGCTAGGAAATCCTCAGCCCAAGAGAGAGCTACTTTCTGTATATTCATGCTTATATACTTTTCTGTGCTCTACCATCTAACTTCCTTTCTCCACCCAGCTATATTACTTCCTCTTTCTGCCCAGCTCTATCACTTCCTGTCTGTCTGTATAGGCCTCCAGTCCTCTATGTTTAACTAGTGCTGGGATTAAAGGTATGTGCCACCACACCTGGCTCTGTTCCCAGTGGGACGTTGAATTCACAGAGATCTGGATGAATCTCTGCCTTCCAAATGCTAGGATTAAAGGCACGTGCTACCACTGCCTGACCTCTGTGTTTAATATAGTGGCTGGCTTTGCCCTCAGAACCCCAGGCAAACTTTGTTTCTTAGAGCACAATTAAAATATAACCACAACCTGGATCCCTCAACCTCCACAATTGGCTGTCAGTTCACTATATGGCTCAACTCTTATGAGAGGGTCACCTTGTTCTGGTACAGGGTAAAGAGTAGAGAGATCCACACCTGGACAATGTACAGAGTGAGACAATTTGGAGTCTTGATCACTGAATGGGATGTCTTTATCTTACCTTCCACTCAAGGTTCAGGGATCTATGTAAAAAAGGAGACAGAAAGATTATAAGAGCCAGAGGTGATAGAGACCTGTATGGAAAAAGTTTCTTCCAGACACAAAATGGCTAATACCCAAATGAACTCACAAAGACTATAATAACACACATAATACCTGCAGAAGTTCAAAACAGACAAAAACCCAGCAAGAGGAAGGGAAGTGGCACAAAGTTATATCTCTAACAAACTATTAAAACCCATTGAGGGAGAGAAAATCAATTTTCTCCAATGGGGTGTTTATAACAACCCAATTCTAGTGCAAGAAACTGTACTCATGAGTAGTTATCCAACGCAAGATAGTCTCCTTGCTTTTTGTATATTTGTTCTTATTTCTCTCTCTCTCTCTCTCTCTCTCTCTCTCTCTCTCTCTCTCTCTCTCTCTCTCTGTTTGTCAGTGTATGAGTGTTTGCCTGTTTGTAGGTCTATATACCAAGAGCATGTCTGGTGCCAACATAGGATGGAAGAGGGCCTTGAATTCCCTGCAACTGGACTTATAGATGATTGTGAGTTGCCCAATGGGTGCTGGGAATTGAACTGTCGTCCTGCAGAAAAGCATCCAGTACTCATAATGACTAGCCCATCACTCCAGCCTCATGGCTTGATGTCTTTGGTGTGGTATTTTTTATTGTTTGGTTTGGTTTTTATTTTATTTTAGTCTTTGAGGATTCATTTATTTTGAGAAAGTAAAAACTTTCAAGTTGGGTAGGGAGGTGCAGAGGATGTAGGTGGAGTTGGAGAAGTAGAAAGAATGTGATTGAAGTATACTGTCTGAAAACTTTTTTAGGACAATAAATACAAAGTGATATATATTACAAAGTTTATATTTATAACATGAAATTACAAAAATTATAGTATAAAATATATTTGTAAGCTTGGAAGCAACCCTTGAGATGTTTAACCAGAAATATTTTCACACTGTTAATTAAAACTGTAAAATATTCTCTATTTAGCAGGATTACTATGAACTTACCTCATAGTTTATTATATGTACAAAGAGCACTATCTTAATTAAAAAGTCACAGTTTGAAAGAAAATCTCAACAGAAGTTCCTGTAATTTGAAAGTGTGTTGGTGTTGTAGTGGGATGATAAAGTCCTGCCTTTTTAACAGGAACAAGGTTCTGGGCTTGTGTATGTGGAAAACAAAATTCATTCAATCAGTCAATGATTGATTAAGGAGCTAGAATGATGCCTCAGAATTTAAGAGTAGCTGCTGCTCATCCCGAGAACCTGAGTAGGGTTCCCTGTGCACAGGTCAGGTGGTTACCAGGCGCCTGTAGACTTAGTTGCATGAATTATTACACTCTTTTCTGGCATCTGCAGCCAACCTCACAAAAGTGACATTCAGTCACACAGACACACAAACACATAAATCAATATAATAATCAAGTAAATACAAATTGTAACTTTGGAGAAATTTCAGCCTTTTTGTGTCAAATTTCAAATATAATAATACTATGGGAATATATTTTTCAAGTATATTATATCAATATTCTGCAGTGTGTAAGAATATCCTAACATGAAATATATACTGGCTAATTCTGGTTAATGAGTGTCTAATAGCTGAATTAAGAAAATATGTCTTATCTTTTACAAATATATACAGTATTTCACATTTAATTTTTAAAGACTTTAAAATTTAGACGTATTTGCTTTTCATGTTTAAGAATTTTATTGCCTTTAATTGTTTCTCTCTGTCTCTCTGTCTCTCTGTCTCTCTCTCTCTCTCTCTCTCTCTCTCTCTCTCTTGCTCGCTCTCTCTCTCTCTCTCTCTCTCTCTCTCTCTCTCTCTCTCTGTGTGTGTGTGTGTGTGTGTGTGTGTGTGTGTGTGTGTGTGTGTGTGTATGCACATGAGTACAGAAGCCCTACAGGCCAGAGGTGAAGGATCTCCCTGTGTTGTAAGATATTCTGTTTGTTTTCTGACAAATAAAGCTTATATAGAGATCAGAGGGCAGAGCTAGCCACTAGTTTACCATAGATGCCAGGCAGTGGTGGCACACACCTTTAATCCCAGCACTTGGGAGGAGGAAGGAGGAAGATCAGGAGTTCAAGGCCAACCTGGGCTATATGAGATTGATCCAGTCTAAAAGAGAAACAGAGATGGGCAGTGGTGGTGCATGCCTTTAATCCTAGCACCATGGAGGTAGAGACAGGAATGTAAGGAGGGTGGAGACAGGATCTTGGGTCCATTCAGTCTGAGGATTCATAGACACAGGACCCTGGCCATTCGGTCTGAGATTTCATAGAGATAGGTCTTTGGTGGCTGGCTACTCTGCTTCTCTGATTATTTAGGGTTCACCCTTGATTTTAATAATTTTAATAATTAAACTCAGGTTTTAATTATTAAGACTAATTAGAATCACACTTCATCTGGCATCAACTTCTGGGGCATGAATTCCCAAAATAAGCCACTTTCCGGTGGCTTTGCAACCACTAGCACACACCAAAGCCTCATGCGGGGGCTCCCACTGGAGTTGCCACCTAGACAGATAGGTTTTCCTTTCTTTTTTTCCCCAAGCCTCTGAGCAAATTTGGGATTTTTCTGCAGCAAACTCCACAGGTTCGTGGCTCCAAATGCTGCCAGAATTGGCTATACTTAGCTGGAGTTAGCTTTTGCTGGTTCCCCTCTGCAGACAGTTGGCTCTTTGGCTTCTCGCTCTCCCTGTGGGTTTTGAGCTTTCCCTGGACCATTGCCTCAGGTTGCTACCACACTAGGTTGCTGCCTGGACACCCGCTCTGGCTTCTAGTGTTCTACCTAGCAGTCGTCAGCCTCACACTTCACTATCATCTTCACTGTCATTGTCAGCAGATTTGGTGAGACAACCAGAAATTCTTAGACGGGGGAATCAGTTAAAAGAGAGGGTTTATTTTCCCCACATTAAAAAAATGGGAAACACTATTATGATGGAGAGAGATAGGTCTCTCTATGATTATACAACATTTAATGTTTTACAATTAATGTCAATGTTTTTTAAAATGGAACCATTAAATGAAGGGATAGCCAATTTAACTGGAATTGACATAATGTTAATTATCATTTTGATAATCTTTTTTGTTAGCTTGATAATTCCTGGCTTATTGCTACAAAAGTTGGTTGATATGAAGGCCAAGATACAGGCTTTATAAAAACTTATTAAAATTGATCATGGAGATATTCTGATCCAAACAGAGGAATTTAAAGAAAAACCAATCTCACCATTACATTATAAAATTAGAGAGGAACCACCCAAAGTTTTCAAACCACCAACCTTAATTTATCTGGTCATCTTGGAACAACTGCTAAATGATAAATAACCCCAAGGCTGTGTAAGAGCTGGCTGGATTCCTGTGGAAATGTTAGATTTGAGGAAATTTAAGGAAGTGATAGTCTCATATGGTATGCATTCACCTTTTGTGGAGTAGATGCTAAATTTATGGTCAACTAGTTACAGAATTGTCCCATAAAACTTGAGAGACTTGGTTACAGCAGTGTTAGCATCTGGTCCTCATTTACAGTGGAGGACCTGGTGGAAAGATGAAGCTAGGACCATGAACAAGAATGAAGTATGGCTAGAGGTATTGAAATCTCTGAAGACCAACTTCTTGGAAAGGGAGATTATGCTGATGTACAAAGATAGTCTCTATATGATGACTTTGTGCTGTGCAATAGCTTTCTATGCTTGGGACTAAATTGAAGAAGTTGTAAAGAGAATGGAGTCATTTACTGAAGTTATTTATACAGGGCCCAAAAGAAACCTTCCCTAATTTTTTATAGCGATTGACTTTAGTTGTAAATAGAATGATACCAAATTCAAAAGCTAGACAAATAATAATTGAATCTTTGGCTTTTGAAAATGCTAATTTCCAATGCAAAAGGGTAATTAGGCATTTAATGGAAAGATCAGCACCCATAGAGGGTTGGATCCGAGATACAGTCAATATTGAATCTCATAACCACAGTGATTCTTATTTAGGAGATGTGATTTCCAGAGGCTTGAAGAAAAATCAAAATGTCAAGTGTTTTAATTGTGGCAAACAAGGTCCCCTAGAAAGGTGTTGTAGACAGGGCATTCCTCAAAATGATGTTTTTGCTAGGAATACTTCAAACAAAAGGGCCCTCCCTTCTGGAGTATGCAAAAGATGTGGCAAAGGCAGACATTGGACCAATGAGTGCAGATCAACAAGGGACAGAAAGGGTAATGCTTTGCCATCAGAAAACATCTTGGGGGGGGGGGGCTCTCACAGACCCTCATGTTAAATTTGGTTCAGTCATTCACTGTGAGGGAAACCCTGCCACAGAGCAATTAAGAAACCTAATGCTTATTTAAAAAAAAATACTAACATACTGCTCTGAATGACAGAACAGCATTTAGAAGATAAAACAAAAATTTTGGAGAAACCAGAACAAGAGTCCTCTTAATTAGAAGAGGTGACAGTTCATCAACCAGCATGACCATTCAATATAAATTAATTTATGGTTAAACTAAATGACAAATGCTTTTTATTTAATTAGATATACCTTGCCCAAAGGTAAACTCCCCAAGTTAGGGTTGGGGCAAGGTTTTGTTTTTGTCTTTCCAGGAGAATGAAGACATCCAGCTAAGGATTCTGAAGACTACTGGACCAATGAGACATCTAAAGAAAAAGGACAAATCATCTAGAGAAAATGTCCCAATAAAAAGACGATCTCTGAAGTCTCTGAAAAGATGATGGGGCCCCACAATGATCAATCCACCTGGACTATGGTAACACCCCTAAGCTGACAAATACCACTTAAAGATTGGTTTTTGGACTACAAATTACTCAGGACCCTTTAAAGGTGACTAGCTGAGATGATCCAGCCTCACAGACTACTTTAGCCATGACTTGAGACAAGCCCTGCACTTTTTCATTATACAGAGACTGGATAACATATGACATAGCTATCTCTTTCAGGACTTGACAAGTATCCCAATTTTTTTCAGGGTTCCATAAAGATGCTGTCTTCCCCAGACAGCAGGAAGTAATTTTAAGAATACAACACTCATATTCTCAAGAGGTAGGGTGGGCAGTTTTAAGTCATTTAATGGGTTATGGATATTTTTCACCATTTAGGTTGGTTAGTTACAAATTGTTATTAGTAATGGTCAGAAAAAAAAAAGCTAAACAAAGGCAATTATATTCAGGAATTTTGTTCTAAAAAGAAGGGGGATATAGACATAGAATAAAAAGGTAGATTATTGAATCTACTTTTAGACCAGAAAAGAAACTACTAGTTTTAAATATTTTACATTAGTTTGAATTTCTGTATATTGATATAAAGTTGAGGTTATTTATGTTATACTATATATATGTTATAGAAATGATAGGGGGGAAAGTAAATTATTGAATTTACTTTAAACCCAAATAGGCAATTACTAGTTTTAAATATTTTACATTACTATGGATTTTTGTATATTGATAAAATTTAAGGTTATTTTTGTTAGAATGTACTGTACATATGTTCCTACACTTGTTTAAAGTATTGTAGCTATAGAGCTCACCTAACAATGTAATGTAAATTTCTAGTCCCTGGAAGACATTATTACAAGCTATTTAAGATAATAAGGAAATGCAGGTTAGTAGTTACTCACTTATTACAATCAAACTTGTAGTCATATTAGGTATTTTTTCAAGGTCAACCAGAGTTATATTTTAGATAGACAGATGGTCTTCAAACACATCAGAGATCTAAAGAATATGGCATTTAAGATATTTTAATAACATAAGGTTCTTTTTTTTTTTTTTTTTTATGACAATGAGGCATGTCTGTTCCTGACAGCACCAATCTACTTCAGAGAAGATGATGGGTATCAAAGAAGCTCCATGTGGAGTTTACTTTCTTTGTGGCAAAAGTTAGCCACTGCACAAGAATCTGCCATTGCCTTGACAGCTGACAGTGTGCTGTCGAAAGCAGACACATACAGAACACAAAAGAAAGTGACTGCAGAACATTGCCAAGAAAAGGTGGGACAGTCCTTTATCCTGATTCACAGAGGAGTTTGTCAGATATTCTAATCCTGCAGGCCAAAGATGGATACTCCAACATTACAGAGGAACTTTAGGTATATCCTTCTCAAATTTCTGATGGAGTTGAAGACTAGATGGCTATAGTTTTCCTTTTTAACAAACTCAGAAAAGAAACTCACAAAGGAGATGTAAAGTGCATAAGGTTGAGAGACATAAAAATATAGTTTTGGGTTGATAATGCAAGTTAAGATAGAAAGTAAGTTAGGCACAACACTTTGGACTCACTAAGATAGGATACATAATGGAGTATTTTCTCTGAATTTGTCAAATGTTAATGAACTAAACATTGTTAATATAATTATTGACTGTACGTATTTGTATATAGTTATTGTACATATTATATATAGTTTTATGCTAGTTAAAACCTTCGCTTTTTGTTTAGACAAAAAGGGGGTAATGTTGTATGATATTGTGTTTGTGTTCTGACAAATAAAGCTTGCCTGGAAATCAGATGGCAGAGCTAGCCACTAGATAACCATAGACGCCAGGCAGTGGCACACACCTTTAATCCTAGCACTTGGGAGGAAGAAGGATCAGAAGTTCAAGGCCACCCTGTGCAACATATTTATCTAGTCTAAATGAGAAATAGAGTGATAATGCATGCCTTTAATCCCAACATTAAGAAAGTAGAGACATGCGGGGTGGGGGTGGGGGTGGGGGGGGGTGGCGGCGGCGCACGCCTTTAATCCCAGCACTTGGGAGGCAGAGGCAGGTGGGTCTCTGTGAGTTCAAGGCCAGCCTGGTCTGCAAAGTGAGTTCCAGGAAAGGCACAAAGCTACACAGAGAAACCCTGTCTCAAAAACCAAAACAATAACAACAAAAAAAGTAGTAGAGACAGGAATATTCATAGAGATGGACCCTGGTCATTAAGTCTGAAATTTTGTAGAGTTAAGAAGTCTTTGGTGGCTGGCTACTCTGCTTCTCTAATCATTCAGCTTTCACCCTCAATATCTGACTCCTGGTTTTTATTGATTAAGACTAATTAGAGCCCCATATCACCCCTGGAGCTGGAATTACAGGTAGTTGTGCACAGACATATGTTGGTTCTGGAAATGCCCCTGGGTCCAAGCAAGGGCTGACTGTGACCAAGTGAGCTTCCTTTACAGTTTCTGCTTCAGTTAGTGCCTCAGGTTTCTGCCTTGATTTCCTTCATGAGGAACTGTGAACAGGAAATGTAATCCAAATAAACCCTTTCTCTTTCAAATTGCTTTTAATCATTGTACTTTTTTAATTGTTTATTTTTTCTCTTTTGTCTTGTTTAAAGTTGATATTTTATTTTAATTACAACATGTCTCCTTCTATACTTTCCCTCCCCTCCCTTCTCTCCTTCAAGTTCATGGCCTTGTTTTTCATCAAATGTTATTACATGAACATATGTATTTGCAATTATACATATATTCCTAAATATAACCTGTTGAGTCTGTATAATATTACTTATACCTATGCTTTCATGGCTGACCGTTTGGACCTGGACAACCAATTACATTCTCTTGCCTGGGGAAGGCTACCTCTCCTGCTCCCAGCTTTACTTAGTTGACTATTGTTCTTTGTGAGGCCTTGTGGGGTTTTCCTTATCCAGTTTGGCATACTTGCTGGTGTTATTCTTGTTCATCTCATATTTGGACAATCATGTGGGTGAGAATTATCAGGTCAAGTTTCTGATCCTTTTAGGAAACATAATCTCACAGGAAATACCCTGAACTTCTGACTTTTACAATCTTTCCACTCACTCATCCACAATGTTTCCCCGAGTACTAGGCACAGGATGTTTTGTAGATGTATCCATTTGGAATAGGCTCCATAACTCTTTTGTGTTTGTTTGTTTGTCTGTTTATAACAATTTATTTTTAGATGCCAAGCAACAGGAACAAGAAGATATCCTTCAAGTGATGAATTAACAAGAAAGAAAACTATAGTGCTACTGTTATAAATAGAACATTATGCCACAATAAAAACAAGAGATGTATGGAGATATCAAAATATCTGGGTGAATTTTAAATTTATATTACCAACTGAAGACAGTCAGCTACCGTTTCACACATACCATTGTTTGAAAGGCAAAAACAATGGACTGATAAAGCATCATTGATTAATAGGAATTTGGGGGAGGGTAAACACTGAATAGGTAAAACAGAGAAGATGTTTTACGTTATCCCAGATGCCAAATCTCTCTCCTATTCCTAGGCACTGAGCCATTTCCTCATCCCCTGAAAGTGATTCCAATAAAACAATTACACATCTTTTAATATATTACCAGTTTATTCTACAAATAAAGACAAATGAAGATGCAAAACAAATGTGTTTAAATATTTAATTTTCCTCTCACAGTGTCAAGGTTTAGATAATGAATTTTTATGGCATGCTGACTTTTATGACTATTTAACTTCAATATATATAAACAGGTTTAGTAAATGGTAGCTGTGATCTGTTTTCAGATTAAATTGGAGGAATAAATAAAGCATTACTCTTGTTTATGGAATTTCCATGTTTTCATTTTACATAATGATGACAAAGTAAAATGAAGCAACTATTTCTTATTTGTCATGATAATTAGACATAGAAATAGCAACTGTTCATAAAGGAGTGATGATCATACACTGGTACATACAGTGGAAAGTGAAATTCTTTCCTCAGGAATTTCAAATGACAATGATTCAGAAACTGAAAGTGTTTTTTTTTTTAATATTTTGATACTGGGAGGATGTGAATAGGGGTATCTCCCCAGCTCTCTGCCCATACAATTAAGTTCAAATAGTGAATTTCGGGTTCAGTAACAGACACTGAAAGAACTAAGGATCTGAGGGCAACAGAGAAAGATACCTGTTGTCTCTTTCTCTCTTGCCTCAGCATGCATGTACACGGGTGTGTATATAAACCTCAATCCCAAATGTATAAGTGCACCAGCCCACATAAACAAAAATCCCATACCAAATTTTTAAATAGGAAAAAAAATCCTTTGTTAGTTGTGGTGGTATTCTAATTGTACTGAAATGTGATTTTGATTGTATGTTAATAAATAAAGTTGCCTGGGGGTCAGAGCTATTAGAGCCCTAGACAGAGTGTGGCGGTGGTAGCACACGCCTTTAATCCCATAGATCTCTGTGTGTTCAGGGATACAGCCAGCATTGGAGACATATGCCTTTAAGACCTAGGGGGCTGTACATTCAGACAGTGACGAGGCAGTCACGTGTTTGGGTTTACAACCAATGAGAAGGCAGAACAATAATACTATAAAAAAGACGTACAGACAGGATATAGCTCTCTTTCGGGAAGCTGGGACACCGCAGGCAGAAGGGTGAGATTTTAGCTCTGAGCTCTGACCTCTCAGCTTTCTCTTTTACATTGTTTCTGTGTTTCTTATTTAATAAGACGGTTGGATACATCTACAGTTAGTTAAGTAAGTCAATCAAATCAGTCTTACTCCCCCCCCAAAAAAAAGTTAGACATCTTTTGAAATTTCATAAAATGTTAACATATTATCTCAGTAATGGTTCTCAAGCCTCTGGTTTTAAATTTCAAGTTCCATAGGGAAGGCCAACACTTTTCCTTAAACTTGCTGGTTGGATGTAGCATGAATCTTAAAAGTTCTTATTAATAAAATCAAACCTGAGGCGAGTTATCGGGGTCCATGCTGGTAGATCAGAGAGACAGAACAAACCACAGCTATCTCACCTCGCCGGATCCTCAGCTGGTCTTGTCTCCTCAGACTGGAGGCCTCTGAGTCCTCATCCCAATGGCTCTCAGCTGAACTGTGTTGCTCCAAAGCCTGAAAGCTTAACCAGGCCAAATGCTTAACCAGCCAAATGCTTCTAGTTTCTGGTCCTCACGCCTTATATATCTTTCTACTTTCTACCACCACTCCCTGGGATTAAAGGCTGGCTTTCTGGGATTAAAGGTGTGTGTCACCATGCTTGGCTATTTCCAATGTGGCCTTGAACTCACAGAGATCCAGAGGGATTTCTATCTCTGGAATGCTAGGATTAAAGGCGTGTGCTATCACTGACTAACTAGTGGCTTGTCTGTTCTCTGACCCCAGGTAAGTTTATTAAGGTACACAATATTTTGGTGAACACAATACCACCACAGTTGGACAGTGAATTGTCAGTGTCTAATGTTTCTTTTGCATTTATTTTTTCATATGCTTTGCTCATATTCTTTCACCACCCCCAACTCCATCCAAACCCTGTCCACTTCTCTCCCCACCAAACTTCATGTTTCTTCCAAAAATAAGAAATACTTTGTGAATTTGTGGGCCATTCTTCTGGAGAGCCATGCTAATCTTCTCTGGGTCATTCCACGTTTATTATATATGCTGCTGGGATGAGCATGCCCAATATACCTTATTTATCTTTCGCATACTTTCTTATTGAACATCTTAATACATTAAAGAAAAAAAGGTGGAGGAATTAATTAAGAGTTCTTATTATTGCCACCATATTTATAGCGTAGTTATACACAGAAAAATTATTCAAAGAGGACATTTCATTGTTCTTGAGAGTAAATAATAAAAGAAGGTAAAGACATGTATTGAAAAAAAAGAAGTTGTCAAGCTACAAAATCTTAAAATGTTATTAATTGAGGAAGCTGATATTTTTATGTCCTAAAAATAGAGAGCACTAACATTTTAAAAGAAGGACAATGGTTCATATTTTACAGTTGTTAAGGGTGATATAGAACGTTTGGGGCTGGGACGATGGATAACAACACTTGCTGCTCAAGCATGAGGCCTTTAGTTCAAGTCCCCAGCATCCACACTTATAAACTCAGCACTGTGTTGGTGGAGACAGGAGGGTCAATGGGGCTTCTGATAGCCAGAGCAGCTCCAGATTCAAGGAGAGACCTTGACTTAAAGGAATAAAGCCAAGAGAACAACCCTACTAACTTCCTCTTTTGCCCTCTATGTGTATTCACACACAACACAACATTCACACATATAAACATTCACAATAAAACAAACCAATAAAAAAGAAGGCAGCCAATGGTGAAAAGAGGCTCCGTGAATTCCATTTGCAGGTGTGTTGTTAAGGGAAGAACTTATGAAATAGCACATGTGGATGTCCAGGGGAACTCTGTCTATACATCACTCTGAAATTTGTCTTTTTAACAGGGGGAAGGTATTCATATTCTAACCTGAAGATTTATATTTATCTGTGAATAACTGAACTGTAATAATACAATTATGGAAGTATAGCTAAGCTGGGGGCTTCTTAGAAGTTTTGTTCTATAATTCCATTTAATCTACCTCAGCATAATGCTACTGGCCACTCTGATAAATTAATGATAATTTTATTTCAAAAAATAAATGTTTAAAAATGTATTCATTATCTTGATGCTTGGTTCAATCATTTCTGGTAATTCTTAACTTTGTTTTGAAATAATTAAGTTAAATGAATTATAATCTGCCATTTACATTTGAATTAAAATGATAAATGGTTTAAAAAGTTATATTTTACAGGTCATGGATGATTTTTTTTCCTGGAAAACAAAATCTTCTTTGTGAATGTATGAATCACTGTTTTTTAATACATTTTGATAAAAACATGCAATAATTTTATAGAGCAACAAAGAAGGTTATAATTCAAAAACTGAATTTCACATGGGGTTAATTAAGATAATTTTGCAAATATTAAGTACATATTAAATTGTAAAAGTCTAAAAACAATTGGAGTAAATAAAAATGCATAACCCTATATTTTTATGTGATGTATTTTGTTTCATCAAGTCCAGTTTAATCATTCATATGACTTTTACAAGCTCAAGGCTGACCAAAACCCCAGCATGGAAGAAGGGGAAGTAAGTGAACACTACATCTCACACCAGCCAAGAAGCTATTCACAGTTGATAGTGATTGCAGAGGGAAAATCAGTTTTCTTCAATGGAGTGATACTAGGTATTCAACCACACTACAGAGCAGCATGCTCAAATATTATATAACATTCTCAAGGAATAAAACAAAACATAATAACACTATAACCTCTCATATTATTTTGGAAAAAAATTTAAATATCGAGAGAGAATGTTATGTTTTAGTTTAAAACTATAATGAAAAGGGCAAGTGTTACAATTGTGAATTTTGGTTTAAAGCATGCACTACAGCAGTATCTTTCAGTAAATATAGTAACAACAAAAATAATCTGCAAGTTTCTTTCTAAATGCCTTGTAATTTTTTTTTGCTCTGGTTTTTATTTATCCTGTTCTAAATTTCCTGGTCACTCACAAAAATACTAGAGTAATCCTGACATCTAATTTCAACTTGAATTCTCATTGAATTTATTCATAAAGCATTGATAAATATAATAAAATTTTAATGCCACTCGAAAAGCTTTCCTGCCCTTTAAATTATCTCAGTTCTCCTTGGCCAATGATGGATGCAGTAAAATCAATGTATCATGGCTGATGTGATGGAGATACAGAAAGACGCCTGTATATGGCTCCCAAAGAATATGCATGTACACATTGTCTTAAAAGTTTGAATATCTGACTATTCAAATTAGCCAGTGTTGCAAGATTTTCTCACAAATGGATCCAAACTTATTTCAAAGTAACTGAAATTGACAGTTTATGCTGAAATCATGATTTTTTAATGCAAAGTTTTGGCCACAGGTAGGAATATAAAATGACCTCTGAATTGTGTTACACATTGTTTCTTTTAATTCCATTGAAAGTCTGTACATGAGAAGTCTATGGTTTAGACAAGAATTCCTAAGGGCTTATGAAATGAAATCTCAAGTACCAGTCTGTAACACTACTGAGAGGTGACAAAACCTATATGAACTGGTGTCTATTCAAAGAAAATCAGGCAAAGAGGTGTGTGCTGGTGTCCAATCAGTCTTCTCTTTGTGTTCTTCTTGATTGCTACATGGCAAAGGAGTTTCCTGTTTATGCACTATGTCAAGCTGATCTACAATGCCATTGACTTAAATGAAAGAGAGTCACCAAACATATGGAAACTTCCAGAACTATGAACAAACATAAACCTTTATCTTCATAATTTAATTATCTCACACATTGTTATAGCAATGAATAGTTGAGTAAGTAAAGTAAAAACAGGAAATTAAGTAAAAACAGCAAATAATTATTGATAATTGAATATTATTTAAAGTAATCTATTTGCCTAAACTAAAAATCTATTAATTTTTCAAGAAACACATTTTCTGTTTTGGACCTAATTTGTAAACTCATTAATTAATAAATGTATATTTCAACTTCGAAATTAAATGAAATTAAATATTTTATACATCATTTCTTTTCTTTTAAACAGATGCAGCATGGAATAAAATTATAGCTTTTCTGTTGTATTATCCTTTCTAAAGCTTTATTTAAATAGAAATACTATAATAAAATATTATTACTAGTTCTTTGATTTTTTTCATATAAAATGTTTTATCATATTAATTTCTATGTTCCAATTCTTGTTCACTCAAACCTTCATTACCCTCCAAACACACACACACACACACACACACACACACACACACACACACACACACACACACACATATTATAAAACCCATTAAGATTGGCTTGCGCTGTCCAAATATCCTTGAATGTGTGGTTGTCAGAAGGTGCATGATTTACTTATCACTAAGAACAACATTAGAGAAACTTTCTTTCTCCTAGCTGCTAACAATTGCCAATGTTTTCTTGGATAAGGGTTAGATTTTGTGCCCAAGTTCCATTTCCATGCTGAGATTTGGTCAGTCTTGGGCTTGCCTACTTTACTGTAACCATTATTTTTTAGTTTATTGACTTATAATAATATTCTACTTGTTAATATTTATATATTATAACATGTAATGTCTCTTCCTTCATGTTTAGTCTTTAAATTTAGCAAGAATTTCTGTCACTTCTCAGCCACGATTACTTTGCAAATTGAGATATTTTCAGCCTAAAACTGTTTATGCCTCCACTTTGCTAGTTGTTCATTTTATCTCATAATTAGGATGGTTCAGATACCTTTGTGGTTGTTTTTTTACTATTTAGAGCAATTTTTAAATTTAAATATATTTTAATCATATTCTTCCCCTTTCTAAGTCCTTCCAGATGCTCCCCCCCACCACCTACCCTACTTAAGTTTTTCCTCAAAGAAATAAAATAAAATACAGCAAGAAAACAAAATAAACTATCCTCCCTAAAAAAGCCACCAAACTATAAACAAATAAGAGCACATAAAAACTGTGGAGTCCATTATATGTCTATCACCTACTCCTGAACATGAAGGTTATCCTGAAAAGATATACCCAGTTTCATTTCCATTGGAGAAAACTGATTTGCCCTCTCCCAGCAGGTATAAATCACAGTTCAGCTGTTAACCTTTATCCTAGTGGCTATGTTTTCATTCATTTATTCATTCATTCATTCATTCATTCATATTTTTTAAATATAATAAGAAAAAAAAAACTATCACATTCGAGTTGGACAGGACAACCAACAGAAGGAAAAGAGCCCCCAAGAAGGCACAAAAACCAGAGACCTACTTGTTTGCATACTCAGAAATGCCATAAAAACACCAAAGTAAAAGCCATGATAAGTATGTAGAGGACCTGGTTCAGGCCTGTGCTGGCCCTGTGCATGCTGGCTCAGTTCTGCAAATTTCATGTGAACTTTGCTTAGTTGATTTAAGAATCTTGCTCATCTGATGTTGTCCATCCCCTTTGGTTCCTATACTCTCTCCACCTTCTCTTCCTTGGGGTTCCCTGAGCTCTTAGCAGGAGGAATTTAATGGAAACATTCCAATTAGGGGTGGGTGTTCCAATCTCTCACTCTTTGTGTATTGTCTGGCAGTGTCTATATTTGTTCCCATATGAGGTAGGGGGAAAGTTCTCTGATGATAGCTTAACAAGACACTGATCTATGTGTAATACAGGATACGACTAAAAGTCATTTTATTACTACATTTATTTTCTGTTTTTAGACCAGTAATACTTGGTTCTACAGTTAAGTGTGCTGACAATACATGACACTTAAGAAAATATGAAGTAATGTATAATTGGTAGTCTAAGCAAACATCTATAAGAATTTTCCTGTATCGTAGTTGTAATGATTACACTTTATGTAGCAACCTTACGAGAGTCTGGTGTATAATATCAATGTAGCTGCAGTGAAGATGCTTTGGTAGATAAAATTCACATATAAACTTCATATAACTTAGGTAAAGGATTTTTCTTTATCATGTTTTGGGCTTGATCAGATAAATCAAATTCTGCAAGAGCAGGAACTAAATTTTCTAAGAAAAAAAACAAATCTTTCTTACAACTGTGAGATTTAAATGTTCCCTGAGTTTTCAGCCTGAAGACCACTCTACAGAATTTGTTTTAATTTAAATTAATTCAATTTAATTTAAATTTATAACAGAGTCTCTCTATGTAGTCCTGGCTGTCCTGAAACTCCCTATGTAGAGCAGGCTGGCCTGGAAGTCATGCTGATCCTCCTGTCTCTGTCTCCCGAGTGCTAGGATTAAAGGGGTGTGTGACCATGGCATTCTATAGAGTAGACTACATAGATTTAGTCTCATGGCACATTAGCTGTAGGCTGCATGTCTGACCTGCTGAACTTTTCAAATTTTACAATTTAAAAAGTTCATAGTCTCATTCATAAAACCAGGTAAATTATTTACACAAAATAGTTAAAATGAATTAATATATTCATATATGTAATGTATTGCCCTTTTCTCAAAAGAGACAATACATATTCAATCACAAATAGGATTGGATTAGGTCTGATGTGGCTTACAAGCAAGAGACACAGCTGTGCGAGATGCTGCTTAAGTAACAACCCACATGTTTCAGAGGGCATTTAAAAAATATATGTATGTAGAAGGACAGACCCATAGGGTCGAGAAAATTGGATCAGACCAGTAGCCAAGGCATGCACATAATGTACTCCTTAAGAGCCAACCTGGAGTCTGTCTGCCTGAGGGCCTAGCAACAGGAGCTGTCAGAGTTCCTAGTCGATGTCAGAGTTCCTGATCCTGCATAATCTCCATAAAGGCCTAACAACAGTCTTTGTCAGAGTTCCTGATCATGCCAAGTCTGCCTGAGGTCCTAGCAACAATCACTGTCAAGTTTCTGATGGAACCGAGCCAATGAGGGATGACCACACAGACTTGGTGCTGGAAGGAGGGTATATAAGCCCTATCCTGTTATTAAACAAATGAGTTCGTTATTTGCTTTCAATGGACTCCTGGTGTCTGTGTCATTGATGCTGTGCCTTCTCGCCCCCTCCCCTGAGGGAGCTGTTAGGATCCAAGTAACTTATGTAATAACTGCACTCTAAATTTGATGAGATATGGACAAATAAGATGATCATTTCTTGTTATCAAATGTCATATGCTGTATTCAAATGCATATGCTACACTTTTATATGTCTGGGCCCCTCCAGTTGACACCCACATCACCTAAGTTCTGTCTGAGAGAGTATGCCTTATGCAATTGATTCATAGGCTGTCATTAAGCAACAGGAAAGTTTGAGCTTATTAAGTAATAAGATCCCTGCTGTATACACAGTCTGTCATTATTCAGAATGTTGTAAGTACCTGTCCTCTTATGCATGTTTCTGTGTATGTCTACAGATTGTGAACTATACACTAAAAATATTAAAATGTAGTATTTGGTGTATGCATTGAAATGTTTTTTGCTTGTGTATATATTTTTTCCAATCTGGCTTTCATCTTTCTATATATCTGCATCTGCCTACACACCAGATACGGATTATTTAATTTTTTTGACAAATTATGACATGCTGCAATATAAAATATGAAGTTTTATTCTTCAGAGAATGGATATTCATCACCTTAAACTGTCCCACCCATTGTTTCTTCTATGAGTTTAATTATCTATTAGAAGTGAAGTCAGTCCACAATTTTCTGCTAATAAGATTAAAGGCCAAATGAGCTCTCATTACCTAGCAAACAAATCTTTCTTTGCATTCTCTGATGTCAAGTGAGAGCCACATCAAGAAAATCTCACTTCAAAATATCTGAATTTGGTTGTCTAGATAAACAAAACATGTAGTATAAGTCAATGAAAGATTTAATGCTGTAGAATTGCTTTAGACCTTTTTCCTTTAACATATTTATATATGAAACTAGTAAAATTCTGTCAAAGAGATATTTAATGTATTTTTTTCATTTAGGAGGTTTATTTATGTGCGTGTTCCTGACATGATAACACATGAGCGTGTGTGCCCATGTGCACACCTGAGAGCACACACAGAGGAAAGAAATCTGATATCATTCTCTATTATTCCCCATATATTTTCAGACAGTTTCTCACTCTATCTGAAGGTCACTGTTTCTATTAGACTGCTTGGTCGCCATTGGACTGTCTGTCTCGGCCTCAAACACTTGGGTTACAGAAAGATACAGCCATTCCAGGCTTTCCTGTAGGTACTGTGGATTTGAATTCAGGTATTCTGGATAGCATAGCAAGTGTTTCTACCAAGCAAAGCATCCCTCAGATTGGAATCTGTATTTTATTTCTGATAAAATAGAGAGCAAGCTTATAGTACATAATAGATGTACTATAAGCGTATTTTTATTTTACTAACTAGATTACTGTTAATGGAATGTACTTGATGACACTAACAGGGAACTAAGAACCAACATTATCATTTAGTGCTTTTCTGAACTTTACTAGAAATTGCTTTGTAATAAATTTTACAACTGTCCTTTGACTACCTTGTCAACTTGTGGCAGAATTGTCTAGTTAGTATGTTTTTTTTTAAAAATTCTCTTTGATCAAAAAAAAAACCCACTGATAAAATATTTGGAATAGTCTGTTTAAAATGTTCTCTGTAAATAATTAAAAATAAAATGCAATGTTTATTTCACATAGTTTTTATATTCTAAAGATGCTTTGACCAGCTCATTCTTATTATTTTCAATAAAAAAATCATATTTATATATATGCAAATTTTAAAGAAAACCAAGTTTGCTAACAATGTGTCCTTGCTTTTTATCCATTCTCATAATGATTAAGAAAGTTTGGATTGTAGCATGATCTTAATTAATACATGCAATTTTAAATGTTAATATTTTATAGATAAAATAAATTAAAATGTTTTATTAAACTGTGGGGTTATATTATTTTAACATATAAATAATTGTCTGGAAAATTTAATTAATTTAAAGAACCCTAGTAATAAAGTCAGTGTCATTCAGTAAGTGTAACAAAGTCCTTTGATGTAACACGCATTTGATAAGAAGGCTCAGATATGTGATCAAGCTTATATCTTTAATAATGTTTTTGCTAATAAAATGTTTTAAAAACATCTGTATTTACATCTATCTTTTGTCCATCTTTGTGTCTTTCCCTTTGTAGATGCACATCTCATTTCTGAACCATTTTCCTAAATTTGTATTTTATGTGGACTCAGCATTGTATTAGATATGAGCTTGTGAACTACATTGTGCTTTTTATATACTATTAATTGATATTAAAGCCAAAAGTTGTGAAAGGTCAACAAACATTGGCGTGATATTGCCCAGAACCTGAGATGTTACCTTGCTAGCTGTCCCTATAAAGTATGTTTCCCCAGTTAAAATTATGTTAAGCTGTAGCTTCAGTGATGGCTCCACTAAGTTTACATCTCCAACCTTGATTGGATGCTAAATTTCCAGCACCCCCATGGTGGCTCACAACATCCTGTAACTCCAATTCCATGGGTTCCAATATCTTCTGGCCTCCATGGGTACCTGCACATAAACTCAATGCAGGCATATATTCACATATATTAAACTAATTATTTGAAAAATTAAAGTAATAGCATTTTAAAGTATATTTTACATGTTAAATGCTTTTCATTACCCAAATATATATCTTTTGAAATTACCATTATTGCTAATTTTATGAATTGTACTCATATTTTCAGGAAACACTCAAGTTTTCATGCATAAATGATGTTTCCTATTATTTGTAAATAGTCAAAGACATAAAAGTAACATAAACAATAGTTTGTAATCGTCTAAATTTTATTAAAACCTGATTCAATTTAAATACATTTGGTATTTTAAAGATATGACAGAGTGGAAATGAATGTATAATATATTGTAATAGTATATCTAAATGCTAGAGATAAATGATAAAAGGCAATGTACCTATCGGAAAAGTTAAAATTGAAAGCTAAAGAGTAAGTCCCATGATAACTTAAAGAAGACAAGAAAATAGCAATCTAGTTTGGTGATAGGAGATTTCATTTTCTCCACAAAACCTGTGAAACTTTTGAGAGGTGTAGGACAATAAAATATAAAATTATGGATGAAATAAAGAATTATTGACCTTCTGTGTCAGAAACCCTAATGGGATAGGTACCATCCAATCTTGGAGAAAATGTGCAGTTAGTAGATTAGAAACAGCATAGCTACTTGGTTCATGTGACCCCGTGATTAAATTCAATATAACCCAGAAGAGTGCCCCAAGAGCTGTATCAAACTAGAGTTTGAATTCTCAAAGGCACATTTTCAAGGTAGAAGAAATGGAATAGAGAAAGTATTCTTGGGAATAATAAATAAACCAGAGTAGGGAGAATACTGGGATTAAAGATGCAGAAAGGAAAAGAATGTGTTCTCAGTAACATTACAGGGCAGTCTCCTTCTCTAAATATTATTTCCAGACAGGGACTGTCTACATTTGCTTGTTTGTTTGTTTTTTGTTGTCGTCCTGTGTTATTTTTTCTTTTTTTTTAGTTGTCTTCATTGTTGTGCCCAGATCGTGACCCCCAGAGAGATCACCAAAGATGAGCATGCAGGGATGCAAAAGCAAGGTTTAATTCTGCATATCCAAAAACAATACAAGCCTAGGCAGGGACTTCGTCCAATACATCCAACGAAGTGGAGGCTGGAGGAAGTGCCCACCAATCTGCAAGCTCAGTTTTTAAAGGCAAAAATCACAAGGTTACATCATTTAGGGGTGCTAGTACCGGCACAATTCTTATTGGCTCGCTTCTAGGGGCTTTCTAGAAATCGTGGCTTAATCTTCTAAGGGAGTGGTTACCCACCACCATTTCTCATTGGCTGCCCTCAGGTGGGGACAATTTTGTGGTCAGTTACCCTGGAAACCAGGGAGAGGACATTCCATAGTCTGGCAGGCATTACCTCATGACTGACTACCTTGTGACTCTGTACTTTTACACTTCCTGGTTTCTGGAATCTGAACTGACTAGTTTTAGTAACTAATGGCCTATTCCTAAATGGAGAAATCTTAGGCCTTAATTTTAGGGTGAAAACATTTTGGTCTCACATTCGTATATTAATTTTAGCCATCACTAAATTCTATATTAAGTGTTCTTTGACTGAAGAATGAATGCAGGTTAGTAATGATTCTCACTGTATCATAGGGCACTTCCTTAGAAAACAACACAAAGAAATTATTTCCAAAAGCCTACACAAAGCAAGAACCTCAAACATTTTATTAAGCTATTAAATAAAACAGTAGACAGACTTTAGAACCTCAGCCAATAAAATAATGAAATCCAGAGATGCCAAAAATATTAGCTTTTAATCGAGGTAAAATTAGATTACTGTGTGCTGATGCCCAACTTAACCAATATCTGACTAAGCAAATTTCAAATAGACTCTAGCTGTTCTACACTATATTTCCGAAGTAGAAGTAAGGAAGATCTCAGGCTCTTCAAAAAAATAAAACAAAAAACAAAAAACAAAAAAAAAAAAAACACCCTGTATTAGACTTTTTAAATGAAAAAAAAAAGTCAGATTTTTTTTGTTTTTAATAAAATTTATTCATTTATTTTATATCCCAACCACCATTTCCCCTCCCTTCTCTGCTCCCATCCTCCTGCCCCCCCTCCCCAATCCACTCCTCTGTTTCTGTTCAGAAAGGAGCAGTCCTCCCATGGGTGTCAACAAAGCATAGAATATCTCTTGTATAATATTAGAGGGACCAGCCTTAATATTATACATCCCAGGGGCTCAAGAGAGAAGACTAATGGTGGCGAGGACTATTTTCAGGAAATATAATCTCAGCACACTGAGCTCTATAGTCCACTTGCTTTAATTCCTCTGGCATAACATCCTATACACACAGCTTCAGTTCTGTTTTTGTGCCTAGCTCCTTTCTTGCCTGATTTCTCTCTAAACTTATCTATTGCTCCCTCTAAGTTCTATCTTAATTCTCTCTTTTTAACTCTGCCTCATCTAGGTCCTTTTCAGCTTGTTCTTACCCAGCTAGTACTTCCCCATCTGGCTCTTCCTCATCTTCCATCTCATTCCTCTAGTCCTCTATTCTAGCCCTTCAGTCTAGTTCTTCCCCATCTCAGTTTGTTCTTCTCCAGTTCTTACTCATCTAGTTCTTCCTTTCTCTTTTCTCCATGTGGTTCTCCCCCTGTCTACAGAAAATACCTGCCTTTTCTTTCCCTAGGCATGTGGTGGTTCCCTCCCTCCTCAGGAATGCTGTTTTAACTCTCACCTTGATATGTAAAAACCTCTTTTGTTCTCAGTCAAAATGCTCTGGAGAACCATTAGGCCTCCTCAAGGCCAGGGGATGGTCTGAGCTTCATTAGCACAGGAAACAAAGCTAGGTGTCTCCCACCAGTTTGTCTCCTAAACTCAGTAGGGCAGTTAGTAACTTAGTAGGTTCAGCAGGTCTGGGGAGCTGAACTGTTTACCAATTGGTCTGGGCACCCAAGGATTTCATAGCAGAAGACAGCTGAAATATTAAAGGCTGGGTAACTGTGATACCTCAGTAACCCCCCCCCCCCCACTCTATCCCCTACAGACAAAGAGAAGCTTAAACCAGCATTCCTAAGTGTAGATAAGAACTTAGACCCCTTTTCCCCAGGTAGCTGTATCTGCTACAGGGACTTTGGAAAACACAGAGTCAGGATATTCGACCAAAAGACTAAAAAAAGGAGGCGGGTTAAAATAAATTATATGGTCTGTGCCTTTAAGAACTAGCCTCACAAAGAAAGGGGAGCTCTCCTTCCAACCTCCCTGCTGTGAGTGAGAGATTTGGAAGAGCCCTCCTGGAGGCTTGTAAACTTAGAATACACCTTACTTTTGCATTCTGTACCTAAAGTCTCCAGTGGCCGCTTTGGGGGCGATCTAGGCACAACAAGACCCTCACTTTATTGTCTCAAAAAAGGGGGCCTTAGACAAAGATATCTCAATACAGATAGACCCAGGCCAGTTTCAAGTCCCCAGAAATGATGGCACCAGCCCCAGGAACAAAAGAACAGAGTCAGGATGTCTGATGGTAACCAATTAACCACAAGATGCCCCTCTCTGGAGATAACATGACCAGAGCCCAGAGAGGAGTTGTAAAACTCCTGACAGGGCAAACAGATAAGCTAGAATAAGATAAAGTCCAGGCCCGGGAAAAACTGGACCAATCAAGGATGGACCTGTACTAACCCCCTCCTCTAAGAAATTTTATGGGTTTTGCCTATAAAAACTAACTTCCCCAAGAAAGAATAACTCTTCTCTGCCTCACTTGAGATGGCTTGAGTTCAGTTCCCTGTCATGGCTTTTAACAGATAAACCTTGTTTTTGCATTCTGGTATGCTTGTCCTTGGTGGTCTCTCTGGGGGTTACTGTTAGGTTTTGTCCGCGTTGTGTTCTTACCCTTTGCAAGGAAACGTCACGAAACACGACAGAATCCGCTTATAGAGTTTAATTAGAAACAGAGGATAGAACGTGCAGGCCTGTGGGAAAGACACGTGCGTGGAGAAGAGGGGGGGGGAATATCGCGCCGGACTTTTAAAACCGGCTGGGGGCGTGGCCAGGTCACGTCACTACATGGTCATGTTGCGCGCTTACATCACCATGCAATGGCACGGGACTCTGATAACGCGAGACCCCTTGGCCCGGAACTTGCTAGGCGGAGGTATCCTAGCTACGGGACGCTCTTTTGATGCGGAAGTGGCTAGGCGGAAGTGCCCACCCAGTAAATATAGCCGCGTTGTGAACCCTTCATTCCCGACTCTTTTACTTTTAAAAAAAAAGAAAAATTGTGGTTGACTGGGTGCGGGGGCGACGTTTCTCTCAAAGACTGCTTCCAGCTGAATAGTGGACGTCGGCTGGCTCTTGGGGGGGGGGTGTGAAGGGTATCTTGTGAAGTCCGGGAGTAATGTTGGAAGTCCTGGAACGACGTTCTGCCTTCTCCTGGTTCCGCGGCTGTCCATCCGTGCTGGTGCTGGGGACCTCCTGCGTCGTGGCTGGGGGCCTCTCATTTAATAAGATACTGTTGACATAGAGAGAGCTTAGAGGGAAAGAATCATTATTATTTTGTTTTGGAGTTGGCATTTGTCTGAGGTAGATTTGGCCTGCCCAGATAGAGGCATGTGACATTTACCTGAGGTAGATCTGGTCTTAGTACTCTGCTTAATTCCTATCTGAGACAAGCCTCATTAGAGGTAATTCATTTAAAGCACCTGCTTTGGTAGTTTACTTAAGACACCTGTTCTCCTTATTAGGTTAACACTTGGGAAACACAGGTGATCAGCTGCTGAGTATTGAACAATGATAAATTATTGTATTACATTATTCCTTACCGCCTGGATATTTTTGATGGTCCTTTTTGCCTCCGGCTCTGTGTGGCCCTGGTTGGAAAAGGAAGGGGTGGTACCTTATTCCTCTGGAATTGGCGGCAAAGCAGGGGATCCTGATGTCCTCTGGAGCTTGAGAGTGAGAGGCCCTGTTTGTTTCACTGTATATGAAGAGAGATTCTTCTGGGATGGAGGTGAGATAAAAGGTTTTAGGTGAGACAGGTGGACCCAGTGAGGAAAGCCCTCGAGTTTAGCAGCTGTAGGGGTTACAAGAATTACTTTGAAGGGTCCCTGCCACTTAGGGGAAAGGGGTGTAGGACGCTGACCCGGAGGGGAAAGAAGAACCTGATCCCCAATGTGTATTGGAGATGGGCAAGCATTGTCACATGGCTGAGGCAGTGAACAGTCCGCATAGCTCCATAGAATAGACCTTAGATGACATAAAAGAGGGGTTAACAGACTGTCTGGAACAGCTGGAGGCTTGGAAAAAAGACCTGGTGTTAGAACTGGTCTGAGGAGATATTTAACTTTTCCTGCTGCATGGTCATTATATGGCCTGAGACACGGATCCTCCTTTTGCTGTGAGAAGTCCATGCTCCCTCCAAATAGCAGCGTGGGACAGGAGGATATGAAAAGCATATTTGGAGTCTGTAGAGTTAGTGGCTAGGAGGAGGAGGAGGGGAGCCGCTGGCGCGTCTGGGATAAGGCACATGTGTGGGGCGAAAGAAATGGACGCCCCTACCTTAGCTAGGAGATCCCTCCCCATTAAAGGTACAGGGCAGCTTGGCACCACTAAGAATGTGTGTGTGAGAGGGATGCCTCTGAAAATACAATTAAGTGGCGGTGTCTGTTGAGGCAGATAAGGCTGTCCCCCAACCCCGACAATAGGGAGACGAGAAGGAGAGGTGGGCCCCCAAAACTCTCTCAGGACAGAGTAGGTAGCTCCGGTGTCCAAAAGGAACGAGATGGGGTGCCCATTAACTTTGATCACTACCCTTGGTTCCCTGTGTGAGATGGGAGTGGCTGGGGCGGAAACCGGGCAGCGTCAATCCTCGTTGTAGGCCATGCCTACAAAGTCAGCCGGAGAGTCGTTGTCACATTCATCCTCATCTGGCGTTCCTGTGTCGCTTGGGACATCAGGACAGTCAGCTGACCAGTGACCCCTCTTGTGGCATTTCGGACAAGGCTTTGCCGGTGCCTTTCGTGTGCCGTTGGTGCACGCCCGTGCCCAGTGGCCTTCTCTCCCGCACTTGTAACAGGAACCAGACGGCTTTCGGGGAGCCGGTCGGACAGTGCTTGCCAGCATCTGGCAACTCCTTCTATGGGCTTTTTCATCTCTACCATGGTACACCTTAAAAGCTATTGCCAGCATGTCTGCCTGCGGAGTCAGTGGGCCATTCTCCAAACGTTTAAGTTTGTCTCTAATGTCGGGGAAGCTCTGAGAGACAAAGTGGGTCATTAACAGCTGCCTGCCCTCAGGGCTCTCCGGGTCTAAGCTGGTGAACTGAAGTAGAGCCTTGGTGAGCCGCTCTAAGAACTTAGACAGATTTTCATCCTTATCTTGGATCACCACTTTTAGTTTTTTATAGTTTACTGGTTTTAGGGCAGCCTTACGGAGGCCTGTCAGGAGACAGGTAATAAACCTATCTCTGGCTAGACAGCCACTCTGGGTGTTATAGTCCCAGTGTGGCTCCCGGTCAGGAACCGCTTCGGCTCCTGGGGGGTGTGAAAGGTTAGTCTGATGAATTTCGTTTGTGTGGGTCCTAGCCTGTTCCCACACCCGCCTGCGCTCCTCCGGGAGTAAATTATTAGAAAGTATCATGTATATATCATGAAAGGTGAGACTATAAGATTGAGTTATATATTGAAATTGTTTAATGAAGGAAGCAGAATTAGACGTATAAGAACCCAGCTTACTTTTTATCTGAGAGAGTGGATGGAACATGAATTTTAATTATTGGTTCCTTAGCAAGATCTAGAGTCAGAAATTCCGGAGTCTGAGAATCCTCTGGTTTACGTACAGCTAGGAGCATATGAGCAGGAGAGAAGGAAACGAGAAGAGACAGTTTAGCGTTGAGAGAGAAGAAAGCAACTCTTTCCATTTGCCTGAACGCTGACAGTAATTGGATAGCTCCCGCAAAACATCGGGATCCAAGGAGCCGCTTAGCGGCCCTTTTTTATTTTTTAAAGTATACTTTGGCCATCTCATTTTCATACATAAACGAATTAGTGTAGAAATCTTTATGTGAGGCATTAAACTGAGAGGTCTTAAAGCTTCAACAAGACAGCCCAATGGAGAGGAAGGAGTAACAGAGTTGGAAGCCTTGTTTCCCATGTCTGCAGCAGAGGCAGAAAAATAAAAGAAATAAAAATGAAAATAAAAATAAAAATAAAAATAAACGTAATCCGGAGCCAAGACCTCAGGCGTCCCCAGAGTCTAGGACGGATTTCAGGCACAGGCTGCTTCTAGGCTCGTCAGCCAAAGAAGCAGGGGCCCCCTCCACGGTGAGGAAAGGACTCCCCGGGAGTCCAGACCACGTTTGCTCCTTCGTCAAGGAGATGGACCGGGTCGATCTCACGTGGATTTACAGGGACGCACCCGACGGTGGCCCCCAACGTGAAAAGTATCTCAGGCTGCAGGCGTGGGAGACGGCTGGAAAAGTTGGGCCAGTTGGCCAGCGATAGGGGCCGACCGCAGCCAATGAAGACCGTGGTCGGGGGTTCCCCCGGTCTCCAGAACACGTGTGAGGCACCGAACACACAGGTGCAGGAAACCGTTTACGCTGGCCGAAAGCGTGGGCACTCACCAATCCGGTCGGTGTTGGATGGAAATTGGATGCGATTCAGGCGAATGGAGAGCGGTCTGTCGCGTACGGAGCAGATTCCCCGGTCCGCGGGCTGCCGGCGGAAAGCGCCTGGGAGCGCCCGCCGGGAGCGCCCGCCGGGAGCGCCCGGTCGGGCACGGCACCAGAATGTTAGGTTTTGTCCGCGTTGTGTTCTTACCCTTTGCAAGGAAACGTCACGAAACACGACAGAATCCGCTTATAGAGTTTAATTAGAAACAGAGGATAGAACGTGCAGGCCTGTGGGAAAGACACGTGCGTGGAGAAGAGGGGGGGGGAATATCGCGCCGGACTTTTAAAACCGGCTGGGGGCGTGGCCAGGTCACGTCACTACATGGTCATGTTGCGCGCTTACATCACCATGCAATGGCACGGGACTCTGATAACGCGAGACCCCTTGGCCCGGAACTTGCTAGGCGGAGGTATCCTAGCTACGGGACGCTCTTTTGATGCGGAAGTGGCTAGGCGGAAGTGCCCACCCAGTAAATATAGCCGCGTTGTGAACCCTTCAGTTACGATCTGGGCAGAACAGTAATGAATAGTGTTAAGAAGAAACATGATTTTATTGTTTTATCAAATAAATAATAAAATATTATTTATTGGGAATTTTACAACTGAAAATACATGAATTAAATGCAATTGACATTGTCTATTTTTGCTATGTTGAAAGATGTCTCATTGTATGCACAGCACAGACTTATTGGATTGGGATGGTTATTAGAATAATTCACAGAACAGTAAGTAAAGAAAAACACAGACTATGTTTTCCAGAGTCACACATCCAGCTCACAACACATAGATCTCATCTTTTCAAATTGTCAAGAATTTTAAAAATTGTCACTACAGAGTCAATTGTATTTCAACTATCATCATTTTTATGAGCCATCATAGCCATTAATTTAGTTACATTAAGTTTGTTTGCTCATGATTACAAAACTAAAAGTAAATAGGAATACTTTTTATCACCAACATGAAGGAAAAATGGTATGCCTTGTGGTAAAATGAAAGTAATTTTAAAACATACATATAATACAAACTTAATGAAGTTTTTTTTAAAACTCATAATATGACTTTGCTTTATAGTAATTCACTGCCAGTGTTTCTTAAGTAAAACATGAATCTGATCATAAATGGTTTAGTATAATACCATCTTAGAAATGATCTAAAGTATTGTGTTCATGAAGCTCAACTAAAAATGTAATGTATAATTTAAAAACAAAGATTAATAGTTAGTTATCTGGCCAGGTGATGGTGGCTCATGCCTTTAATCCCAGCACTCGGGAGGCAGAGCCAGGAGGATCTCTGTGAGTTCAAGGCCAATCTGGTCTATAGAGTGAGATCCAGGACAGGCACCAAAACTACACACAGAAACCATGTGTCAAAAACAAACAAACAAACAAACAAACAAAGTTAGTTATCTGTAATAGTTAAATTTGTGAACATGTTCATTAGATTTTTTTTAGGTATACAAAGATGTATTTCAGACAGGTAATCCTCAAAAATTTCAAAAACCTACAGAATATGGCATTTAAAATGTTTTAAAAACATAGACTTTTTATGACCATGAGACATGTCTGCTCTTAGCCACTGGGCAAAAAAGTGCCCTAGCCTTGACTGCTTGACAGTATGCTGTATAAACTGGATATGTGGGACCCAAAGGAAAGTAACCACTGAACTTTGCCAAAACAAGGCAAGATGGTCCTTCAGGTTCCTGCTTCACAGAAGATACTGCCAGACATTTTGCAGGACACAGAGGAAAGTGACTGATGAATTTTGCCAACATAGGCAGGACAGTTCTTCAAAGTTCCTGCTTCACTAAAAAGTCTACCAGATATTCTAGGCCTATAAGCTAAATATGGATGTCCCAATGTTACAAAAGAACTTTGGATGACTGTCCAGGCAACCAGATGTCTCTTGTCATTTCCAGAGTTTTGGAAGTTGCTTACAATGCATTTCCTGTTATTCAGGTACTATTATATCCTTCTGGGGTCTTTGATGGAGTTGAAGACTAGAAAGTTATAATTATAATTTCCTTAGTTATGACAAAAGATAAATTAAATATAAAACTTTAGATTCACCAAGATAAGGTAGATAATTAAGTGAAGATAGATAATTAAGTGTTTTCTCTAATTTTGTCAAATATAGACTAAATATTGTAACTGTAATTCTTGTTTGCTGACAGTTACTTATTATAGTTTTATTATGTGTAAATTTACTATGTTAAAGTTAAAACCTTCCTTTGTGATTAGACAGAAAAGGGGGAATGCTAAGGGTTGTCTTTCTGTACTCTGAATATGTGTTACTCCCATTGAGTATTAAACACATTGTCAAATGGCAAGGTACAACAAGGTCCAGTGGGAAATCCAAACAGAGATACAGGGATAAGAGGGCATAGTTGAACAGACGTCATCCAGCCACCCAAGGAAAAAGGTGCCTGCAGACCAGTAACACCACAGCTTTGTGGCAAAATATAGATTAATAGAAATGGATTCATTTAAGATGTAAGAGCTAGCTAGCAATAAGCCT
This sequence comes from Peromyscus maniculatus bairdii, assembly GCF_049852395.1. Classification (NCBI taxonomy): domain Eukaryota; kingdom Metazoa; phylum Chordata; class Mammalia; order Rodentia; family Cricetidae; genus Peromyscus; species Peromyscus maniculatus. The sequence goes on along the minus strand of NC_134857.1, from coordinate 28,211,810 downwards.
GAGCCATAGACCAAACAATTTATAATTAATATTAAGCTTGACTGATTATTCAGGAACAGGCAGGCAGGAGAGCTTTGTCCATCTACAGTTACATATTTAAAATGGTAGGAATAGTGTTTGTTACACACTGGAGTGAAAACATTTTAAAACACATCTCAGAAAAATGTCAATGTTCCTTAATAAATATTTATAAGTACTTCCCATAAAAGTAATCTTATGGGTTAGGTAATTAATGACACTAATTTGGCAAAATCAGAGTTTGCAATCCATGGCTCTGTATTTCTATTATTATCCTATTCCCTTGGAGAATGAACAGTGAATGAAGCTGCATTGAATGGATACATATAAAGTTTTCAAATGAGCAGTCACTTTTACAAAATGTGAAGGATTACAGTTACTTATCCTGAAGTATATGATCTTATGAAAAATTCAAAAGAGAGTTTTAGTTCTCTTAGCTAGAAAATATGAGCAAAACATTTAGAATATTGCAGCTTTAAGCTTTACTCTTAAAACATATGTAGTCAATAGTCTAATCTTTATAAACTATGAAAAATTACTCCTCTCAAAACAATACAAATGTGTCCTCAAAAATGTTAAGTATAATGTGATCTAGCAATTCTACTTCTAATTATTTATTTGAGAAATTAAATCAATGCCTCTAATGATAATATCATTTACAAGTTTATTGCAGCACTGTTCATTATAGATAAACAAGTAAGTAAAATAATAGCAACCAATAAAACAAAGAAATGCAGTGTGTAAACACTGAGTGGTGGTTTACTCAGGGTAAACCCTGAGTGAGATCTTGACTGTCAACTTAATTGGATTGAAAAACACAAGGGAAAACCTTAGCAAATATCTATGAGAGTGTTTCCAGAAAGGGATGTGAGTGGTATCAAAACATGAGTCTACTGCCTTGATGGGACATGCCAATAGTAGTGGCATCCTTCCTTTGCTACCTGGAACCTTCAGGGTGAACCATACCACACTCCCTCTGGTGACACTTATGAAAATAAAATGTCAAACCAAAGTATATCATTCACCATTAAGAATGGAATTTGGAAAGAGTTGTAGATCAGGTACAGAGTTCTTGACTTACATCTGCAATGCCCTGAGTTTAGTGCACAGAAAAGAAAATTGTGCAATATGTAGCATCAAATATAAACCATAATGAAAGGATCCTTTAAATAATAACCTATCTGATGAAACTAAAATATGTTATTCCACATAAATGAAGTATCTAACAGAGTCATATTCATAGATTTAAAGATTAGAAGGCTGACTGTCAAGGAATGATGGAAAATAAGAAGATGTTAATCAATGAACAGTGTTTCATTTGAGCAGTCCGAGGTATGCTCTAGAAATTGCAGTCTAGTTCTACACATGCTACAGGGAGGCTTAATTAAAAAGAAAAATCAGGTTTTCCTCATGTTGTAGAAGTCAGGAAGATTCCTCTGTGACTATAGAAAGAATTAGGGGGCAAATGAGTTTTTTTTCTTCTTGTTACTTTAGGAAATTGTAACTACTTTAACTTCTGAGTCTAAAGTAGCACATTATCCTAAGCCATAACAGGATAATTTTTCCATAACAGCCACACCAAAATGTCAGTATATTGAGAAAAATGTAAATATGTGCATTCAGAAAGGTGAAAGAAAACCATGTTGGATATGCAGAGGCATAATCCACAGTTGATTTTGCCAGTTTCCTTTTTGGTTAAATATATATAAACAGCAAAGAAAAATGAGTCAAGGGTTCTCTCCCCATTGACTCTACCCAGGCACTAAATTCTGAAGACATAAAAACTTAGAATCTTCCAGTATGTTGAATGAGAGGGCTGGGACAGCAACATATAAAAAAGAGCAAACTGTAGTGTGTTCATTAACTGTGAGGTTGCAGATTACATACATATGAAAAGTAACAAGGGGTGACTTTAATGCTGCCAGAATCTACCAGTCACAGGGTAAAGCTGAGGGTGAGTAAAGGAAGAGCCTCTAGCATGCACATGGTGGATCTGGAGCTGAGCCCACAAACTCTCTAGTCAGATAACACAACTTCAAGCTTCGCTTGAGGCCTATAATTTAAATTCATAATGCTTGGAGTCAAAATCTGCTTAACTTCTCAATAATACCCTGAGAGCACTCATCACAGAACCAGAATACTAGCCTTGGAAATGCCTGGTAGGCACAAGGCAAGTGAATTCAGTTGTGAAGCTAAGCGTGGGATAAGGTAGAGTTTCCAGATTTGAGAAGCTAAAGAGGCCACCAAAATGAGCTTCATAACATGATGGATGTGTTTTATACTTTTCTCTAAGACACAGAGCATGTCTTCTCCATGGCTTTACCACCACTGCCACAGTTAAAGTATATTTCCACCCACCCACTTCAGGATGCTGGTTTATTCCTGGTGCTTTTTCTTTTCTTTTACCATTGTCTTTGCAAGAACAGTATTACCAAAAGTATTTCAGTACCTTCTATATTTCCAATTTAGAAAAAAATACTCCCCAAATGTTGAAGAATAAATTCAGTCTTGATACACATTTATAAATACTGAGCCCAACAGAGTTATCATATAATCATTTACTTTCAATTCCAGGGTGTTTTTAGTTCCTCTTCTTCCAATCACTGGTCATACTGAAAAAGAAAAAAAGAAACACACACACACAAACACACACACACACACACAAAAAAACCTGTCAGTCACACAGGTTAAACTATAGTTTGCAAATGTCATTTTATATATACTCATGCTTAATATATATAGTTTTTGATATATATTTTTTTATTTTACAATACCATTCAGTTCTACATATCAGCCATGGGTTCCCCTATTCTCCCCCCTCCCACGCCCTCCCCTTACCCCCAGCCCACCCTCCATTCCCACCTCCTCCAGGACAAGTCCTCCCCCGAGGACTGTGATCAACTTGGTAGACTCAGTCCAGGCAGGTCCAGTCCCTTCCTCCCAGACTAAGCCAAGTGTCCCTGCATAAGTTCCAGGTTTCAAACAGCCAACTCATGCAATGAGCACAGGACTTGGTCCCACTGCCTAGTTGCCTCCCAAACTGATCAAGCCAATCAACTGTCTCACCTATTCAGAGGGCCTGATCCAGCTGGGAGCCCCTCAGCCTTTGGTTCATAGTTCAGGTGTTTCCATTCATTTGGCTATTTTTTTTTAAATAATTGAGTAAAACTGAAATTTGTGATATTTTTTTCACACTTCATCTTTGAAAATAAAAATAACTAAAGTTCACCTGTTCATGGGAGTCCTTACTCCTTATACATACATGGGAGGGTAGGACAGAGAATAGACGCAGTTTCAGGGAGCTGCTAAAACTATTTTGCAGCATGGAATGTTTCCTGGAACATCCTGTTATTTTACATCATTCCTAACATCTAATGTATTAATGAGCTTCCCTCCAAGATGGAAGCTTTTAATCTTGGAGGAACTTCAACATAACATTCATAATGAGGATGGTTGTGTGAAGCAGAAGAAACAATTTCCCCAGAAGAAGACACTACTTTTACTGTAATAATTTAGCAAACTAAAAATGATGGCTCACCTGTAATCCTAGTGGGTAGAGAATACAAGCAGGAGGATCAGTAATTCAACACTATACTCAGACACATGGTGAGCTTGTGATTAGCCTGAGCTACAGGAGACCCTTTCTCAGAAAGAAAAGCAGAAACAAACAGAACAGAAACTTATGGAATTTTGGGATGAACCATTATGTCTTTCTCAGAAAGCTACATACAATGGTAGGTTGGAATTTTAAATGAAATTGTCACAAGTATGGGAATATTTTAATGGTAGTATGGGAGCTAATTGAACAGTTATTACAAAAACATGTAGCTCCCTCCCAGACCATTCATGTTGTTGTCCTTTCATCAACACCATAATTAAATCTGCTCTACTTAGTAGCTCACATTTTAGTTATTTATTTTATTTTGCTTAGCTAAAACTTTTTTGGGGGTGGAAAGCAGTCAGATTATTAATCACTTCCTTCAAATTAAGAAACTAGAATGAAAAACCTTTGATTAGAATTATGACATTTTTGAAAAGGCAGTTTTGTTCTCCCAATGAAAAATGGGGAAATTTCATTTATTACACTATGGGTCATTGATATTCCTACATTTAAACTGATCTGTAGAATGGTTTATGAAAATATTAATCCAGGTCTGAATTACATGGAATTAGGACCATGAAACAGGCAAATTTTCAAAATGTTAATCATTCTTATTATACAAAGGAAGCCTTAGAAATTCATTTACTAAGCAATATATTCAAATAGTATCACTTTTATTGCCTGAAAAGGGCAGATATGAGCAAAGGTCTCTCTTTCTAGACCTTAGACAAATGTTCCTCTGAAGATTCAAGAGTGAGAACTCTTGGGATTGTTCACAACTACTACCTTATATGGACGTTTTGATAGGTTTCAGGGCTTTTCACCCTAGGAAGAGGCTGAAATATCACAGAATTTCCTGATCTAGATAAAAACAATAACCGTGTTTATCCAATAATCCAGACAAGCTTAACCTAGTGGTTATCAGAGCTTAGCTTGGATCCTGGCACAGTCATAATGTTGTGTGTGACTTTTGAGACTTATTATTAGTTATGAATGTTCAGCCTTATGCTTGTCCCACTAGTTCTTAAAACTTATTTTAACCTGTTTCTGTTCGTCTATGTTTTGCCTGGGGTCTTTTTACCTTTCTATCATTCTGTGTGCCCTACTCTGTTTCTGGCTGGCTGGTCCCTGCCTGGCTGGCCCGCAGCATCTCCCTCTCTTTTAATCTCTCTTCTTTCATTCTCTTCTGCTCCTGTCTTTGCTCTCTTCCCACCAGCCCCACCTCTCCCTCTCCTGCCTAGCTATTGGCCATACAGCTTTTTATTAGACCAATCAGGTGCCTTAGACTGGCAAGGTAAATCAATAACACATTTTTACATAGTTAAACAAATGTAGCATAAACAAATGTAACACACCTTTATATAGTTAGAGTAATATTCTACAACATAAACAAATGTAGCACATCTTTATATAGTTAAAGTAATATCTCAAAACAAAGAAACAGTATTTAGATTTAATAATAAAAAAGATGCTATTAAAATTAAAGAAATTATCTAAAATGTGTCAATTTAACAAAGTTTTCAAAAACTCAATAATTAAACAGATAATACCATTTATTTGAAGCTGTCTAATAGAGCATTCACAAATGCTACAACTATTCTAAAAATTTCTACAAATATTACTTAATTTGATATTTTGAAACGATGCAAATTTTCAAAAGGAATTCTTTATCATAAAAATTCTCAAGGAAGATAATAAACATTGACTTTAAAAATGTACACTAAAGAAGACATATTTTATTTCTTCTGGGAGTATGTGAATGACATATGATATATGAATGATACATGATACATAATGTACACATTACTACTTTGTAAATAATTACAGTAATTTATTAATTTATTTTGTCTGAGTATTTGCGATATATATGTGAGTGTGTACATGTGTATGATATGTGTATATTTAGCTTATGGATGTATACAGATGCATACCTAGAGAGGCCAGAAAATGACTTCAATCTCCCCTATTCTCTTGAGAACGGTTCTTTTACTGAACCTGGAACTTGGCTGGTATAAAGCTTTTTAAAAATATAACTATTCAGAATTGCTTTCAAATTGAAGTCCAACAGTAGACCTAATATAGCTAGTCATATATTCTCCTCCTAGAGATGTGTCCTATAAGATGCTGAAAACAAAATATGACATATGCATTGTACTTTACTACCTTTCATCAAGATTAAAATTAATTTGTTTTCTAGATTTTATTAGTATAGCCAAAATCCAAGGAAAGCTGCAAGTGACTTCTATACCTCTGTGTTTTAGAAGCCCCCTAAGTTTTCGAGTGTTCAAATTTTAAATAAAACTCATGTATTTATGAAAATTCTTCCCCTAAACGGTGAGGTAAAGCACAAAAGAATATCCTGAACCTGTCGGGCCTGACTAGCTCGGCCACCAGGGGAATCTCTCTTCATGCCCAGCTGCTTTCCTTCCCTGAGAGCCAAGGGGAAATGATTTCACAGCTGCAGCTGAATTCAGAGAAGCACGGTTGTTCCTATCTATCCTACCCTGAGCACACTGAGGTGTGTCTGAGCCTGACAAACAGTTGGATGTGTCACGCTGACTGACTCACTTCCTGAGGCTCATCAAAAAATTCAGATTCTTTTTGCTCATTTTAAATGCTTTCCTCTCATCACTAATTATACTGTTCTGTTTTCTCATCCAAACTTTCAGTCATCCTTTCTTGCTACTAAACCCTCTTTAAGTTCTTTAAAGGACATGATCTTGGCTCTCCTGTAAAACTGCTTAACATGAAATCTCGCATGCCAAAGGACTCTCCTCCACAATACAGCAGGAGATACCTGCTCTTAGCTACACTCTAAACACCCCAGCTTTCACAAGTATTTGTGCTTGGAAAAAATGGGTTAAAACAAGGATAGAATAAACTATTTGAGTCAAAAGAAAGGAGTCAGAGATGTTGAATGTAAGCAGTTCTTTGGGAAGTCTTGTTTTTAAAAAAGAAAAGAAATAGAGTTAGAGATATTAGAACAGACTACCCATCCCATGAAGACAAATTCGCTAGAACTGCCTTTAAAGACATTTAACTGGTCAGGGCCACAGTGCCCCAGTAGATGAGATGTAGCAAGTCGTTTGACCTGTAATGTGCTTTGGCTTCTGACTATTTCTCCAACAAAGAATATACTGTGAGAAGTGTTCAAATTTCGGATACAATTGTCTCCAGATAATTCACCAAATTCTGATCACCAGTAGCTCTCTATCAGCCTCGCTATCTGTCTCTGCCTCTGGAGACAGCACAACAGCAAAGCTGTCTAGTACTACCGTACACAGCACATTCAACTTTGTGATTTCTTACTTTAGCTATTGAACAGTGGTTTTGTCATCCCTCGGTGCCAATTCATCTTCCTAATATCCTCTCAATTCTCTACTCACGGCTGACAAGCTTGTAAATGATCCTGAACCTTAAGGCTCTGTCTTCTCCACTCTCTTCCCTCTACTGCTATACATGACCTAGGGTTTGATTCGTGGTGCCACCTTTTCAATTATGTTGCTTTCTTTTCTTTGTAAGTGTTCTTTACACTGGGTTAGTGAGAACCCTGGGGGACAAAAAGGCCTTCAGAGGAGCTTATCCCAGCATGAAGTGCTTTAAAAGAATCAATTTTCAAATCTTCAGCCTCTGTTTGTATTTACTCTTTCCTCAATTGCCATGCTTGAGAAGGCTCTCAGGAATAACCCAGCTCCCCCTCACTAAATAAAGCCTTATCTCTTGCTCTTGCTGAAATTTAATTTGGTCCATTTCTCAAGAGGTAAAACACTCAACAGAAGGACTGCACCAAGCTTTGATGTTTGAGTAGTCTAGACTTCTAAGGAAAAAACAAAAAACAAAAAACAAAACAAAACAAAAAAAACAACAACAGTTGTTTCATGGCTTGCAACTTCCCATGGATTATAAATAAACAGATGAAAAGAAAATAGGTTATTAAATGGGCGATATCTGAAACTATGTTTGGACAATCTGAGTTACTGCTAGGATGAAATAAAGGAGAAGGACTTTGGCAGGTTTCCTGTAGTGAGTTGAGACTTTTCAGGCTCCAATAATTTAAAGACTTAAGGTCTCCTGAGAGATAATCCAGGAAGAACAGAGTGCCAAGGCATGTGGAAAATGATTTTTTTCCATCAGCATCACTCTTCAGTTATAGAACACTCCTGACTTACTATTCATTATCACAAGAAATATACATTGAAATATATTCTGTGACATGTAGAAGGACTTTGCTGTTGTTGCTAAGTTTTGCAAGTTACTATCATTTTATTAGGAAGTAGTAATTGCTCAAACTGCATGGAATAATTGAAAAACACTCTTAACTATTGCTATATTTTATTTATGTTCATTATTATAATGAACAACTAATGTAATTATATTTACACAAGGTTTAAATGATGATTTTCCTAATGTCTGTACATATATGAAGATGTCCTAATAGTTAAATATTCATATTAGTTCAAAAGGAATTTCAAATCATCAATTTAGGAGTTTATTTGTAAAGCAGTTTAAAAAGGGTACTTTTAAAATGATAAGAAAAATGTGTATACTATACTGAGAAAAAACATATAAGCTAGATAGTAGCATTATTCAAGGCTAAAACTGAACAGTGTTAAATATTTTAATCAAAATATTAATGTTTATAGAAATATTATGATGAATTATGAAATAACTATATAAAGATTTAAATATTTTAACAGATTTTATTTTTTATGTTGGTTTAAATTCACTGAAAACTTGATAATAATTTATAGCTGCTATCTATATTTCCTCATATTAATTAAATATAATATTTCTTACACATAATATAAAACAATGTAACCCAAATATATAGGAATATGGAAAAATTCCATGACAGTATTCCTTGACATCCATTTGTCATTATGACTTTACATTTTAGTATCTTTTTTTACACAAAACATAGCTTTACATTTTATAGTCTTGTCATTATTATCATCTGGAATTTTTCTTTAAAAAAATCAATATTTTCCACATCACTTTTTGGTTCCCGTTCCCTCTCCATATTCCATTTTCAACAATTTTCATTAAAATATTCATAAAAGCTTTTTTTCATCCCAATCAATTTCTAGTTCAGATCAAATTTGGTTGGAGACATTCCCAGGAAAAGCACCTTCATCCGTAACACAACTAGAGAGAATTAGAGTGCCAACTTAAACTAGAGTTTCCAGTGAACAATAATGAGTAATTAGTTAATGTAAATATGTGCTACACAGAAAAAAATGAATTATCACACTATTTACAAAGTTCAGATTTATTTTTCTAACATTGGAATTTTAGTTATTGTTGTGTTGCTTGAGATGTACATAGAAAACAAACTCATGTTCATTTTACCACTTTACTTGGGGAATAATATTATTGTGATCAACATGATGACATTCTATCTGAGTATCTATAACTCCTTATATAAAATGCCAATTTTAGTCAATTTATTAAGGTTCTCTTAGTTTATTTCTTTGTGGAAATTACTGTCTTGCTCATATAGATTCTAATATCAGCATTCTGTTTTCAAGATGAACAGAGTACTTTCATCTTTCTTGAATTCTCATCTGACTTACAACATCTACAAGTTGTTTTGTATACTTTCTTTCCAACAACAACTGCCCAGGTTTAATGTGTCATGATTGTTGAAAGGGTCTCACTAGCTCCATGGTTTCTGATATTGAACATATTTCACGATGCTGTACATTTCACCGCTATTTCCAGGACCTTTACATCATTATTAAAATTCGGCAGTTATAGTAGGCCTTTTCTTCCTGATAGTGTATAACATTCATAAAGTCCCTGTCTGGGAATTATTGTGTATACTAGTGCTGTAGATTCAAAACCATATGAGTCTTCACCTTTTCTCTGTTTCCTTGCTTTCTGAGGAAGAGATCATTACAGCCTGAACCTCTGATTGGATATCTTCTCTCATTTAGTCATTATTTACTTCCTACTATTTTCACTCAATCAATTTGTTTCATAGGAAAAAAAATCTTCAGGGTTGAGTAAATTGCTCAGTGGTTAAGAACACTGGATATTCTTTCTAAGAATAAGGGTTCAATTTCCAACAACACACAGAAGTTTAAAACTATCTGTAACTACAGTTATAGGGGATTGGGTGCCCCCTTCAGAAATCCATCAGCACCAGACACACACATGCTATACAGATGGACACAGAGACAAAACATCACAAATTAAAGTAAATTAATTTAAATAATTTAAAGTAAATTAAAACTTCATTGTGAGTAGTCAACATAGCAATATGGTCAGTACTCTAGCATTTTCTATCCTTTTTATAGAAAAATATTAATATATCTAGGTTTTTCCCTCTTCAGTTTTTATAAGGTCTTTGAGGATTTAATAATATACACTTGGATCATATTACTTTCTTCCTCTACTCCTCCTGCTAGATCCGTCTTTACCTCCCCACAACCCACCTTCTCTCTCTCCCTCTCCCTCTCCTCCTCTGCCTCTCCTCCTCTCCCTCTCCTCCTCTTCCTCTCCCTCTCCCTCTCCCCCCCACTCCTCTTTTTATTAAACCCAACAACCAAGTTTCACTGTAGGGTGGTCTACCCACCAGGGATGCTCCCTTAAAGGAAAGGTTATGTTCCTGTTCCCAGAACCTGTCAACTACCTTATAACTTTTTAGTTCCTGGTAGGAGTTCATGTACCTACTCATCTTACTGCTTTGTGCTTCAATATAATCTGGCCTGAACCTACTCAGGTCTGGTGCATGGTTTCTCAACTGGTATGTTTTCATTTGGGTGACTGCCCTGTTATGTCCAGAAAGTAGTTTCCTGATAATCTTGTTTTTACTCAACCTCTGTCCTCCTTTTCTGTTGTGACCCCTGAGCAATCTGTGGAATTTTATGGTATAGATATTTCTCTTCGGGCTGAGCATTCAATCGTCTCTTATCTTCTCTACTTGAACAGTTTCAGATCTTTGTGATAATCATCATTAACTAAAAAAGAAGCTTCTCTGATGAGAGTTGATGGGTCTACTAACCTTAGCATATAATGATAAATCACTCAGAGTCAATTTAATACTGCACACATTTAGCAGAGTAATAGTAATGGGTTCTCCCCAAGGGCCTATGCCATAGGTTTTTAGACACAATAACAGTGAAAGGCATGGGTTTCAGACTGTGCAGATGGCTATTGTTATTAAATATTGTTAAGATAGCATCTTCTAGCTTTGATTCTGTAACTCTGACGTGCTGGCTTGTGTCTCTAAGGGCAGAGTCTGAAAGTTTTCTGTTCTGTCAGCATTCCTGAGAAATGTCAACATTTACAAAGTTTATAGTCTCTCTTAGATTTCACCTAAGAATTGTCCCGAGCCCTGTGGATTTTAAAAGGTTATTGTAGTTTATATTTCACTTCATATTGTTTATACATATCATTTTATTTCTTTCTAAAGTCTTGCCACTCAGTTAATATAATATTGTAAATATTTTATGCTGAGTTTTAGTGTGTTTATTGCATTTGATATTAACATTATTTTCATTATTTTCCCCATTTATACAGGAAAAGTCTGGTTTTGAAAAGATAAATCAAAATGTTTAATACACAGTTTCATAACTTGGCTCCTCCACTCGGCAACTCTGACTGTCACACGGTTGTTGTCCTCTCACTTCAACTGTGGAATGCAATGTTAGTCTGTCCACTGCAATATGTGCATATTTCTTAATATTTTATGTACCCATCGTGTTTCTATGAAATTGTGTTTCACAATTGTTAATAAAATAAGCAAAAAAATTTACAGAACAGTATCATTGACATATTGTAAACATACTTGAATACTTTTAAATGGAAGTCTATCCACATCCCTACAAAGCCTTATCTCACTATTCAAATAGATTGACAATGTCTTTTATGGCATCCCTAGCTTTTGCAGCCATGGTGTATAGCCACAGTGTTACATACAGTTATACTTAAATATTACATTTCTGTTTGTCTTTATACAAAAGAAATAGTCAACTGCCACCTTAAAAGAGGGTGTGTCTTCCCATTCTGTGAAAATGTCAGTGAGCCCGCTCACGTGTTATGTACATTTTAGGAATCAAAGTAAAGATGCTGAGTCAAATCTCACAGTTGAATGTAAAGTCACAGAATGATTATTGGGGCTTTCCAGCTATGAGCCTGGCTCCAGGTTCAGGAAAACTCTATCCAAAGAGAATAAGGTGGAAAGTGAGAGAGGGTAACTCCACCATCCCCTCCAGACTCTACATAGGCACACAGAAATGTGTACAATTAGACACACATGAGTATACATATTACATACTTATACTACATATAAATGCACTCACATACATACACACATATAAAAAATGAAAACTGTAAGAAATTGATCACTGTATAATAGAATATCATAGATCTGAAAGCCCAACCTTTTACATTCCATTCTATTTTACCTAATTGACACAACAATCTGTTTACAGGCTTAATATGTTGTACTTTTATTATTTTTTAGTTTAGAGTTATTTCTGCTTTAATTTTTTGGATGTTTTCATGCATCTAAAATTGACTATTTGTCTTATAATACAATCTACTCACCTGTTTCATGGATTGCCTAGCAATGAACACCTTATTCACCCATATTTCTAATCTGTTTGAAGGTTTACTTTTTAAAAAATCATTTTCTTGTATTATAGATATTCTCAATTAATCTTACCTAATTTTACTTAAGCCATCATCCTTTATGTAGTGAAAATATCCATTTTACATAATTTCAAGATTTTTCCAAAGATGTGTTCATGAATAGAGCATGATCCTTCATTTCTCCACTGCTCTATTTTCTCAATCACATATTTTGTCCACATATAAGCTGTCAGGGAGAATTCTTAACACATCTCACCAATTGCTGTGTAAACTAGTCAAACAATTAAATTAACAGGGAAGAAAAACCTTTTATTGTATGAAATAAAGGGAGAGCATGACTTCTGTCTGGATTTAGTCAAATCTTGCTTTTGTCTTCATCTTGGTAACGCAGGACAGCTTATATACTACTTTTGTACTATTTTATAAATCTTCTGTAGGTTTTCTGTATACTTAGTTACTAAGGTAAACAGTATTCTAATAATTACAAGGTTTTAAAACAAAAGAAAATACTGTTTGTGCCATTCATCTTTTTAAAGTTTTAATTCATTGCTTTATGTGTGTATCTACATGAGTGTGTGTGTGTGTACATGTATATGCAGGTGAGTGTCCCTATGTTTACATGAAACAGAAGGCCTCAGATCCCACGGAGCTGGAGCTACAGGGATTTGTAGATTCTAAAACTAGTTATGTGAGTCCTAGAATTCAGAGTTTCATCCTCATGGTTCCATCACAGAGCATTATATGCATCTAGAAGATAATAAAAAGTGAATGGACTAGTTGGTTGTTACCAGTATAGCTGGAAACTCCTACCTATTTTGACTGCCTGATGGTGGAATTGGAAGAATGTAGACAGGTGTGTTATTTTATTTTTTAAAGTATGAATGTTTTTCTATTTTGAAAACACATCTACTGCAGGAGTCTATAACTCTTACGATATTCTTCAATATATGAACATTAAAACTCACATTTAAGAAGTTATAATTCTAAAAAAAGGATAGGAGAATATGTCTGAAATCATTAACAGTTTCTTTGAAAATTAATTTCTGTCAATAAGCATTATTATATATTAAGTTGTTTTGCTTTAGGGAAAATACACACACACACACACACACACACACACACACACACACACAAACACACGTCTTTCATGCTGTTGAGAAATTTTATTAGTTGCTTCTAAGTAAAAACCTCCACTTTCTCTTAAAATGCTATTCTGAATGTCCAGTGTGAAAGAGTTATCTTAGAAATGTTTGGAATTGCTCTTCAGTTGCACATCTTCTCACTGAAATCTCTGAAATATATTCCAAAACTGTGTGGTTGTATTATTTCATATGTATGGTTTTCTATGATTTTTAGCACACATACATCATCTAATGAGTGATGGCTATCATACTTATTTCAAAATGCTAGCTATAGTAATTTGTTCAAAGTATAAATTATTGATGCTTCCCTATAAAGTATAACTATGAGAAATAATTGTTGAATGGTTTAATTTAAATTTTATCATTAAAATTACTGGCATTTTAACGTAAGTAAATTTTTTATAATGTGTAATGACAAATAATAATTGCCACTGAAGATTATAAGCATTAAGGATGAGAAAGAAAAAATGATTAATTTATTTTTGGTTTTCTCCACTAATTATTATTATTATTATTATTATTATTATTATTATTATTATTATTATTAGAGACAGGGCCTTTCAGTGTAGTCTTGTCTGTCCTGGGGCTTGCTATAGTAGAGCAGGATGGTCTTGATCTTAGAGATTCCTTCACCTTCCTCTGCATCCACCCAGCTTCTTCTATTTTAACTTTTTAATATGTATTCTTCATATAAGTGTTAAAGATGAACAACCACTTGTAAATCAAAATTGGTTTTTCTGTTGTTTCATACTTTTTATTAAGTTTATAAAGCTGTTTTTAAAACAGCACAGTGAAAATCCTATAATAATGTTTAGAGGAATTTAATAAGCAATGATTTTCTTAGGGGATCTTTGCTCCGGAAATATAAAACTCGCAACGTGTTTTTTTTTTTTTTTTCTGTTGTAAGCTTTTGTGTGTTCCTGAATAAATATCAAAACTTAAGGATGTGATGGTGTGAAGAGGCAGGTCTTATAGGAGTTATTTAAGTGATGAGTGGTATTTGAAAAATATAAGAGGAGTTAATTGAATGGCTAACAGACACAAGGTAGAAATGGAAAACAGGGAGAACTCTTAATGCTGTTTACCATAAGATGCCAACTATGGCTGGCTACAATTACTGAATATTTTCAAATAGCTCATAGAGGAGATTTTTGGAAATGCTCAAGACAAAGAAAGGAAGTGTCTAAATGTCTGTGGTGCAGGAAATGCTAATCACCCTGACCAGAGCCGTACACATTTTGGATATGCTTGTAACAGATGATCATATCTCTATTGAAACGTCCTTGAACAAAGTGCAGTTATGGGAACCATGGGCCTTTTGCCACTTCCACTGCCTTTATAAAGACAGTTCACACTTTTTGGCTTCTTTCTTCATGAGAGAAAACAGAGACTTATTTCCATCTTGATATTAGGGATCAGCCCTCAGTATGCATCAAATATGATAATGTCTCAATATCTTACTTTCCCAATTCTCAAAACTCTGAGAATTATATTTCTTTTATTGATAAATTAATACCACCTATGGTATTTTTGTTATTGTACGCAGAACAATGGAAGATGAATATATAAAAAATGCTCAAATTTAAACTGACATTGATTTCCAAAACTGATATTTGATCGCCTTTCTTAATGTAAAACAAAGCAAACTATTCAACAACAGCAATTAAAATATTACTGCCATGAAACTCCCAGGCCCCCAGCAACAGGAAGAAGGTGATGAGGCTGCTTGGATTCACCTGAATCATAGCACTATCATAGCACTTTTCTGGCATTTGTTGGGCTTTGAATTTGATGTGTAGCACCAAAAGAAATACAGGAATTCAAAATACTTTCTTGAATATGACCTACCATTTTAAGCTTTGTCTGTATATTATATTCTATAAGAAAGGTATGCATTTTTCTCCCCATGATTCCAAATGGCCATGATTTCAACAAAATCACCCAGCTCCCAGTTTACATACTATCCTATACAGAACTTAGTAGATCATATTTTATAGCAGAATGGTAAAAATAACATTGCTTAGGATGAATAGCAAATGTTCAGCTTTTAATCATTCATTGTTGGATCAATGCATTGCATGGAACAGGGGATGTGTACAGCAGGAACAATCTGAATGACCACCTCTGCACAATTGTCCACATTGAACACTAGTTTCATATTTAATGGTGAATATGGGGAAATGGAAGGCAGTATCTCCTTGAGTTTAATATTCCCAGTGCTGTTTCCAAACATTTCACTACACTACTGTGGTAATTATGATGCCAGGACAAGACAAATATTTCAAATTCCCTGTGTACATTTACTACCCTTCCCAGAATGTTTATTAGCATATATTATAATGCCTTTCATTATGCATTTTCAGACAGATACATAATGTATTTTGATCATATTAATTTTCTGTTACACTCTTGCCCCGCTCTCCATTCTGTTAACCCTCCTCCACTTTTAAACTGTTGCCTCTCCTACATTTTTATTTCCTTTTTCTTTTAGGTAATTCAGTGAATTTCATTAAATTTGTTTATTGGAGAATGGGTAGGAAATTCTTAACTTCTAGAAGCATGTGCACCTTATCAGCAGCTACACTACTGAAGAATTTTTTTTTTCTTTTTTACCCATGAGCTGCTGTTTGTATACAAATCCACAGTGGGTGGATATATAGCTGACTCTGGGAAATCAGCAGAAGAAGTATGGTAAGATTTGCAATTTTCCTTCAATTATGAGTTTCTCCCCGTGAAAGATCATCACACTGACAAAATTCCAATTTCAGACAAACCGCAACCTCAGAGTTGTTGCTGCAAAGAGTAAAGGATAAGAAAGAGAAGGAAGGGAGGAAAAGATGATGGAAAGAAGAAGAGAAGAGAAGGAGGGAGGGAGGGAGGGAGGGAGGGAGGGAGGGAGAGAGAGAGAGAGAGAGAGAGAGAGAGAGAGAGAGAGAGAGAGAGAAGTGGATATAGTACATTTATCCATGTGACGATTGGAAGAGAAACTGAACCAGTTTCTTCCTACAATCCAGTATATGTGGTTAGAGCGAGGTGGTATAATTTTACTTATTTGAAACACTATCTCAAAAATGCTCCTGCCTTAATCACTCTATATAATATTAGCTCTGAGTTTTCCTTATACTGATTTCTCTGTATAACAAAAAATGTCTTTAATAACAGGAGTCAATGGAGTAACCTGGGGAAGAACCATTACCTCAAAGACCTAAAAAAGAAAAAAAAAAGAAATCATACATGGGCTTGAGACAAAAGGTTTGGGCTTCATTTGCCTGGATCCAAAAATTCAAAGTGGGGAAAAATTTTTATGTTTCAGCCCAATTACAGACTTCTAGCATCCTAAACCATAGGCAAGTTTGCAGTCACTTGACTATGAGTTCAGACTTTATTGGAGCCTGTAAAAACATATTTTGAGTTCAGGAGAAGCTGGGTTGCTTAGACAAACATTTCCTAAAGCCAACATAACAAGTGCATGTTTGTTAGTCCATTAATTGCTAATGTATAGCACAAGTTATCACATGCAACAGCAAAAGTTTCAGTGCTACTCAAGTACACTGAATGTTCATGAATTCATAACTCTTAGTATAGAAATGTCCCTTTGCATAATTCTTATACACAAAATGCTTCTGAAAATATGCACAAAATACATTTCAACATCTAGAGAAATTTATCTTAATTTTTTATTATGCATTTTCTGATTCTATGTCAAAAGCCAGGTGTCTATGTGTATGTTGATTTATGTGTATATATGTGTATAAGGTGGTATATGTATATAAAGTATACATGAACCTGCAGCCTGGTGGCCATGCAATTAAGAAGAAGGCATTATTTCCCTTGATGTAAAGTTATAGGTGGTTGTAAGTCACCTGATGTGGGGGATGGAAATTGAATTTGTGTCCTCTACAAAAGCATTTCATGTTCTTAAATGATTTTGACTCTTCTCAATCCACAGTATTCAGATTTTGGGAAAAAAAAGATTCTTTTTTCTACCTAATTCAGAGACAAAAAATTCTTTCTGATTTTATCCTTATTTTCATGCATTGGTTTACTGTCTATTGGATGGCTCTAATTGGAAATATACTTATTTGTTCTACAATATACATCATTAAATGAAAAACTATCCTATCTAATCCCTCCCCTTGGAGCTCCAAGAGCCCCACAGAAGAGGAGGCAGAATAATTGTAGGAGCCAGAGGGGTCAAGGACACCAGGAGAACACAGCCCATAGAATGAACTAAACAGGGCTCATAGAGGCTCACTGAGATTGAAGCTGCAACACAAAGCCTGCATGGGTGGGTGCTGGATCCTCTGCAAATGTGTTATGGTTGTTAGTTTGGTGTCTTTGTGAGACTCCTAACAGTGGAAGTGGGGTGGGTGTCTCTGACTCTTTTACTTGCTCTTGGGACCCTTTTCTTCCTACTGGGTTGCCTCACCCAGGGCTTCTGCCTTGTTATATTGTATCTTGTTATGCCTTGTCCAGCTGATATCCCAGGGGAGTCTGCTCTTTTCTAACTGGATATGGAGGAGGAGGTTTGGGGGAGAGGGGATCCTGGGGGATGCTGGTGGGAGGACTGGAACAAGTGGAAACTGTAGACTGAATGAAAGAAGAAGAAGAAATAAATAAAATTTAAAAAATGAAAGACTATATATTCAAATGCTAGCATTTCAGTGGACAAAGAAAATATGAAAAACTTAAATGATGAGTAATGACACAAAAGGGAATGTATATCAAGTAATCACTATATTAACCTTACTAATAAGTTCTTTTCTGTGTGAAGACAAATTAAATGAAATTGGAGGAAAGTTTAAATTATAAATAAAATAAATTCCAAAGAATGGAAAATGCCCCAAATGTGATACTACTAAGATTTATGTGTAAGAAGAACACTAATGTAAAGGCCCAGAATGAAGAGTGCTTGATGAATTCCAAATAAACTCACTTTGCAGAAGATAGGGAGAAAAGATTGAATGAGCCACAAGACCAGCATGTCTGCTGTGATATAGTGTCATTTGTATAACAGGAACCCCATGAAAATTGAAGAATATGGTCACCTAAAGCAATACATACAGTGTCTCCACAAATTGACATAACAACACAAATGAGGGAAACTTTGCCAAATCCCACTTTTGGATGAAGAGCTACATATAATTAATTGCTACTGAGGGGGAAATCTGTCTTCTCAAGAGATGATTTTACTGATGGGTTATCCAAACACTAATGGTCATCCCTAAAACACACACACACACACACACACACACACACACACACACGCACGCACGCACGTACACACACACTAAATGGACTCATCTGGTCTTAACTATACATGCAGGCATACACATGTGTGTGTAAAACACAAATATATAAAAGTTTATGAAGCTGAGAGGGAGTGGAGGCAGGTGAAGAGTTAACGTGAGGTGGATATAATGTAAATATTGTACCTACATATAAAATTTCCAAAATGCCTAATAAAATAAATGTTAAGAAAAAAAGGATTTGTTTTCTGAATGGAATTTTTAGTGGATGAGAATCATATGGCCAAACAAATCTAATCATAAGTTCTCTTGATGGTATGATAAAAAATTTATGTTTTCTTGTAACTAAAGAAGAAAGCAAGTCAGCGACACCACACACTGATTTCTTTGTTAAAATGATGAATTTTCTTTGTAGTGAGTGCAACATAACAAACAAAAAATGTCACACGGTAATGACTAGATGGTGATTAAAGTGGAATGGACAAAGGTGTTGATGATTGAGAAATTTTAGAATAAATGAATGCCGAGTACATTGTAAACTGAAAGTCTGAATGATTTCTGAGGTATGAGTGAGAGTTGAGAAGGGGAGGCAGAAATGAAAAATAACTGAGAAGTCATTTCTGAAAATCCACGGGAAGTTTAATATAAACAAGTATTCTTTCTAAGACTGCAATGTAGGGAGGTAAACTAAAGAAAGAAACATCAGTCATCGAATCGGTTTTATGAAGAGTCATATTGACAGACAGTATCACTGGAGAACCAGAAATATAACTGAGAATTCTTAAGCACATATACACCGTTGGGTAAATATCAAAAATGGTACATGCTATGGCATGTAATGAGTGAAACATGTCATACGTTATCTCTTGCATGAAGTCCAATTATCTACCATCTGTGAAGACAAGGTAGCTATGTCCTTATTTTGTTGTAATATTTTATTCTTTGAAGATGCCCTGCATTAACAGTGATGCCTGTAAGCTCAGCATGCATTAAGGAATCATTCTCCTCCTGCATGTCTCATTATTATTGCTTTGGTTGTTCTTGTTTGACTGTTCTTTTCTCCTTAGCTTACCTAAAATCCCAACACAGCAAACCTTGTGAATATCCTTCTCACAACTAGGCTTGGAGCACTACTCAAAGAGGTAAGTACTTCAGTCTCACGTGTGATACCAACAGACCAGGCAGAGACTGTACTTGACTGCAGTGCTTGGCTCTCATGCGCCTATCATCATGATACCTACTCTTATTCATCCCTTGAAATTATTTATATAATTTCTAGCTTTCTTTAGTATTTATCTCTATCCATGGAATCTCTTTACATGCAACAGGATTTAAGATTATTTTCCAGGAACTTCTTAACTCTGGGATCATTCCTAGTAGGAGATGACAGAGTCAGTAACGAAGAAGACACATTATCCTGTTCATCTTCTCATTGTCTATAGTTCCATTGTAGATGGTTATCTTCCTTATCAGATAATATTTCCTGAATTCTTTGAAGAGTTAAGCTCATGATTCAGCTCATCTAAGTCCTGGATGGTGTCCATATTCTCTTGTGCCTGTTTGTCTCCATCTGTTCTTCTAAATGGCCACTTCCCAGCAACAGTTTGACAGCAGTCTCCCAGGACACAATAACATCTTGATATCAACATATAATGGAATTGGAACTTTTCCTTACCCCGAAGAATCACTGTTTCACACAGAGGACACATGCTTAGGAAGTTCTAACTTCCTAGCTAGAGGCAAAGTTCCCTGTTTTTTTCTTCCAGTAGAACCTCCGCATATGGCCACAAAACTTTCAGTGTGATTAGCTTACACCACTTTGCAAGTCAACCTAAGAGATGGCAGTGTCCTACAATTTTTGAAGCAATCTGTCCACCAAATGGCACTAGTTGTATCCAATTATATTATCATTTCTCATAATCATGGCTAAAGATAAAAGACAGAATGAAGAAATTTTAAGTTTTTAATAGCACAAAACTTTTGTATATCTGATAAATATGATTCTCTTGTCATCTAAGATTTCACAGACAGTATTATTAGGTTAAGAAAAGAGCCGAGAATTTCTTTCTAATAACTTGAAATATATGTCTTTGTATACTCTTGAATTTCCCTATATTTAAATCTCCTTTTGAAGGCACATTCCTAGTCAGTAATGATCTTCCTGCCAATGCTGCAGAGCTGGGCCTTATTAAAGCAGCTTTACCTTGGTGACACAATTCAAGTGAACCTGCCAAATAGAATGTAGCCTAATTAGTACAAATGAAAGAAAAGAGGCAATTAGCCAATAGGGTAATTACCAGTAGAAGAGACTGGAAATATGAACCAAGACCACTGAGAAAACTTCCTCCCAGGAGCTATAAAGTTAGATATGCTCACCTATTATTCAAAACACACTTTGGACAATGAGGTTTTAATTCATGCCACACTTTAACTCAAGGGTATTTATTCAGGATTATGAACTACAATTGTCATTTTTGTTAGTAATTGCTAAATTTAATAGGCCATATAGATTTTAATAGAGATCATCATTCCTGTCATTTGTCAGTAAACATCAGGTAAGATATAATATAGTGTTCAGAAGATTGTCAGCACACATTAAAGGTGTACCTACCTTACACAATGGAAACATATTATCATAATGTGCTCAATGTTCTAAATGCTTAGTTTTATCCATGCCACACATTTTTAAATGGCTGATGCTATCTCTTTGAAGTTTAAATTATATATTTAATTTTTTATTAATTATTTTTTTCATTTATCTTACATCCCAACCACAGTTTCCATCCCTACTCTACTCCTGTTCTTTCCTGCTGTCTCCCCTCTGTATCCCCTGCCCCCATCAACTCCTCCTCTATCTCCATTCAGAAAGAGGCAGGCTTCCCATGAGTATCAATTTTTTTTTCATGATGGCTCTTTTGTTAGTCTTTTACTCTCTGTTAATAATTATAAAATCTCAAGGGCTTTTTCATGGCAAAATTAAAGATGGAAGAAAGAAGAAATATTTATTTAAACAGATGAATCTACTTTATATAAATGACTGAATACAAAACTGGTAAATTGCTGTACACAATAAACATGTTTAACAAATAAAGCAAAGAGGTTAAAAAAAATCCCTAGCTGTGTCAGACAAGATGCACTTAGGTTGTGATGTGCAATGTAAAATATCACATGATGACGCTAGCTTGAAAAAACTAAAATAAACTAAACCAGAATATTTTCTTTTGATTCCAATGCATAAATGTGAGCTGATCTGAATCATTGTTATGAGCATACAAACACCTTTTGATGGGAACAAAAAGGAAATGAATATATTTCTTTAAATAATGATTATGTATATAAGATGATAAAATTATGGTTTGATGGAAAGGTAGTAATACCAAATCTGAATTTATTAACACTATGCATTTAAATTTGGCAAAACACATAATTCTATGCAAAAAATAGTTATTCAAATGTTGATATTTATTTGTAACAAGTGTGTATGGTGGTAACCTATTTTGAAAATTTAGTATTTTTAATTTCTCACATTTCCTATTTTAAATACAATGGTATCGAAAAGTAATTCAACACCAATTATTAAAGGACTTAGTATTTGGCCAGAAGTTGGCATACTCTTGATTTTAGTGGAGAAAACATAGTGAGAGCAGGTCTGAAACTGAAGAATGGTTACAGCTATTATTTTTTGGAAAAATATTTTAATATATTACTGATTAAAAACAAGCCAACTGACGGTATCCACTATCACAATATTAACTTAGTGATACCTAGGTAAATATAACTTGTGTATAAGCAAAGAGTATTAAAAGAGGAAGTTTCGTACTTCATACAAACACCACCTATAGGACCAGATACACTAGAGACATGAAAACAAAACACAAGATAAAATCCAAAATCTGTCTATAATACTCCTATACCATTCGGATTTTTACTGAGGATTCATATCTTAAAATTAAAATATTTTAATATAGTAACATAATATAATGTGACTCGAGCCAATGTACATCCAGAAAGATAATGGAGCACATAAGAGGGTGATTTTTTTTTTTTTTTTTTTTTAGCAGAAACTCACCAAACAGAGCATGGACTTTGAGCTAAAAGCAGCAAAAATATAGGAATAAAGGTTTCATTGCTTAATGAGAGGGGAAATATAGGGTCCAGGCATGATTCTCTCATTAACTCCACAGATGTTTCCTCTCATAGCTAAATTCTACTTTAAAGTGTACATCCATAAACAACAAATGACTTATCAATCTACAAGAATCAACCCCACCCATCAGTCGAAGGATATTAGGTTGCTTACACTTCCCAACTTTATGACTAATATGGCAATGAAATTTCTGAGCAACTATCTGTAGAGTAGGATGTTGAGTCCTTTGTGACTAGGTCATGGTGTAGCATATCCAGGTCATATGGTAGATCTATGTTTTAGGTTTTGACAGGTCTCACACCCATTGTCAAAGAAAGTTCTTTTTACAGCAGATAGAGAATATTAGAGAAATACATAACTGGTCAATATGCAAAGAACAAATGACCATGGGATGACCAATCACCACTGAGGTCAAATAATACATCTACAGCATAACCACTACATCTAAGATTCAGGAAATATCATGGTGGGGAGAGGACAGATTATAAGAGGTAGAAGACCAGATCATCTGCTGTTTGATCATCAATTTCTGTTTTCTTCAAAGTATCTGATAAAATTCCTCTGATTATGTGACAAGGGGGGATATTCTCATATCTCAGAGGGCCATTTGGTGAAACCTGTGATGATTACAAATGCACGGATAAAGAATACAAAAAACAGAAGGTGCAGACATTTAAAGGGAGAAGTCCTGGAGAAATTATGTTACTATCCTGTTGAGTTCCATCTGAAATTCCTTAAATGTGGGTGATTGAGTATTGCTTAAGCTGATACTTGTAAAATAGTAAGACATATGGAAATATGCACAGTGTAATAATAAATATATTTTTTTTCTCTGAAGTAATGAGGAGCTACTATTGTCTTTAAGCAGTAAATAAATTCCTGTGAATCTAAGTATATACATACACATAAATGTATGTGTATATATGCATGTGTGTATACTTGTATGCATAGGTTAATATATATTAATATTATGTATTTCAATAAAACAATATATTGTGCCTTTTGAAGTATACCTATTATGAAATGTCTGTTAAGTGCAAACATTTCTGATTCTTCTTTTTTAGACCATAATATTATTCTTTGTGGAATTACTTAGATTTTTCCACTAACTGACATATCCAGCTCTTTTGTAGTGTAAAATGTTCTGCTTGAATATTCTTGAATACATGAACATGTACAATTTTGTAAATGTGTTTACATTATGTTTTCCTGGAAGTGGTTTACAGCTATTCTTATCGCCTTTATTCTCAGTTAGTAGTTACTAGTGAGTCTATCTCATGGACTTCTTACAGCTACTTGCAAATGTTGTTTATTTGTCTAAATGAACTTCTGCTGATTCATAATGACTAGGAATTACTTATTCCCTATGTAGAACACTTACTTATCACTAGGAACAGACTCCATTTTCCTCTTTCACTGTTTATATTTAAACCAGATCTTGATAACCTCTACTTTCTCTTTTAGAGAAATAGTAATGCAACTGGAGATTTTATAGTTTTCCTTTGTCTCAGCTTGACCTGATGTCATGCTCACAGCAGATAAACATGTGTCTATGGGAGGTGTTTTTTGTTTACCTAATTACCAGGGTAACAATATCATCTCATTAAAAATATCTCAGTATCTGCTCAGTAATGTCAAAAAGGAGAATTGTGATTTGAATATTATAAATTTTCCTTTCATTTATATTACATGCAAACACTTTGAAATACAAAGTATGCTTTTATTTAGAACTATGGATGTTCATATTTATGGTTTCATTGAGCTTGTTTCATGGAATTGCTTTTTTGGAGGGTGCTGTTTATTTTTTTAACAATAGTTTCCACATGATTAATGAGGAAAATCAAATGAAATTTCATAAACAACAGAAATAAGGGCTATAGTTAACTTGTAATTTTGAAATGCATTTAGAAACAAAACAAATAGATAAAAATTCATGAATCCAAGAATGAACTTGGACCACAAATGAAATAATTTAAATGGCTATTAATTGACTTATGGACACCATGTATAAGTGTCTTAGAAATGAAGTATAAATTTTAACCTTACATTTCTTAAATTGTTTCACAAAACAGAGTGGAGGAGGCTACCAAATCCACTCTGTGAATCAAATATTACCCTGCTAACAAAATTTGAAAAGATACAAGAACAAAAGAAATAACACTACAAATTTTCCTAATAAATATAGATGCAGAAAATTTCAACCAAATACATGAAAACTAAACTCAAGAACACATTCAAAATTTAATGCATCATGGCCAAAAAGTTTTTTCCCAGGGATGCAAGGATAGTTCAGCATATGTAAACCAATAGATGTAGTTCACCATAGGAATAAGGTTGATGACCCAAATCACATTAAGATCTCTATAATGTAGAAAGGTCATTTGGCAAAGTTCAACTTGTCTTCATGCTCATCTGCACTCTTGTTCAATATTGTGCTCCAAGTTATAACCACAAGGCAAAAAGAAAGATATAAAAATGAGAAAAGAAATTGAAATTATTCCCATTTGAAGATGACACAATTATGTACTGACTAGATCCTATAACCTCTAAAAGAAAATGCCAAGATTTAACCCTATAAGTAAAGTTGTACAATGCAAATCAATGCACAAAAACAGTAGCTTTCATGTATATTAAAGTCTTAGCGTTTCTATTGCTGTGAAGAGACATCACAACCATGGCAACTCTTAGAAAGAAAAGCATTTAATTGGGGAGGCTCACTTAACAGTTTCAGAGGTTCAGTTCATTATCATCATTGTGGGACATGGCAGCTTGCAGGCAGACATGGTGCTGGCTACATCTTGTTCAGAAGGCAATGGGAAGGTCTGTGACACTGAGCAAAGCTTAAGCAAAAGAGACCTCAAAGATTGTCCTGACATTGACGAACTTCCTTCAACAAGGCCATACCTACTCTAACAAAGCCACACCTCCCAAGAGTGCCACTCCTTATGAGCCTAAGGGTACCAATAACATTCAAACCACTACAATTAGTAACACGTTTTCTAAAAAAGTATTTAGGAATAGTATCACAATCACTGTAATTTCCACCTGAATAAACTACCTAGGAATAAACTTCTCCAAGTATATGAAAGACTTACATAATAGAAACTTTAGAACATTGAAAAATGAAATTCAAGGTACGAGGAGAGAGAGAGAGAGAGAGAGAGAGAGAGAGAGAGAGAGAGAGAGAGAGAGAGAGAGAGAGAGAGAGAGAGAGATTCCATGTTTATGGAATATTGTGAAATTAGTCAGATTACCTAAAAAAAATTTCTAAAGTTTTAATTTAATTCCCACAAAAATTCCAATGACATTATTCATAAAACTAGTAAATACAAAACACTTTTTTTTGTTCAGAAAAACTACCTTAACAAAACTTAATTTTTATAAGTTAGCGATGATAAATTCATGTTGTTTTAGGATATTTTGACTTATGACTTAAAAAAAATTCAAAACAGAGGGCAAGATTCAAGATCATGAACTTTATGTAAATAAAAATTAGTTGTAAAAGAAAAATGCTGCTGGGCAGTAGTGGTGCTGCCTTTAATCCCAGCACTCGGGAGGCAGAGCCAGGCGGATCTCTATGAGTTCGAGGCCAGCCTGGGCTTCTAAATGAGTTCCAGGAAGAGGCACAAAGCTACACAGAGAAACCCTGTCTCAAAAAACCAAAAAAAAAAAAAAAAAAGATGAAGAAAAATGCCAAAATGCATATTAACATATACAACTGGTTGGGCATTTTAAAATTCTACCTCAAGGGGAAAAATATGTGGGAACCTATGTATGTAGAAAAGTGTCCACATACTAAATGAACATTGATAAATATTTGATATTTATTAAAGACCTCTATACAATCAATATTGTATAAATTTTTACATATGATATATATAGCCACAAAATGTCCAATAGAGATAACTTCTACTCACTCTGATATATATGAAGTAATGAAGGACCAATATTACTATCAAATATCATGTCTCTTATTGTCCTAGAATCAAGTATTCTCATAAACTTGCAACAGGAATATCCAAGCTTGAAAGAGCACACCTGCTCACTGGCTTAGTCATCACTCCTCACAAGAGGACAAACAGTCTCACAGATGACAAAGAAAGAGTAATTACCAGTCTAGATATTCTTGGACTGCATCTAAGTTTTCAAGAAATTACTATAATAGTAGTTTGCATTAATGAATAAATTAGAACTACATAAATTGTATAAAAATAAAACTTGTTAGAAAGTACTATTTTTGAGAGTTCTTTCCATATCTATAAGTCATGGAGAAATGTGTGACTGTTAATATTTCATCATACAGTCATGAACATTTAAACCTCAATCAAGTATATAAATATAGAAATAAAGTACATAATAGTAAGTGTTAAACAGTTTTTTTAATGTTTTTTTGCTTATATATCTTTATTTCTTCATACATACACATGCATATTTATATGGAAATTGCATTAAAGGTAGTCTTAACAAATTAATAAAAAAATATGAAAAACTGGTAAAGGCAAAGAAATTTCACAATGTATAGAGTGAATGTATATATGTTTCTGTAATTGTACCATGTGCTATAATAACAAGTAGTTACATGCTAGAGACAATCAGTAACAGAATCAAAAGGATTTCTGAAGTGTGCATAGGGTGGCAAAAGGAAGACATAACTGAAAAATAGATTGGAAGTTATAACTGCCATTCCACAGTAAGGTTAAAAATGAGTATCTTTTCTAAGGAATGCAGTGTAGGGAATTGAAGGGAAGCTTCAATCATCTAATAGAATTGAAAAGATGGCATCACTGGAGAATCTGAGAGAGAATTGAGATATAGTATCCAATCAACTCCTAATGACTTATAGTTATACCCTTAGGTTAATGCATCTCTCAACTTCATGAGAGATGCTTCTATTTGAAGTAGATGCCAATCAGCATAGAGCTCATAACTGGCCAAGGTGCAGAAATGAAGACATCTTGGAGTATCCATCCCATGGGACAATTATATTCTATACGTCAAGGTTTAGGGAAAGACCGAAAGAGCCAGAGGTGGTATATGACTACACAGAAACATTGTCTTCTGGATACAGCAGGAAACGGGAACATATGAACATACCACGGTTATGGTATCATACACAATACCTGTGTGAGCCCAAGCCAGACCAGATTCCAGCATGAGGATGAGAGATGGTCATGAAGTCCTAGTTCTGTGGAGCTATTTGTGACTGATACCGCTTCTGTGAGAGGGAGAGTCAATTTTAGGAGTATTCAGCAGAATATACATGGCAGTCCAATGGATGTAAATGAAGTTTACATTACTGTTCAATATCAAATAAATGCCAGCATTATGCTTTGTTAAATGATATGATGGACATCAAAAGTGAACCAAGTTTGTTTGCTTCATCAGTGCCTCAGCTTGCTATATCCACAGAGATTTAGAAATGTATTTGGTCCTCTGAAAAGGCCTCAAATATAACTTACAATGCCAGTAACATTTTAACATTTTTGCAGAAAATTTACAATATTTTCAAATCAGTGAAGTAAGAGATATTTGAAGATATTATAACATTTTATTTACGTGTAGTTTTCTCACATTCAAAAAAGCATACTGTATTTACCTGTGTATATGCAGGTTCCTTAAATGCAAAATGTATACACATACAGACTGTAAAAGCTCATGGGCATATGAAAATAGCATAGAAAATACTGTAATGATTTTTAATAACCAAAATAAGTGTTCACATAACTCAGGTTTTAATTTTTTGAATTCATATTTTAATGTGTTGCTTAAAAATTGTTAGCTTGCCGGGCGGTGGTGACGCACGTCTTTAATCCCAGCACTTGGGAGGCAGAGCCAGGTGGATCTCTGTGAGTTCGAGGCCAGCCTGGTCTCCAAAGCGAGTTCCAGGAAAGGCGCAAAGCTACACAGAGAAACCCTGTCTCGAAAAAACAAAAAAACAACAAAACAAAAAAAAAATTGTTAGCTTATGTATTCATCTTAATAGTTGCCTTTCCATTAACTTTATTCCAAATTCCATGCTACAGATATTTATTCTTAATATCACCCTATATCTTTGTTCTGATACATAATAGTTTAACTAATTAATGTTGACTAAATAAGTAAAAGAGTGAATGAGTGTATAACTATAACATATTAAAAGGCAATTACTATAACATAATGAGATCTAAATGATGTTCTGGTCAAACATATCTTATAAATTAAGGGGACATGTACAACAGGGTTAGAGGAGAGTGAGGCCAATAATAAGCAAGCAATTACTTGATTAAATCTTATTTTCTTCGTCTTCCTGGAAGATAAATGTGGATCAAGAAAGAATACAATTTTGTACAACTTTTTTTTTTATCCTGACAGTTTGTCAGTCTTGTAAGTGTTCATCTCTCATTAAATGTTTCTTGAAAGAATCCATGTATGGATAAATTAACAAGTTGACTATGTCAAGATCAAGGGAGTAACATGTTAGAGCAAAACTCAGCTGGAGTACATTTGTAATGATGACCAGAAGGGGGAAGCAAAGGGTAGTACTGCAGCAGGATTAAGGAGTGAAGGGACCCCTGGGAAAATTCTCAGAAAAGGACAGAATGTAGTGGCAAGTCCTTGCCAAGGAACACAAGAGGCATTTATGTGACAGAGACTATGCAGGAGTTGAGAGGAAAGTTGTTCCCAAAGCCAAGTCAAGCCGTTAATCAAGGCCAAGGGGAGTTGAAGAAACCTGGGAGAAAAATGCTAAAATATGACACACTGAGAAAAATGCATACACTAGGTTCACAAACAAAGAATCACAGGCTTCAGGAAAGCAGTCAAGTGGAAAATGTCTTCTGACAGGCCCTCTGCTGCTCTGAGTCTTGTAACCTCTTGG
This sequence comes from Peromyscus maniculatus bairdii, assembly GCF_049852395.1. NCBI lineage: Eukaryota > Metazoa > Chordata > Mammalia > Rodentia > Cricetidae > Peromyscus > Peromyscus maniculatus. Next base: position 28,182,199 of record NC_134857.1, on the reverse strand, counting down.
TCTGATTTGGGGACAAAGATCTCTACTTCTTAAACTGATAAAATCTGACTTAGTTTCCTAGGTCACCCAACCTAAACTCTATAAATTTGAATTTTAATAAGTATTTAGTGTTGAGGAAACATGCATTGAAGAGTAATTTTTTTCCCCCACAGATCCAAGAAACTGTATAATAAGGTTGGAGTTGATGAAGATTTATCATAAAAACATGAGCAAGTTTTAGTTCATAAATCTAGATAGATGGAACATTTCACTCATTAGCTCTTATCTTCTGTAATTATTCTTTTTTTTTTTTTTTTTTTTTTGGTTTTTCGAGACAGGGTTTCTCTGTGTAGCTTTGCGCCTTTCCTGGAACTCACTTGGTAGCCCAGGCTGGCCTCGAACTCACAGAGATCCACCTGTCTCTGCCTCCCGAGTGCTGGGATTAAAGGCGTGCGCCACCACCGCCCGGCTTGTAATTATTCTTAAATTAATTAAGTAGACCTCATAATGTTCCTTAGATGCCTTGAGAACTGGAGAAAATAGCAAAATTTAGAAAGATATCTTCCATGTTGACCTTCTAGTAACTGCTGATTTTTCTAATTTAAAGACAGCATCTGCTTCAAAATCCATGCATGGATTAGGGAAATGATTCAGATATAAATTATTCTTTCAGTCCAGATCAGAGGACTTAATTTTAGCAGAAGTCTGTAGCCAAGATGACTCCACATTGTAAAATGTAACACAAATCTTAAAAGGTCTTATTAATAGAAAACCTGGAGCCAGATATTGGGGTGAAAACTGTAAGATCAAAGAATCAGAACAAGCCACAGCCAACCTCACATAACAGCTCCTCAGCTGATCTTGTTTCCTCAGACTGAGTCTCTGAGTCCTCATCTGAATGGAGCTCAGCTGAACTGCTTAAAAGCCTCTAGTTCCTGGTGCTCATGCCTTATATACTTTTCTGTTTTCTGCCATCACTTCCTGGGATTAAAGGCCTGTGTCCTTCCCAAGCAAAGACATGAGTTCTCAAGTGCTGGGATTAAAGGTATATGCATTCAGTATCCAGCTACTCACTATGTAGACCAAGCTGGCCTCAGACTCAGAGAGATCTGCCAGCCTCTGCCTTTTGAGTTCCTAAACTAAAGGCATATAACATCATAGTAATCACAGCAAGGGCTCTTAACTCCTGAGACATCTCCAGCCCGGTAATATTAGAAATTCATTGTAATCTGTAAGGAAATAAAGAACCTGTGTGGGTAAATTCTAAATTCCTTTAAATTATGTCTTATTATTTGTTTTTAATTTTGTAGAGGAAATTAAATTGATTGATAATTATATACAATGTTTATGTTTTTTACATAGATTAACAATAAAATATACAAAAATTAAAAAAATATATGTGCACAATTTTGAAACAGATAGTGTTAAAATAAGATGCATGATATAATCTCTAGTTAGAGGAATAGTAATTAAAATAACTTAAATTAGTTAAATCATGAATAAAAATTCAGAATTCTATATGAAACATAAATAAATGCCTAGAAGTATAAATTAAGTTATTATATATAATGTATGTTTTTAAAATTTATTATGTACATTTAGAAAGTCAAAGCTTCAGTTCTTAAAAGTGTTCAGAATATGATTCATGGTTCTAATTAAAAATAGACTATGCAGTAATCATTCTGTAAAAGAAGAGAGGTGCCACAAAAAGATTAGAGGCTGAAAAAAAATATGCTTCAACTGGAATACTGAAACGTGTCCATAGACATTACTGTTGTATTTCTCTAAACATCAGTGGGGCTTTCCAACAAATTTACCCAATTCTGATCATTACATACAATATGACTCTTACTATAGAGTTAAACGTTATTACAAAATGAGAATGAAGCAGCCCCATTATGATTTAGAAATTTTAATTTTTTATTAACACTATTAAAATAATGTTTTTTGTTTGTTTGTTTGTCTGTCTCATGCAGGGTTTCTCTATGTAGCCCAGGTTGTCATGGAACTCGGTGACTCTCAGTTACTCACTAAATAGACCAGGCTGACCTTGAACTCATAAGGATCCCCTTCCATATCCAGTCTAATAATCTAGATTTTAAATATATCAGGCAACCATGGTTGGTCTGGGAAAGTGGAGTTGTGCAAGAAGAGGTTTGGGAACACATTTTATATGTTCATTTACATAGTAAAAGTTTTAGATTTGAATATCATTTTTTATAGATTTGATCAAAATCAGTCATGAAAATTTTGAGCTCCAGGGTATTGCTCAGCTTGATGCCTAACTGGGTAATCTACAACTCACTCCTTATATGACATATAAAAGGTAACAATAATTCAAGTTCACCACTTCAACACAGAAAGTACAGACAAATAAACACACGGCGTGTATGTGTGTGTGTGTGCGTGTGTGCGTGTGTGCGTGTGTGCATGCGTGCCTGTGTGTGTGTGTGTGTGTGTGTGTGTGTGTGTGTGTGTGTGTGTGTATACGTGTGCAACCATGTGAGCAGACCTAGGAGTTATCCTGCTCACGGCATTGGAAGTCAGAGAGCACAGTCAGTTAATCAAGCTTGTCAGTCTTCAGTACTGTTTTAGCTTTTGTTTGAGGCAGGGTCTTCCACTGACCTAGATTTCACGACTGTAGGATAAACTAGCTTGCATGTGTGCTTCCAGGTACTCTTTGTCTCCACCTTTCAACTCTCAGCAATGATGGTAAAAGCACATACCCTGCCTGTATTTTCTTGAAGAACCTGGGAATTTTCATTCACGTACTCCTGTTTTTGAGGAAAATGCTTGGGCACCTAACCTTCTCCCCAACCAAATGACTATGGACCCATTTGGTTTCAGCACCCAAGCTGATGAGATGCTTTGCACTACAAAAGAAGACTTTGTCATAGGAGTGAGGTGTCACTGGCACTGTCTGAGAGAAGTCATTAGTTCTCTGGTGCCTCTGCTGCTACAAGACATTTATAGGACCTTGCCACCTCGCCACCAGTGGAACTGAAAACCGAAATCACAAAGACTGCATTGCCTCTCACTAAATTCTCACTAATAGTCACCTGCAATTTCTCCTCAACCCCAACCGAGACTGAGAGCAGGAGCTTTGGTGCATCACCTCTACCTTTCTGGAGGAAAACCTGGGTTTGTTATACTTCTAGAACTGAACAGATGCCCTGGAGTCTTCCTTTATCTTCTTAAACTCCCAGCCATCATAGTACCAGAAACTAGGCAGCAGCCTCCTCCCCTCCTCCCTCACCATCTCCTGTAGCACCAGCAACTAGTGTAGCCTGGACTCCCTGCACCAATTGGGAAGAGCTACCACTGAAACCACAGGCCCCACCTGCATCCTATTGGAAAAAGAACGACCCAGAGCTCCACCTGTACAGACTAAAGGAAGAACTGGGTAGATGCCAGAGTAAGAACACATTCAACAATAAAAAGAACAGTAAGGCACCACCAGAACCTAGTGATCTTATAACAGCAAGACCTGAACATCCCAACATGATCCAAAAGTGATCCAGAAAAAAAAAACCTTAAAAACAACTTTGTGAAGATGATAGAGGCCCTTAAGGAGAAAATAAAAAAAATTCCTTAACAAAATGGAGGGAAAGACAAACAAAACACTGGAGTAAATCCATAAATCCCTTTAAGAAAGCCAAGAAACCCAAGGGAAGGGGGACAATCAAACAGTTGAAGGAAACAGTAAACACTTGAAAATCAAAATAGAGGCAATAAAGAAAACACAAACTGAGGGAATTCAGGAAAAAGAAAATCTGAGTAAATGAACAGAAACTATAGAGGCAAGCATAACCAACAAAATTCAAGAGATGGAAAAGAGAATCTCAAGCATTGAAGATATGATAGGGAAAATAGATTCATAGATCAAAGAAAATGTTAAATCCAGCAAATTTTTGACACAAAACATCCAAGAAATCTGCAACACCATGAAAAGACCAAATCTAAGAATAATAAGAAAAGAAGATGAAGAAGAATTCCAGGCCAAAGGTACAGGAAATATGTTCAACAAAAGCATAGAGGAAAACTTTCCCAACCTACCAACATAAAGAAAGACATGTCTATTTAGGTACAAGAAGCATATAGAACACCAAATAGACTGGATCACAGAAAAAGTCCCCATGCCACATAATAGTCAAAACACAAAACATATAGAATAAATAAAATATTAAAATCAGCAAAGGAAAAAAGGTCAAGTAACATATAAAGGCAGACCTATCAGAATTACACCCAACTTCTATTTGGAAACTGAAACATCCTAGGCAGATGTTCTGCAGATACTAAGAGACCACAGATGCTAGTCTGGACTACTATACCCAGCAAAACTTTCAATCACCACAGATGGAGAAAACAAGATATTTCATGACAAAACCAGATTTAAACAGTACAGATGGACAAATCCAGCCCCTGCAGAAAGTACTAGAACTCCCATGCAAGGAAGTTAGCTGCAACCACCAAAACTCAGGCAAAAGGTAACCTCATACCAGCAAATCTCAAAGAAGGGAACACATATACACTACCACCACCAAAACCAAAACCAATATAACAAGAATTAACAATCACTGGTCATAAATATCTCAAATATCAATGGACTCAATTCACCTATAAAAAGACACAGGCTAACAGAATGGATACAAAAATAGGACCCATCCTTCTGCTGCATACAAGAAACACACCTCAACTTCAAAGACAGACATTACCTCAGAGTAAAGGGTTAGGAAAAGATTTTCCAATCAAATAAACTTAAGAAGTAAGCTTGTGTAGCTATCCCAATATTTAACAAAATAGACTTCAAACTAAAATTAATCAAAAGAGATGGAGAAGGACATTTCATATTCCTCACAGGAAAAAATCATCAAGATGAAGTCTCAATTCTGAACATTTATGTCCCAAATACAAGGGCACCTACATTTGTAAAAGAAACATTACTAAAGCTTAAATCATACATCAAACCCCACACACTAACAGTGGGAGACATCAACAGCCCTCTCTCACCACTGGAAAGGTTTGCCAGACAGAAATTTAACAGATAAATAAGGAAACTAACAGATGTTATGACTCAAACTGATCTAACAGACTTCTATAGAACATTTCGCCAAAACACACACACACACATAAATATACGTTTTTCTCAGCCCCTCATGGAACCATCTTCAAAACTGACAACATACTCAATAACAAAGTAAATCTCAACAGATAAAAAAAAAATCTTATCTTATCAGACCTCCATGGGTTAAAGATAGAATTCAACAACAACACAAGATGCAGAGAGCCTACAAACTCATGGAAACTGAACAATGTTCAACTGAATCACCACTGGGTCAAGGAAGAAATAGAGAAAGAAATTAAAGACTTCCTAGAATTCAACTAAAATTAAGGTACTACATTCCCAAACTTAAGGAACACCATGAAAACAGTGCTAAGAGGAAAGTTCATAGAACTAAGTGCCCACATAAAGAAGTTGGGGTAATCTCATACTAGCAACTTAACAGCACACCTGAAAACCCTAGAAAAAAAAGAAGTAAATTCACCCAGAAGGAGATGACAGTAAGTAATAAAATTGAGGGCTGAAATTAATAAAATGGAAATAATGAGAACAATACAGAGAATCAATGAAACAAAGAGTTGGTTCTTCGAGAAAATCAACAAGATATACAAGCCCTTATCCAAACTAACCAGAAAGCAGAGAGGGAATATACAAATTTACAAAATCAGAAATAGAAAGGGGGACATAATAATAGACACTGAGAAAACCCAGAGAGTCATTCGGTCATACTTCAAAAACGTGTACTCCACAAAATTGGAAAATATATAAAGAAATGGACAATTTTCTGGATAAGTACCACATACTAAAACTAAATCAAAACCAAATAAACATTTAAATAAACCAATAAACCCAAAGGAAATGGAAGCAATCATCAAAAGTCTGCCAACCAAGAAAAAGCACAGGGTCAGATGGTTTCAGTGCAGAATTCTACCAAAATTTCAAAGAAGAGCTAATACCAATACTCCTGAAATTGTTTCGAACAATAGAAATGAAAGAAATATTGTCAAGAAATTTTTACAAGGCTACAGTTACTCTGATACCCAAACCACATAAAGACACAAATATGAAAGAGAATTACAGAATAATTTCCCTCATGAACATTGTTGCAAAAATACTCAATAAAATACTAGCAAACTGAATCCAAGAACATATCAAAAAAATTATCCACCATAACCAAGTAGGCTTCATCCCAGAGATGCAGGGAGGGTTCAACATACAAAAATCTGTCAATGTAATCCACCATATAAACAAACTGAAAGTAAAAAAATGCACGATCATTTGATTAGTACTGAAAAAGCCTTTGAAAAAATCTAACACTGCTTCATGATAAAGGTCTTAGAGAGATAAGGGATACAAGGAGCATGCCTAAACATAATAAATGAAATATATAGCAAGCCAACAACCAACATCAAACTAAATGGAGAAAAAGTCAAAGTAATTCCACTAAAATCAGGAACAAGACAAAGATGTCCACTTTCTCCACACCTACTCAATATAGTACTCCAAGTTCTAGCTAGAGCAATAAGACAACAAATAGCGACCAAGGGGATATTAATCTGAAAGGAAGACATCAAACTTTTTCTATTTGCAGATGATACCATAATATACATATCTGATCCAAAAAAATCTGCCAAGGAACTCCTACAGCTGATAAACACCTTCAGTAACGCGGTAGGATATAAGATTAACTAAAAAAAATTAGTAACCCTTCTATATATAAATGATAAATAGGCTGAGAAAGTAATTAGAGAAACATCACCCTTTATAATAGCTACAAATTACATAAAATATCTTGGGGTAACTGTAACCAAACTAGTGAAAAACCTGTATGACAAGAACTTTAATGTATTTGATATTAGAAACTGAAGAAAGTATTAGAAAATGGAAAGCTCTCCCATGTTCTTGGATAAGTAGGAGTAACATAGAAAAAATGGCAAATTTACCAAAAGTAATCTACAGATTCAATGCAATCTGCATCAAAATCCCAATGCAGTTCTTCACAGACCTTGAAAGACCAATACTCAATTTCATACGGAAAAACAAAAAAACTCAGGATAGCTAAAACAGTCTAATACAATAAATGAACTTCCCAAGGCATCACTGTCCCTGACTTCATGCTCTACCTTAGAGCCTCAGTAATAAAAAACAGCTTGGTATCAGCATAAAAACAGACTCATTGATCAGTAGAGTCAAATTGAAGACGCTGACATTAATCCACACCTGATTTTTGACAAAGAAGCCAAAACTGTACAATGGAAAAATCTTCAACAAATGGTGCTGGCATAACTGGATATCTACATGTAGAAGAGTGCAAAGAGATCCATGTCTATCACCATGAACAAAACTCAAGTCCAAATGGATCAAACACCTCAACATATATAAAGTTACACTGAACCTCATAGAAGAGAAAGTTGGAAGTAGCCTTGAACACATTGGCACAGGAGACCACTTCCTAAATATAACTCAAGTAGCATAGACACTGAGAGCAACAATTAATAAATTGGACCTCCTGAAACTGAAAAGTTTCTATAAGGCAAAGGACATGGTAAAATAGGCAAAACAGTAGCCTACATAATGGGAACAGATCTTCACCAATCCCACATCTGACAGAGGGCTTATCTCCAAAATTTTTAAAGAACTCAAAAAACTGGACAGCAAAGTATCAAATAATCCAATTAAAAATGGTGTGCAGATCTAAATGGAATTCTCAATAAAAGAATCTCAAATGGCTGAAAGACATTTATGGAAGTGTTCTATACCCTTATTCATCAGGGAAATGCAAATAAAAATGACTCTGAGATACCATCTTATACTTGTCAGATGGTTAAGATCAAAAAACACTGATGACAGCTTAAGTTGGAGATGATGTGGAGAGAAAGGAGAACACTCCACTGCTGGTGGGAATGCAATCTGTACAGCCACTCTGGAAGTATTGCAGTACTTCAGGAAATTGGGAATCAACCTACCTCAAGACCAAGCAATATCACTCTTGGACATATAGCCATAAGATGTTCAACCACACCACAAGGACATTTGCTGAACTACGTTCATAGCAGCATTATTTATAATAGCCTGAACCTAGAAACAACCTAGATTCCCCTCAACTGAAGATAAAGATGCATAAAGAAATGTACATTTAACAATGGAGCATTATGCAGCAGTGAAAAAAATGTCATCATGAAATTTGTAGGCAAATGAATGGAATTAGAAAAAATCCTGAGTGAGGTAACCCAAACCCAGAAAGACAAACATGGTATATATTCACTCATAAGTGATTATTAGATGCAAAGCAAAGGATAACCAGGCTATAATTCACAACCCCAGAGAAGCTACATAAAGAGGAGGACCCTAAGAGGGACTTTCATGGATTTCCCCAGGAATGGGGAAAGGGTTAAGATCTCCTGGGTAAACTGGGAGGAAGGAATAGAAGGGAGGAGATGAGGATGGGAACATGAGCGTTCCAGATGGCCGAGTTGGGAGAGGGAGAGGGAGAGCAATGAAAGAGATATCTTGACATTGTGAACCATTAAGAGGTTAGGGCAAAATCTGGAGCTATGGAAAACCCCAGGAACTCACAAAGATGTCCCTAGCTAAGACTCATAGCAATGGGCAAGAGGGTGCTTGAACTAAACTCCCCCTATACTCAGATTGGTGACTACCTTAATTGTCATCATAAAACCTACATCCAGTGACTGATGGAAACAGATACAGAGACCCACAGCCAAGCACTTGGCCAAGCTTCTGGAATTCAGTTGAAGAGAGGGAGGAGGGATAATAGTAGCAAGTGGGGTCAGGATCATATGTATCTAGAGTTTTTCTGGTCCTGCCTGGCCCACAGCCGCTCAGACCCAACCAAGTAAACACACAGAGACCAAGCTAGTGGGAGTTCACAGACTCTGGGTTGATAGCTGACAAGACTGTATGGGATGGCACTAGGCCCTCTCAGTGTGGGTGGCAGTTGCATGGCTTGATGTGTTTGTGGCCCCCCTGGCAATGGGACCAGGGCTTTTCCTGGTTATGTGAACTGGCTTTTTAGAGCCCATTTCCTATGTTATGATGCCTTACTCAGCTGTGATGCACATGGAAGAGCTTGGTCCTGCCCCAACTTGGTATGCCAGCCTGTGTTGATTACCCAAGGGAGGCCTTACTTCCTATGAGGAGGGAATGGGGGTGGGGTGTGGGGAGGTGGACAGGAGCAGGAGAAGGGAAGGGAGGAGAATAAGGGTTGGTATGTAAAATGAAAAAATAAATAAATAAAAGATACAGACTTGTCTGAAAAAATAAAATCCCCAAATTCATGAAAAAAAAATCCAATATCCAAACATACATTTCAGTTCAATTTATTTTTTAGACAGAAGTGTTTTATAAGTTGCTGCAGCTTTGCATTCTGCTGAATTATTAAGGCATAAAATAGAAAAGAGTCAAGAATACGGATAGATATATCATTAAAAGAAATGAAAGGATTCAGTACTGGTTTTCAAATTTGAAATTCTTAGAAGTGATTTAACTAAATCAACTAAATAACTGTAAGAAGTGATCTCCAATAGCATGCACCAGCCAGAAATTCCCCAGCACGGAGCAGCCAATTAATGTGTCAAAAAGAAGGGATCCAGCAGGTGTGTGTTGGTGGACAGTCAGTGGGCGTGTCACACACAGCTGCAACAGCGTGCAATTCTGATTGTCTAGACTCAGATAGCCCATAATTTCTCCCTTTTATGTATATGTCTGAATAGGCTAATGGCATCACAGTGACATAAATACTAGATGGGGAACTGGGAGAAACGTTGTTCTTCTATACTTAGCTGTTTGTTCAGCTTAGTCCTCTTAGCCACTTTTCTGACATGCAATTGCATCTTTTTATGCGAGCATGCTTTTCTCTGCAGTTAAAGTAGAGTTAATCTTTTTACACCCTAATGTGTCCATGCTTGCTTCTATTTATAAAATTACATACATACATACACACATTTTCATATTATAAAAGTTATTTGTGGATTTAAAAATTTCATAATGTATCATGATAATATCCACCCTCATTTTCTTCCTCCAACTCCATCTGGACCCCCTTCCATCTTCATGTCCTTCAATTTTTTTGGTGGCCATTTGGGTCCAATCAGTGCTGTTCATATCTGCATGGATGTGTAGTCATCCACTGAATCACTGGTAACCTACCAATACTTATAGCCAAAAGCTAAAATGACTCTCTTTCTTCTAGGTGCTAACAATTGCCTATAGTTCCTCAGTCCATGCTGGAATTCTGGTTGTCTTCGCCTTTTATAGACCTTATACAGGTACCAACTGCTGTTGTGAGTTCATGAATGTAAATACTGTCTTGTCTAGAAGACAGTTCTTCATGTTCCTACTTCCCATTTTCCTGCAGTTACATTCTTCCTGCCTCCATTTCTGTGGTATTTCCTGAGGTTTGGAGGGAACTTAGTGTATTTAATAAATACATGGAGTGGCAACCAAAAAGTTGAAATTGCTGGGTTACTCTCAGAAGCCCTAGTTTCTTCCAGTGAAATATGCTGCCATAGCAATATCCCTGCATTTCCCCTTTAAGCTGTCACTTTTCATTACCTGTCCTTATGCACATTTTTTTATATTCCCCACAAGTAGTTACTTTCTGATGCCTTTCAAGGCTTTGTGCTTTATATAATAATTCAAATTCTTAGAAAGTAATTTTTCCTCCTGAAGAGCAACCCACAGCCATAGAACTAATTACAAAACTCAAAATTCTTTGGTATTCTGTAACATCTCTATTTATTCCATACACTTCAGTGTAAATTGCAGTATACTAATTTACTGGAAATTATACATGTCAGTCATTTCAAGGTGTAGTGATTATGAATCATCAATAAATTATATCATGCTTGTGAGTCTGTCCAAAAGTGGAGTGTCTGTAATATATCCATATAAAGGCATTGTATAGACAGACAGCCTGTGTGTGGGGGGGTGAGGTTTCTCTTTATTTTAAGAAGTTCAAATGGCTAATTTGACAGAAGTGTTTGGATTATTGCTGTGCATACTTTGCAGTGAATTTTCTTCTTATAAGTAATAATATTGACAGTACCAGATGGCTATTTCCCTGTCTCTGCTATATTTGCTCTAATTGATATGTGTGGAAGGTTATGAAACGCTTTCCATTAAAACAAAATATAAGTGGCCAGAAGTAGTATATAAATGGAATTCAGCATTATAAAAAATTGTTAAACTACACAGTTAAATCAATAGATTATATGACATGTTTCCAGTGCAAATAAAATTGCTAATGTGAGAGGTGAAGAGTAAAATTTAAATGTCATGAGATACCAGTACCATTAATGTTCAATATTCTAATCATAAATGCTAATTTCTTTGTTTGTGTGAACTAGATAGTTGTAGTAAATTTAAAATTTTGAATGTGTCTTCTTTTATTTTAGTTTTAGTATTATAATATTGGCAATGATGATTACACAAATAATATTTTCTGTTTTATGTTACATGTTCTATTCCAGGCTACTCAAAAGCATATACAGAAAGAAAAAGAAAAATTTTTATGTAGTTCTCTATTCCTTCCAGCAGGTGGCAGAGATTCAATGTCATTGTTTGACCAATTCTCTTTCCTCTACACGCTGGCCTGAAAATCATTTAACCTGAAAGGTTTATATACATAGCCAGCATATAAATGACAGTTCTTGTAAATTTTAGACAAAACATAACAATTATTTTATTTCCAAAGTACAGTTTGGTAGTTACCTCTGTATTAACAAGTGAATATGTATTACTGAGCTATTTTTAATGTTGAAAAATATTAGCTTAGTGAAAGTAGGTTGTATTTGGCATTCCTGTTATCACAGTTCTGGGGAAGGTAAGGCTGGTAGATGTTGAGTTTAAAGAAAGTTCTGAGATCAGTAACAAGATTTTGTCTCAAAATCAAAACAAAAAGGTTAAAATAACAGGACTCTACTTTTTCATTTTTGATATCCCAATTGGACTTAAGCCTTGCTCAATAGGAGGGGTTTCATGATCTTATAAACCTAGCCAACTAATCATGACTGATAAGGTTGTAGGTCTAGAGGACAAACTAATATGCCAGGATCTTAAACCAGCATAATTGCTGAAATGAAACCTTATTTTTCATGTTGTTGTTTTTTATTTTTGTTTTCTGGGAATAGTTCTTTTCTTTCCTAACATTTCCTTATTTTATCACCTTCAAATGCTTGAGAGTTTCCAGAATATGCCTATGTTTGTGTTTTAAAGGTGAAATTAGTATAGGAGGATTAAATGAGTAGGGGAATGTAAAGAAGGAATGAATACAGAGAGTGATAACTAACACCAAAGACCTTTGAAAAGCCAAATGGAAACCCACTACTCCAGAAGTTTCTTAAAATATATACATATGACAAGGAAGACAATACCCCAACTAGAAATCATATGATACCAAATACACACCCCCAATACTAGGACCTGGTTATATCTTTTTGAGTGTTTGAATAAAGGGAACCCATTGCCCTCTCAAACAGCAATGGTTCATGCCAATGTATTCCTTCACGACTTGATAGGAATGTAAGGCTCTGTTGATTAAACTTCTTGAATCATATATAGAGAAATTGAGGTGATGCTCAACTAGAAGTTCACTCCTGCTGACTAATGGCCATAGTGCTGTAACACAGTACACACTGTAGGAAAAGCATTTATCAGTCTCACACTACTGAACCCTGTGAACTAAAACCCTGACCTGCCTACAAAACATAGTGATACAATAGTGCAAAAATGATGGGGAAGTAGCCAATCACTTTTTGCTTGGATTGAAGGCCCACTTAATGAAAATGAAATTAAACCCATACCTGGTGCTGTTAATGAGGCCAAGAATCTAAAACTGTATACATCATGAGCACTAGCTAAAAATCCACCACTATTATTTTGCTAATGAATGAACATAACAGTTAAATGACCCCTAAGAATATGCTATACCTATAGGTTAGTACATTACTGAACATATATCAGAAAAGCTTCTTCTTGCAATAAATCATAATTGGCACAGAGACCCAGAATCAGACAACACGAACAGAAAGGACGAGTTTGGAGCACTGAGGCATAGATGGGATGAATCCATTATATCCCTCCACTCAAGGCTTGGGGACCTATACACAAGCAGAGAGAAAGATTATAATAGCTGGAGGTGATGGGTGACTTCAAGGAAACACTATTTTCCCGATACTATAGGGCTGATGCATGTATGAACTCACACAGACTATGACAACAGGCCTAAGACCTGAACAACTTTAAACCAGACAAAATCCCAGCCCGGAGAAGGGAAAGTGGTTACAAAATCAGTCCCTGACCAGGAAATTATTTACAATGGATAATTGTAAATAGGTGGAAATTCAGTTTTCATCAATGGAGTGACAATGGAGTACCAACCAGACCACTGTGCAGACTGTATGCTCAGGAGGAGACAGTTGAATCAAAATGGACCCCAGAGCTGTCTTTCATTTTTAACTTTAGTTGTTTTCATGTGGTTTGTTTGTTTTGTTTTATTTTGTATTTTATTTATTTATTTTTAAGATAGAAAATAAATATAATATTGGGTTACTAAGGAGGAGACTTATCAGGGAGGAGTTAGGGAAGGGAAAAGAATATGACCAAAATGCACTGTATGAAAAAAATTAAAAATAAATTGAGAAGTCACCATTGCTGTGGGATGTTCTGTATGTCAAATATGTTGCTCTAATTGGTTAATAAATAAAACACTGATTGGCCAGTAGCAGTAAATGTGGTGGTATTGTGTTCCCCAAAATATTGTGTACCTTAATAAACTTATCTGGGGTCAGAGAACAGAAAAGCCACTAGTTAGGCAGTGATAGCAAACGCCTTTAATCCTAGCATTCCAGAGACAGAAATCCCTCTGGATCTCTGTGAGTTCAAGGCCACATTGGAAACAGCCAGGCATGGTGACTCACGCCTTTAATCCCAGGAAGCCAGCCTTTAATCCTAGGGAGTGATGGTAGAAAGCAGAAAGGTATATAAGGCATGAGGACCAGAAACTAGAAGCATTTGGCTGGTTCAGCATTTGGCTGGTTAAGCATTCAGGCTTTTAAGCAGCAGTTCAGGTGAGAGCCATTGGGATGAGGACACAGAAGCTTCCAGTCTGAGGAAACAAGACCAGCTGAGAAGTTGACCAGGTGAGGTTAGCTGTGGCTTGTTCTGTCTCTCTGATCTACCAGCATGGACCCCAATAACTTGCCTCGGGCTTGATTTTATTAATAAGAACTTTTAAGATTCCCTGCTACAAGTAGCCAGCCAGGAGGAAGTATAGGCAAGACAAGGAGAGAAGAGAATTCTGAAAATTTAGAAATAGCATATTCTAAAGGCTGAGGCAGAGAGACACTGCCAGCCGCCGCCATGACAAGAAAGATGTAAGGTACCAGTAAGCCATGAGCCACATGACAAAGTATAGATTAATAAAAATGGGTTAATTTATGATAAAAGAAGTAGATAACAAGAAGCCTGACATGGCCATACAGTTTGTAAATAATTAAGCGTCTGTGTGTTTATTTTATAAGTGGGCTAAGGGAGGGACTGCTGGGGCTTGGCGGGACCCAGAGTGAAAACTCCCAAGCTACACACCATGTACTAAGAAATGTAGCCATTCTGAGAGAAATTCTACAAAATAATATTTGTATTTAAAATAATATTGTTATCAGTATTTTTACATCTACTATTCATCTATCCTTATAAGTAATTATTGGCATTAATAGTAGAGTTAATTTTATTACTAATAAAATTGGGAATTAACTTTAAATTTAGGAAATTTGTATGCAAATATTTGATAATTTCACTTTAAACTATGACTGTAAAAATACAATTTTATGCTGGGTGGTAGAGGTACACACCTTTAATCTCAGCTCAGGCAGAAGCAGGTGGATCTCTGATCTCTGTGAGTTAGAGGCTAGCCTATTCTACAAAGTGAATTTCAAGACAGCCAAGACTGTTACACATAAAAAACATCTAAAAAAAAAAAAAACAAACCAAAAATACAATTTCATGCAGGTAATATTTAAAAAGTTTATTAATATATCCTCTAATTTTCTATTTATTTATTTTCTATCCCAACCTCATCTTCCTCTCCCTCATCTCCTCCTATTCCCTCCTCCCACCTCCCCACCACTACAGCCACATCCACTCCTCCTCTGTTTCTGTTCAGAAGGGGGCAGGCCTCCCATGGGTAACAACAAAGCATGGTATCAACTTGTGGTAAGACTAAGTTTGTTTGTTTTTATTTTTTTCATTGTGTTTCAGTTTTTATTTGTTTCTTCCATTTGCTTTGTTGTTTTGATAGGATCTCAGGTATCCCAGGCTAGGTTAAACTCCCTGGGCAGCCGTAGTAGAACTGAACTTCCCATCTTTTTGCCTCCTCTTCCCATTGTACTTATTATAGGTGAGTACCATGATGAGTAGTTTTGTAGAGATTGGTATGGAAGTCAAGGCTTTCTGCAAAGGAATCAAGCCCTCAACCAATTGAGTTACATTACTAGCTCCAAATTTTCATTTATATAAATTATTCTCATTGTGTTTTAGTAGGATTAAGTCTTCTACAATAAAAACAACTAAAATAGAAAACATTCTATCAATGTAACTTGATATTTAACCATACTATTTTAAAGATGATTTTTTTAATACTTATTGTTTCTAATTTATCAGGTAAAGTGAGGTAACATCACAGTATACTACATTGGCTAATTTTCAAATTGGAGTCCTTAGCAGAGTCAGCCTTTTATTTTATTGGCTAAGAAGAATTCTCTCATGCATGTGTACCTCTTTAAAAATTCATTCACTATTTGATGAACACTTAGGTTGAACCTCGTTTTATCTACCATGATTGGGCTAGTTTTATGTCTGTGATTTAAAGTGAATAGAGGATTGATGGGCTAAAAGGGAGTTCTAATTTTCACATTTTTGGAAATCTCCAAATTTTTCTACTCAAACTAATTTATATTTTTGCTAACAGTATGATTTCCTTGTCTGTGTCTCTAAAACACTGGGATTACAGTCATA
Source organism: Peromyscus maniculatus bairdii (assembly GCF_049852395.1). Lineage (NCBI taxonomy): Eukaryota > Metazoa > Chordata > Mammalia > Rodentia > Cricetidae > Peromyscus > Peromyscus maniculatus. The sequence goes on along the minus strand of NC_134857.1, from coordinate 28,166,124 downwards.
CAACACACCAGTCTTTGTGGACAGAACATTTTGTCTGTCTTATCATTTGTTAATCTGGTCATTAATGTGTTGGCATATTGTGAACCCAGTTTACCTGTTAGTCTAATCTTGTATATCTGCCAAAGCTCCTCCTACTTCACAAAAATCATATCTTATCATGGGGTCAGTAAAGCCACTAAAGACCCATGCTAGTCTTTGTTTATACTGACTTATTTCTTAGCTGTTTTTTGAAGGAAATCCTATATGACATAGGAACTGAACATGAAATAATGTGTTTGTATTCAATTTCCTCAATAGTGCCTACTCTTCCTCATAGTCTTATAATTTCTCACAGTCATGGTGATGTTATATAACATAGCCAAGTATACCCAATGTATGGGAGACTGTGGGAGTCCAACTCTGACCTGCTCCCACCTATCAAAGGTGGGAGTGGAGGAGAAAGGAATGAGAAAGTATCGGATAGAAAGATAGACCTAGATGACCAGGAGAAAGACAGAGACACAGGATAGCTTCGGGAGGGCCTGGGTCAATATCAACATCCCAGAGGCTTATTCAAATGGGCTTTTTATAATATTCCAAGGGGAGAGCCAAAAGACCTCCCCCTTGCAAGATCAAAGCATACCATACAGCCAAGTGTAGACCCTTCCAAACACCTGATAAACATGCCCATGGTCAAATCATCCCATTATCAGCCTTGCTGGTTAAAGCAAGCTCAGATTCTCTGACCCTGAATAAGTTCTCACTAGTAAGCCTCTGTGGGTCTCCACACCAATGGCTACTATAAACCTGACCATTGGAGACCAAGGTCTCTAGGATTTCCTGTAACCTTTGTCTCATGGATGGATGACAATTATTTGATTCAGTTTCTCTACAACAGCAGCAAACAAAAGATTCCATTCAACCCTGTCTCACCATCTCATAGGTCAAGGTTCTGAGATACTATTTCATCCCTTGTTTAAAAGTTTTATTCAATGGACCATGTTTGATGTGGAGTGTGATCAAATTATTATGGTTTCCTATAGTGGTTCATTATTTAACTACATGACTGTATGCTAAATCATGTATATTTCTTTTGTCTGTATAAAGGTGATTTATAAGGGGTATTTTCTAGCATACTTGACTTGCTGTCTCCATTATCACTCTCCTTATGTGGATAATTAATGGGTAATTAGATAAATATAACAATGTGATGTTCAATTCGGAGAATAAATACATCATATGAAACTTAATGATTAAGTAATCATGTCCACTCAGTATTTTTTAATTGCATTATTTATTTATGCATTAAATTTTGTGCACACTCATGCAGATGCCACAGGACAACTTAAGGGTCTTGCTTCTATCCTTCCAACATGTAGAGCCACTGATTTAACTCAGGTCCTCAGTGTAGGCAGCAAGGGATTTTACCCATTGAGCCATCTTACAGTCCCAATATATTAAATATTATTCTTGATATCCGAGGCTTCAAAAAGAAGCACACACAAAGAAATTACTAAAATTGTCTTTTCTTATGAGTCAAGTTTGTATGAGGCCAGGTGACATAAGTTTTATTTACATAAATCCAAAGAAGTTTATCTATGGAATGATTTGAGCTAATGATAGGATTTAAACTATTTTCAGGATAAAAGGACTACTGATAAAACATTGCAACAAGAAATAAATAGAATTGTGTGGAAAATAACAATGGAGAAGAAGAATTAGCAGAAGCAACATCCTGATGTGAATGTAAGTAATTTCCAGCAGCTTTTGAGTAAAGTTACTTAGGTAGACTGAGGAGAAGGGAGCTTGGGTAGTTGCCTTACAAGCATAATGGCAAGTGCCTGCCCCAAGACATGGACAAATAATGCTTCTTAGGAGAGTGTTCATACAGCTTCTCCAGAGGATGCCTTTGGTTAAGATTCTTTGTGGAAAGCAAACCCAAGTGCGAATATATATGAGGTAAGCAAGTCTAGATAAGGCTTGATGCCTCGATTTCCTATTTCTATTGTAATAAATTACCAACAAGTTCTTCTGTTCAATATACACAATATACTATTTATAATTTGGTTTGGATTTCATGGGCAAAAAACAAAAACAAAACAAAGCCACTAAAACAGAAAATGTTGGTCATCTCTTTCAGTTCTGATGATCTGACAGTGATTATTCTCTACTCACATATTTAGAGAATATACCTATGGTATTGGACTGATATCTCAATGTTTGACTAGTAGTAAAGCGAAGGTTATTTTCAGCTTCTATAAACAGCTTAATTCCTTATGTGGTGAATTCATTCAGTCATATATATTGAATATGCCTTATTTTACATATATCTTATCAATAGATATTCATTGAATTGTGTTCAGTCAACAATAATAATCTGGATAGGATTTCTTTCCCCCAATTTGCTGACCTTTGTGATGTCTGATTCTCCTTCCTTCCTTACTGTACTCAGAGACTCCAGTGACGAAGACAATGACAGCCTTTGGAGAGGTTTACTATGTTCTTCTTTCTATTACCCCAGGGAATTTCTCTATGAAGTTGATTTATTGAAATTAACATAAATGTTTTCATTGTGTGACATAACCACTCACTACTTTTCTCTTGAAAGAAATTTAATCTCAAAACCTGAAAACAAAGGAATTAAGACAGGAAAGAAAGTCCCAGGAGGGAAAAATCACTATCTCACAGTGTGTCCTTCCAACAAATCTCAACTCAGTCACTTGTGCATTTGTAATTATTCAGAATGTGTTATGTTAGGTAAGAATGCACACTGGCTGAGTCAAATTTGTATAATTTATTATGTTTGTTTGAGAAAAATTGGATCAGAGACCAGGGCTATTTTTTGCCACCACCAGTCACAGTAACTATCACAATTTTTACAAAATATGAGGGGTTGAAGATGCATTCTGACAATTGACACTAGCACAATTGAAGTATCAGTGTTAAAAAGTTGCAAAAATTCTAAATACATATACCTTACTAAGTTAGATTTGTATGAAATAGCTGGTAAGCCAATAGAATTAAGTATTTGTTTCTCACATATTTTAATGTTCACTTTTGAAAAAACAATATATAAAACTAAAACAATGAAAAATGATTAAAATCTGACACGGTGAACTTATGAAAGTAAATTTTTGTATGCATATGTAGACAGATTAGTTTATAGCATTGCTGAGTACAAGGGCAGATTAAATTATGCTTGCTTTAACAAAAAGAAACTCATGATTATTTAAACACGGAAGAGGAAAGGATAGACTCAAATGAAATTAAGGATTCATGGGAAAAATATACCCCTAAGATTTTTTCTTAATAGAATCATTTTTGGCATGTCTGTGGGAGCCCATTCTCGGGTTCCTCGTGGCTTTACTCAGCAGGTCCCCATAGAGAGGATGATTAGGACCACGGGCCTGAGTGCAGGTGTCTGAGATGGTCTGCACTTGGCTGTGCTGGGGGAGGAGGTCTTTTGCTCCACCCCTTGGCGTCTCTATAAAAACCCTGGGACAGAGACAGTCGGGGCCCGTTGGAAAAGGTTCCAGGCCCTATCGAGGCTATCCTTTATTTTCTGTTTCTCTCTGCAATATTCTCTGCAATAAATCCTTCTATCTAATATTTCCTGCTGCTCGCACTCAAGAAAACTCTGGGGAGCTGTGGGGTTGGTGGGTAAATGCCCCACACATGTCTTAATTCTTTAATGCAAAATTAAAACAGTTACTTTGAAATTAACCAATGGATTCCTTTCTTCATTTCTGGCTTCATAATCATTTATACTAAATCAGTTCATTTGTTTGATTCTCTCCCCCACAACACACTGTAGACCATTTTTCCTATTATTATTTAAACGCAATGATATTTTGGATAAAATTAATTTTATTGAATAATTTTTAATTTACTATTTAAGACATACTGATCTTTCTAGATAAAATTATATTTCAAATTCTATTTCTTCAGCAGTACATTAAATCATAAGATTTTGTATGCAAATTATATTAGAATTATCAGATGACAAGGAAGATAAACTGAATTGACTGTTTACTAAATTGCCAGATTAAAGACATTAATTTTGATATTTGTATTTTGAATTTAAAGGCTTATACTTTTCTGGAAAGAACATCAATTTTGATACCATATCAAATTATTCTATATCATGTTTCACATATTAGTCAAGTATAATATTTAACATCTTTCATGCTATATGACCTTTGTTTCCTCCAAATATGAAGAAAATCCATGCATAATATTATAAATTTAAGATTTTCAAAATATAAGAAACAATTTTCTTCACAGAAGGTGTCCACATAGATGGCTGTTATAGTAACACAAAGCCATTCTTCATTATATAGATGACAAAAATGTCACCATTTTATTCCAAATCTGCAGAACCAGACTTTTTGCATTTTAAGATAATAATTTTATTATTTGAAAGTTTAAACATTTGTATAATGTTTAATTTATCATATCCACCCACCACCATATTACTATACCTCTCTCTAGCACACAAATCACATCTGTCTCTCAACTTCATGTCCTCTTTTTTTTTCAATGCAATTGATATTTATTTAATGACATACTTTGAGCATGTCTGTAACATGACTCTTTTTTTTTCCTTTTATTTTATTTTATAATATCATTCAGTTCTACATATCAGCCACGGATTCCCTTGTTCTCCCCCCTCCTGCCCCCCTCCCATTTCCTCCCAGCATACTGCACATTCCTACCTCCTCCCGGGCAAAGCCTCCCCTGAGGACTCAGATCCACCTGGTAGACTCAATCCAGGCAGGTCCAGTCCCCTCATCCCAGACTGAGCCAAGCGTCTCTGCATTAGCCCCAGGTTTCAAACAGCCAACTCATGCAGTGAGCACAGGCCCTGGTACCACTGCCTAAACGCCTCCCAAACAGAACAAGCCAATCAAAAACCCTCCTCTTTCTCACTAATTAGACTCCCAGCGCTCCACCCGGGGCCTAGCTGTGGATGTCTGCATCCAGATTCCTCAGTCCTTGGATGGGGTTTCTGGCAGGACTATTAGGGTGTTTGGCCATCCCATCACCAGAGTAGGTCAGTTCCAGCTGTCTCTTGACCATTGCCAGCAGTCTATTGTGGGGGTATCTTTGTGGATTTCTGTGGTCCTCTCTAGCACTTTGTTTCTTCCTTTTCTCATGTGGTCTTCATTTACCATGGTCTCCTGTTCCTTGATCTCCCTCTCTGTTCTTGATCCAGCTCTCTTTCCCTTGACCCTCGCCCTTCATTACTCCGACTCATGTCCAGGTTGTTCATGTAGATCTCAGCCATTTCTCCGTCATTGGGCGATCCTCGTGTCTTTCTTGGGGTCCTGTTTTCCAGGTAGCCTCCATGGTGATGTGAGTAGCAGTCCAGTCATCCTCCAGAATGAGGAAAGGTCTTCACCAACCCCACATCTGACAGAGGACTGATATCCAGAATATATAAGAAACTCAAGAAATTAGACATCAAAACGACCAACAGTCCAATTAAGAAACGGGCTATAGAACTAATCAGAGAATTCTCAACAGAGGAAACTCAAATGGCTGAAAGATATTTAAGGAATTGCTCAACATCCCTAATCAATAGGGAAATGCAAATAAAAACAACTCTGAGATACCACCTTATGCCTGTCAGAATGGCTAAGATCAAAAACACTGAAGACACCTTATGCTGGAGAGGATGTAGAACTAGGGGAACTCTCCTCCACTGCTGGTGGGAATGCAAGCTTGTACAACCACTTTGGAAATCAATATGGCACTTTCTTAGAAAATTGTGGATCAATCTCCTCCAAGATCCAGCTATACCACTCTTGGGCATATACCCAAGAAATGCTCAATCATACTACAAGAGCACTTGCTCAGCTATGTTCATATCAGCATTGTTTGTAATAGCCAGAACCTGAAAACAACCTAGATGCCCTTCACCTGAAGAACGGATAAATAAATTATGGCACATATACACATGTCCTCTTTTTGTTGCCATATAATAACCCTTTGAGTCCAATTAGTGGCACCCATATGCACTTTGGTGTGGGGACATTCACTGGGACATGAACATCCCACCAGTGTCTATGTCCAAACCAATGACTGACTCTCTCTCCTTCAGGAGCTATCTACTGACAATAGCCCTTTCAATATGGGTAGGACATCAGGACCTGTTGCTGCATCTTGATGGGATTTTGACTGGCTTGATCATGTAAAGGTCTTGTGTAGGTACCAACAGCTACTGTGAATTGGTGATTGTAGAAACCATGCCATATTCAGAAGTCAGCACTTCAAAGGACTACTCTCCATCTGAAAGATTCTAGATTCCTTTTAACCCTATACTGCAAAGAGCACTAAACCCTGGATGGTGAGAGGTTGATGTAGATTACCCATCCATCATAACACTTATGAATACTAAGCGTTATTTAAAACTGGCACATGGATCAGTCATGAGTATGCATTAACCACTATGCACTACAAAAGGAAACTTCCCAAACAAAATTGAGAACAGCAGAATTCTATGGGTATGAACATAAATATATAGGATACAGTTTGACTGCATGACCACTTAGCAACAGCAACACAGCAACAGAAGATTCCACACTAGAGTCTGTGATCTCCTCAGGCATTGTCTTTTAACTAGGTGTACATTTTTTAAAATTACTTGTGTTGATAGTATAATGAAAATTATTGAAATAATTAAAATATTAGTCAGATTTTGAAAATAAAATGAATCTTATTTTCCCCAACCATTAAGTGGTTAGCCAAAACAGTCTCCTTTCTAATGTTCTCACAACACCTATATTACCCAAAGCACTGTTGAATCTTTGAAGAATAAGTATCTGGTGCTTCAACATATTCATATCCAAGTCTATATCCATCCAGAACATTCTGCTACTGATTGGGGTAGCCTGAAAGGAAGGAACTTGGAAGGTGAACAAGGTGAACATTGTAAAAAGAAAATGCTGAAGGAAATAAAAAAAACAATATTTTACAGAAGTGACCATGAATTTAAGTCATAGGGGTAAATACTAAACAAGAAATTGAAAAGAGATTCACAGATATATGTGAAAATATGAACTTCTAATGATAGGAAAAAAGTAAAACTGATACAAATGGAAAAATTCCCGACCACATCATGAATATAGTTTTCCTTCTGTGTTTATCTATCACATTGTTTTACTGTAAAAGAATCAAAGGATAAATTCTTCCTGAAAATCTACCACAAGGGTAAGGGCCAGTATAATGAATTCTGAACTATAAACAAGTTGAAACATACTTCAGATAATTGGAAAATCAACACTGATAAAGAGGCATGCTTGATAATGCTAAGTGAATTAATTCTTAAAAGATTCAGTTATCATTGTATATATTTGAGGGCAGAGCATGAAAATAAATGAATAAAATCTGATTGAATTTTAAGGAGAGATACATGAACCTATTGTTGTGGCCAGAGTCCATAGTGTTCTTTTGCTTGACAAGTCCAGCAAGTTGAAGAGGTGGACAAAACTGAAGTGAGCAGCATCACCAAGTGTCCATGTCTAATTGACATTATAGAATATGCATCCATTAACTGTTGAATACACATTTTTTTCAAGCTCACACAGAACATTCAATAAAAGACCACGTATCAGATTATTACATATACAAAAATAAATATAAAATGATATAAATCATATAAATATTTGTTTCAGGGAAAATGTAATTAAATTTGAAATTAATAGCAGAAATGTGGCTGGACTCTTCCAAAATTATTGGTGATTAAAGGATTCTGTGCAATTAACATAAATATTAAAGAGATGTTTCATAGACTGGAGGTGGAGGACAGTGTTACAAAACTTGCCTAGCATTTTGTGAAAATGTATATGTAAGACTTTAGGTTGGCTTTTACTATTGAACTATATTGTAGTCAGAAGTTTTCCTGTGTCCTGGCTGGCTGGCAGTCAGGACAAATCTCTCCCACTCATGTCCCCCAAGTAAACACACGGAGGAGGCATATATATATATATATATATATATATATATATATATATATATATATATTTGGGGGGTGGGGTTCAAGGCAGGGTTTTTCTGTGTAGCTTTGTGCCTTTCCTGGATCTTGCTCTGTGGACCAGGCTGGCCTTGATCTCACAGAGATCCGCCTGCCTTTGCCTCTTGAGTGCTGGGATTAAAGGCATGTGGCACCCACTGCCTGGCCACAGAGGTTTATATTAATTGTAATTGCTCAGCCATTAGCTCAAAGCTATTACTGACTAGCTCTTACATCTTAAATTAACCCATTTCTATAAATCTATACTTTGCCACGTGGCTCAGTCAGTAGAGGATGGGATTCTTAATCCCAGGGTTCTGGGTTTAAGCCCCATGTTGGGTGCCATTTTTAACTGGAGTTTTCCTGGTTCCCACCTGGCTTCTGTGGCTCCGTGGTCTGGCACCTGCTCAGACCCAAATGAACAAACTGAGGATTATATTAATTATGAATTGTATGGCTAGTGCTTAGATATTAAATTAACCCATTTCTATAAATCTATACTTTGCCACATGGCTTGTGGCTTACCGGTACCTTTACATCTTGCTTCTCATGGAGGTGGTTGGCAACATCTCCTCTGTTCTGCCTTTCAACTTCCTCCTCTCTAGTTAGAATTTCCCACCTAACTCTATTTATTATGCCTCATCATTGGCCAAACAGCTTTATTTATCAAACAATCAGAACAACACACATTCACAACATATAGAGCGTCATTTCATAGCACTATATTAAAATGGAATGAATTGTATCAAGATGTGGAACATACAGATCGAGAAACAGAATTTGAGAGTAAAATCAAAACAGTCTAACAAAAATGATAACTAAACTCTGGAAAGAAAAAAGGCAATGTTTGAATTAAATCCTATGTCTTCATGGCACATTAGAAAATAAACTTGTATACCTGTATGAAAGCTATCAAAATCCAGAACACTGACAGAAACAGATAATGGCAAAAATCAGACACTTAGAGTCTTATCTGTTGATGGATATATAGCTACATCCTATATTAGGCAAACTCTAAAGTAATAACTTGACTTTACAACAAGTCCTAGCAATCTAAAAATGAGCTGAAATCTTAATCCATACATAAGTTTGCACAGTTATCTGTGGACATAAGGACCAATATTTAAAAAGTAGTTGAGGAGTGTGCTGTTTTGGGAAAACAGTGGTTGTAAGTTCTTCTCTTAAGATCCATGATGTCCCTAGCCCTAGTTACCAATACCAAATGGTTATCCCTGGAAATATACAAATAAATAACATTATATAAACTGAGAAGGTTGTACTTATATATTTATTAATATTTATGTATATACATACACATATATGCATTTAACAAATATAACAAAAACTAATGAAAACTTGAGGTCATGAATTTCAAAGGAGGGAAATATGAGAAGATTTGGAGTGAAGAAAAGGAAGAGGAAAAATTATGTAATTAAATTATAATAACAAAAATAATTTTTTTCTAGTTTTTTTTTTGAGAAAGGGTTTCTTACTAGAACAGGACTGGCTGTCCAACTCATTTTTTAGATTAAGCTGACCTCAAACTCACAGATAATCACCTGGCTCTACCTCCCCAGTGCTGGAATTAAAAGTGTGCACCAATATGCCAGGCTAGAAATGAATTATTTTTTTTTTAATTTCCCACAAGAAAAAAAATAGAGCATGCAAAGGGAAAAAAATTCCATAACAGCTTTAGTTGCATGACTATGCTTTGAAAACAACTAAGAAGTCATTGTATAGACAAAAGGGTAGACTATGATACAATCCATGGAATTCCTTATCATTGATTAAAGGGAAGGAGCTACTGAAACAATAAAGGAATATTTAGATGTTTAGGTAGACTTGGAAGTGTAATAGAAATCTTGTCATAATCTTAACATTTCCTTTACCTTCATCATTTCATTTATCATATCTGAGAATATATTACTTGAAATATTATTTTTCTTTTTAGGTTCATCAATGATTTTTCCTTAATTGACTAAACTTTTAAAGCCATGATTTAATCTATTTTCTATGTAGATAAAGCATCAGTGCCTCTTTTTAGTTTCTATTTTTATTCATGAGGATATTTAAAGAAATATTTATTCATATTACCTCATTTTCCTGAATTTATGTTTTTATATTTAAGTTCCCGTAGCTTAAGTTATGTCATGGTTATGTGCAAATAAATCTGTGTAGCAGGAATCTTAGACAGTCTTACTAATAAAATCAAACCTGAGGCCAGTTATTGGGGTGAACTCTGGAAGATCAGAAAGACAGAACAAGCCACAGCTAACCTCACCTGGCCAACTTCTCAGCTGATCTTGTTTCCTCTGACTGGAAACCTCTGTGTCCTCATATCCGAATGACTCTCAGCTGAACTGTAGCTCAAAAGCCTGAAAGTTTAACTAGCCAAATGCTTAACCAGCCCAATGCTTAACCAGCCAAATGCTTCTAGGTCCTGGTCCTCCTGCCTTATATATATTTCTGCCTTCTGCCATCACTCACCTGGGATTAAAGTCTCGCTTTCTGGGATTAAAGGCGTGTGTCACCATGCCTGGCTGTTTCCAATGTGGCCTTGAACTCACAGAGATCCCAGATGGATTTCTGCCTCTGGAATTCTAGGATTAAAGCTGTGAGTGCCACCATTTTCTAGCCTTTGTATCTAGTGGCTGTTCTGTTCTCTGACCCCAGATAAGTTTATTAGGATGCACAATATTTTGGGGGAACACAATACCACCACAAATCTGTATTCACTTCAAACAACATATTCAGTGATCTTTGCTCCTTTGTTAGCAGTGTTCTGAATGTTAGCATGTTCTTCACTATTGCAGTATTTTACTACCATAAGTTGTCCTAGATTACTATTGTTAGAATAATATTCAGTCAGTATGCTATATTACAACAAAATAATATGAAATTTGTTTTTATTTTTAAAAACTATATTCTCTTCAGATATTAATTTCCATGCTTCTGTGTGATTTACTTCATATTGGGTCAGCTTTTATACATTTTACTACAAATTTAACACATTATTGTATATTTATAATTTCTATAAAGCAATTATTATTCTCATATCTAATTGCTAATTAATAATTTCTTGACTACATAAAATTTTTATATAATTAAACATGACATTCATCATATTCTTTTTCTTATTTTAAACAGAACCTCACTGAATGTCAGATTGAATTGCAACTCATATCTCCTGCAAGTATCATATATACAGCATCCATACTGCTTTCACATCCTACAGGTGAGAGTCACAATGGAAAAATTCATTTCACTTCTTTATCAAAACAATCACAAATAATATTCAGATAAATCTTTAATCGTATTTCTTCTGTTAACTGTCTCTAAATCCTTTTGAATCTGTCTTAGCATACATTTTGGTTGTTAACAAAGTACAAGTCATTTAAATACATTTTTCTACCATTTCTTTTCAAAATAAAACAGAAAAAGTAGGAGGAAGACACATTAAAATCATAGAATCAGAATGTTAAGTATTAAAATTACTATAATCTTCAGTCTTAAAAACCATTAGCTGAAATTAAAATAAGAATACGACCACCTAAATTGTCAGAAGATGAGGCAGTTTTGAAAACATAATTTCAGACTTATTGTGACATTTGTGATTTTATCACTTAATTTGTCCAGATACTCTTGAGACATATTTCTTTGATTAACTGAGCTTCATATATCCAACAATTTTATATTCATAGAAAAAATTGGTGGAACATGCACAATGTCTTTACATCTCCTATTTCCACATGTGTACAACTGCCATTCTCTCCTTTGTTTAAACCACTGTAGTGCATTTCTTATGTCTCTCAAAACCTTCCTCTCTTAACATTTAGTTAGTTTTTGGATGCATCTCCCATTCACAAGCTGTCCAATCCATGTTTTATGGGAAGGACTAAACTTTCTGTTCTGATTGAAGCATCTATTGATGGAAAATATGATTGACAGGAGTCAACCTGGATCACAAAGTAAATTATCTGGCTCATGGAGCTAGGACTTCAATCTCAGGCTATGCCTTCTCAATGTACTGAGTCATTCAGCTTCCAACAACTACATCAGTGTTAGCTCAAGCATTATCTTTGTGCACATTATCAAATCTAAAGTATACATTTTTGAAGCGGATGTTTCTGTGCCTTTAAAAAAGGTGTACTTTCAGACTGCAAGTAATCACTGGTATTAAATATGTATTTATGTTGAAGATATCATAAAAGTCAACAAACATGTGAGAAAGCATACATTTAGAGATTAAATCATTTACCCTTCAGGTGTCTTTTCTGTAAACATTACCATTGGAAGACATTATAGTAAAATTGAGATAAACAAGAAGCTATAGATTTTCATATAGCAAACACAAATACACCCAGACACATACACAAACATGCAAACAACAAAAATATTTACTGCCAGACTGTTTATTCAAAATTTGAATTCAGTAAACTCTATTTTCTATTTAATTTTTCTTAAAATTCACTCATTTATTCCAGTCTCCAATGCCTTTCCTGTTAGTGATTCCATTCACGTCTCAGGCAAGATTCCCAGTCAAAGCAGAGGAACCATGAATGATGGGTAGGAACCACAGTGTTAACTCACTGAGGTGGTCTGTGTGCAAAGCGCCTCCATAAGCTCATATATTTGCATGTTTAGTACCTAGTTGATGAACTATGTAGAAAAGATTAGGAGGTATGGTTTCTTTTATAAGAGTTGCCTTGGTGTATGTGCAGTACCTATGTGCAGCAATTTTGAAATATATTCATGTTCATTCCACCAATGATTACTGCTAATACTTAGAAGCATTTTGAAGTTGGTTTTGAGAGAGTTTTAGTAGCATCTATTGGGATTGTAGCCACTGAGATTGCTGCTAAACACCCTATAGGAACACAAGTCAATCTTCCAAAAGGGCAGTATCATAACCAGCACACCTATGTGCAAGGTGAGTAGATTTTGTCTTAAAAAAAATGGAGCATCTCTTTGCATTAAATTATTGACCTAAAAATTGCAAGAAACATAATTTTGAACTTTTAGAGAACAAAATCCATTTCTTTAAATAATTTCCATCTTAAAGTATGCATATAAGTAATATAGACATAGGTCAAAGATAGAGGGGAAGGCACAATGTTTTCACAAGCCTCTAGGTCAATACGTAGTACCATACATATAAAAGGAGACAGCTCACATACAAAACACCATAAATTGTAAGCATCCATGAAATTATTGCAACAATTCCACTCTTAGTTTTCATGAAACTAGACTTTTGCTAGTGATAATCAGTAAAAATATAGATATAAATAAATAAACATTTAAAAAAGCATTTGCTCTTCATATGTCTATAATGAAAATAAGACAAGCAGCTGAGTATTAGAAGGTTATAAATATAAAATGCCTGTCAAATATTTCACTTTAAAACTATCTCATTAATTTTCACTCTATGCCTACAGGGTAGGCAGTAATAATTACTGTTTCTGTTTCAGAGATGAGCAAGCTTGGTCACACAGAGGTTAATTACTTACACAAGCTTAATTTGGGGGTTGGTTATAGAATAGGGAATAAAATGGCACTCTTACAACTCCAAATTATAAAATTATATATTTTACTCAACAGCAGTACTATTTCAAAAACTGGATGTTCTCATTATTTTATGAGTAATTAAATTTACTGCATGTTCTAGGAGTAGATTGGTAAATTGTAACAATTTAGGATGTTACACATTTAGCAGTTTAATATGACTTCATTGAATGGGTATTAAGAAGGTTTCATTACAAATATTACAAGAATTTAAGTATATGATTTAATTCCCAAATTTGGGAATCCATGCCTTTCTCAGTGGAAAAGCCCCACATTTAGCAAGACAGTTCTATATAGGATCTTCATGGATTCAAATTTTGGAAGGTTTGACACATAGAATTTCTTTTTCTGTTTTCTTATCAGTGTAGGTATTTAATGGAAATAAAATTTTAATAATAATAATAATAATAATTTCACATTAATAATAATCACTACTTCCATGCCTCTTCATGGGTCAAATTTCAAACATTAGTTTCCTATCCTGTTTTGCCTTTTTCAATAAATAACTGATAGCATAAGTTCCATCGGCTTTGACACTGGATACCATAATAATCAATGACATGTAGAAAGAATTAATGAATTGACTTCACACTTCCTTCTAAAATGAAGTATTCAAATCACATAAAATGTAACGTTTCCATTTGACCTAACTGAGCAGAAATGAATGCAATTTTCCTTAACTTTATGAATTCTCAGTGAAGTCAAATGGATTAAGAGGAAATCTTTATTATTTCTTTGAAAGGGCTTAATTAAGCCCACAGCTTACATCCAATTAATATTTTACTGATCTATTATTGATTATAGTTTTTCATCATTGAAAGCAGAATATTATATTAGCCATAACTTTAGACATCAGAGAAGACTAAAATGACTAACTCACTGTAATAGAAGCTTCTTGAACACAGGTGGGTTCTTTATTTTCTCTATCCAGTTTAATTTTCTATAAGGATTTTGAAAATATTACCTCACATTACACATCTTTTCTGAGAATTAATTGAAGCAATCTTTCATAGTCAATTTAGTATTGTACCTAGTATAAAATGATCAATGAATGAATACATGATTTTATAGCTACAAAATGCTAATTGAATTTCTACCCCTCACCTGATGTCTTCATACCTTGCAGATCCAACATCATTTCTAAAGGAAGTTAATGCCATAAAATAACATTTTGGGTTATTTAGTATGATTATAGAAAGAAATAATAAACAGGAAATGTCTTTTTTATACTTTTTTAGTTTTATATTTTTTAATGTTGAAGGCAATATATTAAGAGAGGCTGATGATGTGTTAAAATAGTCTTGGAGAAAAGAATCAAAGATCAAGATCTAAATGAAAGATTAGTGGGCATAACAAAAACCTCCAAGGATGAAGTGGTATAAGGCAATCATTGCTAAACACTCTACACCTCAAATGCAATAGCAAATGATTTCTTAGGATTCATGGGGGGAGATAAATTCTCACTCCATTACCTCCTTTTATGTAACTGACAAAACTCATTTGATGGTACATTTTGCTAATAGAGAGAGCTTCCCAGCATATTTATGGAACTTACATATTGACTCTTCCAATGCTTTGTTGACAATTTTCCAGTAACAACGAGCGCTAAGTGTTAGAATTTGAAGCAGCATTTCCATCAAAGCACTGACATGAACAGTTGTGTGATTTTCTATTTGACATATTTTATTCTAACTAATAAATGAAAGATTTAGTCAAAAGAAATGTGTAGAATAACCAAGAATATATTCTAATCCAAGGGTAAAAGTGAAGATTTTGAAAGGCATGTACTTGCACTGATAAAAGTATGGTTTCCTTGAAAATCTGAGAACAGAGGAAATTTAAATGCAACAAATACCTGAAAGTGCAAGTCTCTTCGAAAGAGAGCAACTTCCGAAATCAGAGTTGTGGAAAAGAGAGAAAAGAAGCCGAGGTTTCCCAGAACTGCACTCGCTCCTCCCATGCTGTTTTTTTGTGAAAGTCAGCAACCCAGGTATTAAAACAAAATCTGAATCTGTCTCAACCTGCAACTTGTTTTCACATGCATTCTCTTAAATGTAGCTGGGAACAAAATAAAGCCGGGAAGAAGAAGCAGAGTTAAAACGCTCACACTGTTTTCAAGATTCATTCATTCATGAAAGAAAGGCAAGGCAGGAGTCCCAAAGTGTCTTTTAGTGCCTTTAAGTATTCACGTGATCAGGTTGGAAGAGATCTCATACTGA
Source organism: Peromyscus maniculatus bairdii (assembly GCF_049852395.1). Taxonomy (NCBI): domain Eukaryota; kingdom Metazoa; phylum Chordata; class Mammalia; order Rodentia; family Cricetidae; genus Peromyscus; species Peromyscus maniculatus. The sequence continues at coordinate 28,150,350 of NC_134857.1, read as the reverse complement.
TAGAATAAGAAGACATCTAGAGACTAACACAGTGACGCCAGTCCTTGGACATTACTCTGAAAGTGGGGGAGAAAATAAACAAATTCAGCCTCTTAAATTTGCTCAAGATGCTAGGTTCCTTAGGTAGATACAGTGAGAAACATCATTGCGCAGATATTTCTGCTGATGGCCAGGGCTAATTGTATCACAAAGTATGGGAAGAAATGGGACCTCTGTTTCTCTTTAGAATACAGAAACTTGGGGAGCCATACACCTACCTTGCACCTAACTCATGACTGGTCAGCCCAATTCTCTAGCCCCTAGGCCCTAGGTGCACATTCCTTGCCCCTCCTCGAGCCATTGGAGCCCCAAAGACCTGGCAGCAACTTCCTTCCCCACCCCATCTCCAAGCCAACTAGCCCTAGCTGCAGCAGTGACCACTAGAGCCATACACGCACTCTGCACAGATTGGGAAGAAGAGCAACAACAGGAGCCAGAGGCTCCATTTGCACCAATGGAAAGAAGAGTAGCCTGAAGTTCCACTGTTCAGATTTAAAGGAAGAAATGGGTAGATGGCAGTGTTAGAACATATTAAACAACATAAAGAGCAATACAGCACCACCAGAACCTAGGGATTATACAATAACAAGAACTGAACATCTCAAAACATGATCTGGAAAAAAATGATCTTAAAAACAATTTATGAAGTTCATAGAGGCCCTAAAAGAAAAAATGGGAAAAAAACCCTTAAAGAAATGGAGGAAAAGACAAACAAGAAATTGGAGGAAATCAAGAAATCTCTTAAAGAAAATCAAGAAACACAAGAAAAAACAATCAAACAGGTGAAGGAAACAGTTTAAGACTTGAAAATTGAAATAGAGGCAATAAAGAAAAAGCAAACAGGGTGTTCAGGGAAAGGAAAATCAGAATAACCAAACAGAAAGTACAGAAGCAAGCATAACCAATAGAATACAAGAAATGGAAGAGAGAATCTCAGGTATTGAGGATCCAATAGAGGAAACAGATTCATCGGTCAAAGAAAATGTTAAATCTGGCAAATTTTTAACACAAAACATCCAAGAAATCTGGGACATCATGAAAAGACCAAACCTAAGAATAATAGAGATAGAAGAAGGAGAATTCCAGCTCAAAGGCACAGAAAATATATTTTAAAAATTATAGAGGAACCTTTCCCAACCTAAAGAAAGACATTCTTATGAATGTACAAGAATCATATAGAACACCAAATAGACTGGATCACAAAAATAATCTCCTTGCCACATAATAGTCAAAACACTAAACATACAGAATAAAGAAAGAATATTAAGAACAGCAAAGGAAAAAGGTCAAGTAACATATAAAGGCAGACCTATCAAAATTCCACCCGACTTCTCAAGGGAATCTCTGAAAGCCAGAAGGTTCTGCACAGAAGGGCTGCAGATACTAAGAGACCACAGATGCCAGCACAGACTACTGTACCCAGCAAAGCTTTCCATCACATAGATGAAGAAAACAAGGTATTCTATGACAAAACCAGATTTAAACATGACATACACACAAATCTAGCCCTACAGAAAGTACTAGAAGAAAACCTCCAACCCAAGGAAGTTAGCTGTAACCACAAAAACACAGACAATAAATAACCCCAAACCAGCAAACCCCAAAGAAATGAAACATATACACACACTACCACCAAAAAAATGACAGAAATTAACAATCACTGGTCATTAATGTCCCTTAATATCAATGGACTCAATTTGCCCATAAAAAGACACAGGTTAACACAATGAATACAAAAACAGGACCCATCCTTCTACTGCATACAAGGAACACACCTCATCCTCAAAGACAGACATTACCTCAGAGTAAAGGGTTGGGAAAAATTTTTCTAATCAAATGGACTTAAGAAACAAGCTGGTGTATCTATCCTAATATCTAACAAAACAGTCTTCAAACTAAAATCAATCAAAAGAGATGAAGAAGAGCATTTCATATTCAGCACAGGAAAGGTCCATCAAGATGAAGTCTCAATTCTTAACATTTATGCCCCAAATACAAGGGCACCTGCATTTGTAAAAGAAACGTTACTAAATTTCAAATCACACATGATACAGATCTTGGAGAGATCACAAATACAAGGAACACACCTCAACATAACAAAGGCAATTTACAGCAAGGTGACTGCCAACATCAAATTAAATGGAGAGGAACTCAAAGCAATTCTACTAAAATTAGGAACAATTCTACTAAAATTAGGAACACTCTTTCCATATCTATTCAATATAGTACTCAAATTTCTAGCTAGAGCAATAAAACAACAAAAGGAGATCAAGGGATACAAATTGGAAAGGAAGAAGTCAAACTTTCGCTATCTGCATATGATATGATAGTATACATAAATGATCCAAAAATTATACCACAGAATTCCTACAGCTGATAAACATCTTCAATAATGTGGCACAATACAAGATTAACTAAAAAAAAATCAGTAGCCCTCCTATATACAAATGATAAGTAGGCTGAGAAAGAAATTAGAGAAACATCACCCTTCACAATAGCCACAAATACCATAAAATATCTTGGGGTAGTTCTAACTAAACAGGTGAAAGACCTGTATGACAAGAACTTTTTGTCTTTGAAGAAAGAAATTGAAGAAGAAATCAGAAAATGGAAAGATCCCCCCATGCTCTTGGATAGGTAAGATCAACTTAGTAAAAAATGACAATCTTACCAAAAACATTCTATATATTCAATGCATTCACCATCAAAATCCCAATGCAATTCTTCACAAATCTTGAAAGAACAATACTAAACTACAAATAGAAAAAACAAAAAACCCAGGAAAGCCAAAAAAATCCTACACAGTAAAGGAACTTCTGGAGGCATCACCATCCCTGACTTCAAGCTCTACTGTAGAGCTATAATAATAAAAATAGCTTGGTATTGGCATTTAAAAAAAGACACATTTATCAATGGAATCAAATTGAAGACCCCGACATTAATCCCCACACCTACAAACACCTGATTTTTGACAAAAAAAAAAAGCCAAAATTATACAATGGAAAAAAGAAATCATCTTCAACAAATGATGCTGGCATACTGAATATCTACATGTAGAAGAATGCAAATAAATCCATATCTATTACCATTCACAAAACTCAAGTCCAAGTGGATCAAAGACTTCAACATGAATCCAGTTACACTGGACATCATAAAAGAGAAGTGGGAAATAGCCTTCAATACATTGGCAGAGGAGACTACTTCCTAAATATAATTCCAATAGCATAGACACTGAGGGCAACAATTAGCAAATGGAACCTCCTAAAACTGAAAAGCTTCTGTAAGGTGAAGGACATGGTCAATAAGACAAAATGGCATCCTACAGAATGGGAAAAGATCTTTACCAGCCCACATCTGACAGAGGGCTGACCTCCAAAATAAATTAAGAACTCAAGAAACTCTTTGCCAGCCCCCCCTTCCCCCGTCCACTCATGTAACTCTCATCCACTTCTCCTTCATTCTCCTTCACAGGATCATCCATGTGTCCCTTCTAGGGTTTTTTCCTGTTAGCTAGCCTCTCTTGAGTTGTGGCCATAAGTATCCACTTATAAGTGAGTACATACTATGTTTGTCCTTCTGAGTCTGGGTTACCTCACTCAAAATGATATTTTCTAGATCCATTCATTTGCCTGCAAATTTCATGATATCATTGTTGTTTTTTTTTTAATGCTGAGTAGTACTCCATTGTGTATATGTGCCATATTTTCTTTGTCCATTCTTCAGTTGAAGGACATCTAGGTTGTTTCCAGGTTCTTGCTATTATGAATAATGCTTATATGAACATAGTTGAACATGTGGTAAGATTGAGCATTCCTATATGCCCAAGAGTGGTATAACTGGGTCTTGAGGAAGACTTATTCCCAATTTTCTGAGAAAACACCATACTGATTTCCAGAGTGGCTGTACAAGTTTGTATTCCCATCAACAGTGGAGGAGTGTTCCCCTTTCTCCACATCCTCTCCAACATAAGCTGTCTTCAGTGTTTTTGATCTTAGCCATTATGACAGGTGTAAGATGGTATCTCAGAGTTGTTTTGATTTGCATTTCCCTGATGACTAAGGATGTTGAGCAATTCCCTAAATGCCTTTCAGCCATTTGAGATTCTCTATGGCAGAGAGCAAGGAGTGGGGGATGAGAACATAGGGATATGGGAGGCCCAAGGAACACGGTCAAATGGAACAGGAACAGAGTGGGAGGGCAGGGCGGAAAAATACCATGATAGATGGGGATAGGAAGAGGCAGGGTGCTGGGGAGGCTCTCAGGAATCCACAAGGTTGACCCCAACTTGGTCTGCTGGCAGTGGTCCAGAGGGTGTCTGGACCTGTCTACTCTGGTGACCAGCCTAGCAAATAACCCAGCTGTCATCATAGAGCCTTTGTCCAGTGACTGATGGAGGCAGATACAGAGATCCACAGCCAGGCACCAGGCTGAGCTCCAGGAATCCAATTGATGAGAGAGAGGAGAGATACTGCAGGTGAGGGATGTTGAGATCATGATGGGAGGATGTGCAGAGATGACCGGCCACACTAGTGGAAGCCCATGAATTGTGGACTGGTGGCTGTGGAGCCCCCATGGGACTGGACTAGGCCCTCTGGATATGGAAGATGGTTGTTTGGCTTGAACTGTTTGAGGGGCACCCAGGCAGGGGGATCAGGATCTGTCCCTGGTCTATGGGCAGGCTTCTGGAATCTGGTGCCTGTGGTGTGACACCTTGCACAACCTTGGTGCATTGGGAAGGGGCTTGGACCTGCCTAGGCTCAGTGTGCTGGGCTTTGCTGACTCCCCATGGGAGACCTCAATTTAGGGGATGTGGGGATGTGGGGCGGCTTGGGAAAGAGGGCTGAGGGGTGGGAGCAGGGAGGGGGGGGTCTGTGGATAGCATGCAGAGTGAGTAGAAAATTTCTTAATAAAGAAACATAAAAAAAACTCAAGAAACTAGAAAGCAAAATATCAAATAATTCAATTTAAAAAGTGGGGTACTGACCTAAATAGAGAATTCTCAACAGAAAAATCTCAAATGACCAAAAGACATTTAAGAAAATATTCAACATCCTTAGTCATCACGGAAATGCCAATCAAAACAACTCTGAGATACCATCTGATGCCAGTCAGAACAGCTAAGATCAAAAACACAGATGACAGCTTAAGTTGGAGAAAATGTGGAGAAAGGGGAACACTCCTCCACTGTTGGTAAGAGTGAAAACTTGTACAGCCACTCTGGAAATCAGTATGGTAGTATCTCAGAAAATTGAGCATCAACATACCCCAAGTCCCATTAGTACCACTCCTAGGCATATACCCAAAAGATGTTCAACCACCCCGCAAGGGCATTTGCAAAACTATGTTCATAGCAGCCTTATTCATAATAGCCAGAACGTAGAAAGAAACTAGATGCCCTTCAACCTAAGAATGGATAAGTAAAATGTGTTACATTTATACAATGGAGTATTATGCAGCAGTAAAAAGCAATGTCATCATGAAATTTGGAGGCAAGTGGATGGAATTAGAAAAAAAATAATCATGCTGTGTGAGGTAACCCAGACCCAGAAAGACAAACACAATGTATGTTCTCACTCATAAGTGAATATTAGAAGCAAAGCAAACCAGGCTACAATCCACAACCCCAGAGAAGCTAGGGAAAGAGGAGGACCCTAAGAAGGACTTGCATGGATTTCCCCAGGAAGGGGAAAAGGTTAAGATCTCGTGGGTAAAATGGGAGAAGGGAGTAGAGGTATGTGGATAGGGGGTGGGAACATGAAAGCTCAAGATGTCCGAGCTGGCAGAGATATTGGGAGGGAGAGCAATGAAAAATATATCTAGATAGAGTGTACCATTAAAGCGAAGAGGAGAAATCTACAGATAGGTAAAACCCCAGGAACTCACAAGATTGTCCCCTGCTGTTGTCTCTTAGCTATGGTGGAGAGGGTGTTTGAACTAGCCTTCCTTTGCACTTGGATTGGTGTCTACCCTAATTGTCATCATAGAACCTACATCCAGTGACTGATGGAAGCAGATGAAGAGACCCACACCCAAGCACTTTGCCAAGATCCTGGAGTTCAGTTGAAGACAGGGAGGAAAAGTTATAAGAGCAAGTTGGGTCAAAATCATGATGGGAAAAACCACAGAGACAGCTGACTCAAGCTAATGGGAGTTCACGAACTCTGGACTGATAGCTGGTGAGCCTGCATGGAACCAAACTAGGCCCTCTGTGTGTGGATGAAAGTTGTGTGGCTTGATATGTTTGTGGGTCCCCTGGCAACTTATCCAGGTATATGAACTGACTTTTTAGAGCCCATTCCCGATGATGTGATGCCTTACTCAGTCTTGATGCAAGGAGGAGGGGCTAGGTCCAGCCTCAACTTGGTGTGCCAGTCTGTGTTGACCACCCAATGAAGGCCTTACCCTCTATGAGGAGGGGATGGGAGTGGGATAGGGGTAGGTGGGGTGGGGTGGAAGAAGAGGAGGGAGGCAGAACAGGGATTAGTGTGTAAAAGGAAAGAAAAAATTTAAATAAAAAAAAAGAATATTGAAACTTTTAAAAATAATTTGACTATACAGATAGGTTTCTAGATACATACATACGTATATATATCAGATGACTAATGTCACATCAGTTATTATCATGCACTGAAGACATTGAAGATGTTATTATCTTAAGAAATAGCCTCAGCATTCTAACTTAAGGTCCATTTGCCTCGTGCATACGTCTGCTGTACTTGTACACTTCTGACGTGACCTCACAACACTACCCACTACCATTCAACTGCTCTTGTGTGGAAAGACTTCTCAAAACATATATTTAGACTTCAAATAACAACGAGTTAGTTTGGGGGAAAAAATCTTCAGGCTGGTGGCATGTCGTGGAGGAAAGGGACCGAAATTCAGAAGAGAGTTACTTCTTTTAAGCTTCTTCTACTGTGCTTGCAGAAGACAGCTTCTCAGTTCCTATTTATATCATTTTACATGAAGATTATCATAGACTACTCAATATAATAATTTAGAATTTTTCTTTTCATTTCGGTAAATGAAATCAGATTTCTTTTTAATATATGTCCTGATTATGGTTTCCCCTCTCTCTACTTATCCAGGTTCTTCTTAACCTCCCCTCCTATCTGGATCCATTACTTTTCTGTCTCTCCTTAGTAAGCAAACAAGATTTGAAGGGATAATAATAAAATAAAAAAAAATAAGACCCCAAAGAGAAGGCACAAGAATCAGAGACCCACTCGTTGGCACACTCAAGATTCCCATAAAAACACTCAAGTGGAAGCCAGAACGTAAGAGCAGACCTATGAAGGCCCAGGGCATAGTGCCTTAGTCTGGGCAAGTTCATATGAGTGAACTTTACTCATGTTGATTTAGAGAGCTTTGTTTTCTTGGTGTCTTCCATCCTCTCTTGTTTTTACATTATTTTCCCCTCTTCTCTGATGGGGTTCCCTGAGCTCTGAGGGGAGAGATTTGATGGAGGTATTCTATTTAGGGGTAAGTGTTCCAAGGTTTCTTATTCCCTGTATAAGGTTTGGATGTGGGCCTGGGCATTTCTTTTTATTAGCGACAGGAAAAAGCTTCTCTGATGATGGTTGAGAAAGGCACTGATCTATGAATATAGAAGAATGTCATTAGGTGTCTTTTTTCTCTATGGTTTTAAATTTTGTTTTAAATAGTGGTGTGTTATTTTACTTGAGGTCCATGAGATAACTATTCTCTGGGTTTTGGTGACCTAGCAATGTCAGGTGTATATTTCATCTCATGCAGTGGGTCTTGAGTCAAACCAGATATTGGTTGGCTACTCCCACAAGCTTTGTGCCACCATTGTTCTAGTGTATATTGCAGGCAGAACAGCATTGTAGATCAAAGTGCTTGTGACTGGGTTGGTGATTTCATTCCTCTTTGGGTAGCATGCAGAATACTTTCCTATATCAACAATGTTGGAATGTGTGCATGAAGGCTCACTGCAGGCATGAGCTTGACTTCTCTGTGTTTCGTTAGCTTTGTAGGTGTTGTCTACAGCAATGGGACCTTATTGTCAGTTTAAGGAGAAAAACAACCTCATTTGTTTGGAATTTACCATGGAACTCCTTTGGTCAAAAACTCAGTTGTAACCCAATTCTGGAAACTTCATTTGTTGACAAGAGATGGCAAGCTGGTACTCTGTCTCCTCAGTTATTTGGTGATTTCATTTAAATCTCCAGTATTTTTAGGTAGCATTTACTGTATGATGTTTCCATGTTATCCCCCAAATGGCCTTAATTTTAGCTGTCCTTCCTCATATTCTTTTCCTTGTTCCCCTTCCCCCTCTCTTCCCCTCTTGTTATAATTCCAGCCCATCCAAATATCCATATAATTCTCTCTCTCTCTCTCTCTCTCTCTCTCTCTCTCTCTCTCTCTCTCTCTCTCTCTCTCTCTCTCTCTCTCTCTCTCTCTTTCAGATATGTAAACTCTCCTTTCTCAATGAGATCTATCTGTGAGCCCTAGTCCATTATTCTATACTTAATGTCTCTAAACAAAGATTGTAGTTTGGTTACCATTTATTTAACAACTAATCCATGTATAAGTGAATACACAACATATTTGTATTTCTGGATCTGCAATACCTCACTTACTTTGATTTTTTCTGGTTGCATCCATTTAGCTGTCTTTTTCTTTTTTTAACAGCTGAGTGATAAATACACCATTGTGTAAATGTACCACATTTTCTTTATCCTCTCTTCTGCTCATGGAAATCTAGGTTATTTCCAATTATTGTGTATTAAGAATAGAATGGCAGCAAATGGCATTGAGCAAAGTCTCTATATTAGGTTAAAATGTCCTTTGGGTATATGCCCAAGAGTCATATGTATTGACAGATTCCCATCTTTTGAGGAACCACCACACTGATTTCCACAGTGGCTGTATAAGTTTGCACTCTCACCAACAATAGATGAATGTTCCCCTACTCCACATCCTCGAAAGCAGGAGCTGTCGCTGGTTTTATTTATCTTAGCCATTCTGACAGGTATGAGATAAAATCTCAAAGGAGTTTTGATTTGCATTTCCCTAATGACTAAGGATGTTGAACACTTCTTTAAGTGTCTCTCAGTCATTGGAGGACAGAAGCTATAACTGAAGTTCTGTAGCTAGTCTACCTATTTCTGTAGTCAGAATCCAATGGCTTTTATGTAGCAAAATACTTTAAATTCTAATTCATTCTTGTGTGTGTCCTGTACATTTGTCATTTGTATACTACTGGGCATGTGCAGGTGGTAGAGAGGGAAAAATATTGCAATAAATTTATTCCCTATTCATCTTGCTATCACTTTCTACATTTAGAACATATATATATTTTAAATCCACAGGTAAAAATAATGGCTTTAGTCTCCCACATGGATAATCGCCACTTGTATATGAGATAATGATGTCAATCATATACTATGAAATAATATTTAAGTTTTAAATTGTTTAGCACTAACTCGATAATTAATGTATGAGACAGCAATGGCACAAATTTGTGATAAATACTACTTACTAATGCCAATGACATCTAGTTTACAGTGAGCCTTTATGTTCATTATATAAGATATAAAAAGTAGGAGACAAATTTTCTAGTTGAGACAAATTAAGTACTGTTACTTAATAACAAAGTATTTGCTGGACATGATAGCAAAATCAGCTGACTACAAAGTATTTGATGCCTATAAAATTAAAACAATAATATTGTTATATTTAAAATTCTCAGGCTTGAGGGACGGCTCAGCTGGTAAACGTAATTCTTTATCAAAGACTTTTGATGTCCAGCTCCTCTATAGTCTTTTCCCAGAGTTCCAAAAGAGATGTTACTAGAGGCAGATGAATTAATCTTAGGGATTCTCAAATAAATCTATATACACAAAATTCTTTAGTCCATTTATTCTTCAGAGTCAGCTCTCTCTATATACAGTTTCTTTTCTGCCTTATCTCCTTTCTTGCCTGATTTCTCCCTACATTTTTCTGCTCTTCTTTCTAAGTTCTATCTCAATTTTCCCATCTAGTTCTTACCCATTTAGCCCTTTTGTGTCCAGTTCTTCCTCATCTTGTTCTTCCCCATCTTCCATCTCATCTCTCTCTTTCTCTTCATCCCTCCCTCTCTCCCCAGCCCAGTTTAAATAAACATACAATCCACAGTCCTCTGCTTCCATTACTTTCTGGTCGGGTGGGGTAAGTCTGCTTGGTAGCTAGGCAACCTGCATTACAGCTTGATGTACCTGGTATGTAAAAGTCCTTTAGTTTTGACTAGATTGTTAGAGAGAGATCTAGAGCTAGAGCTAGCCTTTGGGAGAGAGGAGAATTAAGCTTAATTAGTACATCTGCCTGCCTTTTCTAACAGATATTCTGGATGTTATTTGTCTGTGGTCTGTGCTTAGAAAGTCTGGAAAGTATCTCAGATAAGATAATTTCATCCAGAGGTGAACTTGGCCAGATGTTGTTAATGACAATAATTACAGAAAGGAGTAAAGTTAGGGGTTGGCTGTGTAGCTGCTGTTAGCACAGTTGGAAGATGTTATCCAAATGCATTCATTGCATAGGGAAATTTGCCCAATGAATGATCAAATACACTGTTCTAGGAATGGAAAACCTATAATAGCACATGAGAAATTCATTGTGGGAAACAGCTAATATTTAAAAGCCAATATCACCAAGACTCCTCAGGAAAAGCCTTTGGCTTCTTCCAGATATAACTTTGACATAGTCACCTGAATTCCTACTTCATATTTCTGCATCTTGTAGCATTTGTTGGCAGCCTGAGAAACTGGATTTGATTCTCTCGACACACATGTTAGAAAGAACAAACTTACTGGTACAAGTGGTCTTCTTGTGTATGTGTGTGTGAGCCTTTGCAAGCCAACACACACACACACCACGTAAAACCTACTCAGTCTATATAGTGCAACTTATATGCATGTTTTAAGGACTGCTCATTTCACAGTATATAGCCAGTTGATGTGCTCTTCCCCAGGGAAGACAATTTATCTAGCTCTCAGCATTCCACAATTGCCAGACCAAATCTTGGTAGTGACCAACAGCTCTCTTATTGGACTTAAAGCCAGCTCAACAAGAGGGATATATTTCCTGGTGCTGAAAACCTTGCCAATTACTCAGGGCTGGAAAAGTAACATATATTGGAAGAGAATCTACAACTACAACTTTGCTAAACCAGTGTAATTCCTAACCACACTCAAAGAGTTGTCCTTATCCCCACAGATAAGTATGGTCCTCACCTCTCGTCAAGGGAACTTCTCCTTGAAGCAGATGAAGATAATTACAGGAAACCACAACCAACCATAATGCAGAGTTGTGGATCACATTCTATGTGTGACTCTTCTCTACTGTGTATCATGCGCTTTTCCTTTGGCTTCTCTTTCTTCTTGTTTTGTCCTATTGTGGTTTGTTTGTGTTTGCTTTTATCTTGTTTTATTATGCTTGCTATGTCTGTTTTATAGCTAGAGACAGAAAGGGTGTGGATTCCCATGGGAGAGAAGGTAGAGGAAATCTCAGAGGAATTGAGGAAGAGGAAACTATAATCAGAATACATTGTATGGGAAAAAATCTATTTTCAGTAAAAGAAAGAAAAAGCATAAAATAAAAGGAAATACTATTCTTATACCTAAGCCGCGGGGAACAGAGTAGAAGAGGGGGCAGAAATATTTTAAGAGCCAGAGATCAGGGAATTTGCTGTGAGAATATGTCTCCTAATAATGTAAGGAACTATACTCATAAATTGTCATCAGCATGACTGCCTAAACATGAGTTGAACAAGGGCAACAGCAATAGATATTCCAAAGTGGATGAGGAGAAAGCCAGGAAGCCTCAGCCCTATGCACAAATTTACTTTTTAATGTAATAACTCTCTCTTCCTTTGAGTTAATATCCAAGAAAATCATAAGCAGCAATTTCTGTATGGCACTAAAACAGAAAGTTTACTTTAACATAAACCATAAATGGTTTTACCAATGTCTGTTCAATGTGCTGATTCCTTAATAACCACCTTATATTGAATATGAAAAATTAATTCAAATAGATCACCACAATTTGCTATTGTTTACTTTCTTTTATAATCACACTGTGAAGGCCCACAAAGGTTCCTAGTGAGATCTGAGCTTGCTTTACCCAGCAGGGCTGCATTGGAGGATTGTTTGACCAGGTGTATGGTTACTAGTTGATTGGAAGAGTTTGCACTTGGCCATGCTAGGGGGAGGTCTTTTGCTCCACCCCTTGGCATTCCTATAAGAAGCCATTTGGAAGAGACAGGAGCGGCTGGTGGATAAGTATCCAGGCCCTTCCAGAGGCTATTTTGTGTTTCTATCTGTTTCTCTCCCCTCTGTCCTTCTACCTAATGCTTTTATTGCTCTCTCCTCAAGAGTTCCCTGGGGAAAAAGTGGGAGCTGGTCTCCCACAAATGGTGTCAAGGAACAAGGGATCCAGAGACTTGGTGAAAGGAGAAAGGGGGTGTTGTGGGTGTAAGGCATGCCAAAATAAGGAATTGATGTCAGCAATTGTATTTTGTTCTCTGGAGTCTAGTTAGGCTGTGGAATGCCAAAGTTAGGTAGTCAGACTGCAGTTATATTTTGCTATGTGTACGTTTCTTTCTTTCTCTTAATTTCTATCTATAAAAATTAAAGAAAAATTAAGAGAATGATAGTATATAGAAATATTGAGTTAAGAATATACTTTAAGAAAAAAAATTAGGGTATGGTAAGCAACAAGACAGAGGAATGATATCCTTGATTTTCCAACTATGGGGCTATGAATGCAAAATCCTGGGAAGAATCAGAAAAATCTATCAAAGATGAGAAAAAAAAGGGTAGAAAAAGATTCCGATGGAAGCTTTTGGCCTGTGAACAGCTTAAATTCTGAGTCCTGGGTGGCAGAGGAAAGGATTTTCCTGAGGCAGATGTAGGTGAAATAAAACTTTTCCCTCACTGATGCTGCCACTGTATGAAAACATCATACAATCAAAATTACTTTCCATTTGGCTATGAAGCCAAGGAGAAAAGAAGTCTTAGGAAAATCTTAGTAATCTCTCTCTAAAAAACTAAAAGCTTTTCATGTTTTTCTTTCTCAGATTTTTTTTCTCTTTCTGTAAGGGCAAAGCTTTAGCTCACCTGGAAGTAAAATCTACCAGTATGGGAAAGTCACTTGTAATTGCCCTAAGAAACAGCAAAAAACCTCTTGGAACAGGGCAAATCCTCTTTGCTAGTCCTGTCTCTCCTTCTAGCCTTTATTAGGAAAACAGCAGCCAACATCCCTTACAGCTAAAGCCTAGCCATAAACGCTCGGGAGAGTGCAAGCAGAGCCTTGGATACCCAAGACAGGGGAGATGCAGGACCCATGAAAACTGTTAGCATGAAAAGCAGGATAAACTTGTCTGTATAAACAAAGCCAGCAGAAAGGCAAGAGTTGCCTGCCTGACTGCAATCCCCATGTCAGTAGGTGGGGCTGCATAGTGTCCATGGCTGGCAAAAAATCTCTAAAGAAGCTCTCTTTTCTATCAGGTAAAAGACCTTTCTGAAAAATCTTTTAGTACAAGAACTTTCATTTTCTTTCACTGACCCAGTAATGCTGAAGAGCAAGCCCTGAAGTGTTTTTGCTTCTGCCACCAAAATGCCTGTCTGAATGTGCATGAGTGGGAGGGTGTGACCCTGCTCCAGGGACAATGTCAGGTGAAGGAAATATATCTATCAATGCCGACTCACAAGAACAGAAACTTCCCATTGCGAAAAAAGCTCCCTTGATCTTGATTTTCAGTACAAAAACAGACTGTGTGAGTGGAAGTTTTCTCCCAGATCTGAAAGGCATCCTGGGAAATGTAGTTCCAAAAGTAGCTTGGGAAATACAGTCTGTGAAGTGAAGGCATATTGATAGAGAAAGGCAATATGGAAAATGTAGTTTTTCAAGGCAAAAAACCTAGGGGATTGAGCTGTGCTTAAGATACAAGAAGGAAACCTTGACATCATTAAAAGAACTCATGGTAATCTTAAAAAGCAGTTTTAAAAAATTAAGAAGAGGGGATTGTACCCATTTTACACTCTTTTAAGTGTAAGAGCCACTGATAAATTAAGCTCTGGCTTCAAACTCTCAAGAAAAAATTCAGAATGATATCAAAACTGACTATAAACTCTGAATGTTAGAAATGGTTTGTGTTCTTTCTGTCATGTTAATAGTTCAGTTAAGAAACCTCTTTTAGTTGTTTGCTAATAGAGTTTGATTTTGAATATAAGTTAGGAATCTTTTCTAGTTGTTTGCTAAAGGTTTTTAAGTAGTCCTATAGAGTTTGCCTTTGAATATATGTTAGTTTTGTTAAGAGATTCTCTCTAGATGTTTGCTAATAGAGTTTCCTCTTGAATGTAAATTTGGTAAATAGTTCTTTTAAGAAATCTCTTCTAGATATGTGCTAAAGTCTGTAAAATAGTCCTATAGAGTTTCTTTTTGAATATGAATCTGTAAAAAAGTATAAATGAGTATATGTTGAATGTGGGTTTGTGAAAGATGTAAATGTTGAATGTAGGTCAGTACAAATGTTGAATGTAAGTGTGTAAAATGTGTAACTGTTAAACATAAGTTCATACTAGAATTGTTTTTATTACTCCATCAATATCTCTCTAGACAAATTAGGTAATTAATTTTTAAAGGGATATGTTTTATCTTCAGATATATTTGAATACTTTTTATGATAGATCCAAATATAATTAATGAAGGTATCATAATTAGGGGAGTTTTTCTGTCTTCTACCTAGAAGTTTCTATTCCTCCTGTTTCTGTGTAGAAAGGGGTAGGCCTCCCACAAAGGGATAAGCCTCCCATAATTGAGTTAGTTTGTAAAGTGTCTTTATAATTAGCATGGGTTTTGTTTATTTAAGTGGACACTTTGGAATGATTTGAAATAAATGTTTTCTACTCAGAATCAAAATAGTCTCTTGAAAGTTTTATTGAACATCTGTTAGGAGAAAGTTTTGATCCAGGAAATGGGCTTGGTGCAGCTGCACTGCTATAATCACCTGAGACCCATTCCAAAAAGGATGTTTCCTCTTTATTATTCTGTACTCCTTTACTGGGAGGTTTGGCAGCTATGGGGATTGCTGTGGATGTTTGCAAGCTAAGTAGGGACCTGGACCAGAGCTGGGTTAATCTCTGTATCCCCTCCTTCCAGAGTTGGTATTCAAAGATGGGCAATTTTCTTCTCATTAGCTTCCAAACTTGATGGAAAGTATATCTCCAGGATAGATAAGGAAAATCAATTAACCTGAGACAGGCAAGTCTATCTGAGGGATCTGGGGGGCTTTATTATATAAAGAAGGGGGAGTTGTGGAGGTCCGCAAAGATTTCTAGTGAGATCTGACCTTGCATTACTCAACAGAGCTGCATTAGAGGTTTGCTTAACCAGGTACATAGTTACTAGGTGATGGAAGGGTTTGTACTTGGCTGTGTTAGGGGGAGATCTTTCGTTCCACCCCTTGGCATTCCTATAAAAAGCCATTTAGAAGAGACAGAAGGGGCTGGTGGATAAGGTTCCAGACTCCCTCGAGGCTATCCTGTGTTTCTATTTGTTTCTCTCCTCTCTATTCTTCTACCTAATGTTCTTATCCCTCTCTCTTCAAGAATACTCTGGGAAGAAAGTGAGAGCTGGTCTCCCACATCACACACCTTCTTCTTTTATGTGGTCCAATTTACATCCTTATAAAAGTACCCTACATGCTTAGAAAGACCTAGAAATTACTTAGAAAACATATGAACAAGATCACATTTGGATAGTGTGAAATCCCTTGTCAGAAATATGCATTAAATTATATGGGACCAAATATGGGGGTTCATACCTGTTGTTCCAATACTCAGAAGATTGAGGTAAGAAGATAGCTTTGAGCTCTGATCTTCCTGGGCTACAAAATGTGCTGTGTCTCAAAACAAACAAACCAAACCAAACAAACAAAACCAAGCAAACAAAAAACACACAAATCCACAGTTACATATGATTGGAATGTATGATTTGAAAACAAGTTCTTCTTTGAAATGCTTATGTAAGATGCTCTTTTGAGTCACTACAGAAGAAAGCTAGTCAGCACTTTTGTCTAATGGGACCATTTGCAGGGAGTAGTTACACTATGAGTTTTGACATTATGAAATTAATAGCATTTTTTCGTACAAAAAAAACCCATAAAAATAGCCTAGAAGCTTGTTGTGTGTTAAGTAATATACATGAATTAGGAAAACATTCTTTAATAACTTATTTTCACTATTTTTAAATGTTTTGTGTTTGTGTGTATGACATAATGTGTGCCTGCATGTATGTGTGTGTGAGTGTATGTGTGTATATGTGTGTGTGTGTGTGTGTGTGTGTGTGTGTGTGTAAATTTGCTTGCACTTATGCAGAAAACACAGACTGCCCCTATGTACTTCCTCTGTCATTTTTGAGACAGGGAATCTCACCAAACCTAGATCTCATCATTTGTGCTAGACTAGCTCTCCATTTGCCTTTGGTTCCAGAGATTTCCCCATCTCACTAATCCCTCACCTAGGGTTACAAAATCCCATTGCTTCACCCTGATTTTGTGGCTTTTATTTGAGTGCTGAAAACCCCAAGCTCAGGTCCACATGATTTTGGGACAAGCACTTGACACTGAGCCTTCTGACACATATTATAATGGACAGTACTCATTATGTTTTAGTTATTGCCCCCCTCTCTCACTCTGTACATGTTTGTACACATTCCACAGTATGTAGAGGTCGAAAGAAATCTTTAAGGAATTTATTTTTTCCTCCCGTAATATGGAATCAGTGTTTCAAAATCACGTTATGTTATAAGCCTTGGCCGAAAGAACATTTAGCAAATGGCCATTGCATAACTAATTCTTAAAGCAGTCTTTGCAAGCTTAATTTCAAATACATTAAAATTTGTGACTGCCTAAACCTGAAAACAGCCATTGTGCCTTTCCTTTCTTTAGATAAAAATGTGAATAGAGATATATTTATAATGTAGACTATTATTTAGAACAAATATCAATGCTGTAGAGGCATGAATAGACACAGAAACGTGGGAACTGGTGAGACCAGGAATGGTGGTTAAAGCTGGTAATCTGAGCAATGTAGGAACCGAGGCAGGTGGACAGTGAGATTGAAGCCAGCCTGGGCTATAAAGTGAGATTAAAAATAGATAAAATATTACTGGAAAACAACTGTGGTCTGGGGTCCATGTCGCAAAGAGGGCTTGTGGAGTCCTTGAGGGTAAAGGAAGAGATGGCCATGATCGAGGATTAATCAGGCTGGTGACCATGCTGTTTGTTGAAAAAACAGTACTACTTCTCTACTCAATAGTTAATCCAGAGGCAAGATTGAAATCAGATTTAAAAATTTAGGGAAGAAAAGTGGCCATTAACTTCATTATAGCATTTTTTCCTGAAACTTAAGTGGTTAAGTTCAGTAAGTATCTGTATGCCTATTGTTCTCAGGGTTCACTAACTCTACCAGGATCCCTCTTGCATAAATGAAAGGGCCGTAAGTTCCTCCTACCAGAGATAATGGAGAATGATTGCTTTAGCACACAGGCACTTTCCTCAGGCCCCCAAAGAAATGGAGTCCCTTATCCAAATGCCTGACCTTGGGAAAAGAACTCCTGGGGACCAGAACACTACACTACAATTTACGAGCGATGTCAGTCTTTTGGCATGGCAACCCTGCTGCTTGACAAAGTTCCAACATCTCGACATTGCAGACCACATTTCTCCAGCACCTTTTTACTTTCATTTTTAATGGTTCTCACTACGTTTTGTGGGAGTTCCCTTATGCCTTCTCCTTAGGTAGACTTTGTATGGGCTTGGAAGTGTGAAAATGCATAAAACAGCAGCCTCTTTAAACAGCATAATTCACTGGAAAAAAAAATCCCCACCACCATGGTACCAGGAATCCCATTGTGTCTTCCTAATTACACCAAGTACAGGAAAGTCAGAGATTTACTAGATACATCTGACCCCAAGGATTAAACAACTACAATCCAGATCCAGAGCCTGTGGCCATTAAGGGGAAA
Organism: Peromyscus maniculatus bairdii; assembly: GCF_049852395.1. Classification (NCBI taxonomy): domain Eukaryota; kingdom Metazoa; phylum Chordata; class Mammalia; order Rodentia; family Cricetidae; genus Peromyscus; species Peromyscus maniculatus. The sequence continues at coordinate 28,132,281 of NC_134857.1, read as the reverse complement.
AGTTCAGATAATAAGTACAGAGAAATCAGAATGGTAGTCTATACTAGGAAAATACATCAGAACCTTCCCTTTTCTGGAGTGTATAAGGGGAATAAGTTAAAAAATATGCATAAATGTTCAAATAGGTACTATGCTGGTATTCTTTATTACACGTGTTGCTTTTTGTTTCAATTTTCAGTGCTCCAATCTCTTTTTGTTTCAAATTTCAGTAGTTTGAGATAAAGATGTCTCTGGCTGATGCTCTAGAAATAGGCAGATTATTACAAATAACCCTTCCCCCTATGTTCTTTGTAGCTTCGTCTTCTGATTCTTTGTAGGGCATTGAATGCAGAGGGTTATTTCTGCCAACTCTGGACTCCTTAGCTTTATCAAAGGCCATGCAAAATGAAATTATTCCACTCACAGTGAGCTCACTAATTTCAGGATGTTTCCTTCCTGATACTGAAATCCTTTTGGACTCAGGTCCCCTGATACGCTTCCCTCTCTGATCCTCTGATCCTCCTCTCCATATCTCTCTGAAACATATTCTGCTAGCTCCCAAAACACTGAAGTTACTTACATATGTGGTTATTGAAAATAGGAGATGGATTGTTTTCCCTAAGGATTTTTCCTTTTCTTTTTTCAAGTATGTTTGTGCAGTACATCCTTGGGGTCTGCCTCATTCATGTCAACTAAATAAGGTTGACATACATTCCTTCATCATACCTGTGAAGCTTCAATTGATTTTGGTAGCTTTTTGCATTCTACAATCTGCACATCACATTGAATTTGAAGTTATAGTGCACACTGAGAACGCAATTCTTATTCTTCTGGTTGCTTTATATGATTTGTAGGAGAGAAGATGATAATGGAACATGTACATCATTTTTAAAGTTCTTATACTGTACAGCATCTCTGGATCTTTTCTTATACATCTCATATCATTCACTTTTGGAAACACATGGAGTCATCACACATAGTCATCGTAAGCAAACAATTTTCAGTGAACTACTATCCATGAGTAATTAGAGTAATAGTTAAGGTTGTCTTTCTGTAAATATATTTTATCATATTCATGTAATTTTTTAGGCCCATCCATTAGAAATATATGCTTAATTATCTGAAATAGACACCCTTATATGGTAGGCCTATGTTAAATCTATTACTTTTGCACCAAAATTGCTTGTATTTTAAGATATCACATACATGAATAAGAGCAAGTTAGTGACAATGAATTTTTAATTTGGTGTTCTATAATTATATAGCCATACCAAAGATTCTGAGAACATGCTATTATATATAAGTCATGTCTTCTTTTGAGACATCTGGGAAACTGTCACTATGACAGGGACCTATGTGCACAGATGTCATTGAAGGAAATAAAGAAGGTAAAATGACAAAAGGAACAGTAGACAGAGAAACAAAAAGGCCACAGTGTGTTGTTCTAATGCTTCGGATGGGAACAGGGAAGCTAGATTCCCTGAAGCCAAGTACAGTTCATTGGCAAATTAGAAGTGCCTAATTTCTGCTATATGAACAACCATTGACAATGGGAGCACTTGACATTCATTAGTTTTCAGACTATCCCACATGGTATAGATCACCTGCCCTTTTATTTACCATCATAAGTAACAAATTGTGAGGCTTCAATATACCAACATCAACATTTTGTTATTACAAATATATATATACAACATTGTGTGATAAAATACATACAAATAGTTAATGTAATGAAGCAAACAGACCATCATCATTTCACACAGTGAACCACTCTTTTCTAAGTGTGTGAATAGAGTGGCTGTTATCATCCCCTATAGTAGCATTTCTTTATTCCATCAAAATTATTAGCTATATTTTGTATTTTGAGCATTAGATACCTAGACATTCTCTCCACCCTGAGTCTGTGTCTTTGTGTCTTTTGATTATTTACAGCTTCTAATGTTCTCCCTTCAAACTAACTACTGGTCATCACAGTTTCATTTTTAACTTATATATTTTCTATTTAGTGTTCCTATTATATTATAGCGTATCACTTATATGTTAAATTACAAAATATTTTTCCAAGTGTTTTCACTAAGCACAATGTCCTTCTGGTTCATCTATGTTGAGTCAAATGACATTGCTACTCTTATAAGGCTAAGCATTGTTTTATAACGTGGGCGTGTTTATTTGTATAAGCCTGACATTTGTGGGTATCACGCAAAACAGTCAAGCATACAATGTAATAAACAAATCTAATAAACAATTTTAAATTTTTTATAGACCAACATTTAGAGAACTTCACTTTAGTTGGATCAAAAAGTGCAACAACATCACAGATATACTTAACACTTTTTGAAAACTGTTGAGTAATGAATTATTTTTCTGATAGCTTTCAAATAGAAACTTCACAAATAGAAGCCAAGTAGTATTAAAAAGTTAACGACAATAACAGGAAATACTTGGCTCTGCCCGACTGTATTTGGGAAGAGATGATTTATGACTGACACTTATTAGATCTCTACAAAAGATCAATGTGAAAAAAACAAAGATGTTAGAAGGAATTTTCCAAGAAATACAAGGCTGAGAATAATAAATAATTAAAAGGAAGGAAATGACTACACAAGTGTATTTCTCAATTTTCTTTCATTTCGTCTTGCTTTTGTTTGTTTTTGCTAGCTTAACAATGATGGGAGAGATGACTTGCTGGTTAAAAGCATTTGCAGCACAATTACGAGGACCAGACAGAGTTCCAACCCAGCACCTACATCACAGCACCTTTGTAAAAGGCTGAGAGTACAGCTCAGGTCTTTAATTGCTGCTCTGAGTGGGTGGGGGAGGAGAATCACTTGGGCTTGCTGACTTCCAGTTAAATCTAGAAAACAGGCACCAAGGGATCATGGAGAGATATTTCAAAAAAGAGTAGAATAAAGAAAAAAAGTGATAGAGAAGGATGCAGATGTGTTTAGATTTTTAAAGAATTGACTGCTAAATAAAATATTCATTGAAATAACTTTGGCACAGTAAAGGCAGTATTAGTGGAAGTAATATTAGTCATTTGAGTGAAATGATTTATCACATAGAAATAGTACTTCTGTATAGTCTAAAAGAATACATTGTTTTTATGATTAAGTTCTAATTTGATGCTGATAACTAAAACTACTTTCTGAATAACTAAAAAGCATAACATCTTTTATAGAGCCTTAGTAAAGGAAGCCAATGGGACCTCCCCTAAGTTAAGCTGCATTTTATTATGTTTAAATAAAGGAATCCTTACAAATGAACATCTACAAGGCAACAGAGGCCCATTAGTGTCAGCTCATGAATGTTTTTCTTTCACAATCTGTGATGTTCTATCAGAATCTATAATGTAAATTGGAGTTCTCACAGCCATTCAGAATCTGGCACAATCTCTCTTCTTGTGGCAGAATTAACAAACTCAAACACATGCATTGCAGGTATTTTTAAATAGAAAATAGTATGATTCCTTATAACTTTTTAAGAAATACTTATTGTTATTTTTAATACATTTTTCATTTCCTGGATAATGAAGAAGGCACATTTTTTGAACAAACTTCATGACTAATCTTACAGATTGGATTCATTCAGAATTGAATACCATACTTGGTTGTTATAGACCTCTACAAAGTGACAAGTGACAAGTTTACTAAACATGGAGTGATGACTAGCTGATCATCATTTGTTGGATGCTGAGTGACAATTGGGGCAAATGTAATATTTATTCAACCAACCAATATTTTATTGTAGACTGTCTGATTAACTTCTTACCTGTTAAACTACTAAAATAGATAACATATAACAACCATGGCTTCTATCTTTTTAAACGCTAAAGGCATTGTTAGACTATTTTCATCAAAATAATCTAATTAATGATTGAGGTGACAAATATGTTGAAACACTTTAACACTTTACAAGGTATATATATTATTGTGCAAAATCACAGTGCGTGTGGAACTTCAACTATTTGTGTGTATTCATTAAAATTTAAAGAACATGAGATGTACATTTATGTGGTTATTAAAACATGTATCATTGAAATAATATTTTCCATATTTAGAAAATTTATATTTTACAATGTGAATGAAGAATAAACTTAAAGCACAACTGCTATATAATAGAATAAAATATTGAACACTGACAATATCTGCTGAGAGCTGCTGGTAGCAATGGCTTTACCAGAGGCCAAGAGAAAACACAGCAGATGGCAATTGATAGGTCAGGTGTCAACCCACTGGACAAATAATCTCTGATGGAGGAATCCCATCAAGAAAGGCTTTTGGGAGCACAAACTCTGAAAACTGGTTGGTTGCTTCTGTCTGTAATTTTTCTCATGTACCACTACATTTCTTTCCTAAAAACAGCTATGGGTAGTTTTTCCACTGCTTCTGTGTTCATCTCATATATATATTTCATCTTTGGGGCACACATATAGTTGTCGATGGTTAAGAAGATGATTTCTGCTTAAGCTGTATAATTCTGATGAATAGAAATAAAACCAGAATATTTTTTCATAACTGACATAAGAAAGTAACATATTTCTCAATTACAAAGGCAACTAATTTTAGGCTTCAGAATAAATTCAAAACAGACTAGCTGCCCCTTCACAGAATATACAAGGAAAAGTTCCCAAAATGTCTGTTAAACTAAGATCAGGCATGAAGAAACTTTGGTAACATACCCCCCTACAGTAATTGATTTTCTGCATGTATTCCTAACTTCAAAATTCAGCCAACTAACTATTTATTGTTTAAGACTTGCAATTCAATGTGTCTCTTTCTGAGAATGTTAACTGAGCTACATGCTTACTTTATTCACCATCCCTGGTCCGTGCAACCTCCCTAGCCTGAGAGAAACTATTAGTTAACACGTGACATATTATATGTTTTAAGAATGGGTTGGACTCTGAAAATGTGGCATATAATTGTCCAGAGTTGTGATGAAAAAGTATGTGTGTGTGTGTGTGTGTGTGTGTGTGTGTGTGTGTGTGTGTGTATGCGCTAAAAGGGGGTTGTTGCTAAGTGTGTAGAGAAAGAATATGTGGCAGATGTGTGGAGATATGTGCTGTGTGGAGACAGATGGGAGAGAGAGACTTATGCAAATGAGACATATAGCTATATAGAAGAAGTGTGTGGCTGTGTAGAGAATGTAACTGTATGGAGATTTGTAACTGTGTAGAAGAAAGGAAGATGAAGCTGTATTGAACAGAAATGTGTATGAAGGGCAGAAATTTGTGTGTGGAGGAGAGTGAATGAATGAGTGAATGAATGATGTAGAAGAGAAATGCAAGTTATGAGTGAAGAAATGTAGCAGGGTAGAGAGAAAAAGTAAGGGAGAGCTGTGTGAAATGAGGTGAAACTATGCATAAAGATATGTGGAGAATGTAGCTGTGTGGAGACAGGAAGATTTTTAGAGAGAGATTTTTCAAGATGAAGTCTAAGAAAAAGTTACCATCAGAAAGTGTGTGTTTCCTTATTTGCCCCTCAGATAGCTAAGTATAGCCCTCACCGCGCTCATGGATTTTTTTGCATACACTGGAGGCAGTCTTGAAGCATGTTCTCCCAAAGGCTGCCGATGTCTAGCCATGTAATTTTGTTGTTTTTATATTTTGTTCTCATGTGCAATATATTTATGTCACTTATTAAAGATGGATATTTCCTTTAAATAACCTCATATATAATTCAGACTATTTTTATACTTCATATAGAATCTCAGAATAAGGTATGTGTGTGTTTCTGTGTGTGTGTATGTGTGTGCGTGTGTCTATTTGTCAGTTTGTCTGTTTGTCTGTCTGTCTTATATATTTAAAAAGCTGGATTCCTCACTCAGAGTCACTCTTGTAAGCTTAAGTCAAACCTCTGAAGAAAACTAGTCTGGTTCACATGTTTAGAAAGACTGGAGCTTGCCGCCACTGCCCAACTTTCTCTGCTTCCACTCTAACTCTTCTTGTTACATGGCTGATTGGATGCTGCCACCCACATTCAGAATGGTCTTTCCTCCTGTTACAATTTCAGAGTGGTTTTCTGGAATCAGCTTTGAAGAATCCCTTCATGTGTCCTTTGTTAATCTTAGGCATATCTCATATAATTCAGTGGACAGAAAGACTATTATACACCCCTGTGACTTTTTCACTATCAAAAATACCATTGAAATATAATTTCTAGGCACTGATAATTCTAGAACAGAAGAAATATAATATAAATCAGTAAATAGTTCTTCCAAATACCCTAGCAGTTTTATCTGGTGTACATTAGATTACTGTGAAGTCTTTCTAAATGATATTTGGCTTACAAAACCAAAAACAAAAAGAATAGATTCATGAGTAAAACTGAGCATGAGACATCTTTAACATCTTGCAAAGCAGGGGACTAGGTGGGTGTTTTTTCTTAACACCTCAAGTGCTCACTGATAAAAGGGTAAGGACTTCAGGCAGGCAGAATCAAGAATCAATAGTAACAGAACTTACACACAGCAGTCATTATATTGTATTTAATGTTGTTAAAATGAAAACATGTTCCTCTATACAAATAGAAGTCTGTATAAGATCAAAATGAAAGACCACAATCATGAGTCAAAATTTCTAAGTCATTTTCCTCATCAAAATATATTTTATTCTGTAAATTTTCAGCAGTTGACCATATTAGAAAACTTGCAACTTAAAAAAGAAATTATCTTTCAGTCAATAGCTAAAACTGTGTACCTCCTCATGCCAAATAATGGTGATATTCTATTCTTAGGAATTAGAATGTGAGCAAGTTAAACATACATACTCATATATATGCAGATATTTGTATGTATTTAATTTTGTTATCACTAGTTAACCTGAGGCATGGCATGGGGAGGGGTGTACTTAATGCCACACAGCTGATATTCTTATAAATAGAAAAAGCCCACTTGAGGCAGAGACTAGGGGGCAGGTAATGTGAAAAGGACACAGGGCCGGAGGAATTATTTTTATAAATGAAGAATATTAAGGAATGTGGCCTTCCATCAGATGATACGGCAGGAGGGGAGGGTAGCCCCTCGGCTGTAGGAGGAAACATGGCCTTGCCCACACACTGATTTCAGCCTTCAAGTCTGCAAAACGATGAAAGGATAAATTTTTTAAATAACAATTTAAGAAAATCTTATTTTCTTACGCAAAATAAATCTAACAAGAAGAAAGACCAATTTGATTGGATGAAATATGCCTGTTTTTTTTGGTTGTTTTTTTTTTTTTTTTTTTTTTTTTTTTTTGGTTCGTTTTTTCGAGACAGGGTTTTCTGTGTAGATTTGGTGCCTGTCCTGGATCTCACTCTGTAGACCAGACTGGCCTTGAACTCCCAGGGATCCTCCTGGCTCAGCCTATCAAGTGCTGGTATTAAAGAAAGGCATGAGCCACCACCACCTGGTGCCTGTTTTTGATATTAATTCTTAACAATGTAAAGACATGAGAAGCAGCTTCTACTCTTAACTATTTATTCTGTCTAGTATGAGTGGAATAATGTATAGTTTTGAAAGCTGTTTATTGATAATACAGCTGATTAACCAATGATTTTGGAAATATCAGAGAACATAAGTGAACAATAAATGTATAAATTTGATGATTCGTTTTTTTTTTTTCTGAAACCTTTTCTAAAAATGAAATGTTGAGCAGAGAACAGTAAACCAGGATGCCCTCAGATTACCAAAGGACCAACACCAGAATCCGTATTTTGACAAAGCGCCAGGAAACAGGTAATATTGAAATAGTACCTACATTTTCTTTATGGTCATATTTTTTTTTTTACCATGGTTTAGTTTTCATTGAGCTTCTAAATAACATATATTTATCCTCTTAAAATTACAGTGTTGTTATTCTCAAAGGTGGTATTTTCTTAAACTAATTTCCCTGAGTGGGTGGGTGAGACAACCTGTTAGTATGAAGACACACATTAAGACAGTAATTAACTCTGCATAGTTTTGAAAGTATTCATACTGATAATTAAGGATTTGTTGACTAGCTAGTAAGTTCGGGGTAGGTCATGATTACAGTATTTGATAAGCCTAATCAGGCTGTTTCGTGATCAATCCCATTTTTCCCTTAGGGACTGTTTACCTCTTCCCTATGTTGAGTTAGATGCCCTAATGTTATTAGCTGTGCCACTTACTTTGTGAAGTTGCTAATTGTCTATAATATGCTAATTAGCATGTGTATAAAAATGAGGTCCTCTTTTGCTTCTGATTCTCCAGCAGAAAATTTTCCAGTTAGTAAAATTAAAATGTTCTAAAAATTAATATAGTTATTTATATATTGGATTTTTAAAAATCCTTTAGACAATTTAAAATAATTTTGACTTGTGTTACTTTTTGAGATTAAGTGATCATTCCTTTGAGTTACTGGATGCTGCATTTTAATGTTAAAAGGCAGATGACAGTTATGTTCCTTAATTAATTTATTACTTAGCATTATAATTGTTTCTGTGTCTCTCTGAGAGCCATAGCATTTTTTAAATACAGAGCATAAGAAAGAAGCAGTGCAGATGTCTTCTTTCAAAGCTATGAGCAGGAAAGTGCTAAATAAATTCATGTTACAAGTTACTCTGAAGTTCCTAGTTTTAAACACTTGTGACGAAGATGAATGGTTGAATGCTGCAGTATAATCCACAGAGATGATTCCTAATTGCATGGACATAGAAATAGGAGAACATCAGAATGACATTATCTTGTAGTTTAGGATGCCTGGATATAGTAGGCACATTGGATTCTTCTGAGGGTCATTGCACTTTACTGCAAGACATTTATACCTGCTACATTTTGGACATTAATGGTAGCCATCCAAGAAAACATGGAGTAAGACTTACTTAGTTACCAAAGACAACAATGAAATATGGCCAAAGTTATACTAAATATGGTAGTTAGCACTGCTTCTAATATCCCAAGAAGGAAGAAAGTAAAGAAAAGCTGGGTTAATCAATGCGATTTCTTCCCTTCCATTCTTTATTACTTCCTTGTATGTTCTACAATATTCTTAGCATATCTAGACTTACTATCTCTATGATATAAAACATTATTCATATAACTATTATCTCTCAATGCGCTTCTCTTTCTTTTTCTCCCTTTATCTTCCTTTCATCTGATAAGGTATTTGTAGAGTACCTCTTAAAGTTTCCCATTTCTGAAAAGCAGCAATAGGTTTACAATGTTCTTTAAGACCTTCTTCCTGTGCTATCTCTACCTGGAATTTCCAATCGTTTAGCTCAAAACATATGTTTATTACCTTTCCTTTGCTCGAGATTCTCAGGTTTCAACTTTTCAATTATTAAACATTTCATTGAAGGCTTTGTTGTGACAAATCTGTGGAAAACTGAAATCTTTCTAAAAGAGTCCTATAAATTATTCCACTTTCCCCTTAAATATCTCATTCATTAATTAATCTCTAATTAATTAATTGCCATTATATGCTTTTTGTTACTATATATGTTATCACTAAGTCCTCATATTCATGGAAACAACACATGGGCTACCTGCTTATAAAGGATTGCATTGGTACATGTGTTGGGGAGTGTTTATGCTTGAGACAGTACCATCGATTGCTCATTGTTCATATATCACAGTTATTTGAAGTTCCTGTTGCAGGATATTTGATCACACCGTGAACCCCAAGATTATTTCATTTACTGGAAAAACCTGTTTCTAGTTGTTGTGTGACTCAGCCCTAGCACACACCTTTAATCTGCTTGAATATTGTAAACAGGATTAAATAAAGTCAACTATAGATCAAGAGGCAGAATACCCAACCAGCTGACAGTAGGTGAATATAGGATTATTGAAAAAAAAAAAACAGAGAGAGTAAGAGGGAGTCAGGAGGAAAGAGAGAGAGAGATTCACAGGAAGTAGCAGGGAGGAACCTTCCATTTGAGGGTCTTATTGGAGACAGCATAGGAGAAGGGTGATAGCTTCCGGGATGTTGGCTTAGGAGGAAGGTCAGTTGGCTGCTTTCTTTGTGTCTCTGAGCTAGCAGGCTTTCATCTCTGAATCTGGCTGCCAAATATTTCTTGGAAAAATCAAATGATTAAGATTTTGTAAAACAAAACAAAACAACAACAACACCCGCCCCCCCCCCCCCAAAAAAAAAAAAAACCAAAACCCTACCTTTTTATAAGCAAAAATGAAATACAAAGAAGAAGAAATAAAGAGAGGGAGGGTGAGGGAAGGAAAGATGAGAGAGAGATGAAAGGAAGAAAAAGGAAGGATGATGCCCCTTTAGCCTGGGCTATTTCCTGAAAATGAGATTTATTTCAACATTATTTGGTAATGACGCTTGCTTTATTAAAACTTTCACTCTCAGAACACTCAAATAAAATTAAAATATCACATCATTAGACACAAACAGGTGGATGTGGAGCCTATTCTTCTATTATGCAATGCTACACATCATAGCATCAGATCCCTGACATTTAGTTCAGACTCATACCGACCTGACTCCATCATTTCCTCATGGTCCAAGTCAATATTACCAGTGAAAGGTTTCCCTCATGATCAAATTTATATATTTCGACTGATCTTTCTGTGTTGTATCTTCCTGTTCTGCCTTTATTACAATTTTCTTATCTATGGTGTTTGTATTTATTTGTTGTCAGTTTTGGTTAAAAAGAATCTAGATCTAAGAGGATACAGTGTCTGTTGTTGGCCAGACCAATGTGAGCTGGGAATCCAGCAGAGCTGGGAATCCAGCAGAAATCACTGATTTTCCTTCCCAATTGATCAAGTTCATGGAAAAGGTTTGGTTTTTCACTTTTCTTACTTCTCAATGATACCCAAAGACTGACGATCAGGAAAAAAAGGATTTGTGTGAGTAGAACAGCAATGTAGGACAGGTAATAGCTGCCTCAACCAAGACAGGGTAAATCTCTATTCGTGACTCCAGGTGTACAAGAAATTTTACTTTATTTTCCCCCAAATTAGCTATGATGCTTAGCTGCTATTTTGTAAGAAGATGTATTCTTATTTTCTTTCTCTTGGCTTTAAAATAGCTGTTTTGAACATGACCTGTTTGTCAGAAAAGTCAAATATTTAGCATTATACATACAGTGAAAGAAAACCTCCCTGAGTTTCAATTTTTGACAAAGCATATGAATCATTTTGGACCAGGAACATCCAGATATAAGGAAGTGAAGAGCATTAAGGTGCTTTGATGAAGTTGTTATATTGCAGCTCTGGTATTGACTATTTGTAGCATAAGTGGAAAATGAGCACAATTGTGAGTATTCATGATAATTGCCTAAAAGAAATCGGCTGAGTTTATAAAGCTGATTCTATTCACGGCAAAAATAAAGATGAAACATTTTAGACACTCAGTTTGTACCTATTCCTTATAATACTGGCTATTTTAAAACTCGATTTTTTTAGTATGCCTGTCTAAAAGCGTAAGGGGATTTAAAAAATATCAAATAGTGCCATATGTTTAGAATAAAAGAATTCTTTCATAAAACACATTTAGCATTCAGTAGAGGAATGCAAATGGATTTTTCAGTTTTGAATTGGAGTTCATTTGAATGGAAAACAAAAACATGCATGCCTGTATTTTTCTTCAACAGTAAATGTGTATGTTAAATATATTGCTCAGAATTTTTGACTGGTGTTATGAAAATTATTTCCAGTTGCAATCCTGACTGTTTAGAATACATATCTACAGGTAAAGCTATGTAAACGATATTTTATTACATATTTTCATAATAGTATAATCTTCCTGGAAGAACTCCTTCTAAGACAAGGTTTCAAGTGAACATCCAGTCACCTATATTCCTAGGTTTTAAAATTTATTTATTAATTACATTTCTTTCAAAGTACATGTCATAGGAAGGAGAACAAATAATCTTTAAAACCTGAATAACTTTACTAATTTTAAATATTTATGTCTAACTTATTTTAAATTATTAATAATTCTGATAGGAGACAAGTATTTTCTTCATAAACTAAGAAAAACATTCTGAAGTAAATGGTAATTAGTGATAAGGAATTTATTTATTTTGATTTTCTTATTATTTATGTAACATTCACAATTTAAGAAATGTCTGGTTGGAGGAAAATGGAATTCTTTTGGCTTTATGCCAACTATTTACATTGGAATCTAGATTTCCATGTTTTGTACACAAAAGTTGCCTAAAATAAGCCAGTAATTAAAAAACATAAGTGTCTAAATCTGTACAAGCTTTTCAGTTTATTTAAAACACAGATTCACTTGTTAAGGAAACACAAATGTCTTTGTAGTGCTTATTGCTTAGTTTTGCCAATTTGTCTCATGGTAGAGTCATCTAGGATGACTAAGGCTCAACTGAGAAAATCCTACTATCAGACTTGTCTGTCTTTCTTTGTTCATGGTCTTTACAACAACAATGGAAGGGAAACTAGAACTAAAAGGAAAAACCTATTTCTGTGTATGTCTATATAAATCAGTTTTAATTTAATAGTGTTTGGGAATAATTGAATGTTTGGAGTATGAATCTTATTCAGGATAGTAGCCAAGTGAAGCAATCTGAAGCCCTCAGGCTAAAACATTAAGACACGGAAGTACTGACACTCTGGCACTGTTGATAGTGTACTCAGATGCTACACTATATTATTCAGTGGGCAAGGGCATTAACTACAGTTTAAATTTAAATATTTTCAACTTAGACAGTGATGTTTTAGAGTACAGCCACACAGTAATTTGAAGATTTGAGCACTCTGCAAAATATACACTTTAGCATAATGTAAAAACAATAGTACATCTGAGAAAACAGTCTCCAGTAGTAACAACTGAGATGTTACACTTGAAGAGTAAATGAAATAAATCAATGTAATTTTTATTAGATCCAATAATTGGAGCTAATTAAATAGATTCAATCAACACAGATCACCAATATAATAACTGTTAACTTGAAAGTGCAAAATATTTGCTTTAAAAATACAAATCTCCTGAGAAGATTTTAATTTTTAATTACATGAAAAGTTGTCTATTAGTAAGAAAAGCTGTTGTAAACAATGTTATAAACACAAATTAAAGTTAATGCTGTCAAATTTATGTCAAAGTTTTAAAGATTATTTTGTTCTTAATTATGTGTTGGTGTTTATATGCAAGTGAGACTGGAGGTTAGAAGTTTGGCATTTGCCTTGCATAGGATTTGCAAATAGGTTGTGTTCATCTCATACGGGTACTGGTAACACAACTCAGGTCTTTTTTGGGATGAGTACACTCATAATTACTGAGCCAACTATCCAGTCCCCAAAAATTTTGTATGTAACCTTTTCATTAGGAATTCTTAAAACAATTAAAAAATAGTATTTATTGCAAATATTTTTCATATCATGTTTGCTTAACACAACTTTTCTATTGTTCTGATATATAACACTATGTAGAGTGAGAGAAAATAATTATTAAGTTCACTGTGTGTGCGTGCTTGTGTGTGTGTGTGTGTGTGTGTGTGTGTGTGTGTGTGTGTACAATTAGGAAATAATGTTATACACAAAATTACTCTAAGAAAAAATGGCATTCTACTATGACTGGTTAATTTTATTGATACTAATGTATAAATCTTGAGTTCATAATATTTGTTAATTATTTATCATTTCTTTATTTATTTTTCAATTTTTTTAGCAATTATTTCATGTCATCTAACAAATTTATATTTTTAATCTAATGGAAATTATATTACTTATGTGAACATTAAATAATCTATTCATCCAAATAGTCCCATGTAATTTGGTAAGCACTGAGAATAAAAAAGAAAGCACAGACAGACTTAAAATCAAGGTCAGCAAGAAATTTATGATGTAATGTAATAAGACCGAACAATGTTAATCAAGAAATGACATCATAAATTAAGAAATATGTTTTATAATGAATAGTAATGGAAATAGGAATGGTATATGATGAGGTTTGTGAGATTTGATTGAGAAAACAATAGTCAATAAGTATTTTATGTGTTTAGTATATATTCAGTGAATATATGTATATGCATATATATATATATGGTCATCCAGTAACTGATGGAAGCAGATACAGAGATCTACAGCCAAGCACCAGGCCGAGCTCCAAGAACCCAGTTGAAGATAGAGAAGAGGGATTCTATGAGCAAGGGGACCTCAAGATCATGATGGAGAAATGTACAGAGACAATCAAACTAAACTAGTGGGAACTCCTAAACTAACTGTGGAACAATAGCTGTGGAGCCTCCATGGTACTGGAACAGGCCCTCTGCATAGGCAAGACAGTTGTGTAGTTTGATCTGCTTAAGGGGACCCCTGACAGTGGGATCAGGATCCATTCCTGGTGTATGAGCAGGCTTTTTGGAGTCCACTGACTATGATGGGACACCTTACACAGCCTTAGTGCAGGGGGATGGGCTTGGACCTCACTCAACTGAGTACATCAGGCTCTGCTGACTCCCCATGGGAGAGGGGTTCTGTGGTTGGTATGTAAAATGAATAGAAAATTTCATAATAATAAAAAATATATAAAACTAAAAAGAACACACATGGGTAGGAAGTAAAATATTATTATAATCTAGAACTTCAAAGTCTAATTTGTCTTTAAGTTAATATACGCTATTGCTAACTAAAGGGCAAAAACTAAAAAAAAAATCTTATTATATTTTAAATGTACAAGACAATTAACCCCAAAAATAAAACAGAAAATTACTACAAAACGTAAGTGAATTATCTTTTTTTTCTTTTTTTTAAATGTTTCCTTTTATTTTATTTTGCAATACCATTCAGTTCTACATAACAGCCACAGATTCCCTTGTTCTCCCCCTTCCTGCCCCCCTCCTTTACCACCAGCCCACCCCCATTCCCACCTCCTCCAGGGCAAAGCCTCCTCCGAGGACTGAGATTGACCTGGTAGACTCAGTCCAGGCAGGTCCAGTCCCCTTTTCCCAGATTGAGCCAAGCGTCCCTGCATAAGTCCCAGGTTTCAAACAGCTAATTCATGCAATGAGCACAGGACCTGGTACCACTGCCTAGATGCCTCCCAAACAGATCAAGCCAATCAACTTTCTCACCTATTCAGAGGGCCTGGAAAAACAGTACACATTATATTCAACATAAAACCATTTTGTGTTTTCTTCCACTTTAACTATGAATGATAATCATTCAAGTTCTCACACCTTTGGGGTAGACAGATGGCTAGAGAGTAAGAACAATTGCTACTTTTCCAGATTACACGTTTGATTCCAGCACCCATAGGAGCTCACACAGTTGTAACTCCAGCTCCAGGGGATCTTACACACTCTGCTGACTTCAATAGACACCCAATGAACATGCACATACCCTCATACAGATATACAAAAAAATATACACAAGGTATTAAGTTGAATATTTTAAATAAAAAAGCTTTTAGTATAGATTTTTACAGTAAATTCAAGTATCTGTATGTTTATATACATAAAATAAAAGCTATATTCAACCTGAAATGTGTTGCAAGATATTTGATTACACTGTATAAAGATATGTCACTGTGATTGGTCTAATAGAAGGCTAAATGGCAGCCGGGCGGTGGTGGTGCATGCCTTTAATCCCAGCACTCGGGAGGCAGAGCCAGGTGGATCTCTGTGAGTTCGAGGCAAGCCTGGGCTACCAAGTGAGTTCCAGGAAAGGCGCAAAGCTACACAGAGAAACCCTGTCTTGAAAAAATAAAAATAAAAAAAAGGCTAAATGGCAAATATCTAGGCATAGCTGGGACTTCTGGACAGAGTAAGTTCTGGGAAGAAGAAAGGCAGAGTCAACAGCCGGACACAGAAGGAGCAAGACATGCAAGAGGACAGGTAAAAGCTATGAGTCACATGGCAATGCACAGATTAATAGAAGTGGGTTAATTTAAGTTATAAGATCTAGTAGGATAAGCCTAAGCTATAGGCTGAGCTTTTATAATTAATAATAAGTCTCCATGTCATTTTTTTCTGAGCTAGTGGCCCAATGAAAAGTCCACTTATATAAATGATATTTTTTTGGTAATTTGAATAATGGCCCCCATAGGTTCATATATTTGAATGCTTGTTCACTTGGGAGTGGCACTATTTAAAAGGATTAGGAAATATGGTCCTGTTGAAGGAAGGATGTCACTGAGATGGGCTTTGATGATTCAGAACCCCATGCTAAACCAAGCAAATCTCTCTTCTTGCTGCCTGAGGACCCAGATGTAGAACTCTCACTTACTTCTGCAGCACCATACCTGACTGGGTGCCAATATGCTTCCTGCAATGCTAATAATAGGCCACACCTCTGAAGCTGTAGACAAGCTCCAATGAAGTGATTTGCTTTAAAAGAGATGCTATGGTCATTGTGGTCAGCCATAGGACAGTGACTAAGACAAAAAGTTGGTCCTTGGGAGTGAGGTATTGTTGTGAACAGCCTGAATTCTTAGCAAAATGTGGACTTTGTTACTATGGACTAGAGAATCAGTTGAAAGCTTTATGTGGGACTTACTGGACCATACTAGCGAGTGGAAGACAGTGGTACTGAGAACATTGTAGATTATCATGGCCCAGATGAAGATGTTTCATAGGAGAAGAATTTCAATAAGTGGCCTAGAGATAATTCTTTTGATATTTTGGCCAATTGTTGCCTTTGCCCTTATCCAAAATATCTATCTAGGGCTAAATTAAAGACTGTGGTATTAATGGCAATGGCAGAAAAGATTTCAGGCAGCCTAGTATTAACTGTGTTATGTTATTATTAGTGGCTAGTCTTATGCAGATCTATAATGAAAAGGAGCAAGCTGATCAAGGAAAAATACAAACTGTCCAGTTTGAGGAGAACAGGAGCACCAGGTAGTGTAATGAAGCTAAGCCTAATGCTCAAGGAAATAAAATGTTTTAAGAAAAGTCTGATGCAAAATGGGATAAACAGACTGGTAATTTCAGGGCAAGACCCACCCAGCCAAACTTCTAGCTTGCTAAAAAGAACTAAAGAAAAGACTACTCAGTGGAGGAAACCATTAAAAGCAGAAAGCTAATGGAGATATAATTGAACAAGGAGGCCGCGTTCCAGACCATGCAAGCAGCAAAACTTTATAGCTTCAGACAAGTGCTTCTGGCTTTAGAATCAAGGATATAAGAAAGTGGTTGTGGAATCTCCCTCTTTGGCTAAGGAAAGCCACTGAGGTCAGATTTGTGTCAGGGCAATCCTACATGGAGGCCCAGAGTACCATGGTATGTAATTATGAAGATGAAGCCTAGATTTCATTGGAGACCCCAAAATGTTGGATATATAAGAGTCATAGGATACCTATCAAACAGAGCTGCTAAGAGGGTGGGGAAACAACCCCATAGGGGAAAAATGTGATGCAATCAACAAAACTGAAAGAATTTGTATATCTGAAGAGCCCTTTGACATCAAACAAGAGATTCAGAGTTTGTGATTTGCCTAGCTGGTTTTTGGTCTTACTTAGGCCTAACATTTCTTCACTATGTTCCATTTCCTCCCGTTTGGAATGGTTATGTATATCTTGTGCCACTATATGTTATGAGTATGTTGTCTGCTTTTTAATTTGATTTTACAGGGCTTACAATAAAGAAAATGTCTTGAGTCTCAGACAAGACTTATAAAGAGTATTGAAACCCTTACAGAGTTTGGAAACTTTTGAAGTTGGTCTGGATGTATTTTTGCATTATGATAAGACTCTAAATCTATAGAGGCCAGAGAGTAGAATTGTGGTGGTTTGAATAAGAATGACCTCCATAGGCTCATAGGTTTGAATGCTTACTTACCAGGGAGTGGCACTGTTTGAGAAGATTAGAAAGTGTGGTCTTGTTGGAAGAAGCTTGTCACTGGCAGAGGGTTTTGTGGCTTCAAAAGCCTATACCAAGCTCAGTGTCTCTCTCTTCCAGCTGCCTGGAGATCTGGATGTAAAACTCTCCTCTGCTTCTCCAGCCACCCGTGTGCCTGCATGCCTTCATGCTCCCAGCTGTGATGACAATGGAGTAAACCTCAGAAACTGTAGGCAAGTTTTATTAAAATGCTTTCCTTTACAAGATGTGCCCTTGCCATGGTGTCTCTTCACAGCATTGGAACACAG
Organism: Peromyscus maniculatus bairdii; assembly: GCF_049852395.1. Classification (NCBI taxonomy): domain Eukaryota; kingdom Metazoa; phylum Chordata; class Mammalia; order Rodentia; family Cricetidae; genus Peromyscus; species Peromyscus maniculatus. Next base: position 28,114,289 of record NC_134857.1, on the reverse strand, counting down.
GTTGAAATAATATTGATATGTGTTAATACTTAGATAAATAAAAGAAGCATTGTTTTTAATGACATAAAACAGCTCTGCAGCATTGTAAAAAGTCAATGGATTGAAGGAATTTAAGGAGGAAACTGTGATGATTCATGGTTTTGGAAGGTGCCTAAGACCACTTGAAATTCTGTCTTTAGAATCCGGAAAAGAATGCGATACAGAGGACAGATTTTCCTTGAGCATCACCCCAACAGACCTGGTACTTTAAAATACTACTTAGGCTTATTTCAGATTATGAATTTGATTAGATTAAAAGAGGAGGTGAAAAAGTGTGATTAGAAACAAAATTTGAAATTGGCAATAGACTTGGGAATCAAGACAAACGTAATAGGAAAATAATGTTCCTATTTTAGAAATAGAGATGAGAGGAGACCATTCTTGTCACAATACTTCTTTTTTAAACCTATGTTTTTCAAAATTGTCTTCAAAATTTTGTGTCTGCAAAACAATTTGGTTTTGTTAGGTGAAAACTATCTTAACATTTTAATGCAGACATGAGTATCCAATGGTTGCTTGAAGTCTGATTATAAGATTGCAGAGATGATAATAATATTAATTGTATAGAATTTACTCCTGTGATGTTACTCATTCAGATGCAGTGTGAGGAATAATTAACCTGGACCACTTTTCAATAATATAACCTACTTTGCAACAGAACTTATTTTGTCAGCTTCATAATTGCTATAGATACTTCCAGTGCTTGGTAATATGCAAGAATAAAATATCAAAAGTAAAATTATTCACTCATTAAAAGTTTCTCTGGGGAGCCTGTGTTTTAATAAGAGAAAACCAATATAGAAAAATTGCTACCTTTCAAACTGTGAAGTCAACTGCATTCGTATGTAGCTGCCAGTGATTAGGTAAGTTATTTTAACGAGGCAATTAAATATCTCTGCTCCATGCTTCCAAATTTATAAAAAAAAATGAAAGAGTCTTTGAATAAGTACAGGGTATATAGTAAGCGAGGGGTGACACTGAATAGTGGTTGGTCATTTAGCCGCACATAGCAATAGCAGGGATGGAATGCCACAGTAGTGGATACGAGATGTGCATTCATCTACTGTAATCCAGCTACGTGTTCACAAATAGCTTCTTCATAGCAACACCTTATTATCTTTTATTTAAAACAATGTAAAGATGAAATAAATTCCTTCTTTTTTTTTTTAGAAAGAGGCTATCATAAGATGCAGCTTCCTGGCATTTAATTAGATCCTAATAGTGACACTTATCCGCAGCTTCTTCTAAACTCCTTTTGAATAGATGATAGACTTCTTAAATTTTACTTTAAGATCTCCTAGTAAATGTATCTCCTAGACCTCTAAAATGGCATTAAACTTGTACCTATTACAGTCATTTACTTAATGTTTGCTTTCAGTAGGACAGCTATTCTCCAACAGGAGAATACTCTTCAAAACCATTTTTCACACCCTCTGATTTTGTTAATGTCATATGTTAAGGCATGCCTGTCTTGTTATTGAACTATTATATCTGACATTGCTTGGTGCTAGAAAACTATGACATATTTTTTGATCTTAATTTAATATCCTACTAATTTGATCTTTCTGATAGCAAACCACATAAATTGTAATAAGAATGTGTTGTTTTAAATGTTCTGACACTAATGACAAACGGACAAAAATTATTTAGAGTAAACTTAAAGTTAAATAAGTGAATAATATAATGAAATAATTAATAAATAGTGGTAAGATGAGGAAAAAATAAAGAGGAAGCAATATAAAAGAAAGAAATAGAGGCTAGAGTGCAAAACATTTAGAATATTCATTTGCATAATAATGCAAATTAGCTAGACTAGTAGATAGAATGAAAAAAATTAAAAGAAGCAAACTAACAAAAATTCAAAATAAAATAATGATTTTTATAAAATACTAGTAATAAATCAATCAAATGTTAATGATATGGATGATCCATTTTGTGTGCCCCAATTATAGCTTTGTCAGGACTAGAGAGGGCAGTGACTCAGGGGAAAATACGTTGCACTTTGGTTGCTTCATATAGTTGGTTTATGCATAAGGGAGGGCTGAGCTGATTATAAATTGTGGTCAGTGGGGGCTACATTCACTCTGTTGAAGTGGCTTTCCTTTATCACATTCCTGGACTGGCAGCTAGTGCAACATACTTTGCTGCCCAGGACCAGACTGGTTCTCACTTGCTCCTCAGACCTATGCATCCAGTCTGTACAAACTCTGGGCATCCAGAGCGTATTTGCTGAGAGTTGTCTCAGTTGTGCACAGGAGGATTAGGGAGGCAAACAACTGCACTGGAGGAACGAAGGAGTAGTCAGGAGACGTTCAAACCTTGTAGAGTCTGCAGACACGCCCACTATAACCCACTCTGCTGCACAACCAACACTCTGGAATCTGAGTGGTCATTGGACTCAAGGTCCTCAGTGTCTGCTGAGAAGTAACCACTTACTTCAGTGAGGCTGCCCCAGAAATGCCCTTCATCATCCAAGTCGGTGCTCTTAGCTCCACAAACATTAGTCCTACTGTTTGCAATACAAGATGGGGCTGGAATTCAGTGCTACCTCCAAAGCCAGGGAAATGACATAATTATATTTTAATCGAAAAAATAATTTTATTAAAGAGACAACAAACAAACAATAATACAATAGATTTTTAGAGGGCTTGTCATTTGGGGAACATTTGTTCGTGGATGAGAGTTTTATGATTTGCTTTTAACAATAAGTGGCACTATTTTCTTCAAGCTTTCTAGAATAGTTTACAGAGAATTGTTTTGACTTGGAAATTTGCATTTAACTGTGTTTGGTTGTTTGGTGTTTTTGATTCTTTTCTTTTATGATTGTTCATTTTGTTTTGCTGTGACCAGTGTGTTGAATAATCTATTCACATATTCTTTATCTCTCAAATCATGTGTCTTCTTTCAAGTGTTCTGCAATGTCTTCATATATTTTGAACTGCAACTGAAATTTCCTTTTTATTTACATAAATATTTCACTTACTTGATGCACATATGTTTTCTGGCTGTATATAAGACATCTATACAAGCTGTTGTGTCTATACTATATCTAAATGACTATCTCCAAATCTTACATCTGAAGCTTTGCTTGCTATGAAACTACTAAGAAAACATATTCTATGAAGCTTCATTGTCAGGTAATGTAAGTGACAGTACTGTACTCCCCCAAAATGTGTCAATCATATGCACATCTTTTAAACATATATTAATTCACACAGTATTTTAAGTCTATTTGGTATTCCTTGATATTCATTTCAAGTATACTTAAAATTTAAATTAGTGACATAATGTTTCTATACCAAAGTACAATTTCATATAACCTTAAAAACATTATCTTTCCCCTTGAAAGACACGTCTCTTCATTCATCTTTGCATAGAGATAACTTCCATATCACTGTCTAAATTAAATACCAACACAAAACTTTCCTGCTAATTAACACTTGCTGTCTTTGCAAAATAAATCAGTGTTTGTGAGAAACCAATAATAATTGCTTTTCCTTAAAAGAAAACACATGAAGAAGATGGAAGACTTTGCTCTAGATATAAAGGAATGAAATTGTGATTCAATCAATGATAGTTATAAGAACTTTTTTTCAAAGTTGTGGTTTTCCTTTTGTTATTCTGTGTTTCTGTGATATTGACAAGTGCATGTAAGCAGTTTTGTTTTAAATGTAAATACAAGTTGTCCTCATATTAAACCATGGGCTTCCTGGTATGTCTAATTTTATGCAGTGAGAAATTTCAGTAGTCTGTCCAATTCTCCATTCTTAAAAATAAAGTAATAATTAACTGTGCCATTAACATTACAAGGTTTTAAATTTATTTGAAAAGTGAGTTAAATAATAATTGGTGATTGTGTATGAGTTCTTAGTAACAGAGTAAGTACCAATAATAGTGTCAATTTTATACATGAGGAAAGTATGCAAATAGAATAAAACACTATTAATAAGGGATTTGTGACTGCAAATAGTAGGTTATACTAGAATGAAGAACGAAACAACAAGGATCACAATGTTAAGTCTTAGCATTTGATAACAGCCTATTGGGGTATTGATAAAGACACTAGTGTAAGACAAAGAAGTACTACACTATGATTTAAATTAGGATAATTGGAAGATAAATTCTAAGCTTCTTATACTTTGCATTGCTGCTCAAGTCCAGCATCATTTCTCTGAGTCTGTCTTTGCTCTTCTGTAGTACCTGTGCCCAAAGCTTTTGCTGATGCCTCCTGCCTAGAGATACTTGTGATATGATGTGCATTGTCTGATGAATTTGCTAACCCAAATTTCAAGTTTAGCTCTTATTTTTCATCTTCTTATAATGAGTTTGAATACACTGACTTAAAGTTTATTGTTAGAAAACTACTAAGAAAAAAATGTAATCATTGTCATTTACTTTTGATCTGATAGAAATTTCACCTGTCTTATCATTTGTTAAATGAAAATTTATACAAACACTTCTGAATGATTGCCTTAGCTGTTTCTCTTTGGAAAATTGCATCATGAGGTCTGACTTACTCTGCTTGCAATAAATCGAAGCTACTTATTCTCTTATCTGTTTCTACGTAGTTTAAGGAGATGACTTTGGATAGAGCTGCAGCCAAATAAAACAATAAAATTAATTTGCAGAAGCTAGTTGTTCAGGTGAATTTAGTTTTGTGTTATAAAATTTCTGTCCATGTTATGTGGATGAAAGCGAGGAATCCACTGTACATGAAATTGAAAAAAATCAGGAAAATATCCTGCTGTCTTAGGCTTGTTCAAGGCATTCAATGTGTATTATTAAACTAATGAAGTTAAGCAAGGGTTTATGAAAATATTATATAATATATGAAAAATACATGTATGTTTAGATAATAATGTCTTATCATTTGGTGTTGCTACGATATTGTTACTTCTAAAGATCAAACAAGGCAAAGTAAAAATTGACAACTGAGTTATATTTATAAAAATATAAATAAAATGTTGTGAACTGACAAAAATAGACAAATTATTTTCAAAGAAGATAGCAAGTGACTGGTGCTACCAATAATTGAGTTTTGATAAGGTGAATCTTTTGATGATAATTCAGGTAGAAATTGCACCCTGAATATTTAAAAATTATAAATCATTATTTTTATTTTTAAAAAGTATTATAATTTTTATCAAGTGGAAAATTCATTCATATGCACACACATACATGTGTGGGTGTGTGAGAAACCATTTCAACAATTAAAATGAAACATTTGACATTTATAAGCTGAGAATGAAAATTTTAAAAATTAAATTCCTGTAATATAAAACATCAAATGCAACATCAAAATTGACTAATATAATTATAAAGCTGAAGAACTTGCTTCTTATAACAAAAAGTGCTGGAATCCACTAAAGTTTATGGTTAAACATTAGTAAGCTGAGAAAATAGTACAATGATTCCTTTTTATTACCACAGAAAGATGAAAATTATTCATTAGAATATTGTGCCATATTAAACAAAATTGGTAGAAATTTCATTATCAACAATTACTCCTTTATTACCATTGTTTACCTGGTTTCTTAGAAGGTGCAGAAAATCTCTTTTTGTGAGGAAGTAATGGAATCCTATTAGCTGGATTTTGTGCTGTACATTTAGTAAAATATATATATATATTTTTTTTCAGACAGGGTTTCTCTGTGTAGCTTTATGCCTTTCCTGGAACTTACTTGGTAGCCCAGGCTGGCCTCGAACTCACAGAGATCTGCCTGGCTCTGCCTCCCGAGTGCTGGGATTAAAGGCGTGTGCCACCACCGTCCAGCTGGAAGAAATCTTTATTTAAAAAGAGTACTACATGTGGTCATGGCTTCTAGAATGTTTACTTATTATGCTATATGATGTATCTTATCCAAAATCCATTATGAGACATGGTATTCCAAACTTCTCCCCTTTAATGCCTGTATTTATTTCAATCTAGTTTCATTTTTATGTTTAGGTAGGATAATTCTGAAAGACAAAGGTACATTTGACACATGATAAATGGCTATCTCTATGTAGATTTACTATGAGTAAATGAAGATGTATAAGGAAAAAACAGTTGAGCAAGTGTTTGGCGAATATTAGTAATAAGTGAGGAAGGTCTTCCCTGGATCTATCCCTGTACATAGCTATCCCTCCTTGTTATTTGTACTGTTTGTTATTTCGGAGTGACTGCAGACATTGTACTGCTTCCTGGGACTTTGTAAAAAAAAGTTATTTTTATTCATTTTACATACCAACAACAGTACTTCACAAACTAAGTGCAAGGTAAAAATGTGAAATTAAATAGCCATTTCATGCCTCCTACCTCAGGCTTTTTCAATATACCGGTTAAACACATGGAAGAAGTAAAGACTAAATGTATCACACCCAGGAGGATGGCTTTCTAGTTGAGAGTCATCTTGTGGCTAAGCATGCTCCTTTCTGAATATTCATGTCTTCTTCTTTTGTTGTTACCATGACCCAATATCTCTAGCTGAGAAGACACTACCCATCTTTTCCAAACAACAACATCTCATTATTTATCTTAACACCTAAACTGTTGTCATAATATATCTAGATACAAAACATAACATGCAGATGTGACATTATAGTGTAATCACATTGTGAAGTTACCTCAAATAATGCAGAATGGTCTAGGAGAATGATATATGTGAGTACCGTTATGTTTTCGTTACTAGAAGGGCAAATAATAATACAATAAAAACAATGTGGCAAGATTATACATGCAAATTCTAAGGATAAGATAGCCATTGCTAATTAACATAAAGCAGTGGCATTCAAACTCAATTACACCGAGTTCACATAAAAGCTATTAGTTATCACATCCTTAGTGTTACAACCTAAAGAATGACATTATTCCCGGGGGGGAGGCACAAACCAACAATTGTATAAACAATAATCTCCATTTCTCTATTGAAATGCAACATTTTATTATGTAGCTTTGACAATATAGAAAAAATAATCCAAATAGAAATAAATTAATCTCCTCAGTGAGGACAACATAAGAAAATACCACTCTGTGATTTCCCTTATAATTAAAAAATAATCTTTTGCTCATGGGAAAATGAAATGAATGATACAAAGAAAAATTATTTTTAAAACAGATTTTTTATACTATTCTTTCAATAGTACCACAAATATATTTGAATTGTGAACTAACAAACAAGATTTTCTAGTCAGAATCTATGGTTTCTGCGGTCCATCAACATTGTAATAAAATAAATACACAATGTGACATCACACCTGTTCTTATATAGATGCTTCAACATTGGCAACATGCTTTATGACGGATGTCTTTCATGAGAAAAGGTAAGATTTATAGTTAATCGCTTTTGACTAAGTCCCGCCCTCTTAATCCTAGTTTAGCCAAAGTATGAATTTATGTTGACTTTTTCATTTCAGGATTGGAAAGGCATACCTCTTCATTTTCTTATAATCCTGTCTGGGATTCTGTCTGGGTTCTCTATAAAGCAGCTTTCAAGTGAGTCAATCCCTGTGTACATAGTTGTGGACAACCTGGTAATTTACAGTATGAAGACAGACTTCCTTCTTATTTCCTAAGACTGTGTGTAGACTGCCATCTGCAACTAAAAATACTTAAAATTGATAGATAGTCCAAACACCAAATCTTAGTTTTATTTTGCTTTTGAATAAGCTGAACATCTGTTATATTACAAATATATACTCCCACAGTGTTTTGTCAGTTTTTTATTAAATATCAATGGCATATGCACTGTTAAATATCATCATCTATAAGATAATTTTATCCAGTGTTTTGCTGTAAAAAACAAACAATCTGGTGCATATTTTGTGTAATCCAAGCCAAAGTGTATAATATTCTTGAAGGTGAAGAATATCTCAGGCATTTATTTATCAGTGTTGAAAAAATATTCTACTCATCCTCCTCAGACGTGTCTTTACTTTTATAGTATAAACTTTTGATAAACAAGATTGTCAATCAGGACTTGATTAATTTGTTTGACATCTAACTTCTGTCTATGAAATTTGTTGATAAACAATTTTAATGAAAATCCAGTAAACTGAAAGAGCCTTTTGAATAAACTAAATAGTTCACATTGTGTGCAAGGAATCAATTTCTCTTTACTAGTCCACATGGCAAGGCTTTTAGGAATTGCCATTTATTTAAGGAAAGAATCATTTTAATGAACACATATTTATCATCACAGAGAGTGCAATTTATACAGCATGCTCAGCATAGAGCCTCATGGTGGCCTATACTCTATTTCTTTCTGTGTCTACTTTACTGACCATTTCAATAAAATCATTACTCCACCATCACATCCACAGTTTACTTGTATTGAAGGCTTTCTGGTATCACTGAAATATACATGAATCATACACCATGTATGATTTTATCAAAGAACGGTTGGGGATGAACATGTAGAAAATATTTTCTAAAGTATCATGTTTATGTATGAATGCATTTTTTATAAACCACAACTTATAAGTCACCTACACAAATCATCCATACATCTTATGGAATATTGAGCATGCTTCTGTACTCATGACATTGGTAAAGAGATTAACATAGATAAAAGCAGGCACATCTAGCATCACAGCAGCTTTCTGTGAATTATAGGAGTCCCTAGCAGATTTGCTGACCTCCTAAGTAGACACTATACTGATGTTTGACAATTACTTTCTTGTTTTGAATTGATGTATATGAATCATGCAATGTGTTTTATAGCAGCAAGACTTCATTCATTCTGTTGAGAATGTTCAGTTGGGCAGCAGTGGCACACGCCTTTAATCCCAGCACTCGGGAGACAGAGCCAGGTGGATCTCTGTGAGTTCAAGACCAGCCTGGACTACAGAGCAAGATCCAGGACAGGCACCAAAACTACACAGAGAAACCCTGTCTTGAAAAAAATCCAAAAAAAAAAAAAAAAAAGAATGTTCATATGTACTAAATGTAACAATACCTTATTCATTTTCATTGTCATACAATATGTCATGGGGGTATAGTACAATATATTTTCTGATTTATTATTAAATGGTTCTCACATTTAATCATATTTTGCTGACTAATTAATGCGATTTATCATGTAATCATTTATTTCAGGGTAATTATAAGGCCACGGGTTTTATGGCCTGATTTTGAAATGCCAAGATAGAATATGTACATATGTTCACATTTTTCAAAATTCTTTCTTTGTTTAGATTATAATTACATCATTTCTCTTCTCCTTTCCAGGCTCCTAACACTCCCATATATTTTTCCCTGTTCTCTTTCAAATTCTTGAACTCTTTTTCATTAATTGTAGTTACATACATAGATTTATATTACATGTGTATTCATAAATATACTCTTCTCAGTCATATGTTATTACTCAAATGTTTTTAGGGCTGAGGAAGACTATGTCTCTAGTTCTCAGTATTCCTTAGTTGCCTTTTGTTCTTGGTGTAGTTTAGAGACATTATTTGCTTTTCCCAATGATACAAGCATGTCTATTGATGTTATTCTTGTTCAAATCATGTTTAGGCATGACATGACAGACCTAAGAGTACAGTAGTAGCACATAAACCTTGTCAAAAAACAGCTTTCCAGTTGGACGTAAGAGCCACTGAAGAAAAGGGTCATTGTGGATGATGTGTGGAAAGACTGTGACAGCCATGGGTACAGAGTTTGCTGCAAGATTGTGGTCAGAAGACACACCCATAAAGTCTCATATGTTTGCACTGTGTGAACAAACTATGTATCTCTGTAAAATCTTGTAGACACTCTATACATATCTTGATCCACACTGTCCCAATATGTTCAATAATTAGGAGCATTCATGTTAAATTTCATCTTAACTGTATGTTGGCATTCTACTGCTGTGTTACTTGATTAAAGAAATAACATTACTTTTCATGAATTCACTGGCTATTTACAGGTTTTAGAAATATGTTTCTCAGGATTTTGGCTGCTGATACACAAACTGACATTTGTCTCTGATTCTTAAGTTCTGAGATATTTGAGACAGTAACAATTGTGTATATAAACTTCAAGTTCCATGCCCCACTGAATGATGTATTTGTATTTATGTATTATGTCTTCTGTAAACAATGATTTGAGTGTTAGCTGTATAATTTATAGATCATTAATTTCTTTGTTAATTATTTCATTCTATTTTTGAGTCAAGGTCCTTAACTTTATCCCACACTGGTCTCAAACTCTAATTTTCCTGCCTCTATCTATCTTTTCATAGGATTAAGGCCAAGTTCCAACACATGGGTCATTTGACCATGAAAACTGGGTTCTTTGTTAATACTTGTTGTTCTCACAAATTTATGGTGACATTGTATTCCTTTCCTGAAATTGATGATGCCTTTCACAAATGAGCAGGTTAGACACATGGAAAGTACAAAGATTCCTCTTGGGTGTGTTTATATGATGTAGCTGAGAAAACTTAATAAATTAACAAATTCAGAGAAAAAAATTGACAAGTTCAGAAAAATTAACCAATTCAGAGAAAAATTGACAAATTGTGGGCAGAAAGTGAACCATGGCAAAGAGCTTGCAGTTATTTTTTTGGGGAGAGGATAACAACAAATATGCCAAAAGAAAGAGAATTCAATTAATAAAGAGAATTAACTCGATCCTTCCTTGCATTGCATGGGGAACACCAATATCTATAACCCCTACATTTTATACTGATGCAAACAAATCAGGAAAGACATATTATAAATCAGGAATTTTGAGTAAAGTGGCTCAAAGCCCTTATGATTCTGTCCAAAAGTCAGAATTATATGCTATTCTGATGATATTAATGAATTTTAGAGAACCTCTTAGCGTAGTTACTGACTCTCAGTATACAGAAAGACTGGTTTTCCACACTGAAACTGCTGAATTTATTGCTGATGAGTTAGAATGAACTTTGTGATTTATTCAGTTACAGGAAACAGTTAGGAATATGAATCATGTCTTATATAGAACACACATCTGATCCTATATGGGGCTGCCAGGCCCTCTAGTACAAAGTAATGAAGAAATTGATCAACTATTGATAGAAAATGTGCTGGAGACCTCAGAATTACATAAAAATTCATATCAATAGCAAGGGTTTGAAAAGGACTTTTTTAACTTGGCAACAAGCCAAATAATTTGTAAAGAAATGTCCTACTTCTTCTTTATACAGCCAAATTCTACTATCTGCAGGAAGTAACCCAAAGCATGCCCAAAGGAATGAAATCTGGCAGATGGATGTGTTTCCTTTTGTAGAATTTGCAAAATTATGATACATACAGCACATCATTGATACCTATTCAGGATTTCAATGGGCAACTGCTCTGAGTTCTGAAAAGTCTGATTCAGTAATAACACATTTACTAGAAATTATGATCACCATGGGTATACCTGCACAAATTAAAACTGACAATGCTCCAGATTATATCTCTAGTAAAATGAAACTGTTCTTTGATTATTACAATATAAAGCATATTACAGGTATACCACACAATCCTACAGGCTAAGAAGTCATAGAAATATAAAATTAAACTCTAAGGGACATGCTAAATAAACAAAAATAGGTAATAAAGACCCTCATAAATAGATTGCATGATGCTTTATTAAATTTGAATTTTCTAAATACTAATTAGAAAGGAACAATAGCTGTGAAGAGACATTTGATAATAGAAACAACTACAGAATTAAATCAGCTTATATACTTTAAATATGTGCTGAACTCAGAATGGAAACCAGGATATGTGTTGTATTGGGGATGAGGTTTTGCTTTTGTTTCCTTAGGAGACGAAAAGCTTTGGGTACCATCAAAATAGATAAAGGTTCAATTTGAACCAAAGAAACCTCTTAATTAGAAGAGATGATAGTTCATCAACCATTGGGACCATTGAGTCTAAACTAACTTATATGACTAACAAATGGTTCTCATTTGATCAGATATAACTTACCTCCCCAAAATTAGGGTTGGAGAAGTGTTTTGTTTTTGTCTTTTCAGGTGAATGAAGGCATCAGCTAAGGAATCTGAAGACCACAGGACAGATGAGATGTGAAAAAAAGAAAAAAAAATCAGCTATTAAAAAGTCCCCCCAAAAAAGTGTAAATAGGCCTATTGATATATTACATTTTCAACAGAATCAAATTTCATAAACCTTCCTAAATGTTTGTTTCTGCTATTCTCGACAGACACATAAATTAAATGGTCTTTTTGTAGTCCCAAGCCAATTAAAAATTAAAGCAGGATTTGGAGTTGAAATGTGGCTCTGTCGTTCCCTAATCCCAAGCATGCTTGTTAAAATAAAATCCCTATGTTTAGAAAATTTAGAATAAATCTATATTGGTACCCAGCTGTATAACTCTTGGGCATACACACAAAAGATACTCAATCATACCACAAGGATACTTGCTCTACTATGTTCATGCCAGCTTTATTTAGTAATAGCCAGAACCTGGAAACAATCTAGACGTCCTTCCCCTGAAGCATCTACAAAGAAAATGTGGTACATTTACAAAATGGAGTATTATTCAGCTTTTTAAAAAATGACATCACGAAATTCAAAGGCAAATGGATGGAACTAGAAGAAAAATCATCCCAAGTGAGTTAACCCAGACACCCCCCCCCCCAAAAAAAGAAACATGGTGTGTACTCACTTAAAAGTGGATATTAGCTATAAAGTAAAGAACAACCATGCTAAAATTCACAGACCTAGAAAGGCTAGGTAACAAGAAATGCTCAAGGGGGACACTAGAATCTCCTTGGGAAGGGGAAATAGAAGAGATTTTGTGGGTGGACTAGGTGTGGATAGGGATGGGAACATGAGGGATCATGTGGTGGTTGGGAGAGATACTCAAAGATCGGACAGGAAAGGGGTCCTTTTAGAGTTAGGTAGAAAACTGGTACAAGGGAAACTCCCATGAGTCTACAAGGATTACCCAAGTTAAGACTTCTAGCAAAAGGGTATACGAAGCATGAACTGGCCACCTCCTGTACCAGGCAAGACTACCAGTAGAGGATTTGAGATACCAACCCAGCCACATATCCTTTGACCTACAGTTTGTCCTGACTATGGGATATGCTGAGGTAAGGGTGACACAGAACTTGTGGGATTGGCCACCCAATAACTGGTCCAACCTGAAACCCATGTCATGAGACTGTGTCTACCGCTGACACTTCCTGGAGTACTAGGACCCAGAGGATGGTTGGCCCAGAGACCTAGAATAAAGCCAAAGATGACTGGAACAAAAATTCTGCATAATGAGGCCTAATGATAATCCGCTGCACTCACAGATGGGTGCCTACACCACTAGTCACCAGAGAGGCTGCATCCACATAGATGGGTGCCTACACCACTAGTCACCAGAGAGGCTGCATCCAGCTACTGGTGGAAACACATGCAAAGACCCACAGTCAAACATTAGGCTGAGCTCAGAGGATCCTGCTGAAGAGAGGGAGGAGGTACTGCAGGAGCCACAGATGTCAATGACATTACACACACACACACACACACACACACACACACACACACACACACACCCCAAACAAACAAACAAAAAATCTTCCACAGAATTAACTAACCTGAGCTTATAAGAGCATTCAGAGACTGATCTGACAACCAGAGAGCCTACATGGGACTGACATAAGTCCTCTGTATATGTGTGACAGTTGTATAGTTTGTCTTCTTGTGCGACTCCTAACAGTGGGAACAGGGGCTGATTCTGACTCTTTTGTTGACTTTGGTGACCTATTTGTCACACTGGGTTACTTTTCCCAGCCTTACAAAAGGCGAGGTGCTTAGTCTCACTACAACTTAATGTGCCATGTTTAGTTAATATCAATGAGAGACTCTCCCTTTTCTGAATAAAAAAAGGAGTAGATGGATAAGGAAAGGCAGATGGAAAGTGATGGTGGGGGAGCTAGGAGGAGAGAAGGAAAGGGAAAATGATGCCAGGACATAAAATTAAATAAATAAATACGTAAGTAAAATAATACAGTTATAATGACAGTTCCTGTTTAATTGGCTTAAAACACTATGAGGGCACTGGAAAGAGACCATGAGGTTCCTGTTCTGTTTTCTTTTGTTGCTAATTATTATATTAGCAACAACACAGAATAGATGAAAGTAATTTGTAAATTATACTGAATTTATCCAACTATTTAAACACAAATAATATTCTTACTGATAATATTTAATAATTCTAGTAAATATTTGAATATGCATAATCACATAAAATATAAATATAGATGGATATAAATATTTAAATAAGTAAGTAAAAAGTGTTCACATGGAAATGCCTTTTTGAAACTAATATTTAATCCACAGTTTCTAGAAAATATAAGGAAATCATTACATATTAAATTTTATCAAATATTTTAAGTAGGTAGTTTTAATTAACTTAATTTTTATTCTCATTGTTTTCCTAACAATGTGAATAAAATGTGGATTTCTGGTGCTTGTTGATCAGCTAGTCTTGATATATTTTTGAGTTCAAGATTCAGTGATTGACCTTGTTCTCAAAACAAAGTGAACTGAACTACATGGAAAGGGCCTGTTGTTTAAGATACTACACACTTTTACATTAAAAGTAGATATAAAGGTAAATTGATGTGGAAGTCTCTGCCTCCTGGGCAGGCTACTGCAGGAGAAAATCCTCACAGGTCTTATCCAGATGTGGATACCTCATGCTAAAATACCAACCTGAAAGACAATTTATGCCCAATGATGGCTCTAGCTATGACTGTTTCAGAGTAACCAAACCCTTATTGATTGGAATTGAAACATACCCCACAAGATGGTATTCATTCTTGAAACTGTGAACTTTGTCAAAAGACTATAATTTTGGTAGCTCATAAATGGTGAAGTAGAATTTACTACTTTTTCCTTCTTTTTTTGTTTTTGTTCTTTCTTTCCTCCTTCCCTCCTTCCTTCCTTCCTTCCTTCCTTCCTTCCTTCCTTCCTTCCTTCCTTCCTTCCTTTATTTCCTTCTTTCTTTTTCTTCCTTTGACTAAATAGGTTTTTGACTGCTTTCTAGATATTTATGCTTATACCCATAGATCAATGAACATGTTATATTTAGGAGTATAGGAGAATATACAGATACACATGTAACAGCAATTAATGAAAGATATGAGGAAGTTTGGGAAAGAAAGGAAAGGAGAAGGGAGAAATAATTTTAGTTACATCATGATCTCAAAATGAACTTGAAAACAAAAAACATACAGAAATGGACTCAGAAAGAAACAAACAGAAGAACCAACCTAAAATAAGTAAAGCGTTGAAATCAGTGGTAGAAAACCTCCCAGCAGTACTGGACACTCAGTCAAGTAGGAGAATGTTTGTTTAAACAGCTGGTTTCAAATGCCATCAATAAATAAAAAAAGGACAAATAACATACAAAACTTTCCCAGAAAAGAAAATATAGTTCCATAGATGAATTCTAACCATACTAGAGTAAAAAATAATAGAAATATTTTCTAAAATTAGCAGAAGGTAAGACCTTTTCTAATTCATTCTATAAAACCAATATTTCTTCCATAACGAAGAAAAATAAAAAAGAACCATATAAAGGGAACCTATTGGTCATTTTCACCATGGATAAGAATATACTAACATGTGGATCTAGCAGCATTTAAAAATGATTATATGCCAAAGCTAACTGGGATGCATCATGGGAACAGAAGGATGCTTCAGTAACTGAGAATAAATGTGACACATTAGTTAGTGACTAGAGGAAGCAGACATAAATCCCAAGCCACAAACTTACCAATTGGTGAATTTTTCTTAATTGAATTTGAATTATAAAGAGAAGATACATTTGAACACCTCTCTCTATATATGTGACTTATGCATGAAAGACTTGGCGTATCACATACTGGGATGAGGTATATTGACATCTTTCTAAATAAGTGATGAGCCAAGAGAACTTCATAATCGACTAAAGCTCGGTAAAAAACTGGACTAGACCAGTTTCATAGATGAGAATATAAAAATCAAAGCAGTATTGTGAATTGTAAGATACTGTTATTAGTTTATAGATATGGAAAACAATAAGAATTGAGAATGGTGGGGCAGGAAGTATCTCAAGGAATAATTCTTGTATCTAGCAATTTATCAGTAATTCCACATATAAATTTATGAGATGTATACTTCACAGGCTTATCAGATGTTTCACTTACCTCCAATCCCAAAGACTAGCATTCAATCAAAGAAGGAGAGAAAGAATCCCAGAAGTTATATCCTCTGATCTTTACACTTTCACCATGGTACACACACCTGAAGACATATGTAGATGTAACAGTCTTATTAACTGAGAAACACAGAGCCAAATGCAGAGTTAAAAGCCCAAGAGGTCAGAGCAGTAGCTAAGAGTTGATACTAAAAACCCTTTCTTACCCTTTGCTGCTGCTATTGTCCTTCCCCTTAGAAAGGGACCTACTTCCTATGTATCTGTCTTTTTATTGACTTTCTGTTCTGCCTTCTCATTGTTTGTAAACCCAACCACATGTCCTCCTCATCACTGCCTGTCCATACAGACCTCCAGGTCTTCCATGGTTGATATTGAGATTAAAGGCGTGTGTCTCCATGCTGGTTATGTCCTTGAACACACAAAGATCTGCCTGTCATGTCATCGGGATTAAAGGTGTGTGCCACCAATGCCCATCTTCTGTAATGGCTTGCTATTAGCTCTGACCCTCAGGCAACTTTATTTATTAACATACAAATAAAATCACATTTCAGTACAAATGAAATATCTCCATAGACATAAGCACATACACACACACACTCCACACAAAACAAATAAGTGTTATAACAATTAAGAGGAAAGTGCTTTATTAACATAAAATTAATAAAATATTGCTTATTATAAATCATATGATTATATAAGCAGAAGATTATATTATACTATAATTGTTAGGCATTTAGTTAGAAGTATATACATAAAAGTATATATGTTTGTTGTCTATGCATATCATACATGAGAGCGTAAACATGATCAGCAAATATATTCTATAGTGTGATTCTAATAAAATCAAAACCACCAATTTACAGGGAAAATAAGGGTGTTTATCATTTGGATTTTCTGTGATGATGGTGGACTGAATAGTGTATGTAATCTCAGAAGTTTTAAATAAATCTGGACTATTGGCCACACCTTCAAAACTGCCATTAGAAAGCAGGGTGCAAGGGCAGTGTGGGTTTGTAGTCAACCTGTACCACCGAAAACAAAAGAAGACTTGTTTCAACAAACAAAACAACACAAAAGGACACACCTCTGGGACAGCTTTTATTTAAAGGGCATTGAAGTCCAAATATTTGTCCCCACAAGTGGAATGTGCTGATTGTTTAGTTTGTTTTGTTTCAGTTTTCATATCACATAAATCTCAATCAAATGTTACTGTAATTGTGTGTGTTTCTCTTTAATCCCTGGGATGCAAAATTCAAGAATTTACTTTGACAGAATCAATATAGTTAATTTAATTAAAGTCAGCATTATTTTAATCTTTTGCGTCCTCAGGATTTGTACAAACTACTCAGAGGAAAGAAACACTGAGGTGTTGTGAGCTGTTTTAGCAACCATTTACATGTAACTGATTGTCAGTGTTCCTTACACTATAGTCCATTATGTGTCCTTTTGATATCAACCTAAATTGTGTATTGTACAAATGTATGATATAATTAAAAATGCATCAAAATGAAACTGAAACACCACACTAAAATTATCTTAAACAGGTATTTTGAGTACTACCTGAGTTTTTAATCATCATTTTTCTTATTGTGACT
The DNA here is from genome assembly GCF_049852395.1 of Peromyscus maniculatus bairdii. NCBI lineage: Eukaryota > Metazoa > Chordata > Mammalia > Rodentia > Cricetidae > Peromyscus > Peromyscus maniculatus. The sequence goes on along the minus strand of NC_134857.1, from coordinate 28,096,514 downwards.
TGATGGCAAGCTCTTCTAATCAGTGAACCATTGCTCCAGTGCCCCAGAAGTAAGTATTCTTCTCTGTCAGTTTTCAATAATCAAGGTTCAAGATAACACATGGAGAAATCATTTAGGTTTATTTTTTTTTTAATTTTATTTCTGTTGTTATTTTTGCTTCTTTGTGTTTTCTGTTGGATTAACAGCCCAAGGCTGTCAGTCCAATTAACTCCTATATCTTCCTTTCCTTCGTTCTCCTTTGAAACTAAATTTAAGATGCCCCAAAGAATCTTCTCCTACTAAATGAATTAAACCAGAGTCAACAAATTCTGTACAAATAATCACTAATTTATTCTGATTGTGAAAATACGGGTCATAATTCTGAGTATCATTTTTTCAAATGTTTTCTTTTTTACATAATGAGGATTCCTACTAATATTTGCTAGAACATTGAATTTCATATATATATATATATATATATATATATATATATATATATATGAAGCTTAGACACATTCATGCATAGTCACATACAAGAAAATAACAAGATTGTGAAGATGGACTTGTTTTCTTAAAAACCAGGAAATTCCAGTCTATGTGGCTGTCAGTGCAGGAAAGGAAGTTAAGATCAACTAATCAGTAATTTGCAATTTTTAAAGAACTATTTACATTTTCTTGCTTTTTGTTTTCTTAGATTTGGGGGTTTTATTAGTTTTCTAATTACAAACAACTTACCTCCTCCCTCACTGTACACCAGAGCTTCAGTTGTATGTATAATGCAGGCTGGTGGGTTAATAATCTGTAAACAAAATTAAAATATATGTACAACTAATCTTTTGCAATATTTGTATTTTGCTAAGTCCAATTTCATGATTTTAATCAGTTATGATTTCAATAAAAGCTGTTTCTGTGATAGAATTTTTGTTTGTTTATTTTCTAATCAAAATGGTAATGATTCTACTTAGTTATACTTTTCATATCACAATGCCTTAAGCCACATAGGTGATGTTAATTTTATGTTTTATTTCACAAAGTGCTTAGATTTCACAAGTATTATAGCCAGTACTCAACAGAGATTTTCTGGGGAACCGAGTTTACATAACTTATTGTTCTCTTGCCTCACAATTCAAGATGAAATTAATATTTACTTATCATAAATATATTGAAACATCTGCTCAAAATAGGAAGCATGGGACTTTTTAAAGTTTGGTGACTTTCTACTGTAAGTAAATACATACATGAGTGTATTTGTTAATGAAGCAACAAGAGGCTTATATAGCTTAACAGTTTGTCTTTGAAGAACTAGAGGCTGCCAGTGACAGTCTACTCAAAAGGAATATCAGGGTTAATATTTGGTCCAAGATTTACTGACGTTTAGATTAGCAAACTTTTTGCTGTAATTTGTGACTGAAAATTATGTCTGAGGATGGGAGATGTCACACAGTGGTACAGCACTTGCTTAGTATGCAGGAGAAGCTCATCGTCATCCACACACGAAACACATACAAGCTCTAAAGTTATGATCACTGATGTTTTTATTAAATATTTGTTTTTAAATTGAATTTTTCAGTTTTTATTTCCTTCTCTGGAACTTGAGTGGTAAACTCTAAAACATTTAATCAGGTTGTGTGTGATGTTTTATCATAGGTTGAAATTATATTTTTCACTACCTTTACATAGAATCCTAGGAAGCAATCTTGAAGTGTTCCTTATATTTGTTAATCATTTAGTTTGTCTCCTGTTGCCTTTGGTAAATTTTTCTTCTGTACTTTATTCTTCTGTAAATTCTATTAATTACTATTGTAAATACAATAGTATTGTTCTGTGATATTTGTGAATTGAAATACATGCTCTGAGAAAATAGTCATTCTCATTCCTATATTTTAGATGAGAGGTGCGAGGACAATGAGGGCACTCTCTGTGGGGAACCACTGTGTGACATTCAGATGTTTCCTTGACCTTCTACACGGAATCATTGTCACAGATCCAGGACCAGTCAGGACTCCTTTTCATATGCAGGACATGGGCAAAGATGCTAAGGTTTGAGGGTCTTTGACCCCACATAGTTCTCTGTTACATTTGTTTTGGTTATTACATAAGACCAGCCAAATTTTCTTTTAGGCTCAGTGTTTCTTGTCTTTTGTAAATGAATAGTGCTTTTGTGATCCCAAATGTCACTGAGGCCAATATGCAGGTGAGAGTATGAGCTTATTGGAGGTAAGAGTAGTTACTGGGTGGTGTGATCATCTAAGAATGTGATGTAAACTGACCTTTTAGCAAGATATAATACATAGTGTTTTCTGTGTGCTTGAGCATGCATGCGTGTGGTGTGGGGTGTGTGTGTGTGTGTGTGTGTGTGTGTGTGTGTGTGTGTGTGTGTGTGTGTTATTGGTTTCTAAAGTTTTAGCTTAACTCAAATACCGTGGTTCAGGAATATTTCCTCCAAACACATTCACTTTGTTTTATCAAGGCTCTGTGTTTAATTCTTACAACTGCAGTTAGTTTAACCTCCTTACATCACACATCTGCACTCTGACATATGCACTTATGTGCAATGGAACAGTGTTCTGGCTATTCAAGAACAGCTGACTCTCCATGAAGCCCGGTTGGATTAATTTACAAATTCTCATTCTAGATCGATTCCAAGAGACTATGTATGTTATCAGCACACAGATCGCTTTCTTAGATATAGCCCCTTTAAAAAGAAATTGTCCTTACTCCCTGTCAAAGACACTGACCATGGAGCAGTCTACTCTTCTGGGTTATGCAATTTCCTAGCACAAGTGAAGGTTCTAGCACCAAGAAACCTCATCCAGGAAAAGTTACTTTGGCCCAAGTCTTTAGTGTTGGATGAATTCAGTGACTGTGTGTCCATTATGATACTTATACAATCCGCAATACTGGTAGACTGGAGTCTGTCATAATTGTCATCAGAAAGGTTTCATCCAGCAACTGATGAAAGCTAATGCAGAGATCTGAAGCCAAACATTAGGCAGAGTCAGGTTATCCTGCAGAAAAAGGCAAGGAAGTATTGTAGGGGCTAGAGGGCTCTTTTAAGGACACTATAGAAAGAACTAACCAGGGCTCATAGGGATTCACAGAGATTGAACTGATAATCAGGGAGTCTGCATGGATCTGAGCTTGGCCCTATTAAGATCATTCCATGTGAGTCTATTTAATGGGTAATAGGGATTTATCAAGATATAAATTGAGAAAATAGACTCACAAATACAGAACAGAGCAGACAGCTAAAGTCATCCTCTGATCTGACTGGGAACCAATCCATCTGGTAGTTCGAACAGATCAGGAAGCAGGCAGCAGGAAGAAGGGGCTTGTGACAATTCTCCCTCTCCTTTTAAGAGGCCATACACAACGGCAGGAAGCACTGTCACTTTTGGGCCCTGTAACCCAAAGTCACGAGCAGAGCAAATATTACTACATCTCCTCTTTTTGTCTAAATAAGAAGGTTCTAAACTGAATGCAAACTATATACAATAAAAATGATTACCAAGTATTTTCCAGGAAAAACAAAGGGTAATAACATAACAAAAATGGAACTACAACCAACAAAAACAACATCAAACAAAAAAGACATGCTAAATGTCCAGAACATAGGTAAATGGCAAATTACCGACATTACTCCAATAGCTGTCCTATGTTGAAGATTCTAACTCTAGTACTTAATATGTTATAGCTAAGATATGAGAAGATTGTAACTGTAACTATCTAGTCTTCAACTATATCAAAGATCTGAGAAGGAACATAATAATACCTGAGAAAACAGAAAATGCAAGCTAGCAATTTCTGAAAATCTTGCAAAAATAGACAGAGACAGCTGGCAGCCTAGACAGTCGCCTAAAGTTTCGCAGCATTGTAGGGGTATCCAATTTGGTTACAGGCATAGAATGTCAGACAGACAATGTTCAGAAGCAGGAATTTTGAAAGACCATCTTACCCTGTCTTGCCAGGGATCAGTAGTCGCTTTTCCTTGTGTCCTGCTCATGTGGAAAGGACAGTGTTCATACTGTCAGCAGTTGAGGCAAGGGCAGTTCTTTGCCCAGCAGGCCATTTTATGCCAAGAAGAAGACAGACTTGCAAATGGAAATGTCTTAGAACCCCTACATTCTCTCGGGATCAGATCGGTGCTGCAGGAGCAATCACGTCTCATGTCAATAGGATTTTAAGTTATCAAACCATTTAAATGCCATATTCTCTAGTTCTATGATTTATTTGGGGATTACTTATCCACCTGACATATGTTTCTGTAAATCTAGAGAGCCTAACTAATATAACTATAAAAATGACTATAGTTCTGTAAGGCTTACCTACCCAAATAACCTAAGGACAAAGGATTCACATTAAAAAGGTAAAGTCTGTAAGCAGATGTTCCATATAAGGATAATGACCTCAAAATTGTGACAATACATATCTTAATATCTTAAACAGAGGCAGAAATATCTTAAACAGAGGCAGAAATGTATAGTACAATATGAAATATGACAACAATATCCTTAATATGTATCAATATACAACATATCCTAAAGAGAGTTACAACATATAGTATGACAAATATAATTTTACATTTGTATCAGTATATCGATATACAAAATATTTCTTTTTTAATGTAATTCTTTATTGATTTTGGGGATTTCACATTATACATTCCAATTCTGCTCAAATCCCATTCCCTCCATATCCACTCCTTACCCCTGCAGCATGTCCCCACAAAAGAGTCCCCCAAATTAATTAAAAACAAAACAAAAACCCCACCTTATTCCTGTCTTTCCAATACCTCTTCATTCATCCTCGTGGCATCAGGAGCTATGGTGTGTCACACATTTGCTCTTTTTTGTAATAAATGAAAACCTTACATCCCTAGAGAAATGGAAAAATACAGAATATGAAAAATTAGGTATCCTGAGCTGGCTGTGCCCCTCACCTGAGGGAACCCAGTGGCCTTGACCAAATAGCTCAGCTATCACCCAGACTCACATCCTGGGCCTTGGGCTTACCCACCCTAACATCTACCCCATCTATGGCCTGTTGGAGTATATAAAGGGATTGGTCCTACAGAGCAATAACTGCGGGATCTCCATGGCTTTGGGTAATAGTAGGATATCCAAGAGGAGTTTCAATGAGGGTCCAGTGATGATGGTGTGTCAGAGTCCTTGAACTAGACCAATGACTCCTTTCAGTGAAAGTTTTGTGGGTGGGGCTAATCGGACAAAAAGGGTAAATGTGTGATATACAAAATATTTAAAACAGGAGTAGAAATATATGTACAGTACAATTATTGTTTTGTATTTGTATTAATATACAAATTATCTTAAATAGGAATATAAAAATAGTTCACATTTGTACCAAATATACAAGAATCCATATCAGTACATATTATTCAAGGCTGAGAGTTTGCTAAATCAGTTTACTAGTAGATACAATAATCTACCTTAATATACTACTATACTTATTGATTTCCCTTTTTCTTTTGTAAAGGAGAACACAGAGTCTAAATTTTATTGTTCCACTCCCAACCCTATAACCATCCATCCATAACCCTGAGAAAAATGAAACCTTGGGGAGAAAGATGTTGTTTTCTTAGAATTGCTTCTTGCTGTTTAGGGGTCAATGGTATCTCTGTGGGGTCCTGTAAGCTTAAATAGTTCTCAAAAGGACTATCTGTACAGTCTGCAGCCAGTCTCAGAGTAATGGGTAAGATTGTCTGAGATTCTGGATAGAAATGTAGTATTATGGACCATCTCATCTTGGAATTGCCCTGATGAATTATCAGTCCAAGGCTGATCATTGAGTAATGTTCCTAGGTACAATGGTTCCTTTCTGGACTGATAGAGTTGTTCTTGGCCCCCATCTTAATTCTGGAGATGTCAGAGATTGCTATTTGAAAGACATATTTCACTGTGGAAAACTTGAACATTATTAATATAAAAATGGAAAGTTTGGATTTTAGGATGACATGACATATAAGAAAAGATCCCCAGAAATCAAGAGTAAACATGTAGAGGAATAGAATCTTGACAAGAATCGTCTTTAGTTTATTGGTTTTCTTCTGTCCTACACCAGTTAGCTCTTTAGGCAGAAGTTTCTCCCATCCTGCCCTGCCCCACAGTAGGGATGAATCTCTCCTACCCATGTCCCACAGCTGCTTAGTGCCAAGTAAACACACAGAGGCTTATATTATTTACAAACTGTATGGCCTATGGGTCAGGCTTCTTGTTATCTAGCTCTTATAACTCAACCCATTTCTATTAATCTATATGTTGTCACATGGCCTGGGCATTAACAGACTGTAAGCATCTTGTTGCTCCTTGGATGGCAGGCTGACGTCTCCCCTGACTCCACCCTTATTCATCTAGTCTTCAGTTTGATTGTACTGCCTAACCTTATCCTGCCTTTCCATAGGCCAATGCAGCTTTATTTATCAACCAATCAGAGTAACACATATTTACACAGTACAGAAAGACATCCCACAGCAATGTTCTCTGCATATATTTTATGGTTGTGTAGCTTGGGGTTCTTATGGAACTCCTAACCATAGGAGTGAGGTTTTCTCTGAGAAAAGTGCACTTTGTCTTCTTTGGGGCCCCTTTCTTCTGACTGTATTGTCCAGCCTTAATAAGAGGGCATGTGCCTAGTCTCACTACAACTTGATATGCCTTGTTTGGTTGATATCCCTGGGAGGCCTGCTCTTTTCTGAAGGGAAAGGAGGAGGAGGAGTGGACATAAAAGACAGGAGAGGGGGTTTTGGAGAGAAGTGGGGGGAAACTGTGGTCAGGATATTAGATATGAAAGATGAATACATAAAAAGGCACCATTTCAAATTTAAATTGTTACCTTGCTATGGAGAAACATCTTTCCTTCTCAACCATTTGTCCAAACCACAACAAGAGATGCTGCCTCCTGGTTAAGGAATGTCGATTTTAACAAAAAGCACGAGAATATATGTTTAGCCATAGATTAAAAACTGATACTTGCTATTTTTCTAACAAGAGATATAGTTGGTCCTTATAAGATATGGCTCAATTTGCAAAAGACACCTCCACTAAGATTCCAAAATCACAAATGCACAGATATTATTTGATGAGAGGAAACCTGACTGAAGTATTTTGCACTTGCCTCTAAGGAGGCTCCCTGTGGGACAAGACAAGCATGTAATAGAATGGCTAGACTGTGAGTCAGAAGCCTGTGTTCTGTTGCTACTCTGAAATCTCATTTCTACTTCACTGTCCTTACAATTGACTAGGCAAATGATAAAAAAGCCCCAAATGGCATATGTCACCTTAGATTCATGCTGTATTTTACATAATATAGAAATAACTTAGGAGCCTGCAAGGTAATAGATAGCTCAGCTGGAGAAATTATGATATGCGTGAAGCTCCTGAAATGAAGCCATCTCTACTCCTGTTAGGAAATGTCGAGTCAGACATCACTCTTCAAATATAATTCAAGGAAATGTCAGCTGTATGGTATTAAATGAATAGCATTGTTTAAAACTGAATAGGAAAAAAAAGCCAAAGGGAAGTTGGTGTGCACTCCAAATAATTTTGAGATTTCCAAATAATTTTGAGAAAGTGTTAAAAAACACTTTTGTCTTATATAAGTTTGCATTCCTATTTTTCAAAGAAAGAAATGTATGAGGTCCAGGCAGGGGGATCGGGATCCGTCCCTGGTGCCTGGGCAGGCTTTTGGGAATCCGGTGCCTGTGGTGTGGTGCCTTGCACAGCCTTGGTGCAGTGGGAAGGGGCTTGGACCTGCCTAGGCTCAGTTTGCCGGGCTCTGCTGACTCCTCATGGGCGACCTTGATTTGGGGGATGTGGGGATGTGGGGTAGCTTGGGAGAGAGAGCTGGGGGTGGAAGGAGGGAGGAAGTGGGATCTGTGAGTGGTATGTAGAGTGAGTAGAAAATTTCTTAATAAAGAAAAATGAAAAAAAAAGCCACATAAAGATGAACAATAAAAATAAATAAAGCAAATAGCTAATTATGAACTGAGAATGACCAGAAAGTGAGTAAATATCCGCAAAAAATAATTGTTAAGTGTAGAATATTATTTAATCCCTGATATAAAAATAAAGAAAAGTTCATATAGCATTGTTCTAAAGTTGTTTGAAAATTATTGCTATATTATTTAAAGCATGACTGCATGAATGTTAAATAACATAAAATTAAATTTAAAACTGTGGTTATTTTCATTATAAAATTATTTTTCTACATTTAAATATATGCTTAATTTAATTATGTTATATAATTATTACACATATATAACAGCATAAAACTGAGAGGAAAACCTGTAAGTTTTTAAATGAATTTTCCTCAAAATTTAACCTTTGAGTATTTTACCAAGATTAGCTGTCTGGTATAAAAGTAATTTTCTGAAATTTTATCCAAGAAGTCATCCAGATATTTATTCTGAGGTAATTTATGTAAAATACATCTTTATTATTTCTATGCCTTTGGAGTGAATAATTTTGCGTTATCTCAGAATCCACTTGGAAAATAATGAATATCCTATCTTCTGAAACAGAACTTTGGTAACCTTTCCACAGAATTAGAGGTCTGTCTCCTCCTCTCCCTCAATAATTAGATATCTGTCAACGCATCAGTCACCTGGCACCACATCTCTAAGGACAAGCTAGATACATTGCACTTGACTCAGCCCGTTGATTCCCACACCCTCAAAACCTGTGCATATCTATTGCAATACCCACTTGTCATTCAGAGAGAAAAATCGATGGGATATGTGTCCACTGGCTGGAAAGTCACCACCCAGACTCACCCAGGAGACACAAGACAGTTCCTGGACTCCAATGAAGCTCTCAGCATTTGTTCTCGTACTGTTGCTATCCCGCTTCTCAATTGCTGGTTGAGTGTCCAGTTTCAGGTCACTAACCCTTTCCCATTGGCCCGTCAGCAAGAGTTCTTCTCTCTGGGCATCTGTGAGGAATAAACCTTAATTTAGGTGTTTTTGTTGTTGTTGTGTTTGTTTTTGTTTGTTTTAGTTACCTACTCTTTCTCTCACCTGACTGACAAACTTATTCCTCATACTGTTCTTGGTCACAGTTCTCTTAGAGAGTGTTTATTTTTGTAGGAACAAATTAGTCATGGGTCAGCCAAAGGTCTAAGATATAAAAATGTTTCCTGTGAGAAAGACACCCAGACACAGTGCCTTTACAGTGGAGTATCTCTGTGGATAAGAATGCATCTTCCAAAGACACTCAGGATCAAATTCCTGGCACGCAGTTAAGGCAATAATAGATTTATATAGCCATTAACATGAAAACATTACTTGTTATTTAATCATGAAGTAATAGCAGCAATCTGATGAGCACAACAGTATGGATTTTTCTTTCTTTTTTTTTTTTTTTTACTATTTCCCATCCACATAGTAAGTAAACAACTGACACTTTTCATGCATTTATTTTTTTTTTTGTATCAAGATGGGGTTGACTGGATTGTATGTTCTTGAAGGTTTTTGCTCTTTTGGAGGGCCTACCACCCAGCTCCAAAATAAATCACACATTGAGGTTTATTCTTAATTATGAATGTCCAGCCCTAGCTTGGCTTAGTTTCTAGCCAGCTTTCCTTAACTTAAATTATCCTGACTATTCATTTGGTTATTTGTCCCTGTGCTTTATCCAACCTTGGTTTCAACAATTCTCGCTCATATAAACCCTCCTCTTTCTCACTAATTAGACTCCCAGCGCTCTACCCGGGGCCTAACCGTGGATGTCTGCATCCAGATTCCTCAGTCCTTGGATGGGTTTATGGCACAACTATTAGGGTGTTTGGCCATCCCATCACCAGAGTAGGTCGATCCCAGTCCTCGGGGGAGACCTTGATCTGGAGGAGGTGGGAATGGGGGGTAGGCTGGGGGGAAGGGGAGGGGGACAGGAAGGGAGAGAACAAGGGAATCTGTGGCTATTATGTAGAACTGAATAGTATTGTAAAATAAAAAAAAATAAAATATAAAAAAAAATTAAAAAAAATTATCCTGACTAACTTTTACCTCTGGGATTTTCCATTCTCTTTCCTCTGCAAATGTTATTCTTACTCTTTGTGGCTCACTGTGTAGCTGAGTGGCTGGTCTCTGGAGTCCTCCTCCTTCTCTGGCTCCTCGAGCTTAGATTCCTCCTCCTAGTTTTCTCCTTCTATATATATTTTCTGCTTGCCAGCCCCGCCTATCCTTTTTCCTGCCTTGCTATTGGCCAGTTCTTAATTAAACCATCAGGTGTTTTACACAGGTACAGTAACACAGCTTCACAGGATTAAACAAATACAATAGAAATGAAAATAATGCACCTTAAAATTTGATACTAGATTATTAAATCTTTTATCCATCTTAAATTCTAATTTTAGAATTTTTCTAGATGAAAGGAAGAATTGTGGTATTAATACAGTCTCATGTTAAAGAAGAAGAAGGATGGAGTTAGCAGGTATTCTGGCATTTGGAACACTGGATGATGATTTACGACAGAGGAAGTCTTGTGAAGACTTCAGAGAGAAAGGCAGACTATGGTCAAACAAATCACAAATGGAATGTTCACTGCACACCCACAAGGGACTGATTCATCACAATAAGTCCTGTGACACAGGGTATTTTTCTCCAGTTATTCCGATTAAGACCCAGAATGACCTTGATTTAATGTAAGCTCTGCCTGACCCTAGAGGGAAATCGCAGCTAAACCTTCCTAAGCATCCAATCTCATGAACTTCACAGCAATTAGCTTCCACATCTAAGTCAATTTCATTCTTCAATAAAAAGATTTCCATTTCTCCAATGTAGCTAGGTACTAGCCCAGGCCTTTGGTCTTCATCCCTAAACTTGGGAGGATTAAACAGTTCCCATGAAGGAGTCCTGGAAAGAATTCCCTTTGCGGGGGGGAGGGGAAGGCATCCATAATGTCTGACCCAAACCCTAAACTGAGTGCCTATTTGCAGTTCATGCTTGTTAGAGACAGTGATGTCATTCATTATAGTATTGTAGCCTTTGTAAGTGGTCCAGTCTTCAATATACAACCTCCAACTCATGCTACTACAAACAACTCTAGTTAAACTAAGTGAACCTCTGTGTGTGTGTCTCTCTCTGTCTGTCTCTAACTGTCTCTCTCTTTTTCTGTCTGTCTATCTCTGTTTCTCTGTCTCTGTCTCTTTCTATGTCTGTCTATCTCTCTGTCTCTGTCCCTCTGTCTCTCTCTCATAAGCTCACACTAAGACAAGAGAGTATGAAGGAAGGGGAACGAAGGTAGTGAAGGGAGGTTTCAATGAAAGAGGCAGGAAAATGAAAGAAGGAAATGAAGCAAGTTAAAATGATTAGGAATTGTCACACGTTTCCAATGAAAAAAGTGAATGTATCCTGTGATTTTTTTGCCACTTATTTTTATCACAAAAGAAACAGTTCTCACCTCAAAGGGGACAAGAGATGCTTTATTCTAGAGCCAAGTATAAGTAACCATGGCCTAGAAGCACAGATTTAGATTATCACAAATGCTGTGTTCCAACATGTTAACAGTCTGATGTTTTAATAGTGACAGAATAATAGACAATATAAATTAAGAGGCATAAAAATTACATTGATAGGAATAACAGGTAGGTTGATCAAAAAGCACAGAGGGCAAATCTCTGCAATTGGCCTCTGATAATATTTGATGATACTCTTAGTTTTTGTTGCTGAAAACTGGGGTCCTCTTCCTACATTACAAAGGATTTTCTTAATTGTCACAGAGATGTTATGCCACATGCAAAGGATGATAATAAATGGTTCAAAAGTAGGTCAAAGATTCCCTGAAAAATATTTGGTTTTGTCCTACATCATTCCAAACTTCCCATAGTCATTTGTTAGTCAGTCAGTTTTGCAGAACATTCAGCATCTAGTGTGGTTCTTTCCAGGAATGTTATTCACATATTAGTGTTCAGGAAGGTATGGTAACATATATTCAGAAGAGGGGCTGACTGAAAAGCTTGGTACATACAGATATGGAAGTGGTAGGCATGGAGGAAAAAGAACATACTCTTTGCAAATTATCTGAGGAATCCAGCAGTATCAGGTACCAAGGTTAGTACTCATCAGTCTCTCCCTTGGATTTAGACAGTTTCTCTCACTGTAACTCAGTAAAATGCAGTGACTTGATGTTCTGGTTTGGAAGACCAAATGCTCTGAATGTAGAGAGTTTGACTGGAATGGGTTACCTTTCCAGCTTCCAACTTTACAAATGAAGAACCCATAAATAAATAGTCACAAACCTTTACATGTCTTCCTCCATAACAATATCATCTAAATAAAAAGATGGCTAATATATCTTCTCCTTCCATCCTAAAGTAGGCAATATAAAATATATAAATGCTTTTATAATTTTATGCCACATAAACCCATAACACTTTAAATGCTTTTATGTGACATTATGTATTCTTATGATTTTATTTATACTTTTATTGAGGTATTAAATTTATATGGACAAAATGAATACAGATGCTCCTCTGACTACACAAAATGTAAAATTATAACCCATAAATGGTTAAAAGTAACAGCAACAATAACCAAAATCTCTCTTTATCGCCTAGTAATAAGACAACAGCAGCTAAACCAAGATGATGTGCCCTTTCCAATTTAGGCATGTGGTTCTCTTGATATCAGGAGTGACTTTGAAGCATAAAACGTAGTTAACCTTCTGGGTTTGATGCTATAAAAGGTGTCTGCTCATATATATAAGGTTCAAGGTTCCAGGATCATTTGGATCCAGGAAATGTGATGGCAGTCTAGGTTTTTTGTTTGTTTGTTTGTTTGTTTTCTTTTTCTCTAGTGACTCAGACTTCCATTTAAGGGGAAGCAATAGTGAGCTGCCTATTTTGAATCAATTAATCTTTTTTTTTTTTTTTTTTTTGGTCGGTTGCCATAGAATATTACTCTGGCTATGTTGTTTAGGCAAGAAACTTGGTCAGTAGTTTCAGAAAATACTTTTGGAGTTCAAAGTGGCTAAAACATACCCTCCCATTAAACAACACTTGCAGAATCTTGACAGTTCATAGCCTTATTAAAATGACAGCACTTCAAACATATTAGAAAAGATGTTGGAAGTTTATGATAAATGTGAAGTAAAAAAACGAAACAGCTTGTGTGATCCATTGTTTATTTCACAGGAGAAAACCCAAAATATTAGAAACATTGGAGAATAACAAATAGAACACACAAAAATCTATCCAAACAATAATTACTCACAGATATTGGAATGGACTGTAGAATTTCTGCAGCAGAACCAACCCTTAGCATTAATACACATTAAGGAGGTAAAGAGACTTGACTATTTTCATCTCCTGTCTCAGATAGAAGTTAATTACTGAAATTTTAGAAAGTATTCCAAACATGACCTGGAGTTAGCCACCTGGTTTTTGTTAAATGAAATCCTTCCAATGTATTTGTCTCTGGGTAGATTAATTTGTTCTACAAATAGGCACATTTTTTTAAAACATGCAAAGTGAGAAATCACTTCAGTAGGAACATTAGAAAATTTGTAAATTACTGGTTATATACCTCAAAGATACAACACTTTCCTAGCACATGTGAGGGCCTAAGCTCAATTCTCTGCACAGAAAATAATAATAAAATGAATATAGTATCAAACATAAAGACATATAATCTATATGTGGAATAGATAACTGTGTTGTCTGTTTTTATACCATCTGAGATAAAAGATGGAGTTTTAGACAAAATTCTGGGTACACCGAACAGAGCGAACATTGGTGTGGAGGTGGGCATAGACAGAGCTGCAGAACACACACTGAGATAAAATTGGATGAAAGGAAGAATAAACTATTAAAGTTCAGTAGGCTTTAAAGCTGCGAACTCAAAATCTGTTCTGAAAATGACAAGAATCAACTTCCATGGGAAATAATGTCATATCTGCAGCACTGGCTGATACCTCTCACCTTGGGAAAAAATAAACTCTTATAAATATTATGTATTTTTATTGGTAAGTTGAACTTTAACACATTATTGACCGAAACACATTCTTTCCAATACCATGATTGATAACATAACTTTCACTAACCTTTTAAGTTATTTTAAAGGTTATTTAAAAATATTATATTATTTTTAAAAATAATTCATATTGTGGGGGAATGTTTCTACAAATCCCCTCACATGTACGCTGAATGTTGAGATGTAAAGCAGCATTTGCCCTTCAGTTTTAGCATGCTGAATGATTCTATGGGTTGGTAGGCACATAAACACCATCAATTACCCGTATCACTCACATACCACAGACTGATAAATTTAGACTTGTTTCTAAAAGTAGAGCACCACCAGCCTCTCAACTTATCAATGCAATTTACTTTATTAGCTCATGGGTATATTAAAATCACTAGGGATATAGAGCTTCAATACCTATTAATAAACCATTCTCTTAAGTGCACTCATAAATAGGAGATTATCTCACATCGTGCTGGCAACAGACCCATCAACCTATGGCCATGCAGTAAACGTGACAAGGGACCAACTGGCAGAGATAGCTCAACTGCCCTATTGACTTCAACTGGGCTCTATCGTTGTTAATTCAAGATAGTCAATAGGCATCTCTTCATCAGCTGGTTTGTCCATCAGGATCTGCCATCCATCTGTCCTTCCAGGGTTTTTCTATCTGAGCCAGGACTACCCTTTGTATCTACAACCTCTGTCATCTTCAACCTTACTTCTGAACTATGGTTTCTGAGGCTATGCACACATCTGACTCTATAGCAGCATTGCTAGAAGACCTCTTCGTTGTTAGTTGTTTGAGTTACAAAGACTCTTTTCACATCTCTACCAGCCAGCTCTTCTGCTTCTTAGAGCACTTTCAGACTCCATGAACTCTCCTGAATCCTTTTTACTCCTTGTAGCCATTCTGTAAACTACTCATATACACACATATTGAAGCATTTATTAGGAATGTGATCTGAAATGTAATATCAAAACTTAAGACTATAATTTTTTAAAAAAAATCATGTGTTTCTCTCAACCAAGTCTATCATAAAAAAACAATGACTAGTTAGCAAATCATTGGCATTAAAACCACCCTGCCTTGTGGGTTAATTATTACATAATAAATTTTGACATTATGGAAATAAAAGTATGTATTTTTCTATGTCTCTGACATGGAGTGTTCATGAGCCAGAAATAATAAAATCACAAATGTGATAATTAAAACATCTGTTTGTATTCATGGATGACTTGAAACAGTGCTATTTGCAAATATTATTAGATATGTTAAATGACTACTCCTCCCTCAGATAACAGCATACTTTTCAGCCAGTGTAAAGGATAAAACATCTAGAAAGTATTCTATACAGCCATGAGACATATTGCTAATGAGAAAAATTGGCTACAGAAGAGGACACACAATATGCTCATCTTGGAGAGTTTGAACACTCTAAGTCATCTGTAGTCAGTGAACACTGAAAACTATAGCCAAATTCTAAAGAAAATACAACAGTCAGATGAAAAAAATGCAAAGATTTCTGGAGCAATCACTAACCCTCTGTACTGGTTCCAACATCCTTGAGATGTAAGACATGTTTTTATTTGTGTGTAAACCTCCATCAGCGAGTAAGCTTCTTATCTTTGAGCTTGATGTCTACATTAGTAACATTCTTTATCATAAGTGTGTGGTTGTATGTGAATATCCACACATGGAATAAAGTGAAATGTTAATTTTCATTATTCTTCCTTTAAGGAACATCTATGGATGCATTCCTTAAGGATTTTCTATGTAATAGACAATACAAAATAATACATATTACAAGTATTTTTAAAATATTTGTTCATGAAAATAAATACTATTTAAAGAAAAATTTAATATCACAGAAAATAATGGAATATTTTAATAGCTATCTTGAAATATTTTAAAAATTCTATAAAACTGCATAAATTATAATAAGTAAGGTTGGTAAGGCTTTTGATTTTTTAAGAATTGTAGCATCTACATCCTTATTAGAATAAATTTCCACACTCATGGTTGATAGTAACAATAGAATTTTGCTGACATTTGGCAATTTTATGTTAATGGGGCATATAATGCTAAGCATGAATCTCTCAGGTAGGTGAGAGTAAAAAATATGAAGAAATTCTATAATTATGGATTATAGTATATGAAATTTTAAGTTAAAGGACTTGAAGTTTTTGTTTTAAGTTGTTGATTAGAAAAAAATGTGCTTGCTTGAAACTCATTCTTGATTATAGAAAGTGGTGTGTATCTCTTAATTCTCTGAGAGAAAAACACTACTATGTTTTTGAGATGATACAGAGTATACAACTTGTAAAATCCTACATTCTATTTAGGATTTTAACTACACAATTTATTTCTTTCCTTTTCCACCATATGTCTATCTTGAAGAATGCATATAGTAGTACCTTTGAAAAGCTGGCAGCCTGATTCAATTGGTAGAGTTTCTACCATGTATGTCTTCAACCATAGGTTCTATCCCATGGTGGTGCACAGATTTAATCTCAGAACATGGAAGGTAGAAGCAGGAAGATCAAGAGTTAAAGTTATCCTTAAATATACAGAGTGTTTGAAATCAGTTAGGAATATATGAGGTCTATAATAAATAAATAAATAAATAAATATATAAGAAGCTAACATAGGAAGTACCATATAATTATGATCTTATATTAACATATTCCAATCTATTATCCTATATTTTACTAATACACTAGCTGAGATTATGAAAGTTGACTTTTACTATAGAAAAGCAACAAAAAAATCTTGACAGTAGGGGTAGCTGTGATGGAATTTCCTACAAAGCAGACAGTTTTATTGTCAAAAGAGTAAACTCTTGGGCAATTAGAATGTCAAAGGCGCTGATGATGATTCAGAAGAAATGGCAAATACCAGAATAAATCTGGTTAAGATGACCATCATAAGTGATTCAAACCACCAGATTTGTATTGCAATCAGATTTATTTAAAATCTCCCAGGAATAAAAAAAGTAATACCCCATCAACATCACCGATGTAGAAAATGTTATTTGCTACTTTAAAAAATTCTCCTTCAGTCCATGGATGGGGTTTCTGGCACAACTATTAGGGTGTTTGGCCATCCCATCACCAGAGTAGGTCAGTTCCGGCTGTCTCTCGACCATTGCCAGCAGTCTTTTGTGGGGGTATCTTTGTGGATTTCTGTGGGCCTCTTTAGCAGCACTTTGTTTCTTCCTTTTCTCATGTGGTCTTCATTTACCATGGTCTCCTGAGGAATCTGGATGTAGACATCCATGGCTAGGCCCCGGGTGGAGCGCCGGGAGTCTAATTAGCTAGAAAGAGGAGGGTTTATATGAGCGAGAATTGTTGAAACCAAGGTTGGATAAAGCACAGGGATAAATAGCCAAATGAATGGAAACGTATGAACTATGAACCAAAGGCTGAGGGGCCCCCAACTGGATCAGGCCCTCTGAATAGGTGAGACAGTTGATTGGCTTGATCTGTCTGGGAGGCATCTAGGCAGTGGTACCAGGTTCTGGGCTCGTTGCATGAGTTAGCTGTTTGAAATCTTGGATTTATGCAGGGACGCTTGGCTCAATCTGGGAGGAGGAGACTGGACCTGCCTGGACTGAGTCTATCAGGTCGATCTCAGTCCTCCTCGGGGGAGGCTTTGCTCTGGAGGAGGTGGGAAGGGGGGGTTCGCTGGGGGGAAGGTGAGGGAGACAGGAAGGGGGAGAACAAGGGAATCTGTGGCTGTTATGTAGAACTGAATAGTATTGTCAAATAAAATAAATAAAATTAAAAAACAAAAACAAAATTCTTCTTCAAACATTAAAAAAAAAAAAATACAGCACACACCTTTACTCCCAGCACTCAGGAGGCAGAGGCAAGTGGATCTCTGTGAGTTTGTGGCCAGCCTGGTCTCCAAAGCGAGTTCCAGGAACGGCACAAAGCTACACAGAGAAACCCTGTCTAGAAAAACAACAACAACAAAATGAAAGACAAGTACTAAATATTCCATTAAATACCAAAAATATGACTTTACAATTTTAAAATGGCATATTTAGTTTTTAAGCACATAAGTGATTGTATATCTTTGGATACTGTGCATGTAACAGCAATGTCATTGAAGGAAAGAGGGAAGATATCCACTGGAGGAACTGGATTTTGGATGGTTGTGTTTGCCTTCAACATGGGTGCTGGGAATCTGGCTCTGGTCCTATGGAGGAGCAATAGCTTTTTAACCTCTGATCCATTTTCAAAGCCTGTAACTCTAAACTCTTAAGCAAGAGTCAAAAAAGGAACTTCTTTCTAATCTGTGTACATTGGACACAGGACTTAGATGATTAGAATTGGATCTTATGTGAAAGCTTCTTCCCTGAGGCACCAGGTAAGCTTATAATGGAGGGAAGTAATTAATAGTGCTACCTAGCTATGATGCCTATGAAGTAAAACAATTAGCATTCTGGCCCAGTGTGTAATAATGACATGTATATCTTGGTGGTAACCAGTAACTCTATGATTGGATTTCATCCAGTTCAACAATATCGAAATTATATCTGATACAGAAAATCTAGTTGAATCCCAGGGATTAGTGTCATCATGGATTTTGAAGGAGAACATACAATTGCCACTTCGGGGTGTCAGAAAAATTCCTAATGACATTTTAAATATTTATATTTATACCTACAGCTAAATATAAGTTTTACCTCTCACCTAAGAGATGTCTCCTTGCAAAAGACGAAGACCATTACAAGAAACCACAAGAGACAAAAGGTGGAGATTAAGTGATAATTTGGTGCCCAGACCCCACTGATATATCTATGAAACAATTCTTGCATCTAAGGCTTTAAGATCATAATGGGAAAAGGGGTAGAAAGAGTGTAAAAGTCAGAGATGTCGAATGTTTGCTGTGAGTTTTCCTTTCCTAGAAATGTCAGAGATGCAACAGCCTTGGAATCTCATTCACATGAATGGCTATACAATAACTAAATAATGACAAAAGCAAGTAGCATCCTTATATGGAGGGGGACGCTTCCAAGGCCTCAGAACTAGACAAAGAACTGTGAACAACCGGGAAATGCTGAGATGAGGAGGAATATTCTTCTGTAGGGAAAAGTCTCCAGATGGATATCCAATCACAATCAGTAATCCCTGAAATCATGTACATATATGTAACATTATATGTACTCAGCAGGTTGTAATTATATATGTAGGATGATAAAGGCCTCTGAAGATCAGTGATCATCTTTCTAGGTAGTAGATCTGAACTTCAATCTAAAATATACAGATCCAGAATGGTTTTCTTGATTGGCAAGTTATGTTGCTCATCAATAAAATAAATGTATATTATTAATATGTAATATTAATATTATATGTCATTTCCCTATTTTCTAGTACCTGCATTTGATTCAAGCATTATTACTATAAGCACTGTCTATCTATCATCTATCTATCTATCTATCTATCTATCTATCTATCTATCTATCTATCTATCTACCTTTCTGTCTATCTATCTATCTATCTATCTATCTATCTATCTATCTATCTATCTATCTATCTATCATCTATCTAATTATCATCTATCTATTTAGTAGATTTATTTGACCATTTTCATAATATTTACACCTTTCGGGAACAAAGAAAAAAGTAAATATATGTATCCACTTATATAATTAAAGGTGCTTTTCTGGGGGAGTATATAACATGATTTTTGTAACTATGAGCAACATCATACTCTTTCCGTTTCTCAAGTTTGGAATTACAGACAGCACATTTAAATCAAGTCCATTTGGGTAAACAGAACATAATTAATTAAGTTAATTAAAAGTAAGATAGAAGAGAAGATGCACTTATCACGGGATAAATCACTCCTCGGGGTTATTTCTGGGGCACCGAGTGCTGCTCCACATTGGTTGAAGTGGTGTGAGGAATGCCACTCTGTGTCAGCTTTATTAAACTGGGTTTAGAATAACACCAGAATGAAAAACATGGGAAAATATATCGGCACTTAAGAGTCAAACTAAGAGTTGTTTCGGAGAATGTGTAAGTGTCTGAGTCAGGTACCATGGCCAGATAATACTGAACATTTGTCACCATATTATTAAGGCAGTTTCATTTAGATCACCTTCATATATGTGAATATTCTGAAATTTTTTATCATATTAGATATCCATACTATCTCTCAAACAACCCTTAATTTTAGTTGCTTCATACCATATTTCCTTCTGTTATCCCTATTATCCTCCTCTTCTCTACATAATACTTGGCATTCCAGCCCCCTTTCCATCCATATCTATCTATCTATCTTATTTCCCTTTCCAGTGGAAATCTATCTGTTCACTTTAGTCCCTTACTTTATACTTACCGTCTGTGGTTCTATGGGTTGGTGTTTGATTATCATTGACTAGAAAGCTATTAGCACATATAAGCAAAGACATATCATATGTGTCTTCCTGGGTCTGTGATACCTCATTCAGGATGATTATTCTAGTTCCAAGCATTTGCCTGCAAATTTCATGATATCATTTTTTTGGAGGGGGGGAGCTGAGTAATACTCGATTGTGTAAATGTACCACATTTTCTATCTACATGCTTGTGGTGAGGGACATTTATGCTATTTCCAATTTCTGAACATTATGAACAGAGCAACAATGAACAAAGTGGAGCAAAAAACCCTGTGGTATGATGAAACTTTCTTTGGGTATACACCTGTGGTGGTTTGAAAACAATGGCCCCCCAAGGTACTGACACAATTAGGACAGGTGGTCTTGTTGGAGGAAGTTTGTTACTGCCTTAGTGGGCTTTGAGGCCTCATAGATGTTCAGGCCATGTCCAGTGACACAGACCACTTCCTGTTGCCTGCCTATCCAGATGTAGGACTCTCAGCTCCAGCACCATGTTTGCCTGCATGTCACCATGTTGCCCTATGATGATAATGAACTAAACCTCTGAAAATGCAAGCTACCACAATTTAAATATTTCTCCTTTATAGGAGTTTCTGTGGTCATGGTGTCTCTTCACAGCAATAGAAACCCAAACTAAGACAATGCTTAAGAGTTGTATTGCTGCTGGATCTTGAGGAAGATTGATCCCCATCTTCAGAGGAAATGTCCCACTGATTTCAAAAGTGACTATATGAGTTGTAACTCCCACCAACAACAGATGAGTGTTCTTACTCCACATACTTGCCTGAAGTACTGTCACACATTCTGTTGATTTTAGCCATTCTGACTAAATGACATTCCAAAGTAATTTTGATTTTCATTTTCCTGATGGCTAAGGTTGTTGAACATTTCTTTAAGTGTTTCTCAGACATTTTAATTTCCTCTTGATAATTCTCCATTTAGATCTATACCTAATTCTTTTTTTGTTTGTTTGTTTGTTTTTTGTTTTCTTCGAGACAGGGTTTCTCTGTGTAGCTTTGTGCCTTTCCTGGAACTCTCTTTGGAGACCAGGCTGGCCTCGAACTCACAGAGATCCGTCTGCCTCTGCCTCCCGAGTGCTGGGATTAAAGGCATGCGCCACCACCACCCGGCCTACCTAATTCTTAATTGAGTTGTTTTCTTGATATCTAGCTTCTTAAGTTCTTTATATATTTTGTATATTTGCTTTTAACTGGTTGTGTAATTGACAAAATATTTTCCCATTCTAAAGACAACTGCTTTGTGCAAATGAGGATGCCCTTTACTGTGCAGATGTTTCTTATGTATTGTGCCATGTATTAGAAACCTAGAATTTCATTTATTTCAAATCTAGATTTTCAGTTTTTCGACAATTCCTCTTGTAAAACTTGTGGATTTTTCATATAATTTCTTCGTGTTCTTTCTTAAGGAGTATTTATCTATATATGCAAACAGTTATTAGAGGATATCTCAATTTTACTCCATCAGTCATGATACGTAAAAAATGTTGAATGTAGCTGAGGAAATAACTCTTCTCAAGCAAGTGTGAGGACCTGTTCCCAGCAGCCACATCAAAAGCTTGAGATTTTATTTAATCCAAGTGAGAATGGCAAGTAGCAATAAAACAATCATCATCAAATGTTGGAGACAATGTAGGAAAAAGAAAACCCCCTTTGACTTTTAGTGTGTAGGCAAACAGGTTAATCCTTTGTGGAAATAGGTGTGGAGAATCCTCAAAATCAGTAAGTGTATCTACCATATGACCCAACTATACCACTCTTTAGCTTCTGTTCAATGGCACCATCCTCCTCCTCTATGTATACTTGCTCAGCTATGTTTATTTCTGCAATATTTACAATAGCTAGGAAATGGAAACAACATAAAAGTTATTAACCTGAATAAGGTATAGTAAATATATCTAAAATATGCACTATGGAATACTCTTCAGCCGTGAAGATAAATTAAATTTGCACATAAATGAGTTGAACTGTTAAAGATTGTATAGAATGAGGTAAAGTAGACACAGAAGGAGAAATGTTACATGCTCTCCTTCAGCAGAGGCACATAGCTCTAAATCTCAGATGTCATATTTCCCAACATGTGGAATTTCAAAGTTCTGCTGATTTAGTTTTAGACAGTCTTGGTGTTATGTTACTAAGTATATATACTTTTGTTCCCAATAGTTCACTCCAAAACATTGTTTTCCACAGATAATATCTTCATCTTATTTGAAAGAAAAACATACAATATCTGCTTTGAAAATTTAATTTTAAAAAATTACAAAAGATTTGGGGCTGGAGGTAGTTTATTGAATAAGTGCAAATGCTGTTTTTGTAGCTAATCTGTGGTTGCATGTTAGTACACCCAGCAAACACATGGCAGTTTACAATAATTTATGACTCCAGTTCCAGGGGATATGCTAATGATTCCTTAGGACCAGTCACATAAATGGAATGTATACATACAGGCAAATACTAATACACAGAAAAATATAATGAACAAATCTAAAGATTAAAAATGAAACCAATATTTTCAAAATTACAAAGTAATGTATTTATAGTAACTGGTTTACTTATTTATAATTAAAGATAAATACATAGTTTAGCATGTTTATTTATAAAAATCTTGTTTCAAATTAATTAATAATCACCTAATTTGGTGAGCAGCTTAGTTTATTATCTATAAAAGAGGACTTTATGATTTTACTCAGTACAGACCTTACCCCTTTCTGCTACTAACTGCAAAAATTATGAAAAACTAAGGAAAATTCAGAAACTATTCTTTTATTTGTTTTCATATCCATATATAGTATATGGAAAGCACATGAGAGTCAACTTGGTACATACTAAGAGCTCCATATTTGCTAGCATTTGTTAAAATACAAAGGAAGTTATTGGCAACTTCTGAAGTTGAATGATGACAATGGAATGGAAATTACATCACTCCCTATCTAAGTCTTGAGCTTGAATCTTGGCTTGGAAGTGTGAATAGTAGCCTGAAATAATTCTCTAAGCTCTACTGGATTTTATATTTAAACATACTGTGATATTGTAAATTAGCTAGCGTTAAATTTGAATGATGTCTACTGTAGTAAAAGAAAGTAAAGGTATAATATACAGGTTTATACTTTGTGACTCAAAAACACAAAATGCTTCTTAAAACATCATTATTTTTCTCTTGCATACCTTAGCTGCTAAATAATCACACAGATGTACAAACCCTGAACAGTTCTGTCAACCAGCCATTCAGAGGCACTTGGGCTTTTTTAGGTATTGTTTCAATTGCTTTGATACCATTTAACTTTCATAACAAAAGTTTCCATTTGAATATATTCAAATTATACAGTCAAATTGACATGTCTTAGACTAATCTGAGAAGTAAACCTCAGTGTGGAAGTGCCTGGATCAATAGGCCTACAGGTATGATTGAGGGCATTGTTGGCTTCTTAAGTGATATAGGAGGGTCCAACCTACTGTGGGTGGTACCATTTCCTAGGGATGCTTGAGTATGCATGACTATGAAAGGTAAATAGCAGATAACAAACAAGCCATCATCCATTCATTCTCTTTGTCAGATTGTGGATGCTATGTGATTAGCTGCTTCAGTTCTTGACTTGGCTACATGACATTCACAGTTTCAAGAGACATTTGCACACTGGCTTTTGTTAAATAGGCTTCTAAGAAAACCAGTGTAGCTCACAGAGTGGCTATTAATGTGATGCCTCAGACCATAGGGACTCTATTGAGCGATTTCAAATAAAAAAAAAAGGGATCTTATTAGCTCTAAATGCCTGGCTTCCTTTCAAGGAATTGTTAAATATGAATAAACAAGTTCTCCTTGCTCAGAAAAAGTAACAAGGTACCGATTTTAAATTAAATTTGTATGATATTAAATCTCCCTTATGAAAACAAGTGAGATCTAAATCTCACTTATTAAGTCACATGACTGTGGTTGCATATCTGGCTCCTGGGATAGTGATGTTATCTCTATCTATCATCCTGACTCTCCACAAATTACATTTATCCCTTTAACATTGAGGTCAGTGACTCTGCTCCATTTACATTTTTCCACCCAAATTTCTCCTCTTAAAATTTTTTCCATAGGAATTTCACAAACTACAAATTAGTTTGAAAAGACTTTTCATATTTTTCATTGATCAAATTTCTAATGCATAAGTGATTATTGAATTTATAAATGTGAAATATGTAGTGCTGGTATATAGAAAAGAAAAAGAACCAGAGACATTTTTATTACTTCTGTTGTATTGAGATCATAATATCAATACATTAATTCTTCCTTGCCCATACTTCCTTCAAACCCCCTCATATTCATTTCCATGCTCTCTTTGAAATTCTTGACCTCTTTTTTCATTAACAGTTGTTACATGTAGATGTATATACATGTATATTGTTAAATACAACCTGTTCAGTCTCCATAATGTTACTTACTTCATTTCTAATAGTCTCTGTGCTTGGTAAATGCATATAATTATAAAACTTATTAAGGTTATGTTTATCTCTAAAAGTACTCTTATTCTAAACTAAAAAAAAAATGGAAGTAAATAGAACATTGACTGCAGGATATATAGGATTCCTGAAAGCACAGCAATAAATGTTTCATTCTTAGGTAATGATTTTATGGAAGTAAAATATACTTTATTGTTAGTGAATACCAAGATTTCCTGTTAGTGTTAAAACAGCTATAGTAAAACATTTCTAACAAACAACTCTACCAGATATTTATCTTGCTACTTATTATTAATCATAATTGTTGAAAATTTAAGAGTAGATATTATTTCAACACTTTGCCATACTAAGAAGAAGAATTAAAACAACGCTAGGAATGGGTTACTATTGTTAGTCAATTGCTTTCATTGATTCTCAAACATTACAAGCTATCGTCATTGTCCTTGGTTTTATCCCTCTCCCATTACTTAAATATAAGACCCTGTGGCTGCTCCCGACTTCCTTTCTGGACCAGAGGTGAGTATCTGGGCCCAACCCGGAACCCATCCCTGGGCACCAGCCACTCAGGGAAGACCTGCCCAACTTGGCCCCAGGTTCTGGGCACTGGGCAGGCCCCCTTCTAGCCCCACCAGGAGGGATCCCCTTTTCCAAGCCCCCCCCAGTAGCCCCTGCAATCTCCATGCCCTGCCCCCATGCCCATCTGCCCGAGACCCCAGCCACTTCCTGAGACTTAGAGACCTGCCCCCAGCTCCCATCCTGTCCCCGACTTCCCTTGTGGACCAGAGGTGAGTATCTGGGCCCAATCCGGACCCCATTCCTAGGCACCAGCCACTCCGGGAAGACCTGCCCAACTTGGCCCCAGGCTCTGGCCATGGGGAAGGTTCCCTTCTAGCCCCACCGGGAAGGAACCCCTCCTCCAAGCCCACCCGGCAGCCCCTGCAATCTCCACGTCCTGCCCCCATGCCCATCTGCCTGAGACCCCAGCCACTTCCTGAGACTTAGAGACCTGCCCCCAGCTCCCATCCCACCCCTGACTTCCCTTCTGGACCAGAGAGGGCTCCCATCTTGCCCTGGACTTCCCTTCTGGACAAGAGCTCACATCCTGACCTGGACTTCCCTTCTGGACAAGAGCTCACATGCTACCCCAGACTTCCTGTCTGGACAAAAGTTCCCATCCTGCCCAAGACTTCTGGTCCAGATAAGAGCTTCCATCCTGCCCCAGAGTTCCCATTTGGACAAGAGAGCTCCCATCTCGACAAGAGAGAAAGACTTCCTGAATCTCTCAGCTCTTTCTGAGCCAAGTACACTGATAAGACCAAGAACAAACCACAAGAAGATGGGCAGACGTCACGGCAGAAATATATACAACAAAATGAAGAGCAATACAGCATCACCAGAACCTAGCCCACCTCCAACATCTAAACCTGAACATCAAAAATTGGAAGAAGCAGAAGAAAACAGCCTTATGGATAACATCATGAACAAGGTAGAGGCTTGTGTAGAGGAAAAGACAAAGAAATGTGAAGAATGCTGTAAACAACTAGAGGAAAGGGAAAACAAATTAGAAGAAAACAATAAAGTCCTGGAAGAAAACAATAAAGTACTGAAAGAAAATCATGAAAAAGCAATGAAACAAATAAAGGAAACAGTCCAAGACCTGAAAAGGGAAATAGAAAAAATAAAGAAGACACAAACAGAGGGAATGATGGAAATAGAAAATCTGAGTAAAAGATCGGGAACTTCAGATGCAAGTATAACCAACAGAATGCAAGAGATGGAAGAGAGGATCTCTGGCATTGAAGATACAGTAGAAGAAATAGTTTCATCAGTCGAAGGAAACACTAAAGCCAACAAAGTCATGAACCAAAATGTCCAAGAAATTTGGGACACCATGAAAAGACCAAACGTACGAATTATAGGGATAGAAGAAGGTGAAGAATACCAACTCAAAGGCACAGAAAATATATTCAACAAAATCACAGAAGAAAACTTTTCCAACTTAAAGAAGGAAATGCCTATGAAGATACAAGAAGCCTATAGAACACCAAACAGACTAGACCCCCAAAAATGTCCCCTCGACACATAATAATTAAACAACTAAATGTACAGAATAAAGAAAGAATATTAAGAGCAGAAAAGGAAAAGGGCCAAGTGACCTATAAAGGTAAACCCATCAAAAAAAACACCCGATTTCTCAATGGAAACTTTGAAAGCCAGAAGGACCTGGACAGATGTAATGCAGACACTAAGAGACCATGGATGTCAGCCCAGACTAATATACCCAGCAAAACTTTCAATCATCATAGACGGAAGGAACAAGACTTTCCAAGACAAAGCCAGATTTAAACAATACCTATCCACAAACCCAGCCCTACAGAAAGCACTAGAAGGAAAATTCCAACTGAAGGAAGTCAGATACACACTCGAAAACATAGGCAATAGATAAAGCCACATCAGTAAACCCTAAAGAAGAGAACTACACACACACTACCAACAAAAAAAACAGGGATGAACAATCACTGGTCGTTAATAATCCCTTAATATCAACGGACTTAATTCACTTATAAAAAGACATAGGCTTACAGAATGGATACGAAAGCAGGACCCATCTTTCTGCTGCATACAAGAAACACATCTCAAATTAAAAGACAGACACTATCTAAGAATATCTAAAAGCTGGGAAAAGACTTTCCAATCAAATGGTCTTAAGAAACAAGCGGGTGTAGCCATCCTGATATCCAACAAAATAGACTTCAAACTAAAATCAATCAAAAGAGATCAAGAAGGGCATTTCATACTCATCACAGGAAAGATCCACCAAGATGAAGTTTCAATTCTGAACATTTATGCCCCAAACACA
Source organism: Peromyscus maniculatus bairdii (assembly GCF_049852395.1). NCBI lineage: Eukaryota > Metazoa > Chordata > Mammalia > Rodentia > Cricetidae > Peromyscus > Peromyscus maniculatus. Next base: position 28,068,848 of record NC_134857.1, on the reverse strand, counting down.
AGGGCACCCACACATGTAAAAGAAACATTACTAAAGCTTAAACCACATATAAAACCCCACACATTAATAGTGGGAGATCTCAACACCCCACTTTCACCACTGGACAGATCTCCCAAATCGAAACTTAACAGAGAAATATAGGATTTAACTGATGTCATGACCCAATTTGACCTAATAGATATCTACAGAACATTTCATCCTAACAAAAAGAATATACCTTCTTCTCAGCACCCCATGGAACTTTCTCTAAAATTGACCACATACTTAGCCACAAAGCAAATCTCAACAGATACAAAACAATTGGAATAACCTCCTGTGTTCTATCAGACCACCATGGTTTAAAGTTAGATTTCAACAACAACAAAAACTACAGAAAACCTATAATCTCATGGAAACTGAATCATGCTCAACTAAATCACCAATGGGTTAAGGAAAAAATAAAGAAATTAAAGACTTCCTAGAGATCAGTGAAAATGAAGATACCACATACCCAAACTTATGGGACACTTTGAAAGCAGTGCTAAGAGGGAAATTCATAGCACTAAATGCCCACATAAAGAAATCTCACACTAGTGACTTAACAGCACACCCGAAAGCTCTAGAACAAGAAGAAGCAAAGTCTCTCAGGAAGAATAGACACCAGAAAATTATCAAAGTGAGAGGTGAAATTAATAAATTAGAAACTAAGAGAATAATACAAAAAATTAATGAAACAAAGAGTTGGTTCTTTGAGAAAATCAACAAGATAGACAAGCCCCTATCCTAACTAACCAAAAGACAGAGAGAGAGAATCCAAATCAACAAAATCAGAAATGAAAAGGGGGACATAACAACAGACATTGAGGAAATCCAGAGAATTATAAGGTCATATTTCAAAAACTTCTACTCCACAAAACTGGAAAACCTAAAAGAAATGAACATTTTTCTGGATAGGTACCACATACCTAAGTTAAATCAAGACCAAATAAACTATTTAAATAGTCCAATAACCTCTAAAGAAATAGAAACAGTCATTAAAAGTCCCCCAAACAAAAAAAGTACAGGACCAGATGGTTTCAGCGCAGAATTCTACCAGATCTTCAAAGAAGAGTTAATACCAATACTCTCTAAATTGTTCCACATAATAGAAACAGAAGGAACATTACCAAACTCCTTCTATAAGGCTACAATTACCCTGGTCCCTAAACCAAACAAGGATACAACAAAGAAAGAGAACTACAGACCTATCTCCCTCATGAACATTGATGTAAAAATACTCAATAAAATACTGGCAAACAGACTCCAAGAACACATCAGAACAATTATCCACCATGATCAAGTAGGCTTCATCCCAGGGATGCAAGGGTGGTTCAACATATGAAAGTCCATCAATGTAATACACCATATAAACAAACTCAAAGAAAAAAACCACATGATCATCTCACTAGATGCAGAAAAGGCATTTGACAAAATCCAACACCCCTTCATGATAAAAGTCAGAGTGATCAGGAATACAGGGAACATACCTAAACCTAATAAAGGCAATTTACAGCAAGCCAACAGCCAACATCAAATTAAATGGAGAGAAACTCAAAGCAATCCCACTAAAATCAGGACCAAGGTAAGGCTGTCCACTCTCCCCATACTTATTCAATATAGTACTTGAAGTTCTAGCCAGAGCAACAAGACAACCAAAGGAGATTAAGGGGATACAAATTGGAAAGGAAGAAGTCAAGCTTTCCCTATTTGCAGATGACATGATAGTATACTTGAGTGACCCCAAACATTCCACCCAGGAACTGATAAAGCTTCTAAACACCTTCAGCAACATAGAAGGATACAAGATCAACTAAAAAAAAATCAGTAGCCCTCCTATATACAATGGACAAAGAAGCTGAGATGGCAATCATAGATACATCACCCTTTACAATAGCCACAAATGACATAAAATACTTTGAGGTAACACTAACCAAGCAAGTGAAGGACCTATATGACAAGAACTTGAAGTCCTGAAAAAAGAAATTGAAGAAGATATCAGAAAATGGAAAGATCTCCCATGCTCATGTATAGGCAGGACCAACATAGTAAAAGTGGCAATTTTACCAAAAGCAATCTACACGTGCAATGCAATCCCCATCAAAATACCAACACAATTCTTCACAGACATGGAAAGAATAATACTCAACTTCATATGGAAAAACAAAAAACCCAGGATAGCCAAAAGAATCCTGTACAATAAAACAACCTCTGGAGGCATCACAATCCCTGACTTCAAGCTCTACTATAGAGCTACAGTAATAAAAAACAGCTTGGTATTGGCATAAAAACCAACATGTGGACCAATGGAATCGAATTGAAAACCCTGACATTAACCCACACACCTATGAACATATAATTTTTGACAAAGAAGCCAAAAGTATACAATGGAAAAAAGAAAGCATCTTCAACAAATGGTGCTGGCATAACTGGATATCAACGTGTAGAAGGCTGCAAATAGATCCATATCTATCACTGTGCACAAAACAAGTCCAAGTGGATCAAAGACCTCAACATAGATCCAGCTACTCTGAACCTGCTAGAAGAGAACGTAGAAAGTAGTCTTGAACACATTGGCATAGGAGATCACTTCCTAAATAAAACACCAGTAGCACAGACACTGAGACAAACAATCAATCAATGGGACCTCTTGAAACTGAGAAGCTTTTGTAGAGCAAAGGATGTGGTCAACAAGGCAAAGCGACAGCCTACAGAATGGGAAAAGATCTTCACCAACCCCTCATATGACAGAGGACTGATATCCAGAATATATAAGGAACTCAAGAAATTAGACATCAAAACGACCAACAGTCCAATTGAGAAATGGGCTTAAGAACTAAACAGAGAATTCTTAACAGAGGAAACTCAAATGGCTGAAAGACATTTAAGGAATTGCTCAAAATCCCTAATCATCAGGGAAATGCAAATCAAAACAACTCTGAGATACCACCTTACGCCTGTCAGAATTGCTAAGATCAAAAGCACTGAAGACACTTTATGCTGGAGAGGATGCGGAACTAGGGGAACCCTCCTCCACTGCTGGTGGGAATGCAAGCTTGTACAACCACTTTGGAAATCAATATGGTGCTTTCTTAGAAAATTGGGAATCAATCTCTCCCAAGATCCAGCTATACCACTCTTGGGCATAGAAGGGAGAGAACAAGGGAATCTGTGGCTGTTAGGTAGAACTGAATAGTATTGTAAAATAAAATTTTAAAAAAATATTAAAAAAAAAAACACCCTGTGAGGCATGTAACTTCCCACTAGGAACAAACATCCTACAATGTCTTTGTTCTCTGCCCCATGGGCAGTTTCATGTCTGTTTTAATCAGCATCTACTACAAATAAATACTTATCTGATGAGCATTGAGGCATGCATTAATCTCTAGGTATAATACTCATTTCAATTAAAGCTATATACAAGTGGAGCAACTATGGATTTCCTGGTAAGTATAGATTATTTTTCCTATTTCTAGTTCATGATCTTTGAAAAGCAGTTACTATTACCATGTGTCATTAAAAGAATAGAATGCCATGCTTTTACTGATTTCAGATGAATATTCTCATAATTCCTTTGAAATTTCTTATGGGAAGTAGACCATTTCTACCTCATTTTTGTCTCATTCAACCATTGTTTTATTAAACATGTATTGAAGGATACTTACATTGTACTGGGAGTACATATAATACAATATTTTTTATTTTTTCTTTGCAAGTGATATCAATTTGGAATAGTGGAGGTTCATTAAGTTGGTCATCTTTCCACTTCATCTATTTCTTATGTGGCTCTGTCTTTTATTTTTATTTTATTTTTTGGACGAAATTCCATATTTGTCTCCTGTTTATTATTCTAAGTTACTATTGTTTTTTTTTTTTTAGTAAATTTCTTCTTTCCTCTGTAGAAAAAAAGCTCCATGATCAAGACTACTTGCTGTTCTTCCAGAATTCACTTACCAAACCCAAGCTTTAGGGGATCTGATATCCTTTTCTGGCCTCTGTGAGCACTATCACATGCATGATATGCACGCACGCGCACACACACACACACACACACACACACACACACTCAAACACACACACACACACCTATACTCATACATAGGCCCTTCAGTACACATAAAAATATTAAAATCTTAAAATATATGCAGTATGAAGTGTGATATTGACATGTGTCTAATAAGCTAGTGCTGGAGAATGACTACTTTTACTTTCTAGCTTAGTTATAGGTGCTATATTAGGGGGTCTATTGAAGAATGACCATACCATTTGATCTCACTTCCAGGATGAGTTGAGGCAATAAACAATGGCATTTAAAAATCTCAGTGCAATGTGTTCTTCATGGAGTCAATAGGCCATGCCATAATGTCAGTATAATTTTGAAAACTGATTTTATATTGGTGATAACCAAATTCCTAAGCAAAAGTCTACTTGTTGGTGAGATGGGAAAAAGGGTACATTACTGACAAATGTAGAGGGTGCTTCCACAGAAAAACAAGTGCGAACAACTGTACAGGGATGTTCACAGTAGTTGTGAGGAAGACTGGATTTGTGTGAATCTTCAGATTGTCCCCATTCCGTTACATTAGTTGTTCACTTTCTCTAAACAGATACTCAGAAATATTTAAATGCTGCCTGTCACTCTATAAATAGTCCCCATACTCACAGGCACATTCACAGAGAGGATCAAGTTCAAGTGTTCACATACCTGAATGATTGTAGGCAGTCAAGAGTGGCTAGTGAAAGGACCTCATTTTCCCAGTAGCCCCAATATCTCAAACACAGTTTGTAATTACAAAAATATTTCTGGGGTGACTCAATATTTGCTATGGCTGACTATCAGATATATCCATCCTACCCTCTCCCTCCTCTCTCTCTCTCTCTCTCTCTCTCTCTCTCTCTCTCTCTCTCTCTCTCTCTCTCTCTCTCTCTCTCTCTCTTTCTCTCTCTGAGTGTATACATATATATGGAGAGAAAGAGAGAGAGACTTGGGACTGGGTAACTTACAAGAGGCTCTGATTCTCACTTTCTCAGGAGCTACAAGTTGCCATAGTCCTCCATCTTAGGGTAGGGACTTGTGAAATTTCTCTCATCTGCACAGGCATGTCAATTGGAATTGTCTTTGTGCTACTATAATTTAGGTGACAATGCTGCTAAGATTTAAGGTATGCACCTTTCCTATCATCTGTAGAAGACATCCTGGCCATCATCTCTTGCCATCTTTCAACTGTCCCTTCTGTTTTCTAGCCTTAGGTAAGGAGCTGTGCTGTAGATGTATTAACTGGTGATTTGCTCTGCACAGCCAATTGTTCCTTGCAGTTTGACTAGTTGTCAATTAACGTAATGGCCTCTCCATCTCCTGTAAAAAGAAGCTTCTTTGATAAGGGGTGAAAGATGCTTATCTGTGGACAACAAAGTATGTAGACTCAGCTAGAAGTTATAGTGGTTTAGGAAAGTAGCAGTGGTAAATTCTCCTCTAGGGTCTGTGACCTTACAAACCACAGCTAGTGTGCTGTCTTTAGAGAATCAGGCAAGGATTTCATTCTATTGAGCTGGCCATAAGTCCTATGAGATGACTGTTGATTACCCTCACAGTATTTTGCCATTGTTGCCTCTATTGAGAAGCTTGCCATTCTGGTCATTGTTATGATTCAAAGGCTTTCCCTCTGGATTGGACAATGGATTGCTTTCTCCCTTGTCAGTCTTCATGGCACCATTAGATACTATGAGTGCTAATCTTCAGGGAGAAAGCTTCCAGGTCATTTGCAGCTCAAATCTTCCAAGTCCTGTGTCCAAACTGTGTTGTCTTCAGAAACAGGGACTTGCCTTCAAGTTTTAGGTGGCATTCATCAATAATATGAATAGCCTATATTATCTTGAGATTCCTTTCAACTCTGTTGGTGAACAACTGAATGTGGGAAGGGAATTTCATTCCCCTCACAATGTCTCCATCTCCTTGACAAAGATTTGTTTTCCCATTTTCATTTACTTTTTCTTTGATTATTTTGTTTGATTGTATCAATGTATTTTCCTTGTGTAAATATTTCAGACTCATCTTCCCTCATTGTGGCTGCTATTTTACTCCCCTTCACTGCATTCCTATTTATAACTTTGCAGATAAATTTTATCATTTTTACCTCTTTTGCTTTCATTCCTTTAGTCTTTCTTTTTTGCTTTTATTTGTGGTTTACCAGATGCTTGTGTCTTTTTCTGCTGTGTGGTGTTGCTACTGTGTTTGTTGCCTCCCTTCTGATCATATTCATGATATAGTCCTCAAGCAAAGAGTGCTCATTTGCTCGCTCATAAAAACAGAAGAGTGAGGCTGTGGTACACGCCTTTAATCCCAACCCTCGGGAGGTAGAAGCAGGTGGATCTTTGTGAGTTTGAGGCCAGCCTGGTCTACAGAGCAAGATCCAGGACAGGCACCAAAACAACATAGAGAAACCCTGTCTCGAAAACAAAACCAAAACCAGAAGGGTTTACCATCACACAAACTCATTGCTTGGAAAGTGAAAGTAGAGAAATCACAGGTATGTAAGCCAGACCTATGGTCTTTAATATACACAGAAAGAATTTCATGATTAAGTAAATATTTAATAAAACCTGTCATAGGTAAACTACATAATTTTGAGTTTCACATTCATAACCCAGGTTCAAGAAAAAATTATTCAATTGATATGGGTATCAAATTATATCAAGCCACATGAATATATTATAATTATATGGTGTTTTCTTCCTATGGGCACTTTCTGAAGTTATCATAAAGACCACTGAAATAAAGGTGAAAAATAGAAAAGAAGAAAGCCCATATTTCTCAAATTCTACTACAATTTTTCCTACACTGTCTCAAGAATATAGTTTCCAAAATAATGAAAAATAGATATAGTAATACAAATATCAAGAAAAATTCACTAACAACAAAGAAGAAATATTTCTGTTATACTTAGTAATTTAGAGAAATGACTTTTAAAATGTTAAGTCTCTTTAATATCATGCAGCTTTAAAAAGTCATTTTATCTCTGAGAGTAAGTATGGATTTTAAAACTTGAATGGAAGTGTGAGGCTTTGGCAGGGTAAGAAGTTGCTTTCCTTATAATAACTTCTAATTTCCTGATGTCATCAGCAAATAGCTATTCAAGCACCTACTTAATCTCTTTAGAACATTTTTCTGATTATCTTGGTGACCAAAAATTTAGCCTGGAAATGTTCATTTGAATCATTATGTAAATTGCTTTATGAGAGAATATAACCTTATGTCCTTTTGATGAAAACAGAAATTGAAAAAGGCAATCTGGAATTAACAGTGTCTTCTATGAACAGTCTCAAGTGGGTAAAAGAACAGGAGGGAGAGGGAGATCTGTTGTTTTGTTATTGTATTTTTTTCTTATCATGCCTTTAAATATTTTTTCACAATAAATTAATGTAAAATATAGGTTACCTGAGTGATTTTTGTCTTTGTGACCTGCCGTCATAAAAACAAGACAATTGTACTTTTCTATTGGGTAATACAAGAATATTACTGAGATTATTCTGTTCATTGGAATCATCTATAATGAGTGAAAACACGAACTTTAAAATTCCTTTGCATTTTTCATTAAAACTGTATTTTCCCATGGCATCTGAAGGAGTGAATATAATGATTTTGGCAATGAAGTCTGTATCCTGCCAAATCTGATTTTAAATATATGTGCATACTTTCAGAGTGGCTCTCTGATCCTGTTTCCTCTATTTGTTTTCCCATGCCTTATAACAGATATTTTGCAGATGCAGAAAAAAAAAAGCCTGTCTATATCCTGTAGCTGTTAAAGAAAGCAAGGCACATTGCTTAATGCATACTTTTAAAATGTAATTAAGTGTTATACATTCTTACTCAGAGTAAAACCATTGCAGTTGATGGCCATATCTGCAATGGGATCATAGCTTGAATGTTTGCATTATTTGCCTGAAAAGTTCTCTGACTGGTAAAAGAAGAGTCTAGAATCTAATTGGATAAGTCAGTAGTAGATCACCTGATTGACATGGGAAAGAACCTGCATTAATTATATCCTGGCACACATTACTCCCTAATATAGGAGGAAGCCACTTTCTTGATACACACTAATTACTAAGTGCTAAGATAAATAAACAGAAATACTATATATTCCATTTCATATTCAGATAATTGCTTCAAGTCTTTCATTTTACATGCTTAACTTGAAAACAAGTGGAATCCAGGAAACTAGAAAAAAAAAGACCTTTCATGGGAAAAGGCCTTTGTTTGTTTTGTTTTTAGAGGCATGGTTTCTCTACGTAGGCCTGGATGTCCAGGAATTCACTCTGTAGACCAGGCCAGCCTTCAACTCACAGAAATCAGCCTGCCTCTGCCTCCTGAGGGCTGCAATTAAAGGCATGTGCCATCACCACCCAACTCTCACAGGGCATGTGAAGAGAGCAGAGAGAGAAGATTGCAGGGGAAGAGAATATGATGAGGTAGAAAACTGAAGGTGGAAAGGCTTAAACAGGCAGGGGTGAAGAGAAAGTTAACTCCAAATAAGTAGCTATGAAAAGTCATATGGACTGCTACTATTGCATCATTCAACTTAAAGCAGGTAAGTGTAATGTTAAAAGAATACCTATTAAATGAAAGAAGAAAAGTGATACTTGTGGTGGTATTGTGTTCTCCAAAATATTGTGTACTCTAATAAATTTATCTGGGGTCAGAGAACAGACAGCCACTAGATACAAAGGCTAGAAAATGGTGGCACTCACACCTTTAATCCTAGCATTCCAGAGATAGAAATCCCTCTGGATCTCTGTGAGTTCAAGGCCACATTGGAAATAGCCAAGCATGGTGACACACGCCTTTAATCCCAGAAAGCCAGCCTTTAATCCCAGGGAGTGGTGGTAGAAAGCAGAAAGATATATAAGGCGTGAGGACCAGAAACTAGAGGCATTTGGCTGGTTAAGATTTTGGCTGGTTAAGCATTCAGGCTTTTGAGCAGTAATTCAGCTGAGACCCATTCCGGATGAGGACTCAGAGGCCTCCAGTCTGAGGAGACAAGACCAGCTGAGGATCCGGCGAGGTGAGATAGCTGCGGCTTGTTCTGTCTCTCTGATCTACCAGCATGGACCCCAATAACTCGCCTCAGGTTTGATTTTATTAATAAGAACTTTGAAGATTCATGCTACAGATACTACTGTGGGCTAAAGGATTAAGCAGTGATAGAGGAGAATAGGAACAAAGAGAAGGCAGTAGGTGTGCTAAGCAAAACAGATTTTTATAACAAAACCATGAGATAATCTGCTCGTCACCTAACTTCACAATACACCTTAACAGACTTACTATGGAGGGATGGACAGCAGTGCTCTAGAAGATACAGTTTATTAAAGGTATTTGCAGCAACAGGCCTGGGATACTTCTCTGTAAGTTATTAGTCATAGAGTAACCAGAAGAGGGTTCCACAAAAACACAGGGTCTTGTCATCACCTTTAGTTACTATAAATACAAAGTATGTGCTATGGGATGGTCTGTATGTCAAATTGCTCTGATTGGTCAATAAATAAACACTGACTGGCCAGTGGCCAGGCAGGAAGTAGGTGGGACAAGGAGAGAGGAGAATTCTGAGAAGCAGAAGGCTGAGGTGGAGAGACACTGCCAGCTGCCGCCATGACCAGCAGCATGTGAAGACACTGGTAAGCCACCAGCCACGTGGCAAGGTATAGATTTATGGAAATGGATTAATTTAAGCTATAAGAACAGTTAGCAAGAAGCCTGCCATGGCCATACAGTTTGTAAGCAATATAAGTCTCTGTGTTTACTTGGTTGGGTCTGAGCGACTGTGGGACTGGCGGGTGACAAAGATTTGTCCTACTGTGGGCAAGGCAGGAAAACTCTAGCTACAAGTATGGCCCTGCTCAGGAAGATACCACAAGAAGCCTGAAGATGTAGAGGAATAAATCTTAAGCCAATTGGAGAAGAAAAGGTATTAATGGTGTGACACAACATGGGACCCTACATGCTGCTGTAATGACCTGCAAGGCAAGATGTGCCAAGAGGAGGTGGTGAAGTTTGTGAAGACATCCAAGATAAGCAGTCTGCTTTGCTGTCTGTAAAGTAGGATATGTAGAGTGGGACAATAAGTTTGCAAGATGCTTTTCTGTTGTATGTGAGCAAAGAGTTGTTTTTTAAACATGCCTAAGTAGTTGAAAACAAGTGAAAAAGGATGAATTATATTTGAAAAATATTGAGTGTATATGTGTGTGTGCTGGGTGTGTTTTGCTATGTGCACCTGAATACAGGTACCAGTGGAGGCCAAAGAGGATGCTGGATTCCCTGTAGATGAAATTACAAAAGGTTTTGTGCCATCGAAACAAGGATGCTAGTAGTCAAACTTGAGTCCACTGCAAAACCAGAGCCATCTTTTCAGCCCATGACATCATCTTAGTATGTGAAAATTAAGTGTGATTCAAATTGTAATGTCCATAAAGCTTTACTGGACCATGCCCAAATTCATTTCTTTCCATAACCGATGCATACATGGCTGAGTTTCTTTTCCTATTTTTTAAAAAAATATAAAATAAAAAATTATACTATGATAGCAAATTTGAGTAATTTAACAGAAGTATTGTCTCTGCAATTTTAAAATAGTTACCTTATTGATCCCTACAGAAAGCTCCAGAACCCCCTGCTTCCCTCCCCCCTTGACTGGTGATTCTGGATTTTTGCTCAAACTATTGTCATTTCCAGTAGACATTTCATTGAGTTAGCTTAGCAGACAGAGAGGCTGGTATGCAAGCCCTGATGTAGGAGCACTTTATATTTGAACTTGTTTCTGCAGAAAAAACAGAAGCATCAAGATCTTTAGGTTTCCTTAGGTTATGCATTGACAAGGTACCCTATCTACCCCTAGTTTTCTGAACAATAGCTAGATTGTGTTTATGAAAAAAGCTTTTCCAGAAATATCATCAGCATTCCTCCAATTGTTGTCTTAGACTCCAAACCTTTGTAAATATTGAGAAATTCATCAGGCTTCTTTTTAAACAAACATGTCACACTGTTGAAGGAAAACTCTTCCCTTTCAGATAATTATTTTATTCCTGAAAATAAAGCATATATCATAAAAAGCATATGATAACAACTCCCAGAAGAGATACAAGTACAAAATACAACAACAAAAAAAAAAACAAAAAAAAACTTGAGTCAATTTTCCTAGGAGGACCCTGACAGAACATATAGAATTCTTACTTTGTATGACTACACTGCCTTTAAAAGTTTCTTTTTAAACCTATGCTTCTCTAGTGTAGCATTATATTTAAAAGCAAATTTACTGGGCAACTTAGATACTTTCAAGTAAATGATTTGTGAATCAGGTCCAAGTGTTAATCCAAGCTTTAATATTTCTAATTAATTAACTTTGGCTACAGCTGCAATAAGCTGAAATGCAAGGGATTACTGAATGACTTATCTGAGAATAAAACAAATCCATTATTTGAACAAAATATCTTGAAAATGGTTGCCTGAAACCTACGAAAGCTTTGGAGCATGTTGATATAAAAATCATTCTCAAAAGCCATTTAATTCCCTTAAGGTGCTAAAACCCACTCAGCTTTAAAGAAAACCTCAAACTTTAAATACTTAGAGATTAACTTCCTTGTCTCCAACACAAACCATCATTTCTAGTGTTTGAACAGCTACTGAAGTAGAATACTTATGCAAAATAGGGTAGGCATCACTTTCTAAAGGAACGTGTGTTGACTGGGTTGGGTAATTTCTGTCTCCTTTCTTCCTTTCCCTCATTCTTTCCTCCCTCCCTCCCGCCTTCCTTCTCTTTCTTTCTAATGGTTTCTTTATAATATTTTGAATAGAAAAATTACTTCATATTTAAAGAAAAGATACACAATGGAAAAAACCAAAATTTTTATGACAAAACATGCATGCAAATGAACTCACTATTCAGGTGATTTTTTATTAACTTTAATTTTGTATTTTGAGTTTATAAAGAGAACTGACTAATTTTGAATGTACATACATAACATCTAGGCAATCTTCACTTGTATGTACAATGGTTTCCCATGCTTCCATTGGAAACACTAGTGGAAAATTTTAGTGGAAATGCACTCTCAAGTCACTTCTGCCCTATAGTTAATTTAAAAAATGTAATTTTGATTTATTTGTAGAATTATATTTTATTAAAATCATTATTTCAGTAAATATAAAATATTTCAATGCATATCATTCACTTAAAATTAATGATAAACATTCATCTCTATAATAGACATGATAAAGAATTTTTACATATATACACACTATTTTTGAATTAACAGTTACTTATGAGAAAACACTTTTGAGAGAATATTAAAAAGTTATATTCTATGTGTTTTGATAAAATCACTAAATGAAGAATATATTCAATGGTTAGTCATGCAAATAATTTGTGTGACCTACCTTATGAAAATTGCTGTTTTTATATTTCTATATAAAGAATATTTTAGTAAATATAGCATATAGATAAAGTTTTCTTTTAATGAAAATAGATTTTTCATACATTATATTCTGATATATATATATATATAGATGCTGGAACCATCAAAAAGAGAATTTAAATGAAAATAAATAAGTTGAATAGTGTCATGAAAGTACATGAAATGCATATGCTCAGATTCATAATTTTAGAATAGAAATGAACTATAACAAAAAATCCAAAGTCAAGAGTGAGAAAAAGACTATGCATAAAATCAGTTGATAGGAAAAAACAATTCTTTTCCATGAATTGGAAAGAACAAAGAAGGACATATGTAAGGGTTTGGAATATGTAAAGGGAAGTGAATAATAATGTAATTACATTGTAATTTAAGAACATAAACTAATTCATATTTTTCAGGTTTTTAAAAAATCTGCAAAGAGTTAAAAATAAGAAAAATTGAATATTTCTCAAATGCAAAAGAGTAAAATCAGTAAGAACCAAATGTTTGAGAATTGAAATATTTATTGTAAAAGTCAAACAACAGATTCACAAAGCTCAGAAAATCTTAACGAGGATAGGAGAAAATTTCAGTTGCATCTGATATGTATAGATCTAAATAATCAATGTTATTTTCTCCCAATTGATTCATATATTAGCATCATAACACTAAGATTATCGGAATGTTGTCTTTTTTTTTCAATATTATATTTTCATTTCTTTTGGGGTAATGCATAGGAACCAGTAGAGTCAAAATTTTATAGAACAGAAAAGGGCACTGATGACCCATGCAATTTTGAAACAAAATGCATTTGGAGTTTTCCCAACTTGACATTAACAGCTAGACACACCTGCCACTTTAGACAAGCCATAATAATTGTAAATAAAGAGAGTGTGACTATGAATGCACATATACATGTGTTACTCAAATCTTAAATCCATCTAATAATAATAAAAAAAAAACAGTGCCAGATATTGGGATAAATGCTGAAAGATCAGAGAGACAAAGGAACAAGCCACAGCCACCACCTCTTACCTCACCAACTCCTCAGCCTGAAAAACCTCTAGTTCCCATCTCCTCATGCCTTATATACCTTTCTCCACTCAGCCATCACTTCCCGGGTTTAAAAGCCTATGTGCTTCCCAAGCAAAGGCAGGAGATCTCAAGTGGTGGGATTAAAGGTGTGTGATTCCAAAGTACTTGGATTCAAGGTGTGTGCCACCATTGCCTGTCTCTGTTTCTCTCCTAGACTGAGTCAATCTCATGTAGTTTAGGGTGGCTTTGAACTCACAGAGATCCAGATGGATCCCTGAATCCTGAGTGCTTGGATTAAAGGTGTGTGTCACCACTCTGTGGCTGCTATGTTTAATCTAGTGGCTTGTTCTGTTCTCTGATCTTCAGCCAAAGTTTATTAGAGTATACAACATCACTACATTTCCCCCCCTTTTTTTTGTCTAAGATAATAAAAGAAGGTTATAACTAACATAAGAAAAACTATAAACAATAAGTACCATAAGTATATACAATATATACAGTCAAGAATTACATTAACAATGTCCAGTCCATAAACATTTGACAAATTCAGAGAAAATACTCCATTATCTATCCTATTTTGGTGAGTCCAAAATGTTGTACCTAATTCACTGTCTGCCCTAACTTGTATTACCAACCAAATACTATCTTTTGATGTCTTTCAAACATACACTTTACACATCTTTAGTGAGTTTCTTTTCTAAATTTGTTAACAAGGAAAGCTATGAATATCTAGTCTTCAACTCCATCAGAGACCCAAGAAGGAACTATTAGTAACTAAGTAAACAGGAAGTGCAAACAAGAAATTTTCAAAAAATATTTGAAATAACAGAAAGAGCTGGCTGCCTGGACAGTAAACCAAGGTTCTGCTGCAATATTGGGGCATCCATCTTTGGCCTATAGGCTTAGCATATCTGACAGACTTTTCTGTGAAGCAAGATATTCTGAAGGGCTGTCCTACCTTGTCATGGCAAGATTCAGCAGTCCTTTCTTTTATGTCCTGATTATCCATCTAGACAACCTACTACCCACAGTCAAGGTTTGATGACCACACCCCAGTTTTATGCCAAATAGAAGACATTTTGTATCTCTATCTAAAAACTAATCAGGCTTCATTTTATTTAAAATATTATACATGTGCAAGACAACTAGTCTATTAAAATAATGAGAAGACATGCAATAGGCGAGAGAAAATGTTTGTTTATATATATACATTATATACATGTCTGCTAGTAAGAGAATTCAGAGGATATATTATATAATACTGTAAATATGATTATATTTGTGATTAAATTATTTTCCTTCATTACATTCCATTTTTAAATTTTAATGTATGTCAAGTCCTTTGTCAAATGTGTTGATATGTTTTTCTTTTTGAATATGTTGAATATTGCAGACATGGGTTTCTATTGTTCCTTTCTTCTTTTGTGATGCAAACCGTTTTATTTGCTTCTACAATTGCCCATTCTGTTCCCCATACTTAAAATCCTCATGGCCACATACGGTTAGTTCCATGTTGTATAGTATAATGTTTCACCCAATATAAAGTTCTACACTTAGATGATGTGAAATTATTTTATTAATAATTGTATTTGAATTAGTAATAGTAAGCTTAAACATTTGTATCAATACAAAATATATTGAGTCAAAAAATAAATGATGTTTGTGTGTGTGTGTGTGTGTGTGTGTGTGTGTGTGTGTTTGTGTGTGTGTGGATGTGGATGTTTCTGTATGTGTGTATAAGTGCATATATGAAAACCCATATATTTGTGTCTTTTGGTTTTTGCCTTTTGTTATCTCAAGGCGACTTGAATGAAATGTTAAATTTTAATTGACTGTATATTTCCAGTATCCCAAAGATGTTTAAAATAGTTGTTTTTTTTTTCTGAAAAATATAGGGATCAGTAACTGCTTCTGTAACACTAAGAATCTTCTGTCAATCATTGACTATACATAATGAGACAAATAATCCATGGTATTATATAGTGAAGTCTTCAAATACTATGGGAAACATTATGATAAAGACAATAACACTCATTATTTTTTTTAGTGTTTATTTTCTTTTACAATATAATTTAATTCTATATATCAACCATGGATTTCCTTGATCTCCCCTTCCCCCCTTCCCTTCCTTCTAGCCCACTCCCCCTTTCCTATCTCCTCCAGGGCAAAGACTCCCCCTGAGGATTGAGATCAACCTGGTATACTCAGTCCAGGCAGGTCCAGTACCCTCCTCCCAGGTTGAGCCAAGCGTCCCTGCATAAGCCCCAGGTTTCAAACAGCCAACTCATGCACTGAGCACAGGACCTGGTCCCACTGCCTGGATGCCTCCCAAACAGATCCAGCCAATGAACTGTCTCACCTATTCAGAGGGCCTGATACAGTTGGGGGTCCCTCAGCCATTGGTTCATAGTTCATGTGTTTCCATTCCTTTGGCTATTTGTCCCTGTGCTTTATCCATACTTGGTCTCAACAATTCTTGCTCAGATAAACCCTCCTCTTTCTCGCCAATTGGACTCCCAGAGCTCCACCTGGGGCCTGGCCATGGATCTCTGCTTCTGGTTCCTTCAGTCATTCGATGGGGTTTCTAGCACGGCAATTAGTGTGTTTGGCCATCCTATCACCAGAGTAGGTCAGTTTGGGCTGTCTCTTGACCATTGCCAGCAGTCTATTGTGGGGCATCTGTGTGGATTTCTGTGGGCCTCTCTAGCACTTTGCTTCTTCCTATTCTCAACTCTGAGATACCACCTTACACCTATCAGAATGGCTAAGATCAAAAACACGGAAGACACCTTATGCTGGAGAGGAAGTTGAGCTAGAAGAACTGTCCTCCACTGCCGGTGGGAATGCAAGATTGTACAACCACTTTGGAAATCAATATGGCACTTTCTTAGAAAATTGGGAATCAATCCAGCCATACCACTCTTGGGCATATACCCAAGGAATGCTCAATCATACCACAAGGGCACTTGCTCAGCTATGTTCATATCAGTATTGTTTGTAATAGCCAGAACCTGGAAACAACTTAGATGCCCTTCAACTGAAGAATGGATAAATAAAATGTGGTACATATACACAATGGAATACTACTCAGCAGAGAAAAAAATTACATCATGAGGTTCACAGGCAAATGGATGGATCTCGAAAAAAATGATCCTGAGTGAGGTAACCCAGACTCAGAAAGACAAACATGATATGTACTCACTCATAGGAGGATACTAGATGTGGAACAAGGATAACTGGACTGCTACTCACAACACCAGGGAGGCTACCTGAAAAACAGGACCCTAAGAAAGACACGGGGATCGCCCAATGATGGAGAAATGGATGAGACCTACATGAACAGCCTGGACATGAGTGGGGGCAATGAAGGGTGAGGGTCAAGGGAAAGAGAGCTTGGGGGAGTGGGAGATCCCAGCCGGATCAAGAACAGAGGGCGAGAACAAGGAATGGGAGACCATGGTAAATAATGCTCATTTTGTTTGTCATTTAATTGCTACTGTACTTAGGACAGAGTCTCATTTTATATGTGTTGTATGTTCTATGTATGTTTATCTTATGGAATATTTGATCAATATGCATGAAAGTTAGCAGATTTGTTACTCAGCATTACATTATTGAGTTAAGAAGACGAATATTAATTAGAACATAACATTCACTTGAGGTGGCCTTCAATCTTCTATTCTTTAATTCTATTATCTATAAAGTAGCAAGCTGTTAATTATGCAACCTTATTGAAGCACCTTTACATTAACTTATTAGAGTTATAAATATTAAACAGACTAAATAAAAGCTAAGAAACAGAAACTTGTATGTGATCATTGTTTCCCCCACAACGTTTGTAAATTTAAATAATTTCATGTCATTATTTTAAATTCTTTTATGTTTTATAACCAATTAAAGTAAATTGATTTTAAAATTTCTAAAACGATAACCTTTAAAGATGTAAAAACTTTTGCTGAGCTTTTCAGTTAAAATACAAAGTATATAAGGAAAACAAGGCCAATTTATAAAAAATTCTTAAGTTTTTTAAGAAATTATTTTTCTTAGAAGTATTTGTTTCTGAAATATATACTTTGCATAATGAGTATAATGAAAGGTCAGGTTGGAATAGTGAAAGGTATATTTAAAATTTTTCAGATACCATCGTAAAAGATATGACTAAATAAAACAAACCAACTTTTTAGAAATCAATTGTTTCTGAATTAAGACATATCTCATTGATTTCAAGAGATTGAAACCAATGTAAAATGACAATTGTCTCTAAACATATGATCCTATAAAGGATGGGTAGTTGGAAGGGACATTGGTGTTCTTTGAAAGAAAGACTATTTTGGTACTTAGAAAATTATTTGAATATGGAGAATTTTCTTTGTAATACTTAAGAATCTTTTCTTATTTGCTTTGATGTACTTGGATTGCTTTTTGATCTTTATTTTGAAACTTTTGAAACATAATTCACAGTATTTTAAGGGGATTTATAAGTCTATTAAATTTTCTTTTTTAATCTTTTATCTTACAATTTATGCCAACTGTAGGTTCCCCTCTCTCCCATCCTTCCAGCCCTCCTCCCTCCACCGGGTCTACTCTTCCTCCATTTCCTTTAAAAATAGCAGGCCTTTCAGGGAAATCATTGAAGCACAGCATAAGTAGATACAATAAAGAAAAGGCACAAAGCCTTATATCAGGGCTGGGAGAGGCCACCCAGTAGGAAGAAAGGGGTCCTAAGAGTTGGCAAAAATGTCAGAGAGCCTGACTCCTGCTGCTTGGAATCCCACAAAGACACTAAGCTTACAGTCATAACTTGTATGTAGAGGACCTAGCTCAGACCCATGCAGGCTCAGTGGTTGCTTCTTCAGTCTTTTGATCCCTTATTAGTCCTGCTTGATTCTGTGGGCCATGTTCTCCTGGTGTCCTTGGCCCTTCTGGCTCATACAATCCTCCCTCTCCAATTCCACTGGGTATCCTGAGCTCTAAGGAGAGGGACATGATGAAGATTTTCAAAATTATGTCTTCCTCAGCCTATATGAGCATGTAAGCCTGCATCATGACACTGATTTCTTTATTTCATATTAATCTTTATTATTGGAAATATATTGCATAATGAAATTTCTAATATGTAAAAATTCCTTATTTCTTACAAGTATAATTTATTATTTTATTATATGTGATTTATTAATATATTTCAATCTATGTATTTCAAAACCGGCTCTTATAAGAAGAAAGACTCACAATGCATACAGGAATGACTTTTAAAGTTTAGTTTTATGAATATTTTTATAGAATTTCTACAGGTATGTTATCACTATACCAATGATAATAATTGTTAGCAGCATTTATAATCAGTGATTTTTTTAAAATATTGTATTCAACCTTAGTTAGGTTTGCCTTTGTATAAAGTTATCTTTAAATTAATTACCTTAATTCTCACCTTTTGAAGAGATTTCTAATACAAATATAGCCTTCTTTGCTTGTTTATTAACTGAAATATAACTTCTCTTTCTGCACATGTCTGCCTTTTTTATTGTTTTGTCTGTAAAGTCTTTGGGTATTCTCACAAAATCCCCTTCTCCACCTCCAACTGAGAGGAGTCACTATTATTATTATTATTATTATTATTATTATTATTTATTGTGAGATCACCTTGCTTACAGATTTGTAGATCCCATGGCACTTCTTTGTAGCACGTATTTGCACCCAACATTTCCAGAGGCTATCTGAGTTAATTCTTTCTGATCCATCAGCTTATGCTCTTTTACTTTTTCTAAAATAATTGTTCTTTTAATTTTGAGATTGTAATTATTTTCCCTTCACTTTCTTCCTCTTTTTTCTTTTATTTATGTAATTATCCTTCTCTCATATATTACACCCTAACCACACTTTCCCCTACCTCCACTTTTCCCAGTACCTCATGCTCCCACCTCTTCTCTCCCTCAGATTCACTTCTCCTCCTCATTTCCTTTCAGAAAAGACAAAAGACTGCTCTAAATAGACATCCAAACCATTTGGGGAGCCCATACCTGTCATTGCCTGGAAGACTGGAAACCAGATTCTGGATAAGCCCAGAGACCTAGGACAGAACCAAACATGACTGGTCAAAGGGAAAAAAGATAAATGAAGTAATTCCTAATGATACTCTGCTGTATTCATAGACCAACGGCTAGCCCAACTATCATCAGAAACTTCATCTATCAATTGATGGGAGCAAATGTAGAGACCTACACCCAAATATTAGTCAAAACTTGAAGAACTCCACAGAAGAGGTGAAGGAAGGATTGCAGGAGCCAGAAAGCTTGAGGACACTGCAAGAACACAGCCCACAGAATCAACTAAGGAAGGCTCAAAGGGTCTCAAAGAGACTGAGGTGGCAACCACGGACCCTTTCCTCACTCTGAATGCTCCCATAAACACCCCCCATGTTCTCTTTTTAATTAATGTTTTTTCCAATAATTGTTGAATATACATGTTCAATATATATGAATAAAATATATGAACATAATATAGGTTGCTAGGGCTGACCACTTGGTATTGAATGACTAGTGTAGTGTGTGTGATGTTCCCCGGGTAAGTCAATTACCCATTTTCAGTGTTCATTAGTTATGTGCAGTGCTTTATGTATACTTGAGATCTCTTCAACTTTCCTGCATGTACATTTACATGTTTATTGGTTTATTTCTTGTTCAGTTCATATTCTATAGTTATATTTGTGGGTTGTCGTAGTTATGGTTTCTATTGCTATGAAGAGACACCATGACCAAGGCAATTCTTATAAAGGAAACATTTAATTGCGACTGACATACAGTGAGGAGGTTTAGTTCATTTTCATCACAGAGCGAACATTTTTGGCACCCAGGCAGACATGGTGCTGAAGAGGTAGCTGAAAGTTCTGCATCCAGATCACAAGCAGAAGGAAGAAAGTGAAACACCGAGCCTGGCTTGAGCATCTGAGACATCAAAGCCCACCCCCAGTGACACCCTTCCTCCAATAAGGCCACGCCTACTCAAACAAGGCCAGACTCCTAGATAGTGCCACTCACTATGGGCCTATGGGAGTAATTTTCATTCAAAATAACACACAGGTTGATACTTTATCTATAATTTTACTCTGATCTAAGAAGTAATTGTCAGTTATTTCAAGAAATTCTACTTGTGTTTTGTATTATTTTTATTTTTATCTAGAAGTAGATTGATATCAAGAAGATAAATATGTTCTGAGCTGCTCATTTCCATGTGAACATGGACTATGAAAACATCTCATATGAAGAAAGTAAATATGAAGAAAATGATACAACCTTCAACCTATTTTTGTTTAATTATGCTATATAGACACTTGACTTACGGCCAACTCTAATTTTGCATTTTCTTCTTTATAATAAATGTGCATGTGAGCATTAATTGGCTCAAGATTTTGTCTTAAGAAATAAGATACATGTAAACAAGTTAATGCAGGGACATCCATTTTCTTTACAAATTTATAAAGTTTAAACCTGAGATGGGGAGATAATTGATTCAAAGTCACAATACATGATCTGTGTATCCAGGAAAGGTTCTAATAATTCAATACTTGAAGGTTGTTAATGTAATTCATTGCTCATGACTTCATTAGTTTCTTGAAAACACTTCTAAAATAAACAACAAACACATTTAAAAATATTTCAATATTATTTGAATAGTTCTTTATTTGTGAACTTACTTTATTAATTAGATTAAGCTATTAATTAATGGTTACTTAATTGGATATTTTGGTGCTATGGAGACAGTATTTCAACAAATGATGATTCTTAAGGACAACATTAGATAGAGTAAGGCTACACAAACTGATGATTTGACAAACCTTCCTGAAAATAAATAGTCATATCTCTAAATCAATGCTGTATAATTTAACCTTTCATGGGATACAAATGATGTTCTTGCAGTTCTCATCTCGGTGTCTCACATTTGTGCTATACTGTAGTATGTATAGAATGTATCTATTAATATCATTAAGATGACCAGTAAAGTCTGGAAACAACTACCTATAGGTGTTTCCAGAATTTTAGAGCAACCCTTACCAGTCCTAGATCCCAAATAGGTTGAGTTTAAATAAGAAAAAGGATGTCATGGCCACTGTACGTGTGCTTTCCTGTGCCTTAACTATTATTTTGTTTTACTTTAGGTTAGTTTATATTTACCAGAAAAGTTAGTATGCTTCAAGAAGTCTAACACAATAAATCCAACTTCCCACTATTGGCTTATAAAATATTTACCATGATCCAAATCCTCAAAATATTTTGGATAATTATTTTCAAAAATTATGATGTGTCTAGTCATGGGAAAATAGGTTATAACCTCCTTCTTTCAAGTGGAATATAAAACATGCATTTTAAGTTTATATTTTATAGTCTATAACATTGAATTTCATCTAACATTTTGTCTTCCATTGTGAATATCATTGTATTGATAAGTATTATAGTCAACATAACTTTTCGTCCTCAAAAAGAACAAAAGTAATAGTCATATTTACTATTTCCTAAATGATAGTCTAATTTGAAATAGTACCCTATTGTACTATTATACATGTGTGTGTATGTAAACACACACATACACACACTGAAAACATACTTTTAATGATAACTTCTTGAGGATTCACAACAAATGCTACAGTGTGGAATTAAAATTAATTCTACTTCACTAGTATTTCACACATACAATTTTTTACACACTTACTTATACCAGGATTAAAGAAACATGGCTTCTTACACAGACAAGACAATAACACAATTACCAGAATAATAAGACCATTTTCTGGGAGCAGAGCATGGACTGCACCATGTTAAAAGGCACTGTACTGTACTCTAGACATTCAGGGCTTTCTCCAGTGTATGGCTTTCTGTAGTCTGGACAATGACTACAATCACAAGCTAACATGGAATTTGAAGGTGATGGAGTGCTCCTTTTAGGAGAATGAAGAAATGCTAATTACCTTAATGTTTAACCAAGACCATACACCCTTCTCCTGAAAATATTGTCTCTCTAGTGCATGAACAAACCTGCACTTCAGAAAACATTCTCTTGAATCACTGGGGAAGATACAAGCATGATGCTTTTCCCAAGATGCCTTCCAAGCAATGGGAATTATTTTACAGGCAATAAATGATAAATTGTATTGTGATACTGTGAATAAATTTTAAGCAATTGGTTATATGGCTTTAAATGTGTATTGATAAGATCCAATATAATTGTTTTAAAGAGAAAATAGTTGGGCATGTTACACTGACCTGGAATCCCAGAACTTGGAGGTGGATGCAGGAGGATCAGGGATTCAAAATAACCCTTAGCTGTATAGGGAATTTACATCCAGTCTGGACTCTATGTGACCCTGCCTCAAACAGACAACAGCAGCAATACATAAACAGTGAAAATTTCATTGCACAAATGAAGTTCTCCCTTATTCTGTTTAAAGTTTGTTTGTTTATTATTTGTATGTCGGGTGCTTCTCGCATCACACGTTTGTCCCCAGTCACCCACTCTTTGTTAAGACTATACCAGTAGCTAAAAGACTCTTAGAATATTGAGGTTAAAAGTTAAAATTTTTATATAAAACTGATCTCTTAAAAAATGAGGAAATATATTAAGAAGAGCTTAGTTTTAGATTTTATGTATCTTTGTCATACTGTCACTATGCCTAGCATGCCAATCAAAACAGGAACTTTTATTTCAGATAAGCAGGAAGCAGTCTTTGATTATTTTGACTGCAATTAGTATATTTTAAAAATAGAAGCCAGGAAATGAATCTTAATTTTCATCCATTGCTTTCACTCTTACTTTTGACATCATTATTGTTAAATTATTATATGAACAGATTTGACATTTCCAGTTACTAACATTTGGATTTCTGTAGTTAACAACAAGGATGGTTTCTTGAAACAAAAAAGTACAAAGTGTAAAGTTGCATTAAAATTACTGTACTAATATGTATCATAAATAATATAAACTCATGTAATATTAATAGTGAGAGCTCAAATAAGCACCAGCAGGTGCACACATGTACATAATGTGATATGTTGAATGTAAGTATTTAAAAATAACATAATGAGGCCGTGCAGTAGAAGTATGACTTTTTTATGTTATTAAGAAAAATTTTATTCATTCCACATACCAACCACAGATCCTCCCTCATCCCTGACTTTTGTGATTGTGAACATGAAGAAGTTAAGTAATTTGATTTTGTGAAACAAACATTAGAAAAATATAAAGGGGCTCTTTCTCTTCGGGTCCCAGGTGGTGTATGAGCCGCCAGTTACCGTTCTGACATGGCCAATTCCAAGAATCACAGCACACACAACCAATCCCCAAAATGGCACAGAATTGGCATCAAAAAGCCCCATCACAAATACAGGAATCTCTTAAGGGGGTCGACCTCAAGTTCTCGAGGAGCAGGCTGTTTGAGAAGAAGCACAACACCTGAAGAGGATGCAGGCAAACAATGCAAAGACAGTGAGCGCATGTGCAGAGGCCATCAAAGCCCCTGTGAAGCCGAAGATGCCAAAGGACTCAACAGCAAACTCAGCCGTCTTGCTTTCATTGCTCATCCCAAGCTTGGGAAGTGGATTAGTAGCAACATTGTCAAGGCTCGTAGGCTCTGCCACCCAAAGCCCAAGGCTCAGACCAAGGAAGAGGCCTCAGCTCCAGCTCAGGCTCCCAAAGGTGCCCAGGCTCTTTGGAAGGCCCCATAGAAAAGGTTTCTGTCTCCCAATGTGAAGACAGATGAATGGTGTGACACACACACTATTTGCAGTTGATCAGGGCCCTATGCTGTTTTTACAAATAAGCTTGAGGCAAGATCTGTTAAAAAGAGGAAAAACATAAAGGATATATGAAAGTTATCAATTTCAATAGGATTTAGTGATGTACATAAATCAAATTCTATTAACAATAATTACATTGAAAATTATTTACAATGTTATGTTATACAGATCACCAGAAAAAAAAAACACCAAAAGTACTTGCATAAACTTGAAAGGGATGTACATATTGCAAATCCCTTAAATTTCTCATTAGAACAACATATATGCAATTTTGAAGGCTTTACTCCATTTGTATAGACAGTTTTGTACATGTAAAGGTTTTACACCTCTTACCTAATATCTCAAAAACAGAACCATCTATGACACTGTTCCTTCATGTATAACAAGCAATAGCATTTAGTCTTTCTGAGTTATGCCCTAGGAAATCACTATATTGTTAGCAGTTATAGGCAATTGATTTATGGACTACTGTTTGTCTTTCATAATATAAAGCCTACTTAAGGCAAATAAAAGTATAATTCCTTATATATGTATATGAATTTATATATAAGGATATATACACAACTACACATATATACTCATGCACATGAATATATGTAAATATACATATATGTATACATTTATTCTTTCTGAGAGTTCATAATAAATAAGATATATAAGGTATATTACTGACACTCTGAAACTACAAACATGTTATTCTTATTCTTAATTTCCCAGAATGAAGAGTCCTATGTAATGGTCTATTTAATCAAACATGCTATTCTTTTTTTTTCATTTTTCTTTATTAAGAAAATTTCTACTCATTCCACATACTATCCACAGATCCTCCCTCCTCCCTCCTCCCTCCTCCCTCCTCCCATACCCCAGCCCTCTTTCCCAAGCCATACCACATCCCCACATCCCCCAAATTGAGTTCTTCCATGGGGAGTCAGCAGAGCCCAGCACAGGGAGCCTAGGCAGGTCCAAGCCCCTTCCCACTGAACCAAGGCTGTTCAAGGCATCACACCTCAGGCACCGGATTCCCAGAAGCCTGCCCATAAACCAGGGACAGATCCCAATCACCCTTCCTGGGTGCCCCCCAAACAGTTCGAGCCAAACAATCATCTTCCATATCCAGAGGGCCTACTCCAGTCCGATGGGGGCTCCATAGCCACCAGTCCACAGTTCATGGGCTTCCACTAGTGTGGCCTGTCATCTCTGCACATCCTCCCATCATGATCTTGATGTCACTCACCTGCAGAATCTCTCCTCTCTCTCATCAATTGGATTCCCGGCGCTCAACCTGGTGCCTGGCCATAAATCTCTGTATCTGCCTCCATCAGTCACTGGACAAAGGCTCTATGATAACAGCTGGGTTATTTGCTAGGCTGGTCACCAGAGTAAACTGGTCCAGGCACCCTCTGGACCACTGCCAGCAGACCAAGTTGGGGTCAACCTTGTGGATTCCTGAGAGCCTCCCCAGCACCCTGCCTCTTCCTATTCCCATGATGTCTTCATCTATCATGGTATCTTCCTCCCTGCCCTCCCACTTTGTCCCTGTTCCAGCTTGACCCTTCCATTTCCCTATGTTCTCATCCCCTACTCCTTGCTCTCTGCCACCCCCACCACACCCAGTCTGCTCATGTGGATCTCATCCACTTCTCCTTCGCAGGGTCCCTCCTAGGGTCTTTTCCTGTTAGCTAACCTCTCTTGGGTTGTGGGTTCCAGTCTGACCATCTCTTCCCTCATATTTAGTATCCACTTATGAGTGAGTACATACTATGTTTGTCCTTCTGAGTCTGGGTTACCTCACTCAAGATGATATTTTCTAGTTCCATCCATTAACCTGCAAATTTCACGATGTCATTGTTTTTTACTGCTGAGTAGTACTCCATTGTGTAGATGTGCCACGTTTTTTTTTTTTTTTTAATCCATTCTTCAGTAGAGGGACATCTAGGTTGTTTCCAGGTTCTGGCTATTACAAATACTGCTGATATGAACATAGTTGAGCATGTGTCCTTGTGGTAAGATTGAGAATTCCTTGGGTTTATGCACAAGTGTGGTATAACTGGGTCTTGAGGAAGACTTATTCCCAATTTTCTGAGAAACCGCCATACTGATTTCCAGACTGGCTGTACAAGTTTGCATTCCCACCAACAGTGGAGGAGTGTTCCCCTTTGCTCCACATCCTCTCCAACATAAGCTATCTTCGGTTTTTTTTTTTAAACCATATTTTTAAAATTTATTTTACAACACCATTCAGTTCAAGATAATAGCCACAGATTCCCCTGTTCTCCCCCTCTCGCTCCCCTCCCCCTCCCCCTAGCCCACCCCCCATTCCCATCTCCTCCAGATCAAGGTCTCCCCCGAGGACCGGGGTCGACCTGGTAGACTCAGTCCAGGCAGGTCCAGTCCCCGCCCTCCCAGACCAAGCCAAGCGTCCCTGCATAAGTCCCAGGATTCAAACAGCCAACTCATGCAACGAGCTCAGGACCCGGCACCAATGCACAGCTGCCTCCCAAACAGATCAAGCCAAAAGACTGTCTCACCCATTCAGGGGGCCGATGTTTTTGATCTTAGCCATTCTGACAGGTCTAAGATGGTATCTCAAAGTTGTTTTGATTTTCATTTCCCTGATGACTAAGGATGTTGAGCAATTCCTTAAATGTCTTTCAGCCATTTGAGATTCTCTGTTAAGCTCTGTAGCCCATTTTTTAATTGGATTGTTCAGTATTTTGAAATCTAGCTTTTTGAGTTCTTTAGATATTTTGGAGATCAGCCCTATGTCAGATGTAGGGTTGGTGAAGATCTTTTCCCATTCTGTACGCTGTCATTTTGTCTTATTGACCATGTCCTTTGCTCTACAAAAGCTTCTCAGTTTCAGGAGGTCCCATTTATTAATTGTTTCAGTGTCTGTGCTACTGGTGTTATATTTAGGAAGTGGTCTCCTGTGCCAATTCATTCCAGACTACTTCGTACTTTCTCTTCAATCAAGTTCAGTGTGACTGGATTTATGTTGATGTCTTTGATCCACATGGACTTGAGTTTTGTGCATGGTGACGACATGGATCAATTTGCAATCTTCTGCATGTTGACATCCAGGTATGCCAGCTCCATTTGTTGAAGATGCTTTCTTTTTTCCATTTTACAGTTTTGGCTTCTTTGATGAAAATTATATGTTAATAGGTGTGTGGATTAATGTCAGGTCTTCAGTTAAATTCCATTGGTTCAGATGTTGGTATTTATACCAGTACCAAGCTGTTTTTATTACTATAGTTCTATCGTAGAGCTTGAGGTCAGGGATTATGATGTCTCCAGAGGTTGCTTTATTGTACAGGATTCTTTTAGCTATCCTAGGTTTTTTGTTTTTCCATATAAAGTTAAATATTATTCTCTCCAAGTCTGTGAAGAATTGTGTTGGGATTTTGATGGGGATTGCATTGAATCTGTAGATTGCTTTTGGTAAGATTGCCATTTTTACTATGTTAATTCTACCTATTCATAAGCATGGGAGACCTTTACATTTTCTGATATCTTCTTCAATTTCTTTCTTCAGAGACTTAAAGTTCTTATCACACAGGCCTTTTACTTGCTTAGTTAGAGTTTCTCCAAGGTATTTTATATTATTTGTGGCTATTGTAAAGGGTGATGTTTCTCTGATTTCTTCCTCAGCCTGTTTGTTGTTTGTATATAGGAGGGCTACTGATTTTTTTTTAGTTAATCTTGTATCCTGACACATTACTGAAGGAGTTTATCAGCTGTAGGAGTTCCCTGGTAGAATTTTGGGGGTCACTTATATATACTATCATATCATCTGCAAATAATGAAAATTTGACTTCTTCCCTTCTAATTTGTATCCCCTTGATCTCCTTTTGTTGTCTTATTGCTCTAGCTAGAACTTCAAGTACTATGTTGAATAAGTATGGGGAGAATGGACAGCCTTGCTTGTTCCTGATTTTAGTGGAATCATTTTGAGTTTCTCTCCATTTAATTTGATGTTGGCTGTTGTCTTGCTGTAAATTGCCTTTATCATGTTTAGGTATGTTCCTTGTATTCCTTGTCACCCTAGAACCTTTATCATGAAGGGGTGTTGGACTTTGTCAAAGGCTTTTTCAGCATCCAATGAGATGATCGTGTGACTTTTTTTCTTTCAGTTTGTTTATATGGTGTATTACATTGACAGAGTTTCATATGTTTAACCATCCTTGCATCCCTGGGATGAAGCCTTCTTGGTCATGGTGGATAATTTTTTTGATGTGTTCCTAGAATCGGTTAGCCAGTATTTTATTGGGTATTTTTGCATCGATGTTCATGAGGGAAATTGATCTGTAATTCTCTTTCTTTGTTTCATCTTTGTGTGGTTTGGATATAGGGTACTGTAGCCTCATAAAAAGAATTTGGTAATGTTCCTTCTGTTTGTATTTGTGTGGAACAATTTGAAGAGTATTCGTATTAGCTCTTCTTTGAAAATCTGGTAGAATTCTGCACTGAAACCATCTGGTCATGGGCTTTTTTTGGTTGGGAGACATTTAATGACCATTTCTATTTCCTTAGTGGTTATTGGTCTATTTAAATAGTTTATCTGGTCTTGATTTTACTTTTGTATGGAGTACCTATCCAGAAAAATCATCCATTTCTTTCAGAGTTTCCAATGCCTGTACACCTTTACAAGATAGAGTGGTCTATGTCTGTTGATGGACATGGTATCCTTTTTAAGGTTCTGCTCTGTGCTGGTTTGTTGCTGCATCCACACCTTTATGTGTGTGCAGCCTGGATACACAGTGTTTGTTGCACTCAGTGTGCTTTCTTTATTTGTTAGTTTTTAAGAGGAGATCATTTCTTTGGACACTGTGGAGGAAGCACATTGCTATCTTCTTGCCTGTGTACTCTCTGCAACACCAGCAGTTCTGATTGAGAAGCAGACATGTGTGAATGTGAATGAATGAAATTGCCAATGACTGTGGTTACTGAATCTCACAAACTTCAGTCTCCTCCCACTCGAGGCCTTGTCAGGACAGGGAACCAATACAGAGTGTCACCTGAGAGGCAGGTGTCCGACAATGGAAGTCTGTGCTGTCCTCACTGCTGACAACTATTGATGTCAGGTGTTTCTACGCTCAGTTTTTCTCCTTTGGGATGTGCTCCTGCAGCTGTGCCAGGCTTAGATCTTGGTACAGGGTGGGGCCATTTATTATCAGTTACCGTGTTCTCAGGCTCAGAAGCTAAGGTACTAAATCTATGAATTTGCCCTTTCTACCCAAAAGCATCCTTCTGTTTGTTTTAAAATTTTGATTCTCCCAACCACCCTGAACATCAAACAAACAAAAAAGCCAACCGTGAAGCAGAATCCTCTTGCTTTTAAAAACTAGTCTTGTAGGATAGAACATGGAACAGTGGTATTTTATCATTATATATTAATTGTAATGAAAAAATTATTAGTTCATTTGTTAGTTATTATGACATTTTATACGTATGCCATTACATTTTTCACTTTCATTTCTCTCCCTCTCCACTGTCCCTATCCCATGCTCTTGGCCTATTGGGGCTAATGCTTCTCCCTAGTCTCCCTCTTAGGCCCCCTGTCACGTGCATTCCTGTTTCCTCCTGCTTCCTCTCTTAGGGTCTCCTTTCTCAGCTCACAAGCTATACAGGGACATAAGTACACATATACACATCTGTATGCATATGTAAATTTTAAATCCAAGTTCTGCATATGAGAGAACCATGGTCCTCCTTAAAAATGACTCTGCTGCTGTGTTTTTTGGTGTGTGTGTGTGTGTGTGTGTGTGTGTGTGTGTGTGTGTGTGTGTAATGCTTTGGCAACTGAAAGTAGGCATCTTCCTACATGGGCTCCTGCGGTGTGGGATACCCCAAGCAAGCGGGGGACTCAGTACTGCTCCACACTCAGGCTGTGCTCCTGAATGGCCAGGAATACAGTAAGAACAAAGTGGACCACAGTTTCCCCAGTTGCGATGTGTAATAACTGACCCGGGAGCTAGCAGGAAGAGGTGACAGCTTTCCCTTTGGAAGTCACCAGCTTGATGAAGAGCATTTACTTTTTCAGTTTCCAGTGGAGAAAACAATCTTCACATATTTCTATCTTCACTTAAACAATCTTCAAAAATTTCAAAATTTGAAGTGTGAATGTGCCCCCTTGATTCCTGCCTTGCTGACTTCCCTACTGGTTCTCTCCCTCGGCTTCCAAGCATTGATACGTTTTTATTATCTCACAATCTGACAAAGACGGAGTTGAGAGGCATTCACTCAAAAGACATTTTGAAACAGTGTTCAGACATACAAATGACATTATACTAACTGATCAGGTTGTATTTAGGAATATATGTATATATTCATATACATACATGCATGTAACAGCAATTATTGGAAAAGCAGGCCATGAGTTTGAAAAAGAGAAAAGAGTGCTTTGTGGAAGAATATAGAGGGAGGAAAGGGAAGGGAGGAAATGTTGTAATTACATGTTATTCTTTTTCTTAATTTCCCAGAATGAAGAGTCCTATGTAATGGTCTATTTAATATTGATGTCCGTTCTCTGAGATTGAATCTTACCTCTTCAACTATTCAACTAACTCTTTTTTATTTCTTCTGTAAACTTCCATAAAAGAACTTTTTTTTTCATCAATTATCTGCTAAAAATTGATAGAAGTCCTTCACCAATAATAAAGATAAGGTGGGCATTGAAAACACATTCTCCCACAACTTCCTTCCTAGGTAGTGGGTGAAATGGAACAACTGAGAATCCTAAAATTAATTAAATTGAAAGTTTAGGATACATAATAGGAAAAATAGAGGAAAAACAAGTATATATCCCATTTCTTGATAAAGCAAACAAAAAACCTCTCATGCATACACCACACCTATACTTCAATGTAAGGGGACAAAACAGAGTTCTGGACCACAATTTTAGGGGACAGTTCTGCTCCAGGACCTATTATAGCTAAAATGTTGCTGTAAATAAAATTATTCTATGATCCTTCTGTGAATAGATCATTTTATTCAATATTTGGAAATTTATTTAGAAGTATATGCATGTGACCAGTAGAGTACAACTTGGTTTCTGTACTTTGTTTGTTTGTTTGTTTGTTTTTTAAGACAGGGTTTCTCTGTGTAGTTTTGGTGCCTGTCCTGGATCTCGCTCTGTAGACCAGGCCCCAAACTCACAGACATCCACCTGGCTCTGCCTTCCGAGTACTGGGATTAAAGGTGTGTGCCAGCACTGCCTGGGTAATAGTTAGCTTTTTAAAATATGCTCTCTTTTATGTACTCTGTATCATAAACACTTCATTTGTAATGCTTTAACTTAAAACAAATCAGCTACATACTTTACAAAACTTATTTTTCTGTTTTCCAGATTTTAAGATTTCAGTGTTTGCCAAATTTGCTTTAATTTTATGTAAACAATACAATTCACTGCTTTTCTTATGAAATAATAGTCTGTTTTGAAGGAAAACATAGTGCTTTTGAATTGTATACCAGTGTGCTTGCCATACCATAATACGGAATGTGGCCCTTAACCGTTGGAGCTTTGAAGATTACTTTTCATTGCATATAAGATTTAAAATCTCATAAGAATATTGGAATACTGTGTATTTTTAATACACACGTGGAAAAACAAAATTCTGTTACTTAATAATAAAAGATTAGCTTTGTATTTTATTGTTGCAGTAACAGTCATTGAAGTTTCACTGATAACATCCAGAAGTTCTTTATTTATAAATATCTGGTGTCACAGTTTTCAAGTTGGAATAGTTCACAGTGACTTCAAGAAGATATTATTTGTTCTGAAACTATATGTAACAGCATTTATTTACAAAGCAGGAGGTATAATTTAATAGGAGATTTTGTTTTAGTATTTGTTGCCCTAACCAGTCATCTTGATAATAATCTTATGCATGGTTTAACAAAAAATTAACTTCCTTGATCTGGGAAGTAAATATTTTGTGTGAATAAAAGGAACATCATGTAGATTTTCAAAATAACAGTTGACCTATGAAAGCTATAGTTCCTTTTGGAAGAGAATCTAGGGCATATGAGAAGAGAGAATTGTGAGATTCTTGGCTCTTCCAAATGTACTGTGTGTTATTCAGTTTAATGTGAATAACAAACCTTTCTGTGGTTTCCAACAATGCCTTCTGGGATATGTTCTAGGATGGCTATGTAAAATATCTCACAGATGCTTTATTCCATTAACATTTGCAAAATTTGGGCTTCATCCTCAAGAGCCTTCTGTTTTGTTTAGGGCAAGATAGGGTAAATGTTGGAGCAATCTCATTAGCATCAAAAAATACCAAGTTGATCAGTAGTAATTCAAAAGCAAACACACATGGTCCTGTTACAGAGTTACCTAGAATTTACTCTGATGCTCAACTGGTAAAAACCATGCTCTTCAATTATATGTTCAATTCAGTTTTTCTTTCTCTTTAAAAATTATAATTCCTCTTATTTTTAAATATATCAAAATCTAAATTATTCATTTTACACATTGCCAATACATTTCACTTAATTGGTTTCTATTTTCTAAGAAAAGATTGTTTTTTCGTTGGAGTTCATGAAGTACATATCTAAGTATTTTCATCCCATGCTAAATAAGTATTTTCTCAAGGAACTGTGTTTTCATTGGGTCAATTTTATTAATATCAACTCAATGAAATGACAAGAATAAAACAAGCTTTTTGTGTCAACATAAATATTGAAACAGATTATCCTTGGGTTTTTGCTTCCTGTAACCATCATGTATTTGGCACTTAAACTCAATGAAAATCAAATAGTTCTCACTCATATTTCAGATTCCACATATAACCAAAACGAAGCATCATTAAAATAAGCTAAGTTATATAACCACATAGTTTTAAAAACACTGCTTTCTTCTGTAGATGTATCTGATGGGAGATATCATCATGTAGTTTTAGAGCACTTCTATGTAGCGGTAAAGTAAAGAAGCCCAAGTCTCTTAATTTAGCCAGTTACAATTGCATGAAGTCCATACATCACCAGTGATCTATTTCTTCTGGAAAAGAAATTAATGTATGATATGAATATTCTTATGATTAACGGAGAAAATTCAGATGATATGCCTAACATATTTCTTATTAAAGAATATGATCTTAATGTTAGTAAACTGTACAGATAACATTTTAATTGGTCACACATTTTAATTTCTATATGCGTTTTCAAAAATAGATACTAATTTGAAATGAAAGTGAAGTTTAATTTATTAGTTTTCAATGTTCATTTTCTGTTGTTTTTAAAATTATGATGAATTCTTCTAGAATTTCAAACAATACATTTTTTCTTTCTCTTTACCCAATTGTTCACATATTCCCCTCTACCCAAATACACAACATTGAGGTGTTGATAAACTTCTGAGCATGGGAACTGATCTAGAGTGTTGTTGATATATCCAGAGTCCCTCCATAGATGAAAAGTAATTTTTCTTTTCCCAGGAGCTATCAATGGTGAACAGCTTCTTGACTTGGATGGGACTTCGTGTCTACTTTCTTATCTGCATGTGATCCTTAAGTCGTAACAACATAACATACATAGTTTATAAACTATTCTACAGTTTACTGCCTGCTGAAATATTTCTCAATGCCTGAATGTGGTAGGTGTGCCAGTGCTTTTGTTTTGTAGAATCCCCATTTGAAATTGGTAGATAAACATGTCATTAGAATTTAACTTAATAACAGAATGACTCCTTGTTTCTTAATATATATCAATCTTATTTTCATTAAATACTTTCAGTAAGCATTTTCTACAGTGTTACTTATTCAGATTTTATTGCTAGGTTTTATTTGTTTTTTATTTTTCTTTGTTAATGCATAAAATTCATATGTTTAGGTGTTTTGAGGTACATGTAGAAAATTTAGGTACATGCTACTCTTTTACAAATACTAGATCAAATATTTGTCTGCCAATATTCGTCTAGTGTATACTTTCAGCATCTTCATAAAAATCTGGGTATATCGATTTATGTCTGTGTCTTCAATTTGATTCCTTTGATCACTGTGTCTGTTTTTATGCCAATGACATGATGTTTTTATTAATATAGCACAGTAGCAGTTTGAGATGACGGATGGTGATACCTCTATCAGTACTTTTATTATTCAGGATTTTTTTTAACCATTCTTTTTTTTATGTTTTCATCTCTGGCTGAAATTTTAATTTCAGATTCTATGAAGAATTGTGTCAATATTTTGATGCAGTTTACATTGAATTTGTAGATTTCTTTTAGTAGGATGGTCATTTTTAAAATATTAACCCTATTGATTGATTCATGACCATGGGAGATCTTCCCATCTTCTGATATCTTCCTTAATCAGTATCTTAAAGTTTTTATCATACTAGACTTTCACTTGATTGGTTAGAATTACTCAAAGATATTTTACATCTTTTGAGGCTGTTGTGATTTCTTTTTCAGTTTGTAATTTTTCATAAGAACACCATTTATTTTATATGTTAATTTTGTATCCTGCTACTTTCCTGAAAGGGTTTATCAGCTGTAGAAGTTTTCTGGTGGACTTTTTAGTAATTTATGTTTAGTATCATATCATCTGCAAATGATACTTTAACTTCTAATTTACTAAGTGTGATATCTTAATCTCATTCAGTTGTCTTATTTCACTAACATTTCATGTTATATTGAATAGGTATGGAGAGAATGGAAACCTTGTCTTTTTCCTGATTTTAGTGGAAACGCTTTCAGTTTCTCACTAGTTAGGATGATGTTGTATGTAGGCTTAATTTAAACTGTCTTTATTATTTTGAGGTACATCTCTTGCATCCTCGGCCTTTTCAGTATTTATACTACAAATGTTCTATTTTGTCAAAGGCCTTTTCTGCTTCTAATGAAATAATCATGTTTTTAGCCTTCAATATCCTGGTTTGTAAAAGACAGGTACCCTGCAAACAGCCCATGTCAAGATTAGGAACACTATCTTACAGGTTGTAGACCAGGCCAACAAACCACCAAATAATCGCCCATCATTAAATTGAGCAGGTAAGTTGATTGCAGTTGAACAAATCCACTTAGGACCATGTATCATTCCATCACATCCCACCACTTCTTATAGAGTAAAGATGACAGTGAAAAGTTCTATATACACAGAGTGAGTAACTTTTTTACAAGTTGTGCAAATATTAAGACAAGAACACCAAAACAACAACAGAGACAAACAAAACCAACAAAATAAAAAAGATGAGAATAATGAACCCAAAGGCATAAAAATTTATAAAATTCATGGGGCACATCGCAGATTTGAAAGTCGCAATAAAATAGATGCAGAGTGCAAGAAAATGAGAATAAAATAATTCATATTATTTTATATAATTTGTATTTCTCACCAATTCAACAAAGTAAGACAATAAAATATGAGTGAAAGAAAAATCTTGGAGATGAAAAATCATTGCATAAATTGATGAAGAAGGATTATGTTGTAAGACAGATCATATCTTCTTTGATCAAAGTAAATAAATCTACAAATCAAAAGTAAATAGGACTGAGGAAAGTATGTCAACGTAGACATTAATAAATGAGCTTTTAATCAATGGGTGATTGAATGGAATATAAAAAATCATGGAGAAATAAAAAATGGAAATCTAAAATATCAAAACTTATGGAGAATACCCTGAGCTGCACTGAAAATAAAGTTCATATCAAGAAACAGTAACATAAAAAGAGGAGTAGAAATCTTTTTATATTTAAAGAAAAACCTTATGGTATGTGCAATGTATCATAAGGCAAACACAAACCTAACACAATTTGTGGAAGAAAAGTATTAAATATGAGTAATATTAGAATTTAAGAACAGACCTTTCAAAATGTGAGAAATTGTTGAAAACTCTACACCAATGAATTTGAAATCTTGCAATAAATTGATCATTTTTTGATACATCCCATTTAATCAAATGTGAATCAAGAAGAAATTTAAAACTCTAAACTAATGGGAAATTACTACAGATATTAAATTACTAAAACAAAATGAACAGGCCAAAACAAAACCTATAGTTTTTACTGATGTTTTTGTAGGATATTTAGTAAATTAATAATAATGATTTTCAAAAGATTCATATGAACTTTATCATTAAACTGTGTGGGCAGAAGTTGATAAAATCACAATTAGAATGCTTTTTCTTCCCTTATCTTAAAACTGAGCTCAAAGTCTTTGACAGAACAAAGGGTAAGACAATGAAATAAAGGGAATTCAAACAGGAAAAATGAAATACTTTGATCTCTTTTCCTGTTACTTGATGTAACAGTGCTAAATACTCCACCAAAGGCATTAAGGATTGAAAGTGATTTCAACAAAAATTGCAATACAATTTTAGATAAGAAATATCCTTTACATTTCTATTAACAATTACTGCACAATATAAATGAGACCAATTAATTGATTCAACTTATGATAATGCCTACAAAATTTCTGTCAATAAATTTTACCCAAAATGTTGAAATTAGCTATACTTAAAAACTACTCAGTATGAATGAATAAATGGGAGGATAACCCGCATTAACACTTAGACTAATGTTTTTAAGAAATACTTTTGTCTCAAAAAAACAAAAAAAGAAAAAGAAATATTTTATTCATTTTACATACGAACCACAGATCCCCCTCTCATCCCTCCTCCCTCTCCTGCCAGCCTCCCCAACCCACCCACTCTCTCTCCCCTCCTCCTAAATGGTAAGGCCTCCCATGGGGAGTCAGCAAAGCTGAGGCTGGACAAGCCCTTCCTCCTGCATCAAAGTTGAGCAAGATGTTCCACCATAGGTAATGGTTTCCTAATATAAAAAATTATATTATCCCATAAATGTATAGATTCAGATTAAATCCTACTGAAATATGAATATTTTTCAGAAATAGAAAAATAACACTTAAATTTATATAGAACAATTAAATGTAGGAAATTTCATGGTAAGTAAGAAAAAATTAAAAACAGAATCTTTGCATTATAATTGCTCAAGTTTTAAGTTTCAGTAATGAAAAAGCATTGAAAGTCATAAAAATAGACTCGCAGGCCAATTAAATAGAAAATCAAGAAATCAGTCTTTGCATCATTGTCAACTGATCTTAGACAAAGGTGTTATAGAAACATACTCAGATCAAAGCGGTGAAAAGAAAATTTAATGTACAGTGATCCAAGAAGGAACCTGAGTCTGTATCTCTTGCTATCCTTATAAATTCAAAATGCATCAAGAGCTTAATTATAAATGTTGAAACTGACACAAGAAAACAAAAGATGAATGTTCTCTGACATTGGGATGGATGAGGTCACTTTTCGCCACCCACATGCATACACGTACACACACGTGGTTTTGAGCTTTTCTGTAACCACCATTTCTATTGTGGCCATTTTTCTAGACGCTATTAATAAATGCAGAATGGGCATTACAGCAAGCACTAAATAGTACTTATTGTCTTCCCACAGTAGATGTTGTCTGTCCTCAGAGAACATGACCTGGAGTGTTGACTTTCTCAGATCCTCAGACCACTCTAACACATGAATAAGAAAAGATGTGCACTTGATGAGTTAATGTGATGGTTTTTGGATGATTCTTAGAGAAGAATGACTGCTTGACATTGTGTGCATCCTCTCAATTATTCATGAAAATAGTGTGTGAAGAGCAAATACTACTTTCAAATAGCATTAAAATTCATTTCATGTAGGTATGAACATAGGTGCATCATTTGGTTAGAACTACTAATTGGTTACTTTACTCACAACCGTATCCAAACTCTGAAATATGAAGTATTAAGGAAGAGAGCTGCATTTTCACGGACAGTTTGAGGAGCTGCGGTCCACCCCGGCAGGGAAAGCACAGCATTAGGTGCAACTCTGGTGACGGTAGTGTCTCTCCCACAGCATCTTATTGGCATGCCAGTGGATCATGAGAATTTTCAGAATCAGGAACACCTGAATTTAGTGGGCTTCTTTCTTCTCTCCTGGGTAATTAGTCCAGGATCCCAGCACATGGAATTGTCCCACCTACATTTGGAGCATGTCTCTCAGTTTGTCCTTGCCAGAAATATCCTCTCAGACCAAAAAAAAGGTAAGTATTGCTAATGCCCACAGCATTTATTAGTTCAGTAAAGTTAAAGATCAATATGAAAAAACTCTTCCCAGACACTTTCATCAGTGATGCAATTTCCATGAAATTTCAAATGATTGGTGAACTTTATATTTCTTTATTTTGACATTTGATAAACTCATTTATTTATTTATTTATTTAATTTTTCTTTATTAAGAAATTTTCTACTCACTCTATCCCACAGATCCCACCTCCTCTCTCCTCGCGAAGACATGCAGAGATCATTGGCCACACTAGTGGAAGTCCATGAACTGTGGACTGGTGGCTGTAGAGGCCCCATGGAACTGAACTAGGCCCTCTGGATACAGAAGCTTTATATTTCTTGTTACAAGAAAATATCATATTTTCACAATATATATTAAAGGGCTAATGGATATTTCACATTGCTATGGTTGTGCCCAAGTATTTAACTGAAATCACTCCTACGGTATCTGCACAGTAAATATTTCATGAAGGTACTGGGTGGAAGACAGAAACTCTTCTTCATGTCCCAAGAAAGACTGCAGTTCTTTGGTATTTCTCCTGCATTATTTATTGGCTTTTATACAGACCATCAGGGTAGCAGTCAAGATATTCTTAGGCTAACTGA
The DNA here is from genome assembly GCF_049852395.1 of Peromyscus maniculatus bairdii. NCBI lineage: Eukaryota > Metazoa > Chordata > Mammalia > Rodentia > Cricetidae > Peromyscus > Peromyscus maniculatus. The sequence goes on along the minus strand of NC_134857.1, from coordinate 28,029,907 downwards.
ATAGTGTAAACTGCATGACAACTTGTGGATAGATGACAGTATTATTTGGAAGTCACTCTGTTAGCAACTCTGAGAGGGTCTAGATTATAAAGGACACTGTATGGTTCAATTTGTCTACAATTTTTGGAATCATAAATACATGAATTCATAAGTACATAATTTATGGATGCAAAATGAGCAGTCCTACTTCTACAACAATCTCCCATTTTGTGTATATATTTATATTAAGATATTTCTCTGCTTTTTAAAGAACATGGATCTTTTCATGGTTTAAATATTACCATGTATATGTTGATATGTTGAATTAAATTTTGTTTATGCAATTTTTTTTCTGTATTAAGAATCATACTTGCTCTAAAACCAGAAAGCTAAAAGGAAAAATATTTAAATTAGGTTTATTATATAATTTCCAAAGACATGGAAATAAAGTTCACACACACACACACACACACCCTACCTCCACCAGTACCATGGATAACAACAACAACCACAATTGAAGAAAAAAAGCCACTATTTTGCTAGGGAGCATGGAAGGTATGTGGGAGTGAATGGATAGAGGAGAATAAAAATGATGTATTTATAATTTAATTAGAAAGTAAACCCATTCAATACTTGTTTCTGTACAAACTCAATGGAAATACTGCCTTAATACATAAATTTCATTTCATTCTCTAAACTGGCACTAAAAATGTATTTGTATATTGATGGATCCAATTAGAAGACTATGTACATGTAATTACAGCCATCTGATATTTGACAAACATACCAAAAATGACTTTGGAGAAAAGTCAGAATCTTCAACAAGTGTTGCTGGGAAAACAACACGTTCTCATGCAGAAGAATGAAATTAGACACACATCTGTAACACTTCATACAAGTCAACTCCAAATAAATCAAAGACCTCAATGTTAACTTCAACTGCTAGAAGACAACAGGGGCAGGAGCCTACAAGGTTTAGCTTCAGGAAAGGATTTTCTGAATAAGGTTCAATTCACTCAGGAATTTAGGCCAACTTTGCAATCCTAAATATATGTGCATTAAGTCCTGACACACCAAATTTCATAGAAACCACACTATAGGAATTAAAAAATAGATTATCTCCATGTTACCAATTGTAGGTGATTCCCATTGCACACATCCTCTAAAATACCAGTCATCTGTATAAAACCTAAATGCACCGGATTATAATTAAAAGACATCATTCATCAAATAGGCCTAATGTGTCAATACAGTATTATACCAACATGACAAAAGAAAATACATTCTACTTAGCAGCCATTTATTGTAAGAATGTTCAATATTAAAAAGACATTCACAAAGTGATAAACAACATATAAATACTCAAATGTACAGTGTATGATTTCTCATGTGTGATAAGACAATTAATTCTTGACTGGGTTTATGCTGTTGCTCATTAAAAAACAGAACTTTTGTGTTTTCACAATCTGTAACAGTTCTATAAATTTCATGACAAATGAGACTCCTCTTATCAATTTCAAGGATGGGATGATGTCCTCCAAAATGAGTTTTTGGTCTTGTGTTCCCACTAAGATTGTTGTTGTTGTGGATACTTTAATCTTGGGGAAATTCAGTTGCTTCTAAACTAGTCAGCTAATTATTTACTTAGGAAGTGTAGAAATAAATTCAGATGTGATTCTTAAGTTTTCTCTATATTTTAAAATTGTTGAAATATAAACAAGACTTTTTCTCATGTGTATGTTGTAATTATATATGAAGGATCTATTAATACACATTAATTTAATGGACTGTTATGGAAATATATAACATCTAAGATATCCTTATAAGCATACTGATTGTTTAATGGACTGTTCTCTGACAATGACAACATCATCACAGATACTATTTTGACAAGCTTCAAGTGAATGTGCTTGTGAAAGGATGCTTAGAATTTCAAGGGTATTTACAGGGTTGCACATATTACATAATCTGATTTTTATAATTGTTAGAAAAATTTTCCCCATCTTTCTTTATGTTGCACTTCTTCAAAGGAAAAAAACCCACAATTCTCTAAATGAGTTTCATTGATTAGTTTGAGGAAAAATGAGTTTTCTGGTTTTAGGGCAAAGCAGAAGACTCATTTGTTAAATTAGGCATTTGCCTAATGGTTACAGGAGGATAAGCAAGATTAAGATCATGGATCTTTTCTTGTTGTCAGATAATGTGTTAAATAAAATCAAAGGAGTGATAAACAAGGGTAATTGCAGAGAAAAGCATTCCCTGGGGGACCAATCTAAACATCGACTGAATAGTAAATTTTAAGAATGGATAATGGAAATATTCTTTAAAAACAGAGATAAAGGAGAGAACCAATTTCACTACTTATAAGAAAAGGACCAAAATCATTTATGCAAAAAACCTACCTATGGAAACATTTAGGTGTGTTTTTTGAAGCTATTTGTGCTAATAGCAAATGTCTTTCTTGGATTCAGAAACCCATACTTACCAGGACACAGCCAATAGTTACATTAGAAAGTAGATATAAAGAAACCCAAGTCCACCAAACTTCCTAAAATAAGAAAGATAGAAGAAAAAAGAGCCACACTTCCTGAATCTAAGCAATGTATGTAATATGGAAGGGGATTCGACAGCATTTGGAATTTTATACATATTTAAAATAATAAAGTGGTAACAAAAGGCAATGACATCAGGAGCAGTATTAAGTTAGTCACAGGGAGTTGTAAGTGTTAAAAAATTATTTACTCTATAATAAGAATTCTAAAGCTAAACTTGGTTTTATATTTTATTCATGTATTTGCTTTTCTTTGAACTAGGTCTTGTGCTTTCCAGGCTATCCTTGAACTGGCTACAAACCCAAGTCTGGCCATGAACTCCTCATCTTAGTATCTCTACATCCCAAGTGACTGGATTTCAGATACTCACATTCTAACACTGCCCTAGTGAGTTGAGCTGCTTCAATCAGCCCTTAGATGCAAGGAAAGCCTACTTTAACATGAATGTTGTTATTATATACATTATTTACTTTTCTCTTGTATAATAATATGCCATGATGGAAATCATCTAATGGAAGAGTGTGTTTATTTTATTTAACAGTCCCAAAGGAAGGGCCCACAATAGCTGTAAAATCATAGCAAAAAGCAGTCAGAACAGGAAAGGTGATGGTGGCACATGCCTTTAATCCTGGCACTTGGGAGGCAGAGGCAGAGGCAGAGGCAGGCAGATCTCTGTGAGTTTGATGCTAGCCTGGTTTACAAAGAGAGGTCTCTATAAACAAGTATTAGAAATGGATTTAGGGTATGAACTTGCAAAGAACACCCCTAACCCAAAGAGTGATGTACTTCTAGCAAGGCTCTTTTGACTAAAGGTTCTACATCTTCCTACATAGCATCACAAACTTGGGGGACTTAGTGTTGGGAAATTTCTCAGTAAAATCACCAAATTATATTAAATACTAGTGTAATGATAATATACATATGTATATATATATATGTATACATATATATATATACATATAATTTTAAATCCAGCTGACATTCATCTAACTTACATTTTTATTTTTAATTACCATGTTTTAGGTATTAATGGGAATCTTTGATATCATATTACACATTATTTTTTATTGACCAAATCTTGCCTTTTATTCTCCACTGCCAATTTCCACTTAAATTTTTCTTTTAATCACTATTCAATATGCATGAGCTACAATAAGGTAGATATTAGTTACAACAAATAGTTTGTTAAATAATGTTAAGTGGATTACTCTTTTTAAGTACATAATGCATATTAAAATTATGCAATGTATTAAAGTACATCAAAGCAAGTCACTTATGCTGTGTTAGAGGCTTCAGGGAATGACCAAATAAATACATATGCATGATGAACATAGATAAGCATTTACAACTGTATATACTAACCTCTTTGAGTTATTAGAGTATCTTCCAGAATAACAAAAAAACATTAACTCTATAATTAAATCATCACAAACTCTTTATTGAACATAAATAATGGAATTATTATCTTCTTTAAGTTTATATGCTGCACAATGCTTCTGATAAAAAAAGAGTACTTATTTTGTTCATTTATGGGTTTTGCAGAATTGCTGGTCATTACTTTCTGAAATAACTCCCTGCATCCTATCTGTCCATCACAGATTAAAGCTGGATAGCAACAACAATAGAAACAACATAAATCTTACAATCTCATGGAAACTGAACAATTCACAATTGAATGAAAATAGGTTAAGACAGAAATCAATATAGAAGTGAAAATTTTTTGAATTGAATGAAAATGAAACACAATATAGTCAAAATTATAGGGCACAATGGAGGCAGTTCTAAGAGGAAAGTTCACAGCTTTAAGTGCCCACATAAAAATTAGAAATAATTTTTATTAGTAGTTTAAGGGAACACCTGTAAATTCTCATAAAGAAAGAATAACTCATGTCCCAAAGGAGTAGATGACACAAAATAATAAAACTCAGGGTGGAAATCAATGAAATAGAAACAAACAAAAAGTAACAAAATGCAAAGAATCAATGAAATAAAGAGTTGGTAATTTGAGAAAATCAGTAAGGTGGACACACTTTTATCCAAATTAAAGAGCAGAAGGAGAAGATCCAAAGTAGCAAATTTAAAGATGAATAATGGGACATAAAAACAGACACTGTAGAAATCCAGAGAATATTCTTTAAAAAACCAGTCTATGGAATAGGAAAATCCAACAAAAATTGACAAGCCCTTTAATATATAGACCACATATCAAATTCAAATCAAATTCAAATAAGCAATTTAAACATACTTATAAAATACTTAGTGAAATAGAAACAAAATTAGTGCCTCCCCCAGAAGAAGAATTAACATCAATCAGAAATATAAGGAATGTTGCCCAATTCTTTATTTGGCCATTATTCCCCTAATATCGAAATCACATAAATGTGGTACATTTATACAACAGAGTATTACTTAATGGTTAAAAAAAGTGACATCATGAAATTTGCAGGCTGATGGATGGAATTAGAAAAAAAAATCATTCTGAGTGAAGTAACCCAGACCCAGAAAAGACAAACATGGTATGTACTCACACACAAATTGGTAGTAGATGTAAGCCAAAGGATAGCCAGGCTACAATCCACAGCCCTAGAAAAACTAGGTTACAAGGAGGACCCTAAGAGGGATGCATGGATTGCCCTGGGAAGGGGGATAGATTAGATCTCCTGGGTAAATTATGGGCAAGGGAATGAGGTAGAGGGGAAGGGATGGGGGATGGGAACCTGAAGGCTCAGGATGGTGGAGTTGGGGGAGGGACAGAGTGGGACAGCAAAAAAAGAGATATCTTGATAGAGGTGGCCATTATGGGGTTAGGGGGAAACTTGATGCCAGAGAAAAAATCCCAGAAATCCACAAGGATGACCCCAGCTAAGACTTTTAGCAATAGTGGAGAGGGTGCCTGAACTGGCTTTCTCCTGCAATCAGATTGGTGACTACACATAGAACCTTCATTCAGTAACTGATGGAAGCACTTGCAGAGATCCACATACAAGAACTGGGCAAAGCTCTGGGAGTCTATCTGAAGAGAGGGAGGAGGAAGTGTATGAGCCAGTGGGTCAAGATCATGAAGGGGAAATCCACAGAGACAGCTCACCTAAGCTTATGGGAGCTCACTGACTCTAGACTGACAGCTAGGGAACCTGCATGGGACGAACCTAGGCCCTCTGCATGTAGGTGACAGTTGTGTTGCTTGGTCTGTTTGTGGGACCCTTAGCAGTGGAACCAGATTCTGCCCCTGACACACGAGATGGCCTTTTGGAGCCTATTCTTTATGGTGTGATGGCTTGATGCAGGGGGAAGGGCCTTGATTCTGCCTCAACTTGATACATCATGCTTTGTTGATTCCGATGGGAGGCCTTACTGTTTCTGAGGAGTGGATGGAGGGAGGTGCTAAATGATATTGGGGAAAGGCAGTAGGAGGAGAGCAGGGAGGGGAAACTGTGAAACTGTGATTGGTGTGTAAAGTAAATTTTGAAATGTTAATAAAATATAAAGAAAATTAAATCCTCTCTTGAATATAGATTCAAGTAGTCTCAAAAAGTAATTGCAACCTAAATACAAGAACACAAAAATGAAATAGATCCACACTTACTTCCCTGCATAAATCTCAACTCTAAATGGATAAAAGACCTCAACCTGAAACCAGATATTCTAAAGGTGATAGAAGATAAAGAGGGAAATAGCTTTGAAATCATTGGCACAGGAGAAGATATTCTGAACAGAACACTGTTAGCAAAAACACTAAGATCAACAATTAAATGGGACATCATGAAACTGAAAAGTTTCTGTAAGTAAAGGGCACTGTTTTTTTGGGCAAAATGACGGTCAACTAAATTTGAAAAGATTTTTACTAATTATAACATCTGATAGAAGATTAATATTCAAAATATATAAAGAACTCAAGAAACTAAATATCCATAACAACAAATAGCTCATTTTAAAAATGGAGTAGAGTTCTAAAAAGGGAATTGTAGATAAGGGAAGGAAATTCAAATGGCTAAGAAACACTTAAAGAAATTTTCAATGTGTTCAACCATTGGAGGTTTGTGAATTTTGATATTTCATCTTACACCTATTAGAATGGCTAAGATCAATAAAAGCTTAAGTTGATGTGAGGATGTGAAGCAAAAAGAACATGTACCTCTTGCTTGTTTGAAGTACCATCATGTACAGCCACAACAGTTCCTCAGAAAGGTGGGAATTGTATTGATCTATCTCAAGATTCAACTATACCACTCTTGGGCATACACCTAAAACATATTTATTCCTACCACAAGGACACTTGCTTAACCATGTTCATTGATGCTCTAGTCATAATAGACAGAAAATAAAAACAACTGAAATGTCCCTCAGCTGAATAATGGATTAGGAAAATGTGATACATTTACATAATAGACTATAACTTAGCTGTTAAAAATTTTGCATCATAAAACTTGCAGGTGAATGGATGGAACTAGATTAAAAACAAACCCCAAGTTAGGAAACTCTTGCCCAAAAATATAAATATGGTATGTTTTCACACACAGTTGAGCTGGTGGATATTGGCCATCAGATAAATGATAACCAAGCTATATTACATAGACCCAGAGATTCAGTATAGAGGAAGGAACTAGGGGGGGCACATACGTCTCCCTAGATGGGAGCGATAGAATAGATTTTTATGGGTGGAATTGGGTCTGGAAGAATGGCACAGAAGGATAAGGTAGGAGGAGGGAGAGGATGGGCTTCAGGGAGGGAATGCAGGGAGAAATATCTGGAAATGAGTGGCATTTGAGGAGTGGTATGGAAACAATGTAGTGAAAATTTCTAAAATACATAAAGACAATCCTAATGAATTCTTAAAATAATGAGGGAGATGGAATCCCAACACATGTCTTGTCCTCAAACGAAGCTTCTATCACTGGAACTGGGTTATAGCCAATTGAGATTTTGGCCAAAGAGGTCATATGGGAATCCTCAAATCACTCAGGTTACTGCCAAGATAATCATTGTCCCCTGCAATCTGACAAGGCCCCATTGCAGAAGATACCACTCAGACAACTCACTGAACTTGGAGAAATTGAGCTGGTGCCTACAATGAAACTTTGTCCTTATGTTCTAGTGAAGGTACAGGTATAGGAAGGTACTCTGCATGCTAGCAAAAAAGAAATATCCACACCAATCCAGACACAAAACCTTTGATGTACAATCTGTCCTGCTTTCAAAATTTGATAGGGTAATGATGGCACAAAGTTTGTGGGAGTATTCCAACCAATGTCTGAGTTAACTTAATGTCCACTCCATGAGATGGAACATATACCCAATGTTGCTCCAGTGACCAAGATCCAGAGTGTTTATAATCCAGTAATCTAGGGCAAAACTAAATACTACTGGTTTAAAAAAAAAAGACAGCAAAAAATGACTCGTAATGATTTTCTGCTATACTCACAGATCAGTGCCATCATTCGTTGTCTTCAAAAAGCTTCCTCCTGCAGTAGATAGGCACAAAAACAGGTACCCATAGACATTACAGAGAGAGTGGAGAGAGAGACAGAGACAGAGACAGAGAGACACAGAGAGACAGAGACAGAGACACAGAGACACAGAGACACAGAGACAGAGGCAGACAGACAGACAGCTCTGAATAAGATGTCTTCATCAAATCCCTCCCTGCAGAACTCAGGAAGCATTGCAAAACAGAAAGCAGGAAGTGTGCCAGAGTCAGAGGGATAAAGGAACTCTGAAATTTAGAGCGTGAATCAAAGGAGCAAAGCTAGTATGAACTCAGAGACTAGGGCAGCAAGCACAGAGCTGACTTCCTTTTGTACCAGGTCCTCTGAGTACCTATACAGCTTTCAGTTTAATATTTTTATGAGACTATGAGTGTGTGAAGGAATGTTTCTATGAATCTTGTGCCATCTCTTGGGACTTTTTTCCCCTTTTGTTGCTTTGCCTTATCCAACTTTGATGTGATAGTTTTTGTTTTATCTTGCTATACCTTTTATTGTTAAGAAAATACCTTTTGGTTCTTGCTATAATGAAACATTTTGAATTGGTTTCCAAATACTTTGAATATTTTATTAAGGGAATTTGTTTTCATTTTTAAATATTAAATTTTAGTAATTATTTTTTAAAAACTTGAACATCTACCATAATCAAGTAAGCTTGATGTAGGATACTTCAACATACATGAATCGATAAATGTAATCCACTGTATAAACAGAACAAAACACAAAAAAAACCACATAATTTCCTCACTAGATTCATAAAAAAGGCCTTTGACAAAATCTAACACTGTTTCATTATAAATTTCATGCAGAGACTATGCATACAGGGGATATACATACAGGATAAAGACAATTTACAATAAGCTCATAAACTAAACAAACCTAAACAGAAATAAACTCAAAGCATTTCCATTAACATCAGGAACAAACAAAATTTTTCCCACTCTCTCCATACCTATTCAACATAATACTTGAAGTCTTAGCTAAGGAAATATGACACCTGAAGGAGATCAAGATAATATACTTAGGAAATTAAAGTATCATTTGACGATGATGAATTAGTATACATAAATGACCTAAAAAGTCCACTAGTAAACTTCTATAGCTGATAAACACTTTCAGCAAAGTAGCAGGATATAAAATTAACACATAAAAATCAATAATATTTCTACATGTCCTGGGGAGGAACTAATAATATTAACGATAGTTTGAAAAGACATATAGAATTCTAGTGTAGAACTTTGCTGAAATATATAAATATAAGAAAGAAATTTTGATGGAGTTACTATCCCCAGTGACCGCAATTGGTTATTTCTTTTAAATAATTGTCCAAAGTGTTCCCATGGAACCTTCAACTATCACAGGCTATTGACCACACTATTGATTAGTCTCCAAAACCTAAAGGACAGACCCTTCTGCTAAAGACACCACTGACTTATGCCAGTTGTAAGTAGCAAAATAGAGTTGCTACCTAACTTGAAGTTTAATCCAGTGTGTAGGATTTGAGGTGCTAGAATATATTATGTAGAATACTTGACAGGAAAATCAAATATTTGAATAACCCAGCTATGAACCCTTCATCTACAGTAATGAATTACCTGCAAGTTATAGTTGTGTAAGTGATAAAGATGTTATGTGAGTAACCAACCACTTTTACTTTTTTATTTTATTTTATTTTTTGAATTTAAGGATCACACCATCTCACCTGACACACCTGTCACACCTGACAATGTTCCTGAAACCAATAACCTAAGACTATATAGGTCATGTGCCTAGGGGAAAACCTGCTATTATTATTCTGCCAAGTGGACATAACAATAATGTGACTCCTAGTGACATTCTGCTGTGCCCATTGATCAGCACATTGCTCAACACTCATCATAAAAGTGTCTTGCTGTAGATGGCGATTAGTGCATTTAAACAATGTGTATAGAATGAGAAATTTTAGAGCATTCATCCTGAAATGGGACCTCTTTATCAAAGCCCTCAAATCTCAGGGATCTATGCAGAAGAGTGGGTGGAAGATTGTAAGAAACAGAGATAGTGGATGGCTTCAAGGAAATCGTGTCTCCAGACACATCAGGACAGATGCACATATGATGTAAGACAGGGACAGTGTGGATAAGATCTATGCAGGTTCAAGCAAGACAAAAATCCCAGCATGGAAGAAAGAAGGAAGGCAATATTTTCCTTATCTATTTAAGAAGCTATTTGAAGGGAGGGAAAAGTCAATTTTCTCCAGTGTAGTGGCTCTGACACTGTGTGTGTCACCACAATCAAGGACTGCCCATACTCAGGAGTATTTGGACAAAAAGAAAAAAAATTAAACAAAATAAAAGGATTTTCTATTGCTCTCTCTTTCTCTGTATTTTTCTTTTACTCTCTTCTTTATCTTTTTCTGTGTTTTTTGGGTATGTCATTTTTATTTTTATTCTTGTTATATTCTTTCCTTTGAGAGACAGTAGAATATGAATTTGAATGGGCAGGCAGATCTAGGAGAAGTATGGGGAGATGATAGAATATGATAAAAATATATTTTATAAAAAATTTAAAATCAACAAACATGCAACAGAGAAAATACTTTAAAATTGCAATTATAAATTATATATGGACACTTGTTATAAGTAATATCAGGAAGATTAAACACAAATAGTTTTCAAGTGTTTGGAGAAGCAACATTTTGTATGTATAGAATATTGGTGGTTCTTTTTCATTTAGCAAATCATGTAAAAATAATTCCAATCAAATAAAAAGATACTGAGTTTGGAACATTTATTCCAGGATAAACAGTACAAAAGAGACAAATCTGAAAATATGAGAAAAATTATAATAATAAAAATTCAGGTAAAGGCAAAATAAGGAGATGGAGATATGAATGCAGTGGAGAAGGCTCAGATTGTAAAGTTCTTGCAGCATAAGAATGAGGGCATGAATTTGGAATCTGGGCACATGTGTAAAAAGATGGGATCTTCGGACATATATGCAATCCATGTGTGGGCAAATGGAGGCAGAGAGCACCGTCTGAAGCATTGTCATTCTGGTGAATCAGTGAGCTCAATGGACCCTGAAAGAGACCCAGTTTCAATAAGTAAGTTGGAAATCAACTGAGTAAGACAGAAGTCATCTTATCGTCTTGTGCATATGAACATGCAGTCACCTATATCAGTGTGCACACTGAATGGTGAACACACTCACACAAACATGTAGCTGCATTTAAACAAAAAAAGCTCATGTTGCTTTCCATATATAAATTCTTGCTTGGAATATTTGTTTCCCTCCCATTTCTTATTACTTTATCATTTAATAACCTTTGTCTGCTCAAACATACTCCTCTCTTTCTCTGTCATACAGTCATCAGAAATATTATCCTTGCCTCTTTCATCACATTTGTGAATTATCTTTCCTCAGTCTATATGTTTATAAGGTTGGCTCTATTATATGTCACCTTATTATTTAATACATAAAACATATCTGTCTGTTCCCATGTCGCTTTGCCTGTTTGCTCTGAATGTAATTTTTATAGATAAAAAAGAAATAGTTTCTAGAGTGTTGTTGAACAGTATTTAAGACTATCATAGAATTAAAGATTAGCAAGATTTCTTTACAGCCAAGTTCACATTAAAATCTAGGAACACAAAACATTCTTATACTATGCCATAATTTTATGAATAATGTCAGATTAGAGTGGATTACTATCATTAAGATAGTATAGTTTAATGCATTTTAGCATAGGTAACTATTAGAAATATCATAAGTCAGAATAAATATAAAGATAAAGGACTTAAATTTTAAAATTTCCTGACATAGCAAGTAAGTTTTTATACCTAGAGTTCAAAAAATTAGAATGGGATGCAGCCTGAATTATGTCTTAGTGACTTAATAGATAATGGGTTTAGACCTACTTAATATGTCTCATTTTCTAAGGTTAATCCACTGTTATTCTGTCAAAAGTTCAATTGTATGAACATACAATTATTTGAATTATATGAACATACAATTTATTTGATCAATCATAGTAAGGATTATGAGTAAGAATTCTCATTAGTATAGTTTCATTATACTTAGTAGAAGCCTTGGTTTTATATAATGGAAAAGAAGGTGTCAAGGGTGTTGTATGATGTTTTGTTTGTGTTCTGACAAATAAAGCTTGCCTGGAGATCAGAGAAGCAGAGCAGCCACAGTCATATCTTGCCTCTACTAAATCTTAGACCTAATGGGTGGGGATTCTGTCTCTATGAATCCTTAGACCGAATGGGTGCCAGATCCTGTTTCCACCCACTTTATATTCAAGTCTCCACCTCCTGAATACCGGGATTAAATGTGTGCACCACCCAAGTGCTGGAATCAAAGGCCTGAAATCCCAAGTTCTGGGACTAAAGACTGATTCAATCTCCTGTAACCCAAGGTGGGCTTGAACACCTAATCTTCCTGCTTCCTTCTCCCAAGTGCTGGTATTAAAAGTGTGTGCCACCACTGCCTGGCTTCCATGGTTAACTACTAGCTAACTCTACCCTCTGATCACCAGGGAAGTTTTATTTGTCAGAACACAAACACAATATCACACAAGTGTTTTTACATGAATGATAAAAATAGTTCTATTTTCATATCAGAGACTAAGAAAAGTTTATGAAAACAAATTCTTAAACACATTATGCTTCCTTCCACAAATGTGAGACTGTAAAGTTAAGAAGTAGCTTGCTCTTAAGCTAATGAGAACAATATCTTTTCTAAACCTGTTGTAGGGCTTTTTTAAAATCTCAGAACAAATAAGAAATGTGCCTTGGGAAGAAGCCCAAGGTCTGCAGCTATAAAAGGCTTTTGCTAGTATTGTTGCTATTCAATTGGATTCAATTTACTTCACTCTGAATATCACTTTGAATGACACCTTGTGTTTTATATTGTGCAGCAGAAAGAAAATGAGGCAACAGTGCTTCTAATGATTTTAATTCTCAATGTTGAAGCATTTTTTTTTGTGTTTAAACTTTGCTTTCTTTTTTTGTACTAAGATATTTTGAATACAGTACCTGCATATAACACTACCCATTTTGACAGAAGGAGCAAGTTAATGGATATAATTCTTGTCACATGTGCTTTTTTTTTGGATTAAACATGAAATTACTAATAGAAATGTAAACTCAGTTCTATCCTTCATTGGACCTCCTACCTCCTCCTTTATTTAATTTTGAGTCAGAAGAACATTCATTCTTTATATTTTAACAATATTACACTGCAGTTTTATGTTGAAATACTTTTAATTTCTTTATGTTTCATGTTGTTATGGTGGTTTCCTGAACTCTCTCTTCCAGATATTAGTAGTTTGCAGATGAACAGAATCAAGGTATTCATTAAAGTACAGCACATAAGAAGGTATTCTAATGTTTCCCACATATTTGTACTCCATTGTAAGTGCTGAAGATTTTGGATTCTAAGGAACTAGAAGTCTTGAGAAAATGTTCACACTGCTGGGAAAAAAAAACAGTGAGTGAAACTCATGTTTTGTAGTGTAAAAATAAGACTTTGGTAAGTAAATTAAAAATTGCAACATTGTGGTTATTCTAAATTTTCTTTGCTGCAGAGTGAATAACTTCATTTTCCTCATTCCTGGGGCCTGTGAATGTGCTATTTCATATGAAAATAGAATTTGCAAATACAAGTATAATCTGAGATTTGAGCTCATGTCCACTTAGTGTTCAATGGCCAAATCTATTTCATAGTACCCTACAGGGGCGTAAGTCATTTCTTCTTTACCAGAATTTGACTATGAAAAGTAGGAAAAATTTTATTCAGGACAGAGAGAGGGAGTGAAAGGGTAAATGTCATTCTGTGTATGAAATGTGAGGTGGATATTTAATATGAAATATCTCTTTGTCATCTTACTCAGCCATGTTAATAGCTACCATACCCCACATATAATTTGATTACCTGATATTTCACATTATTATATTAACTGTAATCTATGTTACCAACTTTTCAACTTTAGGATCCAAATTTGAAAAAAACAATGTGTTTACTGTAGTCACCTTCAATTTTTGTGTTCACAGAATGACTATTCTATCTGTAATTACATTAAAAATTGAAAAGCATAAAATACTTTTCAGACAATACCCTGCATATCTGTAATTTTGCTTTATCTACCTAAAAATTAACAAAGGATTCTGTTACTTCAAAACTGATGTCATGCAATCCAGAACCTTGGGAAATTAATAATAACCTATCTAATTTAAATCTTTTTTCCAAATTATTCAACTTATTTTAAGAGAAGAGACCATTGGTATTCTAATTTGTCATTTTACAACATTGACATAACTGTTCAGAATAAAGTATTTTGACAGTGAATATAAAGGACGTGTGTGTGTTTGTGTGTGTGTGTGTGTGTGCAGGAAATGAAGTGTAAACAGAATAAAGCTGAGAAGCATAATTAAAAAGAAGACAAATACTGCCAGAATAGAAGAAATGTTACTTTTATTTTTTTTAGTAAATTTTATAATTCTTATATCTACATAAAATAATGTATTTTAAGGTATTAAAGTATCAGTGGTTAAAAATTGAAACAGAAACCGAGTTCTACAAAAAAAATTCAAAATTAAAATTAAAAACTGGTTTATAATTTAATCCCTGTTTAAATATTAATTTGAAAGTGCCATGGAATATATCACACTGAATCACAAGGTAAAGCAATTTCAATTGAGAGTTGTCAATTAAACGTTTTCAGGACTTTCTACTGATGTAGTTGTGAGTTGTTATAGAGCTCATGGATGACCATGTTTTGAAGACACCTCCGCTTTCAAGATGCATTTTTTTCCCTCTGTTATATGCTGTGATAAAATAACATGCCGAAAGGAACGTAGAGGTGAAAGGGCTTTATCCTGGCTTGTGGTTCCAGAATACAGTTCATCATGGCAAGACTCTAAGAGCAAGAGTCAAAATCAGCCTAGAGATACGAAGAGGAAGATGGATGATGACATTTCCATTCACACATGCATCGAAGGAGGAGAGCAAGGTTACAGACACCCAAAGCCAGCTCCCAGTGACTTATCTCCCCCAGCATTGCTCCGTGACAGACAAATTCCAAATCTACCTGAAAAGCCCCACCTGCTGGGTACCAAGTACTTTAATACATGAGTTGATGAGAGACTTTTCTCACTCAATCTACTACACCAGGAGACCTACAATCGCAACATAATTAAAATTCTTGTCCTTGAAAGTAACAAAATGGTAAAAGAGAACTTTCATATTTGGATACTAATTCCTATCTAGTATCCTATAGGTGAAGCACTATCTTTTGAGTATCTGTTTATAAAATTTTAGATGGCATTGAACACTTATTTCATTGAAATTAATTGCTAATAAAAGAACCATGACTTAATTATGGTCCGTTTTCTGTGAGTATTTTGAAGACAAAATAAAACTCTATCATGTATCCTATGTGAGGAAAGTCACTGTCAACAACTACACTCTAAAATCTTTGATAAATGATTAGAAATTCTGCTAAAATTATGAGTGGATTTTTCAATATTTCTCCATTATTAAAATTCAAATTATGTATATGCATATGTATATATACATACATAATGTGTACATTAAGAAAATTGAAAATAAACTGAAATGTATATGTTACTGCTAGAGAAAAAGTCAGTTTGTTTTTAAAATAAAAGTGATATAATATCTATATCGACTTATTAATTTAGAGTTATTTTAACAAAACTTAGGAACATAAAAATTTAAGAATATAATAATATTTACAAAGCATATTGTCACAATTAAGACAAATGATTTTAGTATTGTAAAATTATTAAATATATCCTCAGTATTGGAGTTTAAGTTCACAAATTAAACTCATGTTATCTGATGTTTTACTTAATGTTCAATTCAAATTGTTCATAAGAGTAGAATAATATGTGTTTGCTTAAGTATTAAGGCATTCTACTATTATTAGTGTAATAATATTTGAAACTGTACTTAGCTTCAAATTGGTAATAATATTGTAGACATGTTACATAATATGCACTTGTATCATGCCACATGGTTTATTTGAAATGGAAGCTACATATACAACAGCTGTACTAGTGTCAAGGATCTCCAGTGATAAAAAGACTCCTTGGCAAGCTCCTGCTCCTGTTTAGCAGAGACAGTAATATTTTTGAATCTGTAATGTAAGTAATTTGTACACATTACTTAGGCAGCTGTGATTTGTAGTATTATAATCCATTAATCAATTTATAGACCTCAGTATAGTATTGTTTAAAAATAATAAGAATATAAAGACACTATAATCAATAAATATAATTAAAACAATAGTTTATGGGAGTAATCTGTTTGCCTTCCAGCTGTTTGGTGAAAACACTGGAGCACACAGCCAAACAGCTGATGACTTTTTTAGTTTTATTTATGGAGATAATGAAAATGTGTTAATGACTAAGTGCAAAAATATAAATAGAAATTAATGTACTATAAAATAAAAAGGTTTGTTAAAAAATAAACGAGTTAGTGAAAGAAAGCTCCTGCCTTCCAATTAACATTGCATAATGCATTAGCAACTCTTAAATCATTTTTATTGAAGTGAATCTACAAATTATGCACCATCAAAATGACATAAATATGTTCAAGATAAAGTATAGTGTATGAAATTAAAATAATTTAAATACTATTCAGATGATTTTCATATACTCATGGATAACATAAACATCCTCATACTCTGAATCAATACTTTGTAGTACTTAGCATTACAATGATGCATATTTCAGTAGGTAATTGTTACTGGTCCCTAAACCCTGAATTGAAGCCAGGGTGCATGACTCCAAACATTATTTAGCTTGCAAATACAGAAATACAGCGTACATAATGCTACTATGATATATATAGATAGAGGGTGTTATAGGTAAATCAATTTAATTTATGTCAGTATTGTCAAGTATACACACACACACACACACACACACACACATATATCTTTCTTACCTTTAAAATATATTTATGTAAATATATGGGATAGCACATAAGATACATTGCACTCTCAATAGCTGAAACGGAAATAATTAAATACATAAGTATAGTATTGTATTATTAAATTAATAATGTTCACATAACATATAGACTCAATTTGCTTTGTGTTTTCGCATATAAAATTTTGCCCCTGGTATGCACTCTTTACATTTATCTAGTTGAATTTATAAAAAGTATTAACATTGTGATAGTGTATATAACCACATAATAGAATATAACTATGTAACTTCATTTCTATTCAACACTGAAATTTTAATAATGAAATCTAAACATTTTATATTATCACAGTCAAAGTAACTTATACACTAACTTAGTAAGAATGCATATTAAATATACTTTTATTTATGAGAGAATTACAAGGCAGAAATAAATACCAGTATTTTCCAGAATAAATTCATTTATTGGAGTGATTGATTTTATTCAAGCTAGACTTTAAAAATATGTATATTGAACTATTAAAATATATGTTCTTTAGTGATATGGGATGATTAACTACAAATCCCAACTATAAGATATATATATATATATATAGATAGATATATAGATATAGATATGATATAGATATATTAGATATAGATATATATTAGATATTAACAAAAGTAAGATATCTAATATTTACTTCATTCTTTAAAATACATACAAATCAAATTTAGACCCAAAATGTTGAATCTCTGAATAAATTCCCATAGTGACAGATTTGGGGTAATCATGATACAGCCTTTGAAATGGAAATTGTTCTATCTATTTTATGAGTTGTTGTTGATAAAATTTTAAAAAATGCTATTTTATCAACATCAATATAGCTTTCAATATGTGTATTATATTTGTCCAGGTCATACATTCTGGGGCAAGAAAATATTGAGAACAGACTGACAATTAATTGGCTTAGATGAAACTGTTTTTAGCAGAATAAATTACCATTTCATCAAATAACTATAATACACATTGCTGAGTAATACTTGTATTTGTTGTTGTTGTTGTTGTTTTCTTGGAGCTGAGGACCAAACCCAGGGCCTTCTGCTTGCTAGGCAAGTGCTCTTCCACTGAGCTAAATCCCCAACCCCGAATAATACTTGTAAAATAACATTTAATAACCACAAAGAAAGGAAAAGATAAACAGTAAAGCAAGTAGCAGATGTAATTTAAATGATAATTCAAGAATAAATAAAACTTATGTTCTACTCAGTATATAAAATCCATCATTACTAACAAGATAATCTACTTACTCATACATAATGGCTGCTACTTTTAGTGTTTACTTACTTTAAACCTTGTTTATTTTCTGTGTGGTTGTGCAATGTTTTTTGTGTGTATATCTTATGTACATGTGCAGGTGTTTGTGGAGATATGAATCCATATGTGTGCCTGGTGGTATGGAGTCCAGAGATAACCTTTGATGCCTGCTCTCTACCTTGTAACTGGGATTCCTATGGAGCCTGTTCATGGATTCAGCAAGAACAACTGGTAAATAAGCTCCAGTGACATGCTTTTCTCAGCCTTGTGAGGTCTGGAATTCCAGACATGTACTGCCATGTGGCTTCATGTAGTGTCTGTGAATTAGAACTCAGGCCCTCATACTTGAATAGCAATTGCCTTTCCCATTGAGTCATCTCTACCTCCCTTAATCATTATGTTAATATTGTAGGTATATTTTTATGACTGTAAGAAGTACTATGATGTTCAAATATACATTATACAATTATTACTAAAATTAATACACATGAGTATTTCAGAACACAAAAAAATTGCAAGGATATATCAGACTTTTTATCAGTTATTCAATTTTATGTCACTTCTTTACTATTGTGCATTATCATCATGTGAAACCAATTTATTGTATCATTAATTATAAAATAAGTTGAGTGGTAATAGTTCCAGCATGCTATACTCTCCTCCGAGGAGAGAATGAACATGGACATTAGTGAGGTGGGCAAATGAAAACAAGATTGTATTTATTGTTGGAAATCATGAATAAAAGGTTGATGTAGTTGGAAGATTTACAAACAAATCTCTCCCACTTGTGTCCCCCAAGTAAACACACAGAGGCTTATATTAATTATAACTGCATCGCCCTGGCTCAGGATTTTTGCTAGCTGACTCATATCTTAAATTAGCCCATAACTATTAATCTATGTATCACCACATGTTCCGTGGCTTTACCTGCATCCCATTACATGTTGTTCTTAGGGTGGCTTGCTGGCATTCTATATCACAGCTTTCCTGAGAGACACAACTAGGAAATTGCTCTTGGCTCCACTTTAGAACCCTTTTTAAAGCTTTCTCAGGTTTTAGGTGGAAATTTTTGCCCTGTGTTTGGCGCCATTTTATATATATATATATGGGTTTTTTTCTAAAATTGCATGCTATTTTGATGTTGAATAGAGAATTTAAGGCTGGCATTAAGTTAATTTAATAAATTTCCATTATTTCTGTTAATTTGAAGTGAGCATATTTATAATCATTTCACATTATTTTATCCCTCTTTGGTAGTTCTCCACTGATTTCTGTCTGTTTATGTATGTGCTTATTTACCTATGATGGCACATTCTCATTATTACATATCTAATTGTAATTAATAAAATACTGTTCGTTATGAAAGTGTAGAAAATGAAGAAAGCACTTGTTTTATTTTCTTTTGGTTTCTAATTAACCTTTGTAAACCATTCAGAAAGAATCTATTATGTATGCATGTAAGACTATAAGAATATGCCAGATGGTGTAAGTGCACACCTGTAAACCTAGCACTCAGGAGACAGATGCAAGAGAATCTATGAGTTCGAGGCCAGCCTTGCTTACAGAGCAAGTTGAAGGACATCCAGAGCTATACATAGTAATCTTGTCTTGAAATGCAAATAAATAATAACATAAGGAAATAAAGTGAATATAAGAATATAAAATACTTAGAGCACTAATTATACATATATATCATATATAAATATACTTAAACAGTATATATGCTATATATACTTACATGTTCTATAAATATTCTATATATACTTAGAATACTGTTATATTTTATATGTGATAAATATATTATTCTACGTATTTTAAAGATGAGAAGTCATTACAAAAGAAAGAAAAACATTTTTAAAAAAGTATTTTGTCTTTTTTTTATCTTTCTTTTCTGAGAAGGATCTATGAAGTTCATTTTCCCCCCAGTAGTATGTAAGAGAAATACCCCATGGATTTTAGCTTTTAAACACTCAATCCCAAGTTGGGTGTGCTGTTTGGGGTGGTGGTTCATTCTTTCTAGAGGGAGTAGATCACTTTCCTGCACATTTTGAGACTTCACAGTTCCACTCAAGTTTCAGTTTGCTCACTCTTCCTTGGATTTGCATTTAAAGATGCCAAGTCTTAGCTCCCTGCTTTTGCCTCCAAGCCTGTCACTTGCTGACAATCTCCCCACCATGGTGGACTTCAGTTTCTTGGGAACTATGAGCCAAAACAAACTCTTGTACAATTTGCTTTGGTCATGGTGTCTTAGTCACAGCAACAGAGAAGTAATGGATATACCTTCCATGAACTGGAAGTCTCTAAACATGTTTATGAAGTAATTAATGACACTCTTAAAAATGAGAAGCAGTGTAACATCAACTGATCTGTTAAAAATTAAGAATAAGTCTGCCCTCACTATAGTACTAACTGCTTTACACTAGGAAATTTAAACTATTATCTCATATGATACTTCAGTTACTTTCCCAGACACCTATAAATAAAATGGTGTGTATATTCTATGTTAAGAATAATCATTTTTAAATATTAAAATATTAATATGTATCAATGTGAGTGCATGTGCACATGGGTACAAATGCCTGTGGATGCCAGAAGAAGATGTTGAATTCCCTGAAGATGGAGATACAGTTGATTTGTGCACCTTCACCTTAGCACTGAAATCAAGCCTGTGGGAAGAGAAACAAGCACTGTTAACTTTGGAGCCATTGCTTCTGCTCATCTCTGCTAAGAATGCTCTTAGGAGATCCAAGCAATCTTTTCAGTTATTTAGTCCAAGCAATCCCGTATTTATCTGTGAATAACTTCTTTCCTTACCTAACAGATTCATTGAAGGAAATCCCAGGAATTTGCCCTGCATAGACCAACTGGTACATTCTGTAAAACACAGCAACTGTTTTCACACTGGCTTTCATTCCTTCTTCATGAATCCATAACTTCACAACCTGTCAGTCTTCTGATAGGTTTAAACTTCTTTAAACAAAAGACAGGAATGGAAGTGTCTATATTAAATAAACATCTGTAAAATAAGATTTTCATTATGCTTATTGTGGTTATTTCATTCAATCATAGTATTTCAATGAAAACTATTATTTGTTGTGTTGGTGTGGTTTATTTTAAGCAACTTTACCTTTTAGGTTGAAATATGTTTCAATTTTGTGACTTCATACTTTATCAAATCTCATATATAATCCCAAAGATGTAGAAAAAGTGTGAATGAAATCAGTTGAGCTTACAAAGTATGTGAAACCACTTTGAAGATTGTCACTAAATTATACTTTCTTTCTCCTTAGCCTCAATTTCCATGTCCTTAAAAACCTTAGAGAATAAAGTTAACATAGAAATTCAAAGAAGATAATTTTTGTATGTTCTTTCTGAAAAGTTAAAGATGATTCAATCCATTTTCAGTGCATCACTTTTTGACTTTCATAGTGCTGTGTTCAGGTTTCTGCACACCACAATGTGTGACTGGAGTCCTAACGTGATCATATTACTTTGTGTGCTGAGCCAGGTGGATGCTCAGAAACATATGCAAAGATCAGTGTGTGGAACACTGTCACTCAAAGCAGCCCTGTGGATCTTCCTTCTATAAGGGATTCACATTTTCCATAAAATCAATGATAGTCCCTAAAAAATGGTAGTCCAAAGTAGTCATTACATTATTTCTTTTGGGGACAAATTATTCATAATAACTTATGCATATAAAAATGAAACCTTGAGCCGGGCGGTGGTGGCGCACGCCTTTAATCCCAGCACTCGGGAGGCAGAGCCAGGCGGATCTCTGTGAGTTCGAGGCCAGCCTGGGCTACCAAGTGAGTCCCAGGAAAGGCGCAAAGCTACACAGAGAAACCCTGTCTCGAAAAACAAAACAAAACAAACAAACAAAAAAAAAATGAAACCTTGATGGGTCATAATTCTTTTAATCATATTGTCAGTTGACATGGATCAAAACATGATACTAATAGAAAAAAGTTAATGATAGGAATTAAAATTTATAGAATAAGCCATTTTAAAATTTATCAAACACACATACACACACACATTCACACACACACACACACACACACACACACACACATATAGATTAACACACAGTCCAAGACATTAATATATCCATTGACAGGTTTCTTCAATGATATATATTTTCACTCCACATAATTTAAGCAAGCCCATTTCAAGTGACCTTTTTATAAGATTTACTTATTTTTCTATTATGTATAATGGGTATTTTGTCTACAAGCATGCCTGTGCACCACATGCCTGTATTACTCACAGAGGCCACAAAAGGACAACAGAATTCTGGAACTGTGGTTACAGATACAGCTATGAGCTGCCGTATGGGTGCTAGGAACTGAACTCATGCCCTCTGCAAGAGCATTCAGTGTTGTTAAATACTGAGAAGGTTTCCTAGCCTTCACATTTGTTAACCATACCTTTCCCTTTAATTTTTTTCATTGTTTATTTTTTGGAGCTTTTAAAGCAGGCTGTCGTATTTCATTTCACATATGTTGAAACTATACACAGCCTGTTTTTAGCTATGGGTCTAATGTATTGTATGATGGAAGTTTTAACAAAAGGAGCCATTTATTTCCTGAGGCAGATACACCATGATCAGATGTCTGTAAGCATCCACAGAGCTCCCTGCATGAGCAGTACTGTGATGACTTCAAAAGTTCAGTTAAGGAGTATGTGTAAGCCAAGACAGTTCTCTCAGCAGGCACAGGCTGTGGAGCCCAGGCACAGTCTGGTGTTATTCATCAGCTAGCCCTGCATCCAGCTCTGCCACAGCAGCCCTTATGTTACTCTACATTTAAGAGAATATCAAATAAAGTCCATGTGTATATTTAAATATTTAAGATGCTGTTTACTACGAAATTCCCCTCGTGGATTGCAGATGCTTAGATTTTATGAAGATCAGAATGGTATTGTAACTGCAAGTACCATTTTATCCCTTGAAAGTACAAAATAGTGGTGGGACTTGTAATGTGGGGTTACTGGAGTAGAATATTATATAGTCTTTAGGACAGTGTGCTTGATTTTCAGATAGAAGCAGTAGAGATATTCGTAAAAACATAGAAGTAGCTTATTATTTATACTCAAAGTCACAAAAATCTAATGGAACATAAATGTCCACATACAGCCAAAAATATCTTTTGTCAGAAACCATTAGAATTAGTGACATACTGTATGGCTACTCCCATATGTTAGTAGAAATTAAATATAAATGAAAATGTAGAGTAAGTTATATATTTTTTATGAAATTTCTAAATGAGAGATCTCTATTTCTCCATTTATTTGATATTGAACATCATAATTGTGAAACAATTAATTGTTTTTTTAAGGTACCCTGACAGTGGCATCTAGAGACTGTTATCAAGTAATATCTGGTCTGATAATTTTCATCAAGGATTTTTATAATATGGCATTTATAAACATAATTTCTCACTACTCTGTTGATACATTAAGGTACTACAGAGCTGCCACATGAATCATGTTTAACATCTTCTCACTGAGTTTCTCATGGAAATAAGAGGGAAGAAGGAGCTGAGGACATGTTTCTTAAGAATATTTCTCATCTATTTCCTCTTCCCAAGGTGATCCATATGTCCCTCTTTCAGTCCTCCTTTTTAGCTAGCTTTTCCAGTGCTGTGAGTTGCAGTGTGACTGTCCCTTGCTTTACATCTAGTATCCACTTATGAGTGAGTACATACCATGTTTGTCTTTCTGAGTCTGGGTTACCTCACTCAGGATATTTTCTAGTTCCATCCATTTGCCTGCAAATTTCATGATGTCATTTTTTTTTCTTCTGAGTAGTATTCCATTGTGTATATGTACTCCTTTGTTTAAATGTGCCACATTTTCTTAATTTATTCTTTGGTTGAGGGGCATCAAGGTTGATTCCAGATTTTGGCTATTACGAATAATGCTGATATGAACATAGTTGAGCATGTGTCCTTGTAGTATGATTGAGTATTTCTTGGGCATATGCCCAAGAGTTGTATCATTGGGTCCTGAGGTAGATTGATTCCCAATTTTCTGAGTAGTCACCATACTGATTCCCAAAGTGGCTATACAAGTTTGCACTCCCACCAACAGTGTGGGAGTGTTCCTCTTGCTCCACATTCTCTCCAACATAAGCTTTTATCAGTGTTTTTGATCTTAGCCGTTCTGATAGGTTTAAGATGGTATCTCAGAATCGTTTTGATTTGCATTTCCCTGATGACTAAGGATCTTGAGCAATTCCTTAAATGTCTTTCAGCCATGTGAGATTCTTCTGTTGAGAATTTTCTGTTTAGATCTGTAGCCAGTTTTTTATTTGGATTGTTCAGTATTTTGATGTCTAGTTTTTTTAATTCTTTATATATTTTGGAGCCCTCTATCAGATGTAGGTTTGGTGAGATCTTCATGAGTAAACTGGGCATGGGAGGGTCAATGGAGTATAGGGGATGTGAGATGAGAACATAGAGAACAGGATGGTTAAGTTGGAACAGGGATGCAGTAGGAGAGCAATGAAAGATATACTATGATAGAGGGAGACATAATGGAGATAGGGAGAAATCAGGTGCCAGGGAAGTCCCCAGGAATCCACAAGGAAGACCTGAGCTTAGACTACTAACAATAGTGGAAAGAGTGCCTGAACTGGCTTACCCTAGTAATCAGATCAGTGAACTGACTGTCATCATAGTACCTAATTCCAGTAACTGATGGAAACAGATGCAGAGATCCACAGCCAAACAACAGACTGAGCTCCAGGAGTCCAGTTGAAGAGAGAGAATAGGGATTCTATGAGCAAGGGGCATCAAGATCATGATGAAGAAACCTACAGAGACAACCAAACCAAACTTGTGGGAACTCATGAAATTTAGACCAATACCTGTGGACCTCCACAGGACTGGACTAGGCCCTCTGCATTGTTTGACAGTTGTGTGACTTCATCTGCTTAAGGGGCCCCCTGGCAGTAGGATCAGGACCCATCCCTGATGCATGAGCTGGCTTTTTTGAGCCTACTACCTATGGTGGGACAACTCGCACAGCCTTGAGGCAGGGGGAGGATCTTGGAGCTGCCTCTACTGAATGTACCAGGTTTTGCTGACTCCCCATGGGAGTAGGAGAAAATGGGGGTGGGAGGAAGAAGGGGATCTGTGATTGGTATGTAAAATGAAAAAAAATTCTTAATTAAAAAAAGAATATTCCCCCATAGTTTGGTGGAACAAAGGTTTTATTCAAATACCACAGATAATACTACTGTTCTAAAAGTAATGAAGTCTCCAAAAGACACCAAGTTAAGAAAAAAAATACTGTCTTATGTTGCTTTTCAATCTAGTATTTTATTTAAAGAATTTAGTGCCCTTGGTCTGCATATTATGAAATGTAAGAAGAAAATGCTCAATTGTTATTTATTTGTAACCAAACTTAAAGTAGCTGTTTTGATAGGAATAGAGTATGTGTGCATACATACAAATACAGAGAATAGATATAAAAATTTGAAAATCTTATTAATCATTTTAGAGAAGTTGCAACAATGTATTTAAAATATTTACTCTAGTTTTGGTTCCATTTTTTTCTTTTAAATCAAGAGTTAAAACTCTAAATTCTCTCCCAATAATGCTTGAAATCTCAGGTTGCAGGGTCATTCTTCTCATTTAAAGGTGTGAATATAAGTGCTACACATGGCTTAGCTTTCTTTAGAATCTTGACACCACACTCAGAATTCCATCTGTGGTAGTAAGTTGCTGTCTTTCTGAATCATCTCTTATTATTGGCTGTGGTGACCTCAACTGATATTGATTTGGCCACTATTAGAAGAAGAAGACTTCTATTATCCACTGTCTCTTCCATTACGATGAGGCTTTGAAATATTTTCTACAATTTGGATGACAAAGTGATCTCACTCTGTAAAGAGTCATTTAATGAGACAAAAAATTTCAGATAAAATTGTGCAAGGAAGAAATGCTTAGTCTACAACTAAATGAGATTAAAATCATGAAATAAAGATTGGTCATTGATGAAGGCTGACAGCACACTCTTACAGCATACTATGTATATTACTAGTAACATTAAAATGTTATTTTGTAATAGATGCCAAGCACAGATAAATAAATATAGTCATTAATATAATGCTCATACTATTAGTGTATAAGATTTAATTATGTATTATAGAGTACTTGTAGATTGATATTATTGTTGTCATTTAAATATTCAAATTATCATGTTTGTTTATGGATAGTTCTGTTTGTACTTCTGTGTAGTCTGAAAACCATGAAGCACATAGCTGATGATACAATTCAGCTTTCTAAAGTATTCATGTGGTGCTCTACATTTTTATCTTTTCTAGTTTCTCAAATAAATAGGACAGTAAACTGTGGTGGTAATCTAATTGTACTGAAATATTATTTTGATTGTATGTTAATAAATAAAGTTGTCCGGGGGTCAGAGCTATTAGAGCCATAGCAAGAGCCGGGCGGTGGTGGCACACGCCTTTAATCCCATAGATATCTGTGTGTTCAGGGTCAGAGCTATTAGAGCCATAGCAAGAGTGTGGCGGTGGTGGCACACGCCTTTAATCCCATAAGATCTCTGTGTGTTCAGGGATATAGTCAGCATTGGAGACATATGCCTTTAAGACCTAGGGGGCTGTACATTCAGACAGTGACGAGGCAGTCATGTGTTTGGGTTTACAACCAATGAGAAGGCAGAACAACATACTTTAAAAAAAACGAACCGACAGGAAGTAGGTCTCTTTTCGCGAAGCTGGGACAGCAGGAAGAAGGGTGAGATTTTAGCTCTGAGCTCTGACTTCTCGGCTTTCTCTTTTACATTGTTTCTGTGTTTCTTATTTAATAAGACGGTTGGTTACATCTACAGTAAACTAATGCTATTGGCAGTCTGGGCTTTCCTTTGGCCTATGTACTTGATACCCTTTCATGCTGTGGCTTTGTTATTCTTTACTTGATGCATAACAGGTTATTTATTATTATTATTATTATTATTATTATTATTCATTTATCATTTAAGAGGCATTTCCATTCACCCCATCCTATTACATTTATAATGACAACCTAAGCATTGATGTCCAGGTTTATCTTACAATGAGAATTCATGAATATTCATGATTTGTCTATAAAACACGAGTTTTAGGTCAATTTGTATGAACTCCTAGAAGAAATTTATTTTCCATATAACTAAGTTATTCATTTTTATAAGGAGCTTCCATGCATTTGTGCAGAGGGATCATATCTTCCTACATTTTTCTCAAAGCAGAGTCTGTGTTCCGTTCCCATCGTAAGTAAGGGGAGTGCCTCTCTTGTGTATTCTTACTAGTTTTCTCTCCAGCTGTCTTACAGGTGTATAATGGGATAGGAATGGATGTTTCTATGTTTGTTTCCCTCATAACTGATGTCAGTGAGGTTTGTTTTCCATCTGTCACCTCTGAAGGGAGTCAGTCCAAATATGTCACCCACTTTTTAAAACAGGTTGCTAGTATCACAAAATTAAAACTTTCCTTTTAGGTTAAAATGCTTATATTTTACTTTAAAAAGCATAAACAAAAGCAAGCAAATGAACAAAAAAACCATGTAGAACCGTACAAGGTCTGTGCTTGCCATTTCAGTCTCTGCGAGCCCATATGAACACTGCTTGTCTTCCTCTTATTGGGTTGCCTTGTCCAGTCTCTATAAGAGGGCTTTTGCCTTGTGTTACTAATCTTGTTTTGTCCAATATGACTGTCATTTTCTGAAGATGAAAAGGAGGAGTGGTTCTAGGGGAAAGAGATTTTGGGGATACTGGGAGGAGTGTGGGAGGGAAACTGTTGTCAGGGTGTATTGTATGAGAAGAAAACATTTTTAAATATATATATATATATATATATATATATATATATATATATATACTAAATGGAAGGATTAATTAGGAAAAATCATATAAATGAATTAAACAGAGAAGTATGACATTCATACATGGGCAAAGAGACTCAAAGCAATGTCAGAAAATAGGAATTTTTTATTTTTGTTTACTGTTTGTCAGATGGTAACAAATGTGTCTCACAGGCAGTTTCCAATGTGGCTCTACTGAACAGACAACACCCCAGCAAGTCGTTAACTTTTCCGAGATAAAACCCACAAGCAGCAGGACGAAGCCAACTGCAGCCGGGCCTGCTCTTGGCATCCCATAGTTCTTTCCGGCAAATACCCAGAGTTATGTCTAATAATTGCCAGTATATTTAAGGTTCTTATGCAGATTGCTTTTAATATACCTGTGCCAGCCATCTGCTCTGCCTCTGGGGGAAGAGGCACTGAACATTTGGGAATACTTTTTTCATAAGCAATAATGTTTTATGGCTCATAAAATAGGAATGAAGTAAACCTTTTTAATTTTAATTACGTATGAGACATTCAAATTATGACAGTTCTGAGAGAAATACCTTTATATGTCTTTGGGGAGTGAAAAGTAGAGACAAAAGCAGATATGCAGGCACCTATGTCTAACTATCCCACCTCAAAATACGTTATACTGTGCATGTGCTTTTTTTTCCTGAGTTTTGTGAAAAGAAGCAAAATTATTTTTAAATCCATGTAACATCAGTTCAGGGCGAAGGAAGACAGGGATTCCATCTTCTTAGGCAGATGTCAAAAACATTTAAACAGCTGTCAGACCAGTGCAGACTGTCATCAGAAGTGACCTTAAGCCGAGTTTAGTTTTTAAATGTTATTTTTAAAAATTGAAAAAAACAACACAGTGCCATTATGCAGCTGTCTGAAATATTTAATGAAAGAATGAACATCTGTTTAGTTGTTCTTCAAACATCAATGTTTTGGAGAGAAGTTCTGTTGTCTTAGATCCTTAAGAACATCTGAGGCCCATATAGCTTCAACACCTGTGAAGTTTCCTCCCGGAAGCAGGTGCTGTCACTTCAAAGCCCCTGCTATTGTTCTTTGCCAAACATATGCCACCAAGCAACAAGATACTATTAATATTCTTTGTGATGTTTAAGATCATCTTGCACTATGTGTTTTAGAGGGAAATAAAGTCTTTTGAAATTAAAGATACATTTGTGCACATTTTGCTCATCTGAATTTAGATATTTAAAAACAATTTAAGAATTTAAGTTCAGAGTAAGTGTGGATATGGTGCAGTACTCTTAAAAGGTAGCACTTGGTGATTTTGTTCCTCTTCTTAACATTAATGAAGTCATTCTCCTTAGAACTACGTAAGAATCATGCAGAGATAAGTCTGCATAATGGAACACTATTACTAGGTTGCTATTTTACTTATATAAACAAACTGCTTACACATATTCATTTCGTAGTGAATATGCATTTTCTGTGTCTTTCAACATGTATATTGATAACTGCCATTCAGTCTAATGAGTCTGTGTATAAAAGCTTACACATTGAGCTGATGATAAAAGAGAAAGTTAAAATGTGTAGCATGTCCTGGTGCAGTGGATACAGAGCAGCTTTCCTGTGTACATAAGTATGCAGGAAACAAAATACTACATTGATTTCTGTATCTTTTGAAGAAAGTCAAGATTAGGGTTTAAAATAGAAGTGAATATTTAAATCTTGAAATGTATTTAAAAGAGTAATTCACACATTTGGTTTCAATTACACTTAAAAGTTCAAACCAGAAATAAAAACAATGATATGATATGAAGAATGTAAATACTATATAGTGTCTTTCACTTAAAACATTCTATATGAGAAGGGGACTTTTTTTTTTTTTTTTTTTTTTTTTTGGTTTTTCGAGACAGGGTTTCTCTGTGTAGCTTTGCGCCTTTCCTGGGACTCACTTGGTAGCCCAGGCTGGCCTCGAACTCACAGAGATCCGCCTGCCTCTGCCTCCCGAGTGCTGGGATTAAAGGCGTGCGCCACCACCGCCCGGCTAGAGAAGGGGACTTTTTAAAGAAACTATTCTAGACTTTGACAGCACCTAGATATACTATTTCTATAAACTCTTTTTAGACTAAACTTTAGAGTCCTCCATTTTCAGGAGATATTGATCACTGGTTTTCAGTTTTACCTTTACAATGAAAATATCAGGGAGATTTTTAAATTCTAGTTACCTATATTGTGCCCTAGACCAATAAACTTCACATCTAGAGCCTCTAAGTTCAGACCATGGCATCAGTGGCTTTTATTGCACCCCACAAATGTATAATATGCATCCAAGTTCAAAATACATCTGTACAAAATGTAAACAAAATCAGAAATCATCAGACAGGCCTAATTTGTATTAATTTCCTCACAGTTGAGGATCTACTGGTAGCATTTTAAAACATACAGATGAATTTTTTTTTATTCTGTTGGATTCTAATCTATGTTCATCTTATATGCCCTTTTATAACTATATGTGTACATGTTTTACTAAAGTTTTAAATACCAATTTTATACCATCAGGCATCAAAATATCATTAATTTTTAAAATTTTAAATTTTTAACAGATAACATCACTAGTAGCTACACACTTTAAGTTACAATTAGACAATTGGAGTAAACTTGAAAACTACATGAATCTGAATGTGTACACTGGAAACATATTCATATTTCCCCTGTATACTGTCATATATGTTCAATGGTGTTGCTCTGTTACTCATGTAATTTAATTTTCAAATGATGCAAAGAAATATTTAGTTATTTTACAGTACCTATGTATAAATGCATAAAATGTTAAAAAGAATATTAATGAAAGGTTAGAAAGTGGATAAGTTTTCATATTAATTTTATTTCTTAAGAAAATTTACAGTTATTTAAAAAAGTTATTTAAATACAATTTTTGAGTTTCAAAATAATTCGAACATTGGCTATTTTAAATCTTGGGGGGCTGGAGAGATGGCTCAGAGGTTAAGAGCACCGACTGCTCTCCCAGAGGTCCTGAGTTCAATTCCCAGCACCCACATGGTGGCTCACAACCATCTGTAATGAGATCTGGCACCCTCTTCTGTATACATAATAAATAAATAAATCTAAAAAGAAAAAAAAATCTTGGAACTTACAGACTATATTAGTTCAAAATATTTGCTATCAGTTAATGCTGTATCATTGTTTCCTACAGGCAGGATGGTTTCAAGACAGCAAAACTAAAACTACAGTTTCATTTTATCTTTTTCTGACATAGACAAAAATGTTCATTTTATCCACAGGTAAGAATAACAAAGTGTTGTCTTCTATATGTGGTTATAGAAGAATCTGAAGATGCGTAACTATACTTTAAATACTAAGAGAGTGAGCAAGCGACACTGAACACATTCTAATAAAGAGGAGCATTGCAATGGTACTTTCTGAGGTGCTAACAGAAACACAAGCATTCAGTGTCATTACGCTGTAATTTTGGAACCAATCAACTAAAGGTAGCAGAAACAATACAAAAGGGACTCATTACATGTAGAGACTTGTTTCTATTAAAATACTTTTGATTAAAAGTTGTTTATGGAAATAACGTGTGCATACAAGATTGGGTTATGCTTTACATTAAAAGTAGCATGATGGCAGATATTTAGAATATGTGAATTTTCTGCATGCATATTCTGAGTCCTCTAATTACTAAAAAAACTATCCATTCCAATGTTGTTTTTCTATATGCACTACAACTAAAACAGTTCCACAAATTAAAAAAAAGTTTATGAAAACTTTTAAAATATTTTGAGGTAATTTTCATAATTTTATTTAAGGGATATTTGCATATACAGAAAATTTAAAAAACAAACAAGTAATACCAGAGTTTTGTGGTGCTGTAGAGATGGCACAGCATTTAAGATTTTTTTTTCTCCTTTCGGAGGCCCTGTATTCAATTCCCAGCACCCGCTTGGTATCACATTTCTATTTATAACTTCAGTTCCAGGGATGCAAAACACCTTCCTTACTCTGTGATTACCGGGCACAAAAGGGCTGGTAAAATACACATGCACGCTATAGACTTTTATACACAAAATGAAAAATACATGTTTTCAAAAATGTGGTGAGTACAGTACTGTTTATTAAACAAAATATAAAACTGTAAGATATATCAGAAGCACAAGTAACTTCCATTTGTCTGTTTCTATTTATATCAAAATTACGTCAATCTTTTTTTTTTTTTTTTTTGGTTTTAAGAGATAGGGTTTCTCTGTGTAGCTTTGCGCCTTTCCTGGAACTCACTTGGTAGTCCAGGCTGGCCTCGAACTCACAGAGATCCGCCTGCCTCTGCCTCCCAAGTGCTGGGATTAAAGGCGTGCGCCACTACCGCCCGGCCAAACGTCAATCTTTTTTTTTTTTTTTTTTTTTTTTTTTAGACAGGGTTTCTCTGTGTAGCTTTGCGCCTTTCCTGGAGCTCACTTGGTAGCCCAGGCTGGCCTCGAACTCACAGAGATCCGCCTGGTTCTGCCTCCCGAGTGCTGGGATTAAAGGCATGCGCCACCACGCCCGGCTACGTCAATCATTTTTTATCATAAAAAAGAAAGATTTTCATCAACAAAAGCTTGATATTCTGGTCATTTTCCATGATATTTGGACTTGAAAATGATTGCTTCATTGTGCTGATCAACTTTAGTTGATTAACTTTAAATTTGATTAAATTTAAAGCCAAAGTTAAAAGATAAAGAAATCCTTTAAAATTCACTTCATGTCATGGTAAATCACACATTCAACACTTAAAATTTTCCTGACATTTTATTCACAATTATAGGTTTGTATAATTTAAAAGTTGTAGGGTTCTAAAGTTTAGATAACCAAACTAGTTATTCTTAAATTTCTATATAAAATTAAATAATCAGTATAAAATAAAATGAAAATTTTATGCATTAATGACATAAAAAATACCATGTTGGAATTTTGTTTCATTTGCTTAACAAAATGAAATTTTATGACAAATTTACTTAATATTCCTTGCCAGAAATTTCCGCTTCTCTAAATGCTCAGGCAATTCTGGTAGAGATGTATACACAAACACACACACACACACACACACACACACACACACACACACACACACACACTCTAAACCGTGCGAATGGATTTACAAAATATTTCCCATTGTAATTGATCAATGTTTTCTCATTTGTTGATTATGAATAATAATTCTATTAAATATGAATTTTAAATATTAACATTGATCATTTCCTGGTCTAAGTATTTATACGATCTCACAATTCTGTATGGTTCTAGCATGCAGAAAATTCTCCACTAACTCTTAATAACAGAACAATGTCCTAGGGGCTTATACCCTTTAAGCACAGATGTTCAGTATAGTACATAGGATATTTAGCTTATTATTAGGAATAGGCTTTGGTGTAGATTATTTTGACTATGTGTAATACCATCACTGATAAATGCAGGATTATTTGTGTTTGCAGGAATATTTTTTTAAGCAAAGGTTCATGTTCACAAGGCTGGTAGTGAATGAAGCATATAGTCTAGGATGACATGAAGCTTGTAATCCTCATAACTCCACCTGCTAAATCCTGGGATGACAAGGCATATGCCAATAACTTGGTTTTATTCTCTCCAAGACATTAATACTAGGATACCATGTGTGTTACTCAAGCACTCTATCAACCAAGCTACACCATCAGCTTGCTAAATGACATTTTCTTTATAATATTTTAAATGTAAAATGTGTTTTTACAATGAAACTCCACTATAAATCATGAAGTATTTGTATGTGTGTATATGTGTATGTTTATATAAAATGTAACAGCAAACACACATACTTACACATATACAAACAGCAAGTGTAGACTGATGAGAAGTCATTAGGCGATTCTTTTTTTTTGTCTGTGAGCATTGCAGACTGTACCTAGACAAAGTTAAATAGCTATGATGTTAATAAGCAAAATAACGTTATGAGAATAGTGGTATATGTGATGTATAAAGCCCTATGAAACACATGAATGTGGATACACATGAACATGTATATGTGGAATATGGATATATAATATATATTACATATGTATGTCATCTCTGTAACACACTACTGTAACACACTACAGTATATTAATGTGTAAATGTAAAATGTGACTATTGTCTCTATTTCCTGAAATGCATATATGTTCCTTTGTTTATTTGTTTTTCAATGCATTCTGAACACAAACATCTTTTAATATGGAAGACCCTATACTTATGGGTATATATTTAAATTGTACATGTAAAAAACAATACATTTTTCTCTAAAAGCACCAGATGTATAACAGTTTCTGAAGCGAACATAATAAATACTTCATTAATTTCCCTAATGCCTATATCTTTGACCTATTCTCTTGAATTAAAGAAAATCCCCATTATTTTTTCTAGTTAAGTTCTTATTTACAGAGCTATTTAAGTAGTTAGAACCACGATAGCTCATTAGTCAGTGATTAACTGTCTGCACACACAGCCCAGGATGGATTCATC
Source organism: Peromyscus maniculatus bairdii (assembly GCF_049852395.1). Lineage (NCBI taxonomy): Eukaryota > Metazoa > Chordata > Mammalia > Rodentia > Cricetidae > Peromyscus > Peromyscus maniculatus. The sequence goes on along the minus strand of NC_134857.1, from coordinate 27,995,302 downwards.
CTTGGCATCTGTGATTAAGTGCCATTTGGAACACATTACCACAAGGACACCTTAGAGGGAATGGTTTCATGTAAATTAAATTCATGCACAGCTTAAAGAATATTATGAATTGGAGCATGGGGTGGATGTTCAAAAGTATGTGGCAATTGTTTACAATCTCTTTGCAAATGCTGTTTAGTTGAAACCAGGAGAATTTGGCTCGGTGTGTTGTCAGCTATTCTTGTCACTTCATAATTTCTTGGCATATCTTAAGTTTTGAGTGGAAAAACAATGTACTAAACTGTCATATCAAATTGTCTAAACACGATCTAGTGAGAACAAAAAGGTTATGCAGTGACTGAACATTGTAACAGTGTTGTTCTCTGCCAACAGCATGGTTTCCCTCAATAGAGTTTCACCATAATCTCAAGCTTGCTCTAAAGTCCCCTACACTTCAAATAAGGGAGAGCGTTTTGGATTCAATACGTGAAGAATGTGAGTGGGGAAGGGTCAAAAGATGTAAGTAGAAGCTAAAGATAGTTCAGTGGTTAAAAACTCATACTATTTTTGCAGAGAACATTTTCAAGTTGCCCACAAATTCTGGTACCTCCAACTCAAGAGAATCTGACTCCTTATCCATGCTTATCTGAGTACCTTCACAAATGTGCTTGCACAAACACACAATGATGATAAGCATAAACATAAATAAAATAAATCTTGTTCAAAATTATGTAATTCTAATATAACATTTCAGTTTAATACAAGGATTTAATACTCGTTGAAAAATATAGTGTGACTTTTTTAATAAATGTGGCGGAATGGAGCATATAAAACAGTTTTGATCACTATGAAACAATAGATCTGACACAGAAAATATGATGAGTGTTGAAATATTTACAAAAAAACCCTAAGAAATCTGAAGCGTACACTTTTTCCTCAGATCCTAAGACTATAATCCTTAGAAAATACAAAGTGAATCTTGCCTTGAAGGATGCAGACAATTTTGCAAGGTTCTTTCTATGAATCTGTTGAGAGAGAATGCACAGAATCCTGTAACAAGTAAGAGGGGTCACATTCATAGATGAAGATATGGAACAACACAGAGAATCAAAAAATTATATTTGCCAGCTAAGCTGTGCTACAAGGACATCCTTTCAGACCTGGTTTTTATTTCACTTGAAGAACTGTGGCAGTGTGGAACAGTGAAAGGACATGGCAGCCTCAATGAATGTAGTCACATTCATTTTTATAGAGATCATCAGACTCTAGAAGATGAACAGTGTAGAAAACACTAGGGATGTGAGCAGGTAAGTTCATAAAATGCATGGAATTGTTTCAGAAACTTTGATTGTGCATATGCATGAAGGCTTCTGGTCATTAAATATAAATGAACAGAAAGACCGCATCTAGAAATAGAGATTCAGTATTAGATGTGAATCTGAGGAAAACCAAATGGGAATTAACTTGGAGTATAAGAAGTTTGAGTCTCAAACATAGGCAGATTGTTCACACACAGAGAGGGCAAATATCCTGAAATTGAGTAAGACAACAAAGGAAAAATAATTCGGAGTACTGATAGAGAGAGGGGTAAACATATTCTAAGGAAGATCAACTTAATGAAAAGGAAAAAAGTCACTAATTCAAATATTTTCATGAGAATTTAAATATCCATTGCATAGTCCATTTGTTTGTTTTAAAATGCGAAGTCTCTCTCTCTCTCTCTCTCTATATATATATATATATATATATATATATACATACACACATACACACGTATGTATATATATATATACATATACATACATACGTGTGTGTGTGCACGTGCGCGCATGTGTGTGTTGCATAAAGGCAATGACATTACATTAAACCATGTATGTATAATTAATTATACATGCCTTGATGTGTGTGTATTGATGAGCAGTTTACAAGTATAATGTCATCTTTTTAAAGAGAAACATCAAGCAATATATAAAAACAACTAGTAACTTTTGTTTACCATCACATTGAATAAAATCTGTATTACAAGTATATGTAATATAGTATATGTAATATTAGATACAGTTGTGTTAATCAAAAGCACTTAGTTATGATAAACTATATTTAACAAGTTCTCAAAATGTGTGAAGTTAATAAATAAGTAAATATGAGATGAGTTTAGAATTTATCAAAATGCAAGTGTTGCAATTATGTAAAAAGTAAGAAAATTAAAGCTTCCACTTATAGGAGTGTACTATCAGATAATTTCCACAATGATAATAATATAGTTAATAATATAAAAGTTAAGTCATTAAACAGAAAAATATTTTGTATTATTAAGTTCTGGTTTTACCATACATTCAATTGATACTTGACTGGTATGAAGCAATCTAGTTTCAAAAGTCTTTACTAAAATGCCCTTTCCTATCTAAGAACAATGATCGAATACTTCTATGACACTCATTCCTTCACAGAGACACTTAGGTAAGATTTATTTAGTTGTCAAAAAATACTTATTTTGTCCATGAACTTGTCATTTCACTGCATTGGATGGAGAAATGAATAGATGTGAATCTGAAGAATGATGAGGGTCTTGGTAAATTTACTGACCCTAGATGCCTTATAACCATAATATTGCTAAAATGTTTTTAAAACAAACTCTTCATTCTAAACTATTGGAAATGAAGGAAAACAAAAATAAAGCCATCTAAATTTGGAAGTGGACAATGTATATTTCATATGCTTATTAACACTATTTTTTTCTGACAATAGCCTGGGATAATATCTAATCAGCAAAATGAATTTAACTCTTGGAATGTTTCATAATAAATGTTATTGTGTGGAATATTTTTATGAACTGAGAATACAGAAAGACCAGAAATTCAAGTGGGGCCTTGAAATGATGATCATTAGACTTGGAAAATAGTGCTGCCCATGTGCTCATGGGCTATGTACTGACTGGAGAGATAGTTCAGTGATTAAAAGTACTTCATGCGGCCAGGAGGTGGTGGCACACGCCTTTAATCCCAGCACTCGGGAGGCAGAGGCAGGTGGATCTCTGTGAGTTCGAGGCCAGCCTGGACTACCAAGTGAGTTCCAGGAAAAGGTGCAAAGCTACACAGAGAAACCCTGCCTCGAAAAAAACCAAAAAAAAAAAAAAAAAAAAAAAAAAAAGTACTTCATGCTTCTACAATGATCAGTTCAGTCCCCAGAACCCAATGATAGTTAAAAACTGTACCATAGGCTTGGTTTCCTGGGCTTGTTCAGCTTGATATCTTCTACAACCCAGGACCAGCTCAGCTATACAGGGATGACACCACACACAGTGGGTTATGTTCTTACATGGATCATCAATCAAGAAACTGCCCTACAGACTTGCCTACAGCCTATTATTATGTAAGCATTTTGTCAGTTGAGGTTTCCTTTTCCAGATCATTCTAGCTTGTGTTAAGTTGACTAAAATTAATGAGCATAGCAGTGATTATTGAATTTGTACTATTGTGCAATTGTTATAAGTGTTACGGAAAAATTTTAAACTTTCACTATTACTAAAATCATATTCATTTTTGTGTTGTTTGTGTTTGTTTTTGAGACAGAGTTTTTCTATGCATCTCTGGATGTCCTTAAACTTGCACTGTAGACCAGTCTGTCATTAAACACAGAGATCCACCAGCCTCTGCTTCCTGTGTGCTGGGATTACAGGTGCATATCACCATGCTTGCCTTAAAACAGTATTCTTGACTTAAAGATTAGAGAGGAGGCAGAGGGGAGATATAGGAAGTAGCACATTGCATGTTGTTTTGATTAAATGTAAATTTGTAGTTTATGATATTAGTAGGGGTTCTGTTCTTTAGAATAACAGAATTTATAGAATGGATCTCTCTGTGCATATCAAAAGGGCTTATTAGAATAATTTATAGGCTAGAGTCCAGCTAATCCAATTGTTATTGGCTGTAAACAGGAAGTCTAAGAATCCAGTAGTTGCTCAGTCTACAAGGTAGGATTTGTCAACTGGTCTTCAACATACACTGGAATCCCAAAGAATTGGGCTTAATACCAGTGAAGAAATTAACTTTTTAGCAAGGGGAGAGCAAGAAGGCAAAGAGAAAAAGTTTATTTCTTCCATGTTTATTGGCTTTCAGCAGAATGTGTGGTCCAGAGTAGAGGTGTGTCTTCTTGCCTCAAGATCTAGAACAAAGCAATGCATTTTCCCAGTTTGAAAGATCTGGAATACAGGTGTGCCTTTCTAATTCAAAGTTCCAGATTAGAAGTGGATCTTTCTACTACAAATTAAGCAACAACAACAACAACAAAAAATCCTTCACAGGTGTGTCCTCCATTTTGGAGTTTTAGTTACAGATGTAGTCAAGTTGACATCCAAGAATAGCCATCACAAGTCCACTCCATGTCAAATTGACACACATCATATTTCCTTAATTCATGATTAATTTCCAAATGAAAACAATATCTAGGTTATAATAATGCCTAAATATAATATAAACTATTTCACCCACAATCAGGAGCATATTATATATTTAACCAGGTCATAATTATGCCTATATGAACATAAGATTGATACAGTCAACTCATGACACTCCAGATGAAACATTTCTGATATAAACAAGTTTGTATTGATTTTCATCAAAAGATAAGATTAATGAATGTTTATTGATAATATGCCTGATAGGTTTGAAAACAGAACTGAGATGAAATAAATATGAATTTCAGTATTATCTAGAAATGTAGAATTGGAGAGTGGAAATAGTTTTGTCCTGTAACAAAGGTTTTTTCCATTAAGTGTAAATGTCATCTTTGGAACAAAGAATACATTATCAACATCCTGTTTCATGATCTGACCAAAGGTATATCATCACAATGTGAAATATTATATTTGGAGTAACAGAAAAAGAAAACTTACAAAATGTCCCCAATTAAGAGTCTGATATGTAGTCTAACATAAAGACTGGTAACCTGGAAATATTCATATTTTATCTTTACAGAATTAGAAATGCAATTCATAATATTTTACATTTAATGTAAAATAGGGGTGTAAAATAATGTTAAAAATATTGACAGTTTTGAACAAGATTCTCAACCAGTCCAGATACAATGGGTCTTACATATTAATTTTCTGTTGAGACATATAGCAGAGTTACTATTTATCCTTGACCAGATATGTTTATTCTTGAAAAAAAGAGAAGCAAAATCAAAGAAAGCAGGTTGTTTGTGGTTATAAGAATATATGACTGCAGATTGTTCTCTTCTAGGAAGTAAGGGATCATCTACACCACTGTCTTGAAGGTTCAGGGACCACTATGGGATAGGAGATTAAAAAAATATATTGAACTTTTGCTGATTTTGTTTTATCATTTTATGGAATTAAAACATCTTCAGGGAGGAAAAACTTTTCAGTGTCCTCCATATCAAAGTAAAGAACACAGATTAAGATCGAGGATGAAGACTGATGAACAAAATACTGGATTTTTATGAGGATAAAGTAAATACAAAGTTTATTTTTTTAAGTGGCAACAATGACTGAAATAAATGCAAAATCTGTATGTTTATCACTGTAGTTTAGATCTTAAATGTCCCTGAAGTGTCCATGCTTTTAAGGTTTCTTCCTGAAGGAGACTATTAAGATGGAGACAATGGATTCAATAAGCAGTATAATCTAGAAGGAGGAAGTGTTGCTCAATTGTAATTGTAAATTTGACATAACCTGGGAGGAAAGTCTCAGTTAAGGAATTCTCTATATCAAATTGGCCTATTGATATGTCTGTGGGGGAATTGTCTTTCTTTATTGTTAATTTAGATGCTGAGACTGGGAGTAGCACTACTTTATGGACTGGGCTCTTCACTATATGAAAGAAGTTGAACAGGCCTGTGAATATTGTATCACTAGGTGTTCAAGATGCTTCCACTTCATCTCTGCAATTATGGACTATAACATGGAAAAGCTGAAGAAAACTAGAATTTTAAAAGCATATCACATATTCATACTTCTACTACTTTATTCCCGTTCAGGTCTTTGTTTCCAACTGTGAGCTCAATTATCCTGCAAGTTTGTTGATGGTGACTGAGTCTTTTCTTGAGGCTGGCAAATTCGACAATAGGGTAGATCCCCTTCCTGCCACAATGAACCTGATTTGAGTAGAAAGACTTGCATTTAAAACCCAAGCCTGTTGTCAGAATTGGATAAGCCGCTGGGGAGATAGCACTTGGTGGGAGAGCTGTTTATATTACATGTGTGGTAGTTGTGCAAAATATCACAGTACCACTCCAAAGACTGCATCTTTCCTAAAATGAAGCAGGATTTATATCTCAAATTCTCATCCTGAGAATTAATACTTTATCATGAAGAACTTGAGTAGACATCCTCTTCCCTTGAACCTAGATGGACCTTAGTGAGAAAAATAACTAAGAAAGTATAACAAGAGTTGTATAATATCGCTAGGAGGTGGTGCTCCATGCCTTTAGTACTAGCACTCAGGAGGCAGAGCCAGGCAGATCTCTGTGTGTTTGAGGCCAGTCTAGTCTGCAGAGCAAGATCCAGGAAAGACACCAAAACTATACAGAGAAACCCTGTCTTGAAAAAAACATATACACAAAAAAAGTTTTATAATATGACTTCCAAAGTGAGGCAATATAAGAAAATATATCATAAGCATGCTCTATTCTCAAAAAATTCCCTATGCTTGTGGTCAGATCCTATGGTTTTAGCAGATGTATGCTGCACAGAAAATCAAATTTAAATGTATTGTCCCTCATATATGGCAGAAACCTCATGTAGAAGTGTGAGTTAGCACAAACTTCCCCGCCACTGAATAAACCAGTGTCAATCAGGTCAGTTTTACCACAGCCAATGAGCTGAGAGCACCTGGGACAGTGATATTTCCCATCAGTCTTTCCATATATTGGAGGTTTGTGTGCAAATAGAATTATTTTTAAAGACACAAATTTTATTATTATAACTTTGAAACCTATTATTTTGAAATCTATTAGCTTCAGGTATTTAAAATATTCTCTGAGTATTCTTTTTAAATTTTAAATATACTCATTAAATTTGTATTCATTTAACGTGTACTACATAAATGTTGGGACATATAGATTTACTTAGTATTTTTCAAAAGTACAAGTTAACTTTATTCTTATCATAATCTGTTTATCCAGTTAAACTTATATTTTTTTCAAAATTTTAATTTGAGGGCTATACGGAGGTGATGCATACCTTTAATCCCAGAATTTGGGATTAAATTGTAAGGCAGAGGCAGAGGCAGGAGGATATCTATGATTTTTAGGCCAGCCTGGTGTACAGCGGGAACTCCAGGATAGCCAAGGCTACCTAGAGAAACCCTGTCTCAAAACCCAAAACCAAACAAACCAACAAAAATTAGTTTGAAAGTAACTCTTAATGGGATTTGGAATCAGCATTATTTGAATTCAAAGTTCTGTTAAATCTACTGATGAACACATTTTCACCCCTGGCTCTTCAATACTGCAGGAGATAAGAACATCTTTAAATACATCCTTAGAGACCCGCCTAGCTTTTTTTTTTTTTTTTTTTTTTTTTTAAATCAAGATCTTTGGAATTGTTTGGAAATATTTGTAACAGAAAGATTGGGTTCTCCATCTTTCTTTAAGGCCTTGAATCATTAAAGCCTAAAAATTTTAAATTATATATGAGTTCACATTCAAGAATTAAAAAATATTCAGAAATCTAGTGATTCATTTTATTCTCTAATTAGTCATAATCCAGCATAGGGTAAAGATGGTTCTTTTGATATCATTGCACTCCACATTTTCATAAACACACATCACTACATCTCACTGATATAAATGGCCCACCTGAGCCCTCCTCAATGGTGTTCTTTCTATCATATTTTTAAAAGCATCTAATTATTTCTTATGAAGATAAAAATATAAAATAACTTAGCTTAAGTTTTGATTTATCTCTCAAAAGCAGAATTTAAGAAATATCAAATAGAACCAAAGAGGAAGAAAGATTAAAAGAAGGTTCATTACTGAAGTCACTGTTGAGACAAAGTCACCATTACAACTGCTGATGGACTATTGCCACCAGAAGAAGTGCATCAGTATAAATGAGAATTGTTGACCTGTAACTGAAAATTCTGGAAAATTCTACATCATTTTTAGCTTTCATCTTGTAATTTTTTGACCAAATGTGCCCTAGCCTTTGAGCAAGTGACAGTCACCAAGTATCTCATACTTGAATTTTTGGACAGATGCTGTGAAGGGATGCATCTGTATATTGTGCCTGACCTTGTCCCAGGTTAGAAATACAGTATGCTGGGCATAGGTTTAAGGTTGAAAGCTGATGGTAATAGTGCAATGGAGATGAAGAGTCAATGCCTAGATGTGACAGGATCTCTACATATAGATCATCTTGTCTGAGATTCTAATCCCTTCTGTGACTGTTTCTCTAACATGACTATCTGGTACAACTCACCCTTAATATCAGGAATGTTTGATGGATTTACTATTCTCTGCGAATATTCAGTTTCATTCCCTGAAGAATAAGCTTTTGAAATTTTTCTTTTTTTAATTACTGGAACTTTGTAGTTAGTGTAGAAAAACTCAATTTAAATAAGCATATTAAACAATATTAAAGAAAACTATTCAACTGCTTGTAACAAAGTTCCATAGAGTAAATCATTCAAGTTTAACCATACTTATGCAAGGTTAGAAAACCTTATGTTCAATGTAAGTTGGGTAATTTAAAGGATAATATTTAACATCTAGATCACATTATCTGAAAATTAACCTAAATCTTTCATTCAATTTGCTCACAAACAGCAAATATCCATTAACTGTTCATAATTATATTCAGAGAAAAACTTCCATGTTATACTTTCCTATCTGTAACAAATATATAGTCAAACTCAAAGTCCAGCCAATAGTACATGAAAATTTCAAAATTACCATTATAAAGTTATCTTGCAAACATATTTCAATTAATATATAGATAGAAGAACATTTAACATAATTGAGGAAGGAATGATATCTCAGCTGTTAAAAGCACTTGTTGACCAGAGTTCAATTCTCAGAACCCAAACTGTGGTTCACAACCATTAGTTCCAGGCAATCAGATGCCCTCTTCTGACCTTGGTAGACACTAAACATACAGAGTTCACATACAAGCACTCAGGCAAAATAGTCACACACATAACGTAACAATAAATAAATCATTCTTCAAAAGTCAACATAAGCATTTTTTAACTTCAAGTATACAATTATATATACGATTAACATACATTAAAGTAAAATGACTTTTAAAATATATTATAGATTTGGAAATGATTTGTAACTCAACGATTTGCATTTTACAGAACATATTGCATTAAATATTTTCTAGGTATCATCTAGGAACGTCTGTCTTTCCATTTCTTAGAACACAAAAAATTTGAAATTCTTAGTTTCTCCCAATTGACATGTAGTTTTATAACACTAATTTTTGAATAAAAAAAGAAACCTCAATTCTATATGAAATCCTGCTTTATGGTCTATGTAAACAGGCATTTTTAAAAGTTTTGTTTTTTATTATTTCCCTACAGGCCTCAAAAGTATAATTTTATTTAGTACAACAAAATACATTGCAGCTTAAAAACAGTGAATGATACTGAACTATCTTGCTACATGTCATATACTTGACATCTTCTAGGCTTTGTTAACAGGCTACATGTGATTATAATCATTGCTCTAGTTATCACTCAGCTTAACTTGCTTCATTCCTGTTGGTAAATATATTTCTTATCCACTATCACTTTTATGTCAACTCAGACAATCTAGTCTATTATTCTGAAAAAAGATTAGGTTACCCCCTGATTAACACTATGTAAATTACTCACAGAATTGACCACACACCCTTTTGGAAGACTGGGGGGAATATTTACTGCCCACATTCTGCACAGTATTTCAGGGACATTTTCAAGAAAAATGTAACCTCCGTATTTATGAGAATGTAGGTTTATGAACAGCTCATACCTATGGTTAATGCATCTTTATTTCTCATTTTGATATTTTGACATCTAATATAAGCCTTTTACTTAAGAGAAATTTATTTGGTTTGTATTCTATAACAGTATTGAACAATGAGCAAGCCAGTGATTACAGTTCTGTGTTCTGTTACTCATTACTTCAGAATACTGTATACACAGACTTTGGTTTCTATCTAATCATTACTGCGTATTACAGTAATCATTTCTGAAGTTCATTTAATCAATAAATGTCAATGTCTGAACTTCACTGTTCAAGAAGTTTTTGTTCTCAAAACAACTAAAATTCATGTAAATGGTTGTCAATAAAGAAAATCTGGTTTTCCGTATTAATTTGCCACTCAACTACTCAAAGATGCACCCTTGGAAATGCATTCATCTTAGTGAACTGAAAACCTGCACGTCAACAACTGTGGAGGCCCACAAAGGTTTCCTGGTAAGATCTGAGCTTGCTTCATCCAGCCTGATTACATCAGAGGATTCCTTGAGGAGGTTCATGGTTACTAGATGATTGAAAGGGTCTACACTTGGCTGAGCTAGGGTGAAGCTTTGCTCCATCTCTTGGCATTCCTATAAATAGTCCTTTATAAGAGACAGAAGGGCCCTGTGGATATGGATCCAGGCCCTCCCAAGGCTATCCTATGTTTCTATCTGTTCTCTCCCCTCTATCCTTCTATCTAATATCTCTTATCCCACTCTCCTCAAGAGCACCCTGTCATAAAATGTGGGAACTGATCTCCCAGCTAGGCTCCCACAAACAACTCAGCTGGACAATAAAGAATTGTCAATATGCTGTTTTCAAACAATGAATCTGACATGAAAGCACCCTCTGTAACAGTAATGGTGAAACATGAAAAGTGATTAACCCTTTCAACTGCTGGACTCATGTGGAGAGGTGGTGTTTTATGTGTCCTTAAAGTTGCTGCTACAGGACAATTGGTCATATATTTGATAATTTAGTAACAGATATCACTTATTTAAATAATCAACAGACAATTTTACTAATATTTAAATAAATAAAATATTGTTTTAAAATATTAACGAAGTAAAATATTTTATGAGCATCTACAGCTTTTTATGGATATTAGAGAAAATAAATATTCAATTCTTAGTGTTTCTAATAAATACGTAAGGTGCTAATAGCCCCAAATCAGGAATTTTTCCACAAATTAGGTTGCTGGTATCATAAATATGTCAATTTGTGTATTCTTTCATGATTATTGTAAATCATCAACTAATTCTCAATCTGTAAACTAAGGCTCAGGAACTGCTGTGAGCTTATGAAGACCACTGTAACATCACCCATGCATAATCCTATTCATCTTCTGCTAGTGTGACATGACAAAAACCTCATGTCACAGCCTTTAAGATCAACTAGTCATTATTTAAAACTGTTTTTGAGATTATAATATAATCACATCACTCCCTCTTTTCCTTTCCTGCCATTGAAAACTCCCATGTCCCTCCTCCTGGTTCACTTTCAAATTTTTGTGCACTTTTTATTAATTGTTGTTTTACACACACACACACACACACACACACACACACACACACACACACACACACTCACACAACCAGCATGTCATTTTATATTTTACTTGTCAATGAAAATATCTGGCCGGGCGGTGGTGGCGCACGCCTTTAATCCCAGCACTCGGGAGGCAGAGCCAGGCGGATCTCTGTGAGTTCGAGGCCAGCCTGGGCTACCAAGTGAGTCCCAGGAAAGGCGCAAAGCTACGCAGAGAAACCCTGTCTCGAAAAAAACCAAAAAAAAAAAAAAAAAAAAAAAAAAAAGAAAATATCTGGCCATCAGAATCAAGCTAATATGTAAGTAAAACATATTAAAATATATGAACCTGCATGTAGTTATATATTCAAACACTTCCATCAAAACATTGGTAATTTAGGTTATAGGTAGATAATTAGAATTTTTTACTATTTCTGTAGTTACACATGTCTTAGCTTTTCTTTTATTTATATATTCCTTTATGCTAATCAATACGCAACATTTAAAACTACTACTTAAATATCAGTTTTGAAATCAATTAGCAAAACAAGTTGTCAAGCTATAATCTACACACACACACACACACATATATAAATACATATATGTGTATATTATGAGAGGGAAATAGAGACAGAGAAAGAGAAACAGAAAGAAGGAAGGGGGAGGGAGGGAAGGAGGGAGAGAAGGAAGAGAAAACAACAATAAATAAAACTAAGTAGAAACTTATTTTTATATTCTTAAAGAAGATTAAAATACACCTTAAAAATGACTTGAAAATTTATATAATATAAATAATTTTTGTACAAAATCTATATTGAAAATGTGGGCAGATTTTATGCGATTGCATGCCATTTAGTATGAATTATTATATAAATGTCTATATATTTTACACGTATATGAAAATATTTATATTAACATATATTTAAAAATAGTATGATATAATCTGTGTAATGTACATATATTAAATTATTTGATATATAACTATATGCAGGTTAATGTGTTTGTTTTATTTATATATTAGCTTGATTGTGATATATATGTGTGTGTGTGTATGTAGAGAGAGACACAGACAGACAAACAGACACACAGAGACAGAGATCTTGCTCTCTCTATCTCCTCTTGCATGTATATTTGTTGCTCTGAATTTAATCCACTCCACCACACTTGCTTGGCCCCAGATCTACTGCTGAATGAACTTGCAGCTTAGTTTCTACATGTGTTTTGTATTGGTGAGTTTCATATATAGAGGATGGTAAAAGGTAATACATACTATACTCAGGAATTTAACTAAGCTTTCATTTTTCAAACAATGTTTATAATTAATTCATTATCATAAGCCTAAGTAGTTTAATATTAAAAATTTAGTTTCCTTTGTAAATATGTATATACATATGTATATGTGATTGTGTATATATCTAAGTTCATAGTGTTCTTGCTTCTTATACTGTTCACATCAATATATGGAAATGAAGTTATTATAATTCAGATAATTATATACATCTATCCCAGAGATCTCTTAATTTATAATAATAATTACAAGGTTATTTGAACCATTTTAGAATTTCTACCATTTAACAGAATAAATTTAAAAAGTAATCAATTCATACGTCTTCTAATTTATACAAAATATGGTATATTTAAAGTGTAGCAGTAACAAGAAAAGATTATAATATTTTTCATTATAGCTAACGCATTTTTAATCATTTTTATTTTTAATTAGCATTTTAATTAATTAATGCTTACTGGAAATATATACCATATATTTGGGATTAAATTGACTTTTTAAGTTTAATTTGCCTCATTTAAATGCACATAACTTTTAGTAAAGTATAGGAAAATTCATATACATATCTAAGAAAGAGAGGATGATTACAATATTTGGTCTTAGAATAACTCAGTTACGTGAGCACAGGTATTATCTGTGGTACTAACACATATTTCTGCCACTTAGAACATCAAACCCTATCATTATGCCAAAAATAGTGAGATATTACAACTATTATAATAAAGTAGACCAATGTATTTTTAAATGAAGTGTTTACCTAAAAGTTATAATTGAAAATAAAAAATATTACTTTAGGCAGTACCCAGCAGCTTGCTAGCAGGCAAGAGACCTGCCTGTAGGTTGTACCACTGCCACCACCCACTGAATTCTTTCCCTCAAGACCCACTCTGCTACCCAACCCCACCTTCCTCATCCTCCTCCCCATGGGCAGCACTCCTTCACAACTTCAGCAGATGCCATAGGCACAGGCACATCCCACACTATTTATAAGAACAGACTCTACAAGCACAGGTACAGCCCACAGCAGTCAGAAAAACAGGAGGGTATACTGCCTCTAGCCATCCAACCCCCTACAAACAACATCTGAGACAAGTTTAATGGACCTGAAGACCTGACGATCACCAAAATCCTTGGCCATTCAGACCAGAAAAAAATAAAGGAAACAGACAATAAAGGAAAAACAAAACAAAACAAAACATCCAACCAACCAACAAAGACAAGATTCAATACCCAAAACTATAATCATCAAAAACACAGATTCATAAATACCAGTGTAAGAATACATTCAACAAGAGAAGGGAAAAATGGGACCACCAGAATTCAGTTATTCTAAAAAGGCAAGACCTGAACATTTCAACTCAGATGAAGCACAAGAAAATTACCTTAAAAATAACTTTATGAAGATGATAGAGGCACTTAAATGGGAAAATTAAAATTTTTATTAAAGAAATCAAAGAAAAGACAAACAAAAAATTGGAAGAAATCAATAAATCACTTAAAGAAAGTCAACAACAATAAAACATTCAAACAAGTAAAAGAGAAGTTTTAAGACTTGAAAATCGAAATAGAGACAATAAAGAAAACACAAACTGAGGGAATTCTAAAATGGAAAATCTGAGTAAGCAAACAGGAACTACAAATGCAAACATTACCAACAGAAAACAAAAAGAGATGGAAGAGAGAACCTCAGACATTGAAGATATGATGGAGGATATAGATTCATTAGTCAAAGAAAATGTTAAATCCAAAAAATTGCTATCACAAAATATTCTGGAACTCTGGGACACCATGAAAATACAAAACGTAAGAATAACAGGGATAGAAGGGAGAATAATCCCAGCTAAAAGCCACAGAAAATATATTCAACAAAATCATAGAAGAAAACTTTCTCAACCTAAAGAAGGACATTCCTATAAAGGTACAAGAAGCTTATAGAACACCAAATAGACTGAATGAAGAAAAACATCCCCTAACCACATAATAATCAAAACACTAAACATAAAGAATTTTAAAAAATGATTCAAGACCTGCAAAGGAAAAAGACCAAGAAGCATACAAAAATAGAACTATTAGAATTATACCTGACTTCTCAATGGAGATTCTAAAAGCCAGGAGGTCCTGCACACATGTTCTGCAGACACTGGGAGACCACCGATACCATGCCCAGCAAAACTTTCAATCACCATAGATGGAGAAAATAAGAGATTTAAATAATACCTGTCCACAAATCCAGCCCCACAGAGAGTATTGGAAGGAAAACTTCAACCCAAGGAAGTTAGCTACACCCATGTTATACAGGCAATATATGACATACACCAGAAAAACACAAAAAAGGGACACACATGCAGAGAGAGAGAGGGAGAGAGAGAGAGAGAGAGAGAGAGAGAGAGAGAGAGAGAGAGAGAGAGAGAGAGAGAGAGAAAGAGAGAGAGAGAAACACTACCACCACCAAAACCAAAAATAAAAAGAATTAACAATCACTGGCCACTAATATCTCGTAATATCAATTGACTCAATTCACCATTAAAAGCACATAGGCTAACTGAATAGTTAGGAAAACAGTGTCCATCATTCTGCTGCATACAAGAAACACAACTCAACTTCCAAGAGAAACATTACCTTACAGTAAAAGATTTGGAAAATATTCTCCAATCAAACGGACCTAAGAAGTAAGCCAGTAAAGCTATACCTATAGCTAACAAAATAGACTTCAACATAAAATTAATCAAAAGAGATGAAGGACATTTCATATTTATCAAAGAAAAAAATCCACCAAGATGAAATCTCTGTTTTGAACCTCTATGCCCCAAATACAAGGGCACCAATATTTGCAAAAGAAACATTACTAAAGCTTAAATCACACACCAAGCCCCAAACATTAATAATGGGAAACTTCAACACCTCACTCTCACCAATGGACAGGTCTGCCAGGCAGAAACAGAGAAGTAAAGGAACTAACAGATGTTATGATTAACTGGACCTAACAGACATCTATAGAACATTTCACCCAAACACAAAACAATATGCCTTCCTCTCAGCACCTCATTGAACCTTCTCTAAAAGTGACTACATACTCACTCACAAAGCACATCTAAACAGATACAAAACATTTATATATAATTAAGAATGAGCCTCCATGTGTTATTTATTTGGGAGCTGGTTTGTGGGCCTCCAAAAGACTAAGAGCCCAAAGGGTAAAAACAACTAACAACATTTTGGTATTCCAACATGGTGTTAGAGTAAAAGAAAATATAACAACAATTATGTAACATTTATATGACTAGTGCACCTATTTCATAACTCCATTGATGGGGAAACAAAGATACATGTATTCAATCCAAATATAGAATACAAACATTTCAATAAATATATGTTGTCTTAGTCCAACTTGATGAAACAATGAGTATATCATATATCTTGACTTTTTACAAGAGTATCAATGACTTTCGGTAACCTACAGAATGAGGAAGTTCATGAGCAGCTACATTACAGGAGCAGTTAACTGTAGTATACACAATGCATGAGAATATTTATTACAAAAAAGCCCTACAAGCAAATCATGGATAGTAACACTTCACTTTTGTAGCACCCCATCCATGTAACTTCTCTGTATGTGTTGGGAGCAGGTGGAGGGGGAGAACACAAGTGCTCACATGCATTTGCATATTATATGGTCTCTTATTTTCTGCCCCTTCATCAGTTGAGGATCTATGTATGAATTGCCATATACTTCAAAATATGTTTATCTGATGAGGGATGACAGACCCACTACCATAGATATAACAATAGGTTATTGTGAGTTGGTTTAACACTGTGCACATTTAGCAGAATAACAATAGTTCATTCTCCCTTACACTTCTCTATAGAGCATAACGTACTAGCAGCCAGAGATACTTAACTCTGTAATGGATCAGAAGTTTTAACTTATTTTTATGTTATGTTCATGAATAGAATATTTGCATGACTGTATATAAGTGTACCATATGTGTTCTGTTCTTGGGGAGGCAAGAAAAGCGTGCCACATCCCCTGAAACTGGAGTTAGCGGTGGTTGTAATGTGGATGGTGGGGACTGAAATGGAGTTGCTGTAACAGTAGCATGTGCAGAGCACCTGTGTTCTCCTCTTCAAACTCCTTCCAACACACACAGAGAAGTTACTAGGATGGGACTCTACAAAAGTGAAATGATCCTATCCATGATTTTCCTGTAGGAATTTTTTTGTAATAAATGTTCTCATGCATTCTGTATACTACAGTTAACTGCTCCTGTAATGTAGCTGCTCATGCACTTCCTCATTCTGTAGGTTTCTAAAAGTCACTTATACTCTTGAAGTGAAGTCCAGCCATGACACAGTGTTTGGGTTGAAATAGAAATGTATTTCTATGACTGGCAGTTGATACCTGAGATCTTCCATTGCCTGACTATCAGTACTCTTGATTCTGTCAATATTCTTCATTTTACTTTGTCTATTTTAGCAAAGAAGTAAGAAAGCTTATGCTCCTTTCTTTTTGATGTATTTTTCCTTTTATTGACAAATAGATGTTTTTCTCACATACTATATTTTGATTACGGTTTCTCATCCTTTTACTCCCAGTTCCTTCCTACCTCCCCTCCCAACCAGATCAAATCCCTTTCTGTCTCTCATTAGGAAATAAACAATCTTCTAAAGTATAGTAATGAAATAACATATAATATAATAAGATAAATCAAAATTTAACACATTGTGATTGGACAAAACTAACAAAAAGCAGAAAAAGAACCCAAGAGAAGATACAAGAATCAGAGAAGCCACTCATTGCTACACTCATGAATCCCATAAAAATAAAATAAAATAAAATGAAATAAAAACCACTAAACTGGAAGGCATAATATATATGCAAAATATTTGGTGCTTTTACCCACATAGGCCGTATGTATGCTGACTCAGTCTCTGTGAGCTCACACGAGCTTTGATGATGTTTTTTCAGGGATCCTTGTTTTCCTGCTGTCCTACATATCCTCTGGATCTTAAGCTCTTTAGAATTCCACTTCTGTAGGGTTCCATGAGCTTTGAGGGGAGGGACTTAATGGAAACATTCCTTTTATGGCTGAGTTCTGAAGGTTTGTCTCACTGCATAATGTCTGTCTCTGGATCTCTGTTTTTTTTTTTTTTGTTGTTTTTTTTTTCCATCTGCTGCAGGAGGAAGCTTTTCTGATAATGACTGAGCAAGGCACTGATTTATGAGCATAGGAGAATGTCTTTGAGAGTCATTTTATTGCATTTTGCTTATTTGCTTTTTTTAGAACATTATTATTTGTTTTTTGTTGTTTTTTTTTCAAGATCATTTGGCTATCTAGTCTCAGTTTCTTGGTCACCAAAGCAATGTTATGGTATGGGTTACATCTTCTGGAGTGGGCCTTAATTCAAATCAGATAGTGGTTGGGTACTTCCACAAGCTTTGTGCTACCACTACACTACTCACTTATGTGTTGGCAGGACACCATTGTAAATAAAAGGTTTTGTGGCTGGGATGGTGTTTACATTTCTCCTTTGGTATTAGGCAAAGTACATTTGTGTACCTAAACCACTAGCACATGGAGGTGAAGGTTCTATGTAGGCATCAGTTCAACTTCTTCATGTTCTATGAGTTGTATAGGAATTGTATTCAGCAATGGGGACTTGAAATCAGTTTGTGGAATGAAATCAGTTTGTGCAAAGAAACTAATAGTTTTAGCAACAGCCTGTCTCGTTTGGGAATTCCCATGGGATGCATTTGGCTAAGAACTCAATTAGATATAACCAGATCCTTGGACTGGACTGATCGCTTCATTTGATAACAGGAGATGTTCAAAGGGGCTCCGTCTCCCTCATTTTTGGCAGTTTCAAATAGATCCTGTTCATATTTTCATATATTTTATAAAGCTTCTACTGTACTAAATTTCCATACTACCTCTCAAATAGTCCCCAGTTTTGTCTGTCTCTCCCCATATTTCCTCTTTTGTCTCTCTTTCCTCCCATTCCCCACTTGATGCTTCAGTTCCATCCCCACCATCCATTTATAACTATTTATTATGTTTCCCTTTCCTAACGGGAGCTATCCTCTGCGATTCTACACATTGTAGCTTTGTTATAATTGACTTAACAACTAATATCCACCCATAAGTGAATACCATATTTCTCTTTCTCAGTCTGAGATGCCTCACTCAGGATGATATTTTCTACTTCCATCCTGAAAATATTGTGACTTCAACTTTTTTTAGTTTTTTTCTTTATTAAGAAATTTTCTATTCACTCTACATACCACCCACAGATCCCACCTTCTTCCTTCTCCCACCCCCAGCCCTCTCTCCCAAGCCACCCCACATCCCCACATCCCCCAAATCAAGGTCTCCCATGGGGAGTCAGCAGAGCCAGGCACACTGAGCCTAGGCAGGTCCAAGCCCCTTCCCACTGCATCAAGGCTGCACAAGGCATCACGACAGGCACCGGATTCCTAAAAGCCTGCCTCCTTAGTGCAGTAGGCAGCGAGTCAGTCTCATAATCTGAAGGTTTTTGGTTTTTTGAGACAGGGTTTCTCAGTGTAGTTTTTTTTTCATTTTTAAATTTTATTTATTAAATTTAATTGTAC
Organism: Peromyscus maniculatus bairdii; assembly: GCF_049852395.1. NCBI lineage: Eukaryota > Metazoa > Chordata > Mammalia > Rodentia > Cricetidae > Peromyscus > Peromyscus maniculatus. The sequence goes on along the minus strand of NC_134857.1, from coordinate 27,975,935 downwards.
ATATCAGCCACGAATTCCCTTGTTCTCCCCCCTCCCATTCCTCACCCCCCCACCCCCCACCTCTACCTTCCCCCCAGCCCACCCCCCATTCCAATCTCCTCCAGGGCAGAGACTCCCCTGAGGATTGAGTTCAACCTGGTAGATTCAGTCCAGGCAGGTCCAGTCCCCTTCTCCCAGGCTGAGCCAAGTGTCCCTGTATAAGCCCCAGATTCCAAACTGCCAGTTCATGCACTGAGGACAGGACCCGGTCCCACTGTCTGGATGCCTCCCAAGCAGATCAAGCTAATCTAATCAACTGTCTTATTTATCCGGAGGGCCTGATCCAGTTGGGGGCTCCTCAGCTATTGGTTTATAGTTCATGTGTTTTCTTTCGTTTGTATATTTGTCCCTGTGCTTTTTCCAAACTTGGTCTCAACAATTCTCACTCATACAAACCCTCCTCTTTCTCACCAATTGAACTCCTGGAGCTCCACCTGGGGCCTGACTGTGGGTCTCTGTATCCGGTTCCCTCAGTCATTGGATGGGGTTTCTAGCACGACAATTGGGATGTTTGGCCAGGTGGCCTTCAAATACTTCAGAGATCTATTCAGAGGGCCTGATCCAGTTGGGGACCCCTCAGCCTTTGGTTCATAGTTCATGTGTTTCCATTCGTTTGGCTATTTGTCCCTGTGCTTTATCCAACCTTGGTTTCAACAATTCGCACTCATATAAACCCTCCTCTTTCTCTCTAATTGGACTCCCAGAGCTCTACCTGGGGCCTAGCCTTGGATCTCTGCATCCAGATTCCTCAGTCCTTGGATGCATTTTCTGGCATGACTATTAGGGTGTTTGGCCATCCCATCACCAGAGTAGGTCAGTTCCAGCTGTCTCTCCACCATTGTCAGCCGTCCATTGTGGGGGTATCTTTGTGAATTTCTGTGGGCCTCTCTAGCACTTTGTTTCTTCCTTTTCTCATGTGGTCTTCATTTACCATGGTCTCCTATTCCTTGTTCTCCCTCTCTGTTCTTGATCCAGCTGGGATCTCCAGCTCCCACAGGCTCTCTTTCCCTCGACCCTCGCCCTTCATTACTCCGACTCATGTCCAGGTTGTTCATGTAGATCGCAGCCATTTGTCCGTCATTGGGTGATCCTTGTGTCATTCTTGGGGTCCTGTTTTTCAGGTAGCCTCCCTGGTGTTGTGAATAGCAGTCCAGTCATCCTTGTTCCACCTCTAGTCTCCGTGTAGTTTTAGTTCCTGTCCTGGATCGCACTCTGTAAACCAGGCTGGCCTCAAACTCGCAGAGTTCTGCTTAGCTCCACCTCCCTAGTGTTGGCATTAAAGGTGTGAGCCACTGCTGCCCAGCAACTTCAATTTTTTAAACAGCTAATTACTACTCTGTTGTACAGATGTATCGCATTTTCTTTATCTAGTCTGTTGAGGGACATCTAGATTGTTTACCATTTCATGCTGTTATGAATAGAGCAGCAATGAACATCAATGAGCAACTTTCCTTGTGGTAGGATATAGCAACATTTAGGTATATGCCCAAGAGTGGTGTAGCAAGATCTTAACATGGATCAATTCAAATCTTCCTGAGGAATCAGGGTATTGATTTCCATAATGACTGTACAAGTTCTCACCCCCACCAATAATGATGATTGTTTCTGCTAATCCACATTCTTGCCAGCATGAGCTGTCACTTGAGTTATTGATTTTAGACATTCTGGCAGATGTAAGATAGTATCTCATGGTGGTTTTCAGTTTTTATATGGTGGCTAAGGAAGTTGAGCATGTCCTTAGTGTTTCTCAGCCATTTGTGGTTCCTCTATTGAGAATTCTGTTTCAAACTCTACCACATTTTTATTGGACTATTTGGTTTGCTGATGTCTAGTTTCTTGAGTTCATTATATATTTTGCATATTAGGCCTGTATCATATGTTGAGTTGGTGAATTTTTTTTTGTGTTTTATAGGCTGCCACATTGTCCAAATGATGGTATCCTTTACCTTACAAAAGCATTTCTGTTTCCTGAGGTCCCATAGGATCAGAGGAGAAAGGGAGACTGCAGGTGGTGTTCTTCAGCAGATTTGCCGGTGAGAAGGGGGAGACTGGCACTGGAGGATCGGAAGGAAAGATGGAAATCTAATTTCAGCTTGAAAATCTGCTTTCCTGGCAGAAGTGGTCCTTGGATTAACAGAGGGTGCCTATTGGAGCTGGGGGATGGGAAAAGTAATGAGCTTAGAGAGGTAGGTTATCAGGGCATGATGACCTGTGGGATGCACAGTAGGTGAGGGCAGAGAAGACTGCAGCAGGTGTTCTGTTTCAGAGCTGGAGATGGGTCGATATCCAGCTTAGTCCATTGCAAACAGATACAATGCAGGTTGTTATTTTGATTTTCTTCTATTGGTTGAGACTCCCTTTGTATCTGAGTATGTGGGTCAATTTTGGAGTTATTTTATGAGGTGCTGAGAAGAAAGTATATTGTTTTGTGTTTGGGAGAAATGTTCTGTAAATATATGTTAGGTCCATTTAGTTTAAAACCTCAGTTAGCTCCAGAGTTTCTGCTTAGTTTTTCTCTGCATTATCTGTAGACAAATTTCTAAACAGTTTTATTATATAAGAAACACAGAGCCAAATACAGAGTTAAAGCCTAAGAGATCAGCGCAAGAGCCAAGATTACCTTTAACTTACCACTCACTGTCATCCTTCCCCTGAGAGAGAGATTCTCCCTGTGTTACTTGTTTTTTTTTATTGCCTTTCTGTTCTGCCTTTTCATTGACTTTAAGCCTAGCCACATGACTTCCTTGTCACTGCCTGTCTATACAGACCTCCTGGTCTCTATGGTTGGTAATAGAATTAAAGATTCAGTTCACAACACTTGGCTGTGTCCTTGACCTCACAGAGACTCTGCCTGCCATGTGATTAGATTAAGGGCATGGGCTACCACTGCCTGACTGCTGTCCCTGGATCGCTATGACCTTTGACCTCCAGGCAAACTTTATTTATTATCATACAAATAAAATCACATTTCAGCACAATTAAAATACCACAATGATCTGACTATTTGCTGGAGTGGGATATTGAATCCACACACTACCAATGTGTGAAGGTCAATATGCCTTTTAAGCTGTGCTGGTTTCTCCAATGAACTGGGGTGCCCATGTGTTTGGTGCAATTATGTTGAAAATTGGGATGTCCTCTTGGTGGATTTTTTTTCTTTGATGAATATACAGTGTCCTTTCTGATCTAGGCTGTAAAATTATTGTCTAATTTGTCAGTTATTAAAATGGCTATGTCAACTTGCATCTTAGATGCATTTGTTTGGAGTATCTTTTCCCATCCTTTCACTCTGAGGTAACGAGTCTCTCCTTGATGTTAAGGTGTGCTTCTTGGCTGGAGTGGAAGGAAGGTTCTTGTTTCCGCACCCTTTTTGTTAGCCTGTGGCTTTTTATTGGAAAACTGAAGCCATTGATGTTGAGATATATTAGTAAGCAGCATTTGATATTTCCTGTTACTTTATTGTTATTATTATTGTTGTTATTGTTGCTGTTGTTGTGGTGGTGGTGGTGGGATGTGTGTGTGTATTGGGGAAAATTATAAAGGCCACTCCACGTAGTTAAAAGGAAGATTTATTTAGTGGATGACTTACAAATGAAGGAATGGATAGGTCGCGGGGGTCTGGGGAAGGCGTATAGCAATCCAGGGGTGTTCTCTGGAGCTCTGCACAATCAATCTCCACCATCCAGGGTCCAGGCGCAGAGAGCGCGCCCAGAGTGAGCGCTTGCCCATCCAGCTCTCCGGTTTCCAGCACCTCCCCTCGCCCCGCCTCGTAGGCGTGACAGTTGCCAGAGTCTCAATGGGGGTTGGAGCTTCCAGATCCAAGCTGGAATGACTACCCACTACGTGTGTGTGTGTGTGTGTGTGTGTGTGTGTGTGTGTGTGTGTGTGTGTGTTTCCCCTCTTTTAAATTACTGATTTGGAATATATATTCCATATGAGTATTAGAGTTTCTGTTGTTGTGAAGAGAAACCATGACCACAGCAATTCTTATAAAGGGCGGCTTAAAAGTTCAGAGATTTATCCTGTTTTCCACAAAGCCCAACACCACAGTGGAACACTTCCTTCAACAAGGCCACACCTACTCCAACAAGGCCACACCTCCTGATACTCACATTCCCTATGGGGCAATCATTCAAACTCATGAGTCTATGGGGCCATTCATTTTCAAACCACCACACTCCACTCCTCTGCACCTCTAGGCTTGTAGCCATACCATAATGTGGAAATGCATTCAGGGTAACCTCAAAAGTCCCCAGCGTCTATAGACAGCCTTAAACTTGCTTAAAAGTACACAGTTAAAAAGTCTTTTCTAAGATCCATGCAATCTCTTAACTATAATCCCCTATAAAATCAAAATGAAAAAGCAGATCACACACTTCTTACATATAATGGAACAGGGTATACATTACCATTCCAAATGGGAAGAAAGCAAGCATAGTGAGGAAATACTGGACCAAAGCAAGGCTGAAAACCAGCAGGGAAAACTCCAAACTAAGCTTAGGTGGGCGGAGTCCTGCCCTTAGGTCACCACTACCTTTATTTCATTTAATATATGTATCTTCTTGAATACAGGACTTAGCTCCATTCCACCTCCTAGTGCCTCTTTCCTCCTTAATCTATTCATTCTGTATTTTTCCTTGCTCAGCATCCTCCTGTTCATTATAGATATTTATAAAAATGAAGACTAGTAACCATAGGGCAGAGTCTATATTAGGTTGTTTTGAAATTTCCTCTGAAAATGGAACTAATCTAAAACTCTCTAGCCTCATGCAGAGTCTCTGGACAAAGGCAAAATACACACACATTCTTTATCAAATTATCAAAAGAGCAATCTCTAGGCAGCATAGTAAAATTCTTCCCCTCTCCTTTGAAACCTCTTGAGCCAGAATCCCAGAGTTCAAGTCATCATCAGGGATACTGTCTTCTGTAGTTACAAGGTTTCTCTAGTCCAGTCCTGCCAAGTCCCCACAATCCCATGGCCCGCTTATATCACTCAGAAGCTTATATTATTTTATAACTGCTTGGATATTAGCTCAGGCTTATTATTGACTAGGCCCTACTTTTAAATTAACCTATAATTCCTATCTATGTTTAGCTATATGGCTTGGTACCTTTGCTCAGTTAGACATTCTGATCTTGCTTCCTCTGCATCTAGCTGGTGACTCCTGACTCAGTCCTTCCTCTTATCAGCATTCTCCTGTTTGCTCACCCCACCTATACTTTTTGCCTGGCTACTGGCCAATCAGTGTTTTATTAAACCAATGTACAAAAGCATTATCCCATAGCATTTTAAAATTTTTGTTTAATTAAAAGGAAGATTTTAATTTTAATATAGTAAAATTATATATAATAGAACATCTATCAAGCAAGAATTATGGTTACAATATCTAGTCTATTTTTATTTTGCAAAAATAAAATATTTTATCATCTATCCTATATTTGTGAGTGTGAAATTTCATGTCTAATTTACCTTTTATCATAACCAAGGAAAATTTTAACGATCTAGTCTTCAAATACATCAAAGACCTCAGAAGGCTATAATATTACCTAAGTAAACAGGAAATGCATTGTAAGCAACTTCCAAAATTTCTGGAAATGACAGAGAGAGGTGGCTGCCTGGACAGTCACTCAAAGTTCCTCTGCATCATTGCGGCCTCCATTTTCAGCCTAGAAACTTAGAGTCTCTCAGTCACTTCTCTCTGTGTCCTATAGAATGTCTCACAGTCTCCTCTGCAAAGCAGGAACCTAAAGGACCATTTTGCCTTGTTTTGGCAAATTCAATGGTCATTTTCCTATGAATCTTGTATGTCTAGTTTATACAACACATTATCAGCAGTCTAGGCAAGAGCAGCTTCTTGCCCAAATGGCTATTTTTGCAAAGAAGAATATAAACTCCATATGGAGAGTCTTCAATGCATTTCTTCCTTTTTTAAGTAAATCAATGCTTCCAGAAGCAGACATTTCTCACTGTCCAGAAAGTCTAAGTTTTTAAAACATCTTAAATGCCATATTCTATAGGTCTTTGAAGTGTTTGAAGATAACAAAACTTACTTAAAATATATCTATGTATACCTAGAAAACTTACTAACATGACTATAAGTTTGATTATCATGGATGACTAATTATTAATCAATAAATTATTGCTCTTTAAAAGTAGATTCATTAATCTACGCTTTCATCCTATCCTATCTATATTATCATCCCATTTCTTCTTTAGAAAGAGGTTTTATTTATAATCAAAAACCTTTAAATAAAAATAAGTATTTATAAATAATATTTTGGAAATTTGGACTTAGCTTCTCATACTACTTCCTACTGGATGGGGGTGCTTACAATCTAATGGGGGTCCTGAGAAAATTAAGAATAATGTCAAGTCCTGACTGGAACACTCTGTGAGGCTGCATTTTCTGAGCCAGTTGCCTTGAAGCTGTTCTAGATGTTGGATCATCTGGGCCATAGTGTCATTGGAGACCTTTCATGGGGTCTTGGCTGATCAAACCATATGAGCCTGGAAGCAATCCACAGGTTCTTATTTTATATGGAAACAAAAGCAGAACCTCTTTTCCAAAGCAATATATCCTTAGACATAAATTTTGAAGTGAAGATACCTTTAAAATATACATATTGGTTTAACTTGGTAGCTTTTACAATCAAATGTCTTTCTGCAGTTAAAAATCCCAAACACAATATAATGCAGTGGGGCTAGGACAGAAGCAGCATCCTTGGCTGCTGACTGTTCCCACCTCAGCTTCTCAACATGGTGGAAATAATTCACCACCAGCTCTGGAAGCCATGCTTTCTGCTGACTTGGGGAGGCAGTTGGTCCATGCCTCCATCCAGTAGCATGCAGCCAAGAAACCTCTTCTTTTTCTTGGTATTAGCAAAAGGTAATCCACCACACAGTTTGCAGTGCAGGTTGGAGATACCACTGTGTACGGCAGTGGGAATCTACCATGCTCTTTAGTTTATGACAGCTGGTGGCTAGCTCCATCTCACAGGCAGCTGTTGGGAGAGGAGTCTCTATGCTGCTAATAGCATGAGACTATGAGACTTGGAAGCTTAATATGGCTCTGTTTCTGTGCATTCAGAATCTTTATGTGTTTTTAGGTCTATGTGGATCAATGCCCAATGGTGAGTGCCAAATGTAGTCAGAAGTTTTCCTGTGTCCCTTCTGGTCCTGCATCCACTGAGGCCCAAGTAAATACACAGAGACTTATATCAATTATGAACTGGATGGCCCATGGCCCAAGCCTGTTGCTAGCTAGCTCTTATATCTTAAATTAACCCATTAATATTAATCTATGTTTTGCCATGTGTTCTATGGCTTACTAGTCTGCTGGCATGCTGTTCCTTGGGTGGCAGCCTGGCATCTCTCTTGCTTCTCCTTTTTCCATTTCACTACCTCCCTTGGATTTCCCCACCTGGATCCATCCTGCCCTGTCATAGGCCAATGCAGCTTTATTTATCAACCAATCAGAGCAACACATATTTACATCCTACAAAAAGACATCCCACAGCATTCTTCCAGGCTCCCACTAGTATGGCCCGTTAAGCAGTTGCTTAAAGCATTCCACTGCTTTCCTAACTGAAACTTCCAAAGTCAAATTTCCTCCAAACAAAACCACAATCAGGACAATCACAGCAATACTCCAGTCTGTGGTACCCACTTTTGTCTTAGTTATGGTTTCTTTTTGTTTGGTTGGTTTGGTTTGTTTATTTGTTTGTCTGTCTGTTTGTTTGTTTGGTTTGGTTTTTTAAAGACAGGCTTTCTCTGTTTAGTTCTGGCTTTGTCCTGGATCTCACTCTGTAGATCACACTGGCCTCAAACTCACAGAGATCCACCTGGCTCTGCCTCCTGAGTACTAGATTAAAGGCGTGGGCCACAGCCACCTGGCTTAGTTAGGGTTTCTATTGCTATGAAGAGAAACCATGATCAGGGCAACTCTCATAAAGAAAAACATTTAATTAGGGTTGGCTTACAGCTTCAAAGGTTTAGTCCACTATCATAAGGACAAGGAGTTTGGTAACTTGTAGGCAGACATAGTGTTGGAGAGGGAACAGAGAGTTCTACATCTTGATCCACTGGCAGTAAAAGGAGATTGTGTGCCACCCTGGGCATAGCTTGAGCATAGGAAACCTCAAAGCCCACCCCCAGAGTGACATACTTCTCCAGCAAGGCTACATCAATTCCATTAAGACCACACCTCCTAATAGTGCCACTCCCTATGGGCCAAGCATTCAAACACATGAGTCTATGGGAGCCGTTTTTATTCAAATAACCACATTATGTTTTCTTGGGTGTTGTTACCTCTTTAGACTGAAATTTTCCTTCTACTTCCTATTGCAGGGATAGTGTTGTAAGTAGACATTGCTTATATTTGATTTCATCATGGAATGTCTTAGTTTCTCCATCTATTATTACTGAAAGTTTTGCATGGTTGATAGTCTGGGCTGGCATCTGTAGTCTCTTAGGGTCTGTAGAACATCTCTCCAGGACTGTCCATTGGAAAGTCAGGTGGTATTCCAATTAGGCTTCCTTTATATTCTTCCTTGATCTTTTTCTGTTGCAGCTTTTAATATTCTTTCTTTATACTCTATGTTTATTGTTTTGATTATTTTGTGTCAAGGAGACCTTCTGTATGCTTCTTGTACTTTTATAAGCATCACCTTCTTTAGATTAGGGAAATTTTCTTCTATGATTTTGTTGAAAATATTTTCTTGGCCTTTGAACTCGGTTTCTTCTCCTTCTTCTATTTGCATTACTCTTGGATTTTGTCTTTTTATAGTGTCCCGGATGTCCTGTATGTTTTGTGCCAGCATCATTTTTGATTTAATATTTTCTTTAATCCTAGGTATCTATTTCTTTTATTGTATATTCAATGCCTGAGAAGCTATCTTCCATCTTCTGTTAGTGAGACCTGCTTCTGAGGTTCCTGTTAGAAATCCTATATGACCATTTCCAGAATTCCTTTAATTTGAATTTTCTTTATTGATTTTGTTTCCATTTTCACATCTTGAACAATTTTATTCATTTTATATTTGTTTATTTATATTTTTGCAGACTTAAGTGATTTATTCATTTCCTCTTTAAGGACCTCTAACATATTCATAAAAAGATTATTTTATGGTCTTTGTTTTATGCTTCAGCTATGGTGTAATGTTTAGGGCCTGAGGTTACTGGCCTCTATTGAAGACTTATTGTCTTGGCTATTTTATATTTTGTTTTTATGCTGGGGTTTAGGTATCTGGTTTGGGAAGACTATATATAATTCTAGGGGCTGATATCTAGCCCCTAGAGTGTTTTTGTTGCATGGGTGTTTTGTTCCTTGAATTTTTTTTGCCCTCTCTGGTTCTTAGGGGACTATGATATCTGTGTGTTGCCTGGTTGTAAATTCTTCTAGGATTCTGATACATATGACCACTGGGTGTTTCAGGTAAAATGTTATTCTAGGTATTGGAAGCAGACACTTAGGAATGAGGATTGACTAGGAAGGGTTGGGGTGCAGCAGGTCCACAGATGGGAGGAAAGTAGGGTGTTTCACTGTCATTTGCAAAGTCCCCTGGGAATGGAGGAAGAGAGTAAAGAGATGCCACAGCAGTTGGTCTGCTACAGGGCTGAGAATAAGACTATATTTGGAGAATAAGAGAGAGAGAGAGAGAGAGAGAGAGAGAGAGAGAGAGAGAGAGAGATGAAGATATGCAATTAGTTTACCTACTTCTTTGGTAGTAGTGGCCTGTGAGTCCAGGGAATGCCTGCTGGGGTTGGAGGCTTAGATATTATAATTAGTAGGGGAGTGTGGAGATGCAGATCTTTATGGTTCAGTAGAGATTCGAATTGGGAAGAATGACAGGCTGCAGGGGGTGGTCTGCTAAAGAATTAGAGATGAAATTGGTGGATTTGATTTGAAGAAGAGAATGGATAGGTGAATTGTCTGCTATTAGTCTGCCTGCTTCACTAGCTGGAGTTGTTGTTGACTTATCAGGTAATCTTATGATCCTTTCTTTACATACTGTTCCCTCTGTGTGTATATGTGCTTTCTTTCACATCCTTTGATGGTTTGCTAATGACATTACTCATTGGAGATTGATGTAGGAACAGATGCAGAATTCTGTCCATGTTGGTGTCAGAGATACAAACACCTATGTGATACCTCAGTAAAACCCCCCACTCTATCCCCTACAGACAACGAGAAGTTTAAACCAGGATTCCTAAGTGTAGATAAGAACTTAGACCCCTTTTCCCCAGGTGGCTGTATCTGCTACAGGGACTTTGGAAAACAGTCAGGATATTCGACCAAAAGACTAAAAAGGGAGGCGGGTTAAAATAAATTATATGATCTGTGCCTTAAGAACTAGCCTCACAAAGAAAGGGGAGCGCTCCTTCCAACCTCCCTGCTGTGAGTGAGAGGTTTGGAAGAGCCTCCCTGGAGACTTGTAAACTTAGAATACACCTTACTTTTGCATTCTGTACCTAAAAGTCTCCAGTGGTGGCTTTGGGGACTGTGATCTAGGCCAGGCCAGTTTCAAGTCCCCAGAAATGATGGCGCCAGCCCCAGGAACAAAAAAACAGAGTCAGGATGTCTGATGGTAACCAATTAACCACGAGATGCCCCTCTCCAGAGATAACAAGACCAGACCCCGGAGATGAGTTGTA